>NC_072790.1:124952396-127452396 GCF_028583425.1 Eublepharis macularius
ATATCCAAGATGCAACCGTTAGCACAAGCAGGAATACACAATTTCATAATATGCAAGATAACTCATATGCACATACTTAAGGGCAGAGATACTTCACAGAATGATCAGTGACTGTACAACCACAAGGTAATTCATTCAGGTAAAAGCGGGAAGCAGCACATACATGGTTTGAAACAATTCATCTCTCATTTCCGGGTGAGGGGTACATAGCAACTCATAAGCCCAGACACAGGTGTAAAGCAATTCATGAATGCATAGTAATTCATGGGTACAGAGCAATTCATAAAAGAGCAATTCGTAAACACAAAACAATTCATTCATAGACCTATCCACTCATAGAGGGTGGAAGTAATCATACAAGACTAGACATCGCATCACAATTCATGAACAGACATCATTCCCATGTGGCTAGACTCAGAGGTGGCTTACAGTGGTACAGATGCATACATAAGAACCATGGTTATTTCATATATGGCCAAAAGCAAAAGCAAAGCAGAGACATGGGTACTGGTGGTATGGCCATAGGCTAAGCTGAGGGCATTTTATAACGAAATAAAATATGCATAGACTCAAAACATAATGTGGTTCATAGTACAAACAAACACAAGGATAATGACAATAATACCTAAAAGCACTATAGTTGAGGAAAACGGATTTGAGAGAACAATTCATACGGCATACAACTTGGGGAACTAAATTCATAGGACTACACTTCCTAGAAGGCAAGTTGTTGGAATAAGTCCATAGGGACCAGGGGAGGAAAAAGATCACAGATGGCGCAGTCCACAGCACAGCTATGAGACTGGGTTGCATATATACAAGAGACAAGCAAACTTAGTCCATGTGTCTGTGCACTCCCCTAGACGTCTGCGTTGAACTGCAGTGCTGGAGCGTGGGCTGGTAGACAAGGCGTCAGGCACACAGTTTCTAGTCCTCATGGAGGTGGAGCCACAGGTGGCCGTCTGGAGGCAGATCGTGGGTCGAGAGGTAGAGAGGAACGCTCCCCCCCTAGTCCACAAGAGGGCCTCAGGGCGGTGTCCGGCAGGCAAAGTGTCCATGGGACTGGTTCAGTCCATGCGCATAAATGTACACACAACTATCATGGTTCATAACAACAATGGTAATAAAACACGCAAGGGATGGACGGAGAGCACCAAGACCTGGAAGATCAACATAACAACAATTGGGTGCATGGTCAGATTGGATATTCCTGTAGCGGTGGGGCTCCAGCTGAGGAGGGCTAAACCTTAATATTCAGTATTACATTAATAATCAAAGGTAGTAACCAATAAGCAGTAATCAATTATAGTGGTTAATAAGCAATGAGCGACCAGTAGGAATCAGCAGGCATAGTATACACCATCAGTAGGCCATAGTCACATGCAATCAATAATAACGGGTAGATGCAAGCATACAGTATTCACAGAGGCACAGTTTACAGTATAGCTGTCAAACAGGGTTACGCATATATATACAGAAACAAGCTCATTCAGCCTATGAATACGTGAAACAAGAACACACTTCCACTCCGCTGTCACTTCGCAGTGCAGGGTCGGTGGGGATCAAGGAGGAGTTCTAGGCACACAGCTTCTGGTCAATTGGCTGGGTCTCCGCTTGGTGGAGCTTGGAGGTGGATGGAGTAATCTCCATTCCCTGTGGTCTGAGCATGCAGTAGCTAGGCTGGTAGGGGTGAGGTGCCCTAATAAGAGAGACCTCCCCCCCTAGTGCCCAAGGGGGCTATACATCAGAGCGGCTTAAGGTAGGAGCTGCTGGGTGGGCAGACAGCCTCATTGAGCATCATCACAAGCATCTTACATTCATATAAATCATGCATGCTCTTATACATATAGTACTAGTAAGCCATTACAATATGTATACACATACAGGGTGAAATGCAGTGAAGTAACACAGGCATTAAGGCAGCATAATCAATGCGAGAGTCCAATGGAAATCCAATAGTGTCAGTGAAAAGCAAACAATCAGAATGAAAGGCAGTGCTCCACAAAAACATACAAGCATAGAATAAATGAGGGCATTATGTCAAAATAGCACATATAAAAAACAACTGATAAAAATAAAGCATATCAAAATTAATTCAACCAGTATAGTGGCTTCCCCTGCGTGAGAGTTGACAGGTGAGAGGCATAACAATGAAGGTGACAAGAGAAATACACAAAGATTTCTAGACAACCCTTAAAGCGATATAACAGCAAAGCATTGACCATGAACATGGATGCAAATAGTTAAAGCAAAGAAAATGCAACAATATGATGCACAAAGACCAAAAGCACTAAGTGAATGGGATACTATGAATTAACCCTAGGCATTAAAGGCATAGGAATCAGATATGGTTGGTGAAGGGCAAGGAATCCAATCAAATGGCAGTGCCCTATGTAAACATACAAGCATCATCATAACTAGTGAGTCAGAATAGAACAAATGAAAAGGTAAATAACACCAATTCAATAATATAAGGGGAAAACCAAATATAAAATTAGCTTAACACTTCATGAACTTACTGCAAAAAGCAGGTCAAAATTAAGAAGGCAAATAACAATTCAATAATGTAAGGAAAAACCAAAGATAAAAATTAGCTTAACACCCAATGAACTTAATGCAAAAAGCAGATCAAAATCAATTTGAACAGTAAGCATAGATCGGATGAACTCAGTTCAGGAATACATTCAATCAAATAAGTAACCGAATGAGGGGCAAAAGAAATGCAACTAGGTACACAAGGTAGGAAGGAAAGTGTTTACACCCCCCCTTGTATCAGAAAGGGCATTGGACAGAATAAGCGGCAATGTCCCCAAAAACAAAAATGGAATGACACGCATGTCCTTTAGCAAAAAGAGAAAAAAATGAGGGGTCCCCTTGGAAGAGAGGGCTGCCCTTCCATGGAGCTGGTGCTGGCCTTTGAATCAAATCAGCCAGAAAAACGGAGGCAGCCTCTGGACAGCGAAGGAGTCTCAAATTCTGCTCCTTTGGCTGCTCCGTAGGTAGGTTTCCAAAAGGGGTTGCTGGAGGGTCTCATGTCTGCTTCCTCAAAAATCACAAGAACACTAACAGCATTTGGAAAAGGAAAACATAGCAAAAAAAAGGGGAAGGGGGAGGGGAAGAACTTCTTGCTGCTGAGCAGGTCAGCATCAAGGTAAATTGTACAGTAGTAAAGAGGACACTGGCTGCCGGGTGTTTCAAAGCGTTAATTCTCTACATCTTTATTCCAAACAGTTCTCAGAAATATCTCTAAACCTCTTTGCACATACCAAATGATCCTACCTCTACATATTACTTCCTATTAGACCAACTGAAATATACAGCTTGCCTTCATCTTTCCTTCTGTCTTAATAATTATTCTTTACACACACCATCTAGCTCCTACTTAACATCCAATATTATCATTTCACCCAACAATCCAGTCCATTTATTAGACATATAACAAAAGGGGATACATATATATATATATGCCAGTATTGAGTTGGCTTAAGCAAAGAAAAGAATGGGGTGGGTGCAGCTGTCAGCTATTCAAAGGCACCACCCTTCCTGCAAGGTAGGCTATTGGTTAATTCAACCGGGCATATGGCAGTTTATTAAAGAAAGATCCGTCCTACGGGAAAATTTTTGTCTTGCAGCATGTAATCAACAATAATGCAATGATGATGTAATAATTTTGGGTTTATGCCTTTAACCAAGATTGTCTGGGCTTCTGAAAACAATGGATTGGGTTGTGGGAGAGGCTATTTCTCCCCCCCTTGTTTTCAGAAGGCCAGTGACTTCCATAAAGTGGGGTACAACAAAGTGCCTCTGAAAGCAGAGGTTCATAAACATATTGAGAGAGAGAGAGAGAGAGAGAGAGAGAGAGAGAGAGAGAGAGAGAGAGAGAGAGAGAGAGAGAGAGAGAGAAAATCTCACAATTAAAAAAGGGATGGGGTTGTGGGGACCCGAATTTACATTCCATCCTGGAGACTTTCTACTACTCTTGGGTCCTTTCTATTCCAAGTTCTAAGAGGAAACCAATAAACACTTTTATTTAGGCTGATCTCAGCCTGGGGGCATTACTACATTCATGACTGGAGGTTCCACCTTTTCACTAAACTTTGGGCTTAAGTATTTTAAAATGGGGAAACCGATGCACAAATGTCTCTGAATCAGTACAAATACTATTAAACCACAGATGCACCACACAATCTTTTCTTCAGAGTTGCTGGTTCGGGAAAGCTGAGACCAAGCTAGCTGACCTCAGTGATTTTTAACGCCGTTTTGGGTCTCCTAAGGGGGCTGCATTTGCGCTCCCATTTGACTGGTTTGCAGGGCCCAGTCACGGTGGGTTCTGCATAGCTCGGCTGGGGGCGTTCTATGGGAGCCAAGACAATTGCTTGGGGAATGGCTTTTTTTTTTTTTTAAAGCTCTGCACATGCTCAGAGGCTGGGCCAAATTTCTAGTTCCGTGGTAGGGAAGCACAGTCTCTTCTGCTGCTCTCAGCATTAGACTGGAGGGGCTTCAAAAGTCCTATCCTATCCTCTGGAGTATTATTACACATAGTACTATACACCAGGAGTTTTATTACACATCATGCCAGTGAGTGTTTTTTTTTTCTTCAAACTGGCCATTTACAAAGCTTTCTATTTCTTGAGGGAGTTTCTAAGTTTTCTGTCAGTTCCTTCTTCCCTTATTAAGAATTTCTATCTCTTCTCCTTTCAGGTTTGGGTAAATTTAGCTTCCCGGACCATGGAGACCCAGGTTGGGTGGTTGAGACAAATAGGCGCAGAGAGGGTTAACACAGGCTTCCCGCTTTAAGGTGGGATGGCAGATTTTGACTCTCTTAAGGAGGTCTGCGGATGACAGATTATGCCTCTCTTAAGGAGGTCTTGAGGAGGACAGAAGTGAGCCACGTCTCCTAAGTTCTGCCCATAAAAATCTCTTAGGGTCCTGGTCAAAAGACTCTGTTCTACTTCTGCTGCATTTCTGGCTCTCTTTTGGCAGTATTTGGCCAAGGCATCAAGAGGCAAGCAGGTCAGGAGGGAGCGTCTCGGCAAGTCACTGGAATGAGTAGAGGCGATCAACTCTCTAAGCAAACCAAGTTGACTCTCCAGAGCTCTCATCCTAACACAACAAGCCTGGTGGTTGGCCTTAATCTGAGCAGCCAGAAATTCAGCTACCTGTCTTCCCTTAATTGTTGTTTTAGGGAAGATACTCTATCATGGACGGCCTTTGTGGTAGCACGGGCCATTTCTCGTTTGGAGGCTAGATTTCCTTTCTCCAAAACTAAATCACTTTTCTCTAACTTAAACTATCATCCTTTTTACTCAATATCCACAACACATTTATCCTATCTCAGGTGTCATTTTAACATTCCAAATCAGAGTTTTACCAGAAAAATCAGTCCTAGACAACACAACAAATAAGCCTTTTGCCTGCATCCACTAGGTCTGAGTTCCCTTGCTGGGGGACCTAGCGAAAGAGGGGGCCAGGATGAATTCTTAGCAGAAGGACTGTTTCACCTATCCGCAATCAAATTCAACCTACAAATGCAACCACTAACACACCGAGCAACTTCCCCGGCCCCTGAACTGGTCAGAAGTCGAGAGTGGAGGGAGTAAATTGGACCATAACTCAAGTATGGTGTATGTCTCGCACACAGAACCCAGCCACATCTGCTCCTGCTGTTTCCCGGTACCAAGGGTTAACACCAGGTTACAGACTGTCCTGCGCTGTCTGCCAGTCCACCACCCAGCCTGGAAATGCCCACAAAATACAATCCTCCTGAAGATGCTCAGAGTCCCTTGAGAAGCAAGGGGCCCTTCTTACACACAATTTGCACACCCACACATAAACAGGGGGAACAGATTGCAGCTGCTATCCCTGCCGGATGGCAAGAAGTCACTTCCTACCATTCCTCATGCACACAAATACAAGCTTCCTTACACAAAATTCTTTCTTTCTTTTACCTTTTGCACTAGATATTATAAAATCTAGGGTGTCTGAGTTTCTTCAAGGAATTCTACAATCCATTAGATGTTCAGCTCTAGAGGGGAAACTGTTTTCTGTCCAAGCTCAGCAGCAGAGTGGGGGGGGGGGGTGTCTGCTGGCTGGCAAGGGATGCTTACTTTGAGGGCTGATCTGGGGAGGTTAGCATTTCTCCCGGCTTGGAAGAGCCTGTCTTCCTCATCCGAATTGGGTTTCTCCTTTCCACAAAAATCCTGGAAAGCATCTCTAGCTATTTGGACAGGATTCCCAAGGGTGTTTTCCTTTCTTTACCACCCACTTCTCCAAGTGGGGTACTCTGGTGTTAGTACGGTACATTTTTATTATTATTATTTTATTTTTATTTTTATTTTGCACACTGATGCAATGCCCATGGGGGGGGGTCCTTTAAGCCAGTCCTCTCCAGGGGCTTTTACAAGTCCTCAAGGATTCTTAAAGGGGCATACACAGGATTACACCGTCCTCTCCAGGGACTTATTTTTTTTCGGAGCTCCTCTCCTCTTAGTCCTCAAGGACTTTTAAAAGGGTTTCCAAAGGGGGTGAGGGTTTCCTTGCTTTCAACTCCTATTCTCGTGTAGGCTCGGTTACAAGCCACGAGACCAGGAAAAAGGCGCTCCCAGGTTCTCTAAACCCAAGAACTCAAAAGATCCCCAGGCCTACTGCCCAGAGACAGACTGTTAAAGCTGTCTCCAAGCCAAGACCAAAAGACCAAAGCGCGCACGGGGCGGCTGCTTGCCGCAAACAAAAGGGCTCAAGGACTGTTTCTGTGAGTCCCCAAGCAAAAAAAACGCTCAGGAGTAAACTTTCTTTACTCCCAAGCAAGAAGTGCCCGAGAGTCTTACTTAAAACTCAAGCACAGTGCTTCAGGAACCTAGCTGTAGATTCCCAAAGCAAGTTAAACAAACGAACTATCAACCTCTTCACGTTTCCTCCGGAGAGGAGGTTGAAGTCTAAGTGCTGGGGGGGAGCGGGGATTTGGACGGGCTGAGGAGGGAAGGGGGACGGGAGAGAGTTTTATATGTGTTGCTTATGAAAACTGGAGCCTACTTCTGTAATCCCACCCACATAGACGCGTTTAGGTGGCCCGGGAAGTGGCCAGGGAACTTCACCAGCACAGAGTTTCTTGCCCACAGTTAAAATAAGGCAATCTGTCCGTAACTGGCTGAAGGAGGAAAAGGGGACAAGCCAACCCACGCATATAGATGCTCGCTAGAGCCAAACGCATTCACACATTTAATTCCCTAAGCTAGGTTGCTCTCTTTGCACGGAGTTCCGAAAAGTTTCCCTCTACGTCAGTTTGCCGAAAACAAATGTGTCGACTCATCTGGATTCAGACAAACCGGGCTGCCCACATTCTCCACCATTAATCTGTTACTGGAACTGCTCTGTTAATAGGATGGGGAGTTAGCTTAGCAGTCCAGAACTAAAACAGCGCGGATCTAGCCAGCTATACCAAGGTCCATTTTCAGAAATCCCCGTGACAAAGAGGCAGACTACAGATGTTCAATCAATAACATGTATTTTCTAATTGTGTGGCATATGCCTGAAATTACACACACATCCAAGGTTACATACAAGATCTAAGTATGAAAATTAGAGTATGAAAATTAGAGACCTGAGCAGGAACCCCACGATGACAAGGGCATACTCACAAGCAGTAGGCATGTCAGAGGTGACATGATCCAGCGCCCGCACTGGAATCACGGAGAGACAGCAAGGAAGTGGGATGGGGCTGGCGCGCGCGCACCCTCAGGTTTGAGGGGCTAGCTTATATACTTTCAAAGCACCCAGGGGCTGGTGCCTTATTCTGTGGTTCTCACGACTTAAATCAAAGAAATTGAGCCCATCGGGACTGCCTTGATTGGACCATGTTTGAAGTCTGATTAATTTATAAATGACACCTTTGGGGAGAGGGGAGGGGAGGAGGAAGGGGAACCGGGCCGTTTGCTCGTTCCCAGCGCCCATCCTGGTGCCTTCAAGTCCGGAGTGCAAAGGTTGCTTTGATGTGCGCTTGTTGATTGCCCTGGCTGACTGATGATCAATCTCCATTCAGGATAGGTGTTAAGAAATGCAAAGGAGAGTGGGATTCTCTTGCAGCGTACGTGATCTGCTCGCTCCTTCGCAATGGCTTCCCAAAGCAGGCTGTTCCCCTCGGCTTCTTGGCTGTTGGCTAGGGCTTACCAGCAGATTGTCTGGCAGTGAGGACAATCAGCCCATGGGAGGCTCCCGGCAGGAGCTGGCCAGGGAGCGCCTGGCCACCCTCGCAGAAGGTTTCCCCTGGCTGGCATCTGGCTGCTGGCAGCGTAGCTGGAGCCCAGAGTGAGGCAAGCTCTCATGGCAAGCAAGGGAGCAGCGTTTAAGACACAGTCCATGGTTGGCAACAGGGCAGCATCACACAGGAGAGTCCAGATATAAGCTTGAGCAGGGCAGTGCCATGTAAGAGTTTTGAGAGCAATTGTCCAGGAACTGTCAGTCTGTTGCAGCATCAGATATGAAACTGACACGTGTATTAGAGGAACACAGGCACTGCAGTCTTTTAGTGTAGAACTCAGACCCAGTTCGTGGCTGGCCTCTGGAGGGAGGGGGGGCTGCTCGGTAACACCTTTCTCAATCTCCATGTGTCATAGGATCATGTGATTGATGACACATGGAGCCCAAGAAAGGGGCACTCTTCCCATGCAGCTGTTTCCACTAAGCAAAACAGCACAGGAGGGAAGGCAAAAGCCACTCCTCTTCTCTCACAGCAGTCCTGACCCCTACTGAAAACCAGAGCAATTCCTAAGGTGAGTCCCCCAAAGGTCCACGCAGGTACATACTTCCTACTATATAAAAGGCAAGCCATATTGGTGACGACTCACTTTTTATCCCCACGCAGGCACAATTGCAGGCCCCTCCGTGGGGATAAAAAGTGAGTTGTCGGCAATGTGGCTTGCCGTGGAGATGCCTCAGAGGCCACCGCAGTTGCAGGAAGGTCTGGCACAGTGGTGCAGCCCTCCAGAGGCCCAGAGGAGGCTGCTGCAATGATGGGAAGGCCCAGCATGGCCTCTGCGGGGCCTCGGCAAGATTGCGTCACCATGTCAGGCCCCCCTACTGCCTGCGCCATGCCTCTGGGAGGCTGCGGAGGCGGCAGAGAGGCCCAGTGTATTTTTCCCACACAATGGGCTCTGTTGCTAGATTTTATATAGCTTGGTCCCTGTTATCTGAAATGTAGCTTCCTGTCTGGGGTTTATATATAGCTGATGTTATAGTAAGATGACTATAGAGGTAGAGCACGAGGAAGGGAGTGTTTGTTATCTACTGAGTTAAATGGGAATGCTTTAACTTTTTCTGGCATAATATTATGTTGTCACTGGGAGTAGGACCAAAGGCTGAGAAACAGGATTCTTCCTAAGCCCTGCTTCTCCCTGCCATCACCCTTTTTAGCCCCTGCATCTATGAAGCTGTTCCAGCAAGGTAAACTGATAGTACTGTTCTGCCAGTGAAACTGGGGTGCTTTGCTGACCCAGCTCCCCAGTGTCAACATATATTCAGACAGTATCAACTCAAGCATACTAGCAAATTAGTTACTAACAGTACAATCGAATGCAGGTCAACTCAAAATCCTACTCAAGTCTATTCAACAGGACTTCCTCTCAGGAAAGTGTTCTTTGGAAGGCCCTGTGAGGTGAAACAGTAATCTCAATGATGAGGGAAGATACGGACACTTGCAAGCAATATGATCTGTTCACCAAATTACATTTTAACATGCAGATTTTATGTAAGCAGACTTGCAGAAACAGCAGCAATCTGGTTGAAAAAAGGGATCAATCCATGAAGACCTTACATATTACTAAAACAACACTGCTGTAAAATTTGTGAATAGTATTCATGGTTGTGATTAAGTTCAGTAGCAGCACAATTCAGTTTTAGAATGCTTCTTACTCACTAATGAAACTATACAATATAAGGCAATTCTACTGCAGGGTTTTTAAATTAGTGGAATTAATTAGGCTATGATGCATGTTCATTTCCCCCTCTTTTCACTATTGGTGGCACCGTGATGAAAAGTAATTAAGCACTGGCAAATTTCCTTCTTAGATGTGATTTAGTCTGCTTATCTGGGATACTCATATGGGAAAAGACTTGACAACTAAAAAGAAACACCTGCTTTTATCACCATTAAACACCACATCTTCTGTGGAAGAATATGCCATAGTTTTGAAACTAAGGGCTTTGCACCAACCAAAAATCCACTTCAGTGATTTACATGATGAGCAGTCTATTAATTCCTTCTCCATTTGGCAACATAAGATGGAAAAAAAAACAAGAGACCAAAAATAAAAAGGTAAGCATATGGTATGCATATGCAAAAGATTAAAAAATTGTGAAGACTCTATTTTTACTGATCCCAAGGAGGTACCATGAAATCCTAAAAAGAGTTACTCCAGTCCAGTAGTCAAGTCTGCAGTTTCAATGAGCTTAGACTGGAGTAACTCTGCTTAGGATTCCACTGGAAATATATTTAAAAATCCCAGATAAAGTATGAAAGAGGAAATAGTTAATTGAGACACATATCTTTATAAGGAGGTATATATTGGCATTATAAGGCTATACATGCCTGTCTTTGAGAGACAACATCTAACCACGGTTATCCATGTTCTAGTCACAATTGGTTTAAATTACTATAATGTATACTATATGGAGCAGTTTTTGAAGATTTTTTTAGAGGCTTTAACTGGTATAGAATGTGGCAGCAAGATTTCTTACTGCCATTGATTGCAAGCATCATATTTTACAAGCTTTAAAAGAATGACATTGGTCATTGATGTGTTTCCATTGCTGGTCAGAACTGCTGGTTATTACATTAAAGCTCTATACAACTCACTGTCAGTTTCTGTTCCATGGATCTTCCCAAAAATATCCGCACCAATCACATCAGGCAGAGACAGATTCAGTAAATGGATTTTTTTAAATTCAGGAATCACAGTACAACCAACTAACATAAGGCAATTGCTGAGAATGACTGTTTAACTGTAACAATGCTGACTATATACTCCTTGCCCCTCCCTTTTCCTATGAAACAGAACTCTTGGCTTTGACAGCCTTTCAACGCTAGAAAACTAAACTGTAACTATGTAACTTCCCTACCTTCTATAACTGACAGGCTAAGTCCTGTCAGACATTAAACTGCAACTATGTAACTTCTGCCTTCTATGCCAGAAAGGTTAACCCCTGTCTGACATTCTGCCCCCCTTATTTTCAACTCCCCCTTGGTTTATCTGGATATCGTTTGTAAAACTCCTTAACTAATTTTGGAGCTTTAACATCTTCTGCTGTGACCCATTCTTGGTGACTTTGATTAAAATGTTTCCACCAAATAAGGTATAATAGTTTCCCTTGTTTGTGTTTTGAATTCAGAATAGATTCTACTTCATGATGCAGATGGCCATTCACCATCACCGGGGGGGGGGGGGGGGGAGAGAGTCCCTGGTTCTGGGTGCCACTGGTCCAGATCTGGTGCCCTTTTCAGGAGGCTTCAATGGAAAATGGGGTGGACATTCTTTAAATTCTTCAGCAGTTTTAATCTTACTGTTACTCCATTAATGATTTCTATTATTTCAAATGGGCCTACGAACTTCCAACCTAATTTTTTACTAGACTGTTCTCCCCGTAAGTTCTTTGTAGATATAAATACCCGTCCTCCTACTTTAAGTCCCATTGAGGAGAGCGCTTCTTGTCTGCTTAGGCCTTGTAATCCTCTTTTGCTTTTCTTAGGGTCTGTGAAATTAGGTCCCATTGTTCTACAATTCCCCTCCACCAATTGTGGAGTTCCGTTTTCTCCTCTCCTCCTTTCTCCAGATGAGTGTCTCTAATAAACAGCATCGCCTTGCCCTCAAACTCTTGGGTGATCTTGAAAAGCGATGCTCCGGTAGAGCTGTGAATGCAGTTGTTATAACAGTATTCAGCGAAAGCTAAGTATTCTGTCCAATTATCCTGCTGATAGTTTATATAGCATCTTAGAAATTGTTCCAACACCTGATTGACCCTTTCTGTCTGCCCATCCATTTCTGGATGGTATCCCGATGACATCCCTTGGGTGATGCCGGTCACTTCCATTAACTGTTTCCAAAATTTAGCAATAAACTGTGGGCCTCTATCCAAAATTACTTTATTAGGAAAAAGTGAAGCCTCACTACGTGCAACATGAACAGACTGGCTAGCTTCTTGGCTGTGGGTAGCTTGGTACAAGGGACAAAATGAGCCTGTTTAGAGAACAGATCCACCACCACCCAAATCACTGTCTTTCCTTTACTCGGAGGAAGATCTGTGATAAAATCCATTGATACTACAGTCCAAGGTCGAGGATGATTCACCATTGGTTGTAACAATCCTGGTGGTTTTCCCCCTCTCAGTTTTCCCATTAAGCATACTTGACAGGTGGCCACATATAGGGACACATCCTTCCTCATTTTGGGCCACCAGAACTGCCTTTGGGTTAGATTCAATATTTTGAGATTTTTTAGTAAATCAGTGAGCAGGTAATGACCTGAGCCCTACAGTACTGGCACCGTGCATACCAAAGCCAGGGGCCCTTCATCTTCAGGAAATGCTCCCAGATGCTGGAGAACAAGGGGGACCCATGCTGCCCTGCAGCTTCGAGTACCCTAGGAGTGCCTTCTGTGAGGTGCTTGGGCCAGACACACCATGTCTAGACTGGACAGAAGAATATGGCTGAGGGCAAAGGAATTGAAATGAGAGAGGTCACCACTTTCACAATCTCTTCCTCATTCTCCACAATCTTCTCCTCCTGCTTCATCCTCAAATTAAATTACCAACCCATCAAAAGCACCTAGCCAAAATTGAGTTTCTTTTAATACCTACCTACATACTCTGAAAGCTTGCTAATGGTCATGGATCTAAACCTGTAGCTGGAACAAAAATCTCTTTAAAAGGTCCTATTTAGATATGTGACACTATCTACACTAGCAAGTAGCTTAATTCCTCTTCAGGAATCAAGCAACCCCTGAACCTAGTAGTGTCTACAGGTAAGCCTATGACAAACCCCCCAATCAACACCAGGCAGCCAGACGACACACCACACAAAATGGAGGCTGATGTCAGGCTTGCTTGCCTATTATGAACAGCTTTAATGATAAGAACCAGCAACTTAAATTAAAATCAAAAGAAAACAGTCCAATGCAACCATTTAAGAACAGGTAAGTTAAGTTGCAAGCAACTACATCCAGTTAAGTAATGAGTTGCTTGCTGCATTTTGTATTAATTGAAGTTGCCGAAACTTCCAGATAAAGAAATACAGTGCTGTTAGTAACCCATGTAGTGATGAGAACCAATGCAATATTTGTATGTAGGTTGTAGTGGGTTGTTTTTCATGTATTTATTAGAAACAGGTTTTAATGTAGTGGTTTTTACACTGATATGTTATCAGCCACTTCGTGCTCTTAAGAGAAAAGGGATGACTTGGCATAGGATTGTATTGTTAGTTACTTATTTGGACCATTTAATTGATAAATGATATACTGAATATGTTTAACTTTCCTGAGTCATTAGGATGTTCAATGCTATTCAGTCTGAAATCAATGGCAAAATTTCCACTGACTTCCAAAAGACCAGGATAAACTCATTAGCATGCATTAGAAGCAACTCAAGTCTTGTTCCCCTGTTTTAAATGAGAGCCTGTATCGAGACTCTCTTTAAAATTTACAATACAATCAATGACTTTTGCTCTGTTGTTCATTATTTTTGAGCCTTGTTACTGATGCAGTTGCTATTGAACTCCTATAGCAAAAGAGGAGGAATTGGCCTCAGAATTTAGTTCCAAAAGGAGAAATCCCAATAGGTGTCATAGCTTGGTTCTTAATTAATTATTTAACCACAGGGCATCATTTTCACTTTCAGCTCAAATGGCACAGCTCACTGAATTCCAGTTAAAAGCCATCCCTTTCCTCACCACAGTTCATGCTATAATTTAGCAATAAAAAATCACTCCAGGGTGACACTTAGCACACAGGTTATTTTTCTTTAAGCAGCTGAAAAGGTTTCTTTTTCGTTTTTCATACTCAGTTCAAATTAAACAAAAGGAGACAATTTTTCTTCAGTGATTCTGGTTGCATAATTCAGTGCTGACTTGAATTTTATTAATGATGATTAAGAGCATTAACAGCCTTCAAAATAATGTGACTCCTTGGATTTTGTTAAAGCAAAGCAAAGAGGCAAGACAGAAACTAAAGTAAGAACCACTGTCCCACAGAAATCTTTTACCGTAAAAATATTTCACATAATTGACTTCTCAAAGAGATAAAATGCAATTTTTTTGAGCATACGACTCTTTCCAAGGCAAGTAACAAAGCAATCTTGAAAACTACTTATACCAGTCTCCAAGGTAGCATTCCCATTCAAGCTTTGCATCCATTTTCAAAGTTTATGTTTGAGGCACTGAAATACCACTGCACATATACACATCTGACTGGTTGGCAATCAGAGCTGCATCAAAGCCATGTTGTCAAGACTCTTTAGGGATACTGCCATTGGTTCTTTATCACTGAAACCTTTGGACTAAGAGTGTAACTGGAATCTGGTGGATCAAACAACAGCTATCTAATGGCTGCATCTGGATTGCATGCTACATTTAACTGAATACTTTGCTATTTTAAATCATTACTTTCTTTCTTGCTCTTTTCCTGATGAAGCATCTTATGCTTCAAACACAAAACCATTGATTTAGCAACACAGATCTACACACAGAAATAAGCTACTGTTTACAAAGCTGGTAAGGCTGTGCACCCTGGCCTTTTCTGCACACTCAACTTATTCCTGATTTTCTCAGCTGTCAATCTCCAGGCACTGGAATCGGTTTGAGTATGGTTCTTCTGCACGTCTGCAATTCCTTTGCATTTTTACAGTTGTGGAGTTGGTTTATTTTGTTCTATACATGCCTTAAATAATCAGGATTTTCAAGGGAGGCTGCTATTGTCAATGGCATCATCAGTGATCTCACAGCACTCTCCCTTTTTATTTTTTTGTGCATGCTTATATTGATATATGGGCTGAATTTTTTTTAAAGGTCAAAAATAAACACATTAGGAAGACTTTGCATGGGGAAGCCTAAAAGGGGGCAAGTTCTGCCACCATACCTAAGTCCCGCCCCCACATTTCAAGCCAGAAAGCCCTGCCTGGGTTGACCCAGAGCTGAGAGGTGGAAGCCAGCATTGGTGAGGCAAACTGACCTCTGTTGGGATGGGGTCCAGAGCAGCAGTGGCTATGTGCTTTTCAAACTGTGATGCTTTATCTGGCACCAGAAATGGCAATTTTTTTTTAAAAAAATCATTTTTATATTGCCATATTGTTATACCATTATAATAACAGGTGCAGCAGATTCTCTGAATTCCCAGCTTTTGTTTTTTAAAAGAACTTAAGTATAAGGTATAATGAAAAAGGTACATCTCTGCAATGGAACAGCCTAGAGACTTACTTTTTTAAAAACAAAAGCTGGGAATTCAGAGAACCTGCTGCATATATTGTTAAAATGGTAGGGCAATATAATGCTACGAAAATGACAATATAAAGGAAACCAGGAGGAGGGAAAGGAAGGCGTGGGAAGAAGTAATTTGACAATGATAAACATCCAATCATTAAAAAGTAGGATGGGAGTGGGCAGGACGAACAAAACCAAAAAAACACATTATGCACAAGGAAAAATCAACTCAAAATTGGCTTCTAGAAAAAGATCAGGGTAAAAGCGGTTTCAAAAGAACTGGAAAAAACAGGGAAAAACTTAAAACTTGAAGTAAAAATTAAAGGAAAAAAATGTGTGTGGAAATCAGGGTATAAATTGAAGCAGTATGGAGCCAGAACCAACAACAACAAAAAAACCCTGTGTGGAATGCCTCCCCCCGCAATTGTATTGTTTATGGATATCCCAGCTATTCATCATATTGACATGCACTGCGCAAGCTGCCTTGAGTCTCAGTGAGAAAGGCAGACTATAAATGATATGAATGAATTATTTTGGGTGGGTAGCCATGTTGGTCTGCAAAAAACAGCAGGATTTGAGTCCAGTGGTACCTTGGAGATCAACAAGATTTTCAGAGTGTAAGCTTTCAAGAGCCAGAGCTCCCTTTTTAGTATCTAAGATGCCACTGGATTCATATCCATGAATGAATGGATTCAGCCTTCATTAAACTGGCTTCTCATGACTGTTATGGCATATGAGAATGGGCTGTTTGCTGTTCTGTGTAATCAGAACTAGACTGGAATTATAAAGTTGTGTGGATGGGAAAATAATAAGCATTTGCTATTGCTTTGACTCAGCCTTTAAAGAAATCATGATGACCAAAGAGGTCACCTTTTATTATATCTTAATTTGTGTCTTCTGTTTTACCAAAGGCTGGCTCGTTACTACAGAAAAGTGGCAAACCTGTCTGGTGATTCCTGACAAAATCTGTATATACTTAGTGGTTTCTCCTTCCCACAAGAGAATTGTTATGCAAAATAAGTAGCATGCCAGTCCTTCTGCTTTACTATATAATTTTACCTAGATATTAGTTGCAACTCAAGCAAATTTCACAAATAGAGAAGAATATTTAAAGAACAAATGTTGGCTTATGGTACATTCATAACTCCATCCAGTTTGTTTTATGTTGGTCATCCTCAGTCACAAGTGTTGTCAGGAAGCACTTGCACCTGCATTATTACAACTTTTATGGCCTAATTTACAAGACATAAACTTTGCTTATCTCCAAGTGGCAGACTCCTAGCACTCAACCTGCCTTCCAATCTGATATTTACTGCTGCCCAGCTTTCTGAACTTGACTCAGGTTTCTGTTTCTACTGCCAACATTTGACTTGCCTGACAGCAAGTTCCTTATCTCATCTCTTTTGTTTTTCATGTTTATTCTCTCCGTGAATCAACACCTGGCATCTGTTATTACCAATATTAGTCAAGATGTCAAATCAGCATCATCTTCCAAATTGCAGTTGGTATAGAATGTTATTCAAAATCTTGTTAACCAGCCATAACTTATGTATTATGTGTATTATATACTGGAAAGCAAAAAAAGACAACCCTTTGATATTTCAAATGAAGAAAATAGCATTCACTGTTACAAATAAACACACCATTTCCTAGTCTTACTGTCATCTGAAATGATGTCATAAGTTTTTAAAATTCCATAAGTAAACTACTTGACCAGATTTGTATACTGACCAATTCTTACTAAACACAAATAGGGGACCACGGTATGAAGTGCATAAAATAGAGAAAAACACCATGCTAGATCAAACAACTATATGATTATAAAAATCTCTATTGAAAAATGTACAGATGTATCATTGATTTTATTGTATTATAGTAATCTACTATAACTAGAGATGGGCATGAGCCGGTAAAATGGTGGTTTATAGTGGTTCGTAGTTCATCGTGTTTCACGAACCATGAACTTTCATGAACTTGCCCAGTTCATGAACTATTTCATTTGGTTTGTTCGTTCATAGAATGGCCCTCTTGACAGTCAGAGATGCCAATCTCACCGGGAGTCTTCAGCAGGCTCTCCTCCAGCCACCCTCCAGGTTTGGAGAAGATTGGATTTCGGATGTCTGAGTTATAGACCCCCCAAACAAGTGCCCCAGGGAAAGTTCCATTAGATATAATGGGAGCCACGAATGCCAACTGACTTGCATTGGCTCCATTGAAATACATTGCAGCACCAAAAGGTTGCAATGAAAATGTGAGATGGAGTTAGAGAATCTTCTTCTGAGAATGGAATGACAGCCCCCAGAGTAGAATGAGAGTTCCTGGGAGCAGAAAAACTGCTCTGGGGCTTGAATGGGGACAGAAGTACTGAGGGGACAGTCAAGGAATGTTCTTTCAAAAGACAGGAGGTTGAGAGAGGAGGTTAGTCTTGGGGAGGAAGGAGTAGATGTTTTGGGGGGAGACAGGAATATTCTTGTACAGGAAAGGACAGAGGAGATCCATAAGGGCAGATCAATCCTGAGGGCAAGGAGAACTTGGGGAACACCAATCTTCCCAATGGGGCAGGTAAGGGATGGGGAGCCTTGAAGCTAGAAAGGAAAAGCCTTTTAATGTGGAAACAGACCTTGGTGGGAGTTGCCACAACTGGACTCTATCTCCCCAATGGGGTAGGCAAGGGAAGACTGGAAGCACTGATTCTTGGTGGGAGAGAAATCATCATGAGGAGGCAGATGTGGGCACGGGGAGATTAAAAGACAGGATTCTAGGGGGGAGACAGACATCTTGATGGGATAGATGTGGAAAGGAGGCTGAAAATGAGGATTTTGTGGGGGACAAAAATTTGGAGGAGGCAGATGTGGACAGCCAGGAATCGACAGGTGTCCATTGCACGTCAGCATTGCATTCCATAATGAGGTCCACCAATGGAGGGAGCTCCTCTGCAAGGAGGCCGAGCGCAGTGGGTGGGTCAGAGGGGTGGAAGAGGAGGGAGGGGATGGGGAGTGGCAGCTCCCAGCACCTCAGCACCCAAGGGCCCAAACCTGCAGGATGCCTACTGCTTCTCAGTTGTGACCTGGGAGGTTGGCTGCATGGGGGCGATGTGCTCCTGGGGTGGCTCACAACACTCCCCTTTGTCCCATGGGAGGTGGTCACCTGGGGTATATGGATTCTGGGGGTGGCTGTCCACACAGTGTAAACATATACATTAAAGACATAAAATGAAAAATCTTATCATATGTCTAGCAACTAGGTTCTCCTTTGTGGCAATGTTGCAAATGATGAAGGACCTTTGTTCCAATAGAAAGTCAGAGAAGCTTGCGACTTCTGACAGACACACATGAAATGAGCTTCATCTGGGTGCTTGTGGAGTCAAGTCAAGCCACTATTACATTCTGTATACTAGAATCAAGTTGTTAACAACAAGATAAGGATTTTCTACTCACATTTTCTCTACTGGAATGTAGTTGCTAGTCATATGATATTTCATTTTATGTCTTTAAGGAAGCGTATATATGTTTACATTGTGGGAAGAAATTGTAGTTGGGTTCAGTGTGGGTATTTCTGGACATGGTGTACTGACCAATTCTTAGCTGTTAACCTTTCAAGTGAGTAAGTCATATAATTTGTCTAACTGTTCATATAAGCATGCAAAACCTGTCTTCCAAGGCCACTAAACATTCAAATAAACTTTTCCTTACCTGAAATGTAAATTCCTGCGAGAAAACTTAGGAAAATAAGACCATGTAGTAAAAATATTTTTCTAAGGTGCTGCTAGCTGTGTGTGACTGTAAGGAAGCTTATTGTGCCATCAGCAAATTATACTGCAAGTTCTTTATCTGTACAGCATAGAGACAAAGAGTTATGCCTTTAATCCTAGGTACTAGGGAGTAAGTCCTACAGAACTGTAAACTTATTTTGAGTAAATATGCTCAATATCATGCTGTTAATTCACTTCTGTGCTCTTCCTCAAGTCCCCATAAACACCTAACACCATTAGTAATCCATTTGTTATTTATTGTTACCTGGAGTAGTGAATAGCTTGATGTCCAGCTATATTAAAATAGAAGTCAGTTGTATGTTTCATCTCATCAGTATGCCCAGAGACTTCAATCCAGTGCCCTACTGGGAGGCAGTAAACTCCATCAACCAAGTTGCTTGGGTTATAAACACTGCATCGGTCATGATGGGGCCCATTGCCTGGGGGGAAATGAACAATACACAAAATTCCAATATAATTTACAAGTATAAAGGCAAAGTGCTTTGAATATTGTGAAAGGATGCTATTTTATGTTCTAGGTGAAATTACCTAGACACCAAAAACCACCCTGCACTAATTTTTCACCAGACATTTCAACACTGTCGCACAAATACAATTTATCAATAGATTCTTTTCCAATTTCAGGCATTAACAGTGCCATCTGCTGCATGAAAAATTGCTGCATGCCTGTATTTTGGCAAAGTTCACTTTCAACTTTCATTGGCTGAATTTGCAAACCCTGACATCAGATTTAGGGAGCTAAACAGTCTTCTACAACAAGTAAATATGTTACTGATGATTTACATCAGTTTCTCTTCAGTGGATCTTCTCAAAATATCCGCCCCGATCAGACAAGGCAGAGAAAGATTCGGTAAATGGTTTTATTCAGGAATTCCAATACAACCAACTAACATAAGGCAATTGCTGAGAATGACTGTTTAACTGTAACAATGCTGACTAGATACTCGTTGCCCCTCCCCTTTTCCTATGGAATGGAACTTTTGGCTTTGACAGCCTTTCAATGCTAGAATAAACTGCAACTATGTAACTTCCCTACCTTCTAGGACTGACAGGTTAACCCGTCAAACATTAAACTGCAACTATGTAACTTCTCTACCTTCTATGCCAGACAGGTTAACCCCTGTCTGACATTCTGCCCCCCCTTATTTTCAATTCCCCCTCGGTTTATCTAGATATTGTTTGTGAAACTCCTTAACTATCTTTGGAGCTTTAACATTTCCCGCTGTGACCCACTCTTGGTGACTTTGATTAAAATATTTCCACCGAATAAGGTATAATAATGTCCCTCGTTTGTATTTTGAATCCAAAATAGATTCTACTTCATGATGAGGTTGGCCGTTCATCATCAAAGGGGGGAGGGAAGTCCCCAGGTCTGGATGCCACTGGTCCGGTTCTGGTGCCCTTTTTAGGAGGCTGCAATGGAAAACGGGGTGGACATTCTTTAAATTCTTTGGCAGCTTTCATTTTACTGTTACTCCATTTATGACTTCTACTATTTCAAATGGGCCTACGAACTTCCAACCTAATTTTTTACTAGACTGTTCTCCCCATAAGTTCTTTGTAGACACAAATACCCGTTCCTCTACTTTTAAGTCCCATTGAGAAAAGCACTTCCTGTCTGCTTGGGCCTTGTAGTCCTCTTTTGCTTTTCTCAAGGTTTGTGAAATTAGGTCCCACTGTTCTACAATTCCCCTTTATCAGTTGTGGAGTTCAGTTTTCTCCTCTCCTCCTTTCTCTGGAGGAGTATCTCTAATAAACGGCATTGCCTTGCCCTCAAACCCTTAGGTGATCTTGAAAGGCGATGCTCCTGTAGAACTATGAATGCTGTTATTATAACAGTATTCAGCGAAAGCTAAATATTCTGTCCAATGCTGACTGTATACTCCTTGCCCCTCCCCTTTTCCTATGGAATGGAATTTTTGGCTTTGACAGTCTTTCACTGCTAGAAAACTAAACTGCAACTATGTAATTTCCCTACCTTCTATGACCGACAGGTTAACCCCTGTCTGACATTCTGCCCCCCCTTATTTTCAATTCCCCCTCGGTTTATCTAGATATTGTTTGTGAAACTCCTTAACTGTATTTGGAGCTTTAACATTTTCCGCTGTGACCCACTCTTGGTGACTTTTATTAAAATATTTCCACCGAATAAGGTATAATAATGCATTAATAAGGTATAATAATGCATAGTTGCATTAAACTGCAACTATGTCACTTCTCTTATCTTCTATGCCAGACTCCTCGAATTCTCCCTCAAAAATCAACACAATCCTGGAAAGGGCTCTGATACCTTCCCCTGCCTTTTACAGACAAAAACCAAGCCTGGAAGGCTAGCAGTACAGTTGTGGTTGCCTAGCAACAGCCACTGAGAACATTCATTTCATAAAGCTACAGGTTCTCCTTTAATCATGGGGGAGGGCATAATCTTTATGTCTATGCCTATTAGACAATACTTCCTTGATGTTCCTACATATTTGGTGACTGATCTCCATATACACACTCATATGGCTGACAATAGGTTTTTGTGCCAACTTTGAAAAATGGTTATTTCTACTGACATATAAGATCGAATGTGAGTGGAATTATTTTAATACTCAGTTCGCATCTGTTAATCAGACAAAGCTTCTAATGTGTAACTCTGGAGACAAGAAATATATTTGAGCAAATAAGGAACAAACTATCACTCTAAAGTCATATTAATCTATTTCACAGTTTCATTCACAAATGGGATTGAAAGGACTATGCACTTTTAATGGGTACAGTTGTTGATGTATGATTGCATAGATAGATGGAAGAACTGTGATTTACTATACAGTTTGCAACTTTAGTTTCCAACATGCTCATTTAAAAATGCAAAATCACCAAAAGGGAATTCCATCGTAACTTCCTAACAACAAAAGTCTAAGATACAAAATTATGCTGGATTCAATGAATAACAGCTCTCAAATACACTCAAAGAATCTAGAGCAAGTATCAACACTATACAACACAACCAATGTTAACAATCCTTCACCTCATTTACAGAGCACCTCATTTATATGGACCACAGAAATTTCCAATAAGCAAAAGTTAATATACCAAGAGTCCCAGATTTAAGAGTTAATTTCATTAATGTACAACAGTACTACTAAAAATCCACAATGTTGCTGGATTATGTGAATCTCAGGTAAATCCAATAGTCTACTACAATCAATATCTTCTGTGTTGTTGATTCTCATTCTTTTTTTCTTTTTCTTGTAGGGAAGAAGACGCCCTCACAGCTCTGCCCAACGAGGAGCCGTCTTGCTACCTCATTTCAAAGATTCTTTATCAAGAATGTGTGGTGTTCATGGCTCATTCTCCAAGAACTGCAACAGCCAGCAGCAAACATCTTTGTGTGGGCATTCACCCAACATGCAATCAATAAAATAAATTATACAATGGACTCATGTGTATTATTCATTCCCTAGGCACATGTAATTCTTATGTATGCTCCTTTCAATAAGACCACCATGGTAACTCGCATCTGGTTGCTAGAAGTTATACAGGCAATTACTCCATTTAAATTCTTAAAGTGACAAACTGATAGCCAGATCTTAACAAATAAATTATTCAAAACTTCCAGCCACCCTAGGGTTGCTAGCATCCCATGGGCTGCCAACCCTAACCCACATACTGTTGCACTTCGCTGAATAATAACTGAAACAAACACAAAAATCCCCTTGGAATAGGGCTATAGTCAAAATAAAGACTTTATTTGTAAAACCTATATTTACAAATATATTTCTCTCTAATCTGGATTTCTTTTGCTCACTAATTTACAGAAATGTAATTCAAAGAGCAGTTTTGTTTTTTAAATAAACAACCTCATAAGATGAAATCAAATACAATTTTGTACAGCACCATTGCAATATACTACAAACACATTTTTCTAATTCTCCATATAGGGTTTTCATTTGAAGAAGATGCATAGGTGTGTTTCTAAATAGGTGCCATTTAACAAATGTCTTAGATACTTTATGCTAAGGTGTTAGAAAGCAAAAAAAATGATTATTCTAGAAAGGACAGGGGCATATTTTTAATTTTCAGTTGGGTTCTGAACTTAAAACTTTTTTGTACACCTCTGTTATTCAAAAAACTCTTCCATCCAATTTGCTTCCACACCAAACTGCAAAAGAACAAAGCAATCAGCAAAGTCTGCCTTACAAATCAATCTTTTTGAATAGTATTCCTTTCAAAGCCTGCAGGACAGCCCAGACAGCTCCTGGCATGATATGTAAGAAAGATGATCAGGCTGGCATATCAAACAGCCACTGGCTTTATTGCAAAGCAGATTAAAACGAAGATCTCTGAGCCATGTTCTGCTCATATGAGAGAGAAGAACAAACAAGAATATAAAAGTGTGTAAGACATGATCAGAAGAGGAAAGTTATCCTAACTAGCTAAACATCAGCAATGGCAGGAAAAATGTAAGCTCCAGCATCAGAAAAGGAAGATGGAGGAAAACTCAAAAGACCTGAACTTTAAGAGGACAGGACATAGCTTCACACTTATCTGAAATTGTGCATGCATATTGGTACTGCATGGAGTATTCCAGTGGCTGAAACACTGCAATAGCTGGCATGTACTGCTCCACACAGGTTCCAATTGCTGGACTGAGGCATACCAACCACCTGTTTAGAGGAGTGTGTATAGCAATTAAAGCTAGATTCCAATCCCCCTGCAAACAAATGAATGGTATTCTGAGTGTAGGCATATGAGTATCTTCTGGATCAAGCCATAGTTTCAAAATAAGTCTCATGTTTATAAAACTACAACAAACAAAAATATTTATGGGACAGCTCCTGTGGCTGAAGTTGAAAAAGATTTAAAAGCCTGCAGCGATAAATGCATAAAATCCTTGTAAAAAGCATATAGATATGAAGGAAAAGGGGGGCGGGGAGACACGTTCTAAGTGTGGATTGGGACAACACATTTTCCCCACAAGTGGTGGCTTCTTTGACCACTGTAGTAATACTTGTAGTGGTAGTAGTAGTAATAATGATGATAATGACTGCACTTACATACCACTCTTTGAGACAGATTAGTATGCCACTCAGAGCAGTGAACAAAGTCCATGTTATTATTATCACCCACAATATAGCTGGGGAATTGGAGCTGAGAGGAGTGGTTTACCCAAGGCCAGCTAGTGAGCTTAGCGCAGTAGTGGGATTCAAACCAGCAGAATGCTGATTTGCAGGCAGACCACTTAACTACTATGTTATAGCAGCTCTCAACTGCACAATGGAACGCACATGGTAGTGGATGGAGTGTGTGATCCAGCTTTCTGAACTGGCTTTTATAGCAGAATTTATGCCAATTTGGTTAAATCTGGCTAGGTTCAGCTTAGAGAATCCTGGATCTGATCCAGGAAGTCTGATCAAGATCTCCAGAATCAATCCACTTTAATTCAAGAAATGCAGCTTCAACCTCTTGGCTGGCTCTTTCCTGGGCTTCTCCTGTGTTTTTTTCAAGGAAGGTGGGAAAGGAGGGGGAATAAGGCAGGGAGGGGGAGTGTGTGGCCAATCCATGCAGGAGTTCTCCTTATCTGGCCAATGAGATTCTCAGATAAGGAGAGAGCCTTTTTCAAACTCCCTGCAAAGAGTTAAAAAAGCAGGCTTGGCTGTTAACTCTCTGGCCTGCTCCCTTCTCTTTGCCTTTGGGATTTACCTACCCATCACCAGTGGATGTGCTGCCTACTGGTGCTGCACTGCTGGCTGGAGGAAGAGATCTGTGCTGCCCACTAGAGGACTTCTACCTGGTTTGAGAGTCATAGATTCAATGGTTTTCCCTGTCTTTTGGGGAAGGGGTGGGGGTTGGCCTGGTGTCTGGGAGGGATAGGGGGGTACAAGGGTGTGTGGTTTTTTTTGCAGTTTACTTTTTAAAAGCTGCTTTTGCTGTTATGGCAGGAGGTGCTTTGGCTTTTGCTAAATTGTTTGTTTGAACTTTTGTTTAGATGTTCAACCCTCAACTAGTTTCTAAGCACTGATTACTGCCACTCAGAACTCCTAGTAGCCCTCTGGAGGGTTGAGGTCACCTAATTTGTTTGGGACTTACCCAGTCCCTGGGTTCGTTCTGGGAGAACTTGCACACAAGTGGTCAGAAACTCAAGATACAGGCTTAAATATAAGTGTTGTTTATTAATTCAGGAACAATGTTCCCTGTATGCAGGGCAGGAACCACTTTATAAGGCACAAGCAAAAGGCAATAAAATAACAACAGCTTACCTAGTTCTTAGTGAAAACTGACTAGACATGAAAGCTTGCTAGCTTACTTTTCTCTGAAGTAGCTTCAAGTTGCTCATACTCACAAAGAAAGTCCAAAACCATGCCAGGCAGCTCTGGTCATCATAGGGCCTGACATGGAGCAAAGTCTCTCACATGCTGACGGAATAAAGGAGGTAAAGAGTAGTTAAACCAGGTGTCCATGTGACAGCATGTGTTGCATGTGTTACTGAGTGCAGTGAGGAGCCATCTTTTCTAGGACAGTCAGCCAACCAGGGCACACTTCAATATCAGCATTGCTAGGCCTAAGAAAGCAAGGGAGGGCAAGCAGAGCTGTGACTCTCTTCCACCCAAGGATATCTTGGTCTGGAACAACAGGCTGCGGGTGCAATTAATTAAGGAACCTGGTCCTTCCCTTCCCAGGGTGGCAAGCCAGAACTGGGCCTGCGAGAACTTACGAGCCTGAACCAAAGTGCTCAGGCCAGGCATGTATATGTGGCTTCACCTAGACAACTTTGCAGTTAGTTGTTGGTGGAGAGTGCCCACAAGTCATAGCATGGTGACCTCTAGTGGAGTTTTCATGGCAAGAGACTATCAGAGGTGGTGTGCCATTGCCTGCCTCTGCAACCCTGGTCTTCGTTGGAGGTCTCCCATCCAAGTATAACCACGGCCGACCCTGCTCGGCTTCCGAGATCTGACAAGATCAGGCTCACCTGGGTTACCCAGGTCAGGACTTGCTGTTAGTTGCTGCTTGTTTATTTGCTGACTGTTCTTCTGGGGGCACCTTTTTTTTCTCCTTTTCTTGTCGTCTTGCAGGGTGGTTTAAAGGCAAGAGAGGGTAGGTAGCTGCTGCTTGCCATTTTTGAGAGACTTGCTGTTCTTGTGTGTGGGAAAACAGCTTTTTTCTATCCACTTTTGTGAGGCCTATTGCATCTTCTGAAACCTGGAGACAAAAGTTTAACAGATTTGCAAAATGTTTTGACTGAACATTATACTCCTAAACCTAATATCATTGTGGAACTTTTAAAATTCTATAATTGAAGAAAAAAAGGAGGAGAATCTATATGAAACTATATAGCAGAGCTTTAAAAAATTACAGAATGCTGCACATTTTGAAATGTTTTGGAGGATACATTGAGAGATTTGTGTGTGGAGTGCAAGATTAACACATTCAAAGAAATGTATTATCAGAAGGGACGTGGACCAAAACTGTAGAACTGGAGACAGCCATGGAGGCAGCAGTGAAAAATGTTAAGGATTTACACCTCAACAGCAAAGACATTCAGGTGAACCCCTTAAATAAAATCCAAAGCCAGAAGCAAATAACTCCAGCCCTAGAGGGACGTTTCAGGTTTGGAGGACGTCACTCGGCCTTGGTTTGTCGACATAAAGGATCTCGTGTCATAAATGCTTAAAAGTGGGACATTTAGCCAGAAAATGTATAGGCAGTTATCAGAATGTGCAGCAAGGCCCAGAGAGAGACACACACACATCCTCCTAAAGACAAAGTAAAGAAGCTGGAAGCTTGCTATTTGGAAGCACTAGAACAAGGCAACAAGGAGAAAGTGGGAAACCCACCCAGGATGGATCCTGAAAGACTTACATTCACTACTGCTGCAACAAATGTGCTTTATAATTATACAAACATACAAATATATATATTCCTCTAAAGGCTAACGCTCTCTCATCAATGTAACAAATATGCTCAGCGTCAAACAGACATACAGTGATACAAAATAGCAAATGCAACAAATGCAGTACATTCTCTTGTTACTAAGCCCTCTACGAGGTTCATAGCTTATATATCAGTCCAAGGCAGACTAAGATAGTAAGGTCCTATTCCAATAGCTTTCCAGGTACAGGGCAAAGACTCCAGGCTCACGGAGGAAGATGGTAAGTATGCATCTATTCAAAAAAATTTTGTTGTTTCTTTCCTTTTCTTTCAGGAGTCTACCAAGATGTAACGAAGGTGGTACATCATGATGCAGCCCTAGCTGTGGCCGGCTGGCCGCAGATTTCGTCGTATAGACTTCATCAGGGGCTGTAGAGTCACCTGAATCAGTACAATTCTTTCTTGAAACCTGGCGAGTGACGCAGGCACCCCGGCTCATGCCGGGGTGTAAAATGTTTATATGCTGACACAAATTGATTGTGTAATGCAGTTATATAAAACAAAAAATATGGTTTTATGACAGATTTCCAGTTGACTTCTTTCTCACTATATCAACATTTCCTTATACCTGGAAGCATATAAAGGCATAATAGTTTTTACTCAGCAAAAAGAATGAAAACAAAGCTTTGGGTTTTTTAATAAGAAATGATTAGTCAGTCAATATCTAGTTACAATACAATGTTCATTCCATTCATGATTTCTTAGAACAATTAAGGTAGGTGAAGAGAATCTCATTTGCCTTTTACCATCAACAACAAAAAGACAGAACAGATTGCACTAAAACTTGATTAAGTTCTTATGGTGCTGCTTTATAGGAGAAAGAATGTTTTTTGTCGGTACTCAAGTAGAATAGTGCCACCAAGAGGAAATAATGAGTAAATGAAGGATTGAAGCTCTTGATTTAATAATTGTCATCTGGGACAATCATACATATGAGGAAGCATTATAATGTAAGTAATGTGCCGAAAACTAATTGATCCATATGATAATGATTGCATTCATCCCATTTAAAAACTTTTTGATTATTTAACAACTCATATTCTGCAATTCAGTGTTTTGCTCAAATCTATCAAGTGTAATTGCTATCAAACACTGTACCTGCAATTACAATTACTGAATAAAACAGATCAATGTGTGGAACTATTAGTGTAAACAAAAAGTATAAACTTTCTGAGAGTGTCATAGTCTTAGTTTTACTGTTACTTCTGAGCACATATACCTATCAGGTAAAATAGAAAGTCTCTTTGAAAGCAACAAGGTAAACATACCATCAATATGTCTAATTCTCAACTGTGGCCCTTTGTGAAGACACTTATATCCATGGATTGGAGCCACATTGAGAGAATGGAGATTTTTCTCTAACCTAGAGGGAACCAGAATGATATAAGCTGCTGTGGGTCAACACTGTGGAAAAAGACAGGGTATAAATGTAGTAAATAAATAATATAGCTAAAGACGGGGCCAGATGAAAGGTAGGTTGGTAGGTGGGCGAGAAGGAAAGAAGGAAGCAGGAAAAGGTAAGGTAATGGCAGCTGACAGAAGGAGGGAATGAGGAAAAAGTGTGTAGAAAAGTGCAATTGGGCCAGGCTAAGCTGGCACTGTACAAATAGCCCAGATTTTTCCAGGGAAAAGTCGTCAAGGAGAGGGACGGAGGGAAAGCTGAAGACAAGGGGACAAATAAAAGTAGGTTGGCTGGTGGGTGGGAAGGAAGCTGGGGAAGGGGAGAGACAATTTGGGGGCTTTGAGGAAAAGAGGAGACATTGGTGGAGGGGAAAATGAGATACCCCGAGCAACTCCTTGCAGATCCCCTACTGGTGGACTTTTGCTTTAAAATGCAACTATTTTAAAAAAAAATTATGAATTTAATAATAGTTTCCAATTTTTGTCCAAAGATTAGGAGATGGTCTAAAAGAAATAAGCTATCAGTCTAACACAGTCTAATCTAATCTAATCTAGTCTAGTCTAATCACCGTTGTATTGTAATTCTGCATCACTGCCACTTTTAAAATAAGCACTCTAGATATATTTATTACAGCATTGTCAAACATACTATTGGATGCTAACAGCTTTTTTGTTGGCAAAAGAGGGAAGAGGGGTTCCTTCTGACAACATTATGCATCATGGGACTTGAAAGCCCTCTGGAGGGCTGTGATGGGGAGGGGAACTGTGCGAGACTGAATGGGAAATTTGGTAAGATTCAAACTGTAAGGACTGTGGACTTAATCAGGCTGCTCAAGTTACCCAGCGTGCACCTTTATTACAGAGTCTCTCTACATGAGATGTCTCAGTGTGTGCTCATCAAATGTAGAGAGATGCAACATTAGCTGGGAAGCGTAGTTTATAAAGACAGAGCCAGTGGAGATCATTTCTCATAGGGTTTGTTCATTACATCTTCACCTCTCAGAAGGCTCTGTCAAATTCACCTTTCCGGTCTAAAATTGTGTGGGATCACAACCAGAGGGCAGTGAGGAATGAAAATAGGCTGGAGCTCCCTTCCAGAGCTGGGCTTGGACCTGCATTTCACAGCCCTTTCACACAGCTCCAGTGTGTAGCAAAGCCTTTGCCCTGCCGCAGGCTCTGTCTTTTTAAATTGCCCTTCCCGGCTAACATGGCATCTCCTGACATGTGTTCTTAATGTGTCAGATGTCTTGTGTACAGAGACTCATAGTCCACATAAATTATTGAAGGAAGACTTCAAGATAGAGGCTGTTAAAAATGGCAAATTGTTGCCACAGTGTGCCTCAGCAGCTGCATCTCCAAGTGGCATAGATGTCACAAGAGTAGAAACATGAGCATGTGGAGTGTACTGGAAGGTAGGAATTTTAAGTGTGATTTCCAATTTGCTCACGTTGGCAGTCAAAGTGGGAAAAGTATAGTCTAGGTGGTGATGGAAGAGCTTTTGATGACGGGAATGTTCAAGCACCTGGGTTTGGGCAGAGAAGCCAAAGTTTGGATGGTTTTTATTACTATTACTGCTTTTTGCTTGAAAAGGTTCAACATATTGTTTATTGGCTCTATTGTAAGCCACTTCACCACATTTGATGGGGAAAAAATAAACTGACATGATAAACGATTTAGGAAGCCAATATGGCAATACAACTTTTTCTATAAGGTGGAAAGAACGGGAAGAATTTAAACAAATTACAAGAATGTCCACTGAAAACAATGGAAGAGGTTTAAAGATCCATTGGATAATAAGGGGAACCATGAATGCCAACTGACTTGCATTTGCTCCACTGAACCACTGAAAATCACAGAAAAGTTGCAATGAAAATATGGAAAGAAGTTAGAAAATCTTGCTCTGAGGCTGGAATGACAGTCTCCAGAGTGGAATGATAGTCTCTGGGATTAGACCTGGGATTGCTCTGGGACAGGAATGATGGTCCCTGGGATCAGAAAACCTCCTGAGAGTGGAATTTATTGATTGATTGGATTGGATTTATACCCCATCCTCCCCACAGATGGGCTCAGGGTAGCTAACAACATTAAAAAAATACATTAAAAGTCAAAATGACAGACCCTGCAGTGGACTGATAGTCCCTGCAACGAGATAAATTGCTCTGCGACTGGAATGACAGTCCTTGTGGCCAGATAGACTTCTCTGGCACTGGAAGGACTGCCCCTGCATTGGAATGATAGCTGTTGGGATCATACACCTCTAGGACTGAGATCAGCGATTTGTGTCTGGAATGACAGTTACCATACTGGAATGAAGTACCTTACATTTCAGTGAATGCTTCTGGAGATTGTGCAATGATCTCCAAATATACTCTACGTCTTTATTTCACCTGCTTCTCTGCTGCTCTCTAGAGTCAAGAAGTCGGTATCTGCAGCCTTGTGCTTCGGTGTAGACAAGTATAAATCATATAATATCAGCTTGCTTTTGGTTTCTGCTTCAAACATGATGATCATGGAGTGTAAAAAAATGCACAGTACCTGTAGTGTGATTTAAGGAAAATAGTATGGTGCCATACACAGTGAGCATTCTAGAAACTGGATGGGACTCAATGTTGGCTTGTATAGGAATTGCAAGTGCAGGAGGAACACAGAACAAAATCTGTTTCCTGGTTCCTTCCAGAAATTACACCACCAACTACTTTCCATGGCTACTGAAGTATACATACAGGAATAACCTCTGCAATAGTACATCTTCTCATTAGCCAATAAAGATACCAACAAATGGTCAACATGCACAGAAGAATCATGCCTGGGCAAATTCACATGCATGGTGTTCTGTTGCAGCTGCAGAAGATGGTATCATGTAGCTTGCCTACCACCAGCCAAAACAAAACTGCCTACATATATCTGTTGCAAACAGTGTTGTGTGTTTCAGTCTCTCTACACAAGACATCTTACATGGAGATACACGTGACTTACTTTCTGTGTGGTCTTATATTCAAGTGCACTCTGTCTCCTTAGCAGTGCATATGTATCCACAATGGGAGAACAAGTGTAAGATCTTTCACTTGAGCATCCCCTTGTAAGATGCCTTGTGTAGAGAAACTCTTAGAGATAAACATTAAACCAGTTTTGTTCAACGGTTAATATGGGCGGGGTAAGTTTTCATTTATGAATCCTTCCTGTAATTGCTGTAGTAGACGCTGTGGGTAAGAGTGTGTTGAGAGGTGGACATAGGGAGTGTCAACAGGAAGGAAGGAAGCAGAGCACAGTTCACCTGTGCCTGAGATACTAGAGAGCCAGAGACAGTCAGAGTACTTGTCAAGATGGGCAAGTGGTCTGACAAGGGTGAAGCATTTGTTAAGATACTCACGTATGAAAGTATACATTGCCTAGAATATGAGATGGGATGTTTTGCAAAGAGTCTGTGGGATGGGTTCAGTGGGTTAGTGGTCTACACAGTGGGCAAAAGTGCTGAGGGAGCTCAGGCTGGGTGTAATACATAATGCTAACAAGGAAAATATGAGGGAGCCAGGCCCGGACACTGTGGGACTCTAGGGAAGAAAAGTAAGGGAGAGAAGAGCAAGATTTATACTTGTCTATAGTAAAGAATGAGGCTGCTGATACCAACTTCATGATCCTAGAAAACATAAGAGAAGCAGGCAAACTAAAGAGGCAGCGTATATTTGGGGATCTTTGCACAACTTCCAGAAACATTAACTGAAATGTAAGGTACTTCATTCCAGTGTGGTGACTTACTCCAGACACAGACCTCTGATCTCAGTCCCAAAGCAACTATATGATTCCAACAGCTGTCATCCTAATGCAAGGGAAGTCCTTCCTTTGCTGGAGCAGTCTGTCTCCTTGCATGGACCATCATTCTAGACTCACAACAGTTAAGCTGGTCCCCAGGACCATCATTCCACTCTAGCAGCCATCATTCCAGCCCCAGAGCAAGATTCTCTGACTCCTTTCCATACCTCACTATAACTTTTTGGTACTGTACTGTAGTTCCATGGAGCCTATGTAAGTCAATTGGCATTCATGGCTCCCAATTATATCTAATGGGCCTTCAAGCGTCTCCCATTGTTTTCAATGGGCACTCCTGTCATTCGTTTTAATCCCGATGAAAAGAGGAAACCCAGGGTTTGGGAACTGAAGAAGGGATGTTGCGTACATGGGTTCTGGATTTTCTATGGCGACCACATTTGTGGTTATACAATGAGTTTGCTTCGCTGACTCGCAGTTGACTGACAGGCGACTTGAGAAACGGCGAGATCGGCCACCCGCCCCTTTACCCTTACTGCGCATGTCAGTAGCTGTCTCTTCTCCCCTCGTGCTATTGGACCGAGCAGATCGCAGTCTGGCAGGCGCGGCCCTGCCCCTCCTCCCTCCTCCAACGCTCGCAAAGGACGGCGAGGCGAAGGGGAGACGTTACCTTCCCAGACGGCCTCTCCTGTCTCACGCCGCCTGAGGAATTTGTACCAGAAAGTGCACGCGGCCTCTTCTTCGGGGAAGGCCACCTCCGCCAGCCACAGCACCGGTTCTTGAGCAGGCAGCGGAGCCGAGGGCCGTGCAGGTTTCATGGCCAGCGCGTGCTGGGGGTCCCAGTGACCCAGCTCCGGGCGGGAGCCCGATAGGCACAGCGCGGTGCCGCTTTCTGCCATCCTGGCGGGCACGATTACCCCGAAACGAAACAGCATGGGGAGGCCTAACCCGAATCCTTTACGAGACTTTATTGTAGTGGCTGTTGGAGAGGGCGTGGGCTTAGTTCCCGCTCTCGACCGCGAGTGAGGGGGGGGGGGATGGAGCTGCGTAGCGGAGAGAAGGCGACGTCGCTCGCGTAGGCGTGTGGTGCTGCCTATGGAACGAGGAGCCGCGCTCTCACGTGACTTGGAAGGGACGGGAGCTTTCGAGCAGAGTGGGGCGTCCAAGGACGCGAGGGGGAGGGGGAGGGAATGAAGCGGTGTGCTTCGGTTAAAAGATCTCGCTCTAGGACTGTTCGTCTATATTCTTAGTACATTTTTATCCTTCCTCCAAGGAAACAGACATATTAGTACTCCTTCAGCTCATTCAACGGGCCGTCGGTTCCGCCTTCACGTACTACGAGTAGATCCTACGCAGAGTAATTCAGCTGCCCCACAAATGGTTTTTCCGAAATGATTGAACTCGTCTGCTAAACAAAGAGACATTATTAAATAAAAACAATCTTCCTGAGGAGAGCTCCGCAGAAACATCTTCAATACATCTAATTTTCAATGCAGCCAAATCTCTGCATACTTTGGGAGATTAAAGCCATGAACATTCAAGACAGGTCTTTCTACAAACCTGAAGAACACCTCAGGTTTACAGAAAAATTTAAAAATCCACCACGTTACTTTCATGTGGTTTGCTTGTTACTGCTCAACATCAGCCACCCCACAGTATGGTGTAAAAAGTAGTTTCAGGCTAGGAGCTGGGAGATTAAGGTTTGAATTGCCACTCAGCTGTGGCTGACTGTGGTTCAGTCACACTCTCAGCCTAACTGAATTCATAGGGAAGTTGTGACCTTGTGAAGATAAAATGGAGAAGGATATAAGCTTCTTTGGATCTTCGTTGTGGAGAAAGGCAGATATAAATGAAGTAAATTAATAATATAATGGGCAAATAAAAAGGTTTGTGCATGGTGGGAGGGAAGGAGAGAAGGAAGCAAAGAAAGGTGAGTACATGGGGGTTGCCAGAAGGATGGACATAGGAAATAGTGTGGAGAAGGGGATAAGGGGAGAAATGAGGTGCCTTACGCAAGCCCTTCTGGCTTCACCACCACGCAACTGGGCTCAGCTGTCACCACAACGCAATTGGTTTTCCACGCAGAGCTGAAGGTTGAGGGTCAGATAAAGTAGGTTGACAGGTGGTTGGGCAAGAGAGAGGGCAGCAGGGGAAAGGGAGATACTATAGGGGCTTTCAGAGAAAAAAGAATGTAGTGGGGGAGGGGGAAAGGTCTTGAAAGTTCTTCCGCTTGTTTTGATATATTACCCAAATAAGAAGCTGAATGGGCTTGGAATGACTTTAATAGTCACATTAAGTACTATAAGCATTAGCTTTTATATGTGGATAAGGATACAAATCTACATGCAAAAAAACTTTTTTTAAAAAAATACATGAACAGTCTGTATGTATGTCAAAAGCATGCTAAATTCTAGAGGTGACAACTCCCTGCTGTAGTTTATTTCTAATTTAGTGCAATGTCGGTTTTGTCGCTCTGTAATAGAAAAAAATGACACACACACTCCCAAACTCCCTCTGAATTATGGACTTGTAAAGTCATCCCTAAGATCTCTCCCAAACACATTGGTTTACCCAGGGCTTTTTTTTCTGGGAAAAGAGGTGGTGGAACTCTCTATTATCGCATGTGCACGTGCAAAGCACGCGCGCACGCTCCCAGAGATGCGTGATGACATAACTTCCAGAAGTGCCATCACTCCCAGAACCCAGCACAGTGCATTATGATGAGATAAATGTTAGTAAGATTAGGAAATTGCACTACTGAGAAATGGTTTTTTCCCTTTCTGTATCCTCTACAAGTGAAATCTTCCATTTACTTTTCCAAACATTTCATTTCTTTGGAATCATATTTTAAAATATGCAAATCCAAAACCCATCTCACAAATCTAAATTCTAACATTCTCTCTGCCAGCGTAGAAAAAAAAATCCAAAATTCTTTCTCAAAATTCCACAGAGTCTGAAATTCCTAATCTAATGAATATTGAATTTTCAGGGATGGTTTTGCTTTACTGGAGCAATTCAAAATTAGATACTAAACTTTAGCTGCATTAGATTTATACTTAGTTTAAATGGCGTTTTTTGTTGTTGCCTGCCAACTCTACCTTACCGGCTAAGCGGTTGTGACATTGTGAAATGCTCATAAATATTCTAATGTCCCAGACAAACAATATTCATAAAAACATCCTTAACACTCGTATGTCTACTGCAATTTCAGTGATGTTAATCAGCTGAGGGTGGGGAGAACCATTTGAGTTAGAGCTATTAAGACATAAGAACACCTATATGCTGATGAATATATTGATGAAAGCCTTCTGTGATTTGGACACAGCTATCCATTCCTAGCATAAAACGAATAACCATAACTGATATTTTAACTAATACAAATAACCATAACTGATATATTTAACTAACACAGAACTAATATGCATTCAAAAGCTGTGGGAACAATAACAATGTCAACTTCAGTCAACAAAAGAATGAAAGCAACACACACAGCCCCACTCACCCCCATGAAAAGAATGAACTCAAAGCAGCACACACACACAGCCCCACCCACCTACTTCTCCAATGAAAATAAAACAATGAACTCAAAGCAGCACGCAGAGAAACCCCTAAATGAAATGAAAGCAGAATGAACTCAAAGCAGCTTAACCTCCTCTGGAGAGCCAGCCCCAGCAGCCCTGCTTGCGCTTTCTCTCACAAATGAAAAAAAAAAGAATGAACTCATAGCAGCTAAACCTCCTCTGCAGAGCTCATGCCGGGTCCCAGCGCGCATGCGCGCTGTCACAAATGAAAAAAAAGAATGAAGAAAAAAAGCATAATAAACTCAAAGCAGCTAAACCTCTGGAGAGCTCTGCTTGCACTCTCACTCACTCACAAATGGAAAAAAAAGCAGAATGAACTCAAAGCAGCTAAACCTCCCCTGGAGAGCTCTGCTTGCTCTCTCACTCACGAATGGAAAAAAAGAATAAACTCAAAAGCAGCTAAACCTTGTGCTGGGCCCCAGCTCTCTCTCTCTTTCACAGAGGAATGGAAAAAAGCAGAATGAACTCAAAGCAGCTAAACCTCCTCTGGAGAGCCCGCAGGGCCAAAAGAGGGAGGAATCATGTGGGCAGATTCTAGAGCTGCCAAAACAGCATTCTGGAGCATTCCCTCTCAGAAAAAGCCCTGGGTTTACCCTTCTCGAAGTATTTGGCAGTCATCCCTGAAACAGTGTGTTATACCTATCTGTAAAAAAACATGCAAATGTCTCTATATTTTAGCCTTGTCATTTAACACAAGAATCCTATATTCAGTAGTGTCAAGCCAAGATAAAAAGGCTTGCTTAATTGTCTACTTTTGTTTGACATACTAGTTATGTTTCCTAACCTATTTCTAGATTCTCAAAATCTAATTGATCATAGAAGCCCATATGCCTGTATATCGTAATATGAAGGCCTTAAAAAAATACAGGAAAAGGGGAGGGAGAAGTTTGCCCAGGACATTTCAGTCTTCTGATAGAAAAATTGAGAAATTTGGGGGGGATGCTAAAAAACACACCGTATTTTCTGTTTTGAAAAGATGGAAAAGGGTTTTCTCGCCCAAAGGCACAGCAGGAAAAAAAGCAGAAAAGATGGAAAAGGGTTTTCTCACCCAAAGGCACAGCAGGAAAAAAAGTTGAGGACTTTCCCCATTTTTCCAATGGAAAACCTGGGAAATTTGGGAGAGGACCGAACAACCTCAAATGAATTTTGTCATTTTGAATGAGAAAAACCTTGTCTTAAAGTACATTTCATTCATTTTTGAAGTATAAAGCATACTTTTCCTCTGGAAAAACTGAAGGAACACTGAAATAAACTGATCCCCCCCCCCTCTTTTGGAAGGAGGAAAATGAAAGGGTTTTCCCAAAATGTGTATTATGAAAAAATTTATATAAGACAATATAAAGCATTAGCTGTGATTTCCATGTATACTGCGTAGTTCTGTTCAAGAATATTTTGAAATGCAAGTAATTTTAGCAACAATTATTAATGTGCTATGTGTTTAATACATTAAAGATTTGTACTTTTAGTGTTCTAATGTTCTGTTCTAAACCCCATCCAAATGGGGTGCAGCAGTTTGCAACTACTTCACATATTGAATATACTATATATAGACAACTATAATTTTTAATTCCACAAACATGCCAAATAATTCAGTTTTAAATGCTAAGTAAGCTATGGTTTACTTTTATGTTGTTGAATCAGTAGGAAGTTTAGGTTTGATAGGAAAATATGTATTACCTATATTTCAATTTGCCCAAATTTCCATGGCTTCAGAATTTCCAGAAATGTTACTACACCTTTGTATCTACATTTTCCTTTCTTGCATTTTGAGTTTAGACACTGAAGTGATACGCAGCTGCACTAGCATAGTTTAAGAGCTAAGGAAAAGATCTCTGAACAATGAAATGTAAAGGGTCTATTTCATCATAATTCTACAACACAAATACCAGAATATTACTCAGACTTCCAGGTTTTTTTTTAACAAGTCAAATGGATTAAGGGATGGAACATTCTCATTCCACATTCTAGAAATCATATCTGATAGTGACAGTTCTTCACCTCCTTAAACATGAAGCTGTCTTATAGTGAATCAAACCATCAAAGTGTAAGGATCTGCCAGGTAACTCTCAAAAAGACTTCACTGCGTGAGTTAAAGAACTTCATTTATAAGCTACCAGTTTCAGGATCTTACTCCATCTTTGACAGGAATGGCGTTTCTCTACATGCACAAAGCATATATAGGAGTCTTAAGCGTGGATGAATTCCCAAATCCCCACCCCCTTGAGGTAACCGTCAACTAAGTTCAAGAGGAAGCCTCTAGGCGGGAAAAAGCAGAGCTAATGTAGGAAGTCTCAAGGTCGTGTCTGTGCAAGCACCTCTTCCCAGGCTCAGGTGAGAGACAGCCCCTTCCTTGCATACTTTCTCAGTCAAGAAATAGTTTCAGCCTTTAGTTATACCCACAGCATCAGCGCACAAACAACTACACAGGGTCTTGTTAGGTATGACAGATGAACACTTGACACAAGGTCAGTTTTTCTATTCAAGCTGTCAGGGCTCTCCAGGGTATAAGGGCAGCAGTCTTTCACAATACATGCCACATGGTCATTTTAACTGGAAATACCAAGGATTGAACCTAGGATTTTTTGCATACCAAGCAGGTCCTCTGCTCCTGACCCATAGCCTCTCCCCTGTGTGTGTTCATCTTCTTAAATATTTTTATGCTACCTATTACATACTGGCAAAGAATGTAATTTCCACATCAGATAGATCATTTATGTGTTCAAGAAAAAAAGACAAACAGGCAAGAAATAAGAGGTCAATGGCAAATGTGTTTAATTAGGGCAATATCAGACATTGCAAAAATGGTATTAACTGAAAACTTTTTAAACAAGGGAGTAGTGTCATGTTGGTAAGAGAAAAAAACAATTGATAAGTAAAAGCAATGCAACAAGGAACCAAGCACTAGGAGAGACTTGATGTACATTTAAAATATAAAGTAGAGTACAAGGCAACAAAAAATTAAAGTACTGACAATCTGTATCACAACTTTGTTTTTTTGTAAAAACTGCATAGCAGTATAAAATACTTGTATCCTAGATCTGTATTGTATTCCTGCACATAAAAGTATACAAAACATGATTCTTTTGAACAGCATTAATGTTTTAATAGCTCTGGATTTTAAAGGTTTAACACAGTATCTTGATTCAAAAATGAAAGTGCATGTAATGAGAATGAAGTATTCAAATCCTTATTGTTACAAAACTGAACTAGTTATTAATCACGGGTTTAACTGCTTAGAGAACCTTCTAGCGTGAGCTGCAGTACTTGCAATACTCAAAGAGCTAACACATTTTTCTACCCACTTCTAACAAGAAAAAAGGTAATACCAAAATACACACAAGTAAGGTAATTAACAGTGTATACAGTAAACAGTTTTTAAAACCTACTGAGTGGAGAGTTTTGGTTATTTCAGACTGACATATTTTTTTAGAAGACAGAGAGAGGCAACAAACATCACAGATGTACTGCTGAAGAAAAACTCTATCTAAGCCTGGGTTGGTTATACCTATGAAAAATTCAATATATTATTAAGGGTTTGTTTTTTTCCCAGCTACAATTACAAATGACACTCCACTATTGACTGAAGACCAGATTCTGCAGGGCTGAAGAAAAATCCTCTACTCTAGACTCTTCAAATGAGAAAGGCAGCCTTGTGAGAACAGTTAACTGATCCAACATTCAGGCATTCCAGAAAATAGAAAAAATGAGTATTCAAATGTTAGCGGTCTCAATATATGGCACTAGAGAATGAGGTTTAATTTTTTTTTAAAAGGGTCAGCCTAAGTTATGAATAAAGTACTATTTCCCAGAAAGGATTCGTATGCTGTACATATGGATCAAGTATACTAAAATGATTTCATAAACATTCAGCCATTTCTGTAATAATCTTTTCAATACTTTTCCTCTTTAACATTGGAATACCCTATTTATAGATACAAACTTGGTCTGCCTTTAGCCTGTGTCACACAGTTACCAAGTGTAAAAAACCCAGTAATATCAAGTCTGAAAGCCTCCAAGTTACACTAGTATAGTTAAAGGCATTCTCGTAATTACAGTAAACATTAAACATAATGTCCTCAATGGAAGACTATGGAAAAATATGAAATTCTGAAATGGATGAACATGCATTAAGATGTGCTTTATGCAACAAATGGGTTCTCATCTTATAAAGATGGCATACTGGCACCTCTCTTCTAAACACATTTGCTTGGAAATAAGTTCCATTTGTTTCAATGGAGCTTACCTAAGTGTGCTCAGAATCAGTGTACCATAAAATTTAAAATAGGCTTGAAGCCATGTAATACATCTGCATACATGTTAAGATGATCTTTCAACACCATGGATCATAAGCCCTTCACTGGATTTGTTAATCTAAAATTATAAATCCTGTGTATCTGGTTTAAAGCAAGCTGCAGGAATTGTGTTCACCTTATCCATTAATAGAAGGGAGAAAGTTTACTCAATTGCCAGTATGAATGTTAAGTGTATGACATATCAATTTTTCTTAATTAGGCTGTTAACAGTAGTAACCTACATCGATCATCAAGAACATGTTATTTAGAAACAACTTAGCTGCAATTCAATTCCATTAAAAGCAGGGGAGTCTTATGACTTCAACAAGTTGAGGACTGTCTGCTATTCATCTGCAATCAGTACTAAAAGTGTATGTCCTATATCACCTCAACTATAAACTAATTTGAGCTGAGCCAATGTATTTTAAGAGGCCAAAGCATTTTTTAAAGAATAAAAAGAATTGTTTAAGATATGCACTGCTAAATTATGTTCAGCATTTAAACTTTTAAATTTCTTAATCTGCAAAATGACCATGTATGTAAGTTGTTTGGTCAGATTCCTGTCTCTATACAATTCAAGTTCCTGTCTGAAAATGTGCATCTCTCTAAAAGTCTGAAATTGGTAAAAAGAAATGTGCACCTTTAAGTGCGAAAAAACCCTAAAGAAAAAATTGTAAATTATATAAGTTATATAAAACTACCCTGTCCAGCAAGTTCCATATTTTCAAACATTAAGGCAATTTTCATTAATTCTAATCAGACAGTATTATAAAAAATAAATGCCACTTCAAAACATTATGTACATACTGACAGAGTAGATTTATCTAGAAATCATCTTTAGTAAACTAATAAAGTGTCACAATATTAGAGAGGTTACATCAGGTGCTTGATTATGTGCAATCAGAGTGACTTCATATTTAAAGTACAGGTTTCAGGACAGAGCGCAATGAACGTCCTTCTTTTGTAAGCTCTCGTGTAACACACATACATGGCAATGGCACAGCATCCTCTCGTCTTTCTACAGCATTATAACTGCATTTCTTCAAGTGGTCAGCCATGCTTACGATGTCAGCAAATTTCCATTCATTTACAGTACAAAAAGCTGTGCTGAAGCGCCACACCTAGAAAATAAAAATAATCACCTTAAAGACTACCTTTCTATTTTAACAAGGCAATATAGTGATATGGGTGAAAGGGTATTTAGAACTGACATTTTATATGCCAAATAAAACAGAAATAAAATCCAAGATCCTAATAAACAACACAATGGTTTGGTGCAGATGTATCTTGGATCCTCAGTTTTGTTTCTACTTGTGCTACACCCCCTCCTCCATCGCAGGAGCAATTCTGTGCTACAAGAGCATGTTCTCTAGCAGTAGGCCCTTTTTGGCTCATTGAAAAACACTGGTCTTGTAGATGTGCTTAGCACCAGAAGAACAGTGGGCTGCCTGTGCAACAGAGTAGGGCATCGTGCAAGCAGAAATAAAGCTTAGCATTCAAACCATAATGCTGTGAGATTCACCAAACCATGGCTGGCATTGGAGGTCTCCCTCAAACTTGTGAACATCTCCCTTTTATACTTCAAGTCAACTATGACTCAGCATTCTATTAGTTGATAAATTAAGGTTTCCTACTCCCCGCCCCCCAATAGCCAGCTTTTTGAGTTAGGTCATTAGCAAAAGAAAGCTTTTTAAAAATCATCTTAGCACTGAAAGGCAACACTGTCACTACCATTTCATTTTTAAATCCAAAGTACCTTATACGGACTGCATTAATAGGAAGATTTTGAAGTAGATATATGGAGAGATGTATAAGCTGGGAGTCTGCAAGGGATGTGGTGAAATATGTAAATCCCCTCCATCAAAATCTCTCAAGTCCAGGATTCTATATATTTATAGGACCTGAGTGTATGTGTATGTATGTATGTATGTATATATATATTGAAAATACCAATTAAATTGATCTTGTGAACAGTTTAAAATATAATGAAATCACAACTAACTGTGTCTCAGAAAAATGTTCCAATAGGTTGAACCAAAGCATGTCAAGGTCACAAAAAGGCTTAACATGTGTCCTAGTTGGAACCTAGGAAATACAAACCTACTAGAAAGACACATTATTTCAACAAGTTTTTTTTAAAGACTGTCAAGAGAATCAACCATTTTCAGACCTATTTAATACAGAATCTGTTCAGGATCTACCAGACTTAAAGTAGAACTGATAAAATTCTAAATGAGTGTTGGTTATGGCCATATTATGCCAGCCATCAAAAGGAAACAGATAACTGGCAACAAAGGTGACAGTAATGAGGAAAAACATGCTAATTACGCATCTGGTATGGACAGCTTCAGTCTAAACCAAAGATAACTTTTAAAAAAAATTACAGGATAATAAAGACTCTTAAAGAAAATATATTATTTGTGCAAGTAACAACTACAACTAGTGATTGGAATCTTTCAGCTACTAGGAAACTTATTGTCTTATCTAGGTTGGTAAATTTCCAAGTTGAGAAAAAAAAATTCTTCTCAAAACTTGTATTGAAGTTTGTTGCTAATAAACAGGGCTGTCTAATGTTTAAAAAGCTCACAAACTTTAAAAAAATGTTCACAGAGGAATCTTCTATCTGTAATTTTAAACGTGAATATATTCTAGTATTGAACCGGATACATAAGCCCCAACATATGTTCAAATACTAAGAGATCTAGGTAGCCTCTTCCTCTGACTGACACACAATAGACTTCATGACTTGGATCCTAAGCCTCAATTCCAATTACACTGCATCCTTTTCCACTGCAGGGAGTCTCCTAAAGTTAGCAGCTTCTGCTCACATAAAACCAATATTAGAGCCTTCAAGCAATAATCACTATAGGGACCACCTCTGCAACAGATGAAGAGCGCAAATGGACCAACACTCAGGATCAAAGCCTGAATTAGAATTTATATCCTCCAATAAGACCCATATAGATATACACATATTAGGCATTACACCTGTAAGCCTGCATGCAAATACGCAAAGTAATGTACAGATTTCAAGTGGGTGGGGTGAGCTAGAACAATGCTAATGACCTACCATACGTAGAATGTTTTTGCTTTTTTATGCATGCTTTTAATCTGGTAACTTCTATTCTCTGAATAAGAGTTACAAAGTTTTGTTTTACCACCTGCAAGCACTTCTGTATGCCTGTACATCTTTTTATATTGAGGAGACAGGAAAGAAGAAAATCATGAAGCTAGTCCCACCACCCATGCACCAATAGATACAAACCTTTTCTTTTATTTGCCATGAAGAATTTCCATCTGGATACTTTCTTTTTTCCCAAAGTAGTATGACCATTCCACGAGCCTGTAGTAAGCTTCCACATACATCCCTCATTAATCGTGACACACGTGACAGCTGACATAAACTAAATCCATCTAAAAACCCTGCAATGTGTTGTAGAACCTCAAAAGGAAGACTACTTAGATGGTCGCTATGCAGTCCTAAGCAGCATCTCTTATCAGGCTCTGTCAGCATAGTAGAAATGCAAGGCTGAACCCCAAATGACCTAAGATGTCGGTCATGAATTATCTTTGCCCCCTGTGTTGAAGGACAAAATCTGCGCTGAGAATATGTACATCCATAGTAAGCCAGAGGACATCTCTGTTCCATCCAACCATTGAGGCCTGCATGAATATCACCATGAACATTCTTGAAGTGTGAAGAAAATTCACTTCGCCTAAACAGTTGTCCACAAACAAATGTAAACATGGAGCGCTTTGTCTGGTATCTGGCTACACATTCTAGTACCAAGTCTAGGCCAAGTGTCTGGAAAGGGCTTGGATTCGAGAGCTGTGGATTTGCATGATCACATGCAGAGGCAGAAGCAATTTCCCCTACCATTGTATTTGTGGCCAGGATTGCAGATGGGAGAGAAAACGTCTGTGTCCCAAAATCAACACGATATCCATCAACAACACGGCTATCGGATATTCCCCTACCACCAGGAGAATCTCCCAGACAAAACAATAAAGCTGCTGTGATTAAGTCTATACCCTGAAGACCCATAGGATCTTCTGTTACTTCCAAATCTGATGTATCTACTGCTTTGTCATCCTTTGGTGCCGAGAAATAATGATTTGTGAGAAAACTGTAAGTACGCTGAGGAATTAAAGAAAATAGATCTATGTTTCTGAATCTGTCTTCTTCATAGCCATGTGGTGGATATGCATGATTAATACTGCCATTAGGCAAACTATGCAGATGTATTTCTTCCCTAAGTTGTGTTGCTACAGAAGTGGGGGCACAAGAACTTGATGCCTCATCACAAGATTTACATATACCATTTGCTACATTAGATTGCTCTGAATTCGACATTCCTAGTTCATTATTCTGTTGCAGCATATCTGCACATGTATTCTCTATATGAAAGCCATTGCAGAAAGAATTATCAAGGTTCATGTTGAAATTGCACTGTTGCATGGAATCATAAAAATCACTTGAGCCATTTTGTTCTACCGGCACATTTTGACTCAAGCCATCCAAGTGAAGGCCACCAGCTGCTCCCATATTATTTTCATCTAGACAGTCATGCTCTGTGTTTCTATGCTGCATACTTTTATTACAGTTTTGTTCTTTAATTTGACAGCATTCACTTGTTTCACATGGTGAAATACCAAGTTTTGAACTTAACATGCTTATGTCTCTAGTAGCAGTGTTTAGGATGTCTAGTGCTGTAGCTAAACTTTTGGTTGTTTCCACAGTAGCTTGATAAAGTGCACCATATGACTCTTCATCTACTGGCATCAAGCCATTTGGAAGGGTGACATCTGGGGCACTCACAACTGAAGTCTGTTCTTTCGATTTTGATACCTGATCAGCTGTTTTTGATGTCATTGTTGCTACTCTGAGGGATTCCAGAAGCATTCGTTGGTCTTGAAGGGCAAGAGCCATGTCCAACTGTTCAACTTCATCAACATCTTTACTTAGATTTTCATAAGATTTGCGATCTGCATAACTTACTGGCCATCTATTCCACTCCATAGTACAACATACCACACTTGCAGGGCAAATTTCTAGGTGTTCAGCAATTTTGTTTCTGGTTATTGTAAACGGACAGCCTGAACCACTGTTCAGGCAAGGCACTCTTTCAAGTGGACATAAAAGGCGGTGCTCTTCAGCTTTGCATGAATGGAACACTGCTCCACAAACCATAGAGCAACCAATTAAATCACAGGAAATGCCGGCCTCTGGTCTAATCATACAACGCCGGCTGACACAGTTTACACAATGCAGATGCTGGTGCTCCTCCATGATGGGAAGTTCGATTCTATTGAATAATAGAAAGAAACAATATGTCAGGTTTAAGACAATGTAAAAAAAACTCCATACAGAGAATGGGGTTGGGGCAGGACACAAAAGTCTAAATGTGATCACATGTACAATATCAAAAGTAGGAACTTAGATGCCACATAGAAAACCAGAAATTTCAATCACAACCTGAATCTTTCAGCTCAGACTTAGTTGCACCACCAGCAGCATCACACACATCATGAACAATAAGCAGTAAGAAACAGAGCAGCATAAACTGACAGTATTCTATTAGTCATGAGACCAGCCACACAAATGCATCTTAGAACTGTCACTGTGTGCCTAGACTGCTACCTGAGCCAGGAAGCCTAGAGCCCTTTTCAACTTATCTCTATGGACTATTATTATTGGTGGTGGTGGGATTTACTTATAGTCTGCTCTTCTCACTGAGATCCAAGGTGAATTACATACTGCAAGTGAATACAATGTAATCAATAACTAGGAAATTCACAGCAAAAATACAATATGATGTGGGGTTAGTATGTGTGAAAAGAGTAACTCTTAGTATCTCCAAGCTGCATAACAACCTGCTTCTGAAACAAGTGTAGGAATTTGTTGCACATAACATGGTATGTTGAAGTGAAGTATGTTACAGTTAATAAAAGTCATAAACATGAATCAAAAAGATTCATGCATCTGACGAAGAGAACTGTGATTCTCGAAAGCTTATGCTACAATAAAGTTGGTTAGTCTTAATGGTGCTACTGGACTCTTTTTGATTTTGCTACTACAGACTAACACGGCTAACTCCTCTGCATCTATAAACATGAATGTACTCTGGTTTCTAGCCATTGCTAGAAGTTGAAATATACACCCCATTAGCAGCAGCATTCGAGACCACTTCTTTTGTGTAAGAATATACTGAAGTTACATGTATCTGCAATTACTTTTCATATTACAGTGCTTGAACACTATACGTATTAGGACCATAATTTCCAGAACAATGATAGGCAAACTTTAAGCTTATGGGGCACTCCCCCCTTCCACTGCCCCAAGCCAGAAGACCCATCAATTGGAGCTTACTGCATCCTATTAGCCATACTTTGAAGTGAAGAGCCTATATATCTGCATTACTTCAGATAACGTTGTTTGATGTAAAACTCTTAACGTGTCCCAGAAAAGTAGTATACAGACCAATTCCAGTGAGGCTTATTCCCAAAAGAGAATTTAGTAGTCTGTCATTAGAGTTACCATCAAGTGCTCAACAACCATCCCCACATATGTGCAGAAAAATCAGTAAAAGGAGAGTTCAAGTTTTTGTGGACCCTCTACCAAGAGATGGTTATGCACTACTTAAATATTACCACAGCTGCCTCGGGCCATCTAATCTTTCTCTTCCTTAACAACATTCCTTCCTCCATTAGCAAAGTCTCTAAATTATTTAACATCTCAGATTCAGACATGGAAAACAGAGGCACAATACAAACAAGTGACTTGCTCCCTCCCCAAAATGCTGTAAATAAAATTAATTAATGGCCATATTCTACCTGAAGCCAGTTTTCTCGATCCTGGAGAGAGAGAAATTTGGATACAGTTCCCTCAGGGTTGTGCTGTGTCCTCTGTACATATTTCTTTGATTAATCCTCCACTGAATACAATGGAATTTGTTTTTCAGTAAATATAATTAGTGTTATGAAGTTTCAGTGTATCTGCCTCATGTCTGTCAAGATGGAAAGTCAGATGGATTCTGGATAATTTGTGTGATCTGCATTAGATGAACCATTAAAATTGGCATACAGTTCTGGTTCAGGCTTATTTTATTAATCTCTGATTTGGTTTTGATAGACTAAAAATGATGTAGGCTTAGGTTTCTCTATGCAAATATAACAGTAACTACCCACCCAGCTGTACTTTCAATCTACTATTTACAATGCAGACCGCTCCTGATGATTCTATGACTTAATATTAATGCTAGCAGAACAGGGGAGGGAGGGCATGAAGGGATAAGTTGGTGCTAGGCTCTTATGGTGCTTTCTTACATGCCCAGAGTAATGCTGATCACCACTTTGGGGTCAGGAAGAATTTTTTCTCCAGGCCAGATAAGCAGGCCAAGGATCCTGGAGGGTTTTTGCCTTTCTCTGGTTATAGAGCAGGGTTTACTGGAGGAGGTGAGGTGGGGGAGATATCTGAGAATATCCTGCATTGTGCAGGGGGTTGAAGACCTTTGTGAGTACCTACCAGCACTATGTTTCAGGCATGTGTAAAGGCTTATACATACCACCTCACTCTTGTCTCTCTCCCCCTACCCATGCCCATGAGTCCTTGCACTGTATTAGAAGCTGCTTTTAAAACTCTCTAGTTTAAGAACTTTGACAAAAGAGTTAGACTGTCAAGGAAAGTAGTAAGACAGAAGGCCTCAGCTCACAGGGTAAACCTGCATGAACCTTCAGAAAAATCAAAATTAAATTTAGGTAAAACATTTTGTATGAAGTTTAAAAGATAATCAAGATCTAAGCAAACACTTTCAAAAATTTTATTCACAGAATGGAGAAGCAAGAAGCAGCAGAACATTTTCTACAAGCTCATTTCCTGTCTGGAAGGATTCATGACATATTCTTTGCACAAAATATAAAAAGATGTATCACATGGAGTGTTTTCCATAGACAGAATGATTTCCACCCATGGAACACAACTTTTTTGTCTCCTTCCTCCCATTGCAGTTCAAAATCTGCCCCCCCCTCCATACTTGGGAACATGGTATCCCAAGGACCAGCACTGGGGGCATTTTAGGATGCAGTGGGTGGAGGAAGGGCAAGAAAGTCATGTGCTCTGGACAAAAAGTTCTACTGTTCCTACAAATGTTTCATGGGATCTACCCCAATGTTCTGGCACAAGATCAATTCACTGACTGGATTCTATCCATAACAGACATAAAAGTCTACCATTAGTAACTATCTGAGAAATAATGCAGCATTGGCATGCAGGCCTGATCTAAAAAGCAATCAGCTCATATAGCTCGTATCTCTGGCTGGCTAAGAACAGCGCTACAAGACAGCTAGAGAAAGAATAAAGCAATAGGAGTTTAAGCCAGCTGCTGCAGCAGTACAAATAAGCAGGCTCAGACCAAAAATGAAACACACACAAAACATGCCACTACCATATATGCATCAGAAACAGTTTCCACAGTTAAGACTTAGTCTCTTCAGATAATCCAAACCTCGCCCACATGCATACATACTTGAACTCTTGCACTCCAAGGTTCCCTTTAGACTATGTATAATTTCTGAACAACAGACGAAAAGGATGACAATCACTTCATGATCACCACCACATCAAGGAATGGGGTTTTCCTGGAAGAGTCCCATATAGCATTAGACATTCTAGTTCTTCATTTGCAGAGATTGCTTACTTGAGCTTCAAATAAGAATGACATTCCTAGACTAGTAAAGTAGGTTGTGCTTCAAAACTTGGCACCCAAATTAAACACATACACACAGACAAACCAATTACATTGCATAAATCAAGGTTTTACAAACCGTCCTGCCCCTAAATTAACACTGTGACATAATATATGCAAAAATGTATACCAACTGTCTACAAATAAACAGCACTCATCAGTTTTTCAGCAATGTCAATTCAAAACTTTTGGCAGATTCAGCATTGGCCTTTTGGCTAATTCTCAAGACTGTTATATCAAAAGTGATCTCTGCTAAAACCTTTTCTGCAATGATGGGTAACTATGCTCAACATTAACCTCACGGTAACATAATTTCTCCGTAAAAGACAGGCTTTTTAAAAAATAGCACTGATATAGTGCACTAACTGTTCAAGGCACTTCTTTCAAACATTATTTCAATATCCAACTGAATAACAGCAACAGCATTAAAGAGACTGTTTTTCTGCTATGGAGGTATTTAGTATAATTTTGGATATAACAGGAAAAAGTGACTCACCAGATCAAGACCTTCTAAAGCAGAGCAGAACAAGTAAGCTTCTTTTTGGTATAGTCTCCATTCTTAGAATATGCAGAGGGGGACAACCCACTGGCAAAACACTAGTAAGAGAGAGAATCAAATAAAAATACTAAGCAAAACTTAAAATACACAGATCACCAGTACAAGCAGCTGCAAGGTATATGGACATCTCCTTCCTTTATTTAGTGTATATTAGGCCCACAGAAAAAATTCACTAACATAACGTAATATGAATTACTTATACGTCAGCTAGTGAATAAAATTGTACTACTCAGAATATTCATGGAATTTAAGAGCATAATGCCTAGTGATGCAATCTTAACCTGACTTACACCCTTCTAAGTACACTGAAGTCAACGGGCTGAGAGAAATATAACTGTTTAGGAATGCATGTTAGTTTTCTCAATCAAATTGCTACTACACCTTGTAAGTGAAATAACGCTTTAGACTGGGAAAGTATATATTCAGGAATGTATATATTTTTAATTTACTTCATTTATACCCCCCACCTTTCTCCCAACAGTAGCATACACTGTTCTCTTCTCCTTTTAATTCTCACAACCACCACACTATGAGCTAGGTTAGGCTGAAAGAGTATGACTGGCCCAAGGGTCTCACTTATAAAAACACTAACAACTGCATGATACTGGGAAGTCTGCATATAGTAATTATTTAATTATGTAATAGAGTGTCTTGCATAAAAATGTTCATGCCACACTGCCTGAATGAGTAAAATCTTGTCTTGAAAGGTAAAATCTTATTTTGAAAGGTATTTCACTCATTCCAAAACAGAAAATGTTTCACAAGAGTTCTCAGTGCTCCTGAAAATTTTACAATTTTTCCATGTAAAAAGTTGTAAAGATGTCCTCGGGGGGAGGGGTGCCAGGGGACAACACTTCACCCCTGAATTTTCCCATTTTTTTCCTGGGCCTTCACATCTCTATGCTAGCTTGAGTAGAAGTAAATTACCTAAGACTGTACCCTTCAGCTTCATTCTGCTAACAGTTAAGTAGGACTTCCAGTTGCCGGCTGGTAGTAGGCAATCTCCTCATGGTTTGCTCCATTGCTCACCAAGTGCTGACAAGCAGGAGGTGGCAAACGGCCTGGTGATCACCTGCCACCAGCAGACAATCCAAGCAAGCACACAGCGGGCATACTCCCAACAGCGTGAGACAAGGTCACTTCCTTAAGTTACTTCATTGCACAGGCAGCAGGCATGTTCCCACTAAATATTTTATAAAATAGTAAAAGGTGATGCTAAGTGAAAGCGCTTTTTAAAGAGAACTTTTAATAAAAGTAAAGGCATTTGGAATCACAATAATTTTTTAATTACAAAAGCATTAACCACATAAGTCAGTGTTTTTATTTAATTATCCAGCAGTCATTTTTTAAGGACTTTGCTGCTTTAATGCTAAGTAATCCAGTTCATAATCAGATAAAAGGCTGCAAACTCATGTTCAATTGAAATTTAACCAATAATGAACTTCAAAAAAGCTGTTCAAATCTATGTCAGCAATCCAGGTTTGTAGATCACGACTACAGAATTTTCCCTTTCAAAATTCATTTATTTATTTTACTTCATTTATACACTACTTTCTACCTTTCTCTATTTTACCCTCACAACAGCTCCATGAGGCAGGTTAGACAGAATATGTCTGACTGGTCCAAGGACATCCAGCAAGCTTCCACAGCAGAGCAGGAATTCAAACCTGAATCTCCAGAATCCTAATCTGAAGGCCAAGCTAGATGTGAAGGCTGCCACAGGTTTATCCTCATGGCTGCCTCACCCTGGTGTGATATGGGGGGGTGGGGTAGGGGCAGCCCTCTGCCTGGCCACGGCCACCTCTGCTGGCTGCCCGCTCAGCTCCCGCCTTTCCCTCATGCTCTGGATGGCGCATAGCAGTGGCCATGTTTCCAGGGTGTGGACCGTTGTGTGCTTCTGCCAGCTTCCTCCTGCTCTTAGTTGGTTTCCCAGGAAAAGGCAGCGACCCAGATGGAAAATATTTTATTTTAAAATGTTTATTTTACAAAACAGTAAAACTAAAATTTTAAAGCTGCATATAGCTGCTCTGGGTTTGGATAAATGTTCTATTCATTTTTAAATCAGAATTTTTGTTTGCATTGTTATTTAAGTACTATTTAAATTTAAAATGAAGTTATTTAATTTTTCATTTATTGAAATTGCTGACATAGAGCAATCCATACTGCTCTGCTAAAATTGTATTTGAGATGCAAAATATATTGACCTGGTAAAAAAATTAAGGTAGTTACATTGCAATCTGTGACATGACAATGGAAAACACCAAGTGGGGTACTGTACGTTCATAAAATAGCATTTCTTTCTGCACTACTGTATTTTATTAGTAAATCTTACTCCTCTCTTAGTCATGCTCACTAAATGCAGTGAAGCTTGGTTCCATTCACCCTGTTTAAGGTAACTGCAAATCAGTGCACAATTTCTTGCCAATGACCAAACCTAGAAAGAACAGCTGTTTGTTTCTGATTAGGCAATGTCAGCAGCTAGATTCAGTTCATTTGAGATGTTGAAGTATGTATGCTTGCCTGTTACCAACCAAGAAGCCTAAAAATACCCACAGTTCTGGTGCAATGTCTACTTGCTCTCCAAAGGTGTAGATCACCTGATGTTATTGTACATACTACAATCAGCTGACTAGAACTGTCAAAATGTGTTTGGAAATTCTGTCACAACTGTAGCAAACAACCTAATGACCGATGTTTGTATAAACAACTATGATCATAATAATGACTTGAAATAGAAAGTTCTTAGTATTCCAAGTGTAATCCAAATCCTTCTTTGCCTCTTGTGTACTGTTACTACAGCTACAGTTTTAAACTCTGAACACTGAACCCCTCCCAGAAAGGATGCTTTGTATTTCATACATTTAATCCTCCTTGTTTAAGGTCAGTGGTGATTTTCCTATCCACTGTTAGAGGCTTCAGACAGCTAGCTATAAGGAGCAGAGCATGAAAAAGGGGACCACTGCATTAGAGCCGTTGCAGCTTGATTACTTTCAGCACTACCACTTGTTTTGAGACAATTTAAGTTCTCAAGCAGGCAAAGTGAAAATCTTTTGTAAAATATAGCATTTAAGAGACCAATCAAGAAACTTGTCTTGTAACCACTGATTTTTTTAAAAACCCATTAATTTTGTACCTGTCAAGCCTTAATTTGACTTTTCTAGAGAATATTTTTTAAAAACTCAAAGAATCATCCTCTTCTACACTCTTCAACCACTTCAGCAATCTTTTCTTGGAATTGTTTACTATATAAACATAACTGTGAGATGAAAAGTGCTACATGGAGATTTTGATACTTACCATTAGATTTGCAGAACAACACAAACCCAAATATATTGCTACTTTACACTTGATTGCACTAGTGATACTGGACAAATTTTCACAAAAATGTACTTTTTCTGTACAACTCTAATCAAAATGGCAAGAATGTTACAATTTTATAAGCAGAAAAGAGTCCCCATGAGCATGGCATAGATATAAATTAAATAAAAAGTGCTAATGCTTAGCTATTAAATATGTACCTGAGGAAAAATATTCCTGTAGCACTGTAAACGTTACAGTTATATGAATTAAATTAGAATGCTCTACATTCAGACAGTTTAAGACTGCACAAGATGACCTACTGTTAATAAGTTTTAAATATATCAAGAAAGGGAGGGAAGGTGGCATGGTATAACTAAATCTTGTCAAACCTCAGAAGCTAAGCAGGGTCAGTGCTTGAATGGACAACCACCAAGGAAAACTCTGCAAAGGAAGGCACTGGCAAACTACTTCCACTTCTCACTTGACTCGAAAGCATCTTGCTGGTGTTGCCATAAGTCAATTGCAACTTGACAGCACGCACACACATGCATGCACACAGAAACCCCATGTAAAGAATTAGAACAAACATTTCTATCCTTTAACTTTTAAAATGTAAAAAATGTTTTTAAATGTTTTAAACAGTGGCTTGGATAAGTTTCCACAGACAGAAAAGGGAATGATTTTCAATGATTCCTCCCTCCCGTGGAAGACCCTCTGGCTCCCGCAAGGTATTTCCGGAGGGTTCTCTATAACCAGGTACAACATGTAAGGGAATATTTTGAGCTACCAGAGGCGAGGGTAGGGAAGTCATGCTCCATGGACAGAAACCCTTCCATACATGGAAATTTGAGCTGTGATTCTAGCCAGTATTTTCAATCATTAGATTATGAACCTTCAATTACAAATAAGTTATTAGAATTCAGGCAAACACACAGGTTAGTTTTCCTAGTCTTTATTATGCATGACTACTATCAATCTCAAAATGAACTAATTTACTAGCACCTTGGCAAAACTTCTAAAAGATCCCAGCAAAATCTTTCAGAAGTATTCAAGAGCTTATTACCACCTGCTACGTTGAATCCCTTGTACAACACCCTATTACAGGAAAACCACACCAGAAACAGCTACACTTACAAAAATGGGCCAGATATAGAAATATTCTACCTTATGAAACTGTAATACAAGAAAGCTAAGCAGAGAAGGAGATAATCTCATGTTTAAGGCACTTCTACTTATAAACTCAAAGACCCCTCACTTATACCAGACCTGCAAAGACAGAAAAGTGTTTCTGTGTAAACTTCTCTAGGACCAGAATACCAATCAAATACAAAAACTCCATATGTATACAATAGTCTATTGCATCTCGAAGTCATCCTACACCAATGGCAGTACCAAAGGTCCCTGCTCCCCAGCTCCATGGGAGTCAAGCTCAATACACACCCTTCATTTAATATCAGCTTGTGCCTGACAGATCTCCCTGGAGACCTTTGGCCCTCTACCCTCCAGATTTATCAGGCAAATGCTCAAGGCAACCGACAAGGTAGAACAGCTTAACAAACCATAAAAACCCTAGCCCAGACAGAGCATTAAAACAGCACAAAACAGCCTAAAAATGATCTTCGTAAAGCAGCCTTCAAGCTAGAAAGCGACTGAAAAAGAAAATATCAAACCCCTTAGTTAAAAGCCTGGGTAAAAGGAAAATGTTTTGGTCTAAAAGAAATTTGAGGAGCTTCAGTGGGCCAAGGTACACATGAGGTGCTACCACTGAAAAAGCGCTTGCTGGTCACAACCCTCCTCACCTCTGTAGGAGACACAGAGAGCAAGGCTCTTAACTGACAACATCTTAAGGAGGCAGATTAGGCCATATGGGATTGATCAAAGTATGAAAGAAATGTACACAGTCAACGTAACACAGATGACATGCCCAGGACTTTTACGAAAACCAATGTATTTACTGTCTAACAGTCTGATTTGGTAAAGTATTCTGGAAAGGACAGCACTTGAGTCTTCCAGAATAACGTAATTTCTGTTAACATAATGGTTTATGTTCCTGGCTACTGTTATAATATGTTTTGAAAATCTAACCAAGCTTCACTTGTCAAACACCACCCCCACAACTAGCAAGTGTCTTGATATCTCTGAATGTAACACTAATTCTTCTTAAGGATTATTTATTTATTTCAAATTTCTATTCCTCTCTCCCCGTGGGCGGGCTCAGGGCAGATAACCTGTTTAAAACACAATAAAAATTTCATCTACATTAAAACATCATTAAAACAGCAGCATATTTCTATTAATACAAATTTAAAAACAGGATCCCTTCAAAGGGAGGGTTAGAATTTTATACACCCTTTTTTCAGGCCGGCGGAAGCCCAGCCTCAGCCATGTGCCTAGTGGAACAACTCTGTCTTGCAGGCCCAGTGGAAGGATAGTAGGTCCTGCCGGGCCTTGATTACAGCTCTGTACGCTATTTTATACCATGATAATTATTATTGCTTTCGTGACCACTAACTTTGTATCAAGCTACAGTGCTTCTTTTATTAAATCCAGTAGGAGAATCTACTATGCGCTGTCAACTGTTAATTCCCATCCTCACTAAAGGGTTGTATTCTCCCATACAGGTACTTACTTAACTTCACATTCCAAGGAAGACAGACTTAATGTCAGACACATCCCATGTGTAAACAATTTATCCAGTATTACTGCCAACAATTAGCAGAGCCAAGCAATGTATACACAAGAAAGTTGTGGTGTAGGTGTATGTATGTTGCATTATTATTACATTCTACATAATTTATCTATTGCTAGTATAAATGACATAACTGTTTTCTACAAGTTTTTTAAGTACTGTGTCATGGACCAACCTGGCCCAGCGGAGCAGAAAGACTCAGAGGACTCTTCTGAGGAAGAGGCAGCTGGTGAACCTGACCCAGATCCACAGCCAGTGGCAGAAGCACTGCAGGAGGAGGCAGGCCCTGAAGGCTCAGATATTGATCCACAGCCAGGTCCCAGCACATCGGTTCCTCAGCTTCCCAGCCCTGGGCTGGCAACAGAAAGCCAGGTGCAGTCCAGCTCTCCCCCTTCATCACCAGAGCCTCGGGAGTGCTGCCAGAGGGCTAGAAGAGCCCTCCAAGCCAGAAGGCGCAGTGCCAGGCTAGCAGCACAGCACCGGCCCAGCATCATTAGTGATGATGAGTGCTTGCAGGAGCAGGACTGAGACAGCCGGCAGGTGCTTGCTGTAGCACAGGCAGCTGAGCACTGTGAGGGTTAAAAGCAGCCAAAGAGGGAGTGGCTGCGTGGAAGCATTGAGTCTGCTTACTACTGACCTTGCTGCTGTGTTTGGAACTGATTCTCTTGTCCCTGACCTTGGCCTGTTCCTGTGGATGTGTTTCTGGAATCCTCCTTTGGACTTGAAGCTGTGAGTGTGCCCAATTGGTGCCTGAACCTTGGAACTGGGTGCTGCCCTGCTTGGACAACTTGGGAGTTATCCCTTGCCTGCTGCCAGTGTGAGTCTGCATTGGGACATACTGACAGATCAACAACTGTAGACACATCATGTATTTGAGCTTAAATGCCAAGAACATATTCTAACCATTACTAATTTGCATTTGTAGTAGATGGTGACTTAGATACGAAACCTGAGAGACTGGGAGGAAGGGAGAGGATGGGCTTCTACTGAAAGATGAACAAAAATTGGAGGAGAGGGGAAAATTTGATAAAACTGAAAGGGTTCTGTGAAATATACCTTCTCCTAAAAATAAAGAAAGAAAGAATATTCAGGTTGACATAAAACATGTTTTGTCTTTCAAAAGGCTTCTTATTACTTTAAACATTTGACATGACTAAGCATTAAAGTAATTTAATTGCTGAGTATTTCTCTATAATGCAAATACTGACTACTTTCCAATGAAGACCTTGGAGGCAAAGTTTGTCCTGTATTTGATGCAGGTCCAAGAACCAAAGATAAAATTACAGTGCATCCATGCCCACCAATTCAGAATGGTCAGATGGTATCAAATAAGTTTAAAGCATCAACTTTATTTAGGAAAAAAGACACTTCAATCATCAATTGGTTTTATAATTATAAATAATTATTCTGAAACAACTAAATTTAAATTTTAATAAATCATTACATTTATTACTTTCAATCGTATTAGGCAGGGTTTCTATAAATATACATTGAACAGTTCTTTTCTTTAGCTTTATCATGGAACACCAGAGTCAGTCTAAATTTTCTAAAATGAAATTAGAACAGAAATAAAACAAAGCCACAGCAACTAACTGATAAAAATGCTGCTCAGATTAAAAAAATGATAAGATTTTAAAATGCTGCAATACAGCAAGTAGCCAGTAGGAGAAGATTCGCTGTACCTCTAGGTCTGTCTCTGCTGCATGGCTAGGAAGCAAGCAGCCATCAGTCTAGCTTTTTCCAACAAATGATGCCGATGACGAAATGAGGGAATCTGCCACTATAATTCTTGACTTCACAGTCAAACGTGATAAGCTAACAACATGCTTAGTTTTTTATTGTATATGAATTGTTTTCAGCAGCCACATGCTAAAAAAAAACCCCTTATGCACAAAAGCTTCTCTGATCTGGATGGCCCTGGCTAAGCAGGGTCCTGGCCCCAGTTAGTACTTGAATAGAAGACCACAAGGAAGTCCAGGGTTGCTATGCAGAGGCAGGCAATAGCTAATCATCTCTGTTTGTCTCTTGTCTTGAAAACTCTACAGGGTCACCATAAATTGGCTGCAACTTGATGACATTTTCCACCACCATCATAAAGGATGTAAAGGGGGGGGCAGAAATACCTTTACATCCAGCACTCCACTCCCCAATTGTCAATATTAACCCCCTGCTCTACAATAGCCACAGCTGTATGCTAATAGTTCTGGACTGAGGACCTGGTGCATAATCTGATGTGTAATTTTTGGTTTACAGCACAAACTGGGATACCTTATACAATGGCCTGGGGCGGCGGGGGATGGGGGTGGGGGATTAATAATGACAAACACATAGGCATTCAAAATATTACTTTCAGAGTGCTAATTTTCATTTGACAAAAATGAATATTTGTTTAATGGTGTGGTTGAGATTGAGATGTTTTCAGTAGACATCATCAGACTTAATAACTTAAATATGATATGAATAATTTTAACACTGTTCCAAAGCCTTTCAGTATAAATTATGTAATTTCACAAAGGACATGAAGTTCAGCACATATTACATATATCATTAATAAAATTAAAATTAAAAGTGTGCAAAATTTCCAGAAAATGTTTAGCAATCAGGCTTCAACCACTTTCTAACAACATAAATCCCACGGATATCCATTCACTATGAAAGCGCCAATAACTAAAAGGGTTTTTTTAACGCAAAACCTCTAACCATACTGTGACAGAAGATGTCATCTTAAATGATAAGAGAATTTCCTTCAGAAAACTGGCAATGTCTTTACATTTGCTTCTTAAGAAATTATGTTACTAGCCAATGTTTACTGTAGCAGACCATTCTTAAATTTCATTAATTTTACTGGAATTACAAGTGTGTATTCCAAATTTGCTTTATCCTAACCATATCTTGCTTTCAGTTAACAAACGTTTCAAAGTGTTACAGGTCCAAAGGGCAGCCTTTTAAAGTTCCATGCATAAGAAGAACAAATGTATTTCAACAAGAAATTGTTCGGAGAAGCAATCCAACTTTCCAGAGCACTAGTCTCTCTATCACAAACAAGCAAAGCAACACTAGCTCACACCCTCTCCCGCATTTTAACGGAGGAGCAGCACTAACCCCTTTTAAGGTTCGTGCTTCCCTTCACAGGGCGCCTCATATTGGCGCAAAAAACAAGGCGTGCACACCTAAAGAAACACTGAAAGTCTCCGCTGTAAACTCCAAGTATTTCTCTATCTAGAAAATTATTCAAACACCTTGCCGGGGTGGGGACTGCGAGAGCGACGAGACGACTTGCAGCTGTTGTCTCGACACCAACGCACAATGGGCAATATGACCACTAGGAGCCGGGCGCGTGTCTGCTTGCGCGGCTCCCCGGATGACTGCAGTGAAAATGCTAATCCGGCCGCACTGGGCTGAAGGAAGAGGCGGCCCATTCCTCCCTAACCGTACTACAGCCATTGTTCCTCCTGTATACTAAAAAGAATGGGAGAGGAGGAGGGGGTTGCGGAGAGAAGGAAGCCGCCAGCGCTGCACACCTTCCCTCCCTTCCCTCTTCTTTAGACGACTAGGATTTTTATAAAGGGAAACCACGCAAACAGTGTTTCCCGAGGAAAGTAGTCGCGACGCCTCCGGGGCAGCCTCCGCAAGAAGCGCTCCAGCTGTCAGCCGGTCAGCTTTTGCCGCTGAGTCCCTCCCGGGAAGCCTGCCCAGCGCCTACGCGCCTCCATCGTCCTGGTGACCAGAACTCGCCACAGACTTCTTCAGCCGAAGTCCATTTCCCCCTCCCATCTCCTGCCTGGGCGAGGGCTGAGGGGAATCCCCGACCGCGGGTTACCATTGCTGCCGCCATTTGTTTACCCCTCGGCCGGTAGGGAGCAGCAACAGCTTAACCGCTTCGGGAGCGCACGGCTGCCTCGAGGGAAGCCTCGACACCCCCCCCCCCTTCCCTGCTCTTCCCTCACACGAGACTCACCCACTCGCTTGCGTGCATGGAACAGCTCAGAGGAGGGAAGAGACGAGACGAGTAGCCCGCCCCTCCCAAGCGCTCTTAAGATTCGATCCGGTTCCGGTGAGGTGGAGGACTGCGAGTGCTGGCTCACAACATTGCTTTCCGGCTACCTCGCTCTCTTCCTTTGCTCCATGCAGCAGAGCAGTTGAGGAGTGTCGTAAAAGGGGTGGGGGAGGTGCTGTAGAAGCCTCTGCTCTTGCGCCTGTGAAGGAAAGGAAAACAAAACTGCCCACGGGGGAGGGGGTCGAAGTTGTCCACGAGCAGAAAGCTGTCCGGCTGGAATGAGCCGAATTCTGAGATAATGGTCGAAGCGCTTAGACTAATTAACGTTGGTTAAAACAGACTTAAACATATTAGAAGCGTTTTGTCACTCTTCTGAAACAATATTAAAGTTCGCAGCCCTTACTTAGGAGCAATTCCACTGAAATCAAGAAGGATTACTGTGTTGTGTTAGGTGGTGTCTTAATAAAACTACATAGCTTTTGGTTTTGGATTTTGTTACGGACCAACGTGGCCATCTAATCCTTGTGCCACTCACCCCCAGTAAACGTGCATTAGGATTTGGTTGCACAGTAGCTTTATTATATTAAAAGAAGGGGCACATGCCTACAAAGGGACGTGCCAGGGCTGTAGCTTGTTTGTAAGCCAAATAAAACGAGTTAAGCGGCACCTTAAAGACTAACAATTTAAGTAAAAGTGTAATCAGTTGATTCAGAGTTGGGTGCAGAACACCCTGGAATGTTGTTAGATAGGCAAACTAACATCTAGTGAAAGAAGCAGGCACAATAGAAGTTACAGGGGAATAGACGTGAGGGGTAAACAGTCTCAAACTTAATTCTAATTCAGCGATTTTGTGCTGGATTCCTTTCCTTGAAATTCTTTTCTAGGACAACTGTAACAGGTCAAAATGTTCAGTCACTGGTTTCTGAATATTGTAATTTCTAAAGTCAGATCTGCATACCGTTATTGTTTTGCGTACAGTTATTGTTTTGCATGTTTGGTCAACATAAAGAGCATTGTTAACACATGATGGCATATATTGTGTTGGAGGATGAACAAGTGAATAAGCTGTATCATTTGTTCTGGCTGTCTTGCTGCTTGCTACATGTGTGCTTATGATGTAGCAGGCTGTATCAGTTCTGTTGAGAAGAAGGGGCAGTTTGCTGCAAGAAATGACTCAAGATATTTTGATGCCTGGGGCAGAAAATACAAATTATGCCCTTCATATACCCTGGGCAGAATAGCCAACCAATCAGGGCATGGCCTGGGATTTTTAAAATTTTATTTTAGACCATTTGTCAGACAGGAGCAAACCTGATATATTTCACTACCACTTTATTTTTTTAACTTTAAGAAACATGAAGCTTTTGCTGAGGCCATCAGTAAGATGCCTTCTGTATGCCTGACCTCTTGTGTCCACCTCCATTACCTTCCTCCACTGTACAGTGGAAGAGGGCAGGAGACTACTACTGTTCTTTGTGACACCCGATCACCCACCAAAGTGGACAATGATTGAGAGTGAAAATGGTGTTAGAAACCACTAGGGTCCACCTCACTCCCATCTCTAACTTTAGAACTATACTGATCTTCCTCCCCAGGCCATAACTGGTTAAAGTATTATTTTATTTCTATATCCCTACCATATGTCAGTTTGACAACAAATATAACAAATATAATTACTACCAATTTGCTTGCTTTTAATAGTGCCCAACAGTATAGCATCTGAAGAAATTGAGCTGTGACTCGCTAGAATAAATGTTGTTAGCTTTTAAGGTGCCACTGGACATTTGCTTTATTTTATCTGAAAAGCTGCCATGTGAACTGGGTCTGCGTACCCTGAATTCAATAATAGGCTAACCCATATACTCTCTGGCTGCTCAGAAGCTCTTTTCTTTGTTATTTACTCCACGTTTTCCAAGACTCTGTGGCTGAGCCAGGTCCAGAGGTCTCTGAACCTGGGAGACACAATACACCTTTCCACTGACTGGGTTTATTTTACAGTTCAGCTACACTGAGAGTCCCTCCACAAATTGTAAAGTGATGCTGGTGGTGGTAGAGAGTGCCATCAAATCATAGCTGGCTTATGGCAACCCCTGGTGGAGTTTTTCATGGCAAGATACTAACAGAGGTGGTTTGTCATTACCTGCCTCTGCAAACCTGACCTTTATTGGAGATCTCTCATCCAGTTACTACTCAAGGCCGACTGATGAAATATTCACGTGAGGTTAAATCAGCCCAAACGTAGTATCTCACTACAGTAGCCCTGATCTGGATAGCTTAGGCTACGTCTCTCTCTTCAGATCTCAGAAGTTAATCAGGTTTGACCCTGGTCAGTATTTGGATGGAAGACCACCAAGAAAAGTCCAGGATCACTACACAGAGGCAGCCAATGGCAAACCACCTCTGTTTGTCTCTTTTCTTGAAAACCCTACAGGGTCACCATAAGTCGGCTGCAACTTGATGGCACTTTTCACTAACAACCACACATAGAAAAATAAGCATATTTGTCTCAAGAATTTTTATTCAGAATGCAAAGATTTATAGGATTGGATATATTGGGAATTATTCTATATTTATGAATATAAAGCACAGACCAAACTCTGATTATTACAGTTTTCAGTGATCTTTGAGAGCTTTCTAGTTCTGAAAGATGGTGATATAAGGCCTTAAAAGTTGAATGCAGATCCATGTGAATAAAAGTGTGCATCACATAATCAACATGCCACCTCATGGTTTGGATCTAACCAAAGCAGCTATGAGCCATTATGGGCTTCTGGAGAAAAATTCCTTCAACACACACACAGCCACCCTGCTTCCAGTCCCACCTCAAACTCCACATTAAAGCAAATCCAGCTCCATGTGCCCCTTCGATGGCCAGGGTCCCCTGGATTTTAACCTTTTCTCCTTGGAGGTTTTGCTTTTCTGTAGGAGAAACTTGCAAACAATATATAGAACATTCATTGAGTGTGATGATAAAAATTCATCCATTTTGTTGTATACAGTATTCCCAGCATGAATACGCTTAGCAAAATATAATATGTACCATTATCACAAGGTTTATTTGACTCTTCCTACAAGAAAATAATACTCGTAGACAATTTTTAAAATACCTGAGGTATATGGTTCTACAAAACTTCCAGTGATAAGTTCACTTAATTCGTATTATTTCAAATTCCTTCCTAATGTTGATATACTATATTTGTAATTTGATGGAAGTAGTAGAGCTAATCTAGGACTCAGAGAAGTATAAAAATAAACATTACAAATAATGTAAATAAATTGTAATCTTCTACATGTCCATTGCTACAATATTTTAAAGTATTCTTGAATAACAGTTTGTCATGATGGTACTTCAGAGATGTGAAAGCGGGACATGGTCAACTGTGCTTGCATAGCAGGGTATGTCCTTCTCGACTGAAACAAAAGGTTTCCAAAACCTACAGTTATCACCAGAACAGCCATTAGGATTCCTCCAAGGATTAACATATCCATTGGCAGAAGTCTTCCTTCACCTTAAAAAAAGCATATATGTTACCAAAGAAGTTTGCAATAGATATACATGCTGCTGTAAACACAGCATCAGATGATAGTGAGAGGGGAATATACTAATCCTACAAATTTTATCTGAACATATGAAGCTACTTTATAATGAGATTACATTGGTCCAGTATTGCCTACTAGAACTTGAACTGGACCTAGAATGTTTAATTTCTGAAAGAAGCTTCTCCTAGCCACTCTAACTAATTGTGATGCCTGAAAATTATGGAGATCAAACATGGGGACTTGTGCTTGTAAACTATATCCTTCAGTGAATTATGAACTCAGTTCTTAAGCAAGTTTTTGGTATAACAGGTTGGTTATGCTGGGAGTGAAGGATGAATCCTACTCACATTCTGAAGCTTAAAGTTTTCAATAAATTATCAAAAAGTGTTGTTTAACAGTGAACAAATGTGGTTGTTGTGGGTTTTCCGGGCTGTATTGCCGTGGTCTTGGCATTGTAGTTCCTGACGTTTCGCCAGCAGCTGTGGCTGGCATCTTCAGAGGTGTAGCACCAAAAGACAGAGATCTCTCAGTGTCACCTCTGTCTTTTGGTGCTACACCTCTGAAGATGCCAGCCACAGCTGCTGGCGAAACGTCAGGAACTACAATGCCAAGACCATGGCAATACAGCCCGGAAAACCCACAACAACCATCGTTCTCCGGCCGTGAAAGCCTTCGACAATACAGTGAACAAATGTGTTGAACTGACTCAATTGCTGCAAAGATGCAAATCCCACTGAAGTTAAAGGGTGTCTGGTAGGTGTCATTCTTCATTCACTGAAATTACATGTTGAATCAACTAGACAAGAATATGCCTGGTAGTTCAGCAAAGAGTCATACTACTAGTAACAAAAACCCGTGGGTTTCTCAATGCATATCTCAAAGTGAGATATGCATTGAACAGTATACAAATACTGTTGTGACAAAAAAACCCTGTGTGTGATGTTTATGAAATTTAAAGCTGAATCTCCGAGTCCTGACATAAAGTATGATTCTTCAGGACTAAAGATATAGAATTTGTTGAGGGTGCTAAAAAGGAGAACCGCTAGTGTACAATTGAATTAAGAACTATATTTTATAATAAGTTTTTGTTAGCCACTTACTTATATCAGTTTCTCCATTATCTACCAGCTTTCGTTTTATAGGACCATAAGACACCATGTGATTAGAAAAGGGTGTGGTTTCTCTTTTATTTCTGGCCAGACTATCATTGTTTGTGCAATTCTAGGAAAAAGGCAAATAGTTATGCATGTGTTTGTGTTAATCTCAAAAAGAAGCACAGCAATTCACAATAAGAAATCCTATGAAAACGTGAAATATCTCTTGGTTAAGTAAAAGAACAGTTACATACTGGCAAATTTTTTCAGTTCCAGCTGCAAAAAGCCACATATATGCATATACACATATCAATGTTCAACCATGTACTCTGATAGCACACCACACTGGAATACCAGAATGTAACCCACCATTCTGTTTTAATCTGCCCAACCACCAAAAAGGAATAGTAAAAGAAGAAGAAGAGTGTGGCTGGAAAGAGGAAGGGAGAATGTGTTCAAGTAAGAAACAGACTTAATGTGAGCTATTCCATGGCATGGAAGGGATTGGAAGCAATACAACAGTATTTCCTTCTTTTATGTCAGGGATCCCTAACCCTTTTGAGTCAAGCATACTTGAAATTCTGACACAGGGAGGTAAGCACAACCACTAAGTTGTTGCTGCAGGAGACAGAGCCAACCACTAAATGTCAGGGAGTGAAGTCATGCATAACTCTTTAACAGTTAACTGTTCAACATTTCAGGCAGAAGCTCTGTTTAACAGGTTGCCTTTTTTAAAGTGTGCATATAGTTTAAAAATATTTTCTTACATACACGGAGCTTGCCTCAGTCACACAGTGAAGATACTTGTGTTGTGGGGGCAGGTGCTGCCAAAGCAGCACTTTAAAAAATCTACAGTGGACCCTAAGGAAAAACAAAGGGAACAAGATAGAGATCTTGTCATGGACCACCCTGTTATCATGTGGGAAGTTCTTACCAGAGGAGGAGAACCACCCTCCCAAAGCCCTGCCTTGGCAGACCCTTTCTGTAAGGCAGGTCCCTCAGGGAAGTCCCAAATGAATCCTCCTGGCCCATTATTGACATCACCACCAGAGATAACATGGCCTTTGAGCTTGGAGGATGCGGCACAGACTCACCCACCACTAAAACCACTATGGTCTCCAGAAGGACCACAGGAGCGGAGAAAGCCAAGGTCAGGAGTATGTGTTTGATGACATGAGACCTCCCCTCTGCTGAGGAAATATCAGGAGAGACTACTAAGTAATTGCAGGATCTGGCCCCACTACTGCTCATGACTACAGCTTACTCATCACGTGGAGAGGAGCCCAACATGGGACTCAGCTTCACCTGTAGGGGAAACTCCCTATATAGGGTTGGCAGGTTTCCCGACCCCTCCTCCCCCAGAAGGAGGTCAGAGGCCTGGCACCTACCTTACCGCTTCCTCCTGTTCTCTGTGTGCAGAGTGAGCACATGATTACGGCTTGCATAATCAGGCCTGAATCCAGCTGAATCGGGCCTGATTCTGGCCGGATTTGGCTCGAATCATGCCACTACAGCTCACAGGAGCGTGCTGCTCCGCCCGGGAGTGCACTCCAGGAGCCCAGGTAAGCGGGGGGAGGGGGCAGGGAAGGTGGAGGGTGAGAGTGGAGGATCACCTGCCCCTGGCAGGGGACTGGCTTTCCTATCCCTATATAAGGCTACAGTGAGGCGGAAGCCAGCATGAGATCAACTTGTCTGTAGTCTTTCTGGCTAGCCTGACACTTTTGATTGTGGAACTTTGTTGCCTGATCCTTGAACTTAACTCTGGAATACATTTCCTGGCCTTGGGCTGAGATCTTGGGCTGACTTTTGGACTTTGCCTCTGAAGTACATTATCTGATCCTGGACTTTTATTTTGGACTGTGACATTAGAATCACTGCTGTTGGAAACCCTGTTGTTGCCAGGGCTTGCATCCTGTCATTACCTGGACAGATCTGCAGTGGGTGTCGGGGAATCAGTGGAATTTTTTGCCCTGAAGGTGAAAGTTGCCTTAAGTGTTCAGAAACATGTGGCTGGATATCAGCTACTAACCTATGCTATAGAATCTTGAATTTAAATGAATGATGCTTGTATAAGCCAAATACTTGAAGGCTCGCAAGTCATTATTTATCACACTGAGTTGCTTTATATGACATCTAGAACTAGCCTCAATAGCGTCCTTCCAAAATGTCACACTGACCTGATTTCATCCTCCCCTTGCTCAGTATTTTAATATGATGGCATTTTAGAAACAATGCACCAGAAACAAATTCATGTATGGAGTCTTGCCACTGCTATGCAATTACTTCAAAGGTATTTTTTTAAAAAAACAATCCATAACAGTTCTGCAGTTTATGCTGTACTCATTTGCCTAACATTGCATGATTCAAGTGCAAACACTGTTTTAAGGAATAGTGTTTTGAAACATGATACATTGCATTCACTAAATAGACTTTTTTCAATTGCCTAGATAATTTGCTACTTGATTGCCAGTAAAGGTCATCCAGTTAAACTGCCCCTAGGACTGAGGACTGACATTACATTGTGCTTAATAGGACTTGATTCCAAAATCTATAAAAACAGTATGCGCACACAGTCTGTTCTCTAACAAAACAAAAAAACCCTATCCATTTTCCCCACACAATGTCTTAACTCAAATAATGTTGTTCTTACTAGCTGAAATTGGCTGCCATTAATCAAAACAGAAATGTTAATTGAACAGTAAATTTAATAATTAAGCAGTTTAAGACAACCTTAACTGTAATCCCCAGAACTTTCTTATTACAGTCAGTTATTAACCAGTCAATTCAGAACTTTGCATAAAAATATAAAGTTTAACAAGGGATTTAAATTGGATTGCTGATATTACCTCAATTTCCTCTTCATATGACTGAAGTCTGATCAGACAGTCCAAAATGTGCAAATACTGAGCTAAAAATGTGCTCTTCCCCTTTTTATGTTTGTGAAAAAAACAAAGGCTCCATAATTTGAACGAAACAGTGAAAGATAATCTTTCATACAGACTAACAACAGTAAATCTTAATAAAGATTTTCACACTACAGCTGTCATAAATATTAACAAATGTTCAACATCTGCTATTATGTCCTGTTTCTCCACTTTAAATTATTTATGTTATTTTTTAAAAAAATATCGAAACATCACTATAAAATTTTAAAATCTGCATGGTTTAGAGTTATTTGCATCTTCTAATTTGTTTTGTTGTGGCAGGTATTAAATATGAAATCCTGGAAGCTGCAAGGACAACCTTCCATTTACCAGCTTTGCTACTGGCAGAAACAAAGCCACTTGTCCCAGAAGAGGAAGGGCCGAAGGAAAACCTTCCCTTTCCCATCCTACTGCAACCTCTTGATAGTATCAATTGCCTGCAGCTAACAGAAACACTACATCTCATATGTCTATTTTGTACTGATGCAATTTTGTATTTGTTAGCTACCTTGAAGATACTAATGGAAAGGCTGGATACACATTTAGCAGATAAATGTGTGTGCTCATACTGTCATGTATTAAATTCTATTACATGTCATCTCTCAAAGTTATTAAAGCCTTTTGCATGCTAAAACTGATGCATATATTCAACCTTTGGTATAAAGTATATTTATGGTCTTCCACACATTTATTTATGTTATGAATGTATGCTTTCTCCCCACTTGCCTGAACCCTGAAAAGCATCTACAACTGGTATTACAGCAGCCTATTCATTCCCAGAGCACCTTCTAAGGCTGCACCCCAGTGCACTCTCTCTCCCTCTCTTTCTCTGAATTCAAACTGCAAAAATTGGTCTAAATTACCCCTTGTCACTCACTGAAAAGCCTCACTTTTTGAAGACTAAAGGTTTCCCAAGCTTTAAAGAACATTAAAATCCTTTTGCTAAAGACCTTGGCTTCTTATGAGTTGCCCATTCACAGGCATCAGGATAGCTATATTCACAGTACTAACAATAATGATAAACTGATGTATGGAAGAGGTAAAACGAATTTGCTCCACAAGATAGCCTTAGAAGTCTCCTCTTTAAATTTTGATATTATATATTCACTGAATAAAATATAATTATATATATATATATATATTCACTGAATACTTGAACACCCAAGCATACAGACAAAAATAACTTACTGGTTTGCAAATAGATATTGTACTGTGACAAATCTGAACTGTGCAGTGCAGGAAAACATGATTGAAGGAGACGCCAACAAATTTGAACATCTGGATCCTAAACATTGCTTCTTCACCCTCTCCATTCATTATTACTGACAAGGTTTCATCTTTTACAATTTGTGGGCAGCTGTGCACAAAACAAAACATGTAGTTACATCAAAATCTCTGCAAACGGATGAAGACAGAAGAAAGGAAGGCCACTTAGCAGAATTTCTGCCTTAGCACAGTGTACTGTCTATTAGGGCTGCCTGGCCTCCCACTGGCAGCCCTCTTTGCCCATGGTGGGACAATAAAAAAAAAAAAGCACTGCCGTCATCTGCACTGCTATGTCATCGGGTAAAGCCAGGAAGTGACTTAGGGTAGATCTAGGGATCTCTGGAAATGTTACAGTTTTACCATAGTGTTTCTGGTGATTCCTAGAGCTACCCTACATCACTTCCAGGTTCTCCAAAGAGGAGATGTAGCCGTGCCCAAGACGTTGCAGTCCCCCATGTCCTCCACTTCAAGCCTCCCACTAGTTGCCAGGCACAACCTGGCAACCCTACTTACTATACAAAATAAAGCAGGTGAAAAATATTATCAACTGAGTCTGGATTGGCTTTCCCCCCAGTTTTTCATACCCTTTGGATGTGATAAATAACTTCATTGCCCCTTGCAAGTTGTAGCTTACAGCTGTAATCTCCTCCCTCAAAGAGTTTACCATGGTGACAGCACTGTTAGGGAAAGAAAGGCAGCTTTCCCACTAAAGAGAAAAGCCCTATATACTAAAACACTGACGGTTGTCAAAGAAATCATAAATGTGGCCATTGTTTAAAGGTCACTTCACAAATATTTTGTTTATATGTACATATAAAATATTTTACATACATACACGATTATGGATAGCCCAGGTGAGTCCGATCTTGTCAGATCTCAGAACTAAGCAGGGTCAGTCTTGGTTAGTAATTGGATGGGAGACCACCAAACAAGACCAGGGTTGCAGAGGTAGGCAGTGGCAAACCACCTCTATTAGCCTCTTACCATGAAAATCCTACCAAGGGTTGCCATAAGTCAACTCTGACTTGAGGGTACCCTCCACCACCACCACACAAGATTAGCAGGCAAGGCCTGCTATATTAGGAGATCTCTTGTTGCTTACCCCTGTTCCTTGCCAGCATTTCCAAGGCTGGCAGGAAAAAAATGGGGAGAAATGGGAGGATAATGATGTCACTTCCATTTTTTTTTCTGGAAGTGATGTCACATACTGATGCAACATTAGTGTGCCTGATCTCACCCCTTAATTCCTCCAACATAGTTCCCAGCTACAGCTAGCAATCCTAACACAATAATATAATGTATACATATGACAATATGAAAATACATCAGAAAGCAACTAACTTTTCCTTTATAATTTGCTTCTGTATTCTGAAAAATGGTATAGGAATTTGTAATTCCAACAGTGTTATCCCATGCGGATATACTCCATTCCACTGAAATCAATGGGGTTAAAGTGGAATAACTCTGCTTAGGATGGCGCTGTAAATGTGAAGACTGAAACCAGTTGAATTAGTATCCAAGAGGTGAATGACTCAAACTCATAGCTATGCAGGGTAATCAGCGACATGCACATGCAGCCCTAAAAGCATAATGAATTTGCATTCACTAGAATGCTCTCTCAATCCTACCATTTCTTTTAAAAGGAAAGGAATTTTTGAATGGCAAAATACAATTATAGATGCAGAGGAGTTAGCCGTGTTAGTCTGTAGTAGCAACATCTAAAAGAGTCCAATAGCACCTTTAAGTCTAACCAACTTTATTGTAGCATAAGCTTTCGAGAATCACAGTTCTCTTCGTCAGAGAAGACGAAGAGAATGACAGTTCTCTTCGTCTTGCCCTCCATGCATCTGACGAAGAGAACTGTGATTCTCGAAAGCTTATGCTACAATAAAGTTGGTTAGTCTTAAAGGTGCTACTGGACTCTTTTTGATTTTACAATTATAGAGAAGCTAATGTTTTCCATATATTTTATATGGAAATTTGTAAGTCATTATACACAAAAACTCAGCTAACGTATTTTCAAAATGATTAATCTGTTTCCATTGAAAGGACACCAACCTGTCTTTAATAAAGGAATACTGAATAGCCTGAACAGGATCTTTTGTTGGGGTAGACCAGCAGTTTTCAAGCCTAATTATTAAATGACCTGGAACCTGTCAGACACAAAGAGGAAAATCATAAAAGAGTAAGAAAGTTAGTATTTATGCATATGTGTGCCTGACCCAGATCAGACAAATCCAATGGCAAAACTGCCAAACAATCCCCATACAAAACTTATCACACAAATAAATATCATTTTAAAATTCCAATGTCTTTCACTGAAAGCCTGTTACCATTACCTGACATTTATAGTCCAGGGTAAGATACTCTACACCAGTAAAAGAGTTTCTTTGACACAAAGTCATAAAACATAGTATTCATACAGCACGAACAGAAATTACGTATTGTGTCTGGGTGCACTATTTATCTTGTTGAAATTTAGAAAGACTGTTACGACTAGTGCCATTTTTAAAAATTGCTTTTAAAAGAACATTGCATCCCCCACTGTAGGTCAGATTTGAGTTATTATAGTATGCTGAATACTTTGGTGAAAGAAGCAAAACAAATTTTACAGCGCTAATTACATATTATGAACTGAGATTTTTTTCTCCTTTTCTGAGGCTAGAACTAGATGCTATGCAGAATATGGATCTGCCACCAAAACTGGCAGTCTGCATCTGTCTCTTATACATAAGAATATAGAGGATAGTGTGTTGGGCTAAGATCTAGGAGACCCAAGTTCAAATGTGCACTCTGCCATGGACGCTTTTTGAGTGACCTTGGACCAGTACAAACACTCAGGCTAACCTACCTCTTAGGGTTGTTGTGAGGGAAAAAATGAAGGAAAGGAGAATGAAGTAAGCTGCTTTGGATGCCCATTAGGCAGAAAGACAGGGTATAAATGAAGTAAAAATAATAAACAAGTTAGGGTTGCCAGCCTCCAGGTGGTAGCTGGAGATCTCCCGGAATTACAACTGATCTCCAGGCCACAGAGATCAGTTCACCTGGAGAAAATGGCTGCGTTGGAGGGAGGACTCTATGGCATTATACCATGCTGAGGCCCTTTCCCTCCCCAAACCCTGCTTTCTCCCATTTTCACTCCCCAAATCTCCAGGAATTTCCCAACTTGGAGCTGGCAACCCAAAACAAGTAAATAACAATACAAATCATGTGACATAATGTCATTATGCTCGCTGTTTTCCAACCCCCAGTTCACTTCATTCTCTGCCACTTCCAAGGTCAAGGAAAACCAGAATATGATGATGTGCTACACATTTTGCAATACTTGAGTTACAGAGAAAAGAAAGAGGAGAAAAGAGAGAGTTGCTGTTTTCAGCAGCAGCACCTATGAATACTTGGTCCACCAGTCTCATAATACTGGAATACAAACTCACCCTGCCCTGGGCCAACATCAGCACATGGTGAAGTGGGGCAGCTGCCAGGGCCTGTGGCTTCTGGTGGGGCCCACTGCTGCTATCTCCCTACTCACACATCTCCTCTGATGCTTGCACTCACACCCTTCCACTGCCAGCTTGTGAGTGCTTTGTCACCTTTGCTCCCAGCTGCATATGCTACCTAGTGCTGCTGGAGAAAGGCATGTGGTGGTGCACAAAGCATCACCATACCTAGTGCTCATGGCAGTGGTTCTCCTAGCTGCACCCACCTCCCAGCACCATTGGAGAAAGGATGTGCAGGCAGTGAGGGCAGCTATGACTGCAGCTGGTGGGAAAGCTTGCAAAGGAAGGATGCACAGGCATGTGAGGGTACATGTGTGGGAGGGCACAAAGTGGAGCATAATAGTGGGCATAGGGAGGCCACTGAGCACATTCTGACCAGGGCCCCCCAAAACCTGGAACCAGCTTTGAGTCATCCAATGGAGTTGATTGACAGTAGAAGTATGACAGAATTAAGTTCTTCTAGGCAAAGTACGTAATTATGGAGTTACTGCTGCATGTAGTGATGTCCATGAGCTTGAATGGCTTCTTAAAAGGATTATACAAATTCATGGATGATCAGCTTAGTCATGATATCTATGCTTAACTATCTCTGAATATCAGATGCTAGGAACAGACAAACCCTACCTAGGAGTTTCCGTGAGGTATTTGATTGACTTCTGCTAGGAACAACACGAAGAACTAAAGGTCAGATCAGATCTGGCATGGTGCTTACATTCAGGTGTCGCTTTGAAGTTACAATCAGCCACAGTGTGCATGCAGACAGTGAGCTGGAGCTTCCCTCCTTATTCACAGAGTCCCAGCTGGAATGCTATATTGATTTAGGCATGTGGGGTAGCTAGAGTTAGTTTTCCTATCTGCCCTGCACCAACAGTTTGGTGTTCTAAACCTGAATTAAATGCTGTCTTAGAATCCTGGTTTTGGCAGAAAGAAACTCACATGTCTGCACTGGTTTATTACAAGTAATTGAAGTTAGTTTCTAACTTGAATTCTCTCTGTTCAAGGAGGATGTTTATATACAAGGCCAGTAACAAGTGCGTGGCCTGGCTTAATGCTGGTTACAAGTAATATCTGAATGCAGCTGGGGAGTTCTGTGTCTGGGGCTCTGGAGCCTTTCACCCCCCCCTTTTAAAAGAGCAGGATCCTGAACTGATTAACCTGAAGTATTTATAATGAAAAGTGATGCCTCGTGCAAACACAAAACACAATGAAGAAGACAGAATAAAGATTATAATAAAAATTACGATGTATGGGTATGTTGGGTATTAATTGGGAAACCGGAAATGAAGGGAGAGAACGAAAGGTTTTGCACCAATGCTGGAAAACTGTCTGCAAAACACTACTGAGATTTAATGCTGAAAGAAGAACTGGAACTGCATTAATCAAGCCTGCACATTCCAGTCTTGTTTTACAGTCTAACTTAGTGACCCTAAGTGACCCTAAGGGCAAACAACCTCCCTTATCCTATGCAGCTTCTCTTATCTGAAACAATTTCTGACAGGAAATGAACCTGATTATGTTTTGCTTTCTGTATACTGCCTCAGTTCACAGATTTATCAGGGAATCAATAAACTTCAGGTACCATTTTAACTTTGACAAATATGTTGTCCTCTAGAGTCAAAAGCGGAATCGTAGTCCACATGTCTTCAAATTGTGGATCTTTATACAGCATCATGGACACAGAAAAGTTTCCATCTTCAGTATTCAGTGTAATGGTCCTGTTGAACAAACATGCATAGATTCACAGGTTCGATCAATGAAGCAATTGAAAGCATACAATTATTCTGGTGATTTCAAACGCCAAACAAATAATCAAACATTAACAAAAGCGTATTTAGCCTTCAGTGGTAAATTATAAAGCAGACATATTTTAGTTGCATAAATCGATGCAGACAGTCTAATTAATGGCGTACATAAGAGCATAGGAAGAACCCTGTTGGATCAGACTAGTGGTCCATCCAGCCTAGCACCCTGTTTCAGTGTTGCCAGGTCTCTGCTGTGGTGGGACGCTTCCCACTAGCAACCCTTATTGCTCACTGCCTCTCTGAGTAGCAGTGGGAGAAAAGGGCCAACAAACAGGACATAGAGGCCAGGGCTTTCCCCCCACGTTGCCTTCTAGCACTGATATTCAAAGATTTGCTACCTTGGTTCATGGAGGCTCCTTCAGTCACCGGAGTAACCATTGATGGACTTGAATCTGTCGAATTACTTTTAAAGCCAATATGTGGGCAGTGTCATCCTACAAACATTTTCCTGGGAGTAAGTGTCATTGAAGAAAATGGGACTTGGTTCCAAATAGACATGCTTAGGATTGCTCCCTAAAGTCAGTAAGTAAATACTTAGTTCTGCGTTGGCTATATATTATAATACTGCCATTTCAGAAGTATTATACACCTGTATTGTGGTCCAATGGATAAATCAAAATGTTTTGGATCCACTTATAAGAAACTTAGTAGTCCTCTATTTGGATCCAGACTATCATAACCGGAGTTACTTCAGTCTAAGCCCATTGATTTCAATGGGCTTAGACTGGAGTAACTCTGTATAGGACTTAGTGACTTAGTAATTTCCACTGATGCCTTCTTCCTGCAGTAGACCCCTCTCATGTCATTCCTCAGGGTCTCTATGTCCCCAGAACAGCATTTTTTGGAGATCTGTAGGCTACAGTAGGAGGGGGAAAGCAAGAAAGTTCTGTTCCACTGATTGAAATTTTGTCTGGATGCATCTTCTGATGACCAGATGATACAGAACTTTAAGTGACTTTCATGTTTTTTTTCTGGCAAGTTTTCTGTGTCTGAAACAGCTTCATCACAAGCAGAATTCAGCTAGTACAACTTTGGAAAAGCTTCACATTGAATTTTTGCCTCTGGGGCACAGAAGCAGGGGGAACAATAGGTCAACTCTAAGCCAGATTAGCCCATTCTCCTTGAGAAAGGAGCCTTAAATTCTTCTCCCTTAGTAAAGCCTGAAATTTGTGCAGCATTTTTAGTGCAATGATGTATCCAGCCTTGTTTAGCTGCCTCTTTATAGTAACTTTATTCCTAGCACGTCATTAGTATTGAGGGTTTTTTTAAAAAAAGGCTTACCTGACATCAACAGTGATCTTATTTTCTCCATTAGGCTGTTGCACCATGTAACTAATAGGAAATCGGCAGGCAAATGTAATGTTGATAAAAGTTCTTGTGATTATATCAGAGAAGTTGTTCTGTATGGTGTTGATGAAAATAATGTGTTTGCCATCTGATTCCTGCAAAATCAATGAAAAATCCCTAGTAGTGAGTTCCACATTGATAGCTAAATAATAACATGGTGGCTGTGTCAGATGAAGAGTGCCCATTGAAACCTTTCCTGGTGTCCACTAAGTGTTTAGAAAGTGGGTGGGGCCAGGTGGAGTTCTTGCCCATCTGGGCTTCTGATTGGCAACTGGAGATCTAATTGACTATGCAGATGACAATAACATTGGTTCAGCAGCAGCTGCCACCACAGTGTTGTTTTTATTCTCACTCACTCCTCTTTCCCAGAGTATTTTAAAAATTACCCCATTTCTCTCCTGCACTTCAGCTTCTTCTGTATGGATGACTCCACCTCCTGTGGCAGTCATTTTATGGTTGCACCCACCACCCTGTATCAGAATTCCAAAAGTGCCCATATGGTCAAAAAAGTTTGCGGATCCCTGTGCTAGAGCACCTAGCAAAGCCAAATTTCTGGGGCACATGGACCTACAGAGCAGAGCGCAAAACCCAGCATGATTCCTAATCTACTCTTCCTTCTGTTCTTGTTGTCAGGGTCTACCCGAGAGGTTGGATTAAGTATCATATAGGTGATGTGACTGACACAAGCTGTGCAAGGGCAAGTGTGACGGGAGGCAAAGTACTGCAGGCCTGTGCAGTAGGGTTGCCAATTCTGGCTTAGGAAATTTTTGGAGATTTGGAGATGATGCCTGGGGAGGACAAATGTTAGGGAAGGAAGAGAGCTCAGTAGGAAGATGATGCCATAGAGACCTACCTAACGAACCTGCCATTTTCCTGGGTCTGGAGATGAGTTGTAATTCTGGGAGAAATCCAGGCCCCTCCTTGAGGCTGGTAACCTGACTCTGCAGGCTGATTCTGTGCTTAATGTCTGGTGTTTGATTGGATTAGATTTAAGAGATTGTCCACTGCCCCTATTCCACCCTCACTCAATGGAGTGGCAGGAGCAAAACTATGTGTGTGTGGAGGGGGTGGCATTGCATTACACTCTAGGAATTTCTTCAATGCTATAGTTTTTACCATAGAGTTCAGGGGAATACCTAGAACATAGCAGGATGCCAAAATGTCATTTCCCCAATCTCTTTCCCACCACAAATGTTCCCAGTCCCACAAAGCTCCTGGCTGACAAACCTAGTCATGATGAAGGAAATTTAGTTTATAGGGATCCAGAAGCAGACACATACACAGTTCCAAGATATACCCTCACTGAAACTAAACCATTTATGTGGCAAAATATACAGATAATGGTATGAGTATACTTCCCAGCACGCACACACATATATATGATCATAGACTCAAGTAGCGCAGTGGTCCCATGAAATGCCATTTATATGTACAATAAAAGGAATCTGCACACTGGTTTTTTTGAGTTCCATAGACGTTCTTAATGTTTCAATGATGCTTATTGTTCATGTTAAGAATTAGAGGAAGGCAGATAGTATAAGTGTTCCATATAGAATTAAATGCATGCAGAATCAGAAAGTTTTCCAAACTAGTTGCTTCTTGTGTTAAATAAGCAGCAGCCATGAGAGCAAAATGCAATATTCAGAAAAAAGTATATAAAAAGTCAAAGCAATGGGGACATCATTTGTGTATTACCATTCTTGTACCGCAGTCTGAGAAATTGGTCTTAATGCTGAACACATATAGGTTTCCTATTTCATTGCCATGACATTCTTGATCATTAAGGTGCAAATCAGAGATCTGAAAGAAAAGTGATCATTTTTTATTTCAAATTTACATAGGTGACATCATGATATTTTTATAACTGCTATATCAAATAAATATATCCTGGCCCTAGTACCTGACATTTCACATAGAGACATTGCATAATATGCTAGTAGTGAAGCCACTTTTTTATGGCAGGGTCTGTGGAATGAGAATTTCCCTTCTCACATTTCACATTTCCTTCTATTAACTTAATGGTGAAGGTAGTGATTTTCTTGTTTTTATAGGATCATATGAGTATGGCCCTTGTCCAATGTACACAACTAGTTTACAATTCACTCAAGCAGTTATTGTGATAGTCTTATGTGCTATCTTGCTTCCTGTTGACAGGTACATTTTGTGATAATGGCAGTTGTTATTTATATACATAGGCAGAGCGTATTACTCCCATTCTGCAGTCACTTTATTGGCTACCCAATAAAGTGAGACTGTTCTTGGGCTCAATTCAAGGTTTTGGCTATTACATACAAAGCCCTTCGTGACCTTGGTCCCTTATACCTACAGGACCACCTCAGTCCATATGTCCCACCACGGCAACTTTGCTCATCTGAACAGGGCCTTCTGCACATGCCACCTTGCAAATGGGCAAAATCAACAGTTGCCCATGCATGCATATTCCCTGTTGTGCCCCCTCATCTTATGGAATGGCCTGCCTGTTAAGGTTTCGAGGGCTCTCATTCTCCTGGCATTTTGTAATCCATACAAAACTAAATTATTCAGGGTTTTTATTTTTACAGTCGTAATAGGGCTATACTATAAGTAAATTTTTCAGAGTGAAGCTTTCATAAAGGGATAGGGACTGTAGATTAACTACTGTGTACTGTCTGTTGCTGTAACTAAGTATGCTTCTACTTGGTAGTTTCTGTGTTGTTTATTATGTCATGTCACATTGTTTATGCTTTTTTTCCAGCTCTGTATTCAGACTTCTGCTTGTTTTCAAATATCTGCAATCTGTACCCTATTGTATTGCTTATTGTATGTCCCAGCCATTGATTATATTGATTACACTGTGTGATCTGCCTTGAGCCTCAGTGAGAAAGGCGGACTATAGATAATGTGAACAAATAAAATACATAGAAATACAATCAGGTGATTAGCTTATTTGCAGCAGGCTAATGCACATGCACAGAGAAATTAGCAGAATTACAAATCTTTCTTTCAAAAGCCACACCCTCTAAACCTCATCTAAAATGCTACATGCTTGAAGCTTGGAAGAGGAATCTAGCAATTCAATAATTATTTACTACAGCCCATAAATGATGTGTCTTTGTCTCTGGTCACACTTTATAACACCTGGTTGGCAGTAGCCGGACAATTAGGATATAACAAAGACATAGGTGTACAAATCAGAGCCAGGAAATGGGTTTTCCCTAAATGTTCCTTTAAAAGTAGAGGAGAGTGCTTGCTAATTTCATAGATACTTAAAATACATAGAAATGAAATAACTGAGTTCTTATAGGGAACTGCACACAAAGATCATGACAAGGAAAATTTTGATAACAGATAATGTTCTGTTATGTTACAAGGCTGTAAACAAAGAAGTTCATAATGTAGTATTTTATTTAAAATGATTGTCAGATTACTTACTAATATTGGAGGGTTCTTTGACAGAAAGAAAGAACTTGGGATTTCCACTTCAATTAGGTCCTTAGTACAGATGATGGTTTCATTGATTTCTGAGTAAGTATTAAAATTGCTACACGTTAAAGGGAGATGAATTTAATAAATGTTTAATTTTGCATTCAATATACATACATTTTAATCCTGATGAATATCCAAGAAAATGACTCAGTATTACTTATATAAGACAGTTTTAAATACTTGGTTGATTAAACTTCTGAAAATTCCATGGCTTTAAGGCATAACTTGCAAAGTATGCTGATGTGACCCCATGCCCTGATACTGGAGTAAGCACTGTGGGGGCATCACTGGAGATTTATTTAGCCTGCACATCTAAGAACAGAATGCCCTATTCTTATGACTTGCCCTCCAGTACATGTACTAAGTGTTCATCAGTGTCTGGATTCTTTACAAATGTAAGTAATACAAACTCCAAATCAGCTACAATTGTGGTGATCCAGAGCTCACTTGTCCATGAGGTTCCATGCCAGCTGTCTATATGTCTGGTGCTCAACAGGCACTCTGTCAAGTAATAGCCAGTGGTAAGATAACCAGAATATATTACTGAGCTGTGACCATTATCAATCATGGCCTCACTGTCATAGCAAATAATTTATATTCTAGGAAAGAGAATATTTACAACCTAATCTTATGATAAAGTTGTGGCAGTTAGGCCTCAAATCCCAAAATGCCCAGTGCTTTAACGTCATCATAATTAATCCAAATTTTTAAAAATGTACAACAATTGAAAATTTTCCTCTCTTTTCCACTATTGGAATTTGGAATCAAGTACTAGAATGCAGCAGAGTAAGGTACAGGGTAGCAGGCTTAGTTCCACTCCATTTTGCTATATTTTTATTTAAAAATAGGTACCTCAAGGTAGATAAGAACAGGTAAATTCATACATAAGAAACCTTTATTTTGCCCATGTACCAGATCTGCGGTTACCCAAATAGGAGGTCTCTTTAAATCGTTGGGGAAATTAGCATTAAAGGAGAGAAGCAAGAAGGGGTAACTAGGAATCTCTGCCAATGTTTACGGGCATTATTCCTTTGGAGAATGGGCATTATTCCCTTGGAGAACTGTCAAATAAATCAGGCAGATGTTCAACAGGAAAGGTTTTTTTATTAAAAGAGAAATAAAAAGGGCAATAACACAAATACACACAGCACACGTACAAGGCTAACTAGGAAAAACAGGAGGAAAGTGGGAAGAAGCAGTTTGGGGAGGATGATAATTACCAGTCTTGAAGACAGAGGTCCATGAAGATAGCAGAAAAATGACCAGTGTTTCATGGAGAAGAACCCAAACAAATTTGGGGGTATCTGTTAGGTCCCAGAACACACACACACACACAGCACATCGCTGGGAAGCCCAGTTATAGGGCAAAACATTCCCTGGGGCAAAACTGACATCTTTGCCCCCAAAACAATGGCTTAATGGCTGTCTCCAGAGGTGGACAAAGGAGTTGGGAGAGGTGTGATGGTGCCTATCTGAAGTCAACTATAGGCAAAAATATTGCTTGATTACCTGATCAGTACTGGATGGGAAAGCTACTGGGTTTGCTGAATAACTTTGATTAGGATTGCTAGATGAGGGGAAGGAAGGTTGAGCATTTATGGGATGAGTCAGGAGCTTCCTGGGAGCCTCATTGTTCTAAGTTATGCATCTTCGAGGCATGGAGGGAGCCGTTGGTCAGCCAGCCACTATGACTGCCATTCTGGTAGTGGTTAAGAGCGGCAAGACTCTAATCTGAAGAATCAGATTTGATTCCTCACTCCTTCGCTTGAAGCCAGCTGAGTGACCTTGGGTCAGTCACAGCTCTCCGGAGCTCTCTCAGCCCCACCCACCTCACAGGGTGATTGTTGTGGGGATAATAATTACTTAACCACTCTGAGTGGGCGTTAAGTCATCCTGAAGAGCCGTATATTAATCGAATATTATCATTATCATTATCATTATCATTATCATTATCATTATCATTATCATTATCATTATCATTATCATTATCATTATCATTATCATTATGTAGCGTCATCTCCTTGAGAGTGAAACACTTTAGCAAGGATGTCTCCAAATTGTAACAGGCTGATTGGATGGCAATGAAGATAATCAGGGATCTGTAAAATAAATCCTATGATGCAATGTGTTTAAGTTACAGGATCTTGGTCTGCTCTAGCCATAAGAGCAGTTCAATCAATTGCCTGGGGCTAGGGATGAGAGGCTCACCTTTACTCTAATTTTCAAACAGAGGTTGAACAGCCATCTGTCAGAGAGACTCTAGATTTGGATTTCCTGCATTAAGCAGGGGGTTGATTTATAAGGCTCCTTTCCAACTTTAGGAGTCTAAGTTTGTCCAGGAATAGTCTACAAAGGATATACACACCCCAATTGTACCCATTCAATAGTAACAATATATTGAAGTCAATGGGCTTTGATGGGTGTTACCTTTTTAGGATTGCACTGTAAATGTACCACTTGTTTTTATTTTTCCAAATGTGCCTGTTTTCAGGTAAGTTGTCAGTACTATTGTTTCACTACTGCTTAGAAAAGCATGGCAAATGAGAACAGTGGCATTTACAAGGTTGACAGGAGAGTAAAGACATTTTTAGAGCCTGATGCAGAAAATCCAAATCCAATTCTTTCCTACTTTGGATTCATCATTTTGCTTACTTTTGCCTGCTCTGTGCCTTATCAAACTGGCTCACATAATAAAAAAAATATATTGTTAGCAAGGACCAGTTGTATGTCAGTTAATTGGAGCATCTAGAAGCAATTAAACTCCTTTGAAACTGTAGAGATGTTTTAGCTGGTTGATTCATGTTCTTATTTAAAGCATTATACCATTCCATTAAAGGTTATTACATATTACCTGTCTCCTGAAATGTCACTGAGGTTATTGACTTGAAAAAACAAAACAAAACCTTGTCATTTACATTCAGGAAGGGACCATTAGCCTTTAGGTGTCTAAAATGAAAGATGAGGTAGCTTCATGCTTTTCACAGTTCATGTACTGAAGGTCTCATCTTGGATCTAATATACACTGTTACACTTCTAACAGCTAGAATCTGAGGTTTTGTAATGAGACCAGAAACAAAATAGATTTAGAAATCAGAAAAAAAACAAGCAAAAGTATTTCCACATCATATGGTCGCTTTAAAAGTAATTTTGAATAATTATCTATAATTGATGGGTTAAGAAAACCAAAATACTATTTCCATGACAGTTCCAGCCCAGTCGTGTGTGTGTGTGTGAGAGAGAGAGAGTGAGAGAGCTTTTTGCCACCAAGTGCACAAATAGGCTGTCTTAAGAGCACAAGGAGAAAGAGGCAGGGACTTGTGCCTGCCTCTTCAACAAGATTCTAGCCTAAGGCCCAGTTATCTCCCCTCGGCTCCCAAGTGGCCACTCCACCCTAAGGTCTGTTTTCATGAGGCCAGAAGGAAAACATCTGCTTCTGTGCCCCCCAAGGTCTGCTTCCCAGTCTTATGGTACCAAACACCTGTCAGCTCTATATTTCTTCTTGCCTTTTTTGAACGTCAAGCATCAGCCTCTGCCCATTCTGTCTTGTGATAATTAATTGCTTATAAAATTGGGAGTCTTTCTTGTATCTGTATGAAATTAATCAGGAAGGATCACATGGGAAGGATCTCCGATATGGATCCCCATGAATTTATCATAATTTGATGGGAAACAAGTAGTAGTGCCAAAAATGTGTTTCCCACTGAAGTCAGTAGAGAAGTGGAAAATGAATTAATTCAAAGATGAAACAAAAAAATTGAAACCTTTGGAAACAAATGGATTAAAACAGATGCAGAGATGAAGTACGGGTAGCATTTCAGTTGCCATGTCACAACTCTATACTGCAGTGTGAGTTGATTCACATCAAGTGGCAAGGTTGATGAATACTTCAGAACCTGATAGGAGAACACTGAATGGTTTTGAGAGCAAGAAGGGTAGGCACTTGGGATTTTGTTGGGAGGAATGAGTGACAGTGTGGCTTCAAGATTGCATGTACACAAGTATTGTTTTAGATGGTATACTAGACAGGGATACTGTGACAAAAAAAAATTGGCAGATTGAACTTGTGCGAGGTGACCTTCTGATCAGATTTGCCTTGGTGTGTTTTTTTAACATTTATTTTGAGCACCACATCAAGCAGCTTTGTGCCGGCTATGGCTTACATCAGTCTCCTCCATTTTTCCTAACAACAACCCTGTGACATAGGTTAGGCTGCGAGTATGTGACTGGCGCAAAGTCACCCAGCAAACATCATGTTGACAGCTTTTATTCTATTCTAAACAGAGCTTTTAAAAAAGTGTCAATATTTCTAGATATGACTGCACTGTTGCACTGATTCCTACCAATTTCCCCCTCAGGACTTGGGGAGAGCCCCCTAAAAGGTGCCTGTACTCAAGAAAGACCAGTGAATACCACCATAAAGCCCTGATTCCAAATTGGTCACATTGTTAGCTAGGTTCATGGACAGCCGCTGGAGGCACACAGATCTTTAAGGAGCATAAGATACAGAAGGGGATCCAAAAGGTTTTTATGATGAATAGCTAATGTGAAATGGATTTACTTATACCTCTCCATAGCAAAACATTCTGAGCTAAGTAATAGTCAAAAATCTCCAACAGAATTTTTTTCTTCTAGTACTGTGACTGTTAGCAGCTGGAGCTGGCAGAACCAGCAGACAGGTGGTGTGAGGGAGCAGCTGCAAGAAAACAGTCTACCCATGCAAATGGACACATCTACCTTTGTTCAGATGTAGGCAGTTTGGCAAACAGTTCCTTAACTGTAACTAGTAAGCAGGATATAAGCCAAACTAGCAGGTTATTGAGCATCCCTGAAGACGGATCTTGACAAGTCAGATGGAAGGAATTTGCCTTCCTGTGCACATCTAAATGTAGGATCAGAAGAACTACTCCTGTTTTCAAATTCCTGGGGCCTGTTTGAAAGAAGGCAGAGCCATGTAAGTGCTGATCTTTCAGCAAGTAGCCAAGAAACAGTGCTTAATTTACAGGCAGCCAGAAGCGTGCCAGTAAGAAACTTGCACAACAGCATGGGCTCAGCAATCCAGTACAGGACTGTGTTAAATTCGTGCAGCTGGAGGGTAGCCAGCTGCCACACTGATATCTGGCAGAGAAGCAGGAATTTGCTAATGCAAATGCAGCTTTTATTCTCTCTATAATACAGGACAGGACAGAAAGCACCTTTTTTATACCTGCAGACCTCCATTCATTCTTCTTTCATTGCACAAATGAATCTTTCACCCATCTACTAAGGTGGTGTATGTGGATGAGATTATTCTATTCCCCCTGACAACAACCCTGTGAGGTAGGTTAGACTGAGCATGAATGGTAGGCCCATTGTCACCCAGGAAGCTTTATGGCAGAATGGGGTTTTGAACCTGGGCCTGTCAACCTCTGAGCTACACTGGGTAACTGTAGGTAAAGGTAAAGGTAGCCCCCCGTGCAAGCACCAAGTCATTACTGATCCATGGGGGGACGTTGCATCACGACATTTTCTTGGCAGACTTTTTGTTACGGGGTGGTTTGCCATTGCCTTCCCAGTCATCTACACTTTACCCCCAGGAACCTGGGTACTCACTTTACCGACCTTGGAAGGATGGAAGGCTAAGTCAACCTTGAGCCAGCTACCTGAACCCAGCTTCCGCCAAGATCGAACTCAGGTCGTGAGCAGAGCTTGGGCTGCAGTACTGCCGCTTACCACTCTGCGCCACGGGGCTCCCTCATGAGTAATTGTAACTCTACATAAATGTTAACGATAAGGCTCCCCACCTTTTAATGATCTAGTCACCCATGCTGGCTGTCAGCTTAGTCTTTGCTTAACCAAAGATATGTCCATACTTACATTAGCACCCCAAGCCATTCTGGGCTCAGTGTATTAGAGTGGATTGATGCCAACATAGGAGAAACAGATGTGCACTGGAAGCAATATTGTAGCACGAAGTAAGGGATTTGCAGGGTGAACCAAAACTGTTTAACTGTTTTAAATTCTATCAGATATAAATATATACCAGATATATAAGTGCTATATGATTTTAGGTTTGATCTGTTTGTTTTAATTGTATTATAAACTTCTTACAGAGTTTTGCTGTTAATATGTTTCACTTTAACCATTCATCTGAAAGACCTTTGGATTCTCTTGAGTATTCTGTTCCTTAAAGATCTATTAAAATGGTTAACTCTTAATTTATTATAGGGCCAAGCAGTTATAAAGCAATACAGTAATGGAAACAAGTAAATTGTTACTGAATAATTGCACAATGAAAGATTTAAACTCTCATTCCAGACATTTTAATTGGATTTTCTCAATACTAAAATTCATTACTAGGAATCACAGCAGAGGTGCAATAAAACAATATACTGGATATGTAATACCCTTCAGTATATTCCCTCTCCCTTTTAAATTGTGAAGAAACTTATATGGAATAAAAAGATGGCTAATGAGGGTTGTAATTAGAAAGGAAAAAAGATTATAGATTTAAAACAAAATGTGTACCTCAGCAACCAGGTTTAACTAAAAACATGTAAAAGATTTGATTTGTAAGTCACTTTTGGAGCCTATGATAGGGTATAAATATACCAAATAAAACCATATAATTCACATAATTTTCTTTCTGGTTTGTGTGTGTTCTCAAGATATCTCTCCATATGAATGATGCATTCCCTTACACCATATTGATTCAGTAAAAAGTTGCCACCCATTTTTTTTATTCATTTGGAATTACTTTCATTAAAAACAGGTATCCCAATAATCTAGAGACAGAAAATTCACATTTTCATTGATAGCTAATTCTTTTGAAGGGAAAAATTGATGAAAGCAATACTGTGGAAAGAAACAGGCACTGACTTCAATAGTCAGGACTTTCAAACATGGTATTTTAACCATTCATACTTTATTCTAAATTTCATAATCCACATTTCTAGAACTGCAACTAAGCCTGTGTGTACATTTAGAATCAAACAGGTATCACAATATGATTGTAAAACAGTTAACTCATTACCAGACAACCAGACCTATAGATACTAATATAATTAATTCCCACAATTAAAAAAAGGTCTCACTGAATAGCAGAAAGTTGTTTGATTGCGATTCAAACAAAGGTTAGTATAGGAATGTTTGTAAACCTTAGTTCTGCATTACATAAAGAACCCAAATCTTCCTCAGTGAAGATGTAAATATTCATTCTAATGGTTATTGTTACCTGTTAATATATCTTTAATGTCCTTGCACATAAATTTACACCACCTTTAGGAATCTGAAGATATGCCATGCACTATGTTTCAAAGTTCACATTTTGATGCTCTTGTCTATAGCTACAACAAAAGAAGTGCAAATTTGTAACAGAGCTAATAATATTTTAGAAATCATTGAAATCCTGAAATTCTTGCTGAAAGAACTCACCCTCCCCAGTCTCGGTCCCACTTGAAGACATCAGCAGAGAAATTGCCAGGAGGGCAGAAAGGGGCATTTTGTAAGGTGCCATGAAACCTAGAATTCCCTTAGCCAGGAAACTCCCTGTGTTTCTGACCTTCCAAGTGTGTGTCCTAGCGGGGACTGTGGAAGAGTTTGGGAGAGTTAGCCACACAAAGGGTTCCCTCACAGCTTTTACAGTGCAATGTTTCTAAATCTCTTCATAGCAATGAACACCACCCATCTCAAACAGAAGGGTGTTCTGGGTCTAACAATAGGATTCCACAATGCTAGCCAGTGGAGACCATGATTACTCACACTAGTCAGTCACCATCTATTTTAATCCAATTCCCCACAAGGAGAAAACCCTTCTCCCCTCCTTTGACATTTTTGTTTTTTACTATAGCAGCAACTTAACATGTTCTTTATATGAGAGAGGAGAAGCACTTCCCTAACCTCGCATTGTCCCTTTGGATTTGTCCCTTGTTGTTTTACTATCCATCCATTCTGCTCTGCAGAGGGGCAGTAAATGATTTACTGCGCTTTTTTTTTGTTCCCTGGAAACAAGGAGTAAAGGAGAAAAAAGAAGAAATATTCACTCCCCACAAAAACACATTATTTTAAAATATCACCATTATCTCTAAAGAAAACCCTTTTTTTACAACAGGCAAGAATATTTTAGAAGGAAATCTTCACCATTTTCAAAATTAAACTACGTTTGAACAACATACAGACCCGCCTGTATTATTTCCAGGCAATGACCCCACCTGTTTATATGGAATGAATTTCACTGGAAAAGACAAAGACTAGAGTCGTACATTTAAAGAAAACCCAAAGGTTTAATGGGCCCAATATAATACAGGCATGTCTAGAGCTACTAAGCTGTTTTTCTGATTGTCTGTTACAATAGTGGAATTGTATAACTTCTTTTGGAGTCTTGTATTGATGAATTTCAAAGATCAGGATCTCACAGAGTGAGACTGCAAGATCGATAAACAAAGATGGTCAAAACGCTGGCCAGGGTCCAAAGGATAGTGGAATTAGTGCTTTGAGCTCAAAGATAGTTAGATTTTCTTGAAAAGTTGTTCCATGCCATGAACTGCTACTGAAACTGATGTCAAATTGCAGAAGAATTTTCTTAAGTGTTATATTATACATTATACCCTTTTTTAAAGCCATAAGGTTCTCAAAGTGATTTACAATATTTCTATAATACTGTAGTGCCCACTTCTTCCCTCTCTGCTCCATTTCAATAGATTAGTTTGTGTTAATGCATTAGGAATTGCAGCTGCTCAGATGTCAGGTGTTCAAGTGCAGTGCTCTTCACTCAAGAGTTGCAGAGTCCCTATATTTATTATTATTTACTGCATTTATATCCTGCCTTTCTTCCCAATGGTGACCCAAAGCAGTTTTCGTCATCCTCATATTCATTTTTAGAGCAATTATGTGTCTATGCAAAGTGCATAGACACAGAAAGCAAGGGTGTCATTGCTCCCATCTCCATTTGCACGCTCAGACTACATATGATGATATCCACAGGTCTGACCCGTGGATACCACTGCCATTTTAAAGCCTAATGAGATTATTTTAAAATGTCACGAGGGCCTGATCCAGATTGGGCCTACAGCAGGGCAGGATACAATTCTTGTTTCTCCCTCACACCTTTTATTTTTTTTTTGCCTTTTTAAAAATTTAATCTATATTATCAACAATGACAATTAAATAAACCAATTCATTATATAATGGCTACCCAGTCCCACACCAATCCCACCCCCCCTTCTTAAGAAGCTTTGTAATGAAGAAACACCTTATATAATTATTCTTGATTCCCCTCCCCAAATCTACCCTTGTCTAGAAAGGAATATCACTATTCGACAGTATATACAAAACTTTCAGGTTAGCAAGTCCCATTCAGCCACTTGTGGAGTGTAAGGTGCCCTGACCCAGACTATAAAGGATTAATACCACTTGCCTTTCCATTCCCTACCCTGAGCTCTTCCTGTGAACCAAGCAAGGATGACCCATATGCTGGTTTGCATCCAATTCTGTTGGTAGGCTTGGATGGACTAGAACAGTTTGTGAGAAGTTCAGAGTCAACAATTCCACTGGGCTGGTATAAGCCAGAATGTAAAAAGAAAATTGCCAAAACTTGACTATCAGTTAAATTATCCAGTGGCAAACAGTCCAAAAATAATTTCATTTTAGTGTAAAGTTATATGGGCTAACAGTGATGCTCAAAAGTGTCAAAATGACTGATGGTTAAAACATACAAAAATTCTCATTCTTAAATGTACAGCAGATCACCTTACAGGATGGGTTGTTTGACAACTAAGCAGCAGCATAGAATATGATGGTGCGGCTATGATGGGTAGGAGGGGATTCCTGCACATACAGATGATTTGGTTAAAAATCTTCAACCACAAACAAATCAAATTTTGGCTAAAGCATCAATTCAAACTAAATCATGCTAAACAGAGACTTGGATTTGGTAATAATTGCTTGCACTGTCCTCGTCATCTCCTCTCTTTGGTTCTCAAAGAAACTGGAAGACAAGTTATCAGTTCTCTCTAGCAGCAGTTTCAACTTGGAGAAAAATAACATATGCCTAAATCAACTGAGAAAAAGGAAGAATTAAAAACATTGTTTGTTTTTTAATCTAAGCAAACTTCCTTCCATTGTCAGCAGAAGCAATCCCTCTGTTAACCCAGCAAAGAATGGCAACTTCCAGACATTACATTCATGGTCTCTAGGTTACAAAGTTGATAACAGAGGAGCCATTCCCAGGAACCATGGTTCCAGCTGAACTGCAGAGCCAAACTGTATCTTCATGAAAGAATTCTAAGAAATTTAAATAAAACCAGCTCTTAAATCTTTAATTGCATTTACATTTGTAAATGTGCACTGCAATTAAATTCAGTAACAACAGCTTCAACATAAATGCTTGGATTCCTTACACACAATATTAGTTATCCTCCTCCTGTCCACATGATCTATAAGACTCCTTCTTGCTCTTATTCATATCAGCAGTTAGAAAGGATAGTACATTCTCACAGACTAAGATTTTGTGGCTGACAAATGCACAACTTCCAAGGATATTGGAATACCTGCACATGTGTGCAAACAAATTCATGGTGGTTTAGATAAAGCTTGGTCAGCTAGCTTTAATTAAAGCAAATGATTTTCTGCATTCAGGAAACATTAAAATTACCAGGTAATCTTGCAGGAAACAGTCAGCTCAAAGACTAACAAATAGCAGATAACTAAGAATCATTTTCCTCCAATCATGCTTATTCCTATCAGGAGGAACTTCTTAGTTCAGTTATTTTTCCTGGAAAAATCCCAGCTTCTCAATTTCACCACCTGTAGTCAGGAAAATAGTATTGGTGGAAACCACAGGATTCTCTCTTAGCACAAATGACCCCCCCAACATGGTGTCATAGTGCTCGCTTATGTGTTGCATGGTGCCACCTTGCTTCTTGACTCTTGAAGATACAAATCAAAGAGTCTTGAATGGAACAGAAAAAAACACAGAAGGCTTTGGGTTACTCCTGACTAGCAAATTGAGTAGTAAAGGGATAAGGCCACCCTATGCAGGCACATGGGAGCCTTCATCTTGACCATAGCCATAGCCTGGGCTTGGAAGTCTCTCCATGCTCCCAGGCAGGCAGCAAACCTTCTGCTTTTCCTGGAAACTGAAACTGCCATTCGTCTGCAAAGCAAGGAGGGAATCCCTCCTTACGTCCACCTTCCTCAGCCCAGAAGACATCTCAGAAAAGCCCAGGGGGCGCCAGCTTTATATCCGTAGTACAACACTTGGTTTAGAACCTTCCAAAAATGATGTGATTGGCGGTGGCTTCCACTGCAGACATTTTGTGGCGGTGTCCACTAGCCCTTCTCAAAATTTGAGATGTGCCATAGAGTTAACAAGGTTGGAGATCCCATTCTTAGCAAACTCCAAAACCTAATTTAAAGCAGCTTGTGGTTAAAACAGACGATGACAGGGGTCATTTCATAGAAAAAGAGCTGGAGGAGCTCATTAGCACAACACATTAGCATAACTCATTAGCATATGCCACGACCCTTGACATCACCAGAAATGTGTCATTAGCATAACTGATTTGCATATGCCACACTCCCGACATCACCTATTCTGGCTGCTTTGGACCCAATCCTGGCCATTCAGGGCCGAAATTGGGCCCAAAATGGCGAAATGGCCAAAAAGGGGCCCAAAATGGTCAGGATCGGGCTGCTGCTGAACAGGAGAGTGATCCACCACCTGTCAGAGGCCAGATCCGGGCCATTTCAGGCCCAACCCAGGAAGAAATGGGCCCAAAATGTCTGAATTAGGTGGGTGGGGCCACCTGACATGTGACCTCTTTGGGGAACTGCTGGAACTGCGTTCCTGTGCATTCCCCCTCGAAATGAGCCCTGGATGATGGACCTATCAACACAATCTCCAGCATCTTTTAAATCTATTTGCCCAGGGCTTTTTTTCTGGGAAAAGAGGTGGTGGAACTCTCAAGAGGGAGAAACACACGGGATTCTTTGAAATAATATTGTGAGCATGCCTCCTTTAAAGAAAAAAAAAGTATTTCAGTCTACAAACAAACTACAAACTAATCTGTATTGTTTCTTGCTTAGAAACAACAGTCATTCATACATGGTTTCTAAATATCAAACAGGATGAGGCAAGAACAGTTTGCAAGGTGACCCAAATCTAGCATATTCAGGTGTTGCTAGAAACGGACAGGCAATTTGGTATCCCTAGGTGAAACCCTCAGATTACCACCCTCAATGTGTGACCTGGAGTTGTCCTGGAATTACAAACGAGCAATTTGCACAGTCATTTTAAAAAAGAAACTTCATGCAATATCCCAAGCTGCCCAAGACAATCTCAAGAGTTATATGTCTTATATTTCTATTGCCTCCTGGGCTGGGTTCTTGATTGGTTTGGAGAATGTTTGGGCCCAGCCCTCTGCCAGTGACAGAATAGCACATTTTTGTGTGAGCTAAAAGACATTTGTAAATACCTGAAAGGACCCTTCCATGTTTGCCATTGTCCCATCCTTAGCTGAACCAAGCTGTTTTAAAGTAACAGTGCTTGCTTCTGTTGTTAATGTTGCTTGTATTAGTCGTTCATCCAGAGTGGGCAAGGGGCGGGGAATGAATACTGCTCAAGGAAAAACATACCTTGTACCCTTACACCAGCATAGCAATATATCACCAGGGATTTTCAGCACTGGGGTAAAGAGGCCACTTGGTGGGCACAGCGGAGAGGCCGGGTGGGTGCCTGCCCACCCTCTGCCTCTTTCTCCTCCTCCTCCCAGTGCTGAGAGAGGCTGCTTGGCGGGTGTGGTGGAGAGGCTGTGTGGGCACCACCCACCCACCACCATCTTCTGCTCTGGCTCCCAGCGCCAGGACAGAGAAGCCACTCGGCAGGCATGGCAGAGAGGGTGCGCAGGCACCTGCCCACCGGCACCTCCTCCTCCATCTTCCAGTACTGGGACAGAGAGGCTGCTTGGTGAGCATGGTGGAGAGGCTGCGCAGGCGCTCACCCACCCACCGCTGCCTCTTCTTCCAGTTTCCAGAGCCAGGATGGAGAGGCTGCTCAGCCACCCACCCACCACTGCCTCCTCCTATGGCTTCCAGTGCTGTGACAGAGAGGCCGCTCAGCAGGCGCTGCAGAAAGGGAATTCCTCTGCACCAGGGCCAGGGCTGCACCAGGCACTCTGAGTGGGCCTGCTAAAGGACAGGGGAACTGATCTCTGTCTGGAGATTGGGGTGGGGCAACCAGATACGTGGGTATTTTCAAGAGGTGCCAGAATGCCGTTCCACTGCATTCCATGTCAGGGCTTGTCGCTGCCGCTGCCGCTGCTGGGCGGAGCGCCGGCTGGGCCGGCCCTGACATCAGAGGGGCACCAGGGATGCTGCCGGACCCTGCCCTGTGGAAGGAGGGGTGGTATACATCACCTTGACTCCCTCTCAATCCACTTGCTGGCCTGCTCAACCTGGTCTGCTTACCCCCTGCGTCCTCCATCATCTCCTTCTCCCAGAACTCTTCTCCAAGCCTCCATTCTTGCACTATTCTGCTCTCACTCCACACCATCACTCCTTACTCACACCCACCACCTCAGAGCTCTTCCTAGCCACCTTATATAGGGTTTCCTTGCCCCGCCCCGCCCTCCTTCTAGGCTTGTTCCCTCTCCTAACTTGGCCCAGCTGTGCCTTCTCTCAGGTGTTTCCCTCCTACCACTAATCCCTTCTTGGCTTCCTTGGCTTGCTGGCAGTAGGGTTGAATGCAAGCCATTCCCAGCTGAGGTCTCCTTGGCCTTGCTCACGAGGAGCTGCCCCAGTAGGCCTTTGAACTGCTGAGCTTGCCTGGCCTTGCTCACGAGGAACTGCCCCAGCTGGCTTCTGTGCTGCTGAGCATGCCTGGCCTTGCTCACGAGGAGCTGCCCCAGCCGGCTTCTGCGCTGCTGAGCTTGCCTGGCCTTGCTCGCGAAGAATTGCCCTGGCCAGCTTCTGGGCTGCCTGCTCATTGATGCTGGGTGGGGCTACCCATCTCCTCCCCCAGAATGCCTGTGGCAGCTCCACCTGGAGGGGCTTGGCTCCTAGCAACTCTTGAGCCAGGCTGCTGTCCTCTAGCCGGGGTGTGGCTCTGGGCTGTAGTGGCTGCTTCTCCTCCTTGGCTGGTAAGGGCTCTGTTTGGGCTGCTGCTGGGTCCCTATTCCCCCTGCTTTGGCCCTTTTCCTCTGTCCTGCTTAGCCCCCTCTCTTCCCCCTGGAGGGTGGGACTGGCTGGTCTCTCCCTGCTCCCTCCAGCCCTCTGAGGCTTTGGCCTTTCGCCCCTTCCCCCTGGAGTGGGCAGGTTCTGGACCTGGTTGCTGGCTGGGGTGGTAGGGCCACTGCCTCCCGGTTGCCTCCCACTGCTCCCTCCAGGCAAGTCTGGGGGCTGGGACTCAGACCCCAGACACACCAGTTGAAAAAAACCCTTGGATTTGCCTAATTCTGTATGGGATTGAAGCAAAGGCTTTTATCTTACCTGCAGTATTTTGACTTATTTTATAATGTAAAACTTATTTATTACAATTGAGGAAAGTAATTTCTTGTGAAGCTGTTCTCCAAGTTATTCAACCTTCATGTGATGCATTTAGGAGAAATAATTAGTAGCTAAGGAATTGGATGTAGATGACACCAAGCTTTATCTCTATCCAAAATCCCTAGAGATGCAGTAGTGGTGGTTGTTGTGGGTTTTCCGGGCTGTATTGCCGTGGTCTTGGCATTGTAGTTCCTGACGTTTCGCCAGCAGCTGTGGCTGGCATCTTCAGAGGTGTAGCACCAAAAGACCTTTTGGTGCTACACCTCTGAAGATGCCAGCCACAGCTGCTGGCGAAACGTCAGGAACTACAATGCCAAGACCACGGCAATACAGCCCGGAAAACCCACAACAACCATCGTTCTCCGGTCGTGAAAGCCTTTGACAATACATGCAGTAGTGGCTTTAAATTGCTGCCTGACAATTGTGGTCAGGTAGCTGAGTGAACAAATCGAATCTGAACTCAGTCAAGACAGAAGTGATGCTGGCTGGGAAAGTGAGTATCATGAAGAGCATTGTGCTTTCCACTTTTGATGGAGGTCAGTTGACCCTTGCAGACTCTATTAATAGCCTTTCTCTGCTGATCTGGCTCATGGATCCATGGCACGGCATGGCGGAAGTGGCTAGATCCCCTCTCACACACGAGCCTTTCACTCTTCTTGCCCTCCAGGTAGGTAAAGGCTGGGAGACCACTGTCACATGCCACCATTTGTCTAGCCTCCACTACAGCAGGCAGAGAGGCCTGATCTAAATGCTCACAGGGTCCCCTCTTTTCCAGAGGCTTCACCAGATAGCCAATGCCCTGTATGTACCTCCCCTCATCCAGCTACAGCTCAGTGCTACTGAGAAAAAGAGAACTCGGAGGTTACTGTCCCCATATATGCTGCCACTATTTAATTCACTACATTCATTGGTTGCAACCACAGCGTTTGTGTGTGTGTGACATATTTCCCCTCAGCTACCAATCTTAAGCCAGCCAGGGTTAAGCAAAACAAACTTTTTTACACAACAGAACATAGGAGTGAATGGATTTTATACTAATGACATGCTGGGGATAAACAAGGAAGGTTTCAATATTAAAGGACAGATTAACAGCCAGCTATCTTTCTGCCTCCTTTAGCAGCATCTCAAACCCTTCTCCCCCTCAAAAGCCTTCATTTCCTTTCAATGGACTAATTCTGGCTCAGCAGTCCGCCACTCCCATTGGCTATCTCCTAGGAGAGGCGGAGCTGATGCCAGTTCTGTCCGTCACACATGACAACATCAACTTAGGTCTCCCTTCCAAGTCAACTTGGAGACTCCAGTTGGTGCAGAACACCACAGTTCAATTGTCGGAAGCTAGGCATAGCATGCATATTACTCCCATTCTGCAGTTACTCCATAGATTACTGGGCTTAATTCAAGATTTTGGCTATCACACACAAAGCCTTTCATGGCCTTAGCCCCTCATATCTATGGGTGTGTCTCTCTCCTTATGGTCTGCCATGGCAGCTTTGCTCATCAACAGGGTCTTTGGCATGTGCCACGTTGCAAATAGACAAAATCAACAGCTGCCTGTGTACACACATTCTCTGTACTGGCCCTCAACTTCTGAAACAGCGAGTCTGAAGAGGTCAGGAAAGCTCCCTCTCTCCTGGATTCCTGCAAATTGAGCAAAACTGAATTATTTAGGACGGCTTACATAGGCAATAGAGCTGTGCTGTAAGGATATGATTCAAAGATATGGTTTGATAAAGGGATTGGGACTGGAAATTAAACGACTGTGTACTGTCCATTACTGTCATTTATGTTATGCAAAATTGTTTGTTTCGTTTCAACACTGTTTCAGTTCTATATACCCTATTATACCCTGTTTATTAAATGCCCGTGCTGGTGATTGTATTGAATTACTGTTTAATATGCCTTGAGTCTCAGCAAGAAAGGCAAACTATAAATAACACATATAAACAAACTACAGTTATTTAATTTGGGGGAATCTGAGAATTTCACATAAGTTACCACTTTTTTAGCCTCTGCTTCTCATCCAAACAAGTTGCTCTCTTGCAGGACTGTTGCTAGAACAAGATGTGTTAAAAAGGTAAAAAAGGTATTGTGGCAACGATAAGCAGCAACATTTTCTATCCGTTACACTAATTGAGTGGCCAGCTGGCACTTTACTGAAGTTCAGTCTGCTTCTGTAAGTAGGGCAAATGCCCAGAATGATGTGGCTTTGTTAAGACATTTTCTAAAACGCTTTGACTTTCTTCAAGTTTAGTTCCAAAATGCAGTTTTCATTGTAGCCAGTTTATAGGTTGTGACTCATCTGCCCCTATATCACTGAGCAGACAAACAGATTGAGCAACTGGGGGAAGGGGGAGGGACCAAGCAATTTCCTTGGCTTCCTTCCCCCGCCCCCCCAGCATGGGATGTCTTTAGCCTACGTTTATAGTACAAGACCATTCTCGTAAACAACTTTTATGTTCCAGACAACCAAAAAAGGAAGAAAAAACTGGGCATACAGACTGAGACGCTTTGCAGGCCAAATCTTCAGACTGCCCAAAATGGTAGAAAGTCTCAGCAGCTTAGACAAACTAGAAACACACATCGCTGATTCTTATAATGAAGAAAGAGAAAACAGCCAGTTTTTGGACTTGCATATTATTTTTGCCTCACCTAGTGCCATTTTGAAACAATATACTTTAAGTTTCATGGTTAATACCTTAAAAGAAATCTTTTAAAATACTCAACACTCTCCACAATGAGGTATTCATGTTTACATGCCATCAGAGCACAAGCTTTAGCTCTAGCAACCACTGCCAAGTTTCTGAGCATGAGAGAACTTCTAGCTTAATGTCAAACCAGGGCTAATTGTCACAAAAAATCTGAGAGTAAATCCTCCAAACTCTATTTTGACAAGTCCATATAGAGAGGGTTTTTTTTCCCTTGCAACACCCTCCTGAGTTAGAGACACTTATTCCAATTTTACAGGTTAGGAATCAATATGTGTAACATGTGCATTTATAACAGCAAAAACAAAACAAAAAAGGCAAAAAGAGAAGTATACCTACTTTACAGAAGTGGCCAAAATTCCCAAATTGCAGAGATACCAAAACAAAAACCAACTCACCTGGCTGAGTGACAGTTTAGTTTAGCTCAGTGCAGACCTAACATTCTCTGATCTTTTAAAACCCATGGCTGTTCTATGCTCAGTTTTCCTCTTCCCTTTTCAGCATTAAATCCTCAGACTGCAGAAAGAATCATAGATATTATATTTTAAACCCAGAGTTTCACGGTGGTTTCAATCTCAGCTATGGTTAATGCAGAAAAGGGAGTGGAGCCTGAAGTAAAGAGCACCTGATCTGCCAGGAGGCTTTTATTCTCTGTTAAATAAACCAGGAAACGTCATGCCTGCCCTGTGCTTTGTCTGCTCTCCTGGTTTCCCACATTTGATGGAAATACATTCAAGATTAAGGAACTGGTCAAGCTGTATTCTAACAGAATTTTGGCCCAGATGGGATGCTACCGCTAGTATGTCAGGCTTCAGAAAATGTTGCATTAGGGGACACTGGGACTGAACTATATATAAAAGTATTTTTCCTTTTTGGTCCTGAATCCAACCTGGTTGAACACTCTGTCTAATGAGACCAGGGCCCGGCAGGATTTGTCATCTTTCCACCGGGCCCGTAAAACGGAGCTGTTCCACCACACACATGGTTGGGGCTGTGTTGGGGCCCCACCGGCCATATAGAGAACGGGCCCTCCCTACTAGAAAGCATCCACTGTCAGATCTTTTAAGTGAATGGTTGGGTGACAGAATTGAACTGATTATTTCTGTGCTGCTCTTTTGTGATTTTAAATATTTATATTGTTGTTTTAATTGTGATTTTAAATATTTATATTGTTGTTTTAATTGTTAATATCCAAGTTTTACTAAAATGCTTTTATAGATTGTAATCCGCCCTGAGCCTGCCAATGCAGGGAGGATGGAATAGAAATTGCAATAAATAAATAAATAAATGTGAAGTGTATGTATGAATGTGTGTCCCACACACTTTAGATGTGCATCCCATTTGAAGAGGTATTTATAAGGGCCTTATGTTCATCTATTTTGTACAAGTTTTTTCTGTTCTAAGAACCTCTTAATGAATCTCAGGGAATTTTAAATTTAATGAGTAGTATTTGGGCATTTTTGGAATATTGCAATTGCAAAATTCTTAGTGTAAAAATTTGACACCACTACGGAAGCTTTGGTCATTGCCATATTGATGGAATCAAAAGAGCTTGAAAAAGAAATTCTAGCAAGAATCTGTCTTGTAACTTCTGGCCAATGCTAGCCATTAATAAAAACTTCCTCAAATTAATAATAATTTGAGTTTATAGAGTTTACACCATGCCTTTCTGATCTCACCAGGCCACCAAGGCAGCTAACAGATTAAAATCATACACAATAAAAATAAACACATCTTAAAAACCATTGCGACCGAACAAAATACATCATTAAAACAATTAAAACCATCTAAAATGCACACACAGAGAAAATGAAACAACAATTAAAAGGAGAGATCAATCATGGAACGCCATACGGACCCAAAAAGTTTTTGTCCACTGGTGGAAGACGGCAACAGAAGAGGACTGGTGAATCTCTGGGAATTTTTCCAAGAAATTTGGTGCCATGACCTAGAAGGCCCACTCCCATGTTTCCACCCTCTAATCCCAGAAAGTGGGGACACCCAAAAATAGAGCCTTGGAAGATGAACATGGCTGTCAAGTAGATTTGTAAGGCAGTAGGTAGTTCTTCAGCTATGTCAGTTCCAAGTCATATAGGGCTTTAAAGGTCAACACCAGCTCTTTTCACTAGGGTGAAAACCAGGAAAAAAACTGAAGACTCTTATTGCAGTAAAAGATTGGGGAGAAATTGTAACCATGGTGCTGGTTACAATTGTTGTTTTAATGTTATTTGTATGTTTTATGTTTTTAACTGTTATTTATGTAAATTGAAATGTTGTACTCCGCCCTGAGCCCGCCTGGTGGGGAGAGTGGATTAAAAATCTAACATAATAAATACATAAATTTACTATCAATAGAGCATTTATTTCACTACTAACCACCAACCCAACAACTGGGTGGTTAGTTCAAATCTATATACGAAATTCATGCCCTACTCCCAGCCCTGCTTTTTGCCCCTCATTGACTCTATTAGGTTTGCCAAGTCTGTCAATACTGCAGTGAAAGTAGAAACTATGACTACCAATTACCTAGTAAGGGTGGACTCTAGTTTAATGCTTTTTCTTAACCAGCCTAACATTGCCCGTCTTATTCTCACTAGGATATAGTCCTTCCTGACCTTAAATACTGTGACATTTCTTCAGATTCCTTTCTCCTATTAGCCCTTTCTTGCCACATCTCTTCTGCCATTTCTTTCAAACCACCAAACCTTTCTTCAGGTACATCCTTTCTCTGTCCATTGTTAGCTCTAAATCTTTCCTTCCACACTCTTGTCTTTAGGCATCCTATATTCCAGATTTTAATCCCAGCCAAACCAACAACTTTCCTTCCTTCACAGAAAGCTATTTTGTTCCCTGAGCAACCGAACATTCCATGCCGTCAGATGAGCTCACTATCAGAGGGTTCATCACTGCAATATGCTTTAGGAAAATAAACTGTGTTAGATAAAGAATATTCTTTTATTTATTGGACTGAGGTTAATTATCAATCTTTATTTTCTTCTAAAATATCTAAAATGTATTATACAAAATCATGCCTAAAGTTCTGATATGTAAAACTTGTCATGGTTTGCATACAGAGGAACTAAACACAAGCAGGAAGTTTTCCAGCTTTTAATAGGAAGCAAGAATCCAAATTTTAACAAAGGAATATAATTTTAAGAACCTTTAAAAAATCTGTCACACAGATGTTTTCAGATTATAAGATTATACAAAAGACATAATTTATCATCAAGAGAGCAGGCATTAAACAGCATAACTGTAAGCATAAACAAGCAAAAATCAATTTCTACAACATAATACACTAGTATCAATACTTAAAAATATTACAAATGTCAGTGGTTTTGAAAAAGTAGTAGTAAAGTGTTAACTGATAAAACATTAATTATTTGCATGGAGAAATGTCAGCACCGCTAGGAGCCCTTTCTGAAAAGATATTCGTTTACTCAGGAACTTTTTAATGATTAACTCTACAGATAAAATTGAGACAAAATAATTTTTTCATGATTTTCATACCCTTTGCTAAATGCAAAGTGTCAAAGTGTAGTTCAACTTCCCAATCCAAGGAGGCCTGCACACATATCACTTGTGGGATTACGACCTACAGGCACACGTCACTGAAAGCAAAGGAACAGCAGTGAACAGCATACATATATGGAAGGACATCTGAGTATACATGCTGTCCACTCACATCTCATTGCTTTCAATGAAAGCACATCCTTATCCGCATACTGGTACAACTGGTGCACAAATACCGTTTTATAGATAACTATAGCTGGATTGGGGGCATTCATGTTCTTTGGAAGTACACAGTCATAACTTATACAATATTTGTGTAAAGTGCATTTGCTTTTCTTTCTTCTGTCAATGTATTGAAGAAATCCATAACCAGAGAACCTAGTGGAAGCTGTTATAAATACTTACCAATTCATATAGCCCTGCTAAGGGTGGGTGTTGGGTGACATCTACAGGAGCTTCAGAATAGGGGGTTAATTTACAGAGCAATTCTAAGCAGAGTTACTCCAGTCTAAGCCCATTGAAGTCAATGGGCTTAGACTGGAGTAACTCTGTTTAGGATTGCACTGTTAGTTGTGTTGTTCAGAATTAAGCAGGTTATGGCTCATCCTTCTGATCTCAGTGAGTCCAAAGCACACACCACTTCACTCAAGTCCTTCAGTTTCTTCTGAGAAAAGGTCTGCCAAATCAGCAACTGTTAACACGGAAGCTTCTGCCTGCTTCATGGAAGAACTGGAATGGCTTTGGAGTTGATTTGGGGGGGATGGAGGGAAGGGGAGAAGACAGAAAAAGTAAAACAACAGAGATTGTAAAACAGATTCCGTATCCAGTCTATTACAAAGCCACTCTATATACATTATTTATGCTTCTATTATTAGAAACTAAAGTCTTCAAGACAAGCACTAGAGTTTAAAACATCTATTCCTTAAGACATCTATTCCTTAAGAAAAATCTTCCAAAAATGGATATACATTTATACTTATTGCTAGAATGGTGTTCTGTATGCTAAGTTTTGCTTTAGTTACTTTTATTTAAAAATAAAGTCCTAATTCACACAACTATAAATTGGCTAACAGTTACACTTGAATTAAGTATATGGAAATGCTGCTAAAAAGCATAGGTTAGAGCATTAAGAGGTTAGACAGTTTAACCCTTCAAAAATAGGGGGGAAATTAAGGTAGACTGACAGCTTGTGATGAATTTGTCACTTTTATATTTATTTATTTAAATTTTTTTTATGCAGCCTTTACATCCAAACAGGGTTTCCAAGATGGTGAACATTAAAGCATTTGAACATTAAAACAAAATTTAAAACAGTACAGAATATTCCAATAAAAACATATAAACACACAACACCAAAAACAGGGAGGAGGGCCTGGTTTACTGAGGTATGCCAAACGAAACGAAGAAGTTACCCACTGGCAGAAGAATGATAGAATGGAACAGATGAATAAACCTGGGGAGGGATTTCCAAAGTTTTGGTGCAACAACCGAGAAGGCCCTTTCTCAGGTTGCCTCTCATCTAGCCTGACAGTATCTGGCAAACCACCATGCTAGGCTTCAGCCTAAAGAAGCTTGTGAGTTCTGAATAGTAATGTGCCACTGAGCTTGTAACAAACTGGGAAGACTTTCTGAATGCATCATCATGCCCTTGCAGACAGTGTGGGCTCTCAGCAAATCAACCATTTTGCCAGACAAATATTCAAATTAAATTTAATTTTTTGCCTCCGTCCAAAAACGGGCTGTATGAACTGATTCTTCATTCTCGTTCTGATGGCCAGTTCAAATTTTAGAAGAGTAAAGCTAATGATGATCTTACATTAATGTTCAAAATTTTGTTATATCTAATGTGTTAGCAGCCAGACCACCAGCTAAGTTTTGATTCTCGAGTTTTTCATTACACATGGCAGATCTGCAAATGCGTTAGCCACAGGGGTCTTGCAGATGATCAGTTAAAAACAAAGAAGATTTGCAAGGGTTACTAACGAAGTGCATAAGATTAAGTTATTTTACTTCAAGGCAGCATTTCTGTTGGCAGTCAACAGAATTTTGACTCTATTTTGCCAAGGGAAAAATTTTCCTTATCCAGCAAGCACATCTTACCATTAAAATACAGTTAGTTCAATCTATTTCTTTATATTTTCTGGTGTCTAAAGGTGGCTGGGTTGTCTGTCTTAGGTAGCTACTCTTACACTTTTCAGATTATTAGTATTCAAATAAGTACAATATTGCCCAAGTGATATACATAAATTACATTTTATTTACCTTCTCTCTACGGTTTTCAGCATTGTCTGCATTCTCTCTTCTATTGTTGCTTTTATTAAGAATCTGTGAACGATGGTGGGTCTGAATTTGAAAAAAGAAAACAAATTAGCATTGGTTAGTTATACTTTCCTTTTTACCCTTTACTTTTCAACAGGAAGGTACAAGTACATTGACTATGACAGCTGTGCTAAAAACCATGCTTAGCTGAGCATGTTTTCAAAATATTTCAACCTATATAATTATTAGCCTCAGCCAACAGCTAGTGCAATATTTTCTCAGGAGAGCAGAGTTGTTTCTACAAAATACTAGTTTAGCAAAGAACACTGTCTTCCCCTTCCCTTTCTGTGGAAAGAATACATAAGTTTTCTATAAGTAGCAAAAAACTTCTTCCCTATAATTGTAAATATGACTGCTAATGGAAAAAAAATTGTCCTACATGCAATGACTTCATAGAACCATAGAGTTGAAAGGGGCCATACAGACCATCTAGTCCAACCCGCTGCCCAGTGCAGGATCAGCCTAAAGCATCTCTGACAAATATTCATCCATTCTCTTCTTGAAAACTGTCAGTGATGGTTACTAGGTACTGATCTAGAAGCCTGATTTAAAGCTAACTTTTCCTCCCGAGAACCAGTGTGATGTAGTGTTTAGAATGTTGGACCAGGATCTGGGAGACTCTGGTCTGAATCCCCATGCTGTCACAGAAGCTCAGTGACTTTGGGCCAGTCAAACACACTCAGCCTAACCTTCGTCAGAGGATAAAAGGAAAAATAGAGGATAACTATATAAGCAATTCTAGGTTCCCGCAGAAGAAAAAGGCAGGGTATGAATAAAGTAAATAAATTCTAGCTGCTTGATGGTATAATTAGAAAGATAAAAGAACAACTTCCCATAGTCCTCCTCTGCAGGAAATGGACCTTTGGACACTTACTGTGAAGAGCCCTTCTCCTCTGAGGACAGGAGGACATCTTGGGTGATTCCCACCATCCAATCGGGGAGGCAGGAAGTTGAATTTTCTTCCTCTTCCTTTGATGTGTGGGACCACCCTCTCACTCCTCAGTTCAGGTGACTCTCCTCAGCAGTTCCAATTCCTTTCTATGAACTAGTCTAAAAGTAAACTGTAATCTTATGAAATAAACAACATGCAAAACCAGCAACGAACAAACATTCAAAGCAGAATGAGCTAGCCAACGCGAGAGTGCAGCAAAGAGGTAATAGGAAAAGTTGCAAAACTCCGTTGATCATTCTTGAAGGTAGACGAAGATCTGGGGAGGGCAAGATGTCCCACAGTAAGTGTCCAAAGGTCCGTTCTCTCTCTGAGGCGGACATCTTGGGTGCTCCCAAAGCAGTTCCCTATTGTCCGGGTGGGATAGAGTCTTCGTCTCCTACTACATGCTGAAGCACTCTTCTCCAAAACGCTGCATTCGCCAAAGCGTAAGTATGTAAATAATAAAGTCTGATGAAGGTGGACGATGATGACCAAGTGGCTGCCTTGCAAATATCTTTGATCGAAGCATTTCTCCTCAAAGATGCGCTTGTAGCCGCACTCCTGGCTAAATGAGCCGTAATTCCAGATGGTACTTCCAGTTTGAGAGCCTTGTAAGCTTCTCCAATGCATGGCTTAATACTATAAGCAACAGCTGTGGAAGTCATGCGATGCCCCAACCTGGGTTGAGAGATGTTGACAAAGAGAATCCTTTTGCCTGATTGACTCTGTCCTGATTATGTACGTCATAAGGGCCCGCCTCAAATCAAGATTGTGCCATTCACGCTCGCTTGGATGTTTTAGCTTCGGGCAAAAAGATGACAAGTTGATCTCTTGAGATCTATGGAAACAGGAATATGCCTTGGGTAAGAACACCAGGTTGGTTCTTAGGACCACCTTGTCCTTATGAAAGATGCACAAGTCTAGCCGTATAGACAGGGTGCTTATCTCTGAGATGCGACGTGCTGACGTTACTGCCACTAGTTTTAGCCGTCATAGAGGGATGTCTTTAATAGGCTCGAAAGGTGGCTTAGTTAAAGCTGAAAGCACCACGTTCAAGCGCCAAGTTGGAAATCGGTGCACTGAAAGAGGATTCAGCGGGGTGGCACCTCGTAAGAATCTTCGAACGTGTGGGTGAAAAAGCGAGAGGTACCCCGTCGACTGTCGGAATGACAATGGCTGTGATCTGCTTCTTCAACGTCGCTGGTCACAGTCCTCTATCCAGGCCCTCCTGCAGGAATCCCAGGATGGATTTCAGGGATGGTTCAAGCAAAGCTAGTTTCTTGCAACTGCACCACCTGTTAAAGGCCTTCCAAAAGGAATTATAAATTCTGATGGTAGACCTTTACCTAGAGGCCAACAGGGTATTTATGATCTCTGGAGGGAAGTCTTCATGCTGGAAATGGCCCCGTTCAATTTCCGTCTGGTCAGAGACCACCACTCCGGATGGGGATGCCATATGGGGCCCTGTTGCAATAAGTCTGGCTGTACTGGAAGCCTGAGAGGAGGTACAGTTGACATAAGCTGTAGAGTTGTAAACCATGGTCTTCGTGGCCACCAATGCGTGATCAGAATTATGCTCGCCATCTGCTCTCTTATCTTTTGCAGAAACTTGGGAATCGTTGGAAAAGGAGGGAAGGTGTATAAGAGACACTTTGGCCACAGAGATGTCAACACATCCGTGCCCTCTGCTCGTGGATGGAAGAATCTGGAAAAGAATCTTGTAACCTGATTGTTCCGATGTGAAGCAAAGAGGTCCACTCTTGGATTTCCAAAATGCGCTGCTACTAACAGAAAAACCCTCTTGAGGGACCATTCTCCCGGGTGAAGCGACTCCCTGCTCAACCAGTCTGCCGACACGCGGCTTTTTCTGGCTCCTTCTGTTGTAGTCGGGACTGTTTTTAAGTGGGCTGTTTCTCCTCTGAAGGCACTCCTTCGTTGGGGGGGCCAAGCAAGCCTTTGAGGCAAGTCGGAGCTGGCTGGGCATGGTCCCGCTGCCGGAAGGACGGTTCCTGGGAGGCAGCCCTCAGCCCTTTCCATAAAGGAATCCTCTGAGTCTGATGACCTGATGACTCTGATGCCATTTGTTCTCTTTCCGAGGGGGAAGGAACTCCTCTCGAAAGATTAGGACAGAGAAAGTGGAAGGAATGGAAGAGATATATAGCACAGATGTGAAATAAGGGAAAAGACTGAGATTTAGAAATGAGTAGATCAAAGGTAGCAGAGCTATCCTATTGAGTACTGCTCTCCCCTGAGGCAGGAAAAGAACTGAGGAATGAGAGGGTGGTCCCACACACCAAAGGAAGAGGAAGAAAATTCAACTTCCGGTCTCCCTGATTGGATGATGAGAATCACCCAAGATGTCCTCCGCCTCAGAGGGAGAATGTCAACTTCTCATCATAAATTAAATTTCTATTACATTCTAAAACCAAATCCACAGCACATAGACAAAGAACAGAACATAGCAAGTAGTTCCAGCACTACCAATATCAAACAGATCTCCTCTCTCAAGTCACCAACAGTTAATTAAAACTCTTACCATTCCTACTAACCTACCAATTACTTGTGACTCACTGCCAACCACTACGGGACAAAAATGCTGAGAGATAGCTAGAATACCTTAGCTATTATAAAGCCCCATGAAAACTGTGGTACTAACTTCGTTTGCCCAATACGATGCACTCTGCCAATAGCCTGTAGCTCATGTGCTGGATTTAGTATAGGTTCCACCAAGAGGACGTGAGTTGCTTCAATGATGTTTAACCCATTGGAACCAGTATGAAGAGGCAACAACAATATGTTGATTTTGGGATCATATTTAAATGCTGAGAGATTTTCCTGAAAGACAAAAAAATGTATTAGATTGCAATGAAGAAGAAAGTAAGTGAAAAAATAGTACAGGAAAACAACATCTCCAATGTTTAAGAGCAAATTCAGTTACCGCAAAAAACAAAAAAACTCCCTCTTGGATACACACCTTAACGCAGTGAGGGGGTTTATGTGTGTCAGTGAAACTGAGAGCATCATCATCAGTAGCACATTTAAACATTGCAGTCCTGGGTGTGAGTGAACTAATATGGACTGATTCTGGACATTTTCAGTCAGAAAACCACACAATGTTTTACTGCCAAAATGAACTCAAAAGAAACGGTGTTGCTCTATTACTGAGGCGAGACATAGCACAAGCAATCAAGAGCTACAACATAAAGGCTGATGGAGTAATATCAATCAGACTTCAGAGAAAGCCTGTCAACATAACCATCGTTCAAGTTTATGCTTCAACTACAGATTATGAGGAGGAAGAAATTGAAAACTTTTACACAAGTGTCCAAGAAGAAATTCATTGTACACCTGACCTAAACAGATATGCTGATAATCATAGGTGACTGGAATGCAAAAGTAGGAAACAAAGCAGAATCAAACATAGCTGGAAAATTTGGACTAGGATCACAAAATGAAGCAGGAGAGTGACTCATAGAATTTTGTGAAGCTAACAACCTGTTCATTGCTAATACATGCTTAAGGCAACCAAAAAGACGATTGTATACGTGGAAATCACCAGGTGACCGATACAAGAACCAAACAGATTACATAATTAGAAGCAGAAGATGAAGCTCTATTCTCTCTGATAAAACAAGACGAGATCATGAGTTGCTAATATCAATACAGATCATGAGTTGCTAATATCAAAAATTAGAATAAAGCTGAAGACAAACACTAAAAGAATCATAGTGCCAAAATACCATCTAAATAATATTCCTGAAGAATTTAAAGAGCAGGTAAGGAACCTTTAATTGATCATGAGCCAGAAGAACTATCAGCTGAAACCAGAGATATTATCAAGGAAGAATGTGTAAAGACTATCCCTGTAGCCAAAAGAAAGGAGAAGCCTAAATGGATAACTGAGGAAACTTTAAAAATTGCTAGATGAGAAGCAAAAGCAAAACAGGATCAAAATTCTAAATGCAGCTTTTCAGTGACTTGCACGCAGAGACAAAGAAATCTATTATAATAATAAATGCAAAGAAATAAAAGACAACAACAGAAAAGGAAGAACAAGAGATCTGTTCCAAAAGATCCAAGAAATCAAAGAGAAATCCAAGCCACAGCTTGGGATGCTGAAAGATCAACACAGAAATACAGCATCTGATCAGGACAAAATAAAGGAAAGATAGAAACAATACACTGAACTATACAAAAGAGATGGAAGGATGACAGAACCAGAAATCCTAGAAAGTGAAGTAAAAGCTACACACAAAGCAATTGGGAGAAACAAAGCACCTGCAGTAGATGGAATACTAATAGGGCTATTTCAAGCTACAGAAATGGAGTCCATCAGAATCTTACCATGAATTTGTCAACAAATATGGAAAACAAAACAATGGCCCATGGACTGGAAACACTCAGTCTACGTTCCAATTCCAAAAAAAGGGGATGCCAAAATGTGCAGCAGCTATTGGACAACCTTGTTAATTTCCCATGCAAGCGAAGTTTTGCTCAAAATTATACAGCAAACACTCTTACCGTATATGGCACGAGAAATGCTAGATGTTCAAGCTGGATTCAAAAAAGCAAGAGGCACCAGAGATCACATTGCAAATTTACAATGGCTAATGGAACATACCAGGGAATTTCAGAAGAAAATCAGCCTGTGTTTTATAGATTACAGCAGAGCTTTTGAGTGTGTGGATCATGAAAAGCTATGGAGAATCTTAAAAGAAATGGGGGTGCCACAACATCTGATTGTTTTGATGCACAACCTGTACTCTGGTCAAGAGGCTACTGTCAGGACAGAATATGGGTAAACAGAATGGTTTCCAATTAACAAGGGTGTCAGACAAGGATGCACATTACCTCCCTACTTGTTCAAACTCTATGCAGAGTATATCATAAGGAAAGCTGGATTAGGTCTAGAAGGTGGAGTGAAAATTGGTGGAAGGAACATTTACAATTTGAGATATGCTGATGACACCACAAAACTAGCAGAAAATAGTGAAGCCTTGAAACTACTATTGAATAAGGTTAAAGGAGAAAGTGCCAAAGCAGGATTACAGCTGAACATCAAGAAGACTACTGAGGAATTACACAATTTTAAAGCTGACAATGAGGAAATGGAAATTGTTCAAGATTTTCTATTCCTTGGCTTAATCATCAACCAAAACGGAGGCTGCAATGAAGAAATCAGAAGAAAATTGAGACTTGGAAGAGCAGCTGTGAGGGAGTTCGAGAAGATCCTTAAAGATAAAGATGTATCTCTGGGAACCAAGATCAAGATAATCCAAACTATGGTATTCCCCATTACGATGTATGGATGTGAAAGTTGGACAGTGAAAAAAGGTGACAGGAAGAAAATTGATTCATTTGAAATGTGATGCTGGAAGAGAGTTTTGCGGATACCATGGACAGCCAAAAAGACAAATAAGTTGGTACTAGATCAAATCAAGCCTGAATTCTCCCTAGATGCTAAAATAACAAAACTAAGGCTATCACATTTTGGTCACATCATGAGAAGACAAGATTCTCTGGAAAAGTCAATAATGCTAGGAAATGTGGAAGGCAGTAGGAAAAGAGGAAGACCTAAAACAAGAAGGCTTGACTCAATAAAAGAAGCCATGTCCTCCAGTTTGCAGGATCTGAGCAAGTCTGTTAATGATAGGACATTTTGGACAACATATTTTATCTCCCTATCTGTTCAACCTATATGCATAACATATCATAAAGAAAGCTTGATTACTTTTAGATGAAGGTGGAGTGGAAATTGGTGAAAGGAACATTACAATTTGAGATATGCGGATGATACCAAGTTCCTGGTAGAAAATTGTGAAGACCTGAAATGACTACTGATACAGGGTAAGGGAGAGAGTGTCAAAGCAGGATTACAGCTGAACATTAAGAAGACAACAGTAATGACTACTGAAGAATCACACAATTTTAAGGGTGACAATGAAGAAATTGAAATTGTTAACAATTTTCTGATCCTTGGCTCAATCATCAACCAAGAGAGACTGAAACAAAGAAATCAAAAGGAGACTGAGACTTGGAAGGGCAGCCATGATGGAACTAGAAAAGATCCTTAAAGATAAGGAAGTATGGCTGAGGACCAAGATCAAGATATTTCATACTATGGTATTCCCATCACTATGTACAGATGTGAAAGTTGGATAATGAAGAAAGTTGAAATGTGGTGCTGGAGGAGAGTTTTACAGATACCATGTGTGGCAAAACATACAAATTAGTGGGTTTCTAGTTCAAGTCAAGCCTGAATTCTCTCTCAAGACTAAAATTACTAAACTGCGGCTATCATATTTTGGTCACATCATGAGAAGATGAGACTTAATGGAACAGACAATAAAGCTAGGAAAGGTGGAAGGCAGCAGGAAAAGAGGAAGACCCAAAATAAGATGTCTTGACTCAATAAAAGCCACAGCCTCCACATTACAAGATCTGGGCAAGGCTGTTAATGATAGAACATTTTGGATGTCATTAATTCATGGGGTTACCATAAGTTGAAAGTATCTTGATGACACATAACACACACAGGTGACCAAAAGTGGTGTTTTTTCCCCTTGAGTAGTGCTCATGTTTAATTTGTACCCAAAGTGGAAGGGCTGCTTGAACGGAAAGAACACAGTTGGTAATGTTGGGATTTGATCTCCCCGCTGCCCCTCACCATTTCCCAAAGGCGAACTAGTTCCCTAGAAGTGCCATGTGCCCTGACAGAGAGACATTTTAAAAGACAGGAGACCCATCACAGTTCAATATCTGAGTTAGCTGCATCTTAAGACTCCACAGTAGTGATCAGATTATTTGTTTCATTTCCAAAGGTAATTTCAAACATTCTGAAGTTCAATTTTAGCAGTTCAAAGACTATACACAGTAAAAACTTGTTATCCAGCCCTCAGAAAGAATAAAGGTTGACAGTTAATCAGATGCTCTAGCTTACTTTGCTGCCCTGCTCCCTACCAAAAGGATCTGCAGCAATCAAGTTCCACCCCACTGGAAATGTCATGGGAACAGCCTCCACACCAGAGTCACAGAGCCATCCTATGCAGCAGACAAACAAGCTCCACAGCTTGAGGCAGGTTGAAGGGGAAGCAGGCACGAGGGGATGATGTCAGCTGGCAGCACTGGAGGCATCAAACTAGCTGGCTGATTAGGTGGGAGTGGAGTGTGCATGCACCAAAAGACATAGGAATGGCGTATGCTATTAAACAAAATAATAATATACATGGCTTTATACATAATACTTTGGAATTTAAATTTATTTCATATGCAGATGATTTTTTATTATTTCAGAACCTCAGTCTTTCATTCCTGAAAGAATGTATTTGATTAAATAATTTTGGTGATCTACCTGGTTTTTTCAATTAATTGGACAAAATCAGAATTGATGCCATTGGGAGGCAATACACTACGAGTGTATTTACTGAGGGATGCTGTCTATGGTGCCCAGATATTATTATCTTGGAATACTGATTCCAAAAAATATTAAGGACAGGATTTTGTTAAATTTTAATAAATTAAATAAATTGATCTTGGATATATCCTTGGATATGAATAGATGGGTAACCCTAAACCTATCATGGGGTAAAGTAAATAGTCTCAAAATGAATATTCTACCTCAAATTATATATGTTATGCATGCAATCCCTTTTTAGGTATCTTGTAGATATATTTAAAGCATCAATACTTTGTTTCAGAAATTTATATTGGGTTCAACACCACCCAAGATGTCTTTAAAGAGGATGCAACTTTCAATTAATGAAGGACGATTTGGTCTTCCGGACCTTAGTACTTATCATTATGAATATTTGTTAGCGTGCACAAATTATTGGGATTCCTCCTCTCACTGTGTCCATCTTGGGCTCTTTTGGAGGCCTCTTTTTTTAAAACACTTTTTAATTGGAATGCATTAAAACGGGGGTTTTGTTCCTCCAACAATTTCTGCAGCTAGAGAAGTATGGCACATAATATCAAAACAGTATCAATTCGACCCATTCTGATATGCTAAACTAACATTATGGTCAAATCCATATTTAAAAATTGGGAAGAAACCTTTCTTATGGATAAAAGAATAAAGAAATTTTTACTTTAGATTAACTGATAGGTAATGATGATGAGTTCTTATCATTTTTCCAACTGAGGTCTAAATATGATTTGCTAACTTCTGCTGAATGGCAATATTTACAAATGCAACATTCGTTGGTGTCCAAATATGGTCTGGCAGCTTAGAGCGCTTCAGAATCTCCCCCACTTTTGGAGATTCTTATTGAATCAATACTGAAAGCGAAACCCACAATGTTTGTATATAAATATTTCAGGTTGATTAATAAATATGAGACACAGAATCTTAGAGATGAATGGAATAATGATCTGGAGCATCCAATTTTTATAAAGCAATGGGACAAGGCCTTATGCCATATACTTGATGCTATTATGGATCTGAAGTTGCGACTTACTCAGCAAAAAAAGTATGTTTAAGATATATTTGGACACCACAACATCTTTTTACTGAAGGTTTAAGCACAGTGTCTAACTGCTGGCAGTGTAATTCACAAAATGCATTTCTTATGTATATGCTTTAGTTATGTTTAGTCATTCGGCCCTTTTGGGAGGAAGTTATTAGTAATATTAATTTTGCGTTAGAAAGCTCATTTGTTTTTGAGGATCTTAATGTACTGTTAAACTACTTGCCTGTCTCCTGGAATCTAATCAATGGCCAATGGCAATGGAGCCTCCATGCCCTTACAGTTGCTAAAAGACTTATACTTCAACATCAGAAGCCCAATTCCTGTAAATCACTGGATTGAAAGCCTCATAAACTCATCAACATTTGAATATATTGCATATAGAAGGCAACTGAGCATGGACTTATATTTAGATATTAGGAATATTTTTATAGATACCTATATATAGATTTGCCAATAGCGTTTTTGTAGCCAGTACTGTTTTCTTTCATTTCCTCCACTATTTACTTTTTAGTTTTTTAATGTTTTTGCACTAATATTTTTTTATATATAAAAGGACAATGGTGAATGAGGGAGAGGAACTTGCTCTCTGGTGATGAGGGTTAACTAAGTGTCCTGGATAACTGACAGCCCAATCCTAAGAGGGGCGGGGAAAGTGAATAGGAACTGAACTAAGGCTTGCGACGGCGTATCTGGGCTTTACGCCCACATAAGTCGCCCTCCGCCCGCGCTGGGACGCGGCGCTGGCCTGCCGGCGGGCTGGCACCAGCGCAAGCCTCACGCGGCCGGGCGGAGGCGGAGGAGCGGCGTAGAGCCCTGCGCCGGCATGGGGGGGGCGGGGAACAGGGCAGGGTCGGAGTTAGTCTGCTCCCTAAGCCCCTCCAGAAGCGGGAACGCCCACAGCGGCGCAAAAAAGCTACGCCACGGAAAAAGAAGGCGTAGCCCATAGGCGCTCATGGAACGGCGAAAAACCGGCCCCCTCTCCGAGCGCTCAGCCCCGCCTCCATGGCCCGAAGGAGCATAGGATGCGAACTATCCCGGGGACCAATCAGCGTGCGCGCCCGGCGTGGACGAGCCCCCCTCTCCGCACCCAATCACCTGCGACCGCGCCCTACAAAACATCCGGCCAGCGCCGGCCAAAACCCTCAGGTAAGTGAGCACGTCGCTGGAGGCTCTGTCCGTGTGCTGCGTGGCGTTGCCCCTTTGAACACCGAACGGGGGTGAGGGCATTCACGGTGGCAGGCACAGAATGCACTCGGGGGACTTTGCGAAAAAGTGGAGGCACTTCCCGTAAAAGGGAAGAAGTGCAAATGTCTGGCTAACCCCCTTTTTACCCCGACAGGAAGAACAACTCAACATCTAACTGGACTCATGCAAGTTAGTTGCTTCTAACTAAGCACAAACAAATTAACCCTTCTGTGAGAGAAGGGAGGGACACTTGGCGAATTTACAGCAGCCTCTCCCGTTTCCTTGCAGGTACCCTGACTCCGGTATTCCCGCCTGGTGTTGACTGACGGAGCGCTGACAGGTGAGGGGGAGGTGGGGGAGGGGGGATTAGTGCAAACCGCCCATTCACCTGACCCCACCCGCTCACTTGCCGCTTCGGGTGAGGCCCAGCAGGGGTGGGGGGCGACCATGGGCGCCCCTGGCCGCCTCAGAGGCAGGCGCCCCAAAAACCACATGCGACCAGGTGTTTGTTATGACCAGCTCATTCCTTCCCTTAAAGGTAAAGGCTTGCCAAGGCCGAGTGCATCCTCGCCAGACCGTCATGCATCAGCTGGTCGCTGCTGCCCTCGACGACGTGCATCCTCCCGGATGGCGGAGTGTGGGGCTTGCCTCGCCAGTGGAACGAGGCAAAGCCCACATGTGTCTTTTTCTCCCGCAGGCATGTCCAGGGCAGGGCTGCTCCCCCGTATCCCGCCCTCCCCAAACATCTCTGACGGAGGGTTGGCTGCAGCCCAGGAAGCACTTTCGCGCCGCGGCCTGCATCCCAGCCCCGCCCCGCCGAGCGGGAAGGAGGGCTGTGAAGAATTCCCCGGCTCCCTTGCTAACCTAAAAACAAGCCCACTTGTTCCAGTGCAATAAAACGAGTTGTAAAACAACTACTTTCTGTGTCTGCGAGCCTGACTTCGTCCTCTGCCCCTCCCCCAACACTCCCGTCACATATCTCCACCTGCACATCGCCACAAATGTATCTGACAGACCCCATTCTGCCTCCCTGCCCCCCCTCCCCTCACAGTAACGTCAGGTAGAGGGTTGGGGCAGGGCATGTCAGCGGGGAGGGGGGAGCCACCGAGGGTGATCAATCCCTGGTAGGGCGAGCAGCTGGCACCCGATAAGCCAGGGAGAGGGTGGCCGGGGGTGCTGCTGCAAGGAGGCGGGAGATGGCAGGGGAAACAGTCCGCTCACTGGAACCTTAGCCCCATCAGTGGAGAACCTAGGGTAGCGGCAGATGCCGTATCCCAGGCAGGCGGTCTCGCGCGCCTGGGGAGGGTTGCTCCCGTTGCAGCCGCAGCCACAGCCACAAAGTCCAATGAGTGGCTGCCTCCCAGAGTGGGTCCAGCCCCTCGGGTGTCTGCGGCAGCCCCATTGGTCATTCCAACACCCTCCACCCCGCTGTGTCCCGCCTAGCATCCATCCTGCGGGGCAGTTGCGAGGCTCCCGTGCCAACATGGCGTGGTTGTTGGGAGGGGTGGGGTGTGTCCGAGGCTGTGCGTGGCTCTGCCCTGCCCAGCGGCTTCCCCCAACACTGGCCACAATCGAGAGGGAGCGGCTAGAGGTGCACGCCGCATGGGAGGAGGCAAACAACCGCAGCCGGGAGTTCATGGCCGCGGTACTGGAGGTGGGAGAGGGGCTCCATGCTTCTCAAGCCCGTGCCAAAGCCCTGCTCGGGTGGCTCGTCGCCATCCTCGACCCGTCGGCCCCACCCGCTGCAGCAGCTCCACCTGCCCCAGAGGCACCCCTCCCTCAGGCCCAGTTGCCTGTGAGAGGCCGGGCCCGTGGACGGCCAAGGGGGTCCGGCCACCGGCCTCGCCGGTGAGCCCCGCTCCCATCTTGCGGGGGGGGGTGTTCTGCTGGACAGGCGGGGCCGCGGCCCAGGGTGTTATACAGCTGCTGGAGGCAATAGGGCCGGGTCCAGGGGGTCCAGGGGCAGCGGAGCAGGGCTTGGCCGCGTGACCTGGTCGCCGCAGCCGGGAAGGCTGGGTGGAGGGGCAGCTGCTTCTGACCATGCACTCGCACAGGCGCCAGACGGCACAGGGGGGCGAGCGGGGAGGGGGCTGGCGAGGCAGCGCCCGGGCCGTCGACGGGCCCCTGGCTGCCTGTCCTTCCAAATGGGCTCTGCCCAGCCCTGCCTCCCCACGGTCCCTCGACACCCACCCTCTCCTACACGCCTCCCCTTCCTCACGTCTGCTGGGGGAGGTGGGATGGTATAATAATAAAGACTGATTTCTGTGCAACGGGTGTCTGTGGTCTTTGCCTGGGGACGGGGACGGGGGCAGGCCCGCTGTGTCTGCCTCTTGGTGGCGGCCTCAGGCCAACCCTCCCCTTCAGCGCGACTTGGTGGCTGTTCCCTACTGCTGGGACTGGCTGCTGCCCTGGATTCCTCATGGCAGGGCGCCTGCCAGTCCCATGCCAACCTCTCTGGACGCGGCCGCCACGGACTTGGCGCTGCATTGGGCAAACGGTGGAAAGGCTCCTCAGACCACGCCCACCCCTCTCCTTCCCAACTGCGAGCCCCGCCCAACGCACGAGCCGGGGTGGTCTCCCGGCATGGGCGCGATTTGCCTGCTGCTCTGGGGCCTGGCCGGGATCGCGTGCTGCCCATTGGCTGCGCCTATCCTGGCCCCTCCCCCTGCTGCTTGTGGGGAACAGTGCCCTTTGGCTGCGCCCGGCAGTGGCCGCGCATCAGGCCCGCCCACAATGCTTTCTGGTTCTCCCAATTTGCATCTCTCCGCTGCTGCCGGGGCTGGCTCCGCTGCACTTTGCTGGCACAGGATACGGCCTGGCGGCGCCACTGCTCCGTCTGTGCAGGCACGCCGGCGTTGGGGCCGGCCATAGGATTGCGCAGTGAGTGCCAGATAATGAATCTGCAGATTTTTCTTCATTCACTTATATACTACTGCTCTCAGTGACAATTATTCTCAGTGACTGCACTGCTATGGAGTCCTAAATTCTCATACCTGGAACTTGTTAATTCCGTTGATCTGAGCAAATACCATGCTGTTATCATACAGAGCTTTCGCAATAATATCCAGCACATCTTGCCACTACAAAAAAATAAGTGAAAGATTTCAGTGTGAAAGAATGTTTCGTTTATTACAACAGTTGACCAAGCTAGTTTAGCTGTATCATCTCTCATACCCCAAAGAGACAACAGAAGAGCCAAGAGAAGAACATCTTAATGTATTCTAATATCATCTTAAATTAAAATTCTCAGTTACTTGACCAATGTTTAATAATCCAGTCATACAGCGCTTCTACAATCAAACGCACTTCAGATCTAAAAGATTTAAAAGTACCGTTGAGAAAACAAGGGATTTGGCTCCCGGATCTTTGTACTGGATTTTCTTCAGAGTCCTGACTACTGCTTCGACTTTGGTGGAATGACTACCCTTTGACAAAGAATACATATATATTGTATTTTAATAGTGATTAATATCACATTAAAACATATTGCACATCAATGTTTTAGTTTACACTATTCTGAGAACTATATTGCTGCTATTTCCTTTTTTTGTGGAGGTTATGGTTATATAAATTTATATTTAACATGTTAACATAAATATCTATTTATCTTAGATATCAGCTACCAAATGCTCAAAGACCATGTTCATAACAATTGTCTCTAGAATATACTTTTGTACTAATCTGCATCTTATTCTTCATTTCATAGAAAATGACTTGCAAACAAGTATATCTCTGGATTAAATTTCAACACTTTAAAGAGGTAAATAAGGAATCCAGATGTTAAAATTTTATGTTCTGATCTATTTACTTTTAAGCTGAGAAACATTTTTTTATTCATACAATATAATAATGACAAAACCAATCCTTACATGACCCTAAATTTATCTTTCCCCAGGGTTGACTGAGCAGTACATTTTTTGAATACTCCCTTCTATACAGTGTGGAATAATGGCATGTTTGCCTGTAGGGTTGGTTGTACACTCAGATATACCTGAGCTGATTCACGGGATTCCCGGAAACAGTGCAGTGCAAAATATGGGGGTCTGCAGTGGGAGGGGGGGAGGAGAATCAAGAAAAAAAGTCACTCCGACTAGCAGAAATGCCATTATCCTGGTGGAAGACAAGGATTGGATACAAATTAACTGTAGAGAAAGCCAACCTGGTATAATGGTTAGAGTGTTGAACTAGGATCTGGGAGACCTAGGTCTGAATCCCTATTCTGCTATGGAAGCTCACAGGTGACCTTGGGCCAGTCACTCTCTCTTAGCCTAAACTACTTCACAGTGATGTTGTGAGGATAAAATGGAGAAGAATGATGTTTGGGTTCCCACTGGGAAGAAAATGAGGGGGTATAAATTAAGTTAAATAAAGTATAGGAAATTTGAATTCAAGTGATCCCGCCCCCCCCGCCCCATGGCAATTATTTTCAAAATAATGCTACAGACTCTACCAAAACAATACAAAATTTTCTTGTTGACTGGAAACCAGTTTAGTTTATTGTACTTTCAGAAAAAAAAGTAACTCAGGAATAGCTCATCTATTTCTCTTTAATGTATAATATGCACCACAGCTGCAGCAAACAGCTTTGTAACATTACACTCATAATATAAATGTGTGATTTCAGTGGAGATTGCCTTAATATTTATGAAGCTATCATTCACATCCCTCATGTACACATTAGCAAACAAATATAACTGAATTTGTCAACCTTAATTGCTTCCACATAAAAGCTAACTAAGCTACATAAATTAAATTACATACTTAAATGAAAATTCATGATTTCTACCTATTTCTTTCTATGTTTACATTTGTTAGCTCAGCAATGAATATTGTCATTGTGTGCTATGGTCACCTTTTCTACTGAAGTGAAAGAATTAACATGAAGGTTCCAGTATAGACATAATGCTGAATGACGGTGGTACTAAACTTGGTTAGGATGCCACACACATAGTATGAAGTTATGTTGATTGCTAAATTATGCCCCATCTTCAAAACATCACAAGGTACCAGTAAGACTTGTCACCTTCACAGCAGAGAGACTGCCTTAACCACAGATTTCTCAGTGTAGATTCAACAGTGAGTTTACCAAGTTTACTTGGTGCTTCAAACTACTGTTGCATATCTTGGTTTGCAGCCCAACCATGGTTAGATATTCAAACCAACAGTGTTTCCATGGAATTATGCATGTGGAGTGTGACTTTCTTGCTTTCCCCTCTTACTGTAGCTCAAAATGCCTCTTGAAATGCTACTTCTGGGGGACAGGAGGATTCCATGGAGCATTCTTGACTACAGCAGCAGCAGCAGAAGAAGAAAACCGCACTCCACGGACAAAAATCTTTTTATCCACAGAAACACTGTTGGATCCAAACACATTAAGATATTTGGCAGGAATCCCACCACCTGCAAATTATAGTGAATTCTTATGTAGTAGAATTCAACTTACACAAAGGTATTTATAGTACTATATTATAGCTATGATCTCTCAGAAGGCTTTTTGTAATGGCAAGTCCTTTATACAGTGTTGTGGCAATGTAAATTAGAATATAAATAAGAAATCAAATCAACAGCAGAGAAGACAAAATAGACAGCATCAGAGTATTAAATTATGGAAGGTAGTAAAAATTCCAGGTTTAAACTGGAGAGCTAGTTTAAACATCTCAATAAGAATATTTTTCATTTGTATACAAGGCTACAGTTAAGTTACAGTTGAGCACTTTTTTGTTCCATTGATTTAAATGAAAGAATATACTTATTATTTAGTTCAATTATATCTTCCCTTTCTCCTCAATGGGAACTCAAAGCAGCTTACATTGGTTTTCACCTCCATTTAATCTTCACAACAACTCTATACGGTAGGTTAGGCTGAGAGCATGTGACTCACCCAAGGTCACCCACCAAGCCTCAATGGCAGAGTGGGAATTTGAATCTGGGTTTCCCATATCCTAATTCAACATTCTAAACACTACACCTCACTGGCTCTGCACTACAATGATACCAAAATGCTTAACTTTGGCCAGATTGGATCTCATGGTATGATACCATAGGAGATGATAAAAGATGGGTAAAATACATGACAGAAGTACTTTGGAAGTTCCAGTGATTCCACTAAACCTACTTCCAAGAAACTGTGCATGGGACTGAAGCCTGAAATAAATCCTAATGCTGCTATACGGAATGTAAACACCCTTTTGGCAGCATTAGGAAATTACATCAAGCGCTCAGATGAATGGCAGCTAACCTTCACAGGCATATCATCCTCTTGGTTTGCAGACTCTGCAGTGAAGACATAGGAGATTTCTTTATGTGATGTTGTCTGCCTACAGATGGCACACTTTATTGAACTTCTGCGGGAGCCAACACTATATTGTTCTATAATAATAGCAATGCACTCATTACAGAAACAGTGTCCACATGTCAGTACTGCCCACTAGAGAGAAGAAAAGAGCAAGTTAGTGCAATAACATATTTATGTGACCTTGCTGTTCATGTAATTATGCTGATATGAACATTCAATAAAACCTAACAAAGAAAATGTAGTTTTTAATACTTTAACCTTAAGTTCTAAATAGAAATTCTCAATCTAAAAAAAAAAACACACCTAGTAGAAAAGAGCAAGAGTCCAGTAGCACCTATAAGACTAACAAAATTTGTGGTAGGCTATGAGCTTTAGTGAGCCACAGCTCACTTCTTCAGATATGAAGAAAGCCATTTTGAAAATTTGAAAATGTCATTAGTGGTTCTCAATGTGCCACCAAAATGTCATAGAAATCATTGTTTCTTCTTCCATCCTCTACCTGTGTGGGCGTGTCTATCCTTCTGAGTATACAATAGCCCAAATATGGACTCTATCCCTTGCATTGTGTGTGTGTTGGGGAAATCAGAGTCTGCTCTGGATGTGTGCAGTGAATGACAGAACTGAATCCTGGAAAAAGAGCCATTTGAAAGCATACCTTGTATATGCAGAGGAGTTAGACTTTCTAAAACTGGGGTCAGGTGATTAGAAGGCAAGGCGGATGAAGTCATTTACTACCCAAATATACATGATGGATTGCTAAATTAAGGAAGCAGAATAAACATGTGGTTGAATGCTGAGGATGGCTTTGGTCAGCAGTACCGCAAACTGACCGAGTATAATTACTGGAATTCCATGACTCTTGTTATGTTAATCTTTGCATGTTAATCTTTGGCGACTAAGCTCATATGACATACCAGAGTGTATGTAATACTCCTGTGCTTAAAAAAACCCCTTCCACACCAAGAAAAGCTGGCTTATGGAACTCGTTATGTAAATGTGTACAGTATTGGCCATTTTGTTTCCAATAATTAAAGGGCACCTGGGGAGTGGGGGAGACAGGACTGAAATTACACCACTATCACCAAGCAGTCTCCTGAGCCTCAGTGGCTTTTGTCACATGGCTTTCTGAATCTAAAACCTACTGTTACAATTATAAACTTGTTTGGAAAATATGTAATGTCTGAGATTACTGGATTTTGCTGCCAGTTCTAAATTTTGTGTTTTCTTGGTACAGCGGCAGCAAGCACACAGCCATATATTCGTATCTTTAAGAACTTAAAGAATCCAGCGTTGAGACTTGACACAGCCTGAACTGTGAATGAAGAAACCTATCTATACAGAAAACTTGAACTTTTATACCTGCTTTCCAAGCTGCCGCGCACAAATTGGACAGGGCTCTGGATTAACTCCTCCAGTGGTTTTATCCTGAGACTGTGAAATCATTAAACAAAGTAGTTGTATAAATTATTTGATGCTAGAAAAATGTTAAAGCGTTGTATTTGTTTATCAAACCATTATAAAATACTGCTTTGTATAAATTTTTAGAAACTTGATAAATTTTTCTAGGAGATTAAAAATAAAATCAAGATATTATTTATTTTCATTTTAATTCGATTTATATTCCACCCTCCCTGCAATTGCAGACTAAGGCAGATTACATACAATATAATACATTATATATATACACATATACACACACACACTTTAAAATCAGATAAAATCACATAAATATTTAAAACAATGTAGCAGCACTTCTCGAGAAGATCCACCACCCAGTCCTCTCCACAGATGTTTAACAGAAGGCTGGGTGGAAGATACATCTGGTAGGGAGGGCACATTTTCCTCTATTCGGCCAGCGAGAAGGCCTTAGCCAGCGCCAACAGTATGCCTGGCAGAACAGCTCCGTCTTACAGGCCCGGCGGAAAGATAGCAGATCTGCCTGGGCCCTAGTCTCTTGAGACAGAGCGTTCCACCAGGCTGGAGCCAGGACCGAAAAGGCCCTGGCTCTGGTTGACACTAGGCGGGCCTCGCTGGGGCCAGGGATCATTAACAGCTGTTTGTCACTGGATAGAAGCATCCTCCGGGGCTCATATAGGGAGAAGCGGTCCTGCGGATACGTTGGTCCCAGTCTGCGTAGGGCTTTATAGGTCAGATATGGTCAGACATTCAGAGGAATGAGTTTATTTATAGATCAGTTTTGGGAACTGGTATGAAAGCTATTTTTACAAGGAAAATAAGGAAAAAATAGTCTGCATTCACCACCTACACTTCCCTATTAAACTACTCTTGTGAAAAACTGTAAGCTGCTTTCTAAATTTAGCCCTGTGTGATTTAAAAATTTGGGATTCCATGGAATACTGGCTGAGAAATTTATTAACATTTAGGCACATGTGATTGCCTTTGTGAGTCAAATGACACATGCAATATCATGAGAGTGGAGATGCTACCAGGAGGGGCCTACAAAGGCATGCAATTTCCTTTTATATAGTTTCTAGGGTGGGTGATATAAAGAGGGTATCTTTGTCAGGAAGCCAATGGAGACTCTTAGAGTCCAAAACGTGTGCCTCAGAACAAAGAAATGGATGCCCCCTTCACACCATTTCTCCAGTCTCATCTCTGCCCAGTAGAAGAAAATTGTATTTTTTGAATTGTGACATATTAAGTGTGTCTATAAGCTACACAAGCTCGAAATGACATATCCTTGTTTATATTTGGGCAGCAGCTCCTTTCATACAACAAAGTGATTTGAAACTCTCCTGAGTCTCAGAAGCAGTTGTCTCATGGGTTGCTACTGAGAAACAAAGCACAAGAGGTGACTGGAATTTCCTACATGTTTGTCTGGAACATGACCATGACCTACAGATAGCAACGTTGATGCTTGCATCCCTGAGGAACCAGAATACTTTTTAAAAATCAGTTAAGTGTTCCAACTACCTGAAGATAAAAGCACTGTCATTTTTATGGATATCATGCAGGTTCTGGAAGAAATACTGTTTACAGATGGGAGTCATTAAAGCTCTAAACTGCTGTAATAAGTATCTGTAGTTGCGCTGTCACAGAAATGTGAACGTGTTATTTGTCCTTCAAATCCATACTAGACTGAAAGGATGGAGTGGGATGGAGAATGATTCACCAATCTTTAGCAAGATTTCTTTTACAGTAGCTTCCATTCCTACCTTCACTGAACAGTTAATTGCTATATTGTATTGACCCTCAGATTCTCTCCTTTTGACATCCAAGAAACATGAGTATATATTAAAAAGAAAATAACATGTGGAAGATAGTAGGGAGTCCCATCTTACTAGAATATGCATATATAACAGGTCAACCTTACCTTTTCTAAATTAGTGAGATACAGAAGCTGGCCCAGTTTCTTCTGAAGCTGTGATTTGGCAACTACTTTATCATTCAAAAGTTTCACTCTATTCTGTTCTACCTAGAAAACCAATTTTATTCTTTTAGGTGAGGTTTCATCACAGGATTTAGAAAAGTGTTTTCAGTGAACTACTGTCTCAAGCATTTATACAGACAATTATTCTATTCAAGCTTTTCATTTTGTCCATAACTCAAGTACACCATTTGTAGAAGTCAGAAGGTTCAGAACATGTCATACATTATACCAAACAGAAGAAGAGACAGGAAGAAATTCTTTGCAGCCATGAAGAGATAATAAAGGCAAACAAGAAATAACCTGTAAGGATTAGTGAGTTTTTAGACTTTTAGTGGCAGGTACTGGTCTTCAATGATCAGAGCTTAAAAACAAACAGAACAATCTTTTTAAAGATTTTTTTAAAAAAGAACATTACCTCATGTGGCTCAATTATGTGAAGAACAGGATGGTTTGGTTTTGGTTCTTCTGGATGACGCACTCTAAGCCGTTCTGTGGCCATGGCGAGTTCATCAATGGCAGACACATGATCCCTCAGGACCATCCAGTATTCATGAAGCAGCTAAAGATAACATTTCAAGTTTAATGACAGAACTGTAGGCACGGTTCAGGTAAAAGAAGTTGCATTTACACAGTTGAAAGTGGATTTGAGAAAAAAGTGAACATAAAGCTAGTGGGAAATTACTGCTAAAATGTCTTCTTTGTAATTATACAATACTGTGATATGTCCATATTCCTCTCAACAGTAGAAAATTACAAGCCAGAAATGCTTGTGTAACTGTAAGTAGATAAAAATAGGGTTGCCTTTACCTGTAAGTATGGTTCATTGAGCCATCTTCTGTGCAAGCACACATGAGATCTGTGTATGTACAGGCCAGCCATGGATGTTCTGAAGGTCCTAGAGGTGTGAAACGCTTGCCTAGCCTTTTTGAGTGCCTTTTTCCCAGGCATGGCTACAAAAGGTGGAGTGAGCAGCTCCCTTCTCTAAGCCACCAGTGCAGAAAGGTGGTGAGAATAAGAGCTCATGGTGGGGAAGGAGGAAGGAATGTTTGCCTATTCAGAAGACCACTTGATGAACAACACTTACAAGTACGTAGAAACCTGTTTTCATCGCTGTGTCTTTTGTGCAGTCCCACATGAGAGATTAGCAAGCTCACTTACTGAAGTAGGCAGGTGTGAAGCTCTTTAATAGAAGAGACTCTTCAGGACTGCCTTACCAACAGCTGGAGTCCCACCTGGAGTCCACGTCAATGGCATAATATTTGATGTAGACGATGTTGACCAGGAGGCTGCCTTGCACAAATCAACTAGAGGGGAGCCTAATTTAAAGGCTGATGAGGTGGACTGAGTCCTTGTGGAATGAGCCCTTATACATAATGGGCATGGTTGCTTACACTGGTTGCAACAAGTCTTAATAAGCCACACTATCTATTTTGAAACAGTCTGGGGACAGACTTTCTGATTCTGACCCTTTTTGCTCCCTTTAAACACAAAAAGATTAGGGTCCTTTTGAAAAGAAGCTGTCCTGCCTAGATAGAAACACAAGCTCAGGGCTTATAATTCACTCACCCTCCTAGTTGAGGACGGCTACCAGAAAAGCTGTTTTAGCTGCCAGCACCTTGAGGGGGCAGATGGTTAGTGGCTCGAAGGGTTTGTGCATGACTGAGGTGAGAATCAAGGAGAGACTCCACTGGGGAATAGGCCTGGATTCTGGAGGATATAGGTTTGCTAGATCTTTAAGGAAAGACTTGCAGTCTGGCTGGTCAAAGGGAGATTTTCCAGGTGGAAATGGCTGCTAAATGGACCTTAATGATGGAATTAGCCAAACCCTGGTCCGTTAACTGGACCAAATAGTGTAGAACAGAAGGCAATGCAGAAGAAACAGGGTTCAGATTACTATATTTGGCCCCAAAAGAAAATCTTTTCCATTTAGCCAGATATAATTTCCTGGTGGACAGCTTCCTATCCTCTAACAAGACCTTTAGGACTGGGGAAGAAAAAAATAGTTTAGGGGACAGATGAACTAGGCTGTCAGTTTTAGAGTGCCTAGCATGTGGTGAAGAATCATGTTGTCCTGCAGCAGGTCTGGGGTTAGGGGAAAATGGTAGATTCTGCCCTCCCCCATTATAAACAGAGTAGCAAACCTGGCCTGCCTTGGCCAGTAAGTTGAGTGTTAGAGTCATAAGGGGCAGAGAAGGAAATACAACAGGAGGCTGCCTGACCAAGGAACCTCCAAGTCATCTTCAAAAGAGGCCTTCTCTTTCCCTGCCCTTGAGCAATAGCGAGCACACTTTTTGTTAAAGTATGTGGCAAAGTCATCTGTGGATGGATGCCCCACATTAGGAATATCAGGAGGAGGAAAACAGGAAAACTGTTGTTCATGTAGATCTTCATGCAGGCATACATTGGAACTGCGCTTGCACAGGCCGGCCACGGAGAACAGGATTTTCTTAGCTTTTAGGTTACCGAGGGGGCAACCCCTCCCACCCACACCATTCCAAAGCAGTTTTCCCCACCAAAAATCATCACGTGGTTTAGAGTGTTGCCCCCTTTTCCCTCAGTTCTCCTGTGCCACTGCAAACCCCTCAACAATGTACTGCAGAGAGCTCACAACGGGGCAGAAGACCCAGATGAACAACAGTTACAGGTAAGTGCAACCCTGTTTTCATTTATGGTCTTCAGTGGAGTCTCACATTGGGAGAATAGCAAGCTACTCACCAAGGTGAGGTGATGCTCTCAGATGAAGAGCAATTGTAGGACTGTTTGACCCACTGCTCTCTCTCTTCTACAGTTAACAGCCACTGTGTAGCGCCTGATGAAAGTATCCGCTGAAGACCATGTAGCCACCAAGCAGATGTCCACCAGTAGCACACATTGAAGGAGTGCAGCAGAGGCAGCTTGTGAATGGGCATGGAGAGCAAATGGGCAAGGAACTTGAGGAGACTTATAACATATTTTAATGGCAAGTACTATCCATCTAGATGTTGTCAGAGATGATGCAGCTTTGCCTTTACTGGGGCCAGAACAGCAAACAAAAATTGCAGATTCCTTCAAAAAAGATTGAGTTTTGTCCATATAAAATAAAACAGCTCTCTTCACCCCCAATGTCTGTAGAGTACGTTATTGAGAAGTTGTTGGGATGGGAAAAACACCAGGAGGATTATGCTCTGAGACACATGAAATCTGGATACCACCTTGGGTAAGAACTGCGAACTAGTACACATCACCACTGTATCAAAATACACCTGTAGAAAGGGGGGACGCACCCTTAGTGCTTGATGTTCACTAACTCTTCTGGCTGATGCAAGAAGGCCACCTAAGAGGAAAGGAGAGGTAAAGGGCAAGTTGCCAATGACTTGAACCATTTTAATATCAGTCTGGCTAAGACCAGGGAGAGGGACCATTGTGGTACCAGAAGGGACCTCGGTGGGTAAAAATTATATAGTCCTTTCAAAAACAACTTTGACAAATAGTGTGAAAATATAATTTTCCCATCTATACCAGTAGGAAAGGGGAAATTGCAGCTAAGTGGATTTTAATAGATGAAGAAGCCAAACCCAAGGTTTGCAGAGATATTAAATAATCCCAGCAATGACTGCACTACCTCTACAAGCAAGATGAGAGGAGATGGAGGGTTGGACAGAGGTGGGATGTTTGGAGGAGTTGTCTTGAACTCCAAGCAACAGTCTTGCTTGACAATAGACAACACCCAAGCATCCCAGGTGAGGACTTCCAGGCCTGCAGAGGAAGTGACGGGTTGTTTGGCAGGGCAAGAGAGGGTCTGGCATCAAAAGCTCTGCTTATTTAGACCAGATTGATCTTTTAGAGATTCAGAACCATCTTTTGTCTTGGTTCTGAAATACCTCCTACAGGGCTGAATGGAGGTAGAGGAAGAAGGCTATTGGGAACCTCTGGACATTAGGTGTATCAACTGGGAATTGATCTGATGGTACTTGTTAATAAGGAAGGTAAGGTGAAGGGGGATATCTTTGCCTGAATGAATTTGGGTAGAGAAGTGTGATAAACCAGGGACCTAGCTGTGACCTTATAATATTTGATCTTCTTCAATGCATTGTCTGTAGCAGACAAGAACAGGTCTGAGCCTTTAAAGGGACAGTCTTCTACTCTCACTCTATGGTGAGGGGCTAGTGCTGTGGTTCTAAGCCATGCTTGTCTATGGATGATTACAGCTCTGGATGATCACCAACATGCCTGGCTGTGCTGATTCTTTTTCAAAATAATAGGTCATGCTTCCTCCTCTCTTTATCAATTGAAGCCGAGTGGCCTGTGTTTTTATGGAGGCCTTTCCCTTGAAGGGATTCTATGACAATGGAATTAGCAGGGGGATGAGTAAAAAGGAAGCCTGACTTTTTTTTTTATTAGTTTTATACATACTATCCAGCTTTTTAGATGTCGCTGGAGTCAAAGCTGGTTTGGCCCAAACATCTTTTGTCACATTAGGCATTCTCTGCATGATTGGAACCACTACAGGACCAGTTACCTCCGAATGCAGCACCTTGAAGACCAGCTCTGAGCAGGCTGCGGAGGAGCCAGTTCACTTCAATTTCCAAGGACCTCACCGTTCAAACCAACTGTTCATTGTATAATCTGTATTCACTCAGGGAAACAGCAGACTACTCAGTAAGGAATTCTGATGGGAATGGTATCAACTCAAAATCGGAACCAACACTGGAGTCATAACCTGATTCTGTGGAAGGGTTCAACATTGGTTCTGGTGGTGCATTACTTTCTGGAACCGTACCGTGAACCGACGAAGATTCTGATTTTTGCTTCAGTTCTAAGTGGACATGGATATATAGATATCCCTCGTGGAAAAAATAATAAGGAGGTTGGTACATTCCTGGTGAGCCTTCATACCCATAAGCATAATAATGATGGTAGGATGAACTCTATGGTGAGCAATGAAACTGATGGTGAGTTCAGTGGTGAGCTGGTTCCAATCGATTGTTATTGCCAGATGGAACCTAGGAATTTTCCTTTCAGAAAGGGATGGAACCAAAGTGGAACAGTGTCTTAGTGTCAGAGAAGGTGTCCTTGGAACCCTGGATAGGAGGATCCGATGTAGCTGGGTTCACCAATGACAATTTCTTCTTATTGTGGCCCTTCAAAGTCGAAGGCTTGTCCACATGTTTGGACTTAAGTTTTGCCTTCTCAGCAGGCATCTCCGACTGGCATCAAGGTGGAACCAATGCAGACACATCAGGTACTGACTGGTTCTAAGTAGTGAAGCCAGAAGCTGAAGACGCAGGTGGAACCTAGGAGGTCCTAGGTCATTATGGTTCTTTATCTGCAGCAGTGTGATCAGAGTTGGTGGAGCCCTTCAGGGCTGACTCTCAAAGAGCTGCTTTCAGCTGTGACACCCTTTCATGGCATGCTTTGGGTGTAAATTGTTTACAGACTGCACGCTGCAAAGTGCCGTGTCCTTCTCCCACGCAGAAGAGGCATTTGTTGTGTCCATCCAATTGGACAATTTTCATCTCACAATGGGAATACTTCTTGAAGAGGGCCTTCAACACCATGGAACTAAAGTCCCTGACTCACATTCAACATGATGGATTTGAAGAGTGGAGACAGAAGATGTCCTTCAGCAGCGGCAAATGAAGAACTGAGGAAGGGAGCCATTTGCCCTGCCTTTTATCACTATACCTGGGGAAAAGCCACACAAAAAGGCTAGGAGAGCATCTCGCGCCTCTAGGAGCTTCAGAATTTATGCTGCACATGTGCAGATCCCATATGGGACTGCACAGAAGACACGATGATGAACCAGCTGTTTTCACAAACTTGAACATACCAAACAGTGCTCTAAAAAGATCAATAAAAATTAAAGCCACCACAACATAGCAACACTGTGACACTACTTAGTATTTATATAGAGCTTTCCTCACAGGTTTCACATATTTTCTCAATCCTAATGATCACTTTATAAAACAGGCCAGTGTTCCTAACCTCAAATTATAGATATGAGATCAGCGCTGACCAAGAATACTAAACAGGCTTGGCAATGTAAATTTTACAAATGGAGTGAGATTTGATTACCCCTCCTTCTTTAATCATGAAAAACTGCATTTGCCACTTTTTGTTAATTCAGTATCTGTAGATTAAGGAATAAAAAGGTTTAAAAATGCTTATACAGAGGCTCTCAACTCTATACCACAGGGTACTGGGATAATAAACCATTACACAAGCCAATGGCCTTGGTTTTAGAGGATGGTGGCACACTTGAGACTTGGTTCAGGTAGAACTCTTTTCACCCTTTCAAATACAGTAGGGACACACAGGCAACTGGAACATTACCAGTATTAGACAGATGGGAGGTACAAATGTACAATTACTCTTTGTCACTGGCAACAAGCCTCCTTATGTGTCCTCCAAGCAACCGTATGTGAAGAGACAGTTTGTTCTCCACTGTCAGTACTAAAAGCATATTACCATCACAAATGGCTGATTTGTGTCAGTAGCTTTCCTTCTGCATCACCAAGCCCTCATTCAGCATTCAATAAATAGTTAAAAAGTTAGTGATAAAAAGCTACAAACAAAATATCAAAATTAGCTTATTAACTCAAGGTAACTGCTTCTAGAAGAACTGTAAGATCTATATCAACAAGCCCTCTGGCACTTTCAAAGCTAACCATTTTACTGCTAACCATGGTTCACTTGATGTAACCTGACCCGTAGCTCACGTGCATCACTATTGACTTGCTCTTCCTCAAACATTCCTTGCGTGTATCATAATAGAATGTTCTCCAAGACTTCCTCTAACTATAGTACCTTATATTCCTTTTTCCATGCTTCAAAAAGCTCCAAAAAGATGTTGCCTTCTTCAATTATCTTGCCATCCATTCGGTGAGCTTTAGCAAAAGACAGTATGGATTTCAAGGATCGCTCTGATTCACTTGCTGCCCAGAGACCTCTGCTCGTGGTAGGTAAGCGGTCATCAACTAGTCCTTCTTCATCTTCTATCATTTCCTCAAAAATTGCCATCTGGCCTTTTACACTTAAAATAATTCAAAAGTGAAGGAATTGAAACCATATCTAAGATCTGAATATTCACATAATGTTCGTTTTACATAAAATCAAAACATACTGGACAAATAATTCCACAAGGTTTTCAAATGCTAGATCTTTTAAAATAATTAGGTAGAAGTCTTTCACGGACTTCCCGATCCTTTTAGCTAGAGATGCTAAGGATTGAACCTGAGACCTTCTGCATGCCAAGCAGATGTCCTATCAGTGAGCCACAGCTCTTCTTCCTAATAATTCTAAATGTACACTGAAAGTGATCTTGTTTAAACAACAAATTATCAGTGTTTACAAGAACACATTGACAAAAGCCATAATTTACCAAAACTGCACATACTAGCAAGAAGCTGGCAAAGCAACTCTGAAGTCCAAGAGAAGGAAAACTGTTTATAAACTAAAGTCCTAGGATACAGTTGGAGGGCACATGATCTCATACCTTTACTGAAGCTAAACAGGTACAGGTTTAGTTGTTGTAGATTTTCCAGGCTGTATGGCCGTAGTCTTGGCATTGTAGTTCCTGACGTTTCGCCAGCATCTTCAGAGGTATAGCACCGAAAGACAGAGATCTCTCAGTGTCAATGCGTGGAGAAGATGTTAGCAGGTAATTTTATATCTATTCAGGAAGGTGGGTTTTGGTTGAGATTTGAGTTTGCCAGGGTGTGGAATGCTACTGGGGGGAAGCTTCACTGTATCTTGAGGAGGTTCTTTTGCATATGGATTGGTGGTTGATATGCTAATCTTATTTGTAGGGCTATTATAAGATGTACCCTACCCTACCCTACCCCTGGGAAACTCTTACAGGCTGACTCAGCCCAAACCCACCTTCCTGAATAGATATAAATTACCTACTAACATCTTCTCCACACATTGACACAGAGATCTCTGTCTTTCGGTGCTACACCTCTGAAGATGCCAGTCACAGCTGCTGGTGAAACGTCAGGAACTACAATGCCAAGACCACGGCCATACAGCCCGGAAAATCTAACGTTCTCCGTCTGTGAAAGCCTTCGACAAGGTACAGGTCAGAACCTGGAAGAAACTTCTGGGAACACTGTGTGTGCTGCTTTCACTTCCATAACAGACACTTTTTTAATGCAGGAAAAAAGTTTGCTTTTCAGCTGAAGAAGTGGGGTGGGGGGCACTTACGTGTGAGAGAACAGCTTTGACTCGTATTCTATAAATAATTCATCAGCTTTACAAAAGACACAGCTGCAATGTAAGAGATTATAAAGAGAGACATTTAGAATGCCAGTCACTGAATTTGTAGTTTGACAAAATCCGTTTTCCCAACAAAATAAAAGCCTATAAAGATATTAAAGGATACATCTAAATATGCAGTGAAAACTGTAATATGAGTGACAGAAATAAAATAAAATTTAAAAACGAAACCAGTACTATCTATGTATACAGTGCTGCTTTAACTGTAGTGTGTATCTTGATATTTGGGCAAGAATACAAGTGATGAAAATTAAGTGGTTTTGCCCACAAAATAAGTAGTTACACCTACTTGTTTAGTGGCAACCTTACAGGGCGCAGGTGACAGATGGTGGCGGCCTCAATAACACCTTTAGAAGGAGGACCTTCCAGATTTTTCACAGCATCTCTTACAAGTTTCTGGAATTTCTTAACTTCTTCCATTTGAGTTGTGAGCAAATACTGAAGGCCTCTGCAGTCACGAAATCTAGTAAACAGCAGAAAGCAAACCAAATTGCCAAAGTCAAAACTTGATTTTGGAATTACAGTACTGACTCAACATCTTCAAGATGGATGGGGCTTACTTAGGAGTATGAAGATACAAGTCATGTGTCATAAGTTTAGATGGCAGAGAAATACTCAGAACTGCTTACCCCAAGGCATACACTAAATATCATACATCAAATAACAAACAGCTGTGGAAGAATCATATATCCCAAATGGTGATCAAACTGAATCTCCTGCTCTCTTCCTTTCCCCACTTTCCCTCCCATAGACTCACTCTTCCTTTTTATCCTCTCTGTTTTGTTCTGGTCTGTATTGCCAGAAAATGGTGCTTTATGAATGGAATACTCTAGTGAAAAAAACAGTTTTAAAACAAAACCTGTAACTAATCAATATCTACTTTTGTAATTCATTTAAAATGAATACATATAGTATAAAACTAGCACAACTAACAATGCTTAAATTAACTAACATTAGAGAGACAAGCTTTGAAGCATTTTAAAAGTTAAAACATAGCTTGTATGTCCTGAAGCCACCAGTGCCTGTTGCATTTGTATGCTACCACAAATAGAAAAGACTTGAGAAAAATCAATCAATGTTAAGAAACCCTGTAGTTCTTGCCTTACTTGTCTGCCATGGAGAGTTTATTAGTTTGCTGTTTATAATTGCTTGTTAGATCATTTTGCACCCGCTGAACAAGCTCTTCATCAATGGCATATTGTATTGCTGACTGGATCACATCCAACCACCAAGGTGAATTGGAATGTATCTAGATGCAGGAAAGAAGATATATTCATAAATAACATTCCATAAATTTGTCTTCCTGAACATTGTCTGCAATACTGAATTAAAAGCAAACCTTTCTAGAAATATCTGAGTTCAAGCAATGGCAGAAAAAACATAGTCCAAGTAAGTACGTGACTGGCAGATTTTGCCACAGGCAAACTGCAAATTATCCAGTTGCCATAGGTAGCTTCAGATCTTTTTTAAAAACATAGACACATGTATGTAACCTTTGCAGAAGAGAATATTCAGGAAAAATTATTGGGGAGTAAACTTTCAATCCTATCCCTTTTTAACATCATGGCTACATGAATAAAAGGATGTATAAAGACAGAAAAGTCAAGAAAAGGGTGTGTGGGGGGTGCATCAATAGGGTCAAGTAACAGAATAATAAGAAAGGTGCAATGGGAGAATTGTTTTATTGATAACTGCAGATCCTAATGCATTTTGGTAGTAGCTTTGTTGAGTATCTAGTAGCCAACAATTTCTAAAAACTGCCCCTTTGATCAAATGAAAATGCATTGGGATATACAATTATCAATAAAACAATTATTTCATTGCAGTTTGCTCCTTTTTCTCTTTCTAAAAGACAGAAAAGCCAACAATAATGAAAACTGAACAATAAGAAATGATTGAAGCTGTGAAAATTTTCCATGTATAAGTTCTAAGTGATTCTCCAGATGCTACCATAATATAATTAAACTAAAGAAACTTTGGATACATTTATAACGGCAAAAAGCAAACATGATAGTGGAATCTTACTTTCCTCTGAAGTTCATGGATTGTCTGTACCACTGGTTGTAAAGCCTGATGGGCTTCAGCAACTTCTGCATTTGATTTACTCATATAATGCTGTCGAAGTTGTTCACCCTGCATTTAAATTTAGTTAGTTTCCTTTTCACAAATAATACCCCACTTAAAACTCTGAAACATTAAAAAATATACTTAGTTAACATTGGTGTGCTGTAAACCCCACCCTGGTTTCCCAGCATTCTAGACTTCCCAGGGCTGTTGTGGTCCACTTTTAATTTCGTGCATGTTCCACAGGTCACCAAGGCCACCACAATATCAAGCAACATCACGCATGCATAGGACTATTTCATGGCAAACCTCCAAAGACAGAACCAATCTTTACAGACCATTTAGATATCTAGTAATGACTTGTGATATATTATGGGCAGCGTATTTTAATTACAAATGGTTCCTAGGATCATCTTAAAATATAATAGGAAGTATTTACCTTGCAATTCATACAACACAGCCCCTTATGCAGAGCCTCGCGAAGTGCAGAGGGATATTCATATGAGCACTTGGAATATCAGCACCTCATCAAATACAAGCTGATGTTAGGAAAGACATCTGCTCTGACCATGATGAAAAGGCTACTCTATCCATATAAGTTGCTGTTTTTCTTCACGTCATGCATTGCACCCTCTGGTAGGAACTCTCTCATTTCTATGCAACATTAAACATACTGAACCACTAGCATATATTAAAGTTGTAATGGTTTTAAAGGCATCAGCAAAATGATATTCCTATAACTAAAGGAGTAGTATGACAAACTGCCATTCTGCTGTTTTGAGAAAGCTCAAAAATGGAAGAACCTGCTGGGGCTTAAAGCCCAATATAGCTTGTTTTCATTTAATCAACATTCAACATGAGTTCAGGACAATTTTACCTGCAGATTCATGGAACTGGCCAGCCTAACTAGATACCAATATAAAGGCAAGGTATTTCAAGCAATCTATAGAAACATGAGAATTAAAATCCAGCATGCTTCCGTTTTAATTCTTATTTAATTTACGTCCCAGCTATTGCCTTCACTTCTCATACTGTGCCTCAATACTTCATTTCCTTCAACTGAACACATGAAGCTGCCATAGAATCAGACCACTAGCCTAGCTAGGTCAGAATTGTCTACTTTGACTGACAGTGGCTACCCAGGGGTCTTGGATACTAGTCTTTCACACTGTTATCATTTTGTAGGATGTTCTAAACAGACATGTTCAGAAGGGCATTTTTACAAAGGAATTAGAATGATAATAAAATAAAACCATAGGAGGTCACCTCTGCAAGTGGTGATATTGTAGTCTATTGTAATGTTTATTGTATGTATCACCTTCCTTTCTTGCTGCAACATCCTCTGCCTTTGTAATTGTTTCTTCATTTTGATAAATCATGCCTTAGAGTTATTACCTTGTTACCTTAGATCATCTTTTGGCTGCATTGTAATCTTAATCCTACTGCATTGTTTATTGGAGGTCTTTGTTTCCTGAATGAATTGTTTTTCAAATTGTATAACCTGCCTTGAGCCTCAGTGAAAATGATAGGCCATAATTTAACTCTTTTAGCATTTAGCATCCTGTACTTGGGCCATGGGCTGTCAGAGGTGGGGATCCTTCTTCCGACCTTTGGAGGGGCACCACTTATGCCCATACCATTGGTTAAAAGTCTGGGCATGATTCTGGACTCCTCCTTATCTATGGAGGGCCAGATCGTGGCTGTGGCTCGGGCGGCCTTTTCCCACCTTTGGTAGGCCCGGCAACTGGCACCCTACCTCTCAGCCCAGGACCTAATGACAGTGATCCATGCAACGGTCACCTCCAGGTTGGACTACTGTAACTCACTCTATGCAGGGCTGCCCTTGGCCTTGATCCAGAGACTTCAACGGGTCCAGAATGCTGCTACGCGTGTCCTAACTGGAGCTTCATGTAGGACACACATTACGCCTATCCTGCAGCAGCTTCACTGGCTCCCAGTAGAATTCCGGATCTGGTTCAAGGTGTTGGTTCTGACCTATAAAGCCCTAAACGGACTGGGACCAGCATAACTAAGGGACTGTCTCTCCCTGTATGTGCCCCACAGAGTGCTTCGTTCAACCAGAAAACATCTACTGATGGTCCCTGGCCCTAGGGAGCCTTGGCTGGCCTCTACCTGGGCCAGGGCCTTTTCAGTCCTGGCCCCTACCTGGTGGAACACTCTGTCTGAGAACACTTGGGCCCGCCAGGATCTTGTATCGTTTAGGCAGGCCTGTAAGACAGATGTTCTGCCAGGCGTATGGTGGAGGCTAATTTTAGTCCATCAGTGCCAAGCCTTCCACTGGTCTCCCTCTATGAGGGGCTATGGAGGGTCCACTTCCGGCTGCCCCAAAAAGGGGTATAGTAATCTATCTGTCCGCTACTACCTCCCCTTTTTGTATGCTGATGGGCAGGAGTGTAGGACTGCCCCACCTTGGAATGGTTTTATTGATTTTTATGCTGTGATTATTGTTTTTATATTGTATTTTAATCAATGTTGTACCTCGCCCTGAGCCCGCTTGCAGGGAGGGCGGGTTAAAAATATAATTAATTAATTAATTCCTTTCTTGCCAAAAAAAACCCTTCAAGCTACAATGTATATTACTGTCTATGGTATGTGGCACAGCTCCTAGGTCCACATTGACTGGTGCAGTCCTGCACCGTCCTGTTCCCAATACTTAAAATGCAGCTTTTAAAGCAAATTTTATCCAGTTAAACTTATACAAGCATGAGTCCAATGAATCCAATTCAATTCAGTGGATGTCTGAGAAGGAGAAGTGTGATAGCTGGGTACCTAGAAGAGAAAAATGAATGAGGGGTAGGAGAAGCCAAACTGACAGTCTCCCTCAGGAAGTTATTTTATTTGCTTTAGCAGCTTGTTGCTTACAAGAGAACCCCACAGGTTACATCTGAACAAACAAATGTAGCAGTTGCATTAAACACAGGTTGTTGTTTTTTTCCATGTTAGAATTCGTAAGTACACTGTTCGTAAACCTAAAAACAAGAGGAATTATTCTCGTTCCTAAACTGGCTATTTTACAAAAAGCATCCCTTATCAAAATGAATTCAAAATCACCTCTTCTCGAAGTCTGCCATCTCGTAAGGTGGGGGGTATTCCAGGATGCTTTGCTGCCAAGAGTTCCATCAGGTTGTGTGTTGAATGAAGCCTCTGAGTGTCAATAAAAGGCAAACTATCACTAACTTTAACACGTCACATGTCAGCAATAAGCCAAAAACAGTTAACTTTATTATATTCCCTGTATTAAGGGAAGACATGCAGGCACAATGGCATAGAAATAACCTTTTAACCATATTTACCAGTTAGGGCAGTATTACCAGAGGTAAACATTACTACCACTATTCAACAAAACAGTAGATGAAAGAGAATGCATAGTAACTTCTTGACAGTTTCAGCACAAACCAGAAACTAAGACATAAACCGGCCTCGCCGTTAAACATTTCCTCATACAATCTTCCCACTTCAACATGAGAGACAATTTAACAGCCACAATGCACTAGAGTGTTTCCAGATTGTGTCTACTACATAGCAGAATGCTGCATATGATCTCCACAGTGAACTGAGGGTGCCAACAGTCATGTATAAAGAAGTGGGGAAAGAGACAGACAGGAATCCTGGATAGCAGTAGACTGACCTCTCAAACATTGCAAGGCTGATAAGAACCAGAAATGAGTATCTGAAGAGGGCGTACAATTTATTTTTAGAGACTACAAACAAATAATCTTGTAACAGCACATAGTTTTGTTATTTGGCTGAAGAGCTTAAAATAAGACCCCTTTAGATTACGACTACTGTGAACAGCAAAATAAATTCATCACCTATTGAGATCTGATCAGTCTATATCTGCATAGCCTCAATGCTTCCAAACCAATCAGTGAGTAAAATGATTATTTAGAAATGATCATAAAAACAAATCTGACCAAAAGGAAATTTGCTCATTTCTACTGCAGCAATTTACAGTACAACTTCTATCACTACAACCATCTGGTTCTACTTTATTAGACTAAATCTGATCACATCACAGTATGTGTCTGTGTTTAACACACATTCCAAAGGTAATCACTCACACTGATTATATTGCTAACAGCACAGTTCTGATTCTTGGACCCTAAATTAACAGAGTAAATATACTCATTTATGAGGTATGCAACTATAAATCACAATTCTCACTTGCAAACATACACAAACAGGGACCTAATGGCTTCTTTTCTTAGTTCCTGTTAATTCATAAGTATGTTTGTTTTGCACATAAGAGTCTCTGTTCCTAATAAACGAATTAGTTAAAACTCTTAGAGAGAACAGGAGGTGGCACTAATGTCAAATGAATGTAGTTTGAGTACAATAATATATAATGAGGAAATAAAGAAAAAAGAAAATGCCCCTGGACTGAAAAAGTTTTTCCCTCGGTTTAAAAATCTGTTTCAGAGATTGTGTACGTACCTGCAATGAATCTGTTTTGAGCTTTTCTTTATGCTCTTCCGAGGAACGTAGCACCTCTCTATACAATTCTGCTGCCAGGGCATATTCACCTGATAAATGACAATACTTTAGACCAGATCACTGTGATTTCAATGTGCCAAATGTCCAATGCCATCAGTGCCTTGCTTTAAGCAAACTGTTAATTATAAGCTTTAAGAGACTTATGATAAAGAGAAATAGTAATATTAATCATCAGTAAGAAAATAAAAAAAACACCGGCTTGGATTCAATGTACCATGGGTAGAGTTCTACTCACAGAAAATGGCTTTCCTATTTGGCCTATCCCACTGCAATCACGTCTGACCTCTCCCGCAAAGCTGCATTATGGGGTTCCTTTGAAACAGCACAGGATGGGTAAACGACAGTAGTCGCTTCCCACCTTGCGTGAATAGCAGCACACTTCTTCTTGCTCAATGGCTGGTTTGGATCAAGTCACTCGTATAATTTATTTTAAAAAATTATAACAACTATATTCAAGACGGAGCACAGCAACACCCTAGCCCAGTAGAAAAGGACACAAAGATATTTCACGTGTCCCCCCTAGCTGAATCAATGTTCTCTTCCTCTTTCATCAGTTTTAACCCAGTTTATAAACACAGTAAAATTTAATGCAACAATGAAATCAGATTGAGAAATTTTTCAATTATTATATATGGGAAATTTCCATTAACTTTATCAAGGATGAGAGAATATAAAGAATTTCCATTTGTTTTGAATATGTTCCACAAAGTATACCTTTCTTTAATTGTCTTTCACTGGGACTTTAAGTAGACAGCAAGCTGTCCCAAACAAATACAGGTTTCAATAGTTCTTGGACCTAACTGAAAAATGCAGTCTATGCTCTTACCACCATCTACAGTGTGAGCATCTCTTTTAACTTTATCTTGGAGCCAGCTGTGCTATTTCCAAGGCCCAATTTTTAGTAACTATAGGTAGAACATAAATTTCAAAGTGTTTTTTTCCTTTGAAGACTTAAGAGTTTCCATGTAATTCTGTTTTTTAATAGAGCAAGAACTGCCAGTAAAAAAAATGTTTATTTTTCCTGGTCTACCAAAGTCATTGTTCTTGGATAACAGTCACAGAGGTTCTTGTCTCTTAAGAAAAACAAAAAGTGAAGCCTAACTACTTAAAAGCATAAATTAAGTTGGGCCTACCCAACAAAAAGGCCTAAGACAGATTTTTGAAAAAGCTTTTCTTGTAAAGCCAAATGCAGAATTTAGAATTTGACACACCAGCACCAGGAGGCATAATCCCACAAGAGATCATCTGTAAAGTGGGGGTTACCAGAATTCTGAGTGTCAGCCTAACTGCTGGTTGCCTTAAAGGGTATATGAGGATTTCCTTCATTATAATCCAGTATCATTTCCTAATCATCAAGTAATTCAGAATTTCAAGATTTGTAAAGTATATTCAGGAAAGGAAACAAATTAATCCAACTAATATTCCACATCCCTAAAATTATGCAGCGACAAGAGGGATGGGTGGGGGAAATCACATACTTTTACCTCACTTCTCTGGCACTTTCCCTCCATAATTAATTAATACCATAATTAATAACTTTTAATGTTTTGTTTTTATTATGTTTTATTTTGTAAGCTGCCTTGAAGAGGTTTCAGGAGAAGTAGCATAAAATATTCTAAATGTGTTAATAAATAAATAAGTTTAGAAACAAATAAAATCATTTTATAAATAAAATTTTGTTTGCCCCCACAACTGCTTCTCTTGCTTCTCCTGCCACCACCACCTCCTCTTCCTCCTGGACTCAATGGAGTCTCTCTCACCCTCCCTGATGCCTTTTTGTTCCTCCTCTGTCACTTTTCTGGTCTCCAACATGCCCATGAACTTGCTCACTCTGTCACCTGCAACACTGCTGCCTCTGCCTGCCTGGCTCACCTAGCAGTGGCTCCTCCTCATATACTATACTTTTTCTGACATGCCTGACAGCAGTGCCTTCCAACCACTCTTGCTGGTGTTGACTGTTCATAGGTTTGCTAAACAACCCTCAAAATGGCAGCCCAGATCTCATAGCATAGTGCCAGGAGATACTGGTTATTTCCCTTTGTGAAATAATTTTTAAAAAGTTTTTAAAATTCTCAACTCCCTCCCCCCGCCACCTTTCCAGGGCTTTTGTACAAACCAGATGACTGACCTAGGTTTGTATAAACACCCACTCCCCAAGTCTGCACATGGCCCCAGTGTGTGGGTTTTTCAATCCACAATCCAAGGTCTAGGTTTAGCATTAGATATATGATGCTGCAGCTAGACCAAGTGTTCTTTCTTGAATACATGGAACCTAACCATGTTCCTTTTGCATTCCTAAACAGTATAACTGAATCAAGTAGACAAATTTGTACAAGCAAACAAGATGGTGTCTGACTACTGCAGAAATAGTCATGAGATGCCCCAAAAGTCCTACTAAGTTCTTTCCATCAAAGGCAAATCACTAGCAACTACAATTTGGGGGATATTCATATCAGGCCTCTATAGCCAGCCTTACTGCATGAATACAGCCTATTGCATGAAGGCATCTGAGATGAACTGAGTAAGCTTGAATTGACTAATTTCTGAAGAAAGTGTAATTTATCTTATCAGTGGCTATTTTACCTTTAATTATATGAATACCAGCTAAGCCATTCAGAGCACAGACGAGTTGCCTGTGGGCTTCCTCACATTCTGTCCGACATTTTTTCTGCAATGATGTAAGAAGTTCCTCCATAGTCATTGTGCTGAAATACAAACCCAAACTTGAACTGAGAACATATAGGACATTCCAAATATAAGACTGCCCTCCTTAAAAACATATTCGATATGGTAGTAAAACCAAACAGTTAACAACAGCTAATGTTTGAAAATGTTGATCTACTACCAATCTTTCATATTCACTTTTTACCAAATGGTTGTCAATTACTATACAGTATAGATGCTGTCTTTATTTCGATACATTACATGGCAATGATCAGAGGGGTGGCAGGAGGCTACAATAACTGCTGAGTTGAAACTAACTAGGACCATCATAGCACAAAATTAGAGAAAGAGTAAAATAGTCAAAGAGAATCAAAGTTCTTAATTTAGCACAAAAAAATAACTTAGGAAAGTTTTAATGAGTGTTTCTAGAAGTTATGCTTTTGAATAATATTTATCACGAAGCCTGCAATCTTTAGAAGCAAACAGTATTGTACTCTGCCTTGCCTAGATAAAAGATTATCTTGGGACCTCATATATGATCTCCACTAAGATATAAAAGCAACCACAAACTAGCTTGATAACCATAAAAAGATGTGATGGAGTTAACAGCTCTGTAGTTCAGTCTTCCTTTTTCTATTAGTCAGAATTCCTGGAACTAGCGAGTTACTTTGTTTGTGCACAGGAGCACAAAAGATACCCATGCGCTCTTTCATTTTCCTGTTGTAAGAATGGCTGGTTGTTCTAAAAAGAAAAGTGCATGGAGGCAGCCTTTTTAAAAATTTAAACACAGTGCTTTTTATAGGATCTACTTGTTTTGTTGCTGTACTCTTCCCACTGCAGTTGCTATGGGATTGTCACCCATGAACATTCCACTGATATTTATGGAATTCTTGGACAGAGAGAGAGAACATTTATGGCTAGTGCTGCTATGTTTGATTTATACACCCCTTAAACTTGCAGCAGTGTTAATATAGCAAGAGTTACTACAAATGTGTGCCACTGTCCCCTGCCCCTGCCAAAGAAGTACATATTGCTGCTATTAACAGTTTTGAAGCCATCAGAGTATGAACTGTTAGCAACAATGAATTTCCTACTGAAGGTCTATTTCTTGTTCAAGAGAAGCATGCAGAAACTAGTAATTTGTATGGCTGAAAAGCATTAATTGCTTAATCAGTACTTATTTCTTTGTTACAGATCAAATTGTGAATTTTTAATAGGACCTTAATTGATGCTGGGCACTGTGAAAGATTGTTTAGCACTGCTGGCTTTGTTTAAACTGTTGAGTAAAACAATAAGTTATTTGGGATATTTAATTGAGAGAAAATTATTATGGCACCACAAATAACCTCAAAATATCTGAAAAATATGTCCCATTCCACTTAAAACTACATGTAGATCAAAGGGACACATGTTCCCCAGTGATTAGAAGTAGTAATCTAAAGGAAACTGAATGTACCAGTCAGCAGACCTCCAGCGCTATCCCCTCTGTATATCATCATTGCCAACTCATGCTATTCCACAGATCCAGTATCATGCAATCGGAGGGGGGCTGTGGCTCAGTGGCAGAGCCTCTGCTTTGCAAGCAGAATGTTCCAGGTCCAATCCCCAGCATCTCCAGTTAAAAGGACCAGGCAGCAGGTGACGTGAAAGACTTCCTCCTGTATAGCTGCTGCCAGTCTAAGTAGAGAATGACCTTGGTGGGCCAACAGTTTGATTCAGTAAAAATTAGCGTTGTCTGTGTTCATGTGTGAGTCAGACCCGAGTCAGCATCAAGATGGTAAGGTCTAGAGGGACATAAGGAAGGTGGTCTGGGAAAACCTCAACTTGTCAAGAAACTGCGGTATTCTGGATAGTTATGAAAAAAAACCCTCAGACTCAACCTTTCTGAGGATCTCCTACTCAAGCAGATAAGCCTTAAATACTCATTTAAGGCTATCTGCTTGAGGAGGAGATCCTCAGAAAGGTTGAGCCTGAGAGGAGTTTTCGTAACTATCCAGAATACCGCAGCACATGGAACAGTATTTCAGTTTTTCGCAATGGTAAAAGCAAGGGAGATGGATTTTATGAAGTAGGAGCACAACAGCAGTCAAGGATCTGTCCCACCTTCTTTTTCCACCAACTTCCTCAAGACCTCCCCAAAGTGCTAAAGACTGCAAGATCAGTGCGGACAAAAGCCACTCAGGCAATCTGCACTGAGAAGGGGGAAGTAGTTTAAATTATTTCAGTTTTTCACATCTGCTGGCAATATTTTCATTAGCACAATTTCATCTGGTTATCCATCCACATTGTATCCCCTTGGGTTATTTGTATTTTTGTTCATGAGCATCTTGTAAACTCCAGTATCTGTCTTTCAAAGAACTTGGGGCTGCTGGGAAAAAGGGTTGGTGTGAAATATCTGCAACAATGAACATCTTTCTGATTGCACTTTGTGACCAAATCACACATGAAGCTGCCTTATACTGAAACACAGCATAGGTCCATTAGCAGCAGTATTGTCTACTCACATGGGCAACAGCTCCCCAGGGTCTCAGGTACAGGTTTTCCATGTCACCTACTACCCAATCCTTTTAAACTGGAGATGCTGGGGATTAAACCCGTGTCCCTCTGCCTGCCAAGCTGCTGCTGCTCTATTACTAAGCCAAAACTCCTCACTCCAAATCCATAAGCGTCAATCACCACCACCTTTTACAGTTAATCCGGTGGAGCACCAACACCTCTGCTGGCTGTATTTGTATGTGTCTTCATTTGTTCTCCCGTACAGAGAATACTTTTTGCGTGAGTACGTGGTGCTTACAGAGTGCTTGTGAGTAGAGTAATTAAAGTATAGCTTCAAAAGCAGAGCAGCCCACAGTTACTAGAGTCCTTGTTTAGAACTTCACCATACTAAAGAATTACTTCAGAAGTATCTTCTTGATATACTGATCCTGATGAATTTTACTCACCAGATGATTTTAGAATGGTTACCACAAAAACAGCATTTAGATCAAGTTTAGTTAATAAATACTACAGATGCACATCTCGTTTAAGCAGCAATGAAATTAACCTTTTCTGCAGAGGCAAGAATTCTCCACGAACAGCTTGTGGATGACAGCAGGCCTGTCTCAGGCGTAACAAAGGATACAGAACAGAAGCAACTGTCCTCCTATCCAGGCTGCTAAGCTTGAGGGACCAATCAGAAATCTTTCTAAACTTTGCCAGAGCATCCTGGCAGCACACCTCATGCTGACGGTGATAAAAGTGTCTCTCCACAGGAGAAAAATGAAGCCAGTGGGTATCTTCTGTCTGAGCAGGAATCTGAATCTAAGTATAAAGGAAACAACAAATGAACAAAGGAAACTTCAGGTGAAAAAATGTTAACAATGAAAACGGTCTTAGAACTTAAGTGTTTACTTGGTCAATCACGTCCTTCTTTGCTGACCTCCACATTATCTTGGCTATGAAGTTGTAGAGAGGCTGGGGGTTCTTCCTGCAGTAAGGTCGATACAGAAGCTGATCCCACCAATATTTTACCCAGTAAGGATCAGCTCCAAGAAAAAGCACTAACCCATATAGATCTGTGAACGAGGAAGAGCATGTTTTAATACATGTAAGTTAGGGATAAATACTTTGAACCAAAATGTTGATGTTCTAACATCCAGTTTATAAAGATCAACTTAACTCACCATCCTGAAAAATTAAATGGTTTCAAAGTTCACTTTCTTTGGGGAATGAGAAGAAAAGATGAAACTGAGCAACTGCTACACAGCAGCTTCTTTACCAACTGTTGAACTTAACTGAATGTTTCTTTACAAATACGCACATATCCTGTCAGAATTTTTTCAAAATTTAACCATGACCCCCTCTCCCCTCCAAAACACCCAGAAAAGTGGTGTTTGCACAAGCACAGATAAAAAGTACTGAAGGAAATACTGTGACACTGTTTTATGAGCTCACGGTGGCAACTCGGCTGAAGTGCCTTGGAGAAGAAAGCATGCAGGCTGTATTTTTGGGTTCAAGCCTCATTCCTCTAGCCACTTCCAACTCATTGATTGTGATGGACTTGGAGAGAAAAGTATACCTGGAATGCTTTACACTCCAAAACTGCCCCTGATCAGCTGCTGGGGGTGGGAAGGCTTGGAGCAGTGACCCACCATTTATCACACTGAAAGACCAGAAAGGGAGGCAAGAATGGGATGTCCCCTCCTCATGAGTCCTCAAAGGTCCCTAATTTGTTCCCTCTAACAGCAAACTTCATTATCTCATGGGCATCATGATGACAGCAAAAGGGGTCCCATAAACAGAAACAAGATTTCTGCACTCAAGGGATTCCCTGGGTAGGGAGAAAAAAGTGAGTTTGTAAATTTAAAAAGGTTGAGGTGGACTGAGTATGGAATGACAACAGTAGTTGATTGAGAGTTACTTGGGGGAGGGGAGTCAGAAAAAGATTCTCTAAGAGAAAAGTTGATAGCTGGCAAAGTAATAGGAACATCCATAGACAAGGAATGGGGTTCTGCATACTCTGGGATTCTCCAGGTATGCAGTTAAATTGCAAATTTAAAAAGACTCATCTGCCTAAAGGACAGATGAGTACTGAGCATGCTCACTGCCTTCTCAGGGCCTATCTAGATATGACGGGCATCCCTGGGTTCACACTGCCATTTTTAAAGTGAGTTTGCAGCTGGAATTCCCACTTAGATTTTGTTGCTGGAGTCCAATTCTGGTCTAGACCATCTCAGCATAGGGGGAGGAGGGGATTCTGCCTTCCCTTTGTCCTGTTGTTCCTGCCCAAAATAGTGCCAAAGGAGAGCATTTCTACTGTGCTAAAAGGCCACCCCAAAGAAGGACTGTGGGCAAAATTCACTTGTAAAGCCAAACCAAGCCTGCAGCCTCACTTCTTTGTTTGCAAGGCAGCCAATCCTATCTGCGGTGTGAAGCCAAAGTTGCAAAGTTGGGGCAGGATAGAAGCAACATGTCCACAGGGAAATGCCTGTCTTGTCTATATGGGATCTAAGAGACATGGAATTTAGAAGGCAGCTGAGCATCAGAGAAAAGATGGGGGTGGGAAAGGAGGTGGTAGGGTGGAGAAATTGTCCGTCTCAAGCTTCTATCTATCTTGGAATGGGAAATTAGGATCTAGGTTAAATTTCCAACTGTCTGTTTTCCCACACTTTCCCCTTAAATATGGGGCATCAACTTATATAAGTAGAACTGAGCGCTTTGGAATGTAGATGTTCTTTATAATTCCCCCTTATTCAAAATCAAACGTAATATACAAATAAGTATTATTCCTGCAGTCCTTTCAAAATGAAATCTTGAGGGGGGCGTGGTGTCGACGGAGAGGAGAAAGGACGCTTAGTGCAAGAGCTCCGTCCCCCCCCTCCAATTTCTCCTTTAAAATCGTCACAACAAAAAGAAACGCACTAATTATGGGAAAGCAGATGTCTGAGAAAAAGAGGCACCAGGTAAAGGCGATAAAAAACTTACAGAACTTTTTCTGAGCCGGGAAAGGACATTAGAGTCAGGGAGACAGCAGGGAGAGGAAGACAAAATGGCAGGTGCAACTAAAACTGCCAAAATAAGCTCACCCTCCCAACAGGACAGCTTTACTGAACTGATAAAACAAATGGAACAAAATCTGCTTGACAACATAAAAATGTTATCACAGCAATTTACAGCACAATTTGCTGAAATGAAAATCGAAATAAATAAAGCAACTCACAGTGCTAATAAAGCGGTGGAAATAAACAATGCAACTCAGATAGAAGTCAATGAGCTTCAACGTAAAAACATCATCAGGAAAGATTATTAAGGTTGGAAATGGCCATAAGACAGAGGGATGTTAAATTTAGAGGATTTAAAGAAAATATTAATACAAATGAAGAGTTGCCAAAGTTTCTGGCCTCATGGCTAACAAAGCAGCTGCAGTGGAATGAGAATGAAGATGAGACTTTAAAAATAGAAAATGCTTATAGAGTAGGATCAAGGAACAGCGGAAAGAACAAATATCCCAGAGACATCATAGCTACTTTTCAAGATGGGAGCATTAAGAAAAAAATTCTTGCAACAGCTAGAGCGAGGGGAGCACTTGACTACAACGGAACCCCAATATTAGCCTTCACTGATCTACCACCAGAAGTACTGAGCAAAAGAAGAGAGCTGAAAAGAACATCTGAGGCTCTAAAGAAAGCTCAAATCAACTATAAATGGACTAATCTTGTTCATATAGAGGTCACACATCAATAACAAATCTACAGAGCTATTGATCAAGAGTCTGGAGAAGCACTGCTTAGGGCCATTGGAATTGACTCCACAACAGAAATGGAGAGGAACACACAGAAAAGAAGAATGCTATCTGCCTTATCTCCCATTAAGAATAGCAAAATACCAGTTCGTTTGAATTAGACGATTGTTCTCAATGAGCAGGACATAATTTTTCACATTGTGAATTTTTTAAAAAAAGCATTTAATTAAGATACTATAGGGGATTGGGGTGGTAGGGGGGATAGGGGGTAATTGCACTTAGCCCTCATTGTCTTTTCCTGCTCTTGGAATTGGTATTTTTATATCAATAACCTGTTAGGTAATTACCTGCAGGTCACCATGTCAGGATTGTCTATATGTGGGGTTAGGGGAATGGGAGAAAGGGGTGGGGAAGGGGTGAAGAGGGAAGGAAGTGAAAGTCAGGAGAATTTATGGTTGATAACTATCTTTAGGGGGAAAAGAAGGGGGGAGGGGGGAGGGAAGAAGGATTTGTTCTTGTAATGTTGTAGTGATTCAATGATAGTTATGTATTATTGCCTTTTTTCTCACTATTTTCAAGCCCAAGTTTATGACTAAAGTTTGTCTACCTTTTGTGAAACAATTTTAGACTATCTACTAGAAAGATATTTTATGCTGTATACCACAAATGAAAAAAAAAGAAATCTTGAGGCAGAGGTTGGTAGCTTTTAGAATTTCAAAATTAAGGGCACATGCAGTGGTAGTTATTTACTCTGCACTAGTTTGCAATCTTTCTGATTAGTTGGTGTTTTATGGCCTTTGTGGTAACTGGTGGCTTTCTTGAACTTTATTTAATTTGTTTGTTTCAAGCTTGTTAGCCTCTCCATGCTTTGAAAAAGAGGGATAAAAATTTTGGAACTAATAAAATAAATAAACTGGTTGAAAAGTGTGATAGCCGCAATCAATCATGACAAGAATCTAAGAACCACACACTTAACTTCACATACTGAAGGCTGATTTTGGCCCCTCAAATAGCAATCCTCCATGTAACATAGCAACTTTCTTTGGAACTCGAGGGGACTTCTCAAAGCAGTTTGTGATATGCTGTTCAAAAGAACAAAGTCAAAAAATCCAGTTCTGAACTAGTCTTTTAGAGCCAGACCAATATTTAATAAGCTTCATAAACTTCTGCATGAGAATGGAAGGACAGGTTGCTCATGCAGATTGTTTAGAAGTGAGCTTGGACTACAGTACCCTTGAGGTTTTACCCTTCAAAACTACATTTACTTGCTGACAGATGAAAAATATTAGCTGTTCACCTTCCAATCCTCGCTGCACAGGTGTACCGCTTACACACCAGCGATTGATTCCACTCAAACGGAGAGCCATTTCTGCAGCCTAATGAAACAAAATATAGTGAAAGTTCATGAAAGCTAGAGAACAAGTCTGCCTCATGATGTCATCAAATACAGATTAAAGGAGAACTGTAATACTTTTAACCAGCCACAATTTTTTAAAACACCTTTAAACATTCTACATTAAGACAATTTCAAATTAAGCACCTTGTGGACAGTGAAGTGTGTATATATGTGGGAGCACATAACCATATTAAGAACCCAACGCGATGGTGACTTCTTACTTCAGCCTTAACGAGTATCCCAGTAGGAAGGTGACTCAGTAAAGAACTTTATGGCTTTGGAACCAGCTTTTCCAGTGTTCTCAGCTGTTCCCTCTCTTCTTCTGCTCCCTCCACACCTTGTCCTAAGGTTCCTGTTACTCAGGCCCTCCATCACTGCGTTCTCTTCTTTTCTTCTTTGGATCCCTTCCTCTTACATTTTTTATCACTTTGCCTCACAGGGGTCTGTCTACACATATTTTCTCCCTAAAAGTGAAGTGTTTAATGGAAAATATTCATCGCAGTCTCCCTCTGCCAAATGTTGTGTGGACCAAAATAGCTTATCTTTAGTCAATGCAGATAGTTTTACAGCTTCTAGACCAAAGGCAGATCCTGTGCCTCTTCAGATGGTCATTAAACAGACTAATATCTTCCTTTAAACTATGAAGTGGAGCAAAAGACTTGATGACCTAGTTCTTTAAACTGTCAGAATACATTATGCTAAGTGGGTTTTAAAAAAAGCAGGACTGTACTTCATAGCCAGTCAAACCTCCCACAGGGAAAACGTTTAATAGAAAACACCTCCAAGGGAAAACAGATCATTAGTCATTTCTGAAGGATGAACAAGGGCAAATTTACATCCTGGTGCACCATTCAAGTAGGCTTGTCATTTAAAAAAAATGTTTAATGCTTTTCACGTTCAGCTCAAGCATGCCCAAGAGAGTCTTCTCACCTTTGCTGTGGTGCATTCTACCATTTGTGCTTCATCCAGACAAATTCGCCACCACTCCACTGCTACCAAGGGGCTTGGGATGGCCATATATCGCTTTTGGTTTCTGAAACGGCGGCCATCTTCACTATTGCTGTGGGGAATGTCCACATAGTTCAATTCACTACGAAGGACATCATAGGTAGTAATCACTACTTCTTGCTCTGCTAAGATGTGAGGCTGCAGAAAACCATGTTTCTTCACTCCTTGATAAACCTGTATGGAAGTTTGCACAAAAAACCACACTGTAAATGATGACAATGAAGAGGTTTCATAGTTGTGGAGAAAAAAACAGTCCAATGAAAACTATTTCCTGTTTTACAAGTGAATTGTAATAAACTGAAAGCTTCAAGTACATAGCACTGATTAAATATGGTTTTAAAATGCAGTTCTCTGTCAGTTGGTGTATTCTGCATTGTTTCATATTGTAATGACAGAAAGGATTTTAACAAAGAAAAAGAAGTGCATTCAAAATAACTCTTAAATCTTAAAGAACCACTTGGGGAAAAAAGTGCTAACTGGATAAAAAAATTGACTAAGAAAACATACAATAAAAAGCATGTATGACATAACTGATTCATGAAAAATAAAAGCAATATACTCTGAAAGAAATAAACACAACGCTGTACATTTAACCCCACTAAAGAAATACAGCTGAGCTACCAAAATGGGTCTGCACTAGATTATTTAGGCAAATAAGGCAAACTAGTGAATCTCAGAAATTGAACCATATTTTAGCTTAACATTGTAACATGTCCAAAGGAGGACATTTCAACAAAGATGGTGAAAGATCTGGAGACCAAGTCCTATGAGGAAAAGTTGAAAGAGCTAGGTATGTTTAGCCTGGAGAGGAGGCAACTGAGAGGTGATACGACAGCCTTCTTCAAGTATTTGAAGGGCTGTCACACAGAGGAAGGAGCGAAGTTTTTTTCTGCTGCCCCATAGGGTTCGACCAGAAACAAAAGGTTAAAATTAAAGTAAAAGAGTTTTCAGCTAAACGATAGGAAGAACTTGCTGACAGAGCGGTTCCTCAGTGGAACAGGCTTCCTTTAGAGGTGGTAAGCTCTCCTTCCTTGGAGGCTAGATAGCCCTGTGACAGCAACGATGATTCTGACTCAATATGAATGTACGCAGATCAGGAGAAGGAGGGCATGAATGGATGACCCCATGTTAGACTCTCATGGCCCTTTCTTACATGCCAATGGTAATGCTGATCACCTCTTTGGGGTCAGGAAGGAATTTTCCTCCAGGCCATACAGGGGGTCTTGGAGGTTTTTTACCTTTCTCTGGGCATAGAGCAGTGGTCACTGAGGTAATGAAAGAGAAGTAGCTGTGAATTTCCTGCATTGTGCAGGGGGTTGGATTAGGTGCTCCTTAAGAGTCCCTTCCAGCTCTATGTTTCTCTGTTATCCTTACAATTTCATACTTGTTGTTTTCAAGTATATTTACTGGTATTTCCATTTGCCTCTCAAAAACTTGTAAGGATTGCCATGAACATTATTACTACAGAATAACTGATATTTATTGTAACATATACAAGGCAGCAAAGTAATCAGATGGAAATATATTCCCATTCCATGCACTAACTGCTGTACTTCATCTAAGGCACTTTCTAAATAGCAAATACACAGCACCTGTAACATAATCTTACCAAAACTCGAAGGGAGGATGATCTCACATGCCTGTTGATCTCATCGACCCACTGGTGGCAGATAGAACTAGGAGAGATTATCAGAGTTGCTCCTGTGGGAACTGGTTTCATTGCTATAATGCAATGGGGACAGTAAAATGGCTTGACCTTCAAATTTTCTTCTTTATAGTTCACACATTCAGCATGCTGCCACAGATGACAGTTTAGGCACTGTACACGTGCCTTATAGTCTACTAAACCAAGCTCACCACAAATGCATTCAAAGCGGTAATCAGATGTATTGAAAGGAAAAATTGAACCAGGATGTTGTACAAAAGTGCTAGCATGTCCTTGGGAGACTGGAGATTGTTGTTCTTTCTGTTCATCAACTTCCTCTGAGTTTTCAGGAACATCAGTAACACTGCATGCTTTGTCTTTGGGAATTAGCATATTGCATGGCAAATCAATAGACACTAGGTCAACAGGTCTGTCCTGGGTATCGTCAGCTTTCCATCTCTTTGGATCCAATTTTGAACTTTTGTTGTATTTGCTGGTTGTACAGTAATCATGGTCTTGTGCTGGAAGAGGTGATTTAATGACATCTGCAGAGGATGTGCCCTTATCTTCCAATTCTTTGGTTTCATTTTTCTTCTTCTGGAAGGTATTTTCCTGGATCTGATTTGAACTTTTTCCCTAGTTTTTTAAAAAAAAGAAGAAAGGAAACAAATCAATTAAATCTAAATTACCAACACTATGACGGGGATCCAGTCGCCCTTCTGAGAACAGAAGGCATTTCTCTGTACAGTGGGGTTGCTCATTTCCTCCATGCCAGCAGGAGCTTTTTGGGATGGGCCAGAGGCACTATACCAGGAAGGCTGTTTCAGGTGGGTGGCCATGTTGGTCTGCAGAAGAAGAGTAATATTTGAGTCCAGTAACACTTTTAAGATCAACAGAATTCTTTACTCTCTAAGGCTTATATCCTGGAAATCTTGTTGGTCTTTAATGTGCTCTTGCTCTTAAATTAGGAAGGGAAACCAGAACTTTCCAGTGCGCTCACAGAACCCTGTATTTGGATATCTGGATCCTAGCCTTTGTAAAATCCAAGATGGTGGCAGGAGATGATGATGAATTGGAACAATATGTATATTTAGAGCTTGGGTGTATTCTTTCCATAAATTTTTAAAATATGCACTCTCAACCACTTTTAAAAAATATACCACCACAGATTCAGTTGTTTTCTTTTCTCTAATTTAGGATTATTATAGGCAAAAAAAATCCAGCCACTGCTGGAGTGATTCATTAATCTGTGCACTCCCATTACATCCACAGACACACTTTCCATTATACATTATTTCACCTACCAACTTTCATCAAAACTAAACTCAGTTCTTCTGATATAAACTAGTCAAAGTTTATTTTCAACCTTATAAAATGCCCTGGGATGGTTCCAAAGATATCTTAAGCAAAATTTGGGACGATGGCTGAAGTGCAGGAAAACACTGAATGAGAAGGCCTGATAAGAGCTCCCATATAGCCATTCCCACATGAATGTCATGCACTCTCATTCATTTAACTGCTGCTGTACTCTTTTCCTCCCAAAGAAGCATCAATATAGTCCTCAACATTTATATAGAAACAATATAAACTAAACTGTTTTTCAGACAGGAAATTATCTATCTCCCATCTTACCTTTTTCTTGGATCTATTGCAAACCTTCTGTTCTTTGTAGTTCTTGCCCAACTTGAAAGAACCTGCAAGTCCATGGCCTTTGACCTGTTCTACTGCCTTTTCTGCAATTAGTTTTTCCAAAGTTCTTTTAAGAAGTCGACGGTTACGCTGTATGTCATATTTGTATATAGCATGGACATACTTAAAAATAGCAAAAATGGATGCTCCCTTCTTTACATTCATTTCCTTTATAGCTGCTAAGAGCATTATTCGCAAGCCTGCATAAACAAATGGACAGGTAAAAGTTATGATGAGAGGCTGTAACATCTTAGATACTAATAGCCAAGTGGCCCTGATCTGTGGATACTTAAATCCAGAGACAGGAGCCATGAACAGACAAGATAGAACTTGCTATGCATATGAAAAATACTCCAGACTTACAGAAAAATCTGAAACCAATCTCCCCTTCAAAAAAAAAACACCCAAATGATAAAAGGAGCACCCATAGCTTTAATCAGATGCCTTCAGTGGCTGTTGCTGGGCAACCATAACAGTTTAGCCAGTATTCCAGGCTTTGTTTCTGTCAGTAAAAGGCAGGGCCCTTTCCTGGGCTGTTTTGGCCTTTGAGGGAGGACTCACTGAGGCCAGGCCCAGAAGCAACCATCAGATGACTTGATATCACATGACTTCAATGATTCAACCAGGCCTAGCTGCTTGCTAATGTTCAACAGCAGCCCCATAAAATGGATGAGAGGAGAATGTTGTAAGCTGCTTTGGGCCTCCGCTGTGGAGAAAGGTGGGGTATAAATGAAGTAAATGAATAATATAGCTGAAGATGGAGGCTGCAGGAAAAAGGTTGGTGGGTGAGTGGGAGGGAGGGAAGGAAAAAGGAAGCATGGCAAGTTAAGAATACAGTAGTTGCCAGGAGGAGGAAAAGAAGAAATAGTGTGGGAAAGGAAATACAGGGGAAAGTGAGGACCCCCCCCCCACAAGTCCTTGGCATTCTCTGCTCTGTACCTGGCTCAGCACAGCACCTGAAACCATGCAGACTTTATCCCAGGGAGATGCTGCAAAGGGAAGAAAAAGGGAAAGCTGAAGACAAGGGAGCAAGTAAAGGTAGTTTGGCTAGTGGATGAGAAAGAGAGGAGGAAAAGGAAACTTTCAGGGAAGGGAAAGAATAAATTATAATAGGGGGACAAGGTGCTTCCTGCACGTCCTTCAGGGTCCCCCACTTGTACTCATAATTAGGAACTTAATTAGGAACAGCTTAACTGTATTTCTATAATTGGGTTTCTATTAATTTCCATTTATAATCAATTACTAAAATGTTTAAATTAATAAAAATGAACAAATATTCATAGTATTTCAAACTATTATTCATACTATTTTTAGTATCTCAATCAATTTAGATCAGCTCTAATTTGATAAACATCTTTTTTTGTAGATTAAATATGACAGTTCAGTAAACACAGAGGAAAATGTGGGGGTTGCTATGAATTGTTTTGTTTATTTCTGTGTAATGTAAAAAATATTTTCAACTTAGAAGGAAATCTTCAGAAAAATCAGATCAACTCACTTTTCATGCTTGTGTTTAGTTCTATTATTTTATTTCTGGTGATCTGTAATTATTTTGTTGTTGTGTAATTTTTATACTGATATAAAGCCACACTGCAGATAATTTTGAAGGCTAAATATACATACTTTTAAATAAATAAAATGGCTAACTAATACAAGTGATGATTTTGTGTAATACATACATTCACTACTCTACACTCAGACAGAATTATGGATCTTATGTCTGAAGAGTGAATAGGAAAAAAGGGGCAAAAAAGATAAAGTACAAAGTAGCACTGAACTATGGCAAATAAATGATTGCCCAGCACAAGCCTAAGCACAGCAAGCATTGTAAAAATTCTGTTCTCAAGAGTAGATCTCAATTATAAACCCAGTGTGATCTTATTAGGTATACTTCACAAATCACCTGCACAAACTTATTAGTAAAGACTGGAGCATAAGGTGTGGGTTTCAATAATATCTTCTGCCATTTCTGGAGCAGGAGGACTTCCAGGCTTCAATAAGTCACCTCTTCAGTATGCAGAACAAAGCTTTCCTTAACATAGCTTATGGCAAAGTATATTTGCTGAATAATACTTACTAGGATACTGCACTTTCTTCTTTGATTTAAGTTCCATTTTCTTTATGGTTTTCTTCTCACCTCCTTCAGTGGGTTGCGGTGGAACAAAGAAATTTACCAAGAAACCCTGAAAGAGATTTTTTTTAATAAGATCATTATATGGACGCTTAGTTACAGTGGTGATGCTTAGTTAAGTGGATGCTTAGTTACAGTATTATTCTAATGGTAGTTACCAGACACTAAGTCAACAATATCAAGGACATATGTATATATACGTTCAAGGCTCAATTAGATGTTACATTTTACACAGGTTCATCACAGGGACTTGCAGCTGTACTGCAGCTGCAAGTTCTTAATGGCAATTCCATTTAGATGTACCACAAGTACCCAATCTGGACTGTAGCCATGGCAAAGGGACAGACGGGGGTCCTGCCTCCCCCCATGCCATTTTTCCTGAAGCAAAACAGCCTTTGGAGTGCCATTTGTCTCAATGGGGGCTGCAAGTGCAAAAAACTGCGGCACCAATGCAATGATATAAATTGTACCACTTCATCTGCGGAACAAAATTAAGGATGTGATTGAAAGACCAAGATTTAAAAGGTGTAGTAAGGGAACAAATACTGAATCTCACTTCTTAATAGTTTGCTCTTCATTAACCCTAATCAATATTCACCAAAGATAGTTTTTAAAGGAAATTTGGCACCCTAATACTACATATCAACCATGAAAATGCACTATGACCTGTGTTAAACAATTTACAATTACAGCTTATCATTATTCATGTAAAAATTACAAAAGTTGAAGACAAAACTTTACTTTCATTCTGTTAATGCTTATATAATATATATTAACCTAAACACGTGTTAGGGGTACAGACCCAGAGGTATAGTGGCTGAGTGGGAGGAACCACCCTCTCTGCAATAACAACAACAACATTTGATTTATATACCACCCTTCAGGATGACTTAACACCCACTCAAAGCGGTTTACAGTATGTTATTATTATCCCCACAACAAACACCCTGTGAGGTGGGTGGGGCTGAGAGGGCTCCTAGAAGCTTTGACTGACCCAAGGTCACCCAGCTGGCTTCAAGTGGAGGATGGGGAATCAAACCTGGTTCTCCAGATTAGAGTCCCACACTCTTAACCACTACACCAAATCAAGCATTCTTAACCACTCTTAACCACTACACCAAATCAAGCATTCTGGGTAATCGAGTGCTCAGTAACAGCTCTTTTACAATAGTGTTGTATATATAACTTTTACGGTAGTGTCTACACAATTACCATATCTTATTATTTGTTATTACTATCAAAGAATTCTAAAACTTTTGTGAGTCAGGATTTCCCTGTCTTCCTGTAAAGGCTAGTTTTTCTTCCCAGCAAGGCTCATTCTTATAAGGTAAATGGAAATAATAAATCATGCTTTCCACAATAATTCTATCTTAATAATGATGTTTTTACATTTACAACCAAATGCTGTTTCTTAATTATCAAAGTTAAATGAATTAAGAACTGCCACACAAGGTCAATTTACATTGTCAATCCTAATGTATAAGTAAATTCAGAAGGTATATTGGAGTTCAAATGTTAACTTTTTTAAGTGAATGCTCCGGTCTACATACATACCCACTTACAAACACATCGACTGAATCAACCCTTGAGTAGTGAAAAAACATGCTTTCATCCACATACCTATCACCTGTTTCTCACCTCAGGTAACATCAGAGCATCTTGTTTAACATCTTTTCGAGAGTGTGTTAGGATAAGAGCCAATACTTCTACTGTTTTCCCAAGACCCATCTCATCAGCCAATATTCCTCCAGGCCACTGAGGCCCTGCAACTGGGTGCTCACGGATAATGCTGAAGGTCAAAAATTCATCCTTGTTAAAGACAGTAAAAGCATGTGCTGCTTTCACACATGCTGAATAATGCATTTTCAATCCACTTTCTACGTACCTTGCAACTGAATATTATTGTGAGAAATGGGAAAATCCATTTGCAACAATCACGAAAGTGCATTGAAACTAGATTGAAAGTGCATTATTCAGAGTGTGTAAAAGCATATGCAAAATTTCTGACTACAAATTTCACTGAAGGAAATTATTTCTCTGGCATTCTCTAGCGGGTAAAGAAAATTCTCAGTATCTGTGTTAGAGAATAAGCAGACTATTCAGTCTCTAATACAGAAAACCAACTCAAAACAAAATCCTTCATAAAATTGTTTTAATCCTAGTAAATATTTTCACAAGATTGGGTATGTTCAAGTGTACAGTTCATATTTTGTTGGTGTTTGTATGGCTTATGGCTTCGGCCGGAAAAGCAATAAACATATTATTATTATTATTATATTTTCACAAGAGATGATCCAAATATTGTCAGCAAAACAGAATGATATGGAAAAATGATTACACTGATAGTCTAAATGAATTTACCACCTGTCATATTGTCTTATTTTTTCCTTGCTAAAATATTTAAAAGACAGATAGGCAGCATTTCATAGTTTAATCTTAAAAAATGTGTATGCAAAATATTTTTGTAAAGAATGTGGTGAAGTGGTATTCACAGCATTTGCTAGAAGTGCTTCAATTGTGTGCTCTTTAGCTATAATACAAAACCCAATAATCCTTACCAGCCAGTAAAAGGATTATAGTAGAGTTTTATTCCATCTAAAGTGATAAACTCTCTCCATAAGTAGTGGAGGGCATTTTCTATTGATGGAAAGAAAAAAATGAGATTAACACACATGCTGCTGTTATTCACATTTGAACTTCATCTTACTTTTTCAAGAGTACAAAAATTTCAGTTCTGAGGAATGCTTTTTCAACATTCCATACACACCCATTCCTATGTCCCTTTATTCTTTCAACTTCTATAACAAAACATGCCCAAGTATCACAGTTATAACTCTTACAAATGAACGAGAACTTCAGCAGCCTGGCACCACCACTTATTATTTTAAGGATTTTACTTGCATCAGTTCTTATCAAATGACCCTGTAAAGATAGATCAGTATCTTTAAGCGGTATATGAGGATTGGAGGACTTGAGAGATAATGATTTGCTGGGGGCCACCTAGTTAGTTTTTGGTCAGTTAGCTATGAACACAGCTCACAGCTAATTCTTTTTATCAGTTGTGCTACATAAGTTCTATTACTTACACTCCCCAATCAATTTTGTAAGGTGAAACAAGAGTTATGAATTACAGGGAGGCCATCAGAAACCGGCCCTCAGGGTTAATGTGTAAGTCTCTAGAGCTCCATCAACTTCCAGATCAATTGTGCAAAGCAGAAAATTGGAATGCAGCAGTCTAGTTGCTATATTCCATGTGGAATAATTTAAGAATGCTGTAACCTGACATTATTTTCTGCCCATGAGCCTAACTCAATGAATTAAGCAAAAACTAGCAAGGAAATTGCCAACAATATGCATATGTGTTCAGCTGCACGGCTGAAGAGAAAGGAAAGGATTTCCTGCGGGGCTCTATACATAATTAGTCAGCTTCTAAATAAAGCAATGCACATGGCCAAGTAATATAAGGCCTAATTTAAATAGCATGGGATAAGTTAAATAGACTGAGCATGGTTCTTTGGGGTTGGTATACTGTATAAACTGGATTGCTAGCACTTTCATGTGCAAGACTAAAATGCCAGGGATTTGTGGCCCGCCCAGGAGTAGACAGTGTTAGGGTCCTGATGCTGCAAATGCAGGGTGAGCAAGCTGGGCTGAATGTGACAATGAACAAGCAGAATGGCTAAGGGTTTTTTTAGCACGTTTGTCCTCATGCTTAAATTTTAAACTGGCTTTTGGCAATGAATTTAATATGTTTTATGGGCTTCAGTCTATTTCAGCTGCATGTTTTACACATATTTATTTATTTTATTTATTTGTTTCAAATGTGTATTCCGCCCTCCCCGCAAGTGGGTTCAGGGCGGATACCAACATATTAAAAATACAATTAAAAATTCATATTCATTAAAACAACATAAGCTTTTAAATAACATAAAGCTTTTAAATAAAAGCTAGAAATTTAGAAAATCAAACAGTGAAACAACTTTCAGAACAGGAAAGGCTAAACATTTTGGGCTTAAGTTTGAAACAACTAACAAGGGCAGGGAGCAGAACAGAGTTTTATAAAACATGCATATTGTGTAACAGTGAAGAGGATTTTACTTTTTAAAAAATTTTCCCCATACAAGAGCTGAGGAATACTGAGGAAAGCTCTATTGCATGTGAACTTCCCAGAAGTATCTGCTGTCTGTGTAAAAAACAAGGATACTGGTCTGAATTAGGGTTGCCAAGTTCTCTTACCCTACTGGCAAGTCTTTGTGCACACATGCATGCTCCAGACGCCAACATGATGACGTTTCTTCTGAGACTGACATCATTGTGCAAGTTGCAGGACTGCTCCTGCATTCTAAGCAGGGCAAATTCTTAAAGAATCAGCCCATTTGGGGCCCAAATTGGCCCAGCGCAAAGCACAGAGCATTCTCTTGGCCTGTGCAGTGATGTCACTCCTGGAAATAACGTTGTCACACCACACTGGTACATGCCTCAGGAGGCTCATTCTCATGCCTTTCCCTCCTGCTGGCCAGGTAAGTGGGGAAGGGCAGAAACTGGGAGCAGGAGATCCTCCACCCCCACCAGGAAACCAGCAACCCTAGTCTGAATAGGCCTATGGTCTCAGCCAGCAGAGTTCTTATTGTACACTTCAGTTAAATGTCTTTTTCTAAACTTTTTTCTAAACTGTGTAATGCACTCTAAGTCAATGTGAGAAAGGTGGACTCTAAATCAGAGGTTTCCCGCCTTTTGGATATAGTGACTAGGGGTGTATTATTTGGGTTTCCAATTCGGGATAAATACCCAAATCGGAACCAGTTCTTAAAGATTTGGGAATTCCGAATTGGGCTCAGCATTGTAGGCCTGATTCGGGAATCCCAAATCAAAGCTTTCCAAAGCGATTCGGGTCACTTTGGAAAGCTTCAGGCAGTTTAAACCCCATGCCAGTCAGCTAGAGCAAGGGTGGGGTGGGGGGTTAAAATTTAGAGTGCTCCCCATGCCGCTTGCAAGCCAGTCAGCTGGAGCAAGGGCAGGGGGTTTAAACTTTAAAGTGCTCTTGGAGGGCACTTTAAAGTTTGCATCCTTGCTCCAGCTGATTGCTGGGGTTTAAAGTTTAAAATGCCACTTACAAGTGGTGCCTGTGGCAGCCTCCTCCTCCACCCAGCCGGTTGTTGCAGTGGCGGCCTGCCAGCCAGGTAAATCTGGGAGGGAGCTGGGCCAGGACAAAGCTTCCCCTGGCTTTTTCACTTCGATGTACTCCAAATCTTTACAGAGCATACCAAAGCGGTTTAAATACCCAAATCCTGAAGCGGCTTGCTGCTTCGGAATTCAGGTTATTCCAGATTGTTTTCTCACTTTGGGTAAACCCGAAGCAGGAACCCTGTGAACACCCCTAATAGTGACCCACAAGCTGAAATTTATTAGATACAATGACTTATCTAGGGTTGTCCCAAGGCTTTCTGGTGCCCTAGGTATGATCTTGGTGCTCATTTAACCCAGCATTATTTTCTACAATGGCCAATATATGTTTTAGAGAAACCAACAAACATCAAATCCTACTATGAACTCCAGGCAAATGGCATTCTGAAGCACACAGCCTTTGCATATAGGGCTACACTTCCGCCTTTGACCACCTAGTTCTTCTCTATTACTCTCTCTAATCTCCTTTAAGATTCTAACAGGGCCGGATCTACGGGGGGCAGGAGGGGTAGTCTGCCCCCGGCGCCGCCAGGGAGGGGGCGCCGGGAGCAGCTCCCAGCTGCCGGAGCGCGCAGGCGGCAGTGTGGGCAGCCTCGCAGCCCCCGCGCTGACTTTTGCCTGCCCTGCAGGGCAGGGGGTATGCGGCAAGCCGGCCGCCCCCTGTCCTGCGGGGAGGCGAATGCCGCGGGCAGCCTCGCAGTCCCCCGTGCTGTTTTCGCCTGCCCTGGAAAGCAGGGGGTGCGCAGCAAGCCGGCTGCCCCCTGTCCTGCGGAGCAGGCGAAAGCAGCGCGGGGGGCTGCGAGGCCACCCGCGCCATTTGCCTGCGGGGAGGTGAATGGGGCGGGCTGCTTCTCAGCCCCACATGCTGACTCCATCCGCCCTGCGTGATGACATCACCAAAGTGACATCATCATGCAGCGTGGGGAGCGTGTGTGCACGCGCTGTGCGCGCAAGACAGTAAGTCAAGGGTTGCCCCGGGCGTGGGCAACCCTGGATCCAGCACTGGATTCTAAGAAACTCACTCTAGTAACCATCAGGACACATTTTATTTGATTCTTAATCTATCCCCATGTGTATACAGTGAAGAAAAAAATACCAATGAATGTATGACATGGAAGATACTGTTACCAGGGTCAGGCATTAGGTTCCAAAATACAGGTTGAAGCCTTGCCTCAAATTAAGCACTGACATTAGTTCTTACTGGAGCCACTTCACACATGATCATTTGTGTATACCTATAAAGTTACTAGTTGCTAGACAGCTTCCCCCACCCATTACTGATGCAAAGGGAAGGGGAATTGAGAATGTGAAAAGTTGGCATGGAGGGAGAGAAGAGAAAGAAATCAATGCAACGGGCAGGGGCAGCCATTAAGGAGGGCTGGCCTGCAACCCACTTTCAGAGTCTTTGCAACCCACTTCTGGGTCCTGACCCACAAGTTGGGAAACACCACTTCAAATAACATAAATAAAAAATCAAATAAATAATAAGACTCGAACTGTGAGAGTTTCTATAAAGTATGTATGTACAGTTTCTATTTCTGAAAATGTTCTTCCTGTTAAACAAAGGGCAATGTCTCCATTAGTCACAAAAGATACTGGTCAGTTAAATTCACAGGAAAATCACAAACATTTTCAACACAAAGCAGCAAGAATGAAAGCCAGTGGTTGAAATGTCCTAAGTTAATTTGAAATAAAGCAATGGATGTATGAATCCAGATGGAAGAATTCAAACTAGAAAGTTTCAGTTTAATTTATTCAAGCTTAACAGCCCATAGGCCATACACTATAAACAAAATTTAAGAATTAAAAATAACAGTAAAACAAAAGTTATCATGTCAACAATGCAGCTTTTGCAAAGGATACTCAGAAGTAATCTTAATCTTAAAAGAGTCAGGAATGGCCAATACTTCAGTAGCCATTTTTAAAGAAATCTCTCTCTGGCTATTGCATGCTTTGGAAAATTTAAACTAGAAAAGATATTTTTAAAGAAGTAATGAGTGCAAAAATCCAGATGCCCAGTACTGGCGTCAGGAAACAAGTTTATGAGGTGATCTGAAAAAATATTCCTCACAAATTTCTATGTCAAATGCATCACTATGAAGTTCTCCCAGTAGCATTATGTTTAAATTCATATTGACCTTGACCATTTCAAGATACTTACCATTAGTAGGTACGTTTCTGAAATTCTCTCGCTGCAGCATCCAGTTTACAGCCTCACTTTGATACTGTCTTAGTACAGGAATCAATGCAGAGTGCTGTACATTTTCTTTCAAAAACTCTGTTTCCTTCTGATGAGTATGCCTCACATAGTCATAAAGCTCTTCAATATTCTGCCGTTCTATCTCTCTGTCTGACTCCTCCTCCTCATCTTCCAGTATATCTAAACAGAATAAAAGACCAACTACTCACTATAATCTGAAACCAACATCTTGAATTCTTTAAGATGTACTTATTTATTTGCTAAACAGAAATTTTACCTATTACCCAGTTTCCTGGGGGAAAAGTGCAGATGACTAGTGAAGGCAATGGCAAACCACCCAGTATAATGTCTGCCAAGAAAATGTCGTGATGCGACGTCCCCCCATGGGTCAGTAATGACTCGGTGCTTGCACAGGGGACTACCTTTACCTTTACCTGTTAATACAGTACAAACAGACAGTGTGGGGTAATGGTTAGATTGGCAAGCCAGGATCTGAAAGACTCAGTCTCAAATCTCCCCAGTGCCATAAAGCTCACTAAGTCTCCTGGGGCAAGTCACACATTCAATATAACCTACTTTACAGGGTTGTTGCAAGGATAAAATGGAAGAGAAAGGAGCAATGTTGTAAATTATTTTATGTCCCCACTGGGGAGGAAAGCATGGTATAACTATCTGAATTAATAAAAACTGGAGGAGCCAGCAGCAATTTTGGGACAACACCTCTTCCAGGTGTGAGCATAAAGTACTGCCTAGAGCCACAGGCAAAGTGGAACTGAAATCCCTATGTTGCTGAGGGAAGGAACAACAGTTGGAGGCAGTTGCTGGCACTCCTCTTGTCTACTGAGGCTCAGTGGGAGGAGATGTAATACCAATGGAAGCAATGCAGACACATTGCTTCCATATAGCCACTCCTTTCTCTGATGCTTTTAAGCCTCACGCTGCTCAAGCACTTGCGCTGCATCATGCACCTGCCAGCTGTCTCAGTTCTGCTCCTGCAAGCACTCATCATCACTGTTCATGCTGGGCCAGTACTGTGCTGCTAGCCTGGCACTGCACCTTCTGGCTTAGAGGGCTTTCCTTGCCCTTCTTTGATGGTGCTCCTGAGGCTCTGGTGATGAGGGGAGAGAGCTGAACTACAAGAAACTCACCTTGGTTCAAACAGAAATATAGAATTAAAAGCAGGCTGGATATAACACCAATTCCATGCAAAGGGATAATCCAAATCAAGAGGAGTCTCGATCATCATTTCTAAATCCACTAACTTCCAGCACAAAGCATCATGTCTAGATCCTCTAGGAAGGTATCTACTTACCTTTAGCAACTACTCCAATAAAAATAAATTGAACAACATCAGAAGTAATAAAGCTTTCCAGAGGGATGAGACAAGGCTGTTCTCTTTCAGCATTGCTCTTTGCCATCACTTTAGAACCCTTAGCTGCTAGGATTCATGAAAATGATCACATTCAAGGTATAAAAATAGCTTCAAAAATTCGTAAGTTAAGTATGTTTGCTGACAACGTGCTACTATATATCACAAAGGCAGAAGAATCCTTACCGCATCTACAGTAAATCCTCGATCTATATGCTCAAGTTTCTGGTCTAACAACTAATACCTCTAAATCAACTGCACTCCCTATGAATATTAAAACACAAACCAAAGAGAAAATCTGCTCAAAATATAATTATCAACAGGCCTACAACTACTTTCTGTATCTTGGAGTTAATATTCCCTTTAACTTCAATCATCTAATAAAATATAACCACGCTCAGAAAATCAGAGAAATAAAACTAGACTTACTCAAATGGAACAAACAGCAAAACCCATGATACAACAGTTATCATTTAGTCAAAGCATTTGTTCTTCCAAAAATAATCTTCCTTTTCCGTGCCATCCCAGTATCACTACCAGCAGAAACAGTGAAACAATGGCAATCCATACTCAATAGTTTCCTATGGAACTATAAATGTCCGAGAAGCTCCTTCCAAGTCCTGAGACAGAAAACTACCAATGGAAGCTTCAACTACTCAGTGTCATATGCAAACGCTATCAGCCTTACAAACACAATACAGATGGTATGAAGAAAAGAACAAGAAGACTAGTTACAAATTTTGAAATCTCTCCATCACCCCATGACAGTACAAGAATTATTGTAGAGCAAACGTAGTTCCCACCCATCTCAGTTCAAATAAGTTTTTAATGAAAATACTTAGTTTGGGACTCCTACAGAGCAAATTTTTTCCCAAAAATATCGCGCTACTCTACATTTTTATCACAAGACTGGTTTCTACCTGGAAAAGGTCAAACAATCTGCAATTAGTGGAGACAACTTAACATCACAAGACTAATAGATATAGCGTCAAAAAAAGGTATACTAACAAAAGATGAACTAAAAAAGAAAGTAAACAAGACTATTCCCTGGTTCTCATCTCTCCAACTCTCTCATAGGGCTGCACAAATACAGTTAATGGATATACTATATAAACCTAAATCAGATATTGAGAACATATTAGACCAGCCAGATCCAACCAGGAAAGGCCTTATCTCCAAAATTTATAAAATTATCATCCAAATCAGCAAACCCAAATCAACAAACTTCCAGACAAAATGGCAACAGGATTGTGGAATGGCATTAACTACTGACCAATGGGAAAAAATCTGGATATCAAAATTACTCAACTCTCAAGAAATAAACAAAAAAATCCAAACATACAAAATCATAACATGGTGGTACTATACACAAAACCTAGCAGCAATTACATCATCATATTCTCCTCTGTGCTGGAAAAAAACGTGCAGAAATCGGAACATATGCACATTGCTGGTGGTAATGGCCAATAATAAACAAATTTTAGCAGGAGATACTACAACACTTATATTATAACTGACTACAAAATTCCACTTTCAGCACAGCTCATTTTCTTGGATCAATGGAAAAATCTCAATATCCCTATGATAAGACACAATCTCATAGCCAGTTTGTTAATAGTAGCAAAAACAGTGATAGCCTCCGTTGGAATAAACAAACACCTCCATCAATAAACCAATGGTTCTCGAAAGTATGGAACCATTTTATCATGGAAAAAAATAGCAGTCTACAAAAATCTAACATATATCCTAAAATAGCAATATTCTATAAAACAGGGTTGCACTTACCTGTAGCTGTTATTCGTCTAGGTCTTTGGGCAGGCACACATTGGGACTGCACAGGCAAGCTGTTGGAAAGCTTTTCAAGCTCTCAGACGCTATACAGCGCTCCTCCACAGCAACACGCCTGCGCAAAGCATTCCCACCAAAAGCGGCGTTGCTGGGTGGAGCGACCCTTCCTCCCTCAGTTCCTCCTATGCCACTGTAAGGTGTCATAATCTCACAGTGGGGTGGGAGGGAATGTGTGCCTGCACGAAGACCTAGACGAACAACAGCTACAGGTAAGTGCAATATTGTTTTTGTTGTCAGTCATCAGTGCAGTCCCACATAAGGAGTTTCTCATCGAAAAACTGAAGGAATGGAAGGTCTGAACGCAGAGCTCCTATCTCTCCTACCCTCCTTAGAGAGGTTATCACAACCAGTAAAGCGACCTTCCAAGAGGGAAAGGAGCGAGTGAAGGGTGGGGTCTTCTCAAACATGAGCTTTTGCAAGCTCAAGCCCTCACTATTCCAGCAAGACAGAAACATGGTAAGAGATCTAAGAAACCAATGTGAATGAACAGAGAGCTCCAGAATAAGCTAAAGGAGAAAAAGGAAATGTTCAGGAAATGGAGAGAATGACAGACCTCTAAAGAGGAATAAATAAGGGTTACTAGGTACTGCAGATCAGCCATCAGAGAAGCCAAAGCTCAATATGAACTGCGTCTGGCTAGGGGGACTGGCTACAATAAGAAAAACTTCTACAGATATGTGAGAAGCAAATGCAAGATAAAAGAGGCAATTGGACCACTGATGGGAGTGGAAGGAGAAACTCTGATGGAGGGCAGAGAAAAAGCAGACAGGCTTAATGACATTTTTGCCTCGGTTTTCTCCCTGAAGAAGTTGAGCCCATCTAGAGATGGCAGTAGACATGACAGGACACCTGGGGGGCTAGTTGACAGAGAGGTTGTGGAGAGGCACCTGGCTGTACTGGATGAATACAAATCCCCTGGGCCGGATGGCATGCACACAAGAATGCTCAAAGAACTTTCTAGAGAACTTACAGAGCCTCTGTCCATCATCTTCAAGGCCTCCTGAAGGACTGGGGATGTGCCGCAAGATTGGAGAAGAGTGAAAGTTATCCCAGTCTTTAAGAAAGGGAAGAAGGATGATCTGGGAAACTACAGGCCGGTCAGTCTGACTTCTGTTGCTGGGAAGATATTAGAGCAGATTTTAAAGGGATTGATCTGTAAGCATCTGAAAGACTGCTTAGTGATCCGGGGAAGTCAACATGGTTTTGTATCCAACAGATCTTGTCAGACCAACCTGGTTTCCTCCTTTGATAGAGTGACGAGCTTACTGGATCGTGGGAACTCTGTCGACATGATTTACCTGGATTTCAGTAAAGCTTTTGATAAGGTCCTCCATGACATTCTAATGGGTAAACTGGAAGACTGCAGACTGGACTATAGGACAGCTCAGTGGATAGGGAACTGGTTAGAAGACCGCACCCAAAGAGTGGTGGTCAATGGCGTTTCATCAGATTGGAGGGAGGTGTCCAGTGGGGTGCTGCAGGGCTTGGTTTTGGGCCCGGTATTTTTCAATATTTTTATCAATGATCTGGATGAAGGGGTAAATGGGTTACTCATTAAATTTGCTGATGATACCAAATTGGGAGGAGTGGCAAACACCCAAGAAGATAGAGTTAAAATTCAACAAGACCTGAATACTCTAGAGAAGTGGGCGGTTGTGAACAGGATACAATTCAACATAAATAAGTGCACAGTATTACATCTGGGACACAAAAATGTGAAGCACAAATACTGGATGGGGGATACACTTCTGGGTAGTAGTGTATGCAAAAGATCTTGGAGTAAGAGTAGACTGTAAACCAAATATGAGCAGTCAGTGTGATGCAGTGGCAAAAAAAGCGAACTCAGTCTTGGGTTGTATCAAAAGGGCCATTGCATCGAAATTGCAGGAGGTCTGCCTTGGTCAAGCCACACCTGGAGTACTGTGTTCAGTTCTGGAGGTCTCACTTCAAAAAGGATGTGGACAAAATCAAGAGGGTGCAGAAGGCAGTGACGAGAATGATCAAGGGTCTGGAGACTGAGCCCTACAAGGAAAGGCTGAGGGTCTTGGGAATGTTTAGTTTGGAGAAGACAAGATTGAGGGGGGACATGATTGCTCTCTTTAGATATTTGAAAGGCTGTCATCTGAAGGAGGGCAAGGAGCTGTTCCAGTTGGCAGCAGAGGATAAGACTTGAAGAAACGGGCTTAAATTACATGCAGTAAGGTACCTGCTGGATATTAGGAAAAATGTTTTCACAGTCAGAGTAGTTCAAAGGTGGAATCAGCTGCCTTGGGAGGTGGTGAACTCCCCTTCACTGGCAGTTTTCAAGAAGAGGCTAAATGAATATTTTTCAGGGATGCTTTAGGCTCATCCTGCATTGGGCAGGGGGTTGGACTAGAAGGTCTGTATGGCCCCTTCCAACTCTGTGATTCTGTGAATTCTGTGAAGAGAGGAGGTTAAGGTCAGAAGAAGCTAGGGGCTCAAAGGGTGCTAGTATGAGTTGACCCAATACTAGAGAGAGGCTCCATTGTGGCAGCAGGGCCCACCTAGGCGGGAAGGTGTTATTCACCCCTTTCAAGAATTGCTTAGAGGCCTGATGCAAGAATACTGTTCTAACATCCACGGTTTCGTGGAAGGAAGAGATAGCCGCCAGGTGGACCTTGAAATGAAGAGGCTGCCAAACCACTCTTTAGTAGAGACAGCAAGCAATATGACTGCTACAGGGCAGGAGAAAGGAGAGAAGTTTGTGGTAGCTGTCAGTTCTAGGGTGGCAGTCCCTGGCAGTTAGACCCCCAAGCCCCTCACAGCGAGCACACAGGTGCATTGGTGGAAGAAACTTTATTCAGAGATCTATTCAGTTCAGATGTTCACTCATAGGTAGAAGTTGGCAGAAGTGATTATTCAAACAATAGGACTACAGATTATAGGGGACGTTCTCCCGCCCTCTGGGCCATTTGAGTTCAGGCGCAAAAACCCAAAAAGTTACATGGGAACAGATTAGTTTAGTCTAGACAAAGTACAGAATGGGATAATTCCCTCCTGTGAAAAAGATACATTTCAGTACACAGCTGCAGCTCTGGTCCAAGGACACTCAGAAGTGAAAGCGCATATTTCTTAGAGATAACAAAGAGGCCATTGGCTCCTCCGGAAATTAGTATTAGCAGTCTAGACACCCTCAGGCGACTTATATAAAATGCATAAAATACAGTATTTAACTTTGGCATTATATCTGTGTAAGTATAAGATGGCATGTAAGATGCAGAACACAATAATGGCACGGACGCTTATATCACTCTCGGTATAAAGTGCAGAACACAACAATGGCAATGGATGCTTATAACACTTTCAGTATAAGATGCAGAACACAACAATGGCATGGATGCTTGCATACATGACAGCAGCTACCCATCTAGAGAAGCAAGCCCATTTGTGCCCTTATGAGGACCTAGTGGATTGTTTACGGGCATTCAGCATGACCTGAGTCACTTCTCTGGAGAAGGGGGCTGTGTCGGTAGCAGAAGCCAAGCTGTAAATTTGAGAGCAGCCACATTGTGGTGTAACACCTGCCCCCTGTGGATGAGGTCTGGAACCTCCAGGAGGTGGATATACGACCCTCTGGACATCTCCCACGGGGTTGGGAACCAGTCCCTGCACGGCCAGAAGGGGGTAATTCGAATGCAATGTGAACTGAAATGATGGATTCTGCTGAGCACCTTGGGGATCAGGGGTATGGGTGGGAAGGCATAGAACAGGGCCCCCACCCATGGGAGTTGAAAAGCATCCCCTAGGGAGTTGGGGTCCAAGTCTTCCAGGGAGCAGAAATTGTCAACTTTGGAATTTTCTGCTGGTTTTCCCCACTCTCTGAATATGGGGAGTAGGTAATGAATATTGATGGACCACTCATGATGCAGTTGAAATATTCTGCTCAGGGAGTCCGCTCTGTTGTTTCCGGTCCCCGCTATGTGAACTGCCTGAAGAAAGATGTTGTTTTGAACTGCCCAGTGTCAGTCTTGCAGCCTCAGAACAGAGGGTCAATGAGGCTGTTCCTCCCTGCTTGTTGATGTAGTGTTGTCCGTGCAGACCTGGATCCTCTTGTTGCGGAGAAGATCTGTAAAAGAAGCAAGGGAGTACCTAATTGCCCTCGGTTCCAGAACATTAATGTGCATAGAGCGTTTGGCGTGAGACCATATCTCCTGTACAGACAAGTCGCCGCAGTGCACGCTCCAACCCAAAAGGGAAGCTTTTGTGGTGATGGCAATTTCGGGTGTTTGGATACCAAACAGCATTCTCCAGAGGTTAGTCTCCAAGGTCCACCAATCAAGAGATCTGATCATCGTTCTGGGGATGGAAAGCTTCTTCCCCTGGTGGTCTCTAAGGAGGTCGAAGTGTCAGATAAACCAATTTTGGAGTGGCCTCATATGGAGGCGGGTGAAAGACACTACACTGGTGGTGGATGCCATCAGAACTAGGAGTTTCTGAATTAGTTTGGCTGGTTGGAAGCGGTCTTTCTTGAACTGAGTGGCCAGGCATTGGAAGGATCTTACCCAACTCATTGGTAGGAATGACCTCCCAACTGTGGAGTCTAATCTAGCCCTGATAAATTGTATGAGTGGGAACTAGTGCAGATTTTTCCCCATTGATTATCAACCCCAGGTGGGACATAGTTTGGACAGTAATCTCTATGTGTTCCTGGAGTCGATTCTTGGAGGGGGCAACCAGTCATCCAGGTAAGGGTAAACAGCGCAGCCCTGTGACTTCAAATACGCTACCACAATCGCCATGCATTTTGTAAATACTCGGGGGGCAGAGGAGAGACCGAAAGGGAGGACTGAATACTGAAATATCTCCCCTTGAAAATAAAATCTAAGGTATTGCCTATGGTCTGTGTATTGTGATGTGGAAATAAGCAGCTTTGAGATCAATGACTGCGAACCAGTTATTGGGCTCTAGGTATTGTAAGACACTGGAGAGGGTCAGCATTCTGAATTTTTCAACTTTAATGAACAAATTAAGCTGACAGAGATCCAGAATAGGGGGGAGTCCCCCATCATTCTTTTCTACCAGAAAGTATCTGGAGAAAAAACCCTGGAGAGTCTTCAGGTGGGATCCTCTGAATAGCCCCTTTCACCAGGAGCTCTTCAATAACAGGTGAGAGAGCCTCCCCTGGGCACGTAGAGGCACTGCAGGGTAACGATAACTGCGGTAACTTTGTGAAATGCAAATGGTAACCAGAACGCACAATCTGGAGAACCCAGGAATCAGTAGAGATCAATGCCCAATAATCCACGAAAGGGGCCAGCCTGTCCCTAAACAGGCAGGGTTGTTGGGCAGTTAGTCAAAAGAGGGGTTTCTGACTCTGTCCTGGCTTCAGGGAACTCAGTTGAGGTTACCTGGACCTAGACTTCCCGGATCGTTTAGTGCTTCAACGAGGGTAGTTGGAATACAGCTTATGTTGGTAGGATTGATAGGGCTGATACAAGTACCTCGATCAGTGTTGATAAGGCTGGTGACCCTGGTAGTGCTGTTTAAAAGGGTATTATTGTTGATGATGCTGATGTTGGGGGGCAATGACCCCTAGTGCTCGAGGTGTCTGCTGGTTTTTCTTCATTTGCTGAAGGGATTCATCAGTATGCTCAGAGAACAGCGATGAGCCCTCAAAAGGGAAGTCCTCTATTTTGTTACATTTCTCCTGGGGAAGAGCTGTAGAATGTAACCAGGAGTGGCAGCGAAGGACTATAGCTGAGGTCATTGCCCTGGCTGAGCAGTCTGCAGAATGTCTGCCCACAGATATCTGTTGTTTGGCAAGCCTCATGGCCTCCTCCTGAAGCGCCTGAATGAGCGCCCTTCGTTCAGCGGGCAGGTCCTTGGTATAGTTTGACAGGCGATCCCACAGGAACAGGTTGTATGATCCCATGATGGCCTGATAGTTTGCAATTCAGAATTCTAATGCTGCAGAGGAGTATATCTTGTGTCCAAGAGATTCTAGCTTATGTCCCTCTTTATCCACTGGGGATGAGTGTGAACTATAGTGGTGTCTAGATTGCACTTCCTCAGTAACGAGGGATGAAGGACGTGGATGCGTGAATAGGAAAGTGCAATCCTTCTGCTGCAGTTTGTAGGCATTTTCATTCTTGCACGATGTGGCAGGGGATGAAGCTGGTTTGTCCCAAACTGTGTGCGCTATGTCCAGGAGATCTTCCACCGGTGGAAACGACACCGAGGCTGGAGTGTTAGAATAAAGTGCTTTGAGCACTTTGCTCGTGGGTTTCGGAGTGGCAGAGGTCACATCCAGGTCCAGAGCATGCGCCATCTGGAACATTTGATCAGAAAACAGGCAAGAATCTTCATTTGGGGAGACAGATACGGTGTCCCCTACTGCCTCATCTGGGGATGGATCCGAAGCTGGATCTGACACCAGCTTGGAACGGTGAGAAGCTGCGTCCTCTCCTTCGAATTCAGACAAGGCAGGAGAACGTTCATGGAATCGAGATGAACCTGAAGTTGAGCTCATCGGATCCAGGAGCAGTGGAGTCAGCACCATGCCCATCGGAACCGAAGGTGGAACCGATGGGGCGAAGAGTGGTGCAGACTGCAGTCATGCAAGGAAATCCTGCCAATTTAGGATCTGCTTGTGAGGTGCGCTCTAAAACACAGCTAATGGAGTTTGAGCAGCCAAAGGCAAGTTCCATGCCAAGGATGAAGGAGCCATCGGTTCTGAAGGCGCCCAGTATTGACGGCAGGCACGAAACTGAGCTCGGATCCAGCAAGAAAGATTGGTGGATCTCCCCAATCGGGCTTATGCTCTCCTCCTCCCTGTGCAGCAGGAGGGTAAGCGGCGGTGATGGTGTCGCTGGTGATTGAAGGATCTCTTCCTCAATGGAGCAGAAGACGAAAAATGATGGTGACAGTGCGAAGGCATTGACACTAACTTTCAAAGATGCTTCATTTTAGCCTTGCATTTTTTGGCCAGGGGTTCCGACATGGCTCGATCCCTGTGGGAGGATAAGCGGTGCTTTTTCGATTCCGACTTTGACTGCGCGCCCTAGGATGGAAACAAGGGCCTTGTGGGGTCTGATGCTGGCTCAGGCGTTGGAACCGAGGGGCAGTTCCGATTCAGATCCGGTGTACTGGCCTTAGAGCTGGAAGGGTTGTGCTCAGAGCATGACTTTGGATCCTGTTCTGCTGTTCAGGATGTAGTTGGTTTGTCGGAGGCAGTAAGGGACAATTCCCATAGCGCCGCTTTTAAACACGCAGCCCGATCATTTCTGGCATTGGGGGTAAACTGCTTACAGTGTTGGCAGGCCCCTACATTATGGTCCTCACCGAGGCAGAGCAGGCAAAGTTCGTGCTCATCCGAGCAAGGCATTTTCGTCCCACAGCGAGTGTATTTTTTGAATAAGGCTTTCTGAAATGTTGTAGACATCACAATCTCGATCGACAGAGAAAAGAGAGAGCTGAGAGAAACGAAGAGAGAGTGAGAGACAGAAAGAATCTTCCTTAACGGCAGCAAGAAAGGAACTGAGGGAAGAAGGGTCGCTCCGCCCAGCAACACCGCTTTTGGCAGGAACATTCAGAGCAGGCATACTGCTATGGAGGAGTGCCCTCTAGCATCTGAGAACTTCAAAAATCTTTCTGATGGCTGGCCTGTGCCTGAGCAGTCCCAATGTGGGACTGCACTGAAGACCGACGATGAACAAATGGTTACCTTTTTTTTTAATATATCACCAAAAATGAAGCACAAACTCCAAACCAGCTATATGAACTAATTCTCAATCATAAAACCAAATAAATGTGAAGGTATCACAATGTCAAAATCAATACAATTAAAAATTTAGGAAAATAAAAAAAACAAAAGTAAACATCATCAATGTTAGAAAACTGGATTCTATGTATATAGTTAATATTGTAAAGACTGTTATGATATATGTTCTTTTTCATATGTATCTTTATAACTATTGTATGTGTTTAAAACACATACAGAGAGAGCTTATGATATTCGCCATATTCATAAGCCTTTTTAATAGCATGCAGCAGGTCTGACTGCTAACACAGTCCCCGATTTACAACCTCAGAAAGCACTCCAGCTCATCTGCAGTCAACGTGTTACAGGGTGATAACATTTGCAGGGTATAGTGTTGGTGTCTAGTCTTCAATCCTATCAAAGACTACTGCTTGTCCCAATTCATAACCTCCATCAAGGAAGTACTCCAGTTTACCTACAGGGAATTCTGAGAATAAACTGGATGCAACAGTAAAGCTTGAGGAGAATGTTGAGGCCTGGTCATCTCACAATAGAGTTAGTGTATAAGCTTCTTATTTGCCTCTAACTCTACACACTTCCATGAACCAAAAGATTTACAAGTGTGGGAAACAAATATCATATAAGAATCAAAACTGAAAACTGTTAAGATTTTTTATCATTTATAATGTTATTTATGATCTTTTGTGGGACCAAAAGTCTTACTGGGGAGGCAGGATAGAACTGACAGGGGCATAATCCCTTTTCACTGTAATAATGAAAGGCACTATTGTAAAGCCGCATTTAAAATACAATAATACACTGACATTATTGATGCAATGTACTGCACACAAAAGTCATACTCAATGCCTTCATATCCCTTGATTTCAATATTTTAAATTCTAAAGACTGAAACAGAGGGTCAAGAACAAATGCAGACATCTAAAAGATGTGTTTTAAGGAAACAAAAACAAACACTGCTAATTACAGAAAGGCATCTCCAGATGATGTTTCCATGCATGTTTACAACATTTGGTGGACATTTCATCAGTCACTGAATATTTCCCAAGTTTTTATCCCCCATGTGAGAGAAACATATTTTATTATTTTGCTACACCAAAGATTTTTGTGCATGCAATTTACTTTGTATCATGGTCTCTGAAGACAATGGAGAAGCAAATTATCTTCATCATATTTCATTTTATTTATGCTGAGAAGTGCCAAAACCCTCCTTACTATACCAAGATGGCTGACAGGGGAAATTAAAGTCATCTAAAAAGTGGCAAGGATACAAGAATATTTTCTTCAACATTTTTCTCAGTTGTATACATATGCTTTAATTATATAAACCATGTGTGTTAACACTGATAGTAGATAGTTAAAGCTACCTGGAATTATGAAATGGTAGAATTTTTCCATCAGTTTCTGAATGAGTTGGTTGGCTTTCTTTATTCTACCACCTCCATCACTAAGGAATTCCAGTTTGCTTAAGCCATGTTCTAGAAGATATATTCCAACCTGTGAATTAAATTAACAGGAAAACGAAGTAGCTGGAGTTTAATAAAATACCTTTTCCCAGGAAAATATTGAAATTTAGGAGGGAATTGAAATATTAATATCTTATCAAATATAAATAGCTTATCAAACAAACTTACTTTAGGTTGTTGTGGTTTTTCCGGGCTGTATTGCCATGGTCTTGGCATTGTAGTTCCTGACGTTTTGCCAGCAGCTGTGGCTGGCATCTTCAGAGGTGTAGCACCAAAAGACAGAGATCTCTCAGTGTCACAGTGTGGAAAAGATGTTGGCAGGTCATTTATATCTACTCAGGAGGGGTGGGGTTGAGCTGAGCCATCCTGTAAGAGTTTCCCAGGGTGTGGAATGCTAATGGCAGGAGGCTTCACTGTATCCTGAGGAGGTTCTTTTGCATATGGATTGGTGCTTGATGTGCTAATCTTCTCCGCAGGGCTATTGTCGAGTATAGAGTGTTTTGTTAGCCTGGTGTTTTTCAGAACTGGAAACCATGCTCTGTTCATTCTTAAGGTTTCTTCTTTCCTGTTGAAGTTTTGCTTATGCTTGTGAATTTCAATGGCTTCCCTGTGCAGTCTGACAAAGTAGTTAGAAGTGTTGTCCAGTATTTTGGTGTCCTGGAATAAGATACTGTGCCCTGTTTGAGTTAGGCTATGTTCAGCCACTGCTGATTTTTCAGGTTGTCCAAGTCTGCAGTGTCTTTCATGTTCTTTTATTCTTGTCTGGATGCTACGCTTTGTGGTCCTGATGTAAACTTGTCCACAGCTGCAGGGTATACGGTATACTCCTGCAGAGGTGAGGGGGTCTCTACTGTCTTTTGCTGATCATAGCATCTGTTGTATTTTTCGGGTGGGTCTGAATACTGCTTGACGGTTATGCTTTTTCATAAGCTTTCCCATCTGATCAGTAATTCCTTTGATATATGGCAAAAACACTTTTCCTGTAGGTGACTGTTTTTCCTTGGTTGTTTGATTCATCCTGGGTTTGATTGCTCTTCAGATTTCATTTCTGGAGTAGCCATTTGCCTGAAGTGCGTGGTTTAGATTATTAATTTCCTCATTGAGAAAGTGCGGCTCACATATCCGTCTTGCACGATCCACTAATGTTTTCATTATGCCTCTTTTCTGTCGGGGGTGGTGATTGGAGTTTTTGTATAAGTACCGATCAGTGTGAGTTGGTTTCCTGTAGACCTTGTGACCTAACTGAAAGTTTGCTTTGCGGATGACCAAGGTATCCAGGAATGGGAGTTTTCCCTCGATTTCTTTCTCCATTGTGAATTGTATGTTCAGGTGGATGTTGTTGAGATATTCAAAAACCCCATCAATTCTTCCTCCCCATGGCTCCAAATGATAAATGTATCATCCACAAACCGGAACCATACGCTAGGTTTGTGGGGTGCTGATTCTAGAGCTGTTTTTTCAAAATGTTCCATGTAGAAGTTTGCTATAACTGGGCTGAGAGGGCTCCCCATGGCCACCCCATCCATCTGTTCACAGAATTCGTTATCCCATTGGAAGTAACTGGTTGTCAGACAATGATGGAATAAGGCTGTTACATCCTCTGGGAAAATTTGATTAATAAGTGCAATAGTGTCTTTTACTGGAACCTTGGTAAACAGGGATACAACATCAAAACTGACAAGTATGTCTTGTGGATTGAGTTTCAGAGAACTGATTTTGTTGATGAAATCTGCTGAATCTTTGATGTAAAACGAGGTTTTCCCGATGTGGTCCTGCAGGAGATCTGCCAGATGTCTAGCTAATTCATATGTTGGTGAACCAATGGCACTCACAATGGGTCGGAGTGGGACTGAATCCTTATGTATTTTAGGGAGTCCATATAGTCTAGAAAAATCAAAGAGTCCAGTAGCACCTTTAAGACTAACCAATTTTATTTTATTGTAGCATAAGCTTTCGAGAATCAAGTTCTCTTCATCAGATGCCTGATCTGAACTGGTCAAATACAGAAGAGGAGGGGAGGGGAAAGAACGGGACATATATCACAAGAAGACAGGATGCAATTAGTGTGAAGGCAATCAAAACATTCCTTTGCTTGTAAATGTAAACATCTCCTTTTGGTGTGGAGTCAGTTTGCCGCAGTGAAGGTATACAATTCCTATGTAGTATAAGCCCTCGATAACCACAGCTCTCCCTGCCAGCTGCATCTGACAAAGAGAACTGTGGTCCCCGAAAGCCCACACGCACTCAGGCTGAGATAATTGACAAACAAAGCCCACACCAGGCGTCTCTGGGCTCCCCCAGACCACGCCTCTGTAAAGGAAATCTGTTACCTGTGATAATGTGATAACCATTCATAGTCTCTATTCAGTCCCAGCTTGACAGAGTCAAATTTGCATATGAATTCCAATTCAGCAGCCTCCCGTTGGATTTTGTTTTTGAAGGGTTTCTGTTGAACCACAGCGACTTTTAAGTCTTTGGTGGAATGTCCTGGTAGATTGAAGTGTTCTCCCACTGGTTTTTGGACGTTTCCATTTCTAATGTCAGATTTGTGTCCATTTATTCTTTTGAGTAGAGGTTGGCTGGTTTGTCCAATGTACAGAGCATATAGTCTAGGTAGCTGTGCTTCTGTCTTGCATAGTTTTCTGTGCGTGTCGGGATGTAGTGAGGAATTCTTGATCAGCGCATTTGTTAGCCTGGTGATTTTGCAGGTGGGATCTCGTTTTAGTTTTTTGTAGGTGGAGGGGTCCAGGAGTTCCTTAATCTTCTTTTTGTATTCCTCTGTTTTCATGATCACTGTAGCATTGCCTTTATCAGCTGGTAGAATGATGATGTCTGGATCTGCACTGAGGATCTTGATGGCATTTCTCTCCTTGCGTGTTATATTGCTGGTGGGAAGCTTTGCCTTTCGTAGAATCCTGGCTGTCTCTCCTCTTATTTCCTCAGCTTCCTCTTCAGGTAGATGACGAATGGCAGCTTCTACATTTGCAATGATGTCTTCCACAGGAAATCTGGTGGGGGTGACTGCAAAGTTTCCTCCCTTTGCCAAGATGGAGGTTTCTTCTGGTGAGAGTTGACGGTCTGTCAGATTGATGACAATGCGTGCATTGTCGAGCATTGGGCTTGCCTGTCTTTTTTCCTGTAGTTTGTTAAACTTCTGCTTCTGTCTGGATGTGTGGTTGGTAAAAACTTGTTCCATCTTCCTGTAGGTGAGGTTATCGACCTTGTCCCAATCCTGACTTCTCATTTATGGCTGGTGTTTTTTTTGGCATTTTATGACCTGCCAACATCTTTTCCACACTGTGACACTAAGAGATCTCTGTCTTTTGGTGCTACACCTCTGAAGATGCCAGCCACAGGTGCTGGCAAAACATCAGGAACTACAATGCCAAGACCACGGCAATACAGCCCGGAAAACCCACAACAACCATCGTTCTCCGGCCATGAAAGCCTTCGACAAAACTTACTTTACTTTAGCACATAAAATTGTACTATTAAGCTTTTTTATGGAATTTATATAAATGACATAGTATATTTAGCCTTTTAAAAACAGCGCCATCCTAAGCTGAGTTACCAACTTCCTAACTCCCCAAACTTTCTGAGCCTGCAGGAACATTTGGCATTTTGAGAGAACGTCATAGATGCCGAGCTCAAAACAGTAGCTATAGAAAATGGAACCAAGCACAAAATGGTTGCCACCTGTCCAGGCTCCATTCAAAGAAAGCTGCAGAGGTGCTTACTAGTTGAGCCTTTTAAATGGAGATACCAGAACCTTCTGCATGCAAAGCCAGTGCTCTATGAATGGCCCATGGACCCAGTTGTAAAGCATTCTTAAGGGGAACTCAATAAATGTGCCTGGGTATTGTATTCAGCAGTTCAAACCAAAAGTCTACTATTTATAATATAGATGTTCTGAAACTGGATCCTTAAGCATACTTATTCGGAAACAATTTAATAAAGGAATGGGTGTTACTTTCAAGCAAACATTTTTTGAGATTGGGGTACAAGAGATGCAAAACAGCACTCATACGTCAAAATAAACCAAACAATGCTTTTCATGCAGGTGAGATTTTTAGAAGTTGCAGAAATCCTCTGATGAAGAGAAGTCTGTGTCTGTTCGTATGAGTGTGTGCGCGTGTGTTTCATATTTACGGGGAAGTTAGAATCTGAGAACAAAAGAACAGTGTAAATGTGAACTGTAAATTACTATACTTTCCAGCTGTCTTTTTAAAAAGTGTTGACTTTGATAAGTTAAGCAAGGAATGAAGACTGTCACAGCATGAATTGTCAACAAATAATCATAGGATCAGCTAGATAAAGGTACGGATAGGGTGTAAAAATTCTACAAGCAGTAATAATTAATTGTCAAAATAAGTCAGCAAGTGAAAATGCAGTAGAACTTAGGCCCAGAACTAGTTTTCAGTGCCAAAACAAACATCAAAAGCTGGCTTCTGAGTATATGAAAACTGACTCCTCCCCACTCATACACCCCACCCCACCTCTAAGACCTGCACGCAGTCTGGAGCATTTAAAAGCGATAAAGAATATCTTTTTAGATACAAACCTTTGCTGGGCTGTGCAACAAGGAAGGCTACAAAGTTTTCACCAACTCTCCTCTACACAACACTGACATGGTACAGTTTGGCAGAGAATTCTGCAAAAAGCAATTCCTATTGATCACCAAGAGGCCTGCTGCAGTGGCCATCACCAAACAGAAGCAGTACAATGTGAGTAGCAACTTCTGCTCTCTTCCTACAGCATGATCAGCTCAACTTCATCTGAAATGGCTGCACCCAGGATGTACTCCCTGCTGATTGGCTGTGCTGTGGACAGGCCTTTGCCACAGCCAGCTGATTGGGGACACTGCTGTGTGTCCTTTTTTAAACAGAAAACTAAGGCATTTATACTTTTAAATTCCACAAATATGCCTACTATACAATTTAATGTGCTAAGTTATAAATTATGCATTTTATGTTGTTAAAACAGCAAAATAGGTTTACGATTGACAGGAAAATAAGTACTGCATATATTTCAATTTCCCCCCAATATCTGCTTTTTCTGGAAACAAAACAAAACAGAAAACATTTCCCCCACTCCCACAGGGCTTCAAAGTTTCTGGAAATTTTACACTTCTACTAATTACATAAACCAAGTACCTTTAAGCACTGAGCATCTCCAGGTCTTTGATAAAGCACAATTAGGCTCTTCTTTTGCAACCACATCAAGTCTTCCAACATTTCATTACTTAAAGATGATTCAACAAACATATCTTCTTCATAAGCACTTGGAAACGATTCTTCTCTCCCATCCATCTTCTCAATGCCTCTTGCTTGTACACAGATACACAGGTGATCACGAGATTCTGCTTTCATCAAGGTATAACTCTTTTTATAGAAATTCTCTGCTGGAAGTTGTTCAGGAAGAAGCTGAAGAACCATCTCCCCAAGCAAAGCCTTCCAAGAAGGATCAGGATAATATGGGGATATCACTATATTTAGTTGTATCGATAAAGAAGTTAAGAGATGGCAAGAATCCTCAGCTTCATCTATAACTGTTGAGAAGCTCAAGGATGACAGATTATTTCCTTTATGAGTCAAGTCTTCATCAGTGCTATCATCATTTATAACAATAAGGGATGTAGAAGATGAGCTTGTACCTGCAACAGGGTGTTCTTCATCCCCTGCATCTAAATCTGTCATCTCATTTTTCCGGTCATCATGCATATTCCAGCAGAGCTGCTTCTTTTTCTCATCATTCACCCTCACTGGAGGAGCACGTTTTCTACGGTTACTCATTTTGATGTTCTGTTAAATGACTCTCTAGTCTCTGTAAAACAGATGGATATTAGTCTATTACATTACCTGTACTTATCATTACAGGTTGGATATGGACAATAATTTCCACTAATGAAAGGAGTCATTTTTATTGATGATTTACTCATGCTGTAGACCTCCAATTCACCTCCATGCTATTCCTGGATGTGCCTGGTCTCTCAGAAGCAGCATTTCAGGGAGACTAGTGGGCAGCAGCAGGAATGGGATGGCCTTCCATTACCAGATATTATCACTGAGGTAGGTAAATGTAGTCCCCTGTGCAAGCACCGACTTATTACTGATCCATGGGGGACATCGCACCACAATGTTTGCTTGGCAGACTTTTGTTATGGGGTGGTTTGCCATTGCCTTCCCCAGTCGTCTATGCTTTACCCCCAGGAAACTGGGTACTCATTTTACCCACCTCGGAAGGATGGAAGGCTGAGTCAACCTTGAGCCAGCTACCTGATCCACCAGGATCGAACTCAGGTCGTGAGCAGAGCTTGGGCTGTAGTACTGCACCTTACCACTCTGCACCATGGGGCTCTTTATTATCACTGAGATCCAACCCTATATTTTGATGTTCTTCAAAATCTAGATGATTATTCAAATATTCATTTCTAACAACCACCTCAATCCCCATCCACAAGAAAACAAGTGAAAATGTAATTAGATCGCAACATAACAAGACTTTGTGGAGGATACCCACTGTATTTATGTGTTTGTCTTTTGCTGCTATGTTAAAAAAACTTACTAATTTTTACTAGTTATAATACTAACCATCTAACCAACTTCTTGTCTGTTGATATTTGAAGTATTAAGGTTCAAACCCAGAGACACTACCGCCATTTTAAAGCCTAACACGGGCGATTTAAGAATAGTGCCAGGGCTCAATCCACACCATGGTAGGAGCAGGTGCTCTTCTCCCCCCACCCAAAGCACCAACACAGTGATGGTAGGGCAGCTATTCTGGCACTTGAAAAGCCAGTTGAGAGAACAAAACCACATGGCTCTGCCGTACCATGGGCCTGATCAGGATCAAGCTCTCGTGGAATTTTCTAAATCACTAGAGTTAGCCTTTAAAATCACAGCAGCGTCCCTAGGTCAGACCCAGTGACACCATCACATCTAATTTGGCCATAACAAACCAATGGAAAGCATTCTCACTCTTTTAAAGATCACAGTCTTCATCTGCAAAGTGGTTAACCATCACCTGTTAACATGGATGAATGCACACAGCCAAGGAGCCCCATAAACCTGGTGATTCAGCAGGCATGAAGCAAGCTGATGCTACAATAAAACTGCAATTTACAATTTATCTACAGAAGTATATGGCAATCTGTCTTGTCTGAGCCTCAAGTGCTGCCCCAATCCCCTGCATCCCAAACTCTGAAATTAACAAGGCAAGGTTTGATGATGTAATGGGGTGGAGCCAAGTGATGTTATATTTTCATAATATGGCCCATTTAAGTCCAAGCAAGATCAACTGATAGTCCAGAACTGAACTGTTTGGATTGTGTACCCCTGACACTACAGCCACTGAAACCAACATTTTCAGGTATGTCTGTCCTATGTTTTCCAAACTTTTAAGATCAGAAAACACTGCAGTTTTTGGGCATTACTACCATGTCTTGAAACAATTTAGTTTTCTCTACCCCACACCTTGCACTGAATATTCAGCTGATGAAGCATACTAGAAAACCTGAAAACTTGCACGGTTTTGCAATACATATGGTTTCTGTTTTAAGCTGGTCCCAATTTTTTAAAAAAGTATTGCCCAATGTAACAATTTCCTTAGCTTTGATACTACCCTGTAATTATTTGCAGTTTATTTTAACTTTAAACCTTTGCCTTTTGACCTTTAATCCAGCTCTTCCTTACACTATCTTCAACTTATACCTCAGGAGGGCTCTGGTCACAGCCAACACACTTTTTAAATTCCACTCACACAGAGGTTCTCTACTTTACCCAAGCTTATACCTCAAGAACACTTCCCCTTTTGTCTTTGTGTGACCTTATATTGCTGCCTCCCAGACTCCCTCAAAAAGTTTTTTGAGCCACCAAAGTCTCTTGTCTTAGACCTCCCTGGTTTAACTTGTAATACAGGAACACTCATTATAGACGGTAGTTTGACAGAACAGTCAACGTGTCAGGGGTGGTTGTGAGGAAAAATAAAATTCTTGTTTCTTACAAGTAGAATTTATTTATAAGTACATAAGTGTGGTGGTTGCAGAATTTTTAAAATGTATTGGTTTCAGAATAGTTCTTAAGCTTGGCAGTTTCAAATGTAATTACATATTCTTAAAGGTATATTTACAGACTCAGTCACACAAAGTAATTTTCCACACAGGAGAATTACTAACAGAATAAACTCACATCCACACAGACATACACTCAGGCCTTTCTACACAATTTGCCTGACAGAATCCTTTCTCTGAGAAACAAAGGCTCTCTCTCATGAACACAGAGTTTCATTGAACATGGCAGAATAAATACTTTCAGAAATGCACAGGTTTTCTTCTCAGGCTCCACACATTCAGCCTGCTTTGCCCAGAATGAACACTTTTTCTCAGCAGAGACTACAGTTCACTCTGCCACCTAGGGTGCAGCTACCAGCCAATCATAGCAGATTCTATTCACCCACCCAACCCCCCCTTTTCCTCATTGGCCTGTATTTAAACTCACAGCAACAACGTTAAAAACTCTACATTAGCAAGCAGATATAAAATCTAAATTCTTTACATTACATGCAATATATTACACCCAACTTTTCAGTTTCACTTGCCAAGGTAAAGGCCATACATTAGTTTTCATGCAGGAAATGATATGGACAAAGCCTATATTGGTTCATATTTTGCCAGGTTTTGGACACTGGTCCAAAACAAAGCTGGTACAGGTAGTCAAGAAGCAAAAGAACGATAAGATTAAAAAGCTGCATCTGAGCGATTAAGAATATTTTCTGAAATGTCATAAAAAGTCATATTTATTTTATTTTTTATTTTTATTTATTTCAAATTTGCATTCTGCCCTCCCCGTGAGCAGGCTCAGGGTGGATAACAACATATCTAAAATCAAGTACAGAATAATATGTAATCATGTACCGAAATAGATTTTGGCCCAAAACAAAAAGATTTCACAAGTTGAATATCAATCCCTGCAAATTATTCTTCTAATTTTAAAGTCACCAGCATGTTATGAGGAAAACTTCCTGTAATTGTCTTACCAATTTGCTATCTTTGCTATATGCACTTCATGTATTTTCATCATTGCTTTAAAAACAAATGTGATTATAAGAATATCATATACACAATACATATTTTAAATACTAAAAAGTTTAAAGTGACAATTTTCCTTTAAATTGTCAAGTTATACCAACAATAATGACAAACTGGGAGTCTTTTGGTGCTACACCTCTGAAGATGCCAGCCACAGCTGCTGGCAAAACGTCAGGAACTACAATGCCAAGACCACGGCAATACAGCCCGGAAAACCCACAACAACCAACTGGGAGTCAGATGCATGCTTAAATGCTGACTAACAACTTCATAAAATCCATCCTTCCCTTCAAAGCCTTTTGATCAAAGTTTATGTATTAGATGGTGATTGTCCTATAACACAACACACAACTCTAAAAAATTTAGATAGATGAGGGTTACTGTAATGGACATCCTATTTAAGTGTGTGTGAAGGGAGAGCTGTTATTGTTTGTTACAACACAAGGTCTTCTGGCCCACAGAACAAATCTGCAAATATGTTCAGTATTACTGCAGTTTATAAGCTACTACCAAATTAATAATGTTAATCAAGGTAAGATGATATGCTACAGATACAAATTAGTTTATAGTTAACATAGATTTAAATTGACATCAGATGCACAGAGCATGTATTATGAGAGCTATATTAAACTGAGAACACACTTCCAGGTAATTTCTGGGCCAACTAGTCAGTTTCAGAAAATATATAACCTTTAACTAAGAGCAAATAAAAATAGATGACAAATCATATTTAAGACCACCTCACAAAGGATATACTATCACTTAATGTCTCAGCTTTATCGTACTATCTACAACTGCAATCAACAGAGCGCAAAAAGAGGATTTTCTCACTGTTATATAATCTGAAGTAACATAGGTAACGATGACAATTAAAAGTACTTCATCTGGAAGTACTATTTATTCCAGACCAAGTAACTCACGAATACTTAACTGTGATGCCTACACATCTACAGAAAGGGTGGATTCTTTTGTAGAAAATGATGGTCACTTCTAGAAATATCGAAAATCTACCAAAGGACATAAAACCACAAGATAATTATGCAAATAATATTATACCACCCAAATGGCAAAGCCTGCTGCACAAAGGGCAACTGATGGTTGGGGGGGGGGGATCATGCTAGGTAGACACTATGGAACGCAGAGCGTCACCATTTCCTCCCTCTTGTTGCTCCTCCGCGCAATGTACCTGAGGATTAAATGCAGCTGCTACGAGCTCCTCGCGGTTCGTTCTGAATACCTCCAGGGCCCTGCAAGGCAAGTTGCAGAGACTCAGAGTCTCCGCAGACCTGCATAACAGCCATCCTTCAACCGGGAGGAAAGGGATTCAGCAAACCTCTTCCGAGTTGACAAAGCAGGCATCGACGCCGCTCCGCCTCCGCCGCGCGCGCGCATGTAGGTGCGCGCACCAGCAAGCAGGAAGCGACGGCCAGTTTTGAGAAGGCGCGCATGCCTAATAGCTTCTGTCCCGATCGACGGAGTCGGGTTGAGCCGCTTTTGGCAGAAAACAACAAATAGGAGGACCGCAATCTGCTTGGAAACTGAGCCGAGCTTTTTGGTAGCAGGAAAACAGTTTGTTACTCCGGAGCAGGATTTCTGTAATAAGGGTTCAAAGGAACTTTTTTCAAACTTGCTTCTGGCAAATGTTTGCTTAAAAAAAAATGAATAGCGTTACCTGCTACCTGCGAATCCAGTGGCGATTCTGAGAGGAACCAGTAACTTGTTTTAATGGGATGTAGTAAAATAAATAACAAGAATGCCCATTAGAGAACAATGGGAGATACCTGAAGGCTTATTGGATATAATAGAAATCAGGGATGCCGATTGATTTGCATAGGCTTCATTGAAATATATTAAAGTGTGCATGGAATGACAGTCCCTGAGACTGGAATCAGTGCTCTGGAACTGGAATGGTAGCCCCTGAGAGATGCTCCTGGGGACCATATAAACTGGGAGTCAAATCTGGTCCCAAAGATCGTCATTCCACTGTGGGGCTGTCATTTCAATCCCAAGGTCCTGATTCCAGCTCCAGGAATATTCTGGGGATTGCCCTTCACTCTGGTGCCTGTCATTCTAGTCCTAGAACACATGCTATTCCCTGGGACCTTCATTCCACTCTGGGAACATTCCAGGCCCACAACAGATTTCTTTAAATCTTCTCCACACGTGCATGGCAACTTTTCTGTACTGTATTTCAACGGAGCCCATGCATCTCCAAATCCTCTCCACAAGGCAGAAATGATTTCATGCACAAATTATTTTATATATACAGGCTGACTGCCATATTTGGCTCTCAAGGTAGGGTGTGTGTGTGTACATGCGTATTAAACAAACAGAAATCTCAAATTATTCAAGAGGGACAAATGGTAAAGTGCCATGCCCTTTCAGTAAGGTGTTTCTGTAAGACATGTTCTCAATAGGTGATAATATATAGTGCACAGGAACATCATGCCTGCTGATTTTCATGCTTGCACATAGTAGTGTACATATGTGACAGATGGAGATAGAGTTTCAGTCAGATTGGAAGTAGTTGTCAGAATCACAGCCACATATTTATTATTGTGAGTACATGCATTAACAAAATCGTGTCCAGTTCATCCTCCCCAATGTATGTTTAAAAACAACCTTTGTTACACTTACATGTTATTTGCTTATTTAGGAGATTTGTTTATGCTGCTTCTCGTTATGGTCAAAGCAGTGTACAAACTCAATAAAAACGTTACAATAAAATAAAATGCAAAAAACCAACAACATTATAATTAGTTCACTAAACGGCTCAATACAATAGAGTAGCAATATATTTTTAAAGGGTCACTAATATTGTCAAAAATCAGCTGGCAAATATTGAAACAATATTGCATTTCATAAGCTATAGAATTTCACTAGGGAGAGTGCTTTACATATCTCTTCAGATGACCCATTCCATAGGGTGAGGATCTTCACCAGAAACACTGTTCTGTGTGTACATGTAAAATCTTTGATATTTAATATTTAGCTACCATTGGCCATGTGTAAACATAAGAACATAAGTAGAGCCTGCTGGATCAGACCCATAGTCCATCCCATTCAGCTTACTGTTTCACACACCAGACAACCTGTTGCCCTGGAAGTCTAAACAAACAGGACACAGAAACCAAGGTCTTCCCTTAGTCCTGCCTACCAGCACTGGCATTCAGAGGTTTGCTGCCTCTGTAGATGGAGGCACCCTTCAGTAACCATGGCTAGTAGACACTGATGGACCTCTTCTCCATGGATCTGTCTAACCCCCTTTTAAAACTATGCTTGTGGCCATCACTACACCTGCTGGCAGTGAGTTTAATTACCAATGAAAGACATTTTCCTTTTATCTGTCCTGAACCTATTTCCCAGCAACTACATTGGGTGTTCCTGAATTCCAGTTTTTTCCATTTTCTTTACCCCATGAATAATTTTATAAAGCTCTGGTATCCACTTAGCCATATCTTTTCTAAAAGTTCCAGTCTCTCCAGCTTTTCCACATAAGAAAGGTGCCCCAGACCCCCTATTATATTGATTGCCCTCCTTTATACTTTCTCAAGCTTTGCAAGATCACACCATAGCTCTATACAATATTGGCTGTTTTATTTTCAATCCCTTTCCAGGCCAGCTGCCTGACGTATGGGTACAGCACAGGGCTATGTAGTGCCCATTCATAAGCTGACCCATGTATGAGTTGCAGTATGTTATCTGTCCGCTTCCCTTCCCCTGTATGTTGATGGGCAGGAATCTGGAATTGACCCCATCTTGGGACAGTTGTTATCTGTTTGTTGATCTTAGAATATGAACTGTTGTTTTATGAATTGTTGTTTAATATTTTATTGTATTTTTATAACTGTTGTACCTTGCCCTAAACCCACTTGTGGGAAGGGGCAGGTTAGAAATGTAATCAAATGATGATGATGATTCCTAGCATGGAGTTTGCCTTTTTCACAGTGGCAACACCACATCTGGCACTAAATTGCCAGTGCAAGTGTACTTTGGATCATACTAGTCTGTGAGATTAGATTTTGGTAGATTTGGCTTGAACCATGGGTTGACCATTACCTTGAAGTCAAGGCTGAATATGGTCCTGGTATTCCACAAAAGGGAGGGGCAGCTAAAATGGTCTGCCCATCAAGTCTTATGAATCTTTAGGATTCTAAAAGGCACTGAAGGGTTTTGAAACCCAAACTCAGAGCCAAGCTACAAATGACGCCTTACACAGGTTGGACACTTATAGCTTACCTCAAGTTTTGATGAGAAATGTAGGCATCCTGGTTTTACAGCTTGGCTCTCCATTACAGCTGCAAAACCAGGATGCCTACATTTCCCATCAAAACTTGAGGGAAGCTGACAAGTGTCCAACCTGTGTCAGGCATCACTTGTAGCTTGGCTCTCAGGGTCCATTGAGGCTGCAGTGGATTCATGGACTCTAAAACTCCTTGAAGCTATAGACAAGATTGCTCCTCATTGACTCCTCCTTCTCTGGCAGGCCCCATGGTTCACAATAGAGATGGGTGACATAGAGAGGATTGGAAGACATCTGGAAAGACACTGGAGGAAAACTCATGATAAATCTGATACAGCATGCTACAGAACTCTTTTGAAGGCTTATGATACAACAATGTTAGCAGCAAAGAAACATTACTTTTCGGAAACCATTGCATCAGTTAAATCACATCTATCCCAGCTGTTTAAGGTATCTCAGCATCTTTTGACCCCCAAATCTAAACCTTCCCTGGTTCAAGAACAGTCAATTAGCTGTGACACCTTCACAAAGTATTTTGCTGATAAAATATCTTGAATACATTCTGATTTGGATGCCATCTGTAATACAGGTAAGCCAGAAGTAATGCTTAACACACCATCCAGTCTGTTTTGACCCAGTCGCAGTGATGGATATTGACAGAGTTCTAGCATCTGTGAAAGCCAATACTTGAACTCTGGGTCTTTGCCCATCTTGTAAACACCACATAAAGGAGTCCTTGATGTCTATCATAAATCAATCACCAACTCAAGGCACCTTCTCTCAGCCTGTCACAGACGGGGTCATCTGCCCATTACTTAAAAACCAACTTGGGCCCAGCGAGTCCTGATATCATTCCACCAGGCCTGTAAGACAGACATGTTCCTCCAGGTTTATGGTGGTTGAGGCAGACATATCACCTAATTGGCCTCCTGCTAAGTGAGGATGGGTGCCTCCCTGGTTCTGTTGTTGACTTAATGATTGACCACCTTGCCCCTCAAGCCCTACTGGCTGGTAACTGGGTTGTGCAATATGTACACTGCTCTAATGCTGTTTTACAAGCTGAAATTTATTTTTATGTTAGCAATGTTTTAAATTTTTGTGTATTTTACTGATGTTACCTGCTTTGAGCCCACTTGAGGGGAGAGTGGACTATAAATAAAATAAATAAATAAATTCTCAATTAACTCAAAAGGGTTGCTATTGTAGACCAACTATCCTCAATGAGGGAATGATCTTGTGGGGTTCCACAAGATGGAGTCTTATTCCCCCATGTTATTCAATCTCTATGTAAAGCCTTTAGGAGAACTCATTCATAGCTATGGAATTAGGTGTTATCAATATGCAGATAATATCTAGCTCTATATTTTATTATCCAAATCCCCTGGCAATGCAGTAGAGGTACTGAGTTGCTGCTTGACAGTTGTTTTCTACTGGCTGAACACTAAATATAGGGAAGAACACCACAACTGGAGATAGAAAGACTAAACCACAAGTTATATGCAAAATAGAACTATTTATGTAAACTATAGAACTAAAGTAATACCCCTTGAAGTGACAAGTGCTTATAATAAATATTACAATAAATACATAAATAGATGGTCCTGTATTCCAAAATTAAAGAATTACTGTCTTCATGTTCAAGAAGAATAAATATCCAATATATACAATGTAAGAACATAATAAATAGTCAATGTGTACAATAAATAACAGTAAAAAAGAAACTTGGTCAGTATCACATTAGCACAAAAAGTTCTCTTTTTGTATGATGATCCTACCTGTGTGAAAGAAACAAGGGCTCCAGACTTACCTGCAGCCCGGTTGTCATCAGTGGATGGGAGGGACCGGGGGACGCAGTGGCGGTCATGCTCATGGGGCTCGCCCAGCATGCCCCAAGCAGGCCTGCAGCCAATCAGTTCAAACCCCGGGCCACCCAATCACAGCTGGCCCGGGGTTGGAGCTGTGAGGGGGTGGGGCCTGCGGTGGACCTTCGAGCCTCAGTCTTCACTGAGGTCCAGCAGCCGGATATTTAGCCCACTGCTGGAGCTGCCACCTCTCACTTCGGCTCTGTCGGATAGACACCCACCCACCTCGCCCTGTCTTTTATGCTTGATTCTTATTTTGTCACAACTGGTGGGCGATGGGCATTGGATCAGATCCCAATTTTGGGGAGTCGGGGCCCCTGGCACAGGCTCCCCATTGAGGGGATTCCCATAAGGAATCTTGGGAGGGAGTTATGAAGGCATGCCCAGCTCGGGGGCTGCCGGGGCATTCTCTCTCCCAGGTGGCAGGGGGGATCACCAAAGGGTGTACACCGGGTGATCTCCCCCTTTAATGCCACTCCTTGGCTCCCCCCCCCTCAGCCGGGAGCTGGGGGGGAGGCTGGGGGTCATCGGCTGGCAGGCAGGTCAGCTGATGCTGTTTTGGGGATCTGATCCACATGCTGCGCCAATACTCCTTCTTGCTGTTTTTGTTATGTTAATAAAGTTGTGGCCGTTTTCTTCCCAGCCTGTGTGTGGGTCTCAGTTATTCAGCCATGCTCCCCCGTTCCTCTTCCCTTCAACCATAGGCAGCAACATAGATACATCAATATCCATCTGACATCCATACAGCCATATACCTGCCTACCTTTCAGATTTCCAGATATCCACATAATTGCTGTCAGACTTCTATTACAGCATATCTAAAAGGGAATTAAAAAGATTAATTAAAGAGACAGTTTAAATATCCAGAGAACACTACTACCCTGCACTTGGGCAAAATCAACAGCTGCCTGCACACGTGCTTTCTCTGTGGTAGCCCCCACCTTATGGAATGGCCTGCCTGAGGAGGACAGGAAAGCTCCTACTATCCTGGCTTTTCACAAACTATGCAAAACTTAATTATTCTGGATGGATTTTAACCCAGATTATAGGGCTGTGTTGGAAGAAGTAGCTCAAAGATCAGGGACCAGGGACTTGGGTACTGTTTGCTAATGTAGACATTCACCTACTAGGGAGTTTTCCAAGTTGCTAAACATGCCGTGTAAATTAGTTATGCTTTGTTTTTTTAAAAAAATTCATCTCTGTGCTTGGCTTTATGGTTGTTTTTCAAATGTTGTGCTAACATACACTATTGTATCTCTTTCACTTTATATCCTTTTGTTAATTACTGTACTTTGCTCAGTGAATGTTCTAGCTATTAATTATATTATATTTTCACTTGCACTATGTAATCTTCTTTGGATCTCAGTGAGAAAGATGAACTATAAATAGATAAATAAATGAATAAATAAATAATTTTGAAAAAAACAGACTGTAACAAAGTCTATACTTGGTGATAACGCGTAATGAGGTTTACTGTCAAAGGAGACTAAAATGGCTAGGAAATTAAAGACCATTTGGACTGCAGCCTAAAGAAGTATTAGTAAGGTTTTTTTGAGCCATTGGGGAGGGATATAGGGTAATGGAGAGCAAGAATAACAGAACAGTTTTAATGCTGGCATTGGCATTACAGAAGTACTGTGATGAGGTTATGCATAGGCATGCTGGCATAAGCACTAAGATCAACTATACTGTGGTCTGGTCTTGAAATTACTTCACTGAAGCACTGAAGTTCACAAGCTAAATTAAGATATTTTCTTAATTAGAGGATTTGTAGGGTTAGTGAATATAGGTACTGGCATACTAGCTCAAGATACTGTTTTGGAAGAACAATTTAATAACATCTACCAGTCTGCTTCAGCAAAATAACATTGACATCTGTCGTGGCTCACGGGGCTATGGTAAAAAATATTTAATTAAAATTTCTAAATCATTTTGAGAGTTGCAGGTGAAAAAAAAGCACAGCATAAATGATATGTTTTACCATAAGCTTTGTTCAGAAATAAAGTTGTGGTAAACAGAACATTATATAATCCAGTAGGGAAATTATCTTCAGATGACACCATCAATTCCCCTCCTCTAGTTTAATTGCTCATTTATATAACACAACATATTACAAAGGATTTTCAACAATAAACATCATGTAATTGCTTCATTTACAGCAAGCAATGGCAGATTTGAGAACGAAAGATTCCAGATTATTTGGGGCAATGCTACTTATGGGGACACTTGAATTATTTTCATACCATGCAATCTGACCCTGAGGATGTCCATGTTGGGATGACACACAGAGTGACTTGTGTTGATGCTGCTAACACAGAATCTTGTAAAAGACAAGTAAAGCAAGGCAATTAAATCGCTTGTCAGTTGCAATCGCTCATTACCATAAACTACAAGGAGTATAAGTTTGCATTCAGACTAATAACTTTGTAGGAGCCAAATACTTTGAGTCTCACAGAAGAAAAATCCCCATATAAGCCCACACCATGCTCTGCTCATTCAATTTTTGTAATGGCTTTAAACAATATTATAGACATTGAATTTTGGAATAGTAGTTGTTGCCAGAATGATAGCAGTACACTGATGCATTGTCTTTAAAAGACAGTATAATTCCATTTGTTATGTATGACATGTTATAATAACAGTTAAACTTTTTTTCATGACTTCTTGATTGTCAGAGCAACCCACAGGGTCACGCCTAAAGACATGTATGTGTTCATGTGCATGTATGTGCATAATTTGTAGTTAAAAGAAAAATAAAGTAACAACCATTGATCTTGAAATTTCATCTGTTTGGACAACTTTCCAGGTAATGGTTTATATAAGGGGTATGTAGTAGCCTACCAAGGAATTTCAAAAGAAAATCAGTCCGTGTTTTATAGATTACAGAAAAGCTTTTGACTATGTGGATCATGAAAAGCTATAGAGAGTGTTAAAAGAAATGGGGGTGCCACAACATCTGATTATTTTGATTTGCACACTGTACTGTAGACAAGAGGCGATGGGTAAACAGAATGGTTTCAAGTTGGCAAAGGTGTCAGACAAAGATGCATATTATCTTCGAACCTGTTCAACCTCTATGCGGAGTATATCATAAGGAAAGCTGGATTAAACAGAAGAAGGTAAAGTGAAAATTGGTGGAAGGAACTTTAACAATTTGAGGTATACAGATGACACCATCTTACTGGCAGAAAACAGTGAAGATTTGAAATGACTACTGATGAAGGTAAAAGGAGAAAGTGCCAAAGCAGGACTACAGCTGAACATCAAGAAGACAAAAGTAATGACTAGAGATGGGCATGAACAGCAATACGAACTAAAAAAACCCACAAACAGCCCAATCTGCTGTTCGTAAACAAGCTGTTCGTGAGGACCTATTCTAAACGAACAGGTGGTCATTGCTAGCCTTGTTCGTTGCTGTTCATTGCTGTTCATCAAGCCAGACAGTCTAGCACCTGCAATCAATTCCCTTGGCAACTTAGGCAGGGATTGTCTGAACACTGTCTGAACTCCTGCTGTTGCCCTGGAAATCCCAATCTAAGCCCAATTTAGATTGATAGGCAGGTCTTCCTTCCAAGTGTGGACTGGCGCTCCAAATTTGTTACAAGAGGAAAAGACCAGGGGGGGGGGACTCCCAGCTCTGGCTTTCAGCAAGAGACAGCTGCTGTTAGAGAGACAGGGTGAGTGCATTGGAGCTTGAATCTTCTTTGTGTGTGGTGGGATAGGAATCTACCCCTTCAGGTTCCAGGGCTGCTGCCATGATCTGGGGCCAAGCTATTATTTATTATTGGTACCTTTCCTGCTGCCTGCTCAGGTAGGGTTTCTGGGAGTGGTGCAGTAGGGATCTTGATAGCTGGAGGAGAGCCTGCTGGCCCCCATGAACAATGAACAATGAACATGTTCATGAACAGGATCATGTTCGTCAATGTTTGTTGTTCGTGGATGGCAACGAACAATGGACACCATGTTCAGGTTTTTTTCTGTTTGTGCCCATGTCTAGTAATGACTACTGAGGAATTACACAGTTTTAAAATTGACAATGAGAAAATTGAAATTGTTCAAACTTTTCTATTCCTTGGCTCAATCATCAACCAAAAGGGAGACTGCAATGAAAAAATCAGAAGATTGAGATTTGGAAAAGCAGCTGTGAGAGAACTAGAGAAGATCCTTAAAGATAAGGATGTCTCTCTGGGGACCCAAATCAAGATAATTCAAATGATGGTATTCTCCATTACTATATATGGATGTGAAAGTCGGAGAGTGAAGAAAGCTGACAGGAAGAAAATTGATTCATTTGAAACATGGTACTGGAGGAGAGTTATGTGGATACCATGGATGGCCAAAAAGTCAAATAAATGAGTAATAGAACAAATCAAGCCTATATTCTCCCTAGAAGCTAAAATGACAAAACTGAGGCTATCATACTTTGGTCATATCATGAGAAGACAAGATTCTCTGGAAAAGTCAATAATGCTAGGAAAAGTGGAAGGCCAGATGAAAAGAAGAAGATCTGAAATGAAATGGCTTGACTCAATAAAAGAAGCCACGTCCTCCAGTTTGCACGATCTGAACAAGTCTGTTAATGATAGTGTGGGAAGTAGATTTAATGAAGGAGACTTTATGTACCTCTATGTGCCTTTTACTATTGTTATGCACTTTTATTATTCTCAGGAGCGAATGTAGTATTTGTAACACAACTTGCAAGAAAATGAGACTTGAAACAAAAGACGAAAGCAGAATGTATGTTATACATGTGAATCACTGTGAGAAGTGAGATCAGACATTGTGAAGCATGCTACCAGGTAGAATGTGCTTGCCAAACACCTGTTTATGACTTGATACAAAAACTTATTTGTAAAACTGCTTTATGCTAAATGTAACAACAGAGAAGAGAGACAGAAAAGGGGTTGCTGAAAGAAGGAAGCTAGTTGTGAGCTAATTAGATTAAGCTGTACCTTTCAAGGCTGGGAGGAAACCACAAAGCAGAGGAATGGGTGCTGAATGTAACTTTAAGCACATTCCTAGGGAAGGGAGAATGTTCCCCTCCCACGGAACCCAGAGAAATATTCTCTGCTTGAAACCTACAAGGTTGCCAAAAGCGACATCGGGGCATTTAGAAATGTTACAGGGACCAGAGGAATGGGCAAGAATAAAAAGCCTATGAAAGAGATGTGTGGGAAAGGAAGGGAGATGTTCCTCCTAGAGATAGAACAAGGACAGATAAGATAAGCAATGGCAATTGGGTAATATTGTAGTTGTGCTGTTGACCTACCTGGACACTTGTATCATGAAAGGTGGTCGCCCCCTTGGGCCAATGGGGGCCACTGTATTTTCTGAGCCAATAGAATAACAAATATTATAATTAACCAAAAGGTATTAATTGCTTTGTACTGCTATTGTAGCTTTGAGGAGCGTTGGACACGAGGAGACCTTTTACCCTCTGTGTAACCATCATTCCTCCATTGTTCAATAAACGTTTATAGACTGCTTCATCCACAGGACTCTGTGTCTGTCTCTTATCATGATTGGCTGAGGGACATTCGAACCACAAGTTGTGTGGAACAAACCTGGGGGTTCGTCCATAGCTGCTACCTTCCCCCCCCCCCGGACGGGCATCGTCGATGGAAGGACATTGACGTCTCCCCGGGCAGGTGCACCCTGGCCCAATTTGGCCAGCCGACGAACCAGCCGGAGAGGGTGTGTGATTGAAGCCGTGGGAGATAATAAGGTAAAAAGGGCCCTCCCTTGGGCAGGGGCATGTAAGTCCTTGGTTAGACTTGGAATAGAGCAGAGGTACCGTTCATGCGAGGGAGGAGGTGGGTCCCAATAAAGGAAAAGAATAAGGGAAATGAGATGAGAATAGAGAACCTAGGTGTGTGAAAATATTGGTGCCAATAAAAGTGTTGATGTCTGGTGTTGCTACAGCCAGCCAATAGGGGCTGTGGAGAATGCGGCAGAGACTTAGAGGAGCTGAGCGGAAGTGTGTGCATGCATTTCGACGGAGGCGTGACAGGTGCTTGGCAGGGCGAGCCAAGTATGTGTGTACTGAGCTCAGCAAAGCGAGACTGCAGGAAAAGACTCCAGAGAGCGAGTCTAGTGAAGGGGCACATGTCTCGATAAGGTGAGACTGCGGAGAGACTCGAGGGTGTGAGCCTGGAGGAGTTTGTATAGGCACCTCGACCAGGTGAGGAAGGGACCACTGTTCCTGAGCGGACAAAGCCTGAGTAAGAGGCAAATCGCAGGGCGAGCGCATTGCCAGGCATTCACCTCAGTGGTGAAAGGGGGCTGTGAGACCCGAACGTGGGTTCAGGAAATTGAGCACATCAACTGCATGAGGGTGCACCAGACCTGGCAAGGCAGATCTGAGGAGTGAGCACCTCAGCAGGGTGACGGTGTGCCAAACTTGGCAGAGCAAGTTTGGAGGAGCGAGAAGTGATGCTCCATATGTGTTTTGTGGAATAATTAAAAGTTGCTTATGGTTGCCAGGAATTTAAATGCGTTTGTCTGTCCAGTCCACCCACCTTGCAGGAGTGAAGAGCAAGTGTATTTGTGTATGTAAGAGTGTGTGCACTGGACAATAGAAAAAGGGGGAGGCGGCACTCCAGGAGCAGAGGAGCCTCTCACCACTGCCTGTACTAACTGTGCACCTGGAAAAGAACTTCTGTGCCTTATTGTTGTGTGCCAATGTCATAGATTCATAAATGGGGGACCAAAGCTGGGTGAATCCTTCAGGGAAAGGAAAATATAATCCCCCCCAACCCAAAGGGCGATCTTGTGCTTCTCCCGGTAGGACCCTAAATCCATACCCACTACCCTCTCCCTTGCCAAAGCAACTGGCATGGAGCTTGTCTGAAAGGGGGGAGTGACATGCTATAGCCTGCCAGTGGTTTTGGGGACCTGACTGCCACGAAGCCCACATCTCTTGGAGACACCACAGTAACCCATTTTCACAGGGAACAGGAGACTCCAAGAAAACAAATTCGGGGCAGAGCACTTGGAGGAAAATCATCTGGTCTGGTGTTGCGGAGGCACCCTCCACCCCTCTTCCTGTTTTTGGCACAATTGTTATTAATGTATATGTGAGGGGAGTATTGTTTTGAGCTGGGAAACACGAATAAGGAGGGATAGGAGGAGAAAGTGAATTGGAAGGAAAGAAAGTTGTTTTGTGATTCAGAAAGGGAAAGAGAGAAAGAATGGGTAACCAGAAAAGTAAATGTTCAGAAGCAGTTGTCCCATGTTCCCCATTGGAACAAATGATTCAAAATTGGAATAAGGTGGTTGGAGTAGGGAAAAAAGGCAAAGCATTATCCAATTGAAAAATTAATGACATATTGTATGGGGAAATGGCCGAAATATGTATTAGCAGAAGGTACAAGGTGGCCAATGGTGGGATCCTTTAAACAAGATAAAATTAGAAAATTATTAGATTACTGTAAAGAGATTGGAAATCATGAGGAATATGAATTTGCTAAAATGTGGTCTAATGCAACAAAAGAATGGGGAATAGTAGAGGACAGGTGAGTGGTCCCACAGTCTGCAAATGCCCTTAAGAAGGGGAGACAGGAGATCCTATGTAAGATTTACAAATGACCCAGAAGGGGAGAGGCTAATAAAACGCTCAGTGTCTATAGATTTGGAATTGCCTCTGGCAGAGGACCCCATGGACCAAATTTTAGTAGCAGCACCAGCTCCCTAGGACCAATGTGGGGACAATCAAATCATGACCAGCAAGGGGGCCAGTTAATTCAGATGCCTGTAGTAGATGGAAATTTAGTGCAAACCACAGGGCCAGCAAAATCAGATTGGAGCCCGGCGCTACCATCATTTGTTCCAATAATGCCCATAAAAAACCAACCAAAGCCCCCTGTACACAAATTCAATCAATGAACCCATTTTTCACCAAAATAAATGCATACAAATGCATATAATCAAATTCATATAATCAATATAATCAACAACTCTTTACAGATCAATAATGACTCTTTACAAGTTTACAATTTAAATATCAGGTTTACAATTTCATTATACATCATTGGTTTTTATACTACAACCGGCTGATTGAACATTCTTCAAACCAATTCCAAAATGCCGGCTAGAATGTTGAAAAGAACTTGGAAATGATTTGAAACAATTAAACATCGCATTAGGTTTTTGATTTTTTTGCTCCTGAAGAAGCACTGTATTACATGCGAAACGGAGACGGCCGTGAGGTCCGTAGAGCGACTGAGTCTGGCAAAGACAAGAGGAGTCTCCTGGACTGCTATAATTTGCACAATACCACCCGCACTTTCCCACAGGGGGGTTACTGAGCAATTCTGTCTTTGACTTTTGGAGGATGCAGGAGTTTCTCGTTTCTCTATTAATAGATCTTATACAGCGCTTCTTGCACTTTACCAGTTGGATGTTTACCATCAGCCGGTTGGAGTATAAAAACCAATGATGTATAATGAAATTGTAAACCTGATATTTAAATTGTAAACTTGTAAAGAGTCATTATTGGTCTGTAAAGAGTTGTTGATTATATTGATTATATGCATTTGATTATATGCATTTGTATGAATTTATTTTGGTATTGAAAAATTGGTTCATTGATTGAATTTGTGTACAGGGGGCTTTGGTTGGTTTTTTGTTGTGATATACCCCATGGGATTTGACCTTCCAATAATTCCCATGCCTCCATCGAATGCAAGAAATGTAAGTCTGACAATGCGAGCCCCAACTGCAAAGTACACCAAGTAATTATCTTGTCCTGTATAGAGGGGCAGCTAAAGATTGGGATATGCAGGCACTAGAACATAGGGGCAAATTTGAAATGCTAATTAATGCATGCATGCTGGAAGCAGAAAGGCTGCTTAACAGGATATAATACCCCAAGGTCCCTCCGGGGTATAGCTGCAGCAGCGGATAGCCCCTGGGAGCTCTATAGAGGAGAGGAGCCACCCGATTGGATATGGAAAATGCTGCTAGAATCAGACTCCCCAAGGGGAGGTCATCTAAGGCCATCCACAAACATAGACTGTAGCATTGATCTGTTTGGGGGAGTAATAGATGAGGAAAGTTTCCGACAAAGAATGAATGATGAGGCACTAGAGTCAATAGGCCAGGATACTGTAACGGCGCTGGCACCAATAAGGTTGAGTGAGTCCCCAAGTAAGACAGGGGAAGTAGATGATCGGGAGGCGAGCAGTTCTAAAATAACCAGAATGATGCCCCTGAGAGAAGCAGCTGTCCAGCAGGGACAGTTGGTATTTGTCTATTTTCCATTCTCCAATGCAGATTTATTGCCATGGAAAAAAACCCTTCCTAAATATAGGGAGACCCCAGAAAAATTGGCCCAATAGTTTCAAGACTTATGCAATATGTACCAGCCCACTTAGCTGGACTGCCAGCAGATATTAAACCAAATAATGCCACCGGAAGATAAAAAGCTTGTAATAGATAAGGCAAGGGCCCGCTGCCAAGCAGAAGAAGATAAGCAACAATCCCCCGGGGGATGTAAGCGATATGGTACCTCTGACTGGTACCATATCATACCAGTCAGAGGTATGGCATATGTATGCGACATACTGTGCATGGATAGTGAGGGGAATGAAAGAAGCTATCTCCAAAAGAGTGAACTTGAATAGAGTATGGGAAATTAAGCAGAGAAAGGATGAGTATCCCTCAGAATACATGGGTAGACTGATGGAGGGATTCCGTAAATGGGGAACCATGGATCCAGAAGCTGAAGGGACTAGAGTAACACTTACTGCTGTGTACGTTGCCAACTCATATGAGAACATTCGCAAAAAGTTGCAAAAATTAGAAGATTGGCAAACCAAAAGCCCGTCAGAGCTGGTTGAAATTGCCTTTTGGGTCTATGCTAATCAAGATTTGGAGAAACAGAAAGAAAAATCTATGCTGTTGGCACAGGCACTGCAGTCACAGAACATGGTGCCAAGAGGAAGAGGGGGAGGTCCATGAGGGGGAGGGCATGGGATGCGACCAGGGTTCCCTACCCAACCAGGAATAGATCGCAATTGGTTTAATTTGCCATCAGGAAGGGCATTGGAGAAGAAATTGCCCAAACTGACCACAACAGGTCTTCCCTCCTCCTCCTCCCTACATTTTGTCCACAGAAGCTCCGGCATTCCAAAATTTCCAAGCCAAACCAGTGCCGGCTGGCCCACAAGCCACTTAGGACTCAGAACACCATATAGGGGTGTCAGGGGCAAGGATTGACAAATACCCCACTCGCTGAACCCCAAATAATCTTAAGAGTGGGGGACAGGGATTATTCAGCCTTGATTGATTCAGGTGCCACTTTTTCTTCCCTCCCAACAGCGCCACCGGGCATTAGAGAATCAGATCAAACTACATCTGTGATCGGAGTTACTGGGGTTCCGGTAACACAGATTTTTGCAGGAATGTGATGTTTCCATACATGGTCATCAGTTGACCCACCCCTTTTTGCTTACCCCAGATTGCTCGATTGCACTTTTGGAAAGGGACCTCCTTTGTAAATTAGGAGCCAATTTAGAATTCAGAGCAAGGAGTGATTCTTCACTTGCCAATAAGAGAAGCCCCACATTATCTAGCTGTCTTGTGGGCAGCTGCAAATGAGTCAATAAAAGAAGAAGAAACTCCTCTGCAAGGAGTGAATCCATTAGTGTGGGCAGAAGAGGGAAACCCAGGCTTAGCTAAGGGCATTGTGCCAGTAAACATTACACTAAAACCAGGAGCACAGCCAATTAGAGTAAAACAATATCCGCTATCTGCAAAGGGCCGCCTGGGACTAAAGCCAGTAATTGAGAAACTGATAGCAGAGGGGAGATTAGAGGAATGCTTGTCACCATACAATACGCCAATTTTAGCTATCCCAAAAGATGAAGCGCAAACCAAGTGGCGCTTGGTTCAAGATTTAAGTGCTATTAATGCAATTGTAACAAGCACACATGCCGTGGTCCCCAACCCCTATAATATCCTCTCAAATATTCCAGGGAACCACAAATGGTTCAAGGCTTTAGACCTTAAAAATGTGTTCTTTGGTGTGCCTCTGGACAAGGGTCAAGAAATTTGTTCAGTTTTGAATGGGTAGACCCAACGACAGAAATTAAGTTGCACTTAAGGTGGACCGTTTTACCACAGGGTTTTGTGGACTCACCAACCCTTTTTGGGAACTGCCTAGTGAAGGCACTTAGAGATTGGAAAGGGGGAGAAGATGTAACCCTGCTTCAATATGTGGATGACCTTCTTTTATCTGGGGTAGATGCTAGAACCATGGAAACAGCCACAGTGTCCCTTCTAAATTTCCTAGGAGAGCGGGGCTTTCGAGTCTTGCGAGAGAAAGCCCAGTTTGTTAATGAATCTGTAAAATACGTGGGATTTGCCATATCACAGGGACAGAAAGCCTTGTTGAAGGATAGGAGAGAGATGATTTGCCAACTACCCCTCCCCAGCAAGAAAAAGGAACTTAGAACATTTTTAGGAGTGGCAGGCTTCTGTAATTCCTAGATTCCAGATTTTAGTGCACTGACTCAGCCCCTAGTAGCAAAATGCCACCAAGGGGAGCCCGAGGTATAAGTATGGACACCAGAAGAGATCCAGGTTTTTAATGAAGTAAAGAAAACTCTGATTTCAGCACAGGCATTAGGACTGCCAGACCTTAGGAAACCCTTTCAGTTGTTTGTCCATGAGAGGGCAGGGCATATGAGTGGGGTGCTGACACAGAGAATTGCATCCCAATTAAGATCAGTAGCATATTTGTCTAAGCAATTAGATCCGGCAGCAAGGGGATGGCTGGCTTGTATTAGAGCAATTGCAGCAACAGCTATGGCAGTGGAGGACAACAATTGTAAGAGAGTATCACGAAAAGAACTAAGCCCAGGAGAAGTTCGTGAAGCCTAACTAACAACGACAACAGGAAGGAGCAGTCGAATCACAATCAAGCCATCTCACCTGCAGCACTTCAACAGCCTATCATTGGAATATTTTGTGAGGCACATTGTGCTTGAATGAACAATTTCTTGCTTTAGCACCTTGCACTTTAAGAAAATTACTTACAATTGCACTTTAAGAAAATATTTATTATTCCATAGCAAGGCATAGCATGTAGCACTTTAATTGCGACCTCCTATAAAAAACTGATATACTGAATAACAATTTTTGATGTGGCTGCGGTGATGATGTGTGGTTAAAATTGTATATATTATGTACAATGTTTGATACATTACGGTTTATGATATAATAATTACACGTGATTGAATTACATAAATGTTTCTCTTTATTGTCGTTGTTAGTTAGGCTTCACGAACTTCTCCTGGGCATGGCAGTGGAGGAGGCAAGGAAATTGACATTAGGGCATGGAATGCATGTTTTTTGCCCGCATTCCGTTGTATCTCTGCTACAGCAGCAAGAAGCGAAGTGGTTAAGTAACTGCCATCTAACTAGATATGAGGCGCTGCTCTTAGGTCTGGATGACCTCACAGTCAAAGCTTGTATGAGATTGAATCCAGCTACCCTGTTGCCAATTCCACAAGGAGATCTTGAGCATAATTGCCTTGAAGTGACAGACATTGCAACTATGAGCAGATTTGATCTGCACGATGAGCCGCTCCAGAATGCTGAACTTGAACTTTTTATTGATGAGAGCAGCTTTATTAGAGATGGAAAGCACTATACAGGATATGCAGTCACTACAGAACATGTAGTCATTGAGGCTGCACCCCTACCAACATCATACTCCGCCCAAGCAGCTGAATTGTTCACGCTAGCAAGGGCAATGCAGCAAGCAAAAGGCAAAAGAGCAAATGTTTATACAGACTCTAGATATGCTTTTGGAGTAGTACATGCCTTTGGCCAAATATGGAAGGAAAGAGGGTTCCTGACAACAACCGGGAAGCCCATTGCCCATGAAAATCTTGTTCTAACTGTGTTGGAGAATTTAATGTTGCCCACAGAGATTGCTGTCGTCCATGTTCAAGGACATCAGAGGCTAGATTTACTGGAGGCATGGAGAAATCACAGGGCAGACCAAATGGCCATGGAAGGGGCAATGCGGCCCCCAACCCAGCTGGCACTCATCCCAACCCTCATGGTGCCTGACAAACCAGTCTACACAGAGGAAGAGCAACAGCAAGCAGAGAAGGAGGGAGCCGCCAGGAACAAAGAGGGTTGGTTCGTCGGACAGGATGACAGGATTTGGATACCACGCACCCTTCTGAGGAAAATCTTGAGAGATTACCACCAGTGCACTCATCTCGGCGGAACCTGCATGGGAAAGTCCCTCAACCGACTAATTGTGGCGACAGGACTCTTCCAGGAAGTGGAGCGAGAGGCTCAAGCATGCTCTATCTGCCAGCAAGTGAATACCAAGAAGGGGCAACCAGAGAGGCTTGGAGCAAGGCCATGGGTCAAAAGACCCTTTGAGGTGCTTCAAGTAGATTTTACTGAACTATCAAGGGCAGATCGTTATAAGTATTTGCTTGTATTTACAGACCAACTGACGGGTTGGCCAGAAGCCTTCCCGTGCAGAGCCCCAATAGCAAGGAATGTAGCCAAGGCTCTTTTAAATGACATTGTGCCACATTTTGGTTTACCAATGACCTTAGATTCCAACTGCGGGAAACACTTCATTGGGGAGGTAGTTCAACAGGTAGCGAGGGCCCTTGGCATAGAATGGCAGCTTCACATAGCGTGGCGGCCTCAGGCAGTGGCCCTCAAGAGGACATCCAATCATCACAAGAACCTCCAGCAGCATCAATGCCACCACCAGAGAGGGACTGGAGGGTGATTCTGGGACCCCGACCTTCCACAGCAGGGACCTGACCCCACCCCAGTGAGGAGGACGCATGAACGGGAATCTGGAGACCACCCCAACTCCGGCGGTGGCAGCAGTCAGCTCAAGCACAGACCAGCAGTTTGGACAGTTGCAAACACTACAGATTACCCCACCACCCTCACCAGAGGCAACCTACCGTTACTTTCAGTCTCGATTCTGGCCAGAAGCAGGGCTTCTTGGAAACAGCCCAGTGGTTGAAAGAACACGACGGGTCTGGCGGACTGTTGAACAAGTTTTCCTAAGAACTGACAGCCCTTGCCCACACGGAAGGTGGATCTGGTCCCAGATATCTAACTTCTATGGCACAGTTGAGTTTTGCGAGTGGGAATACTGCACAGATACCGCCTCTGAGTGGCGCTAAAGAGTGACCTACATCCTCCTGCTTGATGGCATCGGAGATTGGATGCGCTATGGAGGCCCCTGGAAGGTCCAGCTCCGCTATGGAACCACCCAGCTGCCCACCTGTGTGCCAGGACTTGTCTCAGTATTCGATTGGGACCCAGGATATTGGGTTGGCCTGCTTCCATATGCAGATGTCACATCACCAGAAGGAAAGTCCTTGTGGGGCAGCAAAGGATATGAATGCTGACATTGCTGGAGGGACCAATATCCTCATTATGGAGCACAAGATAGGAGAAACCGGAACTCAAGCAACAGATATTGCCTCCCCACAGAGCCCAACTGGTATCCAGGTGTCCGAGGATATGCGCGGAACCGCAGATCACAACAGCAGAGGGCACGGGTAGCACAAGCACCAGCCATACTGTAAGCAAGTATGGTACCTCATGGCAATCCTGTTCCTGATCCAGATTCCAATAATGCAGTGTGACAGTGCTACACTTACATTGAGTTGGAGTTCCAAGACCAACCTGTGGGTGAACCTTGCAAATGGTATGAATATTTCTTCATTTTGTCTGCAAAGTGGACTATCAGGGGATGAGATGTTTTCATCCTGCCTTTGGGGAATATCCACTACCCCACAAGCACTATACAATGCAACCAAGTTCAGCTACTTTTTAGAACCAAGGGCCTTCCAGTATCTCTATCAATGGACACATGAACCTGTTAAATTCTAGACCCCACGCATGATGACAACCGGACTGTCCAAAGTATTGCCTGCACTTGAATGCTTCCAGTTCCCAGCATGTACAAAGCAAGGAGGAGGCTGCTTTGATGTGTCCCATGGCCATACCCTGCGATGCAACAAGACATATCCTCTCAGGCATGAGAAAGGGAACGTGGAACTGCTCTCGAGCTGGTTCATGCTATGCAGGACTGTAGCTTTTTCGTATATCCCTGACTAATCAACGGGAGGACCCTGCACAATCAGGAGACTGACACCATTGTTGGTCTGCTGGAAGAAGGAGACACGCAAGCCCTTGCCCTCCCGCAACAAAAGGACTTAGTAATTGATGACCACTGCAATCCCAAACTAGCACTTGTTACCACCACAGAAGCAGCTCTTTTGGCAGGATTCCTGGTAGGAGTACCAGGATTGGCTGTTCGGAATACCAGGAACATTGATGGACTGGCCTGCCTAGTGGCTAAAGGAATGAACGAGACGTCACAAGCACTGACAGGACTACTCCAAGACTTCCAAGCCACCGAGAGAGCGACACTGCAAAATCGCATGGCCATAGATTTTCTGCTTCTGAAATCCAACCACAGCTGTGAAGAATTCGAGGGAATGTACTGTTTGAACCTGACTGACCACTCCCATACTGTCAAATCACACATTAAGAAATTGCAAGACGTTGCAGCAGAGATTTCTAAGAGTATAGGGTGGTTCGATGAATAGTTTGGATGGCTGAGAGGTTGGTTCAGAGGTCTGGGATCGAAAGTTAAGGCTTTACTTGTTTATGCAGCAATAGGGATTTTAATCATAGTATGTGTGTGCACTTGTATTCAATGCCTGCCTCTTCTTGCTTCCTGCGCTCAATGCTTTATACCAAAGCCTACACCACAGACCAGGTTTTAAAGGTCTCTCATTCATAGGGTCACCATAAGTCAAAGGTGACTTGACAGCACATAACATACATATTACCCTACTAGTAGAAAAGAGCAAGAGTCCAGTAGCACCTATAAGACTAACAAAATTACAGGTATCTGAAGAAGTGAGCTGTGAGTCATGAAAGCTCATACTCTACCACAAATTTTATTAGTCTTATAGGTGCTACTGGACTCTTGTTCTTTTCTACTGCTGTAGACAGACTAACATGACTACCCATCTTGACATCAGCCTAGTGGAATTTTACTTATTTATTTATTTACATCATTTATAGTCTGCCTTTCTCACTGAGACTCAAGGCAGATTACACAGTATGAGGTTAATTCAATCAGTATCAAGTAAGTACATTTCAATACAATACAATACCATAAGGTAAACATATACAAGTTTAAAGACATAGCATTAGCAAGGATCCAAGATGTAGTAGAAAATACTGAAGCAAAACATAATCAATTCTAGGACTAACATTAGACAACATGGAGCGCTAGTTGTACATAGGAGTACATATTTAAAGCAGCATATAATATATAAGGCAAAAATGATGATGAAGTCTATGATCCCCAACTCGTTAGTGAAGCATCTGAGACCCCATCACAGAATAAGCTTTATAGTGCTTGAATTCTGGCTTATTTTTGGAGGGGCATAAGAGAGTGGGATGATTAAAAAATATGAGTAAGATAAATTGTGTTTCTGAAACACCAAAGGAACATCCCAACATTATGTGACTGGCTTTGTCTCCATAGCAGCCATTCCATGTTTGGCCCTGCCTCATGGTATTCATTTGGGGTGGCACCCACTACCCTTCCTCAGAATGCCAAGAGTGTACCAAAAGACTCAACAAATGCTAGTATGGGAGAAGAGATAGGGAGGAAGGTATATGAGATTTGGGGGAAAAACTACAAATGTTCACAAGTTTCTACTTGTTAAGCTAGAAGACAAATGTATTCAGTTGCACAAATTAAGAACATTTATACTCTACACCAGTGCCATTAATTATAATAGACTATAAGATAATAGCTCCATCCTTTAGCCTGAAGCAGGTTTTTGTTTTACAATTCATGCAGAGAGGCCAGTGTGACCATGTACAAAAAACGAATATTTTCATAACTTATTTTTAATTACGTATTCTGATTTCGTTTCTGCAACAAAAACTATCATGATATCATTACACACAGAATAAATATCTAGTTATATAGAATGCTAATATATATTCCACACTTTTAAGCATTTTGGCTTTAGAAAACAGACTGAAGTATTGAGCCAGAACATAAACTGCAGCTGGGAAACAATTTGTGCTGCTGAAAATGTGGCTACAGAGCCAATTTAAATTCATGGATCTCATGGCTGATCTATATAAATGTCATTGTAGGAAAGGAGGCACTATATTATTCTACTTGCTGCCAATCTGGAAGATTATATCCTGGATGCACTGAAATCTAAGGCTCAGTCTAGATGTGCAGCACAATGAAATTGGGAAAAGACACGATAGTGTTGTAAAATGGTTTGTACTGCTTCACACACATTTTTATGAGACACCCGCAAAATATAAAATATCATTAAAGTTGCCAACAGGCCTGGAGGAAGAAAAAGTCCTGGATCTTTAATAGATGCTTAATGCATGACAGTGGGCAGCCTTTCATGGCACTGAGGTAAATAACATCACCTAGTAAAAAACATCTCATTAACCCTCTGTTAAAGGGAAATGACATTTTTCTCCAGCCTTGTTGGTGAGCCTAATTAGTATAGGCTGTTTTTCCTGATGTGCCTGATTTGTTTCTGCCCCAAACCAGGCTGAGAGTCAGATTATATGGGTTTAGATAGTTTACTTCATCCGTCAGTGTCTGGACTTGATCGTCATCGTCAGCACCTTGCCAAAGATGAGGACACTGTGCCAAGGTCTCACCATCTATATAGATCAGGCAAAAGCCATATCTTGACTCTAATGTCCCTGGACAATTCCCTCTTCATCCCAGACCTGAATACCTTAATAAAATCCCCTCAGTCCCCTAAACACACTCACTAATGGTGAAAGAAAAAACAAAAAGGGCAAGACACAGCTGAGTGATTTTCTGTCCCTGCAGCTGAGATAGATCAAAGATCAAGAGGCAAACAGAAAGAGAAAACATCGCCCAGAAAAAGTGAGTCTGAAGTGCAAAGCTCTAATACGTAGAGATGTATAAATCAAAGGGGGGGGGGGAATTTAATTGAACTCCTGTTTTTCTTCACACACAACTTAATGTTCAAATTATTAATCAAATCTTTATTCCCCTTTCCTCTATGGACCTCAAGGTAGCCTTAATAGGGTTTCCTCTCCATCATATCTTCACAGTAACTCTCTAAGGTAGATTTAAGCTGAGGCATACTGAGTAACAGACTCAAAAGCACTGAGTGAGCTTCATGTCTGAGCAGGTGATACTAGGCTCAAAGAAACAATCAGCAGCAATTGGATACAAAATGCAAGGCAAGAAACATATGCCTCAAGTGCAAAATCCCAGTAAACAAAGGTATGTATTGCCGTGGTCTTGGCATTGTAGTTCCTGACATTTCAGGAACTACAATACAGCCTGGAAAACCCACAACAACCATCGTTCTCCGGCCGTGAAAGCCTTCGACAATACAAAGGTATGTATTGTTCTGTAGACAGTCATTCTAAGTAGCTGCATCTCATGAGTTAAGAAGCTGGTCTAAAATCCAGTCCATATGATGCCTATGTCTGCTTTTTATGCGTTTTAGAGGTCTCCTCACATATACAGTGTATCATTAAAGGAGAAAACTCATATATGGTGCCAGGTTAGCTACTCGGAGCAGGAATTTCTGTTTTGCAGTCCACATGTACTACAGCTCATGGAAAGTGATCGGTGATTCTCTCCTCTGACAGCACAGTAGTCTGTTCACATGAGCAATGAAAGGGATGAAAGAGTCAACAAAGGTAACATATAATTCCCTTTGGAGATCTCATGAAGTAAACTTTGTAATGATATGAATGTTTATATTTTAATGTTACCTCTACAGCACAATGTCTGAGACTTTAATGTGCTCTGGGAAACCTTAGGAAACTCATGGAGGCATTTAGCCTGCAGTCACTGAATCATGTGTGACCTCTCCCCCCCCCCACATCTCTGTGGGCACAATGGAAAAATGGGTTAAACTAATGTGAATTTGTGTTGTATTGTTTTTGTATTGTAGCGCACATCTGGAGTGTTTACACATTTAACAATATGAGCTGGCTTGTTCTTCTGTGATTTATGTAAGACTAGCAACAAAGCCCATTGTGTTATACAATATAACAGGCTCTAGCGGGGCCCTCTCAAGCCCATGCAGTGGGGTGGCATGGCCCTCTGGAGAAGGAAGCAGCTGTTCATTTTCCAGTTATGGCTAGTGCGGAATTTGCCTTCTGGATCTTGGCATTGCCAGTGGCCAGGTGCTCCCATTGTCTTGGTGGCCGCCAGCACTGCTTGGCTTGTGGTGGGTTGCTTCCTTCCCCGGGGCCAGTGGGCTGCACAGTGGGGTAGTGCCAGGCTCTGTCTTTCCCAGCCGGGCACCACTGACCTTGAGGGATGGGGGCCCTGCTGCAGCTGCTGCTAGGGCTGGGTGTGCTCTTTTGTCTGGCTGATGGTGTGGTGTGGAGCTGCACCATGAGCCAGCAGGTGCTGGCAGCCTATGGCTTTGCCCTTACTTCATTTTGGATGAAACATGTGCAGGGCATGCTTGGAGCAAACTTTTCGGGGTGGTGGGTGGAGGCTGGACCACTGGGAGCCCCTGGGAGGGGCAGCCAGGAAAGTGGGAGCAACAGAAGTGTGGTGAGTGGCTCCCCTTGTTTGGGAGGGGGAGAAGCAGTCCTCCCAAGGAGGCCTCTAGAGGGCCACAGTGGCGTGCCAGGCCTCCCTGCCACCTCCGGAGGGCCATGGTGACATGCTAGGCCTCCGTGCTGCCTCTGTGGCTGTGGTGCCATGCTGGGCCTCCCCACTGCATGTGTGCAAGGCTAAGTTCCAGGTCCCTATCCTCCCACTGAGAGGATAGAGGGACCTGGCAACCGTAATCTGTGCCTGGATAAAAAGTGAGTCATTGGCAACACAGTTTGCCTTTTATATATTAGGATGCTTTTTCTAATTATACAGATTCCCACAAAGTAAATAAACACTTGTTGATTTTGATAGGAAATTGAAGTATATGTTTAAAACTATCCCATAAAAATCAGATTTAAAATTGCTTTATCTTGGTTAGATTATGCCCATAATTTCTCTAAAGTTCACAAATAAATCATGCAAAATAACCTCACTCATGTTTTTCAAACCTCTGTTTGTTGTAATAATTCTCTTTCTTTCTAAATCTCTTTTCAGATCTATACATTTACCACACAGGTGCCATAACATATTTTACATGTACAATAAAAATGTGAACAGACTGAGTTTCTCTTATGCTGTCAACACAACAGTGTATATTCTGTGTTAATGCCCAAAACACTTCCTCCGCAACACCACCCTGTGATTTTCTCTCTAGAACAAGACATGAAAACATCACATTTGTATGACATGAAAACATGACAAGTCTGTGCATATTTTCAGACTGAAAGGATTTATGCTTTGATTTGTTAGACTATTACAGTTAGAAGATAATATCCAGGTCAAAAACCACTGAAAGACCAATGATTCAGCAAGATTATGACTGGGCTTTAAAGAATAGGAGTTTAAACATGCTGGTGTGAGAGGATGGAGAATACCATATTGTGGATTATCTGATCTTGGTCCCTAAAGAGAAATTCTTATCCTTAAAGATCTTTTCAAGTTCCTTCATGGCTGCTCTTTCAGTCTCCTTCTGATTTCTTCTCCTATTTGATAGGTGATTGAGACAAAGAATAGAAAATTTTTAACAATTGCAGTTTCTTCATTATCAACCTTAAAATTTTCTAATTCCTCAGTAATTACTTTTGCCTTCTTGATGTTTAGTTGTAATCCTGCTTTGACACTTTCTTCTTTATGTAGGATGTGAGAGCTGGACACTGAAGAAAGCTGACAAGAAAAAGTTGATTCATTTGAAATGGGGTGCTGGAGGAAAGTTTCAAGAATATTATGGATGGCGAAAAAGACACATAAGTGGGTTCTAGATCAACTCCAGCCAGAATTTTCCCTAGAACCTAAATTGACAGGACTGAGTACTCTGGTCATACCATGAGAAGACAAGACACACTGGAAAAGACAATAATGATATAAAAAGTGTAAGGCAGTATGAAAAGGAGAAGACCCAAAATGATATGGCTGCATTCAATAAAGGAAGCCACTTCTACCAGTTTGTAAGATCTGAGCAAGGCCATTAATGATAGGACATTTTGAAGGTCTTTCATTCATAGGGTCATCATAAGTTGGAAGCAACTTGATGGCACATTATACACACAGTAGAGGATAATATTTTGTTGCATAATTATAAGAAAGAAAGTTGAATTAATATATATCTGAATTCTATTTCAAGTGCCTGAACTCAGTAATTTTTCAAAAAATAGGAGGCAGCAGTAAAAGAATCTGAACATCTTTAGGATATACGATAAATCAGGGAAAGGCAGAAGTATCCTGTAAAAAGTCAGTATCCTGTTCAACTACATTTTAAAACTGGAAAAGCCTTTGGCAACCTAACCAATATGGTGTGTGGAAATTAAGATACAAAAATGGTTAGCATGCCTAACCAGGCTTAACATGGATGTGGCAATCGATGATATCTTAGTGATACGGAAAAATTGCAATCTAAATCTTTTGGATTCTGGACAAAAATCGGCTTGATGAAAACAGGTCTCTTTAATTAACAACACAGTTCTAACCTCATCTCTCAATAGTTTAGAAGTTCAACTAAGCCGTACACCAGCATATCTTGGAGATAAATCAGAAAATCCCAAAGATGTGCCAGTTTAGCTGGCGATATACTGTTGCCAAACCATGCCAGTGCTGTGCTGGTGCCATGCTAGAATAACTAGGCAGCAACCAGGCAGCCTCAGGGACATGTTGTGAACAGAGCAGGTATAAGTCTCTTGCAGCCTCGGAAATACTCTCGATAATGATGCAACATTACACCACAGAAAACCCTGGTATAGCTTTAAAATATCCCATAGAGACCTATGGAAGTGAATGTTAGAAGAGGAGGATTTAACATTGTCTTTTTCTTCAGGCTTAAGGAAGGAACAAACCAGAAATTTAGAAAGATAGAGAGATCAAGGCATCTGTTTACTCCTGAACTATTCTTTGATGTGTACATTACTAATCTCAGGACTTTCTCTTCATGACATCCTTCTCTTTCTCCCTTTGTCACACAACTATCTTTTCTCTCCGTCTTGCACCATGGATGCAGAACTTGTCCTGCAATCCATGCCCATTCTTAGACTAGATAGGAATCAAAGGTCAAGTTAAAAATCTTTAAAATATATTCAAAATAAGTGTTTATTATACAGTGTACACAGTATTCAAATTAAAAGCATAGGACCTAAATAGTGGGCTGCACACATGTGCTTAAAATAGGTATAACATACAGTTGATGATATTGCCAATTAACAAACAATAAACCAGACTATATGCATTTCAGCCCCAGGGCCTTCCTCAGTAGTCAGTCATACAATTTTTGTAACAAGCAATTAAACCCATACATCCAGAAACCAATATGTAAAAAATGCTCCTTATCTGGAAATGCAAAAGGAGAAAGGAGGAAGTTTTTTTTTTTAAAGAAAAATTATAATGATGACAACAACTACACTGTAAACAATTTTTGGGGAAAAACACAGAACCAATTTTACCTCTTATAATGTGCTGTATAATACAGATTATTGCAGCAGGCCATGGATAACTGCACATGTTGACTGCATTCACACAGGGCTCATCATTTGGTGTTATAATCTGTAGAGCAAAAATTACAAATGAGCTAAATATTGCATGAAGAAAACAAAGAGTGCCATAAATGCCCAACAAGCACCTCACTGGAGATTACTGTTGTATGGTATGTGTAACACTTCTCCGCTCGTAATCCTTACAGATACTCCATCTCAGATACCACAGACAGACACTAAAGGAGAGACTCTACTTCCTCAATTGGGGGAAAGGGAATCCTCCTATGATGGACCCCCCTTCACTCTCCCCACTGTGAGGCAAATTTTCCCACCCAAAATTTAGTCTCCCTGCTTCCACTGAGAAGCCTCAAGTAGCATGTTAATATTTGCGGTTTAGGATTGTGGCAGTTTGAGAACTATTAATTTGTGATTTTATAAACAGAACAGAGAAGTAACTTTACCAGTAAGGGGAAAATTTAGTTATTAATTAACCTAAGCTAGTATTATTATTAAGGAAACTTTATTGAGAAATATATAGTTTAAATAGTGACGTAGAGAATGGATATATTAGTGGATTTGATAAAGTATGTATAAAAGAATCTGAAAATGCTTAGAGTAAGAGATATAATATATATATGACTTAGAAGAATTTAGTAGAAAATAAGTCAAGTAATAAGATAAGTTAAGGATTGGAAAGCTGTTGGAAGTCTACAAGGAGGGGGGATGGAAAGGGTGGGGGTTGATATATTATAGGTAAGATGGGGAATGTATGTATTAATTATGTACTCACCAATAAATTTTTTTTTAAAATATATTTTTTTTCAAATTTCTATTCCGCCCTCCCCAGGTTTGAATCCCCATGCTGCCAAGGAAACTTGCTGGGTGACCTTGGACCAGTCACATACTCTCAGCCTAACATACTTCATAAGGCTTGTTGTGAGGAAAAAATGGAGGAGAGGAGAATTATGTAAGCTGCTTTGGTCCTCATTGAGTAAAAATAAAGATCTACACATGGTGCTTTTGCACAGTCCTCAGCTCCCCTCTCTACTTTGAGAGGCTTGCACATAGTAGAATACCCCTCTTGGTGGACAGAATGCGACCACTGAGCCAACATTTGTGTGTTTCTTACAGGGAGTTGCAGTAGAAACATGTCTGTTTCCATGGGGAGGGCGGAATAGAAATTTGAAAAAAATATAATAAATAAATAAAATATTTGCCGGAGCTCTTCCATGGGGTGCTGATCCAACAAGGCAACATCTGTCATAAGTTTTTGGTTAGTAATAGCATAGGTGTGTTTTAGTCACCCACTTGCAAGGGAAGGGGGTACCCCTCCATGGTACCATGCTGACAGCACAGTGTTTTAGTCCTAGCATCATGTACGAGCCCCCCCCCCATTCCACAATGTGTACATACTTAATATTATCAAATGTTGTGAGAAGCAGGGTTGTTCAGGCAATACACACAGTGGGGACAGAAAGGGTTGCAGCAGTCACAATTTGAGACAAAGTGTGACAGACTACACTTAACAGCAGGTTTCCACAGTGCAGCAAAATCAGAAAGCTGGAAGGAGAAGAATTAACTATTGCCTAAAATGGAGAGTTTGAGTGACAGGCTGCTCCCTCTTTGATTGGTCAGTTAGAACCAGTCTGAAGGCAGTCAATTGGTTTCTGATAGGATTTGGAGTCAGGGAGTGTCACAGTGTGGAAAAGATGTTGGCAGGTCATTTATATCTACTCACGAGCGGTGGGGTTGAGCTGAGTCATCCTGTAAGAGTTTCCCAGGGTGTGGAATGCTAATGGAGGGAGGCTTCACTGTATCCTGAGGAGGTTCTTTTGCATATGGATTGGTGCTTGATGTGCTAATCTTCTCTGCAGTATCACCAAAATAACCGTTACGTCCAAGCTTATCAAAGAGCTACAAGAGCCTCTGTGCAATTTCATACAGTTTCATAGCCCCTCTCTTTCGCACACGCCGGTGAGCGAGCTGTAATTATGATAGAAGAGTTGTTTGACGTGCTGTATTTGTAACTGCTCTGAAGAAGGGGATACCGGAAATGGGACCTCTTGCTGGCTGACCCGTTCAGTTACAATCTTGAAAAATGTCTTTTTGAATTTAGCAGTTGATTTTGTGTTAAAAGTTGACTTGGGCAACATATATGTGCTTTGTACATATTGAATTCTGTATGAAACTGTATGAAATTGCACAGAGGCTCTTGTAGCTCTTTGATAAGCTTGGATGTTTCTGCAAACAACAGGGGCTCATTTTGAATGCTATACCGCCCCTGTGAGGTTGCTTATTGGATTGGAAATATACATACTGTTATAAGTCGTTCAAACAGAAGTGGCTAGAATGACTTTCTGATATTAATGTTGTGTGAGTAAATTTTGTAATTTTGCACATAACGTGTTGAATATTCTTTCATAACTGATTAGTTAGTCGGTAACAGTTATTTTGGTGATATTGTGGTTTATACCGTTACTCTCTCTATTGTATTTTGTAATCTTCTCTGCAGGGCTATTGTCAGGTATAGAGTGTTTTGTTAGCCCGACAATAACCGACTCTGACAGGATGACTCAGCTCAACCCCACCGCTCCTGAGTAGATATAAATGACCTGCCAACATCTTTTCCACACTGTGACCCTGAGAGATCTCTGTCTTTTGGTGCTACACCTCTGAAGATGCCAGCTACAGCTGCTGGCGAAACGTCAGGAACTACAATGCCAAGACCATGGCTATACAGCCCGGAAAATCCACAACAACCATAGTTCTCCGGCTGTGAAAGCCTTTGACAATATATATTATATATTGTTTAAGGTTCACTACATAACTGCCATCAAGAATCCCACCATCACCTAGACTTGAGTACAGCCCTAAGCATTGTTAATCTAGTCTAAGCTCACTGAAATCAGTGCAAAAGGAACATCCAAAGCTGTGCAACACACATAATAGGAACATGGAACATGAGAAGTATGAAAACAGGTAAGCTAGAAATTGTAAAACAAGAAATGGAACGTTTAAACATTGCAGTCCTGGGTGTGAGTGAACTAATGTGGACCGACTCAGGATATTTTCAGTCAGAAAATCACACAGTGTTTTACTGCGGAAATGAACTCAAAAGAAACAGTGTTGCTCTAATAGCGAGGAGAGACATAGCACAAGCAGTCAAGAGCTACAACGCAAACTCTGACCAAGTAATATTAATCAGACTTCAGGGAAAGCATGTTAACATAACCATCATTCAAGTTTATGCTCCAACTATGGCTGCTGAAGAGAAAGAAATAGAAAACTTTTACACAAGTGTCCAAGAAGAAATTGACCACACACCTAAACAAGATATGCTGATAATCATAGGTGACTGGAATGCAAAAGTAGGCAATAAAGCAGAATCAAACATAGTTGGAAAATTTGGACTACGATCACAAAATGAAGCAGGAGAGCGGTTCATAGAAGTTTGTGAAGCCAACAACCTGTTCATTGCTAATACATACTTAAGGCAACCAAAAAGACGATTGTATATGTGGAAATCACCAGGTGACCAATACAGGAATCAAATAGATTACATAATTGGAAGCAGTAGATGGAGAAGTTCTATTCTCTCAGCTAAAACAAGACTAGGAGCTGATTGTGATACAGATCATGAGTTGTTAATATCAAAAATTAGAATAAAGCTGAAGAGAAACACTAAAAGAATCATAGTGCCAAAATACAATCTAAATAATATTCCTGAAGAATTTAAAGACCAGGTAAGGAACAGATTTGCAATACTAAGTTTAACTGATCATGAGCCAGAAGAATTATGGGCTGAAACTACAGATATTATCAAGGAAGAATGTGCAAAGACTATCCCTGTAGCCAAAAGAAAGGAGAAGCCTAAATGGATGTCTGAGGAAACTCTTAAAATTGCTAAAGACAGATGACAAGCAAAAACAAAAGGCAACAGAAATAGGGTCAAAACTCTAAATGCAGCTTTTCAGCGACTTGCATGCAGAGACAAAGAAATCTTTTATAATAACCAGTGCAAAGAAATATAAGAGAGCAACAAAAAAGGAAGTACAAGATATTTGTTCCAAAAGATCCGAGAAATCAAAGGGAAATTCAAGCCATGGCTTGGGATGCTGAAAGATCAACATGTTAATACAGTATCTGATCAGGACAAAATAAAGGAAAGATGGAAACAATACACTGAGGAACTATACAAAAGAGATGGAAGGATGACAGATACTTTTGATGAAGAATCTTTTGATGAAGAACCAGAAATCCTAAAAACTATGGTAAAAGCTGCACTCAAAGCAATTGAGAGAAACAAAGCACCTGGAGTATATGGAATACCCATAGAGCTATTTCAAGCCACAGAAATGGAGTCCATCAGAATCTTAACAAGAATATGTCAACAAATATGGAAAACAAAACAATGGCCCATCGACTGGAAACGCTCATTATACATGCCAATCCCCCCAAAAGGGGACGCCAAGGAGTGCAGTAACTATTGGACAATTGCGTTAATTTCCCTTGCAAGCAAAGTGAAGCTCAAAATTATACAGCAAAGACTTACCATATATGGAATGAGAAATGCCAGATGTTCAAGCTGGATTCAGAAAGGAAGAGGCACCAGAGATCACATTGCAAATTTATGATAGCTAATGGAACATACTAGGGAATTTCAGAAAATCAGCCTGTTTTATAGATTACAGCAAAGCTTTTGACTGTGTAGATAATGAAAATCTATGGAGAGTCTTAAAAGAAATGGGGGTGCCACAACATCTGATTGCTTTGATGTGCAACCTGTACTCTGGACAAGAGGCTACTGTCAGGACAGAATATGGGGAAACAGAATGGTTTCCAATTGGCAAGGGCGTCAGACAAGGATGCATATTATCTCCCTACCTGTTCATCCTCTATGTAGAGTATATCATAAGGAAAGATGGATTAGATCTAGAAGAAGGTGGAGTGAAAATTGGTGGGAGGAACATTAACAATTTGAGATATGCAGATGACACCACATTACCAGCAGAAAATAGTGAAGACTTGAAATGACTACTGATGAAGGTTAAAGAGGAAAGCGCCAAAGCAGGATTACAACTGAACATCAAGAAGACAAAAGTAATGACCGAGGAACTACACAATTTTAAAGTTGACAATGAGGAAATTGAAGTTGTTCAGGATTTTCTATTCCTTGGCTCAATCATCAACCAACAGGGAGACTGCAATGAAGAAATCAGAAGAAGATTGAGACTTGCAAGAGCAGCTGTGAGGGAGCTAGATAAGATCCTTAAAGATAAAGATGTCTCTCTGGGAACCAAGATCAAGATAATCCAAACTATGGTATTCCCCATTGCCGTGTATGGATGTGAAAGTTGGATGGTAAAGAAAGCTGACAGGAAAAAAATTGATTCATTTGAAATGTGGTGCTGGAGGAGAGTTTTGCAGATACCATGGACAGCCAAAAAGACAAATAAGTGGGTACTGGACCAAATCAAGCCAGAATTCTCCTTAGAAGCTAAAATGACAAGACTAAAGCTATCGTACTTTGGACACATCATGAGAAGACAAGATTCTCTGGAAAAGTCAATAATGCTAGGAAAAGTGGAAGGCAGCAGGAAAAGAGGAAGACCTAAAACAAGATGGCTTGACTCAATAAAAGAAGCCACGTCCTCCAGTTTGCAGGATCTGAGCAGGCCTGTTACAGATAGAACATTTTGGAGGTCTTTCATTCATAGGGTTGCCATAGGTTGGAAACGACTTGACGGCACATAACACACACAGCTGTCTGATTTGTTCTTATAAAAAAGCTTTATTTTCAACTGAATTTCCTTCACCTTCCATTTTGTGAGAATACACTTTCTTATATCATAACTTAACACACATAACATATACATAACATATATATTGTTTAAGGTTCACTACATAACTGCCACCAAGAATCCCACCATCACCTAGACTTGCAGTACAGCCCTAAGCATTGTTAATCTAGTCTAAACTCACTGAAATCAGTATATTTTCCTCAGTACATGGAAATGATATCCAATTTTCTCCAGATATGATCATTTGTACTTTGCCATTTGAAAAATATTGCTATTTTGGTTGCATATATTCATGAGGCAATTAGCATATTAACAACCACCAAATAAAATGAATGGAAGGCAAAATACCATTCTCTCCTGCTTTTGCATAAAATGAATATTCTGAAGCAACATGTTTTAAAATTGATATGTCTAATGTGTACAATAACTTACGTATAATATTAATGTTTTTTTAAAAAAAGTGCAGTGGAAGATTACAAAACAGGAGATCTGCTGTATTTGCAATGCTATATATAATGGAATGAAGTACCTTGAACATTGCCAGCTGAGTTTTTTTAACTATTGCAGGGAGGCCATGGCAATATTGGAAGCAGGTCTGGGGGCAGGACAAGGAAACCCCTGTATAAGTGAGTTCCTGTGAGAGTTGATGATGGTGGTTGGCAGACAGCTTTGGAAAGCTAAGGTTGACAGCTTCCAGGTGGTGGTTGGAGATCTCCCAGAATTACAACTGGCCTCCTGGCCATAGAAATCAGTTTCCCTGCTTTGGGGGATAGACTGTATGACATTATACCTTGCTCAGGTCCCTCTCCTCTCCAAACTTTCCTCTCTCCAGGTTGCACCTTCCAGATCTCCAAGAATTTCCTAATAGGGACCTGGCAACTCCAGGAGGATCTGCCTTCTGCAGTCAAGAGAAGGAACAAGGTGGTGCAACCCCTTTGTTGGCTGGTCTGAAGACACCCTTTGATGGCAACTAGCAAGATGGTGGAGGACTGGCAAGGGAGGAGCGTTACAGAAGATAATCAGCTTTAAAATGGTTTCATTTTCTCAATAAAAGTTTAGGAGAATAGACACTAGGGAAAATTAGAACAAAATAAAATGCTCGTCTTTTTAACATTGTATCCCATCTTTTACTCTTTAGGTCCTTAAAATGACTTGAAAAACAATTCATTTTCAATGAAATTGAGTACAAATTTCAAGTGCCTCCCCCAAATTCAGTGGAAGGGAGTTTAGGATGTCTGTATGCATTTTCAGATTAAAATCTTCTTTTATATGATGATTGATTAATTTTGATCTAAACAGAATTTGATCACAGATTGCAAACACCATCCTTCAGTGAGGAAGCTTCCTATTTGGGCTGGGATCAGGGTGAACCACATTCAAATATACAGAATCTTACTGGATCAAAAAGAGACCAGTAGCACCTTTAAGACTAACCAACTTTATTGTAGCATAAGCTTTCGAGAATCACAGTTCTCTTCGTCAGATGCTGGGTAACCTTGGGGCAGCAACACTTTCTTCGCCTGACCTACTTCCTAGAGTTGTTGTTTTGAACATAAAATGGAGGAGGGGGGAATGCACCTTTAGGTCCTCGTTGGAGAGGGAAGCATGGTGTAAATATCAAAATAAATAAATAACGGCTGTAGGACTTTCAAGTATCAGCTCTGCCCACTTTCTTGGCTGCCAGATGCAAACTTCTGTGCATGTTCTGACTTGAAACCTTCACCTGCCTTTCTTGGGAGTGCCAGATGCCTCCTACAGCTTTCTCTGCCCTGGTGCCTGCTTTTCCTGGGATACCAAATATCTTCTTTGCCCAATTTGTCTTGCTGATTGCTTTCTTGAGTTGCTAAATTAAAGTCTCTGTGCTAAGATTGCTAATTCTGGGTTGAGAAATTCCTGGAGATCTAGTGGTGGAGCCTGAGGGGGGCTGGCTTTGGAGAGGGAAGGGACTGCATTCTTCCCTAAAGGGTATAATGCAAGAGTCCACCCTCAAAATAGCCATTTTCTCCAAGGAAATGAATCATTGTAGCCTGGAGATCAGTTTTAATTCTGGGAAATCTTCAGCCTCCCCCAGGATGTTGGCAACCCTATTTTGTGCCTATTCTACCGTGCTCTCTTCACATGCTTTTATGGTATGCTAAATGCCTTCCTTGGCAACTGTGCTAAACTGGCTATCTTCTTGAGTTGTCAAACAAATGTACAAGTGAGAGTGTTAATTATCTGTAAAAGGATGATTTCTCCTGCCTCTCCAAAATTTGACAGGGAACATCTTTTGGGTGAGGGATACAATCCTTGAGAATTTTGTCCCAGTTGAGTAGAGAACAAAAAGTATAGTTAGTGTGATAGACAGGGGCAGTCCTGCCTCTGAAATGTAGAACAGCCACTCAGCTGTTTCTTCCCCGAGGCTATGGAGGTGCTGCCCCAGAATCCAACCACCCTTTAGATGGGGTTAGAATGTTGGAGGGAAACAGCAGCAGTTAGTTCAGGTCTATGAGAGCGCAGATAGTTTTATGTGTAACTCTGCCTGGTATTGTGGCAGAATGGTTTAACTCTGGAAGAGGAGTATCCAGTTGTGAGGCCTGTCTCTGGTAATGAGCAAAACTGGTACCATTCAGTCTGACTCTTGGGAAAGAGCAGGATGGTGGGTAGAATCCCTGCGTATAAAAGGATCCAACATAGTGATTAGGCAGTAAAAGCCTATTTTTAACTTCAAATACTGAAAGGAATTTTAATCACAACCCAAAGCCATAACTAGATTAAGTTTAAGTGCCTCAGCCAGGCTTCTCCTGGCTGGAGATATGGGTTGTTGTTCTGTTCTTCAAAAACAGCCTGTACATAAATGAATCTTCTTGGTTTGTTGAACCTCATGCTTCAGGGCTCTCTGTATTCTTCAAGCACAATACAAAAATTACTTAACAACAGTGAACCCAAAGCCTTTACACTAGCATCTGAGGGAAGGTCTACATTACAAAACAAACCTAGTTCCTCAAAATTATAGGAGGCTGTATGGGTTCCCTCAGTTAAAAGCAAAGCCCTGCCACAGTCATGCATTGTGCCTTGAACTATGTATGAAACAGGGCAACTTGGCAGGGGAGATCCCACGGGTGCAGATACAATCCTTGAAACTTAAACTGCAGCAGAAAATGTGTTTCCTACTAAAACCAATGGAAGCAAATAAATAGAAAAAATATAGTAAGTATAACATAAAAATGAAGAAAGCAAATTAATCTTTAAATAAATAAAACAAAACAAGTAGACACACCTCTCCCCTCCTCACCTCCAAGCATAGGCTTGGATCCTGTGCCCAAGTAGCACTGCTCTGTGTAAGCAATATAAACACCATTTACTGGTGAAGTATTTTTGCCCCTCAAAATTGTACTCCCATCAGAGCACCAGGACTACCATGAGGGTTGAAGTGGGGGACTGCAGTGAGAGCGGGGAATCAATGAAAATTGCTCTCCTCTGTTCCTTGAGCAGAAACACCTTGAACAAAGAAAGTAAATAGCACAAAAGGAAAAGGAGGCTAGGAGCTAAGCCATTAAAAAGGAATATGTGCAAACCCCCCTCCCCTAAACTAGTGAAATGTCATTGATTTCAGTTTCTGGACTGAAATGTTACTCAGAAATGCTTTGCACAACACTAACACAACGTCTCTAAGTCCCAACTGATCTTCTGTGTTCATTTCATGGTGTCATAATTTCACAGTTGGGATACTTGGCATTAAAAATTAGCAATATATACCAGCTGGAATAATCCAATTGCAAGTCCCTGGAATTGTTAGCTGGTTTCTTTGTATAAATCTCTTGTCTTCAAATGAAAAGTTCCTTCATTTGAAAATTCACTGGTGTGTTTGGGTTTGAAGGAATCTGAGTTTCTGTAACATCACTTACATGTCTTAGCTTGTATTGCCTAGGCTTGACTATAACTATACACAATACCTGTAATTTCCAAAGAGTCTTACCATCAATGGACTAAGAAGGGTGCATACTTTCTTTATAGACATTGTCTATATATTTTATTTTATTAATTTATTTAACAAAACGTATACTCCGCTTTTCTGCCTGCACAAGGGCCACCAAGGCAGCTAACAAATTACATATTAAAATCACTTCATAATAGCAGCAAAACCAACATTTAAAAAGTTAAAATCAGATTAAAACAATATATATTGCTATTCAGAATATAGTTTTATATGCAATATAGAACTAAGGCAAAACTCTCATTACATTTGTCTCATATATTGTAATAGGTTGTAATATCTTCTATTACATACCTGATAGGAATTTTGAGGGAGAAAAGAAAGGCTTCCAATATTTGCAATGAACCTTTTAGAATAAATGTCTCACCACCCAATTGAACAAATGATTTATGTTTGATTGTTAAATGTTATGTAGAATGGAAACTCGCATGCAAAATAAATAGATAGTGATATGCTTTACTTGCTATAATAAGTCTGCCTTACATAATTTATCACTGTCATCATCATCATCATCATCATCCTGCCTTTCTTTTTCAAAATTAGCGAGAGCAGGCCCCAGGAAGTGGTGAAATGCTTATGAAGGGATGAGTAGCTATCAGGCCAAGCAGAGGAAAGGAAAGCATCTTGCTGCTTCTCCCTCTCTTTTGCTAAGGTAGAGGGGGCAGATGATGGCTGGTTCAGGCAAGCCATTGAAAAAGGTTTCTCTTTCAGTCAATGTAGTGCCTTTCTGAGAATTTACATAAAAATCTGGCATTCAGTGATTTTCTTGAGTCATAAACTGAATATTAATTTGAATTTTAAAGCAATACTCTATCCCTTTGTGTCATAGTACAGCCGGAGCTTGACGAGTCCTCAGAAGAGGAGCAGCTGGAACAGCCAAGGCTTGCTGACAGCCTTGCTCCTTCTGAGGAGGAGCAGCCTGTCTCCCATCAGCCGACCACAGCTGAACTGTCAAATGCTGAATCCCAGCCAGAAGCTCCCCTTCCCCACCCAGAGCCATCAGCCCAGACGCAGCCAGCTTCCTTATCGCCTCCAACATCTCCAGAGCCCCGAGAGCAATGAGAGCAATGTCGGTGCAGCAGGTACAGAAGAGACTTACAGACCCAATGTCAATCAGCATGCCTCCAGGCTCTGAACAGACCAGCCTTCTCAGAGGAAGGAGGGGCTTCAGAGGAGGAGACTTGAAGCAGCTGTGCTAGCTGACATAACGCTCCCAGAGTATAAGAGCCTGAGGGAGGGGCCCTTTCAGTGTGGCTTCAACGAGTTCTCTGAGCTGCTACTGTGTTGCCTGTGCTTGCTCCTTGGAACTATTTCTCTGACCTCTGTCCCGGCCTGTCTTTGACTACTTCCTTGATTTACGGACTTTGTTCATTCCTAGCCTTGCCAGCTGGTTCTCATTACCTGTCGGCAGTACTCTGCAGACCCGGCTGCTGCCTGAAGCAGGACACTTTGTATTCATCAATATTTTAAACTACTGGTGGGGCGGGGCTTTGACGGTGTGCCATGCAGAAGCCATTATCTGTTGCTCCCACATCTCTCTTTCTCTTAAAATAACTTTAACTTAAGAACGTAAGAACATAAGAGAAGCCATGTTGGATTAGACCAATGGCCCATCCAGTCCAACACTCTGTGTCACACAGTGGCCAAAAACCATGTGTCCTCAGGAGGTCTGCCAGTGGGGAAGGGACACTAGAAGCCCTCCCACTGATTCCCCCCCCCAAATACCAAGAATACAGAGCATCGCTGCCCTAGACAGAGAGTTCCATCTATACCTTGTGGCTAATAGCCACTGATGGACCTCTGCTCCATATGTTTATCCAAGCAAATTGAAGCAAATTAGTTTTGGAAAATGCCACCCAAGACTTCAAAGGCTAAATAGAAACTAAAGAATGTTGAGGGAGCTTCTTTGTTAGAGGACTTTTTTGCTTCAGCAGAAGCAGCCAGCACCTCCATAGCCTCGTAGAGCCACGGAGATATAAACAATACAGGCTTGCTCCTATCGACAACATTCTTATTAGAAGCCTTGGAGAAACAGCGTCAAGATATGATGGACAAGATATGATGAACATGATAACCCCTTTAGTTCACTGTATGCATGAACTGGAGACTCAGCATAAGCAAACTGCTCAAAAAGCAGAAAAAGCTTTAAAGAAAGTTGCTGGCTTGGAAAAATGATGGACATGATAACCCCTTTAGCTCACCGTATGGATGAACTGGAGACTCAGCATAAGCAAACTGCTCAAAAAGCAGAAGAAGCTTTAAAGAAAGTTGCCGGCTTGGAAAAAAATACTGGAATAACTTCTCAAGATGGCTGGTCCAGAGAAAAAAAATCATGATACTGGATTCTAGTTTAAGAGATAAAAATTTAAAATTTCATGGGTTTTCATCAAACGCTGAAGCAGCAACGGAACTCACTATTTTTATAGCGTCCTGGTTAGCTACTTCGCTAAAACTGGAGGGGGGGGGCGTGATACCTCTAATTGTGAGAGCCTACCAAGTTGGCAAAACAACAAATATTTCTGCGGCAGCCTCTCCCAGTAGAGATATGGTTGTGGAGTTTGCTGATTACTGGACCAGGAGGAAAATCTTGATGGAAGCACGCGAGCAGAACGGCTTGGAATTCCAAGTAAGATTTCTGTATTTCCTGACCTCCCTTCAGAAATGATTAAGATTTGCAAAGACTTAAAACCCACTATTTCTAAACTGCAGGCAGCTGGGGTTAGATATCGTTGGCTACACTTTGGCAAAATGTTTGTGGAGTATAACCAAGGTCAATATATTGCATATGACCATGCTTCTGGAGCAGCTCTACTATGTGCACTGGGACTGTCTACTTTAGAGCAAGTGGGAACTAGAGCTGGAAAAGGAAAGACTCGATCTCCATTGACTTCAGCTAAAAGCAACAGAAGTTTTGTTGCTGAAGAAGCAGAAGATGGAGAAATAGAAATAGAGGGACTCTAAGTTCTAAACTCTGAAAAGTCTGGTGAGGTTTCAATTAGTAAGTTGAATATGTAACAATCTTGAATTTTCTGTATGCAAGGAGCTGGGGGATATGGGTAGCAATTAGGTATGTGTTCCCACATCACAGGCCTATGGGCGGGGCAGAATTTCTTTTTTTGGTCTTCTTTCCCAGCCCATCACTTGGGCTTCCCTAGACCTGCTCAATATTTTCAAGTCTCTGTATATATATCTGTCTGATCCTATCTCTGATTGTCCCTATCTCTGATTGTAGACTATTATTATTTCTAATGCTAATAAATGTTGTTGTTGTTGTTGTTATTATATCTGTCTGATAATTAGTTATATTATATGGTTTAATACAAGAAGATAGAAGATCTCGAAGAACCTGAGAAGTTAGAGATTGTTGATTGTATCATAGCATTTAGAAATGATTGTGTTGTAAAGTTAAGTAAGGGAAAAAGAAGAACATAGCTTAAATATAGGACCAGCAATGGCACTGTGCTATCACTATCTAATGTTAACTTCAAGTTAGGTTGGGTGTGTATTGTAGATTCTCTATAAGGACTTGAAATAATATTCTTCAAATGGACTTTTGTTTGGTTCTGAGATAATATACTTAAAATGTATTTCTGTTTGGTTTTGTATTGTAATTAATTAGTTGTATATGGTTCTTCAATAAAACTTTATTTAAAAAATATTTTAAACTACCATTTTATTAACAAATATTCTGTTGTTATGGGTTGGGCAGAAGCTGAAAAGGGATCATCTATTGTAGATACCCCTGGGGAAAGATGCCATAGATCTGTGTGCCTTGAAAACAGAGACAAGTTGTGAAGGCTAAATCTCTCAGGAATAAGTAGCAAGTTTTGCTCCTGCCCTTAAGCACAGAACTGATTTTTTTCTCCATAGGAATAAATTACAACTATTCACTTCCAGGGAGAAAAACAATGTACTCAAGGAGACCATTGAGGTGAGGACTGCATAGTCCCACCCTTTTATCTCCCCAGGTTCTGCTTCTTAGCCATATTTATAGTATGATAAAAGAACCCAGGAACTGGATAACTTCTGAGACACAACCTGTGGGATCCTTCTAAGCCCATTGACTTCAATAGTTAGAGCAGTATAACAGTATAACCACACCACAAATCCCATGGAGAGGGGCAAAAATTGACAATATACTTAATCTTACGTTTCATACTTGAAAGTATTTAAAACCACTAATAAATAAAAAATCCCAATTGGCTGACTCTCGGGAGAAAATGTGTGCACTTTACTTATTTGTTTTTATTTATTTGTTCCATTAATGAAATATCATAATTAAATTTATATTTTAAATAAGGATAAGATGCTATCTGAGGTAAAAGGGAAAATCATTCAGTATTCCTGTGACCTTTCTACGGATATGTGATTTAAAACTTCTATGTATAAAAATATATATTAGGCAGAAATTATAACTCTTCGATGGTTGTTGTGGGTTTTCCGGGCTGTATTGCCGTGGTCTTGGCATTGTAGTTCCTGACGTTTCGCCAGCAGCTGTGGCTGGCATCTTCAGAGGTGTAGCACCAAAAGACAGAGATCTCTCAGTGTCATAGTGTGGAAAAGGTGTTGGCAGGTCATTTATATCTACTCAGGAGGGGTGGGGTTGAGCTGAGTCATCCTGTAAGAGTTTCCCAGGGTGTGGAATGCTAATGGCAGGAGGCTTCACTGTATCCTGAGGAGGTTCTTTTGCATATGGATTGGTGCTTGATGTGCTGGCGAAACGTCAGGAACTACAATGCCAAGACCACGGCAATACAGCCCGGAAAACCCACAACCACCATCGTTCTCCGGCCGTGAAAGCCTTCGACAATACATTATAACTCTTCCTTTGCCACTAGGACATGCCCATCTCTCTCTCTCTCTCTCTCTCTCTCTCTCTCTCTCTGTGTGTGTGTGTGTGTGTGTGTGTGTGTGTGTTATGTACCATAAAGTCACTTCCAGTTTATGGCAAACCTTTGAATTTACAACCTCCCAAACATCCTATAATTAATAGCCTTGCTCAGATCTTGCAAATTGGAGGCTATGGCTTCCTTTATTGAGTTAAGCCACCTCATTTTGGGTCTTTGTCTTTTCCTTTTGCCTTTCACCTTTCCTAGCATTATTCTCTTTTCCAGTGAGTCTTTTCTTCTCAGGATGTGACCAAAGTATGATAGCTTCAGTTTTGTCATTTTAGTTTCTAGGGAGAATTGTTTTGATCTGAAAAAAACTCCTTCCACATCATGTTCCAAATGAATCAATTTTCTTCCTAACAGCTTTCTTCAACGTCCATGGGGAATACTATAGTATGAATTATCTTGATCTTGGTCCCCAGAGACACATCCTTATCTTTAAGGATATTTTCTAGATCAGTGTTTCCCAAAGTTGTCTGGACCGCGACCCAGCTAAAAAAAATTTCAAAGTTCGGGACCCACCTAATGCAATAGCGATATATAACGCACCCGTGCCTAACATGAAGGGAAAAAAGCACCGTTATATTGCTGCTGCAGCATTTTCTCGTTAATACATATCGTAACTATTGTAAAGGACTGTTCAATTAAGAAAAAAAGAAAAACATCCAGTTATAATTGAAATTTTTACTTACTAAATATAAGATGTGATATTTCAATGAGAAGGATGTATTTGTTTCCTATTTCTTGCCATTACAGCTTTAGCGTCGACTTCGATTTTAGTCACTTTTAATCGCAATGAATTCGTTACGTCCAATTTATTTCGGTATTTAGTTTTAATATGAACCATGGATGAAAATCCCACTTCACATAAGTATGAGGTAGTGAAGGGGAGGAGGACTTTCATGGCTTCATCAAACAGGCAGGGATAGGTGTCAGCAACTGACAGCCAGAATTTTGTTAATTGCTTGTGATTAAAAGTGTTTTTCAGTGATGTATCTTCCGATAAATCAGTAAGTTCTTCACTTGCTTTTGTTGACATGACAGTTGGTATGTTGTCTTGAAACGGTTTAAAAATCCAGCTCATCATGTCGAACTTTTTCATCTCTTCCCCGAAGTAGGCGTCAAAGTTATTTTTCAACTCTGTTAAATGAGTGGAAATTGCAGACACTACATTGATATCTGGCTGCATTTCGTTTTCTATAATGAAAGTTTCAAATGTTTCAAAACAATCATACTTGCCTTCCTCGATACATCTCTTCCACAACGTAAGTTTTTTCATGAACGCTCGAATTTTATCGTGAACTGCAAAAATGTTGGATCCGTCTGATCCTTGCAGGTACAAATTGAGTTCGTTTAACTTTGAGAAAATATCCACCATGTATGTGAGCTTGAGGATGAATTCTTCGTCCAGTAGAGATTCAAGATACTCATTTTTTCCTTCCAGGTAAACTGTAACTTCATTGCGTAATTCCACTAATCTTGTCAGTACTTTCCCTCTGGATAACCAACATACCTCTGTATGCAGAAAAAGAGATTTATGGAGACTACCCATCTCTTCGCACAGCTTTTGAAATAAACGTGTTTGTAAGGGTCTTGTTTTAATATAATTTACAATTTTCACAGCGGTATTTAATACTGTTTTTAAATCATCAGGCAATGGTTTTGAAACCAGTGCTTCTCTATGAAGGCTACTGTGTGTCCACGAAGCACTGGGACTTCGTTCAAGAACCCTCGTGACCACATTGCTATTTTTGCTGCACATAGCTCGAGCTCCGTCAGTGCATATGCCGACACAGTTCTTCCATTCCAAACCCTTTTCTTTTGTATAAGAATCAATTTCTTTGAAAATTTACTCAGCCGTTTCACGAATAATTGGTTTGCAGAACAAGATATCTTCAAGCGTGTTGTTTTGCCATATATAATGCACGAAAACAAGTAACTGAGATAGGCTTTGCACATCGGTAGACTCATCCAGTTGTAGTGTACTCTATGGATTAACTCATCCTCTGCCCATTCGGACATCTCATCAATTCTTTGTGCAACAGTATTATTGGAAAGTGGTATACGTTCGATTTCCTTTACTTCTTTTTCTCCAAACATTACTCCAACAGCATCTTTAATCAATGGCAACACTAAATTCTCGCCAATGGTATGAGGTTTACCTGCTCTGGCGATTCTTAAGCTAATAAGATATGAGGCATAAGTAGCATTTTCATTAATATTTATGAAATGTGAAACAATATTCTTTGAAGATTTCATATCCAATAATTTTCTTTGAAAAAAATCCACTGGCTTATTTTTTAAATGGGAATGTTTCGTTTCTATATGACGTGTCAACTTACTTGGACGCATACTTTCGTTCACCAATATTTCGCAGCAAATAACGCATTGAGGGCATGGATCCACCGTATCTTGATTCCACGTGAATCCTAGTTTCAGGTATTCAACATGATATTTTCTCACAACTTTTCGACGTTTTGTTTCATGTGAACTTGTAGAGGGAGCTAGTAGGTCAGGCTCAGTGTCACTTTTGTCATCCAAAATAACGTCTTCTATTTTTTTATCACTCTGTACGCAATCTGCCGCTGGCGGCGTACTTTTTGCTATCCGTTTCAACCACTTGTCCATTATTTAGTTTTAAGAAGATAATAAACACACAATATGCGACGACGAATACTACAGTGACGACTGACGCTCGGGCTCATGAGTCGCCTTCGGCCGCCCCGCCCCCACCCCGCGCCCATGACGAACGATCACACTCTGCGCCATGCCGCGAGAAATTAAATTATTAGTAACCATTCGGCTGCCGGCCGAATGACACGGCCTGGCCAACGTGTTGTGACTGTCGCCCTATCAGTTTCAGGGCCCACCCAATATCTGCTCGCGACCCACCAGTGGGTCCCGACCCATACTTTGGGAAACAGCGTTCTAGATCTTTCATGGCTGCCCTTCCAAGTCTCAATCTCCTTATGATTTCTTGGAATCAGTCTCCCTTTCAGTTTATGATTTAGCCAAGAAATAAAAAATCTTTAACAATTTCAATATTTTCATTGTCACCCTTAAAATTGTGTAATTCATCAGTAGTCATTATGTTTGCCTTCTTGATGTTCAGGTGTAATCCTGCTTTGGCACTTTCTCCCTTAGCCTTTATCAATAATCATTTCAAATCTTCACTATTTTCTGCCAATAATCTGGTGTCATCTGCATATTTCAAATTGGTAATGTTCTTTCCACCAATTTTCACTACTTTTATCTAAGTCTAATCCAGCTTTCCTTATCATGCTAGAAGTTTCTATTATTGATCTTATATATGTTCTTTATTTTCATTCCCTGAGTCTGCCTGCTAAACATAGAAAGAAACATCTTACAGTATTTTTAGGAAGGTAACCATGTTGGTCTGCAATAGAAAAGTAGGATTAGAGTCTAGTGACACTTTAGAGACCAACAAGATTTATCCAAAGAAGGAAACTTTGACTCTCAAAAACATATACCATAAAAATCCTTTTCGACTCTAAAGTGTCACTGGACTTTAATACTGCTATTTTACAGTATCATTACCTTTTATGTAGATAGTTTCAGATGGGTAGCCATGTTGGTCAGCAGTAGAACTGCAAAATTTGAGCCCAGTAGAGCTTTAAAGACTCACATTTTCCAAAGTATAAGCTTTTGAGAGCCAAGCTCCTTTGACTCTAATGAAGGGAGCCTGAAACTCAAAAGCTTATACCCTGAAAATCTTGATTGTTATGGCATTATTGGACTCAAATCTTGATGTTATTATCTTATTTATCTGAAGGGGAGACTTTTGTTCACTTGTGCTATCAAGAAACAGATGAGGCCAATCTTAAATTCACAAACATTACAGTTTCAGGTGGAGAAGGAAACTTTGACTCTTGAAAACTTTTACCCAGAAAATCTTGTTGGTCTCTAAGGTGTCTCTGGATGCAAATCCTGATGACATACATTACAGTTATTTACAGCAGTAAAAAACCTTATGTGTATAACCTTTTTTAAAGGGATCATCTTACACTCAAGATTGTCTTTGGGGAGATATGATGTTGTCTGTGCTTATATGTAGCATTGCTTTGATCTCTAAAGTCGTCATTGCTTATCATAACTAGCTGAGTAGCAAAGGCTTAGGACAGAACGCAGATTGCCTGTGTCTCAGGATGCTTCTAAATAATAGTTGATTTGGTAGTCCTCTGTCAAGATCAAGTCCGCAAAATTTATTCAGCTTCTCCAAATGATGAGAAATAACTTTCTATATGTGATTTTGTAAAAATTCTACAGTAATCTTGCATTGATGGCAAGTTGGACAGATTCTATTTTTTACCTGAAATGTTTTTTAAAAACCAGAATTGTGGAAAATAAAGGTTTAAATGAGCTGCATACAAAAGTTTGGGACAGAAACATTGCACATGTCATCATTTTTCTAAATGCAAATCATGGCTTCACTAGAAAGTAGCAACCCTGAATGTGATTCCGGGTCTTTTCTCCTGCTGCTGCACTTCTTTAACTATTTCTTCATCTTCTAGCCATGCCATATGATTAACCTGGGACAGTCGCACCAAAAACATTTAAACCTTTCGAAATCAATTGAAATCATTTAATGGAGTTCGAAGGGTGTCATTCTACTTAAGACTGCAGTGCTTGACCCCTGGCTCTGCACTTCCCCAGGCCTTACCCTGCAATTCTAAGAATACTTTCCTGGGAGTAAGCCTCACTGAGTAGATGCCAATAGGATTCTGAATAGCCCTGTTCAGGATTGCTCTGTTGTTGATCCTTGTACTTAAATTTTGTTTTAAAACACAGCCTGAGGTTGAATTGCTGTAAGCCAAAGAGAGATAACTTAGAGAAACAGCAGGAACAGGAAGGGCTGGCCATCGCCCTATGTAATCATCCTATGTAAATACTTTCTCACTATTTTATTTTTTTCCTCCAATACTCCAGAAAAAAACAACTGTAATCCATTCAAGATTACCTTGCTGGATAAATATATTTTTGCCCAATAGACAGTCTAAAGTTATGTGCCTTCCCGTTTCTTTGCCTTCCCTTGTCCTGGGTGCCTTTCAGACATATATGTGATTGTGTGTGTTAAGTGCTGTCATGTCACTCCTGACTTATGGTGACTCTTTGAATTAACAACCTCTAAAATGTCCTATCATTGACAGCTTTGCTCTGGTCTTGCAAAATGAAGTCTAGATGATTACACATTTTTAAATGCATACATACATACATATTGACAGAAATATACACTATTTTAAAAGTAAACATACACAACATAGCATGTAAAGTGATTGTATACAACACAGAAGACACAGGTAGGAAAACTTGAAAAATAAGCCTGCATAAAAACCAAGCCTAGATGGTTGCACTTTTATCCTTTGCACAAGGTGTCTTTGCCTTTTAGGAAGTAGGACAAGGACCATCCTGCTCTCCAGTGTTCCCATGAGGATACTGCTCTAACTAACTTTTACACAAGAAACTAAAACACTTGAGTCCTCCAACCTGTCAGTGTAGCAAGCAGGTAATTTGAGCCATTCATTCTGATATTGTTTTAATCTGACATTTCTCTTAACATGCATGATTTAGATTCATCTGAAAATTTTAGTTTCTTACTTTCATTGTCATGGAATTTTGGCTTGTTCTAGCAGTTTTGAAAAATTCCACAATAAGTATATTGAATATTGAGGAATGGTGGGAAGAGAATCTTTACATAAGAAATCTTTAGCAGAACTGTACGTCTTTCTATGCATCTAAAATCACCCCCCTCCTATATGCTCTGTTTGCGATACTTGCATGTGTGACTGGAAGGTGATGAATCGCTGGCGGTGAAACACAGAGAAAGCCAAGCCCCTCCCTCTTCCCCATTCTGGGTTATATGCTCCCCCCCCTTGATTAACAGACAAGAGCTGGAAAAATTAAGGTGAAATGGAGGGAGGGCGGGGAGAGAAAAAGGAAGAGAATGACTGATCTTTATGTATGAGATAATGTATGAGCCTCGAATGACCTGTCCTCCCCCCCTTCCCTCCTTCCTGCGGTAAAACATCGTTGAAGAAAGAGGGCACTCGCGTACAACCCATCCGACTGTATCAGACTAGCAAGAGAAATGTGAACAGGAGAACTGGCAATGACCGCTTTGATGAAGGAAGGAGCGAACTGCTTCATGGTTTTGGGTTCAGGTAGGTCTTGAGTTTAATGTCCCCAAAAGGACCGGCCGTACCTCGGACGTTGCAATCAAAGGATCCAGACAAAAGACATTCATCCTAGGTTGCGTTTCAGACATCTTTGGCATCCTGACTAGTTTTAGACATCTCTCTATGCATGTGTGCGTGCGCGCCGCGGGAATTGGTTGTTAATTCTCTTCTCGGGGTATTTTCCTTCTGCCCTTTCCATCTTGCTTATCCCTCTGTTGCTGGTCCTGGCTTCCTGTCCTTCAGAGAGAGAGAGAGAGAGAGAGAGAGAGAGAGAGAGAGATCGGGAGGGGTAGCAACTTGAAATCTGGCTGTAATGTAGAAACCCACCGCTATCGCTTGCTTTTGTAAGCATTCAAAGCTATTCAAGAAGGATAGGAAGCTGCTGCAACCGGAATTCTCAGTATGTATTTTTGTATTTTTTCGGGGATTGGCGGTGGGCGGGCGGGCGGGCGGGCAGGGTGATACTAGTGAAACATGTTTGTGCCTGCGCGCAAAAAAAGACAAAAAACAGAGGGCACGAGAAGTTTTTACAGCATTGCCCCGGAATCTTTATTCCATGCAAAGGGAGAACTCACGGGGAATCCGGTTGTTGCGGACGCTGTCCAAGGTGCTGAAAGAAGAGGCAGTTCCAGCAAAAGCCGCAGAAGCCCAACCCGTGCAACAGGGAGCCACGGCAGCCTAGAAAGTCAGGCATCCCTGACTTTCCCATCAGCAATTGTTTCAAACAACCAGCCGGTAGCCTTTTAAAATCGCATTAAACCACTTAAACTCTAGCCGCCTGCCTTATCACCCTCCTGCCCAAACTCTGCATGAAAAGCAAGCACAGCCAGAAAAGCACATCAAGACTTTGCCTCCGGTTGCCTTAGTAACAAATATGTTTTTCCCAGGGCTTGCATAGTTGTGTCTCTTGTAGAACTACAGCTTTCCTTTCGAAACCAAAAGACTCATTTAACTGGGAGAGGACTGGATCTTATCAAGGTTTTAAAAATTCTGTTTTGACCTTTAAATGACATTTTCTTTTTCTGAGGATTCCCTTCCCCCTGATTTTCATGGTGCATTTTCAACTCTGAGTTACCACTATAGCATTCTGATCCTTTACTGGATCATTAAAGAATATCTGATTAATGAACCTGTGGATGTTCTAAAACTTATAAAGCTGTTTTAAAGTATTGAATCACAGGTAATAGCAACTACATCTCAGTATATAAAGCATATGCAAGTGGCTGGGTATTTATTAAATTATCCAATTGCACACATTTATTTATGAATGTGTATCTTGATATTTGCCTGTATGTTCTGACATCGGTTATGCAAAAATAATATAATACAATAATACAAAATACCTCTATATTATCCAGCAACATAATTGTCTACCTATTCTCTATCCCAGTTCTTTCACTGATATTTGCTTTTGCAAGTGACCTGTGTTCCAGTGCAAATTGATTTGATCTCCTTTGTTAACCCAAAGAAGTGGGAAGGGACACTTAGGAAAAAAACAACCTATGCTTAATTCTGCATTTACGTACTTGTAGCTGATCTTTGTATTCTGTTCTGTTCTTTATTTCCATGTCAACAGGCTACAATTCATTTCTGTTGCCCCTTCAGACTATTTGCTTTAAGACTACATTGCAATGGGATTTTGAGGTACCTGAAAAGTGACTGGTGGGTAGAAACTGCAACCTTATTCATATCTGTAACAATGGGCAAACAGGAGGAGTCCGTGAAACTGGTTACCTGGATCTGGATGACTTCTTGCAACAAAATGATTGGGATACTGCTAGTTTTTTTCCCTGCTATCCTCCTGGAAATGGACTTTCTTCCCAAGAATGCTGGCAGGAAGATTTTGATCTCGGGTGCGTCTTCTCAAAGATCTGTAGCCAGAATGGAAGGTGATGTCATTATAGGAGCCCTCTTTTCTGTCCATCACCAACCTCCAGCTGAGAAAGTCCCAGAGAGGAAATGTGGTGAGATCAGAGAACAATATGGTATCCAGAGAGTAGAGGCCATGTTTCACACCCTGGATAAAATTAATTCAGACCCAGTTCTGCTGCCCAATATCACTTTAGGCAGTGAAATTCGAGATTCCTGTTGGCACTCCTCAGTGGCCTTGGAGCAGAGCATTGAATTCATAAGGGACTCCTTGATCTCCATCCGAGACGAGAAAGATGCTCTTGGCCGCTGTCTGCCTGACTCTGCATCCCACCACCACATCAGGGCCAAAAAACCCATTGCTGGTGTTATTGGCCCAGGATCTAGTTCTGTGGCCATCCAAGTACAAAATCTCCTCCAGCTCTTTGACATCCCCCAGATTGCTTATTCTGCAACAAGTATTGACCTAAGTGACAAAACTTTGTACAAATACTTCTTAAGAGTGGTCCCATCCGATATTCTGCAAGCCAGAGCCATGCTTGACATTGTCAAACGCTACAACTGGACATATGTGTCTGCTGTACACACAGAAGGTGAGTATGGAAAGCACAATTCATACTAGTAATTGCTTCTGTAGAACATTTAATATGCAAAATGTTTTGTGGAACATTAATTAGGAGATGGGTGATATTATTCCTGTTTTTAAAAACTGAGTGTAAAAAATAGTGATCTGACCAAAGATATTGACAGTCTATGACTGGGTGAGTCTTAAATCTACATCTTCCAAGTTCAAGTCCAAACCCTTCAAATGTATTGCATTTACATGATGCCTATGGTTTGCTTTCAGCCACTCTTTCAGTTACAACCATTTGCACGTATGGAGTACTGAATGAGGCAGATTTATGTAACAGATGTATATTGTCTTCTGCCCCAGGAATTTTAGGTTTCCTTTCAAGACTTAGAGAGGTTATACTGAGATTTTAGTTATGTAAAAAAAATGCTTTGTTGATTCCTCCATCATGGGGTGGGGGGAAGCCATCAATGGTCTTTTATTAGCAATCAACTTTCATCATGAAAAAGAGTGAAACAAATGTTCTTAAGTACTATATATATTTTATTTAAGCACAATAAGGTAGGGATAGTCAGAACACTCCAATAGCTAAACCTTTTTTCCATCCAATGTTCTTGAAATGGAGTTATTAAAATAAAGATCAAAGTTTGCTTTTGAAGAAAATGGATGTGTTCACGCACATGCCCACACACACTCCCACATATCTACATATGCACATATGCACAACTGGGCATATCTAGAGCTATCACTTTTTGATTAACCAACCTTTTGCTCCCCATTGCCATATAGATGGAATAATTCCAAAATCAAGCAATCATTCATTTTTAATTAAATAGGTAGCAGATGTGGAAATCTACAGGCAAAGTTAATAACGGCATAGACAAATTATTCTTGAAGAGAAAGTGCCAGTTCTGTAATGAAGTTTATAGATTTTCGATGAGGCAAATCCTGCAGTCTTGCCTTGGAGGAAAAAAAATCTGTTTCTAATGTCAACCATATTATTGCATGAGTGAAAAACAATGTTGCTTTTAAAAAAAGAAAGAAATCCAAACACTGATCCTGGAAAATCTGTTCTTTGTTGACACAGTAGTGATGCAGAGATGCAAAGATGAGTGCCAAAATATTTCGTATTTCATACAATGCAATGAAGTTCAGTGGGCAATGACCTCTGTTATTTTATGAGTTCAGAGAAGGACTTACTATGAGTTGAAGTGCTGTAAATAATGTTACAGTGACTACCTATGTTTGTCCATCTATTGCATTTATAATCTGCTTTTCCTTCTCCTCAAGGTACTTCTCCATTTTTTATCTCACAACAACCTGTGAGGCTAGGTTGAGAGACAGTGGCTGGGTCACCCTCTGAACTTCACGACTACGAGGGGATTTGAGCCTAGTCTCCCTAGTCCTAATCTGTTACTCTAACCATTATATCACACTGATTCTGTGGCACTTGTAATTCATTTTTATTCTGCCTTGGGTCTTTCCTGAGCTGTAAGGAGAATTGTAGGCAAAAGTTATTAGGCACTGGAAGCATTAACGTAGTTGGATCATGGTAATCAACAAATCAATATTTAATTTGTCTCTATAAGGAAAAATATATTACTGTGTTCCCTGATCAAAATGACAATCACTTTAAACTGCAAATCTTTGAATGGTGTTCTTATGACATTATTCTGAATGTCCTATTAAAGTAAGGTTTTTTATCATAATAATGAGATTTCCTAATTGTTTTGTGCCCAATATAAAATTAGATTAAAAAATTGCCATACAGGAAAGCTTCATAACACAACAAAAGCATCTTATTTGTGTCTTGACTGTCAATTGACCTGTTTTGAGATGGATACTAAAAATGAGGAAGTAAGCTATTTTTTAAAAAAAAAATATTAAAATAGGGAATAACAACTAGTGCAATCCATTTGGAGACCTGGATAAAAAAATACCCAGTTGAGCCTGAATTACGAAACTGTTTCTGAATACTGATATATGTTGTGACAAGTGAAGGTAAAGAAGTAACTTGGGAATTTAATCTCTTATGATTTAGGCAGCTTCTCTTCTGTGAATTAATGTATATGGTTTTAGGTTGAGATTATGTAATTTTCACAATATTACTGCATGACTGTTGAAAATATTTCACATAGCTGTCCTTTTAAGTGAAAAATAATCATTATTTGCAGCAACAACAATTACAGGGAAAAATATTTTGTACCTGATATGATACTTCTGGAATTCTTACATTAATTCCTTGTTACAACATGCTGTCTTATTATTCAGTAACATCCATATTTCACAAATTTAATTGCTTTGCAATGTTGTATTTGTGTACACAAAACTCATACAACTGTGAGATGTGCTCCACAGTTTTATGTGTCTCAGCTTAGAAATAAACATACTGAATTAAATGGGGCTCATTCCTAGGGATGCATAGGATTGCAACCTCAGTGAAATCCATTAAAATAGCCAATGATATACATTTGTAGCACTTGAAACAAATGCCAGGTTGCAATCCTATGCATCCTTGGGAGTAAGCCCCATTTAATTCAGACTGATTCTCACCTCTTGCCCAACCCACGTAAGTACATAGAGTCACAGAATTTGAATAATTTGTTTTCTTTAAAAGATCAATTTTATCTCTGTACAGTTTGTAATCAAGTCCTCTTAGTTATACATTATTCAAGCACTGGTAAAAGACTCATGGGTATTAAAGGCTAAATACATCTCCATCTGGGATAATTCACAATAGAAGTATTTCCTCCTCTTCACCTTTATTGCTGTTTGGACAAGGGACAGGAAAAGCTAGTTAGTTTGCCATTGACAGTAGGTAGGGTACAATGCAGCTATATATGCACTTAGATAAAGCAGGGTTCACCATTCTTTTGTGCTGAATCTCCATAGAAAAAGCTCAATCTGGACTTGAGATAGCTCCAGAGCCAGAGTACATATTAGTTTCTCTGTGCTGAGTTTCACCAATGTCTCATACATAGAAAGGCATTTTATTTCACATAACACTGAAAATGATTCTTGCTTAATTGGTCTATGAAAGGGATTTTATTTTTAAAGTAGTCTGTGTTTCAATTGAAAACCCTCTTTCAGCCAAATAACTTCACACATAATCAAGACACCAAAAGCAGAGATCTTCAAAGAAATATGGCTTTATTGTTTATTAAATAATCCCAGACACATATCACCTCTCTTTAGGCACATATGTGCAAAGACTAGTCACATCAGAGAATCTTAAATCCCCTTAATGCTAATTGTTTACAGAATGAGAGATCAAAAGTTTAATACGAATAATTCTTCAGAATTACATTCCCCAGGATGTATGGCCCCTAACAGGCCTGATTGATGGGACATTAAAATCTCACTATAGTATAAACATGTAAATTTCTGGAGCCATAGTTTTGTTATGGGTATGCAACTTTCCTGGGAGACTGATTTTCCAAGGCTTATATTTGATTATGAAGTGAAAGCAAGAGAAATTGTTGACATTCTCTCCTCAATGTAGAGCTAAAGCAACCTGCAGCATAATTTGCCTACTAAGGCAGACCTTGCCTCCTGTGTAAGTGTTTTAGCTTCAATAGTGCTCATATAGGTGAGGGATCATCAGAAAAATCCCTTTACAGTCTATATTGTTAAAGTTAAAACCTATGTTGACTAGAATTTTTTTTGCCAGTCAAATGCTTCTTCTCTTCTACATTGTTTTCTGTGGTCACCCTGATCAGACCTCACATAAACACTGTGAAAGGAGGCGCAGCATCAAATGTGTATGAATGTATATGAAAATATTCTGATTAATCATTTCCAGAAAGAAAGTGAAGTTCCAAGCCAAGTATATTTCAACTCACTGAGGAGACTGGCAGTTAAAATATTCATGGATTTACTTGCTTTTGTACTACATGACTACAAAGAGATGATACAAAATGACCTCCCCGTTATATCCTAATGATCCTTCCAGCTGAGTAAAAAAATTACCAGATTTTATTTTTAGTGGTCCTTATCAAGCAAAAGATTTTGTTAGCTTGGCTCACAGTCTGATACTAGTTTCAAGTGGGCAGCCATGTTGATCTGTAGTAGAAGAGCAAGATTGGGTCTAGTAGCATTTTGGAGATCAACCAGCTTTCAAGGATATGAGCTTCTGAGTGCTGACTCTTGAAAACTCTTATGCTGGAAATCTGATTGGTTTCTGACTGGACCTGAATATTTCTAGTCTAGTACTAGACTTTCACTTTAAACTCACCTTTGTATTCTACTATGATTTAGCTGATAATCAGGTGCTGCTGCACTGCTAAAGCTCTGGGGGACACTTTCATGGATGCTCCAAATGTACAGTGGTGTCCTGGTTCTTATTCCCAGTGGTTTCTTGCATTGACCTTCTCCCCACATAGGACTGATTATGATGTAACATTTGTCCTCTATGTAGGAGCACACCTTCCTAGCCTATAGATTATTTGAATTTAGGTTAAGGTAAAACATTTATATGGACATAACAGGAAAGATCTAAGTAGCTTTCAAGCAAACAGGGTAGAATTTGCATTCCAGTTCATATGCTTTTTAAAATTAATGTTCCTCCATTGCTGTGGAGGAAAGAAAATAGGTTTGAGCCTATAGAAAAAAATATCATGGAAGGAGTTGGCCGAGTAGATCTTCCTGGGCAACTTCCTGCATGCTCTGAAAATAATTTAATCCATCTGAGTGCACAGCAATCATTTGGATAGCAACAGTGATCCAATATATTAAGTTTGCTAATCTATCATAGCCACATTTTCTGACCTTTTATCCATTGGGTATGGAATGGAAAGTCCCTTTACACTCTTGGGATGTAATGCTTTTGTCCTCATAATTCCACTGAAAATGTCCAGCCTGTGCAGAAACAGATAAATGATGCTATGCTGTTAAGCGAAATCACAGGCATATCACTTGCCCACGTTATCGCGTGGCTTTGTCCTGCAGCTACACATCAGGGAGTGCATTATTCTGAAGGATGCAGGAGACAAGAGGATCTGTCTGGGCAAATGCCTGTCACCAGACATCTTAGCTCCAAGGCACTGCATGTACAGTTGTTTCTATATTTCAAAGGAAACATTCATAGATTGTTCTGATGTATGCACGCTTTCAACTCTTAGATGGGGTTCAGGAAAACAAGCCTGCATTAAGCAAGGCTACACCCTTCTAAGTCGGTTGAAGCCAATGAACCCCAAAAGGTGTAACTCTGCTTAAGACTGCATGGTCACTCGTCTAGCTTACCCTAGAAGACTGTCTGGAACCCATCAGATTTTATGGGGAAGATGGAATCCCACTAAGTGGGACAGCTGAATAAACATTCAAACAGCTGAAGTGTATGACTTAACACTTTCTCTGTGGTAACAATACCACATTATTCATCATCATTTTTTACAATGGCTATTGTGTCTATCCTTTCTTTGAACTATGTAAGGGCATATTGCCTGTCTCCAGCGGTTGGTGGTAAGTCACAAGGAGGAAAATTTCAATGTAGGATCTCTAAAAGTGTTAAGAAATCAGTTTCAAGAAGATGAGATGGGTCTTTCATATTCACGTATTCCTTCTAACTTGATAGTTCCTCTTCCCACTAACTGAATAATCGCATTTCCTAGATCATCATATATTTGATAATAGTTCTTTCTACTCTCCATGATTCTTATTCTAATTGCCGAAAGCAATGTGTACATATGGCATGTAAACCATTTCTAGTGGTCCTGTGTTCAAATATTTGGTTTTAGGTTGACTCTCATGTATGTGGACAAAGGAAACTTGAGTTTCATATTATTCCACAGAACACACTCCATTAGGCTTAAAATATCTGTACCCATAAAACATATATTTGCATGTGGGGACTTAGCACAAAGGAAATAAATCACTCAATATCTGTATGCATATGTCACTGTGTAAGTGACAGATTGTGGAATCATTACAGACAGCAATTTAGCTGTGCAAAATATATGCATATGCAGATTTAGTGGGGGGAAAGTAATATTACTATGTAATTCTTAACTCCTGATTGTTTATACTAGTATTTCTTTCCTTCATCAGTTTTTCTTGCTGGAGCAATACATTTTGCTTCTCCAGGAATCTAAGCCTCAGAACCATTTCCAGCGCAATGCCTGCATCATTTTTAATTAAATGTTGACACTGCGGGATCTTTCTTCATTGCTTTGTGATAGTTCTTCTTGGTCAGGCTACAGAGCTGTGATTCAGAAGGAAATAATAACTATGCATAAATTAATGCGATAGGAAAAATATGGAATGCAGCTAAATCTATGCATGAACTCATTTCCAAGAGAAATATATCCATTTGGCACCATCATATAAGCGTGACATTTCTGAATGCTGAGAAATATGCTTTTTAATGATGTTACCCAGCTTTGTGCAAGGGAACAAAAACTTTTAATCAGGCTAGCACATCTTGTGATCTACTACATTGAACACAGATCAACAGTGATGTATTGTGGCCTACCTGGGAACTGACGCCACCGTGTTACAGACAGGGTATGAAACAGGGTTGCCAGATCTGCATTGGGAAATTTCTGGAGATTTGCAGATGGACCCTGGAGAGGGCAGGGTTTGAGGAGGAACCTCAGCTGGGTATAACACCATAAAGCCCACCCTTCAAAGCAGTTATTTTCTCCAGGAGAATAATCTCTGTATTCCGATATCAGTTGTAATTCTAGGAGTTCTCCAGTTGCCAGTGGCAGTACAAGAACAGCTGTTTTGTTGAGTTCCTAGTAAAATGCCATGCATTTATTTCAGAGGGTTAAAGTTGTGTAGGCTTGCCCTTAATCTTTTCACAAGATAAAAGAGACTATGCTTGCATTTAACTTAGAGAAATAGAACTAGAGTTTATGGAACTGTTCTTGACTCATATCTCAGTTGTAACAATATTTACATAATACAAACATTTGAGCCTTATGATTAACAGAGATATCTTATCCTCAGTTTACAGCCACTGTATGAGAATATGATTGCTCCTTAGTTCCCGTGCACAAAACTAACATCACTTCTGCACATAACTCTGACAGAATGCTTAAGCATCAACAAAACAAGTGGGTGGGGCATGTGTGTGGTAAGGAAGAAGCAGAACCTTCATGGAATCCTGTGTTTGCTTAAGCTCAGTGCTTCCCCAAAAAGCACAGTGTAACATTACACTTTAAAAAAGATGGTGTAAATAAAAACATTTTCAGAAAAGTCAAACAAAAGCTTCATATGATTGCCCCATGATTGCCCTCTTCCCTCTCCATCTCCAACAGTGCCACCAATGGGCTTAGAAGGATGTAACTATGCCTAGGATGGTACTGCAAGTATCAACGTAGGACAGGATTCTGCCTTGGTCTGCAGGCAATTGCAAGCATAACTGTAGATTTATATAAAACCCTTCTAGAGAACTCTAATGTCATTCATCAAGATATGAGGAAGGAGGTTACACGATTCTGATATTGGAATTTGTTGATGGAAGACTAGCGAAAGGGAACTTTATATAAATAGCAATTAGTGAAGGTTCACAATGAAAGCAGACAGGTGCATTGCTAACAATTGTCTTCTAAGAACCATTTCAGATATATTCCTTCAAGACTCCAGGTACAAACAACCATTGGGAATCTCAATTCTACAACTATAGGAGAGATTGCAAGGACAAGGTATCCCACACAGGTAAGTGAAAAGAAGAGGGGAATATACATCAAAATGGCACCCCCAAGCACCCTCCATCCCTCTGAGCAACTCAAAGCATGCACAGCACTTAAACATCTGTGGATGCAAAGTATTTTCTCCTCTCTACTGCAATATGTGGAAATGTTAATTCTGGTTTAAGAACCTTTCCAGGTAGACCCTTAACTCTCATACAGAGGAATTCAGAAAGGTCTTTCATGGCCAAAAATCTCCAAATGCTGGTAAACTTCCACCAAATACCAGTGAAGGCAACAGAGATTATTTGTTAGTGAACAACAGCCAAACACTCCGAGTAAATTCTAATTTACACTAACAGAGCCAGGGAACATTGAATAGAACAAACAATAACTGGAGATAGTGCCATACATGGATGGCTGTTGTCCTCCAGTGTTGGAACAATGGGGAATATTTCTGGAGACAGGATATGACCAATAGAAAACATGTACATGATATCATCCATTATTAATTCATGATATTCCTCATGACTTTCTGGTATCTCTACAGGCAATCTTGCAGCTTTACTGCCCTCACAGTGGCATATGATGTTCCCAACTCATGTTCCTTGCAGGCTGGCCGAAACACCAAAAATCAGCAGCAGCAGCAGCAACAGCAACTGAAACCAGCGGGAAGCCAGCTGTGAAACTGCCACCTCTATCTTCTCTGGGACCCTGTGGCTTTCTGCAATGAATGACAGACAGTAATGTAACAGATACAGCAATACTCAAAAGTGATGGGGAAAGCTGTACTTTTATCCTGTTGTCTGTCATGCAGATGTCAGAGGTCATTCAATGGCAGAAAAACTGGGATTTCTAAGTGTTCCTTGTAAACGTCACCCCACGCCTATACTGCTGAATAAACATCAAGAGTCTTCTAGCTGTCTCTGTTCTTGGGAATAATTACTAGATAAAGAACTCTTACCCTGTTATTCAAGTCAATTGTCTTCATGACAGGACACACACTCTGGCAGTGGAGACAGTAACAACATCCCAACATCCTTGGAGGCTTGCCAATTAGAGCACAAGCAAAGGGAAGGAATAAAGCCCTAAAAGCTGTATGATCTTCTGACTCATCATGATAATGGATAGCTAGAGGTGCAATGATTGAACCACCAGCAGGCATTGGAAATGAACCAATGAATGTGTGTGTGTGGGAAGCATATGATTTAATGAGATGATGGACTGGAGCAAAGTGGAATGGTACCCTGAAGTATGAATAGATCAAACAGTTATTTCAATGAGACCATTTGTTGTTCCGCCACTACATTTGATTAACAGTATCACTGCAGTGCCTCGAAAGGTATATATAGCTATCTCTAGCACTTTCCCCTGAAAGTATAGCTGAATATGAGAGCCAGTTTGGTGTAGTGGCTAAGAGCAGCAGGACTCTAATCTGGAGAACTGGGTTTGATTCCCCACTCTTCCACTTGAAGCAAGCTGGGTGACCTTGGGTCAGTCAGTTTCTAGGAGCTCTCTCAGCCCCATCCACCTCACAGGGTGATTGTCCTGAAGATAATAATAACACACTTTTTAAACCACTCTGAGTGGGCACTAAATTGTCATGAAGGGGGATATATAAATTGAATGTTGTTATTATTATTATAAGAATTCTTTGTTACATTCAGATGGCAGCTGCTTTTCCATTAACCGTTAACCTGCACACTTGTATTTATTTTATTTATTTGTTTAGATGTATACCCTGTGTTTTTTCCACAAAAGGACACAAAGCAACTTATTATCAATACCAAAAACTATAAATAAGCAAGCTAAAGAATGAAATAACTAACTATATCTTGTGCCAGTCTTGGACTGAAAGTATTGAAAGACCTGAGTCATATTGAGGTGATGAGAGAGGAGGTCCTACAACTGATAGACAATTTAAAAACTAACAAATCACCAGGCCCGGATAGCATACATCCAAGAGTTCTGAAAGAACTCAAATGTGAACTTGTGGATCTGACAAAGATATGTAACCTTTCATTAACATCTGCCTCTATTCCTGAGGACTGGAAGGTAGCCCCTATCCTTAAAAAGGGTTCCAGAGGAGATCCGGGAAATTACATGCCAGTCAGTCTAACGTCAATACCGGGTAAGTTGGTGGAAACCGTTATTAAAGAAAGAATTAGTAGGCATATTGATGAACAAAAGCTATTGAGGAAGACTCAGCATGGGTTCTGTAAGGGAAGATCTTGTCTCACGAACCTGTTAGAGTTCTTTGAGGGAGTGAACAAACATGTGGACAAGGGGAACCAATAGATGTTGTCCAGAAAGCTTTTGATAAAGTTCCTCATCAAAGGCTTCTAAGTAAGCTTGATAGTCATGGGGTAAAAGGACAAGATCAAAAACTGGCTAATGAACAGGAAACAGAGAGTGAGCATAAATGGGCAATAGTCACAGTGGAGGATGGTAAACAGTGGGGTACCGCAGAGCTCAGTATTAGGTTTGGAGCTTTTTAACTTGTTCATTAATGATTTGGAGTTGGGAGTAAGCTGTGAAATGGCTAAGTTTTCTGATGACACTAAATTGTTCAGGGTGGTGAGAACCAGGGAGGATTGCGAGGCACTTCAAAGGGATCTGTCGAGGCTGGGCAAGTGGGCATCAACATGGCAAATGAGGTTCAACGTGGCCAAGTGCAAAGTAATGCACATTGTGGCCAAAAATCCCAAATATAAATACACAATGATGGGGTCCAAACTGGCGGAGATGGACCAAGAGAGAGATCTTGGAGTTGTGGTGGATAACTCGCTGAAAATGTCGATACAATGTGCAACAGCAATAAAAAAGGCCAACACTATGCTGGGGATTATTAGGAAGGGAATTGAAAACAAATCAGCTAGTATCATAATGCCCCTGTATAAATCAATGGTATGGCCTCATTTGGAATACTGTGTACAATTCTGGTCACCACACCTCAAAAAAGAAAAGGGCAACTAGAATGATTAAAGGGATGGAATACTTGCCCTATGAAGAAAGGTTAAAGCGCTTGGGGCTCTTTAGCTTGGAGAAACGACGACTGAGGGGTGACATGATAGAGGTTTACAAGATTATGCATGGGATAGAGAAGGTAGAGAGAGAAGTATTTTTCTCCCTTTCTCACAATACAAGAACTCATGGGCACTCAATGAAATTGCGGAGCAGTTGGGTTAGAATGGATAAATGGAAGTACTTCTTCACCCAAAGGGTGATTAACACATGGAATTCACTGCCTCAGGAGGTGGTGGCAGCTTCAAGCATAGACAGCTTCAAGAGGGAATTGGATAACCATATGGAGCAGAGGTCCATCAGTGGCTATTAGCCACAAGGTATAGATGGAACTCTTTGTCTAGGGCAGTGATGCTCTGTATTCTTGGTGTTGGGGGGCAATCAGTGGGAGGGCTTCTAGTGTCCCTTCCCTACTGGAAGACCTCCTGAGGACACCTGGTTTTTGGCCACTGTGTGACACAGAGTGTTGGACTGGATGGGCCATTGGCCTGATCCAACATAGCTTCTCTTATGTTCTTATGTTCTTATGATTCAGTGGCTGACCCATCCAAAGTCCCAGGCTGCAGGCCTTGGGCAGCTCTGGTTATGCTAGAGATTTAGACCTGGAACAGGAGGGGAAAGCAGACACTCAGCAAAGAGACTGAATAGCTGACAAAGATGTGCCTCCCTATCTTCCTATCCAGCAGCCAGAGTTACATTTCTAACTGGTACTCCATGATTGAACCATGGCAAAAAGGGAAGAGGGGGAGGAAGGATGTATGTGTGTGAGCACAAGAAAGGTTCATGCGTGTTTTAACTGGAGTTAAGTATCCCACATGAATGCAACCTTTGCATACTGAGCTTCCTTTGTTCCCCTCGGCTCTACTCGGGGACCCTTGAATTTCTGGATCATATGACTGCCCTCCCTTGGTCAGCAGACTAGAGTTCTGTCCTGAGACCCATGACATAGTTCATTGTTTGTTCCTTTGCAATTAGAGTTGGAGGTTTTGGTCTTACTGCCCTCCCTCTTTTGCATCTAAAAATCATTGTTGCTGATAGACCACCACAAAGGTAAGCTATGCTTTGTCCTCACCAACATTTCCCTGTAGTAGGTTCCTACCCAGATGTCCAGTGTTCCACAGCAATGGTGCTTGCCACTGAACAAACATCTGGTTGCTGCTTTTCCTTGTGCATGTGGCCTTCTTACTTACAAAAACACATGTCCTCATCACACTGGAACAGAACAATATATCATAGAAAGGCTGGGTTTTTGCCTGTGTGAGAACTCTTACCAGACCCATATATTTTTCTTCACACATGTTTCCTGTTCACTCTGCCACAGAGCTATGATTTGAATGGCATAACTTTCTGCACTTTCCTGGACAGGGGATTCGAATTTTTGATCCCTGAGCATATGGCTACCGATGTCAGTTATTGACCTCCCCCCACTGCACTAGGAAATATACTCTTTATTCTTTCTGATCACTCAATTGGTAATTGTGTATGTGATGGAGGGAGGGGTTACTTTATTTATTTGTTTGTTTGTTTGTTTAATTGCCTGCTCTCCCCGCAAGCGGGCTCAGAGTGGATTAACAACATAAATTATTCCATAACTGGTTGCAAGTGACAGAGTTTCTATAAACATGGTCAGAGTAGTTCTCGGTGTTGCTATGCTTGTTTCTTTAACAGGATCGCAGCTGTGTCATGCTACCCTTAGTCCTGATGCAGTGGAAGATATCTTAACACAATGATAGTACTGGGTGTGTTTTGGATATTTTGCAGAAGTGAAAGCCTCACTGTTGGAAAAACAGGTTAGTGTATGGGCCAAGAATAAGTTATATCAGCTGCATTTGATTTACCAAATTTAGCTAATCTAGCTTTGCTGATACATGCTTTTGTAATGTTATGATGGATTACTGTAATGCACTCTATGTTGAGCTGCTCTTCAAGCCAGAATATGCCACAGGTTCAGAATGTGACAGCTCAATTATTGTTAGGGGCTAGCTGATGGGAATATATTGTGCCTGTTTTAAAATGTCTACATTGGTGGGTTGTTCCAGAGTTCAATTCAGGACACTGGTTATAACCTTTAAAGCTTTTCACACGGTAAAACCCAATCATCCCAAGGACTGTCTCTCAAGTTGCCATCTGCTAGTTGTTCCCGCTTTGGGTAGACTGCTTGGCATCAACTAGAGTGTGCTTCAGTGCTTGTTTGTAGTTGCCACCTTATGGAATGGCATCCCTGAGCAGATGGGTGAGGGATGTCATCTCTAGAGGTACTTTGGAGCTGCTACAAGTACCACCATTTGCTTTTAATGGATTGAAATGAGAGAGGGGCATATGCGGGCTTTATTATGTTAAGTATTTTTTTAAAAAATTGCATTGTAACTTGCCCCGAGTTATGGGAAAGCTGGGGTGTAGATTTAAAATGTATATGTGACAAGGAAGACAATGAAGAATGGAGAAGCTACATTATAGGAGAGAGGAAGGCAGAGATTATTCCAGGATAGGAAGTAGGACAGGCACAGGAGTATAAAGGGACAGGGGAGATCTGGCAGTAGAGGAGCTAGTGCAGAAAGTAGAAATGAGAAAGATCTTCATTCAGAAGGGGATTTATTTTCAACTAAGTTGTGCTTAGCTTTGCTGCCCTCTACATATAAATCATTAATCAGTGCTTATATATTCAAATTAGGTCAACTCTGCTTCTGTTGCTCTGGTTTACACTTAATAAAGCAGATCTTGACTTTCATGAAATCAGCAGGATGATTAGCTTTGGTTTAATTTATGTAGCAATGACAGACTGCGCAGTTCATAACTCTGAGAAAGTAAGTCAACTAGTTTACCTCTATCTCTGGGCTCAGCTCTTATATCTACATCTGAAGTGAATTCTTCAGTGTGTAGGCAAGACAACGGTTCTGAAAAAACAATGGTCAGACTTCATACAATTTTTATCATAGTCACACTAAATGGGATTGATCCTCCATATACCAGCACTTTCTAGGAATTTTCTCATGGCCATCACAGCTGCCAGTCAAGGCATGATTCTCCTCAGTTTTCCTGCCCCAAACTTCTGCTGTGGCCACTCCTCCCATGCCATGGGTGCGTGTTTTTTATGGCAACTGCTAGATTTATATTTTTATAACATTACAATGACCTCTCTATTTAGTCTTCTGAATTATCAGCTTTTAATTTTAAAAAATAAATCTCTAGTCTTTTTTGTTGCTGAGATATAAAGGGAAAGCATATCTCCACAATGAAAAGGGCTACAGACATACTCTTTTTCAAAACATGAAAACCGGGAATTCAGAGAACCTAGTAGTTAGACCATTATAATGTAATGTGTCAATTGCTGATTTAAAGAAAAAACTAAAAAGCCCCCTGGTGGTGTGGGTCAAGGGGTAGGAAAATGGCTGCCTCAAGGGACTGTGGCTAGAAAAATTGTGCTGATTTGGAGAGGACCGGGAAAGATCTAGACTTCCCTTTCCATACAGCTCCCCTCAGCTTCACTGTAATCTTTCAAAAAAGATCATAGTGAAGCATGTTTTGGAAATAATCCAAAAAAGCCAGGAAGTGATGCAAGCTGCACATAATACTACAAAGCTGTATGGAAGCAGGCGAAACAAACAACCCCCCCCACACACACACACTTCATAATGGTTCCCTATGTGGGCCAAATAGCCACTGTAGAAACAACCAGCATTCACCAAGACATGGCTTTCTAAAAGGTGACTGCTTAAATTGGTAATTGCATGAGGTCATTACAGTTAAAAATCCACGACAGTAACGACTGATGCTGCATGATAGGGCTATGTGAAGTGACCTAGACATGTGTGTTTACAAGGCAGCTGGTGTTCACAATACAGAAGCCGTTATCACAGATGGCATTAATTAAAGCCACTGCTGGGAGTCTTTGCAGAATGGCCCAAGATGGCCTGAACATGGAGAACAGAATTCTTGACTGCCTCATCTCTGCAGGTGATATCTCTAAAGCAGGACTAGTGTGTCTGGCATGAGGAAATCTGAACAGTCATCACCAGCCACAGTCTTTCATAACACTTTTCATACAAATTCAGCTTCAGTCAAATGCTCCTACACACTTTTCAGACGGGGGAGTTTAACTTCAACCATACAGTACTTCACTTCTATCCAGTTCCATTAAGTCATATTTATGGGAAAAAACCTACTGCTTTTTTCTACTTTGTGCTCCCAACTTCAAGAAAAATAGCTGCTATCCAAGCTTACCATACATAAAAAACAAAGGATTGTGGCAGTTGCTGGTTTTGAAAAGGACATTTTACCTATATATTTCTGGTCAGGAATACAGAAGCAATTATACTCAGCTCCAGAATAATTAGCACTGTCTTTCAAGTATCCCAGGAGAATATGTTGAAAAAACCAGCAGCTTAAAAAACATCAAATTACTGCTGCTCAAGTATGAATTAATAGAAGCATATCCTTTAGTACTAGGCCAAACTCATGGTTTGTTTAAAGAACACATATCCCTAATCTTTAATTATATTCTGGGGTTGTGAGCATTCATATACAAAAATGGGTAATCAAACACTCATCCAAAACTGAACTCACACAGCTACAGAAGCAGAGGTTCCCCCTTATATCTTGCTATGGATTTCAAAATCCAGTCACAGTTGTTCCTGGTATGGAAAGGGGCATAGCTCAGTGATAAAGCCTGTTCCTTTTATACAGAAGGTCCTGGGTTCATCTCCTGGCATCTTCTTTTTTAAATTTAATAATTTATTAAATTGCAACAATACATATAACTAGTATACAGAGCAAACAACACACCCAGTTCACAACTTAGAAACAAATGAAGAGAATATACATAGTTATAATTAGTGGTGTGCACCAAGAAAGCCTCTGTTTCAGTTTGGGTTCCATTTTATTACAGGTTTGTTCTGGGTCAGCTGGTTCTCACTCAGAACTCATCCATTTGGTTTTTTCATTTTCATGAGTTTTGGCTCGTTGCACAGGTGTTCAAGAGGGGGTGGGGAAACGAGGCTCTCCTAGTCTGAACTATTGATCCCCTGAGCTTTTCCTCAAGCACAGTCACACACACACACACACACACATACACACAACAAAGGACCCATAGAAGGCAAGTGTCAGTGAGGTGGAGCAGTGGCAATGGGTCATTCCCAAGTAGGAGAGTGCTTGAACATTAAAAACAATCCTGCTTCATGTTCATTTTTTTCTTTTTCTATAGTGCCAATAAGTTATTACCTTTGCATTCTGCTATTGCCTGTTCATTTTATGTTTTCTTATTCTTTGTAGTTTTGTTCCCAACTTCCCTCAATGAGGGAAGAATTCAAATCCTTCCTTTTGATATTCAGCATTCCGCTGCAAAACGGAGCATTCTCACTGCCAATCTTCTCCATCACCCAAATGCAGGCAGGCAGGCAGAATAATTTGCTGAATCCTACCCACCCACCTGAACAAATATGTTTTCTCCATGAGTTTTCCTTTTGCTGTGCGGAGCAGGCAGGATTGTTTTGAAATGGGGTTTGCCATTTGAATCAGAAAAATAGAGAGCCTTGAAAGACTATGGAAGCAATCCTAAACAGGTCTACTCAGTTGTAAGTCCCATGTTATTCAATAGTGCTTACTCTCAGGAAAGTGACTTTTGAATTGCATCCTATGATTGAAGTCTTGCTTCCAAAACTTTCCAAAGCTGATAGGAGGGGAGGAGTATCTTTTTTAAGGTCCTGATTGGCAGGAGGGCAGAGAATGCCATTTACTGGGTAGCTATGCCATGAGGGGTGGGGAGATGCACTCACACCGCATGCATTGGAGTCATTCACCCTTCCTGCCAGCAGAGCTGGTCTCTCTCCCCTTGGGATCTGATTAATGCTGTTCAGGAAAGCAAGCTGCTGCCCTATGAGGTGATCCCAGTGCCTGCAGGCTGCTGCAAAGTATGAACCATAATGAAACACACAAACCTTTGGAGGGAGGGACACATTACAATTTATTTTTCCGGATTTGATTCAGCATTCCAGAAGCTGCTTTAACAAGCTGAAATAGCGAGTTCTGTGTGTATTTTTAGCTCATTTTTTTCATTATACATACCCCTAGTTATAATTATTCCTTTCTTATTCATTCATGGATATAAAATAAATGGAATGAAATAAATATTTCTAATAGCTTAAGATTTTTTTTAAAAATGCAGCCAATTGTTGCCATTTTTGTCATCTAAAACATTCTTAGAATTTGGAATTACTGTTAGTTTAACTATTTTAAAAAATATTTATTTAATTATGTTGCAAAGCTTAATACATAAAACATGAAATTTAAATAACAGCACCATTTCAATGAACTATGTACAAAGGTTGGGCATCATTTTTATAACTCAAATACAGTCTTATTTCAAAATAAAGTAGTTCCCAATTTGCCATGATGAAAATATAACTTTCTTTTATCTTAATGCTTATTATCAAAAACAGGTAAGTAGTGTAAAGTTATCTTTAGAAGGAATCCTTTTTATAATTGAGTCTTCTTTTAACAAATATTCTAAAACGGGAAACCATTGTTCTGCAAAATTTGATTTATAATTTGGTAATTCTGATTGTTTTATTTGGTCCATGAGTTTTTCCATAATAAAATAATCCCATACATGAATTAACCAATTTGAGATTGTTGGAGACCTTATATCTTTCCAAAGCGAGGCAATTGTAGATCAGCCGCAGCATGTAAATTTACTATCAGGATTTTGCGTATGTTTGACTGTTAGTTTAAGTAGTCATAACAATTCCCACATCTTCAAGAACAATTCTAATTTGCTAGGTAACATTAGTTGTTTCCAGTAAAATGAAAATTCCATTCTTGCACATATCAGAGCATATAGCAATAGTTCTCTAAAATGCTCAAAGGGGAGATCTCTGGCGGAGATCCTTTCCAGAACATGTGGTGTACAGTGCAATCCTAAACAGAGTTCTATCTTTCTAAGACTGTTGTCTTCAATGGATATCTCTGTCTAGGATTGCAGTTTAATTGGACCAGTGGTATGACTCTGCATAAAGTGTCTTTGTATGTTTATATCCATATAAAGGATACAAAAGAAAAACTAAACAGCTAAAAAAAAATTGAGGGCCAGCACTGAACACTATAGTGCATGTTATGTGCTGTCAAGTTACTTCCATCAGGCTTTTAACCAGCTGTTCTTTCCACTAATTTTCATCCCACTGTCTAAATCGAATCTGATTTCATTAACATATGTTCTCCATATAGCTTGAATAGAAATAGAGATAATATACATCCTTGTCTGGCACCTTTGCCAGTTGGAAACCATTATTTCCCCCCATAGTCTATCCTAAAAGCAGCCTCTTTTTCAGAGTACAGGATTTGCATCAACACAATCAGTTGTTGTGGCACACACTTTAACACCATCTATAGCTTTTCATGATCCACACAATCAAAAGCTTTGCTGTAATCTATAAAACACAGGTTGATTTTTTTCTGAAATTATCTGGTGTGCTCCATTAGCCATCACAAATTTGCAATATAATCTCTAGTGCATCTTCCATTTCTGAATGTAGCACAAACATCTGGCATTTCTCATATTCCGTATATAGTAAAAGTCTTCATTGTAGAATTGTGACCATCACTTTGCTTGCATGGGAAATTAATGTGATGGTCCGGTAGTTGCTGCAGTCTTTGGCAACATCTTTTTTTGGGATTGGATATTAGATTTGTGGGATAATGTTTGTTTTCCATATTTGTTGACATATTCTTCTTAACATTTTGATGGACTCATTTTCTGTAGCTTGAAATAGCTCTACTGGTATACCAGCCACTCCTCACGATTTCTTTCTCCCGATTTCTTTGAGTGCATTCACTTTCTAAGATTGCAGGTTCTTCGTTGAAAGATTCTTTTTTGAAGGAATTTGTTATCGTTCCATCTCTTCCGTATAGTTCTTCAATGTATTGTTTCCATCTCTCCTTTATTTTTTCCTGATCTGATACTGTATTTCCATGTTGATGTTTCAACATTCTTAGCTGTGATTTGAATTTCCCTTTGATTTCCTGAATCTTGCACAACAGATCTCTTGTTCTTTTTTTGTTGTTCTCTGCACTGGTTATTATAATAGTTCTCTTTGTCTCTGCATGCAAGTTGCTGACAAGTTGTATTTAGAATTCTGATTCTATTACAGGCTGCTTCCACACACGTTGGATAATCCACTTTCAATACTCTTCAGTGAACATTTGGAACTGCTTTTCCATGTGTGGAACAAAAAATCCACTTCCAAAGGATTGCTAAAGTCATTGAAAGTGCATCATTCAATATGTGTGGAAATAGCCTCTGTCAGCTTTTACTTTAGCTTCTTATCTGTCTTCAGCAATTTTAGAAGGGTCATCAGTCATCTATCTATGCGTCTCCTTTCTTTTGGCTACAGAAATAGTCTTTGCACATTCTTTTCACATAATGTCTGGTTTCAGCCCATAGTTCTTCTGGTTCACAATCAATTAAACCTCATAATGAAAATTTGTTCTTTACATGATTTTAAATTCTCCAGGAAAGTTATCTACGTTATGTTCTGGCACTATGATTCTTTTAGTATTTCTCTTCAGCTTATTCTAATTTTTGATATTAACAATTCATGGTCTGTACCACAATCAGCTCCTAGTGTTGTTTTAGCAGAGATAATAGTGCTTCTTCTTCTGCTTCCAATTATATAATCTATTTGGTTCCTATATTGGTCATTCAATGATTTCTATGTAAACAATCATCATCTGTTCAGTTGCCTGAAGCATGTATTTGCAATGAACAAATTGTTGGCTTCACAAAATTCTGAGTTGCAATCCACTTCATTTTGTGAGCCTTGTCCAAATTTCCCCAAAATATTTGATTCTGCTTTGCTCCCTATATTTGCAGTTCAGTCACCTACGATTATGAGCACTTCTTGTTTAGATGTATGATCAATTTCTTCCCTGGACACTTGCATAAATACTTTTCATTTCTTCCTCTTCAGCATTTATAGTCAGGGTGTAAACTTGAATGATGGTTATGTTGCTAGGCTTACCATGAAGGCTGACTGATATCATTCGATCAGACATGGCATTATAGCTCTTGATTGCTTGTGCTACATCTCACCTCATTATTAGAGCAATACTATTTCTTCTGAGTTTGTAATTTCTGGAGTAGAACACTTCATAATTTCCTGACTGAAAATGTTCTAATCTACTTTAGTTTGCTCATACCCAGGATTACAGTGTTTAAACATTCAATTTCTTGTTTTATGATTTCAAGCATACCTTGATTCATACTTCTCTCATTTCATATTCTTATTATGCATGTCACACAGCTTTGGACTTGCCTTTTGCATCTGTTCACATCAGCAACTGGACATTCCTTTGGCTTTAATCCAGTCCAGTCATTAAGAACAGTGCTATTGATACCTGTTCTCAGCTCTTCCACAGTAGCCAATTAAGTACCTTCTGAATGGGGAGTCCCAGCTTCGAGCGCTATATGTTCTCTTGGGTTGTCTTGTCATAGGGTTTTCAAGGTAAGAGACTATGAGAAGTGGTTTACCATTTCCTTCTGTGCAGCACGAAACAGGATGAGTGTCACTGCTGTTTTCTGTAAAAATCCCTTGCTGGTGTCACCCTCCACTACTGCTGCCGCTCACTAGCTATCATTCAAGGATTCCTCTGCCCCCATCACCATTGGATCTGTCAGTTCTCTTCTGCTGATGTGACTGTTGATTCCTGAAGGGAGTAGCTGCATATTAGTCTGGGGTCTCAGTTTTGACCATTCCACCTTGAAAGACTCTTTCAGGAGTAGACTGAAGTGAGTCTGCACTCCTGATGGTATTGCTCTCAGTTTCACTGACACACTCAAAGCACTATAGAGTTAATATTTAATCTGGCCCTTGTCAAGGCTATCAGGAAGAATGTACTTTTCCTTAATATATTATATTAGCAGTGAGAATTCAGTTATAAAAATACATACTTGTTGTTACTAACAGCAAACATAAATACAAGCCATTATGGTTTTCATACGTGATTGCAATCACTAGCACAAATGAAAGTGCTTAAGCAGTCTAGTAAAAAACAACCTTCTGATTTAAGAAACTACTTATGAACTAATCCCTGAATTCTGTAGTATTTTCCAGTGATCAGAGTTGCACTACCTGCTGAAAACAAAAGCTGTTAAAGTTGAAGAAATTTTATAACTTACACCAATTACGGCAGTGGTATTCAGCCCATGGTCAGGATCCTCAGGTGGATTGCTGAACCCCACCTGGTGGGTCGCAAGCCCCTATAGAGTCACCATATTTCTGATGTTTTTTGGAAGGACCTGGAAAGCAGGAGTGCCATGCCTCCTCCCTCTCTTTGCATATAAGCTTTGAGAAGCAAGACAGCAAAGAACACTCAGCAGCAAAAAGGATTCCTCCATGGTTCTGAGTCTGACCCTTGGCTTATTCCTCAGCCTGGTACTCCTTGTGGTACTTGGGTTGGGTATCCTGTCCCTGGCTTACTTGTTCTCTTGTGCATGTTCCTGGACTTGACATCTCTTCCTGTCATATGACTTTTCCTCAGATACTTGAAGCTCAGTGGGTCTCATGCAGGGTGGATCTCAAAATGTTTATGATAATTGAACTAGAGAATTACACTTTTGGATGATCAACTTTTTACATAGCAGCAATGGTCAGGAATGGATTCTGACAGGAATGACTGAACTATACAACAAGGCACCTGGGCATGCATCCCAATGTCTTGATCATCCATAAGGAAAACACATTCACAAACATCACATGGTTCATCATTACTTGATTCTTGATAGTATTCATGGAATAAATCATTTTCAGTTGCAACTGGGACCTCCATCCATCCACCTACCCAAATATGTACATAAAAATTTCTAAAAAATGTGAGGCTCAACTCTGCTCTGGTTCTGCCTTAGCAGGCTCAGCTGTGGCATCATTGACTGGGCGGATCCCGGCTGGGTGACCAGGTTGCAGGAAAAGAGAATGGGATGGGCTAACATTGTCCAAGCATCCCTCACTGCTCTCTTGGCTATGCTCTGCTCTCACTCTGTGCTCTTCTCAAAACTCCTTCCTTTCCACTCCGCTTGTGGGTGGACTTCTCTTTTATCCCTTCACCATTCCAAGTCTTCATCTCCTAGTCCCGCCTCCAACAACCTAGCCACTGCCCTGGCTACCTTAGGTAGCCACACCTGTGGTCTCTCTGCTGCCAGCCTCTCCTGGCTATTTCCAACCCCCTCTAGCCTGCCTGCTGGTTTGCTGTGCTGCTGCACTTCCCCTGTTTGCCTTTGTGCTGAGATGTGGCCTGGAACCACCTTTGCTACCATTGATCTACTGCTAGCAGTGGTGCTGGCCAGCTGTCCCTATGGATGGGCTGTTGAGCTTCACATGGGCCAAGGCAAGGGGCTGCCCTGGAGCCTTGGCTGGGAAACTGTAGCTAGGACCCAGGGGTCGCTGCTTATCCTGCCTCCTGTTGCTGTGGCCTTACCTGAGCTTCCTGTACTTGTGGCTTCCTCTCAATGTTCCTGTCCCTTGTTAGTGTCTCCCTTGCCTGTCCCATCATTGCTGGGTGAGTGCTAAGGGTGGCAAAGCAGGACAGAGAAGGCAGTAAGCCTTGTTCTTTGAGCATGCAGCCCTGGCAGGGTTCCAAAGTCCAGCCTGGGCACTGGACACAAAACATACCCTTAATATATTATTCCTAATATATGTTGGTCGTAATTTTATTCTGAGCACAAAGTACACCTAATTAATTATACTAAGTATCAACAAAATCAGCAAATCAGCAAATCAGCAAAATCAACAAAATCCACCAGTTTCAGGTGGATTGCTGAACCCCACCTGGTGGGTCGCAAGCCCCTATAGAGTCACCATATTTCTGATGTTTTTTGGAAGGACCTGGAAAGCAGGAGTGCCATGCCTCCTCCCTCTCTTTGCATATAAGCTTTGAGAAGCAAGACAGCAAAGAACACTCAGCAGCAAAAAGGATTCCTCCATGGTTCTGAGTCTGACCCTTGGCTTATTCCTCAGCCTGGTACTCCTTGTGGTACTTGGGTTGGGTATCCTGTCCCTGGCTTACTTGTTCTCTTGTGCATGTTCCTGGACTTGACATCTCTTCCTGTCATATGACTTTTCCTCAGATACTTGAAGCTCAGTGGGTCTCATGCAGGGTGGATCTCAAAATGTTTATGATAATTGAACTAGAGAATTACACTTTTGGATGATCAACTTTTTACATAGCAGCAATGGTCAGGAATGGATTCTGACAGGAATGACTGAACTATACAACAAGGCACCTGGGCATGCATCCCAATGTCTTGATCATCCATAAGGAAAACACATTCACAAACATCACATGGTTCATCATTACTTGATTCTTGATAGTATTCATGGAATAAATCATTTTCAGTTGCAACTGGGACCTCCATCCATCCACCTACCCAAATATGTACATAAAAATTTCTAAAAAATGTGAGGCTCAACTCTGCTCTGGTTCTGCCTTAGCAGGCTCAGCTGTGGCATCATTGACTGGGCGGATCCCGGCTGGGTGACCAGGTTGCAGGAAAAGAGAATGGGATGGGCTAACATTGTCCAAGCATCCCTCACTGCTCTCTTGGCTATGCTCTGCTCTCACTCTGTGCTCTTCTCAAAACTCCTTCCTTTCCACTCCGCTTGTGGGTGGACTTCTCTTTTATCCCTTCACCATTCCAAGTCTTCATCTCCTAGTCCCGCCTCCAACAACCTAGCCACTGCCCTGGCTACCTTAGGTAGCCACACCTGTGGTCTCTCTGCTGCCAGCCTCTCCTGGCTATTTCCAACCCCCTCTAGCCTGCCTGCTGGTTTGCTGTGCTGCTGCACTTCCCCTGTTTGCCTTTGTGCTGAGATGTGGCCTGGAACCACCTTTGCTACCATTGATCTACTGCTAGCAGTGGTGCTGGCCAGCTGTCCCTATGGATGGGCTGTTGAGCTTCACATGGGCCAAGGCAAGGGGCTGCCCTGGAGCCTTGGCTGGGAAACTGTAGCTAGGACCCAGGGGTCGCTGCTTATCCTGCCTCCTGTTGCTGTGGCCTTACCTGAGCTTCCTGTACTTGTGGCTTCCTCTCAATGTTCCTGTCCCTTGTTAGTGTCTCCCTTGCCTGTCCCATCATTGCTGGGTGAGTGCTAAGGGTGGCAAAGCAGGACAGAGAAGGCAGTAAGCCTTGTTCTTTGAGCATGCAGCCCTGGCAGGGTTCCAAAGTCCAGCCTGGGCACTGGACACAAAACATACCCTTAATATATTATTCCTAATATATGTTGGTCGTAATTTTATTCTGAGCACAAAGTACACCTAATTAATTATACTAAGTATCAACAAAATCAGCATTTGCAACATTTTGTGAAATGTGGAATGCCTTTTAGTTAAGTGTAAAGTCCTTTGTCTTACAGTTTTTCCTCATCTGTGACATGCCCCTGTCTGAATGACTTCTCTTGGTTAAAAAAAACACACACACACACACAGAATGACATTCCCTTACTTTATCTGCAAGGCATTCTATATGCCACTCAGCATTGCAATGTAGTTTGTGACAAATTTACAAATGGAATTGTGTCATTTGTGTTGTTCCATGTGTGTTTTAAATACACAGGGAAGAATACCCACAACACAATTCACTTTACTTAATTCTGCTGCTGCTTCCTATACATGCCAATGCCATTGAAGTGATGAGCATAAGAATGATCAAATTTGACTCAAAATACACGTACACTGTGTGAAGAAACTGACCAGTTTGCCTAAAAGATGTAGGCCTGCCTTGACCATAGTCTGTGAGAATTGTGGTGGGCAAATCATGTTGAGAAGATTTGCCAAAAACCTGGTTGCAATACAGGTGCTGCTAAATGAGGCCTCTTCAAGGTTGGGGAGACAAGGGCCATTTCCACACACGTTGAATAATGCACTTTCAATGCACTTTCGCAATCCTTTAGAAGTGGATTTTTTGTTCCACACATGGAAAATCAGTTTCAAATGTTCACTAAAGAGTATTGAAAGTGGATTATCCAATGTGTGTGGAAGCAGCCAAGACCAAAACATACCAGCTAATTAAGCTTATCTAGCCCAGCTGCAGTTCCCAGGAGCTGAGTGGGACGTGATCATCGTAGGGCTATGTGAGCTGAGGTTGCTAAAGAACATTAACTAACGTGTCATTGTGGAGCACTGATTGGTCATTACGAGTGTACCTAGTTGTTAGGTCATAAAATGGAGAAGTCAGTTACAGATTTTGCCCTTAGCTCTTGCTACATGCTTTTAGCCACGCCTTGATCTGCAGGTTCCCTTTGAGGCTACTTTTGGATTGCCATAGTGTTGTTGCCTTGGATGCTGAAACTTGTTGCTAGGCTTGCCAGCCCCCCTGGCCAAGATGGGGAATCCCCTGTCTCCACTTGCCACCTCCCCAGCCCAGCTCACCTGGCCAATGCGGAGAAAGGCACTTGGGGGAGAGGGAAAGCTTTCACATGCGTTCCTGCACTTCCCTGTTGCACTGGAAAATGATGTCATTTTCTAGCATGACAGAGGAGCTGTGGGTTGTGCTGAAGCTCAATTCATTAAAATCACCTCCAAACAGTCAATTTTTAATCAATTGGGCTTTAGTACGACCTGTAGCTCCCTCATTGTGCCAGAAAATGATGACATTTAACAGCATGATAGGGTTGCTTCTGGTCATGCCAAGGCCTAATTCATTAAAAATTACCCTTTCAGAGGTGATTTTTAATGAATTATATTTCAGTGTGACCCGCAGCTCCACTGAAATGATGTCATTTTCTGACACAATGGGGGGAGCATGGGAGCACATGCATACTTTGAACATGCATGGGAGATAAGTATCCCAATTTTTGCCACCCACAGGCCCCTGTCTCTTGGCTTCACCCCTGGGGGACCTGTCAACCCTACTTGTTGCTAAGAATGCTGCATTACACCTTCCAGGTACCACAATGGCTTAGAATGGCAAAGGCTATGCCAGGGTATGTATAGTCTTAGGACTAGTTATATCTTTATTGTTTTGTCTATTCTTTTTTCATGCTTTCCAAATATAATTTTTCATGCACAATTTTAATAAACAAAATATTTTTCATTGTTGATGTGGTGTCTCTTTGATGCTTTGCTTCAACCTAAACCAGTGCACCTCCTCATTTATATTGGACACGAGAGAGTTTATTAAATTGGTGGAAAACGTACCCATCCCAGATTCTGGGGCATTACTTACAATGGATGTGACCTCCCTTTATACTTGCATACCCTACAATGAGGCCCGAGTAATAATAGAGAAGGCGCTTTTAGATAATCAGGTTCCCGCGGTACAATTCTTAATGAATTTATTGGACATCATTTTAGAAAAAAACTATTTCCACTTTGGTGACCAGTTCTACATACAGGCTAAGGGCGTTGCGATGGGCTGTGCTGCAGCCCCCAGTATCACAAATATCTATATGATTGAGCAAGAGAAACTGTATATCATGAACGAGGATACTAATCCTTTCTCTATAAATATTTTGTACTATTGCAGATACATAGACGATTTTTATTTCCTCTATAATGATATAAATACAATTGAATCCTTTGGCTCATGGCTTAATTCAGCCAATCCCCACATACAATACTCATGGCAATACGGTAGGGACAGTGTTAACTACCTGGATGTAATAACTTACAGGAATGCTTCCAATACCATCACTATACGTCCATTCCGTAAAAAAATGAATAGAAATTCCTACTTACAGTTTGAATCATTTCACCCTCGACATCTAAAACAGAATTTACCTAGGGGACAGTTGCTAAGACTTAGGAGGAATGCCACTTAGCAACAAGACTACATGAGAGCAAGAGATAAGTTAAGTCAGGATCTTTTCAATAGAGGCTATCCAATGGAACTGACAGAGCAAATAAGCATGCTGCCAGTGTAGCAAGGGAGGACCTCTTACAGTCCAAGAATAGGGAAACTCACAATGGACTCTGGTGGTCATTAGAATACACACATATGGCTGGAAGTATTATGAATATAGTTAAGAAACATTGGCATTTGTTAGGTGATATCCCTGGTTGTGATAATATACCTCACATAGGATATAGGAGAACGTGTAATCTGAAGGATGTACTCGTAAATTCTGATTTCAGAAAAGAAGTAGGTGGAATGGAACAAGAGGAATCTAGTACCCCCGTATCAGGATACTACAAATGTCACAGATGCAATGTTTGCAGTCTAGCAGCTACGGGCAAACAATTTACTTGTAGATCTTCTGGTCGTACCCTTACTTTAAGAGATTTCTCCACATGCAGTACATTGGGGGTAATTTACCTTATCGAATGTTCCTGCAATCTCCTATATGTAGGGAATACTTCTAGACCTGTAAAAACTAGAATACAGGAACATATTTCCAGGATCAAGAACAGAGTACTGGAGGCACCATTGGTACAACACTTTGTAGACATAAGGAACCTAGGGAATTCCGTTTCACGGTTTTACAAGTAATTATGGATGCAGCATCCTCCAATTTAAAACAAAAATTATTAAGGAGAGAAGCGTTTTGGATCTTCCAATTAAATACTGTACATCCGCAAGGATTGAATCAAAATTTAGACTGGTCTTGTTACCTATGATGATGGGGTTTTTGTTTCTGTACGTGAAATCGTCTAGCCTTTTACACCCTGTTACGTCATGGTGGCTTTGTGAATTCTGATTCTGTAAATGACACACTATATCTTTAATTGAGCGATTGGGCTTTTCCCACAGCATGTAACGTTGAATATAAATTAGATGTATTCTTGGATTCTCCGGTATCTGTGATTCCAATTGGATTGAGAGAAGGGAAGTTTCATAAGCATACGGAGTTCTTGTGAGTATGGAAATAGAGGAATTATGTTATACACTATTTCTGTGTCAGGGAAGATTTGTACTGCTATTATGTATTATTACTGTTGTTGTTTAGGGCAACAACTGCTAAAAGAACCCTCTTGATAAAGGGAATACGAAACAGGGGAGGTGCTGGCATCTTGTCAAGAGGTTCTGGACGGCTGTGAATTCTCCTATTTGAGACTGGGCACCTTGGTGTTTCTCCTGCCCGGGAGACGGCATCCTTGTGAGCCACTTCCATTGCAGGGATTCTCCTGGAAAAGAAACTGAGCAATTTACTATAGAATTTTTCCCAGCCTCATTTTTGAATTGCATAAGGAAAAGAAATTGGTGTGATAACTTTCTTCATTACAACTTCATTGACGCGGACTTTGTCAATTTCAAACTATTAATAGAAAACATGTATGAAGTGGATACTGATTATTGTAATTGCGTAATCAACACATTATTGATTAAGATTGCATAGCGCACCTTAAAAGAGAGTAAATGTCAAGTTCTTTGAATTTTGTATTAAAGTGACATACTTTTGTATATTGTTGCATTGTACACTTTAAGAAGTTGATTGTACTTGCAGTAGAGTCTTTTTCACTGTTGGTTTGTTATCACTACCGCAACCCCTTTGCAGATATTTGTGACTCTCAGGTAAAGCCAGAGATTTTCCCAATTAGGAGTTGCAACTCTACCTGAATGGCTAATTGAAAGACTGAGGTAGTAAGCAATATGAAAGACCCAAGATCCTGGAGAGCCATTGCTTGTCAAAATAGACAACTGTGGCCTTGGTAGGCCAATGAACTCAGTACATCCTCAGTATATCAGCTTCATATGTGCGAGAGATGAGCCTATGGTTACCCAGCGAGCCTCCTGGTTAAGTGAGCCAGCTCCACAGTGCACCGGGTGCTGGGGCGGCCACCTTGCCGCATGGGCGGCATGCCTCTCGCCCCTGCATAATGACATCATGGAAGCGGCCACAGCAAGGGTTGCGCCAGGTGCTGGCAACCCTAGATCTGGCCCTGGTCAGGCCCTATATGAATGTTGTGAATTCATCAATGACAATATTCCCTTGAGGAATATTCATCACATGCTGTTCTTAAATGCAGGTATTAACATTAATATTGATCTTACCATCATCTGAAAGTCTGATAAAGTCACAGGCAAGGAAAGATCTGGGCCATCCCCTCCAACACTTTACTTCATTTCTTAAATGTAAGAAATGTGGGTAGACTGATTTATTCATTCCAAGGATATTATCAAGTTCATTTGGTTTCCCAAAATGTTTCCCAAAATGTTTGCTAATTGGACATGGGTAGATTTTATGCAGGCGTTGGGCTCTCACCGGGCATCCCCCTTCCCCTCTGCTGGGTGTATGTGGGGGTTTCAGGGCCCCTCTCCTCCCCCCTGAACCAAGGCCACATTCCCAGTACTGCTGATGGCTGGGGGGGGAGTGCTTCCCCTTCCCTGCCACCTGACAGAGCATTCCACCAGGTGGGAGCCAGGACCGAAAAGTCCCTGGCTCTAGTCGAGGCTAGGCGGGCCTCCTTGGGGCCAGGGACCACCAACAGCTGTTTGTCCCCTGATCAGAGTGTCCTCTGGGGAATATATGGGGAGAGACGGTCCCATAGATATGCTGGTCCCAGTCCTCACAGGGCCTTATAGGTCAATACCAGAACCAGGAATCTGATCTGGTGCTCCACTGGCAACCAATGCAGCTCGCATAAGAATGGTGTTATATGCGCCTTATTTGGCACTCTCGTAATAACATGCACTGCTGCATTTTATACCAGCTGTAATCTCCGGGTCAGGCTCAAGGGCAGCCCCGTGTAGAGCGAGTTACAGTAATCTAGCCTAGAGATGACCATTGCTTGGATCACTGTAGTTAAGTCACGGGTTGACAGGCAGGGGACAAGTTGCCTGGTCTGCCGCAGATGGAAGAAAGAGGACCTGACAACTGCTGTGACCTGTGCCTCCATTTTCAGGGAGGCATCCAAGATCACCCCCAGGCTCTTAACCCTCGGAACTGGCACTAATGGTGCCCCATCAAGGGCTGGGAGCTGGAGTCCCAAATCTAATCCCCCATGGCTCAAGTACAGGACCTCCATCTTCGTCGGGTTCAGTTTCAGCCGACTCTGCTTCAACCAACCAGTTACAGCTGCAAAAGCATATTCCAGGACATCTGGGGCTGAGCCAGGCCATCCATCCATTATCAGATACAACTGGGTGTCATCTGCATATTGATGACACCCAAGTCTGAAACCTCGCACCAACTGGGCAAGGGGGCACATATAAATGTTAAACAATAAAGGGGAGAGTATTGCTCCCTGTGGGACCCTGCACACCAAAAGGTGCCGGGATGACAATTTCTCCCCAAGCGCCACCCTCTGTCCCCGACCATGGAGAAAAGAGACAAGCCACTGTAAGGCAGTCCCTTGTATCCCCACATCAGTGAGGTGGTGAGTCAGAAGATCATAATCGACTGTATCGAACGCTGCCAACAGATCCAATAATATCAGCAGTGTCAAGCCGCCTCAATCCAGAGATGCTATTGGACTCTTTAATAATTTGGGTTGAAGTCCATTCTTAATTTACATCTTTCTGTATAAAACTGGCTTACAACAAACTGGCACACACTTTTTAAATCAAATATAAATCATTTTAAACTACAAAATAGCCAAAGTGATTAAAATGGGACATCAGTTGCTCTCTTAAATATAGAACGTTCAAAACTGCTCCTATTCAAAAACACAATGGGCTCCAAATTGCTTCTAAATAGAATGATCTCACATTCTTATGATGTACCACATGAAACATATTCCTCAAGGCATCTTTTTTGGCCTGCTAGGTGCTTGAGAGGTTGAGAAGGTGGCATAGTATAGCTAGATCTCACCAAATCTTGGAAGATAAGTAGGATTAATACTTTGATGGAGGATCATCAGAAGGACAATTGCAAGCAATCTCCCCTTCTCATTTGTCTTGAAAACCCCTTTCTGTGTTCACTATAAATTTGTTGCGACTTGACTGTGCATACATAAGTGCTTTGAGTATTTTGAAATTCCAAGCATAAGAGTAAGAAATCTATAAAACCCTAAATCAGAACATGCATCACAGATGGGCCTAGAGCACATGTCCAGACTGAGGCTGAAGCAAGTTTCTATAGTAAGCCTTTTCTGCAAGGTAGGAACCCACTGCTATGAACATCTTGTTTCATTCCTTTATGGAAGTCACTGCTCTGGTGAAAAGAACTTGTGGCATGACCTCCCCTATTGCCCTTAGTGAAAGTTTAACTGCCACCCGTATGCACTAGATGAATCTGTCATAGTTCTAGATAAAGTTTAAAATAAATAAATGGTAAAGAGTCCAATAGCACCTTTAAGATTGATCAACTTTATTGTAGCATAAGCTCTTGAGAACCACAGCTTACTTCATGTGGAACTAGTAATTTTAGATAGCTAACAGAATATTTCATGAACTTCCGAGATCAAATGTCCATTCCCCTGACTAGACTTTTTCTCCAGTGAAAAGGAAGGAACTCTTCTCGCCAATAGAATATATCTTTTACCAGTGAAAAGATCTGCAGAATTAGAGTTGTTGAATATAACATGATGCCTATGTATTGTGTCTGTCAGAAACATGTAAACCCAGTAGGAAAACATCCCAGTAGGATGGGAAGTGGGTAAGGTGAGGCCTTATTTGGTATTAGCCAATATTTAGTACTGTACATTGGAGGCTATTGAAGAAATCTTTGACTTCAGCCATGAGACTGTTTGGTGAGTAGTGAAGCAGGTGCCCTCCTCAGTAGGTAACCCTGCCATCCTAAGAAGAGATACATGTTTGTAAGGCTATTGAAGTCAGGCGTAGAAGGATATAACTTAGCTTAGGATGGCACTGTGAATTTTGAACACCATTTTGATTTCCTTAATTCTTATGATACCTGAGTTGTACTATATTTAATTCATTGTTTAAAAAGAACTCCAAAAAGGCCCTTCTTTTTAAAATTTCATTTTATGTCTTCCAGATGTTAAATCTGCCTACTGGCATATCAAAGCATATGACCACATTATAGATTCTAATTGAAATGTAACTGCATTTTTCCCTTCCAAAGAAAATTCATTTATAAATTCTTAGTAACGGTTATGGTTTAGAATTTCAAATAAAAGCAGCAAAATGCTCATCATTATGAAAGGCAGGGGGCAGGGACAGGGCCCATATATTGCAGGGGCCCTAGGTAGGCTTCATATTGAATATCTGTATATTCTGTGCATAATGCACCTGTAGGATCCCTCTCAGTAGGAAGGCCCACAGTGTACAGGGATTGTTTGGGCTCCTACTTCACTAGTGTGCCCAAGTTCAGTGCTTAACTTTTTGCCATAGAAGTGAATGGTAGCCATTTGTACTGAAAGTACTAAAGGATACATGAAGAGGTACAACCAGTTAAAAGAGTCCTTTGTAACCCTCTTCTCTTGGTGGAGTATATTTTGCTCTAATCATCTTGCTGTTTAAACTTGTTTATTTTGTCCTATCTAACTTAATGGCAACCCTTGAGAACTTGAGCCATTTCCTATCTGAATGGCTTGACCTTGGGCTTCATTTATTGGTCACACTAGAATGTAACAATTTACAGCATTTGATATTGCTATTGCCAGTGGCAAACAAATTAATACACTGAAGTAAACCAAGTGTGACAAGGAGACCCAGAGACTATTTTTAATATATTTATGGGAATAAATAGCACCAACTTCAGGAATAACATTTTTAAAAAATTGATGTAATTTCTTGCCCAAGAATGTTGCGAGCATTGCACAAACAGTAGGAAAACACAGAGATATGAAAGATAAATGGACTATATATTTTTCTAGACATGTCACTGTGTTTTAAGCCATGATGAATGTGGCTGCACTGTTTTTTATGGAAATCCGTAATGTTCTGCAGATGCAGATTCCTGCCCAGTTTCACCACTAAGCGGAAAGACATCTTCTGAAGTCTTTGTGTGTTTTCTAATGTTGGCATCCCTTACCTCCAGCCTATCCATGTAAGATGACCATCTAGACAAGAAAATCCAGGAGGTGAACAATGACCATAGCTTAATATTCAATGACATGTGACTCCTCTGTCAGTTTGAGTTCTTTTAAGAGTTTCATAAGCAGGAATTCTATCTTGGTTCTGACCTACATATTGAAGAATAATAAAAACTCCTTCCCTCTGCTAAAAAGATGACATGAACTCAAAGTTTCATACCAATGGCAAACTGTGTGAAGGACTTTCTCACATGATTTCTTCCCACTTGTTAAAGGGAGAATGCCGAGGCTGCATCCTCTGTATGAGGGGGGAAATGGACTGCTCTTCCACCATGAGATGAGCTCAAGAAACATATGAACCAGGGCAATGTCTCATAGTTCTTCCTTCCTGGCAAACCAACAACTCATACGTCACTTCATCTTGATCTTTGCAAGGTTATTCCAAAGAGAAACATCTGTTTAAGATAAACTTGGGTATGAAGTTTTGCTCCACTAGAGGATATTCCTCATATAATAGGATACTTGAATGGCTTGGCTAAAAGCCAAACTGGCAAGATGCTGGCAATTTCACGTTTGGAGTTTCCAGCTTTTTGTCTTTTACATAACTGGTGCAAGGAGCCCCAAGTTGGATTGGGAACATAGTTCAGAAGAATGGGGCTTTGAGCTTTTTCCTTTGTGCCACTTTTCCTACCCAAATTACCCATAGTGCTCCAATTTGCCCCATTGGGCGAACCTACTGTCTCTGATAATTGTGGTAAGTGTTATTTATTGGGGATCTATACATCTAGACAATCCAGGAGGTGAACAATGACCATAGCTTAATATTCAATGACATGTGACTCTTCTTCAGTTTGAGTTCCTTTAAGAGTTTCATAAGCAGAACCTGGATCAGTCCCAGTCCCCAAGGAACTTACTATCTAAAACTGACGTGGTGGGGGGGTACAATAAAGGATGAGAAGGGAAAGACAACATTAGCAAGGGATTATCGTGATCAAGTGCAGCTGGTTGTGCTCATGCCTGGATGTGAGGATAAAAGCATTACCAAGGCCCGTGCAGAAAAGGTAGATTTTGTGGAGCACTTTGAGGAAGAGAAAAGGGAGGTAACACCATCTACATGTTCAAGAGGGAGTTCCACGTATAGAGGATAGCTAGGAAGAATGAGAGGAATTGTGTTAAAGAGCAGGCAAAAAGGAGTCCTTGATACCTGGCAATTCAGTTGTTCCAGACAATACATCTCATTTGCGTTTCAAAGGCCTAGAATAAGCATGCCACTATCCTTTACTTGCACTTTGAAGTGTGCTGTTATATTACTTTGTGATTTAAAGGAGCTTGACTCTCATCGCTGATAGTGCAGAGGAACCAAAATGTCTGTTCTGAAAGAACTTGTCTATATGTGGAACAAAAGAACAGAGGGAGGTTTGCAGCTTGTTCAGCTGATATATTACTTTTAGTGTACCCTAGTATGTTTTTTAAAATGAAACATAAAGAACATCTTGATTTCCTAGGAGATTTCCTGCTGCTATTGTTTCGGGTAACATGAAGTATTGATGCATAACTATGTGCAGCAATGGAGCATGAACAATACACATGAACAGAGTTTTTTACATAGATATTGGTGGAGGAACATGAAAGTCATAAACTAAGCCAGATTCTGAATCCCAGACTTCCATGACTTATACATCACAGTTACTCTTTGCCTGCAATAACACGCAGCAAACACATACATGCAGAAAAAAAGATGGGCTCCCTTTGCCTTCTGAATCCCAAATCAGTGTCCAGGTGTCCAGGATATTTCTGATCCACAGCCTGTGTAGGCTGCTGTGCCCATCAAGCTTTATCATCAGTTTGCAATATCATGACTTCCATTTTAATTCAAATTTATAGACAAAATACATCATTTTAATCATTTGACAAAGCCAGACTCAGATGTGGATAATATTATTTCCAGTAACAATGGAATCAATTACCTAGGTGTGAATGGAAACCTCTCTTACTAGAAATCTACACATAGAAGATAGACATTCATCTGTTAAGGATGCTTTTGCTTTCCTGCACTAAGCAGTGAGTTAGACTAGATGATCCACGAAACCCTTTCCAACTATTTGATTCCATGGTTCTATCTAAATAACTTTACGGAGGAATAAGAAGACCAGAGTGGTCCCTGTGTTATAATGCAATCCTTTGCAGAGTTGCATGCCTCTAAGCCTATTGACCTCAATGGATTTGGACTAATTCTGTTAGTCTATTACAGCAAAAACAGCAAAATAGCTTGTGGCACCTTTATTTATTGTAGCATATTCTGGTGTTGGCTAGAGACTACTTCATTAGATGCATGCGGTGTTATCCTCATGTGGAGTGTGGGTGTGTGCATAGACACACACAGAGTTATGGAGTAAATAATGAACACTATGACAAAATGTACAGTAGGTCTCTGACAGTCTGTGATAAGCCTGGATGTATACAAGATAAGAAAAAGAGGCATTTCTTGCCATAGTCATTGTGAAGGTTTGCTAGGAAGTAGAAGTCAAACAGGAGGAACACAGCAGCTCTGGGAAATGGCATAGATCAGTATTGAGAAGAGCATGAAACTGAAATGTCATCACAACCTTATTCTTTGCAAAACTAAAGCACTACATTTCTTACTAATTCATTTTGACAGATGATCTGCAGGCACCTATAACAAAATGTGACTAAGTAGATGTGCTTTGGGAAATGAATATTAAAAGATTCCTGCCCCTGCTTTCTGATAGCAGTGGAGCAGGTAATTCATTAAGAAGAAAAATTGTCTATATCTAGTGATTAATTGTTGTTATCCTGTCAACTCTGGTGGACAGCTCATACACTCAAAGAAGAGCTGAACAAAAAAGAACTAATTTTTTTTTTAAATCTCCTGTTAATATAGGAAATGGGAGTTTACAGATCTCCCCCAAACAGAAGTCTCAACATACTCCTTTCCTACAATTACAGATCTTTTGCTGTTCATTCTGCATATTGCTATCCAAGGCAATCACTAAATGTTTGAACAGTTGCTGGCAGTCATCTTTGCACTTGTTTGTTATAGCAGCTTTGAACCTGGGTCTCCCGATCCTAGTATGAAATTCTAGCCACTACCCCAAATTGGCTTTTGGGATGGTCATTGCTCTTGAGTAGTAACAAGCAGTTTGGTATGAGTGAGTCATGTAAGTTGCATAGTAGCAAGTCACCAACTAGTTGCTGCCAATTATTGCCCCAATGTGTCCGCCTTCAAAGGTCAAAACAGCCTTGTAAGGGCCCCTGACCCCTCCCCCTGCTTTTCCTGACAGAAATCGAGAACTGAAGGCTGGCGATACTGTTGTGGTTGCCTGGCAATTAGGGGTATGTATAATGGAATAAACGAGCCCAAAATACACACAGAAATTGCTGGTTTGGTCCATTAAAATGGCTTCTAGGAAAGGAGGAACAAAATCGGGAAATGAGACAGTAATGAACCCCCCTACTGAAAAGTTCATGTGTTTTATTTTGGTTCTTATCCACACAGCAATGGTGCAGGCAAGCGAAGCGGGCTGTATGGGCAGCAGCTCAGAGCATCTTGTTTTCCTTAACAGTGAGTCTGTTTACAACCATACCAAGGGGAGAGACTGAGCCTTCCTTGACAATAACCCTCTTGGCAGAAAGGGGAATGTGTGCAGTGCATATGAATGCATTTTTCCTGGGCTGCCTCCTTGCCAATCGGGTCATCAAAAGGGGAGGAGCACTGACCAAAAGGCTTTGGAAATGTCCATTCACTTTAACTCAATTAGAGGGGATGGGAGAAGAAGAGGGGGCACCCCTCATCATGGGAATGTAACTGCAAAGCACAGGGAAACATGGCATCAACAAACAATAATAGTATGCAAAGGTAATTTATTGTCACTATCATAAAACATGATTTATTAAAATTTCACTGCACTGGTTGGCACTGGAACACTCTCCTACTTGTTAGCCCACCACCTCCACTTTGCCAGCCAGTTTCCCTCCATTGTGTGTGCTCTTTGGGGTCTATTGTAGTTTTGTGTTTGTTTTGTGCTGAAGGAGAAACTTGTTGGATTGATGGGTTTTTGGACTAGGAGGGGCACATTTGTGGCTTTTGCTTGATTAAGAATGAATAAAGCCTCATTTCTCCAACCCTCCCTTGAAAAGAATGGTGTGTGTGTGCACAGCTCTAACACTCACCATGATGCCTTTCTCATCCCTGAGCATTCTTCAGAGTCCATGACTGAATCCCATTGTTGCTGTGTGCGCACTTAAACTTGGTGGGTAAATCAATAATTTAGAGGGAGGAGTGTGTTCCAAGTGATTTTGATGCCATTAAGTGCAAAAACAGCTGCCCCTGGGCCTCGTTTCCCCAACCCTCTTGAAAAGGACCTGTACATGTGTGACTAACACCTGCCTTGCACAGGCATCATGGGCCAAAACTCATGAAAAAAAATGGATCAGATCCCAGCTGGCACTGGCGCACCTGGAACAAACCAATAATGGAATGGAATTGGTCCCCAAACCCCAGAACAGAAATTGAAATGGAAATTTTCTCAGCGCATACCCCTACTAGCAATGGCCATTGAGGACATCAGTTTTTTAAAGCTACAGGTGCTCCTTTTATCATTTTGCAGACATTTAAACCATCATCCATGTTTGGTGTGGTACTTGTATATAAGGCTGTAATGATTTCCACCAATTCTGCACTCAGTACTTGGGAGAGCTTCCCTCAAAGGAGCCAGTACTCAGCACTGATGAGTACCATGATAACAAAAGCCTTCATGACAGGCATACATGGCCAGCCCTCTGAAATGAGAAGGTTTAGAAACTGATGTCCTCTGTAATTATGCTACTAATCTTCATTCACGTACTCATTCTTTATTTCTCTCTTTCTGTTAGAAAATCTATTTTATATTTGTTTCCATTCCTTTATAGTAATTATGCTACTAATCTTTATTCACATATTCCTTCTTTATTTTTCCCTTTCTGTTCAAAATATCTATTTTTTATTTATGTTTCCATTCCTTTATAGACTTGCAACAAGTAGTTACTAGTCAATATAAAATCATTATAGCCCACAGAATACATTCAAGACAAGATTCAGAAGGAGAGGATAGTTACGTGACAGTGTTCTAGTTATAAGTACTATTTTATTTCATGGTAAAATGCATTTACTTTTTGGCAACCAACTTCTATGGATAAAAACACATTTATTATAAGATTCCATATTTGTTTTGAAATATGAATTCTTCTTCCGGGAAAATGCTATGTGGTGAGAAAACTCTATGAATGTGTTATTTCTATTCAGAAACCATATTTGCTTCCAAATCCAAACTAGAGAAACTAAAGTGTGAACAGAAAAATATTTCTAAATATTTTCATAGGATCTACCATTCACCCATACATATTTATATGGCATAGCTAGATGCATAGTAGATTGAAGTCCTTACTATTCTGCTGGATTTATAAATTCTAGTGATGTCCTCCTTAGTCCTAAAGACTTATTTGTCCCCTCCAGAGGGCCCTTACAACATCTGTAGGTACACTGAAAATCATACATGCACACCAGAGCTATGTGCCTCTGTGATAGACTGCACTTCTTAAGAAAACAACAACACTTAGAAGTGTTGTACAAACAGCTGAAGGACTGTGAAGAGTTAATTCTTCATGGAAAGTCTTGAGCGACAGGCTACTCCAAGGAATCTGATTGGGTAGCAAGAGCTGAACAGAGAAAGACTTCTGAACTGGATGCCCGGAAGAAAGGAGTCTAATTTCAGCCCTAGCTGACAGGGCTCAAGTATTGACTGTTTTGAGATTCAGCCCTGACTGAGAGCAGTTTTACAGGTGGCAAAGAAATTTGAGAAGTAGGCCCAGACTCCCAAATGTGCCAAAGAAAGGGGATAGATCTTCTAGTAAGAGAATTTTCCTTCCCAGTCAAACAGGGAGTTAGCTCTGAAGAGTGAAGAGATCCCTGGTCTATTGTGGTTAGAAACTGCCTTTGGAGAGTTTAAGAATCAGTTAAAAACTCAAGACAAATACTGGTGTTTCAAGAGAAGGGTTTGGGTACTGTAAAGAGGATACCAGCCTTCTGCAAACCCAAAAGGGTAAGAGAATACTCAAAGAAAGTATACTAGAGTGTTTGGGAAAACATTGGGAAAAAAGCCTCTCAACATAAAGATTTAAGTAACTATGCTTAAGAAACTCTCATTAGTCTGAAACATTAGACCTTAAGTTGGTTCATGTACTGATTTTACCTCAGAGTTATCTATATTCTTACCACTGAAATTTTCAATCCCTGATCTCTCCTGACTAGACATGGGCTCAAACAGCATTACAAACAGGGGTGCCAAGTCACTCCATGTGGCCAGGGTTGCTTGATGCTCACTGTGCAGGGGAGGTGCCCCAGCCATGGCACTTGTGGCCTCATGACACCATCCCAAGCTGGCATCTCGCAGTCCTCTGGACAGGACCTGCCTCCTGCACCCATCTGCACACACATGGGTGAAAGGAGGGTGGCTGCTTCCTGCCCCTGCCCCTCTGGCTGTCGCAAAGGATCTCTTTATGCAGATGAGGTGGGAGTTCTGGAAATAACTGCTCTCATTTGTGCCCTGCTGGGGAGGTGCTCATGGGGATCTCAGTCTGGCAGTTGCAGCAGCCACTCTATGCTCTCCTACTGCTGCTGGTGGGCTTCCCTGTGCCAGGGTGGAAGTGGTACCTGCTGTGATTAAAAAGACCCTACAGAGATGGTGGGCTGGGAAGCCAGGAGTGAGAGGCTCATCCAGCTCAGTCAGCCCTTGGGCTGGTCCAATTGGGATTGTTAACCCAGTGAGTACTAAGAAAGGGCTGGTGTGTGCTTGGACCACTAGGTGCATTCTCAAATCTCCCTAGACCAGTATTCCTCATGGAAGCACCGATCCGGAGGGGGGGGGAACTCTGTCCCTCCCTCCAGTTTTTCTTTGTCTTCTGTATTCTCTTAGTTAACAGTCTCAGTCAGAATGGGAGACTGGCAGGCAGCCACCTGTTCAGTCCCCCACTTTCACTAGTGAAGAGAAGAACCCCACGGGGCCATCACAAACATGTTATAACTAGTTCAGACTGTTGTTAAATTTTATTTCATGCAAATGAATTAGCACATCACTTATAAGTAAAATAAATATTAGAATTAAGAAATATGGCCAATGATCCCAAAGATACTTACGTATTTATAAGCTATGGTCCCTAGAATTCTTTAGGGTGAGCATTTATCACATTTAAAGATTGCTTTTTAAACAAAGGAAATTGTAAGTAGCAGTAGAATGGAAAAGTTTAACAAAATGTCTCCTCGTAGAATGTAGATTTATTATATGGCTCAGAACACATTCATTTTGAAGCATTGAAGCAATATTAACTAACATTGAATTTCAGAGACCTTTTTATCTATAAAATGTAACCAATTGCATACTGTCCCTATAGCATGTTAAGAAGTGAGCCAAGAAAAATGAGGTAGCACTTTGTGAACTGTAACCTATATAAGTTATGAAAGCAATATGGTTTTCAGATAGGACCATGATAAAGTCATTCAAACATTTTTGTGCTCCATATGTGCCTTTTTTGATCAAGGAAAAGCAAGTGTGTCTGAAAGAGGAAAAACAGACTAAACATAAACTCAACAGCATTGCTGAATCAGCCAGTGAACTGAGCAATCAGGTCAGGTTTGAGTAATTCTGGCAATGCATTATATATTGCATACAGATGTCTTTCTATAGTTTTCCTATTCCCATGTCTCTTTCTGAAAGTTTATGAAAGCTTTTCAAAGGCTTCAGAATAAATGAAAACTAAATCCAACAGCAGCAACAAAAATCTCCCAATGAAAGATAGGAAAAAGATACTTATAGAATCTTCATCAACACAGAGAATTCTCAAAATTCATTGGTACTTAGCCAATGGTTGTCAAAAAGCTACCCTTAAGGAGTCCAGACCTTTGCCAAATAAAACCTGCTCCCTATGTCTCTGTATTCCATTAGGAGCATAATATCAGTTTATCTTCCTACCGTTCACAATTACTAAAATGCAAGCAGTGATGTGGCCAATCTTTTGGCTGACGCTCAGCATTAGCAGATTACAATGACAATGTGGAATTATTAAATTGCCACTGGATGTTGTGATAATTGATAGCTTATTTGGCTTGAAAAGCAGACTCAACACATTCATTGAGGATAGCTCTATCAAAAGGTATTAACTGTCATAGCTAAATGAAACATTTATTTATTATTTATTTATTTTATTTTTAACCTGCCCTCCCCGCAAGCGGGCTCAGGGCGAGGTACAACATCATTCATGTTCAGACAGTATAGATTTGATAAAAAGATGTCGGGGGCAAGAAATAAAAAAGTAAATATAAACCAGGATTATTTTGCTGCTGCCACTTCTCCACTACCATTTTGCCAGCGAGTTTCCTATCATAGTGTGCATCTTCTGACACTTGCCTTCTTCAGGATCCATTGTTGTGTATGTGTTGTGTAACTGTGGACCAATGGTTTAGATGGAAGACTGTGTTCTGTGTGATTTTGGTGACATTAAGTGTAAGAACAGCTCCCCAAAAGAGCCTGGAAGCACTCATTGCAAAGAATGGTACCAAAACTCATGCTAGTGAAAGAAACCAAATAGATTCGATCCAAGCTGACAACACTCTATCCTGAAAAGACCAATAACGATGCATTATTCTTTCAGAAGCCCTGGATTTGAAAGTGAAATGGAAAAATTTTCAGTGCACACCCCTACTGGCCAGGACCATTTAGGGCTTTATAGATAATACAGAGCACTTTGCATTGTGCTGGGAAGTAAACAGGCCACCAGTAAAGATCATTCTTTTATTAGGGTTGTTATAGAGAGGGGAATTTCTTTTTGAAAAATTCACTTTTTAAAATACAGCCACTGGTTCCTCTTATTTATTTATTTTTTGCTTTTAAGAGAGGAATTTTTCTTACATTTCTCTTTCATTTCTCTTTGAAAAGAAATTCTTTCACCCACCCTTGCAATTATATGTCATACACCATGGAGTGGTACTGAAGCATGGAGGTAAGAAGGTTTTATTAGAAACAACTCCAAATTCCTAAAAAAGGATGGGGTGGGGAAGGATTGCTGGATTTTAAGGAGAAACTGGGTAAAGAGGAATTAAGGCAATTTCTCTTAACCCTAATCTTTACTGGTCAGTGTTGTACTAACTGAAGTTTCTGGACAGACTTCAGAGGCAGCCCTTCATAAAGCATTGGATGCGACCAGAGCATGGTAACAAGGGCCAGATCATTCATTACTTAGCATGAACAAGCTGCAACTGGTGTGCCAAATGAAGCTGCAGAAAAGCACTGCATGCCACAGAGGAGATCTGCATCTTCATCTTTAGTGCTGTGAAACTGCATTTTCAAGGGAGTGAAGTCTTTGAAAGAATGTTCTGGTTCTCTCTTATATGGTTCTAAAGCAGGATGTTAAAGTGAACTATAGAACTAAGGGGGTGTATGGTAATTCAGCACCTACATGCTCATTAAACCCAGCTGTGTGAAACTGAAATACCCTTTGCTCTCCACCTGTAAAGCACAAAGGAAGTGGAGGTGGGAAAATCAAAGATATCAATGGGTCTTAACAAGAATGCTGCAGAGGTAACGGCAAAGGATTTAAGGAGCAGAGACTGTTCCTTGAATTTTTGCTTTGGTTTTATTTGCTGCACATACCAATAAAGGCTATGCCATATAGAATAACCCATTACAAGGAAGCAGAATTTATTAGATTCATTTATATGCTCTAGAAGCTCCAGGAATATTTATTCATTTTTTTGAATTATACCCGTCCCTCAGGGCTTATACATAGAGATGGGCACGAACCACAAAAAAACGAACCATGAGGTTCGTGGTTCGTGGGTTTTCATGAACCAGGAACCATGAACTGGCATGAACTGGGGCAAGTTTATGAACCAGTTTGTGGTTTGTGGAGTTTAAATGCCCCTTTCCAGCCGCTTAGCAGCAGCATGGAAAGAGGCATATGACAGTTTAAAGGACCCTTTCCTGCCTTGCAAGCGGCAGGTCCCTTTAAACTATCAGCTGGCTGTGGCGGCCATTTGAGGGGTGGGAAGGCTGTTTTCGGCTTTCTCCACCATCATATGGGCCCACAGGATGGTGGAGGAGGCCGAAAAGAGCCTCCCTGCCACATGGTGGCCATTTGAGGAGCGGGAAGGCCGTTTTTGGCTTCCTCTGCCACCCTGCGGGCCAATGCAGTGGCGGAAGAGGCCAAAACTAGCCTTCCTGCCCCTTGCAGGAGGAGAGGGAGGATGCCGTGGGCCCGCAGGGCAAGATAAGTGTGGGGCTGGGGCTGGGGGGCTGGGGGTTGGGCAGTTTAAAGGGCCCTGTGGCTTGCAAGCAGCAGGTTCCTTTAAACTATAAGCTGGCAGGCAGCAGGGGATTCCCCCTTGCTACCTGCTAGCTGATAGTTTAAAGGGACCTGCCACTTGCAAGCCGCAGGAAAAGTTTATATGGCCATTTCCCTGGGGAAATGGCCATTTAAACTGCTCCTTTATGACCCAAACAAACCAGTAGACCAGTTTGTGGAAGTTCGTGGAAACGACCTTTCACGAACCACTGGTTTGCAAACCATGAACCGGCCTGGTTCGTGTGTTTTTTTGGGTTGTAATTTGATTCGTGCCCATCTCTACTTATACATAGGTGACAATGCTTTTCTTAAAATATAGCCATCTGTCTGGTGTACCGATCACCCAGCGCACCAGCAGATGCTGTGCCTGGCCTGTTGGAGGCAGTGGCTGGCTGGGCCTTGGAGTACCCCAGGCTTCTGGTCTTGGGGGACTTCAATGTCCATGCTGATGATGCTACCTCCTCACGGGCCATGGACCTAGTAGCCTCCATGGTGGCATTAGGACTCTGCCAGCTTGTATCGATGCCCACACATCAAGCAGGACACATGCTGGATTTTATCTTTGGGGTGAGGATACAGGTGAATCTGGATGAACCTATAGCAGTGCCATGGTCAGACCACCTCATCCTGAGGGCTTGTCTGGTCACCATGACCCCCCCCCTTGGGCAATGAGCTGATTTATGCTCGCCTGCGGAGTCAAATGGATCCAATTGAATTCCAGAATGCTCTGCAGGATCCGATGCCACCATGTGGCTCATTGGATGAGCTGATAGAGAATTGGAATGCCCATCTCTCTGAAGCGATTGACAAGATTGCTCCCCGTTGTCCTCTCCGCCCCCGAACTAGCTCCTTGGTATACTGATGAGCTATGACAAATGAAACAGGAGCTGAGACGGCTAGAGCGAGTGTGGCGCGACTCCATGAAGAAGTGACGAGAACATCTTATAGGACGTTTATGAAGGCCTATGAGATGGCAGTGAAAGCTGCAAAGAGAGACTACTATGCAGCTTCCATTGCGTCTGCTAGTTCTTGCCCAGCACAACTTTCCAGAGTGATTCATTTTTTTTTTTTATAAATTTTTTTATTTTTCATAGCTACAAAAGACTACACCAGACTATCACAAGGAAAGGGGAGAGGGAAGGGACAAAGGGAGGTGGAAAAAGAAAAGGGGGGGGGAATGAACTACAGACACTAAACACTACACTTCAATGTTTCCCTTCATACTGTCATAATACAAAAATAGCTCCATAGAATAATGATGGAGTGGTTAATCATACAGAGAATAAACATTTCAAATTCTGATTAAACTTTCCTCCCCCTTCTAGGTCCCGGACGCAATTCTCTCTGTGCAACTGCTGTTGCGATGCTCTCCTCCCCCCCCCCTCCGGCTCCTCCTTTTCTTCGTTCTTGGTGCAGCAGAGTTCTGGGTTTTTATTCTCAAAATCCTTTAGTTGATCTTCTGATAATATCTTATAGGCCTGATCTTTATATCTGAACCATATTCCTTCCGGGAATAACCATTTGTACTTTATTCCATGGTCCCTCAGAAGAGCTGCAAACTTTTTATATTTAAAACGCCGTTTCCGGACTAGAAATGGAACGTCCTTCAAAATCTTGACTTTCAAACCCATAAAGTCCAAGTCCGCATTGTATGAGTTATATAGGATGGTGTCCCGAATCTTTTTAGATGAAAAGTCAATAATGATCTCACGAGGCAACTGTCGCTTTGTTGCATATTTTGAAGAAGCCCGACGGACCTCCAAAATGGCGCTTTTAACCTCTTCTTTAGTCGTCCTCGCGGGTGTCGCCAGTAGTTCCGAGACCAAATCCCACAGATCCTCATTTTCCTCCTCTTTCACGTTTTGGAGACGCAAAATTGTCTGTGTTCGTTCCACCTGTAGCCCGATCAGCTGGTTCTCCACCAACTTCAGCTCCTTTTTTGTAGCCTTCACAAGTGACGCACTTTCCAGAGCAGACTTTTCTGCCCCCCCCGCTACTGCCTTAATGGTTTTCACCTCGCTTTCAATTAAGCCCACCCTTTGATCAGTTTCGTTCAGCTTGTCAACAAAGGGTTTTATAGCTTCCACCACCACCCTGCGTACCAACTCTTCGAGCGACTCCCCCTTCTGCAAGGTAGCCGAGATTGACTTACCGAGAGCGGGACTTTGCTTCTTTGCTGCCATTTGGGGGGGGGGGGCGCCAACAAAATTCTGGAACTCAACGAAGGGGAAGAGCGAGTCTTCTTCAGATCAACCTCTCCTTCACAAACGCTTGTAGAACAGAAGGGATTCGCTTGTTTACAGGCTTCCGCCTGTTTCTTTTACTTGCCGTTTCTCGTTGCCCGGCGGCACTCGAGGCGCCGCGCACATCTGCCGGCCTCCATAGGAACAAACGGGCAATTCCCCCCCCGCATTGATTTCGGGGAGTTCTTCCCGCCGCGTCCCGGACCCTGGCTCCCTCCCTGGGAGTCCTGGGGGCTAATCCTTGCGGATCAGCCGCCCGGTCAGGGTGCCCGGTCGTTTCCTCCCGGACCAGCCGAGAGGAGCGTCCGGCATGGCTGAGAAAACGAAACCGAATCAACTTTCCAGAGTGATTCAGTCTTCAACGTCCCTCACACATGGGACAAATAAAAATGTAAATTCGGTAATAAGCTGTGAGGCTTTTGGAGACTATTTTGTGGATAAGATCTTGTCACTCTGCTGGGATCTGTCCACCATGGTTGATGCAGCATGTGTACTGGAGGCCCCTTGGTCGTCCTCAGGGTTGATATTAGATCAATTCAGGCCACTTTCCCAGGAGGAGATAGGCAGGGTCCTGCACGCTGTGAAACCTGCCACATGCCCACTCAACCCGTGCCTATCATGGTTTGTGAAGACGGGCGGTGATGGGATTCGGGCACAATTAGCTGACATCATTAATCTTTCTCTGAGTTCTGTTTTTTTCCCAGACTCACTGAAGGAGGCAGTGGTGCAGCCCTTATTAAAGAAACCATCATTGGCTTCTGTTGATCCAGCCAATTACCGCCCAGTTTCGAATCTTCCGTTCCTGGGTAAGGTAATTGAGAGGGTGGTAGCGGAATAGCTGCAGGTATACTTGGATGATGCCTCTATCCTGGATCCATTCCAGTCTGGCTTCAGGCCTGGCCATGGTACAGAGACAGCTCTAGTCACCCTCACAGATGATCTGCTGTGACACCTGGACCGGAGCGGGTCGGCATTGCTGATACTTTTAGATCTTACAGCAGCGTTCAACACGGTCGATCATAATCTTCTGACCCACTGCCTTGCCGATGTGGGGATTTGTGGAACAGCCTTGTAATGGCTGAACTCCTTCCTTTTCAATCGGAGACAGAAGGTGGCACTTGGGGAACAGATGTTCGCTCGCCATTCTTTGGTATGTGGTGTCCCTCAGGGGGTGATTCTTTCCCCGATGCTATTTAACATTTATATGCACCCCCTCGCCTGGTTAGCCTGCAGCTTTGGGCTGGGTTGTCACCAGTATGCAGATGACACTCAGCTCTATCTGCTGATGGATGGCCAGCATGATCTCGCTCTGGATTCCTTGGCCAAGGGTCTTGAGGCTGTGACGGTATGGTTACATCAGAGTCGCCTGAAATTGAATCCCCTGAAGATGGAGGTTCTGTGTCTCGGTCGTGGGGTGATCAAGCTGGGGACCCGGCTCCCAGCACTCGACGGGGTACAATTGAAACCTTCGCTGATGGTGAGGAGCCTGGGTGTGACCTTGGATGCCACACTTTCAATGGAGGCCCGGGTCACGACCATTGCCAGGTCTGTCTTTTTTCATCTTTGATAGGCAACTGGCGCCCTATCTTTCACCCTGGGACCTGGCCGCAGTAATCCATGCAATGGTCACCTCCAGGCTAGACTACTGCAACTCACTCTACGCTGGGCTGTCCTTGGGCCTGACCCAGAAGTTACAGCTGGTCCAGAATGCAGTGGCACACATTCTTACTGGAATGCCAATCTGAGCGCACATTCATCCTGTGCTGTGCCAGCTGCACTGGCTCCCAGTGGAGTTCTGGATCCAGTTCAAGGTGTTAACCTTGGTGTTTAAAACCCTTCATGGATTGGGACCTGCATAACTGCGGGAATGCCTGTTCCATTACGTCCCCTGCTGGGTGTTGCGCTCTGCAGGCAAGCAACTCCTGGTGGTCCCCAGCCTGAAGGACATCCGTCTGGCCTCAACCAGGGCCAGAGCTTTTTCTGCCCTGGCCCCGTCCTGGTGGAACGCTCTCTTGCTGGAGATCCGGGCCCCGCAGGACCTGTTACAGTTTTGCAGGGCCTGTAAAACAGAGATGTTCTGCCAGGCCTTTGGCTGAGTGCCAGTGGGTGTCCTCCTTCTTCCATCAAAGACCACCATTTCTTCCGTAGCTGCCCTCAGCCATCTGCCATGCCTGTATACGGACTCCCAATATTTGTTTAAATAGCCTGCTCCTGGACTATATTAATGACTTTAAAAAATTATTATCGATTTTATGGTATTTTATGGTATTTAATGTATTTTTTGAATGTTGTTAGCCACACTGAGCCCATCTGTGGGGAGGATGGGGTATAAATCAAATCAAATCAAATCAAATCAAATCAAATCAAATCAAATGCAATTGAAATACAATCAAGCTGCTAAAATATACAGTTCAGAAGAGCCAATACTAACAACAACAACATTTGATTTATATAGCACCCTTCAGGACAAATTAACATCCACTCAGAGTGGTTCACATGTTATTATTATCCCCACAACAATCACCCTGTAAGGTGAGTGGGGATGAGAGAGCTCTGAAAGAGCTGTGACTGACCCAAGGTCATCCAGCTGGCTCTTAAACACTACACCAAACTAACTCTATGGTGTCCTGCCAGCTTGCTTCACCAGCATTACATATATAAAGAAAATACTGACAGTGATGTAGGATCGAGCTTAGTATAATACCAATTTAAGAAATGAATTATGAGTAGTAAGTTATTAATTTTACTTAAATAGTTGTTCCTGCTCCTTCCAAAGAACTAACATAGAATCATAGAGTTGGAAGGGGCTTTACAGACTATCTAGTCCAACCCACTTCCCAATGCAGGAACAGCCAAAAGCATCTCTGTCAAGTATTTGTCCCATGCCTCCTTGAAGACTGCCAATGAGGGGGAACCCACCTCATCTCTAGCCAGCCTATTCCCACAGCTGAATTACTCTTAAAGTGAAGAAGTTTTTCCTAACGTCTGGCTGTTTCCTTCCCTCCTGTAGTTTAAACCCATTGTTTCGAGTCCTATCATCTGTTGTCAACAGGAACAGCTCCCTTCCCTAAGTGACAGCCTTTTCAATACTTAAAGAGAGCAATCTTGTCTCCCTTCAACGTCCTCTTCTCCAAACTGAACATTCCCAGGTCCCTCAATCTTTCCTTGTAGGGTTTGGTATCCAGGTCCCTGATCATCTTGGTTGCTCTCCTGTTCATCTGTACCAGTTTGTTCATGTCCTTTTTGAAATCAGGCCTCCAGAACTGCACACAATACTCCAAGTGGGGCCTGATCAATGCAATATATTGTGATCTGGATGTTATGCCTTTGTTTATACACACCAACATTCTGTTCGTCTTTTCTGCTGCTTTGTCCCACTGACCATATTTAGCTGCCTATCCACCTATATCCCAAGATCTTGTTCACCCTAACTGCTCCCCAGAAGTGTATCCCTCATCCAATATGCATGCTTTGCATTTTTGGTACCCAGGTAGAAAACCTGGCACTTATTCATGTTAAATCATCTTTGAACCTTCCTTACAAAGGATAAAGAAGACTAGTTGATTATAAATGTGAGCATATATTTCAGACAAGACCATTTTTTTCTATACAGGGAGGACACCTCCATAACTTCTTCTTTGGGTGGAACCTTCTCTGTTGAGTACTAGACCTTTCAACAGAGTCAGATCACTCCATTTCTGCAACAAAAATTATGCTGATTAAAGGTCGGATCCAACTGTTCCCCTTTGTTAAACGTGCAGTCTTCCATTGGAAAATGTTGTTGGAGGGCAGAGTTGCTCCCACTCACAGATTGAAGAAGGGCTTACAGAGACTTCCAAAAGATAATTCTTTGAACGATCCCTAATATTATAATATTGTGAGCCTACAGAATTGGAGTTTTCAACATGCAGAACTTGATTCTTCTTATTCTTGTCATTGTAGCAATTGCAATTTTTACTACAATTTTTACCAAGCTCCCATCTCTAAACCCTATAGTATATTTTGAGGATATAGCAGAGACAACCTTTAAGCTAGAAAATGTTCTTCCTTTTCAACTCCATTTTCTTCTAGAAACATTACATCAATCTATTCAAAAGAAGTAGTCCCCACATCATTACTTTTATTTTCTTTGTTTATGTCTTCTGCTAAATGCAACATAATTATCCACTTGAGAAACTGTCAGTACTTGGACGATGCATGTGTTTTAATATTCACTTCTGTTTAGTTAATTGTCATGTGTTTGGACTGGCTACAAGAGGCAGATGATATTTGGCCTGAAAACATTCTGTGTGTCTGAAAGATTCATTATCTTTTCACTGTATATTTCTTGCATCTTGTCACAAGGCATTATATTATTTCATGCCAGAGGCTTGACAGCAATGCAAACTTATGCGGGGGCACAATGGAATTTGGAATTATGATTTTTTTTGGACTTTTGGCATGATAGATCTTCTAGCAAGATTTTCAGATGGTTATTTTGATAGTGCTTTGGATGGAATGAATTCACTGAAATATGTAAACAACTTTCAGATTTTCATTGGGCACAAACATGCTCATTCTGCATCAGATGCATAAAATAAATAAGCCATATTTATACCAACTGAGAATAGTTTGAATAAACTTGATGCTGAAGCACTGATGACCTTTTAAAATGGTGTTTGATGTTACAGTGGCAGTGCAGGAGCCACTGCAGCACCACTTCTTTCCCATGGGAGCTCATGGACTGCATGGGAGAAGCCCAAACTGTGGTTCCTCTTCATGCCAACATTCCCCCAGTTTCCAGAAGACTTACCAATAGAGGAGAAGCCACATTTTGGGCAGCTCCCATATGATGTGGAAGTCATTACATTAACTTGACAGTGTGAGGAACATACAATTCACCATGGAGAAAGAAATTGGGGGAAAACTTCCATTTCTAGATACCTTGGTCATCCGCAAAGCAAACTTTCAGTTAGGTCACAAGGTCTACAGGAAACCAACTCACACAGATCAGTACTTACACAAAAATTCCAATCACCACCCTCGACAGAAAAGAGGCATAATAAAAACATTAGTAGACCATGCAAGACGGATATGTGAACTGCACTTTCTCAACGAGGAAACTAATAATCTAAACCATGCACTTCAAGCAAATGGCTTCTCCAGAAATGAAATCAGAAGAGCAATTAAACTGAGGATAAATCAAACAACCAAGGAAAAACAGTCTCCCATATAACAAAGGAATCACTGATCAGATGGGAAAGCTTATGAAAAAGCACAACCTTCAAGCAGTATTCAGACCCACCAGAAAAATACAACAGATGCTATGATCAGCAAAAGACAGTAGAGACCCCCTCACCTCTGCAGGAGTATACCGCATACCCTGCAGCTGTGGACAAGTTTACATCAGGACCACACAGCATAGCATCCAGACAAGAATAAAAGAACATGAAAGACACTGCAGACTTGGCCATCCGGAAAAATCAGCAGTGGCTGAACATAGCCTAACTCAAACAGGACACAGTATCCTATTCCAGGACACTAAAATACTGGACAACACTTCCAACTACTTTATCAGATTGCACAGGGAAGCCATTGAAATTCATAAGCATAAGCACAATTTTAACAGGAAAGAAGAGACTTTAAGAATGAATAGAGCATGGTTTCCTGTCCTGAAAAACACCAGGCTAACAAAACACTCTATACCCTACAATAGCCCTGCAGAGAAGATTAGCATATCAAGCACCAATCCATATGCAAAAGAACCTCCTCAGGATACAGTGAAGTCTCCCTCCATTAGCATTCCACACCCTGCGAAACTCTTACAGGATGACTCAGCCCAACCCCACCGTCCTGAGTAGATATAAATGACCTGCCAACATCTTTTCCACACTGTGACACTGAGAGATCTCTGTCTTTTGGTGCTACACCTCTGAAGATGCCAGTCACAGCTGCTGGCGAAACATCAGGAACTACAATGCAAAGACCACGGCTATACAGCCCGGAAAATCCACAACAACCAGTGTGAGGTTGATCAGTGTTGCAGCATCTCATGTCACCTTTCCAGCATGACAACCTACCCCCTATTGGTAGCCATCAGTAGCTAGATGGAAACCTAATGAATACTTTGATAGGGTGAAAAGAAATAACTACAGTGTCGGAGACAGTCTTCACCTCAGGGATTAGGAGAATTTCTTCAACTTGAGCTCAGCTAAAACTTTCGTTTAATGTTCATATAACTGCTGCTTTTTTAAAAAGTGCCATTTGTGTACTTTTGATTGCATCCCTTAAAGTTTCATCTAATCTTTTATTCAATCCTTAGACACTAGAAGTAAATATGCATCATCTCCAAAGGTTGTGTTGGGCTTCCAGCAGGATTTGAGACCAGTAGCAAGATTTAAATCCCATTGTTCTACAGCAGAACAGCATATCTACTTACCTGAAACTATTATTTGGGCTTCCAGGAACTGTTCAGTTTCTTGGGTTTGCCACTGGGCACACCTGAGGGAAGATCCTGGGCTTGGGAGTAAAAGAGATGTGCAATTAATTATCTTTTCTTACCATGTCTGAAGAAGTACCTTGAACTTTGGCTGAATTCTCTTCCAGCCTGTCTGTAGGAAGGGCGGGATGGCAGAGTGGCTCCCAGTCACAGACTGGGAAAGGGCTCACAGAGACTCTACCCTGCATAATTTCAGGTCAGTCAGCTTTAGGAAGTTCATAGTTGCCTTGTTCTCAAGGCCTGGAAATTCCCCTTGTGGTCTAGCTCAGAGGCTGCATAGTGCCTTAGAGCCTTAATAATTGGTCTGGGGGTTTTGCACAGCTTTAAGTTGAGCTGAGATTAGCATCTGTAACTTGTCAAAAACCAGATAAATACTTTGATATGAAAACAGAAGCTCAAGAAAATGTATTCGTTTCTAATTTTAATAGCAACAAGAGTTTAGGGTAAAATGTTGATGCTTTTTTCCTGAGAGATTAAAGGAGTTTGCTAGGTGGAGTCTTATGCTTGTAGGAAACCAATGGTCCCTCTAGTCCAACATCCCATTTCCCACAGCAGTTAAGCAGATGTCCCAGAATCAGAAGCATGTAAGTCAAAAGCAACTGGTATTCAGAGATACATTGCCGCTGAGAGTGAAGATTTCATTTAGCCACCATGGCTAATAGCTATTAAAAAAATCTATCCTCTATGAATTTGCCCAGTCTCTTTTTAAATACACCTGTTCTAGTGGCTATAACTAAACCATATGGCAATAAGTTTCACAAATTAATTATATATTTTGTGAAGAACTACTTTCTTTTGTCTGTTCTGAATCTGGTGCTCATCAATTTTGTTAAGTGCCCTTGAAGCTTAATATTTCAGGAGCTGGTTAAAAAGTTCTTTCCCACTACTGTCCCCATTTATGCATAATTTTATCATGTCTCAATTTAGTTGTCTTTTTAGTAACCAAAAACCCCAAAGGCTTCACCTCATATGGAATGTGTTCCCATCACTTGATTATTTTGTTTGTCCTCTGCATTTTTCCAACTGCACAGTTTCCTTTTTTGGATGGGGAGACTGGAACTGTATTCTTAATGGGTATGCACTATAGATATACAAAGGAAGGATGGCAGATGCCGTCAAAGAAGAAACTTTTGATAAAGAACCAGAAATCTTAGAAAGTGAGGTAAAAGCTGCATTCAATCAATTGTGAGGGCGGGGGGGGAAATGATCTGGAGTAGATGAAATTCCAACAGAGCTATTTCACGCTACGGAAACTGAGTACCATCAAAACCATGACAATCTTAATGAAAATCTGTCAACAAATACTGAAAACAAAACAATGGCCCGCAGACAGGAAACGCTCAATCTACATTCCAATTCCAAAAGAAGGGTCTGCCAAAGAGTGCAGGAGCTATTGGAATATTGCGTCAATTTCCCATACAAGCAAAGTGATACTCAGAATTCTACAGCGAAGACTCTTACCATATATAGAACAAAAATGCTATATGTTCAAGCTGGATTCAGAAAAGGAAGAGGCGCTAGAGATCACATTGCAAATTTACGATGGCTAATGGAACATACCAGGGAATTTCAGAAGAAAATCAGCCTGTGTTTTATAGATTACAGGTAAGCTTTTTTCTGTGGATCATGAAATCTATGGATGGTGTTAAAAGAAATGGTGGTACCATAACATCTGATTGTTTTTATGCACAACCTATACTCTGGAAAAGAGGCTACTGTTAGGACAGAATATAGAGAAACAGATGGTTTTCAGTTGGCAAGGGTGTCAGACAAAGATGCATATTATCTCCCTACCTCTTCAACCTCTATGCAAAGCATTCATAAGGAAAGCTGGATTCAATTTAGAAGAAGATGGAGTGAAAATTGGTGGAAGGAACATTAACCATTTGAGATATGTAGATGACACCACATTACTGGCAGAAATAGTGAAGACTTGAAATGACTACTGATAAAAGTTAAAGGAGAAAGCGCCAAAGCAGGATTACAACTAAACATCAAAAAGACAAGACTACTGAGGAATTGCACAATTTTGACAATGAAGAAATTGAAATTGTTCAAGATTTTCTATTCCTTGGCTCAATCATCAACCAAAAGGGAGACTGCAAACAAAAGATCAGAAAAAGATCAAGGCTTGGAAAAGCAACTTTGAAGGAACTAGAAAAGATCCTTAAAGATAAAGATGTCTCCCTGGGGATCAAGATAATCCAAACTCTGGTATTCTCCATTACTATGTATGGATGTGAAAGTTGGACAAAGAAGAAAGCTGACAGGAAGAAAATTGATTCATTTGAAATGTGGTGTTGGAGGAGACTATTGTGGATACTATTGGTGGCCAAAAAGACAAATATGTAGGTTCTAGATCAAATCAAACCTGAATTCTCCCTAGAAGCTAAAATGACAAAACTAAGGCTTTGGTCAAATTATGAGAAAACAAGTCTTACTGGAAAAGTCAATAATGCTAGGAAAAGTGTAAGGCAGAAGGAAAATGGAAAGACCTAAAACAAGATGGGTTGACTCTATTTTATTTTATTTATATCATATTTGTATTCCGCCCTCCCCACAAGCAGGTTCAGGGCAGATAACAACCTTAAAATCATTTTAAAACGTTCCATATTAAAACATTAAAACATCATTTAAAAATAGTAGCACTCTTTTGCCTGGCGGCAGCAATATAGCTAATAACCAACGATACAGCAGTACAACTGGATATAGCAGCGCAGTAACAGCAGCTGAAAAACAAACAATGGTGGGCAACTTTCACAGGGAGGGGGGTAGAGGTTGCATCCTCTGGCCAGTGGAGGCCCAACCTCAGCCATGAGCCTGGTGGAACAACTCTTGTCTTACAGGCCTGGCAGAAAGATAATAAATCCTTCTGGGCCCTGGGCCCAGTAGACAGAGCGTTCCACCAGGTAGGAGCCAGGACTGAAAAAGCCCTGACTCTAGTCAAGGCGAGGTGGGCCTCCTTGGGGCCAGGGACTGATAACAGTTGTTTTTTTCCTGATCAGAGGGTCCTCCAGGGAATATATGGGGAGAGACGGTCCCTCAAGTATGCTGGCCCCAGTCTGCACAAGGCCTTATAGGTCAATTCCAGAACCTTGAACCTGATCCGGTTCACTGGCAACCAACGCAGCTTGCACAGTATTGGTGAAATATGCACCCTATTTGGTGCTTTCATAATGATGCACGCTGCTGCATTTTGCACCAGCTGCAATCTCTGGGTCAGGCTTAAGGGTAGGCGAGTTACAGTAGTCTAACCTAGAGATGACCATTGCCTGGATCACTGTAGTTAAGTCACAGGTAGACAGGTGGGAACAAGTTGTCTGGTCTGCTGCAAATAGAAAAAAGAAGACCTGAAAACCACTGTGGCCTGTGTCTCAATTTTCTGGGAGGCATCCAGGATCATCCCCAGACTCCTGACCATCAGAACTGGTACAAGCTGTATTGGTACATTGAGGGCCAGGAGCCAGAGTCCTGAACCCAGTCCCCCGTGGCTCATGTACAGGACCTCCATCTTTGTTGGGTTCAGTTTCCCAGAAACGGGAGGTTCAAAACTGGGCAATAATTGACCAGGTCGGTAGGGTCCAGTGATGGTTTCTTCAAGACAGGTCTCACTATGGCTTCCTTTAATGGCCCAGGAAAAACCCTGGTGCCCAAGGACATGTTAACAATGGCCTCCAATGAGGACCGTAGACCATCGGCACTGGCCTTTACCAGCCATGATGGGCAAAGGTCCAGGGGGCACGTGGTGGGCCTAACTGATCGCAATAAAAGAATCCACATCCATCAGTTTGCAAGATCTAAGCAACTCTGGTAATGTTAGGACATTTTTGAGGTCTTTCATTCATAGGGTCTCCATAGGTTGGAGGGGACTTGATAGAACATAACACACACACTTCTTCAACAAGTTCTTGTGATTTCCTTTAGCAACCATGTCTTGTGGCCTGGTGCCCTAGAATGCTAATCTTCTTCTCTCCTGACATTAAATCCTGTGAAATATTTGCCTCAATCCTGCTTTTCTTCTTTGTCCTTTCCCCCAAAACCCTTCCTCTTTTTCTACTTTGCAAAATCAGCCTCCTTGCCTCTAATATTTCTGTTGGTTACCCTTCCTATGTCTCAAGACACGTTCTCAGTTTGTACACGTACCAGTTTGGATTTTAACACAACCAAACTAGCAACTTTTACTTCCACCACAGAAGCTGGACTTTAAACTGTTTTGTATTTTTGAACATCTGGACATTTCATAGCACCATCATGGTTCAGCCAGCTGATGTCAGAAAGGCAATAAAATATAGATCACAGTCCAGTACATTGCCCATTAAACCATTTATTTTATCAGGGTTGGGCTTCACAAAGCTTTGTTGATTGCTAGTAATCATGCAGTTTTGTTTAGGAGTTTGCAAATTACCTGTTTTATTATTTGTCCTTCTAACTCTGATGTAAACTAATCAGGCTAAGTTGTCTAAAATTCATTGTGGTTCCCCAGCCTTTTTAAAAATAGACACTGCATTTGCTTTTCTTTAGTCTTCTGAAACTAGTGATGAACAAACTTTCTTGTATTCCATAACTTCAGCTACTTTATCAAAGCCTTGAAAAATAGCACACACACACACACACACACACACACACACACAGCCAATTTCAAAATCGGGAAATTCAAATGACTTTATCAGATATACAACACAGTTTCTAAATGCCCCCATTAGCCCATGAACAGTGGTGGTGTGCTTGCCCCTTCATTTAACTAACCTGGCAATGATGGCAGTGGCTGGATTAACAGACGTCAAAAGATTAAAAACTACACTATTCATATAATATAGCATGAGTTTGAGTGAATGCATCAAATGTTATTTTACTGAGAAGAACAGTATATTAATTCCATATATTTGATGCCTCAGAATTTCATCTTCCTTAGATCACTGGGGCTTAGTTCAGACATCACATGGAATCCTGGTTTACTTTAATTATGGTTAGTTTGTGAATCTAGGATTCAATTCACAATCACTCAGTTCCTGGTTTACATCAACAAATGTGTATTTCATTACTCCTATCTTTATTAGACGTGGACACGGAACGGAAAAAAACCCGAAACAAGCGTTTCATGTTTTGTCACAATCCACGAATTGTGAATCATGAAATTTCACAAAATTGACGTTTGCCAAAACGATTTGTTAGTTTCATGATTCGTCAGAACCCAGGGCATCTCAACGGCCCCTTTCATACTCGGAGATGCCAGACTCACAGGGAGACTTCAGCAGGCTCTCATCCACCCACCCTCCAATACATTGATCGGGAAGGTCAATGGGAAGGGTGGGAAGGGAAGTGCTGCGAGAGTGCATGACTGAAATGGGGACCAGGAGTTGCTGGATCAGAGAAGACGGACTGTGGAACTGAGCAGGGAAGATGGAGTGAGGGGTGGACTGCAGGCAGGGACAGTCCCAAGAGTTTGGGATTTGGAGGAGCTGGATGTCTCTCCAAAACCCCGCATTCCTCCTGAGATTCCTCCTTGTCATCTTCCTCAAAAATTTTGAGGAGATCAAGTTCAACTCCTGCCAGCGGTGAGACCTGTTCTGCCTCCTCCTCCACCCTTGCAGGGAGATCTACTGCAGTTGAAATCTCTGGTGCCTCTGAGACCTCCCTCCAGTATTGCTGGGCTCCAATGGGCAACCAAGACAATTTGTGCACTTCCTCCCCCCACGACCACCCTTGCCCCCCATGACCGCCCTTGCCCCTCATTCAACACCTCATAGTGCTGCACACAAAATAAAAATGAGACGCACACAGTGGGTGCACAAAAAAAGAGGAGTGAGCTATGCCAAGCAGGTATGCACGGCAAGCAAGAGAGAGAAAGCACAGTGAGCAGAAGAGAGTTGGGACCTCAGAGAAGAACCCACACAAAGCTGGCCTCCAGAGCCACTGGCCCTGAGACTGGGCTTGGGGGAGATGCCCTAAACCAAAACCAAAGGAAGCAAGGAAACAGCAAGAGTGAGCCCTCAAAAGAGCAGAGAAAGAATTTAGAAGACACAAAGACAAGCAAATAAAAAATGGGAGGCCTAGGCCCCAGGGCCCAGAGCCAAGCTAAGGCCTGAGACTAGGCTGGGCGGGGCGGGGAGGGAGGCACCCTCACCAAACTTTCCCACAGCAAGGCCAAGAGCTTGAAAAGAGGCTTCTTTCAGTCTCTTTTAAAGCAGCTACTGCCGAAAAGCACAATCCAAAATCCACACTCTCTCACTACTCCAATCCCAGCAACAACAGCAAATCCTCCCTCTCCCATTGTATCTTAGGACTGAACACGAGGCAGAGAGAGAGGAGCATTTTATAGAAAATGCTAACATAGAGGATAACAAGAGGTCTGTGGTTGGCTGACAGACCTGCCTAACAGAGCTTGGAGGGGTGAGATTGGGGTGCCCATGGCTACAGAAGACCCACCTCCTTGATTGCCTGGGGGATTGACCCCCAGCTCCTGGCTGTATAGGGCAGAATGGAAGCTCTCCAGATGGCTAGGAGAGCTTCGTTCACGAAGCGAACGAAACAGGCAAAAAAGTTGTGAATTTTGTGAAAACAGTGAAAACCGTGCCACAACGAAACGCTGCTTCGCGACACACAAAACGGCCCATTTTGTGACTAAATTTGTGTTGTATTTCATTTCATGCCCATGTCTAGTCTTTATTACCAGGGAACAGTCCAGGATTAAACAAAGTCAGTTTGTCTGGGTTTGTGCATCATGTAAAACGAAAGTTATTATTTTTATTATTTAGAAATTGAAATAAAGAATCTTCAGATCCTGGACCCTAACTAACCATAGTTAGGTTAGTTACTAACAAAATTATAGGTGCTACTAGACTCTTGCTCTTTTCCACTACTACAGACAGACTAACATGGCTACCCATCTTGACTTATAACCATAGCTAATTGAATATATGCATTCAGACATTCACACTAACCATAGTTGGTTTAATTAAACCATATTTTGGTGCGACATCTGAACTGAACCTAAGAATGCAGTGTGGTACCTTCACCAAGATGACTGGAAAGAAAAATGCTCAGAGGTAGTTGTCAGACCTTTATTGAACATTTAACATTATATATACCTAGCTATCAATACACCCTGAGGAAGTCACTACAGTACTTCTCTGAACTCTGCTCACTCCTGGGATCTAGAAGGGCCCTTATGACCACAATCCAGGGCTAACCATCAAGCTCATGATACCCCTACAATCCCTCATGATACCCCTACAACAGTAAAGAAGGCACCAGGCAAAAGCTGAAGCCCATATCAGGATGTTATGTGTTCTCTTAGCACCACGACACCACACTGTTAATATTCCTAAGCATGAGGAGAGGCACCAGATTTAAGTAAGGTCTGAATCAGCTCCATTAAACAAGGAGGAGACAGAGAAGCACCACCTATGAAACCCTTCAGTAGCTGCCTAATCTCTGCTGTTGAAACATCTTGCCAGATTAGCTCTTACCATGGGTCTATAGCCCTTGCTGCCCAGCCCAACAACCTGAGGCAAGGCTTCTTTAACAGTTTTGAGAAGGCTAGCTTTATATATCTGCCCTTCACTTGATTTTGTCTTGCTGGCAGTTGTTGTTTATGCAGAGCATATCCTCTTCACCAGCTGTGCTCCTAATTCCTTTAGTATGATGACAGAATGATGCAGTGTGATGTTGCACATCTTAATATGTATTGCTGTCACTTGGCATGGGCTGATATACTCTTGGTGATGTGCAATGATTTGCAAAAGATTTGGTCAGAATTCTCTGCTGCAGCTGTGAAGAAGAAGGGATATGAGAGCCCTCATTTGAGCATCTCATTTACTCTTATGAGTGGGTTTTAACTTAAACCACCTTTTTTTTTTGCATTGCTTGGATAGGACTGAATCCCATAGCACAGGATTCTGTCTAACTTCCACTGAACTCACTTCCCCCCCTCACATAATATTCTACCAGAGAATTAAGCCCCTCTAGTGTGAAGGGACTTAGAATACATCTGATCCCATCAAGCATTTGAATCATTTGGTTAATTTCTTTCTAAACAGGTTTTTGGCTACAGTCCCTCACTGTGTGCCTTTCCCTCTTTTTGTTATATTTTTGTGTTTTGTGAGAGAAAAATAGCATACCCAGTTTGATGAATCACAGCAGCTAGGTACCTATGGCGAAATTTAACTAATCGTTTGTGAATACTCCGATCACAAAAAATGTCAGTTCACTTAATTTTTAATGAAGCAATACTTCTCCTGATCTTTTGCCAAACAACTCAAATGGTTGAAATATTTTTTACTTCAAATTTTTTATCTACAGGAGGTAGTTCTCTTTAGCTTGCTTTGAGGCATTGTTAACGTACTGGAATGTTTGAGTAGCCTACGGCATGCATGCATAGGTATGTGTGTATTTGAGATGGTTTGAGTTGTGCTTCAGTTTTGGTGACTGGTCTTTTTATTTTTGTGAGGAAGCTTCTATACTCCTGAGTAAATGTTTAGGGAGCATACAGAGTCCATTAACTTTTCCTGTAATGTCATGTATTACAGAGATGTGTGTTCAAGGTCTGCTAATCAAGTCCAGTCCAAATAACTTCCATTCATAAATGCTGTAAATGTTCTAAAACTGAACAGAAAATGTATGACCTGCTAGGCTGTGGCAAAGGCTTTGATTGTACATATTGTAATGCAAGGCAGAAGTTGGACAGAGGCAATCTCAGGCTACATTTCCTCCCACCTATGACAGGAAGTCCACCTGCTGCAGGGGGAAAAGTAAGACTGTATTTGCACATGCTGGGAAACAGCCAGAGCTACAGGCATACTAGGAGGAGAAACATAGGCAGAAGCCCCAGGTTTCCCCCCTCACACACACACCAATAGGTAAGCAACTTTTCTTGCAGACTGGGTGGGAGATAGAGGATGAAGCTTCAGGCTGTACCACATGATAGAAAAGAACAAATGCACACATATGTAATATGAGAGATCGCTGATGATGAAGGATCAGATCATCTGTCTGTGGAACAGGGAACCTCTGGTTCAGTATCTGATAGCCTTCTGACATTTATTCAAAAGCACAAATATGCATGAGTCTGCCAGGTCATGTGTAAAACAAGAATGTCTATTTTTGAACACTACTGAAGCATTTAGACAAGGGGAGCTGACTGCATTCTCCACTACCATCTTACTTTTTTGTACTCTTCTGTTTAAAGTATATTTTTTGCTCGTTGGGCTCTAGTATTGGAATCAGTTGAAAGAAATGAAATACAGCAAGATAAGGTGTGGGCAGAGAGTTGTTCTCCAGGTATACTCCATTTATGTTTTTTAAGCCTCTCCTCAAACTCGAATCCCAGACAGGAGATCAGTACAGTCTCACACCAATTCACACTGCCTTTTGACTTCTCTGCAAGTCAGAACATGAATTATTGGTAAAAAAGGATGCTTTCTCGCATCTGCCTGAAATTTGAGAGGGAGGTTCTCTTTGAGGGGATATAATCCCTGAGAATTTCATCCTGGTTTGGGGGAAAGAGAAAAACATCTGGAAATGTTTTCTGTATTGAAAATTCTGAGAATATTGGGATGTTTCTAATACTAAAGATGATCTATACTCTAGCTCTTTTTTTATAGTCCTAATGTTTATTGAACAAATGGACCCTTGATATGTAGTTGCATAATGATTGGGTTGTATTGTCGAAGGCTTTTACGGCCAGAGAACGATGGTTGTTGTGGGTTTTCCGGGCTGTATTGCCGTGGTCTTGGCATTGTAGTTCCTGACGTTTCGCCAGCAGCTGTGGCTGGCATCTTCAGAGGTGTAGCAACCAATGATTGGGTTCATGGTGGCAATCCATTGTCAGTGCCATCCTAAGAAGAGTTATGCCTGTGGCTGCTTTGGATGGTAGTGTGTTTGAATTGATTAGCTTCTTTCGGAAAGAGAAAGCTACATTCAAGTAATAATCCATACAAATTACTCTTCAGGGTTACTACTGAAGCATATTTTTTCCTGATTTCTCCTTTGAAGGTGTTTCATACCATTAAAATAAAACACCACCTGAAACATTTGGACATAAGCAACTCAAATGTTTGACAAATGATTACTTAAAACCTCTCGATCTTCTGTATCAATTTTTATTGATTTTAGTGTTGACAGGAATATGCAAATAAATCACACCAATAAAGTAAGCTAAGTGGAAGACAAACTAATATATAGAAATCTGATAATATAACTTCTTTTGGTCACTCTACTTTTTTCACTTGCTCTTCAGAGCAATAGAGAGAACAATGGGAAAAGCAAACCTGTTGTTCATGATATATAATGCTCTTTAGTTTAAGTGGGTAGCCATGTTGGTCTGCAGTAGAACAGCAGGATTTGAGTGCAGCAGAACCTTAAAGATCAACAAGATATTCAGAATGTAAACTTTTGAGAATCAGAGTTCCCTTTGTGTTTACACTCTGAAAACCTTGTTGGTCTCTAAGGTGCCACTGGACTCAAATTATAATGTTCTTTAGCTTTATATCTCTGATTTTAGGATTTTTCTCTATTTTTTTTCATACGACCTACTGGTAGGTTATAAAGGCAAGTTAATTTCTAAGATTTTCTCTTTGACTGAGTGACTCCAAAGAAGAGATTGACATCATGCTATGAGTCTCCACATTCTTGACAGCTACTGAATTGGCAGCAGAGACTTCCACTGTGGTCAATGAGCCCCACATAAAAATCAGTGCGACAAAGTGATTAGAGTTTTGGATTTGGGATGAGGAAGCTAAACTTCAAATCTCCACAAAGCTGTGACACTCCTTGGATGAACTTAGATATGTTACTTTCTCTCACCCTAACCTACTTCACAAGATTGTTGTGAGGATAAAAATGCAGAAGAGAACTCTGTAAATGGAAAAAGTGCTCCTGCTGCTATTTAGCATTTTTCACCACTTCTGAGACATTTAATTATTTGGTTAATTATGCATTGTGTGCACATGCAGTGATGTGAGAGAGGCAATCTACTTGTGGATGGTATATTATTTCTTAGAAAAATGTTCTATATTTTTAACATGTGTATCATCCAACATTAAATGGGTCATGCTTACTTGATTCAGACCTTTACAATCCTCAAATATGTTTGTGTACTTTGGTTTCTGCCTCTCACAGACTGTTCCACATTTGAATGCAGGAAACATGGCATGGATCAAAGCAAATGTGTTATCCTGGATCAGTACAAACATCTTTATAAATAAATTATTAGATCTGTTATATTACTGCTGCTTTGTTTTCAGCTAATTTGTACTAATCATTATGGTACCGAGTCATTTGCTAATGAATTTTCTTCTTTGCATTAAAGAATCTCTGCATTGGTTCATACTGGTTCATACTGTCATGAGGAGCTGGCATAACAATAGTGTGATGAAGGAATGGCTTGATCCCTCCCATAGATAACCCACATGTGGATAGCTGATCAGGGGGAGACCCCATTTGAATGATTCCTTCCTCTTCTTTTTATCATAGGGGATAATTTTCCATGTGAGCTCAGTTCACATGATTTACATGGGAGATAGGGTGTGTTTGTAGTCTTCTTTGCCATGTTAATTTGCTGGCTTTTTAGAAATTAGTTAGGGATTTGTCTCAGATAGCAACACTGTCCATGGTGCTGTTTTGGCAATCAGTCTATTATGAAAAATAAAAGTCTTATGAATTTGGTAAGGGCAGGCATTTTGAGTATAAAAATTACCCACTGAATTCTACACTCCCTTTTCTGGGATTTTCCACATTTTTTGCAGAAGTATATAAAATGGTTTGCAGGGGGGTAGGTATAAGGAAGCAGAGGGAACTGTCTCCTTCATTGAAGTACCTGAGCCAGCATTTCCACACACCAGTCCACTCACACTTAGCTGAATCAAAATATGGGTGTACACCTATTGAGATGTCCATTCAAACTGATAGTAAAGTAACTAAAAAGCAATTCAATTGAAAGTAATACACTGCGAATGGATGATACCCCTTTCAATACATGCAACTGAACCAAATTTGATTGTGGATGTTGTCAGTTTGCATTTCATTACTTTCAATTGGATGTGAATTTTGGATGTGTATCCAAATGTGCATTAACCAGCTTCTCCACTTACTGATTATACATCATTGTGCATGATCAGGGTAAAAGCCTTGCTGTGCAAAGCTAAGGGGCAGTGAAATTGCTGGCCCAGTATAGCAAGACATTTGCCTGTGCAATAGGGATGCAGTTCCTCCTCCTCTACCCTGCCAAAGCAATAAGAGTATTTCTTTTAACAACCTCTTCCTTGTAAAGTTTCTCTGAAGTTTTGTAAACTGTCAGTTATTGCATGACATCAAGGGGTATCTAACGCCTGAGCAGTTGTGTGGATTTTCCTATTAAAAGTCAGTCTGAAGGGAAGATCAGTTCTCTCCTTCTGTCTGAGACTGGTATGAACTAGAAACTCCAGAGCGGCTTCCATGTAGGGGCAGGAGGGAAGCAAAATTGTAGATTGCTATATTTCTCTGCTTCTTCATAATAAACCACTATTTGTTCAAATAAGAGTGGTCTATAGGCATCAAAGTATAGCCACGTTTTATGATGAGATTGTGCCTTACATAACTGTTGCAAATTTGTTGAAAGAGGTTCATTCCCCAGATTAAAAGGAGAATACAAAATCTGTGCAGGGAAGGGTAGAGGGGAGCATTTATCAAGCCTTGAAGTAGTTCTTACCATTGTTGGTTTTGTGTTTATGTAGGCTCACTGACAATAACCTTTCCTTTATCTAAAAAAATGTATTTTAAGGGAACCAGTTTCAGGTACCAGAGTAGGAAGTTAGTAAACACTCTTCCTTGACCCCTAACTTCCCATGATCCCATGTGTGTGCATTTGTGTATTGCAGGAAATAAAGCCAAACTTCTCTAGGAGCAATAAATATCCACATCACAGTAGGGAACAAAATATGATGGATTACTCAGAGAATTTAATTAGAAAATATGCTTTTTTTAAAATCAAGAATAATTTAGCGTAGTCTCGTGTAAGATTGAGCTTTCTGATCTTCCCCTGTGAATATATTTTGTTTTTTACTTTAACCCATGAGCCCAGATCATGTTATAGAAAATCACCATAAAACAATAAATTAGAATACAGACTTCACAGAACAGCAGGTCTTAGAAGACTCTAGCAACAGGAAAAAGCTTTCTTGCTTTTAAGTCTGAGAGAACTTGTTAGAATTCGGGCATAATAACATGTTACATATGACATGTATCAGGTTACGGATGTGCAGCTGGACTTGCAGTCAAACTTACATTTGGGGAACTCACCTTAAAAAGTGCTTATTCACTGGGTGCTAGAAGGGGGGAGAAGAAACTTCTGGTTTCCCTCTTACACCATTTTCACCAGTTGAAAGACTGGGGGCTTTTTGCCCCTTTCTTCTTGTTCCATATTTCCTTCTTAGGGCATATGGAGCCACAGAAAAGGGGCTTTCCGTTCTTTACAGATTGCTCTTTGGAGAAAAGCCAAGATTAAAATGTACACACAGAGAGCTTTGTGTGACAGGCTACTCCAAGGAACCTGATTAGGTAGCATGAACTGGAAAGAGTTTTTTTCCAGCCCTATCTAAGAGGGATTAAGTGTGAAGAGTTGGGTGGTGGAGTCCTAATTGGGAACAGTTTAACACCAACAGGAGAACTGGAGAAAAGTTGGCAAGAAGTTTGAGATGTAGGTGCAGACTCCCATTTGGGCCAAAGAAAGGTGATAGATCTTCTAAGCAGAGGAGACTTCCCCTAATCAGTCAAATAGGGAGGTAGCTCTGGAGAGTGAAGAGATCCCTGGTCTGGTGTGGTTGGAAACTGCCTTTTGGAGACCTTAAGAGTAAGCTAAAACCTGAAGGAAAGCACTGGTGTTGGAAGAGAAAGGGTTTGAGGTACTAGAAAGTGGGTACCAGCATTCTTAACCTTTGCAGACTTGGTTTAAAATCCAGCAGTTATACTAGACTGCTGGAGAAGCAAGTTAATGCAGCTTGCAAACAATGCTTTCTTCCACCTTAGTTTAGATTGAAAGATGGCCCCCTACCTAAAAGCCAATCTGGCAATATGGATCTATGCCATGATAACATTGAAACTAAACTACTGTAATTCACTTTATATAGGTCTCCCCTCAAAGTCAATTGGGAGATGAATGTCACACCTCAGTTATTATTGGGAGCTAGGTGGAACATGCACATTACCTGCCCTTTCTGTGGTCAATTGGGTTCAATAAAATGTGCTGGCCATCACATACAAAAAGCCCTTCGTGGCCTTGGACTCTCATATTTGCATGACCACCCCTCCTCTTATGCTCTGCCATGACAGCTTTTCTCATCTAAGCAGGGCCTTCAGCAGGTGCCACCTTGCAAATGAGCAAGATCAACAACTGCTCAGACATGTGCATTTTCTTTAGTAAAATGGCCTGCCTCTGGAGCTCAAAAGAGACAGAGAATACTAAAAGAAAGTGTACTAGAGTGGGGAAAACATGGGAACAAAAGCCCCTAAACATAAGAACTTAAGTATCCGTGAAGGGCATAAGAATTACAGTCTGTGCATGTACTGATTTTACCTCAGAGATATCTATCTTGAATTACCTCAGAAATTTGCAACCTTTGATGTCATCTGACTTTCCCTTCTAAAATAAATAAAATAGTTCATTATTTTTGAATTTTTAAAATGCCTCTGAAGACATTTCTGTTGTTTAAGGGCCAAGAAGAAGGAAAGAGGAGGAGGGAACATCAGACACACTTGTAAGTCAATTGAAATGAATGGACTTAGAAGAGAATAACTCTATTTAGGATTGTGCTGGTAGTCTACACTAGGTGAAGGCTACTAAATGTATGGTTGTGGCTATATGAAGTCATACAAAACTATAGTATAAAGCCAAGTGTTGTATAATGAAAAGTCATGATGGTAAAGACTGGGGAAACTTAGAGGGTTTGTACTTGACAAGAACCCAAAGATTTATTTATTAGTTAGATCTTTTATTCATATTCCATGGAAGTGCAAAACCATGTGGTTATCACATAACAAGGTTCTTTGCTTGACACTGAGCAAGCAGCTTAAATATCTCTCTATTCAAAATTTCTCACAGGTTCATTTTTTACAGAAGTTTTCTTTTTAAAGCAGAAAAAGCAACAAGATAAAGCTTCTGTTCAAAGTGCCAAAAATGCCCTGTTATTAGTTATTAGCTGCTGTCTCTAAAATCTATCCAATGAGATTCTTATATAGCACTCTGTTACCATAGTATCAGATCATCACAAAAATGTTCATGCATTTATCTTTACAATTTCCATATTTGGCAAGATATTTCTAAAATACTAATTTTATAGCTAAATAATTAATAAAATAAAGAGATCATAAAGAGTATGTTTCTCAGAGGTTTGAATCTTGTGTAGTACTACAGCCTTTACTGAGGCAAGTCATTACACTCAATAACTACATAATGGACCATGACAATGATTGAAGAGACCAAGATGCCTAATGTTAAAGATGCTCAAATAACAAATAATACATTTAGTCAAACAGAAGATAGGCAGATGGCTCAGACACATGAACTGAGCCTAGTGCTAAGGGGGGAGGTGAAAACTGCAAAGGTCACCAAATAATCAGGCTGGATGAGGGTGGGGTGTGGGGAATTGCTTGTTAATTTCAAATATGTTGAGGGCTTCAAAAGCTTCTACAGCCACTATGTGATTACTTCCACATTTGGCCTGTGGTGCTTGTTTATAAGAGCTAAAACTGATCTTGCAAAAGACAGCTTCCAACAGCCTTTTACAGGTGATGCAAAGAGACTATGCAAGCAGTTGGTGATGCTTATTTGTAGTGTGGCACTGCTCTGTAATATCATGCATGAACACACATCTGAGGTCTCTCAAGAAAAAGAAACATCTATGCTGTTTAGAACAAAACTATCATGGCCGATAGTCTGTCACCAATGTAGCATCTCTTGCATCTCAGAGGACTAAAAAGGCAGCCCTCAGATTCATAGGATGGGCAATTCATTGCTGTCTCTAATAAGCCTTTTCTGAACTACCAGCTAAATATCATAATACAATATTCCACAGTGATATCCTTAGGTGAATTTTAAAAGTAATGAGATTTCTTTGGATTCCATGCCTGGTCTAGGGGGGACTGTAAAAGTATTAGAATTCTTTAACAGTTATAATGAAACAGAGGAAATTTACAACTGCACATCAATTGGTCCTTGTACACATCTTCTTCATTTAACTTTCCCATTTAATTATTCTAATGCATCCACATCAAGATTTATTTCTTCTAAGCTGGTTGAGATCTTTAAGCCTCATCTTATCAGAAAAGTTTTCTTCAAGAATGGCGACCCACTCTTACTAGCCTTGTTTTGATCTATATGTATTCCAAATGGAGGAAACAGAACTCTGACCTCTTCTACACATGTAGAAGACCGGTATAATTATGCTGAGATGGTTAGTAGTCAGACCCCTGTCCATGCTGAAAGGGCATTTATGGATGGATGGAATATAATCATTTAAAGATGGAATATTCACTCTGCTGTAAGTCCAAGGCACTGTCTGGCCCAAGGCAGAGTGAATACCAACTGGACAAGAGCCTGGAAAACTACCAGAACATGAGTCAGAGGTGGCTGACTGACTAATGGCCCCTCCATGTCCCAGACAGACACAGAGATAATGAGGTTTCCTAAGAAAACACTTGCCTAATCCCCTGCTATATTTCTCCCTCACCCACCTATCCTAATCAAAGCTATTAAGCAAACCTGGTCACTTCCCTATCGACCAGCGCATCAAGCCATATTTTCACCTATAGTTTATCCCAGATAGGAACCATCAAGCTTCCCAACTTATTGTTCTATCTCTGGACAAACAAACGATTGTTTTGGGAAGCAAGACATCAAGTTGCCCCAGGGAACTTTTTGCCCTATAATTAGGCTCCCCAGCCATGTGTGTTCTGGGTCCATACACCCACCCTTAAGTTTGCTTGAGCTTCTTCTCATGAAACACTGGTTCACGGACCTCTGCTCTTCGGAACTAGTAAATATCATCACCTTTGCTTTCTCCCACTTTCCTCCCTGACTTTCCTAGTTTATTTATTTGTTTGTTTGTTTATTATATTTTTAACCTGCCCTCCCCGCAAGTGGGCTGAGGGTGAGGTACAACATTGATTAAAATACAACATAAAAACAATAAACACAGCATAAAACCAGCAATCAATAAAACCATTTGCCTTGTATGTGTGCTGTGTGTGATTTTCTGTAGAATTACCTTTTATTTCTCTTTAATAAAAAACTCTTTTCTGTTGAACATTTGCCTGATTTATTTGAGATTCCTCTGAGGAATAATCCCCATAAACATTGGTGGAGATCCCTAGTTATCCCCTCTCGCTAATTCCCCCAACCAATTTAGGAAACCTCCTATTTGGGAAACAAGGTAGTACAGTAGATTGTTTCACTTCATGCTACAAGTGGGAAGTGTCATTTTGAAAGCTCCAATATAAAATGTTCCTTGCAATTACAAGGAAGATATAGTTCTAATCCAGCCTATAGGTTTTATCCTTGCATTCTTCAGCACCCTCCTGGGTGGTTGGCTCTCTTGAAATAAGGAACACTTGAAAATATTAAATATTATGATAAATATTTAGGACATGAGTATTATTGTGAACATGAAAATTATTGTGCTTTGTTCTCACTGAGCTCACCCAAACCGTGTGCATAACTGAAACCCCATTAGCCACTCAATATTCTGCTCTCCACAGCAGCCATTGAGGCCACATTTTGAAGCTATCAGTTGCTCAGGTAAAGAATATATGAAAACTTCCCTATAGCAGACAAATGGTCTTGGCTGTCACAAGCAATTAAGTGCAGTGTTTGAGAATTTCAATAATAATGGAAAAGAAACCTTTCTTGGGAATATTTTTATATTACTCTGTTCTGACCCAGATTTGTTCCTATTAAAGTCAATAGACATTTATACAAAATTTGAGATTAAAAGCCAATGTTGGACCTTCTGATATTTTTTTCAGTAGGCTTTGAGTCCAGTAGCCAACAAACCAAAGGTGGGAACGGTCACAATTGAAAACCAAGCTGAAGTGAAAAAGGACCGTGAAAGGACGCAAATTCGTTTCCAAAGTTCTTTTACTGGTTCATCTCAGGCAACGTGTTGTACATCCAATTTAGTAATAATCATACAGGGAGCAAACCCCCGCGAGCAGTTGGGGGTTTCTCCCGGCGGGAGAATGGCAACGGGTGTGCCTGGCTAAGTATCCCGTTTCGCTATATACACGCTTCTTCAAAAGCCTCCATACATTTGCCTGGGAAGAAGCGTGTATATAGCGAAACGGGATACTTAGCCAGGCACACCCGTTGCCATTCTCCCGCCGGGAGAAACCCCCAACTGCTCGCGGGGGTTTGCTCCCTGTATGATTATTACTAAATTGGATGTACAACACGTTGCCTGAGATGAACCAGTAAAAGAACTTTGGAAACGAATTTGCGTCCTTTCACGGTCCTTTTTCACTTCAGCTTGGTTTTGAGTCCAGTAGCACCTTAGAGACCAACAAATATAAACTTCAAGAGTCAAGTTCCCTTCTTTAGATACAGGACTGTTTTTTTCAGTACTTTTCAGCCACGTATGGTACTTCCAAGATGATACATAATCATAAGAGTACAGCTTGTTTAGCAATGGGAACTCCAATCCACTATATATGGCACTTTTTCAATTAGTTATTGTGAGCTATTTTAATAGATTAAAAAAAATATTCTTATATAAGTTTTATTGATGCTACTAGGGATGTGCAAATTGGTATATTCAGTTTAAAAAGATACCCTCAAAATACCTATTTGGTATTATTGGGGTAAATCCAGATATATCTGTCTTATTTGGGTATATTTGGATAAATAATATGTACGTTGCTGAATTACCTAGATATATTCGGGAATATTCAGGCATCACATTTTAAAGGTTGCAGCAGCTTGCACTCCCCTTTGTAGGTTTCCCAGGCTATAGGAAGGAGGAGTAGGAAGGCAGCATTACTCTAGGGCTGCTTCCACACACATTGGATAATCCACTTCCAATACTCTTTAGTGAACATTTGAAACTGATTTTCCATGTGTGGAACAAAAAATCCACTTCAAAAGGATTGCAAAAGTGCATTGAAAGTGCATTATTCAACGTGTGTGGAAATGGCCTATGTGTGTGTTAATGTTATTTGCTTGCCGTATGCCATTCCAGGACTGGCTGGTTGCCTTGGTGCTACTTGCTTTCCAGTTGGGGTGCTGGTACTCTCTGGTTTGATGTGAGTTCTGTTGGGCTTCAATTGACCCTGAGTTCTGTCGGGCACCTGTGAATGACCCTGGTTCTATTGGGCTTGTAACAGTGTCCCTTACTTCAGTTTGGTTCTGTTAGGATGCTATGGTTTGGTTTTGGTTCTACTGGGATTCTCTGATTTGATATTGGTTCTACTGGGATTTGTTGGTTCTATTTGCATTTGGAGGCTTGGGTAGTGTGGCTGCTATTGTGTATTTGGCTAAGGCTCTTTTTAGGATTCTGTCTTTGACCTGGAGAAAGTAATAGATAATGTTTTTTCTCCCATAGGAAATAATGGAGAGTGGCTGGGGGGCATCTTTTCAGAGGTCCATAGAACTGGAGCCAATAGACTTGAAACTTGAGAGTTCTTCAGTAGACAGGAAGAACTAGGTTTCCTGCAGTTTTGGTGTAGATTGCTTGAAAAATGCCCCCCCACATCCCCCTAGAATTAACCCCCCCATAGGGAGGAATCAAATATATTCAGAATTCTGAATAAATCCCAGATCTAACTACTATACCAGTATTTTTGGACCAGAACATTGGAAATACCAAATATATATGGATAAATATATTTTGGATGCCTGGATAAAAAAAAATACTGATTTTTTTTTTAGTGCACACCCTATTTGTTATCCATCTTTAATCCCTGGTTTCTGGGAGAAAGATAAGTTAATACTACAATAAAAAGCTGTGTTACACCCTTCTAAGCCCATTGAAGTCTTTTCAATAAAGGAATAAAATTTTATGAGTAAATCTAAAGAGGCCAAACATGTTTATGTTGGAGAAGCTTTACATCTATTGATGGTGATACTCCCTTGATCAATGCAAAAATATTTGGGTTTCAAGAGGAAAGTACCACAGAGGTGACAATAAATGCTGCTTTCCAGCTATCCATAAGCATCATACTGGTTAAGTAATTAACTATAGTACCAATCAGATGTTCATTTTTAAAAATATTTTTTATATTATTAAAGCAAAAATGGGGTACAGAAAAGAAGGGGGGAAAGAGGGGACAAGCAAAGCAGATATAAAACTGCGTACTACAAGGATTATTAAAATACAAAGTACCAAAGTTATGACCTTTATAGATATTAACATAGCGATTAAATATTTTTCCAAAATAAGGAACACATGCAAAATTCAAACCTATTTCTATTCATTGTTTTAGTAATAATAAGGAAAAAAATTATTAACACTAACACTGCTTATTACTTAATATAACTTATTATAACCTTTAAGATCCTTAAAGTACTATTAAGAATTCTAACCTATGTCTACTCCTTATCTTCATTATCAATTATTTATACTTAACTGTAACAATGCTGACTTTTTGCCAATATTTCAATATTATACATTCTATTATCTTTATTTAACTAATTATCTTACAATCAGATTGTCAAATATATCAATATGCAATCATTTTCAAATCTGCAGGACTAAGACATCTTATAAATTTTATCCATTATAGGCAAAACATTTCCCCCATATTTCTTCAGTTTTTTAAATTGGCCTTCTATTTATGTAATTCATCAGTTTTGCCATCACTGCATATTCTGACATTTTATCCTTCCAAATTTCCCTGGCTGGGCATTCTCCTTCTTTCCATTTACTTGCCATTAGCACTCTTGCTAGCATCAGCAAATATCAAAATAGTTCATGTAATATTCTGTCCACATTGTCTGGTATAATTCCCAACAGCATGGTCTGGAGTTTCATAGAGAAATTGATTTTTAGAATCTTCTGAATCTCAGCATGTATATTTTCCCAATTTTTTTTACTTTTTTCACATGTCCACCACATATGAAAGAAATAACTGCCTGCTTCCTTACACTTCCAACGTGACCCTACATATTTCTTATACATTTTGTCAATATCTTTTGGAGTAATGTACCATCTAAAAAACATACCAATTTTCTCTGAGTGTTTGTTTTGCTCTAAATTTTATGCCCGAAGTCCATAAATTTTTCCACTGTTAAAAATATTATTTCTTCTCCAAAATTCTGCATCCATTTTATCATACAAGTTTTAATGTGTTCTGTTTCAGTATTTTATTGAATTAAAGTTTGTAAATATGGCCCAAAATATGATTCTTTTTATGCATGATTATCTTCTCAAAATCAGTGAGATCCCTCAATGGACCTCTATAATACTTAAGAGCTTCCTTCAATCTGGAGACCGCTTGAAGATATGTCAGCCATTGTATTTTCTTTCCTTCATCACAAATGATGCCATGATCCAATCAGATGTTCACAATGAGCACAGAATGTTAGTAGACTCTAAATCTGACCAGGATTACAAAAGTGAAGCTATGACTGTTATATAGGACTAGGAACTGCACTCACAGTGATATCTAGAAACTGTTATTGCAACCCTAGCCAGAATGAAGAGACGAACACAGGCTTGGAACTAAAGGGCCATTTGTTTACATACCATTAAATATAACTACAGTAAGGGCCAACTAAGTGGTAAAGGTCAAGCCATGGGGGTCATCCCTGGACCTCCACCTTGACCTGCCTGGGCAAGCCCCACAGCCCCAGGTGTAGCCCATCCCTGGAATGGCTGCAACCTGGCCAGCCAGGCAAATGGATCCCCCCATCAAGGTCCTAATGCTTCAGCCATACAGCATGAGGGAAGGCCTTGTCCCTGGGGTTCCCTGCAGGCATCTGCCCATGTTATGGTAGCCGTCACAGGCATACCGCACTGCTGGCAGACCCTGTCTTCCCACCCATGGGGAAGTGCCAGTGAGTGCTCACTGGCATGCTCCCTATTCCTCAAACTCTCCTGCCAATGACCTAACCAAAACTGCACCACCCAGGCCAATATCTCAAACCTCAGCCAGCAGTGCAAGGTAGGCAAAAAAATCCCCCGTCCCAAAAGCCAATTAGGGAAAAGGGTTAAAAAAAATTCCTACCTGGCTCTGGAAAACAGCAGCTGGCTAATCCTGCACTACAACAGGGTGAAGTGGGTGGGTCAAGTGCTTGAGTGACTGATGCCAGGGGGAAATGGAGCCACCTGCTAAGGCACTTGGCTCTGCTCCCTGTCAAAGCCCCATATGCCCAGGAAGGGAGCCTATCTCTTCAACTGGGCAGGGCTGCAAAGGACGGCTCACAGCTCAAGCAGCAAATCTGCTGCTGGAAGAGCTGAATTGTGTCTCTCTGATCCCAGATGTGCACTCTGTACATGCCCAAGCCTCTTCTGCCATCATCTGAAGCAATTCTTAGAGTTGTTTAGACACATCAGGTCTGGAAACATTGCATCTCTTAAATGTGTGCCATCTCCCCCCCTTTTTGTGACATCTCCCCCTTCTCTGTATAGAGCCAGTTTGGTGTAGTGGTTAAGAGTGCGGGACTCTAATCTGGAGAACCGGGTTTGATTCCCCACTCCTCTGCTTGAAGCCAGCTGGGTGACCTTGGGTCAGTCACAGCTTCTAGCTCTCTCAGCCCCACCCACCTCACAGGGTGTTTTGTTGTGGGGATAATAATAGCATACTTTGTAAACCGCTCTGAGTGGGTGTTAAGTAATCCTGAAAGGCGGTATATAAATCGAATGTTGTTGTTGTTATTATATGGTACAGTGTGCTTAAAAGCTGTATCAGCTGTATGCTGATTCCCCCCATCCTGCCACCCCAAACTGCAATGCTGTGTCTATCTTCTTGTAACGAAATTTTCTTCTCTGCTGTAAACTCAGATCAGTTTTTTTCATAACACAAATTATTTCATAATAGAAACCTACTTCAAAGTATGGTTGGTCCTTGCTGAATGAGACTAATCGGCTTCTAGCTCTGCAAGGTGCAGAAGATGGAGCTAGACTGTGTGAGCAATACCCAAAGGAAATCTTCAAATAGATAATTCCTTGCTAGTATGGGCAATGAGGCCATTTTGACAAGCACCCCTTAAAGTTCTAAATCTTAACAGTAGTGTGTGGGGATATTGAATCAGGTTAGTTGGGAGAGATACACATTTTATTTATTGGTGGAAACCTGCTATAAATCCCATTGGTTTAGAAGTGAAAGACTGTCAAAATGACTGAAACTTGTTGCTTGTGTCCTACTTCCACGGCATTCTCCAGATTACAGGAAGAATTTAGTAGAATAGTCGTAGTTCTATATTAGTTTTTAATTCATCTTTCATTGTGCTATTTTTTGTATACTCTTTTGTTGTTAATCTGCTGCCATTATATTGAAAGTGTAAAATATACTGATGAGGCAATATGAAATGACATTTTTTTAAAAGGAGAAAATAGTTCCTCCAAAAGCAAAACCTACATATGGTACTTCCTGCACTTCATCCTATTTCCATAAGGACCTGCATAGCAGAATAACCATTTGAGCACAGAATAATGGACTACCAAAGGAAATCAAAGAGATGCTTTTATGTAGCAAACACTTTGAAGATTCCTAAAGGGCAGGGGATAGCCAAAGTGCAAAAATAAAGCTGAGCAATCTGTGAGCTTCAAACCAGATGGAAGGATGCTTTCAATAATGCACATACCGTAGACGTTAGAGGAGACAGATGATACCTTGCCCATCCAAACATTTCATTTGCAACACTTCTGAGCTTAGTTCACTGCTTATTTGTACTGCCCTAACAGCTGACAGAACCATTGATTTCTGTCTCCTGAGTCCTCAGAATTAACAAGACCCCAGAGAAACTGAAATCCTTGCTTTCTTGGTTAACCTTTATATATTTTGTCTCCCTCTGCCTTTCTTCCAAAAGCTTGCTTTCAGTAATAAAGAAAAGTCAGTCTTGAAGTCAAGTATGCTTTAGATTCTAGAAGGTCTCATTATATTAAAAATGTCATTTCTTCAGGAGAACAAAGCTAAGTGAAGAATGCATCATTTTTATCATATCTGGGTCCCTTTGCACTTCTACAATTGTTCATATTACAATTAATGAGATAATACAAAGACTATAGTATAGATCCAACTGATGCTATAACCCAAGGCATTTTCACAACTATATTTATATAAAAAAGAGTAGTATTTTTATGTGTTAATATTACCATGAGAGGCAAGTAAGGTCCCAACAGGGATTTTAGGTACTTCAGAGCTTCTGTTATCTATCTGCGCAGTAGATGTAGACTTCATTGTCTAATAATTTTGCAGCTATTCAAATGTTGCTGGTGGCATGCTGGAATAAAACAATCATTTGTTTTGTTTAGGAAATTATGGAGAGAGTGGCATGGAAGCTTTCAAAGAGCTAGCTGCTCAAGAAGGTCTTTGCATAGCTCATTCAGACAAGATCTACAGCAATGCGGGAGAAAAGAGCTTTGACCGACTGTTACAGAAGCTCCGGGACAGGTTGCCAAAGGCCCGAGTTGTGGTTTGCTTCTGCGAAGGAATGACTGTTAGGGGGATTCTCATAGCTATGAGACGCCTGAAAGTGCTGGGGGAGCTTCTCCTGATTGGAAGGTAAGTGATTTAAGCCATGTTTATAATTGTACTACAAGGAGAGGAAGGGAGATTCCCTCTTAGACTAGATCACTCTCTGTAGGGCTTTATGGAGGCCCTGGTAAAACATTTTGCTGTCATAAATATTCCCCATTTCTTATAACCAAATATTTCACACATTCATCATTATTGTGCATAATTCATTTATTATGATCTGGTCCAACAGTCTTTTATGGCATTTCCTCTGTAAAGGCTCTCCTTGCAGTTATCCTGGAATAACTACTATCTCAAGAGTGAGTCATGAAATCTCTGCAGTTTGTAGGAAAGAAGATTGTAGTGATTTTTTTCTTGAATATCTATTTTTTATTTTTATGCAATTTATTTAAACATCTATATCCTACTTTTGTGCCCAAAGAGAAAATGAAACAACAATAGATCTTAGATAAGTTGGGATTTTACAGCTGGATCTTCCAAGGGCATCAGCTGCAAATCAGGGGCTAAGTGCAGAAGGGCCCTTTGGATCTTGTGTTTTTGGCTCACATCTTTGGCCATGCCCAGCCCTTATACATACAAACAGGAAAGAGGCAACGCTGCTGAGGTGGCATGCAGCTGGCAAGATATCACTTTAACAATTCCTCTGTCCTGGTCTAAATATGACTTGCAGACCACCCATTGCCCAGGCCTAACTGAAATGCCCAATACTTTCTCAGATATAGACGTATTTGAACAAAGTTACTTTTACAATTCTAACATTCCACCCACCAGACAACAGAGGTTGCCAATTAAGCCTTACCTTCAAGACTGTTTTTCTTCTTTTTGCTCACTGCCATCTTCATTCACATTTGTGCTCCTTAGCACTGGGTGTGATTCTCTTACTCGAATGCATCTGACGAAGAGAACTGTGATTCTCGAAAGCTTATGCTACAATAAAGTTGGTTAGTCTTAAAGGTGCTACTGGACTCTTTTCGATCTTACTCTAATAGTCCACCAGACTGCATTTCTTTGACACTTTTCTCATCTGGAACAAGCTCATAAAATTTGACCCATTCTTTCCTAACATAATTGAATCATGCTGATGCAAGGGCATGTTTTCTGACAATTTATGATTGAAGATAACAATAACAGGGATGCAGTAACTCCAGAACCACAACAGTATGCTTTGAATGAACTTCACTGTTTTCACACAACAGTTAGGAACAACATGAACACCACTGTAAATCCATCTTTCTGAATGTTTGTTTCTCTCACAGCTATTTCAATGTCTTTTTTCTTTTATGCCAGAAGTACTGTTCTTTAATAGAGTGCCATTACACTTAAATAGCTTGATTTCTCTTCAGTACCAACAAGGATGAATTCAACTATTATTGATAACAAGAGAGTCAACCATAGGGTGTTTGTATAATATTGTTCTGGATATAGTATTAGGTAAAATGTGCAAAGCTTTCAGAAACTGTAAAATAAACATCTTCCTGATGCTCCCATAAAGTTAACAAGGGGAATGCAAGTTTTAAAGGCGTGAACTTGGTTAAACACATCTTGTAAGAGCTGTTCATTCCAAAGCACATATGAAGAAAGTGTCACAAGTGCTGCATTTTATTCTATGAGTGTGGCTTACAAATGTCTTCAGGTGGAATGAAACGTTCCAGAGCGGGAAAGCCACATTTTTTTCCTGTAGGAAAAAAAAGGTATATGTATTTGTTGTTGTGATGCTGGTGGTGGTGGTGGTGGTGGTGGTGATTTTGTAATCCAAACCTTGGTGGTGAGCCTTTCAAGGTCCTCCTGATCATACAATTGATTATGTAAATACTTAACTTGATGATCCATTATTAAGCATGTTTCAACACCCACTGATTTGGCTCATGTTCTGCTCACCAGCTTCAACCAGGGAGCTCATGTTTCCATTGTCTGTTCTGAAGTTTTAGAGAGGTTTGAGAGGTTTGACCAGGTTCACTGGGTTACCTTTCTCATGCTGGAATCTTATAGTTCAGTATTTCATGTGTGCACATTGTCACCAGGCGGGAGCCCTAGTTTCCTCCCTCCCACCCTGATTTGTTGTTGCAACTTGCCATTTGGCAGCCAGACATGGATAAACAGTAAATGGGTTGGCATCTTGCTGTTCATGCTTGCTTGGGTCTGTGTTGTCATTGAGGGTGCTTTGCACATAGACATTTTCATGCAGCCTTGTGGGATTCTAGTACCCCCCCCCCACACACACACATAGTTTAATTGCCATATCTGACTGTCTACAATGTCCAGTGCAAATGCAGGGTTGGCTTGCAAGGAAGAAAGAATTGAAGCTGAACAATCATAAGTGCTGTGAGCTGCAGAGCTATTCAGCAGCTGTTCAAGGCTTACTGCAGTGAGGGGGGAAGAACCATATCCTTGCTCACAGCTAGACATGGGCACAAACCAAAAAAAATTAACAAATCCGCAGTTCGTAGTTCGGTGCCGCCGACAATCCTGAGGTCGTGAACCGCAATGAACATTTTCTGTTGCTGAACCGGTTCGTGGTTCGCAGTCCGTGGGGCTCAGAACAGCCCCCATTGCACTTAGAGAGCCCATATTCCCGAGGAGTGTTTTGCAGGCTCTCCTACAACCATCACCCAAGTTTGGACAAGATTGCAAAAGGGATCTTGGAGTTATACCCTCTACAATCCAAGGCCCCCAGGAAACTCCCACTCGATACAATTAGAGCCACTGGTTGACGTTGGCCCAGTGTACAGAAGGTGGGTGCTGATGGTGGCTGCTGAGCCTGGTGGGCATGGGGAGGCGGTGATGAGCCACCTCCCCTTTAGGGGGTGGGGGGGTCTGGCCGCTCGCTGGTGGCACCCCCCATGTGCCCACCCACCAGGCCAAAGAGGAGCATGCTGGTATTCCCGGAGCAGTCCGGAAGGTGGGTATTGCCAGCAGCCGGCGGGCCTGGTGGGCATGGGGAGGCAGCGATGAGCCACCTCCCCTTTAGGGGGCGGGGGGTCTCACTACTCACCAGTGGCACCCCCCATGTGCCTGCCCGCCACGCCGAAGAGGAGTGTGCTGGTATTCCCGGTGACAGCCGGAAGGTGGGTACTACCTGCGGCTGCCGGGCCTGGTGGTCATGGGGAGGTGGTGATGAGCCACCTCCCCTTTAGGGGGAAGGGGGTCTGGCCACTTGCCAGCAGCACCTCCCATGTGCCCACTTGCCAGGCCAAAGAGGAGCGTGCTGGTATTCCCCATGCAGGCCAGAAGGTGGGTATTGCCGGCGGCCGCTGGGCCTAGCAGGCATGGGGAGGCAGCAACGAGCCACCTCCCCTTTAGGGTCTGGCCACTTTAGGTCTGGCTGCTCACCGGCAGCACCCCCCATGTGCCTGCCCGCCAGGCTAAAGAGGAGCGCACTGGTATTCCTGGTGTGGAAGGGAGAGGACATGTCATTCGGATGGGGGCCTGATCCCCCAGCAACCGCGGGTCCTCACCCAAGGGTCCCACTGAGGAACGGTGCAGCAGCAGCTGACAGTACCCATCTTCCTGCCTTGCTGCAAAGGATGGGAGGGAGAGGACCTGTCATGTGGGGGGTAAGTGGGAAGATCCCCCTGCAACCACCTGGCCTCACAGGAGTGCACGTTTATCCCCGGGTGAGGGTCAGAGGGTGGGTGATGTCCCCTCTCTTTCTATTTCTATCCCTATCATTTTCTACATACAAGTCTCCCAATATATACCATTCTCTCACCGCTAACAGACATTCTCTAAGGTGTGCACATACATTCGAGGGTATTGTTCATTCTACTTATACATTCTGTAATGTTTGTATCTTTCTCTGTTTTTGATTTTCAATCCTTTTATCCATCGATGGGTCGTGTTCACATGTCATTTGGAGGGGAAGTGGCAAGATCCCCCAGAAACCGCAGGGCCTCACCCAAGGGTCCCCCTGAGGATTTCTCTGGCAGCAGCCAGCACCACCCACCTTCCTGCCTTGACGGAAAGGACGGGAGTTGCGGGACACATTCCCACCCAGCTGAAAGGGTTCCTGTCAGTCCCGTTGACTGTGCAACCTACTGTATCCGTATATGATACAATCGGCTGCGTGATTGCAGCCGAGTTGTCCCTTGTGACCAAGAAGGGAGCAGCAGCAGGATAGTCTCTCGTGAAGCGGGGGCTGACATGACCTGCTGTCCTGCCTTTGCGGAAAGTAGGGGATGGGCAGGACAAGAGACATTGCTTGGACGAGTCAGAGTGGTTCCTGAGAGGGGGAGACAGAAACAGGACAGCAGCAGCAGCAGCAGACATTGGCCACCTTCCTGCCTTTGCGGGACCCATTCCCCCCTGCTCAGAGGGCTCAGCATTTGAGATGGATAGGGGCACCATGTGGCTCAACTATATGTGCAACAGCTCCTGAGCTGTTGCACAAGTCCCCAAAGGAGGCTGCCTCCAGCATCACTCACTTTCCTGCCTTCGCAGAAAGGAGGTGTCATGATGATCTTTCTGTGCCAGGAAGGCCTAGCAAGGTCTCAGAAGCCTGTTGACAGTGAGACTGGACCTGGCTAAACCTGACCCAAACGTGCTAGCCCTCATTCGAGATACCCATAGGACTTGACGGGCAATGGTGCATGGCGATGGCATGGAGAACCAAGGGGTGAAATGTTTTAGTAGCCTGCAGAAGCCCACACACTCCATGATGGATAGGGGCAAACCATGTAGGGCAATCGTATCTGCCAAGATGTGAAGGCCCGCCTCCTGAGCCATCAGCCTCGAGGTTCTAAGCAGTACTGTACCAGACCCTGAGGGGACAACCTCCACAAGCGCGGCCTGCTGGAGCACTCTGCTCCCACTAGCGTCACCCTCAGGGCAAAGTGACCCTCCCACTGACCCCCGCTCAGAAGAGCTGGTCACCTCCTTTCTCCCCCCAATGGATGTTTCACCGGGTGAGGAGGGAGACAGGCTCGGGTGGTGCTTCTCCAGGTGCCGAGTCAGGGCCATCAAAGACAGGTGCTTTGGGTTTTTGCTCCTGAGCACCAGGACATCACAGGCACGGCACCGCACCACACGAGGGTCATTAGGAAGGGCCCAAAAGTGTCTCCATACGGAGGCGTTGAAACGTTGACCGCTAACTGTCCCAGGGGAAGGAGGACGAACAGTTACAGGCTGCACTGCGGAGCTGGCCATGGATGACGGGGTGAGGGGTGGACTGCAAGTGGGGACACCACCAAGAGTTTGGGATGGGGACGGGAGGGATATTTCATAACACACAAACCATTCCTCCAGGGATCCATCGCCCACCCCCTCCTCAAAATGTTGAGAGAGATTCTCTCCCCCCTGCGCAAAGTCCTCTTTGGCCTCCTCCACAGCCCCCACAGGTGAATTGGGGGGAGTGGGAGGACTCTCTGCTGCCCCCAAGCCACATCCAATACTGCTTTCCACAAGTGAACCAGGAGGACTGCCATCGCACTTCACGCAACAACCACCCTTGGCGGCCAACACAAGAGGAAGACTCATTATGCCACCAAACTAGAATTAAGAAGGACAGGAAAGGAGATGACTGTGTACCCTCCACCATGGTACCCACTGAGCTTGGCCCCAGGGCCTGGCAGCAGCCCTGGAACCAGAGGCTGAGGCTAGAGCCCTAGTCCAGCACACCAAGATGCCTGACCACCAGATCAGGCACTGGTAATAATACTGTGTGGCCTCAGCCGAGGTGCCCACTGAGCTTGGCCCTAGAGCCAGGCAGCAGCCCTGGTACCAGAGGGAGGGAGGGACTAGAACCCTAGACCACCACTCCCACAGACCTTACCAGATCAGGCACTAATAGTACTGTGTGAGCCCTCAGCCAAGGTGCCCACCGAGCTTGGCCCCAGGGCCTGGCAGCAGCCCTGGTACCAGAGGGAGGGAGGGACTAGAACACTAGACCACCACTCCCACAGACCTTACCAGATCAGGCACTAATAGTACTGTGTGAGCCCTCATCTGAGCTGCCCACTGAGCTTGGACCCAGGGCCTGGCAGCAGCACTGGAACCAGAGGCTGGGGCTAAAGCCATAGCCCAGCACACCAAGATTCCTGGACAGAACAGGCACAGAGACTAATAATAATAATAGCAATAATAATAAGAATAATGAAAATGATAATGATTGTGATAATAATAATAATCATTTGGTGAGCCCTCAGCCGCGGTGCCCACTGAACTTGGCTCCAGAGCCAGGCAGCAGCCCTGGAACTAGAGGAGATAGATGCCTATCCCAAAAATCCCAGCTCAATTATACTATCTCTGTCTCTCCCCAAAGGCTAGCAAGTAGCAAGCAACAGCTCTGTCATTCCACTGCTCGCTGAAAGTGAAACCCAGCCTGGGAGCCCAGTGCTTTTTATAAGCTGAGGTCCCATAGAGCAACACAGGATGTCTGTGTTTGGCCATCAGAGCTGCCTATCAGGGTTTGCGGGGATGAGATTGGAGTTCCCGTGGCTACAGAACACCCCCTTCCCCCTCCCTCCCCCAGGTGTCTTGTCCCAACTTGTAACCACTTTGCAGCTTCATGGTTGGAAGGAAGACCTGCTGATCAAGGTAAGCTGGGCTTCCATTGGGGTTTCCAGGGCGACAGAAGGAGTGCAGACAGAGTTTAGGCATTCTGTTTCCAGGGGAATTGATTGATGGCGCCTGACTGTCTGGCTTCCCGAACCATGGCCAAACGCACCGAACCAGGCTTCTTCTGAATGCTGGTTCATTGGCCATGGACAATCATGAACTTTCGGATCATGATCACGCGATCACCAATTTCGTGGGTTTTTGAAGTTCATAATGCGGTTCGTGCCCATGTCTACTCACAGCATGTTGCAGCTGTAAAGGATGGCACGTTTGCCTGTGGAACCTGCTTGCTATGAGATTTGTGTCACCCCTAAGCACTATAAGATTTCTAGATGTTTTCATTTCCTTTTAACATCAACCATTGGAGTATAGTATCTGTGGTTGTGGGTACAGGGGGCTTAACTCTGATCCAACAAGGCAATTCTGGCTCAGTTAAACACCTGTATTTGAGAACTAAGTGGCATTAGTAGGCATTCCATAGAGTTAACTTTCTTCTCTACAGTCCTGTGAACAAGAGTAACTAGAACTAGATTTTAGGAGTTTAGTTACATGTCATCAAATGTTTCTGCACTACTTATAAAGAAATTGGCTTGTATCCTACTGTCTGTTTCTGATGACAAAAGGGCCTTTGTACTGAAGGAGGGCAATGATTTCTGCCGATTTCCTCCTCTTACTGCAGATCCCCACTTTGCCTGCTATACTTCTTCATGAGGACTCACTGAGCCACCCACCCAAACAAATCTGAGAGCCAAGCTACAAGTGACGCCTGATACAGGTTGGACATTTGTCAGCTTCCCTCAAGTTTTGATGGGAAATGTAGGCATCCTGGTCTTGCAGCTGTAATGGAGAGCCAAGCTGTAAAACTAGGATGCCTACATTTCCCATCAAAACTTGAGGTAAGCTGACAAGTGTCCAACCTGTGTCAGGCATCACTTGTAGCTTGGCTCTGAGAGGGTTCTTTTGTCTGCTGCAAGATGAGTAAACAGGAAAGTCCTGCTCTCTCATAGGATACAAACAACTGTAACAATTTTTAGCAGAGGTTGTGTCTGGTATACAGCACTCCTATAGACTAATGATTAAATTCTACCGGACATAATCATGTCTTTTGTCTTCCCAATCAATCAATCAATCAATCAATCAATCAATCAATCAATCAATCAATCAATCAATCAATCAATCAATCAATCAATCAATCAATCAATCAATCAATCAAGTACCTTTAATGGCATACAAAGATCTAAGACAGCAAACAAGTCACTATAAAATGACATAAATTTCAGAAGTCAATATATTTATACAAAACTTGTAATTGTCTTCCCAAATTATTTTAGTTGTGCATTTGAAGTGATAATTGTGTTCAGTGATATTATGTGAATCATACTGTCAACTTTAGAAAGTATTTAAAAATATTTAGTCTGGGCAAAGGCTTTGGTTACGTAACAGAAAATGACAATTTCTTGATGAGATTCATGCTGTTTTTGGATTTCTCCTTTCTAGCTGTGTTAGCACTGAGAAGTGTTTTCAGTCACATACATCCAAGTTTTCTACTACTCTTGCTTGAGGCTAAACATGAAACTGAGACAGTAGTAGTATTTTTGGATGATTCCTGATGGTGATGGACACAGGTGAAACAGTAATGCTGATATTAATCAAAAAAGTTTCGTGGATCTGGCAACCTGCCCCAACAGGCGACAGATGAACCTGTTGTCTTTATTCATGTTTTTTCCTCAGATTTTAAACACTAATGACAGGTAGCAGCTCCTCCTTTTCCTGGTGCCTGAGGGAATTAATCCTGTCAGTGCTTCACTATATAAAATAGTCTATTTTTCCATGAGGGTTAAATATTTGTCAAGTGGGAAGGGAAAACTACAAAGGTATTTATTGTTTCCCCCATAGAATAACAGAACTATAAACTAGAATTAGAAAGAAATCTATTTCAATACACTCATGTCATCTACAGTTCAAATTGTACCTACTCACAAGCCAAGGTAGATGCCCAAGTTGGATAAGAAACTCACAATCATGAAAAGTGTAACTTCTTGAACTTGAATAGTTTGTCTATCCTACACTACTCTATATAGTTTGTTTGTTTGTTTGTTTGTTTGTTATTTTTATTTCCCAAACTCTCAGCTGCTTGGGTACTGTAGCAGCTTCTAAGCTAATTAAATATGAACAACAATTTTTATCTCTCTACAGTTAGCATTTATTTGCTTAAGCAATGTCTAGTATCTTGCTGAGAATCCTCTGAGGTTCTTGTAAAATTTGCCTCTGGAGTTTGGCTGAGGAAAATCCTTGTATTATTTTTGTCTTTTTTAATAATAAAAAAGAAAAGATAATAAAAAGAAAAGATAAAAATGACAGTAGAAACTTATATAAAATACAAAAGCATTACATTTGAGTTACATTTGAGTTAACAACAGAAAAGTATATTCAAAATTTGTAACAGCACAACTAGCTTATATAATAGTTCTCTTCCCTGCTCCTTGGTTGCTTATACCCAAACTTTAATATCAATAATTTTTAATCAGTCATCTCTTCCATATTTTGTCTCTTTATTATTATGATTACCTTAATGTATCTTAGTTTTGATCTAAGTAATCAAAGAAATCTTTCCATTTTTCCCAGAATTCCACTATTGGTCTATTGTGCACATAAGAAGTTAATTTAGTCATTGATGCATATTTATACATCTTGTCTTTCCACTTTGGCATGTTAGGGCACAAATCTGTTTTCCATTTCACTGCATATAGTGCTCTTGCAGCTGTCACCATATACCAGAAGAGATCACCCTGTTCTTTTGTAACATTATTCGGTAAGATATTTAATAGCATATTTTACAGGTTCAGCTCAAACCTGACCTTGAAAATCTTCTGCATCTCTTAACGTATATTTATCCAGTATCTTCGTGCTTCCTTGCACGTCCACCAAATGTGATAGAATGTTGCATCCGTATGTTGATGTTTCCAACACTGTCCACTATAATCCTTACTAATTCTCGCAATATCTTTAGGCGTAATATACCATCTAAAGAACATTTTATACCAGTTCTCTCTTAACAATTGGCAATCTGTAAATTTAATATCTTTGGTCCATAGATTTTCGCATTGATTCCTAGATATTGTCAGACTGTGGCTTATTAAAAGTTGCAATCCAGACTATCTCTTGCAATTAGACATGAGTCCATTGCTTTCAAAAGATTTTACTGAATGTAAACAACCATTATAGTCCACTGGCCAAGATGCAATATCTTGGCTGGTACACGGGTATTGTTACGAATGTTACGAGGTAAAGGTTAAGGTACAGAATAGCATAGCCCAGCAAATCCCATCCTCCCCCCACAGTTCTCAAAACAAACGGCTTGAAGCTGAGAGAGTGAAACTTTCCCAGGGCTGGAAAGACTGTAGTCAAAACATTCCTCTTCTTTGAGATAACTGGTACTGGACTGCTTGTCACCTGCAAAAGAAGAGCTTAAAACACTGACAGGATTAAAATGGAGTCTCTCTGGTTAGAACACACAAGCAACTTATGTCAGACCTGACAGATATGGCTTCTCCAGTTTTTTTCATCCATTTTACCATACAGTTTTTAATTTGTTTCATTTCTGTGTGGCGTTGCAGTAGAATTTTATAGATTTTTCCTATTAAATGTTTCTGGTCACCACTTAGCAATTTGAACTCTGTTTTTATCTTAATCTGCCACCTTCTTTGAGCGTTTGTTCTTTGAACTTAGATACTATTTGATGATACATCAACCATGGAATATTTTTCCCTTGAGCTTAAATTTGTTGCCAAGTTTTCATGTTACCTTGCTTATCTGTCATAAATTTGTAACTAAACCAGTCAATTCTGTTTCTAGTGGGAGCATCACAGTGAGCATTTATTGGTGATATCAATGGCGAAATTGGTGGGCTCAATGGGCTCAATTGCAACCATATTTTAAGTAGTCCCTCTCTTAGTATATGAATGCTGTCTTGCTTTTGAATGGATTTTAGTGATGTCTTATGCCATAAGTAGTTATGAATGCCCTCTTTAGCATCAGCTGTTTCCAATTTAATGTGTCTTCTAGTCTGGTTTATAACCCAGTTGGTTATCCAAACCAATGCTGCTGCCTGACAGTACATTTTAATATTCGGTACTGCCAACCTCCTCATTTTTTTCCATCCTGTAATACTTTAGATATTATTCTTGGGACAATTATCATACATAGAGACCCAAGGTTTGGCTGATCACCTGGCTGGGGAGCAAGGTCATAGACTCATCAACTCAGCCAGGACCAGGAACAGTGACTGGCTCAACTCATGTTCCTGATAGGCAGTACCATCAACTCCTGATCCCTCCAGAAGCGAAATAAGCTGAGGTCCACAAAACAGTAAATGATGTGGGAAAGCACTCAATAAACTTTCATATAGAGTAGGGATGGTCTTTGCAACAAAATATGCCATAGAAATTACAAATTGTAATTGATGACTGATATATGAGAATTCATGCAGTCTGACAAAGTAGTTGGAAGTGTTGTCCAGTATTTTGGTGTCCTGGAATAAGATACTGTGCCCTGTTTGAGTTAGGCTATGTTCAGCTACTGCTGATTTTTCAGGTTGTCCAAGTCTGCAGTGTCTTTCATGTTCTTTTATTCTTGTCTGGATGCTACGCTTTGTGGTCCCGATGTATACTTGTCCACAGCTGTAGGGTATACGGTATACTCCTGCAGAGGTGAGGGGGTCTCTACTGTCTTTTGCTGATTGTAGCATCTGTTGTATTTTTCGGGTGGGTCTGAATACTGCTTGAAGGTTATGCTTTTTCATAAGCTTTCCCATCTGATCAGTAATTCCTTTGATATATGGCAAAAACACTTTTCCTGTAGGAGACTGTTTTTCCTTGGTTGTTTGAGGAGATGAGGAAATTAATCATCTAAACCACGCACTTCAGGCAAATGGCTATTCCAGAAATGAAATCCGAAGAGCAATCAAACCCAGGATGAATCAAACAACCAAGCCTACTCAAACAGGGCACAGTATCTTATTCCAGGACACCAAAATACTGGACAACACTTCCAACTACTTTGTCAGACTGCACAGGGAAGCCATTGAAATTCACAAGCATAAGCAAAACTTCAACAGGAAAGAAGAAACCTTAAGAATGAACAGAGCATGGTGGAATGAGAAGGAAGTGGGATTCAAATGAACATTCAGCCACAGGGCTTGGAACTATTAGATTGCATAATGAGGAAGTAAGCCTCATTGATTCGCCACATCTTATGCATACCTTGATGTATTTAGTGCTGAGGATTCATAAAGAAACTTATTGCTAGGAGAACAAACATCCAACCACATTGAGGTATGTGTGTTAAAGAATCAATTTCATTATATTAAAATGAAATCTTTTCTCCAGAGCAAAAGTCTGTATGCTGTGCTCATCTTGTATTATTTTGGAAAGGAGTGTGAGTGTTCCAAAAGATGATGGCCCTTTTGTTGCTCTGGATGCCAAAGATAATTAGTAAAAAGTTAATGAAGAAAATTGTTTCTCATTCTTATTGCTATTTTAAAACTCCTAAGCCTCTTTGTATGACATATATATGTGTGTGTGTGTTATGTGCAGTCAAGTCCTCTCCAACCTATGGCGATCCTATGAATGAAAGACCTCCAAAATGTTCTATCTCTAACAGACCTACTCAGATCCTGCAAACTGGAGGATGTGGCTTCTTTTATTGAGTCAAGCCACCTCATTTTAGGTCTTCCTGTTTTCCTGCTGCCTTCCACTTTTCCTGTCATTATTGACTTTTCCAGAGAATCTTGTCTTCTCATGATGTGACCAATCTTGTCTTGTCTTCTCATGATGTGACACATATATGCATGTTGCTAATGCCCTGGGCAATGTGGGATAATTCTATGTTTTCTCACAAATTGAAACAAAGAGATGATGGCTTCATGTGGCATTTCAGCAGACAATTTATCACTATACTTTAAAAAAATCATTGAAGTATTAAACCAAGCATGGAGGTATGGAAAATTATGATATTAGTAGGTGGCAGTCTCTGCATGATGCAGTTAATAAGTTAAATGACTATTTCAAGACAGGATAGTATATCTTAAAAAAATAGGCACTCCCGGTGCGTGCGCGTGCGCGCGCTTACCCGGGTGCCTGGCTTTGCCCTCATGCACGGAGGGAGAGCGGCTGGCTTTCCCGGGCATCCGGGAGCCTGACGTGGGCGGGGCTTTAGAGCCGTTATTGGCTCTGCCCGCCTTCCCCCTCCGTGCAGTTGCGGGCTGGCTCGTCCCACCCTCCTCACCCTTGGATTGGCAGTACAGGTATAGCCGGTCGCCGTTTTGGGGGCAGGTAGGAATTTTTTCACCCCTCACTGGATTGGCAGTTTGTGGGGGGTGTTTTTCGCCTACCTTGTACTGCCTGGTTAGGTGTTGGTTCTGTTTTGGCAGGTTAGCTGGGGTAGGTAGAGCGGGCTGGTGAGCACCCGGTGGCACATCCCCATTGGTGGGGAATGGGGGTCTGTCTCGGATCGGCTGGCGGGCCTTACGGTTGCCAGCTGAGAGGGCAGACTGCCCTTGGGACCCCCCGGAAAAGGCATTACCTCGGGCCTTACGGCTGGGGTGTATGGCGCTTTAAAGGGGGGAACCATTAGCCTGGTCGGCTGGGTTATAGCCATGCAGTGGATGGCTTGCGCCTAGGGCAGGGGGTGCTTGCCCATGCAGTACGAGGAGCTGGTCACAGTGACCCCCTTGCTCGAACTGTACCGCTAGTTTCACCCTTGCCGTTAGTTAAGTCTTAGTTCAAGTGTTCGTGTTGAATTGGTCAATAAAAGGCCCTGTTTCACCCAAGCCTTGTGTCCATCTCTTCTTTCCGAATATGTGGGCAAACACATCTCTATGAAAGTTTTGCTATTAAAAAGGAACAAAATATTTATGGCTTTCATAAATTTGCATCTCGAATTGGCTAGCCAGAATGCAAAGGGATATATGTCTATCAGTATTTTCTGCCTACCAGTGCAAATTCTTTAGATTTTCTTCTCATACATAGAAATGTTAAAAATAGGTTATATACTTATGATGGGAAATATGCTATGTGTCAGTGTTACTCCATGTTATCTGCTGCATGAAGAAGTATTTAATGCATATTAATCATTTAATGCATATTAATCAGCTAGCAATGCATACCTGTACAACTTGACTCACTAAGCCAATCATAGCCAATTCAATCCCCAGCTAAGCATAGCACAGGCTCAACAAAACTCTTTTTCCTGCCTCCTTGAGGCTACAAAAATGGGTAGTGATGTTGCTACCTAAAGGCCAAACTCTTGTTCTGCAGGAGATACACAAGAAGCTTTGCTGCAACTCACAGGTGTCTGTTGGGAATGAGAAGCAGGCAAAAAAAGGTCCTAATCCTAGCCAATCAGATAGCAACCCCCAAAATTTCTGCTTGCCCTTATGTGACCATCTAATCCCATGATGTCACCACAGGCAGAGAAGGATAGTGATCTCTACAGCAGAAAAGGTGTGCTGAACAATGAAGGAACAGCCTTAAGTAGTCTTCTGTTCTCAGTCCTCTCATTGACTGCATTGCATAAGGAAGACTTCCCGACATTCAGTGTCTGGTGCCTCTAATTCTTTGAGGATAGTGGGTGCAAAACTGCCCTTGCCACTGTTTGGGCAGAAACATAACTGCTTCTTAGGGTTGCCAAGGCTATGCTGCATCTGGCAATAGGCAAGAAGTTCAGGGATGGGGACAAGGGAGGTGGCATTCTCTGTGTTGCTGCATTACGTTTGTAGCTCTAGAAATTGCCAGAAACACTGGTAAACCCTAGTGTTTCCAGAAATTCCTAGAGCTGCCCAGTATCTCTTTTGGGTTTTCTCTGGAAGTGATGTAGTGGTGCACAAGATGTTGACTTTTCAAATTCTTTTTCTCTCACAGTCATTTGTAGTGGCAGCGAGCAATGATGGCAGCTAGTGGGAGGGCTGGCAGCCCTGCTGCTTCCTTACACAAATATTACTGGTCATCCATATGTGGCAATGGGATATTCTGTTTTCTTTTGTATATAATACATTTTATCCCACCCTTCCTCCAACTAACTCAGAGGGTTGTACATGATTCTTTCTTCCTCATTTTATCCTCACAACAATGTTGTGCAGAATTAAACTGAGAAAGTATGTATGTCCTAAGGCACCCAGCAAATTTCATGGCAAAGTAGGACTCTGAACTCAGGTTTCCCAGATAATAAACTAAGGATGCAATCCTAAGATGCTATACACAGTTCCATTTTATTCAATGAGGCTTACTCCTAGAAATGTGTCAAGTAGAGCTGCAAGGTGTCCAATTTTCACCCAAACAGTCTAGTATTTTGCTGAACTGTCTGGGGGAAATGGATTCAAAATACCAGACACCTGGAGCCAGGCTGAAGGGGAGGGAGGAGAAGAGAAGAAAAGGGAGGGAAAGGCAAGGAAGAGGAGGAAGTGGTGCGGTGAACAGTAAGTCAGCCATCGAACAAGAGCGATTTGGCCAAGCCCACAACACCTCTCCGCTCTTTGTTGAGGGGCTCCCCCAGGAGGGCTGGGCTGGGCTGGCCAGGAAAGGGAGGAAACAGTACAGCACACATAAAGCAGGCTGCATAACAAGTAGGATTTGGCTGGGCCCACATCATCCCCACCTCTTCCTGTCAATGGGCGCACTCCTGGGAGGGGTGGGCTGGTGAGGCTGGCTTCCCACCTGCATCCTCTGGTTACATGGCCCCACTGCTGAAAGACTCATGGGCTTGTGTAGTCTGGCATAGGATTGCCAGGTTCCTCTATCCTCCTGGCAGGAGGGTTGGGACCTGGCACTTACCTCTTGCAGTGTCAGTGCAATGACATCACTTCCGGGTCCCCTTGTGTTCAGTATTTTTTCAAAAACAATCCAGGAACTCTAGTTATGAGTATTGCAGCCCAACACTCAGAAACAACCATACTGTCTGGTCCTGGACAGGGATAGCACCAACACTCCACTAAAAGAAAATTAATGAAGAGGTTTTTTTTTGTCTAGAAAGGACCTTGGAGCCAATGGGACATGGTCAGGCATACCTTATTAACATATGAAGTAGAAGCTGAGGAGTCTTCCCTTAAAAAGGAGTACACAGGAGACTTTAAAAGGAATACTTGAAAAAGAGCACTCTGTCCATGACCTTATCTCCTCTCTGTTTTTTCAGGCACTCTTCTCCCTATTGGCTTTAATACTACCTGAAACAGTTGTAAATAGAGAAAATAGGAGGAGAAACAGTCTAAAGAAGAGAAAGCCCAGGAGGGGAGGATCCAGCGTCCTTCTCCTGCACCTGTCTTATTATTAAAGTTAGGTGTACCCCCAAACTCCTGTTTTATATATGCATAGGGTGGTGTACATGTGAAAAGAAATACATGACTATTACCATGATAGCTAGTTTGGCACCTAGTTTTTCTGGGGCAGATTATGGCTGGACCCATTAAAATGTTCTGTCTATGTTGTCCTGCTGAAAATTCCATCTCTCCCCCCCTCCACAAAAAGTGTCATTGGTATTAACAAAAACATTCATTTCTTTGGATTATTTTTGAAAATTAGATTTTGTACTTGATAGCCTTCTCTTATTCACTGCATCATTTGATACATTAAAATGAATGAAATGTCAATTCAGCTTCATAACTGCTGCCTGACACTTTTCAAAGTTTTCTGCCAAACACAAGTGTCAAATTTAATATGACATTTGTTTATCTGTTTATCTGTTTACATAGAAGAAAGAAACATAATTTTCCTTCTCTAATTCAGCTGTCATAAATTCACATCCTACTGCATGTTCTATTTTCCTAGCTAGGTGGTTGTCAAACCCTTGCAAACACATGTAATGACTGTATCTCCCAAGTTTATTTGTTGGTCTAGCCATTAACCTTAGCAACATAAAATCACACATAGAAAATGTACACAAATACAGTGCTTTTTTCTGGGGGGACACAGGGGTATGCATACCCCTAAACATTTTGTGAATCTAACGGGAGAAAGTAAAAAATTTAAAATGTTGGAATTCCCACTAAACCAACTCCAAACATATTAGTATGGATATTTATGTGATTTGTTAAGTTTATGTATCGTATGTTGGTAACAAAGATGTTTAGTTATATTTAAACTCACTAGGAGCACAGTTCGTATTACAAAAAATGGAATGTCTTTGAGCATTGAACATGCCACCGAGATCACTGGCATAATCAGTGATTGTTAGGGTGCAGACAAATACAAACAAGTCTTCTCTAAGCCACTTGGAGCTCTGGTAGTTGGAATCTAGCATGGTGACTGGTCAGTCTTGTTGCTACCCCTGATGGTGGCAACCAATTTGTGTATTTTTTTAAAATTGTACTATAATATTGCCTCCACATACAATCTATACTTCATGTACATATACGTATAAAATAAATTTAGTTATCCATACATCCAATACAAGCTTATTTCCCCCTTTTCTCCCCCCCCCCCCCAAGAGGAACGACCATAAGAATCATCTGCTTTATATCTTTAACCATGAGCACACTCTTTAGAGTTTTGTTAATATAATTTGGTTGGTCTCTCCTCCTCTTACCCATCTTATATATCTAGACCATTTCTTCCTTAATCCTTATTGTTAACATCTTATTTTCCCATGTCTTATCCTGTTTTAGTATCGATAAAATATCTGATTGGATCCATTCATATAGATACCAATTCCATCTTTCCAAAGTCCATTTAGAAGCATCTTTCCATCCATACACTATTACAGCATGGGCAGCTATAATCATGGCTTTTAACAAGTGCTGTCTATTTTCCTGTACTTTATTATTCCCCCAGATGCCCATAAATAGGAAGTCCCCATTTAAATTTATCTCAACATTGCAAAGCTCCTTCACCTTTCCTAATATCATTTGCCAGAAGACTGTTACGTTAGAGCATTCCCACCATAAATGAGTATAATAGCCTTTTATTCTATTACAATGCCAGCAATCTGATTTCATTCCCTTGATCATATAGGATAATTGGGAGGGAGTCCTATACCATTTCAATATTACTTTCATCTCCAGTTCTTTAATTTTTTCCATTTTTATTACCGTTATATCTTTCATTAATTTATCTATCTTCTGATCTCTTAATATTAGCTCTTTCTCCCATTTAGATTTTATCAACCTGATCATATATTCTCTATCCTTATTCATTAAATTATATAATTTCCTTGCTATACCCTTCTTATTGACATCCTTTATACTATATAATTTTTCAAATAGGTTGTCCTCCATATTTACTATTTCGCTATATCTCCTGTGTTTCATAAAATTATATAGACCCATAATCTTTAACCAAGGTTGATTTCCCACTCGCTTCAATACTTCCTGCATTGGAATCAAATTTCCTTGTGAATCATAAAAATCTTTCATTCTATATAAACCCTTCTGCTTTAATTCCTCCCAAAAATCGGTTCCAAAATTTTTAAATGCTTCATTTAAAGATTCAATAGGATTCCATTTTGAAGGTACTGGCAACCAGGTAGCTTTTTTCTTCTTCCAAATTTTTAATGCTGTCTGTTGTGGGCCTATTGAATTCTCCATTTCTTTTTTCACCTTTGTTGTAAATATTCCAAACATACCTACTCCTTTGTTTACATTATCTTCCCATCTCACCCATTTATCCAAACTTTTACCATCAATTTCCAATATCATCCTTAATTGGAAAGCTTCATAATATCTTTCCAATTGTGGAATGCCCCACCCTAGATCTTCCTTTGGTGAGTAAATCGCTTTTCCTGGTAGTCTGGCTTCCTTACAACCAAATACCCACTTTTTAATTGTTTGGTCTCACATAATTAATTGCCTCCTAGATATCCCTTCCAGAAGAACCTGAAATAAATATAACAACTGGGGTATTATAAACATTTTAACTGCCCTTATCTTCCCCAATATACTTAAATTTTTTTCTCCCATTGTTTTAATCTTTTCACTATTTTTTCCATGTTAATTTGAAATTTACCCCTACCATATTTTTAATATTTTTTGTAATTATCACTCCCAAATATTTCAACCTTTTTGCTCCTAATTTCATACCTGTTAATTTACCTATTTCCTTTTGTTCTTTTAGGTCGATCCTGCTAAGCGTTCATTCAGACTTTTTAATATTTACTCCTAATCCTGAGTATAATTTAAAGTCTTCTAAAATTATCATAAGCTCTCTCAATGCTTCCAAAGGGTTTTCCAATACTAATAGTACATCATCAGCAAATAAATTTAGTTTAATTTCTTCCTTTCCTACTTTATAGCCTCTGATTCTAACACTCTTCCTAATTCTGTCTGCCAAAGGCTCCATAGCTAATACAACACCATTGGAGATAGTGGGCATCCCTGTTTTACTCCTCTTTGAATTAATATTTCCCTGGTATGTCCATCGTTAATTTTAATCTGGGCTTTCCCTTCTTTGTAAATTTCTTTTAATGAGGTCATAAAAGGTCCTTCAAACCCAATTTTGTTTAATACCTGAAAAAGATATCCATGATTGAATGAATCAAATGCCTTATAAACATCTAATTTCAATAGAGCAATCTTTCTCTTATTATTTGCATGGTATAAGGCATTGATCACATTTCTTATGGGGTGTCCAATATATCTTCCTTTTACAAATCCATATTGGTTCTCTCCCACTAATCTTGGGAGATATTTTTCCAATCTATTAGCTAATACCTTTGCAAAAATTTTATAATCTTGGTTTATCAAGCTTATAGGTCTATAAGAGGCCGGATCCGCCGGGTCCCTTTGTTGTTTCAGAATGGTAATAATTTCAATATTTCTCCAAGAATCAGGGGCTTTCCCACGCTTTAAAATTTTGTTAAATAATCTCTGCAACTCCGGGGCTATTATATTACTCACCATTTTATAAAATTCTCCTGTAAATCCATCTAAGCCAGGTGATTTCCCGTTTCTTAGGTTCTTAATAATGTTCCTAATTTCTTGTTGTGTAATATCCTGATTTAGTACTGTCATGTCCTCTTCCTTGATTTTGTTGTCTATCTCCTCCTCAAATTGATTGCTTTCCTCAACTTTAAATAACTTCTGGTAAAATTTTGCAAAAATTTCTCTTATATGGTTGTCTTTAAATATCCTATTTCCCCTTGCATCTTTCATAAACCCTATCCTTTGCTTTTCCCTTCTTTTCTTCAAATAATTAGCCATTCTCTTCATGGTTTTATATTAATGCTTTGGTACTCATTTTTCACTACCATCTCCTTTTTCCACATTGAGAGGGTGTCTAATTCCTGCAATTCAACTTTTATTTTATTTATTTGGTCCTGAATCTGCTTATCATACTTTGTTTGTAATTGTCTCTGCATTTCTAATATCTCCTTTAACTTTTGTTCTCTTTCATACCCATATTTTTTCTAAAATAAATTTCTTTAGTAATACAGATCCCTCTGATCACCGCTTTTGCTGCTTCCCAAATTATATCTTCCTCTGTGGATTGTCTATTTTCCTTGAAATAAAGTTCCACCCCTTTAAGGAAATCTTCCCTATCTTTCTGTTGTAAAAATATTTGGGGGTTGAATCTCCACCTTCTTATTCGGCACTCCTCATCCAATTTAATTTCTATAATAAGTAGCGCGTGATCAGATATCCATATTGGCCCTGTTTCAACTTTAGTTACTTCCATATTATTAGTTTCTTTTACTAATATATGGTCAATACAGGAGAATTTTTGATGTCTTTTTGAAAAGAAGGTAGGTTGTTTCTCTTCTTGCATTAAGTCATATATTTCTTTAAGTCTCCATTTTTGTAACTTTAACTTCTTATTTGACAAAATATCATTATTAATGTCCCCTGCTATTATTAATTCCCCTTCATAGAATAACTGCAATCTTTGCATGATTTTATTCGAATATGTAGTCTGACCTTTGTTTGACACATAAATATTTGCCAAAGTATATCTTTTACCATTCATACTTAATTTCAGGAAAATAAATCTTCCCTCTCTATCTTTACATTGTTCCAAAATATTTACATTCAATCTGGAATGGAAGAGAATGGCTACTCCTCTCGCTTTTTTTGTTCCCCTTGATTCTATTTGTAAACCAACTGGAGGAGTTTAACAATGGTCTTAGGTCCTTTGTGCTTTTATGGGTTTCTTGAATACATAACAAATCGATTCCTAAATCTTTCAACATTTTATTTATTCTGTAACGCTTAACATCTGAGGCCAACTCATTTACGTTTAAGGAGAGTAATCTAATTACTCTCCCCATTCCTTAATTTGAGTGAAGCTCACTGGTGTGCCTTCTGGTTTATAATTACTTATACCCATTATTCCCTGGTCATTCATTCCCCCATAACCCGAAAAGTCCCTTTAATAAGAGACTGGGCAGGTATTGCACATAACCTCCCCTTTTTGTTCTTGAAATTGGAATCCCACCTACCCAATTTGTCACTCCCCCCATCCCTTATTTTTTAACCCAACAACCAATACTAATTAATAATTATTTTTCAGTTTCCTATTGTTACTATATTCATGTAATATAAGTTGAAATGAGAGAGAAGAGGCAGGGGTAAGAAAGAAGGTACAACGTCCCCTCTTCGCTCAATCACAGACTTAATTTAGTCTTCTTCTTCCCCCTCTAGATCTCCTCCATCTCCATTCTTCTTTTCGGCCTGTTGTGGAATGTTTCTTATATTAAAGTTCTTAAGTAACTTTTCGGCTTCTGAAGGATTTTTAGCTCTATTAAGTTTGCAATCCTCAAAAATCAAGATAGTTGCAGGATATCCCCAAGAGAATAATACTCCACCCCCATATAACTTCTGTGCATATGGTTTCATACCTTTCCTCTCTTGTAAAGTCTCTGGTGATAAATCAGGTCGAGGTGTGACTCTCTGACTCTGAAATTGCAAGTTCTTAATTTTCCTTAAAGTCTTCCAGATGTTGTCTTGTATCTTTTCCCTTGAAAAAGCAATTATGATATCTCTGAGGCTGGCTCCAGTTTTTGGCTTCGGTTTCAGGCTTCTATGAGCTCTTTCCAAGTCTTCTTCTGCAATATTTATTCCAAGCTCTCGAAACCATTTAATTAATGTTTTTTTCAAGGTCTTTGAGAGAGATATCTTCCGTTACTCCTGATAGTCTCAAATTTCTATGGCACTGGTAGTCTGATAATGAGGCTAGTTTTCTTTCCAGTTCTTGTATTGTTTTCTCATTGCTTACAGCTTTTTTTGCTGCTTTATCTGCAACTGCATGGGCCAATTTAATATCTTCCGATAATTGTTCAAAGTTATTCTGTAACTTTTTAATGTCCTCCCTGATATTTTCTCCATATTAGTTATAAGCTCAGAGAGTTCTTTTACTTCCTTTTTTGTCGCCATTTTCTTTCCTCTTCTCCCGTTGTCTGGGAGTCGGTTAATAGTTGCTTTATAACCACAATACTACAAGACTCACCCAGTCCAAGGTTATATTTTATTGCTTCAGCAAATTCCCTCTCTGGGCATACTTCTTTCACCTTTATCTTGCTGTTTTGGTTGTTATTTTGTTTCCTCTTAATCTGTTCTCGGAGGAGTTGCTGAGGCATCTATTCTTGTTGACGCATGCGCAGGATGATCCCAATTTGTGTATTTGTGTACATTTTTCGTAAAGAGTGCAAAGAGTTTGTCTATACCGAAACTCGTTGGTTGTGTGCACATGTCACTATAGAGGCCCTCCTTTGAGTTTGTTTAAGCCTTCAGTGTGTGTAAATTCATGGTTTTTGAAAGGACAACATCTGGCGATGGACACCAAAAGCAAGCAGAGGAATCGGGAAGATGTTAGTGAACACAATGTCATGCCAATCTGGAAGTTATTGTGTAATATGAGGTAATGCATATTCTTGGTAATTTTGTCCATTGACTGCATTTATTTTTTCCAATTTGAACTATAAAATGGTGATTTTCTTGAGTCAAACAGAGTACCCCTAAACATTTTTTTAGAAAAAAAGCACTGCACAAACATAAAATACAATGCTTATGATTGCAGGCCACAGGTATACAGAAGTTAAGCCTGCAGCATACAGATCATATTGTTCTAGCTTTTTAGAGATTTTCTAAACAGATTGGGACAGTAATGCAAAGGATCCTTGATGATTGCTAGACATAACCAAATGCTATTGTAAGAGAAAAATGGCCTGTGTTAAGGTTACAAGGTATTGTGTTTCTTTCCAGAAAAGCCATAGTAAGTGATGATTGTCTTAAAAGGTTTGTGGGATTGTGTGTGCATGCATGCATACGGGCAGTAGAAGGGATACTGCCATCACTGAATTCCTTCAAAAACAACAGATAGAGTACCTTAAAAACTAATACATTTATTGTGGGACAAGCTTTTCTTATTCACAGCCTACTGCCATTAGATGAATGTTACATTCAGTTGGTAGATATACATATTTTGTGTACACATGCACACAAAACTACAAAGATAAGAAGATCAGGAGTGTGTGCATGTGTATAGGGGAGAGTTACTACAAAGGGAGGCTCAGTATTCCAAAATCTGTGTTATATTACATTGCAGTGCCCAAAGGGTAATTTATCCAATCCGATAGTATCAGGTGAGTAGCTGTGTTGGTATGCAGAAGAGAAAATAAGATTTGGGTCTAATAGTGGATCCAAACCTTATCCAGTCAGATTGGATGTGAAGTAGACCATCCCCAACTGCTGATGAACTAATAATGAGTAGGGGTGTGCAAGCCAAAAATTTTCGGCTATAGCCGAAAGTAGAAAGCCGAAAGAAGATTCTCTATCGTTAAAGCCGAAAGCCGAAACAAGAATCTCTTTCGGCTTTCGGCTTTCGGGATTCTTTCGGCATTATTTCGGCATTCTTTCGGCTTTTTTCTATGGGAAAATGCCTCCGTCTTCCCGGACGTCTGGAGGAGGCATTTTCCCACCGAATAAGCCCAAAATTGGTGGGGACCTTCCTCTAACCCTTCTCTAACAACCTCCCAAGTTTCAGACAGATTGAACTTTGGGGGGGCCATGTTATGGCCCCCCAAAGCAGGTCCCCCCATCCTCCCATAAGAAAGCGAAGGAGCAGCATATTGTTAGCATGCTGCTGCTCATCTTTCTTCATTATTTCCTATGGGGAAAAAATGAAGAGGCAGGCTTCCTTTGCCAGGGGTGGCATTTTGCATGCAAAATGCCCCCTTACCCTCAGGGGCCCTTCTCCCACCCCTCCTCCCACCCCCCACCAAGGCTCAGCCTGCTCCCACTTGGGGGGGCCATTTCATGGCCTCCCCAAGTAGGTGCTCTAATCTCTACCACTGACAGCTGGGGGAGGCTTGTGTTGCCAGGGGTGGCATTTTGCATGCAAAATGCCCCCCAACCCTCTGGGGCCCTTCTCCCACCCCTCCTCCCACCCCCCACCAAGGCTCAGCCTGCTCCCACTTGGGGGGGCATTTCATGGCCTCCCCAAGTAGGTGCTCTGCTCTCATCTCTACCACTGACAGCTGGGGGAGGCTTGTCTTGCCAGGGGTGGCATTTTGCATGCAAAATGCCCCCCAGCCCTCTGGGGCCCTTCTCCCACCCTTCCTCCCACCCCCCACCAAGGCTCAGACTGCTCCCACTTGGGGGGGCCATTTCATGGCCTCCCCAAGTAGGTCCTCTCAGCCCCTAAAGTCCACCCCTTACAGCCCCACACAAACCCAATTCCCCCCCAGCTGCCACACACAGACCCAAATCCCCACATTAGCCCCTCACAGACCCAAATCCACCCCCACCTGCCCCACACCCATAACCCCAGGAACAGGCTGGCAAAGGCCAGCCCTCTCCCTTTGTTCCCTATGCTGGGAACTTCTAAACTCTCTTTCCCTGGGCAATTCTGCACAGCCCAGGGGTGCCACAATGGTGGGCACACTTCTGAGTGCCAGCTGGTCCCTGTGAAAGAGCACCTGAACCACAGACACCCTCCCTCAAATTCCCCCACCACCTACAGAGATGGCTGGCCAGCCAGCCCCATTGTTCCCTATGATGGGAACCAACTGCACAACAAAGAATAAAACAAGAACAACACAAAATAAAGTTTTTAAAAAATTATTTTCTCCCTTCCAAAGTACAAGTAGGCAAAGCATTATGACACATTACACCAGCAGTCCCCCACACAGAAAAATTAAAACAAAACTCACTTAACATCAGAGAATCACAAAACACGATTCCTGTCAAAAACACTTTATTTCTTGAACAGCTTTAGGTTACACAGCAGGGGGGAACACCAAAGGGCATGGCAGCACTATCTTACACAAAAATAACACAACTCACTTAACATCAGAGAATCACAAAAGCACAATTCCTGTCAAAAACACTTTATTTCTTGAACAGCTTTAGGCTACACAGCAGGGGGGGGACACCAAAGGGCATGGAAGCAGTATCTTACACAAAAATAACACAACTCACTTCACATTAAAGAATCACCCCAAAAAATTGCTGTCAAAAGCACTTTATTTCTGTAACTGCTTTAGGTTACACAGTAGGAAGGCACCACAGAGCAGGAAAGCAGTGTACTACACAAAAATAACACAACTCACTTCACATCAGAGAATCACACAAACACAATTGCTGTCAAAAACGGTGAAGTGGGTTGTATTATTTTTTGTAGTACGTTGCTATCATGCCCTGTTGTGCCCTCCTACTGTGTAACCTAAAGCTGTTCAAGAAATAAAGTGTTTTTGCCAGGAATTGTGTTTTTGTGATTCTCTGATGTTAAGTGAGTTGTGTTATTTTTGTGTAAGATAGTGCTGCCATGCCCTTTGGTGTTCCCCCCTGCTGTGTAACCTAAAGCTGTTCAAGAAATAAAGTGTTTTTGACAGGAATTGTGCTTTGTGATTCTCTGATGTTAAGTGAGTTGTGTTATTTTTGTGTAAGATAGTGCTGCCATGCCCTTTGGTGTTCCCCCCTGCTGTGTAACCTAAAGCTGTTCAAGAAATAAAGTGTTTTTGACAGGAATCGTGTTTTGTGATTCTCTGATATTAAGTGAGTTGTGTTATTTTTCTGTGTGGGGGACTGCTGGTGTAATGTGTCATAATGCTTTGCCTACTTGTACTTTGGAAGGGAGAAAAAAAAATTTAAAACTTTATTTTGTGTTGTTCTTGTTTTATTCTTTGTTGTGCAGTTGGTTCCCATCATAGGGAACAATGGGGCTGGCTGGCCAGCCATCTCTGTAGGTGGTGGGGGAATTTGAGGGAGGGTGTCTGTGGTTCAGGTGTTCTTTCACAGGGACCAGCTGGCACTCAGAAGTGTGCCCACCATTGTGGCACCCCTGGGCTGTGCAGAATTGCCCAGGGAAAGAGAGTTTAGAAGTTCCCAGCATAGGGAACAAAGGGAGAGGGCTGGCCTTTGCCAGCCTGTTCCTGGGGTTATGGGTGTGGGGCAGGTGGGGGTGGATTTGGGTCTGTGAGGGGCTAATGTGGGGATTTGGGTCTGTGTGTGGCAGCTGGGGGGGAATTGGGTTTGTGTGGGGCTGTAAGGGGTGGACTTTAGGGGCTGAGAGGACCTACTTGGGGAGGCCATGAAATGGCCCCCCCAAGTGGGAGCAGTCTGAGCCTTGGTGGGGGGTGGGAGGAAGGGTGGGAGAAGGGCCCCAGAGGGCTGGGGGGCATTTTGCATGCAAAATGCCACCCCTGGCAAGACAAGCCTTCCCCAGCTGTCAGTGGTAGAGAAAAGAGCACCTACTTGGGGAGGCCATGAAATGGCCCCCCCAAGTGGGAGCAGGCTGAGCCTTGGTGGGGGGTGGGAGGAGGGGTGGGAGAAGGGCCCCTGAGGGTGAGGGGGCATTTTGCATGCAAAATTCCACCCCTGGCAAAGGAAGCCTGCTTCTTCATTTTTCCCCCATAGGAAATAATGACGAAGATGAGTAGCAGCATGCTAACAATATGCTGCTCCTTCGCTTTCTTATGGGAGGATGGGGGGACCTGCTTTGGGGGGCCATAACATGGCCCCCAAAGTCCAATCTGTCTGAAACTTGGGTGGTTGTTAGAGAAGGGTTAGAGGAAGGTCCCCACCAATTTTGGGCTTATTCGGTGGGAAAATGCCTCCCCCAGACGTCCGGGAAGACGGAGGCATTTTCCCATTGAAAAGCCGAAAGAAAGCCGAAAGAATCCCGAAACGTTTCGGCTTTTTTCTTTCGGCTACCCGAAACGTTTCGGCATTCCCCGAAACGTTTCGGCATTCCCCAAAAGAAGCCGAAACACTTTTGTTTCGGCATTCTTTCGGCATTCTGAATGCCGAAACGCACATCCCTAATAATGAGTTATAGATCCAGAGGAGTTAGCTATGTTAGTCTGTAGTTGCAAAATAGTAGAGTCCAGTAGCACCTTTAAGACTAACCAACTTCATTGTAGCGTAAGCTTTCTTATCTGTAGTTCTTTTTTTTTTATTAAAATTTTTTTATTGGTGAGCATAATATCAAACAATATTTCAATTAAACCCTATCTGATTAAATCTAACCTAACCCCCACCCTTTCCCCCCTCCTTCTTGACTTCCAACAGCTTTCCAACCCTCTACCCCCTTTATTACTTAACATATCCTATATTAGACAATCAAGCATCCCTATATAGCAATCCTTACTCTAAGCCCTAATTACTCCATAATCTATACATACTATATTACTTTTACTGATATTTCTTCCCAAAATTAATAACATACTTATCAAATTAATTTTACTAATACTTCTTCCCATAATTAACAGCATACTTCTCATATCTTATACTTAACCATAATTCAAACTTAATGATAGTTAAGTTAATATTCTAACTTAATAACATTTATTACTCTAAATAATTTCCTCTTCCCTTACTATATGTATGCTATATTACTTTTTCTAGTATATCAATCCCACTTCTAAGTAGCAGTTATAGATTCTACCCCTCCTATAGTTAACTATAATCCTAGTTTAGATTAATATAAACACACATTTCTTCTATTGGTAAAGTCACTTCTCTCTTCTATTTGTAGTATCATAGTTTAAAAGTTCTCAAACTGCCACAGTTCTCCTTTCACATCCCATTTTTTCTCCAAATATTGTTTCATTTTCGCCCAGTCTGCCATAAATTGTTCTGGGTCTTGGTCTTTAAGTTTTCTTGTCATTTTGTCCATTTCTGCCATGTACAGCAATTTGTAAATCCAGTCCTCTACAGTAGGTACTTCTTGCATTTTCCATTTCTGCGCATACAATAATCTTGCTGCAGCTGTCATGTAAAATAACAATGTTCTGTGCTGCACTGGAACATTCTCCATTCCCAAGTTCAGTAGCAACAATTCTGGGTTCTTATTTATTTGTATTTGTAAAATCTCATTTATTACTTCAATTATTTCACCCCAATACTGTTTAGCTACTTCACATGTCCGCCACATAGGATATAGAGATCCTTCGTGCTTTTTACATTTCCAGCACTTGTCTGACATATTAGCATTCCCCAGCGCAATTTTTTTTGGTGTTAGGTACCATCTGTATATCATCTTATACACATTTTCTTTAATATTCATGCACGTTGTAATCTTAATTGTATTCTTCCACAAGTGCTCCCAAGACTCCATCGTTATTTCTTTATGAAAGTTTATTGCCCACTTCACCATCTGTACTTTCACTGTTTCATCTTCAGTGTACCATTTTAGAAGTATCTTATAAATCTTTGACATTTGTTTCTTGCCTTCTTGTAGCATTACTTCTTCCAATTCTGAGTTTTCCATTCTTATTCCTCCTCTTGAACAGTCCGATTTGTAAAGATCTCTGATCTGTCTGTATTGAAACCAATTATAACAAGGAGACAATTCTTCTTCTGATTTTATTTTTAACATTAACTGTTGTATTTGTGTTATCTCCTTGTAAGTTAAACATTGCTGTTCGTTATCGACAGTTCTCGGGTCTATTACTTCATACGGGACCACCCAAGAGGGGATTTGATCTCCCAGATACATCTTATATTTCTTCCAAATTGTGAAGAGGCTTCTTCTGATATAATGATGCAGAAACAGAGAGTCCGCTTTTATTTTATCGTACCATAGGTATGCATGCCATCCAAATATTTTCTTGTAGCTTTCCAATGCCAGAAGTTTGTGATTTTTCAGCGTTATCCAATCCTTTATCCATGTCAAACAAATTGCTTCATAATACAGTCTTAGATTGGGCAGTTGCAAGCCACCTTTTTCTTTCGCATCCTGTAACACTTTCATTTTAACACGTGGTTTCTTGCCTGCCCACACAAAGTTCGAAATTTTTCTTTGCCATTTTTCGAATTGTTTAGAGTCTCGGATAATCGGAATCATTTGTAACAGAAACATCACACGAGGTAACACATTCATTTTTATTGTCGCAATTCTGCCCAACCATGATAGATTCAACTTGTTCCATTTTATCAAGTCTCTCTCTATTTGTATCCACAGCTTCTCATAGTTATTCTTAAATAAGTCTATGTTTTTTGCAGTTAATTCAATTCCCAAATATTTTACTTTGTTTGTTACCTCGCAGTCCGTTAATTCCGTCAATCCTTGTTGTTTCTGTTTAGTTATATTTTTACATAATATCTTCGACTTCTTTTTGTTTACAAAAAAACCGGCCAAGTCTCCAAATTCCTTTATCTTCTTTATTACCTTTGGCATATTGTCGATTGGATCCTCTACAATCAACATTATATCATCTGCAAATGCTCTGACCTTGTAGGTAAACTCTCTTATCTTTATACCTCGAATTGTATCGTCCTCTCGTATCTGGATCATCAGTATTTCCAAAATCAATATAAACAACAATGGAGACAATGGGCAGCCCTGCCTTGTACCTTTGTTTATTTTTAGTTTTTTTATCAGATCGTCATTCACTACAATCGCTGCACTTTGGTCTTTATAAATTCCTTTAACTGCTTGTATGAACTTTTCTCCCATTTGCAGCTTTTCCATAGTGGCAAACATAAAGTCCCAGTTCAGATTGTCAAATGCTTTTTCTGCATCTACGAAAAAGAAACCAACCTCTCTATCGCAATGCTTATCATAATATTCAATAGCATATATTACTGTTCTCAGATTGTCCTTAATTTGTCTATTAGGTAGAAATCCTGCTTGTTCTTCTGCAATAAATTCTGACATCCATCCTTTAATTCTTTCCGCCAATACCTTTGCAAATATTTTATAGTCATTATTCAACAATGAAATTGGTCTATAATTTTTAACATTAGTCAAATCTTGTCCTTCTTTTGGAATCAATGATATGTTGGCCTCCTTCCAAGTGTCAGGAATCTCTTGGTCTTGCATAGCACCATTCATTAACTCCTTCAGGAGAGGCACCAGTTCTTGGCCCATTGTTTTATAAAATTTTGCCGTTAATCCGTCTGGACCTGGGGCCTTCCCCAGCTTCGTTGATTGAATAGCTTCTTTTATTTCTTCTTCTGTCACCTCCTTATTCATTTTTTCTTTCCATCCTTCTGAGATTATCGGAAGTTTCATCTTATCTAAATAATCCGCTATTGAATCTTTGTTCACCTCTTTTTTTTGGTATAACTTTGTGTAGAATTTAAAAAAGGCTTTACTAATGGCAACTTGATCACTTAGTAACTTATCATCTTCTCGTATCGTGCTAATAATTTTCTTCTCTTTCCTCTTTTTTAATTGCCATGCCAAATATTTCCCAGGCTTATTTGCTCCCTCAAACGACCTCTGATTCATCCTCTTTAAATTCCACTCCAATTCTTTATTGTTCATTGCCGATAACTGTTCCTGCAATATTTTAATATCCTGATATATTTTCTTTTTGCCTGGTCTCTTTTTGAGTTGAATCTCTTTGGCTTTAATTTTTTCCATGATTTCTTGTCTTTTTTTCCTCCTTTTTCCTCCTATCTCTTGCATTCAAGTCCATTAGTATCCCTCTGATCACGGCCTTATATGTATCCCAAACCTTGTTTGTCGATACTTCTTTATTCAAGTTGCATTGCAAAAAGAACTTGGTCTCCCTTCGCAGTAACACAATATTCTCTTCCATTTGTAACAGGACCTCATTTATTCTCCATCCTCTTCTTTTACTTTTCTTACCAAATTTCCACACAATTGGATTATGATCTGATCCTACCTTTGGCATTATTTCCACCTCTTTAGTCCAAAGCAACAGTTCTTTGGAGGCCCAGATCATGTCAATTCTTGATAGTGTAAAATGTCTTGCAGAATAATATGTATATTGTCTACTCTTGGGGTACTGTCTCCTCCATACATCCTCTAAACTTTCCTGTTTCGTGATTGCAAAAAATGACTTTGGTAGTAGTCCTCTTTTCTTTTGTGTAGTCTTAGATTTCTTGTCCTCCTCCAAGTTCATAACTCCGTTAAAATCGCCTGCCAATATTATTTGATCATAAGACAATTCATCTAACTGTTTTTGTAAGTCCGTAAAAATTTTTTCTTTTGCACCATTAGGCGCATAAATTCCAATCACCAATGTCTTTTTTGAATTCCAAATTATTTCCACCGCCAAATATCGAGCTTCTGCATCACTTAACACCGCTTTAGGCTGTAGTTCCTCCTTTATATACAATACAACACCCCTCTTTTTCTGTTTGGAGGCAGCTAGAAACTCTTTTCCCAACTTTGCCATTTTCAAATATTTTACATCTTGCTTTCTAATATGTGTCTCTTGCAGGCATACAATTTTACATTTCTGTTTTACAAGCCAGTGGAAAATAACCTTACGTTTACAGGGTGAGTTTAGTCCATTTACCTTCCAAGATAGAACTTTACACTCCATGATCAAGCCTTTGTGTGTTTTGGTAAGTCCTTTTCATTTTTACTAATAAAATCCTCCATCTCCTGACCAGATCTGATGCTCTTTCTTGCTCCGCCAAATTCAAATGTCAGTCCCTCTGGTATTTCCCATTGGTATTTTACTTTCATTTCTTTTAACATCTGAACTAGCTCCCTGTATTTCTTTCTTTCCAACAACACCGATCTGGGCAGTTCCTTCATGATTCTCACCGCCTTTCCATCAACTTCTAGTGGATCCTGAAACTGTTTGGTCACAATTAATTCCCTTGTATTTCTTGTTGTAAATTGCACAATCATGTCCCTTGGTAGCTTCCTCTGAGACGCAAATTTTGAGTTGATTCTGTACACCACATCTAGGAGAGCTGCAATTTCCTCTTCCTCCTTCCCTAGGTACTCTGCCAAAATTTCTGTAATCTGCTCTCGGGTGGTCTTTTCCTCTGTTTCCAGAATCGAACGAAATCTTAGTTGTTTTTCCATTTGTTTACTTTCCGTGATGGTCACTCTCGCTTTCAATCCTCTCATCTCTGTCTTCTGCAAATCCATCGTATTTTCTACAACCTTAACTCTCTGCTGCGTGTCTGATACGTCTTTTACCAGTTCTGCCATTTCCGATTTAAGTGTCTCTTTAAAGTCTCTAAAATCTTTTGCCATCTCCTGTATCATACCTTTGAGCTCTTTATTGCCTTCTGTAACTTCAGAAACTTTTTTATCAAGATTCTCCATCGCAGCTTGCCACTCCTTCTTCGACATCGTGGGGCTAGATGCTCCCACGAGTCTGCCCTTTTCCTTAAATCCATGGCGCTGATTTATTGCTTCCAATTGCTTTAAAAAGTCCCAATTTGCTCAGTTTTTGTTAAAAGTTGTTTTTCTCAGTCCAAAATGTCGGGCGTTTTTTCTCTATGGTTTTAACTTGAAGCAAATGCCCTTACCTTCTTCCAAGATGTCCTACTTCCTGTTTCATTGAAGTCAAAACTTTGCCCTTCTCCGAAATGGCGAACTTCCACTTCCGGTATTAACACAGACCACCTCTTGCCAGCCTCTTTATGGTCCTGATGTACTTCCTGTTACTTTTATGTTTGCAGCAGTTCTCGCGATATTCAAGCTTTCCCACAGTCCAGTATCTCTTCCCACCGCAGGTATGTAAACAATATCCGATTTTCCGCCTTAACTACAGTTTAAAATGTCACTTTTTAAATTTTCCCTTGCCGGAATCTTCCCCTTCACTTAATCAGTCTGTTGCAGTTTTTAAATCCAGTTTTAAACTTTATTGCTTGCTTAAATCTGTCCCGATTTGAGAGATAGCAATCTTTACCTGCTTAAACGTCTTTTCTTGGGTTATAATCGCTGCTTCTTTTGATCAAACAAATCCGTTTCCCTTACTGCTTATCAAAGCTCGGGCATGTAGGTCTTATGCCAGTAAAGTTGACTCCTGAGCCGCTGCAGAGATCTTAGCAAACCTGTCTTTGGGTGGGACCTCAAGGGCAGGAGAGAGCTCATTGCTTAGAGCCCCCCACCACCTGAGATCAACACACCCTCAGGTACAGTGCTTACTTGCCTGTTCTCCACCTGAGAACAGGGGGCCGCGGGCAATCTGTGCCCCTCCAGCCTCCACAAACAGCGGCACGGACAGCTCAGCTCTTAGAGCTGCTTTAGACCTCCATGGATCCCGAACCGGAAGTCCTTATCTGTAGTTCTTGAAAGCTTATGCTACAATAAAGTTGGTTAGTCTTAAAGGTACTACTGGACTCTTTACTATTTGGTAATGAATTGTGTGTGTAATCCTGTAAAAAGGGACAATGACTTTCTGCAGTGAGCTAGCAATGAATTCCTTGTTCTGTATTGTAACTGCAAAAGTTATTTCTCAAATAAGGCACAGAGACTCTCGGAGATCTCTCTGCCAAAGCCTGAAAACAAGTGAATCCTTTCCATGCACACAGCCCCCCACTCCTGTTTCATTGTAGTCTCTGCTGATCAGCTCAATATAAACTGGCCTAATTATTTCAATACAGGCAATTTTAAGAGGTTAAAGTGCTTTCCAAAAAGTAGCCATATAAATTTGACGTTGTGTTTCCTATTCATTAAATAAATCTAACAAAAAGCATGTTAAATATATTCATAAAACAAGATATTCTTCAGGTCACATTAAAAGGGCAAAAAGAGTGTTAAAATAGAGAAAATGATTCCAACTGATCTTAAAACAACATTTTCAAACAAACTTGGTTTGAATGAACTGTGGAAAGAGGATTAATATGAAGGCAGATAATAATGTTATCTTTGACTTCCTTGTACTGCAGCAGTGGACAAACAGACAGGGAAGAAAGCAGATCAAATATCTACTGACAGCATCAAACAGACAGCTCTACAAAAGCTTAGTGAGCAATGCTACAGCTAGCAATATGAACAAATATTCTAGTTTCAGTACTTGCTTAGGTCAAATCTTCTGAGCTGGATGTCACTATTTATAAAATATGTGGATATGCAATCTGCATGAAGAATTTTTGCTTTTCATACAGTGTCTGCATAATAACTAAAAGGGGAAGATCACTGATTTTTGCACTGTGTTGCTAGACTTTAAAGTGTGACTGGGCTTCTATTTATTTTTCTTACACTGTGGTCTAGTTTATATTCCCACATGGCCTGTGATATTATGACAATGGAAGGATAATTCAGTCATTTTCAAATCACACAATGACAAATACAAATTAAAACCATCTTCTTCTGTACTACAATGGATTTGCACTGGATATATGAGTTAAAGGGCAAGCGTGGATAAAGGGTTTCTTAGGTTACATATGTTTGTATCATTGAAACAACCCATCAGATTGCAGGAGTGCATTCAGAAGTGCAAACATAAGATAAAGGGGTGATTGACAAATAATAGGTGTAATGCATTACTGCAAAGTTTGTATTTATAATTAAATGCATTACAATTATTGTATCCATAGATACAAAGATGTGTGTTATGTGCTGTCAAGTCACTTCTAATTCTGAGCCATGCCATAGAGTATATGGTCAGTAGATCTACAAAATAGAGTGAGAGACAAATAGAGGATTTCTCTACAAACCTGAAAGAAGTCCAAGATTTGCATAAAAATCTTAAATCTTAAAAATATATACATTGGGGGATTAACAGACCTGCCTTTACTTCCCCATTAGCAGATTTTCCCACAAAAATTCAGTTTGCCTGCTCTTACTGAGCAGCCCCAAGTAGCATGTTAATCTTTGTGGTTTGAATGAAAGTCTGTTTGTCCCACTCTGACAGTCAGATATAATTTTGGCTTTATAGCCCAGCCCAGGAACTTAATGGGGAGAAGCAGAGCCCTCTCCCTTTTCTGCTTGGAAATGGCTCTAGAGACTGTATAATGTTCAAAAAGAAAACAAGAACTTTATTTACTAGGTAGGAATTGAATAAGTGTAGTCAGGGAATGGAAGTATTGAAATAAAATTTTGCTGGTAGTACAGAATACACTTTGAGTAACAGGCAAAATCATTTCCTTGAACATTAGTTTCTTATATTCTTGATTCTTAACAGTGAGAGGTGTTTTACTTAATACTTTAGTTACAGAAACAATGTTTCTTCAAAGTTTCCTATGGCAGCTCAGATTTCCTGGAGTTTGTTTAAAACTGTTTTCCCTTCATAACAGATCCAGGGTCCTCCTCAGAGCCAAACTCCCTTTAGAAACAGGGCAGGAAATAATTTTCTCCTAAAAAGATATAACTCTTCTTCTTTTGGCTTGGAGTCTAACCTACTAATCAATCACTCTTGCCAAAACTTACTCCCAGTTCTATGGTGTCTGTGTCAAACAGGCTTCAGCTTATGCTGACACTTATACTAAGAATTCTTCAATAGAGTTTTTCTTCAGGACAGTGAAGGCAAAAGGCAAAAGATTCCTCTTCCCTTACTCTAGCAGGGATCCTGTCAGACTCACTCATAAACTCTCTCTCTCTGAACTATTCTGACAGAAAAAACACTGTCAGTCCTTCAGCTGGGTTCTAACTAGGGGTGTGCAACAAAAAAAGGTTTGAAAGAGTCAGAAATAAGCGGTTTCCGAAGCAGCAAGCTCCACCTGTCAGCCAAAGCAATCCCCACGGGAAGCACCCAGCTTTGTGCTACCACTTGATCCAAAGCTTCCTGTAGTAATCTGAATAGCTTCAGAAACCTTTGATTCAGTATTTCCAAATTGGAAATCCAAAACCTTTACAGATTGGGCCTGATTCGGGTGTTTATTCTGAATCAGAGCCCCGAATTGCACACCCCTGGTACTCTAACTGTCCAGTCAGAGAGGAGGGAGCAGCCTGTCACTCAAGCTTCCTATTCCAAGCAAGAGTTAACTCTTTCCCTCCCAGCTCTCTGTTTGCTGTACCTAGGAAACCTGCTTTCAAGTGCAGTCTGTCACCTCCCCGCCACCAATAATTGAAGCAATACTCTCAGGGGCAATTTTGAAGGTTGCTAGGCAATCACAACACTATTGTTGAGTCTTCTAAGTCTTGACTCCTGTAAAGCATGGCTGGCAACTCCAGGATGGGGAATTCTTGGAGATTTGAGGATAGCGCCTAAGGAAGGTGGGAAGAAGGAGGATCTCCGCAGGGTATAATGTCATGGAGTCCACTCTCCAAAACATCTAGTTTCTCCAGGGGAACTGATCTCTGTAGTCTGGAGGTTTATTGTAATTCTAGGAGATCTCCAGGCCCCACCAGGAAATTCTTCAAAAGTAAAGTCATGGTGAGGGGAATGGGGTTAACTTAGAGCCAAGCTACAAGTGACGAATGACACTTGCCTGGCAAGTGAACAGACTCACGTGTATTCCTCCCTGTTTGCTTGCCATTCACTTGCTCTCTGCTTGATCAAGTGGAGCGTAAGTGAATGGCAAGTGAACAGGGAGGAATACACGTGAGTCTGTTCACTTGCCAGGCAAGTGTCATTCGTCACTTGTAGCTTGGCTCTTAGAGGCCAAAATAGCACTGGAAGTGGTGCCATCCTCCTCTCTTCTGATAGTAAACTCATCAAGGACAGGCCTGGAAGTGACCAGGAAGTGCCTACCTATCCAACTTGGTCTGCCCTGGTGCTAGCAACAGTCACTGTGCAACTGGGTCTCATATTATTGGATCACTTTCCTTACTTCACATTGTTGCCCACTTACGTAATTTGTGGGAATCCTTCTGGAGCTCTTCACAGTCAGGCTTAGTGTTCACCATCCCGAAGAATTTTGTGTCATCTGCAAATTTGGCCACTATGCTGCTCACCCTCAGTTCTAGATAATTTATGAAGAAATTAAATAGCACTGACCTCAATGTTAAAATGGGGTCTTCCACATCCTGATTTCAGGGGGACAGTAGGAATAGAAAATAGTCAATTTTCTTTATCTCCAAGAATAATGGTTATCTCATTCTCTTTTATTTGCCCTGCCTGTCTGTAAAAGTCCTACTGACTGATCTAGGTTCTAGGAAATAGCATCTTGTGTTTGGTTTGCTTTTCACTGCTGCCTGACTAAAAGCTCACTTATGTGCCATGGATGTAACAGATAAAATAAACAATAATCTTGGTAGTTTATGTACTAACTGAATTGTACTCCAGCATATGCTTTAATGGATGGATATAACTTTTTCAAAGGCAATTTATGTGTCTTCACTATGCTGTCATTTTAGGTAAGGATATGGAAAGCAAACAAACATGAGGATCAAGGGGTCATAAAATATAAGTATATAGAGGAATTAAATTTATATTTTCTAAGATTTATAGTATATATAATTACATTTTATCCCATAGTAAAGAGTCCAGTAGCACCTTTAAGACTAATTAACTTTACTGTAGCATAAGCTTTCAAGAACCACAGTTCTCTTTGTCAGATGCATGGAGGATAAGAAGAAACTGGTCAGATATATATAGGTGGTGAGAGGATGGGGGAGTAGATGCAAAAGAATAAATAGACACAAATCTGACATTAAAAATGGCAACATCCAGAAACCAGTGGGAGAACACTTCAATCTACCAGGACATTCTATCAAGGCCTTAAAGGTCACCATAATTCAACAGAAATCTTTCAAAAACAAAATCCAACGGGAAGCTGCTGAATTGGAATTCATATGTAAATTTGACTCAGTCAGACTTGGATTGAATTTGGTTATCTCTTTTTCAAAAGTAACTGATTTCATTAACAGAAGCAAAATGATCTCATTATCAGAAGTAAACTGATTTACATATACTCCCCCCTCCCCTCACCACCTATATATATCTGGCTAGTTTCTTCTTACCCTCCATGCATCTGATGAAGAGAAATGTGGTTCTCGAAGGCTTATGCTACAGTAAAGTTGGTTAGTGTTAAAGGTGCTACTGGACTCTACTATTTTGCTACTACAGACTAACACGGCTAACTCCTCTGGATTTTACCCCATGGTTCCTCTACTCTATGAAAGCTTATGCTGGAATAAAATGTTTCTAGCCTTTAAGGTACACAAGAAACCCATTTATTTTGTTGCAACTGATTGAGAAAGCGACCCCTCTGACTGCATATTTCAGAACATAATGCATGTTACAGCACATAACTTTCTACATATTCCTTAATATACAGTTAACAGATAATTTGTTCAACTGCAAATATATTCATTAAGGACTCTTAATTCTATTGAAGATCCATCCCAAAATATTGCTGCTTAGCACCCAATGCTAAAGTTAATTTACAATGGAACACCTATAGTACAAAAATAGATGTGTTTAGCCAAATGAATATCAAATGAATTTTAGTCTTAAGTGCAATTACAGTGAATATAAAATAAACTCAAAATATGCTGGAAGGTGAATTCACAAGAAACTTGTCACCTTCAATTGCATTATCAGTGGAAAGTGCAGCGGTGAGAACAGTAATATTTGATACATGTCCCCTCCTTCCTCTAAGCTTCCTCTCATATATGATTTATAATAATACTTGTGTCCTCATGAAAGAATTTGAGAGCTTTATGAATCTAGGGTATAAAGTCAAGTAACTTCTTCAACTAGTGACATTAAAGCAAAGAGGATATTTAAAAAGCTTTGGAAAAAAGAGAAGCAGAAGAAAAATAATGGGTTGATCAAGTGAAGGGAAAAACTGGAAACGAGGAAGAAAATGTATTTTTTTTCTTTTGGCACATGCCTAGGAGCTGCTCAGCTGGCAAATGAATGCACCCACAGTATTAGGCCTGTAGATATTTGTACATTGTGATACCCAATCAGCAACATAAATGAGCTGAGAATGTGTAATTCTTCTACATAGCCACCATCACTGGTGATATTTACAAACTGTTTCATGGTACAGAAATAAACAGAGGGCATTGGTGTATAGAACAAGATGGTGCACAAGCAGTCCTAAATGCTTTTGGATGCCTCAGAACAAGATTAACCTGAAGCCTGTTGTAATGAGATTGCAGCTGACGGAAACAGAGGGCACATCAGGAAGGTTTGCCTTACCCAAATTTGGATTCTGCTATAGCTTCTTTGGCAGAAAACATTGTTTATGCCACTGTAGTTGTCTCGATTCCAAAACCCTGGGTTTCCCCATTACACCACATGTGCTCGCATACACACATGTACCCTGAACTAACCAGATGATTTATAGAACCTATTCCTATGACTTAATAAACAAAAAAGAAAGGGAGGGTGGGTGGGTTATTAATAGAAATATCCTTCTTGCTTGTTTTGATATGTTGTTGATTAGACATGGGCACGAACCAAAAAAAATTAATAAACCAGTGTGTCCGGCGACCAGGCTGGACTTGGGAACCCTCCCAGAGCCACACCCAGAACCCAGACTGGCAGCCCCTCCATCCAGCTTTGCCACCCTTGGCAATCACCCAACAAGGAGGAAACAAGCAGCAGCAAGGAAGAGACAGACAGCAAAGGCACCAACAGAGAACTGGAATGCCAAAGGGGGCCCAGGTGTTGACAAGCCCTCATCAGCAGGAGGCAGGCTAGGTGGCCCAGATGCTGACAAGCTTGTGTCAGCAGGAGGCAAGCTAGATGGCAGCTCCTGGGTCCTAGCCACTGTCCGCTTCCCAGCCAGGCCCTTAAAGCAGCCCAGCCTAGCTGGAGGAAGAGGGCACAGGGGGCAGAGACAGCCCATGCCACCACAGGCAGCAGATCATGGGCAGCACTGGTGGCACAGGGCCACACCCCAACCCAGTGGCTGGCACGGGAAGAACTACAGCCCAACCACCCAGCAAACAGGCTAGAGGGGATGGGAAAGGGCCAGGAGAGGCTGGGGGCAAAACAGGCACAGCTGTGGCTACCTAAGGCAGCCAGGGCAGCAGCTAAGCTGTTGGAGGTGGGGCTAGGAGGTGGTGCCTGGGAATGGTGAGGGGATAAAAGGGAGGTCCACCCACAAGTGCAGGAGCAGGAAGTTTGTTTGTTTGTGGAGGGGAGGTCAGTCTACTCAGGGTTGTAGAGGGGCCCCTGGGAAGTACCCAGGGCCCAATCACCCTGCTTCTGAAACCTTCAGGAGACAATATCCGTGCAGCTAAGAGGGGCTAGTGGGCCAACAGTGGTGGAGTAGACACAAAGGCCAAGAAGTAGAAGTCAGGCAGGTGGTGAGTGAGCACCACCATGGCTGAAAGAGACACGTGAGGGGTGGGGCATGCCTGAGCCTGACACAGCGGTTCGCGGTTCGGTGCTGATGGCGATCCCGAGATTGCAAACCGCAACAAACATTTTCCGATGCCAAACTGGTTCGCGGTTCACGGTTCGTGGGGTGCGGAACGGCCCCTGTGACACTTAGAGAGCCCATATTCCTGGGGAGTGTTTTGCAAGCTCTCCTACAGCCATCACCCAAGTTTGGACAAGATTGCAAAAGGGATCTTGGAGTTATACCCTCTCCAATCCAAGGCCCCCAGGAAACTCCCACAAAAATCCAAGCTAAATTATACTCTCAGTCTCTCTCCCCAAAGGCTAGCAAGTGGCAAGCAAGAGCTCTGTCCCACTCCACTGCTCGCTGAAAGTGAAACCCAGCCTGGGAGCTCATGGCTATTTATAAGCACAGGTCTCATTGAGCAACGCAGGAGGTCTGTGTTTGGCCGTCAGAGCTGCCTATCAGGGTTTACAGGGATGAGATTGGAGTGCCCATGGCTACAGAACACCCCCTTCCCCCTCCCTCCCCTGGGTGTCTTCTCCCAACTTGTAACGGCTTTACAGCTCCGTGGTTGGAAGGAAGACCTGCCGATCAAGGTAAGCTGGGCTTCCATTGGGGTTTCCAGGGCGACAGAAGGAGCGCAGACAGAGTTCAGGCATTCCCCCGGCTCCGTTGCCAGGGGAATTGATTGCTGGCTCCTGAGTGTCTGGCTTCCTGAACCACGGCCAAATGCATCGAACCAGGCCTCTCCCGAACGCTGGTTCGTTGGCCGTGGACAATCACGAACCACTGGTTCGCAATCGTGTGATCGCCAATTTCATGGGTTTTTGAAGTTCGTAATGTGGTTCATGCCCATCTCTATTGTACTTACTAACAAAGAAACCCAGAAGAGCTGATGGAGTATGAGAATACTGTAATATATCTCTGAGACCAGAATAATGAGTCATTGTGTGTGGGAAAGCATCTTCTGGCTTCCTCTATAACTACTGCAGAGAAAAAGGGTTGGTTATAGTTTTTGAAGATGTTAACATTCTTTGCAATTAATTTTGGTTTGCAAAATGGAGGGCCCTGCAAAAAGATTACTTACCTCTTTGATCAGTAAGACATTTATAGATGTTAAAAGACTGATTATCCATAGCAAGAGGCCACATCCAATTAATCAAATGCTTTATTACTTCCTGCAATCCACAGGGAGGTAATTGCTTGTGTTTTAGGAGTTGGCATATCAAAGTCTTCACCTCTCTAAAATACCAAGATGTACAAGTCATGTTTAGTGAAGCAGGAGACAGGGAATAGTAACTTGGTCCTTTTCCAAGCCTTTTGAATGGTAGCATTGAGACTGTTGTGGAACGACTTTCCCACTGGCAGGCTCACTTGGCCCTCTTTCTCCCAACTCTTAAAACGGTGGCACACTTTTTCATTCTAGCCTTTTACCAGACCTAGATTACTGCATCATTTTCTATGTATTTTAATCTTTGGTGTGTTAACCATTCTTATACTATTGGTGTTAGGAGTATTGGTGTTAGGAGTGATGTTCTGGTGTTTCCTTTATAGTTTTATTGTTGAAATTGTAGAGCTGTGATCATTTAGACTTAACCCTCATAAGAGTTGGAAATGGATATAAGAACTGGCAAAGTTCCCATTTCGATTTGGATGAAAGCTAAGCTAAATTTATTAATCACAGTCAGTAGATGGGACAAAACCAATTTAGAAAGAATGGCCATCTTGGACTCCAGTTTGGGCTCATCTGCATTGCTAGAGGCCACTTAGATTTTGTGTCCTACAAGAGAATGTGAGAGAGGAGAAGCCTAGGCCAGAAGCCATATACTACCAGCTCCTGAAGAAACAACCAACAGCCTAAAAAAATTAAGCTGGAGCAGTGGGTGCCAACTGGAGGTGTAGCTATTCTGGCGCTGGTTCTGAACAGGTCTCAAGACTTGGTGTGTAATGTAAATATTGTTATACAGATCAGAAACAGTAATATAATGCTATTAAGTTCAGCATTTATGTCAACAGAAAGTTGCCCACAAAGTCCAAAACAATTACTTTTGATTACAAAAGAGGTATCTGTGCCAAAATGAGGGAACTAATCAAAAGTTAATTAAGATAATTAAGAGACTTAAGAGAGTCAAATATCTCCAAGATGCCTGGAAACTGCTTAAATAAACACTAATTGAAGCTTGGATAGAATGCATACCTCAACTCACTTGGTACCACCAAGTCTAAAATGATGCCTGCATGGTTAACAAATAAAAGACAAAAAGACAAAAAGGCTTCTTTTAAAAAGTGGGCATTTTTCCTAACCAAGGTGAACAGAAAGAAGCACAGATTTTGGCAAAACAAGTATAAGCTGACAATAAGGTGAGCAAAAAGAGATGTACTGCCTGTGTACATCAAGGGGCAGATGGAGAAAAACATTAAGACAAACAATAAGCACTTCTTCAAATATATCAGGAGCAGGAAACCCTCTAGGGAGGTAGCTGGAGCTTTGGATGATAAAGGGATAACAACGACAACATTCGATTTCTATACCGCTCTTCAGGATACTGCCCGTCTATACCACCCTTCACCCACTCAGAGTGGTTTACAAACTATGCCATTATTATCCCCACAACAAAACACCCTGTGAGGTGGGTGGGGCTGAGAGAGTTCCAGAGAGCTGTGACTGACCCAAGGTCACCCAGCTGGCTTCAAGTGGAGGAGTGAGGAATCAAACCTGGCTCTCCAGATTAGAGTCCCGCACTCTTAACCACTACACCAAACTGGATAAAAAGAATACTTAAGTAAGATGGTACAATTTAAATTGTTCATAAATGATTTGAAATTGGGGCTGAACAGTGTAGTAGCCATGCTTTTTGACTATAACTAAATTATTCAGCATGGTGAAAACTATGGCAGATTGTGAAGAGCTACAGTAGAATCTTTCTAAATTGGGTAACTGGGCAACAACTTGGCAAATGAGGTTCAACATGGGTAAGTATAAAGTGATGTATATTGGAATTTTAAAAATCTTGACTTTAAATATATGTTGATGGGTCCTGAACTGGCAGAGACTGAGAAAGAAAGAGATCTTGGGGATGTAGTGGAAACCTTGATGAAAAGTACTGTATGCTAAGAATTATTAGGAAAGGAATGAAAATAAACCAGCCAATATTGTAATGCCCTTGTATAAAGCTAGAGGGTGGCCTGATTTGGAATACTGTGTGCAGTTCTGGTCACTGTATCTTAAAAAGAATTTTGCTTTAGAAAAGAAGGCAACCAAGATGATTAGGAAGTTGAAGCACCTTTCATATAAGGAAAGGCTGAAAGCCTAGAAAAAAGGCAGCTAAGGGGACAGAGGTTTATAAAATTATACATGGAGCGGAGGGAAAGCTTTTTCTCCCACTCCTATAACACTAGAATGCAGGGGCATCCAATGAAATTGTTGGGAAATAGGTTCAGAACATACTAAAAGCAATTCTTCTTTACTGAATGAGCAATTAAATTGTAGGATTCACTGCCTGTGGAGGTAGTGATGGCCGCAGACATAGAGAGCTTAAAAAGGCATTAGACAGATTCATGGAGAGGTACATCAGTGACTACTAGCCATGATGACTGAAGGGAGCCTCCACATTCAGAGGCAGTAAGAGGCAACATCAGGGGAAGAAAGCCTTATCCTTTCTGACTTGTTGTTGGCTCTCCACAGCAGCTGGTTGGCCACTGTGTGACAGGATGCTGAACTAAATGCACCACTGTTCTGATCCAGCAGGCTCTTCTTATGTTCTTATGTTCCTCCCTGACTTCCATGAGTAGGGTTTTTACCTAAAGAGTTCCAAACAATAATAACATGACCTATTATATGTGTAAAAATGTTAATAGTACTTGGTGTAGTGGTTAAGAGCAGCAGGATTCTAATCTGGAGAGCCGGGTTTCATTCCCCTCTCCTCCGCTTGAAACTAGCAGGGTGACCTTGGATCAGTCACAGCTTTCTCAGAGCTCTCTCAGCCCTTCTCACCTCTTTTTAAATAAAATCTTTACTTTAAATAAAAAAAGAGAAAAGGTGAGACAGCAAGGATCTGCGAGCACCTTCTGCTCATAGTTCCTAGGATACAAGCCATCAGTATTTACTATTTATAAAGTGCTTAAACAAGATGTACAAATATATACTGAGAGCCAGTTTGGTGTAGTGGTTAAGAGTGAGGGACTCTAATCTGGAGAACTGGGTTTGATTCTCCACTCCTCCACTTGAAGCCAGCTGGGTGACCTTGGGTCAGTCGCTCTCTCAGCCCCACCCACCTCACAGGGTGTTTTGTTGTGGGGATAATAATAACATACATTGTAAACCGCTCTGAGTCAGCATTAAGTTGTCCTGAAGAGCGATATATAAATCAAATGTTGTTGTTGTTGTTGTTACTAAAAAGACTGAAATGACAAAATGAAGAAAAGGGCAAGAACTCGAAATGAAGGGAAGGAAATAGGAATGGCAGAGATGAAAGATTAAAAGATCAAAAGGACATTTTAAAAATGTTTCTTTAAACTCCTATGAATAGAAAGGTGTGTGAGTATTTGTTCCAGGGAAAAGGATTAACAAGAGAGAAAGGACAAAGACTTAGGGGAGGAGAATTAAACCCAAGCTCAGGTATGGGGAAAGTATCTGTAGAGTGGAGAGAAAGGGGGAAATAAAGAGCGAAAAGGAGGGTGCGTGGGACATGAAGGGGGACCAAAGCATTAAGATATTTCAGATTCTTTGGTGGTGATTTGCTATGTACAATCTGAACTTAAGCATCACATATAGTAGTTTACAGGCCACAAACAAGGTATCTCTGCAGTTATTTTTGTCATCAACACTTATCTCCAGCGCACATGGAATGTTTTGTACTATTATCAATCAGTGTTTCTTTAAAATAGGCAATGTTTACAGACTAGCATCACAGCTGTGATGAAAGCTTGGAGGATGCTAGCTACACTAATTTATTATTTCATTTACTTTCTCCCAGCCCCCCAAATAAATCACTGAATGTTCTGTCATCTTTCCTGAATAAAAGACAATACGCTATCTAAGAAAAGGAGAAAACTTATTCAGAAACTGACAAGAGTTGTCAGCTGCTTGTCAGTGAAGCTACAATCACAATGTATAAAAGAGAGGGAGCAGTCTCAAGGAGTGGAAAACCTGCTTGGTTTGCTGGCACCAGCTGTCCTCAGACATGCATCTCAATAAACTGATAGTCTGTCATACCCTCTCCATTAACATTGATTTTCTGGTACAATGCTGTATATTTGCCATAAAATAAGAATCCACAAAGTACACATATCCCATCCTAGCTTTGTGTCTGTTCTTCAGATTATGCTGTTATGTTTGAATCAGTCTTTTTCCAAGTTTAGTATATAGCTCAATAACTTAACTTGGAAAAAGACTGATTTGTGTTTGTGTTTATGGAATTTATTTGTGGCTTACAGGTGAATCCCACCAATCTTGGTTAGAATCTGGTCATCCATAGACTATTCCGTGTTTATTATGTAGGCTTCTTGCCAATACCAAATATTAGCTTATTAGTTTATATATTGTATGAAACTATAGTTTAATTAAACTAAGTATGGTATGTGGTTGTCTGAATGCAGGCCATTTCACTAACAATCGAATTAGGATATGAAATTGGATTATCAACCACACACAGTGAAACTATGGTTTCTTTAGATGGTATACTATCCCCAAAGACATTGCAAGAATTATGTCTGAATGCAGACATCTTAGCATTTGTTTCTGGCCCTGCCCTCCCAGGCAAGAGAGAGATGAAAATAAAAACAGTATTTGTCAAGGCAAACTAGGATTTGAGTGATTGTGAGCTGAATCCTGGCTTCACAAACTAACTACTTAAAATAAACCATGGTTTTGCAGTATGTCTGAAACAAGCCCAGTGTCTATGAAAAGAGATGGTATAGTAGTTGACACAGGTTGTGTTGATACCCTAAATGGGGGATCTCCTTATGAGATGAGGGATTTAGCATACCAGGAGAAGCACCGAGAGGGGGGAACTAGTGAGATTCTTCCACCAATCTATACCAGGATTGTTCCTCCAGGGAACTCTTTTATAAACAGGCAGATGTGCATCAGGAAGGGTTTTTTATTTATGGAGTAATAAAGAGCAATTGCATAAAATACACACAACACACAGAGAGAGCTAACTGGAAAATTAGAGAGGAAATGGGAGAGTTCCAGGGAGGGTTGTGGTTGCCAGTCTTGAAGAAGGAGGATGTCAGTAGAGAAGAGCAGCTTGAGTGACCAGCACTTCACGGCAAGAAGAAGAGGGTGCAGATGTGCAGTCTGAGAGTGCATGAGTAAGTCCAGAATGCACACATGGAAGTATGGCAGAGGGTAGCCCAATTATACCATGGAATGTACCCTGGGGCAGGATAGCATGTTCTGCCCCCAAACAATAACTTAATGGCTGTCTCTGGAAGTGAGACAATAAAATGGGAAAGGTTTGATTAAACCTTCCTAGGTGTTACTCTAGATAAAAAAAGGTGCTTGATGACCCATGACTGAAAAAAGCAGCTGGCTGCCCCCGTATATACAAGTGGACAGAGAGGGAACAAGCCCACGGGAAGCACACACAAAACTAATCAAAGAATTTACAAAAATCCACTTGATGACCCATGACGGCTGGACAGATGGCACTTATCAGATCCCTGAACAGCCCAGATTGGGAGAGTGGATAAGGGAAGATTGACAGAGTGTGGAGGTGATTAATTCATCCTGGAAGACCCTATTGATTTAAGATCTTTGCACATCTCTGGAGGTGTGGGGCTGATAGCCAGTCTTGCCTGTGACTCACATGCCAGTAACCCTCCAGGCCGGGGGTTGGCAGTCATTTCCTGCCTTACTAGGCAGTGTTTCTTTGTTTAAAACACATGAGGAGAAGGGATATAGCCATATTAATAAGCTTCCCTATTAGCGTGAGGGTCAGGGTTAACTGCTAACAGTGTGCACAGTTTCTTTTGTTAGGTCCCTGTCCTTAGTCTTAATGTCTGCCTAATACTCAATAGTATATTTTTAGCATGTGATTATCACAAATGCTTTGGTGAAGACAGGGAATGTATGCTACTCTACTGAATACTGTCTGCTAATACAAATAAGCACCACTAAATGGTTTCCACATTGTTTAACATGCCATGTAAATTAGTTATAGGCTCCATTTCTACTCATTTCTGACAAAGGGAGCTTGACTCTTGAAAGCTTATACCTTGGAAACTCTTTGTTCATCTTTAAGGTGCTACTGGTCTTCTTGAACCTTGCTCATCTACTGTAGACATGGCTACCTGCCTGAAACTACCTTCCTAGATTCCTGAAAGATAGCTGGCTCCCATGAACAACGAACAATGAACATGTTTAATGAACAATGAACAAACAATGAACATGGCAATGAACAACGAACATCATGTTCGGTTTTTTCTCTATTCGTGCCCATGTCTAGCTAGCAGTTTGCTGGGAGGAGCCACTGTGGCAGTGTCCCACGGGCAAGATTGTGATCTACAAAAAAAGAGACTCTAATTATTGAGTTCATGAATAGAAAGAGACCTTCATTTACCTAAATACCCGTTGGGAGCTACCGGTGGACTTTAGTCTGAGAAACCACGAAAGACAATAAGAAAGAATGGTGATATGAATCTGCACGGATTGTACTGTTGATTGTTTATGTACCTTTAAGGAAGGATTTATATGTATTCTTTTTATTTGTATTTATTTATATTTATTGAATGTATGATGAACTATTTATAAGTATTTATTACACTGTATGCACCTTGTACTTTGAACACAAAAGAAATATTTATAAAAATTGATTACATTTGTAATTAGTGGGAGAACCTTTGTTTTAGCTGATCAGCATTTTCTCCCAAGGGTGCCTCTTAGTTTTTGTTCAGAACTTGTGCACCAGAGTCTATAGCAATCCTGCACCACCTCCCAATCAAGCAGCGCCACCTGGTGATGTCCCTCTCAGTGGCACTCACAGGCACAGCCAGCCACTGCCTGAGGACATGGCCACTGCCCTTTGATGCCACTTCCCATCTCCAGAAGAGTGCCAGAGAAGACAGAGGAAAGACCCAGAGATAGTACAACCCCAACAGAGGCAAGTTGCCAGAGCTCCCCCCCCCCCAGCCCACAGGGAAAGGGTACCCACATGACTGACATGATGCTAGCCATCCCCCTGGAAAGGGTCCAACTAGCAACAAAAGTGCTTCCCACACGAATCCATTTCTGCTCCATGCCACACACATCCCTCCCCTGGAAAGGAAATAAAGAAGGAAACAAAAAGACAGAGACCAGGCTCAAACACATAGTCCCGCAACCCAAAGAAGGATCCTAGCTACAAGGCCAGGAAAACAGATGCAAAGGAGGCATGCTATCAGATATTAGGTACCCTACTGTTACCTTTATGTTACTACTAGCCATAAGTGGATGGGCTAAAAAAAATGGCTTAACATAAAAGCATAGGGATGGTGTGGCCAGGGTTCCTGGTTTGATTCCCACATGGAGAGAGGCCAGAGGCAGGTAAAATGCAAAAGAGGGCCAGGATGGCTCAGCAGATGGGCTGCCTAGACATTCATCATTTTGCTGAGAAAACTGTCACAATCCCTCTTAGCTACTCCTTTGCTCCCCTCCCACCCTGAGCCCCAAATGAGCCAACACTATCAACCTATCTGGATTATTAGATGCCAGCAATGCGGTGGAGGAATGTGAGACCCAGAGACCCTCCCCCCTTGCTAGAGCAGATGCATCTCCCCTTGGTCCCTCACAGTGCCCACCCTCCATGCATGCATACAGCAGCCAGCAGAGTACGTGAGTGGGAAGGGAGTAGGGACACAAGAATGTGGCTGTGTCAGTCTGTCTCAGGTGTCTGCAACATAACCAAGGAGATGACTTGTGAGGCAGAAAAGCTCATAGTGTCATCAAGTGCCACTGGACTTGTGTTTTATTTCCCAGCTTAACAAAATAGAGGTTTGGAGGAACCATGAAGAAAGATAGCATGGATTTCAGCATGAGCTTCCCTGAATCGGGGCTCACTGTCTTGGATGTGTAAAAGGGGGGCCATTCTTGGGAGCTCCATGGGGAAATCACACAAGGGGGGAGAGTTGGAACAGAGAGTGTCATGGCATAGGGGTGAGGGAGGGGCCTGGGAGCAAGTCTCACCCACTTAATAACAGACAGGGACAGAGTTCTAGATCATTCCAGACTTTATCAAACAGCAGCAGGAAAATAGCAATGAGGTTTCCAGTATACTTCCTATGCCTTTACAAGTCATTCTGGGAAGCCATGGGGGCAATGAATGCTTGAAATGTGCAAGTCAGAGACATCAGAAATAGAGTCTTGTGCAGCATGCCCTGTCATCTTTGATATGGGGTGACCTGGCTCATGTTTATGTAGTATTGGGGAGGAGGGGATCTATGATGGGGGGAGGGGTTGGCCACTGCTGGTGAGTGATATGATTGGATCCGACCATAGTTGCCATCCTGTACTACATCAGGGCTTGTGGGTGGGACGGTGCCTGTTTTGTCTTCAACCTGAGTTCCACCAGGTTGGAGCCAGGACCGAGAATGCCCTGGCTCTGGTCAAGGCCAGTCGAGCCTCTCTAGTTTCACATTCATTGTTCACACATTGAAGGTCAGCTTTCTCCCTTTTTCTAAAATAGGATTTTAGCACACAACTACACCCTCCATATCTATGCTATTTACTACTATTTTTTTGCCTGCTTTATTGTCACTGAGATTTCAAAAGGCTTTTGGCTACTTTCAAATTTCCTCTCTCTAAAAAAAAGAAAAAGAAAATCCATTAAATACTAGATTTACATGGTTGAATTGTGGGACGGGGAGGAACAAACGGAAGGAATTATTCCATGCTTAAGTTAAATGGTGACACTGATGAGATGTTTCCTGTGCTGTAGAATTAAGTCTTTGTTCCTCAAAGTGCAGAAATGCTATATACTTTTTCCCATCAAGAGTTTATTTCTCCAAAGATAAGTGTATGTTAGGAAAAAATATCCATGCTGTTTTTATTTATCTTGGACTGCTAGCTTGGTTATAGCTGTTTTCCTAGTGTGGAGTGTCAGTCTCTTTCCAAAAAAATTCTGTGTGTGGGTTTGTGTGTGTGTGTGTATTTCATTGCCAAGCCTAAAATACAGGGAAAGAGTATTTAAGAGCAGAAGAGCCTTGTTTTCCCCTTCAAATGAGTTTCAGTAAGGGCAGGTCTTTCCTTGTCCACCCTGCTTTTCACTTTGCTTGAGATTAGGTACAGTTGAGTAGAGGACTAATAATCTGTATGCCAGCTATAATATAGGCGAGGAAGAAGGAATGATTATACACTGTCTGGTCCACTTATGGAATATTTGACCCAGTCACAATGACAATTGACAGGAACCTGGGATCTGTGAAGGCCACTGGATCCTTGCTAATATTGGCTGCTAAAATCATGTAAGGATAACACATACAAGCCCTTGATGTCTATCATAAATCAGTAACTCAAGGCACCTCTTCCCCCAACAACCAAGAGCCGGTGATCCATTCACTACTTTAAAAACATCCCTAGACAACAATGATGTGTCTAATTATCACCCAGTCTCTAATCTATCCTTTCTAGGCAAAGTGATTGAGAGAGCTGAAGCTGACCAACTCCAGTTCTTCTTGGATAGCACTGGTGCTCTGGACCCTTTTCAGTATGTTTTCAGGCCAAGCTATGGGATGGAGATGGCTTTGGTGGCTTTAGTAGATAATCCATTTGAATATAGACAATGGCTGTGCTTCTTTGTTGCTCCTCATGAATCTATCTACAGCCCTTGCTACAGCAGATTGGGCTTTCTGTTGAGGCATTAGGAGGCAGAAGTGGGTATCCAAGGATGTGCCTTGGACTGGTTTAAATTGTTTCTCATAGAACAGAAGCAAGGGCTGCTGTTGTAGACCCACTGTCTTCAGGGTGGGAGTTACCTTGTGAGATTCAACAGGGTGCAACACCCCCTCCCCCACCACCATGTTATTCAATCCTTTAGGAGAAATCATTTGTAGCTTTGGAATTGGATGTCATCAATATGCAGATTATTCGTAGCTCTATATCTCTATCCAAATCCTTTGGTGATGCAATAGAGGCCTTGAGTTACTGTCTGACTGCTAGAGATCCCAGGTCCCCTGGTGGGGGCAAGAGATCCTCCCCTCCCCTCCCCCCCCCCCGCCACCACTCACCAGGCAAGGGGGAAAGGCCTCCCGGGTTGTACTGTACTGTAGAGGGTTGTACTGTAAGGAAATGGTATAAAGAAATGCTTGGTAAAGGGACAGGGTGGATTATACTACTGTGTACCTACTGGGTAGGTCTATGTTGTTTAATATGCCATGTTAAATTGCTTATGCTTCATTTCAGCAATGTTTTTCAGTCCTATATCAGATTCTGCTTTCTGAAATCCATACCATATTGCATTATTTTTGAATGTTTGATAGTATTTAACTGCACTGTGTAATCCACCTTGAGTCTCAGTGAAAAAGGCAGACTATAAATGAATGAATGAATGAATATAAATAAATACAGCCTGAAAGAAGAAGAGAACCACCATCCCATGGTCTGTTTGGAATGTGACTAATGTACAACCTAGCTGAAGCTAAGCTGGTGCGTGGATCAGGTTAGTGCATCTAACCTGACACTTGTGAATGTTACGGCTGTCTCCTTGAGTTCCGTGATGAAAGAAAGTTTGGGTATAAATGTAACAAATCACTTATACACTCACCAAAGATGGTTGGAAAAGGTAGCTACTAGCTAGTCCCTTCTTCTTCCTGTCATACACATGTACCTGTGAGACTCTTATGTAATTACTTGCAGGCATTAGGGCCACACAAGTAGTCTAAAAACAATTTTGTTCCACATGTATTTTACTTCCCTTTAAAAATGCAATTGTATGTTTATCATTCCAGCAATGGAGGTTTAAAGGGAGGGGGAACAAATGCTATTAGAATTACATACGATTTTTTTAAATGAAGCTCTTTCTACCCTGCTGTGGCAAATTATATTTTCCACAGGCATATACCAGAAATGGTTTAATGGAACTTCTGAAAATGCATTGTGTGAATGTAACAAACCTTTGGATTAGATCCAGGATAAAATTTCTATCAGTGGATATCACCCCCCACCCCAAATTTGCAGGCCATCGGTCTCCATGAAATACTGCTTCTGGGAGATGGGGGACACTGCGGAATGACATGAAGGGCTCTGTAGCAGGAAGAGGGAACTGGTGGAAATTGCCAGTTTAGTTTGGATCTGACCCTTTGTTTCCAAACATGCCTACTGTCTATATAGGTACAACAGTTAGAGAGCAAAGACTGGCTGTTTCTCTTCCTGTCAATACACTAGCAAAATGGTACTTGGTGCTGTGCAATATGTAAAATGGCCTTGAGTGGCTAGTAAATGCAGCTCAAAAATTACAGTAAGCAGAACTAGGTATTTATAACATCAGTTCAAGTAAACGATTACCATTTATTTATCATGTTTGAATGCTGCCTTTTCTTCCTTTCTCCTTGGTCTCTGGACAGAAGACCATCTGATCTATAATTTTTAAGTATTTGGGGGAAGGAAACAATTTGCAATCTACTTGCATAATTACTGGCTGACATAAACCAGTAGCTGGCTGGATCAAAAGGGGGGGGGGGTAAAAAGGTGCTCTTCAACACATTGAGATTGTGTATATAAGGTTCTTACTAAGTGCTAATTACATGCAGTTACAGGATTTGTTTTTTAAAGTGTTATCAAGCCAATGTCAAAATGATAAAAGGCAGGCAATTCTCCAGCATTGTATATGTGCTAATTTATAAAGTGGATTAACACTCCTTTTCCATTTTCCTCTCTTGCTTGGGAATATGAGCAAGAAAAAAAATCCCAGATATACAGATACCAATTAAAATGTTCTAAAAATGAAGACAGAGTGTCAGTGCCTAAGGCACAGAGTTTTAGACGATAGCTATTTCTTTACACTTGTAATTGCTCTACATACCAAGTTTGTGTGGTGGTGTCATAAATGATAGAGGAATTTTGTGTAAAGCATGACTTTTGCAGCATGAATTGAATGAAGTCGATACTGAAGCTTCCAAGATTTCTTATGGAATATTTTATGAAAAATATGGCCAAATAACCGGAGTGCTGTTCTTAACTTTGGTCCCAATAAAATATAGATTTGTTATACTAAGCCTTTTTCCTAGTCAATTAAACATGAGAGCTGGTATAACATACTGGACAAGATAAAATCAATTGTTGGATTTTTGATCTGCATAGTGGGGGCACATTTCAGAACCATTGCTTTGAATTGTACTCTAAAACTCTTTGGATGTCAGGAGGATACAAATCACACAGGCACACAGTTTCTTTTTATTACAGAAATCTCTCTCTCTCTCTCACACACACACACACACACACACAGGTAGACTCTCAATTTTGCAATATAATGATAGCAGCATTTAAAAACTACTTTTGTATTCAGTGATGACGTGTGTTTTATTGTCATAATTTCATATTTATAAATACATAACTATGGGGCTATCCCTGGGGTTCCAGAATAGAAATCAAGAAGTACTATGCAATCTTTTGACTATAATTAATATATTTATATTTGCATAATTGATTGTAATAGTTTAGAATTTAATGGCATTGTTTCATAACAGTTATTCATTTATCATTAGCAGAAGTTTCTCTCATGTTACAACTGTAATAATATTTTAAGTACCTGACAATTATTTGACAGGTCAATGACTGAGTTCTTTTCTTAATGATATGATGATCAAGTATAGAGTCAACTCACAGATGATTCTTGTGATCACTGAGACTCCATGCATGAATTTACTGCATGCCTTGGCTCCCTATCTGTGGACCAGCAGTTTATGTGCTCCTGCACTCATTGGAGATTTAACAGATTGTGATGGCATGCAGAAAACTAAAATCTCATTCCTGTACATAAATCAACTTACCGTGGAACTCAAAGGTTGTGTGAATTGTACTTTATAATGCAGCTTTTAAAATACTATTTTTATGATGAATAACCTTAGTCCTTTTGACCTCATAGTTTGGGTGCAAAACAGCTCACTGTGTGGAGGAAATAAACGTTCTATCCTGTATTACTATAAAACCTGCTTCTGCATTTGGCTCAGCTTTTTGGAGATCTACCAAAAGTAGATTGGATTAGGACTAGCAAGAATGTTCCAGAACTGTTCTGTAATGACATCATGTGACTATTAAGACATTTGTACTTTTTCCTTGATAGGCAGAGTCTAGGATTTTGAATGCCACTGGAAATGGAAATATATTTTCCCCTTAATTTAATGGCAGATCACTTTTGTCTACAATATAATGGAGGGGTGCTTAAAGGTGGAGGCATTCAAAATGTTGACCAACCTCTGTCAAGTGACCTCAGTTTTATATCAAATTTTATTTACTACATTTAAAAAGAATTGTACTCTTGCTGCTGCTGGTCTTTATAGTTGCTAATATTATTATAGTAAAAAGTCCAGTAACACTTTTAAGACTAACCAACTTTATTGTAGCATAAGCTTTTGAGAGCCACAGTTTATGCTACAATAAAGTTGGTTAATCTTAAAGGTGCTACTGAACTTTTTACTATTTTGCTACTACAGACTAACATGGCTAACTTCTCTTGATCTAATATTATTATATGATATTTTATAAACAGAAGTATTCAGGAGAACATTTTGTTATATGATATATTATAAACAGAACTATTCAGGAGAATGTTGCTTTGATGAGAATAAGATTCTAGTCTATTGATATTTTAATTGTATGTATCACTATTCTTTCACTGCATTGTCTTCTACCTTTGTAACTTACATATATCTTTAATTAGGTATATTTTGTGAATGTGTGTATGTGTGTATGTTGCATTGACTTCCAATTCTATACTCCTAGTCCAACTAGCATTGAATTTTTTTTATTTTTTGTAATCCACCTTAAGTCTCAATGAGAAAGGTGGTCTAAAAATGAAGCAAATAAATAAATAAATAAATAGTTTTGTCTTTATTTTATATTGTAAATTTTACATTTTGCACATTATTGGTGTGAGCTGCCACCTTCTTGGCCTCAACTTGCTGCCCCTCAGCCATCCTGGTGAGCCCTCAGGCAGAATGTCCCCAAGCCTCAAAATAGGCAGAAGAGGGGGTACACCTTATTTCTCCTCAGGCCCTTTGTGAGGTGGCTAATGCCAGAGGCTCCACTAGACAGGCAATCCATTCCCTGAATTTACCTCCCCTCACCCAGCTTCTGCCCAGAGCTATTGGGGAAAGGGAACTTAGAGGTTATTTTCCATATATATGCTGCCACCATTTACATAAACCTAGCCCATTGAATGTTGTTAGAGTGTTTGAGGTTTCTGTGTGTGATATTTTCCCTCAGTCAATGACTTCAAGCCAGCCAGTGTTAAACAAAACAAAAAGAAACTTTATTTACAAGATGGAGCATAGAAGTGAATTGTTTTAAACTCATCATCAATGTATGGGGCTAAACAGGGAATGTTTCAGTGTAACAGAACAGGTTTGTAATTAGCCAGCAAATATCTCTGCCACCTTCTCTCAGCAGCATCCAAAACCCTTCTTTAGTCTCTCCCTCTCTCCAATGAACCCCAACTGTCCCTAGCTAAGCATTCTGCTTCCTGATGTAATTTAGCTGATTTTATAATTATGTCACATAACCCAAACCTCCTTTATTGAGTAGGGACATAATCAAATATTATCTATTAGTTGGGTTAGTTGGGAGTTTGAACCACAAATAAACATGAGCCACATTTAGTTGTATGTCAGTGCCACTGTGAGATTATCTCCTGCAGCACAATATATCCAATCCAAAACTTTGTTGTATTGTCGAAGGCTTTCACGGCCGGAGAACAATGTTGTGGGTTTTCCGGGCTGTATTGCCGTGGTCTTGGCATTGTAGTTCCTGATGTTTCGCCAGCAGCTGTGGCTGGCATCTTCAGAGGTGTAGCACCAAAAGACAGAGATCTCTCAGTGTCACAGTGTGGAAAAGATGTAGGTTATTTGTATCTACTCAGGATGGGTGGGGTTGAGCTGAGTCATCCTGTAAGAGTTTCCCAGGGTGTGGAATGCTAATGGCGGGAGGCTTCACTGTATCCTGAGGAGGTTCTTTTGCATATGGATTGGTACTTGATGTGCTAATCTTCTCTGCAGGGCTATTGTCGGGTGTAGAGTGTTTTGTTAGCCTGGTGTTTTTCAGAACTGGCAACCATGCTCTGTTCATTCTTAAGGTTTCTTCTTTCCTGTTGAAGTTTTGCTTATGCTTGTGAATTTCAATGGCTTCCCTGTGCAGTCTGACAAAGTAGTTGGAAGTGTTGTCCAGTATTTTGGTGTCTTGGAATAAGATACTGTGCCCTGTTTGAGTTAGGCTATGTTCAGCTACTGCTGATTTTTCAGGTTGTCCAAGTCTGCAGTGTCTTTCATGTTCTTTTATTCTTGTCTGGATGCTACGCTTTGTGGTCCCGATGTAAACTTGTCCACAGCTGCAGGGTATACGGTATACTCCTGCAGAGGTGAGGGGGTCTCTACTGTCTTTTGCTGATCATAGCATCTGTTGTATTTTTCGGGTGGGTCTGAATACTGCTTGAAGGTTATGCTTTTTCATAAGCTTTCCCATCTGACCAGTAATTCCTTTGATATATGGCAAAAACACTTTTCCTGTTTTTCCTTGGTTGTTTGATTCATCCTGGGTTTGATTGCTCTTCGGATTTCATTTCTGGAGTAGCCATTTGCCTGAAGTGCGTGGTTTAGATGATTAATTTCCTCATTGAGAAAGTGCGGCTCACGTACCCATCTTGCACGATTCACTAATGTTTTCATTATGCCTCTTTTCTGTCGGGGGTGGTGATTGGAGTTTTTGTGTAAGTACCAATCAATGTGAGTTGGTTTCCTGTAGACCTTGTGACCTAACTGAAAGTTTGCTTTGCGGATGACCAAGGTATCCAGAAATGGGAGTTTTCTCTTGATTTCTTTCTCCATTGTGAATTGTATGTTCAGGTGGATGTTGTTGAGATGATTCAAAACCCCCATCAATTCTTCCTCCCCATGGCTCCAAATGATAAATGTATCATCCACAAACCGGAACCATACACTAGGTTTGTGGGGTGCTGATTCTAGAGCTGTTTTTTCAAAATGTTCCATGTAGAAGTTTGCTATAACTGGGCTGAGAGGGCTCCCCATGGCCACCCCATCCATCTGTTCATAGAATTCGTTATCCCATTGGAAGTAACTGGTTGTCAGACAATGATGGAATAAGGCTGTTACATCCTCTGGGAAAATCTGATTAATAATTGCAATAGTGTCTTTTACTGGAACCTTGGTAAACAGGGATACAACATCAAAACTAACAAGTATGTCTTGTGGATTGAGTTTCAGAGAACTGATTTTGTTGATGAAATCTGTTGAATCTTTGATGTAAGACGAGGTTTTCCCGATGTGGTCCTGCAGGAGATCGGCCAGATGTCTAGCTAATTCATATGTCGGTGAACCAATGGCACTCACAATGGGTCTGAGTGGGACTGAATCCTTATGTATTTTAGGGAGTCCATATAGTCTAGGTGGCTGTGCTTCTGTCTTGCATAGTTTTCTGTGCGTGTTGGGATGTAGTGAGGAATTCTTGATCAGCGCATTTGTTAGCCTGGTGATTTTGCAGGTGGGATCTCGTTTTAGTTTTTTGTAGGTGGAGGGGTCCAGGAGTTCCTTAATCTTCTTTTTTGTATTCCTCTGTTTTCATGATCACTGTAGCATTGCCTTTATCAGCTGGTAGAATGATGATGTCTGGATCTGCATTGAGGGTCTTGATGGCATTTCTCTCCTTGCGTGTTATATTGCTGGTGGGAAGCTTTGCCTTTCATAGAATCCTGGCTGTCTCCTCTTATTTCTTCAGCTTCCTCTTCAGGTAGATGATGAATGGCAGCTTCTACATTTGCAATGATGTCTTCCACAGGAAATCTGGTGGGGGTGACTGCAAAGTTTCCTCCCTTTGCCAAGATGGAGGTTTCTTCTGGTGAGAGTTGACGGTCTATCAGATTGATGACAATGCGTGCATTGTCGAGCATTGGGCTTGTCTGTCTTTTTTCCTGTAGTTTGTTAAACTTCTGCTTCTGTCTGGCTATGAGGTTGGTAAAAACTTGTTCCATCTTCCTGTAGGTGACGTTATCGACCTTGTCCCAATCCTGCGTTCTCATTTTGTGGCTGATGTTGATATGCAAGCAAAATAGCTCCATGTCTGTGGCAGCAAGTTCTCTGTGGGTAGTGTGGATTCTCTCACGTAAGAGGGCCTGTTCTAGACGGTCATAAATGATAAAAAGAATCTTCAAAACCACACAGGTGAACCGCCTTTATGACCGTCTAGAACAGCAAAGCTTCCCACCAGCAATATAACACCTTAAGAATGAACAGAGCATGGTTTCTGGAAACCTAGAAAAACACCAGGCTAACAAAACACTCTACACCCAACAATAGCCCTGCAGAGAAGATTAGCACATCAAGCACCAATCCATATGCAAAAGAACCTCCTCAGGATACAGTGAAGCCTCCCGCCATTAGCATTCCACACCCTGGGAAACTCTTACAGGATGACTCAGCTCAACCCCACCCCTCCTGAGTAGATATAAATGACCTGCCAACACCTTTTCCACACTGTGACACTGAGAGACCTCTGTCTTTTGGTGCTACACCTCTGAAGATGCCAGCCACAGCTGCTGGCGAAACGTCAGGAACTACAATGCCAAGACCACGGCAATACAGCCCGGAAAACCCACAACAACCAAAACTTTGTCTTTGTCCAAAATACTTTCAAGTGCTGCATCTCTGGCAGCCCTGCTGATTTATTCTTTTTTAATTTGCTTACCAAAAAGACACTTAGGTTTCAATAGTTTTATACCCCCAGATGACTGTTAAATCACCTCAACTCATTCATCCATGTCACAAACAGAATGTACTATTTGAAGTGACCGCCTAAAAAGTCTGGTTCACAGTTTCATAATAATTTACTATATCTGTTGGTTTGATCTGTAGTAACAAATACCTCATGAAATAAGACAAAGCATTGTAAAAACTCATAATTGTATAAATACCAAAAGAGACAGTAATAGAAACCTATAGCACCTGGGATTACTTTACTCCCCTCCCCCAAAAAAGTGTTTTGAACTCTCTTTTATAAACTGGTACATATCATTAGATAAGCCAATGACTTTTATAAGTTTTGTCAGTGTTTGGACTGTTTTTTTGCAACACTCTTGGACAACCATTTAAAATGTAAAATTCAAATGCTTTTTGCAACATAATGTATCAGGTGCATAGTTGTAAGAATAATTACTAATGAATAACTTATGATATGAATCAAATTTAGCTTCCTTCTGATTTGAGAACTGCTCTGGCTCGCTTCTTATTTTCTTAAATATATCTATTTAAACTTATTCACTGAAGATATAGTCCATTAAGACTAAAGTCACCATTTTCACAGCAGAACATGATCAAGAAAAGGGAGAGTGGCATTCTTATCACTATTACCATACAGACTCTCTCTCTAGTAGTGCAGATTCTGCCATGGTCTCACTGCCTTGTGCATCGCTTAATCCAGGACTGAGTTCAGGAATCAATTTCAATATTAAACCCAACTCTAGATCTTGTGAAGTTACAATTACAGTTAATATTATACAGGTTGTTATCAATGTATCTAGTTCCCAACATGGCCAAATCTACAAATATTTAAATTGACAACTCAGGGTCAACTCAGGGCCTGCAAACATTTTTCTGTGAAATTAGGGATCCCCTAGGCTGGCAGAAAAATTGGAAACCTGGGGGGAAATAAAAGGGGGGTGAAATAACCTCAGACAGAGGTGAGGGAATACATACATTTGTATACAAATGTATACATTTGTTTCCCAGTTTTTCTTTATTATTTCACTAAAGGTACAAAGATAAGCCTTGACATTGAGACGGTAATTTTAAGATGTGTATGGGACATTAGTTAGATTTAGTTCCTTTATTATCATTGATGTAATTGTTTCCTAGAAAAAAGATTTTTTTTTGCATCCTACCCCTCAATTTTCTGTCCTTGGAGAACTCAGAAAATAAATATGTTAAATTACATTTATGTACAGTCTGAATTTGCTCTAAATAATGCTTTATATTCCATTCCACATTAGAGCTGCTGTAGCACAGTGGTTAAGTGGTTTGGCTGCAAACCAGCACTCTACTAGTTTGAATCCCACTGCTGCCATGAGCTCAGTAGGTGGCCTTGGGTAAGCCACTCCTCTCAGCCCCAGCTTCCCAGCAGTATTGTGGAGGTAATAATAACACTAACTTGTCTGGGTGAGACACTAATTTCTCTAAAAGAGAAGTATATGTGCAGTTATTACCAAAAGAGTAACATAGAATATGATGTCCAAGAAAATCCTTTATCCATCAAAGCACATAATAAAATTTTGTATACTATTGGAATTTAACCATAGGAGTGAAATAAGAGTCTGTATGATTGAGAAGTGGCTTGCTCTGCCTGTGGAGGAAGGAAATGGTTACGTAAAGCACCAGTTTAATTTAACTTCATGCAATCAAGACTGAAAATAGAATATTTGACCACATCACTGGGTAATCCAAAATTGATAGCTGGTAGAATAATTTAAGCAGTTTGGTGTGTGTAAGGTTCTGCCAAGTAACTTTTAGAAACTCCACTGCATGAGTCCAGGAACTGCATGAGTTAAAGTATTTTATTTAATAAGCTACTAGTTCATTCACTGTTACATTCTTTGCCAGGAATGGTACTTTTCTACAAGTACAGAACGTATATAGGATTATAAACCCAACCCCAAAGTTCCCACCCCCTTCAGGAAACAGTTAGCTAAATTTAATAGACAGCAAAACACAGCAGAGAGAATGTGAGAGCTTCCCAGCCTCCCAGATGAAAGATAAACTGAAGGTTGAGAAAGACCTAACAGCAGGCTGCTACATTCCAAGCAGAGAACAACTTCTAGCATCAGAACTACATAGAATCAAACAATCCTGACAGAGTTACACAGTGTTACATAGAACCAACCAGGCCTAGCAAAGTATGACAGGAGACATCCTGACAGTGTGTCACACAAGTTTTGTAAGCCTGAACCAAAGTAAGATTGGAATGCCAATTTTGATTCCCAGCTTGTTCTGCAACTAACCCGATTTTAATTTTTTTGTTTTCTGAGGCTGGACCCATTTATTTGAAGGCAGTACAAAGGCAGTGAGTTTCATCCTAGTTTCAAGAAGAAAGAAATTCCCAGGGTTGAGGAGTAACAAGATTCAGGATGATTTAGTTAGCTGTCCTGTTGACCAAAAGATCAGCCCCCATGCCAGTCAGAGATTATAGCAACTCTTGGTTGCTAATTTGTGTTGACCCTTTTAAAAGCACGAAAACTCAGTAGATTCTTTTCCTCCTAAGCCACGGAAGATTCAAATGTTACTCCCTATGGATGTAATGGCCCTGTGTTCATGTTTTTCAACTTCAGTATCTCTAACACTGGTCTTTAAAAGTGCAAGGGAAAATGGAGCCAAATATATTTGCATTCATTTCTGTGGCTGTGCCAGATGGAAGAGTAGTTTCCTTGCATAAAAACTGACCTTTAGTACAATAAAAGAAATTTACATTCTTCTGGTAAACTGTTGTTTGCCTGCTATAATACATTGGGGCTAAAATATTATTTAATAAAATCAGTGTTTGATGCCTCTTGGATAGTTTCCTATCCTAAGAATCTAATTAAGAATTCAGCTTAATTGCTGAGCGCTGTGTAAATTGAGCAATGAAACAAGACACTTTTGCAAAAAAATAAAACCTCCTCAGAAAATATGGTAAACAAAATTTAATTCCTGTGCTCTAATTGTTCTGAATTGTTCCAGAAAATAGTGAGAAGTCTGTTGTCTAGAAGTGTTGTCCGTACAGTCCGTACTGATTTCTACTCACCAGCCACTACAAGTCATTGTATCCTTATGCAGTTTGCTCTTTTCATTAAGGCATTCCTACTGAGACCTTAAATTATCAGACAAAAAAACCCTTTTAAGGCTAATTATAAATATCTGTCTTTTTATTACAACAATTAATTCAGACTATTCCAAGAGAAGAGTTTCAGACTTAAACAAAAGGGGAGCCAAGTTCAGTAACATGAGGAGACAACAAGTGCATTTAAGAGCATTGCTCCAGAAACTGATCACAGTGATAGGCCTCAGGGATAATCAGAGAGATAAACCCAAAGATTCCTACTGATAAAGAAGAAAGCTCCACCATTAATGGAAAAGTACCACAGGCTCCAATACAAAGAATATATTTGAAATGTGTAAGGTTCCAGGTTCAACCCTTGGCATTGGCTTAGAGGAGCACTACAAAAGTCCTCTACATAAGATCTTGGAGAACCACACCATTCACAATGAGCAGGTTCTGGATCCATTAATTTGGTCCATATATAATACAGTTCTGCATATTCTTAAGGCTTTTTATTCATATGACTAGGTTTTCTTGATACACCTATGGTGTTTGTTTTTGGAATTATTTTTAAGTGAGAGGATCCCCATGATCATAATAAATATCACTGAGATACCCAGTTAGGTCTGCAAAGTACCATGATAATATTGTCGGAAAAGAAAGTATGATGCACCTAATTATCTCTGTTTGTAAATACAGATAGCTGTATGTTGTCTCCAGCAGGGCAAATTCCAACTCCATGGGGTCATTTCAGCTCTAGAAAACAGCACTGGGGAGGGAGGGGAGCTTAAACTCATCCTCATCTTGAGCCATGGTTCCCATTCATATTGCTGTTATTGGAAGGGCGTGAAATAGAAGCTCCTTTCATAAAACCCTCAGTGTCATGTCTAATTTGTTCCTACACCTCCTACACCATCAGACTGGACCTTGGGCTAACTTGGGTTGTGTGGATTCCTCAGGGAATATTCCTGTGATCTTGCATCTAAAAAGTTCTGTCTGCCTCAGAAGTAGACATGGGCACGAACAGAAAACAAACATGGTGTTTGTTGCCATCCATGAACAATGAACATTGACAAACATGACCTGTTCACGAACATGTTTGTTGTTCATTGTTCGTGGGGGCCAGCAGGCCCTCCTCCAGCCATCAAGATCCCTACCACACCACTCCCAGAAACCCAACCTGAGCAGGCAGCAGGAAATGCACCAATAATAAATAATAGCTTGGCCCCAGAGCCTGGCAGCAGCCCTGGAACCTGAAGGGGTAGATCCCTACTGCAACACTCCCAGAAACCTTACCCGAGCAGGCAGCAGGAAAGATACCAGTAATAAATAATAGCTTGGCCCAGAGCCTGGCAACAGCCGTGTAACTTGAAGAGGTAGATCCCTATCCCACCACACACAAAGAAAATTCAAGCTCCAATGCACTCTCCCGGTCTCTTTCTTAAAATGCCAACAGCAACTCTCTCCCCCTCACTGTCTGCAAAACCAGAGCTGGGAGTCCCCCTCCCCCCTGCTCTTTGCTTCCTTATAACAAATTTGGAGCTCCACATTTGAAAGGAAGACCTGCCTATCAAGCTAAATTGGGCTTAGATTGGGGTTTCCAGGGCAACTGCAGGAGTTCAGACAGAGTTCAGGCAGTCCCTGCCTCCAGTTGTCAAGGGAATTGATTGCAGGTGCCAGATGGTCTGGCTTGATGAACAGCAGCGAACAAGGCTTGCAACGACCACCTGTTCATTTAGAATGGGGCCTCACTAACAGCTTGTTCGCAAACAGCTGATGGGGCTGTTCCTAGCTTTTTTAGTTCGTATTGCTGTTCATGCCCATCTCTACTCAGAAGTACTGTCCAAGGCATATGGTGGGTACTAAGATATAACACATGCCCTCTGCTGGATGTAGAACTTTGTGAACTACGGCTATTGCATGTAAAAGATAGTCCTTACACAATAAGAATAATTAAGATACAAATATGAATCTCTTGATAGCCCAGTGAAATACAGAAGGGCTGAGGGGGGATAGTTTCCTTTCGGCAGTGCCCTATTCTACAATCGAACTTCCTTTCTTATTTCCAAGTACAATGGCCACTTTTCCACAGATTTGACATTCTTTGCCCTGTTGTAAGTAAGCCAGATTTTTCTATTAATCACATGTAATATTAATTAACTTTGTTGTGGCACATTTCTATAAGCAAAGACTTTTTGTTTTTAATTCTCCTTTCTAATTTTGTATTAATTTCTAGATTTTCTACTGCCACATCTAAAGACTTCATATTATTAATATGCTATTTCTGACTTCTGTTCTTGCTGCTTTTAATGGTGTGATGTGAATGGCCTGGCTGTTCTATGGAAGTCACATTGTTCTGTAGGAGGCATATTCTCAGACTTGCTTCACAAGCTACTGTGTGTGTGTGTGTTTGTGTAATGTTAGACCACCGTTTTCTTGGAGGGTTTTAACTGAGACAGTTGACTGAATAGGATATAAAACATCTTTGTAAACAAACAATTTCAAGCATTTAGGGCTTTTTCTCGCATATCTCTCACATTGCCATCTCTTCCTTTTAGCAATAAAGGTTTTCTGTTACCATGCCAACCATTTGTTTGAAAGTTCAAATGTGTTACTCTTTACTGTCTTGAATGAGCAAGCTTTTACTCACTATGTTATTGGTCTTCTATTCAAGTTGCATACCTAATGGGGAAGATATTACTTATAGAGAAAATTTTTAAAAAGCAGGAAAATATTGAAAATGCAGAGCCATCATCATGTAAAATAAAAAGAATGTGATTCTTTAATTAAATCTGAATATATTTCCTTACAACTTCTGTCTGAGATATCTACTAGGGATGAATAAATATGTTATCCTTTTAGTTTCTTTCTGAAAAATTGGGTATAATGTGAGACTATTCATTTCACACACAGGTGTTTCAAATTGGTTAGTTTCTTTAACACCAAAAAATGTCATGCCCTTTTATAATCCAGTTTTATTGCATATTGTATTGGCCATATTGCATTGTTTTCTCTTGCATTGTTTTTATAATGCAATCCTCCTTGAGCCTCAACAAGAAAAGCAGAGAATAAATGCAGTAAATAAATACATATATATATATATTATGTCATATATGTATATATTTGTGATGGAATAGTCTGTTGTAAAAGGAAGACAAGAGTGCTAAACTAAATTAGAACACTTAAGTTGTAAAGGAAAGGAAAGAGTGTTGAGCTAAAGTCAGAACACCTGTGTTTATAAAGAGATATCTATGGAGTAACCCTGTTGTTTTAATCAAAGTATGAAACCTCTCACTCTTAAGTACTGTAAATATTGAAACTAAGCTGCAAGAAAGTTATTGTCCCTAATGCTTTTGAAGTCTTCTGTTCTACTATCAAATTTCACCATGGCATTTCATTAATTCCCTGCCTACCTATATTCCATCCCTGCCTGTATGATAAAGTTTCTGTTTCTTTTTAGTTACTCATTCTCTAGTGCCATTTCATGTAAAGATAAAGACAGCTTCTGCTTCTCCTCTACCAAGTTTATAGGCTGGGCTAAAAAGCCAAAAATGTAACTACTTTCTTCACTGTTGGACTTATGTTTGATTGTTGGATATACTCTTTAGACAAATTCTGTTATATGCTGCTATTCATGCACTTTAATATTTCCATGTGCAATATGATTACTACTTGAGGACTAGCACCCTAACTATTTGTATCCTGTGTTTCCAGTGTGTATATCCTTCACCATTTTGCAATAGCACTTTAAGAATTAATTCACTTTGGATACAGAGACCTTATGAGACAGACATAGAATTAAACATTTCTGTATTAGAATATTTTCCACAGAAGGATATAAACTTTCAGGCAACTACACTGTGTGATGCAAATGACACCAGCAGTGTTGTACATTGAGAAATCACACAGGATGATAGTTCATCCGGTGGAATTTACCCTGAATTCTTTGCCCATAGCTGCCAAATTACAAACATTACACTTACCACACCTTAAGTGGCCCACAGGTCCATCTTGGGTGGTCTCGGGTCTTTTGAAATTGGAGTGGATCAGCATATCCTTTAATTATCTGTTCCATCGGTATCCTATAGAGGGGACTATACTGCAACCCATTATGTGGTCTACCAGATGCCAATGTTTCTTAATAATTTTCCTTATGCCCCTCGAGAGGTGGGTATAATCAGTTGCCCACTATAAATCTCTACTCTGTTCCCATTCCTTGGATTTAAAGAGCATGTCCCTAGGCACCCCAGATGCTCTGGCTGCTCCAACACTTGCAGGGGATATCCCCTGTCAAAAAGTTCACTTGTCAATCTATCTCTTTCCTTCACATAATCCTGCTGCAAGGTCACATTGTGACGCAAATGTAGGTATTGGCCATATGATGTGGAGGGCAGGTAGTTGTGAATTTCCTGCACTGTGCAGGGGATTGCACTAGATGACCCTGAAGGTCCATACCAATGCTATGATTCTGTGATTCTATGATTTTGGTGGGAAAAGCTGCCTCTGAGTGGAGGAGTGAAAGGAGGGATCCATCATAATATTTTATTGCACAAAGGAAAATCCTTAAAATGGTATAAATTTGACAGAAAAATTCTATACAAGGATGCTGAAAAGGCTGTGACTATAAAGGGTTGGATACAAACTATTCCATGGGGCTTCTGCTTTTTTTCTTTTTCCCTCTTCCATAGCAGCCCAAACAACCTGTGAGACCCTGTTCTTGGGGAGAGTGGACCAAAAGGAAAGGGCTGAGAGGGGGGCATTTGGGGATACTGCGAGAAGGGGAAATTGTGTTCCATGGACAGAACTGCTTGCACCCATAGCAATGCTACTCTGGATCCAAACCAAAGAATCAGTGGTTCAGTTTCATTAAAAGGAAGAGTGAAAATTAAATGAGAATACTCGAGATGAAACAGCAAGCCTACAAAACTCAGTAGTATTCCTAATATTCATTTTTGTGGTGTCTTTCAGCTAAGCTACTGCCATCTTAGAACCAAAGGAAAACATCCCCTGGTTCAATATTTAGAAGTGAACATTTAGTGCTGCATTGTTACATTCTATGGAAGTTGAATCAATAGGCTTAAGTGTACTTAATGCTCTGCAGGTTTGTGACCTTTATATAGAAATCCTTGTCAATAAACTATTGTACTAGTAAATAAAATCTAGAAGCAGCAATAGTGGGTGCTACTACTAGCCCAAATAAACTGCTGGTCCCCAATGAGCTGGAGCAATTGCCTAAACAAATATCATGATATGAAAATTCTATTTGACAACAAAGAAAAGTTCAGGATCAACAGCAGTGAGGTTAAAATTTGCTCTTTAATGGGTTGGGGAAATGTACACTGAACTCCCCACCTTTGAGTTTTCTTACTTTTTTGCATCTATTCACAGCTGCTGTTCTCCTGACTACTGAACCTAGGAGAATCAAGGGGAAAGGACCACATTCCCATTGTTCAGGCAACTAGGCCATTCCCCTGCCTTCCATGTGGTTACACTATCTGCCAGTGTTGTCATTTCACCGTGACTTTGTGCTTGACTAGTTTAGGCAGAATGGTGAGGAGGATAATCATTTGAAGATGCATCCAAGTACACATCCTACTGGAAGTAATTCAGGGAAGATGAACATTCCAATGTGCACCTGAATGCAGGTGTCATGTATCCATACTGCATTACCCTTTCAATGACATGTACGTTTAGATGTGTACCCAAATGTTCACTTACATTCACATTTTGCATCAATTTTTCAACTATTCAACTAAATGCAGTTGGACTGGGATGAGAGAGCATCTGTTCAGTTGCCTTAACAATGGGAACACATTCCATTCCCTTCTATGCCTACTGACTTGTGAATAGTTTCAGACCCTTTACAAAGAAGTGCAAAAATTATGGGAGTGTTGTTTTGTAGGAGATTTTTTCCCCTAAAAGTTTGTCTTATTTCAGCCCAGCAGCAATCACATTCCCAGGTATAAAAACATGTGCAAAGGACAGTTCATTCAGAATTTGTTATTAACCATGACTAGTTGAATCCATTTTGTACATAGAGATCATCAGCATCAGCAATGAAATAAATTCTAATGCTTTAACTGCAATAGAAGAGAAAAAAACCCAAACTTTTTAAAGAAAGATTATATTTTGTGCACACTCAAATAAGCTAAAGAGGAAATCTAACAAGGAGAAAACTACATAATATAGAAAACAAAAAGGAAACACAGCTTACTTGCAAACTAAATTTACAAGGCTTCTTCATCTCTCTTCCCCTCTTCACACAGAGGCTTCTTCATGTCTCTCTCTCTCTCTCTCTCTCTCTCTCTCTCTCTCTCTCTTTGTCTCTCTGTCTCTCTCTCTCTCACACACCCTCTTCAAAGTGTGGGAAGAGCTATGGCACAGTGGATGAGAGTCTGCTTTGCATACAGGTTCCAGGACCAATCTTTACCTCCAGTTAAAAAGATCATGTGAAAGACTCCTGAGACCCTGGAGATTCACTGCCAGTATGAGTAGACAATATTGTCTTTGTTGGACCCACTGCCGGCTCCAGGGTCTCTGGCGCCTGCGGCAACCCCCTCCTGCATGCGCACTGTGCGCGCCACAGACTGTACGATGACATCATTGAGCGATGACGTCATCGCGCAGCGCAAGCCGGGGCATTCGCCGGCGGATGGCTGGGGTGGCGGGCGGAGGCTGCTCCGCGCTCCGCATGCTGCCCTGGCAGCGGCTCGTGGCTGCTGTGCCCAGCTGGCGGCATGTGGCAGCAGCGGTGGCAGTGGCACAGGGCTGGCTGGCTGCAGCAGCTGCAGGCCAGCCATACCAGCTCCGCGGCGCGCCTCCGCCCCCGACACCCCCTCCGGCACCTCTCCAGGGCCCTCGCACCTGAGGCCACCGCCTACCTGGCCTCTATGGGCGCTCCGGCCCTGGTTGGACCAATAGTCTGATTCATTATAAAGCAGCTTTTGTTTATTTGAGGCTTGGCAAAAAAGACAGGAAGTCCTACATCTTTCTGCCTCATACGCCAAAAGGTTCCTCAGGGGTAGGCAATTCTTTTTTGAAACAGTCAGAAAGTGGGGTGCCCATTTAAATTTCCTGCCAAAGGAGAATTTAACCAATATACTTTTCACTTAGAATCCTAGAGATTTTTGACAATAGCCTTTTTTGGTCCAGAGTGCAAAGAAGGATGTGGATGCAAAGAAGTAATGGGTGTCAGACTCAGGGTAACTCCTCTCCACTGGACAATTGGTAGGTTATTGTGACAACTGGCCAGGAATGACATCTGTATGCTGACTCATTCCCCCTTCCCCCAATCTGGGATGCTTTTGTGCTTTGTTTATCTCCATATAATGGAGCTTTGTGCTTTAACACACAACAAAAGGCACAATTGGGCCTTCCCTCTCCCCTCAACTAAAGAGATCTTCCATAACAAAAATATGTTCAAGGTTGTTTAAAGACTAGCATCTAAAATTACTTTCTTGGAGGTGTTCTTTGTGTGTGTGTGCATGCACATTGTGTGGATCACTCTAGTATTTATGTCTCCATATTTATTCTTACACACTGCATCCAGTCCCACCATCTCTGATTGGTGGTAACTAAGTCCGTAGGGATGCTGCTTTTTTGAGCCAAAGTACAGCTGAAAAATTTCCAGTGCACCACCCAACCTATGCCCAGGAATTCCTGTACATTCCAAATATTCCGATGACCAATTCTCTATATTCAGGACAACCACTACATACAGGATGGTTATTTATACCACCTTTCTTGTGTGCATATTGGGGGGATTTCTGGGTTGTGTTATAGGAGATGAAGGTGGAGGCATCGTGCAGAAATATGACTTAGATGGTTGGTAGTATCTGATTCCAGCACCCTCCACACTGGTCTGCACTGGGCACTACTAGCCATTCATCCTGTTGGCTTCTGCCATAGCCTTGTGACATCTGACAATGGTACTAGAATCACCTTCTACACTTATGGTTTACAATGGTGTGTATTCATTGTTATTCCCTTTTGTTTTCATTATCCTAACAAATGTAAGGAATGGGGCTCTGCTTTTCATTTGTTCAGAGGCATATGCACACTTTTAGCTCTCAGGAAAAAAAACACAGTTTACTTCCAAACTGATTTTATTTATAACTTGCTTGTGGAGTTTCATAGGTGTTTCTTCCTGCTTAAACTGATAAATGGGCCCCTTTCCAAGGAAAACATTTTTTCTTAAAGGATTTATCAATCTAAAATATTCATGTTACAATGAATTGTGAGTGGACATTAATTAACTGACATTTTTGAATGTTTGACATAAGTTCAATTGAAAAGTTTCATTAAACACACACACACAGTCTGATCTGGTTTTCAGCCAGTATTGATGATTCCTTGGTTTTTCTGCACTAGTTATTTATTTGTCAGGTTTGTATTCCATTCATTCTCCAAGGAATTTATGAAAGTAAACATGGTCATTCTCCATTTTGTCCTCACAGCAACTCTACCATGAAGCTTACTAGTAACCTTGGGTCAGTTATCACTTGTCATCATAATCTACCCCACAGAGAGGGATTTGAAAGCAAGCTTTGCAGTCCAACACTTCAATCATGTCACATTGCTATTTAATTACTATGCAAAAATAATATTAATCCTGAGATCCCTAATACAGGCCTGGATTCAGCAGTTCTACAACTGCTTATTCCCATGCATGAGCATTACAGGAATGCCTGGTATTTTCAAAATTTGGTGATATAAGAATGTATCACTAAGCTATTTTCATTGTGTACCATTTAATTGTGGGTAGGAGAGTGCTGTCAAGTCATAGCTGGCTTATGGTGACCCCTGGTGGGGCTTTCATGGCAAGAGATTAATAGAGGTGGTTGGCCATTGCCTGCCTCTGCAGTCCTGGTCTTCGTTAGAGATCTCACATCCAATTACTAATCAACATCAACCCTGCTGAGATCTGAGAAGATCAGGCTTGCCTGGGCCATCCAGGTCAGGGCATCATTCAATTCGTTCACTCATTTTTTTTAAAGCTTCTGTGTTCAATTACTGTGAAAGTAGTTCTTGCATTCTATACATTTCCTCTGATGTTTGTTTTCAAAAACCTGTTTCTTAGATCCTTATGTAGTGATTTTAAAATACTTATTAAATAATTTTCTAATAATAATTGAAAATATCCAAAATATATTACAGCAACTGATTTATTTTGCCACTGTTGAAGAAATGAAGAGCTGGCATCATGAATGTGGGTAATTGTGAGACATAATAAATGATACATAAATAGTTAATGCACCTGTGGTATTGTGACAAATTTTGTTAGAAACAAAAAGTGTATAAATAAAAGATTTACAAAATGAATAAAACATGTAAAAGGATTTCAGGACCGCAAGTGTTGGATCAGTGAATTGATTTAAAGAGGACAGAAATAATGTATTGTGCATTAAAAGAGAGCTGGCATGGAGAACCCAGAAGTATCAGTCCTCTCTAGGAAATGCCGAAAACTATATAGCTTTATGATACAATAGATCATTATATCTTGCTGAAACATTTGGAGGCGGAGGCACAAGTGGGTATCGAGGGATGTGCCCTGCACTGGTTTGAATAGTTTCTCATGGAACAGACTGAAAGGGTGCAGTTGGAGACCAGCTATCTCCAGAGTTGGAACTATCTTGCAGGATTCCACAGGGCACAATCTTATCTCCCATGTTATTCAATTTCTATGTAAAGCCTTTAGGAGAACTTATTTGTTGCTATTGAATTGGGTGCCATCAATATGCACATGACACCCAGCTCTATATTTAACTATCCAAATCACCACGGGATGCAGTAGAGATCTTGGGTAACTGCCTATTTGCAGTAGAATACCTCGAGGTATGCTAGCATTGTAGTCCCAAGTCTTTATTTTTCACCTTGCTTTCTTGGGTTCATTCTGAGGCTCAACCCTTTCTAGTTCAAGGAATGTACATCTGAATGTAAGCAGAAGCTGTGTATATGAACTGACATTTTGGTGACACATTTGTAAGAAAGGTTCACGATAGGAACATGATACATCATAAAAGATTCTGCCAGTCATTAATGAACAATTATATGCAGAGCTTCGGCTATTCCATGTTTCTATTCTATTTCTCTTGTAATTCACCTTCTTTGGAACTCAGGATCCCTGTAAACGACATCTCTTTCTCACTTGCAACAGTGTCTGAAAACATATTGCTTCTCCTGAGCCTTTAAACATGGATTTCTGCTTTCTCTCGATCATCATCCCATATTTAAATTGCAAGCCTGTTGACAATGTTAATCCATTACTTAATTATTGTATAATGCCTAGCCTTATGTAAAAGTAGTACAACTAGTAGTAATTGTAGAAATAGTAGTCATAGCCTCGAGGAGTTAGCTACGCCCTCTGGCAGATTTCTGAAAGAGGAATTAATTTCTTTCCATTTCATGTTATGTTGCAGTTTCTAAAATTCAAATTATAAAAAGGAAACAACATTTCAGAATATGAGCAATCTGGTGTTGATTCCATTGTAAGCATAAAGAATGGGACACATTGGCTTCCTGTCAGGTGCATTTGTTTTGAAAGGATGAGAGTGTTTACCACATCTAGTCATGTTATTGGATTTTGTTGGCATCTCTGTGGTGACATAATTTAAGCACAACAGTCTACAATCCCACTTAAACTAAAAAAAGGAAATATGCTATCTGTATTCCTTTATGGATTGGCTGTTTAGGAAGAAAAATAATACTCAGGCTGCATCTGCATGAGGATTTTAAACATGATATTTATCAGTAATGGTGCCATGTGGTGACATTAAATATATTGTTAAAATTTATTCAGTTCATGCTATAAGCATTTTTATTCACCCTTTGTCATATAGTGTAAATCTATTTTTTTTTTAAACTTGCATGTAGCTGCATTGCAGACCAGTGCCAAAGGGAGAGGAGAGCTAGGGGGCAAGGTGACAAAATACACTATACAATCATGATGGAGTTAAAAGAGGCCACAACTTTATTGATTTACAGCACATGGAGCATTGGTGCCACATAGGGAACAGATCTGAGCATCCCAGCCTGTTGACAATGTTAATTGCTACGCTCCCTCAGACCCATGAGATGACAGTTAGTGGAATGCCACATGGTTGTACATGTCTGAGGCTTGGGCAGCTGTCTCCATGATGGCTGTTGCTCATGCCCATTCCTTTCAAGATGCAGGCAGTTCACTCCATGCTATGGCCACTTATGCCTGCCCCATCCATGGTACATTTCGCACTCGGTTTTTAGAGCGCGTTTGTACCTGTTCCACATCCCATGTTTGCAAGGTTTTCACACTTAAAAGCAGTCATGGGATGCAGTCCCGCTTTTTGTCCGCTGTATCCCCGATTTCCCCCCCTGCGGACATACCCCGATGTTTTTTTAAGTTCGCTGCTGACTGGCAGCTGGCCCGCATTTTGCTAATGTGAACACTTTTGCCTCCTTTTTGCTTCTCTCCCCCCCCCTCTCCTTTTCCCTGGGAGCTGATTGGTTTGTTCAGAATTAACCACTCCCACCCTCCTCAGCTCTCTGAACTCCTTGTCCACCATTTTTTTTAGTAAAGCGAGCTGAGGGTCATAAGGCTGCTTCTTCGTTGGTTTCCTTCCTCCCGGTATGCATGCTGTTTTATTTTTTTTCAAAAGCCAGGAATGATTCCTAAGCTTGCTGCTAATTCCCTGCTAGCTTTAAAATCAAGGAAAGTGTTAAATAGCTGCTTTCTCCTTCCTCCCTTAGGGTATGCACACACATTCTTTTTTTTTTAAAAGACAAGAATGGGTTGCAACGTTGTAATGTTCCTGCACTTTCTTCCTGGCTTTAAAAGCCAGGAAAGGATTAAATGGCTGCTTTTCCCTCCCTCCCAGGCATGTTTCAGACTTTGCCAAAGAGGGGGAAAAAACCCAAGCATTTTGCACAGCCCTTTGGAAACAAGCCTCTGCTTCCTGGGAGGAGATTAATCGGCAGCATTTTAACCCTTTCCTGGCTTGATTTAAAAAAATGAGAGTGGTACATGTTTTCCCCCAGAACTCTGCCACCAATTGCCTCTCCGGTGGGCAGGGGACAGCCCAATCAGCAAAAAGGGGGGAAGGGTTCCAACATTGCAACGTTACTACACATGCTGAATTTTTTTTAAAAAAGTGTGACGTGAATTGCAAGGCCCCAAAAGCCCAAAATTGCACCGAGGTTTTGAAATGAAGCACAGACACCAAATCGAAATTGCAGTGGACAGTGTGAAATGAACAGGTGCAATGCCGAAGCCACTGCGATTGGGGTGAATGCTCATAAATGGCGGTTTAAACCGTAAGTGCGAAAAGGGTCCATGGTTCAGGCAACTGTTTCCAGGCAGCAGCTGCCCACTTGGGCTTGCCTTGTCTGGGGCTTGGGCAACACTTACAATCCAATTAAGTACTGAACATGTTATGTAATTATACACATGATAAAAGAATGAATAAATGGTATTTTTCTTCTGTCTTACCAAAAAGCTGAATTACAAAAACTTTTCAAAAGGACCACAAATTGAACACAATGGGATTTACTTGCAAATTAACATCATGCAAGGGATCAGGAAGTAGCACTCATAATACCCAATTTGTTAGTACCAACTGCAATTCATAAAACTAACACCAACAGTAAGACCACGGTGCTGCTCCTGTTTCTCCTGCCGCATCCTGAGGATGTGAAAAAGCAAGGTGGTAGCAACAGCACCTGCTCCTCAATGACAGCAACACAAGCAACACTGCTGTGGTTTATTAGCAGGGCTGGGTCTGCAGTGATGGTGACACCACTGCCATTTTTCAAAGGGGCTTCTTCCCCCTCCCAATTGCTGCAACCCTTTGCTTTTTTTCACATATTTGGGATGTATACTTCTTTATGTTATTTGTTTGTTTTACAAAATTATACTTCACCTTTGTGCCTCCGTAAGGGCCACTACGGTCGCTAACAACAAATTAAAAACATACATTATAAAATCACATCTTAAAAACCATTAAAACCAACAAAAACATATCATTAAAATAATTTAAATTCAAGCTAAAAAATAAATATATAAAACCAAAATGAAAACATTGGGCAAGAAAAAAGGAGTCACCAAGGGAAAGCCAAGCTAAACAAAAAAATTTTCATCCACTTGCAGAAAATAGTAACAGAAAGGAATAGATGAGTATCCCTGGGCAGAGAGTTCTAGAGTTTTAGCACTATTACTGAGAAAGCCCTCTCCTGGGTTGCCTTCTGCCTGACCTCAGAGGGTGGGTACACATGAACCAGAACTTCAGAAATGACTGTAATGATTGGGTAGGTTCATAAGGGAGTAGGCAGTCTTTCAGGTATGTTGGTCCCAAACCATATATGACTTTGTAGATCAACAACAGGAACTTGAGTTGTGCCCCAAAACAGCTTGGGAAGCAGTGTAGATGGGCCAAGAGCAGAGTGATATGGTTCAGTCAATGTCCTCACTGCAGCATTCTGCACCAATTGAAGTTTCCAAACATTTTTCAAGGGCAGCTCCACATAAAACACATTGTAATGATGGATATAACCAGGCTATACACCACAGTGGGCCCAGATATTTTCTGCCCAGGAAAGGCCATAGCTGGCTAACCAATCAAAGTTGGTAAAATGCATTCCTGACCACAGTTGCCACCAGTTACCAGCAACAGGCCTGCATCTAAGACTACCTGGACATGTTCCTTCAAGGGGACTGCAACTCCTTCCACAATGGAGTTCCTTCATCAGATCTACCTCTCATCAGTAGCATTTCTATTATGTTAGGATTAAGCTTCCATTTGTTAGCCCACACCCACTCCAAAACTTCCTCCAGGCACCAGTTTAGGGTTTTTACAGATTCTTCAGAATCAGCCAGAAGTGCAAAACAGAACTGATGAGAACAACACATATTGATAACTCAGCTCAAATCTCTGAATGACCTCACCCAACAGTTTCCTATACATGTTAAAGTGCATAGGAGACAAGATGGAGCTTTGTGGTACCCCAGAAGCCATTGGCCAAAGGCTGAGCAGCAGTCCTCCGGCACCACCTTCTGAAACCTACCCTTCAGATAGGAATGGAACTGCCACAAAACTGTGGCTCCCAATCCCAGCCCAGAAAAGTGGTCCAGAAGGATACCATGACCAATGGTACTGAAAGCCACTAAGAAGTTTAAGAGAATCAGCAGAGTCGCATTATTTCTGCCCTTCTCCTAGCACAGGTTTGAAACAAGGCTGTTTCAGTCCTATAACCAGTCCTGAAACCAGATGGGAAAGGATCCAAATAATGTCACCTTTTCTGCCTTTCTCTAGTGGGAATTCACATATAATTAGTCATGAAAAGGGTCCAATGAAATTTGAGGTTGCAATGAGTTTAGCAAAGTCAAGACTTCAGAATTTGCATTGCATTGCAATCTTAATAGGCACTGGAACTCTTTGGGTAACATTGTTCCTGAGTCTCAGTAGTGAAGTGGAAAGTCATCTCACAGTAAGATCAACACCCTCCCCAAACAGTGTGATGGTTCTACAATGTGTCTTTTCAATAAAGACTAGGCTTATTTTGTGACACAGCTGTTTTGTGATGCTGTGGTAGACGTATATCCTCATTTGCTATTGACATGCTTGAGGAAGACACTTGCAGTGATTCATCGAGATGTCTGCCTTATGTGCTAGCTAGGTTATTTCAATAATAGCTTTCTTTCTTATGCTTATAGTGACTGTAGAAGGGGGGATTACTTTCTCTCCTAAGAAGCCACATTGTGGCAACTAGGAAGACATCAAATGTCATCTTGGTGTTCATGTAAATGGGGCCATTTACACTATTATTTGGTGCAGTAATTACTAGATTCTCTTCTGTTAGTGCTACTCTTTCTTTATGTTTTTGTTTTAAAGGAGGAAGAAATAACAGCTTGTCGCTTTGAAAGCAAATAACACTCTTTAAAAGCTGTTACTAGGCAACCTTTGCAGCTTGGGTGGGATGCATTTGAACTCATATCTGAACAAACCCAAACCCTCAGTGAATATTTTAGCTTTTTAGGACTACAGGCATAATTCTATAAAGAAAAGATGTCCAACATTATATACAGTAGCAATCCTTCTTAAAATCCTTCAAGGCACAGAAACAGAGTTATAGGTTTCCATACTGATTCACCTGGGTCAGCTTTATAGAGCAGCTGTAATAATCAGCTTGTTCGTATATCTGTTAAGTGACAGAGTAAGATCTGGGTCCAGTGGCACTTTAAAGACCAACTAAATTTCCAGAGTGTGAGCTTTCGAAAATCAAATCCCCCTTCATCAGATATTCTTCTACTACAGACCAATACAACTACCCCCCCCCAAATTATTAAGTGATGGAGTATTAAAGGTAAGTGCCTCTACTTACATAAATCAGTGTGAAAACCAAATTCTCTAAAGAATCCTGAGATCCACTGAGACATCTGACACCCCCCTGCAGATCCTGCAATCCACTGTTGTCATATTTATTTAAAATATTTCTATGCTGTCTTTCCACCCAAATAGGGTCCCCAAGGTGGCAAACATCAAAACATTTCAACATTAAAACAAGATTTAAAATAAAGTATATATAAAATAATGCAATACAATATAAACACACATAACACCAAACCAAGGTTGAAACAAAAAAGTTAATATTGTCCTCTCCAGATTTTGTGGAATGATTGCAGACTAATGATAATAATGACACTTGCCCATGGATGACTAGCAGTGGGAAAAAGAGCAGGGAATTTGCCTCTCTATGGGACTGCTCACAGAATATGTAGAGTATATGCCTGGGGGCATATAACTCCTATGACCCCTATGAACAAGTTAGAGATTCAGAAACATAAAATTTATTGCCAAGCAAGTGTTGATGACTTAAAAACCAGTCTATTGTGCTCTGTAAGCAACACTGTGGCTTCCTAGACTGATATATGACACATATAATGAAGTGTAAAATATTGTTATTGGTCTAATTCATTCTCACTGCATCTTCAAAAATGGCTTTTGCCTTTTAAGTATTTCACATAATACAACAATATTGTTGAAGCACTGGCACAGTAGCAAGAACGGCAGCTACTCACAGAATTGATCTTAAAGGTAATAGAGAATAACTAGAGGCAGAATTTATAAGCTGAAGAAAGATCAACATCCTGGAGAGACAAAAGCTTCATTAACTAAAAAGCCAGAGGTAAAGGGGTGCTGAATTCAGCTTCTCTCAATCAGCACTGAGAGATATGGATCATAAAGGGGACATGATGTATTCATAATCAAGTGCTTTTGAGATTCTGAGTCTAAAGAAAATATTTTTCCCCACTCCTTTTACTCTCCATAGCAACAGAAAGTCATAAAACTCATAATTTCTTCCTAGTGTAACTATAGGTCAATGTCAAAACACAAAGCCGAGAGGCATCATTATAATGCACATATGACTGGTATTGTGCTCTGGTGGGGGGACTGTGCCAGTCCAAAAGAATCAAATTATTCCTATTTATATAACTTTCTTTCCTGTGCAGCCTAGATATAATATAGAAGACAAAGGCACTTAGCCTGTCCAGTCTTGTTGCATCATCAGGCCAAGGGCTAAGATAAGGGTATGGATCACGTGGATAGTCATTCAAAGGTGACATCTACTGTTCACTGGATTCTCTACTTAATCATGGCAGGTTCTTGGGACATCTTCAGGGTAGACTCTGGAGACCTCCAAATTCAAGCTAATGGTATGGCATTGACAGTCAGCTGTAGGGGGTGGATGCAACTCGAGCAAGTGACATAAGGATGGATTTTATTTTGAACTTTTCACACAGAAGGTGATGAAAAGTGTGTGTATATAATTATTTTATATCCTACTGCTTGTGTTATATTTTGATCTAAAATGTAGAAGGACCTGGGGTTTCCTTTTAAAATGGTCCTTCTATTCAAATTCCTGGGCTCTTTTGCTTTCATTGTTTGCAGTTGAGAATGTCTAGGAGGCAATTCATTAAAATGGCAAGAAAAAGCTTTTCAGGTTTTCAGATATGCTGTATTCCAAAACAGAGGGGTTTCCTCCCCCGCCCCCATATTTCCTCATAATTGTTTGCCCTTTGGATGGCTGTTTTATAGGGTTTCCAGGTCCCCCTGGCAGCCATTGGGAGATCAGAATGGTAGGAAGGGGTCTTACAACGATCAGTTGCATATATGCTCCTGCACCCCACACATTAATGTTGCTTCTGGAAGTGACATAATTGCACAGGGTGCAGGAAGACAAGTGCACTTCGTATTTTGGACTAATGATTTAAGAATTATTTAAGAATTGTCCCTTGTGCGATGCTGTCACTTCTGGTGTATGTGCTCAAGAGAGTCTTTGTCCAAGATGCCTGATGATGGTGGATAATCTCTGGATGTCTTGTCTCTCCTGCTGATCATCAACAATCACTGAGCAGAGAAGCAAATCATCAGGACTTGGGCTGCCACCAGTGGGCACCTGATGAGCCAATTTTATTATGATATGACAACTCTGGAATATAAAATCTAAATTATTTAAAGGTGTTTGATAACAGACTCCCATACTATGGAAAGCATAATAGATAACATTGGCCTAAATCAAAAAGGTGTCATTGGTTTCTTATTGAGAGATCTCTCAGATTTCCTGATCAACTTTCCACATAAACATTAACATTTTATAATTTTTTCCTAATAGGTGTCTTAAATTTCCAGTGATTATTTGTTCAAAGGTGGTTTTCTTTCTTAGGTTGCTTCCACATGTCCTTAATGAGATGGCCTGCTAACAGAACTTTGGCGGGTTATCTCACTCATTACATAGGCCATCGTCTCCCACGCGCGAGCAGGTTGTCGTGATCCCGGGTTTTGAGCGGTTTTTGTGAAACTTTTGTTCCGTTTTCATTTTTGATGCCGCTTTTTTCACATGATTATCTAATGTATCAATGCATCTGGAGGCTTTTTTGTGCTTTTGAAGTGCCCTCCCACAAATCTCCAACCCCTCCTCTTGCCATTACCCCTCCCACACAAGTGTCTGGCTCACATGCACGATCATATAAGTCCTCCTTTTTTTTTACTTTTTAAAACAGTCCTTGCGCTATTACGGTGCAGTGCTTGCTACATTGGATCACTCAGCAATCGGACTATCTGTTTAGGAACAACATTGGGAACAGAATGCCACTTCTGATTTTATTTCAAACTAGCATTAAAGCCTGTTATTTTGGAAAATATAACAGCTCCTAGTAGCACTTCCCCCACCCCCGCGCCTTTCCCCGCGGCAGCAGTCAAGAGGGGGATGGGGAAGAAAGCAGGGGCTCCCTCCTCCTCTGATCCCTCAGACACTGCTTGGCTTGTGGCTGGCCCTCCCAAGACCCCACGGAGGTGGCAGGGAGCACCACCCCCACTGCTGTGGGACATTGGGAGGGCCTCGCTGCCGCACTGAGGCTTCCTGCAGCCTGTGCTGAGCTCTTCAAGGCCTCTGGAGGCCCCAAGGAGGCAGCGGAGAGGCTTCTTATTCCTGCGTACTGTGCCTCTGGGGGGCTAAGAAGTGAGTGCTAGGGAACATGGTTTGCCTTTTATATAGTAGGATATGAAATCGTGCAGTTGTGCTACTCTACTGTTCACATACTTATTAAACACTTTTCCATTTAAAATGTTGGGAAATCAACGGTAGAGAATGGAGTACTACACATGCCCAGTTTCTCCAGAAACTGAAAGACAGGACAACGATATAGCACAATCCTGCACGTGCTCCCCCCACAAAAGGAAAGTTGGGCAGGACTGCACTATCATCATCATTTTTTTTTTAATAAAAATTTTTATTGGAATTAGAAATATTTGGTCATTTATAACAATCAAAATACTCTAATATTCCAGTTCTAACCCCCTCCCTTTCCCCCCCCGTTTGTTGACTTCCAACAGTTTTCCAACCCTTTGTCTATTCTTCCCCTACTCATTTCAACTTATTTTGTCAATTAAACATATACTTTCACACTCTTCTAAGCTAATCTATTATAACACAGTGCTAAGTCAGTTTCCCTTCACTTATCAACTAACTAATATATTCCTGGCATATTATTCAATAGTAATAATACTGGTAATATTCTCAATATCCTGTACTCTAACTTATTCATTCTAATGTCATCAATATGGGACAAACAATTTATCCCTCCCTATACATAACTTGAGTACTCATAAGTGATGAATACATTTATAAGTCAACCAATTTAACTTATACTCTATATGTTACTCTTTACTTCCTCTTATATCTCTTATCTTTATAACATAAAGTCAATCAATTTGACTCGTATTCTACACATTTCTAAATATAACTATAAACACAATATACATTCGACATAAGTCAATCAATTTGACCCATGTTCTGCACATTTCTAAATATCGCTATAACCAAAAATACCTTCAGCATAAGTCAATCAATTTAACCTATATTCTATATGCTACTTCTCATTCCCTCCCTTCTTGTATTCATGAATTTTAATTCTGTTAATTCTCAATTACACCCCTATCTGCCAGCAACATAATTAATTAATTAATTTCTATTCTTATATATCACATAATAACTATTACTCAATACTGTATAGAATAATCAAATACAATAATTGCTTAGTAATTCTTCTTTAACTCTCCTCCCCCCGGTATAGACACTTCTCTCTTCTTTTGTTTTTCTTCAATAATTTTCAAACTGCCACAGTTCTCCTCCCACCTCCCATTTTTTCACCAAATATTGTTTCAGCTTCTCCCAATCTGTGTTAAACTGTCCTGGATCAAGGTCTCTTAGTTTTCTTGTCAGTTTATCCATCTCCGCCATGTACAGCAATTTGTAAATCCAGTCCTCGATAGTTGGCACTTCTTGTACTTTCCACTTTTGCGCATACAAAAGTCTAGCCGCTGCTGTCATGTAAAAAAGCAATGTCCTATGTTGTGCTGGAATATCTTCCATTCCCAAGTTCAGTAGCAGGAGTTCTGGGTTCTTATTAACTTGAAACTGTAAAATCTCACTTATTACTCTTATTATTTCCCCCCAGTACTGCCTGACTACCTCACAAGTCCACCACATATGATACAAAGATCCTTCATGCTTTTTACATTTCCAGCATTTATTAGACGTGTTCACATTCCCTAGCGCAATTTTCTTTGGTGTCAGGTACCAACGATAGATCATTTTGTAGACATTCTCTTTAATGTTAGTGCATGTCACTAACATTAATGTTAACTAACTAACACTAACTAACACTAACTAACACTAACTAACTAACACTAACTAACACTAACTAACACTAACTAACACTAACTAACACTAACTAACACTTAATGTTAACTAACTAACACTAACTAACACTAACTAACACTAACACTAACTTTAATGTTAGTGCATGTCACTAATCTCACTTATTACTCTTATTATTTCCCCCCAGTACTGCCTGACTACCTCACAAGTCCACCACATATGATACAAAGATCCTTCATGCTTTTTACATTTCCAGCATTTATTAGACGTGTTCACATTCCCTAGCGCAATTTTCTTTGGTGTCAGGTACCAACGATAGATCATTTTATAGACATTCTCTTTAATGTTAGTGCATGTCGTAATCTTCAAAGTATTTTTCCACAAGTATTCCCACGCCTCCATTGTTATTTCTTTATTAAAATTTATAGCCCACTTCACCATTTGCACCTTAACTACCTCTTCTTCAGTATACCATTTTAACAACACTTTATAGACCTTTGAAATTTCCTTTTTGTCTTCTTGTAAAATTACTTCCTCCAAGTCCGAGTTCTCCATTCTTATCCCTCCCTTGGCACAATCCGATTTATAAAGGTCTCTGAGCTGTCTATATTGAAACCAGTCATAGTTTGGAGACAACTCTTCTTGCGTCTTTATTCTTAATTTAGAAAATTCTATTTGTGTTATCTCCTTATACGTTAAACACTGTTGTTCATTATCAATAGTTCTCGGATCTATCACTTCATAAGGAACCACCCAGGAGGGAATTCCTTCTTGTAGGTAATCTCTGTACTTTTTCCATATTGTGAAGAGGCTTCTCCGAATGTAATGGTGTAAAAACATAGAGTCCGCTTTTACTTTATCATACCATAAATATGCATGCCATCCAAATATTTTTTTATATCCCTCTAAGGCCAGCAATTTGCAATTTTTAAGCATCATCCAGTCCTTCAGCCAAACCAAGCAGATTGCCTCATAGTAAAGTCTTAGGTTGGGCAGTTGCATTCCGCCTCTCTCTTTCGCATCCTGTAACACTTTCATTTTCACTCGAGGCTTTTTGCCTGCCCAAACAAAGTCCGATATCTTTCTCTGCCATTTCTCAAACTGCTTGGAGTCCCGAATAACTGGTATTGTCTGTAACAAAAACATCACTCTTGGCAGCACATTCATCTTGACTGCTGCAATTCTTCCCAACCATGACAAATTCAATCTATTCCATTTAATCAAGTCTCGCTCTATTTGAGTCCACAATTTCTCATAGTTATTCTTGAATAGATCTATATTCTTTGCAGTCAGTTCAATTCCCAAGTATTTCACCTTATTTGTTACTTCACAGTCTGTTATTTCCATAAGTTGCTGTTGTTTTTGTTTAATCATATTTTTACACAGTATCTTTGACTTCTTTTTATTTACAAAAAAAACTGCCAAATCTCCAAATTCTGTGATTTTTTCTATTACCCTTGGCATGTTTTCAATTGGATCTTCCACAATTAACATTATATCATCTGCAAATGCTCTGACCTTATAGGAAAAGTCTTTTATATTTATTCCACGGATTGCATTATCTTCTCGGATCTGTATCATCAAAATTTCCAAAACCATTATAAACAACAGTGGAGACAACGGGCAACCTTGTCTTGTACCTTTGCCTATAGTCAATTTCTTAGTCACCTCGTCATTCACCACAATTGCTGCACTCTGGTCTCTGTAGATTTCTTTTACTGCTCTGATAAATCTTTCTCCCAACTGTAGCTGTTCCATAGTGGCGAACATAAAATCCCAGTTCAAATTGTCAAAAGCTTTTTCAGCGTCCACAAAGAAGAACCCAACCTCCTTATCACAACGCCTATCATAATATTCAATAGCATTTATAACTGTCCTTAAATTGTCTCTAATTTGTCTATTTGGTAAAAAACCAGCTTGTTCTTCCCCAATAACTTCGGATAGCCATCCCTTTACTCTTTCCGCTAAGATCTTCGCAAAGATCTTATAGTCATTGTTAAGTAAGGAAATAGGTCTGTAATTTTTGACGTTAGTCAAGTCCTGTCCTTCTTTAGGGATCAATGATATGTTAGCTTCACTCCAAGTATCTGGAATTCTTTGGTCTCTCATAACACCATTGATCACTTCTTTTAGGAATGACACCAGTTCATTAACCATTACTTTGTAAAATTTAGCTGTGAGTCCATCAGGCCCTGGCGCCTTACCCAGATTTGTTGACTGTATTGCCTTCCTTATCTCTTCCTCTGTCACTTCACTATTCAATTTATTTCTCCATTCTTCCGAGATCACTGGGAGCCTCATTTTCCCCAGATATGTCGCTATTGAATCTTTATTCACCTCTTTTTTATTATACAATTTAGCGTAAAATTTGTAAAAGGCTCTACTAATAGCAGTCTGTTCCAGATATACTTTATTATCCTCACATATTTTATTTATTGTCTTCTTCTCCTTTCTCTTCTTCAATTGCCATGCCAAATATTTCCCAGGTTTATTTGCTCCTTCAAACGACTTTTGATTCATTCTCTTCAGATTCCATTCCAGTTCTTTATTATTCATTGCTGTCAACTGTTCTTGTAAAATTTTAATGTCTTGGTAAATTTTCTTCTTCCCTGGTCTTTTCTTTAATAGTATTTCTTTGGCTTTTATTTTCTCTGTAATCTCCTGTCTCTTCTCCTCTTGTTTTTTCCTGGCTCTTCCGTTTAAGTCCATTAGTATGCCTCTAATTACTGCCTTATAAGTATCCCATACCCTGTTGGTTGGTACTTCTCGATTCATGTTGTATTGTATGAAGAACTTAGTTTCCCTTCTCAACGTCTCCAAGTTTTCTCCCTCTTGCAACAAGTCCTCATTTATTCTCCATCCTTTCCTCTTAGTTCTTTTCCCAAACTTCCACATAATTGGATTGTGATCTGAGCCTACCATAGGCATTATTTCCACCTCTTTAGTCCATAACACTAAGTCCTTTGAGGCCCAGATCATGTCAATTCGTGATAAAGTAGAGTGTCTTGCGGAAAAAAATGTGAATTGTCTGCTCTTGGGATTCTGTATTCTCCATACATCTTCCAAAGTTTCCTGCTGCATTAATGCAAAAAAAGTTTTTGGTAGTAGTCCTCTTTTCTTTTGTGCAGTTGCTGATTTCTTATCCTGCTCCAAATTTGTAACTCCATTGAAGTCTCCTGCAAGAATTATCTGGTCGTAAGAAAGTTCATCTAATTGCTTCCTCAAATCCTCAAAGAAGCTTTCTTTTGCTCCATTTGCACTATCATCATTTGTGACGAGTTGCAGAAAGAACGTGCTTTCTGTTTTGGAACCTTTTTTCCTTCCACATGAGGATGCTGCATATGGAAGGTGAGTTATGAAAGCGGATTGGGAAGACTCGGCTTCGGGACAGAGAAAGCCCGAAAAAAAAGGAGCATGTGGAAGTGACCTTAGTCAACCCCCTTTGTTGGCTATTCTTTCAATTTAGATAACATTCGATGATATAACAACTATAAAATGTGTTTTCCTTCTTCTTGAAGCACTTGCCAGGATTTTATTTTTCCTTGTTTGTTCATCATACACGCTTAGATAATCTGGTCAAATTTCTTTCTTGTACTATTATCACAGTAGATATCTACTAGGGATGTCAGCGGAGAGCTTATTCTATTTCTGCATTGAAACTATATTCTTAATAGACTATCTCTCAAGATATGATTACCACCTTGTTTTTGAATTATTTTTAGTGATCTCTATTTATGAATTTATAGTTATGTGTTCTTTCTTTAATGTTGATTGTCTCCAGTTTAACATTCCTTTGATTTTAGTTTATAATCCAGTCTGACACCCAGACTAGTGCAGCTACTTGCCGATATAATTTGATATTTGATACAGTTAAGCCTCCTTTTTTAAATCCTGTAACACTTCATATCTTATTCTTGGCTTCTTTCCTTGCCATACAAAATTATTGATCATTTTTTGCCATTAAAAAAAAATCCTTTTATCTATATGAACTGGTAGCATTTGAAACTCAAAAATTGAAATATAAATAAATAAAAAAATAAAATCAACTTGGTAATATATTCATTTTGACTGTAGAGATTCTTCCTAAGCACGAAATGTTCAGTCTTTCCTATCTTTGTAAATCTTCCATGATGCTTGCCCAAACTTTTTTTATAATTGTCTTTACAGAGATTATCATTTTGTCCTTTTATATATATATTCCCAAACATTTTAGTGATTTTTTTAAAGTAACAACATATTCTATTATTATTTCTCTCCTTCTTCTGTTTTGGTTGCTGCTAATAACATTATCTTTTTTAAAAAATTCAATTTATATCCAGAATAAGTTCCAAATGTAATTATTTGTTCCATTTTATATTTTTAGGGAGATATTTTTTTTTACTACAGATATAATGACAGATATTACTGCAGATAAAATCCTGATATTTTGTCTAATTTTTATAGCCAACATTTCCATTGCCAAAATAAATAATAATGGTGATATTGGACATCCTTGTCTAGTTCCTTTTGCTATTTCAATTTTTTTCTATTAGAGAGCCATTTATTAAAATTCTAGCTTGTTGGTTTATACTTTGCCTCCAGTTTAGAAATTCCGTTCCACAGTTCATATTTTGTAGAACTTTAATTAAAAATGGTCTTCTCTGCATCTAGGAACATAAATGACGGGTTTTTCCCCCTTTTCTCCTTGCATATTCAAGTCTGGAGATCAGTTATAATTCCAGGAGTTCTCCAGGCCCCACCTGGAGGTTGGCAACCCTCGTGCATATCCTGTGGCATATTCTGAATTTAAAAAAAATTCTGCAACTATATGTAAAAGTTCAATATGAAGGGGTCTAATTGTACAGTATACTTTTCCTTGGTGTGTCCCTAGTCAGTAATGGCTGCCAATCTGTATCAGAAGGGTTTTTTCATCTGCGAAGCTGTAGTTCCTCTCACATTTATTTTTACACCTTAAAAAATAAAGTAACTTAAAAAAAAAATTAAAAGCAAATGTACCCAAATCCCGCTGGGCAAAAAAACTGCTACACAATCCCTGTAACTTCGGATGAACTGTCTAGAAAAACCCTTCCTTGAACTTTCTACTAGGCAATCAATTGCCTCATGAACAAGAACTGCTCTGATTGGTTGCCTTCATGTACGCAAGTAACTAATGCCTTGAAAGCACATAACAGCTCGTACATAGTCACTGACCTGTTTGCAAGATGTGCAAGCTATTTTCCACCAAACTGAACAAATCTAGGGCTCTGCTCACCCTAATCACAGGCATCGAACATGTTAGCTGCAACATTCATGACATAACCTTGGATGTAAGTTCATTTAACTAAGCCTGCTTTTTATGGGTTTAGTCACAGAGGTTTAGAGCCTATCTAGTCAAAAGAATGCAAAAACTGACGTCTAAAAGGGTGACTGTTGCTTGAAATGGACATGGCCTGTAGTGTATAATTCTCTTTGTGTTTTACTGAGCATTTGCTGAATAATAGCTTTTATGTGTTTTCAAGATGTTTGACATTCTACTAAATCCTTGTTGCTGAGGATATGTCATCCTTATCCAGACAATAAGTCATTCTTGCTCCATTTAAAAGTTACATTTTATTGAATACACAAATGCTACATTTGGTCCACATTGCAGTGATCTTGGAGGATGAACTATGCAGAGGGCATGAAATTAGCAACTACTGTTAATACCCCAACTTTATTTGGGATAAGTTAAAGAACTAAAGTAATAGAAATGGTACAAAAATACAAACAAAATAGCTGAGAATAAAAGAGGAGAAAAGATCTCTGAGGATCTTGGTCATCAGGCAACTGAGAACCATCAATGTCATGCAAAGAGACACAGGTTTATTTGTTTTTTAAATCTGGACATGTGCATTGCTTCTAGCTGAGATATGAAAGGGGGTAAGGTTGAAAAACAAAATGCAGCTCTGGGAGGATTAGAATTCATAGCTTCTGGTTTTAAAACGTAATATTTAAGCACGATGATGTATTTTTTGACTGGCATTAAATACTTTTATTTGATTTTTCAAGACTTTTTAAAGATAACAAAGAAAAGCTTATTATTAAGAAAAGGAGTGCTTATCTTCTCCACCAGTGGTGCCATACACTAGGCTAAGGCCAAACCTTGTGGTGAAGTCCACAGGCTCTGACACATCTAGACAGCTTGTTTTGCAGGCCTCCTTATCTTTGCATTTACTATGATTCGTCTAGGGGGCTACACACAGTCAGCTATTCTGTCGGGACTCTGCCTATCATCTACAGTCACCTAAACTGCAGCCTGCTAAGCATCAGACCCCAAATAGGAATGATGCTGTCGCAACCCCTTTGCCGTCTCAAGCTTGTGCTGTCCTTCCCCTACTCTGAGGTAACATTTTCCTCCCAAAGCATATGAAGCCGTTTTCTGGGCTGGGAAGTCTTCAGTAGCATGGTTGTGTTGGTAGAGCTTTAACTTTCTTTATTGTTAATTCCTTAAGGAATGTATACGTTGAGATATTACCCAGCCACGTTTAAGTAGAGGGAAGAATGTTGCCCTTAGAAATGAAACTGGCACACTAGGCTTACTGATGTTTAAAAGATAACTAAAAGTGCTTCATAAACTTTAGGTTTTCCTGTAAGGGTACACTTTTCCCTTTCTTCCTCACACAGAGGACTCTCTGCCTGGTCCTCTCTGGTCAGATGCCAGGCTCTAACTCGCTAATTCTTTAGTTAACTCCAACTGTCAACTCCTCCTTCTGTTAGAACCATCAGCTCACCAGTCAGTTCACCATTCTAACCCCAGCTGCCATTCTCTTTCAGGCTAGCCACAGAAGGGAGAAGGGACCTGTCCCTTGACCTTCAAAATGTGCATGAGCTTTGATGTTCTTGGTTACAGTTAATTTAGGCTAATATTTTAATGCTTTGTAAAACAGGCACTCCACTGGACACCTCCCTCCAATCAGATGCAATGCTATTGACAACTACTCTTTGCATACAGTTATCCAGTTAGTTCTCTATCTATCTAACCATCCTGGAATCCAGTCCACAGTCCACCAGTTTATCCATCAGAACATCACAAGAAACCTTGTCAAAAGCTTTACTGAAATCCCAATAAACTACACCAACAGCATTCCTGCGATCCAGTAAGCCTGTCACTATATCATAGAAGGAGATGAGGCTGGTCTGGCAAGACCTCTTGGGGATAAATCCATGCTGACTTCCCTATATCACCATGTTGTCCATCAAATGGTTGCAAACTGACTTGTTTAATATCTGTTCCAGTATCTTCCCTGGGACTGAGGTCAGGCTGACTGGCCTGTAGTTCCCAGGCTTGTCCTTATTCCCCTGGGTGTTCCCCATCTGGCCCAGGGAATTTGTACCCATCCAGTGCAGCAAGGTGTTTCTTCACAACTTCTCTACTTATGTCAACCAGCAGCCTCAAAGCCATCCTTTGCCCACTACCATCTCTAGATGGGCCTGTTCACTCTTTCAGGGAGAAGACTGAGGCAAAGTAGGCATTAAACTTTTATGCTTTCTCTCTGTCCTCTTGTCAGAGTTTCCCCACTTCATCCAGCAATGGGGTTATCATCACCCCCTTCACCTTCTGTTTGCTCCTCACATATCCGAAGAATGTCCTTTTGTTGTGGCAAGCTCCCTGGCCAGTCTCAATTCATTTACGTTCTAAATATATTTAAATCAATGTTGATATACCATGAGTCTTAGAGAACAAGTAAGAAAACTTTTTATTGCCCCAAGCTTTAACTAAACAGTTAACTTTTTTAAAAAGTCAGAATTTGAACTGGCAATGTCTTTTATGTTATATAAGAATTTTTTTTAAATGACCTGTAGCCATGTATTTTCATTTATCCCAGTTTATGCACAAGGCTGCATAGAGGGTGAATTGCATATTTACAACTTGTGAGCAGAAAGTAACGTAAGACTGGCACAGTAAAGAAAGTGGCTGTTTTGGATTAGAAAGATGTTGACTCAGATCTCTACTTCACCTTCAAGATCATAGGACGATTAAAAAAGTAGGATCCCTCACTGTAAAAATTAAGCACTGATCTAATGCTATATGAACAGTAACTGATAGATTATGTATTCTGCAGATTCCTTTACCTCTGTGCCATTTCAGCACAAGTGTTTGTTCAGCACAGTTATGAACAGGGATTATATCAATAACCATCACAGAAGTGAACTGGGATCTTGTACATTTTCAGCAGCATCATATAGTTAATTCCACTGTATTTAAATGTTATATCTGATTCTGAACAATGGCCTCAATTTGTGGATCAAAAAATCTGTACAATGGAGCAGATTCTTATAGAATTTTGGATGTGGCAACCAGAATGATGTCACCATGTCCACTACATCACCGTTCCCCCCTTTCCTCCTGCTGCAAGAGCAGGAAGATCAGGAGAGAGATGGGGTGGGGAGGAGGGGTCTGCTATGGTGGGCAGCCTGGTATGCCTAGTCCTCATGAGCCCCACTTGTTAGTATTTCATACCTGGTTGATAGAAGAGCAATAATCTTTTGGAGGGAAAAAAGATTTTGCATTTTCCTGGTGACTACTGCTTGCCTAAATGATTGCTTCTATGCCCCTTTAATATTTTCTCAGCTTGTCTTATACATTAATAAATATATTGCTGTGATCAGCATCACTCTTGGCACTCCTTCCTTCAAAAGAAATTTGACTGTAAAAAAGATGTCTTCACACTGCTCAAGGAGCATTAAACAAATTCAACTCCAAATTTTGGGAGCCTTATGCAAGATGCTATCTAGTGTCCCTCACTTCATCCTCTATCACATCTGCCCTCTTTTTACCCTAACTGCCTGTCCATGAGATGAGTACCGGCAGGGCTAAAGAAAGCCAGCAAGAGTCAACTGCTGCCAGCACACGTGCTTTCTCTGTGGTAGCCTCCACCTTGTGGAATGCCCTGCCTGAGGAGGTCAGGAAGGCTCCCACTCTCCTGGCTTTTCACAAACTATGCAAGACTGAATTATTCATGAGGGCTTTCTACTCAGATTATAGGGCTGTATCATAAGAAATAGCTCAGAGCGATGCCATGGTAAGAGACAAGGGCTATGCTATCGGGTACTGTCTGTTGATGTTAAAGAAGTCATGTTAATTAGGTGCTCTTGTTGCAGAAAGATTTCACTTCTGTGTTCAGATTTATGCTGGTTTTCAAATCTTCTGCAGACATCCCCTATTGCATCTGTTCATTGAATGACCTCTTCTTCATATCATATTTTGTTCAGTGAACGTCCTAGCTATTGATTATATTGTATTGTCTTACACTGTGAAATCCACCTTGAGTCTCAGTGAGAAAGGCAGGCTATAAACAAACAAGCAAACATGTTATGAAAAAGAAAGGGAAGCTTCACATGAAACTACCATTTTTGGCAATAACTCCATGTTCCTTGTAACATTTAGGTCTATCGTAAAATAAATTGAAAGAGCACTCAGGACTGAAACCCTTTAAGAAAAAATGCCACATAAAACAATAATAGAAAATGCCAGGGAAAATACTATCATCATTTGAAAGGTGGCCACATTAATATGGCTATATGATATTTTGGATATCAGTCTACTTGAAGATAGAAACAATTCTCTTTAATATGGCCCAACTGGCTACAAGGAGGTGCCAGCCAGGAAGAAGTGGATTAACTTCTGTGTAAAACATGCCCAACCATTCACAATGTTAGCACCATTCCTCAGAAGGCACTTTACTCATGCAGGAAATTGAACATAGGCAGTAGATTGTGGTACCTAGCAGAGATTTGCTACAGGGCACTGATTTTCCATTATGACTGTTAAAATCCAGCCTGCTTAAATGACTTGTTTGAAAAGATATAGTGAGTGATGGTGTGTATGGGGAATATGAAAGAGTTCAAATAATGATGAAGTATTATGGATGGTCCATTCTCTTTGTTTTGATTGTAAACTAATAGCTACTGCCAAACTTGAACTGAAACAGATGTAGGTCTACATTTTCATACTGGAAAGCTAGTATAATACAGTTAGAATAGGCTTGATAAAAAATAGGCTTCAAATTTAGATTTATCCATGTAGCTAATTGGGTGGCTGGGCCAGTCACTGCCTCTCAGCCTGACCTAGAGATGCAAGGCCATTGTCTGGAATCTCCAAGAGGATTTAGCAGGTTTGGGCCATGTGTTCTGGTGTCATGCTGGTGTAGTAGGTCACTTACAGTAAAAAAACAGAAGTGACATCATGATGTAAGCGGTTACACTCTAGGATTTTCCAATAATTTTATGGGTAAATCATAGAGATTTTTTAGTAAATCCTAGAACATTGCCCTGACATTATGACATATTTTCACCGGAAGTGAAGTCATTCACTGGCTCAATACAAGTACCTGCCCATTACCCCCCTTATTTCTCCTGCTGGCCTTCGAGGTGCTGGAAGGCTTTGGAGGGGATGCCCAGGAGGGGCAGTTCTAGTCTACACTAATTCACAGAGTTGTAAGGATATAGTGCAGTAAAAGAGAAACATGTAAGTTGTGCTGAGGTCCTTTCAAGAAGGATCGAACTCAAATACTATATATAGATAACAGAAGTTACTGGTGTCAGATTTTTACAAAGGTTGGAACTAGGGCTGCCAAAAAGGGTAAGCTATTGGAACATTATTCTGGCAGTTTAGTTGTTGGAGGTCTGATGAGCCAGGCAAGACACTACTGGAGAATAGTAGCAGCATGGCTATTCTACGAGCATCTTCTGTGTTCTCCCAAGTATGAGGAAGCAGATTTGCCTTGGTGCATGTGATGGCTAAATGCAGATGATGAAGCTGTACTGCTGAAGCTAAAAAGGTTTGGTTCTGTGAAGTACCTTGATAGGAATCAGCTCAGAGTCTATGTAAATACCTCTAATCGTCTAAGAGGAAACCCAAGCTTAATAAATACATATAAAATTTATCAAATGAGCACCTGGCCTGAATATTTGCTCGATGTTTTACTTGTATTGAAGTGGAAGTAAATGCAGGGCTTTTTTTCAGCCGGAACATGGTGGAATGGCATTCCAGTACCTCTTGAGAATACCCACGTGAGTGGTGGCCCCGCCCCCAATCTCCAGAGAGAGATCAGTTCCCCTGGAGGAAATGGCCATTTTGGAAGGGGGATTTATTGCAGGGACATTTTTCTGGATCCTCATGGTAAGCCTACTCCTGCAAGGGAGGGGAAGCACGTGCGGCGGGAGGGTGGGGGAACAGCATGCTGGCCCATGCTGGGCGCTTCCCCCCTCTGCTCCATTGGGAAGGTGGGTTGGGATGCCAAACTCTGGCTAATGCTTCTCCGCCCTCCCCCACCAAGCTGGGCCCATCACAGTGCCCTCAGCTTTTGTCCCCTTTCGGTGTGTGTGTGGGGGGGGGGAGGGTGAGCCGAGCTGCAGGCCACGCAATCACCTGCTCCATGGCCCTTCCAGGCCACACTCCACAGGGCTGCAGCATGGCTCATCTGGGCTGCACATGCAGGTGCTGCTCCAGGCCACAGCGTGATGGTGCCTTGTGCCTTCTCACCTGGCCTTCCTGGGTGGAGCGGCAGAGGTCCCGGGCTATGGCTCAGCTGAGCAGTGTGCATGGGTGCTGCTTTGGGCTGTGACCTGATTGTGTGATGCGGGCTGTGGCTCAGCTGAGCGGGCACTGCTCCAGGCCGTGGCCAAATGGTGTCTTGTGGCCACTCACCCAGCCTTCCTGGGTGAAGCAGCGGAGGACCTGGGCCACAGCTCAGCTGAGCTGCGTGCACAGGCATTGCTTTGGGCCACGGCCTGATGGTGTGATGGGGATGCACCTTTCAGCATTCCAGGCTGCCCAGGGAGACAGCCAGCCAGGCCTGCAGCAGAAGGCTGCCAGGTAAGGGGCAGAGAGGTGAGCTAGTTTTCAAAAAGCTCATTTTTCAAGGGATAGCGAAGCAATATATGCTGTAGTTCCTCTCTTCTGTGTTGTGATTTTACTTTTGATTGGTGGATAATATGGAAAGGAAATGGAAAAAATCAGCAGGGGGGAGGCCACACTGTGTGCGATGATGTCACTTCCCAGAATTGATGTCATTGCACGATCCTGGGAGCATGTGCACTTTGCATATGCGTGCATGCGTGCATGTAGTGACAGGGTTGCCACCTCCCGTCAGTTGTCGTCCCAGGTGACAGTTGTACCACTTCTTTCCCCAGAAAAAGCCCTGAATAAATGTATAGATTCCATGACAAGTTTCAAACAAAATGTGCAAATTATGGTTTCTAAGTAAAATAAAAGCAACAATATTGACTGAGGTGATACAAACATTTTCTTCCTTCTTGCTTTTTCTGTATCTTCTTGCTCCTTCCTATTTTATGAATATTTCCTGATTAAATTTCTCTCTCTCAAATATGTTAAGACCCACCTTCTCTTTGCCTGTGCTTCAGGATTCTTCCCCTCCTTCCCATCTTTTATTTTTTACCAAGGAACTTCTCAGCTGCTATATTTTAGCATTGATTTGATCAATTCCTGCCATCTCTTCCCTGTCTGTCAGGCTGTTATTCCTTGTGCAGGGTCTCAAAATCTTGAGTAAAGTTTAGAACAGGGTCTAGTACATTTTATACACAAAATAGTGTGGTGAAGGTTACAATAGAAAAACCTGTTCAGTTTCCTGAAATAAGGGATTTTTATATTTTAACATTACATTTTTGTGGATCTTTTAACAAGGCTGTACCAGCCAAAGCAAAATTTTATGGTATGTTTTGTAGGCAGGCCTGCATATACTTTGTTATAAAGAAATTTACAACTAAAAAATATAGCAATTTTGTACCCAGTGAAGCTTACTTTTACAACCAAGATGAATGTAGATCAAACATGTTGTTGAATATTTGCTGATTTTGCTTAATATAAGTTACTGAGATGAGTAGTGCAGGGTATTAAAGAACTTGAATTCTGGAAATGTTGCTCTAGGGATCCTCACCTTAGGAATGTAAGAACAGACCTGCTGAGTCAGACCAGTGGTTCATCTAGGCCAGCATCATATTTCACACAGTTGCCAACCAGTTGCTATGGTGAGCCAATGAACAAGGCACAGAGATGAAAGCTATCCCCTAACCCCGCTTTAAAGCTATCTGTGCTTCTGGCTATCACTATGTCTACTGGCCATGAATTCCACCCTTTAATTAATAGGGTTGCCAGCTCCAGGCTGGGACATTCCTGGAGAGTATGGGGTTTGGGGAATGGAGAGAACTTAGCAGGCTATAACGTGATAGGGAGTCCACCTTCCAAAGTAACCATTTTTTTGAAGGAAATTGATATCTGTGGCTTGAAGAGGTTATTCTGAGAAATCTTCAGCCACCACCTGGAAAGTGGTAACCTTCTTAAAGAAATATTTTCTTTTGTCTGTCTTGAATCTATTGAAATCTCAAGATATTTTACTATTGTCCATGCACTCTCAATCCTATGTTGACAGCATTCAGAGCTAGACATTTTTCTTTCTGTTAATAAAAGCTTACATTTTTAGACAGTTGATTCTGCTATCTAATTTTGTGCTTTTGGAGTGTGCTTATAACAGCCATTAGATAGGTTTAGAGTATATCTATACTATGAATGTTTAACTCAGAAGTAAACCTAGCTATGTTCTCAGGAAGTCATTTCCAGGTAGATATGCATAAGACCGTAGCGAAAGATTTTTTAAATTTAAAATAGTTGCATTACCTGATTGGCACAAAGCAAAAATACCAGGGCTGTGATCTTGCAAAGAACAGGCTGAAAGTAGGAAACAGAAATGTTGGCTCCTGTGGTACATTCTGCCTCTCTTCTATAAGCTGGCGTGGAGTTTCTTTAATGAATCAATAATTACAGGGTGATCCAGCACTTTGGAATGGGAACATTACACAGAGAATGGCAGTCTTAACTTCATTTAGCCAAGCCTACATATGTTTAGCAACATATGTACAATATTCTAATGGCTATGTCAGGAATAGACATGGGCACAAACAGCATTACGAACGGAAAAAACCCATGAACAGGCCGCTCATCTGTTCGTGAACAGGCTGTTCGTGACTCCATTCCAGACGAACAGGTGGTCATCACAAGCCTCGTTCGTTGCGTTCGGCCACTGTTCGGGAAGCCAGACACTCAGGCACCTTCAATCAATTGCCTCAGCAATGGAGGGACTGCCTGAACTCTGTCTGCACTCCCTCTGTCACCTCGGACACCCCAATCAAAGCCCAACTTAGCTTGATGGGCAGGTCTTCCTTCCAAGCGTGGAGCTGCAAATTGGTAACAATTGGTAACATGGGAGTAGACACTAGGGGGGAGGGAGGAGGGAGGGAGTGTTCTGTGGCCATGGGAACTCCAATCTCATTCCTGCAAACCCTGTTAGGCAGTTCTGACTGCCAACCACAGAACTCCTGCTTTTCTCAATGAGATCTCTACTTATAAAAGGGCACTACGCTCCCAGTTCTGGCTTTCACTTTCAGCAAGCAGTGGAGTGGGACAGAGCTGCTGATAGCCTTTTGGGAGAGAGACAGGGAGAGTGCATTGGAGCTGGGATTTTTTCTCTGTATAGTGGGTGGGATAGGGATCTATCCTCTCTGGTTCCAGGGCTGCTGCCAGGCCCTGGGCCCAAGCTCAGTGGGCACCTCAGCTGAGGGCTCACCCTGATTATTAGTAGTATGGGTATCAGTGCCTGATCTGGTGGTCAGGCTTGTGGGTGTGCTGGGCTAGGGCTATAGCCTCAGCCTCCGATTCCAGGGCTGCTGCAAGGCCCTGGGGCCAAGCTCAGTGGGCACTTCGGCTGAGGGCTCACATTATTATCAGTGCCTGATCTGGTCTGTCTTCTGGGAGTGCCGGGTTAAGCCTCTACCCCCTCCCTCTGGATCCAGGGCTGCTGCCAGGCCCTGGGGCCAAGCTCAGTGGGCACCTCGGCTGAGGGCTCACATTATTATCAGTGCCTGATCTGATCAGGTCTCTGGGAGTGCTGAGCTAGGGCTCTACCCCCTCCCTCTGGTTCCAGGGATGCTGCCAGGCCCTGGGGCCAAGCTCAGTGGGCACCTCGGCTGAGGGCTCACAGTGTTGTCTCCATTTCTTTCCTCCTCCTTGTTTGCTGGCACAATGAGGCTTCTGGTGGAAGGGGTGGTCGTGGGGGGAAGTGCAAAGATTATCCCAGTCGCCCCGCAGGAAGCAGTACTGGGCAAAGCTCTGCGGTAGCAGAGACTCCAGCTCCCCAAAAATCACCTGTGGGGGCTGTGGAGGAGGCCAAAGAGCTCTTGCCGCCAGGGGAAGATGAACTCTTTAAAATGTTTGAGGACGAGGAGGCTGAGGGATCCATGTAGGAATGGTTTGGGTTTGATGAAACATCCATCCCGTCCCCATCCCAAACTCCTGGTGCTGTCCCTGCCTGGAGTCCACCCCTCACTCCATCATCCATTGCCAGCTCCACAGCACAGCCTGTAACCCTTCGTCGTACCTCCCCTGGAAGAGTCAGCGAGCCACGGTTCAAATCAGCTCCATAGAGGTACTTCCAGGCCTTTCCAAATGTCCCCCATGTGGTGTAGTGCCATCTCTGTGATGTCCTGGTGTGCAGGGGCAATGACCCGAAGCACCTGTCATTGACGGTCCTGACCAGGCACCTGAAGATGCACCACCCGAGCCTGTGGTCTCTGTCCTCAGCTAGCAAAACATCTGGCAGGGGGAGACACAGGGCTACCAGCTCCTCTGAACAGGGATCAGTGGGAAGGTCACTGGAATCCACCCCAAGGATGAAGCCTTGCCTCGAGGGTGCTGCCAGTGGGAGTGGAACGGTCAGGCAGGCCACCGTTAGGGAGGTTGTTCCTTCGGGGTTGGGAATAGTTCTGTTGAAAAGGGTGAGGTCAAGGGCTCAGGAGCCAGGCGTTCATGTGGTGGCAGAGACGACTGCCCTGCAAGGATTCCCCCTGTCCATTGTGAAGGGCTTGGGCTTCCAAAGCCTGCTTCAGCACTTTGCCCCATGGTTCTCCATGCCATCATTGCGCACCGTTGGGCGTCAATTCCTGCCTGCCCTCTACCAGTCTGTGCGAGACATGGTGCTCAGGGAGCTGTCGGCCGCCAAAGGCCGTACCGTACACTTCACGGCCGACCTCTGGAGTGGCTGCCATCACGAGTACCTTGCCATCACCACCCACTGGTGGCAACCAGAGGACCTCCGCCACCCCAGGCCAAGAACTGGCCACCAGAAAAAGGAGCCATGCTTGATACCAGGTTACAGGGTAGTTCTTCTCCAGGCCCGGGGGAAGGCAGGAAGGTGGGTGATGCTGGTGGCAGCCTCCAGTTCAAGACAAGAGGGGCGGACAAGCCTCTCCCAGAGCAGTATGTGCAATACAACACAATGGATGTTGTGGTCCTCCAGGTCCTGCTGCGCAATGCGGCTGTTAAGGTCACCCTTTCCTTGTCAAGCTCAAAGTCCCTCTTTGAACCTCGCCCTCTCTCGAACCACCCTGACCCTTCCCATCGACCTCTCCTCTAGTCCTGTGACCATCCCATCTTTTCCACGTAGGCAGGAAGGTGGGTGATGCCGATGGGAGCCTACACCACTTATTTGAAGTGCCTGTCCTGCCTGCGCAGGAAAGGTGTCTCAGACTGGTGTGGATTGCTCTATCACCACTCAGCTCATGGGGCTGCTGGTCCCTCTTTCAACCTCTCCCTGTCCAGAACCACTCTGACCCTTCCCAACCTCTCCTGTCCTGCACATCCCACCCTTTCCGTGAAGGCAGGAAGGTGGGTGATGCAAGGGGCAGCCTACAGCTCCACACATAGCCACCTACCTGTCTGCCCACAATCCGCTTTCCTAGAGGAAAAGATGCCTCCCCCACAATGGGGGGAAGGCATCCTCCACCACCTTGACAGCCAGCACATGAGCCTCCGCTTCAACACGTTAGGGGCGGGCCCCACTTCCCACCCTCTGTTCTTTCCTTCCAACTTTCCAGTGACTGGATAACGCAGATATTAATGTGATCCATCTGGCTCCCCAATATCCCTGAACACGGTATCTGTCTCTCCTGTCAATCCAATAGAGGTATTCCATGTATCCATGCATCCCTCTATCCTATACACCCATCCCATACAGCTATGCACCTGTTTATTGAGAAACCTATCTAGCCCATGCTCCCAAACATCCAATGCTCCATGTCCAGCTAGTGTGTTTGTGTGGTGACAGCCTCTGCACCATGCGCGGTGTGGACAAGAGCATTGGCTCCATTGCCATAATGTCCCCATCTCGTGGACGTGTGTTCATGTCTCTGACTCACCAGGATGTGTGTTTGTGTGTGCAAGGCCTCTGTGCACGCCATCATCTCTTGCTGGAGGGTTTTCTTTGCAGACTGTTGCTGGGTCATTTGGTTATGCAGTGGCTGCAGGCATGACCCACATTACTGCCTTGGCAGAAAGTAGCCTTGGGGAAGCCTGGCGGGCGGACACATGGGGGGTGCTGCCAGCCAGTGGCCAGACCCCTGCCACCGCCTCCCTGAGCCTGCCAGGCCCAGTGGACGCAGACATCAGCCACCTTGCTGACCCTCCAGAAGGTACCCTCTGGGAGGCCTGGTGCTCAGGCACATAGGGGGTGCCACTGGCCAGCAGCAAGACCCCCCCCCCAAGAGGGGACGTGGCCCGCCTTCAGGTCCACTGCATGGGGCCAAAGTGAACTGGAGAGGGAGAGTGGCTCCATTTGTATTGAATGGGAGTTTCCTGGAGGCATCGTATTTGGAAATGTATAACTCCGAGGTCCTTACTGCAATCTTGACCAAACTTGGGTCATGGCTGGAGGAGAGCCTGCTGCACATTCCCCGTGCATGTGGGCTCTCTAAGTGCTAAGGGGGGCACTTTGGTGCTGCCGAACAACAAACACCGAACACGTTAGTTAACAGGACATGTTTGTTTCCGTTTGGCTGTTCGTGTTCGTCGTTGGCAACAAATAATGAACATTCTGTTCGGGTTTTTTTTTCCTGTTCGTGCTCATATCTAGTCAGGAACATATTCTTTTTTTAAATTTTTTTTTTTATTGATGAGTACATAAATTTACATACATTCCCCATATTACCTAAATTCTAACGACCCCCACCCTTTCCCCCCCTCCTTATTGACTTCCAACAGCTTTCCAACCCTTAACCCATCTTATCATTTAAATTATTTTTAACTATGTTCTACTAAGTCTTATATATATTGTATCCCTTATTCTAAGCATGTTAAAATTCTTCTATATCTCAGATTCTCTAATATACCCATTCTATTCCTAGCTGTTTAACCTATCTATTTTTAATACAGTCTTCTTAATAATATTCGCTTAGATTAATTAATAACTAAATTTCCCCATTAATGGTAAAGTTACTTCTCTCTCCCCTTTATAAAATCACAAATTAATAATTCTCAAACTGCCACAGTCCTAGGAACATATTCTTTATAGCAAGTTTCCCATATAATTCTGTATGTCTGTGACTGAACTAAGTTGAAATACAATTTTTTGTAGCCAGAGGCTGAGCTTTTTATTCTAGAAAGGTTACACTGGATATTCAGACTGTATAATTTTCTCTTGGTATATATGTTTTCTGCACCCCTCCTCAGTATTCCTACTGAGAAGCAATTCAGATTACTAGTGACTCAGGTACTTTAATGCAGGCTGCCCCTTCCAGATGGATTTAATTCAGATTCTACTTTCAGTGGAGAAAAGTGCAAAAGTATTTTCTTGGCAGTGTAATTCTGATTTTTGGCTTTCTTGGCAACATCTTATCAATCTTCAGAGAACCATTTGGGGATGATTGTGGGGTATTTTATCAGGCCTTTTGTTTGCTAGATTAATAATAAACCTTAATTTATCTTTGAAAACAAAGGCATCACAGTTGGAAGACAGTTAGGACAAAGCAGTTTTTTTTACACCCTATTTTAATGTTCCTTTAAGGAATGAATTCATTGTAGACCATGTGCCAGTTAAACAACTCAACATATAAAAGAAGTTGATGATGCTTGCAGGAACAAGAAGTGGAAACAAATGGATAATCCTTTCTCTATTTTGTTTTGTTTTGAATTCTGTCCTTCCCACAATCTGCAGTCTGCATTGAGAATTGTGGTAAATGTTATCAATGGTGTTTTGGAGGATCAAAGGATTCCAGATACTTGGAGTGAAGCTAACATATCATTGATCCCCAAAGAAGGACAAGACTTGACTAATGTTAAAAATTACAGACCTATTTCGTTACTCAATAATGACTATAAAATTTTTGCGAAGATATTGGCGGAAAGAGTAAAGGGATGGCTATCCGAAGTCATTGAGGAGGAACAAGCTGGTTTTTTACCAAACAGACAAATCAAAGACAATTTAAGGACAGTTATAAATGCTATTGAATACTATGATAAGCGTTGTGACAAGGAGGTTGGTTTCAATATAGACAGATTAGAGATCTTTATAACTCGGACTGTGTGAAAGGAGGGGTAAGAATGGAGAATTCGGAATTAGAGGAGGTAATTCTACAAGAGGATAAAAAGGAAATCTCTAAGATTTATAAAGTGTTGTTAAAATGGTACACAGAAGATGAGACAGTTAAAGTGCAAATGGTGAAGTGGGCTATAAACTTTAATAAAGAAATAACAATGGAGGCGTGGGAATACTTGTGGAAAAATACGTTGAAGATTACGACATGCACTAATATTAAAGAGAACGTCTACAAAATGATTTATCGTTGGTATTTGACACCAAAGAAAATTGCGTTAGGGAATTTGAATATGTCTAATAAATGCTGGAAATGTAAAAAGCATGAAGGATCTTTGTGCCACATGTGGTGGACCTGTGAGGTAGCTAGGCAGTACTGGGGGGAAATAATAAGAGTGATAAGTGAGATTTTACAATTTCAAGTTAATAAGAACCCAGAACTCCTACTACTGAACTTGGGAATGGAGGATATTCCAGCACAATATAGGACTATTTTACATGACAACAGCGGCTAGACTTTTGTATGCGCAAAAGTGGAAAGTACAAGAAGTGCCAACTATTGAGGACTGGATTTACAAATTGCTATACATGGCGGAAATGGACAAAATGACAAGGAAACTGAGAGACCTTGATTCAGGACAGTTTAACATGGATTGGGGAAAGTTGAAGCAATACTTGGTGAAAAAATGGGAGGTGGGAGGAGAACTGTGGCAGTTTGAAAATTACTGAAATACAACAAAAGAAGAGGGAAGTGACCTTACCGAGGGGAGGAGAGTTAAATGAGAAATTCTAAGCAAATATTTTATTTGACTACTATACATAGTATTAAGTAATAGAGGTGTTATTATAAGAATTATAAGGATAGAAACTAACTAATTTTATTTCTGGCAGATAAATGTATAATGGAGAAACTATATAACTAAAATAGAATGAATATAAGAACGAAGTAAAGAGCGAAATAAAGAGCAGAACGAAGTAAAGAGCAACATATAGAGTACAAGTTAAATTGATTGACTTATAGTGAATGTATACAAGGCTTATAGAAGTACTTAAAGTTATGTAGAATAAGGGACAAATTGTTTGTCCCATATTGACGAGACAAGAATGAATAAGATAGAATATAGAGTACAAAATTAAACAAATGATTGTTATTATCAAAGAATATATGCCAGGAATGTAATATTTAGTTGATAAGTTAAGTGGGAAAGGGAATAGAGATAGCACTGTGTTATAATAGAGAAGCTTAGAAGAGAGTGAAAGTATATGTTTAATAGAATAAAATAAGTTTGAAATGAGTAGGGGGGGAAAATGGACAAGGGGTTGGAAAACTGTTGGAAGTCAACAAAAGGGGGGGAAAGGGAGGGGGTTAGAACTGGAATATTTAAAGGAAATTGATTGAAATGGATATTATAGTGATTTCTAATCCAATAAAAAAATTCTTTAAAAAAAAGAGAATTGTGGTAAATGTTCAAACTTCAGTTCTTTATCTGTCTTTATTAAAGTATGAAACAATAACACTATCAGTACTCATTTTCCAGAGCCCCCATTCGATTCCTGGTACTAGATTATCCTGCAGTTTCCAGAAAGCAGGTTCAAAGTGGGGATTAAGAGGAAGCTTCCCTGCAACATAATAAAGAGAAATTCCTTAGCGGAATTTTACAGGAGTTTCAAAATCCATTCTAATATGACTTCTCTGAGATAGGTGAATATGCCCAAGGACTTAAAATCTTTAAAAAAATATCCAGCATCATAAATATCAAACTCTGCCAAGGTTCTTAGCATTCTCTTTCAGATTCACTCTTGTGGATCTGTATGTTGCTATTGCATTGCTTGTGTGATTTTTAATGTTTCGTTTGGACATTCTGGAAACTTACAGGTCACTTTCAAAAAGTAGGACACTTATCTTCCTTTAAGGTTATTCTGCTAATTTAAAACTCTTTCAAACGTCAAACATATTATTAGAAGATATTTATATCCAGCAGATATTTTCTGAATACTAGTTCATTGTTTGACATTTACAATCTTTGGCACGGTTCCTGTTTAGGATATATCCCCATGGAAGTGTTTTTAAATACAATACTCCTGGACCTCATTTCTCATGGTACTATTAGATGGCCTGATTTCTCTGTGCATGCTTTTATATTTTTTATGAGACGCTGTTTAAAGATTATTCTGCTTTACAGCTTCTTTGTTTTTTGGTCATTTTTATTTGTTGCTTGGCATTTAATATACAAACTTGGGAGCAAATACAGCCTTTCTATAGAGGCATGAATCCTATGGAGGAGTTTACTACTTTATAATACCTTGAATGGTTGGAAGTTTCAGGGCTTATAGCAGTTTTGAGAAGTCTCCTTATTTACAAATACAGAATTTGAAAAACAGGGAAATAAACAAGCACCCAAATAGCACTAGCCCTTTAAAGTGGCGTCAGCTATCTCCAAAACAATTACACACACATATTCCTGGAACCTTCTAAAGCTACCCCCATTAACCTCACTCTATTGTACAATATGCTGTTAAATGGCTGGAGCAAAATGAAACACCCCATCTTTTCACAGCCTAGGCAGCATCAGCATCTATGCAGAATTCTGAGCTATTTGACTTGAATTTTGGTGATCTGAAGGGCACCAAACCACCAAAATAAACTTTATAGAAGAAGGAGATGGAGTTCCATCCCACAGCAAATAAACTTGTGTGGAAGGAAGGCAGCAAGAAGAGATGTCAGAGAAGAATGAAGAGGAAGTGAAGGCAATACTCGTGATCCTTTACCAAGTGTTCTCTTATGGTTATATGTAGCCACTTCATAAGCTGTCTTCTGTGATGTCCTACCGAGAGGTGAGTAGAGCCAGTTTGGTGTAGTAGTTAAGAGCATGGGACTCTAATCTGGAGAGCCAGGTTTGATTCCTCACTCCTCCACTTGAAGCCAGCTGGGTGACCTTGGGCTAGTCACAGTTCTCTGGAGCTCTCTCAGCCCCACCCACCTCACAGGGTGTTTTGTTGTGGGGATAATAATGGCATACTTTGTAAACCATTCTGAGTGGGTGTTAAGTTGTCCTGAAAGGCAGTATATGAATCGAATGTTATTATGATGATGATTATAATTTTACCAGATTTCTCCTGAACTGGAGAAGCAGGAGAGAAAATGATTCTCTGTTCTTGGAGAAACGATTAGTTAGGAACAGATAGCTAAAAATTTAAACCCAATTCATTTTTTCTTACTCAGAGGCTTTTAAGGGCATTCTTTTCAATATTTGAAAATGTATCATATCAGCCCTTAAGTTTTCTTTATGGAACCTTATCATATCCAGCTCCTTACAATTTGCAACTAAAAATCTACAATATATTTGCTGCTTTTCACACAATCCCATCCAAACTGTTTATTTACTGGGTGCATCATTACTTCCTCATGTATACTTCTATGACCTTACTGTTTTTCTTCTAGTCATTGATTTATCCAAAGCAGTTGTCATTAGTTTATCTAAAGTGGCCTATGAGTTGGGAGTGACATGGGAAATTGTCCTCTGGGTGATAAACTAAGATAATTAACTTTGTTTTCTGTGGCTTCTGGCATGATACCAGGAGTGTAGTGGTTAAGAGCATCCCCACTCCTCCACTTAAAGCCAGCTGGGTGACCTTGGGCTAGTCACGGGTCTCTGGAGCTCTCTCAGCCCCACCCACCTCACAGGGTGTTTTGTTGTGGGGATAATAGTAACATACTTTGTAAACCACTCTGAGTGGGCATTAAGTTGTCCTGAAGGGTGGTATATAAATTGAATGTTGTTATTATTATACATTTCTATCTACACAGGAATTCCTTCTTATCCCACATCAATACACAGTCTGACTCAAATAGAATTTGCTTCCTTCCAGACATTCCACATTGCTATAAATCTTTTCTCCTTGCTGGAAAGATTTTTGACTAGAGAATCAGGCCCAAAGTATTTTTTTATCAGGGAAAACTCACATTGTTTAAAGTCAGCTTTTTCATGAACACTCATTTCATTTTAAAATTCATAGTAGTTTCTTTCTTCTGAGTAAGCTTTACATTGCCTTGAAGGCTGATCATTAGGGATAATTGGGCTTAGCCTCACTGGTTAAATAACATGTGTGTAGTCTGGAAAAAAATATGATAGCTTAATTAGAATGACTTACAGTTGGAATGACATGGGCTCCAGGTCCCTAAGGGCATCAGTGCTCAACCTATCCAGACCAGGGTTAGTCCAGGCCACGAGGTATGTAATCTGGTTAACAGAGTAAAAACAATCCTTGGCTATATCTAAGTATATATTTAATACTATCTGTCTGTTAGAAGGTATACCTATGGGCAAAAGATGACTGTTTATATAGGTGGTGCAGCAGGAAAATTATTTTAACTAAAAAGAGAGAGAGATGATGAAATCTAAAACCCTTCTATCTCTGTCTGATCTGTCAGCTGGGCTAGCCTGGACATAGCTGCAATAAAAGGTGGATTGAATTGGTGGTTAGGGAGAATGGCCATGCTGTAAGGGCACTCCATGCATTATCGATCCTACAGCAATGAATGTCCTAAACATGGCATGGCAGATCCATAATTCAAATCTAGTGCATTTTCAATGGCAAATTTCACAGAAAAGATTGAATCTCATCAGTTTTCTGCTCCTAATGTTTTCTGTATTATTTATTTGGTGCTTTGTCCAACCCTCAGGACATAGGTTTCCTCCTGATCTAACCAAATTCCTTTTCCTTTAGGGTGTGATTAGATGATACACTAACAGTGCAATCCTATGGTGAATTACTCTAGTCTAAGCCCATTGAAGTCAATGGACTTAGACTGGAGTAACTCTCTATAGGATTGTGCATAGGGGGAAACCAAGTTGGGTTGGTTTCCCCCAACCCAACTTGCATTTAACATGTGACCCAGAACTCTCCTTAAAAATGGGGGGGGGCAAATTGACTCCTGAGTGTGATGTGGTGGCAGGAGAGGTTTCATCATTCCCTCTCTTCCAACCAGCACACTTTTGCTTGCAGAAAAGGGCTGTGGGGAGCAGGCTGTTTGTCTTTCTGCTGGTTCCATGTGTCTCCTGGACATGGGGAACCAGCAGTAAGACAAACAGTATCCTTTCCCAGCTCTTTTTTGTTAGTGGAAGCGTGCAGAGTGGAAGGGAAGGAATGATGAAGGCCCATGTCACACTCAATAGTTGATTTTCCATAGACACACACACGCACAGTTTTTAAGGTGAGTCCCAGTTCACATGTTAAATTCGAGTTGGGTTGGAGTTTCCCTCAACGCAACTCATGTTTAATGTATCATATAATCAGAACTTATCTTCTTCCTTTGTCTTGTCCTATGTTTGTAACTCAATATGTCTTTCTAACACCAAAACTCTGATTGCAATCAACCTCTTCTTTTCAACCTGTTTTTCTTTCTTTCTATTGATACTTTCTTTCTCTGGGATCTTTGGACTCACCTCCTGTCCCTGAGCTCTGCTTCCATTATTCACAGCCAGTCACAATGCCCAACACAACACAATTAGTGAACATCAGTACCTCAATATGCATGAATGAAACCATGGTATGGACTATAGATATCTCTGTGGAAACAGCAAAAAGAACCATTTCCCATTATTCCTAAAGGAGTTCATTGGCTGTAAAAGTATTCATTGTTTCATTAAAATAAAATCACATTGAGCTAGTTAACTGGGCCCAGTGATTCCAGGCAAAATTGAAAGACCTTCAAAGCAATCTATCCACACTTGGGTGCCCACAATTATTTTTTTTTTCACATTGTAAAGTTGGCTTTTGGTACAGGCTTCTCAGGGGGTAGCTTGACAATTCTGTTTCTAAATGTTATCTTATTAAACAAATTCCCTTCCTGTCATCCCATTCCAACTAAATAATCTAAGTTCTTTTTGGACATTAATTAGGCTGCCTCAAAACAAAGAGAAGCATTTTCTTCTATTACCACCATTCACTCGCATATCGTATGGAAGACAATAAGCAAAATCCCATAGCTATATTTATTCAGGAAGCTTGACTGACATAAATCCATATTCTCAGGACCAAACAAAGGCAAAATCTCTAAACATCAGTATTAACTGGTTATTAAGTTCCTCTAATACAGTTTCACTTAGTCAGCTTTTACCTGATAATTCTACTTTTGAAATAACTATCATATAAAATGGCAAGTGAGAAGGAGAAAGGCTGACAGGACTGCAAAAGAATGCTTGAAATTGGGATTATCTTTGGTACCTGCATCATATAAATGAAAAGGAGACTTGGTTGTTAACTGTAGTGTCAACAGCAGAGTTATAAAAAATTAAATAATTGTTGTAGCAGTCTCAATGAGAATCCCAAGTGAGAGGGAATCAGAAGTACTCTGGTGGACTTTTGTCATCAGCATTCAAGGACACCAGCGGGAAGTGCATTAGGCCTGCATCTCAGCAGAAACTCGCTGTCAATCTTAGACATGCCCTTATTTCTCAAACCCGCTATTTCCCATCAGTCAAGGGAGAGTAACACTCAGTTACGCAAGATGGAAAGGGTGAAGGGTGGGGGGAGAGACTCAGATTTGGATTGTTTGTCTCTCTTTAAATTGAGCATCTTTACAGTATAATCTCATGCAGAGTTACTCCAGTCTAAATACTGACCTTCTCCAGCTTTGTTTTAAAATAGCTCAGTTTCCCACATGCACATGCACACATGCATATTATGTTTCCTCAGTTATTTGAACTGTAATGAAGACCTCTGAACGATCCCAAATCAGAGAGACAGATGTACAGTTCCTTCCTGATCATGATTTTTTCTTGCATCTCCTTTGCATGTGTATACTTGCTCTTGTACCTAGAAAAAAAAATAGACCAGGTAGTGAGGAGCCAGAACAGCTGTGAGATGGAAAGCCTTCCGACTGCTCCTGAATGCTGGAAATAATTCAGTGCATTTGCAGAATTTAATATAATTACCAATAGGTATGATTTGGCTCCAGTTTTGAATTATACATTTTTTTGAGTGTACATACCTAGGCCATTTTCACACTGCTTACCAGCCACAGAATATCATGCTGAGCTCCTGGAACGACAGCATGTTCCTGGCGTGTTTTTGCACGAGAACTACTGTTCTCATGCGAAATTGTTTCACAAAGATGCTGTCATTCCGGGAGCTCGGTGCGATGTTCCTTGGCTGGTAAGCAGTGTGAAAACGGCCCTAAAGAATATGCAAAAGCCTGTAAACCATATGGCATATCATTGTATTATATAATTAGCAGATTGGATCTGAAAGTGCTTCTCTACATGCAAAAGATAATTTTCACTTTGTTTTACACTTGAGTTGCTGCACAAGAAAAGTGAAACTAAACCTAACAGGGTTCTTTCACCTGCTCAAGAGGTTTTAAAAGTGCTTTCCCAATATTTTTCATGAGCAGAAACATGAGAGCTGCTATAGAAAGCCATCTGTTAATTGCATTCTTGCACAAGTTCTTGCAAAGACGTGTAGAACAGCATTAGTTGCTACTTTCCTTCTTGTTACTGTTCCTTGGTTCCAGCCCACTGTGTTCCAAATCTAAAATATTATTCAAGTTCATATTTTGCTGTATGGATTGTTAGTTTGCCTTCACATCAGATACTTTTATCTTTTTTCTCAGTTTCTGTTATTCAACCTTAGGGCAACTACACACTTTGTGTGGCAAAGGCAATTTGTTTCATGTACATGGATGTTAAACACATTATTTCCACTGCAAACATATAGAGTGTAAAAAAGATTCATGGAGATATGTCTTTAAAAATCCACTTACGGATACTCAGTAACCCTTTCAAAAGGTGTGTACATAGTCTTCTTAAATTGCAAGTACACTGATGTTCCTTATCCACCCGTTACACGTTTGTATCAGGAAACATTAGTATAATCCTGATGAGTACACAGAAATAGTTTTTGCCATGCAGATGTGAAGCTGTTCTTAATTTAATGGCTAACCATGAGATCTAAATATCACTCATCCCTAGATCAGAAATACTTTCCTAACAATTAGAGATGGGCATGGACCGGGAGGTGGCCACAGACCGCCGGTTCGTGATTTGTGGACTTCCACAGACCATGGACCACAAACTTTTAAACGGACCAGCCCGGTTCGAGAACCGGTTCAAGAACCGGTTCGATTCAGAAAGGCCTTGTTTTTCCCACAGATTTTCACTTGAGTAGGGTTTCCCCACCAAAGGTTCTCATGTAACACTCCTCGATTATCACTTTTCCAAAGAGACAAACAACAACTTCCCCTCCCCTATTCTGTCTGACCCTTACCCGCCCTTGGTGGAAGGAGGGAGACTTGTGCTCCTGTCCAGGAGAGGTGGCTCCCACAAAACTCATCTATATGGGGCTGCATCAACAATAGATGCCCTCCCCGGGGGTGGGGAGAACAACTCCCCATGATGGGAAATGAATGGATGTACTTGAGTGAAAGCCAACTCCGCAACAGGAGATCGTGTAGCAATTCAAAGGCTGGAATGGAAGGCACAGGAGGGATGGAAAGGATGTCTTCCACACCTTGAGGGAAGGAGACTTATGCTACCCTGTTCAGAGGGAGCCTCTTTGGGCAGTGGACAACGAATCCCACCTCAGTGACATGGTGTGTCTGCTTGCTTGGGTTAGGGGCAGGGCTCTGACCTGGGCCACTGTCCTACTTGTCACTGGACTTTGGGGATTGACCCTCAGAGGGGCCCTTGCACTCGCAGGAGCAGGATGGTTGCTGATGACACCCACTTCACCAAACGTGGTGGCGTCAACAAAGGAAGGACATGCGGGCACTGTGGACCCCTCCCCCACACCTGGGGGAAGGGAGCAAAAGTGGACTCCCCAGTTGGAGGGGCCCTTGTGCTCACAGAAGCAGGAAAGTCATCGACAACACCCACTTCACTGAACCAAATGTGGTGGTGTCAGCAAAAGAAGGACATGCGGGCACCGTAGCCCCCTCCCCCATGCCTGGGGGGAGGGAGCAGAAGCAGCCTCCCCACTCGGAGGGGCCCTTGTGCTTGCAGGAGCAGGATGGTCCTCAGACTACAGCCTCTCTGCTGGAGGAGGGGGCGAAAAGGCAGAAGAGGGAAAGAACAGCCCTGCTCAATGAGAGCGTTCCCATCAATATCCACAGTTGACAGCAGCCGGAACGCACCTCTCTGACATGGTATGTGCACTGTGGGCATGAGTGCTGCCCAGCCCAAGAAATCCCTCGTGACCAGATGGAGTGGTGACAGGAAAGCTTGCACTCCAGATGTCATTGGCACAGCATCCATCACACTGATGCATAGGGATCGGAGGCATGGAACCCAGAATGGAGGAGCCTGCCGTCCTCAACACACAACCAGGACTGTGTAAACATCAACTGTCCAAACAACTCACCGCCATGACAGAGCAGAAAGGAACAGGAGTATGGATGCCTTCCCCACCCCTGCTGGTGGGAGACCTCAGTAATGTGCCCCTGTTGTTGGGGGGTGGGTGGGCTGGAAACATGGAAAGAATGTTATTCAGAAGAAAGTGACAGCCAAAAAACACCTCTCCGACGGGAATCCGCCAGGGAGGCCTTCTCCCATCAAACTCCAGTTTTACTTGGAAAAGCCAAACTGAATGACCGAGGGGGCGCTACAGCCATCAGGAATCCCACCTCTACGATGTGCTGCCCACCATATGAGTATATCCCCCCCAGGGTCTCTGGCAGCGCAAGCCTTCAGACAAGTGCATATTCCTCTGGCCACAAGGAAGACCTTCTGCCAACAAGACCTGCCCCTGAGATGTGGGGACCACCACAGGTCTGAGAATGACCTGATCAGAGCACTGCACCACAAGCAAGTAAGGATTTGATAGAGTGAAATGGGAGAGGAACCCCATAGTTTCAACTTACTTGTCTGAAACGGGCCTGGGCGGAGCCCCATGCCACAAGCAAGTTCAGCACAGCATTCTTTTACAAATTTGTCCTAGTTTAAGTTGAGTCAAAGGACAGGACACTACAGATAGCGTTAATGAGATTGTTATGTGATATCCTTTTAATATGCGTTTGTATCTGGATATCCTGAATCGTTGATGTGAAGGCAAAATTGAACTTGAACAAAATATTATGAAATTGAAGAAGGCCACAAGAAAGGACAGAGAGAGGAGATGCTGGGCCAGACTGATGGTCCAGAAAAAGGGACTCATAGCCTGCTCCTTCAGGACAGAGGATCTACTGAGATAGTGGGTATTGAAATGATGGATCTTGGATTTGCTGGTTTAGGTTGCAGCAGGACGTAAGAGATTATGAAGGGAGAGGCTTAGAGATGAGAAAGAAAGTCTGGAGCAGAGAGGGAAGGCAGCTGTGGTTGGGAAGAATGGATGAGTTCAGGAGGGCTTCCTAACATGGACTGGGGGTGCTCTAGAGCCTGACTTAAGGTGAAGCAACCTGCCATCAGTGCAGAGAGAGACTGGGGTTTCTCAGAGCCAAGATTTCGGGTCCCCAAGGTCCAGGGAAGGATACCCCAGCAGGGGGAGGTTGATCTTGATAAACGCCAATTGATCCACTAGGGTGGGATCCAGGCGTGAGCGGCGGGGACAGAGGATGTCTCCCAGGTGGGAGAACATCCGCTCACTCTGGACATTGGTGGAAGGGCAGGAGAGGAAGTTCATGGCCACAGACAAGAGGTCTGGCCAGATGGCAGATTTACATGCCCAATACTCCAGGGGATTGGATTCAGGGGACTGTGGCGTCTCGGCAAGGTACTCCCGCACCATCACCTCTGCTGAGTCCTCTACAGGTGCAATCCTGTCCTTCCTCATGCCAGCAACCTCCCAGTTCAGCACTGAGGACCAGTAGTTGGCGTGTTTCGCGTGTGGTGGGCTGTCATGGGCTGAAGCCATCTCCCCCTTGCACCTCAAAAGCCAGGCAGGAAATCTCCCCCCAACTCACCCACTATTTAGGGAGTGAAAGGCTTAGAAAGAAGTGAAGCAGAGAGCCCCCCAAAGTGTGCTGCCGGTCATCAAAGAGTGGGTGTTTCACAGAGCCTAATAGCAGTCTCCCTCCCCTTGCATCTCATCAGTAGCCAAGAAAGAACATGTGGGAAAGAAGGCAAGAACTCAAGCAGACAACGCCCAAAGCTGCCTTGCACCCACAGTGGGTCTGTGAGTGGGTGGGGTCAGAGCACAATATAACCCACTGGCAACCCAGAAAAAAGGAAGAGATTTTTTGGGGGGGGGGGATTAAGCCCGAGAAGAACCCAAGGACTCGAAACGCAGAAAGAAATTGGAGTAACCCAATAGTGCGGTAAAAGGATTTTTTTAAAAGTGCTCTCAAGAAAACTAGAATAGAAAGGAGAAAAAAATTAAACAGGAATGGAGAAAAGAGAAAGCTCTCTTGCACCTGAAGCCCCAAAGCCCTAAGGCACAAGCCACGCTCTCACAAAAAAAAACAAACCTTCCCCACAGCAAGTAGTTGCTAAGCTTAGAAGCTAACTCGCGTCCCCACGCCAGCAAAATGGAGCGGGGCTTCACACGCTTTGTCTTTTATGCAGAAAGGCTGGTGATCTCTGTTTGGCTGACAGAGCTGCCAATCAAGGTTTCCTGGGCTAAGATTGGTGTGTTCCAAACAGGGAAGGTGGCTCCACACCGTTGCCTAGGAAATTGTTTGAGCGGGAATCCTGGCATGACGGGCCAATGGACACACGGACAGAAAGCCCCAATGTTCGGTGCTTTCGTGAGAAAAACACAAGCCCACGGCACGCGTGTTCGTGAATGACGAACTGGGTAAGTTCGTGACGAAATTAGGTCCATTATGTGGACCGTGCCCACCTCTACTAACAATTGATGATGAAATGTTATCTATAATTGTTCATAGGCAAAGTTTACTATATAGACTATTATTTTTCTGCACCTAAACAGTCTCCATTCTCTAATATTCTTTTGAAACTTGTTCACACTGTGTATGATGTGACATGAAATAATGCAGTGTGGAGATATCACAATTCACAGTTTTAAAAACCCGAATGGCTTCTTTCAGTCTGCTTATTGTCATAAATTAATAGCACACACAACATTTTAATAGATAAGGCAATCCACAGAATATAAAACTAGCAAAACCCCAAGGGCAAAAAAACATCCATGAAGGCAACATTAATTCCTATCAAATGGTGAATTTACTCCTTCACATTTTCTATTTGAAATAGATGGCTACCTTGAAAAAGCAATGGCTCTAAGAACACCATCCCCAGAGGTGCCAAATCTGTTCCCAGCCCCCTAACATTGGGGATGGAATGATAGTTTGGAGCTCACCACAACAACCTTCCTCATTGCAGCCTATAACCTTCAATTCACTCTTGGATGTATGAGAAAAAGTAAAAGGAATATAAAAAAGCTTGTAGCTGAAAAAGAGGTCAAAATGACCAATTCCAAACCAACTTCAGCAACCAGATTATTCATACATCCTAATATATTCAGATATTCATTTCAGTTGTACTTTTATGTAATCCAAGCCTGTTTGAGATGCTTTAGAGCAGGGCTCCCCAACCTGCAGCCCGTGGGCCACATGCGGTCGCCAAACACTTTCTGTGCAGCCCTCCAACCTGCTTGTTTGCGGCTATCACCCTCAAGGCATTTTCTCTCAGACCCACACTATTCTTCCTGCTTCAAGAGACACCACCTAGTGCCGTTCTTCCTGTCTCTTTCTTGCCAAAAACACAACAGTAACATTGTTTCTTCTGGTCTCCATGGTTCCCTGCTGCCAGCCCCCTTTTGGTCTTATCCTCCATAGTAGCATTTTGGCCATTTTGGGTGCTTTGCTGGCTACCCTGCTTTTTGCACTCCCCCTCTCCACGTCTTACCATATTGAAGGCTATATAGGTGTATAAATAAGCTGTGTGAAAGGGTACAGGAGATGTTTTTTGCAAAAAAAGGTGGGAAAGGGACAGTAAAAGGGCTGATATTTTGCACAACAAAAAAAAGGATACCAAGTTTTTTTCATACTGAACATTTCTAGAGCTCCACCCATCAAAGCTCTTCCAAGTGGCTTCCAAGGTTACTGGTGAAGTTGCTGCTGAGGGCAAAAGCATTCTTCCTTCTGCAACAAGAGCTGGTTGCTCTGGCCTGCTTCTGCCTCTTCTTGCTTGCTTGCTTCTACCTCTCCTCCCCCAACCACTCCAGCTAACAGTCTTCTCATGCATCTGTGATTGCAGGAGCTGGTGTTGTGGCCCCTTGGATTGAATGGGAAGTACTCCCTTAGCAGGGAAGTTTATGGGATCCCCCTTCCCACATCTTCCTCCAGCCAAGTTTCCCTCCATCCGGCTGCCATTTTGCTTCTCATGATTGAGGCGTGGCTGGCAGGAGGTGATGTGTATGTGCTCCCCGCATATAATTTGAAGCCAATTTAATGGCATATCATCTGCTCCAGATGAAAGGCTGCCTTTTCATTTGCTCTTTCTCTCTATCTGTCCTTTTTTGGAGGACCCCAAAAGTATTAGTATGTGTAGATTTAAACCTGAAAGCAATGTGTTAATTAAAAAATAACTCTCATAGTATTCAATGTACTGAGGATTGCAACTCTGCCACCTGGTAGGTCAGATTCATAATCCAGTTTTAAAAAATTCTTCCTGGCCTGTGCATATGGCCCAATGCTCCTGAGAATGATAGAGGAAGGGGCCCTAAAGGTCTCTTCCAACCCTATGATTCTATTCTGCTTTTCTTTACCATGGTCAAAATGAACCCCCCCCCCCAGCTAATAGCAGCTAGAGTGGGGTGAGTTTGATGGGAAAGGGCAGAGTTAGACCTCTAAAACTATGCATTTCATTTTTTTTATTTATTCAAGGATAATATTGAAAGTCTGCAACTGCTGCTCTGCTTAAAATATCTGTAAGATGTCTGCAAAAGAAAGTGCTGTTTCAAAGAAACAAAAAATTTCAGATGAGCGTCATGTCTTTAATGACAATTGGAGTACTGAGTACGTCTTTGTTTTAAACAAAGATAAAGCAGTTTGCCTGATATGTCTTGAAACTGTCTCAGTATTAAAGTAGTACAATGTTAGAAGGCATTTTGAATCCTGTCACAAGAGCTACTCAATATATCAAGGAGAGATGTGAGTGAACAAGATAAATTCTCTTTTAAAAAATCAATGTTTTTGCATCAAAATAGTTTTAGAAAGCACATTGAAGAGAACCTCTCTACTGTGAGGACCAGCTATCGCGTTGCTAAATGTATTGCTGAGAGTAGTAGGCCATTCACTGGTAGTGAATTTGTTAAAACGTTCATGGTTAAAGTAATGGAGGAAATGTGCCCTGATAAGGTATCTTGAGTTAGTTTTGTCAGTTTATCTGCATCTACAATCACCAGGCGTGTTGAAGAACTAGGAGAAGAGCTGCAGTGATTGCCAAGGCAAAAAGTTTTGATTTTTTTTCTTTGGCATTAGATGAGAGCAATGACATTATAAACACTGCTCAACTACTAATATTTATCGGGGGGATAGATTCCAGCTTTAGAATTACGGCAGAGTTTGAAAGGCACTACAACTGCCTTTCTTGAAGTTGTATGAATCAGTAGAAAATCTTGGTCTGAGTTGGGATAAATTGAAAAGCATCACAACTGATGGTGCAAGAGATATGGTGGGAAGTAAAACTGGTGTAGATGCAAGAATCAATGAAGAGATATTGAAATTAAACAGTATACTTCCCATGCAATTTTACTGCATCATCGATCAGCAAACCTTGTGTAGTAAGATTATACAGTGGGAAAGTGTGATGCTTTTTGTTGTATCCATCATTAATTACATCAGGCATCATGACCTTACTCATCATCAGTTTCAAAATTTTCTCTCAGAGATAGATGCAGAATTTGGAGACACATTGTACCATGCAGAAGTCAGATGGCTTAGCAGAGGCAAAGTCCTCAAATGTTTTTTCAGTCTTTGTCATGAAGTTGATGTCTTTCTCAAGGAGAAAGGAGAAGGTCAAGAAGTACTTTCTGACCCTGGATGAATTTTTAATTTGGCTTTCTTAACTGATATCAGAGAGCATCTGAACACATTGAATCTAAGGTTGCAGGAAAAGGAAAGTTTGTGTGTGATATGTATTCTGAACTGAAAGCTTTTGAAGCAAAACTAAACATTTTTGTGAAGCAAGTTAGTGAAACTAACTTTTCAAACTTCTTATGCTGCAATGAACTAAAAATTAAGAAGGACAGGAATTTACAATTCCATGTTGAAGGACATGTGAAAGCACTGAACCTATTGCAGGTAGAATTCCAAAACAGATTCACTAATTGCCATAATCTCAGAAAGGAAATAAAAATGTTTCAAAATCCATTTGAAGTAGCATCAGAAGATGCAAGTAACTTTTTTCAGATGGAACTAATTGATTTGCAAGCCAGTGATCAACTCAGAGACAATTAAAAAGAAAATAGTCTGTTCAATTTCTATTGTGGTCTACCTGATAAATTTATCAACCTAAAGAAATTTGCAGCAGGCATGTTTATGGTCTTTAGCAATACATACATGTGTGGAGAAACTTTTTTCAAGATGAAAATTGTGAAATCCAAGTGTAGGTCGAAAATTACAGATGAACATTTGCATGACATTTTAAGGGTATCTCACAAACGTTGACTTGGACATGCCTTGGCTAACAGAAAACAGCCACAAAAAATCACACTGACTAGGTAAGCATGTGTAGCTAGATAAAAGGATTTGACAGTAAAATATTGTTCCAAAATGGATTGCATTCAAGTTAACATTTCTTAATTGACCTCCGAATGTTTACCGTTGATTTAAACAGATAGGTTAATAATTCTGTTACATTTTGATTTAAGCTGTGGCCTTCTTTAGGCATTGAGCACTCTAATGTGGCCCTCGTGTGCCAAAAGTTTGGGGACCCCTTCTTTAGAGTATGGTAACAGTGCTGGATGCAGTAACCAGGTAATCATTGCTATTAGGCTTCGGTACTCAGCTGTCTAAAACTGCTTTTAAAAGGAAACAACCAAGAATTTCAAGTCAGTTGGCTCCAATATGACTTACTTCAGTTCTTACAGAAGAGGCTGTTACCTTTCCCTCTTCACGAAGGATTATGCCTATTGTGTATCAAAGCTGCACTGTTAGTACTCATATGCTGGCTCTCACCGGTGGGTTGGAACTTGGAACACTCCCTGGAAGGGTTATGTCAATGTTTTTATGCTAACCATCTGCTTGGGCAAAAGTACTCTTAAAAAAGCAAGGACCTAAAGAAACAGTGGGTCTTTATGGGCACATATGGTTGAATAAAGGAGGAAGAAAGCGAAGTTCGAAGGGCTCTGAACTGCCGAAGTCTCAACATGTCACAATGCTGCTAGATCCTAAATTTGTATAACGTCAGTGGGTTTCCTGTACCATTAGGAGTTACTAGTTATTGACTTCTACTGTCCTGCAGTATTCCACCATCTCAACAATTAGGAACAGTAAGAGCCAAAAAGATATTGATTTAAACTAGCCAGCTACAAGCTTCTATTATCTGTCCTATACAGCTAATGCAGGGTAGCATTTACTCTCCTTAAAATGTTTACCTTGTTGGTTTCTTCAGTCCATAGCATCACTTCATGTTTAAAGATTAGTTCCATCCAGGGCTTTTTTTCAGCAGGAAAATGGTGGAACGCAGTTCCAGCACCTCTCAAAAGTAATCATGTGTCTGGTGGCCCAGCCCCCTGATCCTGTTTCCTCTTCATGTGCAGCCCAAGGCACCTGGCTCTTTTGTGGCATGCTGAACCTCAGCAGTGGCAAAACAGGAGCAGGCCCTGTGGCCTTAGCTTGCTGGGGAGGGGCTGCCTCTACTGCCACTCCCTCAAGCACTTCCCCCTGGCTGGAGGCAGAAGGGAACCTCCCTGCCCACAAGGGTGTGGTGGGCGGAGAAGCAGCAGGTGTGGCCAGTTGGTGCAGGAGGTTTCCTGCCCCAGGCATGGAGACCAGGCGCTGGCGCTTCCCCTTCCTGGCACTCCTCTGCTCCAGCCCTGCACCTAGGCAACCCAAACTCATGGTCTTGCTTGAGCCAGTGGCATAGAGTGGGGGGGGGGCAGAGGGGTGGTCACCCTGGGTGCAAAATTTTTAGGGGGCGCCGCACCAAGGAGAGCCTATGCTGCATCCATGGAAGGCTACCCATGCCACCTTCCATGCAAATGAGGTGGCCACCTCACTGGGCACTGAGCTGGCACTCCTGCAGTGGGCAGCTGCACCAAAGGGCTGCCGGGTAAGGTGTGGGTAGGCAAGCAGGCCCAAATCACAGGAACACTCCTAGGGGTCAGCTGCACCCTGCGCAGTCAAGTCACTTCCAGGAAATGACATCATCACGTGGTCCCAGGAGCTTTGCCCACACGCATGGTGCCAGGGGCGCCACCTCCTGCCTGGAGTTGCCCCGGGTGCTGGCAACCCACATTAAGCCACTGAGTTCCACCACCTCTTTTCCCAGAAAAAAGCCCTGGTTCCATCATCCCATTATTTTGTTTGTATTCATGCCTACTGACTGTTGTCATTTTAGCAATTATTGTGAGAATTAATCGTTCTCCCAAATCTAGCTTCAACCATCTTGGGGTGCAGTTTATCAAGCACTGCAACTGTGCATCTCTCATTCAGATAGATGCAGTGCTGGAGTTTATAGCTCTTAGTATTAGGCTTTTAGCATTTCTAGATTACATTGTTGTTGTTTATCAACCCACTGTTATGTATCCCAAATTCTAATCTGATCATCTGATCTCCAAAGAATTGCAGCTATTACCTGCTCCTGTTAGTTTTATTTCAATTTCTTCCCTGTCTTCTTTAGATGTAGAATTCCATAGCTAATTCATTCCCCAAATCAACAGTGTGCTGCTTTACCATTGAAAAGAACTTCCCTAAGATGGTTAACCTTGTAGGGCCCTGAAATTACCATGCTTTTTGTTATAGCAATTTGGGTTGAAAGCTAAAATAATGCACCCCTTGGTGGTGGGGTCATAGAATCTTTGTCTGAATTTGAGCATTTAAATTAAAATCATACAAAGCAAATCACACAAGTTCATTTTTATAATCTCTTACTACCACAAGCGGTGTCTTTAACAAAGCCTTTTCTAGCTCTGTAAAGAATTACAGCATTTGAAAACAAGTTGGAGTGCTACAACAATTCAGTTTCATAACCATCGGTATTTCATTGTTTTCATGAACTAATTTAAGATATTATGCCAGTACAGTAGTGTTGACTGATACCATTACTTTGGCATGTGATGTGGTGGTGTTCTGTGCAGCACTACATTAGATGGAAAGGCAAGTACAATGGGGAGTAAGAGGAAGTCAACATTCCACAGCACTGGGGCCACCACAGATATTCTCAGATTTCTACAGCCTCATGCATAATTACCTTTACTAATGAAATATGGACAGGCAGCATAGCAAGGAAAATACATCTTGTTTGTGGCAAACACAGGTTACCTCTGTTGCTAATCTCCATAGCCTATTCTGTAATCTGTTATAGGCATGAAAGTCTACGAGATCAGGCAATTAGAAAGGATGTAAAGTAACTTCCAGAACATGCTTTAAGTAATAGTTGTGTGTCCAAATGGACACCCAGACCTAGCTATTAGAGACCCAGCAGACACGAATTGGACACTTGGCATTCAAGCAATGAACTGAGAATACTTACATTTAGATTGGAAGCCACTGAAACAACAGTAGAAGGTTGACATTGTAATGATACTAAACAGAAACAGTATAACACATAGGGATATTACACAATTATTCTTAGGGTTCATACAAAACAACTGTATGTCTTTAAAAATTTCTAAACAAAATCTTTATTTCAAAACACCGTGACGTTTTCTGTATTTTTAGTATGCTTAAATAACATATGCAATTAGTATGGATAGCACAGACATACACAGTACATACATTCTGATTATAGCCCCACCAATTCCAAAATTGCTGCCGCTGCTGGGAACTTGAAAGATTGACAACAAAAGGGGAGGATCTTTAGTTAATTCAGTGACTCTTTTGATGATTTTTTCCCTTTTTCTTTCCGGGAGGTGAGGGTAGATATCTCCCACAGCCCTAACAGAAGAGCCTCTTCATCTGCATAGAAGCAAGTTAGAACACCTGGCAACAAACTCCAAGTGGGAGATGCAAAGTTACACCTTGGAAATTAACACTGAGTTATACTTTCTTAAATGATATCATACCTTGGAATAATATTGTTCAATCATGAACTTCTCCCTATATGCAGCTACTTCAATGAGTATTCTATTAGCATACACCCTTTCCAAAACATGGTCTTTCAAAACCTTTTAAAGAGTGTTGTGCTTCAATGTACTCTTTCTGAGAGGCTGACCCACAATACTATGACTAGAGATGGGCACGAACAGCAATACAAACAAAAAAAAAGCCACGAACAGCCCAATCTGCTGTTCGCGAACAAGCTGTTTGTGAGGCCACATTCTAAATGAACAAGTGGTCATTGCAAGCCTCGTTCGTTGTGTTCGTCAGCCGTTAATCAAGCCAGACAGTCTGGCACCTGCAATCAATTCCCTTGGCAACGTAGACAGGGATTGTCTGAACTCTGTGTGAACTCCTGCTGTTGTCCTGGAAACCCCAATCTAAGCCCAATTTAGCTTGAGAGGCAGGTCTTCCTTCCAAGTGTGGAGCTCCAAATTTGTTACAAGGGAGCAAAGAGCAGGAGGAGGGGGGTCTTCTGTAGCCATGGGAACACTAATCTCATCCTTCCAAACCCTGTTAGGCAGTTCTGACTGCCAACCACAGACCTCCTGTTTTGCTCTATGGGACTTCTGGTTATAAAAGGCGCCATGGTCCCAGCTCTGGCTTTCAGTTTCAGTGGAGTGGGAGACAGCTGCTGTTGGCATTTTGAGAGACAGGGAGAGTGCATTGGAACTTTTTTTGTGTGTGGTGGGATAGGGATCTACCCCTTCAGGTTCCAAGGCTGCTGCCAGGCTCTGGGGCCAAGCTATTATTTATTATTGGTACCTTTTCTGCTGCCTGCTCAGGTATGGTTTCTGGGAGTGGTGTGGTAGGAATCTACCCACCCTCAGATTCCAGAGCTGCTGCCAGGCTCTGGGGCCAAGCTATTATTTATTATTAAACGTTTGGAACAAACCTAGAGAACTTCATCAGGAGAGCTTTAAACTGATGCCGCAAGGGGTAGGGGACGATCGACATGGCGACTTCAATGATAAAGTGAACACAGTGGGGACCCACCTGGGTAGGAAAGGTCAAACAAAGGTTCAAGGCTACAAGTGTCTATATACCAATGCCCAAAGTATGGGCAATAAGAAAGAAGAGCTTGAGCTTCTATTGCAAACAGAGGGCTATGATATAGTAGGAATTACTGAGACTTGGTGGGATGATTCCCATGACTGGAATGTGCTAGTGGATGGGTATGAGTTGTTCAAGAAAAAACGGAAGTGTAGAAGAGGAGGTGGAGTGGCGTTGTATGTGAGGAGAGGGCTTGATTGTTAAGAAGTTATGGAGAATGGGGCGGACAGCCCGGTGGAAAGTATATGGGTAGAAATAAGGGGAGGAAGGACAAAGGGCATTATTGTTGGAGTCTGCTACAGACCACCTGACCAGCGAGAAGAAGAAATGGATGCTGCCCTCTTTGAACAGATTGGCAGAGTATCCAGACATCAGAACCTTGTAATTATGGGTGACTTCAACTTCCCCGATGTGTGCTGGGAGACAGGCTCAGCAAAGCGTCATGAATCACGCAATTTCCTGACCTGCCTGGCCGATAACTTCCTTTTTCAAAAGGTGGAGGAAGCTACAAGGGGTTCGGCCATACTAGACTTGATATTAACCAACAGGGAAGAATTGGTAGATGAGATGAAGGTGGTGGGGACCTTAGGGGGAAGTGACCATGTCCTTCTTGAATTCCAGTTGCTATGGGGAGCCAAGGAAGTTCATAGCCAGACTCGTAGGTTAGATTTTCGTAGGGCCAACTTCGATGAACTCAGAGGCTTGATGAGAGTCATTCCGTGGGGGAGTGTGCTGGAAGGGAAAGGAGCAAGTGAAGTGTGGGCCATTCTCAAACATGAGCTTTTGCAAGCTCAGACCCTCACTATCCCAGCAAGACAGAAACATGGTAAGGGCTCCAAGAAACTGATATGGATGCACAGAGAGCTCCAGAATAAGCTAAGGGAGAAAAGGGAAATGTTCAGGAAATGGAGAGAAGGACAGACCTCTAAAGAGGAGTATATGAGGGTTACTAGGCACTGCAGATCAGCCATCAGAGAGGCCAAAGCTCAGTACGAGCTGGGTCTGGCCAGGAGGGCTCGCTACAATAAGAAAAACTTCTACAGATATGTGAGAAGCAAACAGAAGGTAAAAGAGGCAATTGGACTGCTGTTGGGACTGCTGATGGAGAAACTCTGATGCAGGACAGAGAAAAGGTAGACAGGCTTAAGGTTTTCTCCCTGAAGAACTCAGGTACATCTAGAGATAGTAGAAAATGTGGCAGGACACCTGAGTGGCTAATTGACATTGACAGAGAGGTAGTGGAGAGGCATCTGGCTGCACTGGATGGATACAAATCCCCTGGGCCGGATGGGGTGCACCCAAGAGTGCTGAAAGAACTTTTCAGAGAACTTGCAGAACCCCTGTCCATCATTTTCAAGGCCTCCTGGAGGACTGGGGATGTGCCACAAGATTGGAGAAGAGCAAATGTTATCCCAATCTTTAAAAAAGGAGGAAGGATGACCCGTGAAACTACAGGCCGGTCAGTCTGACTTCTGTTGCTGGGAAGACATTAGAGCAGATTTTAAAGGGATCAATCTGTAAGCATCTGAAGGACCACTCAGTGATCCAGGGAAGTCAGCATGGTTTTGTTCCTAACAGATCTTGCCAGACCAACCTGGTTTCCTTCTTTGATCGAGTGACCAGCTTACTGGATCGGGGGAACTCTGTTGACGTGATTTATCTGGATTTCAGTAAAGCTTTTGATAAGGTTCCCCATGACATTCTGATGGGCAAACTGGAAGACTGTGGAGTAGACTATAGGACAGTTCTGTGGATAGGGAACTGGTTGGAGGACCACACTCAAAGAGTGGTGGTCAACGGCGTTTCATCAGATTGGAGGGAGGTGTCCAGTGGGGTGCCGCAGGGCTTGGTTTTGGGCCCGGTACTTTTCAATATTTTTATCAATGATCTGGATGAAGGAGTGGAAGGGCTGCTCATTAAATTTGCTGATGATACCAAATTGGAAGGAGTAGCAAACACCCAAGAAGATAGAATTAAAATTCAACAAGACCTGAATACTCTGGAGAAGTGGGCAGCTGTGAATAGGATGCAATTCAACAAACACAAGTGCACAGTATTACATCTGGGCCACAAATATGAGAAGCACAAATACTGGATGGGGGATACACTTCTGGGCAGTAGTATATGTGAAAGGGAACTTGAGGTAAGAGTGGACTGTAAACTGAATATGAGCAGTCAGTGTGATGCGGTGGCAAAAAAGGCTAATTCAATCCTGGGTTGTATCAAAGGGGCCATAGCGTCGAAATCGCAGGAGGTCATAGCCCCTCTCTATACTGCCTTGGTCAGGCCGCACCTGGAGTATTGTGTGCAGTTCTGGAGGCCTCACTTCAAAAAGGATGTGGACAAAATCGAGAGGGTGCAGAGGAGAGCGACAAGAATGATCAGGGGTCTGGAGACTGAGCCCCACGAGGAAAGGCTGAGGGCCTTGGGAATGTTTAGTTTGGAGAAGATGAGGTTGAGGGGGGACATGATTGCTCTCTTTAAATATTTGAAAGGCTGTCATTTGGAGGAGGGCAAAGAGCTGTTCCAGTTGGCAGCAGAGGGTAGGACGTGAAGCAATGGGCTAAAACTACATGCACAAAGGTACCGGCTGGATATTAGGAAAAACTTTTTCACGGTCAGAGTACAAAAGTGGAATCAGCTGTCTAGGGAGGTGGTGAGCTCCCCTTCACTGGCAGTTTTCAAGAAGAGGCTGGATGAATACTTATCAGAGATGCTTTAGGCTGATCCTGCACTGGGCAGGGGGTTGGACTAGATGGTCTGTATGGCCCCTTCCAACTCTATGATTCTATGATTAGTACCTTTCCTGGTGCCTGCTCAGGTCAGGTTTCTGGAAGTGGTGCAGTAGGGATCTTGACTAAACTTGGATGATGGCTGGAGGAGAGCCTGCTGGCCACCACGAACATCCAACCACGAACATGTTTGTGAACAGGTCATGTTCATAAATGTTCGTGAGTCCCCATTCATGGATGGCAATGAACAATGAACACCATGTTCGGTTTTTTTGTTTCTGTTCATGTCCATCTCTAACTATGACCACTACAGTCATAGCCCTGCTTCTTGTTAAAGCCAATCAGACCTCACACAATGTTGGCATAACAAGTTATCTGAAACAGATCCTAATTGGAAAAGAGTCACATGTGAAGAGAGCTAGTATCTAAGGCTGGCTCTCCTGACACAGGCTATGTAGAGCTTTTAAAAGTCAGATCTAGCATCTTGATTGGGGCTGAAAGTTAACTAGCAGCCAGTGCTGTTATTGCAAGATTGGTTCAGTCTACGCTCCTCTTTCCATAAGAAAATGTGAACAGAATTGTGCACCATTTGCAGCTTTGAGTCATCTTCACGGGCAATCCCACATAAAGTACATCACAACAATTAGTCCAGGAGGTTACAAAGGCATTGATGAGAGCTGTGCAAGTGTCTAAGAAGGGTTTAGCTTCTGTATTAGATGTAATTGACAGAAGGTACTGCTAATGATTTGTGCCTAAAAATGTGGTGTTGAACCAGGAACATCCCTAACTGGCTCTGAAAAAGCCACAGCAATTCTACTGATTACTAGTAAAGATATCCTTCTCTGAATATCCAGTATCCCCATGAATGTTACCCCTGAATTTTCTTAGTTCAATCTGCAATAACTATCAGCTTACGTAATGGAACATATAGCAGGGTATCTTATATACTAATAACCAAGCGGCCCTGATCTGTGGATACTTAAATCCAGAGATTAGAACCATGAACTGACAAGACAGATCTTCCTACAAACCTGAAAAATGCCACAGGTTTGCAGAAAAATCTGAAATTAAAAAAATACATTGGGCATGTTAAAAAAAAACAAAATGATAAAAAGAGCACCTAGCTTTAAGCAGATGCCCTCAGTGATTGTTGCTAGGCAAGTGCAACAGTTCAGCCAGTATTCCAGGCTTGGTTTCTGTCAGTTAAAATTGCAGGAGGGGGGGTTGTTTCTTTGAGGGATGACTCATTGGGTCCAGACTCTTTTGGTTTTGAGATTTTACTTGCCCATAGATTTTGCAAGTTATTTCTATGCTGCCTGAACTCTCTATTGCACCGAAACTCATTCCTTCCCAAACCTTGGAGGTAGAACACTCTTTTCATGTCCTTGCTGGCATTGCACAGGACTTCCTCTGTGAAGAAAAGTCAATGTGTTCATAATTAAGTAATTTAATATTACATGGCAACTATTCCCTTGATTTTTGGAGATTGCCATTTATTCTTTTCAGAATGACCCAGTTCCCTGCTAGCTGTCAGCATGAATGCAACATTAATTGGTTTAAAAGATTATACCTTATCTTTCCACCAAAGGAAAATCAAAATTAAAATAATACAAGAATAAACTGCTTGTGTAAGGTGCTGTCAAGTAGAAGCCAACTTGTGGCGACTCCTCATTGGCTTTTCAAAGCAAGGAATGATCAGCGGTGGTTGTGCCATCTGCCTTTGCATAGCAATCTTGAACTTCCTTTGTGGACTCTTAAACAGAACCAACCAGGGCCAACCTTGTTTAGCTTCCAAGATCTGAGAAGATTGGGCTAGCCTGGACCATCCAGGTCAGGATATAAAAAATAAACTACAGCATACAATGAAACTCAACAATAAAATGACATAAATATTAATAGCCATTAAACACCTTCAATAATTTTATAATTTTATCTCAACCAAGGACTGGGATATGTTTGAGGCATGGGACAGATGAACTTTCTAATGTTAGCACATATGGAGTATGGCCTCAGAGGAGTATATTAGTATTGAGACCAGTTCCTATGGAGGCAGGCAGTATGCTTCCTGTTGTTAAATGGCAGCCACATCAAAACACCTAAAGATTTGGGGTCTGTCTCGGCTATGTGTGTGATTAAATGTTTTATGCTTGAGTTCCACAATTTATTTCCACAGCATAGGAACACAGCTAGGGTTTGGGCAGGTTAAAGGGTCCTGCTGCTTGCAAGCTGCAGGTCCCTTTAAACTATCAGCTGACAGGTGGCGAGGGGGGATCCCCCCCTGCTGCCTGCCAGCTGATAGTTTAAAGAGGCCTGCCGTTTGCAAGCCGCAGGAAAAGTTTATATGGCCATTTCCCTGGGGAAATGGCCATTTAAAAGGATGCTGACGCTTCAACGGCAAGCTCGGTTGGCACCAAGGGCAAAGACGGAGTGGAGGCGGGATTGGTAGTAGTAGGAGTCTCCACCCTGCGCTGACCTGGTCACATGGTCAGCGTCATTTTCACCAGAGCATCTGCTAGAGCAGCTGGTCAGCAGCTGGTCTAAGGAGCTTACAGGTAAGGCAGATGCTCGTACTGGGGCACCCCTCCCCCCTTTCTCCCCCCCCCGTCACGACTCGGGGCGTGAGCATCGCCAAGTCAATAAAGATATTTTTTTAAAAAAGAAAACAAAAGAAAAGAAAAAAAGCTAGCACCCGGGACTCACCGGCTCAACAGCGTGGGGTTGACCTATGTGTGTGGGGGGGCTGGGGCCAGGGGGGCCGTGGGCTCACAGCAGCAGCCCACCCCCTGGGTCTGCTTCAGCCCCCCGGACCCCCGGGGAGGCCGAGCAGAGCGACCGCACCTTCAGGGCCTCCATCGGCGGCGGCGCAGCCCAGGTGGGTCATTCGAGAATGGAGCCCGCGCCACTGGGCAAGCGGGCGCCGCAGACTCCGACCGCTGCTGCTGCGGGGTTCCCCTCGGCTGCGATGCAGCCCGGGGCCTTTGGCTGCCGGGCGGGTAATCCGAGAGCAGCGCCCGCACCCCCGGTCGAGTGGGCACCGCAGACTCCGACCGCTGCCGCTGCAGGGCCTCCCTCAGCGGCGGAACTGCCCAGGCGGGTCATCTGAGAGTGGTGCCCGCACCTCCGGGCGAGCGGGCACCGTGGAATCCGAACGCCGCTGCTGCGGGGGCCCCCTCGGCGGCGGCGAGGCCTGGGCTGGCATCCGAGCGTGGCACTCGCTCCTCTGGGCGAGCGGACACCGCGAGCTCCGACCGTAGCCACTGCGGGGCCTCCCCGGCGGTTGCGCGGGTGGGCTGAGCCTCCGGGTGGGGCACCCATGCCTCCGGAGGAGCGGGCGCCACGGCCTTCAAGCACGCCACTGTGGATCTTCATCCCGAGTGACCGGCACGTGGCGGCTGCGCCTCTGGACGAGCGGGCGTCGCAGCCTTTGGCTGCCACAACAGCAGGGCCACCCGTAACGGCTGCGCAGCACGGCTGGGCACCCGGCACGGCTCTCCACCCCCTGGGCAGTCAAGGTGGACCCCGTTCCCGTGTGACCCAGGCCTTTCAGGCGGGCGGACGGTGCGGCTGCAGCTGTTGCCACCGTCGGTCCTGGGATCCCCCGCGGGGGTTCAGGCAGCCTGGATGCAGCGATGCGGCCTCTGGCTGTGGCGGCAGCAGCGGCAGCTCCACGCAGGGCTGCCCGGCGCTGGTCGGGCGGGATCAGGTGGGGCAGCCGCGCAGGCCTTCTGGGGTGGTCACGTGGCACGGCCCTCGTGTGCTGCCACTGCCGAGGCCCGCCCGGCTGATGCTGCCTCAGCCGGGGGGGCGAGCGGTGCGGCCCCGCTGTGGCCTCCGTGGCAGCATGAGCCTCAGGCGCGCATGGCCCAGGGCGACAGGGGCTGGGGGCCAGCTGCTGAACAGCACGGCAGCACAGGACACTTGGCTACGAGCGGGCGGGGCCTACTCCATGGCCCATAGGGGCAGCGGGGAGGGGCTCCTCAGTAGGGACAGGTCACCGTGGATCAGGTGGCCTGGCCCAGAGTTTGACCCCCACAGGGCCGGGAGCAGTGGGGCAGCTGGGCCCTCCCCCCCCACACACACACTGCCTTGAGCTCGGGGGGGGGCATGTACACCAGGAGAGGGCAGCAAATTCCACGATCCGACCGCCTCGAGTGGGCAGGTTGTTTTTCTCACTTCTGACTTCACATGATGGCACCAACATCAGGTTCGAAGGCAAGGCAGCAGTGGCATCCGCTCGCCAGGGCCCGCTCACACGGGGTGCGGTGGGGGCGCCTCGCAAAACATGGAGGAACCCCCACCAGGCACCTAGCGGGACCACGTTCCTTGGCAGGTCACCCAGCACTGGCCAAGCAGCAGCTAACGGGAGGCAAGGTGGCAGCCGGGCAGTGGCCACGGCCCGGGGGGACACAGTAGAGGCAGCCATGCAGGGCATGCAGGAGTGGATGGGAGAATGGATGGAGGCTCTGCGGGCTGCTGTCTGCAGCAGTGGGGAGGAACCTCACACAGCTCAACACGCCCCTGAAAAAGAACTGGGGGGCAAGCAGGCACGCGCACCTCGGTTGCCGCAAACTACGAGGAGGAAGGAGGCCAGGCCATCAATGCCACTAAGCCCGCCGCCAGCCACCACAGAGTTGGACGAACCTGAAGACGAGGGGGTGGCAGGCCCCCCGATGATGGAGGAGAGCGACGCTGAAGGAGGGCGGAACCAGGGGCGGCCCCGGGGCATTGGACGGAGATCATGCAGGGCCTGGCGCAGGATCAGGAGTCGCAGCAATTCATTATCCAGGACGTCAGGTGAGTCATCCGGGGACGAGGATTGGGAACAGAAGGCAAGGGATTACTGGGATGCGGCAGCTTACGTCCTGGGGCTGCCGGACTGGGCACGGCGCTGCAGACACCGCGGGTGTGCCAATGTGGGGCCCCGGGCAGCATGGGAACATCCCCGAGCCGCCCACTGGGGGCAATCCCCGCCTCAGGTGGGCCCTGGAGAAGCACCCATTGGGTATCACCTCCCCTCATGGGTGAGAGAGTGCATTTTGAACAGTTATTATGTGGATGTTTTCACCTTGCTGCAATCGGAGGAGCCAGTGGGGGACTACGGGTCCCCAAGGAAATGCAAGCGGCACGATGGAGAGCGGCTGGCTGAGCGTACTTTTACTAATTGGTTACTGGGGCTCTGCGTGTACGCGGGAGTGGTCCAGGTGGCATACCCTGAGCGTGCATGGCATCTCACCACACACATGAGGGAGGTCACACACATGAAGGCCACGTCTGGGGAAAGAGCTGCCTTGAAATATGACGAAGCATTCCGGAAGAAGGCCTCCAGCAATGAACTCACTCACTGGGACCAACCGGACAGTATGGACTGGCTGCGGGCGGTCAACAGCAGGGTCACCGGGGAGCGGCCCAGGGCCGAGAGTTCGGGGTTCAGACGCCATGCCACCAAGCGCCCATCCTGGGAATTCAATGTGAGCGGGTGCCACAAGACAAGGTGTCGCTTTGGTGCGACAGGATGCATGTAGCGGCCATATCGTTTTTCTGCAAGGCCACGGGCCAGGCGGATCCGACGGGAAGCTTCCTAGCAAAATGGACCATAGCAGGCTGGGCTCGCCGGGAGCCCCCGCGTCGGGATTCGCGGTGGCCCATCACAATTGGCATCCTGCATGTCATTCTGGGGCATTTGAGTGATGTGTGCCATTCCCCATTTGAGACCATGTTGTTGAGGGCAGCCTTCTGCCTCGCCTTCTATGGCGCCTTCCGTGTGAGCGAGCTGGTGGCCACATCAGCCAGCGATCAGACCGGCAGGGCACTGGCGCGGGCAGACATATCGCTCGATGTGAGTGAGGTGCGAATCAGGGTCCAGCGGTCCAAGACCGACCAGCAGGGGTGTGGGACGGTAGTACGACTCCGAGCAGTGGGGCAGGAGGGCATGCCCGGTTCGGGCAATCAGGGAATACCTGGACAGGCGCCCGGACATACGCGGCCAACTCCTGGTACATGCCAGCGGTGGCATGCTCACCAAATACCAGTTCTCGGCAGTCCTCAGGGCCAGTCTGAGAGCGGCGGGCCTCACGCCAGCAGCATACGGGTCCCACTCCTTCCAAATCGGGGCTGCGACCACGGCGGCCAACGCAGGTTTGTCTGCCGAGCAAATAAAAACCATTGGCAGGTGGGCATCCAGGGCATACGTGGGCTATGTTAGGACAGAGCATACTAACGTTCTGTGATCCAGTTGCAGGCGCAGCATCCCCCGAGGAGAGACGGCCCAGCTGATAACGGCATGAGAAAAGTGAAGAGGGAACAGCGTGGGCTGGGGGGGTGAGGAGGCCCCCCAGTGGGTTCTGGCAGAGATTCCCAGGGCTATTCGAGCCGGTCGCCTCCGGGGGCCAGGGAGGAATTTTTCCCATAAGGGGCCAGATTGACCGAGGCCTCTTAGGGTTTTTTCGCCTCCCTCTGGGCATCGAGGTCAGGGACCTTGGGGGGAAGGGTGGCTCCACTTCTTGGTTGCAGCAGCTGGAGCATTGGCTGAAGTCGGGCCTGTGGCCTGCCTCCTGTGGCGGTTTTTTGAGGCATTGGGCCGGATACCATTAGGGTGGGTGGGCCTTCGGGTCTGCCCACCCCGATGGATCTGGAAGAGAAGGTCACCAGACGGAGCCGGCAACGGAACAACGGGTACAGAGGTGTCAGAGGTGCGGGAGACTGGCGGGTGATGCATCGGTCAGCAGACAGGCCTACAATGCCAGCGGGGATCCGTGCCCAGATGCCAGGCCAATGCTCCATTCAGCCGTAATCAATAAAGTTGTGGCCATTTCTAACCCAAGCAAGTGTCTGATGTGGTTTTTAGCCAGAACGCAGTCTGACTTAGCACATAGGTGACAAAGGATGCTGATGCTTCAACGGCAAGCTCGGTTGGCACCGAGGGCAAAGACGGAGTGGAGGCAGGATTGGTAGTAGGAGGAGTCTCCACCCTGCGCTGACCTGGCCGCGTGGTCAGCGCCATTTTCGCCAGAGCATCTGCTAGAGCAGCTGGTCACCCTCCCACCCTCCGCCAAGTCAGGGCAATGGGGGGAGCACTGTCACAACTTTATGGGTTGGCAGGTTTTTGAGGCATTGGGCCGGATCCCATTAGGGTGGGTGGGCCTTCGAGTCTGCCCACCCCGACGGATCTGGAAGAGAAGGTCGCCAGACGGAGCCGGCGACAGAACAGCGGGTGCCGAGGTGCCAGCGGGAGGCTGGCGGGTGATGCATCGGTCAGCAGACAGGCCTACGATGCCAGCAGGGATCCGTGCCCAGATGCCAGGCCAATGCTCCATTCAGCAGTAATCAATAAAGTTATGGCCATTTCTAACCCAAGCAAGTGTCTGGTGTGGTTTTTAGCCGGAACGCAGTCTGACTTAGCACATAGGTGACAACTGCCCCTTTACGACTCAAATGAACCAGTAGATCAGTTCGTGGAAGTTCGTGGAAACGAGCTTCCACAAACCACTGGTTTGCGAACCATGAACTGGCCTGGTTCAATCGTTTTTGGGGAGGTTGTAATTCGATTCGTGCCCATCTCTGCTCCTGAGTCTTGTTATCTAGAATAATATATTAGTTGAATAATTTACAATGCATTTTAAGCACTGACTTCAGTGAACTTAGAAGTATATAACTCTGCTTAAGACTGCACTACAAGTTCTTCCTAGTTCTGTTAAACCAATTTAGTTGTTCAGACTTCTTCCAATGTACCACAATACATATCTTAGCAGCTGTAAGTTTATAATTAGCTCCAGATCTAGCTAATCAATAACTTACTTCAAACAACAAAGCAAAATGATTGTAGGGTCTAGTGGTATTGAGTATCCAGTTATTTCTGAAAGTCTAAGGTCAAGAACTTTCATCCAAAATGGAATCTAAGTCCATAAAATATGAATCAGGTCTGCACGCCCCTTTGTATATGCAATAAAGTTTACACAGGACATAAGATATCACTGATACAAGACCTTTTTGTCCCCACTATATTTTAGCGGATATCATTCTGGCAAGGGATATTTGGCCAAATTCAGTTCCAGATCTTAAGTGATACCATTTCTTTTTGTCTTCCTATTCTTTCAGGAATTAAAAAAGAAAATCATCTAAATCAAGCAACAGTAAATCAAAATTTCTTGAATGACTTCTAGGGCTCTCTATAAAATTTTAAAAAATGATATTTTCTACAAGCTATATGTCCTCATGCACGTCCTGCCATATTCTGCAGAAACATTACCTATCCCTCTTTGTTACAGTGTGAGGGCTTGGTACTTACATGTACCTTGATGGGCAAACTGTCATTGAGTTGTGAATGTGTTGTGTGAGTCAAGCAGATTTTCTAAGACTCCTTGGCATGCACCCTAGATAGCTGCTAATATGCAAGTACAGCAGCCACTTTTCACAAAATGCTCAACATGCCAATGGTGTCAGGGATCTTCGAGGTAACAACTCCAAAAAGAAACTGGCATGATAGGCTGTTAAAAATGCATTATGCAAATATATGCAGTGCATATTGTACTGATGATGCCAGTATACATATTTACAAACAAAGCTGTCATCGTCTTTAAGGTTATAACCTATATCTTTATGACCTGTGCAAACATCTGTAGAAGAATACTAAGTAACTACTGGAAAGAAAATGAAATATTATCTGCCATCTGTCTTTTAGATTTCTGTTCATTGTCATTCACTCTACCCCCAAATCTATGAATTTTACAAAACATTTCTATTATCTAAGCATTTAAGCAGTTTTTTCAGCTATAAAATCTATAAAGTGAGTTACAGTAATAAAATCATAATTTTAAATTGGCATGGGCGCTGCTACACCAGGCACCAGCACTTTGGCTCATGGGCACAGGCAGGGACTCTGCAGGTGCCTGCTTGGTGGAAGGAGGGGGGTATACATCACCCTCTCTCCCTCTCAAACCACTCGTGGGCCTGCTCAACCTGCTGACTCAGTGCAGCAGCTGCTCCTCGCCTCTCACTCTTCATCCCTCACTCGTCTCGCTCTCTCCCCTCTCTACTCTCAAGCTGCTCACACTCTCCTAATCTCTCCACTCCTTCACCACACTACTCCTCTCCAACACCTCTCATACTCAACCCACCCCCTGGCTTCAGCTGAGCTTCCTTATATAGGACTTCCTGCCCTGCTCTCCACCTTCTCCTGGTAGGCTGATTGCTCGTGATCTGGTCCTGCTGGGGAGGCTTCCAGGTGTCTCTCCCTGTTCTGACCACCACCCTTCTTCCCCTGGGTGATTACTTCTGACCTGAGCCAGCTGAGGAGGCTTCCAGGTCTTTCTCTCCAGCCCCAGCCTTTCCCTTCTTCCTTGTTTCCTACTTGGAGGATGGGGCTGGCAGGGCCTTTCCAAGTAAGATGGCCTGGTAGCCGTTTCTCTCTGAGCCTCCTTGCAGCTAGGCAGGTCCCCAGACCAGGTGGCCTTTCTGTGGCCTTGCCAGCCAGCTGGCCAGCCCCAGCCTAGATGTGTGCATGGGGCAGAGGTATCTCCTATCTGCATGCTTTGCCCTTTGGTGCCTGGCACCAGGGAAGGGCTCTGGGGCTTGTTGTTGGCAGCCACACTTCCCACAGACTCCTGGTGTTGTGGCTGTGGCGAGTCCAGGGGATGCGTACAGCTCGTCCCCGGACATACAAAATGCAAAATTGTAATAACCACCAATTTAAAATGGCCAGTAATTAAAAATCAAGAACTCTGAGACCTATCTAAACTAGATATGGGCATGAACTGGGAAAAATCCAAACCATGTAGTTTGTGGTTCGTCACATTTCATGAACCATGAACCATGAACTTTCACGAACTTGCCCCAGTTTGTGAACTTCTTCACTTGGTTCATGAAAACATCACTTTCAGGGCAGCAGAAGGTCTGCAGAATAGGGGTTTGCACTTCTGGTTCCCCCCTTTTAAATGCCTGCTGCTTTTCAGCTGATGGGAGGGGGATCCCCCATCAGCTGAAAAAAGGTGCCGGCTTGAAAGCAGCAATACTTTTCTTGTGTGGCAAGAAAAGTGTTGCTGCTTTCAAACTCCTGCTGCTTTTTTTAACTGAGGGGAGGGGCATCTTCCTATCAACTGAGATCCTTTTCACACAGAGATTTTAAAGCATTTCAATATCAGTTCTGCTTCCCATGATTGTAGGAGTTTGCCCTGCTGGCTTTAATAGCCAGGAAAGGATTAAATGGCTGGTTTTTCCCTTCCTCCTTTGGGGTATGCATGCTCTCTTTTATTTTCAAAAACAAGAAAGGGTTATAATGTTGTAACATTGTAATGTTACTGCACATACCTCCTGGCTTTAAAAGCCAGGAAAGGATTAAATGGCTCCTTTCCCCTCCCTACCAGGCATGTTTCAGGCTTTGAAAAAGAGAGAGAGAAAACCAAGCATTTTGCACAGCCCTTTGGAAACAAAGTAGCTGGAAAGTTGGGAGGGGATGAAGGAGCAGCTTCTTGCCACTTTGTTTCCAAAGGACAGTGCAAAACACTTGGGTTTTTTTTCTCTTTTTCAAAGTCTGAATCATGCTTGGGAGGGAGGGAAAAGGAGCCATTTAATCCTTTCCTGGCTTTAAAGCCAGGAGGAATATGAAATATCATTACAATGGTGCAATGATGCAACGTTGCAATGTTACAACATTACACCGTTACATCCCTTTCTTGTCTTTGGGGAAAAGAGAGAGAGAGTACATACCCCAAAGGAGGAAGGAAGGGGAAAGCCAGCCATTTAACCCTCTCCTGGCTTTTAAAGCCAGCAGGGAATAAGAAAACTGCAAACATGGGAATCAGAACAAATAAGTTCCAGTGCAAAAAGGAACTGAGGTGATGGCAGGGGGATACCCCTCCTCTAAGCAGAATAAAGCGGCAGGCCCTTTGAAAGCAGCAACACTTTTCTTGTAGGCAAGAAAAGTGTTGCTGCTTTCAAAAGCCTCCTATCAGCTGAAAAGCAGCTGGGTGGACACTTCTACTGCAGAAAGCCCATCTCTGTTTGCCTAGTAAATTGACTGATGGTGCCAGGCTGTCTGCAGTGACAAAACAAAAAAGAACCAGCCTAAAGTTCATTGTGGTTCATCAGAAATAGGCTCTGACGAACCACCAGTTCGCAAACCATGAACAGGCCTGGTTCATGTGAACTTTGGTATGTATTTTGGTTCATGCCCATCTCTAATCTAAACCAGAAACCATCCCAAAATTCAGGATCATAATAATCCATTCACAATAATATCAACTGTGTGTTATGTGCCATCAAGTTGCCTCTAACATATGGTGACATTATGAATGAAAGACCACCAAAACATCCTATCATTATCAGACTTGCTCAGATCCTGCAAACTGGAAGACTCAAACTAAATAACCAATGGAAGAAAATATACTTTACTGCCTTTCTGAAGAGCACGAAGACTGGACTCAAATTTGTCTCATGAAGCAGGGAGTTCTACAGTCTATAAAAATATAACATATCTTTTCTTGTAAACTATCTCAAGATTATATATTCTTGTGGATTAGACAACCTTCTTTAGCAGAGAGTATGGCAAAGTAGATTAATCTCAAAGTAAATCTAACTCCCTGATCTTAAGCACTTCATTCTTAGTTCTATTTATTTAAATGCAAGCTGCTTCTGAGGAAAATGTGTTAACATCACAACCTCAATATGTGTGATTTACAATAAGTAGGCATATTTCTAGGATTGCCAATTTTGAGTTGGAAGGCTGCTTGAGATTTGGGGGCAGACCCTGTGGAGGGTGGAATCTGGGGGAGGGAGCTCAGCAGGGCTGTGGTACCATGGAATCCACCCTCCAAAGAGCCCAGTTGTTATTCCAGGAGAACTCCTTCATATTTCCCTTTCCCCAAGCTGCTAGTTTCTTATACAAAGAAAAAAGAAACACTTAATATTAACTCCTAAAAAGACGAATGGTGTTTTCCTGAAGATGGACTAGACTGCACAAAATGACATCTTTTTCCATTAAAAAATTAAAAAGCAGGAGAGTGAACTGCATATTTTCCCATGACAGTGTTATTTGCTTTACTGGCAAACTATTTAAAACTGAAACCACCTTCAGCCACTGATCACTAATGTCAGTGTGACTTTTTCAGAGCATTGCCCTACTTACATGTAATAGTACTAAGGAAGCAGACACACCATCAATTTATATGCTGTATCTGGGCCAGCTGTGCCATATAAGCTATTGATGTAATATACTGTAAGCTTTGCATTTTAAACATTCATAAATATTTTTTAAATGAATGACTTGTTATAGTTCCAGAGGAAAAAATCTAAATACATTTTTACACTGCACTGATATTACCATATTTGTTCAGATTAGCATCTATGTAAATATCAGAAATTAACCCTGAACCCGTAATCTGATCAGTATGGTAGTCAATGTAGGTTTGATTTATTACAGTGCTCTCCAGAATTATAATGCTGATGGTACAATGAACATAAATGGGACAAGCATGCCCAGCCCTGCACTTTGGGGTCTTTGAAATGTCAGGATTGAAATGGGCCATTTCGGATTCATGAAGGAATAAAACTGAATTCACAAAGAGATAATTCCAGTGGAGCCACTTCGTCAGTCTGTTGCAGTAAAATTAAACAAGAGTTGTGTTTTTATTGTAGTCTATATTTTTGTGTATTAGAGCCCATTTCATCCACAAATGCTTATTTTTAAGATCAAATTTAGTGAGAAGGTGGAAGAGAATATATGAATAAACGTTGAAGATGGCATACTTACTCCCCATTATTCACATTCATTATATATCTCCTCTTCCCAATCATCACTTCAGCTTAATTCTTCTGTCATTGGATGTTGTTGCACAAAACTTTCCCTGCATGGCAGTTGTACATTTCTGTGCATCACAATTCATTAGCTAGACAGCAACATGATAGGTAATTTTAGTACATCAACAATTTTTAAAATGTAAACATTAAGCCAAAGCACATGGAGCATCAATAGTAACTGGTGTAATTTCGCCATCGTCCCTTCCTCAGCTAAAATTCAGAGAAGAAAGGAAATTTGGATGAGGTTCATCATCATGATCCCATTGTACCTGTTCTCTAAACAGGCAGTGGGAAGCCTGGAAGGAGGTAATTTATCAGAATCCACTAAGGTGGAAGAGTACTTTCCACCAGAGGAGACTTTGTACAGGCTGATAAGAGCAAAAGAAAAATGTGAGGGGGGAGACAGTAAGCAAATATAGTTAAACACATAGATACATTTTGTTTCAATTGGGAATGAGGAGTAGAGGGTTAAGCCAAAGGCTTCACAGGAACAACTGGATTCTGAGAATGGATTTAAAGGGATAGAGATATTGCACCATGTAGGAGTTCTGGGATGGAGTTTCAGGTATAAGGGTCAGCAAAAGATATGGATGGAATTACTTAAGGAAGTGGAATATTTTAAGTAGCTGGGGGGTGTCCCCACCACCACCACTACCACCACCACTGAATTATGTGTGCTGCAAGCAGACTTGCCAACTGTTCTGTTTTCTAGAGTAGAAATAGTCCTTGCTATGGTGGGTAAAGGTATTTTGGGACTGAGTAGAACAGCCCCAACTCTGATGAAGTTCACATGAGAAAAAGAATGGGAGCATTTGCTCCTCTGTATGGAGACCCTTGGACTCCTGTTCTCTCCTTGCGGTAATTCCTTTTCAATAAACTAAACAGAGGAGATGGTTATTCATGTGAACACATTAGTTTTGGCAAGTCGGGTTATTAAAATTGATCAAGTATTGCTATTGAGCTTAACTCCCCATTTTTTTAAAAAAAAGCTTGCTTCAAAGTAAAACAATACTAGCTGGCAACTCACAAAACATTAATGAGAAGACTGTCCACAAGCAAGCTGCATGGGAGCCAAAGGGGGAAAAATTTACAAGAGAAATAGAAGCACCAAAACAATGTGCTATAATATTCCAGCAGTCTCTTGCGCATACAGCCCCAAATGCCCACATCAGATCCCTACTGGTTTTAGTAGGAGGTTCAACAATCATCATGCTAAATGAGAGTCTTTGAGAATGAAGTTTAATTTTCCTACCTCTTCAGATCCTGCAGCAAATAGTTCTAACTTAGCAGTAAAGCAACAGCCTTTACTTTCCACAAAATAATTGGCTCAGTTGGAATCAGTGAACCAGCTGAGAGTATACTTGAAAACTCTGAACTACCTGTTAAATGGAGAGATGATTAGAGGACTATTATTAACTTGCTGAAAAAAGATCCATATCAATTTGATGTACTATTTAGTTATGGGATAGGAACTTTCTTGATTACCCAAGTGGGTGATTGGGAAAGGAGTATGATTTTGTAAATATGTGTTTGGGAAAAGGAGTGTGGTCTTGCAAATGCTCCTGAAAATATCAGCAGCTTTCCATAGCATCCAGGGTATCCTCCTGAACTGCATACTCCATGTGAGTTTAGAGTCAGAGACATAATGCCTCCACTGCAGTCTTGAAGTTAGGTTCCAAAAGGTGATACTAGGAAAGTGCCCTTCCTCAAAAGGCACATGGTCCTGTGAGTTTTTTCAAGATTCAGTTCTGTCATCCACACTTTTGAGCATCATAACAAATCTGCTTGGTGAACCTGAACAGATGTATGGATTGTGGAGTCACCAGTATGCTAATGCCACCTAGGGTGAGTGACTGAGGTGTGATGAACTGGAGTGAATAAAGTTAAGTACGATCCTGACTGAAAACAAACAAATGGAAACTGAACCCAGACAAGACAGAAGTGATGCTGAATGGAAAAGCAGAGAACTTGAAGGACATTGTGCTTTTGATCTTTGATGCAGTTCAGTTGACCCTGACTGTCTCACATAAGAGCCTAGGGGTTAAACTGGACCCAACACTGCACATGTCATATTTAAATACACTTTTTTTTCAGATGATGGCTCAGTTTCAAATTTGTGCAATTTCTACTCCTATTACCTCGTGTGTCATCCTATTGATTACACTGGTTTACATTGTGCAATCAGCCTTAAGTCTCAATGAGAAAGGAAGATTACAAATAATGTAAATGAACAAAAATACATTAAAAAGTATATAAATATTACCTTTATGCAAATAAGTACATAAAAGAGAAATATAAGTCCTATAAATTGTTGTCTGTGGTGACAAGATGCTAAATTAGGTGTTCTAGCTTCACAGTGACACTGAGAGATCTCTGTCTTTTGGTGCTACACCTCTGAAGATGCCAGCCATAGCTGCTGGTGAAACGTCAGGAACTACAATGCCAAGACCACGGCTATACAGCCTGGAAAATCCACAACAACCATAGTTCTCCGGCCGTGAAAGCCTTCGACAATAAATCACAAGCATGTTGCTGTAATCCATTTCAGGTTATATGTCACTAAAAAGCCAGAATGTGGGTGTAAATATGCATCTAAATGCTCATCTCAGTTGAAACTAGTATAATTCAATATCCTAATTGAAATGTATATTTAATGTGTGTCAACAATTCCTGCTTCATCAAGTAGCTCTGCAACCCTGGTCTTCATTGGAGGTTGCCCATCCAATTACTAAGGCCAACCCTGCTTAGCTTCTGAAATCTGACAAGATCAGGTCAGGGCATTCACAGCTGAACAAGAAAAAAAATTTTTACTAAATTTTCTTAAGTTGGCATGGAAAATTTTATGATTTTAAACAATTCTGCCAGCCAAATGTTAAGGCTGGACTGAAAATGAATATTTAAAAATCAACCTTAGAAAAATCAATTCACTTGTAAAAACTTAGTGACATTCTTGCATGTAAAATTAGAAAGAAAAGACTTTGATTTTTGTTTTCAGAGCTTTGCCACTTGAGCATCAGGAACTAAAGTTAATATCTTGCCATTTAACTGTAAAAATTAAAACAAACAAACAAATCTTGTAACCTATTGGACAGTAACAGTAGATAATGTTTGTACCAGAGTAATTTATAACTGAACCTGGCAACCTGTCAATCAAAATATAGACCGTTTCTCCTTGCTATATAAGTGTGTCAACTTTTTAACCTTATAGCTCTTTCATCTTAGTTAAGCTGTAAAAGGGAACTAGGAAGCTTTTCCAAACATTGTTTGCAACACATATTATTTATATTTATTTTTAGTATGTACAGACTCCAGAGTGCATAAAATTCCCTATATTAGAAATTATAACAGAAACCTGGTAGTGAATTTTCCTTTAACAGGCTACTAACATAAAAAGGTAAAGGTAAAGGTAGTCCCCTGTGCAACCACCAAGTCATTACTGACCCATGGGAGGATGTCACATCACAGCGTTTTCTTGGCAGACTTTTTGTTATGGGGTGGTTTGCCATTGCCTTCTCCAGTCATCTCCACTTTACCCCCAGGAAACTAGGTACGCATTTTACTGACCTAGGAAGGATGAGCCAACCCTGAGCTACCTGAACCCAGCTTCCGCCAGGATTGGACTCAGGTCATGAGCAGAGCTTGGGCTGCAGTACTGCAGCTTACCACACTGCACCACAGGGCTACTAACATATGGGTACTAAATTCGTGTCTGTTGGTCCGCCCTTCTCTTTCCTAAATTTATCTGCCAGTAGTGGGCAGGATTCATGGCAGAACCAAAATTAGGCTTTAGATACTGTTATGAGCTTGTACAGTCATACCCAGTAGTGCCAGGAAACAACCCCTAGACAAGTCATACTTGCATCTGCAGGAAGTGGAAAGGAGATGGCATCAAAGATTACTAGGGTTGCCACGTAGCCCAGGCAACTAGTGTGGGTGTGGCAGTAGGCACTCACTCTCTTATTGGTGAACGTACATGTACCCACAGCCCCTATCAGTGATGTCAATTCTGGTGCAACCGTGAAGCGATGGTGTTGTGCCAAGGCTGATTGTTTAACAATCAGGTGGGCCAATGGTTAAAGAATCAGCCCTGATATGATGCCATTGCTTCCAGGTCATACCAGCAGTAATGCCATAAACTGGGGCCATGGGTGTGCACTAGTCCGTTTCCCCAGCCTGCCTCCTCCTACACAGGCCCATTGTGCAGACCTGCCTCCTCTCATCGATCAGCAGGCAGAGGCAGCCATCACCAGGAGATTGCCCACCACCAGTGGGAATATGGTTGCCAACTTCAGTTTGGAAGATTTTTGGGTTGTGTTTGGGGAGGGCAGAATCTGAAGACAGGAGAGAGCTTGATGATGATATGATGCCATGGGGTTCTCCCTCCAAATCTGCCATTATCTCCAGGGAGACAGACCTCTGAAGATCAGTTGTAGAAAAGAGCAAGAGTCCAGTAGCACCACACTAACAAAATTTGTGGAAGGGTATGAGCTTTCATGAGTACCTAAAGAAGTGAGCTGTGACTCACAAAAGCTCATACCCTACCACAAATTTTGTTAGTCTTATAGGTGCTACTAGACTATTGCTCTTTAATGCTACAGACAGACTAGCATGGCTACCCATCTTTATCTATATCAATGGAGATCAGTTGTAACTCTCAGAGAACTCCAGGCCACACCTTGTGGTTGGCAACCCAACCCTGGACTCACAATGGGGGGCCAAATGGGAATCCATGTCAAACCAGGAACAAAATTCAAAGGTATAAACTTGAAGCTTGCTTTTCAACTCCTTCTTTTCACTTGGTTCTTTTGATCACTGCTTTATCATTATTCACAAATAGAGTTATGCATGTAAAAGACTCAGAGCAGCCTGAACTGTGTGTTTTACTATCTTATCCAAAACCCTAGGTTTGCTTGGAGGATGGATATTATTGCAGCTGCCACTGAGATCTTTGTTACTCCAAGCCTTCCTTCAGTTTTGATTCTATCATAGTAAATGCTCTGTTGAGAGGTATGCATTGGCTGGGAGGGAGCAGGCAGGGAGCCATTTCTTGAAGCTGAGAATCCAGAGCTGTTTGCATAGACCCTAACAGTATTTTGGATCGGGAAGGCTGGTGAATAAGCCAGTTTCTTCTTGCCAGCCTCCCCTAAGGCAACGCTCAGCTGTGAAATATGCGGTCCCAAATGCTAGCTGGCTAGGTAACTATAATTGTATCCAGGTACACAAGGAACAAATAAAAATATCAGCTGCTGCACAGTAATAAACCACAGAAGAAGGAAATCCCCCTCAGGATTTTGCTAGCTGAAATGTTGCCAGTTGATAGTTATGGTAAATCTGAACCAACAGGGAGTATGTGACTCACCCTGCGGCTGCTTGCAGCTTGAGCAGGGAGTCAGTTTTGCAGCCCTGCCGGAGGAAGGACGCAGGCTCCCCTCCTCCCGGGCATACGGGGCTTTGGCCGGGGGGCGGAGCCAGGAGCCGTTTTCTGGCGGCTCCGCTTTCTCCCGGCCGCAGTTGGACGCGTTCTGTGGAGGCAGCAGCAGCGTTTTTACTGCTCTGCTCCTCCAACGCGTCTTTGGCTTGGGCAGCTCGCCCAACTGTAGTGAGCTGCTTGGTGCTGCGGGGCCAGGCATCAGAGGGCTGCTTTGAGCAGCGGTTGCTCTGAGTGCCGTCTTTTGGCCGCTTGCCGTCTTTGCGCCGCTTCCACTTCGCCGGCTGAGCGGTCACGCGGCCGTGGGCGACGGGCGCCGCTTGGCTCTTCAACGGCCATTTCGGAGGGCCGCCTTTTTTCCGTCCGTCCCTACTGCGCCTGTGGTAGAGGCGCAGTTGTTAAGCAAGCATACACACACACACACTATATTGAGGAGGAGAGGGGCAGGGGTGGTTAGAGGGTTTGCGGGCTGTGGTTGTCCCCCCCCCTTTTTACACCCCCCCCCGGGTAGCCCTTGGGCTCCCCCCCTCCTCTCCCACGTAGCCCTTGGGCAGTTGGCAGCAGCCATTTCCCTCTTCCTTTAGGCAGGGGGGCAATTTTGTGCGGAGAGGGACAGGCTGGGTGGCCATTTTAGATTTGTTTTGGAGGCTGGGTGGCCAGTTTAAATTACTTTGGATATCTGTATTAGCGCCATCTAGTGGCGGCTCTGTGGCATTGCAGGGGTTCTTGGGTTATAAGCGCCATCTGGTGACTGGCTTGGGTTGTTTCAGGACCTCTAGCCTTGCTGCTTGAGGTGAGCGCCCCCTGCGGACTAGCCGGGGCTGCTACAGCAGTGTCCTGCGGTGCGGAGTGGTAAGCTGCAGTACTGCAGGCTGAGCTTTGTACGCAGCCTTTGGTGTTTATAGCATAGTGGGGTTAGGATGCCCAATATGAAGGGTAGCGGCCCATCTAAAGGGAAGCAGCCTGCTAAACGGCGGGCACCTAAGAGGCCAACCCCAGTGATTTCGTCCTCAGATGATGAGGGCAGCGGTCCCACTAGGAAGGAGCTCATGGAGCGCATAGCGGTGTTAGAGAGGGAGCGGGGGGCCAGTTCAGTAACAGCACAGGCACGCCCGGGCCGGGTGGCCAAGAAGGTGCCTAGGGAGGTCTTTTATAACGAGTTCTTGTCTCGTTTGTCTGCCCTCGAGGGATCATCTCGGGATGTGCCAGGTCCTGTTGGTGGCAGTGGGCAACCTGTTACGTCTATGACTGACGTGGGAGGCGAGCCGGAGAGCACAGCGGAGGATGCTCAGGTGGCCATAGCAGTGGAGCCACCTTTTGATGATGGTAAGTCCCCCACGCACCAGCAGGAAGGTTCTTGGCCGTGGGGGCCGATTGGCCACCAGGAACCCCCGGGTGTTGCCGTCCAACCGCCAGTTTATCCCTCTGTGGGGCAGGGCTGGCCTTCCTATCCTTCCACCTCAGCGGGTTGGCCTGTACCAGGCCCTTCGGTATTGCCGGCCTGCGCGCACCAGCAGGCCCCCCCCCGCGTTTGGGGGTGGATTGCCGCCTGCGGCTGCGGGCTGGCCATATGGGTATGGCTCCCAGTTGGGGCCTTTTCCACTGGCCTATGGCACTGGTCCTGCGTATGGCACTGTTCCATATAGTGCCTTGCCCCCGGGGGATACGGCTTTGCCCTTGGGGGATCATTTGACGCAAGCTACCCGAGAGAAAATTATCCGTGGCGAATATGTGGACGTCTTTACCCTTCTCTTCAGGGAACTGGAGAAGAAGGATAAGGATGATCTGGACGACAGGGATAAGGAAAAAATCCGTAGGCGGCGGATTGACAGGTCCTGGGCTCACTGGCTGCCCGGTTTCCTGGTCTACGCTGGGGTTTTGGCTAGGGCGCAGCCGCATAGGGCTCTCCCCCTATTCCAGTATATGAATATCATATACAGGGGGTATACAGATTTCGAAGGGGTCGCTTGGCTGCGCTATGATGAGGAGTTCCGCATGCGTGCGGCCTTGACCCCGAGTCTTCCCTGGGATCAGATCTTAATTCAGCTCTGGGTGCAGGTCATGGGTCCCGCCAAGTCCTCTGCAGGGGATAGGACCGATAGCGGTCACATGATTATTCGGCCCGCCCCAAGTTTTGGTTCCCGCACCTCTGCGGGGCAGCAGGTTCAATCACGGCTGCTCTGCTGGGACTTTGCGTCCAAAGGGGTGTGCAACAGGAAGTTTTGTAAGTTTAGGCATGAATGCCCAGTGTGCGCAGGACCCCATGCACATACAGCTTGCCCCAGGGGAAGACAAGGTGGAAAACGCTTTGGGGGTGGCGGCGGTCAGCAGGGGCCTGGAAAAGGGGCCCAGCCCAGTAAGGCTGAGGGTACTTGAGCGGTTGCTGCAAGTATACCCAAGGCGCAGGGACGCTGACTATTTACTTTTAGGTTTTAAGTTTGGTTTCCGAATCCCTTTTCAGGGCCCCAGGACACCTTTCATGGCAGCCAACCTTAGGTCAGTGGCTGGCATGGAAGAAATAGCTATAAGATTTCAAAGGAGTGTGCTGAGGGCAGGGTATTAGGGCCTTTTGATGCCCCACCTGTCCCGTCCCTGAGGGTCTCTCCTTTGGGGGTGGTGCCAAAGAAGGCGCCGGGGGAGTTTCGCCTCATTCACCACTTGTCTTTCCCCAAAGGGAGATCGGTGAATGATGGCATCCCTGATGAACTCTGCTCGGTGCACTACACTTCCTTTGACCAAGCAGTCAAGGTTGTGCGCCGGTGTGGGGTGGGAGCTGAGATGGCAAAGTGCGATATCAAGTCTGCCTTTCGCCTGCTCCCTGTTCACCCGGAAGACTTTGATCTTCTGGGTTTTGCATTTGAGGGCAAGTTTTATATGAACAGGGCCCTTCCTATGGGGTGTTCCATATCTTGCTCGGCCTTTGAGCGCTTCAGTTCCTTTCTGGAATGGGAGTTGCGGCGTCGCTGTGCCTGCCCAGACACCGTTCATTATTTAGATGATTTTATGGTATCTGGGCCTGCTGGCACTGGGCAGTGTGCCAGGCTCCTGGCACGGTTCATGGAGCTCGCGGAGGAACTAGGGGTCCCCTTAGCTCATGAGAAAACTGAGGGACCGGCTGTTGTCCTGACGTTTTTGGGCATTGAACTGGACACAGTTCAACAGACCTTGAGGTTGCCACTGGAGAAAGTGGTAGACCTTAGAACTAGGTTGGAAGACTGCTTGAGTAGAGACAAGGTATCTCTCCTCGAGTTACAGCAATTGGTTGGCCATTTAAACTTTGCCTGTAAGGCTGTGGCGCCTGGGAGGGCTTTCCTCAAGCGGCTGTGCGATGCTATGGGGAACTTGCGGTTGCCCCATCATCGCCTGCGAATTAATAAGGGGATGCGGGAGGACTTATTGGTGTGGAAGGAATTCCTTGCCACCTTTAATGGGGTGACCTTCTGGAGGGAGGATCTGCTGTTAGAAGCTGAACTCCAGGTCACCTCTGATGCTTCCGGGTCCACAGGCTTTGGAGTCTTTTTCAGGGGGCATTGGTGTGCTGACCAATGGCCTGCAGATTGGTTAGCCCAGGGACTGTCCAAGGACCTTACGTTTTTGGAGTTCTTTCCCTTGGTAGTGTCCGTTTGGCTTTGGGGATCGCAATTGGCGAACCAAGCGGTCCACTTTTGGTGTGACAACTTGGCTGTAGTGCACGTGGTCAACACCATGGCATCTAGATCCCCCAGGGTGATGAGGCTGGTCAGAGCCTTTACATTAAAATGTTTGCAGAGGAACATTTTGTTTCGGGCCAGACACGTTCCTGGGGTTAACAACGGGGTGGCAGACGCTTTGTCTCGCCAACAGATGGAACGATTCTGGCAGCTTGCCCCCTGGGCCGACAGGCAGCCGGCGAGGATGCCCCAGGAGCTGTGGGAGCTTGGACGGCGGAAGTAAATAGAGCAATCCAGCTGTCCATTGCCCCCAGTACGCGCCGGGCCTACGACCGTGCGGTAGGGCAGCTTTTCCAGTTCAGGGCATCAGCGGGCCTTCAGCAGTCGTGGCCCATCCCACCTGGGCACCTGCTGCACTTTTGTGTTGTGCAGCGGGGCCGGGGCCTTGCCGTGAAGTCCATCAGAGGACAGCTGGCAGCTTTAGCCTTTGCCAGCAAAGCACATGGCTTTCCTGAATTCACGGGTGACTTCAGGATTAAGAAGATGCTGGAAGGATGGGCCAGGGAATCAAAAACACCAAGTGACCCGAGGCAGCCCATCTCCCCATCAATGCTGAAGGGGCTGGGAACTGCATGGGCGGCAATCTGTACATCCGTTTTTGAGCAGAAGCTTTTTCATGCTGCTGCATTGACGGCATTTTTTGGGGCCCTGCGGGTCAGTGAACTGGTGGTGTCATCACGAGCGGATGCATCGGGCCGGGCCTTGAGCGCCCAGGACATTAAATTTGTCGGGGCCAAAGTTAGCATTGGAATTAGGAGGTCCAAAACAGACCAGCAGCAGCAGGGGGCCACCTTGCTCCTGGGCCCCTGCGCTGAGAAGGAGCTATGCCCTGTTAAGGCCCTCAGGGAATATGTCAAGCTTCGTGGGGACGCCCAAGGGGTCTTCTTCCGCCACGAAGATCAAGCCCCTTTGACTAGATTTCAATTTTGGGCTGTGACTGAGAGGGCTCTTAAAAAGATGGGCTTGTCGGGGGTCAAATTCGGAACCCACTCCTTCCGGATTGGGGCGGCCTCCACAGCAGCTGCTATGGGATACCCTCAGCAGGCGATTCAGAGAGTGGGCAGGTGGCGGTCAAGGGCGTTTCGGTCCTATATCCGGCCCCTGCAACCGTTTTAAATGGCGAACTAATTGCTCTTTCCTCAGGTGCCGTGTCGGGCCATGCGAGGAAGAGGATATTGATTTGTGGCCACAGCATGGTGTTCTGGGCAGCGTACCAGGCCAGGAGAACGCAGCATGGATCCCAGCTTGGTTTGAGCGCTGTGGCCACTGTGGAGTGGCAGGGCCGACGGGGCCTCAGGTGGCCCGGCCTGCTGCCCCTCTTGTTCCAGGACCGAAAGGGTCCTCCACCGCACATTGTGGTCATTCACCTGGGTGGGAATGACCTTGGTTTGATGCAGGGCAAAGCCCTGTCATTGCAGGTAGCTGAGGACCTGAGCTTTATAAGCAGCCGATGGCCGGGCGTGCTTATAATGTGGTCGGAGACGCTACAGAGACGGGTTTGGCGGGAAGCCTTAGATCCCAGGGCGATAGAGAGGGCCCGACGTAAGGCTAACCACGCCGTTAAGAGGTCTTTGGGGCTTGGGCATTTACCTGCCACACCCCAAGATTAGGGCCGAATTTGCTCACCTCTACAGAGGAGATGGTGTACATATGTCGCCGGAGGGCAATGATTTATTCCTAGACGACCTACGGCAAGGGCTCCGGTTGGCTTTAGGCCACCTGTGGGGCGCGAGGGTCTAAGCCGAGGCTTGGCCCTGGCGTTGGCAGGAGATTTTGGGAATAGGGTGCGGGATGGTGAGCTCCCAGTGGCGTTTCCCCAAGTGTGGGGAACAGGGTCTGCCATTTATTGCGGTATGCTTGTTGACGGCTACCGTACCACTGGCAGAATCCTGCGGGGATCCCCAAATACAAGGCCTACCCTCATGCTGGACGGCTGCAGCGTTAGGTGCTTGCTGGGGGGATCCATTGCCTGGCTGGCCGGGTTGCAGCCATTCATGGAATGGCCTATACCCGGGGTGATGGGGCTCGCCCAGGCAGGTCAAGGCGGAGGTCCAGGTGTTGACCCCAGGGCTTGACCTGTACCGCTTAGTTGGCCCTTGCCTTGTTAAGTTATGGTCTTGTTAATAAATGGCCCTTTAATCCAAGCCTGTGTCTGCCTCTTCATTCCGGTTGGGGTTGCAATGTGACTCACCCTGCGGCTGCTTGCAGCTTGAGCAGGGAGTCAGTTTTGCAGCCCTGCCGGAGGAAGGAGGCAGGCTCCCCTCCTCCCGGGCATACGGGGCTTTGGCCGGGGGGCGGAGCCAGGAGCCGTTTTCTGGCGGCTCCGCTTTCTCCCGGCCGCAGTTGGACGCGTTCTGCCCACCCACCTCTCCCTGTTTTAGTGCAGGATTAGCTGGCTGCTGTTTCAGAGCCAGGTAGGAATTTTTTGCCCTTTTTCCCCTGATTGGCTTTGGGAAAAGGGGTTTTTTCGCCTACCTTGCACTAAGGGTAGGGTTGAGGAATTTATGAGGTGGTTCTGTAGTTGGTCACTGGCAGGAGATTTTGGGAATAGGGTGCGGGATGGTGAGCTCCCAGTGGCGTTTCCCCAAGTGTGGGGAACAGGGTCTGCCATTTATTGCGGTATGCTTGTTGACGGCTACCGTACCACTGGCAGAATCCTGCGGGGATCCCCAAATACAAGGCCTACCCTCATGCTGGACGGCTGCGGCGTTAGGTGCTTGCTGGGGGGATCCATTGCCTGGCTGGCCGGGTTGCAGCCATTCATGGAATGGCCTATACCCGGGGCGATGGGGCTCGCCCAGGCAGGTCAAGGCGGAGGTCCAGGTGTTGACCCCAGGGCTTGACCTGTACCGCTTAGTTGGCCCTTGCCTTGTTAAGTTATGGTCTTGTTAATAAATGGCCCTTTAATCCAAGCCTGTGTCTGCCTCTTCATTCCGGTTGGGGTTGCAAATCCTTATGTTTGGGCTATTTCTCATACTGTTCAGTTTTGTATTGTGCCTGTAAAAGCATAAATTTTTGTTGTTGTTGTGGAACATGAGGCATCTAAATAAATGCAGCTTGTAGAAAACTGGCAGCTACGGTGATTGTGGCAAGCACAACATGAAGCAGCAATGAAAACAGTTGGTTGTCTCTTTTCCATGACAGTGAGGAGCAAGATTGCTGGTTCTACTCCCACACACATGTCCCTTCCAAGCAACTTCTCTGCCTTCACACTTTCAACGCCTCAGACAGCAACAGTACTTTTAATTGTACTACTTGCCAGATTCAGAGCACAACGACAAGGTTACACCAAGAAAATTATCCGACAGTCAGAAATAGTGTATTTTGGATTGTCACCTTATGATACCTAAGACATTTAAAAATTTGAGTCCCATCTAACTTTCTTCTGACCTATTCAGCTGGTATTCCAATATACTAAATTCTTACACCCAAGTAACAGTTTAAGGTTGTTCTACTAATCCACACCAAAGTCAGACAGATGTAGCAGCTTTCTGCTCTTCAACTGGGCGGGACTTGGGTTCAAATCCATGTTCAGCCATCACAATTTTTATGTCCCTTAGTAATTTTTTTCTACATTCAGCTGCAAGTGAAATTGAAATGAGACTTCCACACCATAAAAATCCAGCCCCCATGGACAACATCCTACAATATAACTACTTCAAAGTAAATTCCCTTCAATACAAGTTCTTCTTGCTGAAACTTCCCTTTTGTTCTGTGTTTCAGGCGAATTATTTTTTTTCTGTTTTCTTGAGATTTCCTGCTTCATTTGCTTCATTCTCTCACCAACAAGTGCTTGATTATCAGCTCTTGTTGGAGTAGGGAAAAGGTGCTTAAGAAACAATCCTAAGCAGATCTGCTACTTAGGTCTGTTCAGTGGGAAAGTGTTCTTATTGCATTGTAAGTACTTTTTTTATTTTGTAGCAGGACAAAGGCACAGCTAATTCTTTATTTTATTGTTTTTTATCATTATAGAAGACTAGTGCTGCAATTGCATTTTAAGTAGGAAAAAACTGCCACAAATGAGATTTTTAAAAGGCAGGAAAAAACCAGTATGGACAATACAGGAATGCAGAGGGCAGATCATATCATCATTGGGATGGCTTGAAAAAAACCACGGCAGTTTCTACTCAAATGGCTCCTACAGAATCAACTTGTGTGACTTTGAGACATGCAAATGCTCTGGCAGCAACTTAGAGCTCTGTTCATTTGGGAATAGGGTTGCTAACAGTGGATTGAAAAATTCCTGGAGATTTTGAGATGGAGCCTGGGGAAGGTAGAGTTTGAGGAGGAGATAGATCTCAGCAGCATACAGCAGGATTTGAGTCCAGTGGCATCTTAGAGACCAATAAAATATTCAGAGTATGAGCAGCTCATACCCTGAAAATCTTTTTGGTCTTTAAGGTACCACTGGACTTCAGTCCTGCTGTTCTACTGCAGATCAACAGAAACTATCCTCAGCAGGGTATAATGCCATATAATCTACCCTCCGAAGCAACAATTTTCTCAAGAATAACTGATCCTTGTAGTCTGGCGATCAGATGTAATTCTAGGAGACCTCCAGCCCTCACCTGGAGGTTGGCAATCCTATTTAGGACCAAACTGAACCTAATATGGAAGAGCCATGCTAGGGATCCCCAAATTGTATTTGAACTGTAAAAAATAGCCAGTGTGTGTGTGTGTGTGTTATGGCTTAGGGCTATAGTGAACACCCTCCATGTACAATTTCCTTGATCAAAAATGTACCCTTCCCCAAGCTGCATTCAGCTCCAGCAGGAAAAAAGACAAACACAAGTTTCACAAGCCCATAGAAGCATCTCTCAACAGCAACCAACCTGCTGAAAAATTTTTAAGCTTAAATAGGCTTGGATTTAAATTGCATTACTGTTTTCTTTCTCTCTAAGAATCAGACAATTAATTCATATTATTAGTAAATCTCACTTATGTCATTCAGAGAATTTTCAGAAGATTTGTCAGCATTCTGTATGTGTAAATATTTGTCAGCATTGTGTTTGTGTTGTTATTTCCTAGTAGGGGGCACCAGTAAGGGGCAACACATAGCATTAAAAAAATTGAATCTGTTGTTTCCAAAAAAGGGAATCCAAGCCAATTTACAATATATCCTTAAAAACGTTATAAATATACGGTAATATTATGCAAAGTTACAAATGATTTTTTTTATTACAAAATGTTATAAAGTGGAACAGTCCAGAGAGGTTCCATTATATGCACGTAGGCCTGTCTGCATACACTTAACTTTGCAATATGTTTTTCGTCAATATGCTCCTGGGTTGGGTTGGCAGACATATTCCGGGAGTCCATGCCTCCCTGGTGCACATGGGCCTAATTCAGACTGGGACAATAGCAGGTGGGAAGAGGGTGCTTAAGCTTTTTCCCTGTGCCATTTTCTCAACCTGAAGCATCCATAAGAAACCATTATTTGTTCTACTGAGGTTCTACATTTAATGATGGGTACATGTAGGTAACAGAGAAAAACACATTTTAAGATACAGCTCCCCTTGTCCTTCTCAAGGTTATTTTGTGGCCTGCACAATGCCTTATTTTATAAGCTGCTGGAATCTAAATGAATGGTAAGAAAAACATTATTCTTGTCCTGGCTGTTGATTTTCCTTCACCTGAACCCTAAGAGGCACCTACTTTAAAAAATGCAATAATAATAATTAAGATCAGGATGCACATCGGCACTAACTTTCAGCCCTTTCTAACAGTTTTTGCTTCTTTCTTCCAGTGATGGATGGGCAGATAGAGACGAAGTCATTGAAGGGTATGAGGCTGAAGCAAATGGAGGCATTACGATCAAGTTGCAGTCTCCAGATGTCTTGTCATTTGATGACTATTTTTTGAAACTGCATTTGGAGGCTAACACGAGAAATCCCTGGTTCCCAGAATTTTGGCAGCACAGATTCCAGTGTCGCCTGCCAGGACATCCACTGGAGAACCCCAACTTTCAGAAGAATTGCACTGGTAACGTTTTTATAAAATATTTTTTCCTGAGTAATGGAGTTGTCACTTGCATTGTCAGTTTTAAAGTATTTGTCCTGCCCTGTGAAGTTGCACTTTTTAATAAATTGGACCTAAAAGTGCATTGTAATAAAATCCAGGTTGGAAATCCTTTAACAATATTGTGGTCGCAGACTGGATGTTACATCAGGAAGAAGTTCCAGTTGGCTGCTGGTTTTTTAAACTCATGAATTCTGATCCTGACATTCTTGAAGTGAAAGCTCAAAGGTGGAAATGGAAGTGTTTAGGTAACCTCTTGCTGTGTATAACTATTCTTGAACTAAGGAAAGTGTCTTTCCACCCCTGCTGAAAGGAAGCAGAAGTATGTTTGATTCTGAAATGAATTTGCTAGTGGTAAAAGAGAAGAGCAAAAACCTGGCTTGATTACAAACAATACTTCAGGCTTCTTTTCACAGTCTCACATTGAAAATGCCATTGAACTTCTCCCATGCAGTCTGTGTTCACAGTGATAAGGCAATTAAGAAAGAGACAAAACAATTTTGAAACAAAATTTATACCTTGGCTACCGTGTAGCGTATATACTAGTGTAGTGTATATAGTTTATAGTTAGAATTTACATGCACAGATATGGGAAAAAACAAAAGCATTTTTAGCATTACGGATGAAAAAGTACTCAAAAGGACAGTTATTTAGCAATACGACTAATAATCATAGCCTGCTGCCAGCAGAAGAATTAGTTAATGTCATTTAATATTTGTTTATGGATATATTGTAAAAAGGAACACCTACAGCTGAATTATGCTGAAACAAGAGGTGTAAGGTGCACATATAGAAAGCAGATAATGATAATACAAAACAGGTGAAAGATTTCATATGCTTAGAGATTCAATTAACCAGAAAAATTAGGGCACTGCATTTGGAGGTAACAAGGTTTTCAGCCTTAGAGAGTATCAATTATAAAATTAAACATTGCCAAGTCTGGGGGAAGCAATATGATTCTATCTACCTATGCTTAAGATCTTCCTGGGAAACATGTTGTACCTCTTCATACTGGTGCAAAAGGGCCCGGTTGGATAGATACTGCTAAACTAGGTGACTATTCAGAATTATTCTTTAGAATTAGTTTTGCAGGTACGACATGGCACCTTTATGGTGATACTAAGAACTGAGATGGCAGTGATGGTTACAATTTTGTACTTGCTGAAGTTTAAAATATATAAACATTTATAAAACATGATTCTTTGTAAAAAAAAATCCAGTAACAGAAAGTAAACGTGGGATCCTCATGTCTATGTATGGGTTGTATGTCAGTCTCCTGAAAATCTCTACTTCCAGTCAGGCAAAAGACTTTGTTCAAAGAAATGTCAAATGCTGGGGGGCTCTGTTAGAGATACTTTTGCTTTGAATTTCCTGAACTGAGTAGGGGGTTGAACTAGACCTGATCTATACTGGCATTTGTTAATGCCGCCTTTTCTATGTCATAAATTACCTGTTTTGATATGTGTTGCGTCCCCCCACCCCTGCTGCTTTTTTATGGCTTTACTGAATACAAATAAAATTGATTTATTGTAAAGGTGCACAGTAGCTAAGGATATTGATTCTGTTTTCATGGACTATGTTTGTGTGCAAGTCATGTATTACAGTGGTTCACGTAGATGTAATCCTTTCAGCTAAATCAGTATGCAAAAGAAATAATGATTAAAGAAAAAAGCAGATGTACTTTTCATGTACATTAAAGCAACATCAAAAAGTGCCATCTTTTTACCAATTTTTCAGGAGGTAAGGTGCTCACAGCTGACAGAAATGCTTCCTGAATGTTCCCCAAAACATCATTTTCAGCTAAATTTGACTGATTATATATCATTATCACTGAATCCTGTTTGGTAAATGATATCTGATAGTCCAGGATTGTCCACATGATTGTTCTTAGGAAGGAGACCTAGTAATAAAGAGGGAAATGGCACTGAGGCAGCAAAAAATGAAGCAAACAGACTTGGTAAAAGTTGGAACATTTTCACCATTAGACATTTTTATCCAGAAAGTATTTTTACCTTCCAAAGCACTAGTTTACCCTCCCCAGGCAGGCAAATATGCATCACCGGTCTAGAAATAACAGTGATATATCACTGGTATTTGCCATAATGCTTGCACATTCAACCCGTATCCTCAAAGATGGTATATCTCTGAATATCAGGCCTGGGGGCAGAGAACAATGTAAAACTACAGGACGCGTTAATTATTGTTTTGTGCCTGATGCTGCCCCAAATAAGAATGGAAGACAGGCTGGGTATAATGAATCTATGCCAAATTTTAAAAAGTCAGCTTGCCTTCATGTTTGGTTGTAAGCTTTCAAGGGCAACTTTCTGGACACTATAGGAAACAGCACTGGAATGGCTATATCTTTGTGGTCACCTTATCTGCAGAGAGCATATAAATGCCTTCTGTATTCTAATTTTAAAAACAAAACCTGTTTCATTTTTTAAAGCATTTTTTTTCCTGCTAGGCTGATAGGACCAGTTTGCATATTGTCATTAGCTATTGTTATCAGCAAAGATCTGATTAGTCAGCACCAGAATAATAAATTATAGATACTGAATGTGGCACTGTTTTATTTAGATATATAACACTGGGATGCTAATTATCTCCATTCTCTGTGCATCGCCTTTTTGTCTAAGGAAAACAAGACTTTAGCATGTGGAAAATAATTGGTTCCCAATCAGCTCAAGTACCTGGAATCTCATCACAGATGTTTCAAAAGCCTATGAACTTTTCAAAAGATCCACACATAAGAGAAAAAAAAAATTAAAACGTTGTGGTATAAGACCTATTTATTAAAGACAATGTTCTATGACATTTATAGACAGTTTGTTCTGTTAACTGTGGTACCTTCTTATAAGAATATGAATTGCTGAATAAGACAATGGCCATTTCCACACACGTTGAATAATGCACTTTCAATGCACTTTATCAATCCTTTGGAAGTGGATTATCCAACGTGTGTGGAAGCAGCCCAAGATTCATTTCATTCAGCATCCTCTTTCTCACAGTGGCCCACCAGATGTTGCTGAGAGCTCAAGCAATGAAAAAAGATGACATCCCTCCTCAGTTGTTTGTCCCTTACATTTTGTTTTCAGAAGTACATTAACCTTTTACAAGGATGTTCCATCTATGATGGACTAATCATCATATATAGACTTGGCCTCCATAAATTCTCTAATCTTTTTAAAAGACCATTTCAGCTAGTCTATGGTGAAAAATAATAAACAGTGCCTGTTCAGATCTTGGTGGGAAGAAGAAATGCAATAAAAATTTTTGAAATAATCACTGGGACATGCTGTGATAGGCCACTTTATAGAATAAAAATTGTACAATCTCTATTGATTTTTTTTTTACGGAACTGTTAATTTTAATACTTTTTTGATATGAAAAGACAGTATGCATTAATTTCTCCACCTTGACAAGGGATAAGAGCAGCAAGGAATTTTATGTTAGTATGCCAGATGCAGCAATGTAGACCAGGTTGATTTTCACCAGCTTCATACGTCTAGAAGTTAGCTGAATGTTTATGAAATAGCACTAGTGGCTATGTCGTCCCATTTTCCTTTGAAACAAGCCCCATATACAGGCTCAGATTCAGTCATTTTTTAAAACCTCTCTGGAAATTGTAGCCAGTGCAGTAGCCTGTTCATTACATTTTTTTCCCCTTTGGGTGCTGAAATTCTGCTTTGATGCACTATCTATACTGTGTCTACTGTTGAGTTTATAGATGTGTGTGTGTGTTCACATTGCACTGCATAAATCCCTTAAGTGGGTCCAGATTTACACACAGCTTCCTTCGCTGTGCAACGTTATTGAAGTAAGGATTGACTGTTTGCACAATGCTCCTTAAGCATTAATGAAAAGTATCCGTTTGCTGACCAAGATGTAGTGCAGGACACATGGTATCTTCAGGTCTGCATCCACCATAGCTAAGAGCATCAGTCTTGGGGTTTGAGGGGTTTCATCATCTTGAATGATGCACATATCATTAGCTAAGGAAGCCATTCAAAGAAAGGAAACAGATTTCAGGTACGGGGGGAAATGTGCTGTATGTATAAGAGGCAAGAGGGAAAACATGGCTAACTAAATTGGAGGCTGTTTTTTTTTCAGTTACAGTGACTCTTGATAAAGGTAGCTCTATATATGGTCACTCAGAATAGAGTGATAATCTTAATTATGCTGTGGATCTCTAGCAGCCAATCCAGGTGGAACTTCCTTTTAGGAGAATGTTGTTTTCTTATGAAGATAGTTTCAGGTGGGTGCCGTGTACCATGTTGGTCTGCAGTAAAAAAAACAATGCTCAAGTCCAGTAGTACCTTAAATACCAACAAGATTTCCAGAGTACAAGTTTTCAAGAGTCAAAGCTCCCTTTGTCAGATACTGTATTTGACAATGGGAGTTTTGATTCTCAAAACCTTGTACCCTGGAAATCTTGTTGGTATTTAAGGTGCTACTGGGCTTGAATCTTGTTTCCTTATGTAGCCAGAGGTACTGTGCAATGTGACTAGTGCTTTTCCTTTGGCTAATTCAGAGAACCTTGTTTAGAAATCACACAGTTCCTCAAGACTTGACGAGGAGGAAATAGAGACCCAGGAGCTCCAGCTTTGGGTATGTCTATTAGACATGCTGTCAAATAATTAGCTTGAAAACTATTTAATTTTTGAACACTAATTACATAATGCTTAGTATTCCACTGTATCTGATTAATGATACATAATGATATTTAGCATTTCTTAGTGTCTGATAGCAGGCCTGTAATGGTATTTAGTTTCTGAAGTATTTGACAGCTGACGTGGTGTGTTTAGCAGCTGACAGCTCATGAGATTTCATACCTAACAACTCTCATCTCAAATTCAAAATGATCAGGATGTACCTAGAAGTCCAAGGCACTCTCATTTTAAAAGTGAGTAAGTTCATATTAAAAATGGAAATGTTGGTGAGTTTGAATGCTAAATGTTTGATAAATTTTTGTGGTCAGTGACTGATAACATAACAATGAGATCCAATGGTTCTCAAACTGTGGATTAGTACCTAGAAATGGATTGTGACTCTCCTGCAGGTGGGTAATGAAGCCAGGAAGGAAGAAGAGGAACACTTTTCCCAGTGGTGGGAAGAAAAGTGAACAGAATAAGGCTGCCACATACCTTCCTGCTCTGTAGCCTCATTCATTTCCTCAGATAGAGGGGAAGAGAGTCACAGCCTTCTAGCTGCTAAGGACAAGGGGAGTGTTCCTCACTTCTGTGATGCTCTGACCAACTAAACCCCAGTGACGTCTCCCAGAGCTCTGGCAACCGGATCCAAGCCAAGCCCTGGTCTGCACTGCTGGAGTTGGCTTTCTCCTGACTGCTAGCAGTACAGTTGGCATCTGGGCTATGTAACCTCTCATATATCTGTTGCAGGTTTGAGCTGAGCTCTGATGGAGGTGTTGATGAATCTCTTTCAGCCCAGTCTGCTTCACTGTATCGGTATGGAATACTGTGTAATGATGATGAAAGAAATATGCAACTCTGAGCACTTTTGAATGAAGGGTAGGATAAAAACATGGTAGAAGGTCATCCCTAGTCTCTCAAGAAAACCAGTCCATTTGTCTTTTATTCTCTCCTGGACTAGCTAAGCATAGTTGATGCAATTACCTGACTTGTCTTGCCATAAAAGGGCAACTTTCATCTTCCTTGGATTATTCACCTTTCCAAAAGTTTTAAGACCATAGATATAATTAAATTGGGAGAATATCTCTTCGCTCTTGGGGTGGAAGAAGGTACTTTTGCTAATTTCGGTGTTTGATATGGGGGAAGTAACATTGTAGTTTTTGTATGATGGCAGGTCATGGATTGAAGACTACTGCCAGATGTTCAGTTTATTGACTTAGCCACTGTGCTCAGGGTATAACTGATGATCTAGAGGGTTGCCAAATCAAATCTTGCCTCTGCCACAAATTTAGTTGGTGGCCTTAGACAAACCTTTATCTGGCAACTTCAGATCCTCCATAATATGGTAATAGTACTGGCCAATCTTACAAGGCTGTTGTTTGAACTTCTGCAATAAATGTCCATGAAGACAGTTTTGATTCTTAAATGCCTAAGATTATAATATTTCAAGCTGGAGCTTGCTAATTCTAGGAAATAGCAGCAACTTTTACCCTACTCTCCTTTTAATAATGCAGTGAGTCTGCAAATAAATGGGTAGAATTCTGTTAAAGACCAATTATGCTGGTGAAAATATTTTGGCCTTTTTGTCCAGTGTTAACATGGAGTCAGCAGATTCCCCTCACCTTAGTACCTCAGTGCGTGTGTGGGGGGGGGGGAATAGTTCATCATCTGCTGAAAGAATTATGCACAAAACCTGACCTTGACCTTGTTGTTTACAGCACTTTGTGGTAACTAATTTTCTTCTTCAACTGGGTTCATGGCTCCATATTTCAGCAACTGTAGTATCATTCCTTGAAAATTAAGAGGAATTAGTGTTAAGATTTTTGTTTGTTTCCTTCTACTGGGAGATGAGACATTTTAATTCCAATGCTATTTAGAAACTAGCAAAATAAATTTCACTGAATAATGCTTTACTTTCCCTAATTTCCAGCATGCATCTGAGGAAGGCAAAAAAAAAAAAACCTAGGATGACCAGAGAACAAAACACTCCCTCTTGTGGGCGAATTAATGCAATTCTGCCTTGTGAGTGCAATTTGAGATAGTAGGTGTTGGTTCTCTCTTTTAATGTTGAGTCCTAAAGAGATAACTCTTACCAGGTTAGATTTGAAAGCATTAGTGGTTTGTGTTTCTTTCCTTAGCTTTATGATTTGGAGACAGCGTATCTATAAGAATACTTGCTTGAACTGAAACTGGAAAGGTGAATCCCATAGCAGATTTCATTGGATGCAGCAGACCTTGCACAAAGGGAACTGCTGAAAGTATTCCTCTCTGTCTGCTTGTGCTGACTTTCAGCAGTTGTATCCCATTCCCTACTATCCTTTTACCCATGCTCAAAATATAATGGGCATAGGTATAATTCTGATACAGCTTTATAAAAGTCCATAATAAAAGCAATCACGCAAATCATTTATTTACTGCCTTTATACTCTGCTCATCTTCCCAAAAGAGACCCAAAGAAACTTATATAGTTCTCTTCTCCTCCATTTTATCCTCATTACAACAACCCTGTAGGATAGGCTAAGAGTGTATGAGTGGCCCAAGGTCACCCAGCAAGTTTCCATGGTGGAGTAGGGAATTTGAATTTGGGTCTCCTAGACTCTAATCACTGAACCACACTTGCATCTCAATCTGTTGCTCACAGTTCCAAATCTGATCATTCACTGAGTGGAAAGACAAGAGAAAAACCCAAGCCAGTTTGGTGTAGTGGTCAAGAGCATGGGACTCTAATTTGGAGAACCAGGCTTGATTCCCCACTCCTCCACTTGAAGCCAGCTAGGTGACCTTGGGTCAGTCACAGCTTCTAGGAGCTCTCTCAGCCCCTCCCACCTCACAGGGTGAATGTTGTGGGGATAATAATGGCATACTTTGTAAACTGCTCTGAGTGGGCATTAAGTTGTCCTGAAGGGCGGTATATAAATCAAATGTTATTATTATGTTATTATTTTTTTCAGCTTGAACTTTAAAAAGTTTGGATTTTTAAAAATCTGTGGCTCCTGACTAGGGTTGCCAGGTCCCCTTAACCTCCTGGCAGGATGGAAAGACCCAGTGCTTACTTCCTCGGTGTTTGGAGAGTCTCATCACATATGTGCTTTGTGTGTGTGTGGCCCCACACCAGTGCTATGATGTTGCTTCCAGGAAGTGACATTATCATGCAGGGCTGGGGAGTGTGCATGTGATTCGCTGCGGATGAATTAGGGCCACAAATGGAGCGCTCCTGGGGTTGCATGATGACATCAGTAATGTCATTGTGACAGCCAAAGAAGCACATCCAGGAGACCCATTCCCTGCCTTTCCCCTCACTGGTCAGGTAAGTGGTGGCAGGGGGTGCAAGGTGGGAGCAGGGGATCCCCCATCCCCACTGGGGGAATGGGATTCCTCCTCTTAACCCACTGAGGGAAACTAGCTTCAACCCTCTCAACTAAAAGTGGAGTTATTTTCTCCATATCTGCACTTAGTATTAATTTCTGAGCTGACTCTGTTGGGGAGGGAGGAGGTACCATGAAGCACCTTGCAAGGACCTCCCTGAAAGGTACCTCAAGCTACTTCAATCCAAGTTCACCTCCCACATGTTGGTGTTTGACAGGGAACAAGACAGATTTACAGAGGGTGCTGGTATCCTGAACATACAAATATTACAGTGAAATCCTAAGCAGAGTTACTCCAGTTTAAGTCCATTAAAATCAATGGGCTTAGAGTGCAGTAACTCTGCTTGGGATTTCACTGTTAGGGTTGCCAACTCCAACTTGAGAAATTCGTGGATATTTGGAGGTGATGTTGGGGAAGAATTTCAGCAAAGCTTCACTTCTGTTCCTTATCAACTCACAATATACCATAGAATCTACCCTCTGAAGCTGCCATTTTTCTCCAAGGGAACTAATCTCTGTAGTCTAGAGATCAGTTGTAATTCAGAAGAACTCCAGACCCCACCTTGTGGTTGGTAACCCATGGAGTTCACTACATTTTTATAGATAGAGACCCTATGATTTCTCAGTTGTATAAAAGTCAGAAATTAACAGGAGATGCTGTTACAATCAAAACTTTACCTATCAATAACTTTCTGGTGTGGAGGCCTTTAAGGTGCATGCTCAGTTACAGAGAGAGGGGAAGATGTCTTGTCCCTCTCAAAGGAAACCTGTTTCCTTGAATGGGCTAAACTTCCAGTAAGGACAGGGTTATGGCCTCAGCACAGGCTCCTGTGGTGAAGGAGAAGAGCTTCAGTTTATGGCACAAGTTCTTGTTCCTTTGAAAGCCCCTAGTTACTGCTTCCTCTTCTCCCATACACAATGGCTGCTTCCTCTGCTGCAGGCCTTACCTCCCCTACTTTTGAAAGCAGGCAAATTAAATAACTACACAATTATGAAATAATTTATATATGAATAATTTATTATTCATATATCACTTGTGGGATTGCCATTCAGAATTTGCATGGTATGAACCAAATTAATTTTGGCATGCAAGAAAATTCTGGTAAGTCAGAGAAATGCACTTTGAGACACCCCTTAGTATAATTCACTGCAATTATTTGTGTTCTCATTGTCAGTAAAAAGAACAGCGATTCTGCCAGATGGGTGGAATCATAGAAGGGTTCATTACTTCTTGCCACCCTGTGCAGTAACTCAGGCAGCAAAATATTATAACTAATCTATACATGCATAATATCTACCTGCTCTCTGGCTATATGTTCTGCTTGGTTTAACACAGAGAAAACCGTTAAACAAAGATAGCTCTGCTTTACCATCTTTAGTAACTTTGCTAGCACACTTCTAAAAAACACCCAGTGTAAGTACTTGATTTTTTAAAAAACCCTGAAAATATAAACTTTAATTCAGTTTTAATCTCTTCTATGTTTTTCCTCCCTGGAAATGCTGAGAGTAGTAACTTTTTAAAGCAGCAATTGCTACTGCATTTCCAGTTAATAGGATCAGGTGGGAGGTGATGTAAAAGACTTTTGCTTGAGACCCTGGAGACCCACTGCCAGTCTGAGCAGACAATACTGACCCTGATGGACCAAAGTTCTGAGTTAGTGTAAGGCAACTTACATGTGTTCATATACATCAGCTTCTCTCAGACTCTGCAGCTTAATGGAAGCCACACTGCCATATGTGCTTGAAGAACCATGAGGTTAAATTTAAGACTTATGTTCCTCATTGTTTTCACAAGAGCAAGTGCCTAATATTCTGTTTCTCCTACTGACAACATAAAAGCAATGCTTGCCAGAAGCTTGTGATAAGAAAGGCGAAAGTTAAGCTTGCATGTTACAGGAATCTTTGCTGACAAAAAGAAGGCATTGAGCAAATGCTGTTTCTTAGAATTCAAGCATACATTTTACAGAGGATTGAAAAGTCATGCAACTCCTCCAAGGTTTCCTGTATACTAGAAACAGCCTAGATTTCCTAGTACTTGTCCCTAATAAACACCTATCCCTATTTTGTCTTTGGGAAGGTTTTTGAAGTACTTTATAATAACAGTGTGCTTATATACTGCTCTTCTAGACAGATTAAAGCCCCACTCAGAGGGGTGAACAAAATCCATGTTATCATCATCCCTACAATACAGCTAGGGAGCTGGGGCTAAGAGGAGTGGCTCATCCAAAGCCACCTACTGAGCTCATGGCAGTTGGGAGATTTCAACCAGCAGAGTTTGGCTCACAGCCCAACCACTTAACCACTCTGCTACAGTAGCTCTCCTTGGTGAAATGCTAGTAGCATAAGAGTAAAAGTTGCCATATAAGTATTGCTTTTTTCAGATTTCATCCCACCCCTCCAGGTCTCCAGAAAATTAAATCAGGAGGAGGATGCATCTTGTATTTTGGGCACGTGCATGTAAATATACACAAACACACAATAGTACAAGCCTTGCCATTTCACATTCTGCAAATGATAAGGTTTTTTAATGTTTAAATATGATAACACAGTGTCAGCACTATCTTTAACTGGAAGAACAGACATCAAGCCAGTACAGGATGTAGATATCATATGGAAAGGAGCCTACAGAGTGTGATAATGTAGTGGTGGAGAGGGGAGATAAGAAGAATGTCCCTATTTGTGTCTGTGAAGTGTTACAAGGTACACAGTACATGGGTCAATTTTGATTAACCATATTATATTACCCTCATCTGACCTCAACTAAATGCCTGTGCTCACAGATATATACATATAGTCCATACATGTTCACACCCAAGCTGGCACAAAGGTACATATAATAGTTTATTTAACACCATCAGTGTCTTCAGCACTGAATGTTCATGGGCTTGCACATTACAAAGAGGAAGGTATCTTTATTAATGTACTGCCAATACATAAATGGATTTAACCATCAGTGAAACAAATGGTACCAAAGGCATTTCACCTGGAATGTTAGACATGCTTGCACTTCTGCAGTACAACCAAAAGTATGTTGATAGACTATGCTAATTAAAATTAAATATTAACTAATATTACAAGAGTCTTTCAGTATATTTAGAAGGATGTACTTTAGGTCAGTATAATTCTGCTCAGACTTTAACATGAAAAACTGGAATGCAGTAATGGATTTTCAGAAAACAATGCTTGTTTGCTTGGATAATCTGAATACTTTGTAGAACTAAAATGAAACCTCTCTTGCTTAGTGACATTTTGGAAATGGAGTCTACAGCCTTCTGAACTCATTATATAGCTTCAGGAGCTCTGCAAGCTCCCAGATGCTTAATGTGTTTCAGAAGTGAACTCAGCAAGGTGCCTGAAGGCTGTATGAAGGGTTTTTGATTCCATTTTGTCACTTGCAGAAAAGTGAAGTTGATTGTAATCTACCTAAAAAGGAGCTTGGCGCCTTTCATAGCAGAGGATGTTGATCTTGTTTAAGTCAGTGGTATGCTATGCAGAAAGCTTCCTGGTGCTCATTTATAGATGTGAGGATTTTTCCTTTCTTTATAAATGAACAAATTATTTTTATGTATAGCATTCCCCCCTCCCCACTTTCTCTTGCTTTTTCTCTAAAGCAGTCCTTTGAGCAAAGCCCATATCAACTTTATGTTGCATAGGATAACAGCTGGAGTTTCTAGAGCTACCCACTGAATCCATAGGTAGACAGTAGTTTGAAGCCTAAGGTCAAAGCACAGTCCATACACAGTTCTCTGGGGGCATTGTCTAAGTGCTGACAGCTTACTTCAGATTGCAGTCGGGTATCTCAGTGATAACAAAACTTCTCTCCTCTAAACTGTGGCTTGCCTTGACAACACCAATAAGTGACATATGGTGCAATGTTAAATGTTGTTGTATGCCAAAAGAGCATTAGCAGTTTCTTGCCCTGGCAGTTTTAGGGGTGGGAAGTTAAGTGGAGTTTCCTGGTAGGCCCTGTTGGAAAACACTCCTGCTATTTGGAATGATAAGGAAACAAAATGTAATATCTGTTGCTGCAAACATGATAAAATTAGCAAACTGTCATAGGAAAGAGCAAGAGTCCAGTAGCACCTATAAGACTAACAAAATTTGTGGTAGAGTATGAGCTTTCGTGAGTCACAGCTCACTTCTTCAGATACCTGACCACAAATTTTGTTAGTCTTATAGGTGCTACTGGACTCTTGCTCTTTTCTACTGCTACAGACAGACTAACATGGCTACCTGTCATGGGAAAGAAATTTTCCTTAATACTATGCAAAATTAGGACTCGTTTTGAAGTGTTGTGCTTTCTTGTCGCTGAAGAGTTTATGCTATTATTTTGAGTGGGTCTGTGCTACCCAAGGACAAACCAGATGAGACACAGTGACATTAAGGAATTGTCTTTCAAGCAGTTTTAATGAATAAACAGTTGAAGGAGTGGGCATGGAAGGATCCAGTTCAGATTGTGACTGTGGGTTGAGGAAGACTAACCTGTGTGTTAACCTGTTTATTACATAGTATTTCCCAACTTCAGATGGTCTGCTGATCTAGAGCTGCCAGGCACAGCCTGGCAACCAGTGGGAGACACAAGTATGGGGTAAAGGTCATTGGCAGTCCACTGGTGTCAGCAGCAATGTGCTGATGTCATTACCTGTGTGCCTGGAAGTCACATCAGTACGTTCTAGCATTTTGCAAAAACTCTATCATTTTACCATAGAGACTTTGCTGGATGCTAGAGCATGCCTTGTTATTTCTGATTTAAACCAGAAGTGATGTCAGCATGCCAGCATGACACTAGCCCACCAAGTCTTTTCTCCCCTCCCACTTCTTCCTGCCAGTGTCCTGAGTCATTGGTGGGCATCAAAAGGAATTGTCAGGAGACCTCTCAGTATAGCAAGTGACCTAACATCTCCTAGCTGGACTTAATATTTGATGTTGGGATGAACATAGAGATCACCTGTATGTTTCCCCTAAAGAAAAAATAACTCAGACCAGAAGGTTTAAGATTTAGGAAATAACATAGGGAGACAGGATTAAACTCTTCTTTTCCAGTTTCCCAGCAACATGGCCCCAATCTGAATCAGCATTTTGTGATTTCTATTTTCTAATAAATATCTTTCAGAAATACATTTATAGATCTTGCAGCATCTTATCTCGTTTGGCCCTCAGTAGACTCTGTGGATCAAAATCAGTAAGTGGTTGTACGTATTCCATCCCTCTGAACTTTACTAACTATATGTAGATAGTTGACCCATTTCCTTCAATTTATATATAATGAGATTTGTTTCCTGATCTCTCCAGAGAATGAGAATCTAATTCACACTTTCTTTAAAAAAATCATGAGTGTTCGGCTCATTAATCTGTACAGTAACAAACATGTTATTTCAAGAATGAGACCTTCTTCTAGTGATTATTATCAACCCATAACAGCATTTTCAGAGGTGCTTCTTGTGAGATGAGGGGACCAGAGATATGAGGATAGCGATAACCAAGAGAAGCCACAACTGCACATTCACAGAGAACAGATACTCTAGTCATCTCCCCAGGAGCTCACTGAGGAAAAATCACAGGTGTTGGCAGCTGGAGTGAGGGGCTTGAGTTTATTGAAATAGAAAGGTGAAGGCAATGCAAAACTTATCCTTTTGCTAGAAACAACCCTTTCAGTAGCAAAATAGAAGAGGCAGGATTAGAGCCCATACCTCATTCACAGCACAGCATTCCCACACTGAGAACTGAGGTCAAGTAGACATCCTGGGGCATTAGCCCTGATGATGAAAAGAGCTGCATTTGGCAGAGGAGGAAATACTGCTTTTGAAGATCACGGCACTGCAAAACAGTGCAGGTTTATCATACCTGAGATCCAGGAACAAGCCCTGCATGTAGCTAGCTACCAGGTAGTCCTTGCAGGAATCACAGGAGTTCCCTCTTACCAAGACAATTAAGGTTAGTAACAAATAGGAGAGGAGACACTGTCGCATCTGAAAAACAAATCCCATTAAAACAGAAGCACAGCTATGAAGGAATTGTTTATGGAAAATAAGGAATGAAGTTCTGAAAGCTAACTGCTGGAAGGATGTGGTTACAACATCTCTTATTCTGACAAAGTGCTGTTAGAGCTGCATTAAAAGACAGCAGAACAAAAGTTAGAGCTTGCTGTATCCCAGCATGCCTATGTTATATACAGCTCATCAAACAGCTGTAGGATTGCCTTTTGCCTGCCTTTGGCAAAACCTCACCCTTGGCCCCAATCCCCTGATTGTGATTATTTGAGTACCAGGGGGGAAAGGGGAGAGATTCTTCCCAGTCTCTATGATTACGTGGATTCCTAGACCATTTCCAAAATTGACACCACTTCTGGACAGAAAGTTTGAGAATTAGACATCATTGACGGGCATTCTAGAAATCCCTACAATGTCTACAGTCTTTACCAAAGAGATTGGGGAAATTCCTAGAGCATCACAGAGGATGTGATGTCACGTGACGTCCCCTGAAATACTGCCATGGGAAATTCCTGAAGATTTGGGAGCAGAAAAAGTAGAGGGCAGAGTTTGAAGAGGAGTGGGAGCTCCATAGCAATGTGATACCCTAGATTCCAGCCTTTGAAGTTGCCATTTCCTCCAAGGGAACTAATTACTGTTGTCTGTTGATCAGTAATAGTTCCAGGAGAACGCTAAGTCACACCCAGATTTGGGTGACCCTAAGTGCAGTGGAGATTCCATTTGGGTGTTTGTATTCTGAGACAGAGTGGCAGAGCTCTAAAAAGATCAATATTGGCAAGATGCTTTTTCTATATTTGTTACCCTTGGCTGTAGTCTCTCTCTGTATCTTTTAAGTGTGCACAACAGGTAGCCAGAAAAGAAAAGTCCTATGCCATGTACCCTATCATCTGAGAGATGAGTGTGTTGACTGGGATCTATATACTACTAGGGTGAGCTGTGATTGACTGCAGGAATCATTAGGAATTTTAATCTCTGGTGTGGCTGTGTAGGTGGGACAGGACACAATAGGGCATAGGACTGCCAACTCCTGCTTGGGAAAATCACTGGAAATTTTGGTTTGGTACCTTGGGAAGCCTCCTCTTGGATGCACACCTTAATGTGGTGAGGGGGTTTGAGTGTGTCAGTGAAGCTGAGAACACCATCAGGAGCGTAGGCTTGATCAAGAGCTTAAATTCCTGGAAAAGTCACTCAAGGTAGAATGGTCAAAGCTGAGACACCAGACTAAGATGCATCCACTCCAGGAATCAATGGTCACATCAGCAGTAGTGGAAGGTGATACTGGAAGAAGATTTTTCACAAACAACAGCAAGGTCACTGCAGCTAATCATGGTTAGTACTGCACAGAAGGTGGCAATGGTGAACCACTTCTGCTAATCTCTTGCCTTAAAAACCCTATGATGAGACAATTCAAAATGAAAAAAAGATATAATGCTGGAAAACTGGACCACCAAGTCAGATGACACTCAGTTGGCTACTGGGGAAAAGCTAAGGACAAGTATGAACAGTGCTATTCTTAATGGTGGGTTTGGATTAAAGCTGAAAGTATGTCCCATTGAGGATTTGAATAGATGTAAAAGTAACATCCAAATCTGTGTGACACACATAATAGGAACATGTAATCTGAGAACTGTGAAGCCAGGTAAGCTAGAAATTGTAAAACAAGAAATGGGAACGATTAAACAGTCTGGGGTCTGAGTGAACTAATGTGGACTTACTCAGGACATTTTCAGACAGAAAACCACAGTGTTATACTGCAGAAATGACAAACTCAAAAGAAATGGTGTTGCTCTAATAGTGAGGAGAGACATAGCACAAGCGGTCAGGAGCTACAACGCAAAGTCTGACTCAGAGCCTCGCTACAAGTGACATCTTTCATGCGAACGGCACTTGATCATTTTCGCAAGTCTTTCTGGGTACTGAAGTCCCTCTCCCACACCCCTTTTCCTTCTGTTCCTTCCCCTCTCTGTTAGCACAGCTGCCTGAAGAGACGGAGAAAGCCTACGACAGCAGCTTTTGCAAATCGTCTTGCTGGGGGGGTGGGGAATGCTCTAAAGAAAGCTGACATGTCGGTGAAGTCCTCCCCCTCTCTGTTAGAACTGTTAGGATCGCTGCCTTAAAAGTCAGAGAAAACCTGCGTTTGCAAATCGTTTCTCTAGTCACAAGCCTGCTCTCAATGATCTTTGGGGGCGGGCAGCTGCAACTTTGCTAATCGTCTTGCTCGGGGAGGGGGGGAAGCTTTCTCTAGAGTATTTCCCCCCCTCCCCGAGCAAGACGATTAGCAAAGTTGCAGCTGCCCACCCCTAAAGATCATTGAGAGCAGGCTTGCGACTGGAGAAACGATTTGCAAACGCAGGTTTTCTCTGACTTTTAAGACAGCAATCCTAACAGTTCTAACAGAGAGGGGAGGACTTCACCGACATGTCAGCTTTCTCTAGAGCATTCCCCACCCCCCCAGCAAGACGATTTGCAAAAGCTGCTGTCGTAGGCTTTCTCCGTCTCTTCAGGCAGCTGTGCTAACAGAGAGGGGAAGGAACAGAAGGAAAAGGGGTGTGGGAGAGGGACTTCAGTACCCAGAAAGACTTGCGAAAATGATCAAGTGCCGTTCGCGTGAAAGATGTCACTTGTAGCGAGGCTCTGAGTAATATCAATCAGACTTCAGGAAAGGCTTGTTAATATAATCATCATTAAAGTTTATGCTGAGAAGGAAGAAACTGAAACTTTTACACAAGTGTCCAAGAAGAAATTGATCATACACCTAAACAAGATATGCTGATAATCATAGGTAACTGGAATACCAAAGTAGGAGACAAAGCAGAATCAAACATAGTTGGAAAAATTGAACTAGGATCACGAAATGAAGCAGGAGAATGATTCACAGAATTTTGTGAAGCCAACAACCTGTTCATTGTTAACACATGCTTCAGGCAACCAAAAAGATGATTGTATATGTGGAAATCACCGGGTGTCCAATACAGGAACCAAATTGATTACATAATTGGAAGCAGAAATTGGGAAGCTCTGTTCTCTCTGCTTAAACAAGACCAACAGCTGACTGTGGTACAGATAATGAGTTGCTAATATCAAAAATTAGAATAAAACTGCAGAGAAACACTAAAAGAATCATAGTGCCTAAATACAATATAAATAATATTCCTGAAGAATTTAAAGACCATGTGAAGAATAGATTTGCAATACTAAGTTTAATTGATCGTGAGTCAGAAGTACTATGGGCTGAAACCAAAGTTATTATCAAGGAGGAATGTGCAAAGACTATCCCTGTAGCCAAAAGAAAGGAGAAGCCTAAATGGATGACTGAGGAAACTCTTAAAATTGCTAAAGAGGAAAGAGATGCAAAAGCAAAAGTTGAGAGAAATACAGTAAAAATTCTAAATGTAGCTTTTCAGTGACTTGTACACAGAGACAAATTTATTATAATAACCAATGCAAAGAAATAGAAGTCAACATCAAAAAATGAAGAACAAGGGATCTGTTCTAAAAGATCCAAGAAATCAAAGGGAAATTCAAGCCAAGGCTTGGGATACTGAAAGATCAACATGGAAATACAGTATCTGATCAGGATGAAATAAAGGAAAGATGGAAACAATACACTAAAGAACTATACAAAAGCGATGACAGCTACCTTCAACGAAGAATCTTTTCATGAAGAACCAGAAATCTTAGAAAATGAAGTAAAAGCTGCACTCAAAGAAATCGGAAGAAACAAAGCACCTGGATATATGGAAATGCAAAGTCTCTTCTACTGCCTCACAAAGGGGCAGTTTGCTAATGAATCTCCTTGGAGCTGAGTTGATGAATTTAGATAGGGACAGCATCTTCCCAGGAACAAATTATAAACTTATCAGTGCTGATTGATTGTTCCTTGATCTTGGGATGAGGATTTCATCACAGAAGGAGGGTATTGGAATGTGCTAAGAGGAGTGACTCAGCTAGACCCTGTCTTATCATAGCTCACACCCATAGCTAGGAAGACAATAAATACAATCACTATGGTCACACTGCATTTGCATAAATGTCCTATTCATGCTTCATCTCCCGGGCGGGACTTAGCAACTCTGGCTGGAATTCCCCCTGCTGCAAATCAAGCTGCATTAATCCAGTGGCCCTGTGATTTTTATAGCACAGGCAGCTATCAAACAGTTATTAAACATGGCAGAGGCTGGAGCTGACTACTTACAAAGCACCAAAGAGCATGCTGCTAACCTTCCCATGCTCACTAACTCACTACTGTTAAGCCTCAATAACTGAAGTCTAGTCTCCTTTCATTTCCTCTGTGGATTGACATATAAATCAGATAGAGACACCCATTAGCTTCTGTGGCAAATAGAATTTTCAAACAGAGCCCAAAGACCATTGCCCAAGCCCATGCTTCCAGAGATTGGAGGACCAGTTCTTCCCTCAGAGAGACATTTGTCACACAAGTTGGCACACCCATAATCTTCCGCAGAAATAATAACAAAGGGGAATCTAATGTCTCTCTGCAGGCCTCGATTCATATTGGAGTTCCGTAAAGAAGCTGACCACTTACTTTTGCATTAAAAACTGAAATAGCAGCAGGTACAAACTGACCCCCTTTATTACAGAAAAATGTATTATGGCCTTTGTTGCAACCAAGGCCCAGTTATGAGCATTCTTAAAGTGGACCCTCCAAGCCAAATTAGCTTGAAAATAGACCCCTAAATAACAAAACTGAGTTACTTGCTCTAAAGGTTTCCCATTATCTTGTCAATTATATTTCTGTATATAATTAGATTTTGAGAATACCATAACCTTAGACTTCCTATGGTGAATTGTCAATCCTTCTGCACTGGAATACTCTGAAAAGGCCTTCAACAAGTGCCGAAGGCCCACAGGACACCTAGCCAGCAAAAGTGTGTTGTCTGCACTGATATTGGGGTATCAGCTAACACTGGTGGGTGAATTTAGGGTTTCTCAAAAAATATGTCATATCATTTATATACAAATGAAACAATAATGGGGTTAACAAGAATCTTTGTTGAACGCCTTTCTGTAAAGAGTTGGGCAAATGGCCTTCCAAACTACAATGAACCAAAGCTGAAGGAGAATTGTATTAACTTCTTTACTAATGATAGCAGTCTTTATTAACCATAGCAGTCTTTGATTTCCCTAGATTGTCTCATAGATAATCTCTTTAAATCGAATCAAGGCCACCTAGAGGTCTATAAAAGCCATGTACAGTTTACTTTTTGGTGCTGATGTATATTTTCTGGCTAAGTGATATAAAACTAAACTATGGTCTATTTTAGACCTTCCAGTAACAAAACTCACTCGCTCAGGGCCTAGAATCTTTTCAGGTCACCCAATCTAATCACTTTTGTAATAACAAGGGAGCATAAAGTTTTCCTAATGAAGACAAAAGGCTAATTGGATGATAATTGGTGAGATTTTCCCTATCATCATTTTATGGATAGGGAGGGACGATAATAGCTTGTCTCCAATCACTTGGAATTATACCAGTTTATCACTGAGCAAACTAGAGCCAAAATAGAGCTCCACCAAGCAATGTTATGCTGGTACAGCTCAATAAGGATCAGATCTGAACCAGGCGCTTTCCCCGTTTTCATTTTGCCAAGGAATTCTGTAGGCAAAACCTTAGGCCATGGGGGTAATTGCTCAAGATTTTCTTCCATATGATTAATAGGTGCTGATGAAGAATAATGTTAAGAAAAATTCTTTGCCAGGAATAGTCAACCAGACTGACTCCTCTTAAAGACATACACATAAATTCTACCCTACCATCTATGTTCCTGCATCCATTCAATATCTCCAATCTTTCTTGTATAAAAAAATCCAACAAACTCAGCCTCACTGCGTTTATTTTTATATTCAGGGACTCCCCGTCATAACTGTAAAAATATCCCATCTCTTCCATTTCAGAACCCTTCATCCCCCTAGCCTTCAGTAATTGCTCATCATTAGGTCCAACTCTAGCATTAAAATCACCAGCAATTAACAACTTAGTAGGATTTCACTTTAGTTGCTTTGGAATGGCACTGAAACGGGTCTTTCATGTCTTGCTTATTTAATTTTGTTTGGGTTAAATTGGACTACACTAATGCAACCATCTGTGAGCTGCTACAGAAGGCATTATGGAGTACATGCTCTTTCCCCCCACCCCACTACCTTGGCACATAGATATAACTGTGAACCAGACTTATGGAGGGGATAAGTCTGCACATTTTTTTTGTGGTGTGTGTCTGTCCCTTTGGTCAGATGGCTGAAATTACATGCTTCTTAGCCCTTTATTTTTCAGTTTTAAAACAAGACTAAGCACTTGAACTGTGCATCTTTTATGTTTTGAATTAGGGGTGAAGTTAGACAGCTTTTTATCCATTCTTAAAAGGGCAGAAAGCACATGAAGTGAAATGCACCAGAGAACTCTATTTAAAATAAGTGGGATGATACAAACAAATGGGCCAGACAATACAACAAAGGAAAGAAACATCCATTCCTTACCTTTGGAAACCAGACAGTTTTACTTGGGGAAAATGTTCCTTCAAATTTCTGTTGTTTAGACCTAAAGCATGAATTAACATCAGTCAATCAAGCAGCTTAACATCAGCCCATGCTGTGCAATATCCCCTTTCCAGTTGCTGCTGTTATTATTACTAGTCAAAGTAGCTTCATAGAAAAATTGTTAGAGATTGTAATGCAGTCAACGTAAAACACCACCACCATCACCGCTACAAGAATCAATAAAAAAGGAAGAAGAACGAGATTTAGGTAAATTTAACCAGTCACTTCACTGGCTAACTATCAGTTACTGGGCTCAGTTCAAGATATTGACTATCATATATAAAACTCTTCATGGCCTTGGTCTAGCATATCTATAGGACCATCTCTCTCTCTCTATTTTTCTCCACGGCAGCTTCACTCATTTGAACAGGGCCTTCTGCAGGTGCCACCCTGCAAATGGGCAAAATCAGCAGCTGCTCATATATGTACATTCTCTGTTCTGGTCCCCACGTTATGGAACAGTCTACCTGAAGAGTTCAAGAAAGTTCCCACTCTCCTGGATGCAAATGGTGCAACATTAAAATATAGAAGAGGGATTTTTTTTTTACTTTGATAGGAGGGCTGTACTGTAAGGAAGTGGTTTCAGAGGGATACATCAGTAAAGGGATAGACACCACAGACTCTGAAACTGTGTGCTACTGTGTTCTATCTATTGCTTTGGGCATGATCCTACTGGGTAGTTCTTTGTTAAATGTTCAGTATATCAGTCTCAGAACTGCTTATGCTCTATTTCAGCATTTCTTCAGCTTTGTATTGGATTTTTGCTGCTTTTGAATCTTGGCTTATTTGCACATAAACATATTACATTGTTTGTTGAAATGTCCTCGAAACTGACTATAATCTGTAAATAACGTAAATAAGTAAATAAATACCTCCCTAGCTGTAACAGCAGATACTGACAAAATGAATGTTTTGTTTACAATTAACATTCTGTGGAAAGAAAGAAAGAAAGAAAGAAAGAAAGAAAGAAAGAAAGAAAGAAAGAAAGAAAGAAAGAAAGAAAGAAAGAAAGAGACAGACTCTAGATATTAAACATGTCAGTCCTATCAATTTTGATGTAACACTTCTGCCTCCCTTGGTTGCTGTCATGTTGCTCCAGAAACATCTCAGAAATTCTGGCTTTAGAGCATATTTATATAGGCTGTTTCCACACAGCCTGTCTTTCCTGCCTTTTGCCCGCTTTTTGTGTTTCGCTCAGTTGCTCTGAAAACACAGCATCCATACATCCTACTCCAAAGTGCTTACCTTGCAGTTTGGGAAGGGAGGTCAAACACTTACATCATCATTGTCCACCTCTCTTTCATTTTTTTTTCTCTGCACATGTGCAATTGCATGCTGAGAGCTTTGGGAGAGGAGCTGAGCTGTAATTGGATGATTCCACAGAGTAGGATTGCCAGGTCCCTTGACTTCCCCAGTGAGAGATTGGGAGCCTGGCACTTACCCTGCTGAGTACCTGGATTCTTTCTTTGCACCCTCCTGGCTTGCATGATGACATCACTAGCAGGAAGTGATGTCACCATGTGGGTCAAGGGACGATCCTGCAGGTCAAAGAGCATTCTTGCACTCAAAAATGGGCCCGCTGTGGGGCGGTTCAGGTAGCTGTGGGTGTGGGCATGAGAATGTGCTGTGTTCCCTGGGGGTGCACTGCACTGCCCAGGGGGGTGCCTGGGGAGCATGCCTCCCCACCGGCCAAGTAAGTGGGCACAGGAGGAAGGGTGGGAGCAGGGGATCCCCTGCCCCAGGCAAGGGAATGGCACCCCTGCCTCAGAGTGCTTTATCCATTTACATGCCCAAGAATGCAGAAGAAGCACACTGGCAGCCCATGGCAAAAGAAAAGCCCAGGGAAAGTGCATTCCCAGAAAAGGTGCCAAAAAACCAGAAGCCAAACATCCTGCAAGCATTTTATAAATGGAGACATCTGGAATTGTGGGGAAAAGCTGCCAGCATCCCGTGAGTGGGCCATCCCTATAAGGATGTGTGGAAATGGCCATAGTATGCAAGTGACTAGGGGTACATTTGAACTTTATGTAAAGATAGTCTAAAATGAAAACATAACAGTAAAAACTTTTAAGCTTTTCTTGGAACTACAGAGGAGGCATAATCACCTCCCTCAAAGAACATGTAAAAAGGGTGTAAGTATGCAGCTTCTGCTTACAAATGCAAAATCCCGACTGACAATGTGTCTTCTCTCTCTCTCTCTCTCTCCTTTAAAGAAACGTCCTTCAGCTGATCCATTCAAATGTTCATATATTAATAATGTTTTTCAAAGCTGTAAAAAAAAGCACAGATATCACCCAATCAAAAGAACACTTTGTTGCTCTTGGGAATGATTTATTTATCTGATACTAATCCACAGGTGCAAGCGAAGCAGGCAACTTTACATAATAGGCTCATAGTAATCATAATAGCATCAGCATATTTTCAATCTCATGAAAACAGAGAGATGAAAATGATTAAAGAAAGATAAATGACACTGTGGCTTTCTCTTTTCCTGTGCAGAATTGACCAGGGGCTTCAAAGGTTAGAGAGATTCAGCAAACACAAAGGATATTTTTTAAAGTCTAGCAGACCTCATAGATTTATGCTACATTATATGTGTTAAACTTTAAGGTGGTGTATGCCATTTGAGTAGAGGGAAATTTGAAATGGAGATGCAGCTCTTTTTGTGTGATAGAGAGGGCTCCAGATCCATATTTAAAATGCAGAAGCAGCTGGGAGGGAATCTGGACCAGAGAAACAGTAGGCAAGGGAGGCATTCAGCACAATACCACCTATTGTGTATCTTTCTGGACCACCTTTCCAGTCTGGGACTGGGAGGTGTTCTGCAGTGGTTCTGGTCCTTGGAAAGTAGGTTTCAGAAGGTGATGCTGGGAGACTCTGGCTTAGCTCCTTGATCTTCAGTCTGTGCGGTCCTGCAAGTCTGCATCTTGCCCCCCATGCAGCAAATGCTGCTACAGTGATGGGGGGTGGTGCAAGACCTGGTGTGGGCTGGCGCTGCTGCAGCAATAATGAGAGGGGTAGCACAGAGGCCAGTGTTGCTGGACAATTGTATTGAATGTATTGTCGAAGGCTTTCACGGCCGGAGAACGATGGTTGTTGTGGGTTTTCCGGGCTGTATTGCCATGGTCTTGGCATTGTAGTTCCTGACGTTTCGCCAGCAGCTGTGACTGACATCTTCAGAGGTGTAGCACCAAAAGACAGAGATCTCTCAGTGTCACAGTGTGGAAAAGATGTTGGCAGGTCATTTTTCACAGTGTGGAAAAGGTGTTGGCAGGTAGCATCTGTCTTTTGGTGCTACACCTCTGAAGATGCCAGCCACAGCTGCTGGCGAAACGTCAGGAACTACAATGCCAAGACCACGGCAATACAGCCCGGAAAACCCACAACAACCATCAATTGTATTGAATGTTTATTTTAACTTGGTTTAAATTGTTTGAATTGCATAGCTTTGGCTTTGCTTTAATGGTTTTAAGATGTGTCTTGATTGTGCATGTTTTTAATCTTGATGGCACTGATGAGGGCAGAAATGGGGTATAAATTTTGTAAATAAATAAATAATAAATTACACTGATCCTCTCTGAGAGATTCCCCACTTAGAAAGCAGCTGTCCTTTTTTAAAGCCCGCCCCATATTTATATATTTTCCCAATTTCTTTGCAGATCTAAGGTTATAATCGTTTCATAGAAACAGAGCTGGAAGTAGAGTTGCCAGGTCCCCTTACCCTCCTGGTGGGAGTGGAAAGACCCAGCACTCACTTTTTGAATGTTCTCCTGGGGCAGCATGATGATGTCATTTCTAGGAGTGAAGTCATTGTGCAAGCTGCAGGAGTGCTCCTGCTCTTCATGCTGGGCTGTTTCCTAAAGAATTGGCTTGTTTGGGGCCCAAATTGGCCCTGTGTGAAGCACGGGAACACTCCCACGGCTTGTGCAATGACATCACTCCTGGGAGAGACCTGGGAGGGGCTGCACTGGGAGCATGCCCCAGGAGACCCGTTCCTGCCCTTTCTTCCCTGCTTTCCAGGTGAATGGTGGCAAGGGGAAGAGGCTGGGACCGGAGATCCCCTGTCCCCGGTAGGGACGGGCAACCCTAGCTGGAAGTTACCCACAAGGGTCCAACCCCCTGCATAATGCAGGAAATTCATTGTAGTAAACCACTAGTAAATAGGCCATTGAATATAATAGAATTACTTCTGAGTATATACAAATAAAAACAGATTGCACATCACTTGAAAATTACTTTTTAAAAATTACTTTATAAATACACAACTGTTACAATATTTTCATGTCTTGAAATAGGAGAATTGTCCGACTACAGTCACATTTCATAGCACTAAAATACACAAGGAACAGCAGTACAGGTTTATACTATTCTGATTATTCTTTATGAAGAAAAGTAATGTGCATATAATTATGAAATCCATGTGTCATACCCTTTTGCCTTCATTATGTCACTAAATATCTTGGATACTCTTTCTTATGTATCTGAAGCACTTTGTAGTATTGCATTGAGGCATCCTAGAGCTATATTTCCCTGAATACACCAGATGTACTAGATGTACCGGAAAGGGTGTTAGTGAGGCAGCAACAGCCCTAACTTTGAGCATAGAAGGTTGGCTGGGGTGGGGGATAAAAAAACTTTCCCATATTTTCTTTCTGACCACTGTGAATGTTTTTTTCCCATCTAGTTATTTGATTAATATTTGAATGTATATTCTTAATAGGGCTGCCAGCTCCAGGTTGGGAAATTTGGAGGTGGATCCTGGTAAGGAAAGGGTTTGGGAAGGGAAAGAGCTTAAAGGGGAAGTTATGCCATAGAGACTGCCCCCCAATGCAGCCTTTTCCTCCAAGGGAACTAATCTCTATAGTCTGAAGATCAGTGCTAATTGAGGTTGGTAATCCTAGCATATGGCAGCAAGCTAAAGTAAATGCAGGATATTTAGAAACTATTGCTGCCACTGGCTGAAAGGATCTTGTGAATAGGCAAAATAGCAGAAGCAAGAGACCTTCACCAAAACACAGTAAAAACATGAGGGAAATTTCTTGAAGGAGTGCAGTGGAGGTAGAAAGTGCCATCAAAGGTCACAAGCAATCTATGACGACCCCATAGGGTTTTCAGAAGTGGTTTGCCATTGTCTGCTTCTGCATAATGACCCTGAACTTCCTTGGTGGTTTCCCATCCGAGTACTGATCAGGGAAGATTTTGCTTAACCTCTGAGATCTCACAAAACTGGGCTAGCCTGGGCCATCCACGCCAGTGCTAAAGTAATGAAAGAGAGATTTCGTAAATTTTTAAAATGGTCCAACATGTTCTCTTTTAAAATCTCCGCCCCCCTCCCCCACCCCATTTTCAAGGGAGAGTAGATTCTTTTTTTCCTCTTGTGCACCCTTTCCTCAGGAGAATATTTGTTTAATAATAGAAATGACTAAAGCCAAACTATTAGTTGAAACTAGAATTTATGATATGGTTATTTTAAATTGGAATATGGTTGCATCTTTTAGCTTTATATTGGGTATGTCTATATTTAACATACAATGTTGGCTAATCCAATAATTTTATCTATAAAGGCTATATTTTGGTATATTTTAATTTTATCCTATGGTATGCATTTACAGCTGGAGTAATGAGGTCCTCTTCTGATTATAGGTAATGAAAGTTTAGAAGAAAACTATGTCCAGGATAGTAAAATGGGATTTGTTATCAATGCCATATATGCTATGGCCCATGGCCTACAAAAAATGCATCATGCCCTTTGTCCAGGACATGTTGGACTATGTGATGCCATGAAGCCCATTGATGGTAGCAAACTCTTGGATTTTCTCCTAAATTCTTCATTCATCGGAGTTTCAGGAGAGGAAGTTCGGATTGATGGAAATGGAGATGCCCCTGGCAGGTAAGAGTTCACTAAAGAGTCAACTAGAGCTTATCCTATAGCTAGAAGGTTATATTTGTATACCCTGTACTATATACTGGGAGTGCAGTTCAGAGACACGTAGGCTTTACAGTGTTTGCTCCCAACCTGATGCCAGAGTACCACATGAGCATCTGCACTATATATAATTCATGGATGAAAGGAGGGGTAGTAAAGGCAGACTAACTCATCAGCATGACTGGATGCAGGAGTTAGATTTGGTGGAGCGGTAGACCAGATTGATTGGCTTGTTTCAGACATGATACAAAAGCATAGATTATTTTAATTATGATTACAAACCAAGGTTTAGCATGAAAGCAATTACTCAGATCCTGGTTTGCCTAAATAAATGCTGGTCTCGTTCATTGCCTTCTCTCTAGCCAGCCAGGGAGTACTTGAAGAACTCTATGGGGAACAAGACAAGATTTCTATGTCATGTGAAGTACAGTTAAGACTTAAAAAGCAATTCCATGTAGATTGCATGATGTCAATCTAATGTGAAAATGACCAGTGACTTTTGTTGAAGCACTCCGACATAATAAAGCAGACTGGAAAACTAAGGGGATTTTCCTTATATAAAAGAAAATCTCTATATAAAAAGAAAGACTTTATATAAAAGAAAATGCACTAACACTACTTGTGCAAAAACCTGTAGTGGGACAAGGGGCTTTATTTATGGAAGGAAACTGAAGCAGATATATTTTAACATGAATGTTTTCTCTTTAGTTTTATTTACAATCACTGATTTTTATAAATAGAATTCTTAATCTTTTATTGCCAAAATGTGCTTTTATATCTGACCACATTTTCTATTTGGTGGAAATCTCACAAGTAATAAAATAAAACATTTCATGCCTAATTGATTATTTTCACAGTTGGATTATTTTATTGATCTAATTAAGAATCACAAGTCAAGCTAGCTCTGTCAGATTCTCTAAAGGATTTTGTTTTGTGCATACTGTGTTTTCATATCAGGAATATGAAGGACAGTTTTATTATAAACTTCAATTCATGTAAAGTATTAAGTATGCCAAGATAATAGGACTAAAGTAAATTAAAATTTTCTACTTTGGAACTGGTTTGTAGTGCATTATTGATCGCTTCTGCTATATGTATCCTCTCAATAAAAGAACTGTGCATTTGCAACCCCAACCGGAATGAAGAGGCAGACACAGGCTTGGATTAAAGGGCCATTTATTAACAAGACCATAACTTAACAAGGCAAGGGCCAACTAAGCGGTACAGGTCAAGCCCTGGGGTCAACTCCAGGACCTCCGCCTTGACCTGCCTGGGCGAGCCCCATCGCCCCGGGTATAGGCCATTCCATGAATGGCTGCCACCCGGCCAGCCAGGCAATGGATCCCCCCAGCAAGCACCTAACGCCGCAGCCATACGGCACGAGGGGAGGCCTTGTATTTGGAGATCCCCGCAGGATTCTGCCAGTGGTACGGTAGCCGTCAACAAGCATACCGCAATAAATGGCAGACCCTGTTCCCCACACTTGGGGAAACGCCACTGGGTGCTCACCATCCCGCACCCTATTCCCAAAATCTCCTGCTAACGCAATGGCCAAGCCTCGGCTTAGACCCTCGCACCCCACAGGTGGCCTAAAGCCAACCGAAGCCCTTGCCGCAGGTCGTCTATGAATAACTCATTGCCCTCTGGTGACATATGTACACCGTCACCTCTGTAGAGGTGGGCAAATTCGGCCCTAATCTTGGGGTGTGGCAAATAAATGCCCAAGCCTTGCCCCAAAGACCTCTTAACGGCGTGGTTAGCCTTGCGTCGGGCCCTCTCTATCGCCCTGGGATCTAAGGCTTCCCGCCAAACCCGTCTCTGTAGCATCTCTGACCACATTATAAGCACGCCCGGCCATCAGCTGCTTATAAATTTCAGGTCCTCAGCTACCTGCAATGACAGCGCTTTGCCCTGCATAAGCCCAAGGTCATTTCCACCCAGGTGAATGACCACAATGTGCGGTGGAGGACCCTTTCGGTCCTGGAACAATAGGGGCAGCAGGCCGGGCCATCTGAGGCCCCTTCGGCCCTGCCACTCCACTGTGGCCACAGTGCTCAAACCAAGCTGGGATCCATTCGCCGTTCCCCTGACCTGGCAAGCTGCCCAGAACACCATGCTGTGGCCACAAATCAATATCCTCTTCCTCGCATGGCCCGACACGGCACCTGAGGAAAGAGCAATTAGTTCGCCATTTAAAATTGAGGCAGGGGCCGGACATAGGACCGAAATGCCCTTGACCACCACCTGCCCACTCTCTGGATCGCCTGCTGAGGGTATCCCAAAGCAGCTGCTGTGGAGGCCGCACCAATCCGGAAGGAGTGAGTTCCGAATTTGACCCCCAACAAGCCAATTTTCTTAAGTGCCCTCTCTGTCACAGCCCAGAATTGATATTTAGTCAAAGGGGCTTGATCTTCGTGGCGGAATAAGACCCCTTGGGCGTCCCCACGAAGCGTGACATATTCCTTAAGGGCCTTAACAGGGCACAGCTCCTGCTCAGAGCAGGGGCCCAAAAGCAAGGTGGTCCCCCACTGCTGCTGGTCTGTTTTGGACTTCCTGATCCCAACGGAGACTTTATCCCCGACAAATTCAATGTCCTGGGCATTCAAGGCCTGTCCAGACGCGTCTGTACGCGATGAGGCCATCAGCTCACTTACTCGCAGGGCCCCAAAAAATGCCGTTAAGGCAGCAGCATGGAAAAGCTTCCGTTCAAACACAGATGAGCATACTTCTGCCCACGCGGTCACTAGCCCCCTCAGCACTGATGGGGAGATGGACTGCCTCAGGTCACTTGGCGTTTTTATCTCCCTGGCCCACCCTTCCAGCATCTTTTTAATCCTGAAGACACCCGTGAATTCAGGTAAGCCGTGTGCTTTGCTGGCAAAGGCTAAAGCGGCCAGCTGTCCTCTGATGGACTTCACGGCAAGGCCCCACCCCCGCTGCACTACACAAAAGTGCATCAGGTGCTCAGGTGGGATGGGCCACGACTGCTGAAGCCCCGCTGATGCCCTAAACTGATAAAGCTGCCCTACCGCACGGTCATAGGCCCGGCGTGTACTGGGGGCAATGGACAGCTGGATTGCTCTATTTACTTCCGCCGTCCAAGCTCCCACAGCTCCCAAGGCATCCTCGCCAGCTGCCTGTCGGCCCAGGGGGCAAGCTGCCAGAATCGTTCCATCTGTTGGCGAGACAAAGCGTCTGCCACACCGTTGTTAACCCCAGGAACGTGCCTGGCCCTAAACAAAATGTTCATCCGCAAACATTTCAATGTAAAGGCTCTTACCAGCCTCATCACCCTGGGGGATCTAGATGCCATGGTGTTGACCACGTGCACTGCAGCCAAGTTGTCACACCAAAAGTGGACAGCCTGGTTCGCCAATTGTGATCCCCAAAGCCACACGGCCACTAACAAGGGAAAGAACTCCAAAAACATAAGGTCTTTGGACAATCCCTGGGCTACCCAATCTGCGGGCCATTGGTCAGCACACCAATGCCCCCTGAAAAAGACTACAAAGCCTGTAGACCCAGAGGCATCAGAGGTAACCTGGAGTTCAGCTTCCAACAGCAGATCCTCCCTCCAGAACGTCACCCCATTAAAGGTGGCAAGGAATTCCTTCCACACTAATAAATCCTCCCGCATCCCTTTGTTAATTCTCAAGCGATGATGGGGCAACCGCAAGTTCCCCATAGCATCGCACAGCCGCCTGGGGAAAGCCCTCCCAGGCGCCACTGCCTTACAGGCAAAATGTAAATGGCCAACCAATTGCTGTAACTCGAGGAGAGATACCTTGTCTCTGCTCAAGCAGTCTTCCAACCTGTCTCTAAGGTCTACCACTTTCTCCAATGGCAACCTCAAGGTCTGTTGAACCGTGTCCAGTTCAATGCCCAAAAACGTCAGAACAACAGCTGGTCCCTCCGTTTTCTCATGAGCTAAGGGAACCCCTAGTTCCTCCGCGAGCTCCATGAACCCTGTCAGTAGCCTGGCACACTGCCCAGTGCCAGCCGGCCCAGACACCATAAAGTCATCTAAATAATGAACGGTGTCTGGGCAGGCACAGCGACGACGCAACTCCCATTCCAGAAAGGAACTGAAGCGCTCGAAAGCAGAGCAAGATAGGAAGGGCCCCCCATAGGAAGGGCTCTGTCCATATAAAACTTGCCCTCAAATGCAAAACCCAGAAGATCAAAGTCTTCAGGGTGAACCGGGAGCAGGTGAAAAGCGGACTTGATATCGCACTTTGCCATCTCAGCTCCCGCCCCACACCGGCGCACAACCTTGACTGTATGTTGCAGCTCAGACATGTAATCAATAAAATTGTGGCTTTTAATTTAACTCAACCACTATTCTTCTATCTGGATGCAGAGGCATAGCATTAACAGTATGAAGAGATAGACAAAAGAAAGTACTACACACAATGTGTAATATGTCATGTGGAACTTGCCTTTGAATGTGGGGGTGGCCACTAGCTTAGATTGTTTTAAAAGGGAATTAGACAAATTCATGGAGGAAAGTTTCATCAATACCTATTAGCCATAATAGCTGAATAGGACCTCCATGTCTGGAGGCAGTGTACCTTTGAGTGGCAGTTATTGCTGGGGGCAGCAACAGGGAAGACTTCGCCTTCTACATCTCTGCGCTTTGGGCTTTTCAGTGTATCTGGTTGAACATATTGGAAACAGGATGCTGAACTAGATGGATCATTTAGTTTGTCCAGCAGGGCTCTTCTTATATTATTTATAAAATTTGTAAGTCTATGTACAAGTTTATAAAGAAGGGGGGGGGAATCACAGAATAGGATTCTGGACATAACTGGATGGGGGAAGAAAACCAGGGTTGTAGAGGCAGGCAATGGCAAACCACCTCTGTTAGTCTCTTGCCATGAAAACCCCACCAGGGGTCACCATAAGTCAACTCTAACTTGAGTGCACTCTACACACACACACAAGAATATATGAACATTTATTTCTTTACTTAAAATAATTTTCTGCTGTACAGTCAGCTTTTCTGCAGATTTGGGCAAAAGAGCTATCTAGTCTAGCATTCTATTTCCAACAGAGAATCCAGCAAGATACCCCTGAAAGGTCATAAATGTGGCATGAAATTGATGGTCATCTTCTGTTGTTTGTCCCAGATGTCTGATAGTGCCTTTGAACACAGTGTTTCCAGTTAATGATCATAAGCACTGAGATGTATTCTTCATGTATTCTACAAGAATTTGTTGGATTCTTTTTGAAAACCATCAGAATGTTGTCTATCATTATGACTATAGTTGTGTGACTTCTATAAATTAATTAGGAATTCTATGAAAGTTAGAATTCTAAAGTTAGAATTCTAAAATGTCAGTTGAAACTCTGTTGTATGAACATATTTATATGTCCCTGTATACTGTCTCAGTTGCAGTTTTCCCCTTTATACGCAAAGGTGTCTTCCAGCTTTAGAACACAGAGAAGTACACATTTAAAAATATGCTTTTGTGTGGTGTGTTACTGTTGATGTGTTATATGTGCATCTCTGTTGGCTCTAAGCAGGGCTCATTTCGAGGGGGAACGCGCAGGAACGCAGTTTCGGCAGTTCCCCAAAGAGGTCACATGTCAGGTGGCCCCGCCCACCTGACTCTTGGCCATTTTGGGCCTGTTTCAGCCTGTATTGGGGCCGAAACAGCCCGAATCGGGCCTCTGATGGGTGGTGGATCACTCTCCCGCTCAGCAGCAGCCCAATCCTTACCATTTTAGGCCCCTTTTCAGCCATTTTCAGCCCCTTTTTGCCATTTTGGGCCCAATTTCGGCCCTGAATGGCCAGGATTGGGTTCAAAATAGCCAGGATAGGTGATGTCAGAGGATGTGGCATATGCAAATCAGTTATGCTAATGACACGTTTCTGGTGATTTCAAGGGTCATGGCATATGCTAATGAGCTATGTTAAGGAGTTCCTCCAGCTCTTTTTCTACGAAATGACTCCTGGCTCTAAGACTAGCACTCAAACACATATACAACACATTGAGGAAAAAATATAATTCAAGGGCTCTGTGGTGGGAGTGTACAAATTTGTCCATAAGCAACTCATCAATCACATTTTTGTGCTGTTCACCTTCCAAGAAGGTTAGAACAGTATACATGGTTCTTCCCTCATTCATTTTATATAAGCAACAACTTTTTGAGAAAACATCCTTTTGAGACAGAGTTACAAGCACGAGACCATCCATTAACCATCATCTCTGTCAGGGTCTGGGTACTGTGATGCATAGGCAGAAATGGATGGTTATGCCCCTTTCTGCCAGTCACCAGTCCTGTGTATGTCTATTTGGTATGTGTGTGCAGTTCACCTAACAACCAATTGGTGCCCATAAATAGCTGAGGAAGCCAGATAGAAAGAGGAAGTGAGGAAGAAAAAGCTGTCACCTCAGTTCAGATAGAGTTTGCATCTCCAGAGTGTTAAATATAGAGCCAGTACAGTGACTTGCATGTAGAGATAAAGAGAAATATTAGATTAATCAGGGTAAAGAAATATAAGAGAACAACAAAAAGGAAGAACAAGAGAACTGTTCTACAAAACCCAAGAATCAACAGAAAATTCAAACCATAACTAGGATTTGACTACACTGAAAAACCATACAGAAGTGATGAAATGATGACAGATTCCTTCAAATAAGAAGTTTTTGATGAACAAACTGCAATTTTAGAAAGTGAAGTGAATGCTGCATTCAAAGCAGTTGGGAGAAACAAACCACCAGGAGCAGATGGGATATCAAGAGAGCTACTTCAAACCACAGCAATTGCATCCATCAAAATCTTAACAAGAATATGCCAACAGATATGGAAAACAAAACAATGGCCAACAGATTGGAAATGTTCAATTTGTGTTCCAGGTCTGGGGGAAAGGAAATACCAAAGACTGCAGCAAGCAACTATCAGACCATCAGACTCTCACCATATATGGAAGAAGAAATAGCAGATGTTCAAGCTGGATTTAGAAAAGGAAGAAGCTCTAGAGATCATATTTCAAATTTACAATGGTTATTATAGAATTTCAGAGGAAAATCAGTTTGTGTTTTACAGATTACAGCAAAGCTTTCAACTGTGTGGATAATTAAAAGCTATGAATGGTTTTAAAAGAAATGAGTGTATCACAACATAGGATTTTGTGGATGGCATCCTGTACTCTAGCAAGAGGCTACTGTTAGGAAAGAATACAGAGAAACAGAATGATTTACAATTGACAGAGGTGTCAGACAATGAAGAAATTGAAGGTTGACAATGAAGAAATCGAAATTGTTAAAGATTTTCTGTTCCTTGGCTCTATCAACCAAAAGGAGAATGAGACTTGGAAGGGCAGTCCAAACCTCATTGCAGACCAAAAAATTGTCTTAGCCTCGTGCAAACATATCTTACTTCCTGGAAAGCAGAATACTTTCCACCTGGATTGCTCAATGGTTAAGAGATGCTTGCAAAGCTGCCTTTCATCCTTTTCAAGAAGATAGCTTGCTTTATGTTGTGTCTCTACCCAGAAACCACAAAAACTCAGCTGGTTTTTGAGCACCTAACAGTACATTGTTAAGTAGCTGGCATTTTATATATTAAACAGGTCATCTATTTGTAGTATAGCAAGACATAGTATGGATGATGGATAAGTTATACTACCAAATTACAATGTGCCTCATGTCTTCGGCAAGTACTTTGACTGACAAAGGACCTAGACACTGAAGGCTGATTCACATAATTGTGTCCCCCATGTTCTTTGTGAGTTCCATACTCAGAGTTTAATTTCCAGGAGCCAGGAGTCCAATTTGGACTAGGACCAGGCCAGGCAGGAAGAAGCAGCTTAAGATTTTTCACTATTTGCCCTCATAAGGAAGCTTGTGTGTACTGATGTCTACACAAGTTACCTAAAATGGGCAAACAGCTTCTCCCCAAGGCTGTTTCAGGTCAGGAAAATGATGTGGGAAGGAGGCTCAACCACCACCACCCTCCCCTCATGCCATGGTCTTGATTTGAATCAGGCCCTTGAATGCCTAGAAAATAAAAGTTAACTTGTAATGGTTGTGGGAAAATATAATACAGGAATTATCTTATTTCAACATCAGCTGAGAAAAAAAACCCTGAAAAATGTCCTTTACCTCTTCAGAATCAGTGTACTTTGCATATTGGTCATTATTATTCAAAGTATAAATGTTTGTCTTTTTTTCTTCTTCTCAGCTTGTGTATTATTGTGTACTGATGGGGAGGAAATGCCCTCACTTGAAATCTCCAAGCAGATAAGCCATGTTGCTACCCAAGAAGAATTATGCTTCTTGCAATTTCCAGGCAAAATCACAGTTTCTAGCAGGAAGTTTCTTCTCACTCTGAATTTTGATCAAAACACTCCTCTGCCTGCTACCCACAATGATCTTTTCCTCTTTCCCTCACTCTTTCAACAGCCAGTTTGTCTGTCTAGAACAGACACACTGGTGATCTCTCCTCCTTCCTTCAGTTTGCTTCTTCGGTCCTACCTCTTTTTTCTCCACTTTGAAATTATTACTGTCAGTCATTTCTCTCGCCAAAGAGAAAAAAGCAAAGTGGCACCAAAAGACTTTTGCAATAAGTAATACTAAAATGCCTCCATGAACAAGGAAGCAGGGACTGTGGGCAGAGGGCGCAATTGGATTGTCATCAGCAGCCACCGGTGATAACTTTGTATTTCTCTTGTGTAAGCCTATTCTACTTCCTTAGAGCTGGCAAGCAGCAGATCTTCTACCGCAATTGCTAAGTGATCGTGAGATGCTTGCAAAGCTGCCTTTCATTCATAATTAAGTGCAATTCTGTGATTAATTTATGTCAAGGATTCTCTGACTGCGCCATATGAAACTTCCTTAAATCACGATGAATAGTGTTTGGGCAGCCACATGTTTGACAAATATAGATAAAACTTCTGGCAGACCAAGGCCTGGCTTCCAGCTTCCCTAAAGGAAGGATGGCAGAAGGGGAAAGGACTCATGGGAAAACAACAGTCATGCATATTGCAGATTTGTGGTTTTCAGTGTTGTTCTGTAAAGCTGGAAGTAGAATGCAATTTAAGGGGGCAAAAAGGTGGAGTGGGGGTTATTGAAAACTTTCCTCCTCCTGGCTTCCTTCTCCTCAAGCCTTGCCTCCCAAACCCTTGTAGCACTAGCAACCCTTCTCTGATACTGGAAAGGAGCCTAGATGGGATAACAGAGACTGGAAAGATGGATAAGAGGGGAAAGAGTCCAGGCAAGGGAAGGGTTTAGAACTCCTGTCTCATGAGCCTTTTAAAAACACAAGAAATTAAGAAAAGCCCTCCTAGATCATACCAGTCGTCCACCTAGACCAGCATGCTAGATACGAATTTCACACAGCAACCAACCAGTTGTCCTGGGAGTGAGGGCAAAAAACAGGGCACAAAGGCCACAGCATTCCCCTGATATTGCATCCTACCACTGGGTTTCTGAAGTTTACTGGCTTTGGAAGTGAAGGTTTTCTTTAACCACCATGGCTACCAGCCATGGAACTCTTCTCCCTGAATCTGTTGTAAAGCCATCAGTGTTTCTTACCATCATTACCACCACAATTTTACCACTTTAAATTGTATACCCTCCACACCCACCCACCCACCCACTTTAGACATAGACATACTCTGCATGCATTCCCATAAATTTGCAAGTTGGTGTTTCATTCAGGAGCTTGGTGTTCTCATGCAATGTCAGGCCTGTAATGAAGCAGGATGAGGGCAGTCCTTGGGGAAGCAAATTGACAATGGGAAACAAGTTCCCCCTTGGAGTAACTGAAACTGGTTAACAGACCATCATTCCATTGTGATTAGATTGAAATGGAGGGTCTTTCTAATTATTTCAGTTATTTAGTGAAAAACTTTGAATAAAGTAAAAAATTACTCACTGCCATTTTTGTATCCCTGAGGGATCTTTAACAGTTTATTGAGTGAATGCTTCAGCTATGTGTTCATCTTGGAACTGCATGCTATGGGCAGGTCAGAAGGTGCAATATTAGCTACATTTCTCTCCAAATACCGAAAAAAAGGCTAAGGCAGCTGATTCTATTACATGAATAGGGCTGGGGGTGGGGCACTTGGCATTTCTCCTCCTGATGGTGACCTGATCACAATATGCACAACAACTGGGAGGTAAAGGTGACCAGTGATCCAAAACTGATTCAACAAATTGAAAGGAAGCTGTAGTCAGAACAATATCTTCCAATGACTTTATATTACATAAGAAATATCTGTCCATGATGCTAAATGGTGTTGGAGGCAGATAGAATTTTCCATTTTGAATGTGCAGTGGGAATGGACTTAGGGAGCTAATCATACTGGAAATGCTTGACTTCATGTCCTTCAATCTGATTTGTTCTTCAGGTATGACATCATGAACCTGCAGCATATAGAGTCTCACCATTATGACTATGTCCACATTGGCACCTGGCATGAGGGGGTATTGAATATTGATGATAACCGTATTCAGATGAACAAAAGTGGAATGGTCCGGTCAGTGTGCAGTGATCCCTGTTTGAAAGGTCAAATTAAGGTATGCTGCCAGATCTTGTTTTATTTAATGATGATGACAGAAAGATAGCATAGGGTTAGAGGGCTGGATTTCAACTAGAGGGACATTGTTCAAATCCCAATAGAATCATGGAAGTCACTGTGCAACTTTGGGCCAGTCACTCCATTCCAGGTTATCCAGCTTCATAAGGCTATAATTAGGATAAAATGTAGGAGAGAATCTTTGAAGAATGGGCAGGATACAAAAGTGAGGCAGTGAAAAATTGGTGCCAGAAAAACTCTTAAAGAGTATTTTAAAAGAAATGAGATTCTATATATAAAATATAAAGTAGATTTATATACCTTTGCAAATTTCAAGTACTCAAACAATTTGAAATTATATGCCAAATTCGTAATTGGCAGAAGAGAGAGAGTTGAGCATGGGAAGTAATTAGACTCCACTATTTTATTTATTAAATATATATTTCATCCCATCCTGATTTTTTAGAGTGGGTGACATTAAAAGTAAATAATAAATATTGGGAAAATATTGAGAATGCCAGTGAATAAAATCTAACTAGTATCTCATAATAATGAAAAAACACTTTTCCTAAGCTCCCCACATACATTACCTCGGTCAATCAATCTTTATAGTTATAGACCAGCAAAATAAACAATAGAATGTCAAAAATATTTACATGAAACCATTACATAGAAAATATACAAAAAGAAGTGTAATCCATTACATCAGCAGTAAACTACGGTAGACTTTAGCAGCTGCACAGAATCTAGTGACTATCCATAGATCCAAGCTCAAGGTCTACTAGAAGGAGGAAGGTATACTGTTTCTCTGATCTACCAGGGTTTTTTTTGAAAGATAAGAGTGATAAATGTATATCTAAGATCATCGTAGGAAGTGCAATACAGCAGAATATGCTCAACCATTTTAATACATTATTTCAGAATCTTTACATTTATTGTGTAATAGAGGCTGGTATATTATTATCATATTGCAGATGACCTTGCTTTAACCCAACAAGGCTATGACTGAGCTAAGATTTGAATCAAGGACTCCAGCTTGGAGTTTACAGTCTTAACCTATACATTTTACCATTGTCCTCCCTATCTATATATGGCATGTAAGAAATATTTGTATTTTCCAGTTGGTAAATATAAGGAAAGTGGGGTCCAAGCAATTAAAAATTATGTAACTTATTCCTTGGAAAGGACAGGAAAACTTAGAGAAGACGACTTGGGAAGTCTACTTTGGATTTTTCTACATTTCTAATCATTTTTCCACAATTGTGAGGACTAGAGCTTGTATTTATTTAAAAAATCACAAGTGCTTGGGTTAATCTTGTGCCGTGTCATGTCCCAGACCTCAGCTGTTGTGCTCCAGTGTCTGATCTGGGTCAAGTATCTTCTTTTGGTCTCAGATGAAAAGGGCATTCCAACTCTTCTCCCCTAACTCTGTTCTCAGCTGGGAGTGATACAATCACTTTGGTCTCCTCCCTCAGACCTCTTTGAAGACCTTAGTCATGTCTTGGGCTTGCCCAGTGACATCCCTCAACAAAGAAGCCCTAGGGGGCATGGCCAAGCCCAAGATTGACCAATGGCAGGTATGAAGTGATCACTCTCTGAGTCCCTTTTCCATCCCAAGGGTGGAACTTCCAGATAGCTGGTTGTCAGATTACTAGCTATTAAAAATCTAACCATCATGGATCAGCTGGTTGGTGTGTGGCTCTTTAAAGGTTGCATTGCCCACTCCACTGAGCCTGGTAGACACCAAGTTTAGTACCATGCATCACTAAGGAAAGGGATTCTACTGTCATCACTGTCCCCCTGACATGCCATATGCTGTATTTTGTTGGGAGTTGTTACTAGATAGGGGTGAATAGAAAGACAGTAATTAACACACACAGTCACACTTGTTTATTAGTAAACTAAGAGGTATGTTATTGACAATAGTTCAACAGTGCAGGTAAAAGGTACTCCTTCATTAGCAAATTGAGGTGGGTGAGAGGAACAACTGCTGAAAATCCCTTGGCTTGGAGGGAGGTGGGTTTTTTTACTCATACGAACTCCAGTTGAAGGTTGCCATTGCCATGTGGTGCAGACAAAGGGCTGACTGCCTTAACTAAGGCACCAAGGTAATGGGAAATTTTTAGAATACTGTAATTTGTAAGCTTAAAGAACCTACTTTAGAACAAGAGGAGCTATGAGTGAGGGGCAGAAAACCTTTCTTTTGTTTTCCTTGCTTGATCTGTTACTATGCTGAGACTATGGATGTGATATTTTAGTTTTAATAAATTGTTTACTGTTTTGAACACTGGGAGTTGTTCTCCATTCCACATAGACCTCCACTGTTTGAAAATGCTGTTTAAAAAAAGATGTCAGGTAAAGAAAGTGGTCAGTTGATGATCTGCTAATTCCCTGGGAAGCCGCAAGTGCAGAAAGCTGTCCAGCAGCAGAGACAGACAATAGGTAGAGCCTTAGAATGGCTATGCAAGAAGGAAAGTTGGGAGCCCTCTCAGTGGGCAATTACTAAAATGGCAATTGGTGGCAGTGTTACCAAAAAAAGAGGGGGAAACCAGGCCAGGCAGGTGAGGAGAATATTGTGCTACTAGGCACAGACTTGGGCTGGTGACTAGACTCCTCAGTGGGCTGGAGAGAGCAATGCCTGCAAGTCAACTGGTTCTTCCATCACAATTACCAAACCATCAGACATACAGGAAAACAACCTAGGCTAATAACTATACTTTTTGCCCAATGTTGAAATGCGGGACCTTCCCCCATCAAAAGCAACTAACCACTACAGTTTGAAAGAAAAGATTCATCATGACCCATATTTGGGTAGATTCCATGCTGGGATATTATGTAATACCCAGTGCCATCCTAAATGATGTTATTTTATATACTAATAGCCAAGTGACTCTGATCTGTGGATACCAGTATCCAAGAATCCAAAACAGTACAGCCCACCAAAAGCTTGCCCTGCAGACAAAAAACCATAGATCGGTCTACATTTTGAGCAATGAGGAGCAACAGACAAGTGTCTCTCAACAGACGAACCAGAATAGATCACCAGAGGACAGGGTTACTGATCAGCCTCTCTCCCCCTCACCCAACCCTTACTCAAAACAGGAACTCCTTGAATGAGCTAGGGAGATCCCTGGCTTTGTATCTTCAGCTGTCCTGCTCTGATATCTGTTTATTGAATATATGAGTGGCAAGACAATAATTATACCCAAAGTCATTTCAACTGTTCTAACTCTTTCTGTTAGTATCTCTGTCAAAGAGGTATTTTTGCCTTCACTTTAAATTTGGAACTATGGTTACCGCTGTGATATGTATGCTTCCTAAATAGTATGATTAGATTCAACATATCTCCTATGCCATGTCATATCAGAGTAACCCTATATCAATAGTATAGTATCTTCTTTGAACTTTTAATCAATGCCTGTCTGCTGTGCTTTATGAAACTCTATTGGCCTTCTATCCAAATTAATCTAACCTCAGTTTCTTAACAAATTGACTTTCCTTAGCCTTTTTTTCTAAGGGTATACTATATAATGTGTATGTTATATAAAATCTGCTGGAAAAAAATCAATACCCTGTATTACAGCAAGTCTCAGAGGGGGTGGAATGGAGAATGAAACATGCACTGTAGTTTTTATGCTCAATGGTCATGCATCACAGGATGTTTTGGAGCTGCAAACAAAATCTCTACCTGCTGACTGCATTTGTATCTACCTAAAAGCCATTTGCCACCTGCTATGCTCATGTGGTATAAAGCAACATTTCATGAGTATCGAATAACATAGATAAAGTTAGCTTGGAACAACAAAATGCTCCATTAAGGGAGAAAAAAAGAATTTAAAACACATCAGTTTAAGAGGTTAGTGCTTATTATATTAGCCAGTAAAGTACTTGCCAGTATTGCTGCCTTTATTTACTTTTTCACATAACAGGAAGTAGAGTTATATTAAGAAAGTAAAGGGACTGCAATTAGTTGCACCATTGGATCACAACAGAACAAACATGAATAAATTTGTGATCCCAGTAGTGGGGGTTGGAATGAATAATTTCAACTATGGTCCCAGTTGTTGTCTTTTTACAAGTTGACAATAAGATCAGAAAAAGAGAAATTGAGGAGCAGATTGCTAAAGTCATTGACCAACAATAAGCATTTATTCAAATGCAGGAAACTGGCCAGGGAGGCAATTGGTTGTTGAACAATAGAGAAGTGAAAGTTTTGCATAAAGAAGATGGAGTGATGGCAGAGAAACTGAATTAATTCTTTGCATTTGTTTTCACTATGGAAAATGTGGGCCACATACCCATACCTGAGTTGTCGTTTTTGGAAGGGCGTCTGAAGAATTAGGTTAAATTAAGGTGACAAGAGATGAAGTTTTCAGATTGTTAGGCAAACTAACAAACTGTGGGTCTTTAGAGTACCTCTCCTATGAAAAAAGGCTAAAGAGACCAGGCCTTTTCAGTTTAGAAAAAAAGATGACTAAGGAGGGGCATGACAGCAGTATATAAAATTACTGCAACAGACTTACACAGCAAACCCTCTAAAATTTCTAAATATAAAGGGTTGGATTCAAAGTTTCTGTCCCACTAATTGTACAGTCTTTTTCCAATGCAAGGAGCCTTAGGTGAAAGAGGTGTGTTTTACTTCTAGAAGACTCTTACACCAGAGGAGGAGTTTTTTGCACTAGAGGAAGACTCAACCATTAGCAGAACAGAATCTTTTGTGCCAATCTGTAGTGTATGATACAGTTTTACTTTTCTGCAGATTCATTTTTCTCTAAGTATAATGAGAATCCAGATTATTTAGTTGTGATTTTACAGCAGAAGTTTTGTTAACTGGCATCCATGGGAATATGAAGGTTAACAAAACTTGTACCTGGCTGCAGCCCAGTAAATAGGATGGCACCCAACACACTTGTTAACTGAGCTTTCCTGTTAACTTGATGCCAATTAACAAAGCTTTTACTATGTTTATGTTTTCAGTTTTGGGGGGGAGGATTGTTTTGGAAATGCATGGAAACCTATTTTAGCCCAAATAAACTGAGTCAGGAATACAAGTTACATTTACCTATTGCTAACATTTGCTGCAACAATGTTTATAGTTGGTTGTTGGGGGTTTTCCGGGCTGTATTGCCGTGGTCTTGGCATTGTAGTTCCTGACGTTTCGCCAGCAGCTGTGGCTGGCATCTTCAGAGGTGTAGCACCAAAAGACAGAGATCTCTCAGTGTCACAGTGTGGAAAAGATGTAGGTCATTTGTATCTACTCAGGAGGGGTGGGGTTGAGCTGAGTCATCCTGTAAGAGTTTCCCAGGGTGTGGAATGCTAATGGCGGGAGGCTTCACTGTATCCTGAGGAGGTTCTTTTGCATATGGATTGGTACTTGATGTGCTAATCTTCTCTGCAGGGCTATTGTCGGGTGTGGAGTGTTTTGTTGGCCTGGTGTTTTTCAGAACTGGAGCCCATGCTCTGTTCATTCTTAAGGTTTCTTCTTTCCTGTTGAAGTTTTGCTTATGCTTGTGAATTTCAATGGCTTCCCTGTGCAGTCTGACAAAGTAGTTGGAAGTGTTGTCCAGTATTTTGGTGTCCTGGAATAAGATACTGTGCCCTGTTTGAGTTAGGCTATGTTCAGCCACTGCTGATTTTTCAGGCTGTCCAAGTCTGCAGTGTCTTTCATGTTCTTTTATTCTTGTCTGGATGCTACGCTTTGTGGTCCCGATAGCGTAGCTTATTCCAGGACACCAAAATACTGGACAACACTTCCAACTACTTTGTCAGACTGCACAGGGAAGCCATTGAAATTCACAAGCATAAGCAAAACTTCAACAGGAAAGAAGAAACCTTAAGAATGAACAGAGCATGGGCTCCAGTTCTGAAAAACACCAGGCCAACAAAACACTCCACACCCGACAATAGCCCTGCAGAGAAGATTAGCACATCAAGCACCAATCCATATGCAAAAGAACCTCCTCAGGATACAGTGAAGCCTCCCGCCATTAGCATTCCACACCCTGGGAAACTCTTACAGAATGACTCAGCTCAACCCCACCCCTCCTGAGTAGATACAAATGACCTACATCTTTTCCACACTGTGACACTGAGAGATCTCTGTCTTTTGGTGCTACACCTCTGAAGATGCCAGCCACAGCTGCTGGCGAAACGTCAGGAACTACAATGCCAAGACCACGGCAATACAGCCCGGAAAACCCCCAACAACCATCGTTCTCCGGCCGTGAAAGCCTTCGACAATACAATGTTTATAGTTCTTTGTATAATAACACTGTACAGGTATGCACTCTGAAGGTTCTCATTTATTGAAAAAATGTCTTGTAGGTTATAAGGAAGGGGGAAGTGAGTTGCTGCTGGATCTGCACAGCTTGCAAGGAGAACGAATTTGTGCAGGATGAGTTCACGTGCAAAGCCTGTGAACTGGGATGGTGGCCTAATGCTGATCTGACTGGTGAGGACAATTCTTTTCTATAATCATTTCTCAATAATCCTGAAATAGAGACATTAGAACACATTCCCTGTGCACACCAATATTTGTTTTAGAATAATTCTATACTTATGAAATTTATTTATTTTATTTATTTAATTAGATTTCTAAACCACCGTCCCCCTTAACCAGGGCCATTTCCACATGTTGTTAAAGCAACTGGCTACTTACTCAATGCTGGCGGGTTCTTTTAACAGATTCCAGATGCCTCCGATTTCAAAGCGGAAGCAGCCAGTTTGTCTTTCGTCTGATCAGCGTCCTTGACCTGGCACAGGAAAGAGCGGGAAATCCCAGCCTCTGAAAAGACGCTGATCAGACGAAAGACAAACTGCCTGCTTCCACTTTGAAATCGGAGGCATCTGGAATCTGTGGAAAAAAATGCCAGCATTGAGTAAGTAGCCCGTTGCTTTAACAACATGTGGAAATGGCCCAGGTGGTGTACAACATTCTAATACAGTTCTAACAGCATAATATTTGCATAATTAAATGTAGTTGCAAATGGAATCAATCAAGATAAAAACGATTAAAATGATTAAAATAGTGCAATCTGGTATTAAAGAGTATATATTTCCTTTGGACACTCATTAATGCAGCACACTAACTCACAAAAATGTACCCCCCCCCCCAAAAAACACCTAGCCAAAAATCAGGGTTTTTTTTAAACAAAACTGACGAGTACCTGCTCTAAAAGCTTGTGGCTCTAACCTGTGCTGGAGATGGAGAAATCTCTTTTTAAAAAGAGCTAGGTAGGTACTGTTAATTACATACACACTAGCAAGAAGCTTAGTTCCTCTTTGGGAATCAAGCAACTCCCTGAAAGCCCAGTTTACGGGTCAGTAGTACCAACACTTCTTCTCTATAACACCTGGTCTGGCTTCACTGAAGCCAAGAGACCAAGAGCAAGGTGACTGAGCACAGCAGCCTAGTTAAATTTTTACTATGGAGGCCTATTTATCTATTTGAAAAGAACACACCTGAACCCTTCTTATCCCCTCACAAGCCTCTTAAGGAAAAAACTGTGTTGTTATCTAAGCTGATTTTTTTTAAAAAAATTAAAAATAAGATGGCTTATACCAACTAACCTATGTTAAAAACCTTATGAAAAATGTACCTACAAGTTCTCAGAAAGAATAATCCAACAGGAGAACACCTCAAAAGTCTACTAGTGGTAACAACTGCAGTGTGGAACAACACTGCAGTTGTTGCCACTCTTACAGATAAAAGCAACTCCTCCCCCCACAAGAAGCAACAAGTAAATTAGCAAGCAACTGCTTAAGCAATCTTCCTCCACACAAGAAGCAACCAATAAATTCTAGCAAGCAACTGTTCAAGCAATCCGCCCCCCAAAGCAACAACCCCCCCCACACACAAACAACTCTTAAAAATACTAGCAAGCAAAAAAGCAAGCAACTCTTGTCTTTAACAACCAGAAAAAATCAATTCTCTCACCAGAAGAGCAAGCAACTCTTTTTTTTATATATATTTTTATTTTTTATTAACTACATTAACTAACAATACAAAGGGAAGAAAGGGAACAAGGGGAGGAAGGAAAAAAAAAACACAACAACTACAACATGTAACCACTATGCTACACAAAATGTTTTCCCTTCATACTGCCATTATTCAAAAGTTAAAGCTTTATGTTATATTGATGGAGTGGTTGACCTTACTAAATGCAAATTACAATTTAAATTCAAATTAAATTTTCCTTCCCCTCCTGGGTCCCGGACGCAATTCTCTCTGAGCAACTGCAGCCGCAGTGCTCGTTTCCTCCCCCCCCCCCAGACTTCTCCTTTTCGTCTTGCTTGGTGCACTGAAATTCCGGATTTTTATCCTCAAAATCCCTTAGTTGATCTTCTGATAATATCTTGAAAGCTTGATCTTTGTGACTGAACCAGATTCCTTCCGGAAATAACCATTTGTACTTTATTCCACGTTCTCTCAGAAGAGCTGCGAACTTTTTATACTTAAAACGTCTTTTCCGAACTAGAAATGGGACGTCTTTCAATATCTTAACTTTATTACCCAGAAAGTCCAAATCTGCATTGTATGAATTATATAGGATAGTGTCCCGGATCCTCTTAGATGAAAAATCAATGATGATCTCGCGAGGCAGCTGACGCTTCTTTGCATATTTTGAAGTAGCCCGACGGACTTCCAAAATGGCGCTTTTTACTTCTTCTTTAGTTGCCCTCGTGGGTGTCGCCAGTAGTTCCGAGACCAGACCCCGTAAATCCTCATTTTCCTCCTCTTTCACATTCTGGAGGCGCAAAATTGTCTGTGTTCGTTCCACTTGTAGCCCGATCAGCTGGTTCTCCACCAGCTTAAGCTCTTTATTCGTAGCCTTCACGAGTGACGCACTTTCCCGAGCAGACTTCTCTTGCCCCCCCCGCTGCTTCCTTAATGGTTTTCACTTCGCTCTCAATTAAGCCCACCCTTTGATCTGTTTCGTTCAGCTTGTCAACAAAGGGTTTTATGGCTTCACCAACCGCCCTCCGCACTACTTCCTCCAACGACTCTCCCTTCAGGGCAGCCGAAACTGACTTGCCCAAAGCGGGACTTTGTTTTTTTGTTGCCATTTTTTGGGGGGGGGAAACTGCCAACCAGATTCTGAAACTCAGCAAAGGGGAAGAACGAGCCTTCTTAGCTTCAGATCCCACCACTCCTTCGCGTACGCTTGTAATAACAGAAGGGATTCGCTTACTTGCAGGCTTTCGCCTAATTCTGCTCTTTGCCGTTTTCCATGGCCCAGCAGCACTCGAGGCGCCGCGCATGTCTGCCGGCCTCCGTAGGGACAAACGGGCAATTAACCCCCCGCATTGATTCCGGGGGGCTCTTCCCGCAGCGTCCCGGACCCAGCCTCTCTCACTGGGAGTTTTGGGGGCTAATCTTCGCAGATCAGCCGCCCGGACAGGGTGCTCGGGCGCTTCCTCTCGGACCTGCAAAGAGGAGCGTCCGACATGGCTGAGAAAACGAAACCGAATCCAGAGCAAGCAACTCTTAATAGCAAAACAAAAAGCAACCCCAACAACAACAAAAACAATGACTAAACTTTAAGAAAAGCCTTGCCCTTTCCCACCCTTATGCTACCGCCTCGCACAAGGCCAACCACCCTCCCCTGCCAAAAAACAGGGGGTGGGGGTGGACAGTAAGTCTTAGGACTCTCAAAAAAGGTAAAGTCAAATCGGGTGGCCCTGGTCCTCCTGTGGGCAGGCAGGCAGCAGCAGCAAGGTCTTCCAAGCAGCAGGCATATAAATCCAGTGGTAGTATCCCAAAGGCAAGAGAGCAGTCCAGAGCAAGCAAGAGCAGCACTCTCAGCAGTGACTCTCCACAGTCTCCAGACCGTATCCACACAAAATGAACACTGCTCTGAGCCAAGCCTACTTTTTTAACTCCTTGAAGTTTTTGAAAAAGGTTCTCCCGTATGAGAATCTCCTGATTGGCCAGGGAAGCAGAGCTCTTGCACTAAATAGCCAGTGCGCTCACTTAGAGCTAAACCACATGAGACAAATTACATGAGGACACTCAAGTGAAGGGAGTTGCAATGTGAGCCAGGAAGCATAGTTTGAATTTCACCTCTCTACAGAGCCAGCAAAGATATTCCTCAGAGGGTTTGTTAATAATTGCCAGAGCCTTCAGGGAGGCAGAGAGGAAATTAACAAACCCTCTGAAGAGCAATCTAGCGGGCTCTGTAGAGAGAGGTGAAATTCAAACTATACTAAAATTGCATCTCCCTTCACTTGAGCATCTTCGTGTAATTCGTCTCATGTGGTTTAGCTCTCACTCACTCACTCTCCCTCCCTCCTGGTCTCACTCCACCTCCACCCAAGCGCAAGCATGCCCAGGAAAAAAAAGGAGGAAAGCTTAGAGGAGCAGTCAGTATATAGCTGCAGCTGTATAAAACCAAATAAATCATGGTTTTATCTGACCAATCAGTATCCAGCCTCCTGATCCAATTTGTTTTAATTGGTATATCTGGATTATGCCAATTAGTCATATATCCAGCTATATATTCGGTATATGAATACCGATTCACACACCCCCCCACTTCAGAGTCCTGCTCAAGGCAGCTTACAATTAAATTAATAAATTATAACTATAAAAAAATCCATTAAAACAAGCCCAGAATCATAAACCACATGAAACTATTCATAAAATAACGTCAAAACAAAAGCAAGCCACTAAAAAGCTGGAATGATAAAACCCCTAATTAAAAGCCTGGGTGAAACAGAGATGGAATGCTGTGTTCAAGGAATAGAGCAGGATGATAGACAACACACTATGTTGTCTATCACTCTATTGTCTATGTTGTCTAACACTCACCCAGGGGTCATTTTGTAGAGAAAGAGCTGGAGGAACTCATTAGCATAACTCATTAGCATATGCCACACCCCTTGACATCACCAGAAGTGTGTCATTAGCATGACTGAACCCCAGGGGTGAACCCTGAATGGGTGGGGTGGGGTGATCATGTGAGACCAATGGTGGTCAGAAAATATACTGGGTGGGGACAATCAGTTCTCAAAACCCCTTGGAGCTATTTTCAAATGTGAAAAGTTAGGGTACGGAAATGGCCACACAGAGATGCAGTATTGATGTGCATAGGGAGGGATGGGGTTTCGAGTGGTAACGTTACAATGCATGCACAAACTTTTTTTAAAAAGGGTGATCTGAATTCCAAAGCCCTCAAAGCCCGCAACAAAACCGGGGCTTCAAAGCAAGTGTGAAACAAAATGCAGGACGCCAATTCAAAACTTCTCAGACAGCGTGAAATGCACAAGTGCCGAGCAGAATCTGTTGTAATCATGGCAACTCCTCAGAAATGGCGTGTTAACTCGTGAGTGTGAAAGGGGTCCTACATAGGATATTCAAGGAGGTGAAGGTGAATTTCGCTTCTGAAGTAGACATTTCTTATATGTGACATGAGGAATTCAAGAGCAAGACTGTGGTCCTACTGAATAATACTGGACTTACTTCTGAGTAGATATGCTGAGGATTGGTCTCCAAATCTCTTATCTGACTTACCAGATCAAAATATCTAATATGCCTAGAACAAGAGAAGTGTTCTTAAGAAATGCCTTATGGTCATTCTCCTTTATAAAGATGTTACTCATCTCCTCTACCAAGATTACATATTGGTCAGTTCCCCAAACTTAAAAAGACTCCAAAATAGCAAGTAAAAACTTACATAAATTATCACTGCATGTATCATTATTATTGAATATAGTAGTATTGAATTTATGGGAACATTGTGAGGGAGTGAAACTGTGTGTGGCAGCAATTATTTAAAAAATCCAACCCATAATTTTCTTTGCAGCTCATTTGTTTTTTATGATCAGCATGTGCATATAATGTAAATATAAAGATGTTGCTATATGATTTCATGCCTACTCTTTCAAAATAATGACTTTTTAGGCAATGTCAGCACCTGGCATTGGCCACACAGAATGAACATGCTAAGAGAATAAACTGTAGCTACCTTTAAAGGCAATAAAGTTATCTGGCTTTTTAGCTCATATACCCATATCCTTAAATGATGATGCAAGATTGACAGAGAAATCCTGAACAGAGTTACTGCCGTCTAAGTCCATTGAATTCAATGGGCTTAGACTGGAGTAACTCTGCTTAGGATTTCACTGTAAGTACAGAATGTTACATATCGCCAGATAGAATAATGACAGAATGTATTCTATTAAAATATGCTTTAATCAGTTCTTGTTATCATGTGTAAAGATATTTACAACATTTGAACATTCAAAATGATGTATTGCACATTATTTTATATCATAATTATACAATCTGAATATCATTATTCCGGTTCAAACCTTTTTGATGTTATTGTAAAAAGTCATTTTAATCAACAAAGATATATAAAAATAATAGTTACAATGCTTATTACACTTACATTTATAACGTGTATTAACATACTGATTTGCTAGAAACCTCAGTGTAATAACATCAATGGTGATTCTATTTAAAAAAGAGCAGGTTAATATTGCTTCCTAGTTATTTCTTAGTTCACCATTGGTATCCATCATCAATGTTGCTTTCGTTAGTCAGAAAAGGGGTTTATTTTTAATTATGATTGATCACAGCAAAAATCTATGCCTTCCTTGACTTGCACCCCCATCCCCCTCTGTATTACATTTCAGAAATGGAAAGAACATACAAAATTACTTTCACTGTAAAAACTGTATGTTGGCTATTGCATTTCAACATGTGCAGTATACATCATTTAACATGTTAGATATGCCCGTGTTCAGAAGCAGAACACTTCTGAATACCAATTCCTGGGGGTCAATGACGGGGGAGGCTGTGCCCCTGCTTGTAGGCCTTTCTGGGCATTTGATGGGTTAGCGTGGATGCTGGCTATTGGGCTAATCCAGCAGCATCTTATGCTCTTTATGTATGAGAAATACATTTTCTCTCTTAAGCCAAAGCTTACTAAAATGTGAATCTAATTAAAAATTTATCTTCCAGAACTTAATAAATGGCTTCTGCCTTTCTATATAATGCTTTTTCGTCTGTTCTCTTCAATGTATGTAATTAATTAGTTCTGACATAATCCCAGATATTAACCAGTAATTTTAAGGGCAGCATAGATTAGGCAAGTACTGGGCAACAGAAATTAAGAGAAGAAGTACATAAATAGCTAGAGACAATATTTGGCTTAGTACCAACACTTCTTAGGATCATACCCAATCTACCTTTGATATGCACTCTGTCCATAATTAACCCTTTAAAAACCCTAGTTACTATCTCAACCTGCTACTTTGAACATTCAGTATTATAATTTAGGTATTCAAAATGTGTGAATTAGCAAGTGTTCAGCAATCCTATACAAAAAAATTGTTGGCACTGGAAAAGCTGTTTACTTAGGTTTTTGTTTTTATATTTCTTTTTTATATCCTACAGGCTGTGAACCAATTCCTGTAAAATATCTTCAGTGGAGTGATATAGAGTCCATTGTGGCTGTGGTCTTCTCCTGCCTGGGTATCCTGGTCACCATGTTTGTTACACTTATCTTTGCACTCTACAGGGACACCCCTGTTGTCAAATCATCAAGCCGGGAGCTTTGCTATATTATCCTTGCTGGAATATTCCTTGGCTATATCTGCCCCTTTACCCTTATAGCTAAGCCCACTGTCACGTCATGCTACCTCCAACGGCTCCTTGTGGGGCTTTCCTCTGCCATGTGTTACTCTGCCCTTGTGACCAAAACCAACCGCATTGCACGCATTCTGGCAGGGAGTAAGAAAAAAATTTGTACCCGTAAACCACGTTTCATGAGCGCTTGGGCTCAAGTAGTCATTGCCTCCATTTTGATCAGTGTACAGCTAACACTGGTAATTACCCTGATCATCATGGAACCTCCTATGCCCGTCCTTTCCTACCCTAGCATCAAGGAAGTCTTCCTGATCTGCAACACCAGCAACTTAGGTGTGGTTGCTCCAGTGGGCTACAATGGACTACTTATCATGAGTTGCACTTACTATGCCTTCAAGACTCGCAACGTGCCAGCAAATTTCAATGAAGCCAAGTACATTGCCTTCACTATGTACACTACTTGTATCATCTGGCTGGCCTTTGTGCCGATTTACTTTGGGAGCAACTACAAGATCATAACCACTTGCTTTGCGGTGAGCTTGAGTGTGACAGTAGCCTTGGGGTGCATGTTCACTCCCAAGATGTACATCATCATTGCCAAGCCTGAGAGGAATGTTCGCAGTGCCTTCACCACTTCTGATGTGGTGCGTATGCATGTCGGGGATGGAAAGGCACCTTGTAGGTCAAACACTTTCCTCAGCATATTCCGGAGGAAGAAGCCAGGCGCTGGAAACCCAAAGTAAGTATTTGGGTATCCATCAGTCTTTCTTTTTCCCGTTCCTTTTTCTCTTTCTGTTTTCAGTAGACCACACCATTTTCAACAATGTAATTTTCAACAATCCTGTAATTGTTTATTTATAATAAAGAAGAAAGAGAGCAGGGCTGAGGTGTTCCTCTCTGCTCGGTGTCAGGTACAATATGGCCTATGTAGCTTTGTATAATAACCTCACAATCCTACATACCAGATTCCCTTTTCCTGTTCTGTTTCCCTATCCACAGTCTTAGACACACAAAATTATGATCACTTTTTAAGCATGGTATGATGACAGTATTACAAAGAGTCAATTAATCTTAGTAAGTTTATTTTTGGAAGAATATTGCTTTTTTTCTCAGCCCTGGTGTATGCCTAGTAGCTTATGGGTCATTTATATGGAAATATGGGCCCCTCCCTAGTGAGCTGTGATTAGAGATGGGCACGAACCACATTACGAACTTCAAAAACCCACGAAATTGGTGATCGTGCGATCGTGATCCGGCGGTTCGTGATCGTCCACGGCCAATGAACCAGCGTTTGGGAGAGGCCTGGTTCGGTGCGTTCGGGCACAGTTCAGGAAGCCAGACAGTCAGGCGCCAGCAATCAATTCCCCTGGCAATGGAGCCGGGGGAATGCCTGAACTCTGTCTGCGCTCCTTCTGTCACCCTGGAAACCCGAATGGAAGCCCAGCTTACCTTGATCGGCAGGTCTTCCTTCCAACCACGGAGCTGTAAAGCGGTTACAAGTTGGGAGAAGACACCCAGGGGAGGGAGGGGGAAGGGGGTGTTCTGTAGCCATGGGCACTCCAATCTCATCCCTGCAAACCCTGATAGGCAGCTCTGACGGCCAAACACAGACCTCCTGCATTGCTCAATGGGACCTGTGCTTATAAATAAATAAACCGAACCGCGAACCGCTGGTTCATTACATTTTTTTGGTTCGTGCCCATGTCTAGCTGTGATACACCTAGACTTAAACTGATAAAGGCAAAGCTTTAAAAATGACTCCTGAAACCTAGATCTTGTGAGAGCTGTTTTGTATGACTAAACCCTTTCTATGAGTCCAATTTATGGCAGGTAAGGAACTGGAAAGATTGGTAACTACTACTCAGAATCTGTAATTTTCCGTCACTTGCCCTGTATGATGTGAATTGCATACAACCAGGGTCATTAGCCATTCTGTACTCTCCCTTCCAATTGCCCCACAAGTACTGTTATCTAGGAATACTATCAACATAAGTAATTGGTTGTATAATATGAACACCCCTCTGGCATCCAGATCCTTGAGTCAGTGAAACCCAAATATTTGAAATTATGCCAATGTCATCTTCATCAGTTATATCTCATCCCTTCAAACAGTGATCGCCACCTATGGATCTGGATACCAGGCTCATTGAAGCAATTGTATCTTTTTGATAAATGTATGAAAGAGCCATAGTTACATACAAATTAAACCTAGGGCTTGTGGGATGTGTTCAACAATACTCACTGATAATGAGTACCAGCACATTTTGGGGGACTCCTCCAAGTCCTGAGGAGGTGGGGATTGGTGGATTTAGGTGCAACATACTAGCCCTTTTTGTTACAAAAAAGCACTTGTTAAGCTAATGCCTTTTTTACACAGCTAGGTAAAAAAATCCAGTTAATTCCTCCACCCAGAAATATAATTACACGCAATACTGTACCAAAAATTAATCAGCAAAATTCGACTCTAGTAGCAGCTTATAGACCAACAAGATATTCAGGACATAAGCTAAATAAATTAAATTAATTCTGGAAAAAATAGCACCATCCAAAATGCCTGGTAATTCTGGAGTGGCAAACTCTATAAACTTTCCCACATATTATTAAAGTTTTACTTTTATGTTATATTTTAGTACAATAACTATGCATAAAAGTCCAACTTACACAATTGTTGGGATTTTTATGATAATTAACCAGAGGGGACCTCAAGGAATCATAGGTGAAGGGAAAGCCCATTTCTTCCATTGGCCCTCCCACTTCCCCCCCCTTTTCCCCCTTCCAGTCCTCCCCGGGTGACCTCTGAATTTGAGACAATACTTGACCATTGAATGATCCCAAAACAAAATAAAAATGTTATTCAGCACAAGTTCATGTCTCCCAGTAGCCTCTGCTTTGTGATTTAGCATTGAACTGCACTGCTTTTTCAAGCATTTCTTACTTCTCAGAAAAATGTCACCCATAGAAAAAAAAGTTATAGAAATTTTGTAGACTTGGGAGACTTTGATGGGAAATTATTTTTGTGTCTTTCTTTTTTGCGGGAAAAAAGCATGAAAGTGGGGGCAGATAATATCTGGGATATATACTTTCCAATCAAATCTAAATATACTTTTCTGCTTTAACAACATAAATTGCAGCATGTAACTCAGTTAGCATATAAAATTGTATTAACTGGCTTTTCCATGGAATTTAAAAGTATAATTGCCATAGTTTTCCACAAGCAAAACTGCAAATATACCCAATCCTAAAGCAAAAGATAGTTGCAAATTGCTATCTTAACACAATTTAATCATTCCAAAATTCTAAAATGCCCATTTTATATGATTTTTTATGCTCCCAAATTTCCCAATTTTTCCACTCAATTTTTTTAGCACTTCCCCAAAATGTCCCAATATTTCCTATGAAAAAAATGAGGGGAAATCCTGTAAGAAGATGAAGACTAATGACATTTTTACTCAGGTTTCAGAGGAAGACAAACTAAAGAGTTAGAAAGATAGAGAGGTAAGGGATCTGTTAACCCTTTGCTTTTTACTGCCCTGGCACTATCCATTGATGTGTAGAATGCTATCCTCAGGGACTTCCTCCTCGTGATACCTCATCTTCCTCTCTTTGTCACACTCTCCATCTTTCTTCTTGCACTATGGAAGCAAGACCTCCTCCCACCATCCATTGGCATCTTTAGTCTATATCGCTAGATAGGAATCTCTTTCTCGTCTTTCCTATCATGTATGGAGTTCACACAATAAACAATTCTTATTTCTTTTCTAAAGCTTAACCAAGGCTCTAAGGTTGTTTCTCTCTCCCATGCACACTCACAACACAAGTTCCTACATCCCATGTTTCTCTGCTTACTATCCACTCTGCTAACAGTAGCAGGTTATAAAATGTTCTGTACATAGTAGACAACTCCCATTGTGGAAATGTAGTTCACTTCCACAGAGCTTTCTGAGCTTACTGGATTTCAATTTGTCAGTTGCTCTAACTGATCATTATTTAACAAGCTAGTTGCAGGATATAACTGGAAGAGGAGAAGATGGAGATGGGGGAAGTAGGGACCTATGGGTGGGTCATGATTGGCATCCCCTGTGTGATGAAATCACTTCCAGTGAGATCCAGAAGTGACATTATTATATAGGAGGAGGTAACATTCTAACATTCACTCCAAACTCTATAGTTTAACCATAGAGTATTGGATGAATGCTAGTGCATTACTCAAAGTAATGACACTTCTTCTGGATTGTGCTGGAAGTAATGTCATCATGCCTGAGATACTGATCACATACCCCCAATTTTGCCCTTCATTTTCCTCTTTCCACCTAGCTCAGCAGCAACCAGCAGAGGCAGTGGAGGGTAGGAATTCTCCTGCTGCCATTGGGCAGCTGTCAGTTGTAAAGGGGGCACTGTTTTTAGACAAGGGAGGTTCTGTCCTTCCATTATGCTTCTCTTGTTACTGCCCCCTCATCTACAGCTAATTTCCCAACTCATTCACCACCACAACTTCTTCTCTATGTCTATCTTGGTGAGTCGAGGACAGAAACTTGTATGGAGAAGAAGCCTAGTTCTTTTTTTCATTATCATATGAAGAACAAACTCCCATCATCTTATATACCTAGTCCTGTCCTAGACTAGAAGTGAGTACAAACAGGAAAAAAAACAAACACGATGTTTGTTGTTTATTGCCATCCACGAACAACCACAAACATGACCCTGTTCACGAACATGTTCATGGTTGGCTGTTTGTGGGAGGGAGGGGGGAGACTTGGAAGGGAAGAAAGTTCCCTGCACCATTTGCAAACAGCATGGGGAACCTCCTTCCCTTCAAAGTCTCCCTCCTTCCAGCCAGCTGGAGGGAGGGAGGGGAGACTCTGAAGGGAAGAAGGTTCCCCATGCCTTTTGTAAACAGTGTGCGGAACCTCCTTCCCTTCAAAGTCTCCCTCCTTCCAGCTGGCTAAAGAGAGGGGGAGGAGACTCTGAGGGGAAGAAGGTTCCCCATGCCATTTGCAAACAGCATGGGGAACTTCCTTCCCTTCAAAGTCTCCCTCCTTCCAGCTGGCTAGAGGGAGGGAGGGGAGACTCTGAAGGGAAGAAGGTTCCCCATGCCTTTTGCCCTTCCCTTCAAAGTCTCCCTCCTTCCAGCCGGCTGGAGGGAGGGGGGGGACTTTGTCAAGAAACCCCTGACAAGTGGCTGAGTCAGGGGTGAAGTGCCCTTCTCCCTGCATTTCACCCCGGCAGGCTGCACTCAGCCACTTGTCAGGGGTTTCCCTGACAAGCAGCTGAGTGGGGGATTTAAATGTCCCTCTTCCTGCACTGCGCAGCTGCAGGGAGATGGAAATTTAAACCGCGGCAGGCTGCACTCAGCCACTTGTCAGGGAAACCCCTGACAAGTGGCTGAGTTGGGGGTGAAGTGCCCCTGGGCTTAGATTGGGGTTTCCAGGGCAACAGGAGTTCAGACAGAGTTCAGAAAGTCCGTACCTACTGTTGCAAGGGAATTGATTGAAAGGAGGCAGACTGTCTGGCTTGACGAATGGCTGATGAATGCCACGAAAAGGGCTTGGAACGAACACATGTTCGTTGGGAATGGGGCCTCATGAACAGCTTGCTCACGAACAGCTGATCAGGCTGTTCTTGCCTTTTTTTGTTCGTATTGCTGTTCGTGCCTACCTTTATCCTAGACTCACCAAGGAATGACTAAACCCTGCCACAAAATAAATATTTCTTGCTCCACTCCAATAGACAGCCTTCTTCCTTCCAGTCATAAAGCCAGTTTTTGAATTTGGTGTAGAAGAAATAGTCAAGCAATTTCTAGTCCCTGCAACCATTTTCTTCCCTTCTGATGTTTGGCATTTTCCATGTGACACCCCAGAGCAATGAAAAAGCGAATGTTTAGAACTGGCTATTAACTAGTTCTAAATACATAGAACTATATAATAGCTATATAGGAGTTTCTTGAATATACTATTAGAGCACTCTTTTGCAGAGTTACTCCAATCTAAGACCATTGGTTTCAATAGGCTTAAACTAGAGTATCTCTGCATATGATTGCAATGATAGTCACAACTGTGTTGCACAATGGCCTGGATATTTTCTTTCCAAAACAATTTTATGTAATTTGTTGAGATGATGGTCATAAATCTCACTTGATTTTTACAGTCAGTTACAGGCTGAGATGTAGGGACTCCTGGAGAGTTGTATTTTTGTCTCTTGTAATCTTGAACAACCACTTTTTTTTCTCTTTTCCTGTTCAGCTTAGCAGAAATTTCATATCAAGTAAACTCAGAGCCTATTCTAACATTTTGAAACGGAGTAGAATTAGACCTACAATTGAGGAATACTATTCATGTAGTGTACAGTAACTTCACACTATATATTGTGCAGTCACCGCCAAGTACACATTAGAAGAACATGTTTCCCTTCTTTAGAATTTCCAAATGAACATCTGTCTGAACTCTGTCAAAATTGGTGCCGAACTGAAAGTGTTTTCAAGTGATTTTCTTTCTCTCATTTCTAATATTTGTGTTTCTCCTTTTGGCTGTTCTCTCCATAGGAAGTATGAAATAATAAAGGACAAAAGATCTCATTGTATTTTTATGGTGTCCTGGAACTAAAGGCCAAGTAGCTTGTTAATATGACTTCTGTATTTTGGATTCATTCAGGTTGTTTGTGTCTTTAACACATAAAAAACAAATTCAGTACTGTGCCAGCTTCCTAATAGGCAATTACTGCATCCTTAGTAATAAGACAGATTTGATTGCAGAGAAGGGCTATGCTATGCTATTATTATTATACCAAACAAAAGCATGCTGCTGTTATCCCAAAAGGTCATTTCGGCTGTAAGTTACAGATTGAGCAGTCCTTAACAATTTGCATTTCTTGAACTGATAACATTGGAAGAACTCAGCAATCACCTATAAGGCAGAACTTGCTATACCTTAAGAATCTCCTCAGCTTTTTGTTAGGAAAAGTCTGCATCTTCTCTAATCAGTTTATTTTGTCTTCAGTTATAAAACTATCCAAATAATAAAACTTATCTTCCTGCCATTTCATTCTATGGTCTCTGGTGAGCTTAAAAGGTACTCAGCCTGTATCTGGTTCCTAATGAAATAAGTAAGGAAAATGGCAGCACAGTTAAGTGGTGTCGGATCATGAATTCAACATGAGAGGTTTCATTGTGGCTCAACAGCCCCACTGGTGTATGAGCATTGCCCCTTCTTGCCCTCTGGGGTGTCTGGGGCTCACCAGCAGCAGTCCAAGTCTCTGCCTAGCATATGCCACCCATGTGGTGACCTCCAACCCTCAGAGAGGCCTTTGTGGGAATTGCCTCTGGGAAAGGCTAAGACTCCACACTCCCCTGTGCAGGCTTACCACTCTGAGCCCTGCCTTGCATTGCAAAAACAGTACCAACAGTACAAGATTTCCTCTTTTAAAAAATGAATTTAAGCTTTTTTTACTTTTACAAACAAAATTATTTTCCAGAGCTCAATACAAGTGTACCTAGGTGGCTGTCTATGTAGGCCAAAGCCATCATAGCTAAAAGTAAACTTCAGATTCAAAGGTGGTTTGCCACTGGATGCCAGTTGTAATGCAAGAAGAACAGCAGGGCAAGCGATTGCTTTCATCCCCTGCATGTGGATTTCTCAGAAACATCTGACTAGCCATCACAGAACACAAGAAGGATGCTGGATTAGATGGTCTAGTAGTACATTGGGGTGTCTCTGTTATTTATTTTCCTTTCCAGTTTTATTTAGAATGTTATAACTTTGCCAACATTTTTAAATGCTTCAAAACAAAAAAAATGGAACATATAGAACATTCATATAAAACCTTCAAATAATTAAAATTTAAAGTGCAATCAACTTATAATCATAAGCAACAGAGCAAATAAGGCCCAAATATCAGACAAGATGTACAGAAACAATGAAATCCTTAATAAACAACAACTATCCATCCAAATGTCTGGAGAACAGTTTCCACTTGTCCCCAACTATCAATTTGTGAGGGCCAAAAGGAAACAGCAAAAGGAAGAACATTCCATAGTGTTGCAGTAATTATTGAAAAGAGCCTTCTAATGGTATTCTGAGCAGGGTGTACTACAGGTTTTAAAAAGCAGCATGTTCACACAGAAGTAGATTTTAATCAGATATCCTGGACTGAAAATATTTAAGGCTTCAACATCAAAACCAGCATCTTGAATTGTGCTCAGAAACAGAGAGATGACCAAAGAAGTTTATGAAGTATGGATGCAAGGGACTCCCTCCTGTTTGTGCCCACTAGCTTTTACAACTTAGAATTCTTAAGGCAAACATACAACTGTACTACTGAAGCTTGAGCATGGGTGAGTAACTCTTCTTTGGCCATCATCATACCTGGGTGAACACATTGTTTGTATTCATCGTCATGTCTTCTGTGCAGTCCCACATGGGAACTGTGCATGTGCAGGCCAGCTGCAGGCATTCTAAATCTCCTAAAGGCATGAGACTTTTGCCTAGCCTTTTCACAAGCTTTTCCCTCAGGCACCACTATAAAAGGCAGGTTGAGCGGCTCCCTCCTTCAGTTCTTCTTTTGCCACCACTGAAGAAGGATGTATCTTCTCTCTACTCCTTGGTTCCATAACTATGTATGTGAGTTAAGGCCTTTGGTTCCTTGGCATTGAAGGCCCTCTTCAGGAAGTGTTCCCATTGTTGGACAAAGATGGCCCAATCAGATGAGCACAACAAATGCCTTCTTTGTCTGGGTGAGGGCCATGACACCTTGCAGTGTGCAGTCTGAAAGCAATTCATGCCCAAAGCGCACTATGAAAGGGTGTCATGACTTAAAGCAACTCTTTGGGAGTCAGCCTTGAGGGGCTCTACCAACTCTGATCATAATGCCACAGATTAAGAACCACAGTGCCCAGAATGGGCATCAGTTCCTCCAGCATGTTCAACAGCTAACACAGCTCAGAAGGACCAATCAGTTCCAGCTGTGCCTTCATCAGTTCCACCTTGGTGCCAGTCAGAACGGCCTGCAAAATAGGCTAAGCTCAAGTCAAAACATGCTGATAAGCCATTGACTTCTAAATCACACAAGAGGAAGAAATCCTCTTCTTCAGTTCTGACCACTTCGGTAGCATTGAGCCCATCCAAGTTTCTGAAAATTCCATCCTCAACTCACAGATGTTGTTCCACTTCAGTCCCATTTCTCTCAGAGGGTGAGATTCCAGAAGTCATAGAACTGTTTACAGCCATTTCTTCATGGCCACCAACACCAAGATGGCCTGTGGAAAGACAGATGTTCCTCGGTTTCATCTGCAAATGACAATCGCTCGGAACTGGCTCCTCACCATAGACACTATTGGTTCCATTATTCTGTGTATGGTTTCCTGTGCCGTTACTATGCTCACGGGTTTGAAGGCTTGCCGGGTATATACCCCCCATTACTTCTTCCATAAAGAAGACCCTTATGTTTCAGTTCATCCAAAAGGTAAAACTAAACCTACATCAGTTCTGGCAATGGTTCCAGAAGGTAACACTGATCCAGAACTGATGTTGAACCACACTATGCAGTCTGATGATGATTCCAATGTTGGATTGGATTTTGTATCAGAACCTTCTTCACCAGAATTCCTTACTGAGGATTCTGCTGTGTTCCCGAGTAAAGATCTCCACTTCTACATCAAGCAGGTTGTTTGGATGGCGAGATCTCTGGACGTTAAGGTGACCTGCTCTGCTCTGACCTCTTCGGATCCAGTCTACAAGGTGCTACACTCAGAAGCAGCCGGACCGGTGGCATTTCCAATCATGTAAGGCATGTTTGATGTGACCAGAGATGTATTGTCCAGACTCACTTCAAGTCCAGTGACATCAAAAACGCAGGATTATATGTATAAGACTAAACAAGAAGGGTCAGGTTTTCTGTTTACTCACCTTTCTGCCAATTCTGTTCTTATCAAAACCCTCCAAGAGAAGGGCCTTCAAAAAAAGGACAGGCCATTCAGCTCCGATCAATAAAGAGGGCAGGAAACTAGACATGCTGGTAGAAAGGTTTATGCTTCTGCAGCCTTACCCTTTAGGATTGGTAACTAAGAGGCCATCATGGCCTGCTACCAGCTTTTCTTATGGGAAAAGATAGACCTATACTTGAGCCTAATCCCTGATGATAAACAAAGGCTTACAGAAATTTTGCAAGAACTTCAAGGCTTCTTTAAGCTTTAAGTATATCGGTTTCACTCTATTACTTAAGCTTAATGGTTTCGAAGATACTTATCAATTCTTAAGGTTTCTTTACATAGGTTTAGTCACACAGGATAGGTTTAGTCACACAGATTATATATAATTTTCTCTCTCGGGCGCACACACACCTTGCCTATCTAAAGCAGAATGCCTCTTTTTCTCTCTGCTCAGTAACTAAAAACTGCAGTTCACTCCACCCCTAGAGCACTGCTACTGTCCAATCAGATTTCACTCCAATCACACTTCTCAACTGCACCCATACTGTCAGTCATCAACCAATCATCTCACTCACCCCTCTCTTTCACTCCCACTGTTCATTCGTATCACACCAAGTATTTAAAGAAACACAAACACACTTAAAATCATTACACTCTCCAAACAACAAATTAATACAGACATATCGAAGATTGCTCTTCGAGAGCTATGGCCTCCATAATTGTCATATGTAGGCATGAGTGCCTTTATGGGGGCAGTCTAGCCCTTGCCTTCCCTACTCCAGAAAGGAGAGGGAAATTTCTCCTTACTCTGAACAAGGTCTTTTCATACAGGTACCAAAGTGCCAAACAAATTCAAAGATTGCTAGATTTTATAGCCTCTCTGACTCTGATAGTTCCATTAGACAGGCTGAGGCATTGTCCCCTGCAAAGCTGGTTTGTCAGTGTTCCACCCAGGGCTCATTTTGAGGGGGAACGTGTGGGATTGCAGTTCTGGCAGTTCTCCAAAGAGGTCACATGTCAGGTGGCCCCGCCCGGATTGGGGCCAAAACGGCCCAGATCAGGCCACCTCTGACGGGTGGTAGATCACTCTCTTGTTCAACAGCGGCCCAATCCTGACCATTTTGGGCCCCTTTTCGGCCATTTTCAGCCCCTTTTTGCCATTTTGGGCTCACTTTCGGCCCTGAATGGCCAGGATTGGGTCCAAAGCAGCCAGGATAGGTGATGTCAGGGAGTGTGGCATATGCAAATCAGTTATGCTAATGACACATTTCTGGTGATGTCAAGGGGCATGGCATATGTTAATGAGTTATGCTAATATGTTATGCTAATGAGTTCCTCCAGCTCTTTTTCTACAAAATGACCCCTGGTTCCACCCACAGCGTCAGAATCCATACAAGCGGTTCTCCGTCCTGAGACTCATTCACAGGTCCCTAATGTGGTGGAACAACACATAGAAACTCTTAGTGGGGAACCCCCTTCAGCTCCTCTCCAGTTCACACTATTCCAAATGGCACAGGGTAGAATCTACCAATTTCCCGTAAAACCACACCTGCTACAGGACAATATGCTTCTCCACCACAACCTGGGCACTCTGAAACTGACAGCCTGGTTTGAATCTCCCTGGAATGATTTTTTCTCTCCAGTCCAAATGGTCCTGTTGGAGGCTAGGAAACCATCCAACAGGAAATCATACCTAGGAAAATGGAAAATACTTTCTCTTTGGGACACAAACAACAACTTGAACCCTCTCTCTGCCTCATTGCCGTCTGCTTTGCACTATTTGGTCCAGCTAAAGGACCACGATTTGGCTTATTCCTCCATTAAACTTAGCGGCCATTTTGGCCTACCATGACAGCATAAACGGGAAATAGCTCTTTGCCCAGCCAGAATGCAAATCCTTCTTCAGAGGTTTAGAAAACCTATATCCTACAGCATCCAGGCTAATTCCCCAGTGGACTCTCTCCTTAGTTCTTGCTTCAATCATGCATAAACCTTTCAAGCCCCTAGCTACCTGCTCTCTTAAGGTTCTGACAGCTAAAACAGCCTTTCTGGAGGCCATAACCTCAACTTAGGAGGGTGAGTGAATTGCAAATCATGAGCTATGACCCTCCTTTCATTAAAATATTCGCAGATAAGTTTGTCTTCCATCCGAGCCTCCCCTTTGTTTCTGCTTTTTACTTAAATCAGGACATTGTCTTGCCGGTAGTTTTCCCTACACCTATGACTGACATAGAAAGACTTTTACACACCCTTGATTTTAAACATATTTTTTGCTTCTACTTGGACAGGACATGACAGCTCCTTTCCAAAAAGACCCAAATCTCTTAATCCTTAATGAGCATCCATCTAGTGGAATTCTGTAAAGTGGCCACCTGATCTACGCTATCCACATTTATCAAGCATTATGTCATTGACATAGACTTCAGAAGGGACACAGCTGTGAGTAAAGCTGTCCTGAAGAGTCTCTTCCAGTAAAGAGCTTCACGCCCACCTCCTGGGTAAGTTCTGGGTAAGTCCTGCTAATGTCCCATGTGGGACTGCACAGAAGTCACAACGATGAAAACAGGGTTGCACTTGCCTGTAACTGTTGTTCATTGAGTGGTCTTCTGTGCAGGCACACATCCCTCCCTCCTTCTCCACCATGTGCTCTTTTTCTTACCTTCCTTCTACACTGGCAGCTTAAAGAAATGAGGGAGGGAACTGCTCGCCCTGCCTTTTATAGCTACACCTGGGGAGGGGGGGAGCATGTGAAAAAGCTAGGCAAGTGTTGCATGCCTTTAAGAGTTTTGGAATGTCCGTGGCTGGCCTGCACATATGCAGTTCCCATGTGGGACTGCACAGACACCACTCAATGAACAACAGTTACAGGTAAGTGCAACCCTGTTCTATTAAAACTTTTTGAAGTTTACAGGTCTGTTATATTTTTCAGAGAAATTTTGCTGTGGTGGGAACTAAATGTATATACAGATGGAAACTATCATGATGATTCAGTTGATAAGAACATCGGGGCTTCTTATACTTCACTGACATCACTGTATCTTTTCCATATGTTGAAGGACTACTGAAAAGTATAATAACTTTTAGCAGAAAAAGCTGTCGTACTTCTTTGTGGCCAAACTACAAATGGTGTTAAAGATCTATGATTGACCAGATGTATAATTTATCTGGAGATAATAACAATTGGGGCCATGGCCCAAAAGTGGAAGGGGTAATGTTTTGTTATTTACCCTCTTGCAAATGCTCTCCACTTCCCAGGAGAAAAAGTAGGCAGATAGCAGTAGGTGGTAAAATTCTCCTTGCCATATGGCAGGATAGTACACATCTCCAAAGCAGATTAGGATAAGACAACTCGATTTTGAATATTTAGATTAATTGTGAAGACTGTGTCATCTTCATATGAACTTGGTATATTGCATCATCAATAGAATGTACACTTTTGATGCTAAGAGATCATGATAGAAATGGCACTTTGCAGAGCCATATAATATAACACTGATAATCCACTTACATTTTGGAAATTACTAAAAAAAAAAAATAGTAAGATTTTCCTTTGCAAAAGCCCACTGTCATATGAGGTGATCCAGGAATAAAATATCATCATTTATGGCCTGCATTCTATTTTTCACTTAATTAAAATTTGATTTCTCTGTACATGTTACTAAACCAGCTGGCAAGTTCTGCTGAAAACCACAAAAGAATGAAGCAATCAGGAGAAGAGACTTACTAAAGAGAAAGATCTCTCTCTCTCTCTCTAAAAGGGATATGTGACCAGGTTGCTTAATATATGATGAGATCACTGAGTCAGGTCTCATGAACTACTGTGCTGTGTCCTGCATATCCATAAACATGGTGGGGAAATGCCAAGCAATTTCTGGGACAGGCCAATATGTGTTTCATCATGCAGCTCTGAATTGCAATCTAGTCTCCCCCATTAAAGCCAATAAAATGAGCTTTCCCTTAACACTGGTATTATTTACACTTTACATATTGAACCATTGATTCTATATTCAGGAATGATAGTAAATAGTAAAGCATACAGTCAGGAATTCATACATTTGAAACAAGGGTATATGCTGATTATGTGTTCTGTTAACATCAGTCAGTAAGTAAAGCAATTCCATTTGTAAACAATCCCTTAGCTGGCAACCCCAGGATATTGGGGGGGGGGGGAGATTTCCCAAAACAGCATCCCATAATGTTACATCACTTCTGGTTGCATAATCAAAAGTGACATCATTGCATTATGGGATGCTCTAAGATTTCCCCTAAACTCTATGATAAAACAAGTGTCATCACTTCCTACTATGCAGCCAAAATTGACATCGTGATGTTGTGGGATGCCACTTCAGCCGCCTCCTTTTCCCACACCACCACCCCATCAAGTACCCAATGTTTTATCTTGGATAAAATGTCATCAGGGGGGATGCATGAAATGCCAGGCAGGGGGAATTGGATAAAATCACCAGTTCCATATTGCACAAACAAAAGCTTGCTTCACTGACCTTCCTTTGCTGGTAGAAGAGGGAACCATTTCACCCCATTTCCCCTTCTTAGTATAGAGTAAGTGACTATCAACTAAGTACTTGACATAATACTGGGATCTACCTGGTGTCATTTTGTTTAACGTAAAAAGCCACCACATTGGACCCTGATTCATATTGGGGCACTCGTTCAAGAGTCATAGCTTCCTGCACCATTTGCAGTTATTAGATCTAGAGGATGAAGGAATTCCTCCCTTTGCCAGACTTTTTTTGTTCCTGGGGCAAAGTCAGTTTTGAATGTGAAACAGTGCTAGGGAAACCATTCTGCTCTGCATTGTAATCCCAATCAGAACTCAGCTTAGTATAGCTTCTGTTTATCTTTTTGAAATGTTGGGCAAATCTGTTCGTAGTTTCCTAGTGTCACATCTAGTTTGCCTTTTGGACTATGATCTGATGGATTTGAAAAAGTGCACTCCTCATAATATATTAGAATAGGAAATACACAACTACCACAATGTTTCCTGTACTTTGAGATTGCAATCATCCTTATTTATTAAAAAAAACCCTACGAAATGTTTGTTGTCTTTTTTATTAGATAGTAGATCTACTTGGTGATATTGGTGGTTTTAAAGTTATATTTTTGTTCAACTTTTAAGAGCAATGATCTCTGCAGAATTGCTGTAGATTTTTCATTTTAGCTATAGAGTAGACTGAGCATGTGCTATTTCATTTCTATGATCAATCCGCTCTCACCAACAGATCCCCCTCACTTTGCCTTTGCCAAGTTTAAAAGCAGTTAGTATGCAGCTTGTAAATTTTTGAAGGAGAAAGCTGCTTGGAAAATAGTCATCTGCTTGATATGCAGAATTAGTTACACAGTGTTGTGAATTATTGCCCCATTGCTTTAATTAAAAGCATCTGCATATTTATAATGTTTAAAAGATCTCATGGTATTATTTATCTCTTTTTCAGTGACCATCTGCCATAAAAATTTAAATGAAGAAGTCTAGTGTCATATGAACAGTAAGCAGTACTCTGAGACTAGCCCTCTGAGTCCAAGGGACCTCATATGTGTTTTACTGGAACAGATGTCTCTATGCCACGTGGCCAACATTTTAGAGACGGGGGGGAGGGATTTCAAAAGCATTTTTGTGGTACAGCCATGCAGTTTACAAAAAAACCTACTGCCTACTGCAAGCCCTGTAGGTGAACCTATGCAACACTTTGGAGAGCCAGTTTGGTGTAGTGGTTAAAAGCATGGGACTCTAATCTGGAGAGCCAGGTTTGATTCCCCACTCCTCTGCTTGAAGCTGGGTCAGTCACAGCTTCTAGAAGCTCTCTTAGCCCCACTCACCTCACAGGGTGATTGTGGTGGGGATAATAATGACATACTTTGTAAACCGCTCTGAGTGGGCATTAAGTTGTCCTGAAGGGTGGTATGTAAATCGAATGTTGTTGTTATCCCAAATATAATTTTTTAATTTATACAGCAAAAGAAGATAGAAACAAACATGGAGTTATGTGCACTCTTATATATAATCACTAGATTCTCTAACAACATTTTTTCATGACATTATGGCTTGTATCCAGAGTAACAGTGCAAGGACTTCTGCCTGTGGAGTGTAGACTTCCTACTTCACCCATCCTGCGGCAGCCCAAAATGGCCATTGAAATAAAATGTTCCTTTTGGGTAGGCATTTTAGACTCTGGGGGAAGGGGAGATTGTGCTCTGTGGAAACATTAGTCTGGATCCAACCCTTTATTTCATAATTCTATGACAACAAACATAATGAGTCTCAATATTTAAATAGGAAGTGGGGTAGATGCACAATTATATATATAAGAAGGTTTGTAAATATACAAAATGTTCCTTGTTTACAGAGTGTATTTGTTTATACACAAATGTATAATTGTACAAACCTATCACCTTGCCAAAAATCTATCACACTTTCGGCATAAAATATCAGGAATAAAATACATGCCAGTTACAATTTAATTTTCTGCTTGACTAGATCACATATTACTTTTCTAAAGTACCCTTTTTATTGGGACATTTGTAAATATTATTTATTTCATTTCCTTTGGGTTGTAGGAAGAAAGTCATGACAGTTCATACTATTTTCTTATTCTAGACTGACATGCAGAAATATAGTTCTTTAATAGAGAATTGCACATAGACAACCAGTGGTAGGTAATTAGGAAATTTTAGACTCTGGACTAAATTGTATTACGGAGGTGCCCCCACTTACTGCAAAGCTACAGCCTGCTCTTTAGGCTCCCTTGTTGAGTTCATGAGATAGGGGCCCAAGTTCTGGCCCTAGGTTCAGTTCTGACAGTACCACTACAGACATTTTTTTTGTCTATATCCAGCCTTCAGCTTACTACAATGGAAAGCAAATTTATATTTATCACTGGCTCTCTGCTTGAGAAATTTTTCTATTTATGTTGATATCAAACAGGAAAAGTCTTCTTGTTCAAGCTACTGATCATTTGAATAAAAGCTTTTCCTTGTATGGAAGTCTTTCTGGCTGGCAGAACTTGCACTGGTATCTTACTTAAGTAAAAACTGCCATAGAAAGAGGTTGTTTGCTTTGTAATGAAAAATAAGCCATGTTTTTCCTACAGAATAAACAGAATAGAAGTGCAAGGGGCATGAAATTATGTTTTCTAAATGTTTGTTCCCAGATGTTGAATGTTTCATTTCTGCCCTTAAGAGATTGCTGCACGTACTTTCCTCAAAACAAACATAGATGTGTCATAGTTCATGAATATGTATAATCATTACAATAAATAACATACAAAGGAGACTTGTGTTATATATCTTTGGATTGCTTAAGGCTTCCTGTGTCTTGCACAGATACTTATGTTCATGAATAGAGCTTCTTTGAAAAGTAAAGTGTCCCAGCCTTATTCCCAGAAAGAATGCCTTCCTTCTTTCTGCATTTGCCATAAATATTTGTTCAACAGAGAGATGTTTGTGTGGTAATATGTATATAGTCTGCTTCTGCAAGACCCATACTCGAAGTACTTGTGATATTGACATATTATGAAGACATTGCATGAACATACACAAATGCAAACCTACAAGACATTGTTTCTTAACATTTAATTCACTTCCGCACACCTAAAATGCAACCTAAAAATTAGGACATAGAAACAGAACTCCAGACAAGGCAACTTTATTTAGCTACTTATACGATATACAGATATGCCTACGATATACAGATCTCACATTCAACGAGACTTTTATGGCTGATGGTCATCAGCAAACTTTTAATGCTGGATCCAATTCCTAATTCTGTATACCAATTTTAAGGGCCTAGGAGAGAAATCTAGCTCTAGGATTTTATCCCCAATACAGCTTGAGTAGTATAAGACAAGTCTTCTCCAGTGGCTGTAAGAAGCCATTGCAAGTAGTGAGAAGGCAACTGCCTAAAATCCTAGATGCACCCACTTACCCCCAAAAGTTCTGGATGCCCCTCCAAAATTTATAGATCATCCCCTTGATGACTATATGGGCCCCTTTGAAGGAGCAAGTTGCCTGAGCTAGGTTTTAAAACAATAGTATATGTGATCATAGAGCTGTTTGTCCAGCACCCACTATACACTCAAGATGTAAATTAACATTTCATATGTACCAGTTCCAGAGTGGCATCACAAACCCCATGATGAGGTAAGCTTTTTCACATCTGGTGATCCCAAATGTAAATAGAATTTTACCACACACATGAATAGCTGCCATTTAATCATACTGGGGGGAAATGGCATACCATTGTGGAGAGAGATCCAGAGGAGTTAGCGTGTTAGTCTGTAGTAGCAAAATAGAAAAGAGTCCAGTAGCACCTTTAAGACTAACCAACTTATTTGTAGCATAAGCTTTCGAGAGCCACAGTTCTCTTCATCAGATGCATGGAGCTCCATGCATCTGACGAAGAGAACTGTGGTTCTCGAAAGCTTATGCTACAGTAAAGTTGGTTAGTCTTAAAGGCGCTTCTGGACTCTTTTCCATTGTGAAGAGGGCACTATTACTGTCCCAATCTCCTGCTGAGTGATACTCAAAATGGGGCATAAGGTGTCTTTGTATTGAAATTAATTTTACACCCTTTGGGGAATCCTGAAATATACACTCATGCATCACCTAATAAGCATTGCATAAATTGGATTATGTAAGGCATGTATATGACATTGGGCATGGCATTTGGTGAGACTTACATTTACTCTCTTTCTGGAGGAGAAGTACTATTTTAATAGTTAGCTTACACTAGGCTTTTTTCCTATACTTTTTCTGTAAAAGTTTGCAATTTTTAAAATGAGATGTAGGGAGAGACTTTTTTGTCCATTGAAACAAAACCTTATATAGTCCTCAAACAAGCTTGTAAACATCTGGAGACAAATTTCTTACAGTAGTTACTGTATACCATTTTCAATGTTTTGTGCCAAGCCTAGCATAAAAACACATAGTTGACATAATTTTTGGAAAAAATGAGTTTTAAGAAGTTTTAACTTTTCTTATGAGTGTGCTATTAATCAGAAACATTGACATTTCTTCTTTGATAGAAGAAATCATAACAACAGCTAAACTTCAAACAACCATTTATTCTGAAGATCTTGTCATTGTTTGGAGAGGTTTTTGATAGTAATTGAAAGACTAAGGTGGATGCACTGGATGCATTGAAACTACCGCATAACATGTGATGTGATGTGCATGTTTGAAATCATGTTAAATATCATTCATACTAAGATTCCTTTGTTTTGAGCAAAATGCAATCTGATTGCTGTACGTAATGATTATTTAGTTGTGAGTAGAATTTGCAGTATTTGTTTTGCATTTGTTTTCTTCCTCTTAAAGCAAAACTCCTTCCTTCCTTCCTTCCTTCCTTCCTTCCTTCCTTCCTTCCTTCCTTCCTTCCTTCCTTCCTTCCTTCCTTCCTACAAAATTCTGTGTGATAGTAGTTCTGGATCAGTCCTTACTGAAGCCGACAAACAAGAAGAAATAAATTTGCTGGACCACTCTGTTTCCAAAACATAGAGCCAAGCTTTCTACATACTACTCATGTTAAGCCCAAATTTAATGTGCTAGGCTGATAGGCATTATGCTGAACAAACCAACTATGTAAAACAAACAAACCAGCTGTGCATAACAGAATCTTTACATGCAGACATGCAACATTTCATAGAATTCTGCCTCGGCTAGCTGCCAGATCAGCAGGTTAGCTACTCAAATCCCAGCATGCTCCCTTGTTCTCTAAATTAGGTGACACAGGAAGAAAGTGCAATGATTTCACTGGCCTAACCATGGCAAGACTCCATTGCTTCCTTTATCACCTTGTGCTGAGTAGAAAAGAGTTTTTCCCAGGCATTTCCTCCCCAAATAAGGGCATAAGACACACAGTTTAACTAGTTTAAATGGCTGATCTACACCATAATCTATTCAAGTAAGCTACATATTTTAAGGAGTGAGCTGCACTAGGCAACCATATCAACCTTGTTTATCCTTGCCTGCACATGTAATGTGCCAAGAGGTGCTAAGCTTCATCCCCATCCCATAGTGTCCTGTAAGCATCTGCAGGCTTTAGGACAACGCTGCTCAGTGCCTGCCAAACCGCTCAGGAGAATGGTGAACACTCTTATCTCTATGTAGTGCAATGTATTATAATGCACTGATAAGTGGTGGAAGCAAGTTCCCCCACCCTCCAAGGCTGGTTTTATCAAAACTTCATCAGCTTTGTGCATAATCTATTCAACGACAGCTGCCCAAATAGCTCCTTTCCAGACCCTTCAATGAAGAAGCTTGGGCCACATCAGCACTAGTTGGAGGCATAACTACTTACTCTCATCAGATCCTTGAAATCCCTTCTAATAAAGGGGACACTGCTTGTTTGGATCATTCCAAGGTGCAAAAGCAAGACTCATGGGCAATTGCTTTCCCTCTATACCTGACAGTCTTGAGCCCTCTAGACCTGACAGTCCAAAGCATCTCACGCTTTCTGATTTGCTTAAAAGTGTTCAACCCTGCCAATCTTGTAATGTGCTTCATTTGTACAGGAAAGGGAGCTGGGACAACTGGATCCATGTTTATAGTGCCATGAATGCCTCTGAAATTACAGGGCAGGGCCATCAACCAAGACACCCATTTCCTCAGCTGGTTACGCAGCATCAAGCAGCTCCATCCACAAACCATCAACTTCAAGTCCCCCATTGTAATCTTTTAGCTAGCAGATAACCAGCAGTTGATTCTGCTCAGCCTCTATGTGGAACATTTCCTGGTGGCACAGATGCTCTCCTTTCATCTACTGTTTTTCATACTAAAAGTCCCACCCCCCCATTCTTCACCAAATTCCTCTGTCTTAGACATCCCATCCTACATTAGTTAATGCTAGTAAAAGTTCATGACCACTGTATCCTCATTGTGTCAATCTACACTTTTTCTGGGGCTGCCCTTGGCCATCTGCTATGCCCATATACAGACTCCCAATATTTGTTTAAATAGCCTGCTCCTGGACTATTTTAATGACTTTAAAAAAATATTATTGATTTTATGGTTTTGTGACTTTCAATGTATTTTTTAATGTTGTTAGCCGCTCTGAGCCCATCTGTGGGGACGGCGGGGTATAAATCAAACTAAATAAATATATAAATAAAATACATAAACAGCACTGTCTTAAGAAGAGTAATAGCCTTCTAAGTCCATTGAAGTCATTGGGCTTAGAAGTGTATAACTCTGACTGGTATTGTACTGATAAATGCCTCTTAAGTCTAATGTTTACACTGGGCCAGCAAACCAGTATTCATAACTTTTAAAATATTTTATTTTAATTTTGGTAACAATTTTAGGAACATTTTAGTGGGTAGCCATGGTGGTCTGCAGTAGAACAGCTGTAAGTGAGTCCAGTGACACCTTAAAGACCAACAGGTACAAAGTGATTGACTATTGATTGGCATCTGAAGAAGGGAGCTCTAACTCTCGAAAGCTTACACTCTGAAAATCTTGTTGATCTCTAAAATGCCACTGGACTCAAATCCTGTAATTTTAGGAACAGTATATCCAAAAGAAGAAAGCTTAAAGGAAATTTAATTCCAATGAGCATGGCATATAAGAGTATAACCTATGTAAATATTGGCCCTGAATTTGCAATGCAGTTTTCATATGCAGGACAGCCAAAGCATAGTCATTCTGATGTTCATTAATTGTTTTCCATGTGTAGCAATTTAGAAGAATAATATGGAAAGTTTGGGGGGATTTCCAACAAGATATTCTATTTTTTTCTAAATATATATTTTCCTAACTTTTTACCCTTTCACAACAGCAGCAAACATTCCCTGTACATTGATAATTTATTCCAGAATAGGCATGATGTTGGTGAACATTCCATGACATTATATCAACTCAGCCTGGTGACTGGTATCAACTATGTTTACCTTCAGTGATTTCCCCTCTCACATTCCTGTGACATTTTTGAAAAAGTTGCATAACTGCTCTTTTTTCAGCAAGTCTATATATTTTATGCTTTAATTTGTCATTTCTTTCATATCTCTGTAGCCATAGTAATTGCCCTAAAGTGACATACATATTGAAAACCTAAATTTAAAATTTGGATAAATAGCATTCTTTAGAAAAGCAAATTATGACAGTTCATAAATGAAATGTACAGGCCATGTATTGAAAAGAATGTTCATATCTCCAAACAGGATAGTATACACATTCTTCCCAAGCATTCGAGCAGTCTAAGCAAGAAAAATTCCATATATTGTATCATGACAATTCCTGAGAGTATGTGGCACATGAATCAACTTTGCAAATAGTTACTAATCCATAAAATATCCACAAAGCCTTGCTACCCACACGTCTTAGTTATGTTTCTATTTCAGACACATTAATAGCCTGAGGGAAGACCTAATTTGTTTGCAGCCACTTCCCTACCTGATGGTCATCTTAGAATGGATTGTTTGACACACCGCAGACAATGACTTCTACTTGTGCTCAGCATCATAGCTACTTAGTTTAAGTTTCTGCCCTACAAGATGGTCAGTTGACTCATATCTCATTATAGTCACAGAACAGTGCTGAAGGTTAAATTAAACGCTAAGGGTTTTTCCAGGGTCATCTATCCAATACAAATTCTTATTCAAACTGGTATTGACTACACCATATGAGTAAGTGAAGAAGAAATGAATGGTATGTGGAGTTGGCTTGAACAATAGGCAGAACCAAGGAAACATTTAAACTACAAATAAGACAGATGTGGAGAAGAAATCTGAAGAGACACAGGACAGAGACAGGCACCCGAGTGGTACAACTGCCATGTGTGTGCACGTGTATAACCACTCACTGGGTGTGTTTTTCTTTTCAATCCTCAGGAAGAGGCAGCCAGAATTCTCGCCCACCAGCCAGTGTCCGTCGGCACATGTGCAGCTTTGAAAAACCCCAAACTGCAGTGAATGTGTAAGAGAAGCTGCATGACAAACAGTGGATTTTTTTTACCCATTGTTTTCTCTTTCTCATGACTTTATCGTTACTGATAATGGGACAAATGTGGTGCATGCCATTAATGATGAAAAGTTACTTATGTGCCCCATTTTTCACACTGCCTTGAGTCTTGCTTGTCCATATACTTTTCAGAGGACACTGTGGAATCGTTTTTGAAATTTTTTTTGTTGTTTTTAATGCTTTCTCACTTCAGTGTTTGCTGACAGTTACAAAGAAAAAAGAAAAAATATTTTTTCTTGTTAATTTTTCTTTTCCCCCTCATCTTACCAACACTTTCCCCCTTTCACAGTTTTGCATGGAAGTGAAACTATCCTATCTTCTTTCAATGACCACTTTACATTTTCTGCATCTTTGTTGTGCCCTATTCTTCTTCACAGCCCTGGTCGGTGAATTTCAGTTGCCTGTCGGGGAGGGTTTAACAACACATGGGTTTGGTGAAGGATGCAAAATACTGTAGGTGACTAGGTTGCAGGATTCAGGTGACCATAAGGAATGCTGAAGGAAAAAATAAAAATGATGAAAGATCCTGTTATAACTTGTTCACTTTTTTCTCTTATCAAGTTTAAATAGGTTTACTGCTTATAGGTGCCAACAGTCAGAGATGTGAAACTGATAAAATTATTTAATAAATAGAATTTTCTTAGACAAAACTATGTTACATGCCTGAGTTTATAGTAAAGATTTAAACTATTAGGCATACAGTTATTTCTGATTTTGTATGAATGAAGCATATATTGCAGTACTTACTGGCAAACCTAGATCATACATTCAAACTCCATTTGAGAGACTGAAACACCATTAAGATCTGCATACAACACAAAATTTTAACCAAAAATGTAAACAATATAGGTGCAATCCAATATTACTTGCTTTTCTGCAAAGCAAGTTAAAATATGGTGAGCAGTGGAACAGGGCTCAGTTTGGTGTATTTCACCTATAGCAAAGTATATAGATTTTTCTGTAATGTATAATTCCTGTCCCTGCCTCTTGTTATTATTTGGATGTCACCCTTCAAAACATGGTCTGTTGCAAATAAATTCAAAATCAAAATTATCACAATGGAAAACTCAAAATGTATTAGTTCTGTGTATCTTGTCCATGTAGACTTTTTTTGTTGACGTGTATGTGTTGTCACAGGTCTATGAACTGGTATGGCCATTCAGACATTGTTGCTTAGGGCAGTGCTTTCTTTTTATTTTCCCTGTGTATATAGAATTATCGAACCTGCTCCTACGTACCTATAACACCTCTTTGGTCAAATATCCCATCTCATTAATTTAATGCTTTATCAGATCCAAACTTGGAGCTTACTTCATTTTCCCAGTCCTAATATCATAAATAATAAGTCCTGAATGGGGAAGAGGTTTTCTTTGAATCTCTTTGCCAAATAAAATAGGTTGAAAACCATTTCTGTTAAGACTCTCTGTCCATGTAAGACTTGTCACCTTGTCAATGGGTCTGTAGAGATGAACTTCAAAACCATAGAGTCATAAAATGCTGGGAAAGATTATCTAACATTTTCCCCCAGTGCAAGGCAAAGCCATCCACCCTTCAATGGTCAACCTATACCATCCAAACATACTACGGCAGAAAGCAGACATCTCATATGCTTGCAGAAACGTCGTGATTCAGGAAAGGATGAGAAAACCCCAAATATACATCCAACTCCAAATACATACCAAGCATGATCTTGAAAATATTCTTTCTAAGAATGCATGTTGCATTGCCACATGTTTATGATGCTTCAATCCTGATCTGAATCTACAAACACAACCAGCTCCTTATAAGGAAGCCTATGACTGGGTCTCATGAGCAGTAATATCATGGACAGACACATAAGTAGAATTACTTTTTAAAGGGTTATTTTATGTATTTTAAAAGGGCAACATTCATCACATCCAGAGTCACAAATGCAGTCAACAAGAGGAGCTCCTGAGAATTGTTTAGTTCTTCAGAAACAGTGCTGCTTAAAGTCATGTGTGCATTGCACTGCATTTTGCCTTGCTTTAATTTGGTGTGATGTTGATTCTCATAGTAGTGTCTAGGTGTTCTCATAGCATAAGCATATTCGTGGCAACTTCAGGCAAGAGGGGTGTACATATGGTTTTTCTTTCATCACCCTCCTAGCTTCCCGTTCCCCCACACGCATAGTCTTATGATAATTTAAAACAAAATATATTTATGTATTCATAAGCATCAGCTATGCCTGTATTTGTATTTAATACATTTTTTCATCATAATGAATGTTGAAGTTGAAGTTGTGTTACAGTTCAATGTAATCTTGGTGGGAAACCCCTTCATATTTCATGTTTCTAATGAGAGAGGGGCATAAATGTGTGAAAGCAAGTCTGATCTATTTTTTTTAATAGATGCCCATTTTTTAAAAACCAAAGCAGTTATCCAGTATTATTTTTTATCATATCTAAACCAATTCCCATATATTATCAAAGCGAGAGATGCAAGTCAGATGGATCAAAAGCACACAATAGTTGCAGATTGCAGATAAGCTCCAGATGTTCTATGACTCTAAAAACTTGTTTTACAGTTATCTTATTTTTATTCTTCACATGATAGTTTCTTTGGGTTTTTTTGAGCAGATGTAGGGAACAGCCATTGTTAGAAGGAAAGGCTTTGATAAGCTTATCTTGTCCTGATGAGTTACTATGAGTTCATTTACTGTAAAAGCACTAGAAGTTTTGATATCAATTGAACCAATGAAAAGTCCAAGTAAACATGGTTAGGCTTGGGCTGCTAGTGAGAATCTGAAGAATTTAGCCTACTATATTGTGCAAGTTTTTCTACTTTTCACAATATAATTAACATCCTGCTGCTTACTGAAAATGACAATCATGACTGGTTGAATCCCTTTTGATGGTATAAAGCCATTCCCTATGCAATGGTGCCATAAATGGAAACCCAAAGCTTCTACAAAGGAGAAATGAGTTTTTGCTTTTAATTGACTGCATTAAAACAGATTTTGTATAACTATCAGGAAAGAATCCCTAACAAACAAGGATATTTCAGTTATGGAGTAAGTTTTTCTAGAGGATTATTGTATCTTTTTCCTTAGAGCGTTTTCAGAATAATGGATGAATACCAGTTGGAGGTGGTATAGGTTTAGGGATTTTTGTCACAGAAAGGGAATAAGCTAGATACATCCCAAGGTACTGCTAACATAGGTGAGTTGAATACTTTCTTTGTTATGGTTTAATTTAGAAATACAAAAACAGATAGTGGATTGAATTAGGATTCCATATCATAGAACTGCCCGACAAGCATGTGAAAGAAAAAAAAGTTTATATGGCTTTTAGAAATGTGAAGTGGATGGCATTTTGAAATACATCTTGAAATGCTTTAATGATGGCAAACTAATGGCAATACCTTCTGTTATCCACAAAGTAAAAATAAGTTCCTGATTTTTAGAGATCTCCAGAACTTCTAGGGAAGCTAAGTCAACATTTATTAGAAAATGTTTAGTCCAGTAGAACTCTGATAGAAACAATAATGCAAAATTGTCTTAACAGTTACGATCAAGAGCTTTTGTTGTAGCTATTTGGTGGGATTGCATGTTTTGAGATATGCATTGCTGCCACCAAAATCTACAGTTTTTTGCCTCTAATTCCTCTGACTCCAATCATGTAGGCTTGGTTTTGTAATTAGGTGAGGTGAGGTGGCAGATTTGGGGAACAGCAACCTTCACCTCTTTGACTGTCATACTCCTTTCACCCATGCTTCCATTGCCTTCATGTCACCCTTACATCTATCCAGCCCAGTTCCACTGTCTGCACCTGCCCATTAGTGAGATGCAAGAGTATGGGAAGTCTTATTGGGCATGCGTGGCTTGCTCTGATTTGCTGCGGAAACAAAGAGAAAGTAACCTTCAGGTCCTGAGTGCAGGGAGGAGAGTCAGGCTGATGGGAGGGGCAGCTGGAGAGACCTCCTCAGGTGACTCCCCCTGTTCAACAGCAACTATATTAATGCATAGTAAAGGAATATGTAAGAACACCACTGTATTCCCACTCTTACCCAGTAACGAGAGGCAGAGCTAAGCAGTTTGGTGATAAGACTATTCTCAGTGCTGCAGTTTGTAGCGGCAGCCATGTATCTTTATGTAGTTCTTCCCATGGAGTCTTGGGCTAATGGAATAAGTTGGATCCACTTACTCACAGCAATAATTGTTAGATTTGGGCTCTGAGAGTTCATTGTTACAGAATACATCTAAGGACATCTGTAGGATTGTTTTATTGTTTGTTTATAGTCTGTTTATCTGTGCCTAACATAAATACAAATAAATCCATCTTTATTTTATTTATAGTTCTAATGGCAAGTCTGTGTCATGGTCTGAACCAGGTGGGAGACAAGTTCCTAAGGGGCAGCATATGTGGCACAGACTCTCAGTGCATGTGAAGAGCAAGGAGCCAGGATGCAATCAGACCGCAGTAATCAAGCCCCTAACTAAAAGCTATCCAGCCCAAGGCAAGAGCCTAACTTTCTCAGATATCAGCAGTAAGACTCTCTACAATGTGGTGGAGGAAGAAGAGCGTGAGCCAGTGTGCTTTAGCCAGCTGAGTAGTCCTCCTACAATTGTGCACAGGCGAGTCACAGTGACACCTCCACTGCAAGTAACAGCAGAGGAGACCCGCTTGTTCTTGTCTGAACAGAGTCCCAAAAGCCTACCACCACCTCAGAGATCCATCATGGAACAGTTGCAAGGTGTGGTTAACAAATTTGCCACTGGCATTCCTGACTTCAATTCTGTGGTCCCTGTGCCTGGTACAGGGAATGGAGTGAGACCTATCTATCACCCTCCACTTATGCAGCAGCAGGTATTGCCACTCCAAATGGGCACGTTCAGCAAAGAGCCAGTTTTGCCCCCAGCTGAGGAGGAGGGAGACGATGAGGAGGAAGAAAATGAGAAGTTTAAACTCATCCCAGAATATGTGTATGAGAGGCCAGGAGATCTTGAGGAGGATGAAGATGAGGAAGAGGAGCAGGCAACCAGCAAACTGACTCTAGAAGACTCACCAGCACTGACACCGCCATCTCCCTTCCGAGACTCAGTGGCTTCAGGCAGCTCTGTGCCCAGTTCTCCTGTTTCTGAATCAGTGCTTTGCACACCTCCCAGTGCAATCTATGCTTCAGTCGTCCTGAGAGATTATAAGCAAAGCTCATCCACCCTGTGACACAGAGGCTCTTGTGATTAAAGTGAGTGGACATTGTCTCCTCTTTTGGCTCTGATTTGCAAGGAGAAACAGCACAAGCCACACAAGGGCACAAGAAAGCATTAAAAAAACATGCTATTGCATATATGGATGGGCAAAAATTTGCATCCTGCACTAAATCCACGAGAGGGCTCCAAATCGTTATCTGTTGTGTTTTCTTTTTCTTTTTCTTTAAAAAAAAGGGAAAATGTCATATCGTATTTAAAAGTATTGTATTCTGACAAGACAAAAAGAATTTTGACAAAGCACAAACCCCACATATAACTTCTATATCAAAAACAAAAATACAAAAAAAGATAAGTAAGTGTTCATGTTCTCTGTCACACACTCTTGGCAACACTTGAATACGACAGCCTAATACAACCATAGAGAAGGTTTAGCACATCTCAAGGCTGTGGATCTTCACTGAATGCAGTTGACTCTAATGCAGCACCAAGGAAAACAGATGCCTCTGTGCATGGTGCACTTAAGTGTATATTTTGGTGTGCTTTCTTAGGTGGGTGACCTGTTATCAGAAGGTTATGGGAGGGGGGGGAAAGATAGCATGTGGGCAAATAGCTTATAAAGAATGTATAGAACATTAGGTTTAGATTTTTCCCCCTTTTCAGAATAAACATTAAAAAGACGATAAAAGGCTGCTTATACAACCCACAGCTGAAATCTCTGTCCTCTTGAATATGTAGATTTGCCCTTTTGTAGAAAATTGCAAACCAGGGGGCTATACTGTTAACATTACATTTCCTGTAGCAAAACAATATTTACCAACTCAGCTTTCATAATCAAATGCATTTGCCATGTGATTACATCACTTGTTTGTGTTTCTTTGAGAACAACATAAAATAATTATATATTTTGAACAACAACTGCAACTTTAAAACAAAAAGCAATTCTGATATTGGCTCATTAGATTACATGGTAGATGCAAGAGAGTGAGTGTATGTTTGTGTCTTTGTGTGTGTGTGTAACTGTATAGAATGTTTGTATAGAACATATAATAACTGCCACTGGATGATTGTCCTATGAATATACTATCGATATTTTTATGTTTCAAACATGTTTTCTATTGCATTGTTTAAAAAATATATATTATAGATCTTTGAAGGTTTGTATGCTGTGCTGAAACATTTTTAATAATCTAAGCCTTCCCTTATAATAGGGTGCTTGATTTTGCTGATATTTCTGCCATGTGTAATTCAGCTGTTGATAATAACCAGTGCTCCTATAATTTATTTCGTGTATTTTAAACAAATAAATGCATCTCTTTTAGCAACCTTGGATGTGCAAGTATTAAAACTGTAAGGCAAAATGGTTTTAAAATATTTTGCAAAAATCTCTTCATTGCTTTTTGCTGTGGACTGAAATATAGTTCTGTACACCATTGTTCCAATGTTCCAGGAAATAAAAAAGAAGCACCAATTAGAGGGGGAAAATAACTTTGAAGCAGCAGCAGCAGCCCACAGCTACCAGAGGAAATAATGGCATGGTATACAGTGATAATGTTCCCACAATCTTATATGTTTTCAATGAATAGTTCTACCCCACCAAAATCCCCATTTTAGAACTGAAAATGTAAACTAAAGAATATTTGGCACAACTGTAGATTAAAGAAGGAGATCTTATGCATTTTATCCATAAAGATTGTGACCCCACTGCAAGGTAAGGAGGAAGTCTGTAAACCATGTGGATCTTTGGTTGTTGTGGGTTTTCCGGGCTGTATTGCCGTGGTCTTGGCATTGTAGTTCCTGACGTTTCACCAGCAGCTGTGGCTGGCATCTTCAGAGGTGTAGCACCAAAAGACAGAGATCTCTCAGTGTCACAGTGTGGAAAAGATGTAGGTCATTTGTATCTACTCAGGAGGGGTGGGGTTGAGCTGAGTCATCCTGTAAGAGTTTCCCCGGGTGTGGAATGCTAATGGCGGGAGGCTTCACTGTATCCTGAGGAGGTTCTTTTGCATATGGATTGGTACTTGATGTGCTAATCTTCTCTGCAGGGCTATTGTCGGGGATATTCCAGGACACCAAAATACTGGATAACACTTCCAACTACTTTGTCAGACTGCACAGGGAAGCCATTGAAATTCACAAGCATAAGCAAAACTTCAACAGGAAAGAAGAAACCTTAAGAATGAACAGAGCATGGTTTCCAGTTCTGAAAAACACCAGGCTAACAAAACATTCTATCCCCGACAATAGCCCTGCAGAGAAGATTAGCACATCAAGTACCAATCCATATGCAAAAGAACCTCCTCAGGATACAGTGAAGCCTCCCGCCATTAGCATTCCACACCCTGGGAAACTCTTACAGGATGACTCAGCTCAACCCCACCCCTCCTGAGTAGATACAAATGACCTACATCTTTTCCACACTGTGACACTGAGAGATCTCTGTCTTTTGGTGCTACACCTCTGAAGATGCCAGCCACAGCTGCTGGCGAAACGTCAGGAACTACAATGCCAAGACCACGGCAATACAGCCCGGAAAACCCACAACAACCATCGTTCTCCGGCCGTGAAAGCCTTCGACAATACATGTGGATCTTTGTTGCTCAAAAGTAGAATTATGAGCAGATAATTGTAAGCTAGTAGAAATGTTGGGGTGCTTAAACCATGTGATGTATGGCCTCCCAATAGGTGGTTGGTGGCTGAAAGCATTCTGTACCATGAGGTCTTCAATAATATCCTAACTAGGCCATATAATAGTCTGACTTGAGGTTTTGGATCTTGGGAGAAAAGGGCTGCAGCCTTCTTGTTAAATGTTGGCAAATAGCATTTCCCACCAATGCTGCAAGTTGGAATATAACTGTTATAAATAAAATAAAAGGGGTTAGAAGGTTCAGAAGTTGCACATGTCCCATATAGGTACATTTGTGGACTAGTCCCAATAGGTGTCATACAAGACCTCCTTTTTCTGATATGACATGTTGATAAGTCAGGATTGTGATTGCACTTGTATGCATGACTTCTTTTCAAGACTGCAGGTTCTGGGTAAAACTTATTCCACCAAACACAAGGGATGTTTTCCTATCAAGCATCTACTACAAGTATTTCAAACCATTTTTATACTTTAACCAAAAAGATCATCACAAAATAGTAGGCCTTCTGAGAACAAATGAATCAGAATGAGGTATGGGCATGCTTCTATAAGGCTACCCTGCTTCTCTTATGATGCTTCTCTCCACAATAGTAGCTAACCTCCCACCCAACTCATACTTTAGAGCAGTACAGGATTAATCAATCACCATTCAGACTTCACATTCTCTGACTGGTCTGAGGAGTGAGAAATACTCCTTGAGAGCCAGTTTGGTGTAGTGGTTAAGAGTGCGTGACTCTAATCTGGAGAACCGGGTTTGATTCTCCACTCCTCTGCTTGAAGCCAGCTGGGTGACCTTGGGTCAGTCACAGCTTCTAGGAGCTCTCTCAGCCCCACCCACCTGACAGGATGTTTGTTGTGGGGATAATAATGGCATACTTTGTAAACCACTCTGAGTGGGCATTAAGTTGTCCTGAAGGTCAGTATATACATCGAATGTTATTATATTTTAATAATTTCTTTTTTTTGCCTGCTCTGCATTACAGGAATTCCGGGGGGGGGGGGAATTGACTAATTTTTTTCTGTTTATCTAATTCTGCTACTTAAGCATGAACTAATTGTCACAACTCAAGGGCATACTGAAGAAGTATTGGGTTTAGTGGTGAGCACCCTAAAACATTAGACTGGTAAGGGAAGACTCAAATGAACCTCTCAAGGCTCATCCACTTGAGAAGGGCCTTTGAATACTCAATGTTTTTGAGCAGGGCTTTTTTTTCAGGGGGAAAGCAGGGGAACGGAGTTCCAGAACCTCTTGAAAATGGTCACATGGCTGGTGGCCCCGCCCCCTGATCTCCAGACAGAGGGGAGTTTAGATTGCCCTCCGCACTGCAGCGCAGAGGGCAATCTAAACTCCCCTCTGTCTGGAGATCAGGGGGCGGGGCCACCAGCCATGTGACCATTTTCTCTGAGGGCAACCCACTGAGTTCTACCACCTCTTTTCCCAGAAAAAAGCCGTTTTTGAGATATGGCAATTAGAGGTACACACTGAACAAAATCCTTTTTCAGTTTCAGATCTGGGGTTTTCCAAAGGAACTATGTACCATTATTGTTTTTTTCTGATGAGGAATTGCCAGCTTGGATTTAATTAATTCAGGGCTTTTTCCCATTATCATGAGTTTCAGCCCCATTCTTTGCAATGAGAGCTTCCAGGCTCTTTGGGGGTAACTGTTTTTGCACTTAATGGCGTAAACCCACACAGAACATAGTCCTCCCTCTAAACCATCAACCTGCTGAATTTTTCCTTGATTACACTATGCACAAACACAACTAACATACCCTGAAGAAAGTGAGTGTGGGCAGGTGCATACTATGGTGAGAAACCAGCTGGCAAAGGAGTAGCAGGGTAGCAGCAGTATTAAAAGCAATCCTGCTTTATATTCACTTTTTTCTTTTTCTATAGTACCAATAAATTATTACCTTTACATCCTACTGTTGCCTGCTGTTGTCATGTTTCCTTGTGCCTTGTATTTTTGTGCCCATGATGAAGGGGTATTCTTGCATTAATTGCCACCAATCTCCATCGCTCAAGTGCAGACAGGCAGGGCAGCATGATTGTCTGAATCCTCCCCCCCCCCTAAACAAACCCGTGTTCTTTCTATAAGTTTTCCTATTGCTGTGGGCAGGCAGGATTGTGTTTGAAAGGGCAGAGTAGGTGAATGGCTCACAGGATGGGGAAGAAACAATCCTAAACAAGTTTATTCAGATATAAGCTCCATGTTATTCAATCGTGCTTACTCCCAGGGAAGTATTTTTAGAATTGCAGCCTATGATGGAAGTCTTCCAGGGCTTTTATCAAATTTGACTGATTAAACAGCCCACTTGCCCACACACACACACACACCACAGCGGTACCTTTCCTTACAGTGATGGACCGTCAAAGTGCCCTGATGGGGTTGGAGGAGACAGACCAGTGTCCAGGTAGTGCTGCAAAAAAAACCTCCAAGATGTACATTCCTCCCTAAACAGGTCTACTCAGATGTAAGTCCCATGATATTTAATAGTGCTTACTCCCAGGGAAGTGTCTTTAGAATGTTAACCTGTGATTGAAGTCTGCACATTCCCCTTCCAAAGGTTTCCAGTATTGATGGGCAGGAAGGGGTCTCCCCTTGTGAGGACCCAGCTGGCAGGGAGACAATGCCATAACCAGAGTAGTGACAGGGGTAAAAAAGATGCACTAATGCTCATTGCACACATTCCACCTTCCTGCCAACAGAGTTAATTAATAACGTAAGGGATGTCTCCCCTTGGGATCCAATTGGTGAATGCCATTAAGGAAAACAAGATGCTGTTGTGTGGGTCCGGTGCCTGCCTGCTGCTGCTACAAGATAAGAACCAAAACAGAACACAGAAACTTTTTGGTGGGAGGGTGTCGCTACAATTTGGTTTTTCAGATTTGGTTCAGTGTTCTGGAAGTTGCTTTAACTAAACAAAGCTGCAATTTCTGGATGTATTTCCAGCTCGTTTGTTTCATTTTGTATACTTCTAATGGCAACCATAACTGTACAGGCCTTAGCATCTTTACAGGGGCCTTACAAATTTGACTTTTTATTTCAGTCCCTTTCCTTATAATCCCCAGCACTGAGATTTCTCCAGTGTGTAGCACCATCAAATTAGTTACATTGAATTTAATTTGCCATGTTCTTCCCCAATCACCCAAGTTTGGAGAGATGCTCTTGGAGGACTTCACAATCTGAGTTGGTATTATCATCTGCTAACACCTAATTCTAAATCATTTATAAACAAATTAAGTATTTGGACAGGTGGCTAAACACCTCCATTCATTGTGAGAATTGTCCATTTACTCATATTCTCTTCTTCCTGTTATTTCACCAGTCATTTAATCTGTAAGAGGACCTGTTCTCTTATCTTATGACTATGAATTTACATACAGGTCTTTAGTGGGGGATCCTGACAAACATTTTTGGAAGGTCAAGTGTATAATGTTTACTGGATTACTCTCATCCACATGCTTGTTAATCTTCTCAAAAGTACTCACTCTGTGGCTCACAAACAGCCACTTTCATAATTATCAGCCCCCAAAAGCCACATTTACCTTCATTCCTGCCATGAGGACTGCACCCAGGAAGGCTTTCAGCTTCTCAATTCCTCTGACAGTGGCTGTTTCATGGTGGAAACTGCGGAACAATCCCAAAATCCACTGGGCAAGTGCCTTGTCAACTTTTTTGAAACCACTCATGTTCAGTTTTCTGCTTCTAACAATTTGGGGGGAGGGAAGCTTATAATTAGCCCCACTCACTGTTCCCTACACAACCCCAAAGATGTCAAGTCTGGATTTGCCCTCAGTTTCTCAAAGCAAAGTGTGTAAACTGCCTTTGTCATAAACTTACTTGCTTGAGGGAGAAAATCTGACTACCTCTCTTTTGTACAGGGTGTGTTCTGAATCAAATCTCTTCTGGAGAATCAATGTGAATATTATTGAACTAGGGCTTCAGTGGTATAGGTTAAAAAAACTTTCAGATATGAAGCTCAATGGGTCACTTTGGGCCAATCACTCTTTCTCAGACAAATTTACTTTACAGGGTTGTTCTGAAGGTAAAAATAGAAAAGAAAACCCATATTGCTGTGAACTTGATGGATGAAGAATGGTATAAAAATGCAATAGATCCTTATTTCTCCAAACTAGCAGTCATCTTTGGAGAGACTGCTTATATAGTCTAAGTCCAAGATCTCCTGTGTCTCTGCACAGAGTCTTTCAAACCTCATTCAATACCCAACTTCATTCAATACCAATAAAACTACTTGAACATCTAGGCACATGCTACTGTGACTGAACCTGCATAACTATACCAATTTTGAGGAATTGAACAAAACAGTATTTTATTGATAAACATAGGGCCAAGCTACACATGACGAATGACACTTGAACGGCAAGTGTATTTCTCCCTGTTCACTTGCCCTCCACTCAATCCACTTGCCATTCAAGTGTCATTCATCATGTGTAGCTTGGTCCATAGTAAGATGAGGGCATCAACAGATACAGTTTAGAAAAAATAAATATAAATAATTCCTTTGTTAAAATAAAAGTAGCAGTAAACTAATACTTGGTGAATAACAGTCTGCAAATTCCTCAAGGGAAAGAAACAGCTGACCCAAACATTTCTTTATGTGGTATTTAACATGAACGTTTAAAAAATACCAGCAAGTGATCTATGTTATTATGATAATATCTTTTGAAACAGAGCCAAGAAACTTAGAGTGCCTTGCAATTTTCACAAACTAGATGTTAAGAAAAGCTTTAATTCTCTCTAGAAAGCCTGCAGACATTTGGTCTAAGAAAAAGAAATATCATACCAACAGTGTGCTTTGCTTATTGTCTGGAATGACCAGGAAAAGCAATGATGTTCAACATAGCCCATTTTGTAACACTGAAAGGAAGTTAAAAAATTATACCTAGCAATACCAGCAGCCTACCTTACTCTGCATTGTCTGTGTAACTTGGCATGTGCCAAGTCAGGTGTCTCATATATTCCCAAAACTCCCTGTATATGTGCGCGCGCGCACACATCTTTTGCTCACCAATATTAATGTGCAGCTGGATTTCTGTTCTGAAAGCCAAAGTAAACAAAGGAAATGACCGTTTTTATTAATTATTATTTTCTTTTATATTCTATCTTTCTTTCTGGGACAGAAGGCAGATTACAAGTATGATTTTTAAAAACTTTTCAGTCAAGTAGTATGCAGATTACAAGATATGATAATGTTTGAATCTATCCCCTAAGATTCCCAGCAAGACAAAATACTATAGTTGGGCTGGAATTGTAGACTGTAGGGAGGAGGGGCAAACAATGCATGAAAGCATTTGTTTAAGGCAACAAGACAAGCAGTGTAGCATGCAAACATATCTGTTTAAGGCAAGAAAAGGAAACCAGTGGAGGAAAGACTCTAATAAAAGTAATCTCCTGAGTGGAACCATGACACTGCAGCTTTGCTCTTTCTACAAGTCAGTCCTCCAGAACAATTCTTTGCATATTTTGCAAAATGATAGAAGCATAGGAGCCTTCCTAACAGTTTCAGGCAAACCTTTCCATACTGTAGAGCCACCACAAAGGAGATGCATGAATGGGCAATCGCTAATTTTATCTGTTTATAAGGTAGAAGTTCCGGAAGCCTTTGCTCAGATAAGTGGAGCTGTCACAGCACAGCATAACAGCTGCTAGTATGTGGGTCCAACTCCTTCAAGAGCCTGGTAGATGATAACTAGCACCTTGAACTGAACCCAGTAACTGATCAGAAACCAATGGAGTATCTGTAGAAAGGAGGTATTGTGCAGATTCTGCATGGTGCCCAATAGTAGTTGGCTGTAGCATTCTGTACCAATTGTAGTTTTCAAATTGTCTTTAAGAGCAGACCCACATGGAGAGCATTATGGTAGTCTAGCCCTGAGATAACGATAGCATGGATCCATGTAGCCAGGTCAGGAGAGTCAAAGTAGGGAGCTATCTTCAGGGCTAAGTAGAGTTGATGAATGTCTTTGTTTGCAGCTGTATCAGCTTGCTTTTCCAGCAATAAAGTTGGATCAAGTATCATCCCTAGGCTCTTCACTGACTCAATCAAAGTGGGGAGCATCATTCCTTCAGGACCTCAGCCTTCCCAACAAGCATAACCTCTGTTTTGTCCAGATTCAGTTTCATCTTGTTGCATTGCTGCGATATGCCTTACTCCTTATATCTCTGCAAAGGAGGGACTAGAAACTTTTTTTAAAAAATGAAGGCTGATAATTCAGAGAACCTGTTACATCTATTATTACAATGGAAAATGATATATCAATATGAAATTGCTGATTTTTAAACAATCAATTGCAAAACCTCCAGGGGAGGGGGATTGGCCACTTCTGGTGCCAGAAAAAGCAGCATGGTTTAACATCCACATAGCCAAAAAATGCAAAGGGTGGGCAGATGTGCAAGAGAATTGTACTCAAACCAATTTCAATGTTTGTGGATCAGCTACTAAGAACATCAGGAATAAGTTGATTTTGCTTTGAATAGCATGGGGGACAATAGGCTATTTAGCAGAGTAGAATTATTAATTGTGCGCATGTACCTAGGAGACAAAAACCCAAAATCTAGTTTGATGCCAATTACTGGAAATAATAATAATAAAATTGTGCTTATATACCACTTTTCTGGACAGATTAGTGCCACACTCACAGTGGTTAACAAAGCCAGTGTTGTTATTATCCCCACTATAAAGCTGAGAAGCTGGGCTGAAAGGAGGGGTTTACCCAAGGCCACCTACAGAGTTCATGGCAGTAGTGGGAATCAAAGCAGCAGAGTGTGGCTTGGAACTCAGCCACTTAACCACTACACTACAGTAGCTCTGTATGATGAGCAGGGAGGGGCACATAGCCAGGGACACATTAATTTGAAGTAAAAGCCAAAAATGAAGTATTTGGGAGCACATTAATCAAGGATTCTAATGTCCCTACATTAATGCGCAGAGTATGAAAAACAAACAGGAGAAACCTAAACTCTTACAGGAGGAGGACTATGACCAAATAGATTCACAATTGGAATCATAGAATCACAGAGTTTAAAGGGTCCTAACAGACCATCTAGTCCAACCCCCTGCTCAGTGCAGGTAGTGTTGCCAGATGGGATCTGGAATGATACCGAACTCTGAGGAGAGGGGGGTGGTACTAACCTTTTTTTTTTTTACATTCAGGCATGCAGGCACAGCATGTGCTCCCATCCCAGTGCAATGATGTCACTACTGGAAGTGATGTCACCTGGGTGGTGCTGCAAGAAGCTGACTGGGCACCTGGACAGGCTGGCAACTCCCACTGGCACTGTGCAACCACAGGAGGCCTGGCAGACAGGCAAGCTGGCCTCTCCTGGGCTTTACTCTCTTGTGCAGCCACAGGAGGCCTGCTGGGCAGCCCACTCCCATTGGTGCCATGCAGGAGGAAGGAAGGATGAAGGATGAAGGAAGGAAGCTGCAACTTAGGATAGGCATAGGGGTGGTATGTGAACACCTAGTTTCTTTAAATGAAATCAAGTTCTCAGAGCCAGATGAATTGCATCCTAGGGAACTAAAGGAACTTGCTGATGTAATAGCAGGACCTCTGTCTATCATCTTTGTGAATTCTTGGAGAACAGGTGAGGTGCCAGAAGAGGAACAAATCAAGTCAGTCAGTCCTTGAGCATTTAGAAAAGACAGCTGTGATTACTAAGAGCCAGCATGGGTTCTTCAAGAACAAGTTTTGTCAGACTAATCTTATTGCCTTTTTTTTAAAGATAGTTACTACTTTAGTGGATTGTGGGAATGCTGTGAACAAAAGTTTATCTTGATTTCAGAAAGGATTTTTATAAGGTTCCACATGATATCCTGATTGACAAGTTGGTAAAATGTGGTTTGGTAGATTTGTAACTGGTTGAGCACTTGTAAATAGATCCTCATCCTCTTGGAGAGGAGTGATAAGTAGAATGTCTCAGGGATGTTCAACAGCTTTATAAATGACTTGGATGAAGGAATAGAGTGGATACTCATTAAATTTGAGGATAATGCTAAATTGGGAGGGACATAGCAGAAGACAGAATCAAGATTCAGGATCATCTTGGCAGGCTAGAAAACGGGGGGGGGGTTAAAACTAACAAAATGAATTTCAATAGAGATCAATGTAATATTCTGCATTTTGGTAGGGGGGAAAGGCATAACTATAGGATGGGGACAAATTGACAGTTGTACATGTGAAAAGGATCTAGGAGTCTTAGTAGATCATACACTGAACATGAGTCAGCAGTGTGATGCAGTAGCTAAAAAGGCAAATGCAATTTGGGGGGTGGGGGTATATCAACTGAAGGATAGTGTCCAGATTACACAGAGTGATAATATCACTTTATTCTGTTCTGGTTAGACTTCACTTGTAGCACTGTGTTTGGCTTGACCACCACAGCTTAAGGAGAATGTTGACAAACTGCAATATGTCCAAAGGAGGGTGTCACAAATCTTTTGCTTTCTCTAGCTGGTGCTGTCCTTCCCCTACTTTGAGGTAAAATCTCAGAACACATACACAGAATGTATGAAGCTGTCTCCTGGCCTGAGAAGCCTTCAGTAGCATGTTTGTGTCTGCAACTTAACTTTCTTTCTTGTCCCACTCTTAAGGAACATAAAGGTTGTGATGTTGCCCAGCCAAGTTTAAGTAGAGGGAAAAACAAGGGTTCACTTTTCCCTTAGAAATTAAACTGGCACACAAAGATTATTGAAGTTTAAAAGATAACAGAAGGTTTATTCACAAGAAGATTGGATAGGTAGAAGTTTAGGTAGGTACTTAAAAGCATCAGTAAGTAGGTGGGTTTTGCACAAATTACTTCACTTGTGTGAGGCACGAAACACTTGGTATGCTTGAGTTTCTTATGGTTGCTGCCTTATGTGAGAGAGCTTAGTGTTATCAGGCTTGATCTCTTTTACTTACTTACTTACTTACTTACTTACTTACTTACTTACTTACTTACTTACTTACTTACTTACTTACTGTCTGGTCTCCCTGCAAACAGGCTCAGAGCGGATCATATCAATGAACACAATATTAAAACTAAAAACAGGTAGCATGACAATAAAATCTACGAATGATACAATTCAGTAAAAACACAGCAGGGCACATATTGCACAGATCCATCAACATCAAAAACACATAGGGCAGGGTGGCCATCTGCCAGATGTATCACAGACCAGGTGGCAATGCCCTCCTATGGCAGGAGGTCACTTAGATGGCTCACCTGCCTTAACCATCATATGCCTGGCAGAACATTTCTCTTTAAAGTGCAGATCCTCCTTTGTCACCCTTTTCAGATTAGGTGCTCCAATTTACACACACACAACACCCCTTCCCTTTTACTGCAGACCTCAGAGTACTCCATTGAGTTAAAAACCTTCTCCAGATATTGGGGAGGAGTTATACTTATATCAATGCTATAACCCTGTTCCTTTGGCCGAAGGGGAGACTCCTTTCCACCTACTTCCTGGGCCAACTACAAGTTCCCAGGTCATTTGAGTCTCAGTAAAATTCTATGAGGAAGTTCTATGAGGAAAGTTTGGAGGAAGTGGGCAAGTTTCACCTGAAGAGGACTGAGAGTGATATGATACCCCTCTTTGAGTATTTGAAGGGCTGTCACAAAGGATGGAGAAGAGTTGGGTTTTTGCCCCAGAGAGTTGGATGAGAAACAGTGGGTTGAAATTTAGTCAAAAGAGGTTTTGGCTAACATTAGGAAGAACTTCCTGACTGTTAGAGCAGTTCCTCAGTGGAAAAGGCTTCCTCAGGAGGTGGTGGGCTCTCCTTCTTTGGAGGTTTCTATAAAGAGGCTAGATGGCCATATCACAGCAATAGAGATTCTATGATGATATGAATGTAGGCAGATCAGGAGAGGGAAGGCAGGAAGAGACAATCTGGTGCTCTGCTTTTGTGGCTCTTTTTCATATGCCCAGGGTAATGCCAATCACCGCTTTAGAGTCAGGAAGGAATTTTCCTCCAGGCAAGATTGTCCAGGGATCCTGGAGATTTTTTGCCTTCCTCTGAACATAGAGCAGCAGTCACTGGTAGAACAGGAGGGTAGTTATGAATTTGCCACATTCTGCAGGAGGTTGGACTAGATGATCCTTGGGGGTATCTTCCAGTTCTATGTTTCTAAGTCCTGTTCAGCTCAGTGAGATCTATTTTTGCATAAGCATGCAGGGGATTGAGTTGCATATGCATGTTGGCAAAAGAAATTCCATGGTGGTATGTTATAATAGAAAACTGCACTTGTGAGGCCAAAGAGGTTTTTTTAATGCAAATTGGGACGAATTCAGAATAATTCCTATGAACACGATCTAACATTCAGAAAGCCAAACTGACTGAGTTATTTATTGAAGTGCATTGGTTTTTCAAGGCAGGTTCCAATTTAAGAAAATAATTGCTGCTATAATGCAAACAATTGATATATGGAATATATTAATAATATTGCTATACTTCTGAAAATAATCCATGCCTTGAGAATGAGATATGTCTATTTCTGATCTTTTCTTTAGAATTATGGGCATTCATTTTGAAAGGATAAATTGACTCCTTACACCTGCTCTTAAAAGAATTGCCACTATATTCAGCTTTTGGACTCCTCTGTTGAATATTTATTTTTATTTATTTATTTATTCATTGGATTTTTAGCCCGCCCTCCCTGCAAGCAGGCTCAGGGCAGGTTACAATCATAAATAAGGTACAATAGGTAAAACCAATAAAATAGCATCTCAGTGCAAACATGGATATCCACATTCCAGATGGGGCACCCTTTCCCCTTTCCCTGCCCACCATACACAAGGGAAGAAAAGGGTGGAGGATAGGAGAATGTCTGCAAAAGGGCAAATCAGCAGGTTGGTTGCCCACTCAGTGAATATTCTCAGCCATTTGCATTATGCTCATTTAATGGACAACTAAACTGTGCCGATTAGGATCAGTTATTGTCATTGGCAATGCAAGTTTCTGTTGCCAACGTGACAAAGCGCCCAGGACTAGACATGGGCACAAACGGGGAAAAAAACCCAAACACCCTGTTCATTGTTCATTACCATCCACGAACAATGAACAACGAACAAGGATGAACATGAACTGTTCCCAAACATGTTAGTTGTTCATTGTTCATGGGGGCCAGAACCACCACCACCCACCAAACCCCCCCCACTTAGCCCCCCTTCCCTCAAACCCACTTTCCTGGCCCTTTAAAGATCCCTTTAAACTATCAGCTGGCAGGCGGCAGGGGGGGATTCCCTCCTGCCGACTGCCAGCTGATAGTTTAAAGGGCCCTGTCCTGGGAAAAACAGCAGTGTCTGCTGGCAGCTAGTTTGAGGGGTTACAATCTGACTTTCCCAATATCCAATACCCACCAAATTTGCAGGGGACATAGTCCTCACTGTCCTCTGAAGACCCCCCAAGTTTCAGAGAGATTGCGCCCTGGGAAAGGCATGATCCACGGGTCTCCCCCTTGGCTGTCATTTTCTCTTCACAGTGGCAAAAACGGGACTCTCTGCTGGAAGTACTTTGAGGGGTTAAAGCCAGAAGGAAAGCCAGAAGGAGTTCAGACAGAGTTCAGTCCCTGCCTCCAGTTGCCAAGGGGATTGATTGCAGGTGCCAAACTGTCTGGCTTGACAAATGGCACGAGGCTTGCAACGACCACCTGTTCATTTAGGATGGGCCCTCACAAACAGCTTATTCGCGAACAGCAGATTGGGCTGTTTATGTTTTTTTTCTGTTCGTAATGCTGTTCATGCCCATGTCTACCCATGACTAGATCAGTCAATTTCCTCTCTGTCATCATCAACATTTCCAATTCTTTCCTGCCAAACATTTTTAAACTGGATGGGGTCCCACCCATTGAATTGCTTTCATTTGCTAGATAGGGAAATCCAAGAAGTCCTAAAAGTATGATCCTGGCTATTATGTTGTGGTATGATATTATGCTTCTCATTTAGAAGTAAAATAAGTTTTAAGGCTTATACCCCAGCAGAGTGGGTATAACAAACCAAAGATCTGGTACAGACATCCCTGGAATAATAACAATTGAGGTAATCTTTTAGGCCATCTTGGGCTTGAAATAGACAAGTAAGCTTTTCTTATAACAGTCTTGTGCCTAACAGCTTTATAAAATAGTTGACCTATTTATCACATTTCTATTCCACCCTCTTCTAAGAAGCTCACAGCATTGTATGTTCTTTGTTATCTTTACAATAACTCTGTGAAGCAGGCTAAATTGACAGACTGTAAGTGAACTGAAATAGCTCTGTGGGTTTCAAGACTGAGGGCCAAACAACACAATACTTTGGGCCATTTGCTTTCCCTGCAGCACAATACTTTCTGCACTGTTGTAGTGCTGCACATGTGGTATTCAGTGTATGTGCCACCACACAAAGGGAAAAATAACACTACTGGAGCCATTTTGGCTCAGAAAAATGACCCCCTCCTCTCCCAGCACCACACTCACTGAATCAGGTCCTGTGATACTTGGATAAGTGTCTTCCCTGTAGCTGCCACGTTGCTGTGGGGAAGCAAGTTAGGTCAAGGAAACCCTAACCCTAACATATTATGCAGCTTGGCCCTCAGTGAGTGAGGAACTGAACCAGGGTCTCCCTGGCACATGTGTAACATATGCCACCCTAACTCAACAAATGACAGTTATTCAGATGTCCCACTTAATTACAATTTATAAACCATGGTTTGATTAAACTCCACGTTAGCATGATGTCTGAAGGCAGGCTGCCCAACAAACTAGTCTTAACCATATTTTTTATTGGCATTCTCAAATGCTGTTTGTGTTAACATTTAATTAAGTCTCCTTAAACAGGAAGCCTCTGCTACTATGGGCTCTTATCACCCTGAGGGATACATAGTAGGAAGACACAGAATCTAAGAAGTTATTTCCAATAGTCTATTGCTGGAAGGCACTATTTCACAATACACTATGGGAAAAGTTATGAATAAAAAAACACCAAAAAGATGTATATGGCAATATACATCTGGCAATATGGCAATAGCAAATAATATGGGATACATATGAGGAAGTGCACAACAAATAGACACGAGTCTACAGTACAGTGCAATTCTAAACCAGCCCTCAATAAAGAGATGAGATTGCAAGGATGAGATTGGAGTGCCCATGGCTACAGAACACCCCCCTTCCCCCTCCCTCCCCCGGGTGTCTTCTCCCATGTAACCAATTGTAACCAATTTGCAGCTCCATGGTTGGAAGGAAGACCTGACAATCAAGGTCAGACCTGACAATCATGGCCTGTACATCGATTTCTACCGCCACATATCTTCCATGTTCATCACTCATTATCAGTTTAGGCTTTAAATGTGGCTTAATGTACAAAGCAATTCCATTCTTCTTTTTGGTATCTGCTGCTATACATTCTTCACCCAAAACTTTATAAGTCAGAAATTTTATATATTTTCTCCTAATATGGGTTTCTTGCAAACAAATCATATTATAATGTAGTTTCTTTAAGTAATGAAAAAGTTTCTTCCTTTTTTGGGCTGAATTTGCCCCATTAATGTTCCATGTTAAACTTTTGTAATCCATAATGCCGTGACATTTTTAAAAATTAATAAAATGGGGGGGGGGGAAGCTGAGGGGTATATATGGGAAAGTAAAAAGCAGAGTTAAATATAAGCCACCACTTCCCCCTCCTCTTTGCTCTGCTCCAATTGATGACTTGTTGATGCTTCAGTTAAACTTTTTGTAGAAATGTCACACAAATTTCTATATTTTTCAAGTGTCTCTCGCTTTATGTACTGACTCTACAATGTCCTCACCATCTTCTAGGATGGATCTAAACCTCAAAGCAAATTCTTTTTCTTGCATTTCTAACAGTGCCAAGCCATCTAATTGTTTTTCAATCAGAATATCATGAGAATCTACTTTGTTTTCTATTATCTCAAATTTCTCCTTAATTTGATTCACTTCTACAGAAACTTGTTTCATAGATTGGTCCAATTTTTGAACTTGCTTTGTCATTTGATCTCTCAAAGCAACAATCCTTTTGTCTATTTGTTTCTCAAGGGAGTCCATTTTGGCCCCCAAATCCTTCCCCAGCTAATCCATCTTATCAGCCATTAGTTGAAAATATTTCTGAAATTGTTCAATTTCTGGAAAATGTAGAGATCCACGGCAAGTATTTTTTTGTAGTTGTCATACTTTGTAGATATTTCTGTAGTTGCCAGAAGGCACCACAGGGTGGCAGTAGACATCTAAAATTCTCTTAGTAGTGTCTCTCTCTTCACTATAGCAACAGAATCTCTTCCAAGTCCTGTTGCCATAGCAACCGAAAGAAAACAATAACACAGTCCAGGTGTCTCTTATCTTTGATATCCAAAACAATGAGATGTTTTCCCAGTTTCACTTTCCCAGCTTGACTGTTCCTTTACTAAGCAATGCTTTTGATCACAAAAGAACTTTTCCCCTAAAAATGTCCAAATCTACATTAATAAATCTTGAAAAAATGTTCAGTATTTAGACTTTTTACTTCCCAGGTCTATAAATCTTCCAAGAGGCTGGAATAAGAAATATTTATTCAAACGTCCTTTATAGCTCCTTTTTAAAAAGGCTCTCTCCCCAAAGGAGGTTATCTCATTGTCTTGGAGAAAATCTCAATTAAATTAGTCTCTTCTAACATCAAGAAATGAGGAGTGGAAAGCTTAGTGTCCATTATTGGCTCCAACACAGCTATGAGTGAAGATAACTTTCCCTGATTCCAAATGCTATGGCAGGGACCAATGCCAAAACCTCCATCTCAGCAAAAAAGTCTCTCCCCCCGCCCCCCCAAATACAGATAGGATAAACTCACAATCTGTCTTTTGATCCAAGCAGATATTCGAGTGGGAAAAAATCCTACATGGCAAATTAGCAGTGCTGTCCCTCAGCTCACTTGCTGGGCTTCCTCACTGGAACCCAAAATAATTATGTATTATTAAAGGTATCCTCACAGGCTGTCACACAGACTAATTTTCCACACAGATCTTCAGTAACAGTATAAACTATCTTCTCATCCTCACAGATTCGCTAGCAGAATAAATTCTCTTCTCATTTACACAGAGATTTATTTAAATCTTTGCACACAGCTTGCCTGACCAAGATAGAATAATGTCTCTCTCTGATATACACAGACTGATCCAGAAGTGCCCACAGTTTGCCTGACTGGACTAGAATGAACACCTTCTCACATTACACTGACTAAAAACTACAGTTCACTCTATGGGACAGCTACCATCCTATCAAAGCACACTCCATTCACCCATCCAGCCCTATTCCTTCTTTCCTCAGAGGCCTGCATTTAAACTCACAGTAACAATTATGAAAACCCCCACATTAGCAAATTAAATACATTACATACAAAGCATTACACATTCCATTGGATCAGTCACTCAGAATAGGATGAAAAGCCCATGCTTTTTCCTATACTATAATAGCCTCAGGGATAAACACAGGAGGAATCATCTGGAGCAGTCTTTTGTTGTTACACACACACACACACACACACACACACACACACACACACACAATTGAACAAATTGCTCCTCTAAACAAAAGTTTTCTCTCAATATTAGCTAGAGTTGCCAACCTCCAGGTGGGGACTGGAAATTTCCCAGAATTACAATTGATCTCCAGCTAACAGAGATCAGTTCCCCCTGAGAAAATGGCTGCTTTGGAAGGTGAATTCTGTGGCATTATATTCTGCTGAGGTCCCTCCCCTCCCCAACCCCACCTCACAAAGCTCCACTCCCCCCCCCCCCCAAATCTCCAGGAATTTCCCAACTGTGAGTTGGTAACAGTAATATTAGAAGGTATTTTTAATGTGTTTGTAATTGCTTATGGTTAGATATTCCTCATGAAATACAAAATAATGTCTGGGTACTGTATTAATGCAGCCTCAGTGAAAAGTCAAAGTTCCTGATGGCAAACTATACAGAACCAGGGTCTGAAATCCAATGTGTTCAAAATGGAAGTTTTAACTGCAACAATCTGGGGCAAAATAGGGCCAAACTAATACTAAATGTGGTTTGTTGTGACATCTGACTATTCAAAAAGCCCAGTTAATTAGCATCATCCTTCTTAGCTTCCTGCATACAGAGGAAGCACAGACCAACACAAAAAATCTTACCACACCAGGTACATTCAGCTATGTACAATACTCCTCCTCGCTCTTGCTCTCTGCCTGCTGTTCATGCCCTCCCACCTCCCCAGTTGGTACTGGAATATGTTTCAGAGACCTCAGCCTTTTCCTAGCAGATATTTTAAACAGTGAAATTGCAAAACTATTGTAAACACTTGACCGAAGAATGACACCCTTTCTACCCGGTATGAGCATCCTCTTTCACAGAACATGCATCTTCAGAAGGGATGCCCATGGATTGGTGAGGGAGGAACGGGACACCTGCCTAGCCAGTGAGATCAGCAGAATCAACCCTGACAGTGGGGTGACAGATGTCACAGTTAGATTGCCCCCCCCCATCCAGCAGCAATGCAGAAAAGGAAACCTGTAAAAGGTCTATTTTGATTTAGTGAATGCACTGAAGTAGCTGGACAGAAGGGAAGGAGGAAAAGTATGGTTGGTGATCACTAATAAAAAGGGGGCTATGGATTGTACAAGACTTAAATTTGTTTCAAAGTTAACTAGTTTATGAATTCAGTGAAGCAGATAGGAAGAATGAGTGCAGGGGACAAAGTTAAGGGGAAGCGTGAAGGGAATGGTATGTACAATCCTAAGAATGGTCTGTACAATCCTAAGAATACTTACCTGGGAGTGAGTGCCATTGAGTAGTCCTTAGTAGGATTTTGAGTAAACCTGCCTAGGATGGCATTGTGAAGGCGAGGAGAGCTTGGCGTGCCCTAGACTCCTCATCCTTCCTTCCAGTTATTGCAGACGATCAACAAAGAATGAGTTGCACATGCAGTGAAGTTTTTGCCAACACCCTAGAAATTCAAGGGAGCTTGTGATAATGTCCAGGAAGAAGGAAAGAAGACAAGCAGCAGACTAATTGGGAGTTATGAACCACCTGTGGTCTTCATGCATGTCCAAAGTAGACTAATCAGGGTATGTTCAACAAAATGTAGTTTAAACAATCCATTGTTTCTTATGACATCTAACTGAAGCTTATGTCTCCATACTGGAACAATTTGTACGTATTCATTTTTGTGGTTCTGCTGTTAAAGCAACTGGTCCTGCCAGAAAAATGTGACAACTCTCAAAATAGCTTCTCTACCTCCAGTCACATAATGCCTGGATTGACCCTAAAATGCCTTATTTGTTCTGAAAAGGAAGCCTCATGTTTCATATATTCCTCCAGAATTCTCACAGGAAATACACATTATTCTTATGAGAGTGGCTGACAAGGAACAAGAATGTGTACAGTGAAAACCAAAAAGCTCTCAGTAAGGCTTCTTGTTTTCCTTTACATTTACACAAACCTCAGGCTAATTTCTCAGCTTTCTGCTTCCTGTTGCCTTGGGGAAAATACCTTTAGCAATTCACGCATTCAAAACATCTCTGGTGACATTTGTGCTTTCCCAAGAGGTGGGCTCTTGTTCTAGTTTTACAGTTTTTTTTTTAAGGCAGATCAGTTGGTCTGAAGGAGGTAGGAATTGTGGCTAGATTGACACTATTGATATTGAGACTGCATATGTATTAACCACCACCACTCCAGCACAGCAGGGAGAGATTGGCAGGATTCATGAATCCCCAGAGGTAGGGATAATTCAAAATGAACAAAAGGGGATTGAATTAGCACCATTTTTTAGAACACTGAACCATTTGCTCATCTCTTTCAAATCTGTTAAATAAAACCTCAGTGGTTTATTTTCCCCCATTTTAAAAATCTATGCAACAGAAGCATGATGTGAAAAGTGTGTTCAAATGAGTATGACTCATTAGTCATGTGTTAACAATAAGTTGGTTGCTATCAGCTGGTTACCTGGCTTCATGCCACATTAAGATCACTACTTCAGCTAGTGAAGGTGACCACCCCCGTGCAATTTGTGGGTGGAAAGATGTGGAAACATACAGCCCACAAACTGCACTTTCATATAACATTGCAATTCTGAGAAACCCACCTTCACTCTTTAAAAACATTTCTAGCTTTTGTTGTGGTAAAATAAGTCTAACCATTTGATGGCAGGCATTCCCCCACCCCCCAGTCAGGAATAAAGAGGCAGACACAAGGCATTTGGGTATTTAAAGGGCCACTTTATTTAAAACTATTAACAAACTGTAAATACGGCAAGGGATCTAACTGCGGTACAGGTCAGGCCCGGTGTCCGCACCAGGACTGCCGCCCTGACCCGTGTGGGCGAGCCCCGCTGCCCCGGGTGCCATCCATCCATATGCATGGCTGCAACCCGACCGGCCAGGCAAATAGTTCCCCCTTGAAGTTCCGACCACTCCGCAATACAGCCTGAGTGAAGGACAATTTACAGGGGGGGGGTCCTAGCAGCAGTCTGCCCTCTGAGCTGATCGCTGTGAAGCCCACCAGCCAATCAGACAGACTCCAATCCCCTTAGTGGGGATATGCCAAGGGTGCTCACCGGCCCGCTCCCTTTTTCCCAACTCTATCCTGCCATGAGTAAGGCCAAGCCTCTGCTTAGGCCCTTGCACCCCACAGATGGCTTATGGCCAACCTGAGCCCTTGCCATATATCATCCAAAAATATCTCGTTACCTGCCACTGAGAGGTGAACCCCATCACCCCTATAAAGCTGGGCAGCTGCAGCCCGAATTCTCAGGTGAGATAAGTATAGCCCTAGCCCATCCCCCAGGGCTTTTAAAAGAGCACTATTAGCTCTGTGTCTAGCCTCATTCATACCCCAGGCTTCAAGACCCTCACGCCACTTGCGACGCGGCAAAATTCCCAACCAAAGTATCAGGACACCAGGCCAGAGCTTGCATATCTGCTGCAAATCCGCCTGCACCTGCAATGAGAGGGCCTTGCCCTTAATCAAACCAAGGTCATTACCCCCAAGGTGTATGACCAAAATATGAGGAGGGGGTCCCCTCCTTTCTGAAAACAGCAGAGGCATCAACCCTGGCCACCTAAGGCCACGTCGTCCCTGCCATTCCACCGTGGCCTGCTCAAGCTGGGACCCAATCTGCATCCTCTTGGCTTGGTGGGCTGCCCAGAACACCATGCTGTGCCCACAGATGAGGATCCAAAGCCTCCCACGGTGAGCCACAGCACCTAAAAAAGAAGACAACATTAACAACATGCCCCAGCTATGGGAGAGGGCGAATGTACGATCGGTACGCAGAAGATGGCCAGCGCCCGACCTTCTGAATGACTGGTCTCGGGTAACCCATGGCTGCAGCCGTGGAGGCAGCATCAATCCGGAAGGAATGCGTTGCAAATCTGACACCTGCAAAACCCAATTTTCCGAGCGCCCTCCCAGTTACAGCCCAAAATTGATACCTTGTCAGGGGTCCACCATCGCTATGACAGAAGAGGACCCCCGGTTTTTCCCCACGAGCTCATACATACTGACGCAAAGCTTGCACCGGGCACAACTCCCCATCAGCACACAGACCAAGCGTTATCTCAATCCCCCTACCAACTTGATCGGTTTTGGAACGGCGTACCTTAAGTATGGCCGTCTCCCCTGCAAATTTTAGGTCCTGCGCCAAAAGCGCTCTCCCTGACAAATCCTTGGCCGAAAGGGGGACCAGTTCGCTCACCCGTAGAGCTCCAAAAAATGCTGTTAAGGCAGCCGCATAGAAGAGAAGCGCCTCAAAACTAGAGTGGCAAACTTCTCCCCAGACGGAATTCAGGCCCTGGAGAACGGCAGGGGAAATTGGTTGCCTATTGTCCCTCCAAGACCCAGTCTCCCGAGACCACCCCTCCAACATTTTTCTCACTCTAAAATCCCCAGTGGCATCGGACAGACCCCGAGCCTTACTGGCAAATGCTAACGCTGCCAGCTGGCTCCGAATCGACTTGATAGCCAGTCCCTTACCTTTACGGTCGACACAGAACTGCATAAGGTGAACAGCTGGAATTGGCCATACCTGCCGCAGTCCTGCCTCCTTCCTAAAAGTAACCAACTGTTGCACCGCCCAGTCATAAGTTCTCTGGGTACTGGGGGCGATAGCTAAGCGAATCGCCCTGCATGCCTCTGTTCCCCAATCTGCCAGAGAAACTGCGGCATCTGAGCCAGCTGCAAATTGGCCTCGGGGGCAAGCTGTCGAAATCGCGCCATCTGCAAGCGAGACAAAGCGTCCGCAATGCAGTTGTTCACCCCCGGAACGTGCTTTGCCAAAAAACAGTATATTTAATCGCAAGCACTGCAGGGTAAAAACCCTGACCAACCTCATCACTCTACACGATTTAGAAGAAAGGGAGTTAACCACTTGCACCACTGCCATATTATTACACCAGAAGTTCACAGAGTAGTTAGCAAGGTCCCTCCCCCACAAACAAACCGCTACAAGGATGGGAAAGAACTCCAAGAACGTAAGGTCCCTGGTGAGCCCTTGAGCTGCCCAAGCGGCAGGCCACGGTTCCGCACACCAGTGCCCACGAAAATATACGCCAAAAACGTTAGCCCCAGATGCATCCGACGTGACTTGAAGCTCAGCTTCAAGTAATAACTCATCCCTCCAGAAAGTGACGCCATTAAATGAGGTCAAGAATTCCTCCCAAACTTGGATATCCGCTCGCATGCCACTAGTAATCCTAATTCTGTGATGAGGCATATGGGCATTACTCATTGCGTCACATAGACGTCTAAGAAATGCCCTACCAGGAGCCACCACCCGACAGGCAAAGTTCAAATGCCCCACTAGTTGTTGAAGCTCCAAGAGGGAAACCTTATGCCTTCCTCTAAACGATGCCAGGCGACTGCATAAGCCATGCAATTTGTCCCCAGGCAAACTCGAGGTTTGACAATTGGTATCCAGCGTGATGCCCAAAAACGTCAACACCGAAGATGGACCTTCCATCTTTTCATGTGGTAAGGGGACCCCCAGCTCATCCTCCAGGCTAATAAAGCCCGCCAATAGACGGGCACACTGTCCTGTCCCCTGTGGCCCCACGAAAAGATAATCATCTAAATAGTGACAGACATCATAGCAACGCAACTGCTGCTTCAAAGCCCACTTTAGGAACGAGCTGAACCGTTCAAAGGAAGCACAAGAAATAGAGCAACCCATGGGTAGTGCCCTATCCATGTAGTACTGCCCTTCAAAAGCAAAGCCCAGCAGCTCAAAATCCCCCGGGTGCACTGGGAGAAGGCGAAATGCCGACTTGATGTCACATTTGGCCATCTCAGCCCCTACCCCACATCACCGCACGACCTTGACCGCCTGATCAAACGACGTGTAGCTCACTGAACATAAATGCTCCGGGATAGCATCATTAACTGAGCTACCCTTGGGATAAGACAGGTGGTGTATCAAACGATACTCACCAGCTGCCTTTTTGGGCACAATGCTGAGGGGGGGGGAACCCGCAAACAAGGAACTGGCGGGGCAGAAAATGGGCCTAACACCCGACCCTCAGCACATTCCTTGGCAATTTTTGCCTGCACCACCCCTTCCATGCTAACCACAGACTTAAGGTTGGATGATATGAAGGGGGCTCTAGTACCTTGAAATGGGATTCTAAAACCCAACTGGAAACCCTTCAACAAAAACAATGTGTCACCATGCTTAGGATAATGTTCTAGCAACTGCCTAAGGACCCTCAGTCTTATTGGGCTGGGGCCCTTTACTAAAAGGCTGCTGGGAACCACCGCCCCTGCCTCCACCATGCTTACCCCCCTTTTTGGGTTGCCGTGGGCAAGCCGTGAAGGTATGGGGCCCCCCACAAAAGGGGCAATGATGCTTGAAAGAGCAAGATTTCCTCAAACACACCCCTTGGGACCCAAACTCCCAACAGAACAGGCGGGGTTGAACCGCCTTCCCCGCAGCGGTGCAGGGAACGGAAGGGGATTGAGACTTGTGTAACAAGTGCCCACTATCCGACCTGTCTCCAGGATTGGGCTTGGCAGGGGACATAACCTGCAGCCACAGCTGCTGGTGGATGCGGTCCCATGGCATGGCTGGATTGAGGGCTGCCCTCATACGGAATTCCTTGTCGTATTGCATCCAAGCCAAACCCGAGAACTCCGTATAGCCCTTGTAAATAATGTCCATATATTGAAATAGTGGGGTTGCTCACCAGGGCTGCACCCTCGCAATGACCCCCGCATAAATGAACATTCCAGGCAGCCAATTGGGCCAGTTCCTATCACCCTTTCTGCGCTTAAGCTTCTCTTTATCCCTTTCATCTAGATCCTCTTTATCCTTCTTCTCTAGTTCCCTAAAGAGAAGGGTAAAGATATCCAAATATTCACCACACAGGGTTTTGTCCCTGGTGGCTTGAGTCAAATGATCCCCCAGGGGGAGCGCTGTATCACCAAATGGCAGCACATTAAAAGGAACCATACCATAACCAACTGGGCCTAGTTGATGGTTCCAATAACCAGGCGGATAGGCCTGCCACGCTGCAGGTTGTCCAGTTGCTCCCTGAGAAGTGCACCCATACCAGCTACTGGGGGAGCCAAAAGCCTGCCCCTGGACAGTGTGTGCATTGGCCCCAAACTGCCCCCAAGAATTAGACTGACCCCAAGGTGAAGGGACTGCAGCCGTGGCCAGGGCCTGAGAGGAGCCAATCTGTGAACCAAGTGCCTGTGCCTGACTCGGCAATGTAGGGGCAGCTCCCTGAGGCCAAGGCCCCCAAGGCCATGTGTAGTTCTGCAGTGTGGGAGTGTTCTTACCAGGATCCTCGATGGATTCTGCCACTGCTGCTGGAGGTTCCACAGCCAGAGCAACAGGCCCACCTTCATCTGCCCACGCATGCTCACTATCACCAGCTTCCTGCGTCTCCAACACTGCTCCCGATGCCTGGACATTACCACTTGCTGAGCTAGCCAGCACACCTGTGATCTCCTCAAGAGCAGAAAGACGTGTTAATATATCATGGTGAAAGGCCGCCTTGGCAGCCAACCTTCCAGATTTCTGATGCACTGCTCCCCCTGATGCTGCAGGAGTGACACTTCTGGCCTTTTCAAGCACGGTAATGCGCTCCAAAATCTGGGAAGTGGACACCCCCCCCCCTTCCTCCTCATCTGAGGAAGACAGCACTGGGGCCAAGCGTTTCGAAGCAGGCTTTTAAGCAGCCTGCTTGCCCTTAGATGGGCCCTTAGGCATTGCCTCTTTACACATGGCCTACTTATATGTAGCCAAAAATGGCCGCCAAACAGATCCTGAGTAAAATGGCCGCCAGAAGAGGTTTTATCTAAAATGGCCCCCAAGGTGCTCCAAATGACCTAGGACAAGCCGCTGTGTGCCAACACAAACCGCAAGGGCCACAGGCTGTTATGGCTCAACTTACCAAGCCACTGTGTCTTGCAGCCCCCACAGGGACAGCCGTAAATGACCGCCTGATTAAAAGCCTACAAAGATTGGGGGGGAAACGCCGCTCTCCCCCCACAACCACCAGCCAACGCTGCTCCCCTGCCGCCACAGCCCCTGGAACAATACAGGGGGGGGAACCAACCCCCGCCGACACAGATGTGTCCCTCAAGCCTCTCGGCTGATAAAGCAGGGGGGGGCAGATGCAAACACCCACCTGGTCTTGCATGGCCCTTAAAGCAGCCTCCCCTGCCCACACCGGGGAGACCTCAGGGCACAGCGCCAAATGCTGCCGCCCTCAAAACGCGTCCCCTGCCGGCGCCTCTGCAGGCGCGCAAAACAAAGCCTCACTGGCCGAAGCACACCGGCTCGTCCCTGGTGCTGCAAGTCTTCCCGCGGCTACTGCTGCCTCCACTGCCGCCAACAACACTGCCGCCGCCTGCCAGCGGCTCCTCGCAACTCGAAGGAGAGGAGCAAAGTCTGCTACCGTCCTCCCCGAGCGCGCAAAGCGAACTGCAGGGCTGAGGAAGCGGAGCCGCCCTGCAAAGGCTTGGCTCTGCCCCCCCCCCAAAAGCCTGCGCTCGAGCAGGGAGGAGAGCAGCCGCTTTCTCCTTCCGAGGCTGCAAATGCGGCCCCCATCCACAACAGCCTTCGGCTGCCGGCTGGGAGGGCCGTCTTCTGATGAAGCACCCTTGAACTAATGCATCTATTATTAATAATGATACTATGATCAATTAAACATTGTTACAATTCAAGAGAGCAAATGTACAATTGCCATGTCCTGTTTTATTTTCTGTATTGGACACAATCCAAAAAGTATAATAATGAACACAATCAGAATATTATTGTAAGTGAAATAAAGGAGTCATTCTGCATGTGCTTATACTCTTCATAAGGGAGTTTTAGGTACAAATCGCAAGCTTTACTCAGTATATTCTTATTTGACAGATGGATGGCACCTGATGTGCTCAGATGTTGCCTCAGGCTAGAGAACCAGTTAAGCCAGTTTTTATAACATACCCTTAGATTGTACTTGAGGTAGTAACAAAGTAAACATATGTGTCTAAGTCTATATACACTTTTTCAGTTCTTCACCCTGTCTTTCTGTCATTGAATTTGGATAGCGTGCCCCCTCAGGAATCCACCTCAACAATTGTTTGCCATGATATTTTTGGTCTGTGGCATTCTGAATATTTACCCTATACTTCAAGTGAAGGAGGCTTTCAGTAATAGCTTTAAAGCTTTAAAGACTCTCAAAGAACATAGTCTGTATTTTTTGTTTTGTTTAGAAAGTGCTGACTTCTGCAACTTCCTTTAAGGTTCTTTCAATAGCTTACAGGATAAGAAACCCTTGGAGTGCCAAGGACAGTTTAAAAAAAAAACTTTTATACCACATAATACAGATTAACATTTGTAACAACCAATATTTGTGGCAAATATTCTTGGTAGGCATCATGTCACCAGCCAAAAATACAGCAAATATGTTGTTTAGACCAAGCCTGAATCTCTTGAATTTCCACAAACTTTGCAAAACTGAATTATTCAGAAAGGCTTTTTTACATAGGCACTAGTGCTGAACAGTAATGAAATCACTCAGAAATATGTTTTAGTAAAGGGGTAGGGCCTGTGAACTATACTAATGTATACTTTCTGTTGCTGTACATATGTTCCTACTAGGTAATTTCTGTGTCTTTTAACATGTCATGTTTAAACCTTTATGCTTTTCCAGCTTTGTTTCAGCCCTGTTCCAGATTTCTGCTTGTTTTCAGATTTCTGCAATCCAAACCCTATTACTATTTTTATTGAATGTTGCATCCTGTTGACGCTTACTACAATCTTACTCTAGCCTGGAAAATGGCTTCTTATCTTGACACGGCCAACCTGGCCACCTGGATCCACGCTATGGTAACATCAAAACTTGACTATTGTAATGCATTATACATTGGTCTCCCATCTAAGTTAACTAGGAGGCTCCAATTAGTGCAAAATGCTGCAGCTTGACTATTATCTGGAACAAGCAGGAGCTTGAACATCACTCCCATCCTACAGTCACTCCATTGGCTACCTATCAGTTACCATGCTCAGTTCAAGGTAATGGTTATTACATACAAAGCCCTTCATGGCCTTGGTCCAACATACCTACAAGACCGCCTCTCTCCCTATGTCCCTCCATGGCAGCTTCGCTCATCTGAACAGGGTCTCTTGCAGGTGCCATCCTGTATATTGGTGAAATCAACAGCATGTACATGGGCTTTCTCTGTGGTGGCCCCTACCCTATGGAACAGCCTGCCTGAGGAGGTCAGAAGAGCCCCCACCCTCCTGGCTTTCTGCAAACAATGCAAAACTGAATTATTCAAAAAGGCCTTTTTTCTCAGCTAAGAGGGTGGTATTATAGGAAAGAGATCCCAGATGTTTTGCTAATGAGTTAGAAACCATAGATTTCACCATAATGTTGCCGTACATATTATCTGTTGCTTTAAATACATACTCCTATATCCTACCTGTGCTTTATGTTGTTCAATGTAAGTCCTGTGTTCTGTTTCAGCAATTCCTCAACCCAGTATTGGATCCTTGCTAATACTATATCTTTGTAAACTTACATTCTTTTACCCCATGACATTGTTTATGGAAATGTTCTTGAAACTGTTTGGAAATGCCTGCCCTTGTCCTTGCCACTAATTGTGCTAATCTCACACTATGTAATCTGCCTTGAGTCTCAGTGAAAAAGGCGGAATATAATTAAATAAATAAATAAAAATTGTATTGACTTGCACTGTATAATCCACCCAGAATCTGTGTTAGAAAGGTGGACTATAAATAACATTTTTTTAAAAAAAAACCACAGATTCCAGAACAACACGAACAATTCAGTGCTATACAGATTTCTGAGACAATCATCTGCTTGGGCTTGTTTCAGACAGTTCTTTTTTAAAGCCCAGAAACACTAGTTCTGATTCTGAGACATCCTAAGAAGCCAAAGTGACATACTGTATGAACACATCATAGCGCTGTACTGGACATCTGAACAATTCATCATCTAGAACATGCTCCAGAAAGCAAACCATATATTAAAAATTAATGCAGCATACCAAGTTCTAGAGTATTCCAATGCATAGGATTAGGGGGGTTTCTGCACACTCAACTTATTCCCGATTTTCTTAACAGTCAAGTCCAAAGCGTTAAAAACAGTATAAATGCGGTTCTTCTGCATCTGCCCTGCCTTTGCATTTTTACAGTTGTGTGGAGTCAGTTTATTTTGTTCTACACATGCCTTAAATAATCAAGATTTTCAAGTGAGGGTGTTGTCATCTTCACCAGTAGCATCACAACACCCTCCCTTTTTGTATTTTTTGCACATACTTAGAACATTGTATCAATATAAGTGCTGGCTTTTTGAAAAAGATGAAAAATGAACACATTTGCATGGGAAAGTCCAAAAGGGGAGCAATTCTGCCATCCGTACCTAAATCCTCTCTTCTCCATGGCCCAAACCAGAAAGCCCTGCCCAAACTGACCTAAAGCAAGGAGTGGAGGCTGGCATCAGCTAGGCATACTGACCTCTGTTGGGATGAGCCCAGAACAGCAGCTATGTGCTTTTCAAATTGTGCTGCCTTTTCTGGCACCAGAAGTGGATACTCACCCTCCCTTGAGCCCCCAGGGATTCTGCAATTTTTAAAAATTGTCATTTTCATAGCATTAGACTGACCTATCATTGTAACAATAGATGCATCAGATTCTCTGAATTACCAGCTTTCATTTTTTAATTTTAATTTAATTTAATTTATTACATTTATATTCTGCCCTCCCCGCTTTCGCGGGCTCAGGGTGGATAACAAAAATACAAATGTTAATACCAATAAAAATGTTAAAAACACTATATCTAATCATTAAAATTACAGCTATGTATATAAATGTCATATATTTACATACAAATAGATAAAAGCAGCACATAATTGAGATTTGAAAAAGTAAGTAAAAAAAGTAAGTAAAAAAAGTAAGTTTCTAGCCCCTTCCCTTGCAGAGATATAAGGAAAAAGGCATATCTACACAATGGAACGGGCTAGAAATTTACTTTTTTAAATGAAAGCTGAGAATTGCTTAGATTCAAGGCACCCCAACTGCCACATTGACATGTCCCAAAGCTGCATATGAGGAAAATGCTTAGCCTTACCAAATTATCAAAGTTCTCAGGCTGTTGTCTATAAGCACATGACACAGAAATCATGCTGCTTGTAAACAGATTTGGGTTGGATCACTGCCTGAATGGGTCACCTTTCAAAGCACTCGGGTTCCCAAGAACTAATCTGACAAACCATAAAGCTCTGAATGTAAATAATGTGGTGACATACAAAATCTTCTCCCATCGCTTATGAGATCAAGTGTGGCATAGTGGTTAGAGTGTCAGACTAGGAGACCCAGGTTTGATTTTCTACTCTGTTAGAGAAGCTTGCTAAGCGACCTTGGTCCTGTCACATTCTCTTGGCCACTCCTACCTTACCATGTTGCTGTGAGGATAAAATGGAGAGGAAAACAATGTAAGCCACTTGGGGGAGAAACGTATGGTATAAACAAAAAAAAATTATTATGAGACTGCTGAGTATAAGCGATCTGTATGTGCGGATGCATACTGACAGCCTGTGAGCAGAATAGGTTTCTAGCTGCCATGACAGGCATATGCTCTACACAGCTATAGTATCTGGAATGGAGTGAGCAGGAAGTCTGCATATGGGCTACCGCTAGATAAGGGCCATTGTGGCTGAGACACCATCTGCTGCGATTATCTGACTCTCTCTGTGCTTCTGTACACACACAGCTAAAATGTGCCATGATCTAGCAAAAGATCATCTCTATTTCATATAAATATTGTTATATTCATACAGTTATATTCATATAAACAAGTAAAAAACAAAGAATTATGATATATTGCACTTCCAGTCTTGATTAGTATTATGGTTAGGTGAGCTACTGTGTGTTTTGCTTTTGAAGTCATTGCCTTCAAGCATGGTACAGTCTAATAATAAACTGTGTGTAATATACTTGGAAGACCCATAATGCAGCAGTGTTTTCCTCTCATAAACACTGAGGGCCAATTCCAAATGTAAATGTTATTGCTGCAGCTTCTCAAACCTGTCCTGCAGTTCTAGGATGCTTAGATGACCTTCTTGGCAAATTGCCTCTTGATAATGCCCATTAATTTCATGAGAAGCTTATTGTTTATTAAATGACTGCCTCCCAAAGCTATTAACATTAAAGAGATTTCTCCACACTAATTTTTTCAACTTTCCAATTATGCGTTTCATTAAAATCCAAGTGTTATTGAATTACTACTATTTACATAAAAAATACTTTAAATAAAAGTGGGATATTGCTAAATAATATTGGAATATTCGCATAGAACAGAATTGCAAAAATAGGCACTGTAATAAATTGCTATATGACCTATATTATAACTTGGAAAATAATATCCTAGTATGTAACTACAGTCTACAGTCAACAACTTGAAAATAAAATTAAACATTAGGATTCATCATTAAACTTATGAAATATAGTATGTTATTTCAAGGCATTACCTAATGCAACTGTTTGTATGGTATCACTGATTCAAAAACACAACTTGTCCTACACATTTTTGCCAACACAGGAATATCTACAGCTATCTCAGAGTAAAGAAAATTATCTATCCAAGATGCTCTCCGACAAGGATTCTTTTATTTCACTAAAATTGGCACTTTTTGCTTTAGCTCCTAGGAAGATCAGAGCAAAGGAATCAGCCATTGATTAGCTGTGATTGCTTTTAGAAAGTTTTATTAATTTTAAAGTTTTTTTAGTAGGGCGTTTTATGTCGTTTTGAAGTGTTTGATTACCTGATTATTTTGATAATGTATTATACTGACATTTGAGAGTGTTTTGATATTGTGAAGGCCAATGGCCATATACAATAAAATGAATCTGATCTGATCTACTAGGCTACGGGAAGAGGTGGGGCAAACTTCTGGATTAGCTAAAAGGAGATCAAGGGAGAAACTCAAGGCAAGGAGGAGGCATGTTTTGGAGAGTTTGTCAAAGCTGAAGATTTTCCAAATAAAGAGAGCAAGAATAAGAAAGAGCCAGAGACCTGTTGAGAATATGCTCCAATTTTCTAGCTATGCAGGCTCCCTAGTTCTTTAGGTGGAGATTCTCCAAAAAAATTTCTGTTAGGCTAAATTTTTATTTGTCCTACACAATTTTGCTAACACAGGAAGACAGGAAGGACATGCTGCTTTGACTGGATCAAAAATTCTTAGAAGTTTGATTGAATCAAAACTTCTTAGAACTATACCTATGGAGTTAACCGTACCTGATTGACTCATCTCTCTGGCTTGTCCTTTATGCTAAGGCTTTACTTTTCCACATCCGAGCTGACTGGCCATACTCTGCTGGCCATTATACTTCCCACCCCTGATGCCACTGTTGCACAAGGGAGAAGCTACTATTTGAGTATGGGATATTGTTCATCTTCTGCATTTCCCCCCCCCCCAACATGACTGCTGATTGCATTCCTGAGAGCTTTCTTTCATCCCTCTGTACTGTAAAAATTACCAGTGTATGCAAGCAAAACAAAAATTACCAGAGGCAAGTACTGGAGGAATTACTAATTCATGAAAAACAACAAAATGTCTGATCAGTGGATCAATTTACATTATAGTGTTCCAATATTCAGACTGGTACTGCAGGCTGATGTGATTAGGCACCTGTGAATAGGGTTACCAGGTGTCTGGTTTTCACTTGGACAGTCAGATATTTTGGGGGACAGTCTAGGCAAAATATCCCCCAAATACTAGACACCTGGCCCTTTCCCCCAGTGGCAGCTCGATTGCCCAACCCAGTTCAGGTGTCCCACCTGGCCTCCTGCAGCTGCATGGTGCCACTGCCAGGCCAAGGAAGTGTAGCAATAGAAAGGGGGCAACCCCAACTAGGTCAAAAAGCTTATAAAAAATCACTTCCATTCTTCAAAGTGACAAATGCTCACTCTTTATACAATGTATTTCATAAATAACAACTTAAAGACACGACTCCAAATAACTAAAGCAAGGTAAGTAATTAAAGTCCATTCATAGTAATGCTCTTCTTTCCTTTTGCAGTTTGTGTTTATCAGTGGTTGTCGCCAGATGAATTGGCATTACCACGCAGACGCCCAAATCAGGGCTGGCTATTATAAACGCTGGTTTTCATCTCATGGACTTCCTCAGGGGAGTTAATCCGTCTCCTTTTAATTCTTATACATGTATTTTCTCTCTCTCTCTCTCTTATTAGGTAACTGGAGAGCGATGCCAATACTCTTTCTCTGGTCAGTGCCACCCTCCCTTCCCCAGGGTCTGGTATTATTCTGGACTCCATCTGGCAACCCTACCTGTGAAGGCCCACAACCTAGGAAATGGTTCGATGGTTCCTTACTGGAAATGCTAAACTTATTTCTTATTTCCCAAGGGGACAAGTGCTAGGAGACACTGGAATTGCATTCTCCTGATTCTTGTAGATGTTTCTCCCAATTAGCCCAGAATTCTTTGAAACACTGCAGCAGCTCTTTCTTGCTCCTTATAGACCCACTTGCACCAGTAGGGCTAACTGGAATGTAGCTTCAGTTATGGAGGGGGAAAGCAATCTGAACAGGGAGCAAGGGGTGCTGGGAGCAATTGGGTGAGGAGAACAGAGCCAACATTGGGAGTCAAAAGGTGGTCATCATGAGGTGGCAAAAGAACAGCAATACAGGGAGGTTTCATCCATGGCATTTCTTGAAACCAAAATCTTAGAGACAAGAAAAACCAGCTGTCCACTAGGTTAGAGAATACTACTTTAGACAGGCAAAAGGCCTGATTTAAAACCTAACTACATGTTACAATGCAAACATGAACAACAAAACTCCAGATACTTCATTTATGTTTTAGTACCAGGATTTGGAATAAAGAAATGTGGGAGAAGCTTTACCCTTTGCTTCCCTGATTCTTCTCTTCCTGAAATCCCCATTGTAATTTTTTCCCATGTGTAGTTCCAAACACAGTTTTGAAACCCAGCATGGGTGGGTGGAAGAAGTAGCTTGGGAAGCAATTTGACATGAAAAGAACTCAGGTAGTGGAGAAAGGATTAAGCACCCTATGCCAAATCCCTCTTTCTAGGAAGCTACCTTTCCTTTTTTTAAAAAAAAATAAATTTTTATTTTTAATTACTAACCACAAAAACTACAAAGAAGGGAAAACGGGAACAGGGGGAAAGGGAAGACACAACATATAAAAAACACAGACTACATCTACAAGTATTGCATTCCCTTCATAATACAATTATTTAAAGTTAAACTTTCTAATATGCTATTAGATTGGTAGATCTTATAAAGTACGAACTACAGTCAGGATCAGATCTTCTTCCCCCCCCCCTGCATCTCGGTCGCAGCTCTCTCTGAACAGCTACAGTAGCTGTGCTCACTCCCTCCTCCCCATTTCCCCCTTCAGATCCTAAATCTTCTCCTTGCTGAAACTCTTGATGATTAAACACAAAGTCCCTCAGCTGTGCTTCTGATGTTAACTTGTAGGCTTGGTCTTTATAACTGAACCAGATGCCTTCTGGAAATAACCATTTGTATTTTATTTCACGCTTCCTCAGAAGAGCTGCAAACCTTTTATATCTGAATCTTCTTTTCCAAGCTAAAAATGGAACGTCCTTCAATATCTTAACCTTGTTACCCAGAAAGTCCAAGTCCACATTGTACGAATTATATAAGATGGTGTCCCGAATCTTCTTAGATGAAAAATAAATAATAATCTCGCGAGGCAGTTGACGCTTCGTTGCATATTTTGAAGATGTCCGGCGGACTTCCAGAATATCGCTTTTTAACTCTTCTTTAGTTGCCTTTGCGAATGACGCCAAAAGTTCCGACACCAAATCCTTTAAGTTTTCACTTTCCTCCTCCTTCACATTCTGAAGACGCAATACCATCTGAGCACGATCCACTTGTAACCCTATCAATTGATTCTCCAAAAGCTTTACTTTTTTGTTTGTTACTTTCATGAGTAGTGCGTTTTCCCGAGCAGACTGCTCTGCCCCAGACGCTACATCTTTAATGGTTTTCACTTCGTTCTCAACTGAGCCAACCCTTTGAGCGATTTCATTTAGCTTATCAACAAAGGGCTTCATAGCTTCAACGACCGACCGTTTAACCACCTCTTCAAGAGACTCTCCTTTCCCCTGCAAAGCAGCCAAAACAGATTTGCCCACAGCAGGGCTCTGCTTTTTTGTCGCCATCTTAGGGGGGGGGAGTCCGCCAACTAAGTTCCAAAACTCAATGAAGGGGAAGATATCTGAACCTTCTTAGCTTCAACTCCCACCAATCCTTCGCATACGCTTAGAATAACAGAAGGGATTCGCTTACTTTCAGGTTTTCACCTTAAATCTGCTTGTTGCCGTTCTCCATGGCCCGGCAGCATGCGATGTGCTGCGCAAGTCTGCCGGCCTCCGTAGGAGCAAACGGGCAATTTACCCCCTGCATCGACTTCAGGGGGCTCTTCCCGCAGCGCTCCGGACCCTGACCCCCTCACTGGGAGTCCTGGGAGTTAACCCTCGCAGGCCAACCACCTGGTCAGGCTGCTCGGGCGCTTCCTCCCGGACCTGCGGAGAGGAGCGTCCGACATGGCCGGGAAAATGAAACCGAATCTCTAGGAAGCTACCTTTCCTTATGACCTTTATACATATATGTAATTCCATTCTCTGTATGTTCATTTTAGTCATAAGTAACATTATGATGTGTGCTGGGGGGGATTATTGCCTCTATACTATCTTCAGTGATCCCCCCCACCATCTAATTAATATTGCAAATCACTTACAATGTGTGGGTTTTACTGTTCAACAGTTATAAATTTCCCAGAGGCAGTCTTATTATAGATAAGTGGATAGATGAAGACCGAAAATGGAAGTAATCAAAACAAATCAGCTCACTGTGGACTTGAGATTCCAGCTGTGCTTTGACAAGACATTTCCGTTAAAAGGCAAGGGACTCAAACTTAGTGGTTAAAGATCATAACCCTTCACTGGTTTGAGTGGATCTATGTTTTCATACAGTTAGCAAGTTCTTCTCTTTTTTTCTTTTTACTTTAATGTAACACCATCTGCGTACAAGATATCCTATAGCAGCTGCAGGCAAATTGTTTAACACCTTTTGGCCATACAGAGCCAGATAATTTGCAGATCTGTATGAATGTGACTGATGTTTGCTAGGCCACTGTTAAGGAATAAATCCTTAAGGGATAACAGACAGCTGCAGTAATCAAGGTCACTTGCAATGTTAGTCTTATGTCCCAACTAGATGTGATGGCTGTAACCTCACTTAAAAAAAACAACAACTAATAACAGCAATTGGGCCATGGCAATTGAGATTTGGGCTATGGTGCTGGGGAGGAGTTCCCTGTGCTTGGTCTCTGATAAAAACCATCCTCCCCCCACCCTTTCCAGTGAGGCTATTGCCTAACAGTGGGAATCATATGAAGTACCATAAGTACATACAAATTTCCTTGTGTTGGGCAAAGTGGCATTCTATTGTTAGCAATTAGACCCCAATCATGCTAAAAGGGCAGTTTATGAATGTAATATCATAAGCCTCTTCCTCTTATGCCATAAGCACTTCCTAGCCCAGGGTGATTGCCAGCCCAGTTGGAACATGGAAAACAACCAGAAGCTGAGGTAGGCGGCTGGCTAGCTGATGCCTCCCACAACTCGGAGAGTGACACATACCTAAGAACAATGACATATCCCAAGAACTCCTGGTTAATCCTATCAACGCCCTGCTTCTCTTTCTCAACTCACCTACCCTAATCAGAGTAATTCAGCAAACCTAATAGCAATTGCTGGATAGTTACCCCCTCTTGCAATCTTCTTTAATGCTAATTCCCCCAACAAATTAAGGAGACCTCCTATTTGGGTAACACTATGAGCTACTGTCATAATCTGATTCTCCTCTCCCCCACATTTTAAAAACTATCATGGATCTTTTAGGACAGGTCATGCCTCAAATATTGAAAACTGCAAGCCAGACCCTTAAAGGTGTAAGTTAGAATGAAAATCAAAATAAAAGTAAGGGCTATATTATTTTTGTCATGCTTCTGTGTTATTCAGAACCCTTGCAACTCTGGGAATTTAATAACAACAACAATAACAAAACAGAAGAACTAGCCACTATATGTTTTTTAAAAAAAATAAAATTGAAGCCCTGCCTGAAAGGTCACAATATGAATAACAAAACATAAAAAGAAAAGACTAGAGGGAATATGAAAAGAACCAATAATATAAATGGTAACAAAGAGAAATCTTAAGGTTGTCATGGAGATGGTCTGGCTCATTAAGCTAGTTTTGAGAGATGGGCAGCACTTCATACCAACAAGTGAGAAAGAAAGAGAGGTATGGGTATCCCTCGTTCAGATGAATTTGTTTACATCAATGTGCCTATGGTGTGTTTTCAGCTTGAGACCTGAGAAATAATACACAGAAAATTAGTCTATGCATCCAAGTATCAAAGAAAGGAGCTTCCAAGGGCCCAGACAGATCAGCAAGCAGATTGTGTCATATTCCCTGTTCCCTATTAGAACATTGCTCACTAGATTGAGCCTCAAGTAGATTCTACTACTGCATTCCTTCCAATAGATTCCCCTTAACACTTCTATTTCAGAACTCTTCAGTGGCTTCTCCGTCACAGATTTACCATATTATACTTTACATTCTTTAATTCTATCCTTCTTTAAACCCCAGCCTATTTCCCTCAGTATGTTAGCCCTAGGAAAATGTTTTTTTCCACCTTCACTCTCAATTCCAGCACATTTGCTGTATTTCAGATGCATTTTGCAAATACTGCTGAAAATATTGTGCTCTGTGGAAGCTGCATGTGCACTGCAAATGGCACTTGAAGATCCACTTCAGGTTGAGATCTTTTCACTATTTATATTATGGGTTCAGTTAGGGCTGCCAATCCCCCACGTGGGGTGGGGGGATCCCCTGCTCCCACCTCCTCCCTTCAACCCCACTTACCTGGCCAGCGGAGGGGCATGCCCCCCGGGGTGCCCCCAAGGTGCAGCACACCCCCGCACCCCACGGCGGAATGCTCCCATTCCCCAAGCCCCACTGTGGCGTGTTCCTGGCCCTCGCTGCAACACACTCCTGGCCCCTGTCATGATGTGCTCCTCCGCCCCGCAACGGGAGTGATTCAGCCCTTTGGTGAGCGCAGGAGTGCACGCTGGGCCACCTTTGACCGGCGTGATGACATCACTTCCCAGACGTGATGTCATCATGCATGCTGGGAATGCTCTTGCACACAACAGACTATGAAGACTGCAGAGGGTGAGTTCAAGGTTCCCGTTCCCCCCCCCAAGGGACTCAAGGGACCTAGCAACCCTATGTTCAGTTCAAATTTCTGATGCTTGCTTTTAAAGCCCTTGATGACCTATATACCTGAATGACTGCCTCTGTTTGCATATACCCATGCAACCATTAAATTTCACTCTCCTGTGGCTTCTCTCCCTTGCTACATTTACTTAGAAACACAAGGTATCACAATTTTTAAAATAGAGGCAGACCAATCCTGAGGTCCACTGCAGTGATAGCAGCCAGCTGCTGACAAAAAGCAGTGCTGCTGGTCTGTTCCCTATAGATACATCCCTCCACAAGGAACAAATGGCATAGCAAGCACACCAGAATCCATAGCAACCCTGGCAACACTCAACAATCAGACAATGGCAGCCAATGACACCCTTATGAGTGACACACATAGGTGCAACCTGCCAATACAGCCGTTGCCTCTTGATGCCACCTTCCCCACCCCCACCCCAACCCCATGGTGAGCCAGCAGACAGAGAGAGATGGCCTAGTGTAATGTTTTGCCATATAAATAGATTGTGGTTTGTTTCTTCTGGTTAATGTGGGTTTTTTAAAAAAATAATCGTTATAGTTTGAAATGCAGGCCTGTAAAGAAAGGAGGAGAAGGGCTGGATGGATGAGTGAAATGTGCTGTGATTAAATAGTAGCTGTACCCTAAAGGAATGAATTGCAAGCTTAACCAGAGTGCTGGGGGAAAGTGTTCGTTCTGTCTAGTTCAATGAGTCTGTATGGAAGTCAGAGTGTTCTATTTTGTGGATGAATCCAGCCTAAGTGGCAGCAGAGGGAAAATTTAGTCTGTCAGGAGTCTGTCAGAGAATCTACTTCAGAAAGTCTGTCAAATTCAGTGAGTCAGTGTGGAAAAGTCTGAGTGAAATTTTGTCTGTATGGATGAGAGGAGAGTTTATTCTGTTAGTGAAGATTGTTCTGTCATACTATCATCTATAACAAAGCCTTCCTATAAAACAATTAAACTGAAGATATCTAAGGCAAAAGCCTTTGGTGGCAGTGAAAATCTTTTGGGAAACTCTAAGTAAGTCAGGGAGGCAGCAATATATAGGTCACGGAAAGGGGGCAAAAAGCTTGATGTGGTGTTGGCAGTGGAATTCAAACCCCCAAAGGAAGGTATTCTTGAGGTTAAAAGCCTGGGTAAAGTAGAAAGAACCAAAGCTCTGTGTGTGTGGGGGGGTAATTATTAGTTGTGATCAGAGCTCTCCTGAAGTGAAGGTTTAAGGTAATGTAAGAAGGAGCTGTAATAAAGACCTTAAGTGATTTAAACAAAATTGCCATACCTAGCAACAATGCAATCCAAACAGATGCATGTGACCCAAGCCTCCCTCCAGTCCATAGTGGATAACCACCTGTGCTGTGTACAGGACACCCCCCCTTTTCCTGGCAAAGGTCTGACTGGCAGCAAAAGTACGGCCCACATGTAAAATGCTTTCTTTCCATGTTATTAGTCTCAATAAGTAAAAAAAAAAGTAATAAATAAATAAATAAATAAAAAAGGCTGCTGCACTGTCTCAGGCCTTAGCTCTCCAAAGTTATAGTAACTTTGTTACTATAATACAGAGAGGGCTAGAGAAAACTAAAGAAACAACCAAGCCACACACCACTGAAATAAGCCTGTTTCTTAGTTGTTCATCAAGTCTACTGTATAGTTCCTTCAAACCTATAATCCTTTCATAACAGGGCAAGTAAATATGTTCAACAATTGCCCTCACTGAGGGCTAGAAGACCAAGCAGACCTCAAAACCTCATTAATACAAATAAAGGTATGGGGGGGGGAGAGAAGTTTGTAGGGTATGAAATTTAATTCCCTAGTTCCTAGGTCTGGAGATGGGGTGTTGTTACAATGCCCCATTGCATGAAATGGGGCATGGTGCCAGATAGGCCTGGCTCATATCTCCTCCATATTCACAAACTGCTAGCCTTGGGTGTGGGAGCTAGCATTGTTGAGGCTTGTAAGAGGTATATGGGAGAGGCAGGTATGGACTCCTGGGACAGGTGTGGACTCCTGGGACAGGGCAGCTGAATTCCCTGCTCACTTGTCAGAGCACAATCACCTCTTCGAGTTGTACCTCTGAAAATGAGGTACCCATTAGGGTTCTGAAATGAGATACGTTAGCCACACAGCAAGGATTTTTCTCTCCCCTTTGAGCGTTACCGTTAAATGTTCCCTCAGCAGTACTATGTCCCTTTCTTTTTCCTCTCTTGCCACCAAAGTGCATGTTATACACTCTAAATGTGCATGGCATAGCCCTCTGAAACAGAGTCCCATGCTGTGCACTCTACCTACTGAACAATGGGGTGCCCTGGCTGGGGTTCATGTAGTGGGGTTCATGTGGTTAGGTGCAAGGGGAGGGTTTGGATGCCACTGGGGAGGAGGTGATTGGTTGAAGCGGTAGGCAGTATCCTGTATTTGTTGGGTCTTGTGGGTGGGATCATGCCTATGGGGGTTTGAGTACTTGGCTTGTCCTATTGTATGGGTACCTATGGGCTATGGCATGGTTTTTAATCATGTAACTTTCTGCCAGTTTTGAGGGGTATTCCTGGTCTAGGACATCTTGGGGAGCTGATTAACTCCCGCCACATTCCTAGGTTCACCTTTTCCCCACTGGTGCAACAGTTTGTGCCAGCATTGCTCTGCGATATTGCCATGCGAGAACCTGGCTCGAGCACAGTGTGGCTGGGCTCTCTACTGGCACATCTCAGAGATACACCATCTCGCTACTGCCATGAGCTCAGAAGGGAGCCTTGGGTAAGTCACTCCTCACAGCCCCACCTCTCCAGCTGTATTGTGGGGATAATGATAACACTGACTTTGTTCAGCGGTCTGAGTGGGGCACTAAGCTGTCTACACAAGCAGTATATAAGCATAGTTATTATTGTTGTTGTTACCGTTATCTCAGAGATATGCTGCCAGAGTACCTTGTTGGGTTCCTGTGCACTTTCAGCCCCCCCTCAGGACTGCACTGTTAGTATCCCTAATTGTAAGGTACAAAAATGTAGACAATTATCACAACAGAATATACTGGGTTTTTTTTCTGTTTAATTTTGAATGTTTCCCAGAATGTGTAGAGATTATTAAACACCCACCAGCATCAAACAGGGAGCCGAATAATCTTCAAGCTATTTGGCTTGTCCAAAGAAAATGCATTTACATTGCTTTCTCCCATGTGCTAAGCAGCATAATGCTTGTTATCAACCTCAGTTTCAACTGCATGCTCCAGTCACCAGGGTTTTTTAAAAATTGAAATTGCTGCTATTATACCATTATACCATTTGGCAATAGTACTGGTTGTGTGGAGTAATGATGCTCATAGGTTCAAACAGAAAAAAAATAAGGGAAACAAAGAAGTACTGTTAAGTCACTATTGCAGTACTTTTCACAGCAGCCCCCCTTCCTCCCATCTCCAATGTTTTAAAAAAACATATAGTTAAAATGATAGTATTCTATTTGAATTGAGACTGATCATTTAGGTATTTCTGTATGCTTCTTGTGTCTGCACATTATAAGAATGAATATTTCCCCCTCCCTGTTTATTAATGTTTGCCGTTCTTTTCAGTTTGAGCTGATTAGAGCTATTACACCATGCCATGTGGAGTAATGCCTAGAAGAAGAAATAGTATAATGATGAAATAGCTGCAATTCCACAAATTTGAAAATGGAAAACGCCACCAGAGCTTTAAAAAACAATATTGCGATTGTCTTGCCTTATAGTAGTAGTAGCTACTTTGCAGACTCAAAGCTGCTCAACAAGGACCATTGAGGAGATCTGATCAGCAGCTCACCTCTTATCTGGTTGAGGGAGTCAAGAAAGTACATCTGGTAATAAAGGAAGCTCACCAACTTACTGGCAAGCAAGATCACAATGGAGGCGAGGCTGGTGAAGAGGCGAAGAAGGAGTGGAGGACACAGAGGGAGGAGCACAAGGTAGGTGGGCTCCTCCTCTATGCAGCTCTCATGGTTGCCGCCATTGTTCAGACAGCAGCGGAGACATCGGGATGCCTTTACCACCTGCCCAACCCTGGGTTACAGCAGTGAGGGGGGTGGCTTGACACAAGCTTGGGTTCTTTTGAGGCATTGGGCTGGATCCACTGGTGTGAGTGTTGTGGCACAGGCAGCGCACCCTCCTTATTTGAGAGGTCCCCTTAAGGGACCTGGGCAGGCTGTTGCAGGCTTCGCCCTGGGTGGCAGGGGCCATCTGGCTATACTGTGGTGGCTGTACATCATCTACCATCTCACGGTATCCAGCAGGCATGCTGGGGGATGATAGCATCGAACAGCGGAGGGCCCTTCAATGCAGTGGATCCACTGCCCAATGCCCTGCCAATGTTCCAATGGCAGTAATCAATAAAGTTGTGGCCCCTTTTTGTCCAGTAACACTGTCTGCTGGCTGCTGGGAGGCAGCCCCGGGGCGAGCGCGGCCAAACGCTGGGAGGGGGAAAGCCCGGGTGGGGCAGGCGGAAGGAGGGACGCCCAGCGAGCCATCCCCGCTCTGGGTTGGCTGGATGGCTCCTGGGAGGGCTCCCCGGTCTGAAGCGGCACCGGGGATTGGTGAGGGATGGTGGAGGGAAGGAGCAGGCACCAGGGAGAGGGCATGGGGGGAAGGGGTGATGGAAGGACGGGGGAACCAACCGGGTGGGAGTAGCCAGGTGTCAGCCACCAGGGCAGATGAGCCAGGGGAGGGGGTTGGTGGAAAGCCAGGGGGCAGAGCCAGGAGGGACTATAAGAGGGGAGCTCCCAGTGACGCCGAGGAGGAGAAGGCTGGTTGGAAGGTTGGTCGAGAGAGGTCGAGAGAGGTCGAGGTTGGAGAGAGAGAGAGCGGATTCCAGAACGCCGGATAGGAGGCAGACCTTGGTGCTTGAACCACTGCCCCTATCCAGTCTGAGGCAGAGGGAGCACCTTCAACCTCCCCCTGGTGGTCACAAACTGGTGGAGAATGCAGGCACTGGCAGTCCCGTGAGGCACCCGCGCCCGCACCTGTCCACTCCAGCCGGCTGGAGCAGCCCCCGGCCTCTCCTGCGCCCAGCAGTACTGAAAGCAGTGAGTGCGGAGACTCCTGCCGAGACCGCCAGCTCCACGATGGATCTCGCGCAGTTTGGCCAGTGGCTGGCCGAGCACCAGGGGCAACTACTGAAGGAGGTGGCCCAGCAGCAACTGGACGCGCAAGCCGCTCTGGCGCGTCAGCAGCAGGACGCCCAGGCGAATCTCATCCAGAACCTCCAACAGGCGTTGGCCAGCGCCGGGGCCGGGGCCGGCGGAGGCGCCGGGCCCAACCCCCGGCCACCGTTCCACCTTGCTAAGCTGGGCCCGGAGGATGACGTGGATGCGTTCCTGGAGGCCTTCGAGTGTACCGCCGAGGCGGCGGGATGGGCACCGGCCCAGTGGGCCTTCATCATTGGGCCTTACCTTACGGGGGAGGCGCAAGCCGCCCTGAAGGCCCTTCCCAAAGCCGAGAGCGCGGACTACGCAAGGCTTAAGGAGGCGATATTGGATCGCTATGAAATCACCCCGGAGACTTATAGACAGAAGTTCCGGTCCATCGCCTTCCAGAAGACAGACCGGCCCCGCACCCTGGTGGCCAACCTCCAGGATGCCGCCAACCGCTGGCTGAAGCCCACCTCGGACGAGGGCCGGAGGATTGCTGACCAGGTGGTGCTCGAACAGCTGCTCCAGGTGATTCCCGCTCGGGCCCGGAACTGGGTGGCCTATAACAAGCCCGCCACCCTGAAAGAAGCCACCACGCTGTGGGAAAACGTGATGGCCGTGGAGTCCCGGGAGCCTGGGAAGCCAGAGCCCCGCCCCGGCAGCGACGGGAGCCGCAGCACAGGCGAGAAGGGGGGATGGGCGCGGGCGGGCCCCCGGCACCCCGCCCCTGCCCAGCTGGATCGAGCAACTGGAGGGCACTCGGCCGGGCCCCGACTAGCCCTCCCGCCGCCCGTGACCCCCGCAATGCCTAAGCCCGGCGGCTCGGCTCGGGAGCTGGGAGACAAAGGGCCATGCTTCACCTGCGGGCAACGGGGGCACTGGAAGAGAGAATGCCCCCTTATGGAGTGCGACCTGGGCTGGGACACGGCCCTGCCCGCAACAAGCCGGGCCCCCCGGCCTCCCCCTATGCTTGTCCTGGTCTCGGTGATGGGCAGGAAGTTGACGGCGCTCCTCGACAGCGGGAGCTCCGTGTCAATGATCCGCTCCCACCTCCTGCCCGCCGACCTCCCAGTGGTCCGCCAAGCTGTCATCGCCTGTGTCCACAACCATGTGGAGGAGTGCCCAGTCGTCTTGGCCCCCGTGACGTACCGCGGCCAAACATGCGAGACGCCCTTGGCCCGGGTGCAGGCTCTACCCTACCCAGTCTTGCTGGGGAGAGATTCCCCCCACTTCCGCCCCGCCATGAAGACGGCCCTTCCCCCTGATCGGGAGGAAGCTGGAGAGGTCCTGGTCGGGGATGACGAAGAGGACGATGAGGGACATCCGGGGGAGAGCGAAGTCGGGGATGCCCCAGCCCAACTCCGCCGGGGATGGGGAACCGAGCCCCGGTTCGCCACCGCCCAGTCCGAGGACCCCTCGCTGGAAGGCCTACGACGGATGACCGCGGTAAGTGAGGGTCGGGTCCTCGATCCCCGCCGAGCAGGACGGCTACCGCGGGTCATCCAAGCAGGAGGGCGTTGGTACCGCCTAGTGAAAGGAGGGCCGGGAGAAGTGGCCCAACTGTTGGTCCCGGCTGCCCACCGCCCAGAGGTCCTCAAGGCCGCCCATGATCACCCCTGGGGCGGCCACCAGAGTGCACGAAGCACTGCGGCCCGGATTGAAGCCCACTTCTTCTGGCCGGGGCTAGCCAAGGAGGTCAAGCGTTACTGTCAGGCTTGCCCGCTGTGCCAGCGGCAAGCCAACCGCCATCCGGCTCGGGCCCCGCTGGCCCCGCTACCCATCATCGAAGAGCCCTTCTCCAGGGTGGCCATGGACTTCGTTGGCCCTCTGCCCCGGACCCCGCGGGGAGCCCGTTATATCCTTGTCCTGATGGACTATGCTACCCAGTACCCTGAAGCCATTCCCCTGCGCGACATGAAGGCCCCGGGGGTCGCCCGGGTGCTGCTGCGGTTCTTCGCCCAGGTGGGGTTGCCCCGGGAGCTGCTGTCGGACTGCGGGAAGCCCTTTACGGCCCAGCTCACCAGACACCTGTGCCGGACGCTGCAGGTACGACAAATCTTCACCAGTGTCTATCACCCCCAAACCGATGGACTGGTGGAGAGGTTCAACCAGACCCTGAAGGCAATGATCCGCAAGTTGGCCCATGACCGCCCCCGCCAGCGGGACTTGTACGTAGACCCCTTACTCTTTGCGGTCCGCGAGACGCCCCAGGCCTCTACGGGATATGCCCCATTCGAGCTCCTGTATGGGCGGCGACCCCGTGGGATACTGGGGCTGGTGGGGGAGCAGTGGGCCCCGAGGACCACCCCCGAGGGACGACCCGCCCCTGAGTATGTCCAAGACCTCCAAGCCCGTCTGGAGACATGTCGGGCCGCCGCCCGGGAACATCTACGGGAAGCCCAGCAGGCCCAGAAGGCCTACTACGACCGGGGGTCCAAGGCCCGGACATTCCAGGTGGGGGCGAGGGTCCTGGTCCACCACCGGGTCATGGGGCCGGGCCCAGGGGCCCCGTGGCAAGGACCCTACCCCATCACCAAAGTGCGGGGACCCCTGTCGTATGAAGTCCAGTGTGGGCCGAGCCCCCGGCACCGGAAGAGACTGCACGTTAATGACCTAAAAGCCTGGCATGAGGCAGAGGCGCACCAATGCAACCTGTCGCCCGACCCCCTGGAGCTCCCCGCCGGTGAGTTGCCATGGACTCCGAGCGGACACGCCGAAGAGGAGCCCGTCCTGGACCCGGGCCTCCAGGACGACCAGCTGGCGCAGGCAAGGGCGGTGATCCGACAGAACTCAGGCCTTTTCTCCTGCCGGCCGGGCCGGACCACTATGCTGTCTCACCACATACCTACACCCCCGGGGCAAGTGGCAAGTGTCAGGTCCAGTGTATCTGTCAACTGTACTGACTCCATTTTCTAATGCTTTTAGTGTTTAAGTGCTTTCCCCACAGGTGCACCGCTTCCCAGGCAGATTTCTCACCGGAGGAGATTGTTTTGTCTAACACCGTTCCTCCAAGCATTGGCCTTGAGAGAGAGCAACTTCCCAAGACGGAAAGATGTTGTTTTGAGAACTGTGGGGGGAGGCTGGTCCAGATGGGAACTGTTACTCTGTACCTCATGCTTTGCCCTTCATTGGTAACAATGATCGTGTACCATCCTGAGTCTCCTATTCAGGACAGTGGACTATAATGGACCTTTTCTGCAGTAAAGTTTCCTTAATCAAACAATGGACTCCTGTTTGCTTGTGAGGGGGAACCTGTAGGAAGAGCCTTATTTAGCCACAGTCTGACATTTTGTTACCAATCATGCCTGAGTCGGGCCCAGCGGAATCCAAGGTAGTCCCGGACAGGGATCCTTTGTTTGATCCGTATGCGTCTCCCGACAGTCAACCAGCGCAACCCCAAGAACCTCAGGAACCTGTGCCAGCAGGGACCGGAGCGTCGACTACTACCCCGCCTCTCATCGACCTCGGCAGTGAGGGGACAAGGCCGACGGCTGCTGCCCTCCCCTTGATCTCGTTACCCACACCGTCGGAGTGGGGGGCCAGACCCCGAGAAACGAGAGAGCGCCGGGCCAGCGGGCTACATCCACGAGCTTCTATGGATGGGCGCCGAAGCCTAGAGACTGTCCCTGAATTGGACAGCAGCCAACCGTGGCTGTTTTGGAATAGGACGACCGAACAGACGGACGGGGACGCATCCCGCCGCGGCGTTCTGAGTTGGGATTATACGGAACTTGCCCCGTGGAAAGAGCCAACGGAAGTTCCTGAACAAAGTTGGGTGCAGATGCAAAGTCGCACCCTTGCTGTAGATTCAGGCATCTCGGCAGTGACGGGTCTAGCCAAAGGAATTCTAGCAGCGAGATCGCAAGTCGATCAAGGAGACCCCCCGCCTTGGGGGCCGTTTTCCCCGGTGACCGCGACTGAGGGAGGTTCCATGATGGGGCAACCGGGTCCAAGTCGAATACAACAGTTGGAAGCTAAACTGATCGACATGGAGGAAAGTTTGGCACATGCCATTCATCTAATCGCAGCGATGGGGGCAGGAGAGAGACTATCACCTGAAGAAATGGCTGTACAAATAGCTACCCTCCAAAGCGTTATTTCCTATCCGATGGATGTCGCCCCGTGGCAGCCGCCGCCCTCAGGAGAGGAGGAATCCTGTCCTGGGGAACCGGGGGAAACCCCCTCGGAACTTCCAAGACTAGACGAAGTCCCGCCTCGCGGGGATACTCCAGTTGAGGTACCTGGAGAAGCTCCAACGGAACCCCCTAGACCGGACGGAGATCCACCTCCCGGAGATACTCCCGCTGAGGTGCCTAGAGACGGGGAGGAAGGGCCAACCCGTCCGACCGCGTCGCCGGTGATACCCCCTCCCGCTTCTCCAATAACGGTCCGGCCGGATCAGTCAGAAGAGCCTCCGGCTCCTCCAAGGGAGGGAGTGCCACGCCAACAGCCAGAAGTTGTTCCCATTCAGCAAATCCCAAGGGAAGGTCTACCGGCGCCACAGGAACAGCCTCTGCTTCCCAGAGTAACGACGCCGGGAGGGGCAAGCCCGCGCGGCCCACCACCAGTCAGGCCTTCGCCGCTGCGGCCCCTCCCGCTTCGACCGCAATTAATACAGCAACCGATACGTTTGCCTCAGGACCGACCAATATTACCACCTCCTAATCAACCGGCGGGGCCTATACCACTGCGACCCCACCGACCCGCCCCTCAGCGGCCGATCATGACCCAACCGCTACGGCCACCTCCACCTCAACCGCTACTGCCAGCGCCTCCGGTGTTGCCACCACCAGCACGGCCGCAGTTGCTGCCGCCCGCCCGGCCGTTACTACCGCCACCAACCCAACCAAGACCACCACCGCCAACCCAACCGGGGCTGCCGCCACCAGCCCAGCCGGTGTTACCGCCGCCAGCGCAGCCAGCACCGCCGCCACAACCGGGTCCTCAACGACCCCTCCTCGTGCCGCAAAGGCCATTGATGCTTCCGATGGACTTTTACCCAGCACCGGCTCCGAGACAAGACCTTCCTATGGGCTGGGTGAAACTGGAAGCTACTTTTGATGGGGATCCCTCCAAACTGGGATTTTTCCTAGTGCAAGTGGTACAATTCTTCAACCGGTGGGGACACCTCTTTGGTAGCGAGGCCAGCCAAATCGAGCATCTCGGTTCTCGCTTACAAGGTAAAGCAGCGGACTGGTATGTAGGTCTATACAATATTGGGGCCCCAGAACTTAATACTCTCCAGGGGTTGGTGGATGCTATTCGAGCACAATACGAAGACCCCTTAGAGGAAACTAGGGCCCGAACAGAATTGCAAGCCATTAGACAAGGCAGCATGTCGGCAAGAGACTATATTACGAAATTCCGACAACTAGCTGCTAAATGCCCTAGGTGTGAGGAATCCACCAAAATTATCCTGTTCAAGCAAGGGCTAAACCCGAGACTCCTAGATAGAGCCCTTATGCAGGACAATCCTCCTACTCTATTAGGCTGGATCCAACTTGCATGCGAAGTTGAAAATCGCATTTTGGAAGTCCGTTTAGTTGAACAACAACAACAAACGGGACAAAGAAGACCATTAACTCTACAAAAGGGAGGACGGGGCGCTGGATATGCCACCCGTGGAGCGAGAGATGCTAGATGGCAGCAAGGGCTGTGTTTGCAATGCGGACAAGCCGGTCACTTTGCAGCACAATGCCCCCACCGGCCTGTGCAAAGACCTCCACTCCAACTACGGCGTCCAACCCTTGCTCCATTCCCTACACTCCAACGCCCGACTCCAGCTCCACGAGCGAACAGAGGTCGCGGTGCTTCCCAGCGACCAGCCTCAGAAAGGGGGTTGGAGGCGGAAGAAGTCATGGAATACGACCCCGCTTCCCCAAGTGCGGAGGGGAATCCAGAAAGCCCCCTGTCGGGAAACGAAATGGATCTGTCGTGAAAGGGCCCAAACGACAGATCCACCCCAAGCCCGTCCCAACACGGGACCGGCCGCCTGGGTCCATACTATTCCTGCCAGTGACTTTGCTGAAACCGGAGAGGAAGATGCACATTCGTGTACAAGCCCTTATTGACTCGGGCTGTTCAAGAGATACCATAGCCCCAGCCCTAGTCAACGGATTGGTCCTGCCAGTCCGCGAATTGCAGAACCCAGTAATTTTTGAACAAATGGACGGCACTAACATGAACCCTGTTACCACCGAGACCATTCCAGTGGTCACGGGCATGGGCCAACACTGGGAGAAAAGATCTTTCGTCATCAGCTCGACGGCCAAATACCTGTTGATCTTAGGCAGCAAGTGGCTCTGTGATCACAACCCCCACATTAATTGGGCAGAAGGGTGTGTCACCTTTAATCACGCTAACTGTAAAACCCATCGATGGGACCAAAATTGGGGTAATGATCCCTCCCACACCGAAAAAGCTCTTCTCACCCGGGAGGACATAAAACAAATACCCGAATATTATTGGCCGTTCTTGAACGCTTTCTCCGAAAAGGAAGCAGATACCTTGCCCCCGCACAGAAGAACCGACTGCGCGGTAGAGATATTACCCGGGGCCTCCCTGCCCAAAGGCCGACTCTACCCTATGAATCCCCGTGAACGGGAAGAGCTCCGGAATTTCATCGACACCAATCTCCAAAGGGGGTTCATCCGCCCAGCCAATAGCCCCCATGCGGCTCCAGTCCTCTTCGTGAAGAAAAAAGATGGGGGACTCCGGCTATGCACGGACTTTAGGGGACTTAATGCTGTGTCAACCAACAACGCCTATCCCATCCCGCTCATCCGAGACCTCCTCAACGTCGTGGCCCAAGGTAAGATCTTTACGAAATTAGATTTGAAAGATGCTTACTTCCACGTTCGTATAAAGGCAGGGGATGAATGGAAGACAGCGTTTAATACGCCCCTCGGACAGTTTGAATACTTAGTTATGCCGTTTGGTTTAGCGGGAGCCCCTTCAGTTTTTATGTCCATGATAAATGAAGTATTACATGAATTCCTCTATAAAGGAGTTGTGGTGTACCTTGATGACGTATTAATTTACTCAGACACCGAGGAGGACCACATTCAACTAGTTCAAAAGGTTCTGGCTGTATTAATGAAAAATAAACTGCCCATCAAGCTATCCAAATGCGAATTTCATAAAACCGAGCTCACCTACCTCGGTTACTGTATTTCCTCGGAGGGTTTGAAGATGGATCCATCTAAAATACAAGCGATCCAAGAATGGCAAACTCCCACTACCCGCAAGGAATTACAGTCCTTCCTGGGTTTTGCCAACTTTTACAGAGACTTTATTGCAAACTTCGCACAAATCATGCTCCCCCTAACAGACCTATTAAGAACCAAGGATAAAGGGGACCAAGCAAAGAAACCCTCCTCCAAAATACAATGGACATCCAATTGCCAAACAGCCTTTGAATGCCTAAAACAGCAATTCGTTACAGAACCCGTCCTCTCCCACCCCAATGAAAACTGTCCTTTCATAGTGCAAGTCGATGCCAGCGATACAGCCATTGGAGCGGTTTTATTGCAGAAGGGGGAGGATGAAAGGCTACGGCCTTGTGCATTCCTTTCAAGAAAGTTCTCTGAGGCTGAGAGGAATTGGAATGTATGGGAGAAGGAAGCCTTTGCTGTCAAAGCAGCCCTCACTAACTGGCGACATTGGCTAGAAGGGGCAAGGCACCCTTTCGAGGTGTGGACTGATCATAAAAATCTGGAGGCCCTTCGAAGCCCCCGCAGACTGAATGCCAAACAATTACGATGGGCAGAATTCTTTTCCAAATTCAATTTCACTTTAAATGACCTCCCGGGCAAAACTAATTTTCTTGCCGACGCCCTATCGCGCATGCCCCAACACAAAAGCAAAAGGGAGGAGACTATAGACACTGTCTTCTCACCCACGCAACTAGGAGGCGTGGTGACTACCCGCAGCCGAGCGAACCAGCCCCTCCCGCACAGCCAAGACTGGAAAACGAAACTTAAAGCTGAAGTGGAGAAGGAGGGGGATAAAGCGCCCAAAACTAAACTGATTCAATCCCCACAGGGGGACTGGCTGGCCGGGACCAAATTCTATGTCCCCGGCAACCTCCGACGGGAGGTCTTGCAGCGATGTCACGATGCCCCCACGGCCGGTCATTATGGGTATCTGAAAACGTTACATCTGGTTCAACGACAATTCTGGTGGCCGGGCATGCGCAAAGACATTTCCCAATATGTTAGTTCCTGCCCCATTTGCCTCAGCGCCAAAACTCGAAAAGGAAAACCTCCGGGCCTCCTACAGCCGTTAGAAACACCTAACCGACCTTGGGAAATAATCTCCATGGATTTTATCACTGATTTGCCCAATTCAAAAGGACATAATTGCATTTTAGTAGTGGTAGATCTGTTTTCCAAGCAAGCACATTTTATTCCGTGTACTGCTGTACCCACCGCGCGGAAATTGGCGGATTTATTCTTAAAACACATCGTAAAATTACATTCTTTTCCGTCCAAGGTGATTTCGGATCGCGGCAGACAGTTCGTTGCCAACTTCTGGCGGGAGCTTTTGCGAATGTTGAATATTGAACAAGGAATCAGCTCAAGCCACCACCCACAAACCGACGGGCAATCCGAAAAAACTAATCAAATTTTAGAGCAGTTCCTTCGTTGTTATATTAATTTCCAACAAGATAACTGGGTGGATCTTCTCCCTCTCGCAGAATTCTCATACAACAACAGTGTGCATGCTTCCACGGGAGAGGCTCCTTTCAAGATTGTATATGGAGCTCACTTCAACCCTTTCCCGCTGGACGCTCCCCCTCTCCATTCCTCTAGCTCGCCGGACGCATCTTCATGGTGGGGGGAGGCCGCTCAACAATGGACTCTTATCAAAAAGCACCTCGAGAAAGCCAAACAGGATTACAAAAAGTACGCAGATCGCCATCGTGCGGCCGATTGGGATTTACAACCTGGGGATCATGTTTATATTTCCACCAAGAATCTAAAACTAGCCCAGACCAGCCGAAAACTAGCGCTAAAGTTCCTTGGACCTTTTCCTGTGCGCAAGGTAATCAACAAAGTGACTGTTGCAGTAGATTTGCCCAAGAATTTGCGCCATGTTCATGATACGTTCCATGTCAGTCTCTTAAAGAAAGCTCCAACCGACAACAACTGGCATGTCAAAGCTCCGCCCATTCCTACTCTAATAGACGACCAAGTACACTATGAGGTGCAACAAATTCTGGACTCGAAGTTCAAACATAAACAGCTGTTTTACCTCATTAGGTGGAAGGACTTTGATTCTGGTTATGATGAATGGGTGAACTCCGTGCATGTTCATGCTCCTAGGTTAACCAAGGCTTTTCATACTCGTTACCCATATAAACCAGGGGGGGATCTATTTTAAGGGGGGCAGAATGTCAGGTCCAGTGTATCTGTCAACTGTACTGACTCCATTTTCTAATGCTTTTAGTGTTTAAGTGCTTTCCCCACAGGTGCACCGCTTCCCAGGCAGATTTCTCACCGGAGGAGATTGTTTTGTCTAACACCGTTCCACCAAGCATTGGCCTTGAGAGAGAGCAACTTCCCAAGACGGAAAGATGTTGTTTTGAGAACTGTGGGGGGAGGCTGGTCCAGATGGGAACTGTTACTCTGTACCTCATGCTTTGCCCTTCATTGGTAACAATGATCGTGTACCATCCTGAGTCTCCTATTCAGGACAGTGGACTATAATGGACCTTTTCTGCAGTAAAGTTTCCTTAATCAAACAATGGACTCCTGTTTGCTTGTGAGGGGGAACCTGTAGGAAGAGCCTTATTTAGCCACAGTCTGACAGCAAGGACCCCCTGGAGGCCACTCCCTCTAAAGCGGTGGGAGGTCGTGGCCAAGGAAGTGGAGGACATGCTCCGCCTCGACGTCATCGAGCCCTCTCGTAGTGCGTGGCGGAGCTAGTGGGGAAACCGGACGGCTCCGTCCGCTTCTGCGTGGACTACCGGCAGGTCAACGCCATCGCCACCTTCGATGCCTACCCCATGCCCCGGGCCGATGTACTAATCGACCAACTCGGAACGGCACGCTACCTGTCAGCCCTGGACCTCACAAAGGGGTATTGGCAAATACCCATGGCACCAGAGGACCGGGAGAAAACGGCCTTCGCGACCCCCCAAGGCCTGTTCCAATTCAAGGTCATGCCCTTCGGTCTGCATGGGGCCGCCGCCACCTTTCAACGCCTCGTGGACCAGGTGCTGGCCCACTGCCAGGGATTCGCCTGAGCCTATATAGATGACATCATCATCTTTAGCCCGGACTGGACATCGCATCTACAGCACCTGAGTACGGTCCTAGCCGCCCTAGCCGGGGCAGGCCTGCGAGTCAACCCCCGCAAGAGCCAGATCGGGTTCCAGGAGCTCACATACCTTGGTTTCCAGGTGGGCCACGGGGTCCTGCGCCCCGTGCCCGACAAGGTCACTACGCTGGAGCAGAACCCCCGCCCTCGAACCAAGCGCCAGATGCGGCGCTTCTTAGGGCTGGTGGGCTACTACAGCAAATTCATACCCCACTTCGCCAGCCAGGCCAGCCCGCTTTCCAACTGCTTGCGTAAGGACCAACCGGCTACCATCCACTGGGACCCCGACCGGCTCCGTGCCTTTGAAGCCCTGCGCCGGGCCCTGTCGGGAGCCCCCGTACTGCGGAACCTGGACTTTGAACAACCTTTTCTCGTCCATACGGACGCCTCCGACGTGGGGCTGGGGGCGGTACTCTCTCAGGAAGTCGACGGTCAGGAGCACCCCGTGTTGTTTATCAGCCGGAAGCTGCAACCCGCGGAGGTCAAGTACGCCACCGTAGAGAAAGAGGCCCTGGCGGTGAAGTGGGCCGTGGGGGCACTTCAGTTTTACCTTGCCAACAACCCCTTCACCCTGATCACGGACCACGCCCCTCTGCTATGGATGGCCCGCATGAAGGACCACAACCCACGGGTTCTCAGATGGTACCTCTCTCTACTCCCTTTCAGCTTCCAGTTCCGACACCGTCCGGGACGGCTCCATGTGAATGCGGACTACATGTCGCGAATCCCGGAACACTCCACGGACCAGGAGGCTCCCGGCCCCAGGGGGGGCGTGTCCGGGGTGGGCCCCTCCCCCCCAGACTGGACCCGACCCCCCACCCCGACGGCCCCCCCGGGAGCGGCGGGCGGAGGAGGGCAGCACCGGCGCCGCCGCGGCCGCCCTGGGAGGCAGCCCCGGGGCGAGCGCGGCCAAACGCTGGGAGGGGGAAAGCCCGGGTGGGGCAGGCGGAAGGAGGGATGCCCAGCGAGCCATCCCCGCTCTGGGTTGGCTGGATGGCTCCTGGGAGGGCTCCCCGGTCTGAAGCGGCACTGGGGATTGGTGAGGGATGGTGGAGGGAAAGAGCAGGCACCAGGGAGAGGGCATGGGGGGAAGGGGTGATGGAAGGACGGGGGAACCAACCGGGTGGGAGTAGCCAGGTGTCAGCCACCAGGGCAGATGAGCCAGGGGAGGGGGTTGGTGGAAAGCCAGGGGGCAGAGCCAGGAGGGACTATAAGAGGGGAGCTCCCAGTGACGCCGAGGAGGAGAAGGCTGGTTGGAAGGTTGGTCACAGAGAGAGAGAGAGCGGATTCCAGAACGCCGGATAGGAGGCAGACCTTGGTGCTTGAACCACTGCCCCTATCCAGTCTGAGGCAGAGGGAGCACCTTCAACCTCCCCCTGGTGGTCACCCACGGGACGGCAGGACGCGGGGAAGGCGCGGCCGGCGGGGCGGGGCCTCACAGTCACTAATATTTTACTTGTCACATGGAGCAAGTTTAGGGTTGCCAACCTTCAGGTAGGGCAGGGAGATCTCCCAGCTAAAGAGATCAGTCCCCCTGGAGAAAATAGCTGCTTTGGGGGGTGATCTCTATGGCACTCTATCCTGCTGAGGTCCCTCCCTCCCAAACCTTACCTCTCCCAAGTGCCACTCCCAAATTTCCAAGAATTTCTAGACCCAGAGTTGGCAACCCTACACACAGAAGCATTATTTTCCTTACGTTTCAAACAAAAAGACAAAATCAAGTTCATAACCTGAATACTCCAGTATAAAACCTGATGGAACTCTTCAATTTTGCCATTTTGTATTATTATATTAGGCTTGCCAAAACTAACTCAATTGCAAATTTGTTGATGTTATGGTGTTAGAGGAGAGGTTTTGAACACCATGGACCATCAAAAAGACAAATAAGTGGGTTCTAGATCAAATCAAGCTCTAATTCTCCCTAGAAGCTAAAATGACAAAACTTACTCATCGGAAAAGACAACAATCCTAGGAAAAGTTGAAGGCCATAGGAAAAGAGGGAGACCCAACATGGGATGGATTGAATCAATAAGGGAAGCCAATGGACCCAATTCAGCGTGTTTGGGGCCCAAATCAACCCGCTGCAAAGTCTGCATGAACTCCCAGGCCTGCACAATGATGTCACTTCCCAGAAGTGAGATTATTGCATCACCCCGGGAGCACGTGCATTGCTTTGGGACAAAAGGAGTGACAAAAGAGCAACAAAAAGGTGAGTGCTGGTCCTCCCTCTCCTACCAGGAGGGTAAGGGAAGCTGGCAATCCAAATCCCTACTGATCTTCCTCCTTAAACTCTACACTCTCTAGCTTCTACTCCCAAAACTCCAGAGCTGGCAACCCAAAACTGTTACTTTAAAAATAAATTCTGATGAGATGTGCTCCTGAAAAGAGCTTGTATGAGCGTACAGCTTTTACAGAAGCTTGGATGACCTGCACAGCTGTCTAAAGATCTGAATATTTAAAAAGACACATTTAAGAAAAGGAGGGCTGTATAAACAAGGATGAATATAAACAAACTGCCTGTCCTTCTAGAGAGAGTGTTAGAAAGGCTAAAGCTCAACATGAGCTTAATAATAATAATATTTGATTTATATACCACTGTTCAGGATGACTTAACACCCATTCAGCATGGTTTACAAAGTATGCCATTATTATCTCCACAACAATAATCACCCTGTGCAGTGGGTGGGGCTGAGAGAGCTCCTAGAAGCTGTGACTGACCCAAGGTCACCCAGCTGGCTTCAGGAGGAGGAGTGGGGAATCAAACCCAGTTCTCCAGATTAGAGTCCCGCGCTCTTACTGTTAGGATTTGTAACAGGTTGACAGATTGCACCCAAAGACTGCTTGTAAATGGTTTCTCATCTTCTTAGAGAGGAGTGACAAGTGGAGTGCCTCAGGGATCTGTCCTGGGACCTGTGTTGTTCAACATCTTTATAAATGACTTAGATGACGGAATAGAGAGGATGCTCATTAAATCTGAAGATGATACTAAATTGAGAGGGGTTGCAAACACATTAGAAGACAGAAGCAAGATTCAAGGTGATCTTAACAGGCTGGAAAACCAGGCTAAAACTAGCAAAATGAATTTCAACAGAGATAAAAGTAAAGATCTGCACTGAGGCAGAAAAAATCAAAGGCATACTTATAGGATGGGGGAAGAATCATCTTGGCAGTAGTGCATGTGAAAAAGATCTAGAGGTCTTAATAGAGCATACACTGAACATAAGTTAGCAATGTGATGCAGTAGGTAAAATGGCAAATGCAATTTTGGGCTCTATCAACAGAAGTAGTATCCAGATCACATGAAGTCATTGGAACAAGCTGGGACGTGTCCAGAGGAAGGTAACAAAGATGGTGAGGAGTCTGGAGTTCAAGTCCTATGAGGAAAGGTTGAAGGAGGTCAGTAATATGTTTAGCCTGGAGAGGAGGCAATTAACAAGTGATATGATAGCTCTCTTTGAGTATTTGAAAGACTGTCACATAGAGGAAAGAGCAGAGTTATTTTCAGTTGCCTCAGAGGATTGGATCAGATACAATAGGTTAAAATTAAAGCAAAAAACTTTTCAGCGAAACAATAGGAAAAACTTCCTGACAGATCAGTTCCTCATTGGAACAGGCTTCCTGGTGGGCTCTCCTTCCTTGAAGGTATTTCAGAAGAGTGTAGATGGTCACCTGACAGATATGATGATTCTCTGACTTAATATGAGTGTGCACAGATCAGGAGAGGGAGTGCATGAAAAGATGAGCTGGTACTTGGCTCTCATGGCCCTTTCTTACATGCCTAGGATAATGCTGATCACCACTTCGGGGTCAGGAAGGAATTTCCTCCAGGCCAGATTAGCCAGGGAACCTGGAGGTTTTTTGCCTTCCTCTGGGCATAGAGCAGGGGTGACTGGGGGAAGTGAGGTGGGGAAGATAGCTGTGAATTTCCTTCATTGTGCAGTGGACTGAACTAGATGATCCTTGTGATCCCTTCCAGCTCTATGTTCCTATGTTTCCAAGTAAAAACTGGGTTAAACATACAGTAAAGGTAAATATTCACAAATATGGGGAGTTTCAGCAATAAACTCATCACAAACAATAGATTGGATGGATCTAAAGACTTCTTGAGGTGGAGAGCCCTTTCACTTGAACAGAAAGGGTAGGGTTAGTTTTATCCAATTCCCCTTCCCCATGCAGACCTCAAAATCTCACCTCACAATGTACCGGAGGGTTTCTCGAACTTGAAAGACTACTTTTTGAGGAGCCCAGGAGATGCATTGGAAAGGGGAAGATGAAAGATCCATTCCACGATTGAGTTCTGTTTATGAGAATCACAGTTCTCTTCATCATGCATCTGAAGAAGAGAACTGTGATTCTTGAAAGCTTATGCTACAGTAATGTTGGTTAGTCTTAAAGGTGCTACTGGACTCTTTTCTATTTTGCTACTACAGACTAACATGGCTAACTCCTCTGGATCTATGATTAAGACAAGGAAAACTCCTCAAGCCAGGCCAGAGTGTTTCTTACATCATCCCTACTTCGCTGTTACCATGCACAGATTTCAGGGCATAATCACACAGTTTACTTTGTAAGAGCCTTTGCTAAAAAGCTCCAGGATAATAAGTATCAGCTGCAGCAATGAATGCAATGAAGCATGCTTGGGAAAGGAACCACTTGAAATAGCATCATGTATCAGCCTTTTAGCTCCATTATTCTACAGGGTGTGCAGATGGTGATTTGCTTACTGCTTATTTCCTATGATTCCCATTTCAAGCTGAGTGTCTTTCTCGTTTGTATCATTTAAACTCAGAAGAGCCATATTTACATTTCATATTTCTCATGCTTACAAGTAAGAAAGTGAAAAATGGAGAGTGGAAATACAATTCTTGAGATACCGAGAATGAACTCCTGGGGCACAGAAATTTGGTCCCCAGCATTAGGAAAATAACCCAATAACGTAAAATTCAATCATTCCTTTCACAATCAATTGTCAAGCAAACTGTCATAATTAAGAATGGCAAGTTCATTTTCTAATTGGTCTTCAGATACATATTCTTGCCAGTGTAAAACTAACTTTTACCACTCAAAGACATGATTTTCCTGCAATTAGTTCTTTAAAAATAAATATGGCTTTTTGAAACAGGCTTGCATAACAGTTTCGGTCTTCAACTTTTCATGGTGGGTTTTGAAGGTTTGTTTATATTATGCACAAAGTTTGAGCCACACACTTAAACACTCAGACTGGTTAACTTTTTATCAAACGTTCAAACTCCTTTTGCAGATGTCTCCCTCCCTTGTCCACTCAACCTACCTGACTGGAAAAAAATGTGCTTATAAAAGAGTTGCTTTCCTTGGTTATCAAGAACCTACTTGGGTGGTGAGGCAGTGGGAGCATCTTACTTGTATTCCAGTCTTTTCTTTTGCTTGCCTGACTCCTGAAATGTAGCTTGTTTGTGTAATTGAGTGTTATAAATCGGATCACAAATACTTTGTACATTTTTACTCTTGGGAATTGTTGCTTGATTCAATATGTTTTGGCATGTACCGATATGGTAAATGCTACTGATTCAAGACTGCTGTAAAATGGGGAAGTGCAAAAGGAGCACATAAACATGAAACACAGCTGATTTTAAATGATGTACAACCTGCTCATCATGATCCTGAGGCATAAATAATCCAAGCAAGTCCGTAAATTGTGACCATGTGCCAACAGCTGCTACCCAGCCAGCTACCATGCTGAACACTATTAACTACACAGATGAAAAACTACCCAAAATACTGCTTGTTTTGAATTGCAAACAAATCTGCAATCATATGGAGTGTTCATATGAAAGGAAGATGAGCTTTGCAATCAGGTTAAGTTCAATTTTTGAAAGTGTTATTTGCAAAAATCAAATGAGCTAATTGAATTTGGAAGAAGTGATAAATTGATTGCCCAAAATGGATAGTATTGATTCCAATATTAGGAATATATAAAGCTGCCTTATTCTGAGTCAGACCATTGAACTCAAGCTGTCTATTCTGACTTGCATAAGGTCTTCACAAGCTCATGTAAAGAAAGCTCTTTCCTGAAATACTCTTGAATATGGTGGTGTTATATACCTGAAAATTGTATTTCAAATGCTACAGACTTTCTGAGGAATATTAAAGCTGGTGGTGTGGGTGGGAGCGTTTGGAAGCTGCTCCTGCAGTTTAAGTTGATTTTGGTTGCCTCTACATCTATACACAGTGCATGAATTGAAGGGCTGTTATACGATTACTACTTTGCCATCTATCACCTATTATTCCATTAAGTTGTATCCTACTGAATGGAATATCTTGGGAATGATCTTGAGTCTGATTAAGGAGTGAATAAAGAGAGTTTATTCAGGAACTACAACTTTGACAGAAAGGAGAGAAACAGAATAGATACTAACTACCTCAGTAAACAGGAAGGAGGGAACTTCCAGGAAGATGCAGGAAGCAGGAAATAGCCTAAGGATACCAATCTGGAGACATGCAGAAAGGACAGAAGAGAGGAGGGAAAAAGGATCCCAGTCTGCCAACTATCTAACTGTCAGACGTGCTGCCCCTTGCAGGTATTCTGTGTCTTCTGCCTTCTCTGTACACAAGACGTTGTATTTCCAACACAAACTGAGTGAACTGAAGGGCTCTCGGAACAGTGGAACCTCTCAGATGCTTATACTCTATACCTGATGTGGTGACTGCTTACAGGAGGTGTGCTACATACCCGGGATGAGTACATACCTGGGACGAGTACATACCACACGAGACAAAATACACTCAAATTACACGGGTAATTTGAGTGTATTTTGTAATTCGAGTGTATTTGAGTGCAATTCGAGAGTAATTCAAGTGTATTTCATCTCATGTGGTTTGACTCTCAGTCTCATGCCACAGTAGACCCAGATGCTGCCTGCTGTTTACCATTACTTGCCAGGTGCCGGAAATTCCCCAGGCTGCCTTGGTGGCTTTGGGGCTTGGAGGGCCAATGACTGTGAGGCTTGTTGGCTGGCTGGAGGGTTGTCCTGAGAGCATGTATGAGTGGTTGCAGAAAAGAGCTGGCCTCTTTGGAGGTGTTGTGGCCTGGTGGAGCTCATTGGAGGCTGCTGGTACTGTTGGGTGCCTCTGGGGGCCCCTGGAGATACCAATGCCACTGGCCTTATTATGTTCAGGTCAGGGAATTCATCTGTCAGATTGTTGCAAGTGGAAGCTTCTAGTGATTGTTGGGACTAGTAGGGCACTGCCTTGTTGTTATTAAAGGTGGGCATGAACCGGGGGGGGGGGGAAACGAACCATGTAGTTCGTGCTTTGTCCCATTTCACGAACCATGGACTTTCACGAACTTGCCCCAGTTCGTGAACCGATTCTTGGTTTGTGGGGTTGAAATATCCCTTTCTGTGCTGCTGTGAAGCAGCATGGAAAGGGGCATTTCACACACACACCCAACCGGCTTGGTTCAGTTGCTTGGCAGAGAGATCCCCCGACAAACAGCTGATCAGGGGGTGAAATGCCCCTTTCTGTGTTGCTTCACAGCAGCAAGGAAAGGGGCATTTCACCCCCGATTGGCTTGGATAAGCTGCTTGTCGGGGAGATCCCTGACAAGCAACTGATTCAGGGGTTTAAATGCCCCTTTCTGTGCTGCTTCGCAGCAGCAGGAAAGGGGGCATTCCCCCCACCGACTTGGCTCAGCTGCTTGTTGGGGGAATCCCTGACATGCAGCTGATCGGGGGGGGGGAGGTTAAATGTCCCTATCTGTGCTGCTTCGCAGCGGCAGGGAAAGAGGTATTGGGCTTTTATATGAAACAAACAAACTGGCAAACCAGTTTGTGGAAGTTTGTGGAAAACAGGCTTCCACGAATCACTGGTTTGCGAAGCACGAACCTGCCTAGTTCATTATTTCATCTTGCAGTTCGTGCCCATCTCTAGTTGTTATCCTCTCCTATTATGTTCTTGGATGTATGCATCTGCGTTATACATTGTGTATGCTTGGTCGGTTGCTGGACAATTTTATTGCTCTGCTGATTGGTTTCTGATTGGCTTCTTTAATGTTAATTATGAATCTGGCCTGGGTTGTCTAGGCTAGAGACAGAGTGGGATGCTTGTGGCATACACATAAGTTGTAGAGGGAAAGTAGGTATTTGAGTGTGTGGTGTATTTAAAGGAATTACTATGGGTTCACACCATGGGTTATGGGGTGACAATTACTGGTGAGGAGGCTGGCATAGAGTTGGGGGATCCCAGTATTCCAAGGGACGGGGGAGGTATGATGATGGGGCAAGGTCTAGAAATGGAAGGGCATGGAGATATGGTATGACTTGATGCCCTTCCAACCTGTGCCCTATCCCAAGGTATGTTGGTTGTGGAGCTAGGAAAATTAGCCCTGATATTGTGTAATGCCATGTCCATAAATAATAAGATGAGGACTCTGCATGAGTTATTTGCAGTGAATAATATGGACCTGGCATGTGAGACTGAGACCTGGTTGAGGGAGGGCAAGACAGTTGCCTCGAAGGATCTCTCTCTCTCTCATTCTCTCTCTCTCTCTCTCTCACACACACACACACACAGGGATTTTTTTTGGTCCTTCATTAATCCTGGACAAGTGGCCAGGGGGAGGGGCAGTGTTGCTCATTTGAGAGTCTTTCTCCTTCAGGCTGCTCCCCACCCCAAAGATTGCTGGCATTGATTCTGTCGGCCTGGCATGAGATGCTGAAGAGAATTTAGCTATCTGTCTGGTGTACTGACTGCCTTGCACATCCTACCCCGTTGAACCTGCTGAAGGTGGTGGCCAACTGGGCCTTGGAGTATCCCAAGTTCTTGGTACTGGGGAATTTTAATGTCCATGCCAGGATGCTGCCTCCTCTCAGGCTGCAGAACTCGTGTCATCCATGGCAGCACTGGGACACTCTAAATTTGTATCAGTGCCCATGCATCAAGCGGACCACACAGTGAATTTGATCTTTGGGATGGAGATTTAGGTGGACCTGGACATAGTTGAAGTGGTGCTGTGGTTGGACCACTTCATCCTGAAGGCTTGTCTGGACACACCAGTGCCCCCCCTCCCCGGTATGAACGGCGAACGCATTTTTGCTCATCCATGGAGTGATGGATCCTATTGGTTTCCAGAAAGCTCTGTGGGATCCAATGCCCCTTAGCAGTTTGTTGGATACACTGGTGGAGGACTGGCATGTCTGTCTCTTTAAAGCCATCAACAAAATTTCTCCCCATCGCCTTCTTTGCTCCCATGCCTGGTTAGCTCCCTGGTATACTAAGGAGCTGCGACGGATGAAATGGGAGCTGAGATGGCTTGAATGAGTATGGCGGTGAGGTCGAGATGAAGAGGCAATAACATCTTATAGGACGCTTATGAAAGCCTGTGAGATGGCAGTGAAAGTGACTAAGAAGGAGTTCTAGACAACTTACATTGCATCTGCAAGCTCACACCCAGCACAATTATTTAGCATAGTTCAGTCCTTGATCTCCCTCTCGCAGGGAGTTTGCTACATTATGAATTCACCAAATTGTGAATTTGAATATTAGATGTGGCTTTGGGGAGTTATTTTGAGAGTAAGATTGTGCTGCTGCGACCTGCTGGCCACGGTTCATACAGTAATGGAACTGGAGGCCCTTTGTCTGTCTTCCGGTCCTGTATTAGATCAATTCAGTCCGCTCTCCCAGGATGAGGTTGACAGGATCCTGTGATCAATGAGGCCCACTGCCTGCCCCTTGGACCCTTGTCTGTCATGGCTGATGGGCTCCAGGCTCCATTGGAGGCCATCTGGTGTGGAATTTCAGGTTGGGTTGTCATCTGTAAGCTGATGTCCCCCAACTTTATCTATTGATGGACGGCCAACCAGATCCATTCCGGATAATTTTCCAGGGCTCTGGAGACCATGACTGGGTGGTTGAAACAGAGTCAACTGAAGCTGAACCCTGTGAAGACAGAGGTCCTGCATCTGGGCCACAGGCTGTCAGGTTTGGGGATCTGGATCCCAGACCTCGATGGGGTTGCTACTTGACCCAGCATCAACGGTCCATGACTTGTGACTTAGCAACAGTGATACATGCAACGGTCACCTCCAGGATGGACTATTGTAATTTTCTTTATGCTGGGCTTCCCTAGGGCCTGCTCTGGAGGTTACAATTGGTCCAGAATGCAGCAGTACGTGTTTTGACTGGATCTCCATTCCAGTCCCAAATTACACCTGTCCTGCACCATCTGCACTGGCTTCCAGTGGAGTTCTGAGTCATGTTTTAGGTTCTGGTCTTAACCTTCAAGGCCCTTAGATGACTGGGACTGACATAGCTGTGGGACCATCTCTCACCCTATATTCCCTGGAGGTTGTTCTAGTCAGCAGATAAACAGCTATGGGTGATCCCTTGCCCCAAGGAGGTTTGCCTTGCCTCAACCAGGGCCAGGGCTTTTTCAGTCCTGACACTTACCTGGTGGAGATGTTACACCAGGCTTATTGTGGTTGAGGCAGGCGGATCACCCAACTGGCCCCACCCACTGGGGGGGAATATGTGCCCCAGAACCTGTATTTATTACATCCTGACCTACTGACCCAGATGATGTCTAAGATGTGGGATGCAATGTGAGCTGCTGTAGAATGTTTTTAGTACAATATTTATATGATTGCTACCAGTATTTTATTATAATGTAGTCATTATGATGTTTATCCATTCTGAGCCCACTTGTGGGGAGAGTGGACTATAAATTGAATAAATCAATCAAACAAACAAATGGTTAGTGCATTCTGATAGTCCTTGTAATGTGTATCTTTAATTTTCTTTTTCTTTTAACTTTAGTTCCACCTCCACCTTTTCTTTCTGTACCACTTTATCAGCTTGCAAAATAAAATATATACATAAAAAAAAAATCTTTTTCCTAACTAGGGTTGCAAGATCCTCACACTCTCCCAGTGGGAGGGAGGAACCAGTAGTCACTGGCACAATGATCTTTTTGCACATGCAAAATGTGTGCAGACTCCCGGTGCCGACATGATGGCATCACTTCCGGAAGTGACATCATCTCATATTGCATGGGAATGCTCCCAAGCTTTGTAATTGTGTCCCACTGGGAATATACCCACCACACGCTTGCCCAGGGTTACTTGCCAGTGACATGCAATCACTGGGCAGCTTACAACCTCCTGCTGGTTGCCAGCGATCAATGGGCAATAGGGCAATGCACTGGGAGTTTGCCCGCCACTGACTGGCACCTGGGAATCCTATTCCAAACACCTACTATCTAAAATCCATTTATCACATTGAAACTAGGACATTTTGTCTACAAAGTTCTCTTCTACCAGATCCTTCCTTAAAGAATATTAAAAAATCTAAGTCAAGTCTTTAAGTACAAGCAAGATCAGTTGAGGCTAGGAAGGGAAGAAGCATCTCCTAGAAGTATTGCCATATGCACATTTCCTAAATATGTTATTTTTTGTGTGTCTCCAACAGTGTCTAAGAAGATTCCAGAATATGTGCCATATTCAATAACGGAGCATTTCAAGCTTCCATTAGATTTATCCTTTATGGGGAATTTAGGGAAGAACTGGAGAAAATGGAATCATAATTAAAACTGTATTTAGCAGTCATCATGTTTGAAGAACTGTCCTCTAAATATCCCCCAGGTTTCAGAGAGATTGAACCTTGGGGAGACATTTTATGCCCCCCCCCCCAAAGAAGGTGTCCTCAGCCACCCCATTTGTTCCTATTGCTGGGGGGAAATTACAGCAACTGGAGAAACACATAGATCATGCCTTCCCCAGGATTCAATCTCCCTGAAACTTGGGGGGTCTTTAGAGGACAGTTAGGAGTAAGTCCCATGCAAATTCTGTCAATTTTGTTTGCAAAATGCCACCCCAGCTCCCTAGATGGCTCCTTTAGTTTTCCCCATAGGGAATAATGGAGATTGGAGGCGGCTGGAGGCACTTTCTTTGGGGGCCCATAAAATGGCCCCTTGAAATCCAATTTTCATGAAACTTGGGAAGACTTTAGAGAACAGCTAGTAGTAGGTATCCCGCAAATTTGGTAAAATTCAGTACTAAAATGCCCCCTGACTCCCAGAAATTCCCAAATTGCATTTCCCATTGGAAACAATGGCCAATTTTTCCCAATTTGCTCTGTATTGCTGAGCTGAGCTGAAGAATCAGTACCCCCTACGCCATCCTTTTCAGGTTCATGTATCAGGCATGTTTCTGAACTTTTGCTCAGATGCTTAATCGTTACCATGATCTTTCTTCCCACCTCCTCCTTATCCTGATCGAAGATGCTGCATGAAGAGGAAGAGGAGGAAGTTAAGGGGGAGGAGGATACAGGAAGGAGTGGGGAGGAGCCAGCAACAACTAAAAAATGGGAGAATTTAAAACATGCCAGATTTAAGGGCAAAAAGAGCGGAAGAGGGAAGCGGAAGCTGCCCAAAATTGATGCTCTGCAATGGCGCTTCACTGATTATGACCATGAACACTTGCAACCACAACTACACCAGTTACCCAACACCAGGGGTCATTGCCTAGAAAAAGAACTGCAGGAACCCATTAGCATATCTCATTAGCATATGCCACACCCCCTGACATCACCGGAAGTGTGTCAGAAGGCACCATCCACCCCTCAGGCCCCTTTCCCCCAAAATCTCCAGGTATTTCCTTAAAGCAGAATGAACTCAAAGCAGTTTACCCTCTGGAGAACCAGTCCTGCTTGCTTGCACGCACGCACACACGCACTCTCTCTCACAAGTCACAAATGAAAATAAATCAGCAGAATGAATTCAAAGCAGCTTACCCTCCTTTGGAGTCCAGCTCCACCCGGCTTGTACTCACTCACTCATTTTCTCTCCCCCCCTCCCCGGTCACAAATGAAAATAAAGCAAGCAGCAGAGTGGAATGAATTCTAAGCAGCTTAAGTTCCTTTGGAGCTCAGCCCCACTTGGCTTGCACTCATTCACTCATTTCCTCTCTCTCTCCCACCCTCTCACGAATCACAAATGAAAATAAAGCAAGCAGTGGAGCAGAATGCATTCTAAGCAGCTTACATTCCTTTGGAGCCCAGCCCCACTCGGCTTGCACTCCATTCACTCATTTTCTCTCCCCCCCGCCACTCACGAGTCACAAATGAAAATAAAGCAAGCAGCAGAGCAGAATGAATTCTAAGCAGCTTACGTTCCTTTGGAGCCCAGCCCAACTCAAATTGCACTAATTCACTCATTTTCTTTCTCTTTCTCTCCCTCAAGTCACAAATGAAAATAAAGCAGCAGAGCCTGCTGCTAAAGACGAGGACAGCCAGGAGGAAAAGGAATCACGTGGCCAGGGCCAAAACCCACGTGACCTCTTTTCAGAGCTACCGGAACGCCATTCTGGCGCATTCCGCCTCCAAATAAGCCCTGCCCAACATGTACACAGACTAGGGCTACAGGACACATGATCACTAGGGGTAAAATGGACATGGGCAGGTAGGAAAAGACATGATTTTAGACACTTGCATAGCCTCATATAATTCGTCTCGTCTAGTTCAGCAGTCAGTGAACATCAATCAGAGATCAGGAATCAGGTGGCTCCCATGGTTTCCCATTATGTAGAAAGATCACACAAGGAAACAGAAATGAAATTTACCATACTGTATAGATCTAAGGAGAGAGACTCAGAATTGGCTATGAGAGATTTACAGAGGAAAGAAACCTTCTGGACACACAAGCTCAAATGTATGGTCCCCGAGGGTTTAAATATCAACAATGATTTCTCTTGCTTTTGGGGCTGAGTCATCACTGACAAGATGTCAGTTTCTTTAAGGCAGGGATCTCCATATGGAGGACAGGTGAGAATGATACTATTATAATGAACCTGAGAGATTTTACTATACACTCAGTGCTACGCTGGAAAAGAAAAAAACCACGTTTGTATGCTCGAAAGACATTTTTGGATACAGTGAGTATATTATATGTGTATTGAAGGATGTTATTTTGTATATTATGGAATTAGGATATAAACTTTATTGTACATGTTACTGTGACTCTCTGAAAAAGAAACACTTTGAAATAGGATACCTTGGATCTACACGATCCATTAGAACAAAGGATCAATCACAGTTGCTTACAGAATTCTTCATTTAAATCTTTATTATTGGACTCTCTGGTACCACAAGGATAGAGTGTATCCTTATTATTTGATACTTATTTTTCTGAATGTATGATGGACTAAACAGCACTTTGATCTATGGACTCATGCAATATGGACATTTTGAAAGTGTTATGAATATACTAATACTTTGTTAAATGGATATTTGTGCAATATATTATATACAAACCATACAAGTCATATTGAGACCAGCATTTAAACACTAGCACTTTATTATTTATAAAATACACAATTAACTGAATGACTTATAAATAATTTATTTAGCGTATGGCACTTTAAGAGGTTTATTCCTTGCTGGTACAGAGAGGAAATATTGAATTACACTAGACCATTCAGAAGTCTATGTTATGATGGATGAATAAGCTATTGCACAATATTAGTTATACATTTTATTAAATACCAAATACTTGTTATAGAGCTTGCATTTGTTTTCGATGTTGATTGTGATACTTAGTAAGATTTTGCGAGTCTTTTTTTGCAAGAATAAAATCCCAGCATTGCAGGTTTGGCCCATCTCAGGACCTTATGTTAAGTGACAAAATTGCATTCAGTATAACTGTTTGCAAACTTAAAGAAAAGCTTCTAGAAAAACCTGCACTCATCCTTGCCCAGGCTATATGTCTGCAGAAGCAGTACTGGATGCAAAAGGAAAACTAACCCAGCTGCCTGCTCGGGGAAACTCCAGCAACCATTCCATAGCATGCAACTGCCCCGGTAAGCATAATCAAGATTTGCAATAAATGGGGAACTACACATAACCCCAGTCAGTATCTAGCCTTTGGAGCAATTTGTTAAAATGCTTTGGAGCAATTTGTTAAAATGGAGCAATTTGTTAAAATTTGTTAAAATCATTTTGCAAAAGCATGTAGGCTGAAGAAAAACAATGAAAAGCTAGAAAAAGGCATGAACATGCTATTTATGGATTCTAAGTCCAATTAGTAGCTTTCCAAGAAAAGATAATCTTTTAAATGTACAGTACTGCACAGTTGCAGTGGCAGTAGGGATCCCATTCCCCCAGTGAGGGATTCCCCACTCTCAGTGTTCTGAGAACTTATTCATTGAGGCAAGATGGGTTATCCCTGGTGGACTGAAACAGGAAACAGCTATGCTGTTTCTTATAATCTGAAAGCTTTATTTTTAATGTGTGTAGGATCTGGGAGTCTCCTACCACAGAAGCACAGAACAAATCACCTCATAACCTTTTATAATTTTTACATTATAAAGAATGGGAATCGTTACAACACAACTGTCTCCTTATATGGGAAAACTGACAGTTGTCTCAATGTTGTCAATACACCCTTGGCCCTGGCGTATGTGACCTGCTCACTTTGAGCTTATGACTCCACTCCTGACTAGACATGGGCACCAACGGAAAAAAACCCCGAACAAGCTGTTCGTTGTTCGTTGCCATCCATGAACAACGAACAGTAATGAACATGTTCACAAACATGTTTGTTGTTCATTGTTCGTGGCCCCTTAAAGATCCCTTTAAACTATCAGCTGGCAGGTGGCAGGGGGAATTTCCTCCTGCCGCCAGCCAGCTGATAAGTTTAAAGGGCCCTTTCCTGCCACATGCAAGGAGCAGGGCCCTTTAAACACCCCACAAACTGACCATCCCAATGTCCAATACCCACCAAAGTTGCAGGGGACATAGTCCTCACTGTCCTCCGAAGACCCCCCAAGTTTCAGAGAGATTGCACCCAGGAAAGGCATGATCCATGGGTCCTTCCTTTTGTTGTCATTTTCTCTTCACAGTGGCAAAAATGGGACTCTCTGGTGGAAGCTACTTTGAGGGGTTACAAACTGACTTTCCCAATGTCCAATACCCACCAAATTTGCAGGGGACATAGTCCTCACTGTCTTCCGAAGACCCTCCAAGTTTCAGAGATTGCACCCCGGGGAAGACATGAAGCATGGGTCTCCCCCTTTGTTGTCATTTTCTCTTCACAGTGGCAAAAACAGGATTCTCTGCTTCAAGTACTTTGAAGGGTTAAAGCCAGAAGGAAAATCAGAAGGAGTTCAGACAGAGTTCAGTCCCTGCTGTTGCCAGGGGAATTGATTGAAAGGCCCCAGACTGTCTGGCTTGATGAAGGGCTGACAAAGGCAATGAATGAGGCTTGCAACCACCACTTGTTCATTTAGAATAGAGCCTTACAAATGGCTTGTTCGCGAACAGCTTGTCTACTCCTGACCTCCACCAAGACCTCAGTCAGATTTCTCAAGACACCAGCCTTGTCCCCCAACCACCACTCACCTGGCCAGTGGGGGAAAAGGCACAGGTGAAAACTAAAGATAGAAAGATACACTAAAAATATTCAGCTTGTAGTCATCTTTTCTATAGACTTGAACCAACTGTTTGTAAACTATCAAAGAGCTGGAGTAGCAGATCTGAGAGGTCCCTGCTTCAGATCTGTCTCTGCTGTGAATTCAACGGGTGACACTAGATAAGCCATCATATCTACAATAATCTGGCTGTCCATACAGAGCTGTTGCATCAACCTCACCAAGATAATGTAAATGAAAAATGAAAAACACTTTATACATGCTTATTAAAATGTTAATAACACAGTAAAACTGTTATAATGAATAGTATCTGGGCCAATATTTTATAGTTTGAACAGACTGCTGGAGGAGTAGGGCTAAGCCAGGAAAGACCAAATGAAAGAACTAGAGTCTATAATAAGCATCACATCTTAATAATTGGGTATTGGGAAGTCCTATGTGCTATTGACACGTTCCTTCATGCTAGGTCTCATTTGGCTCTTGGTTCTCAAACTAGGGGAACTGAAGCACCAGGGGTGGTGATTAGCATGACAATGAAAGAAACCTTGGTCCATTCCAATCAAGCACAGGCTGAAGCTAATTTGAGAGCCTACCTTGTGGAAGTGACGGCAGTTAAGGATAAAACACTCTTTGTCACCATTGTATCCCAAAAGCGCAGTTCAGCAATGCTGTTTAGAGTTGCAAGATACCGCCTACATCTTGGCCTTTGGGATCAAATAGCAGAACCTTCAGCAACTCAGTTTGACCTGTTTGCCAAGGACATCTCAGATAAAATCGCTCACAAGCTTAGACTTCATTTTAATTATAGTTCTAGTGAATTATCATGGAATATATTTATCTCTACTGGGAGCATTCCTTTTAAAATAGACACATGGAAACTAAGAATGTATTTCAAAGAAACGCTCTAACCACTAAACAGCAAAGCTGTATTAAAAAGGCTGTTCTCTTCTTCACCCTCTTTCTTCCAGGCTGACAGCCTTCTAACAATAACAACAGTGTGCTTATACACCACTCTTCTAGACAGATTAGTGCCCAACAGGGTCAGTGTTATTATTATCCCCACAATACAGCTGGGAAGTTGGGGCTGAGAGGAGTGGCCACCTTATCTAAGGTCACCTGCTGAGTTCATGTCAGTAAAGGGATTCAAACCAGCAGAGTGCAACCCAACCACTATGCTACAGCTTGACTGAAGAGAAGTCAGAATTTTGTTTATTTTCCAAGTGTCAAGTAAAAACCATGGGCCAATAATCACTCAGTGTTTTCTTTTAAGACATTTATTTAAAAACAATCTAATCACTCTTGAAATTGTCAAATATACAAAAATCACAAAGATAAAAAATTGTTCCATATATCAAAGATAGCAGAAGCAAATATGCATACATATCAGAACAATCTCTTATCCTACATATCTTATATCTAAAAGATAAAATACACTTTTAAGAATCTCACCAAAGCACTTTCAGAAAGATTAGATAGTCTCACACAATCCCAGTCTGAGAGATTCAGAGGTCTTTGGGGTGTGTCTATCTAATATAAACTCAATGACGTGAAATCCATATGACCATACCAAAATCCTCTGATTTGTCATGAGTTTCTCTTTAAGCTATAAAAGACCTTTCTCATGAAAGAAATGTAACAAACTTTGTACTTCTTCAGAACAAGCTGTTGAGATTATTCTGGACATCCATCTGACCATTGTAGCTTATCTCTTTCCAAGAATGGAACAGCAAGAACGTATCAGAGAAAAACATGTTTTGCAAATACGAAAATTAAGCAATTGTCAGGCCTACTAGTTCAACCAATATCTGTTTCAAAACAGGGTCTGTGACAGAAAATTTCTGGGGCTTCCACTTACCAGTTTCATAGGGATACCTTTAAATAAATTCAGCATCACAAGATCCTAAATGCATTTGCAAAAAGCCAGCTATGGGTTCAGAAAGGTTACCAAAAAACCCATCAATTTGGGTCAAAATGGCACAAAATTTTCCCAAAAGGGAGGGATGAGGAACATCTTTGCCCACTCATTAGCATCTTTATTGAGGACTGGCTTTACATTTCCTATTTCAGTTATTCTATGAAGCTTGGGCATGGCCAGAGGTGTGTCTTCAGAACAGCTAACAAATGAGATCAGGATCAGGACAAGGTGTAGTTTATTACTTCTTTGTTGTATTAGTGGGCTACTTTCACAGAGAAGTTTTGCTTCAGTTTGGCATCCAAACCACAAATTGCTGTTCCCAACTGTCAATGTTCCATGTTTTTCCCAACTTTGCTGCAATTTTTCCCAAAGTTTGTTTGATATAATCCTTTTGGAAGGATTGTAATCAAAGCATGTTTTATGCCTTAGGGATGGGAAAATCCACCAACATTGACACCATTCTCATTGCTTCAGCCCCTATTTACCATTTTTGCCCCCACTCGTAGGCTTTTTCAGTCCGTTTAAAAAATCCTCAACGGACATATCACCATAATGTTATATTATAAATATCTGTCCAGTAAGTCCTCTGAATTCCTAATTTGCACTAAAAAAATGTCTCTAGTCCTTTACACTGTAGAAATATACCTTTCTCCTTACATCTCTGCAACAAAATGGGCTAGATAACTGAGACCCAAGACGGATAAGACCAGTAAAAAAGTTCCAAAATATAATTAATAAAAAATTAAAAGAGCTGACAGAATAAAAACTTCTGTGTACATTTTTTTTCTTTTGTTGAATGTCCCTACAATATCACTTAGCATCACTGGTGCTTTGCTGATGTACCCATGGCCAGGGCTCCAAATCTGGGGTATAAGAAAACAGCAAGAATTGGGAGTTACCTGAGCATAAGAACAAAAAGCTAAATCATGCAGACACAAAGATTATGCAGCTGAAAGCTGATCATAATAATATATTATTATTATTAATAATACTGTATGGCAGACACTCAGCATTGTTGTCATAATGTATCAATTTTGCACTAAAACTACAGCTGCAAATGGTAGCATCTATACAACCCAAGCAGAGATTATGGAAGCACCACTGCTATGCTAATTTAAGAATGTATCTGTAGCAGCTGATGCAGACAATTATGCCTGACATATCATGAATAAATTATATCATACTTCTAGTATATAAAAATGTTTTACAAATGTTGTTTCATTAAGTGGCACAAAATTCCTGTGAGTAGATAAACCCTTAATGTCATAACAGAACCTGTGATGGAGATAAATAACATCACCTGGTAAATAACATCCTATTAAACTGCTATTAAAGGGGCAGACTTTTTTTCTCCAGCCTGTTGGCACTCCTAACAATGACACACCTATCAGAGCCAAATCATACAGCCACTTGGTACATGCATAACTGAAGATCATTTGAATCTCAATGGAGTGTGACATGTGTGGCACTACATACATGGCCAATGCAAACATAAATTAACAATCAATCGCTTTCAGGTAGGTAGCCATGTTGGTCTCCAGAACAGCAGGATTTGAGTCCCGAGGCACCATAGAGACCAACAAGATTTTCAGGGTGTAATCTTTTAAGAGTCAGAGCTCTCTTCTTCAGATGCCATTCAATAGGCAATCACTTTGTCCCTTCAGATGGTTCTTGTCAGTAGATCTATAATGCATGCTATAGACACCATCTTATTCATTATAGTTTAAATCCCACTTTTCCTTCAAAGAGCTTAGGGTGGTGTGTGTATCTACTGTCTCTCTCACCCCCCTTCCCTATATCCCCATGAGCTATATTAATTCAGATGACCCAAGCTTACTCTGTATGACCTCTGTAGCCAAATGGGAACTCAGACCCTCGTCTCCAGGGTCCCACTCTGGCACTTTAACCACCGCATTGACTCGGGGCATCTCGCATTGTCACCTGATAGTGTCAGTCTACATGTCCTTTAAAGCAACATTTGATGCCCTGTGACTTGAGATAAATGTGAATAAGTGTGCAACATTATGGTTACAAATTTGGGATTGGGAAATCTCTAGAGATCGGCGGGGGGGGGGGGGGGATTGACCTTAGTGGGATATAACGTCGAAAAGATCACCCTCGAAAGCAGCCATTTTCTCCCAGAGAACTGATTTCGTTAGTCTGCAGATCAGTTGTAATTTTGGGAGATTTCCTGATCCCACCTGAAGGTTGGCACCCCTACGTGATACCAATAATAGCTTATGTGCATTTACCCAGAAGTAAGCCCCATTGAGTTCAACGGCAAGTGTATTCCTCCCTGTTCACTTGCCCTCCACTCAATCCACTTGCAGTTCAAGTGTCATTTGTCACTTGTAGTTTGGCCCTAAGGGCCAAATCGGGCTACCCTGAGCCATCTAAGCCAGGGAGCTTTTCATGCCTTACAGAAATTTACTAAGTATGGCCCTGAGCAAGAGGGAGGGGTTGCACCACGTTTCGGTGCAAAACTTTGGCTCTCTGCCTGCCACACAACCGGTTGCACACAAGAGGAGGATCCTGTGAGGGAAAATGGGGAACTCGCAAAGCTGCACGACAGCCTCAGGGGGTGGGGCAGGACTTGGCAAGAAAGCCGTCTGGGAAGAGCAGGGCCAATAGCCAAGGAGTGCTGCGAAGGCAGCGCTTTAAGAAAGTTCAGAAGTGCAGAAAAAAAGACTCTTATTACAACGAAAGGCCTGAGTGGGAGGGGGGAAATAAAGCCTTGTAGGAAGAACTGCCCGCTCTCAGCCGGCTCCTCCTTCCTCACCGGCCTCCTCCCTTCACTGGAGTTTTGTAACTTGCAGGGTTTCCGTGTCCTGTGACTGCAGTCAGGTGGTTCCCCCTTCCCCGTCTGTAGCAGGAGCACCTTCCCGCCTAAGACCGAAGCGGGACAAAGAAAGTTTCTTTGGCGCTAAAGGCGGAGAGACCAGCAAGCTACTGCGCGGCCGGCCTTTCCCTGCTCGCGCCCGTCTCTGGGCTCCTCTCAAGAAGAAAGGGGCTGAGAGGTTGCGGGCAAACAGCATAAGAATGGCTGGAGGGGAGAGAAGCGGCGGGGGCTCTGCTGAGGTGGTCGAGTGCCGGGAACATCTTTTCAAGATCCTGGTCATCGGTGAGCTGGGCGTGGGCAAGACGAGTATCATCAAGCGCTACGTCCACCAGCTCTTTTCCCAGCACTATCGGGCCACTATTGGCGTAGACTTCGCCCTCAAAGTCCTCAACTGGGATAGCAAGACCCTTGTGCGGCTGCAGCTCTGGGATATCGCAGGTGAGGAAGCGAGAGGGGCTAGCTGGGATCACCCGCTGGGAAAGAGTGCTGCTCGGGCCGATTGACTCATAAAGAAAGAATTCTCTGCCAATGTACAGAGCAGTGGTTTCTTGGTTTTGATGGTGTACGAGACTTGGGTATAATCTTAATGTTAAAGAGCGGTCGGCCACTGTGATATGATTAATGGAGCTGGGGAGACTTGCATTCAAATCCTTGTATCGTCATTGGGTGACCTTGGCCTTTTCACAGCTTAAACTGTCACTCAGGTCTGAACATGAAGGGGGGTGTGTGTATGTACCTTGTACTCTTTGGAGGAAGGGCAAGATAGGAATGTGACAGCTCTAGAGTAAGGGATGCTGTGAATCATAGAGCTCATATTGAAATAAATAGTAGAGTCCAGTAGCACAAAGTAGCACTCTTTACTATTTTGCAGCTACAGACTAACACTCCTCTGGCTCTATGACCATTGAAATACATGTTAGGCCTTAAGGCTGTATTGGATTTATTTTGCTGCAACAGACTAACATGGCTACCCCTTTGCAATTAGCATGCTTCCTTTCACCTGGGTAGAGGCCCTGACGAGCTCTGGCAGAAATAAACCTGGGCAGCAGGTTTCCTTAATTTTCTACTGATGTTGAAACCTTTATTGTTTTTAGAGTTCTTATTGGTAGACGTTCAATAGGTGAAACTCCTAGATTGATGGGGGGGCGGGGTTGGGGGATGCTTTTCCTATTGAACTTCTGCATGACATATATCTATTAAATGCTCTGTACAGGGGAAAAGTCGGAACAGCCCCTCCGTTGGCTCTGAATGTTTAGCATGACGAAATAACATGTAGCATATTTCCCAGCATATTTTCCTCAAAACTCAAAGAGCTTTGGTGGTCTGTCCTGAGAAAATGGATGTCTAAAATAAAGGTCATGCATTAAGATCTATTGTACTTACACTGCTTGATAAAAAGTTATGTTTTCTTATCTAAATCCATGGCAATTATAGGCAGCAAAGCTTTTGACGTGGCATTTTTTCTTCAGTTACATCACTGTTGTGGAGAAATACAGGTTTCTGAAAGGGAAGTGGACTTACCAGTTTTAAAAATAAAGTCGTCCATCCAAAAGCTGTGAGATTGCTCTTCCTTGGGAATCTTAAATCATTTGGTGATGGTTGGCTAAAGTAATGATTTTTTCCCTCTTGCTAAGTTGCCCGTGGCTTGGGTCATGGTTTTGACATGCCCCCACCCCTTCCACTGGACAAACTATATTGGGATTGAACTGGTGCATCTTGTAAAGACAAGAATGAGGGGAACTGCTAAAGTACTTAGTCATTTGGAAGCTGCTGCAAAACCATAGCTATTCCCACTTTTTAAATCTATTGCACTTTCAAAAAAGCCCAAGTCTGTCATATTAGATGCTGTAGGTGAAGCGCTTGTCTGTAGATTGTAGGGACTCATTTTGTTTCCCCACCTCTAACTTTAGCTTCCTTGTACATAAATTGAGAATGCTCTACTGGATAGACTTGGTACTTTGTTTCAAATTCTGGCATGTAAAATGAGATAAATAATGATTGACTTATCAGAGTTGCTAGGCTTGTAAAGCAGTGTGCATATAAAATTTGATTGTTCTTTGCTAGAAGAGCAAGGTTTGAGTCCAGTAACACCTTAAATGAGATTTTCCAGGGTATAAGCTTTGGAGAGTCAACTTCCTTTTTCAAATACAAGTAGAGGAGCCTGTATCTTCCAGTCAGAAGATGGGAGAGATGTTGCCAAGAAGGGAGTCAGGATGTAAAGGTACAATGCAAATCTGGATCCATGCTATGGTAACATCAAGGCTTGACTACTGTAATGCTGTAATACTGTAATGGGAGACATAGGTCTCCCATCTAAGCTAACTAGGAGGCTCATTAGTGCAAAATGCTGCAGCTCGACTGTTACCAGGAGTGAGCAGGCGCATGAGCATCACTCCTATCCTACAGTCACTCCATTGGCTACCTATCAGTTACTGTGCTCTGTTCAAGGTATTAGTTATTACATACAAAGCTCTTAGAATCATAGAATCATAGAGTTGGAAGGGGCCATACAGACCATCTAGTCCAACCCCCTGCCCAGTGCAGGATCAGCCTAAAGCATCTCTGACAAGTATTCTCTTCATGGCCTTGGTCCAGGCTGCACATGGACGAAATCAACAGCAGCGTGGTGGTGCTGTTGATTTCGCAGGGTGGTGGCCCCTACCCTGTGGTGGCCCCTATCCTGTGGAACGGCCTGCCTCAGGAGGTCAGGAGAGCCCCCACTCTTCTGGCTTTCTGCAAACGATGCAAAACTGAATTATTCAAAAAGGCTTTTTGCTCAAATAGGAGGGTTATATTGTAGGGATGAGATCTCAGATGCTTCGCTAATGAGTTAGGGATGATAGACTTCACCACTATGTTGCCTTACATATCTGTTGCTTTAAATATGTACTCCTGTGTACTATCTGTGCTTTAAGTTGTCTATTGTCAATCCTAGAAGTGATTATGTTCTGTTCCAGTATTTTCTTCTACTTTGTATTGGATTCTTGCTAATGTATGTCTTTTTAAACTTGTATCTATTTACCATATGGCATTGTTTATGGAAATGTCCTTGACACTGTATGGAAATGGACTTGATACTGTATGGAAATGGACTTGATACTGATTATACTAGGCTCATACTGTGTAATCCACCTAGAGTCTCAGTGAGAAAGGTGGACTATAAATGACATTAAATAAATAAACAAACAAACAAATAAATAAATAAAATGTAATCAGCTTGATTAGAGCAGACGAGGAAATGTACAAAATTAACAACTGTAGTAAGATAAGAATTCTGTGTCCCTATTTAGCCCTGGGGAACCATTGTTCTGAATTTGAATGTTGCCTTGAAGTTTCAGCTGGTTTTTGAGTGTTCTGATTTTTAAATATCAGATTTAGGTCCATTTATTTTTCTTACTGGGACATAAGGGCTCAGGGATCTCCATTCCTACTTGTTTCTGATGAAGGAAGCTTGACTCTTGAAAGCCTATACTCTGAAAAATCTCCTTGGTCTTTAAGGTGCCACTGAACATGAATCTTGCTCTTCTAATGCAGATTAACATGGCCACTCTATTAGATGATTCAAAACAAAGGCTATTAACTTTCCACATTTTTCGTACATTTCATCAAATTAACAAACACTTGTCAGTGTAGGAGCATTTTATTGCCCAGAATACTTCTGTTCTGCAAGTGGTATAGAAAGGGTGCTGGGGGTGAGTGCAAGAAACAGCATAGTTTAATATAGGCTGTCTTCTGTTAGCTGTGTAAGAATACCTTCTTTGCTTTTACTGTCTAACGGAAGGAGAAAATGTGTAACAGTCCCTACTCGCATAAATATGGAAGTGTAGGGATTCCTTCATGGTAACTGTTTGGCTTTCTGGTCTCTTATACTTTCAGAGAAGCAGTTCTGGAATTGTGTAACACTGTACATAGTATGATATGGATAGTTGTGTTGGACTATAGTAGAAGAGCAAGGTTTGGGTCCAGTAGCACCTTAAAGGCCAACTAGATTTCCAGGATATGAGCTTTTGAGAGTCAGAGCTCCCTTCGTCAGACGCTAGGAGTTGAAAAAGGAAGGAGTCGTTATAATCTAGGCAGAAGGTAGGGGTATTGTAAATTAGTGTCAGGAAGCTAGCTTGTAACTAGCTTGATAGAGCATGGGTGAGAAGTAGAAAAAATTAGCTTCTGTAATATGAGAAAAATCCTATGTTCTGGTTGAATCCTGGGGAATCGTTTGTTCCAAATTTGCAAATAAACTCAATTGCAGCAATCCGGCATTGTAATTTTCCTTTTACATTTCTCTGCTTCAGAACTGTTACTCTTAGGTCAGTGATGGACGTCCTGGAATATGTTCTCCAACTGGTTTTTGAATGTTGTGACTTTTGATATCAGATTTATGTCCATTTATATTTTTGAGAAGGGACTGATGTTTGTCCAGTGTAGAGAGTCAAAGGGCCTGCAATAAACCAAGATGCCAACTCTGTCCCCATATTCACTCCAGCAGCACAGTTACTGGACCTAACAGGACGAGCTGTATCATCTCAGGCTCATTCACTTGTTCATCTTCACTTCTTTATCTTCTAGTGTTTTTTAAATGTATTATTTAATGTTTTTAAATGTTTTTAAACATGTTTGTATTTGTTATCCGCCCTGAGCCTGTGAAAGCGGGGAGGGCGGAATATAAATATAATAAATTAAATTAAATTAAATATGTCATCAAGTTTCAGCAATGCCCTTGCTCTTCTACTGTACATAGCAGGTACTAATTTTTTTTAGCTTGAGCAATTTTTTTAACCAATTACTTTATTCAGTTTTTTGCCTGCTGTTTTCCTTGATAGAGGAACAGAAACTGACAGCAATACTGACAAGATTGTTGTATTTTGATCTTGTCTTGTTCAGAGAGAATCTGACCTGCAAGTCTGTCCTTCTCTTAGTTTTGAAGTGTTAAGCAACAAATGAGCGAAGTACCAAGTATTGTTTGCCATACTTGAGCACTACAGAATTGTCTGCTCTTTATAATCCTGCACTTGTTTCTCTCTTTCAAATATTAGAACTGTAGCTCATTGACTGTACTCCAGCATATGTCAGTGAAGAACAAGCAGAGTATGCAACTTAAGCAGCATCACTGAAGAGTCACTTGTTCTGATGTTTGGACTCTAGTATAAAATCTTGGCTACTTTTGATGGATATGGTGTGCACCTGAAGAAGTGAGCTCTGACTCACGAAACCTTATACTGGATTAAGTTTTTTTTGGCCCTTAAGGAACTACTGGACCACTGTTTATTTTTGCTACAACTTTGTGACAGCAGACCAACATGCCTATCCCTGTGGGATTACAGATTCTTGAAATTCTTTTTAAAGCAAACTTGTGTGATGCTATATTTTATCTAGAAATTTTTATGTTAGTAAGACAATATAAGCAAAATATTGAAACTGCATATTCTAAGGCTGCAAATATAATTTAATAAAGCAACGACTTTAAACCCAGGAGCTGGTAAGGAGAATAAGCTGGGCTTGGTGGCAGTGGGGCAGTGTTATCTTCTCCACAGAGCTCAGTTTGCTTTGCTGTCCAATAGCAGCCAACAGGGAGAGTTTGGCCAGATGATTGATTGCTTTTTCTTCTACCTACCATCTTCTCCATAGAGCCCTGTGGGGGAGAAGGGGAGTAGATGGCTAAGGTGGGAGCTGCTTGCTGATCTGCCAAAGAGAAACACAGCTAGACCCATCTGTTTTCCACTTGTGGTGGCGGTCATTGTTTAAAGTTTACAGGAAAACAAACACTAAATGAATCCTAATAGTTTACATCCTTCGTATATTCTCAGAGAAACTCTCAAAGTTTAAACCTACACCATGGTACTAGTACATTGGTCTGTTTTTCAAAAGAAAGCACACTCATTATGAGTAAGAGCTGTTTGGTAATCCACAGAAACACTAAAAAACACTCTAGGTGACATTCAAAAGCCCAGAGTATATAGGCATTACTTCTGTGGCCACATTTTTAAAGGCTACTTGTGGCCTTTGGAATTCAGAACTCCTTGGTGCCCAAGGTTGCCATAAGGCTCTTTGATGCATCTTTTGAAGTTGAAACATTAGCGAGGTTGACAGCAGCTAGAGGAGCCACAACACACGTGCTTCTCTGACTTCAGAACAGGTTAGGTGTCAATAAAGAAAGTAGGAGGGAGAGATTCCAACAGTCTTCACCTGTGGGCACTGAACTGTCTTGCAAACAAGCCTATGCTATGAAACAAAAATAATTTAATTCTGTTTTAATTACAGTGCCTTTGTCTATATATAAAACCATAGCTTTTAAAATTCACAGGCGATTCCAGAGTTTGATGCTAGTGCAACTTTACTTGGGGGTGTAACTAACTATTGGTCCCAATATGTGTTAGTGGTTCTGATCAACTTAAATAGTCCTCCTGTCTTCAGAACTAGTAACTGGGTTTTGTATAAGCTCTGCAATGCAGTGTGCTGTTACACTCAAACTACTCTGATTTTTCTCTTTCCATGAACAGTTGATATTGAAGATCTATAAGGCCTCAATCATGACGTCAAATGTTAGGTTAAAGGAGAGGTGAAGTTTGTGTATAATAAAATGTGATCAGTTTAAAAACACTCTTAATACCCAGATTTTGAACCAGCCTGCTTTAGAAGTTAGTGTAAGCAATTTAATTACAAATAAATGTGTGAACAGAGGTTGGACTATGAATGATTATCCTGGAATAATTTGCAGGCTTCTCAGCATTGGATTTGGGTAGTGGGGATTTTAGATCTAGTACACAGAAGGCTGCAAAACAATGGGCCAATGTGAATTTAAGTATAAACTCTAGATGGGATTTCTCCTATTTTATGCTGTTATTTGTAATACTTCTGTGCTGTATTTGTAAGCATTAACAGAAAAAATATGCTTTGTTGCTTTCTTTTATAGATTATAGCCTCCTTTGGTTTGACTCCTGTACGGCAATCAGAACTTTGTAGAACAAATGGCAGTTCAGTATGGTGGAGTCTAAAACCACTTTTGGAGTGGTTAGCTGTGCTAGGTCAGGTCTTTAGCCAGCAATCATCCAGATGCCACTGCAGGGGCGTATTAGCAGATACTCTTCTGCTTTGGGTAGTTTGGTAAGTATAATCAGGGGTGCAGCTTATGCAGTGAGTGAAGTATGTAATTTGCACCCTGCACCTTGTCTCTCCCCTCCCCCCTCTTTGGGATATCTAAACCATCATGGAGCTAACCAGGTTACCCTGCCTGTTAAATTTGCAGTACCTGAAGACAAATCGTCTCCTGGGGAGTACAATTAACCACTTATTCCAATGTTAAAGTGCAAAGTGCTCAAACGGTGAATAATATACTGTAGAGGATACCTTGGAGAACACTGCTTGAGCACAAAGTTGAATTAAACTGATATAAATATACAACTTCCTTGACAAAGAAGACTGAAACAGGATCAAAGCTAGTGGCCTCTCAGAGCATGTGTACTCTGATTTTTTTTCCCCTGCAGGGGCATGGACATTGAAATGAGATCAATATAGCGGTTTGGGTCCCCAGCATGATGATATATCTGCAAAATAAAGGCATGTAATTAAGGACAAAGAGCTGATACAGAGCATGTTATAAACAGTCAATGGTTATTTATTTCTACCTACCTGTGTGTATGTCTGGGGACCCTCCAGCATCACTCCATGAGAAGTGAATTTACACTCTGTGGAACGCATCACTCCATGAGAAGATGTATTATTGGGTTAATTAACATGAGATTTCAAACACAATCTGTTTTATGAATGGAGATCCCCCTTAAGATTGGTGGCATGGCTTCCTATTTTTCTTCTCTACAGGCACCACATCTTCGCAGAGCCTTCTCCCTTGCAAGATTCAATGCGATGCCATCGTCAATCTTATTTGGCAGATATAACAAGATCCCATACATAGATAGAGTTTGTCACTGTGATCATGATAGTATTGAGACAGTTTTGCATCTCCTGCTTTATTGCCAACTATATGCAGACTTGCGTCTTAAATATTTAGAAGCAGAATTAGTTAATATGAGGGGCTTTCCGAATTCTCTGAAGGTCTTTCACCTTCTAAATGACACCCTGCCTAAAACCATTGAGAATGTAGCAATGTTTCTCTATATGGCTATAAAATTCCGTCAGGAGTGTTCCAGAAGCAACTTTGTTTTTCTTTGTTTCTTGTATTGTGAATATTGTGCCAACTGATACCAATAAAGGTGAACTGAACTGAACTGAGCTGAATGGACACAGTATTTATAATATTTATCAATGGATTTTTATCTTACATTCATTATATATTTATTAACTGTCAAGGTGAATTGTTGATAGAGGATCTTCAGTGTGAATTTTCTGTATGTGGTGTGCCTGTTAAAAAGAGGTTTCTGTTTATACTATATAGATTATTGCTTATATAATGTTCTGTATATTATTCACTGTTGAGCACTTTGCACTTTAACATTAGAAATTGTGGTATATTTAACATAGGGTAAGTGTATTGCAGGCTTGAACCTGTAGGAGCCTCGTTTTGTCTTTAGGTTGCAAGTCTGTAGATTAGGTATGTAGCTACAGCTAACCTACAAGGCTGGGTGTCTCTAGGTTTCTGTTCTCTTTTGCTGCAGTAGACAAACATGGCTACCCCTCTGGATGGTCTCTGATCAACATAGTTAGTTGCTTTTCTAGAAGTGGAATTCTTCATATGCTAACTGAAAATGGCTGAACTGATAACTTGTAGGGGGAAAGTACAAATCTAGAATAGAGTGAATTCTTGTCCATTCTAAAATACCTTGTCCATTCTAAAATACCTTTCCTAAGTAAGAGTATGCCCTGACCTGGATAGCCCAGGGGAGCCTGAAATTGTATCTCAGAAGCTAAGCAGGATCGGCCTAGGTTAGTAATTGGAAGGGAGACCTCTAACGAAGACTACAGTTGCAGAGGCAGGCAATGGCGAACCACTTCTGTTAGTCTCTTGCCATGAAAACCTCATCAGGGGTCGCCATAAGTCATCTATGTCTTGATGGCACTCTCCACCACCACCAAGTAAGAATGTATTATCCAGTAAGTTCTCAAATTGACTTGGTAGAATCCTAAGTCTGCAATCCTAAATGTTTCTAGTTGGGTTGAAGTTGAATTTATTTTTTTCTGTATTAAAATAACTAAGTTGTTCTGAAAGCTATCTATGGAATACTAATTTTACATCTGTAACAGTGCAGTCCTATGAAGAGTTACTCCATTCTAAGTCCATTGACTTCAATGGGCTTAGACTGGAATAACTCAACATAGGAGTAACTCAACATAGGATTGCTCTGTAAGTCTGTTCTTAGGTGGTGCTTACTGAATTATTTTATCAAAGATTCAAAATCTAGATGAGCTTCAGTAAAAACTGTATACTTCATGTGAGTTTGCTCGCATGAAGGGATGTGATGCTGACTTACACATGTGATAGTCATTCCTTTTCAAATGGCAATCTTTATAGCTCTGTATTCCTGTGGGAATACAGAAACCAGAAAGAATTTGGAGCATGGTTTTGAAAAGGAAATACAGATATCTGAACTGAGTCAGAGAATGATAATGATTCTTAATATATAAAACCAAGAGTGGGTATTGTTGGGTGGGAGGAGGCTTCAAACTTGCATTTTAGCTTGTTTTTAAAAACAGTTAAAAAGTTTTATCCCTGACCTAGATGGTTCAGACTAGCTTGATCTCTCTTGAAAGCTAAGCAGGGTTTGTCCTAATTAGAACTTGGATAGAAGGCCATCAAGGAAGTCTGGGGTCACTATGAAGAGGCAGGCAGTGACAAACAACTTCTGTTCCTCTCTTGCCCTGGTAGTCGTATGGGGTCTCTCTCTCTCTCTCTCTCTCTCACACACACACACTCTCTCTCTCTCACACACACACACACACACAGAGAGAGAGAGAGAGAAACATTGAAAATTCTGCTTCGTGGATGATATAGGTTAATGATGTCTCTGTTTCTAGTTGACATGGCATATAATTGACTTTGGCTTTAAATATACCAGACTGATTTCCCCTAAGTTTTAGTTTCACTCTTGTCTTGTAAATGTGGAAGCAAATGGTTGATGGCAAAAATATAGAAGTTAATATTTTTCTTGCCAAATACTATTATGGAAAGCCTCTGGGATGAAAATCTTCTAGTATTTTCTTATGTACTAAAAAATTTAAGAGATTTATTTTGAAGCCACCTCTAATAAGCAAGTAAATCTAATGGGAATATTGTTCCATGCAAATATCTTGTTTTGCTCTTCCGTGTTGAAGTAGAAACTGAATTCCTCTGAAGAGTTTTGAAGAGGAAGTCTTATTTTAAGGAGTGAATGGTATCTTTAAAATATTCTCTGTCCTTCCTGCATTAGGCCTGTCAGTGCTGGGGATGAGTTCTCAAGGGCTGGGGTGGGGCGGCACAGTATTCTCTAGGTGCCACTGCTTCCCCTTTTTCCTCTGAAGCAGACAACAACTATTCTAAGTGTGAATACAAGTTTATTTAGTGATTGTTCTCTACAATCTTTCCCTTTCCCTTCAGATGACTATTATCTCTAGGCAAACTGTAATTACAGAAAATGTATGCTTCAGCAAGTAGTGATGGAAAATATAGTGCTTGTATCTGCCCATACACCAACATTTTTCCAACTGCCTTAGAGATACGACGAGCCATATACAAATGAGTGCATTGCATCAAAGCATAGGATGTACTTACAGCTGCTGTCTGATTAATAGTGCCATCCTATCAGAATAGGATGGTGATCTATTCAGAAGCCCACTCAAGTCTATTCAGTGGAGATGACTTCCAGGAAAGTGTTACTAGGATTGCACTGTTAATATGGGCTTATTTCTTGGGCCTTTCTCATATGCTAGGTGCTGATCTTGTGGGGAAGTCTGTATGATTAGTTCATATGGCTGCAACTTTCAGATGCAGTCCTGTAGGATAGCTTCATGGAAAAGCAGCTCACCCCCACCTATGTCTTCATCTAAAGGGCAGTCCTTTTTGCTAATGTCTGCAGGAAGCAAAAACACACTGGATCAGCTGGTTTTTTTTTCTTTGAGGTACCATGTGTCTGTAGTTTCAGGAACTTCTGGAATCAACAGAAACTCTTACTTCCAGAATAATGGGAATGATTGATCTCAGGTTGACCATCTCAGATGTTCAGACCATCTCTGACACTGACTTGGCTTCTTCCAAGAGAAATTCTGCTATTTCAGAGCTTTGGAATCTAGAATGACCTTAAATTCTACAATACAAATATAAGAGTTGAATTTATTATGGAGCAGGTTGGCTGAAACATACTGTTGAGGCCACATTTTTCTTTTGGATGAACTCTCTTGGTGCTTAATACTGCATCATACATTTCTCTTCAGTTATTCATTGTTAAAAGGATCCCAATGTGTGTTCTGCTTTTTGTGCTTTTGAACTCTTTTTGTGCTTTTGAGTAATACATTTCTTGTGCAATAGTAAATTTGCTTGTTCCCGAGCAGATAGCACTAGACTCAGAGAATAACTGGTATACCTTGTTGCTCCTGGCCTTTGCTTGCAGCTCCTTCTCCTTCTGTATGATGAAATGGAGTTGCCCGATTCATACAACAAAACAGATTTATCATACTGAGTTTTAGACTTGGTGACATTTTTGTGCAGCTTCTCTGTTTTCCAGTAGATGTTGACTGTGCAATCTTAAGCAGAGTTACTCCAGTTTAAGCCCATTGATTTCAATCAGATTCCGGTCTAAGCCCTTGATGTTATTGGGCTTACACTGGAGTAACTCTGCCTAGGATTGCACTGTGTGTGTTGATCATAGTTGATCTACGCAAGGCATCCACCATCCAGTTTTTAAATGGCCAGTTTTAAGTGGCAGACAGACTGTCCCTGTCTAGTTGATTGCTGCTATCTGCATTATTTTAAACTGGTATTTTTATTGCTGTGTTTTATTGATTTTAAAATTTTTACGGTATAAATCTTATTGTAAATGCTTTTGTATTGATGTAATCTGCCCTGAGCCTACTTGTGTGGGGAGGGCAGAATAAAAGTCGAAACAAATAAAAAGTGGAAAGTCAAAACAAGGGAGAAAGTGCTTAAGTCTAAGCCATAATCAGCTGCCAGAGAGGAAGATGGGATTGGGGGGGGGGGATCTGTGTAATTTTTTAAAAAGCGCCTCTTACTGCTTTGTTAAAGCAGGAAGCTGATGTTAGCACCATGATAATCTGAATCTGTAAAATGATCTACTATTCTGTTTATTTGCCTTCCAAAACTGTAGCAGCTAAGGTAGAACATCTTCGTTGTCTAAAACAAGACGTTTCAGCATCTCATATAAGTATTGTAATGAGAAAACTATGTTGGCTTCAAACCCCCAAAGTAGGAGTTTCAATAAATGTGAATTTGGGAGTGTTTATGCACTTATTGGCTTTAAAGTAGCCTACCTGGCACCTGTCAGAGCCTGTGTTTTTTCTGTAGTGGTTCCACCTTGTGCAACAGGCTTCTGAGGCATGTGTGCGCACAGCTTCAGGTGTTTTTAGGATGCCATTTTATTTGCTAGAGCTTTTAATGGAATGTGAGCAGGTTCCTTGAGGTTTTAGTTTTAAATTTGTAGCACTAAACCACCCTGAGTCACAAAGGAAAGGCAGGGTGTAAATATGTTAATAAATAAATAAAACTTCTTTATTGAATTGAATATGAACTTGTGTGAGAGAATTCACCTAACAAGGCAGTGATAGTACTGATGGCAGAAGAGTTCAATGTAATTCTTGCTTTTAGATGGGCCAGAAACAGAAAATGTCAAATATTTAGTATACTCTAGTAGCGAATTAAGTATCATTAAACATAACCGACCCAAAGTACCCCTAAATATTGCAACATTTTGGTATAAACTAAGGGCTTAACAAATTTTCTTTAGTTTTAAGAGCCATCCCAAACATGTAGGTACCAGATTAATTTTTCAGATTTCAGCTTATTGTATTTTAATGGCATGACTATCTGATTATTGCTGCCACAAAATCTAATGCTAAGCTCTTCAGTGTCTTGTAATTTTATTCACATGATGACAAAAGTGTACTATGTAAATAAATAAATGGGCAGCCTTGGTTGTCATCACAAACCCCACACCCCACTAACCTCTAATCCTAACGTAATTTCTCCCCAATTTTGCATAATTACGTTATTGCTCTTAAAAACTCAATTTAATCAAATGTTGGAGCCAGTATTGAAAGTAACTGGCTTAAGAAATGAATTCATCTACCACTACTGAATGGGGTTAATATATAAACAAGCAATGACAAGAACTTCATGCTCATGCGTTTTTTTATCTCATACAACAAAACATTCCAGTTATCTGGAATGATAACTGTTAAATAGTGGGTTCAGACACGAGGTGATTCAACAGCTCTTTATTTAGCAAGAACACAACACACACTGACAGACTGAACAGAAGCCCTCAATATATATACAGCAGCTCCACCCCCAGAATAACTGATAGCCAATGAGAATACATACTTTAGAATACCATCATTTGCATAAACTATATACAATGTTTGAAGTAAACAGGCCACTGATTGGTCTTTATGATAGAGGACCGATTGGCTGCTGTCTTGAGAAAGTAACCAGTGATATTGCAGGGATTATGGACCAATGAGAATGCAGGCTTTGGGAGCCTTGACTGAACCTCAAGCTCAACACAGTATAGTGCATTACAATCAATACAGTAACTACTTTAGAGGCCTTGCTCGGCCCAGTACACAACAATAACTAAGGTTTTTCCCCACCAAGGATTGCTGAAAATACAAGGTGCCACAATGAAATGTGTAGGTGCCATAGTGACCTGGCACCTGGGATTTGTCAAGCCCTGCTCTGTTCTTACCAGTGCATCTTTATTGCTTCAGAACTTTCATGACCTTTAAAATTTCATCAGACTGAAGAAAAATAATACTGTGCTATGTTGTGTCTTAATCTGTCAGAGGCTAACATTCTTAAGACCTGTAATAGAGAGGTCCCGATGGTAGAGCAGAATAATGAATGTGCTAGTTTTGAAGGGCTGTGAAATGTCACACAACAGTGAGAAGAAATGTTACTTCCGGTTCTGAAAGAAGTCATGGCTGCTTCCCAGCAAAACTTACGGAGAGCAGATGGAAGAAGGACAGCATTTTACATGCCATGCTAAAAAAAAAGTGTTTGGAATGCAACTTGTTGCACTTCAGTTGTAAGCGTTCTTTACAAGGACCAGCTATCCCTTTTAATTAGGATCTGCCTAAAATAGAGCAGGGAGGATGTATTGGCTTGTAAAATCAGGGCCGGCATCAGAATGTGGAGAGGTGAGGCAGTTGCCAGGGCCTATGGCTTCTGGTGGTGCCCACTGTTGCTGATTCCCTGCTCATGCATCTCTGTCTTCTGCACTCACACCCTTCACGGCCTGCTTCTGAATGTCATTTCTGCTCCTGACATGGCATGCATCTTTCACTCTTTTGTTCTTTATTCTTGATCATCTGCACCCAGCACGTGAGCTGCCTTGCTCATGCCTTTATCCTTTGAATACCCTGTTGTGATCTATATAGAGAACTAAGCATTTCCATTCTTATGTTGGGAGGTATGATGATTTTGTCACCCGTCATCATGAGACCACCCTGTAGGCCAATATGAACACAGACTGGGGTCTACTTGTGTCCTCTGTTGTGTCCAGCCTGTGCGTGTAAATCTAAAGAGGGCCTGTAGCTGAGGGTCTTGATTTGAGCTGAGTTTCAGAGGAGCCAGTATATCCCTGTCAGTTGCAGTGAGAGGGTCGACCCCATACATCACTTTCTTGTCAGTGCTGGTGCCATCTGAAATAAGGCAGTTAGTATTGCTGCTCATGACAGTCAGTATTGCTGCCCTGGACACTATGAGCATTTCTTTGCCAGGAACGTGTTAGAGAGTCAAGTCATACTTATGCAACTGAAGGAACATGTGCTGCTGGCGTGCCGGAGCCTGTCCAAGAGGTTTGGAAGGTAAAACATCAAGCAGCTTGTGGTCTGTGTGTACCAGTACTGATATCCCATAATGGATTTTTTTTTAGTGGCAAACTATGGCTAACAGTTCTTTTTCTGTTTGGGCATAGTTTTGCTGTGCTGCCATCAGAGCTTGTGAGCAGGGGCGGGGCCAGGGTTTCTGGCGCCTGCGGCTGCCCCTACATGTGTGCGCACACGCACCCCCCCAGACTGCGTGATGACATCCCGCAGCAAGCCAGCCCCATTGACCGGCGGGTGGCTGGGACGGGGCATGGAGGCTGCCCGCGCCCCTAGTCAGGCACAGCGGGTGGCTGGGGAGATTCTGCATGCCGCCCTGGACACCTGCTGTGCCTGGCCTGTGGCTTCTGCACCCAGCCGGGGCGTGTGTTGGCAGCGGTGATGCGGGGCTGGTCCGCTGCAGCAGCTGCAGGCCAGGCACGCCAGCTCCGTGGCACATGCCTCCGCCCCCTGCACCCCCTCCGGCACCCCCTTCAATGCCTCAGTGCACGCAGAACCCGCCTCACCGCCTCAATGGTGGCGCCAGTCCTGTTTGTGAGTCATATAACACGGGGCCAGCATCCTGTAAGGCATCCAACACATCTTTGGATGTATCTGCTTGGATGGTTAACAGCTTGTTAGGGTCATAAAACTTGAGTACAGGTTCTGTGCACAATGCTGCTTTTAGATCAGGTAACACCCTGTCTTGTTCCCAGGATCACTTGGAGCAGGTGCCTGTGTGGGGCTGTCAGAGATGCTTCACTTGGTATATATTGTGCAAGGAATGTGACCATCCCCCTGCAGGGGTTTTTTGTTTTGTGGATTAATCATGTGGGTGATGGGTTGAACTTTACTGTCATCCATCTTAGTGTTGTCTGCTGAGAGTATGCGACCCATGTATCTGGCCTCACTTACCATGAACTGGATCTTATCAGGGTTGAACTTGATGTTTTCAGGCTGTGCTTTTTCCATCACAATCTGCAATATTTGATCATGTTCTTCTTGAGTTAATCTTGATATGATCATGTCATCTGTGATGATAGACACTGGGGGTTTCACCAAGTACTTTGTTGTTATGTTGCTGGAAGACTTCACTGGCTGATTTGATACCAAAAGGAAGGAAGACAGAGAAACCTGTATCGTCCCCAGGGTGTGTTGAAGGTGCATAATTCAATGGAGGTATCATCCAGCTTCATTTGCCAGTATCCATCCTTTTTATCTAGAGTGGTCAAGATTTTTTTCCCAACCAGTTGACTTTGGACCACTGTGGGCATGGGGATAGAATAGTGTTGTCACCATATGGCTTTATTAAGGTCCTTGAGGTTCTTAATTGTCAGGATCTTGCACCAAGATCTCCAACTACATGCAATAAAAGGGCAGCTTGAGAGGTGTTCAGCTTGGCGTCCAATCCAGAGACTGTCAGATACAGACAAAAACACTGCTCTGTTTTCAGAAATATTCTTCTCTAGTTTTTAGCAAGATTCCTAATCAGGGATAAGGGTCGGGGAGATGTACAGCTGTCCATGGAAAAGATAGTTTTCCAGCAGAGTTGCTGCCTTTTCAGTTTAGAGCTCATTTTGTTGAATACTCACTGTGCTCTGAAGAAGTGAGCTGTGACTCATGAAAGTTCATAGCCTACCACATATTTTGTTAGTCTTATAGATGCTACTGGACTCCTGCTCTTTTTTACTGCTACCAGACAGACTAACACGGCTACCCACCTTGATCGAATTCACTCTGCTGTGGCTATGGTACCTATAAACTAGGGTTGCTACTCCTCCGCCGGCAATGAGGGATCCTGTGCACCAACCTTCCACCCTCCACCCCCGCTCACCTTGCCAGTGGGGGAGGAACGCGCCTCCCAGGGCGCACTTCCCAGTGCACTCCTGTGCATCATAGTGGTCTGATTTGGGCTGGATTTGGGAGGAATTGGGCTGCTGCAGAGCATGAGAGAGTCCCCACGCTCCGTGGTGGCCTGATTCAGGCCTAATTCGCCCCCCTGAAGAGCATGGGAGTGCTTCCAGGGTGGCACATGATCCACGCAATGACATCACTTCCTGGAAGTGACATCATCACACAAGCCAATGTTTGATGCACAGTCTGTGTGCACATGAGGGGGAAGATAAAAGGTAGATGCCGGGCCCAGGGAAGCTGACAAGTGTCCAATCTGTGCCTTTTGTCACTTGTAGTTCCGCTCTCACTGAAGGGTGATCCATATTAAACATCCCTGAATGCTAGAAATCTGCTTGCTTAATACAAGTCCACATAGTACCACTTGCTATCAGCTGGTCACCTCACTACACTTCATGCAGTAAGAACAATTACCATCTACAAACTCCTTTTACACAGCAAATCAAAGTTTTAACTGGAGATATGAACGTCTGGGGCAAAATGACTGCTGTAGCACAGTGGTTAAGTAGCTGGGTTCCAAGCCAGCACTCTACTGGTCTGACTCCCACTACTGCCATGAACTCTGCAGGAGGCCTTGATAGGGTTGCCAGGTCCCTCAAGTCTCCTGAGGGGAGACTGGGCTGCTGGCACTTACTCTGTGGCTGACTGCAAGGGTCATGCACACTATGACGTCACTTCCGGGAGTGATGTCATCATGCAGGTCAAAGGGCGCCCCTGCATGACAATGTCACGCATGCCAGGAAGGGGCAGAGAGAGCAGGCAGCTCGCTTTCTTGCTGCCGCCACCACTGCTGCCGCTGCGCCCCTTGTCCCTGCTGGCGCAGGTTGTACAGGGGCAGCGGTGGCAGTCGCAGTGAGAGAGTGGGTGGCGGCGGCCACAGCACCGGCAATGATAGAGCAGCCCGTGGTGACTGCAGCAGTGAGAGCGGCCTGCTCTTGCCACCGCCACCTGCTCTCTCTCTGCCGCCACCACCTGCTCTTATGGAACGGGAGCGCGCCCCCCACTCAGGAGTGACATCATCACGCAGGTCAAAGGGCGCCCCTGCATGACAATGTCACACACGCCAGGAAGAGGCAGTGGGAGCAGGCAGCTCGCTCTCTCACCACCGCTGCTGCCACTGCTGCCATGCCCCTTGTCCTGCTGGTGCAGGCTACACATGGGCAGCGGCGGCCGCAATGAGAGAACAGGTTGCAGCAACCGCAGCAGCGGCGGTGATAGAGCAGCCCATGGCGAGAGTGGCCTGCTCTTGCCACTGCCACCTGCTCTCTCTCTGCCACCATTGCCACCCACTCTCATGGTACGGGAGCATGCTCCCCACTCGGGCATGCCATACCACCTGGGGAGGGGGTGCCCCAGGCAGCGCACACCCCCTAACCACCACCCAGGTAGCATAGCTTACAGCAGTATGCAACTCCTTCTGAAGTACTGGGAACAATTGCAATTATATAAATATGCCAAATAGTATATTTTTATGTTAAGTTATAAATGGTGCATTTTATGTTGCTAAATTAGTAAGACCCGCTTCAGTTTAATAGGAAAGTATTGCATGTATTTGAATCTCGCCACTCCTTTGGAATATTGGTACTATTGCTTTAAGGATAACTCCTAGAAGCCTTCCATAAAAGAGAGGCCCAACTCTTGTGACCATAGCTAGAGGAGGGGTTAGATTTGTAGAGGCTGAGTTCTGACCTGTTCAGTTAGCTGCCTGCGTATATTCCAATAAACATAGTTCTTACAACCGTTGCTATTGATCCTATTGATCCTTTCTCTCCTTGCAAACATGACATGGTGTCAGAAGTCAGCACATGTTTCTAGTAGGATTGTGTGGTCCCCTGACCCCCTGGGGCACAAAAGGCACAGGATGGACACTTGTCAGCTTCCCTCAAGTTTTGATGGGAAATGTAGGCATCCTAGTCTTGCAGCTTGGCTCTCTGTCTGCTGTCCAATGGACTTTTCAACTGTCACTTGTCCAACATTCCACCAAGCTGCCTACATTTCCCATCAAAACTTGAGGGAAGCTGACAAGTGTCCATCCTGTGCCTTTTGTCACTTGTGGTTCTGCTCTGAGAGCAAAAAACGAACATACCTAATACATTAATAACACTTTTAGTTCCTCTATAACACTAAAGGACATCAGGGGTCTTAAGCCAGCTGGGGCTCACCCAATGTACAAAATGTAGTAAAGAGGAAAGGAAGGCATGTAACCAACCACCTAATGTATTCAGACTTAGAACCAGGTAACAATCTCAAACTGTTATGCATCTGCTTCTACTGGCAATCTCTTTCCATTGTTATACTTCATTTAGGAGTTTTGACACATTATTCATTAATAGTATAGGGTTTCTTTAATAGTTTTTAGTGATATTTAATATGTTAAATTGTTGTTATCCGCCCTGAGCCCGCTGATGCGGGGAGGGCAGAATATAAATGTAATAAATTAAATTAAATTAAAAATTAAGTATAGGATGATATATTGTCGAAGGCTTTCACGGCTGGAGAACTATGGTTGTTGTGGATTTTCCGGGCTGTATAGCCGTGGTCTTGGCATTGTAGTTCCTGGCGTTTCACCAGCAGCTGTGGCTGGCATCTTCAGAGGTGAAGATGCCAGCCACAGCTGCTGGTGAAACGTCAGGAACTACAATGCCAAGACCACGGCTATACAGCCCGAAAAATCCACAACAACCATAAGTATAGGGTGGTTTGCTTGTTGCTGGTATGCTGGTTGCTGATAAAGCTTGTGGTTACAGGGCTTCCACGTGGAAGGTTTTGCTGTTGTTGCCCTGCCTCAGCCCCCGTCTTTCCCTAGCCCCCTGAGACTCTTGTGATTTTTAAAAAAAATCTGCACAAAAGTATCATTAAATTAATATAACATTATGGCAATTGGTGTAGAAGGTTCTTTGAATTCCCAGCTTTCATGTTTCTCTTGCCCCTTCTATTGTGGAAATGTCTTTTACTTTTTAAAATGAATCTCGGAAGTCAGAGAACCTATTACACCTATTGCTATAACATCATATTGATTTAATTATATTCTAGCGCAGATTTTCTTCCAAACCCACCCTAGTTGTGAGGAGGACTGCCATATGGGTGATAAAATCTGAATTTTCCCATCCACACAGCAGCCATCCAGGCTTTCAAAAATTCAGTATAAAGTAGGTTTGAGAAAGATCAGAAAATATCTGAGGATACCCCAGGAGGTGCACGAATGCACCACAGTGCTTGGGAGAGCAGGAAAAAAACTGCTTCCCCTGTAGTATTGAACCTGGGGCAGATAAACCTGTATGGAATTTGTACTTCCTTACTCATTGATACTTAGGTCATTATAAACTGTGAAACTGATTCTACAGAAAATACAATGGCCACATTTTTCATCTGTCTGAATATATAAATGATGTACCCAGTCTAAGAAAAGACACGTTTTCCTTGAAAGATTGAAGGGTTTCTTTTTCTAAATTGAACACTAGTAATTCTGAAGCATGCTGTTTAGGGTTATACTTTTGCCATAATGAAATGTAGCTTTTTTTTTTCTTTTTGGCAGAGAAGAATAGCAGCAAAATGTAGAGAGGCCAATAAATATAGCTTGTGAAGGACCATACTAAGACTGGTTTCAAACGTTGCTTGTCCTTATGTGCTGACAGGTAGCTAGGTAATTATATAGTGCATATGTTAATATGTAAATATGCCAGATATGATGTGAATGTATTATGAATTGCAAAACTTAAGTAGTGAAAAAAAAATTCTGACTAGCATTCTTAGTAGCTGTAGTAAACTTCATGTGTACGTAAAAATTTTTATGTACACATCTTTTAAATACTGGTAAATAAGTGGGTTCTAGATCAGATCAAGTCTGAATTCTCTCTAGAAGCTAAAATGACAAAACTGAGGCTAGTGTACTTTGGTCACATCCTGAGAAGACAAAACTCACTGGAAAAGATGACAATGCTAGGAAAAGCTGAAGACAGTAGGAAAACCCAACATGATGTGGCTTGATTCAGTAAAAGAAGCCATGGCCTCCAGTTTGCAGACTTAAGCAAGTATGTTCATAGAGTTGGCAGGTCCTCTTACTCTTCCAGTGGGAGGGGGGAACCTGGGACTTCTCTTGCTGCTCTTCTCGTGTGTGTCCTGACATCACTTCTGGACGTGATGTCATCACACCTGGTGCTGGACATGTTCCTGCCTTTCACAGGGGCCCCTGTGAAGCGTGGGAGCACATTCTCCACCTGGGTGATGACATCACTTAAGGAAGTGATGTCATCATGCCCGTGAGGAGTGTGCCTGCTGCACACTGTCCCGGGAGGTTTTTTGCCTCCCAGGCCCATTCCCTGGGGCCTCCACCCCTGCTGGCCTGGTGAGTGGCAGTGGGGGCAGAGGATATCCCCCCTGGGGAACTGGCAGCCCTAGCTGTCAGTCATAGGATGTTTGGAAGTTGCTAATTCATAGGGTCTCCATAAATTGCATGTGACTTGATAGCAAATAACACAGACACACACACAATGAGTAATTTTGTTGATATGTCATTTATAGTTACTTCAGAAATGATCAAGTTTTCCCCCTGAACAGTACTGTATGTCGCTTTTTAAAAACTGTTTTTCTTCTATAATTTGGTAAATGTAAGATGCTTTAACCGCCTCTTCTATCCACACAAGTCTCACTGAATTATGGAACAAATGAATGGTTACTTTGTTGTCAGGATTAACACCCAAATGCTGGATGGTTGTGTATGGATGGTTGTGTATGTGTGCATAACTTCCCTGGAAATGAAAATTGCTGGAACTTCATCTGCTTGGCACAGTGGAATAAAAATCTCCCTATTCTAAGTTATCATCTACTTAAAATTGTCAATGGGGTAGTTATGCCACTTTTGGATAGGCATACAAAATCTGCCAAGATGTGAAGACACACAGCCAGCCAGTCAGGTTTTGTTTCCCCAGTGTTACTGGGAATTAGTCTCCTTGTGAGTAAATGGGGGAATTAGTGGCAAGGAGGAAGGCTATGCGAGAGGAGTAACTACGGGATAACTCCACCAGTAGTTTTGGGGTCCCTTCCCCAAGGAGGCAAATGAGATTGGTGATCTTGAATAAAAGGATATCTTTATTGAAGGGAAAAAGCTCTCTCTCACACACACACATGAGATTGTTTGCAAACACACAAGATGCCTAGGAAAAACAGTGGTGAAAGTGGAATAGATTTGAGGGATTTCAGGGCAATAATTACCTATCCGAAGAGCAGAGTATTCCACGGAGGAAGAACTTCAAACATCCAGTGTTCTCGGCCAGGAGAGTCTTAGAGAAAGTGACCCTAAGGGAGTAGCGCTTGGATCCAGAAGCGTGTACGATTTGAATGGGGCAAGGGTAAAATGTGTCCTGAGGCTGGGGAGCCCCCTCAGCCATTAGAACAAAGACCGTAAAGGTCAGTGTCTGGGAATTACAAAGGTTTGATTACCTTGATTACTTGCTGCCAGGGTGTATGAAAGGAAATGGAGTTTCTCCTGCTGCATCATGAATGGGCAGTTTGCTAATTAATCCCCTTGGAGCTGAGTTGATGGATTTAGATCAGGACGGCATCTTTCCAGGAACAAATTATAAACTTATCAGTGCTGATTGAGTGCTCCTCAATCTTGGGGTGGGGATTTCATATGGAATGTGGGTATTGGAATGTGATGAGAGGGGTCACTCACGGCTCACACCCATAACTGGGAAGGCCGTAAATACAATCACCATGGTCACTCTGCATTTGCATGAATGTTCTATTCATGCTTTATCTCCCAGGCGGGACTCAGCAACGCTCGCTGCCCAACTGGCTGGAATTCCCCTGATGCAGATCATGCTGCATTAATCCAGGGGCCCTGTGATTTTTATATCACAGGCAGCTATCAAAAAGTTATTAAATATGGCGGAGGCTTGGGCCAACTGCTTACACCAAATGTGGCAGGCTAGTGTAGCATCAGCTGTGTAACACTTTTCCTGTACAAATAAGCTTTGTATCATGAGAATTTAATCAAACAACAACCCAGAGCCCTTATTGCCAACGTGGCCATAGCCACACAAGATCAGTACTTATTTGCATGAACAAACTAAAAGTAGAGTAACTTATTTTACTTACCTTGTTTCAATCTTGCAAGCACTAAGTACATATACCAGCCCCACTTTTTTCTTTAAAAATTCCACTGTGATCCTTAAAGTAAGCATGGGTCATCTTAACTATATGATACTAAGGCACGCAGGATTGTATAAGTCTGGCAAAAGAAACACTGAAGGAAGAATTCTTGTGGAGAATTCTTTATCCCAAGGACAGTGAAGCTATTAGCAGTTCTCAGATAGTGAAAGAAAATGCATCAACTGGACCTTAATAGCTCAGTGATCTCCTTTACTTCTATATGGAGCTCTTGTTCTCAGCAGGATAAAAGACTACTTTTTTGCTTTCAAAAGAGAGATTTAATCTACTATGTCTTGGAGTTGCTGATAAACAATAAACAAGAACCATGATATCTGTTAGATACCAGGCTTGTCCACTTCATTTTCAGTACAGCGGTCCTGTCACAAGGAGAATTTGCTATTGTAGGGTAGTGGCACATTGTAATGTTATTACTTGGATTTTATTTTAAATACTTATATCCCACCACTGTACTTAGCCTCCTAGGTGTCTTTCAATGAGGGAATTGGGTATGAGGGAACTTCCTCAAGGCAGGAGAAAGAGCTCATGTCAAGATTCCTTATGGTTTATACTGGAGATGAAGGTTTCAGCTTTGTGTATTTATAATATATATCTTTCCACAGTAACATACTGGAAAAATATGTGCAAGGAATCAGAGGAAGGACAAGCTACATATTGTCTCTTTCTACTACATCTTCTCTCTCATGAGATGCTATTGACTGTAACTGGCTTGCATTTCTGCTTATCTTCACTGCATAAGAGAGAGGCTAAGACCTCTGCTCTTTCATCGTCTGCTATGTGTAACAACCTAACAATTCAAGTCTCTGACACAGGGAATTACACCTAATTTATGACCCCAGCCCCCTCTTTGGGCTTTACTTCTGCCTTTCCCCTCCCTGAAATTTTCTGGGTAAATATGGAGAAAATGAAGTGAGCTCTGACTCTTAAAAGCTCATGTTGGAATAAACGTTGTTAAGTCTTTAATGTGCCACGAGACTTTAGTTTTGTTTTACTGACATTGTTGAGCATTCTTGATTCAGTTCATTACCAATCTCTGTGAATATTACTTATATTGGTCACACAGAATAAAGTTGATACATATTACAGTAAACAAATTGTACTGAGCAATGAGCACCTTTTTGGCATGATTCCTTTGTTTCAATCAAAAATCATTTTTGAAAATAGCTGTTTGTTGTGGAGTGGGCCTAAAGGTAGATTTTGGGAGTCTTTCAGGATGATCATTATTGTGCAGCAGAAAGGACCAGTTTTCACATAGAAAATTGAGCCCACATGTGCACAGACCTCTAGGCCCTAGTGCTGATGTTGATATATATCATGACACTGAAGAGCCCTGGGTTCAGCAGGTTCGAATCCATACCTTTCCATGGACGTTTGCTGGGGGACCTTGGGCCAGTCAGACAATCTCAGCCTATCCTACCTCACAGGTAGGGATGAATGAGGGACAGGAAAATTATGTAAACCACCTTGGTTCCCCATTGGGGTGAAATGTGGGGTATAAATTAAGTAAACATAAAAATATGCGGATATGGCCTCTTCGGTTTGCTGATGTTAGTGGTGTCTGGCTGTGTAATACAAGTTGCAGGAAGTGTATACTACTGAAATCCAGACAGGCTTGTGTGGCCCACTATAATAGTGTAACTGCTAAGAATGTCAAGTTAAGCAGAAAAATCAGTTGCTCAAAATCACATGAAGACTACATTCAAACAGTTCTGTGTCCCATCTCTAACTAAGTAAGAGAGCTAGAATGCCATAAAAGCCAATGTATATTTTGCCATATGAACATAAGCTGCAGAATTCTGATTGGCATTTTCAGGGATGTACACATACCTTGATCGTATAAATATGAAAATATTTAAGCCTTCATTACTAAATTAGCAGTATTCACTGAAGTGCTATCTACTGTAGTAATGTAACTTGTCTTACAGGTCAAGAACGTTTTGGCAATATGACCAGAGTGTACTATAAAGAAGCTGTAGGTGCTCTTGTTGTCTTTGATGTTACAAGAGGCTCGACATTTGATGCAGTTTCCAAGTGGAAGCATGATTTGGACAGTAAAGTGCTTCTTCCAAATGGTAGCCCCATCCCTGCAGTTCTCCTTGCCAACAAATGTGACCAGAAAAAAGATGGTGGCCAGAATTCTTCATCAATGGATCAGTTCTGCAAAGATGGAGGCTTTGCTGGGTGGTTTGAAACTTCTGCAAAGGTAAGAATTTTCTTAAATTGTAGAAATATTTTAAAACTAACTTGAAATTGTCCATCTATGAGAAACAAACATGGCCTACTGTATTAGCACAACCTTACTGATAAGTCCACAAACTTTACTAGCCCATGAATGTTAATTCTGAATTCCTACATGTATCTGTTAGCCTCTTATCTTGCCTTGTTGACTCCAAAGGATGGGGAAACTGCAAACTACCTATTTTTCCGGTTTTAGAGATACTGTCAAACTTGTCTTGTTGGAATAGCTTTTAAAAGTGGTATTATGGATGCATTGGTTGAATTAGATCCAGTGCAAAAATTCTGCTCGCACTAAAGCTTTTGTGTAAGTGGAAACACAAGAAAAACACAGCAGCTTTTACTATGTATCACCACTTTTGTTTCTACTTTTAGTTGATCATGTGCAACCAATTTATGTGCCCAATTCCTTCCAATATAGGAAGGAATGTGCTAGGTGTTGCACAAGATACTGCACAAGTGGAGCTGCAGTAAATGGCTTGCACATTGTTGGAACCAAGCCTGTACAAACTCATTTGTGTTGTTTTTTTGGTTTTCTATTAAATGTTTAATGTGGTGGTGTTCATTAGTAGCTTGACCTGGATGTAGCACTGAACCTGTATTTGTATTGAACATGCCCGGGAGATCCTTGGATTTGCGCACTCCCTCTTCCTTCCCTCGTGTGCTGCCTTCTGATTGGATACTATCTGATTTGCAGTAAGCCATAGTTTACAATTCATGCTCGCTTACTGTAGTTGGCAATTGCTCTGTAACCAAGATTGTAAGCATTAGCTTTGTCATCAATTTTGTAATCATCCTGGTATACGAAGCAAGTGCAAGCCAGTGTTATAGCTAGGTTGTAATGGTAAACCATGGCTTCTGTGAAAACAGTTGGGAACCAATTAAACTGTGGTCTGAGAGAGAAGTGGAGAAGGAAGTAAACAGACCTGAGGATGGTTGTTGTGGGTTTTCCGGGCTGTATTGCCGTGGTCTTGGCATTGTAGTTCCTGATGTTTCGCCAGCAGCTGTGGCTGGCATCTTCAGAGGTGTAGCACCAAAAGACAGAGATCTCTCAGTGTCACAGTGTGGAAAAGATGTAGGTCATTTGTATCTACTCAGGAGGGGTGGGGTTGAGCTGAGTCATCCTGTAAGAGTTTCCCAGGGTGTGGAATGCTAATGGCGGGAGGCTTCACTGTATCCTGAGGAGGTTCTTTTGCATATGGATTGGTACTTGATGTGCTAATCTTCTCTGCAGGGCTATTGTCGGGGATAGAATGTTTTGTTAGCCTGGTGTTTTTCAGAACTGGAAACCATGCTCTGTTCATTCTTAAGGTTTCTTCTTTCCTGTTGAAGTTTTGCTTATGCTTGTGAATTTCAATGGCTTCCCTGTGCAGTCTGACAAAGTAGTTGGAAGTGTTGTCCAGTGTTGGAAGTGTTTGCCAGCCACAGCTGCTGGCGAAACGTCAGGAACTACAATGCCAAGACCACGGCAATACAGCCCGGAAAACCCACAACAACCATCGTTCTCCGGCCGTGAAAGCCTTCGACAATACATTGTTGTCCAGTATTTTGGTGTCCTGGAATAAGATACTGTGCCCTGTTTGCGTTAGGCTATGTTCAGCCACTGCTGATTTTTCAGGTTGTCCAAGTCTGCAGTGTCTTTCATGTTCTTTTATTCTTGTCTGGATGCTACGCTTTGTGGTCCCGATGTAAACTTGTCCACAGCTGCAGGGTATACGGTATACTCCTGCAGAGGTGAGGGGGTCTCTACTGTCTTTTGCTGATCGTAGCATCTGTTGTATTTTTCGGGTGGGTCTGAATACTGCTTGAAGGTTATGCTTTTTCATAAGCTTTCCCATCTGATCAGTAATTCCTTTGATATATGGCAAAAACACTTTTCCTGTAGGAGACTGTTTTTCCTTGGTTGTTTGATTCATCCTGGGTTTGATTGCTCTTCGGATTTCATTTCTGGAGTAGCCATTTGCCTGAAGTGCGTGGTTTAGATGATTAATTTCCTCATTGAGAAAGTGCGGCTCACATATCCGTCTTGCACGATCCACTAATGTTTTCATTATGCCTCTTTTCTGTCGGGGGTGGTGATTGGAGTTTTTGTGTAAGTACCGATCAGTGTGAGTTGGTTTCCTGTAGACCTTGTGACCTAACTGAAAGTTTGCTTTGCGGATGACCAAGGTATCCAGGAATGGGAGTTTTCCCTCGATTTCTTTCTCCATTGTGAATTGTATGTTCAGGTGGATGTTGTTGAGATGATTCAAAAACCCCATCAATTCTTCCTCCCCATGGCTCCAAATGATAAATGTATCATCCACAAACCGGAACCATACACTAGGTTTGTGGGGTGCTGATTCTAGAGCTGTTTTTTCAAAATGTTCCATGTAGAAGTTTGCTATAACTGGGCTGAGTGGGCTCCCTATGGCCACCCCATCCATCTGTTCATAGAATTCGTTGTCCCATTGGAAGTAACTGGTAGTTACTACCAGTAGTAACTGGTAGTAGTAACTGGTAACTGGAAGTACTGGCAGCTCTTGGGCTGAGAGAGGAGGACATCATGAGTACTGGCACCTCTTTTTTTAGAAAAAGAAAAAAGGACTACTTAAGACATTATTGTAAGCAGATGGGTAGACTTTGAGAAAGGTGTGGATGAGAGCAGTGAAGACCAAGTTTTGAAATGTTAAAGCAACAGGAAAAACTGACTTCTAACTAGTACATGTAGAAATGTCACTCTTTCCCATTTTGCGCTTGAATTTAAGTAGAACAATTGTTGGGTAAGATCTTATGACCTTGTTTAAAAATGATTAAATGAGCACGGCCAAAAGCACTTAACGCTGCTTGGCAAGCATTCAGTTTGAATTCATGCCTGCAAAGGAGACAGCAAGCTAATTTCTTCAAGATCTCTCTCTCACATTCAATCACTTAACTCTCTCTCTCTCTCTCTCTCTCTCTCTCTCTCTTCCTCTGTGTGTGTGTTGGGCGGGGGGAGCTGAAATGGCAACTATTGGTAGAAGTCTCAAATGTGACTTTTAAAATACTGGTAACATGACTCAACAGCTTCCTTATTTTTTAAAAATAATTTATTGCACCCATTATTCCATGTGAATGTGTTAGCAAGTATATCTGGATGTACATCATTTGATAACAAAACAAATGATTGTCAAGTCAAACCTGGGTGTCAACTTGGCACTTTCTCTTAAGGACTAAGCATAATTTGGAGATTAAGCACATACTTGACATACAGATCATACCGGTTTGAAACATTGTACATCCAATTAAATTAACTTGTGACAGAAGGGTTGAGGGAAAAACAAAGGCATTGGATCAATGTTGCTTTCTTTGTCTTTGCCCAACTGATTAAATGGCAACACATGTTTAGATATACCTTATATAGAACCTAATACAGTGCATATGGACAACAACTGCATTGAGATATATGTCTCCAGCCGGTCATGTGTCTGAGTAGAGCTCAACTGTGGGAAAGTCCTACCTCACAGCTCTAGCAAGCATTGAAACTGGCAGAACCGCATGATGGATAGTTGGGCAAGGTTGATGCAATCTTCTTGTCCCATATTTAAATGGGACAAGTGGTACCATCACTGATGCCAAATGAACCTCAATTTCTGTCCTCATTCCTAACAGAATATCATACTCATTGCCTAATTTCTGGATAGGATCACATTGTGAAAAAGCCCTAAATGGCACCAAAGTAGAATATTGAGATAAGCGTCTGTGCAAAAAAAAAATGAAGTAAAATATTATCAAAAGTTAATTTTTTAAAAGGAGGCTCTTCTTGCCCCTTCAACCTCACTTACTGCATCAAACTGAATGTTGAGGAATTAAGCCCATCACATTTTAAGCTGAGGTTTCATACCTAAATACGCTGTACAGATCAGAAATAATGGTTGCGTACTTGGTTCATAATCCTACATTTTAAGCTAAAACACACAATTCTAAATTCCTTCATCTAATCTTTTATGAAGCAGAATTGAACTGCACACAGTGTGTACATTGTAGAGATGATGGTTTGTACCATTTGGATGCTTCTATACAATTGAAAGCATTAACTTTTTCACCTTTGGTTTCTGCAGGACAATATCAACATTGATGAAGCCACTCGGTTCTTGGTGGAAAACATCCTTGCAAACCTCAAAACCTTCCCTGGTGAAGAAAACGATGTAGGAAAAATAAAACTGGACACAGATCCAATGAAAGCAGAAAGTAAATCTCAGTGCTGTTAATGTGACTTTAATGTGTCATTGGCATACAATGAACGCAGCTCCTCTCATCTGGTTGCTGCTACGGTGCTGAATCACAACAATCCTAGTGGGATAATGGTCACACTCCAGGGTGTTTACACACTTTTTTTCTTGTCAAATAGGACTTCAAATTATTGTATGTTCTAGTTTTGGTTATGAACCAGAGCTATCTAGTACAATCAAAAGATGGTCACAGATAAAGGTGGGGTAATTATTCATCAAGGAATAGTCTACAAGTGTTGGTATGAGAGACTCAGCCCTGATATTTTGTTCTCTGCAGTGCAGTTTCAGAACAGGAATTTAGGACTGAATGAAAGTGTTTATTCTGAAAAGCATTTTATCGACCCTTTAATAGATGTAACAATCTACTATGCTGGCATTTGTCTGCCTTTCCTATTCAATACCTTCTTTATTTGGTGCCAAGACAACAAAACTAATATCCTTTGGCTGTTAAGCATTTAAATTCACAATTTCTGAATATCATAGTATTGATATTCAATCGCACGTATTCCTGATTTATGATCTACTTAAACTGTGAAAAAGAACCAATTCTTTGGAAAGAAGATAAAGCTGGTGAAACGGAGTATTGTCAGTGTTTCCCATCAGATAATGTTACTAACTCCACTCTGACTTCTGCAAGTATCCTAAAAAACTTAAATGTTTCTTCATCTGAAGAAGTCATAGTCTGCACATCTAACCTGTTAAGGGCCATCCAACTATTAACTGTACAAGTATAATCTTTGGCTAAATACTTATGGTGGGCTGGAGTGAATAACGGCATTGATTAAACTGTTGTAGAAACTAGAGGGAAACACAGAAAGCTGTTTCTGGTCTTGAAATTTGCAGATATTGGTATTAATACAGCCCTTCTTAATCATGCTGCTTTTGTTCTCACTGCTTTTAACTATTTTTAACCCAAGGATTTTGACTTAATAAGGGTGTTATATTTCATGTGCTAGTATAACTTGCAAATCTGTATGTAATCCAAAATGCTGTAAAAATAGGGAAATGATGTGGAGTATCAGTCTTGGTCCTGAATATGTTCTGTTGATTACTGCTGTTGATAATGTTTGACTATTGGGGTTATGACTTCTGCAGAGAGAAAAACAAAACTAGACTCTCATTGTATGTTACAGCCTAAACTCCTTGGAATGCTAAGTTGTCCTCAGCTCTTGGTCTGCCATAGTAAGCAAGCGTCCACGAATTCTATAGTACTTTCTTTTGGCCTAACATTCTTAAGGCTTAAACTAGTTCACAAATCTTTGTTATGTGTCCAAAATTAGATTTATTAAAGTTTCTGATGTCAGAAGTATGTTTTTATAGTGCATGTGCACAGATCTAGTGTTTTTATAAGGTACATTCAGGCACTTTGTCACTTGAAAATAGATTCAACAAGCATCCCCTTTATGGTTTTTTCCCTAACCTGTGCTAATCTTGTTGAAATTGTAAACACTTCTACCCTAAGTTTCTTAACTGTTCCAGAATTTGTCAACTCAGATATTCTGAATGTTTTTAGAACACTTTGGATCCAGATTCTGAACTGAGCACAGGTGACTTTTGTGTTGGTTTTTAAAAATGAATTTATCTCTTTCAGAAAGGAAAGAAAAATAAATGAGATTGAATATATGGACACTTTGGTTATCTTATTTATCACTTGGAAAATGCACATGTTCACTTCCTCTGCCTTGGTCCTTAATTTGTATAAATTAAAAACCTATAGTTGTAAAAAGCAACCATCATATTAAGGCAGTCTTCCTGACGATCTAAATGTGCCACTTAGGCTAACAGTTGTCAGGTAGACAAAATCTGCATTTTACATGAGAAGACTGTGTTTACACTAGTGATTGATTGAAGCAATAAATAGCATCATGAAGTGGTATAGTGACAGCCTCACAGGAGAAGGAAATCTGGCTTTTGTGTTCTTATGATTATCAATTCATATGATCCTCAAAGAGAAAATATGGCAAATCTGGATTTTTCTAATTACAAATAAGCTTTTTATTTCCTTTTGCTTTTTCAGTGATCTGTGCTGTCAGTAGATATTCTGATAATCAGTTGTCTGCTATACTGCCTGTGGATTCACTAAAATCAGAGAATTAAATGTGTTAAAATTTAGTATTTACTACTGAAGTAATGAAATGTACAACGGCCCGTTCTAGAATGGAAAAGAACGATATTTGGTATCAACTTTAACAGCAGGTGAGGTAGTAGAAGTTTCTACCCTGTACTTTTTAGGGGACCCCTTGTGCAATTATGTAATATGCATAGAAACTCTACTAAATTAGAAACTCCTAATAAACCCCCTCTGGGAAGGAGTATAGTTCTAGTGTTATTCATATAACTACGTTGTTTGGGTGGGGGAGATGGTTTTATTATTGACATTATTTATAAACCACCTTTCTCAATGAGACTCAAGGCAGATTATGCAGTGTAAGTCAATATGATCAAATATTCAAAAACAGTGCAATAGTGTAGGGACTGCAGAAATTTAACTAAAAGCAGAAATCCAATATAGAGCTGAAAACAGTGCTTGAAACAAAGCATAAACAATTTAACATGATGTATTAAATAATGCAGAACAACCCAGTAAGTAGAAAGTAGTATAAGTACACAGTCCTTGTTCCTTTACAAAGCATCTCTGTGCACCATTTTCCTTACAATACAGCCATCCTACCTGTGTTTAAAAAAGCCATCCTGAATAATTTGGTTTTCCACAGTTCTCAGAAAGGCAGAAGAGTGACAACTTTACTGACCTCATCAGGCAGGCCATTCCCTAAAGTGGGAGCCACAACAGAGAATGTGCTTGTACAGGCAATTGTTGACTTTGCCAGTTTGCTCCATTGCTCCAGAAGGCTCCATTCAGAAGTACTTAGGGTAGGGCCGTTGCTTGAGTGATTCCACGGTTCCATTATAACCTGGTTTCCTCTGCTTTGCAATGATACTTGAAAGGTTCTGTCTTTGCTCAAGAAGTTTATTCCTTTGATATTTTTTGCCTTTCTACAAAAGTACTATAGACTTGAAAGCATAAAAAGTGGCAACTGTTTTGTGCCAAAATCCATTTTAACAGTGGTGGATTATAAATTAAAAAAAAATCCTTCAACTCTAGAATAATGAAAGGTTCTGACATGACAATCTGCATCCTAGAAATCCAGATCCTGCAAATCAGGAGAATTTTAGCAAGGAAATAATTATTTCAAATTTGTATTCCGCCCTCCCCACGAGCGGGCTCGGGGCGGATAACGACATATTAAAAATACAATTAAAAATTCATGTTAATTAAAAACAACACATTTAAAACAGGATGGTGAACAGCCTTCACAGGGAGGGTTTTATACACCCCTTTTTCCAGGCCGGTGGAGGCCCAGCCTCGGCCATATGCCTGGCAGAACAACTCTGTCTTGCAGGCCCGGCGAAAAGATAGTAGGTCCTGCCGGGCCCTGATTTCAGCAGACAGAGCATTCCACCAGGCCCTGGCTGTAGTCGAGGCTAGGCAGGCCTTTCTGTTCTCAAAGAACATTAAGATATTTAACCTACAATATCAGAACTTATTCTACATGTAAAGTCACTGAGTAGAATCCTATTCCTACCTTAGGCTGGGGGGGAATTTCTTAGGCTGGCTCTTCCACTGAAGGAGAGTCACTTGAGCTGGATGAGGCTAGAATAGTAGGAAAAGGGCCTACTTATTGAAGGACAGTTATCCTTACAATATGTTATAGTATACTTACAGTAGGATAATGCCTACTATCTTCATGTTTCATCCAGATGTAACACTGCAATTCTGTAGCATTAGCTGCAGGAATCCTAAACAATCTTTCCTTTTAATTTTGTTTCAAAATGCAACTTTCTAGCTTTGCAGTTGAGAAAACTTGCTTGGAAAGTCAAAGAGGTAAGGTCTGGAGCATAGTAGTCAGTCAGGGTTTTTTTGTTGCGATCATCAATCAGTACATACCAAGCAAGTCAAGAATGCATAAAAGGAGTAAATACATGCTGCAAGGATGTAGATGACTGGGGAAGACAATGGCAAACCACCCCGTAACAAAAGCCTGCCAAGAAAAAGCTGTGATGCGACATCCCCCCATGGGTTAGTAATGACTCAGTGCTTGCACAGGGGGCTATCTTTACCTTTAATGAGCCCTGTGGCACAGAGTGGTAAGCTGCAGTACTGCAGCCCAAGCTCTGCTCACAACCTGAGTTTGATCCTGGCAGAAGCTGGGTTCAAAAAGCTGGCTCAAGGTTGACTCAGCCTTCCATCCTTCCGAGATCGGTAAAATGAGTACCCAGTTTCCTGAGGATAAAGTGTAGATGACTGGGGAAGTCAATGACAAACCACCCCGTAACAAAAAGTCTGCCAAGAAAACATCGTGATGCAACATCCCCCCATGGGTCAGTAATGACTCGGGGCTTGCACAGGGGACTACCTTTACCTATACCTTACATGCTGCAAGGAATTAAAAATGATAAAATTATTAAAATATTATACTAGCCTCTTTTTCATTATGGGGCATCTCTAAAGGTACTGCAGAATGAGAGTTCCCTTGGACAGGATTTCAATACCTTGTAAGACAATTGTTTCCCCCCATAAGGAGCAGAATAAGTGCTGCAAATTATAAGATTCTCTGGTCATGGAGTTAGTATATTTTCTCCCTGGCGTGGGAACTATATCTTTCATGTGAAAATAAGTTTGTGTCCTAGCCACAGAAATCAAGCAGCTAGAACTAGATTCTCTGCACTTGGGAGTTGAATGCCAAGTTTACTGTCACAGTCTACATGTAGATGATCCTAGATTCAGTGCCTGGAATTCCCAATTGAAACTTTGATAGAAGTGCTAGGGAAGATTAGACAACAGCAGGCTACATGGGCCATTGGTCTGATTTATATAATGCTGCTTCACATTTATGTTTGAGTTTCTAGGCTGCTTTTCTGCCTAAAGAGCCTGATAGTGGCTTATTAGAAACATGAAGTTTATCCAAACTATATTCCAATTTCTAATGTTAAAAAACCATGTTAAAATGGCAACAGTCAGAGTAAATGTCAGTGTCAACAACAAAAGGTATTTAACAGCTTTCTAAAATGCCAAATGTGAGTACAACTGGATGTGTTATAGGGAATTTCACAGTGCAAATGTCACCACTGGACTCTTACTTCTTGAAGGCAATCTTTCATGCAAGGCGGCAACATGGAAGGTCTCTGTGTGAGCTTTACTCTTGGAAGCAAAGCAGATGTGGGGAGAAAGTGCACTCTAAAGTATAGCCAAGCAATAATGAACAAGAAGGAAGAAAATATGCCCCTGCTGATTGCTATCACCCCTACTCCATACACACAGAGCAGTGCATGTAGATATGGGTTGTGAGCACCAACTTGCCTATTTCCAGTACTGGCGCAGAATATTGCCTGGCTTGGGCTCAGGTTCACCCATCCTGAGCAGAGAGATTCTCATAGGGCTTATGGAGCCCTGTGAGAATCCCATGTTTGTGCCTATGGTGTGACTAGATGATTATGTATTTTTATCAACTGCTTTTTATAGAAAAACATTTAACATGTTTTATGTTTTAAACTTAGTGTTAAATATTTGCACAGTTTTTGTAATTGTTTAAAGCAGCTGTCTGTTTTGTCTTGCACTCAACACTTTTTCTTTCAAGAATAGTGTTTGGATCTTCAGCTTAAGATGCTCAGTTCTTCACTGCTCTCACCCTCTATCCAGTTTTTTTAAAATACTTGCTTTTTAGAATATTCTTTATATAAATAAATATTTTAGTCTATGTGTTTTGTTTTGCAGTCTTTAGTAGTATCTGGAAGATGACATATTAGTGACTGGAAGCTGAAATTTGAGCCTTGATTAGTTAGGGCCCTCACTCTGTATGGCGAAGGGGATTTCAGCTTTAAAAGTGACAATTGTGACAAAATTAACAAGTTGTGCTTTTACAATCTTGCTTTTATAGGTTTCCTAATTTTGTTTAGTGTTTGCTGCTGAAAGGTCCATCTCTTGCACAATCATAGAAGCAGGAAGGCTGCGGGCTACTAAGAGATATAAGCAAGGAATGGAGTGTAGAGACTAAAAAGCAGACAAACCATAGTAGCTTAGGAACATGCTTCCATCTGTTTTCCAAAGGGGCCCTTTCTAGATGGCACCTATTTGTGTCACAAATATTCCAGGATTCAGTGCTGAGTCTTCTGCAGTTGGTCCTATATTGTGGAGCACTATTCTAGAGAATCTTCTTGATTGTCAATATTTATACAACACTGAAACATCTAATTTTAGAGATTGAAGCCGAAATAGTATCATCATGTCCTGTATCATGGATAAATGTGGAATATAATATATATAGTGACTCTAAAAAAAGTATTGTAGGGATGAAAAACAGCAAAGACAACAAAAAGGTGAACTGGTTGAAGTGCGCTTGCTGAAAGAAGAGGCTGAAAGGGTTGGGGCTTCAGTCAATTGAAGCTTATGAAATTGTATGGAGAAAATAACCTCTATCAACTACTTTGCAGTTACATTAAGTAACTCTTATGTTAGAGGAAGACTGCAGTATGCCAAAACAAATCAACTTGTCTCCCCCTCGCATCTGAAGACCATTCTATAAGTAGCCAACCACCCTTGCACACTGATTACTTATTTATAAGATTCATTCCTGCCTTGCCACCCATCTCAGGCTACCATGAGCAAAACCAGCTACTGGATCCTCTTCTGTAAACTGCCTGGAAGCTTAGCTATATGCAGTTTTAATCTGTGCAAAAATTAAGGTGCACGAACAGTGGAACAATTAAATATTGCCACCATATGGGTATAGCTCTCTGGTGGAGTTTGAGGGGAAAGACCCTGTGCCCCAGCCTGCCCTGACCATCGCCTCCAAAAGTGAGAGGTAGAGCATACCTGGCCAAGCTGCTTGGGTGGGTGTGGATCCCTGGTCAGTGAGGCCAGTCATGGGTCCCTTGCTGGTCAAGGTGCCTCTCTGTAGCTCCAGCTTTTAGCTTTGGGGTCTTGTGCCTACCCCTGTCTTTGAGTCCTGCAGTCAGGGGACTCAAAATTCCCACAGGGAATTTTCCTGGTAGCCTTAATGGCTTCTCTGCCCTGGAGGGGCGGGGGGAGTAAGCAGGAATGACCTCAATTGGCCAACAGAGACTGTGGGGCTAGGGTTACCAACCTCCAGGTGGGGTCTCAAGGTCTGGAATTACCACTGATCTCCAGACTACAGAGATCAGTTCCTCTGGAGAAAACAAATATCGTTATATACTCCATTGAGGTCCCTGCCCCCCACTCCCCAATTCTCCAGGAATTTTCGAACCCAGAGTTGGCAACCTTAATGAATCTTGGTTGTTGTGGGTTTTCCGGGCTGTATTGCCGTGGTCTTGGCATTGTAGTTCCTGACGTTTCGCCAGCAGCTGTGGCTGGCATCTTCAGAGGTGGCCTCTGAAGATGCCAGCCACAGCTGCTGGCGAAACGTCAGGAACTACAATGCCAAGACCACGGAAATACAGCCCGGAAAACCCACAACAACCATCGTTCTCCGGCCGTGAAAGCCTTCGACAATTAATGAATCTTATTTGGGATAATAGGGTTGCCAGCCCCGCATGGAAAATTCCTGGAGATTTGGAGGAGGGGGCTAGTTGGGGGTGTGATGCCTAGTTAGTGCTCCGTGGGGTGTGATGTCATAGACAGTAGACTCCACCTTCCAAAGTTTACAGGGTCTCTAGTGGAACTGATCCTTTCCTCGAGATTAATTGTAACTTCACGAGAATTTCAGGCCCTAATTGGAGGTGAGCAATCTCAGAATAAAACCTACTGAACAAAGTGTACACAGGAGTGCTCTGCCCACTGACACGTCCACGTCAGCTTCTCTACCCACTGAGCCTCCCGGACACACATTACTCCACCCGCTCTCATGCACAAGCCTTGCGTTTCTGTCATAACAATAAACTGCAGATTTCGAATAAAACAGGATCCGGGGGCGGGGGGGGGGGGTAGTGAACTTTTGTCACTATTTTGGGTTCTCTCATGTGTGCCCAATGGCATCGCTCTATCCCTGGTCTTTCCCATAGTGGAAACTTCTATTTTCTTTTCATTGGAACGGGGTAGAGTGGCAACCAATTTTGAACCGGAAATGTCTGAAAAGAACGGTGTTGGGTTTTTTTCCCTGTGGGAGAATCATGGCCAATGGCGGTTCCAATTGTCCCCGGAAGTTGAGGTTGTGTATCGAGATAGCGTCCCGCCCCTTACCTCTACGGCTTGCGTCTTAGCAACGGAAAGGACGCGGCTGCATTTTGAGGAAGAGTGGCGGTCTGAAGTTCCTCTGAGGAGCAGACTATGTCGAAGTTAAGTAAAAAGAAGGAGTTAGTAAAAAGCAACAACTTTCTTCAGACGGGCATCACCGCGAAAGAGTAAGACTCCCCACCTCTCTGTGGAGTTTCTTCTTTCCTGTCACTTCCCAACCCACCTCCCATTTACGGAATTTCTCTGCCCAACATAAAAGTCTCTTCTAATATATTCCTTTGCCTTGGCACCTGTTTAAAACCTACGCGTGAAACTCAAGACGCTAGGCTAGCCCCTTGTCAGAGAGGTTGCCAATCTCCAGGTGGGGCCTGAAGGCCCTCCCCCCATTACAGTTCCTCTGGAGAAAATGGCAGCTTTGGTGTCGTGGTGGACTCTGGCGTTATACACGGCTGAGATGACCTCTCCCTCCCAAATCCTGTCCTCCCAAACTCCATCTACAAATCTCCAGGAATTTCCCAACCTGAAGTTAGTAATCCTAGTCCACACCCAGGGTGTATCAGGGCCGTATTAACTCATGGCTGGGCCCCTAGGCTTTCAAGTATTTTGGGCCCCACCAGCACTTCAATCCCCCCACTACAGTTGACAGCCTGACCCTGGTATGGTAGATACTAGATCACAGTATATATCCATTTTGAGGGCCTCCTGAAGAATTCTATTCACATTTTTTTATATTTTTATTGTGCAAGTAGAACTCTTCAGGAAAGCACATTTTGGGGGTATAATTGTTCAATACTGTAATATTTTTGAAGTGATTAAATTTTTATTATTTATTAAAAATATATAATTTATGGATAATTGTTTTAATATAAGAGACAATTTGTTTCACTTCAATAAGGAAAGCAGTTAATTATCTTATTAATAGAGGTTATATAAGAGAATCAATTAATTGGAATTTGTATGGGGGTGTACCTCAGCAAAAAAAAATTGACGGGCCCCTAGTCCCTGCGGGACCACTAGGCTTCAGCCTAGTCAGCCTTATGAATAATACGGCCCTGGTGTGTACTTCTTTTTCAGTGATTAGAAGTCACCTTAAAGGCTGAACTATTTATTGTATTGTAAGCTCATCAGAGGCATTAAATGGAAGCTCAGCATACAGTCACACACAGAGGAGGGAGGGAGGGGAGAAAAAGTGTAGAATGCAGAAGGTGTAAAGTGTAACTGAATGCAAAATGCAGAAATGTACAAGATAAAATACAACAATTGTGACTCTGTTCTCCTTGGCCTGAGCAGACCAATCAGATTCAAAAAGTGAATGAACTCTGACATTTGGGGGGGGGGGCTGAACAGTTAAGGTGTCAACAGCCAACCGACAAGAAGGATAGTTGAGTTTTGGAGTGAGAAGGGATAGGAGGTAACCTGGGCTAGGCAGGGAGTCACTAGGGACTGCAGTGATGTGCTGACTGCTGATGTGCTCTCTAGAACAGGATTGCAGAAATCTCTGTGTGTATCAAAGTAGACACTCTCAGTAAAACAAATCTACTTCATTTCACACAATTAAAAAAGATTGTGACTCAGGTATTAAATGAATACATGGAATGTGTGGGCAGTGAGATGCTGCATGACTCTCCAGATTGAGGGACTTGTTAGTAGTAAAAAGAGGTATAAAAGATCACAAGAAGAGAAGGGTCTGGATTGGGGTTACGACAGTGACCACTTAACAACAGTTGCAATTTATGACAGTGCAGTGTGCATATTTTAGTTTAAGCAATTTAGCACTTGTAGTGGGGCTGAGAAGTTACCCATGAGTAATAACTTCCTTACATAGATCGAGAGGAGTTAGCCATGTTAGTTGGTAGTCGCAAAATAGTAAAGAGTCCAGGAGCACCTTTAAGACTAACCAACTACACGGAGATTGGCTACTATAAACCAGCCAACCTCTGTGCAAAAGAATAAATGGACACAAATCTGACATCAAAAATGGCAATATCCAGAAGCCAGTAGGAGAACACTTCAATCTACCAGGACACTCCATCAAGGACTTAAAAGTCACCATGGTTCAACAGAAACATTTCAAAAGTAGAATCCAATAGGAAGCTACTAAATTGGAATTCCTATGTAAATTTGACTCAATCAGACTTGGATTGAATAGACTCTGGATGGATATCTCATTATCAGAAGTAACTGCCATTCAGATTCAGCTATGGAGGGGAGGGGTCACACCCAGCCTGAATTGTACACTCCACCTCTTTCATGACTTTTGCAACTGATTTGCATCTACTCCCCCCCTTCCCTCACCACCTATATATCTCTGAGCAGTTTCTTAATACACTCCATGCATCTGACAAAGAGAACTGTGGTTCTCGAAAGCTTATGCTACTATAAAGTTGGTTAGTCTTAAAGGTGCTACTGGACTCTTTACTATTTTGCACCTCCTTACAGTATCTGGAGGGGAGCGGATTTCCATATTTGATTATGTGACTCTCCTGTATAGACTCCTCTGTTCTTACATCTGTCTATTTCTTTGCTCCTTGTTGCAGGTAAATAGACCACCTGCCACCATTACATGTACGTCCTAGTTACTTGCTGAACTTTTCTTTTTTTAAAACCCACCTGGGTATTGCAACTCAGAAATTAGCATTCTTTTAACAGTTGTTGATATTTAAAAGTTCCTGTGCAGAATCTTCCTCTTCCTTGAGCCTTTGCAAATTCATGGTAGATGTACATAAATGGGACCTTCAGGTCCAGAGGCAAACTTCTGAATACTAGAAGTGAGGGAAAGGCTTACAAAAAACGCCTAGCTGGCACATGGCTGGAAATCAAAACCTGTCCTAGCTGGGCCAGTACTTGGAGATGTAAGCTGGGAAACTGTGGATCATTGTTTGCTGTGTTGGAAATCATTGTTGTGTGTTGCTCTCCCTTTTCCACTCCATGTGACCTCCCTTTGTTATGAGAATCAGAGCACCAGAGAGATTGCTGGAGCTCTACTGATTGTTAGCTCCACTAAGATGTGGTGGTGGAGTGTGCCCTCAAGTCATAGCTGACATATGGAGACCCCTGGTGGGGTTTTCATGGCAAGAGACTAACAGAGGTGGTTTGCTATTACCTGCCTCTGCAGCCCTGGTCTTCGTTGGAGGCCTCTCATCCAATTACTAACCCAGGCCGATCCTGCTTAGCTTCTGAGATCTGATGAGATCAGGCTCACCTGGGCTATCAAGGTCAGGGCATCTCTACTGAGGTATATAAAAGTACTCAGTAAACTAGAAGAGGAGATGGCACAGCAGTTTGTAAGGATGTCTGGGTGTGTATTTATGCCAGGCTGCTTTCTTATCTGGATCCCTCTGAGACTTTAATTACACTACACAGAAATAACTCGACTTTCAACAGCTACCATCTTCGGTGTTGATTTAAAGTCACATGAAGTTACCAATCTATAATGGTAGTGGAGATGGCCAGCCCTTATCATTTCCTTCCTGCTATATCTCTTCACTGCTAATTGAGAATTTAATAAGTCACTAAATCAGAAAATTCTCTCACTTTTATTGGGCCTTGAATACTAATGTGATTGTAAAACCTCAAGTGCTGAGTTCTATTGTATCAGATAGACTGTATCTTTAATAGTACTGGATGCTATGAAAAGCATCCAAGGAATTGAGCAAGTCATGCTAAAGTACCTGTGGACAGTTTATGCTGAAATATTGTAAGCACAATATTTAAGAGAGTGTTCACTCTTAGATTCTTGAAAACAGATGTGGAACACCTTTGGATATGTAATGCAATTTGTTGATATCAATGTATACACAAGCTTTCATTCCAGTAGTTCAGTCATCATTACACCTTATATGTGAATGTGGGGATTGATCTATAGATTACCCTTAAAGAGCATAATGTTGTTCAGTATGTGACCATATGAAGAGACTAAGCCGCATTGCACCTCGTTAGACTACTGGTTCATTAGCTGAGTACTGTCATGTGTCATCTATGACTGTTAGTGGTTCTCCAGGGCCTCAGACAGAAATCTTTCCCAACATTTATTCCTAGAGAATATAGAGTTTTCATTCCAAGACCTCAACATCAAGGGAGATTACACATTTTAAATATCTTTTCTGAAGCCCTCCTCCCCCCTAGGTATAGGGATTATACTGGGCTTAGTGCTGGAAATGCAAAAACCCTAACCCTGAATATACATCAGTTTTTATTTCAGCCTCTCAATATTCAGGGAATATATATAAACACAATTCCTCGCTTTCCCTGAAAACAGGTATGGGTCTGAACTTGAGTTTGTCCTTGAAGCATAAATTGTGGTAATGAATATGCCCAACAACTTTCATTCTGATGTTTTAGTCTTCAAGGGAAATGATGGATTGCATTGTATTTTGTATTTGCTCTCCCCTCTTTGAAAATAGGTGAGGGAATGCAGCTGCTGTTTACGCATAAAATGAAGAATTATGTTCTGAATTGAACATATTGAATGAAACTATTATATTACAAACAGACATGCACAATTACAAATAGAATGTAAAAAAAGTCAATAGCTAAACAAAAGCCTCAGGATATTAAAAAAGTCCATATTCCTCAGGAAATGAGTTGTTCTCATATATCAGGAGAATGCAAATCCTGCCCTCCTCGACAGACATGAGAGAAGGAATTATTCTTTTTCTTTATGTTGTTTCCCCCCCTCAGCAATGGTCATTAGCTTGCTTATAACCAGTGACAGATGAATTTCTGGAATTTTTTAAAGTGTTATCAGCAGTTTTAAACATTATTAGCTTTAAAATGGTATTAGTAATTTTAATACAATAGACACATTAATGAATATCACACATGTCTAGATTAGCAGCACCACTTTGCTTAGCGTGCAGGGTCAGATCTCTGCCCAAGTTTCCAAGGCACTGTTAGCATTGCTAGGGCCAGTGGTGCAGGAGAAGATGGCAGGCATAGAGTATGCTGGTCATTGCTTCCCAGACCTGCATAGCCACCAGCCAAGTCCAAGGCTAAATCCCTGAGATGCTGATAGCACTGCTGAGCTGTGGTTTGCTCCAAGCATGTCTAGTCATGTATAACTGTTATTCTCCCCCCCCCCCCCATGCAGTGACAACTTTACAGGTAGACATTGGCTCTTGGACTGAAAAGGTTGCTTACCAGTGGTTCTTTTCTGCATATACATTTGCGTTATATTGTACAGGGCTCATTTCGTAGAAAAAGAACTACAGGAACTCATTAGCATAACTCATTAGCATATCTCATTAGCATTTGCCACACACTCCTGACATCACCGGAAGTGTGTCAGAAGGCAACACCCACCCCTCAGGCCCCTTTCCCCCCAAATCTCCAGGTATTTACTGAAAATAAAGCAGAATGAACTCAAAGCAGCTTACCCTCCTTTGGACAGCCAGCACCAGTAGCCCGGCTTGCACTCACTCACTCGCTCGCTCGCTCGCTCGCTCGCTCACTCACTCACTCACTCACTCACTCACTCACTCACTCGTCACGAATGAAAATAAAGCAGCAGAATGAATTCAAAGCAGCTTACCTTCCTCTGCAGAGCCCTCACCGCTTGCAGGTGTCAGGCTATGGATGACAGGATATGGTAGACAGATCCCTGGACCATTGCAACAAGACACAGGTTCTTGGTTAAATGGCTTTTATTCAGAAATTCAGTTATTTCCATATATATGTCCATAGATTTGCTCAGAGGCAAGAGAGCATCCAAGCAGTACATGTTTCCTTGATAGGAATAGAGACTTGAGGAAAATACCGTTCTAAATACTCAAACATTTCCCTCCCCTCCCATCTAGACCACAGAACTGGGCAGAAAGGAGTCTGGGAACTTCTTCTGGAGTTTAGCTAGACAAGACAAAAATGCATACAGAGAAACGGTAACATTTCAGATGGTACAAGGTCATTTCAGTGAACTTCAGAGAAATAGATAAAACAGCTGTGTTCTCAGGCTGGTGAGAGGGAGAGAAATGAAAGTGATGATTAACCTGAAATAAAGGCATAGTATTAGCAATGGTGCAACACTTAAGACAATGACATGGATGCATGGTGCAGACATGACATTTCTGCTCCCCAAAAAATGTCCTTCCCCTTGGGCCAGGTTTGTCAGGATAACGTTTATGGAAGTTTGAAATCAGTCTAGGGGCATTCATATGGGATTTCTCTACCCATTCCCAGTAAGATTCATCGAAGTCTTTCCACTTGACTAGGTAGAAGAGCCTGTTGTGTTTAATTTTAGAGTCAAGGATTTCTTCCACTTCATAGTGAATATGTCCATTCACCAGCACTGGATGTGGGGGTCCCCTTTCTGGATGCCACTGATCAGGTGGGGGAGACTTTTTTAGAAGACTGAAGTGGAATACTGGGTGGATTTGTTTCAAGTTCTTTGGGAGTTCAATTTCTACAGTAACCTCATTGATTAACTTTTTTACAGGAAAAGGACCTAGATATCTCCATCCCAGTTTTTTATTAGGTTGCTCCCTGTTATGACCTTTACTTTCTTTGGGGTAGATTTTTCTTTTAGTCTTTCCCTTACACCCTCAGGGTAGTTTGCTGCCACCAGGAATATATTATTCCAAGATATTTTATTTAAATTTTCCCTTTGGTAACGTTCCAAAGCGTCAGGCTCCTTCGTGGTTCTATGTGGCCCTGAGGATAGGAATGGGATATAGCAATGATAGCTACACTGGGATATAGCAAAACAAAATAAACTTTTATTTAGTCAAGCGTATCGGTTTCGTAAAAGTAGTTCTCGGTTCTTATAGTTACTTCATTTACTCTCATTCACACAGATCTCTTCTAAGGCTTCACACACAGCCTCTTTCTCTAACTCAATATTTCTCTCACAGAAATGCTTAAACTCCTCAGACAGCACACAGCTAGCCTCTCTTTCTCTGACTCTCATTCACAGAAATATTAAACCTGCTCAGGCAGCACACAGCTGGCCTCTCTTTCCCTGAATGAGTGTCCTTTCACAAACATGCTCTGTTCAGGTTCCACGCAGGTTATATTTCTCTCATAAACACTTCAACACATTCAGGCAGCACACAGCTTGCCTGCTCTCTTCTGACTGACTTTTTTTTCTCTCTCTCTCAGTCTAAACTGCATTCACTCTGCCTACAATCTCAGTCAACCAATCATATCGCTCACTCATTCCTCTCTTTCACCCCCATTCTTCACCTAGCTCAAACCCAGCATTTAAAGATACATGTACCCATTTCTTGAAATCATTACACTCCCCCTTTATGTTTTTGGTAGAGATGTGCACGAAATCTCCTGGTTGAAGTGTCCATTGCTCTGAGCATTTCTTGTCAGCATTTTTTTGTAATCCCCTTTTGCTTTGTCCAACATCTTTTGGATGATTCCCCATTGGGAAGTTAACTTAGTCCACCAGTCCTCCAGGTCCCCTGCCTTTGAGGAGTCCAGGGTTGCAGTGAAAGGAAAGGCGTTTCCTTCATATCTATGCACAATTTTAAACAGTGTAGCCCCTGTTGACCTATGTGCTGAGTTGTTATAAGCATATTCAGCAAAATCAAGAAAATCCAACCAATCGTCTTGTTGGTAGTTAATGTACGTAGCATCTTAGAAACTGTTCAAGCACTTGATTTGTGTATTCGGATTGTCCATCGCTTTCGGGATGATAGGCGGAGCTAATTCCTTGTTCAATCCCTGCTAGTTTAAGGAGCTCCCGCCAGAAGTTGACAACGAATTGTGGACCTCAGACGGATATTACCTTATTAGGAAACTAGTGTAGTTTTACTATATGCTTCAGGAACAGGCTGGCTAGTTTCTTAGCTGTAGGAATTATAGTACAAGGAATAAAATGAGCCTGTTTCTAAAAGATCCACCACTACTAAAATGACTGTGTGTCCTTTTGAGGGGGGAAGATCAGTAATAAAGTCAATTGAAATCACAGCCCATGGTCTAGGAGGAGTTTCCAATGGTTGTAACAGTCCAGGGGGTTTCCCCTTCTTTGATTTTCTCATTATACACACTGGGCGGGAGGATACGTATTGAGATATATCCTTCCTCATTGCTGGCCACCAAAATTGTCTTTGTACTAAGTGTAAGGTTTTAAGATATCCAAAATGTCCAGCAGTTTTGGCATCATGGCATTGGTGTAAGATTTCCTTTCTTAAGCTGGTCGGGATATAAAGTTTGCTTCCCTTGTACCAGTGGCCACCCCCCTCCTGTTTCAGTTCATCTTTGGGCACTTTCCCCCCTTCTTTTTCAATTTTTGCTTTTACTCTCTCTCCTCATTCTGAGAGATCAGGTTTTGGGCTGCTCTGCATTTTTGCGGCTTGGCTACATGTCATCACCGCTCCTCCCAATCGAGCTGGTGAGAAAACTGTATCAATTATCTCCTCCCTCTGGCTGTCATGTTGGGGCATGCGTGAAAGGGCATCTGCTAGGAAATTCGATCGCCCAGGGAGGTATTTCAACGTGAAGTTGAATTTGGAGAAGAATTCCGCCCACTTTAATTGTTTGGCATTCAGTCTACGGGGGATACGTAGTGCTTCTAAGTTTTTATGATCAGTCCATACTTCAAAAGGTACTTTAGCCCCCTCTAGCCAATGCTGCCAGGTTTCAAGGGCTAGTTTTACTGCAAAAGATTCTTTCTCCCACGCGCTCCAATTGCGTTCAGTCTCAGAGAATTTTTTAGAAATGTATGTGCAGGGGTGCAGCTCCCCCTTATCATTTAGTTGTAAAAGCATGCCACCCACTGCTGTGTCGCTGGCCTCCACCTGGACTACAAATTTCTGGTTCTCATCAAGGTGCTGTAGAACTGGTTCAGAAATAAACAACTTTTTTAGGTTTTCAAAAGGGAGGGCAATTTGAGCAAAGTTCTTTATGAAGGGTCTGTAAAAGTTAGCAAACCCTAGGAACGACTGCAATTGTCTCCTTGTTTTGAGGGCCTCCCACTCCATTACAACTTGGACTTTTGCCGGGTCCATTTTCAGTCCTTGGTGAGAGACTCAGTACCCCAAAAAATCCAGCTCCTCTATGAAATTCACATTTAGACAATTTCACTGGCAGTTTGTGTTTCTTTAAAGCAGTCAGTACCTTTCTGACCAATTCCACATGGGATTCTTTATCAGCAGAATAAATCAACACATCATCTAGATAAACCACCACACCTTTGTACAGGTATTCATGTAGTACCTCATTGATTAAGTTCATGAACACACCTAGTGCCCCCTGTAGGCCAAAAGGCATGACAAGGTACTCGAACTGGCCTAAGGGGGTATTGAATGTTGTTTTCCACTCGTCCCCCTCCCTTATCCTCACTTGGAAATAAGCATCTTTTAAGTCCAGTTTTGAAAAGATTTTACCTTGCGCCACCTCACTGAGCAAGTCTCTAATCAAGGGAAGGGGGTATGCATTCAACATAGATACAGCATTTAGTCCTCGGTAATCAGTGCAGTCTTAGCCCCCCATCCTTTTTCTTCTGAAATAACACAGGCGCCGCATGGGCAGCGCTAGCAGGGCAGATGAATCCCCGCTCCAAGTTTTTATCAATGAACTCTCTCATTTCTTTTCTTTTGGCTGGGCTCACTGAGTAAAATTTCCCCTTGGGTTGTTTTCCCCCTGGAATAAGTTCAATAGCACAGTCTGTGCCCCTATGAGGGGGTAACTCATCTGTTTCTTTCCTATCAAACACTTGTTTTAAATCTTGATATTCGGAGGGAATCGCTTCTTCCTCCTCTGTGGTTAATAGCACAGTCTCTAATGTAGAGGGGGCCTTCTTGCCCCATACTTTAGTCCATGCATGTTTTGCACAATGATCTCCTTTAAAGACCACCATTCTGGTGGACCATTTAATGTATGGGTCATGGTCCCATAGCCAGAGACTTCCCAGTACCAAGGGATATTTAGCTGCATCGCTGACTATATAGGTTCAATTTTCCCAATGATCCCCCATGCCGGTAGGGGTAGTTTTGTAGGGTGCCGGATGCATATTAGACCCATCTATTTGTTCAAATACTGTAGGGTCTTTGAGTTCTATTAGTTCCAAGCCTAGCCCGTTAACTAATGCTGGCGATATTAAGTCTCCGGAACAACCAGAATCTAATAAGGCTTGCACCCGTGCATAAGTTCCCTTTTTTGGATTTAGCAACATCACTGGCATAAACAGTAGGGCTTCTCTTTCTTTCACCTTTGGTGGTTCAGATTTTTTGGGGACCTGCCAGCGGGGCCTTTTTATGGCAGGTCTGTCTCGTTTCCCGCCGGCAGGGTAGACTCCTCCTCCACTTCTTTTTGTGCGGGTTCCTCAGTATGTCCAGGACCCTCATTGACATCCAAGCCGGTCTCTGGTTTTCCACGTTTCAGACCCTGGGTCCGACCTGGCGGTTTAGGGGGGCCTGCGGGTTTGGGTAGCCTTTGGCTCTTTCCCCCCTGCGCCGGCCTCCTGGGGCATTGTGCTGCAAAATGTCCCATGCCCCCACAATTGAGACATAGTCCTTGTCTCCATCATGCTTCTCTCTCAAGCACTGAGATAGGGGCTTTTGGACCCAGTGAGATGCGACTCCTGTCTGCAGTGGTGGGTCTCCTCGACCCTGCATTTTGTTGCATTCGTACAAGTTTTACTACTTGAGTTCTATTTTCAACCTCACAAGCTAGTTGGATCCACCCTAACAGCGTCTGTGGATCATCTTGCATTAATGCCCAATCTAGTAAATCAGCATTTAGACCATTTCAAAAGAGTTCAATTTTTACTCCTTCATGATAGTTCTGAGTTTTTGTTGCCTGAATTCAGCAGCGTATTCTTTTATGGGTTTGGACCTCCGCCCCCGTCTTAAGGTTCTGAGCTTTGTTCGAGCCCTTTCCCCCTCTATTGGGTCTTCAAATTGAGCTTTTAGTGCATATATGAAGGCATTTAAGTCATGCAGCTCCAGGGTCCCCATTCGGCTGCTGCCCCTTCCAGTCGAGATCCTAAGTGGTTCACTCGACTGTGCTCCGAAGGAAACAAATGTCCCCAGTCTCAGAAAAACTCCACGGCTTGTACTATGAAAAATCCCAAGTTGTAGGGGTTTCCATAAAATGTGGCTTCCAATTTGAACCATCCTTGCAGCAACTCCGCTGCGAGAGCTCCTGCTCCCTGGTAACCCACAGCCTGGTAGATTGGGGCCACTCCAAAGGGAGGTGGTTGAATGTGTCCCGGCGCCACGTAGGGTATCTGGTAGGCTCCATTTGCTCCGTAGTCCATTGGAACAGCCTGCGGTATCCCTCCATACTGTGGTTGAAAGGCTTGTGCTTGAACTCTTGGGGCTCCCTGAAGGAGATTCATTGGAGGACCCCCCACTTGTGGGTGTCCTATTTGTACTCCAGTAATGCCAATAAAGGTTGCTGCTGCTATTTGTACTCCTGTCCCCGTTGGGACAATGATGGGGTTTCCTTGTGGTTGGCATGGTTGGGGCACCCTCATCCCACTGGTGGCAACCGATGCCCCTGTGCTTGCTTGACAGACAGAGCAGAGAGGCAGCTCCTGAACAAAACCGCAAGACAAAGCTGGAATCAGCAGGGAGCTGACAAAGCGCTCTCTATGTGTGCTGAAGCTAGGCACAAGAATTAATGACACACAGAAGATTGGGACTTGTGATTGTGGTGTGATACAGACCGTCCCCTGATGAAGTGGATTTGCCGCGAAACAAGATCTGAATCCAGACTCTTGTAGGGCGGCGGAGAACCCTGTTTGTGGAACTCCATTGTTGTATTCCACCCTTCGCCTTGACATCGGGCATCTGCCTCTGTGGAGCATAGCACTGGTTCCCAACACGGATTTCTTTTTGGTGCCTCACCACCAGGACCGGACGGGTCCATTCTTTCAGTCAACTGAAATATTAAGCCTTTGAGCAGTTTGGAACAAACATATTGGACACTGAATAGGACTGGTGAGGGACGCGGTTCCCACTGTGGATGTGTGTTGATTGCATTTATGTAAACTGTATATCTTTATTACTTTATCTTCACTGTTTAAGAAGAATGTGGTTGTTCTGATTTATTAAATGTGACTGTGTATTTGTTACCCTTTGTCAGCTCCGTGTTGATTCCAGCTTTGTCTCGCGCCTGTGCTTGCTTGAGCTTGAACTGGTGGGTTCCTTGACACTCTCATCCTTGTTGTGATACTTGGCGCCCGTGTGCCGCTCATGATTGGAGGTATGGTCAAAGGCTGGGGGGCCCCACTTGGGCCCATTCCCGCTCCACGAGAGGGTATGTTAGAGGCCGTCACTACAACATGAGGTGAAACAGATCCTCCCATCCCTGTGACTATGGGGAACTGTGCAGTTGGGGGAATCATTTGAGTTCCTATAAAATGTTCTGGAGTCACTAAAATTGGTCTCCCCCTTTCTGCACTTCCTTGTTCTTTGCCAAACTGTGGCGCTCTCCCTTGCTCCTCTGGCAATAGCTGTGCACCGGATCCCACCGGTAGGCTCAACATTTCATTTACTAGCTGGGCAGTTTGCTCCAGCTCTTTTCTCCTCATTGTCATTTGGGCCTTGAGGATCCGGTACCTGTCTCCCACCTCTTTTGGTTGTGGCGTCTGGCTCCCAAATGGGACTGATGGCCTGGCCATGCTCCAGTCCAAGGTGTAAGTACCATCGTTGCTTATGTAATCCTGGAGACTCTGCCCGTTGCCAAGGGTTAATCCAAGGTCCCCCTGTATTTGTACATCCCCCAACACTGATTGTGTTGCCGTCTCCTGTAGCGTAGGTAGCTGTGGCATCTGGTCCCATTCCTGGTTGCTTGGCCCAGCCGCAGCTCCCGTTTCCCACCAGTTTAGTGGGACAATTGTAAATCCACAGCACTCTGCAGCATTTCCAGGGGGTAGTCCAGGGTCCTCCATTACTTGTAAATCCTCCGGGGCTAGGGTATGTTGGTCATCCGCAGCGCTTCTCATCCAACCCCGGGTAAGCCCTGTTAATGCCAACAGGTCATATCTCATAACTTGGAGCTGTTCACTGAGGTAATCCAAATGATCCTCCCCTCTCAACTCCACCCCATCTGCCAGCTCGGGTGAGTCCTGGGCGAGGAACAAGCTCCCTTCGCAAATGTTTTTCCATCGCTGGTGATCCTTTTGCAATTCAGGGCCTCTTTCTGGAGGGAGGTCCGGAGGGGGCTCCAACCCCCATGGCAAATAACTCTCCTTTATCAAGGGAAGGCTTACATAATGTCCCATTTCATCATCCCACCAAAAATCCGATGCGCTTGCAGCTATATTCTCCACTCCTCTCTCTGAAGTGGTCTGGGATGTTCCGAGGGAAAGGTCCCCCATGGGCTCGAACGTTGGGTCATTCTCTGGGATGGAGGTCAGCTGCGAAACCATGGAAATGTCGGGTGCTCCTGTCTCACTCAGGCAGTGACCAAATAGCACTCTTCTCTGCCTCTCCTTTTTCTCCTGGTTCCTGGGTTCCCATTGTCTGGGAGTTGGTAAAGTAGTCCATGTAAGATGGGTGACCCCTCTCCTGGGGATCGCCCCCAGTTCTGTAGGAGTCTTTCCAGCATCTGCACCTGATCCCAGAAGCAGGACTGGGTGGGAAGTAGGGTCTCCTGGCACTGTTAATCCTGGGACTGGCTCCAATGGCTAGAATCCGGTAGCCATTCTCCAGAGGTTACAGGTACAGAAGAAAATGAGGATTCCTATCAAAATGTCAGGCTATAGATGACAGGATATGGTAGACAGATCCCTGGACCATTGCAGCAAGACACAGGTTCTTGGTTAAATGGCAATATTCAGAAATCCAGTTCTTTCCATATATATGTCCATAGATTTGCTCAGAGCAAGCAGTACACGTTTCCTTGACAGGAATAGAGACTTGAGGAAAATACAGTTCTAAATACTCAAACATTTCCCCTCCCATCTAGACCACAGAATTGGGCAGGAAGGAGTCTGGGAACTTCTTCTGGAGTTTAGCTAGACAAGACAAAAATGCATACAGAGAAACGGTAACATTTCGGACAGTACAAGGTCATTTCAGTGAACTTGAAAGAAATAGATAACACAGCTGTGTTCTCAGGCTGGTGAGAGGGAGAGAAATGAAAGTGATGATTAACCTGAAATAAAGGCATAGTATTAGCAATGGTGCAACACTTAAGACAATGACATGGATGCAGGGTGCAGGCATGACAGCAGGCCTGGAGGATGGGCCACGTGGCCGCCACCCCCCTTGCGCGGCCACCCTGCATGGCTGCCGCCCGGGTTCCTGCCACAGAATCCAGGAGGTAGTGATGGGGTGGTGGTGCAGCAGCAGCTGCAGCTGCTGCTGCTGCCTCTGCCTGCTGCTAAAGACGTGGGCAGCGGGGAGGAAAAGGAATCATGTGAGCGTGGCCAAAACCCATGCGATCTCTTTTCAGATCTACAGGAATGTCACTCCGGTGCGTTCCCCCTCCAAATGAGCCCTGATATTGTATATGCAAAACAGATACTTTTTAGTCATGTGTCCTTCTTAAGAGAAAATAATACATAAAGTCTAGAATTTCTGGCCACATTGATTGTATTTTTTTTTAGTTGGTATTACACGCACATACACACATTTGCATGCCACCTTTTCAGGTGAATTGCTAAAAAAAGCTCACAAAATAATACAGATGATAACAACTATTTCATAAAACACCAAATATAAAGAACCATCACAAAATCAGTGAAACAATTACCAGTACAACACAAAAAATAGCAGAAGAGTGGGGAAAGAGTTGTTCAGGAAAGACATGAGAAAATAAAAGTTTTCATCTGGTGCATGAAAGAACTCATTGTAGACACTCTCAGAGAGAGCATTCCAAAGCTGGGTGCTTCGATTGAGCAAGCCCTAATGCAGAACATCCAGCTTAATCTCTGAAGATGGGCTTAGCTGGAGCAAGGCCTCTGAAAATTATCTTAATAAATAACTGCACTTATATGCTGCTCTTTGTGACAGATTAGTGCCCCACTTAGAATGATGAACAAAGTCACTTATTATTATCCCCATGATACAGTTGGAGAGCTGGGACTCAGAAGAGTGGTTTATAAAGAAAAATAGGGGTTTGCCAGGTTTATAGAACCTTAAATCATACCTACAGCTAGCTTAGTTGTGCTAGGGATCCCAGATCCCTGGTGGAGGTGGGGGATCCCCAGCCCCTGCTCCCCCCACCCTGCCCCCACTTACCTAACTGGCAGGGGGGCACACCTTCCCTGCAGGCTCCCCCGTGGCGTGGCGCAGTGGCATGCGCAGCAGCCACCGGGATTGGGCCCGTTTTGGCTGAGATCGGGGCTGCTGCAGAGTGTGGGAGTGCTCCTGCGCTCCGCAGTGCCTCAAAACAGGCCCGATCCACGGCAAAACGGGCTCGTTTTTGGGCACTGTGGAGCTCAGGAGCACTCTTGCGCACTGCAGCGCCTCAAAACGGGCCCATTTCAGTGTGGATCGGGCCCGTTTTGAGGTGCTGTAGAGCACAGGAGTGCTCGTGTGCTTTGCAGCACCTCAAAAACAGGCCCAATCCGCGCTGAAACAGGCCCATTTTGAGGCGCTGCAGAGCGCAAGCGCTCCTGCACTCCACAGCGCCTCAAAAACGGGCCCATTTCAGCACGGATTGGGCCCATTTTGAGCCCCTGTGGAGCCTGGATGTGCTCCCAGGAGCTGCACGATGACGTCACTTCTGAAGTGACATCATCGCAACTGTGGGAGTGTGTGTGTTTTTCTTCCTTTCCTTCACTTCTACTTTCCAGAACCTGATTCTTGCCTTGTTTACTCCTTTCTACTCTACCTCCTTGCTGTTCTTTCTCTCTGTGCGCCTGCTAGAAGGCTTGCCGGGGAAGCTTCCTTCCTTTCCTCCCTCCCTCCCTCCCTCCCTTCCTTCCTTCGGCTGTGGTGGCCATTTCATGGCAAGACAGAATCATGGACCAGCAGAGCATGCTCTTCCATCACAATAGGATTCCTTTCCGAAGGAGAGTTGGAAGCCTCCCTCACCACTGCTTCCTGGCAACAACCCCAGAGACAGTGGGGCAAACCGCGAGGAAGCTGCGGCCACTCATATCATGAAGAGACCGGAAGCGCAAAAGGCGCTATTCCTCCCTGAGCAAAGGAAACGTGGCAGCCATTTCTGGCCTCGCAAATGAGCCACTGGGCTTTTATCTTTTCCTACAAGGATGCAATAATCATTTAGAGATGATCAACGGCCTCAGTTCAAAGCACTTTGGTCCATACCCTTTGTGCCCTAGGAGAGGGTTAAACATGTTTCATGCTTCCTTCAAGGGGATGGCAGAGAGATCATAATGACCTGTTCATCAGTAGCTTAAAGGAAAAATTGCAACAGAGAATTCTGGTTCTCACATAGACTAACAGATTATACCATTTGCTGTCTTCAGAGAGTGAAATAGAGATGAGGTGTAATTTAATCTGTAGATCCTCAACAGCAATAATAATGACCACTGGAACGAAGAATATATTTGCTAAGAGTTACAGCAGAGGCCCTGCCAGTAGCCAGTTGAATGAAAGTTTGTTCATCAAGGACTTCTTGCCCCGGGGCACCTTTCTGAGTATAAAGATGGTTGTGTTTATCCAAACCCCAGATTTCAGCCCCAGTGGGGGCTACAAGGTGTATACAACATTTCATATCTTTCCATTCTAGTCACACAACAAACCTACAAGGTAAGCCAGGCCTACAGAATGCAACAGGCCCAAGGCAACAGGCAGGTCTCCCAGGGAGAATGGCATGAGAATCTGGATCTCCTAGATTCCAGTCCAACACTCCAGCCTTAACACCCAACTGTCTCTTGTTAAAAATGGTGTCATACAGGAAAGATTCCAGAGATAGGATGAACACAATTGCAGCAAAAATTCTCTCAGCACAGGCAATTGTAATGCCGTGGAGTCTGTTTCATGTTTTATGTTGGTCCCAGGATACTAAAAACTGGAGCAGTTCCACTCCAGTCCAGGGTTTACTCATGTCTACATGAGCTGGCTGAAGGCCTGCTAGGCCTTGTGCTTTTTGCTTTGTTTGTACAGAATAAAGTTACTCTGTGCTGATTAAAAGAGTTTGAGAACCCTGGGGAGAGCTGGCCCCATTCCCTGGAGGGAAAAAAAGGGAGGGCATGTAGGCAAATATGGAACCAACAAGGAGAAAACACTATCTGCATAAGTTTCAGTTTCCCATATTTGCTATATGTTTTTGTGAGTTCAGTTTACTTTTTCAGATATCTGTGTGTTTCATAGTGACTGTTGCTATGACTTTACAGAGACTCTGAATTCTTCAGTCCAAATAGATCGTGCTCTTGTTACAGGTAAGTGCATCCCTCCTTTCTCATGCCTCCACTCCCCCAGGACAAGGGGAAAAGGAGTGTACACCATATTCTTCACAGTGCCAAAAAGAACAGAGATTGGAGGGTGATACTAGTCTTAAATATTCAACAAGTTCATAAAACTTAGGCATCTCAGTTTGGAGACAATGATATACATCACGGAATCCCTACTAATGGAGGGCCCATAGTTCAGTGGCAGATCACCTGCCTTGCCTACAGAAGGACCTAGGTTCAGCCCCTGGCGTCAGTTGTTCATGGATCTCAGGGCCGACCTACACCAAAGGAGTACCTTACTGTACTAGAGCTAATGGAAGCATCCTCATTCTGATCTTGTCCAGGCACCAAAGATTCCTCCCTTTCTGTGCAACGGGGCTCCATCTACAGTTCAGAGTACTTCCATTTGGCCTCTCTAGGGCACCAAGGGACTTCACAAAGAATTTGATCAACACAGTGTAAAGTTAAGGGAGGAAAAGCATTCATCTACACACTTACCTGGATGACTTGATGATCAGGTTAAGCTCTGCATGCCTATAAGCTTACAGTTCCTGATCAACTTACAGAGAAGTTCTTTATAATCCAAACAGTGACTAGAACATCTGGAAGCACTATTAGAATGACACACAATTGCTTGTTTCTAATTGAAGCAGTTGCAAAGAAGAGAAAGGAGATGTCACAAGGGATCATCAAGATCAGGTAATTTATGACTTTTGCAAAATTGATGGGTCTACCGATTCCGAATTTTGACGCCATCAGTGAAGTCAACTACATACAAGACCCTTATAGACTTCTGAGACCCTTCCAACTACAAATTATGAACAAAGGTCTTTCCATTTAGTTACCTCTCACAGTAAAAATAAATAAATAATATTAATTTGAAAAAAAGAGCCTCTTATGGTGGACAACTATGACCAGCCTTCTGCAAGGAAAGCAACACTACATTCCAGTAATGGAACAGATTCTATGGACACCGGTCTGTCTGGATAGGGAGCAGCACTAGAAGATCTACCAGTGCAAGGTTGATAGTCCAGCAGTGAGCTGAGACCCTTTGTCAATCTCCTGGACCTTTGGGCAATTTATCTAGCCCTACTACACTTCAGACCACAAATACTAGACGAACATGTTCTAATCCAAACAGCATGTCGACCAATTAAGCGGACAGATATTTCACCAGGTGCTTCCATCCCGAGGCCAAAGTAACCGATGCATTGACATCACAGTGGCCAAGCATTCTGCTGTTTGCCTTCCAACCGCTCTGATTCTCCTGAAGCTAATCAGGAAGATAAGAGAACAAAAACAAACAAAAAAGCAGAAATCATATTGGTAGCACCCTACTGGCCTCAGCTCCCACAGCTCTCTGCTCTTCAACAGCTGTCAACACTTCCACCACTGACTTCTCCAATATCTCTCGATATGCTCCAGTGATGCCAGGTTCGACATCCACACCTGGAATAGCTACATCTAACTGCATGGAGAGTGAGCGAGACTCTCTCGGCTAGGTTATTCTCAAGAAGTAACCAACATGCTACTGACCTCTAGGAGACAGTCCACTAACAGGATATATAATGCATCATAAAAAGCCTTCACAGGAGATGCAATCGAAAAAGGGGTTAATGTCATGAAACCCAAAACCAGATCCATTCTATACTTCCTGCACATCGCTCATGCAAGCAGTCTCAGAGCCTCAGTCTTAAGATGTCAGGTCACAGTCTTAACAGTACTGCCACTGTACTAGGGTCTTGAGTTTGTTCAGACGCCTCACATATGTAGCTCCCTCGAGTGTGATACTCTGAAGGATCCACCACAGGTTCATCAATTTCTGACTTGGAAAACGCATACAGTTGTGTATGCTGTTACCAGACACCCCTTCGAGAGCCTGTCGAGGAAATTCCTCTTAAGTGGCTGAGGACTTTGTTCCTCTCCGTAGTTACATCTGCAAGAGGGGTGTCGGAACTGGGTACCCTGTTAATTAGGTTGAGCTACGTATCTTACACAAGGACAAAATGGTCCTGAGAACAGATCCTACTTTCATTCCAAAAGTGATCTCTCCCACAGATCACTAGAATTATGTCTACTATCAGCTGACCAAATACTTTTCATCCCAAAGAAGAAATGTGGCATACTCTGGACATAAGACTTATTCTAAAAGCATTTTTTTATAGAACAGAGCAAATCTGGAAAACAGCTTCCTTATTTATCTCTATATCCTCACCGAATAAAGGAATTAGGATGTCTAAATCTGCCATTAGCAGTAACTTCAAGGCATGCATCATCAAAGCACACAAAATTCAAAAACTAGACATACCAGCTAGGATTACTACTCACTCAATATGAAGTGTTGCACCAGTGCAGCATTTGCCAGACATGCTATAGTTAAGAGATTTGCAAGGCAGCTACTTGGTCGTCTGTATCTACCTTTGTTAAACACTAGAAGCTGAACACTTATGACTCAGCTGATGCAGCATTTGGCAGAAGAGTATTACAACATATCTTATGACCAGATGACAATGACCCACCCAGAAAATAGGGACACTGCTCTGGGAGGTGCCATCTAGATGTCCTCCGCCTCAGAGGGAGAACGCACCATTGGATACTCACCGTGAAGGGTCCTTCTCCTCTGAGGAAAGGAGGACATCTTGTCCCTCCCGGAGTCATTGTCTTTTCACTCTCTTCTGCCTGACAGATTTAGTTCCTGTCCTTAACATGTTTGTTCTCACCTTTCTCCTTGTTATTCAATTCTAGACTGTCATATTCATAATTATGATGCTATAAACTGCGTTTGGAGTTGCCAAAATTGAAAGAAAGGGTGACTCCCATTAGGAAGACAGGAAGTAGAAAATTTGTTCTTGCTTCCCTGACTAGAGGGTAGGAATCACATCAAGATGTCCTCCTTTCCTCAGAGGAGAAGGACCCTTCATGGTGAGTATCTAATGGTCCATTTCATTATCCATTTTCTCTACAACACCTATTATATTTCAACATTATACTTTGTTTTAATATCTCCAAAATTTAACTTTTCAATACTGCCCCCCTTCTATTTATTTTCTCCAAATTTATCGTCTTAAAAATCAAAAGCACAAATCATCAGTTCATTTTTCCTCATCTCAAGCAGAAAGTCAATAAGGGGTTTCCAGTTAACCATAAAAGTAGACAATGTTTTATCTTTGATCAGAGCTGTAAGTTTAGCCATCTCTGCTAACTCTGTCATTTGAAGGCAATACTGTACTTTTCCATTTTTGCGCATATAAAAGCCTAGCTGCTGTGGTCATATATAGAAAAAAGATACCGTGTTTATTTTCCAACTGTTTATCCATTAGTCCCAACAAAAAGGCTTCTGGTTTAAATTATATATTGATCTTCAACATTTTTTGTTTTATCATATGAATTTGTGACCATTTTTTTTAACTTTACGACCATATGAGAAAGAGAGAAGCTATCAATATAATAATACAGAAAGGGTAACTTTTTAAAAGATAAACTTCTCCAAGCTATCCATGTGCGGATTTACCTAGAAAAATGCCTTCTAAAGGTGATGATATATGTCCAGTAAAGAGGTGGGAGATGAAACTTAAAGACATTCAGGAGATCCCGTCCCCACTTCCACACTAATTTTTTGGGTGGAAAGAGATATAATTTGGTTGGATGAGAAATCCCACACAGGCTCCTCAGTTATACAGCTAGTACTCTAAAGTATATCTCCAGCTCTTTCTCTCTATGTTCCAGTTGCAATCTGGATGGAATAAAAGCTGATGTTTCTACCGCACATTCTGCCAAGTGCTCATCTCAGACTTGACCCCTTAACACTCTTTTGTCAAAGGCCCTAATTCTTGTCAGGTGACACTTTAGGCAAAACTGTAGTGATAGATGCATTCACAATTAAACTGGCAGCAAATCTGCAGCAGTGTAATTAAATTAGGTAATGCTGTTGAATGTATTATTTCATACGTATAAGGAATACATAAAACCTATTGATGTTAGTGTTTAGAATGACAATGGTAATATTCAAAAAGATAATCGTGAGCACCATTTTTAAAATGCCAGATACTCATTTGAACTGTACTTTTATTTGAATAATGTTTATTGCTGTGAAAAAAAGAGAATCCATTACTAGGCTAATACTTTACACAGATGGAATTTGTTGTTATGGAAAACAGGTAGTTAAAGTTTTTTTTCTCTAAGAAGAAATTTCCAAGTAGAATGAATACAGATTTAAACCATTTTCTATAGACTTGTTATTTAATAAGAAGGAAATGAATTACAGGAGCCATACAAAATAATACTCTGTGGGCAAATAATGAATAGTCAATTTGTCTGACTTGTACTTCACATATTATGTTGTTTTCGGTTGCAGTGTTTGTCTTTATAGGCCAAAGATGAAAATGTAATGTAATTATTAAGGTCTTTACAGCCATTTTACATAGAAATGATTTTTTTTAATTGTGAAGGTGCTTGTAATTTAAACTAAAGCTGGATGCCACTATAGCATTTGCATCCTGTAGCTTATGCATCTCAGAATGGTAAAGCAGCATGCTCAGGCATCAAGTTTCATAATTAACTTTTAAGTTAAATTACAATTTGTAGCATTTATATAATGCTTTTCGGGTGTGCAAAGTGTTTCATCTGTGTTTCATATATATAACAAAACTGTTATCCACGTGATCAGACATTTTTCTATCATTGTTAACCAGCAGGAGGAAGCAGGCCAGGGAAATGAGCATGTGTACACTTCTGTCTCTAGCCAATGACATTACTTCCAGCACAACCTAGAAGAGATGGTGTTATGCCAGAGCAGATTCTTTCATACTTGTCCAAAAACGTAGTGTTTTTTGCTGTGTTTTAGGCCAAGTGTTAAAGAATTGGCCGAGGTGTGATACTGTCACATCCAGTTCCCACCCACTGTACACACTCTCATCTCCTCCTGATTGCCAGGGGGACCTGACAACCCTAATGTGAATCTATTTCATTAAAGCTTTTTCAAATGAAGAGTGCACCGATAGTTTCTGAAGGGGTAGGGTAAAAGGATCACAGTTGTGGCAAGGGTGCTATCCCTTTTTTTGTGCTGGGGTCTGTTTGCACTGTCAGAACTGGTGTTAAACATCCTATTGTATAAGGTAGTTACATGTAGGTAGCTGAAATTTGAGTTCAGTAGCACCTTAAAGGCAATGGCAAAGCCTGACTGGCAAAAAGCCCTCTGGAAGAGAGTTACTTTACAGCAGTTTCTGAATATCAGTGTACCCGCTTCATTTTATCAAGGGGATCATTACAGAGGCATGGAGCCACAGCTGAAAAGATTCATATCTGCACTGAGAATGATCTTCTGTGAAGGGGTGGTAATATAGTGAGCATAAAGCACTATAGTGAGTATAATATAGTGAGTATAAAGCACTTTTTGGCAAATGTGCCATAAATGGAATTTAGAATATGAAATAATACTGCATTGCGATCAATATGAAGTTGTCCATTTGTGCCTTAAGGTCTACTGTGCCAGAGAACAGGCAGCAGTATGGGCTCTGTGTTCTTCTTATAGAGTGTCACACTTTCTTGCTGCTTATGCCATTTGTGGCACCTAGATGTAAAATAAGGATGAGTGCATGTTAGTTATTTAGTTTTTTAACCTTTCTATTTTTATCAGTGGTTTGGGTTTTCCATTTTATATGATAGTTTTATAGATTTGTTTGTATTCTGTATTTGTTTAACAAGCAGTTTATAAACTATACATCTCAGAATGGTAAATGGCATAAAAATCGTAGGTTCAACTCACACGATGGAGAAACAAAATCAAAACGGATTTTTCAGATCAAAGAAGTTACAATAAATTCGTAACTGTCCCTTATTTTATAAGCCTAGCAGTACCATCTGCTAATGAAAATAATGAAATGAAATAAGCCTGCCTATTTGTTGCTGTAAGGTGGTGGGAAAGTTAAGGATGCCATGATGGTCTGCCAATTCTAGAATAGATATTTTTTCTCTGGTGCAGACCATTATTCTGCAGATTCTCTGTGTCTAGTTCTATCTGATTTGCTTTCTCTTGAGATAAAATTTTGTTGGCTATGTATAAAGCAGTCTTGCAAGCTAGATGAAGAATAAAACTCGGCTGAATATGCATGTGGAAGTACATCCAAGTGCCTGTGTCTGTCAGCAACACATTATTATCACTTAAATGCCCACTCTCATCTACAGCTGTTCAACATGCATGTGTGGGTCAACCACTGTAAGTGCATTGATTGTATAACTTCCTTTTCAAGAGACATGTAAGACGAATTCTGCTTGCATTTAACGGTATAGGTTCTCAGTCAGCAAACAAAAATCCATTCAATTTCAACAGAAACTAAAGGCTGTTTTACGTACTATGTTTTTTAGCCATATGAGTCCTCATCTTCTTTGCGTATTTGCTGATACAAAGAGGTGAAACACACAAACAACTGGATTATGGATAACAGTCAACAACAATGCCCCTAACTGCAGGGGTAGTTTTCCAGGAATTGCCTTTCCAGCTCCTACATTTCTCCCTATGAGGAGAGATTATGACTACTCATAGGGACGTAAAGTAGTATTGTGTGAATCACATTTATTGAAAAATTGTTGTTGCTTATTTGTAGTCCGCCTTTCTCCAAGGCGGATTATGTACTGCAAGTGAATACAATATAATCAATAGCTAGGATGTTCAAAGAGCAAAAATACAACAGTTAAGACATTCAGGAAAACAGATACAATAGAATATAGTAGCCTCAAATTTCAAAAACTAGCAGAAAGCCAAACTCATAGGTGAAACCTTTCTGAATTAAAGCATAATTAATTAACATCATATCTTTAGCAAAGTTGAATTTCCCAGTAGGAACATAGCTACATCAGCAGACAGTACCCAATAGCCTGGTCTATGGTCCCTGTCCTTTACCAAGTTATCTCTCTGAGCTGTTACTTCTGACACAGCCCTATAATCTGAATAGAAAGCCCTCCTGAATAATTCAGTCTTGCATAGTTTGCAGAAAGCCAAGAGAGTGGGAGCTTTTCTGACCTCCTCAGGCAGGGTATTCCACAAGGTGATGGCTACCACAGAAATAGCACATATATGAGCAGTTGTGGTATCTGCAGAAGGCCCTGTTCAGATGAAGCTGTATTGGCAGAACATAGGGAGAGAGGCAGTTTTGCAGATATGAGGGGCCTAGGCAATGAAGGGCTTTGAATGTAATAGTCATGAACTTGAATTGAGCCTGGTAACTGATGGGTAGCCAATGGAGTGACTGTAGAATGGGCGTAACATGCATGCTCCACCTAGCTTCTGAATGTAAATGAGTTGCAGCATTTTGCACCAGCTGGAGTCTGCAAATTGACTTTGAGGGGAAACCTATGTACAGTGAGTTACAGTAGTCTAGTCTCAGTGTTACCGTGGCATGAATCCAGGTGGTCAGATCAGCTGTGTTGAAATAAGGGGCCATTTTCCAGGCTAGTCTAAGCTGGGAGAAGGCCTTTTGTTGCAGCAGCATTTACTTGCTTCTCTAGCAGCAGTGCTGGATCCAGTATAATCCCTAGGCTGTTCACTAAGTCAGCCAGGGTCAACTGGACCCCATCAAAGGATGGAAGCTCAATGTCCTTCAAGATCTCTGCTTTTCCAACCAGTATCACACCTCTGTCTTGACTGGGTTCCGTTTCAGTTTGTTGCCTTTCAGCCTATTGAAATCAGCTGTTTACAGTTTTAATAAAATTTTATTTAAAAAAAAAGAAAAGAAAGCTATCAAGAAGCTACTCAATATCTCTAAAGCATCATCGGGGATTTGGATACTGAGATACAGAGCTGGGTATCATCTGCATATTGATGGCATCCAATTTCATAGCTATGAATTATTTCTTCTAAAGGCTTTATATAGAGGTTGAATAACATGGGGGATAAAATTGAGTCTTATGGAACCCCACAAGATAATTCCCACACTGAGAATAACTGGTCTCCAATAGCAAGCCTTTGAGTTTGTCCTATGAGGAACAATTTAAACCAGTCCAAGGCACATCTTCTGATACTTCTGCCTCCAAATGCCTCAGCAGGATGGCTGTATTGAAGGCTGCAGATAGATTCAGGAGAAGTAACAATGAAGCATGGCGTTTGTCTACATTCAGGCAGAGGTAATCAGTTAGAGCCACTAGAGCCATCTCTATCCCACAGCCTGGTTTAAAACCAGACAGAAAAGGGTCCACAGCACAAGACTTGTCCAAGAAGCCCTGGAGTTGGTCAGCTACTGCTCTCTCATTCACAGTTTTAGACCATAGCTGGGCTAAACCCCATCCCTGTATGCATGAATAAAAAAATGTTGTTGATATGCTAGAGTGAGAGAGAGAAGTTCTTGGGGACCTGCTTTGGAGTCCTGCCTAACCTTGATGAGGGTCTCTCTTCTAAGGGCATGGTGATTGCCTCTGAAAGGAGTACCTGAAAAGCCTCTGTTTGTGAACAGAATATACTGCAGGGTGCTTTGTATCATGGTTTATGTGACTATTATAACATCCTTTTTGGTGCTGTTCCTCTCTGAACCTACAGAATGATGTCTTGAGATTATTTTCAAATTCCTATAAGAGGTCAAAAAAACTAAGGAGACAAGCAAGACAACCAGGCAAGTCCTAAAGTTAGCTATGGCTCAAACCAAGACCTAGAACTGACTTCCTGACAAGCTCTAATGGCTTAATGAAAACCAGTGGTCTGCTGGGGCAGAGGCAAGAGGAATCTTAAGAAGAAGAATACTGCGTATTTCCATTTATTTATTTATTAGATTTTTTTATACTGCCTCTCTCTCAAACCAGGCCTGAAGCGGTTTACAACAATTAAAAACAGTTAAAAACAATTAAAACAGCAATAAATATTATATGTTAGAACTAAAAACATAACACTGCAGTTAAGTGGTGATTTTGTCACAGACCCTTGTCTGAAACAAATACTGGCTGAATAAGGAAGCAGGCCTGATAGTTGCTTTATTTTCATATTTGTAGAAAAAGTTGCTTGCTCAGCTAAGTTCTTAATGTACATCCCAGGTAGAGATAAGTTACAATAGTTGTATTGATGCCAAGAATTAAATCTTACAATATGATGAATGAACAGATAATTGAATTAAAACGTGTATTCCATGGGAGACTTCTGAAGCTCAGCGAGGAATCCATATCATATTATAGGGCAGTGACAAATTGGAGGATGTTTGTATGGTCATATGGTTTTCATGTCATTGAGCCTACCATAACGCACACCCCTACATCTCTCAGACTTGGATTGTGCGAAACTAATCTTTCTGAAAGTGCTTCACTGAGATTCTTAAAATTGTATTTTATCTTTTAGATCTAAAATATATAGGAGTAAGGGATGATGACATGACCTATGCTTAATGGTTACAGCATTGTTTTGAAATATAGTTTAATGGTTGGAGCGTAGCTTTGAAATAGACAAATAGACTCTTGTTTCCATGCATCTATTTTGAAAGGAGTATTCACCCCACCCAGACAATGCTGTGTAACAGTTTCAGTTGTCACATCATTACAGTCTAGTATACAACATCAAAATTTCCCAGTTTGAATATGGCTTTTCACAATAAACTATTCTGGTGTTGGCTCTGTTACTTTTGCTTGGCAAATCTAGTTATGAGGGACTTGAACCAATCACAAGGTGTAAACCATGGTACAGTTCAAATTACATAGTTCGAATTGCAGAAATACATTGTGCTTAGCAACATTAACGACATTAAAATTAGAATAAGTCAGTGTGAAAGTTTAGTGCATGTAAGACTCAATTCCATGCAAGTTTTCTTATTTTATATTTTATTCCAGCCTTTGGTATCTTACTGGATCAGCCTCTGCTGTAAATCCTCAAGCTGTTTCAACTGAAGCAAAAAAGGGAAGATTTCCTATCTGGCCTGAATGGAATGAAGCAGACATAAATGCAGAGAAGTGGGATGCAGGGAAAGGTGGAAAGGAAAAAGATAAATCTGGAAGAATTCCTCTTTTAGTAAGTTTCCTGTAGCCAGAGATTTTCAGATTTATTTATTTGCATTATTTATAGCTTGCCTTTCTCACTGAGACACAGGGCACATTACATAGTGTAAGTCAATGCGAACACTGGCTTGGACATTCAGTAAACAATACAATAGGGTATGGATTACAGAAATTTGAAAACAAACAGAAATCTGAACAGAGCTGAAATGATGAAAACACAATATGAGCAATTAAACACAACATATTAAATGACATAGAAACTACGCAGTAGTAATGTACTTGCAGCAACAACCACTACAAAGTAGTATAGTCTACATTCCCTATCCCTTTACCAGAGCATCTTTCTGAACCATTTCTTTCCAGCACAGCCCTATTATCTGTGTAAAAAAGCCCTCCTGAATATTTCAGTTTTGTATACTTTGCAGAAACCCAGGAGAGTGAAATCATTCATGGCCTCTTCAGGCAGGCCACTCCATAAGGTGTGACCACCACAGAGAATGCACATGTGTGGGCAGATTGATTTTGCCCATGTGCAGGGTTGTACCTGCAGAAGGCCCTGTTCAGAGAAGTGAAGCTGCCATGGTGGAGCATAGTGGAAGAGGTGATTCCATAAATATGAGAGGCCAAGGCCAGGAAGCACTTTGAACATGATAGTCAAAGCCTTGAATTGAGCCCAGCAACTGACAACCAGTTGAGTGACTGCAGAATGGGAGTAATAATAACATAATAACATTTGATTTATATACTGCCCTTAGGATAACTTAATGCCCATTCAGAGTAGTTTACAAAGTATATTATTATTATCAACCTGTGAAGTAGGTGGGGCTGAGAGAGCTCCAAAGAGCTGTGACTAATTCAAGGTCACCCAGCTGGCTTCAAGTGGAGGAGTGGGGAACCAAATCTGATTCTCCAGATTACAGTCCTGCCGCTCTTAACCACTACACCAAACTGGCTCTGCCTAGCTCCTGATAATAACTGAGCTGCAGTGTTCTGCAGTGTTCAACTGGAGTCTCCAAATGGACTTTGAGAGGGAGACCTTTATAGAGTGCATTACTGTAGTCTAGTCTTGATGTTACCATGATGTGATCAAGGTGACCAGATGGACTGTGTCAAGGTAGGAAGCTGTCTTCTGCACTACTGATGCTGAAGAAGGTATTTTTTTGCAACTGTATTGCTTCTCAAGCAACAATGCTGGATCCAGTATAACCCGCAGGCTCTTAACCAATTCTACAAGGGTCAACTGAACCCTATCAAAAGTTGGAAGCACAATATTTATTTGCCACCTTTCCACCCAAAGCAGCAAACAGCAGATAATTAAAACATTAAAATATTTAAAATGTATATATAAATACAATAAAAACCTATAGACATAGAAACAGACACACACACCCACAACCAGGGAGGAGGGCAAAGATTCTTCAATATCTCCACCTTCCCAATCAGCATCACTATATCCTTTAGAAGTTTTTAGGTCACCGGTGGTGCAATCTGTGTCATCCCAAATCCAATAAAATCAGTATTCTGAGTTTGGGGTAACTCTACATAGGATTACACTGTAAATGGGATATTGAAAAGAGGCTATTATGACTAAATTTATATTGAACTTCATGGATCATTCTTTTTCTTGTTAAAATAATGGAACACTAGTTGTACTGTAGTTGTTGATATAGTTAAAAGATCACATTTTATACTCCTGCTAAAATGGGACTTCACTATAAGAGATGTGGTTAACTTTTGGTAAAAAAGTTCCCTGACTCTATTGACTGCCATCATCATCATCATCATCATCATCATCATCATCATCATCATCATCATCATCATCATCATCGCTGAGGTTGCCTGGCAACTCTATTGGGGGAATCTGCCCTCCAGGCTCACTGCAGCCCTTAAAAGGAGGTGGCAGCTATAGAAGCAGCAGGGCTGGCTGAGTGTTGGTGTGGGAACTGTTGTCAGCTTTGTTTCCATTTTCTTTGGCAGTACCACAGAAAACAGAAGGAGTGGTTCTGGCTTGCTGAGCCCAAACTTTACTTCATTTATTTAATTTTTTACTGTAGATATTTTTGTTTAAATTGTTCTATAAAAACTTTGTATGGGTGTCATTATTGGTGAAAGCACAGAATATAAAGCTCTAATTAAATAACTATTGTACGTAAATCTCTTCTTGAAATTAAATTTTAATGTCTCCAAGTAATTTGCAGTAGGACTGATTCATATAACCATTTTTATATGTAATCGTGTTACTTACGAACTGAGTTGCTATTATTATTTATTTTTGAAATTTATACTTTGTTTTTCTATCAGATTGGGACTCAGGGTAGTTTATTGGTGGTCTCCTCCTCTATTTCATCCAAACAACAACAGGCCATGAAGTAGCTTAGGCTAAGTGAGAGTGATTAGTCAAGGTCATCCAGAGAGCTTCCTGGCTGAGTGGGGATTTGAACTTAAAAGTCTCTCAGCTACTAATATCACAATAACCATTGCACCCACTGGCTTACTGTTCTCTGTGCTGAATTATTGTTTTAGTTACCTGATTGCTTCTGCTGGAGAAGAGGGCTGCACCAAGGATGGAACAAAAAACAAAAAAACGATGGTGGAGTGAGGAAAGGAGTTGTTTTATTCAAATATACTGTCCCTACGTGTTTCGCTTACACTTTTTCAATAACATCTAAAAGAATATCAATAGAAAATGTTGTCACCTATGTGCTATGTGCAGTCAGAGGGTTCCAGCGATTAACACACAGAGACACCATCTCTTGGTTGGAATGGCCACAACTTTATTGATTTACAGCTGGATGGAGCATTGGCCCGGCATATGGGCGCGCATCCCCGTTGGCATTGGCAGGCCCTGGTGCTGACTTGATAAATAACTCACCAGCTCACTTTGCTGGTTTACCACAGCAAGTGTTGTTCCACTAGGCAGCCCTTGCCTCCCAATCCGCCGGGGTGAGCTGGCCACCTGCCTTGCTCACCCATTTTGGATTCGGCCCAATGCCTCAAAATTGCCACAGGAGGATGGCTGGAGACCTGACTCCCATCAACACTCTGACTGCTGTGTAAAGTTGGAACCCCCCCCCCCCAAGTGGTTTCTGATGTCAACCCCCAGAGGAAGGTGAAAAAACCCCAAGAGGCTCGGCCAATTTGACTCTTGTGGGAAAAAATCCCTGGCAGTCTCAGCCACAACCACCCAGGGGCCCAACTGCATCCCCTGTGCTCGCCAACTCTTGTCTCGATGTTGCCATTGTGCACCATGCCATGGGACGTCACCTGTAACTAGAACAAACATTAGTGCCTTCTTCCCTTCTGACATAGCCCAAGTGGCTCTTGGACACCCTACAGCCAATAGCTCATCTGTGGTCAGCTGACAGCCCCCCTCTATTGCCGTGGTGGCTGCCCTGATGTGGGAAGAGAGAGGAGGCCATATTCCCCTACTGTCAACCCTGCCATCTGGAGGCTTGCCTTCAGTACTTCAGTGAACCGGCACAATGGGCCCTGGAAACCTCTGCCACAACCACCCAGGGCCCCAGCCATGTCCCCCTCTTGGTCTCCAACTCTCGCCACACCAGGGGATGCTACCTGCAACTTGAACAAACCAACGCTAGTGCCTTCCTCTCTCCTGACATAGCCTAAGTGGCCTTGGATGCCCAACAGCCAATAGCCTGTATGTGATCAGCTGACAGCCCCCCGCCTCAACTGCTGTGGTGGAGAATGCTCCACAACACGGTTTCCATGATCAGTTGCCTGGGGTCCTCGGGGGGGGGGTCCCTGTGAGCCCAGCCCATTATGGCATGACAGGCCAGGAAGCTGCTGTCAGGGCCTTTTCTGCCCGTTGCTCTGTAAGAGAAGAAAATGGCTGCTGCATGCATCCTTATGGTCTTGGGCACGCACTCTCTCCCAGCCAGCCCTGCCAGCTGCACTATCAGGGCTTCCTCCAGTACCTCGCCCCCCACATTCCCCGATCAGTTTGCCAAAGAAAGCTGTGAAGGCCATGACCGCAGTGGAGTATGTTTGCCTTGTCTGATGGATTGTTCCCTGGCTCCCACAGCCCTACTGAGAAGGGGTCCGGGTGGGGCTCGGCATCTGGCACCCAGCCGTGGCATCTCTCTCCCTGACACGAGAAAGGGTGCATGCTATGTCATTGTTAACCTCTGCTGTGTGGCATGCTCCAAACATGATGCTGTGCTGTAGGAAGGGCAGGACCTGCCCATGCATCAGCTGCATGACCCAATCACGAAGACTGCCGGTTCACCACCTGCACCACTGCCTGGCTGTCACCCTGGAAAGCACTTTTCTTGTTTCGGAACCAGTTGTCCAGAGGGTCACGGCCACCATGCTCAGAAAGATTTCCAAGCATGCTGCTGTCCTTCCTGTCCGCTGTCCGTCTCTTTGTGCACCTGGTGGGCTGCCCTGGTGTCCAAGAGCTCGTGCCAGAACGAGACATCATTATAGCCCGCTAAGAAGGAACGCCACACCCAAAGGTCCACTTTCAGCCCTTCTGTAATTCATATGTGCCGATGCGCCGCTGACAATCCTGCGGGTGCCCTGCCCAGGTGTGCACCAAACGTTCTCCCCAGGAGCCACCCTGCTGGTGAAATTTGAGCTTCCCAGCAGAGATTGTATCCCATGCAATGTCCTCTTCCTCACCCCTGGGGTGCCATCCAGATTAGTACGCCATGCTTCCAACTTGTCCAGGGGTTTGGGATGGAGGAGCACCCGCTGATGCTGCTATCTGAAGACTTGGGCCCTCCTGCCAGTTGTGCCCCCATAGCCCCACCCATCATGGGTCAATGCTTGCACCTTGGCCATTGGCCTCCCCAACAGGGAGCTGCCAACCAGTTCTCCACCCACATGTACTGCCACATGCTGCCTTTTTGTCAGCCGGGGCCACTCCACCTCATCCCATCTGGTCTCCCCGACTGCCCAGATTCCCTCACCTCTGTCCTTCTGCTACCCCTTGGCGTGTTCGCTGCTGACCACCCTTTACCTAGATCCCCCCTTCAGCAGCTGCCCTGTGGTCCCTTAGTGTCCAAATGCCAACTGATTAGGATTGACAACCCCCCATATCCTCATAGGATTCTCCCTCTTGGTGACAACTTGGACCCACTGGGTCAGGTTCAGTGACCTTCAGCAAGCCAGCCTAGCTGTGTCAACTTGGGTCCACTGAGCGGCAATGCAGTGGTAGCACTGTGGCCTGTCTGGCTGCTGGCCTGTAGGCTCTGTGCCTCCGAAAGATGGCGTGGTAGCACCGTGGCCTGCTTGGCTGCTGGCCTGTAGGTACTGCGCTTCTGGAAGTTCCCTCGTGACCCTGGGGAATGGTAGCCCATTGTACTTCTAAGGGATCTCCAGCCACCACCTGGAGATTAACAGCAAAAAAGTGGAAACCCACCTGGGAAATGAGAAATATATTATGGCATGAAATAAATCAGAAATATCATTAGTGTACTCAATAATTATACAATTATACAAAAAGTGCATTCACCAAAATATTTACCCAAATATTTCTTAAGACCCAGAGAGTGACGCAGATGCCGAAGCTCTCTGGGTCTTAAGAAATTTTTACACTTATTCAGATGATCCCACAGCCCCTGAGGAATTCTTAATGACGAAATCTGCCGGTTAGCCGGCCGCAGCTAGGGCTGCCTCCTGTTGGATCCTCTATGCAACATCTTGAGTGACACCTGAAAGAAAAGAAATAGTGTCATGGCCCAGTCTGAGAGTGAGGTCTCCTCTGGAGGAGAGGAGCCTCGTGTAGCCAGCCAGGACTCCTCAGGAGAAGAGGAGCCCTGTGTAGCCAGCCCTAGCCCTGATTCAGCAGAAGCCAGCAATCAGGAGCAACAGCTGCTGGCTGATCAGAGCTTACAGCCAGCAGCTGAGGCACCAGCACCCTCTAGCTCCAATACTACAGAGGAAGCTCAGCCAGGGACTTCTACAGGTGCAGCGCAGCCAAGAGCCTCCACCCCCCCCCAGATTCACCCACGCCCAAGGAACGCCGCAGGCAGCGCCAGAGACTGGAACTGCAGGAGAGACGGCGCAGTGCTCACCTCTTAAGCCAACGCCAGCTGCTGGAGAGTGATTATGAGTAGTGGCAGGATAGAGCCCCAGCAGCTGGCTGAAAACCACGCCTGGCTATAAGAGCCAGTCTGGAGGAACTGCTGGGCATGGAAGCAACGTGTCTACTGCTTGCAACCACTCCGTGTTTCGTGAACCTTGCCCGTGCCTGCTTTTGGACCTGACACTATCGGTGACTGACCTTGGACTGTGCCTGACCTTGCTTTTGGACTCTGGACTCACTCCTGGCTTTATCTCGTGCTCTGACCACCGGTTTGACTTGGCTTTTGCTCTTGGAACTCCCCTTTGACTTTGGCCTTAAGGTTTGGACTTGAACCACCCTGCTTGGGCTGGCCCAGCCCGTGACAAATAGTTATGGTTATAAATTGACATATACTTACAATTTTGTCTACACCTGCAGCATTTGCCTTGTTCCTAAAAGGACTGGAATGAGGCACTGAGTCCCTTGGTTGGATTGGACTGAGATAAGAAATTCTGGATTTTCGAATGTATTATGAGCATATGAATGCACTTTTTGTATAATTGTATAATTATTGAGTACACTAATGATATTTCTGATTTATTTCATGCCATAATATACAGATATATTTTCTCATTTCCTGGGTGGGTTTCCACTTTTTTGCTGTTGGTTCAGACCGGGATCTGCCTTGTTGCTTTGTACCACCTGGAGATTGGCAGCCAGTTGTAATTCTGGTGGATCTCCAGCTGCCAGTTGGCAGCCAGTTGCAACACAAGATCCCCATTCTCCTCCTGCAAATTGTCCACCAGCTATAATTTGATGATCTCCAGTCACCACCTGGCGAGTAGCCTTCAGCCTGATTTGAAAAGATCACCAGCTGCTGCCTGCATGGAAGTTGGAAGCTGCTATAATTTTAGAGGCTCTCCCACCACCCCCTTGGAGATCGGCCACCACCTGGAGATTGGCCACCATTCATGACTCAAAAAGATCCCTTGCTGCCGCCTGAAGACATGCAGCCGGTTGTAACTCAAGAAAATCTCCACCCATTGCAGTACGCTTGGAAATTGGCAGCTGGTTGTAATTCCAGTGAACACCTGGAGATTGGCAGCCATACGTGATTCCAGAAGATCTCCTCCTGACGCCTGGGGACAGGCAGTAGATGGAATCATCGCACCAATGTTTATTGTTTTCAGAAGATTAGCAGTTGTTTTCAGTTGTTTTGTTGTCTATAAGCATAAATATTTCCTCTTCTGGCCCATCTTTCAAGTCCATTCTTCTACATAGAATTTTTATTTTTATTCTATTTTATTTTTCTTCTCTGCTTCTCTTGATGTCCTACCTCAAAAGGTTGGTGTTACCTTTTGTAGTTGTGCACCCACCTTTCTGAAAGTTCATAGTTAATGTTGCATTTTAAAAGGTGCTGGCCTCCTGTTAAGAACTCCCCAGTATTCCATCTCGCTATTAATTCTGTCTCACCCAGCCAGTCATAATTCAGGAAAAATCTCCAGCCACCCCTTGGAGATTGGCAGCCAGTTGTAACTCATGAAGATCTTCTGTCACCACCTGGGGGCAGGTAGCTAGATGTAATTTCAGAAGATCTCCAGCAACCCCCTGGAGATCAGCAGCCTATCGTGAATGTGAAGCTCTCCAGTCACTTGCCCCCGGCCAGATGCACTTTAGTAGGGCTGATTCCAGATGGCCAGAAATTGCGGTTTTTCTGCGGAAATAATCGCTTACCGGCCACGCGTTCACTTTCGTCTCCATCCACTTTGTCTCGCAGCGTGCCATGCCGTCCCACTTCTGGATGTTCGCACGGCCAACTGAGGTACCCGGGATTGGTTGTTTCCTCCCCGTCACAGTTGACGTCGGGGGCCTTCATTGGTTCGCATTTCGGTTTTTTTAAAAAAATTTTTAACGTGTTTTGTGCAAATGCGCAAAAGCGCAGGTATGCGAATATGCAGCGTTGACTTTTGTGCACTTTTGTGCGTTTGTGCATTTGTGCACATTTGCACAGTTTGATGTGCGCAAACATGCGACTGCGCAAATGGTGCCCGGTTTTAAAAAAAAAATTAAGGGAATATTGTTGCCAGCCAGCCAGCAAAGAAAGGAGGGAAAGGGGAGGGCCTCTCCGCGGCGACGAAGCGTCCAGAAGTGTGCAAACCCGCAATACCGCGTTCACACCGTCCGCTTATAGAGCGCAACTGAGCGCCATGGACCGCAGGTAAGCCGGGACGGGAAATTGCGGGTTTTTACAAGTGAGGTTGCTGAAAAAGCGAAAGCACTCGCTCTATTTGTGCCCATCTGGAATCGGCCTAGATCTCCACTCTAGTAGATCTCCAGCCACTGCCTGGAGATTGGCAGCCAGTCGTATTTTAAAAGCTTCACAGCTACCCCCTCCCTCCAGATGTACTATGAGGGATCTCCAGCCACCACCTGGAGATGAGCATCCTGTTGTGCCGTGAGAGGGTCTCTAGCACCCCGCCTGGAGATTGGCAGCCTCTGGCTCCTGTCCAGCCACCTCCAGCTGGATGTACTGAAGTGGCTCTCCAGCTGCCACCTGGAGATTGGCAGCCTGTTGTGAGTTAACTGCTTCTCAGCTTCTCCCACCAGATGTACTATAGGAGAGCTCCAGCCGCCACCTGGAAGTTGGTGTCTGGGGCACGATGCCTTGGTTCAGAACTCCCACAGCAACATTACAGGGAGACCAATCACCATTGTCTGGGGATCAACTGTAACCCTGGAAGATCCCCCCAACGCCACCTGGAGATCGGCAACCATTTGTGAACTGGGGCACTTCCCGCCACCACCTGGAGATGCCAACCCATCGCTGAACAGGATCCCCTGTCCTGCCTGGAGCTTGGCAGCCAGTTGTGCTTTTCCAATCCCAAGCTGCTGTATGGAGTTTTGGCCACCTGCCATTATGCTCAGAGATCTCCAGCCCCCACCAGGAGATAGGCCCTTTGTTGTGAGGAGAAGATATCCAGATCGGCAGCCCTGCCGCGGTGCTGGGTGGTCTCCCGCCACCTCTAGGAGGGTGGCAGGCAGTTATGGTGCAAGGAGACCTCCAGCTGCCACCTGGGGTACGGCAGTCAGGGGCCAGCCACGATCTCCTATGAGCCTGGAGCTTGGCAGCCTGAGTCCCTGTGAGAGGCTAACTGCCAGAGCCGAGTGTTCTCATTAGAACAATGAGCCAACAAGCTAATGCTGTTTGCAGTGCAAAGGAATTCCAGGCTATCACAGGCAAAGAGGGCAGGGGTTCTTACTCTCTTGTCTTGAGACATCCCGGGAGCTCTTTTTCTCATTTAGATGAGCAACTTACAAACAAACTGACTGAAGTATAAAACGGTTCTGTGCCAGGGAATGAGGCATGCAGGTAAATTCTGCCTATTAAACTGTGCACTTGATGTTTCCTTCTCTTTTCACTGGGCTGAATGACAGGCTGTGCAGCTATTCGATCTTAAAGTGGCTCGTTCCCTGGGAGCCAAGCCGAGGAAAGCTCAGCGAAGACAAAAGAGTCTCAGAGCATATGCTGGAAGCACTTGCAAGACAAAGAAGGTCTTTTTGGTTGCTTAATTACAGCCTTAGCTAGCCAGAGCAAGGGAGAGAAGGAGCAGAGTTCTGTTCCCTTAAATGAGTTCCTCTTTCATAGAATTCCATGCACACATGCATGAACATTATGATTTTAGAAATGAGCAAGGCATGATGAATCCACATGCTTTCACTATTCCGAGCAACTGAGTCAGTCTTGGATAGCTACAACAAACTCTCCTTTTGAAATCTGACCCCCCAAAGCATCCTGCCCATGGTTAAACCATAGCATACCTGGTTAAGACTTAACATCTTTACATCTTTATTTGACTGGATCTGTCAATGGACAGCGGTGGAATCTTGATGGCTTCCCCTCCTTGTTGGATAGAGTGAAGGAAGTTGGAGGCCGACTGACATGATAGAGATTCCTGGCCCGCACCTAGAACTAAACAGCCTGCTGTGAGTGCGAAGATGTCCAGCCCCTGCCTAGAGATTGGCCCCCAAAAGCATCCTGCCCATGGTTAAACCATAGCATACCTGGTTAAGACTTAACATCTTTACATCTTTATTTGACTGGATCTATTAATGGACAGCGGTGGAGATTGGCGTACCCTGTTCCCCACTGCAGCCTGACTAGTGAGATCCCTGTGGATGCGCTGGGGAAAGCAGCATTCATGGATGGGAAGGACATAGGGGGCCCATGAACTATAGCCAGCCTGGCCAACACCTGCCTGGGACTGATCTCTGCAGAGTGGAGATTATTCTGTGCCACTGAAGGTTGCTGCCTGGCTCCTTGCCGCTCTTTTGCGGCAGCTTCCCAAGTGAGCATGGAGTGGCTGCATGAGGTGCCCTGGCACCCTCAGCACTCTGCTGGGGGTGAGAGAGCTGCCAAGCACACACCCAGCCCAGCCAGGCCATGGTCTGCCTCCCACCGGGCTGCGGGTGTGTGGGTGGGCAAGGGCCCCCGGGAGCTCAGGCAGTCGTAGAGGGCAGCGCCTCCGAATGAGGCTGGGCCATGACCAGGGCCACCAAGCACACTTGGCCCAGTCAGGCGGTGGCTGAGCCTGTGAGTGGGCAGGAGCCGCCAGGAGCGCAGGTGCCTGGCAAGGGCAGCGCTTCCCAAATGGGCCTCCCTCCTGTGGTGCCCCCACTTCATAGACAGGAGCTTATCCACCTCCACAAACAACCATCTCTCTCTCTGCCAATGGATCTTCCAGAATGGCACTGACCATGTTGCCGGCCAGGTTCTGCTTTCTTGGACTGGAACTTGCATGTGAACTTTAGTATTTAATTTGAATTGAGCATCAAGAACTAAAATGATACTTTTGTCCAGGGACAGGTGTTTTGCCAAGGGGAAATAGTTCTTTTGGATTTGAAGACAATAAACACAGAAGTATGGAAGGAAAGCAGGTTTATTAAATCCCTCCAACAAGGTACAGGAAAGAAATGAATAAATGCAAAAGCAACAGAGAAAAGATATAGAACACAACTTATGCTTGTGCCCTTATACTTCTGTCAGGAACCCCTGGAGATGACAACGGGCAGACCTCTGATTCTTGCTGGTTACACAGCACTGCTCTGCAGTTCAGCCTGAGCTGAGGTTCAGCAGAGGACGGGGTTTCTAAGACTCATATAGATACTAAGTTAATAGTTACACTTGGTCCTTGTTTTCTCCAGTCTTCAAAGAGAGAGATGATGTATACAAGGCCATCTGATGAGCCATGTGTCTGGCAAGCATCCAAGATGAAAAATGCTACCATCCTCACTAAAACTCTCATACCAGGTGCTGATCTAAATGTCTCACACATAAATGCAATAGCATGACACTATGATTAGACCAATGAACATCAGAGTGTTCATTGGTCAGCCGATGGCTGTGGCGGCCCCCTGACATCATGGGAGGGGTGAGGCACAGCAGAGCCAATGGCTGGGCCAAGATTCCTAGGGGCCAGCAAGTCTGACATGGACCCGGCCTGCCACCCCAGCCGGGGTCAGAAAGCAATGCCCCAGGCCCACCCTCTGCCAGGGGCACCGCAGGCAAGCACAACCAGGGAGGATTGGGGGAGGCAGAGTCCCTCAAAGGTAGCAACAGGAAGTGGAGGGAGCCCAGCACCCAGCCCGGCTGGGTCCCGGCCTGTCATCAGGCAGAGGGGAAGGGGGGCCACAGGGGCAGCCAAGGCAATGAATGCAGGAGCACCTTTGGCATGGCGGCACCTGACCAGGAAGGCACCATTTAATAAAGTTTGTGTTGAACAACCTGGCCAGAAAGAGGACATGGACTCTCCACCTCTTCTGTCTCAGCCATGCCTCCACCTCTTTCTTGCCCTTGGTGCCAACACAGCCCACAGGTGAGTCTGTGAGCTTCTTTTAAAGCACACATTAAAAGACAGTAAATACTGAGCATGTGTAGAGTAGAGATGGGCATGAAATGGACCATGAACAGCCTGGCCAAGGGTGTTTGCTTGAAGCCAAGGCATGGGCCTTTGGAATCCGCCCACTCTGTAAAAGCTGTCCCAGGCCCAGCTCATCAAGCGTTTGCCTCCTTGGCAGCACCAGCTCACAGACAGGGACCGCCCCCCACTGTCAAGCCTCGCCTGCAGAGACTGGCATTTGGGAGGACATGGGGGAGGGGAGGGGCTGGTGTGACTGAGTGAGCCAGAGCGGTGGTCATCCCAGCTCCTTACCTGTCCTCACCCTTCTCCGAGCCAGGACTCAAGGTACAACCGTTTTACATAAAGTTCCCACAGCACCCTCTTCTCCCTCCATCATCTGTGCTCTCTCCCACCTTGCCCCTGTGGGTGGGAGCAGCCAGGCAGAGCTTCCAGCCACCACCCTACTTACCAAGGTTCTTGGGTGCTCTGGCCAGACATTATGTAGGGTGCCCGAGGAGCTGATTGGGCACACAGAGGGGGTGCGGCTGCCATGCAGCCATATGCTGATTGGTCCCAGTGGTAGTCGGCATCCTGTGTTCCTCTGAGCTGCTGGGCGAGGCCAGGTGTTGGGCTGGTGAGCGAGATTTCCCTGTATAATGGGCACCAATGGACTACACCACTGTGTTTTGCAGCATAACTTTCCACCGCTGCAGTGGGTGTGCCCAGACTTGGAGTGGCTTTGGGAGCTGACTATGTTGTGGCCTGCCCCTCAGCCCATTCCCCCCCCCTGCACTGGTGCGAGAACTTAGCCTCACGCCTTCATCTGGCGGAGGGTGTACTCCTGTGTAAGTACATGTTACGGCAGCATACCCCTTAGTCTGCTCCTTAAGCTCTTTGCTCCCTCCCACTCAGGATTGCACTGTTGGTTGAATAAAAACAACTCTTCCCTGCACCATTATTTTTTGTTCTTTGGTCTGATTGTTTCACCATAAGCATAGCTTTGGTCATAATTAAGTAAAGGTAAAGGTAGTCCCCTGTGCAAGCACAGAGTCATTACTAACCCATGGGAGGACATCGCATCACAACGTTTTCTTGGCAGACTTTTTACGGGGTGGTTTGCCGTTGCCTTCCCTAGTCATCTACACTTTACCCCCAGGAAACTGGGTACTCCCAGGAAACTGAGCCAGTTTGGTGTAGTGGTTAAGAGCACGGACTCTAATCTGGAGAGCCAGGTTTGATTCCCCACTCCACTTGAAGCCAGCTGGATAACCTTGGGCGAGTCACAGTTCTCTGGAGCTCTCTCAGCACCACCCACCTCACAGGGTGATTGTTGTGGGGTAATAATAACATACTTTGTAAACCGCTCTGAGTGGTCATTAAGTTGTCCTGAAGGGCGGTATATAAATCGAATGTTGTTGTTATTATTATTACTCATTTTACCAACCTCAGAAGGATGGGAGGCTGAGTCAACCTTGAGCTGGCTACCTGAACCTGGGTTCCGCCAGGATCAAACTCAGGTTGTGAGCAGAGCTTGGACTGCAGTATTGCAGCTTACCACTCTGCGCCACGGGGCTTTTCTTTGGTCATAATTGGCCCAGTTTTATTTTAATAACTTAAGGACTCTTTTCTATCAGACCAGTGGTTGATCAAGTCCAGTTTCCCATTGCCCAAAGTGAGATCTGATGTTTGAATTACCTGATAGCTGCCTCTGAATGTAGAGATTCCCTTTATTGAAGTTCAGTTATCAGATCTGTGGGCTGTTCTACTAGTGAAAAAATTTAGTGAAAAAATGTTCTGCTTATGAAAAAATCAGCTTAATACTTTACCGCTACTTTTGCAAGTGTAGCAATCAAGCCTACAGTACAATAGAATGGTAATGTGAATTGGGTCATAGTTTAATTTACTGTACGTGTAACTACATACGTATTTTTCAAACTTGATTGTATACTTGCAGCATACAACAAACATTCCACCAAATAGAGATACAACTTTCAAACCAATACTAAATCCAGAAATAGGCTTATGTAATATGTTTAAGATAATATTCATATTTTTACATTATTTATTTACATTATTTATAGTATGCCTTTTTCAGGAGACTCAACGTGGATTACACAGTGTAAGTCAAAATGATCAGCGACTGGGCCGTTCAGTAAACAATACAATTAGGTAAAGATAGCAGAAATTCAAAAACAAGCAGAAAATCCAATACAAAGCTGGGAGAAAATGCTGAAATAAAGCATAAGCAGATTGATATGACATATTAAGCAATGAGGAACTATCTGGTATATACTTGCCACAACAGGCAGTACACAATAGTATATTACAGAGAGTACACAGTAGTATACTGTGCTTTACCAAGCATAAATTATAAGCATAAAGTAGAAAATAAATCAATCCTATTCATTCAATTAAAAAGTTTCAAGTATAGCCAGTCCGTGAGAAGGTAATTAACAGACTAAATATTCCCAGATTTGATCAGTTTAAAATTCAAAATAAGAAACTTTAAGGAAGGCCACAGTTACTAAATTGTGAGATTATACAAGTAACATTCTACTCAAAGATCACTGGTTAGTAAGAAATGACCATCTGCTCTTTGTATAACTGAACACTGTTATTAAATATAAGTATAGGCTTTTATTTTTTCTTAATTTTCATAAATACCTATTTTATACAGCATGTCTTTGAAGATCCAGAAGGAAAGATTGATTTACCACCTTCTTTAAAAGTGAGTTCCTGGAGACGACCACAAGAATTTTTAAACAATAAGGTAAGAAAAAACATCTTACAAATTACACAGCAACAAACAATTTAATATTCTTCTATTGTTTCTTTTTTTAAATTAAAAGTTTTATATAATTAAAAACAAACCAAAAAACATACAATTACACATATACTAATAAAACAAAAACAAATCAGACACAGACATACATATAGAAAAAAACCTAAAAACAATCGAAACGAAAAGGTTTCCAATTTTCTCCAAAACAAATATTCGTGTCATATCAAATCTACACTTTCTCTAAAGAATGATTAACAGCTTTCTTTTTAAAAGGTCAAAATCCCTTCATCCAGAAATAATTAAATCATTGTTATCTACTTCATATAAATAGTCTATGAAGCGTTTCCATTCATCAACAAACGTATTGCCTTTTTTCTAATCAGTGAAGTAAGCTTTGTCATCTCAGCCAGTTCCATCATCTTTGTCAACCATTGTAGGCACAGTAAAATTCTTCCAATTTTGAGCATATAGTGGTCTCGCTGCTGTAATCATATATAAAAAGAGAGTGCTGGCACTTTTTTCCAACTGAAAGTTCATCATTCCCGATAAAAATGTCTCAGGTTTAAATTGCACTTTAATCTTTAAAATCTTCTGTATCGATAATTGTATTTGTTTCCAAAAGGGTTTTGCTAAGTTATATGACCACCACATATGAAAGAACGATCCTTCATGTTGAGTACATTTCCAACATACATTTGATGTACCCTTATACATTCTAGCCAATTTCTCAGGAGTCATATACAATTGGTACATATATAAAGACAAGTGTCCTGACTGACTCATCATTGCCCAGCCCAAACCCCTGGACCTAGAAACATGAAGTCTGGGGAGAACATTCATGATGTAAACACTCACTAAAGAAGGGATTTTAAGAAATTTTCCCCCTAAAAGGGGTAAAAGGGATAACGTGTTTTCCCATAGGAATACAGTTTCCCTGTGGCTGGCAGACTGCTGCCTGCTCCCCCCCACCTGCCAACTGCCAGTTCAGCCACTCTTCCCTGATTGGGCCAGCCTTTCAAGGTCATTTGCATATGCAGCCCAATTGGTCCTCACCCCAACATTCTAAACAATTGCTATTGGGAGTCATTGAATGTGTCTTGAGGTAAAATGCACCTCCCAATCTTCACTTCAAAGTTCACTACGGTTGCCAATCTTCCTGTGTGGCTGGCAGGCTTCTGTCTGCTTGCACCCCCCTCTCTCTGATTAGTCAGCTGAGGAACTCTGTGTTCTGAGGTAAAAATCAGGTCAAGAAAACTGCAGACAGTTAAAGAAAGACGGTACAAAACTCTTTAATGGATTTTATATAAAGGTCAGTATGGCTACTGAGTTTTTAAATGTTCATGGGGAGATGGTGCATGACCTTTCTAGGGGCCATTTTGATGTGAACCTCTCACATGAACATGCTGAAGTGCCAACCACACCACTCCATCCTCAGTCCAACTCCACCTCACACCTCCCACAGCCATCACTCCTTACTGCCCCCAAGAAGCTTCCTGGCAGACGTCGTGCAAGATACACTGATACTAAAAAGAGGAAGCAACTTAGAGATGTGGCAAAGAAATATGCACATAATACTCCTGCGGTGCACCAACCAGCAATGGCCAAGTACCAGCAAGATCACCCCGAGGTGCACAGAGAGGCAGAGTCTCTCTATGAGCAAAGCAATCCTGGAAGACAAGTAGAGAGGTGCTCACTTCCATGGAAGGTCAAGGCTCACTCAGACATGGCATATGATCCTTCGCCACCTTCAAGCTGCCTCTTAACCCCTGTTCGCATCTGAAAACAAAGCAACATGGCCCAAGTGCTGCGGAACTGTAAGCTCATTGTTTGGGATGAGAGCACCATGGTGCACAAGGGGTGTTTTGAGGCACTGAGCATAACCCTCAAAGATGTCAGGGGCAACGAGAGAGTGATGGGGGGAGTCAACATGCTGCTGATTGGAGACTTCTGGCAGACTCTGCCAGTAGTCCCAAGGGGAACTTGAGCTGATGAGGTTACTATGTGTGTCAAGGCATCGTATCAGTGGCACCTCATCAGGAAATTCTCACTAAGAAAGAACATGATGGTCCACTTGAGAAGCGAGGTGTCCACTGGGGAATTCTCTGAACTACTAAAAATAGGGGACGGAGATTATCCCGAATCCAAGGGAAAGGTGACCATTCCTGCAGGCCTGGGCACAGTAGTGATGGCCCTAGCAGACCTAACAGCTATGATATACCCTGATATCATCACTATCATGGAGAAGTCCATTGACTGGCTTTGCAAGCGTGCCATTCTGACCCCCAAGAACGACAAGGCTGCCATCATTAATGAAACACAACTCCCTCGAAGGGGCAGAAATGGAGTACAGATCTGTGGACTCAGTGGTGCAAATGGATGACGCGATCCACTACCCCGCGGAGTTCCTCAACACACTCAACCCTCCTGGCTTCCCAGCCCACAAGCTTCTTCTCAAAGTGGGGGCTCCAGTGATGCTGCTCCGGAACCTCAACCCACAGAAACTCTGCAATGGCACCAGACTGCAAGTGAAAGCCCTCCACAGGAACATCATCAAGGCCACATTGTGCTCGGGGAGGGGGGGGAGAGTCAGTGTTCACACCATGCATACCATTCATACCATCAGAGAACCCCTTCGAGTTCAAGAGACTGCAGTTCCCCCTCAAAGCCTGCGTTGCTATGACGAACAAGTCCTAGGGGCAGACACTGAAGGTGGCAGGAATTGACTTGAGGGAGGACTGCTTCTCAAATGGGAAGTTCTACATAGCCTGCTCCAGAGTGAAAAACCCGGTTGTATGTATTTTTCACTTTATTTATTGCACTACAATCTTTTCCTTTTAAAATCTCTTCAATAAATGTTACATTTTGAAATTCACTTCATCAGTTTTTGACATCAACACGCTTTGCTTTATTCAAACACCTTTGTGAAGCTCGAGTACTATGCTATTATACTACAAAACAAACTCAACACCCCCCCGCCCCCCAAACCAAAAAATGTCACATACCCATAAATATTATAACTGGATTTAAAGTAGTTAAATACTGTAGCAAAGCACGGGTATCAAGCTAGTCATCTTATAAAAATTCTCCTTAAGATTGGAACTTAATGTTAATTTCAGTCCTTTTAACCACATATTTCCCATTGTTCCATTAATATGTCATACCCAGAGTTTTTAGCCCATTTAATCATACATTCTTTGACTTACTTTTCTTCTGTCTTCAGTTTCAATACAAGTTCATACATTTTTGCAATAACACGTTCATCATTTGTACATCATTCTGTCTTAAATTCAGTCTTAAATTAATCAGTCGTATTGTCTCTTATCTGCTTTAAATCTTTTCACCATTCACATATAATAAACCATTGATAAGTATATCCCTCTGTGAAAAAGTCCTTTCTTGATTTATTTTAATATCACCCTGTGAAAATACTAGCATGTCTCCATAATTTAACCAATCCAAAGGGCTTACCATCTTCCTTCTAAGGTATGTTTCTTGTGATGATAGCCACATTCTTGAGCAGAATCTAAGTTTATATTTGTTCCAAATTCTCAACATGCTTAACATAATGATTATTAAAATCTGCATTAACCTTGACTTTATCATACCAGAAATAACCATGCCATCCACATCTTAAATCACACCCTTCTAGATCCCATAGTCTTCTGTTTTTCAACAATATCCAGGGCTCATTTGGAGCCGGAATGCACAGGAACGGCGTTCTGGTAAATCTGAAAAGAGGTCACGTGGGTTTTGACCCCGCCCACGTGTTTTCTTTTCCTCTGAGTGCAAGGCAAGTGAGGCTGGGCTCCAAAGGAACGCAAGCTGCTTGGATTCATTCTGCTCTGCTCCTTTACTTTCATTTGTGACTGGGGGGGGGAGAGAAAGTGAATGAGTGCAAGGCGAGTGAGGCTGGGCTTCAAAGGAACAGTAAGCTGCTTGGATTCATTCTGCTCTGCTCCTTTACTTTCATTTGTGACTGGGGGGGGGGGAGAGAGAGTGAATGAGTGCAAGGTGAGTGGGACTGGGCTCCAAAGGAACGCAAGCTGCTTGGATTCATTCTGCTCTGCTCCTTTACTTTCATTTGTGACTCGGGGGTGGGGGGGAGGAGAGAGAGAAAATGAGTGAATGAGTGCAAGGCAAGTGGGGCTGGGCTTCAAAGGAACAGTACGCTGCTTGGATTCATTCTGCTCTGTTCCTTTACTTTCATTTGTGACTCGGGTGGGGGGGGAGAGAGAAAATGAGTGAATGAGTGCAAGGCGAGTGGTGCTGGGCTCCAAAGGAACACAAGCTGCTTGGATTCATTCTGCTCTCCTCCTTTACTTTCATTTGTGCCTGGAGGGGGGAGAGGGAGAGAGAGAGAGAGAAAATGAGTGAATGAGTGCAAGGCGAGTGGTGCTGGGCTCCAAAGGGATGTAAACTGCTTGTAATTCATTCTGATTTATTTTCATTTGTGACTTGTAAGAGAGAGTGAGTGCATGGGTGCAAGCAGGGCTGGCTCTCCAGAGGAGGGTAAGCTGCTTTGAGTTCATTCTGCTTTAAGGAAATACCTGGAGATTTTTGCGAAAAGGGGCCTGAGGGGTGGATGTTGCCTTCTGACACACTTCCGGTGATGTCAGGGGGTGTGGCATATGCTAATGAGTTCCTGCAGTTCTTTTTCTAGGAAAATAACCCCTGACAATATCCATTCTTTCATCCAAACGAAACAACTTGCAGCAAAACAGGATTTCAGATCAGGAAAGCCCAATCCCCCTCTTTCTTTGGCATCCTTCAGAACCTTAAATTTAACCCTTGGTAAGAAACAAACATATAACAAATTACATAGCAACAAACAACAATTTGATGTTCCTTTCCTGTTTCTTTTGACAAAATTAGACTAGTAAGCTCAGGAGCTAGAAAGCAACATTGCCTGCCAACGGAAAGCCTGATTTATAACGAAGTAAGTGTCATCATCTTTAGCACTATAATCTTGGAATAACTCAGCACTGCAGTGTTCTTTGGTTGAGGTAGTCAATGAGGGAGAGATGGAAGGATCAGTGTATGGTCATCCCAACAATCCCAAGTCTACTATGACAATTTCTGGATGACCTGGGAGAGAGTTCCCCAGTAGTTGTGTTTGGCCCTGAAGAAATGTTTGTCATTAATAATGCTTGCCCACACAGAATAAAGGGGAGAAGGGATCTCAGAGGTGTGGATAACAAAGACAGTGTTATGGTTAATGTCTTTCTCATTGGCATTAATGTGTGAAAGCAAGGACCAAAGCTCTCTTGTATACAAAATGAATCATATATGTAATATATTAAAGTGCTCAGTGCTCTACACAAATCCAATTTCAACAAGTAATAATGAATACAGTATCACACTTTATCACACTTTCCGACTGGCGGAAACACGCCAGTCAGAAAGCGAAAGGAAAAGGTCTGGTACTTGAAACATGGTGATTAACTACTTCCTGTGCCCTTGAAAAAGCTTGCGTATGTGCGCTTGTGACACAAACCTGAGCTAGCAGTTTGTCGGTCAAGCCTGGAACCCATGAAGGCTGTTGGGCTGTATGTTGAAATTACAAGCCACGGGGCTCTTCATTCATTAAACCAGCAGTCTTCAAGGAAAAGAAAAACAACGGGCAAGTGTGAATAGCAATGTTTATTGAAATTCACATGGACTGTTTTTTGCTTTAATTGCTGGACTGATTTGCAAGCTACATGATGACTTGACTAGATGAAATATTGGTGATATTGTGGACATACTATATTCATTATTACTTGTTGAAATTGGATTTGTGTAGAGCACTGAGCACTTTAATATATTACATATGTGATTCATTTTGTATACGAGAGAGCTTTGGTCCTTTGTTCTGAGTTGCTCTCCCTTTAAGACGCCTCTTAGCATAGCAGCATGAATGTGTGAAAGGCAACAGATTCTGTTTTAGGGTAGTCTTGTAAACATTGGTCTGTGTGGTCAGTAACTGAGACACAACAATCTGAAAGCTGCTGTTTCCTACCTTTTCTTTCTCTCTGTTTTTAAACAAGTTTTAATGATATTTGTGATCTTGTTAGTTTTACTCTTGACAGTTTGGCTGTTTATTTTAAAAATTGCATTACACTGGCAGATTAGGTAGATCTCATTTTAATGTTTAATAAAGAAACTACTGATAAAAACAGGGTTTCTCACCTGTAACTGTTGATCGTCGAGTCTCTTCTGTGCAGACACACATTGGGACTGCGCAGGCGCAGGCCAGCCGCGGAGAAGATTCTTTTAGCTTCTAGAACTGTGACGGGGACGTTCGGGCCCACCGCGCATGCGCGCCGGTGTTCCCGCCAATTTTGAAAGTACAAGTACCCGAACGTCCCCGGCATTCCCTCAGTTCACCTGAGCCGCCGGAGAAACAATTGAGTAAACCAAGCACTCACAGCGGGGCAGGTGGGAGGGAATGTGTGTCTGCACAGAAGAGACTCGACGATCAACAGTTACAGGTAAGAAACCCTGTTTATCGTCGTCGTCCTTCTGTGCAGCCCCACATTGGGAGAATAGCTAGCATCTCACCAATAGGGGCGGGTGTGAGTGTCTATGTGAACAAAGAATGCAGAACAGCCGTGCCAACAGCGGATTCACGGCGTGCATTTACGTCTATAGAATAATGTTTAATGAAAGTGTCAGCGGTAGACCACGTTGCAGCTTGGCAGACGTCCTGGAGCGGCACTCCTCGCAGGAAGGCAGCAGAGGCAGCTTGTGCTCGAGTAGAATGAGCAGTAATCAACAACGGGCACCGGACTCCAGCTTGCTGATAACAAAGTTTAATGGCAGACACAATCCAGCGAGAGATGGACTGGGCAGAAGCTGGTGAGCCCTTGCGAGGGCCAGAGTAACACAAAAACAGGGCAGGAGATTTTCTGAAACATTTGTTGCGATGTAAATAAAACAATAAAGCACGTTTCACATCCAATGTGTGTAGAGTACGTTCCTCTGGGGAAGAGGGTGTAGGAAAAAAGGAAGGGAGGACTACCTTCTGTCGCAGGTGAAATTTGGAAACCACCTTGGGCAGGAACTGCATACTAGTGTGGAGCATGACCGTACCGGGGAAAAACTGCAGGAAGGGGGGGTCACACCTCAGAGCAGACAACTCCCCTACCCGCCTGGAGGAAGTGACTGCTACCAAAAAGGCTACCTTCTGCGTGAGCAGAGGCAAGGGACAGGTAGACAGGGGCTCAAAAGGGGATAGCATCAAACGGGAGAGCACCAGGGTCAGGCTCCATTGAGGAATAGGATGGGCCCTAGGAGGAAAGGACTTTAATAGGCCCTTCAGGAACTGTTTGGACAGCCAATGTGCAAACACAGTCTTCTCATCAATTTGCTCATGGAAGGCAGAGATAGCAGCCATGTGCACTTTAACACTGAAGAACGCCAGACCTTGGGAGCACAGGTCCAGGAGGTAGTCCAGAATGACAGGTAGCGGGCAAGTGAAAGGGGAAACCCCTTTGGGGGCTAACCACCTGGAGAAACGTGACCACTTCCTCTGGTAGGACAACCTGATAGACGGTTTTCGGGCATTCAAGATCACATTAAGCACCCTAGTAGAGAGGCCTACTCTGGGGTGCAGAGGAGCCAGGCAGTCAGATTTAGCACTGCCACATCGTGATGCCACACCCCGTCCCTGATTAGCAAGTCTGGGGCGTGTGGCAGTGGGAGACACCGCCCCTGTGACAGGGAGAGTAAAAGGGGGAACCAATCCTGGCGAGGCCACCGAGGGGCAATCAGGACACAATGGGTTCGGAAGGCTCTGATCCTGGAGAGGACCTTGTGAAGGAGTGGGAAGGGCGGGAAGGCATAAAAGAGCCCTGGAGACCAGGGTATCTGGAAGGCATCCCCCAGCGAACGAAGGCCAATCCCGGCCCGGGAGCAGAACAGGGGAGCCTGTGTGTTGTGGGTCGTGGTGAAGAGGTCGACGAGCGGGGTGCCCCACATGCGGAAAACCGCGTGGAGGTAAGCCCTGTTGAGGGACCACTCGTGCTGGGGCAAAAAAAACCCTGCTCAGCGTGTCTGCTGCTGTGTTGCTCTCCCCAGCAATATGAACGGCCTTGGGCAGGACGTTGTTGGTAATGGCCCAGTTCCAGAGCGTAGTCGCTTCCCTGCAGAGCTTGAGCGAGACCGTTCCTCCCTGCTTGTTGAGATAGTAACAGGCCGTGGTATTGTCCGACAGGACCTGCACCCTCTTGTTCCGAATGACATCTGCAAAAGAAGCAAGGGAGTAACGGATCGCTCTAAGCTCTAAGAGGTTAATGTGCATGTTCACCTCAAGGGAGAACCAAACACCTTGAGCAGACAGTCGTCCACAACGCCCTCCCCAGCCTAGATTGGAAGCGTCCGTAAAGACGGTGACCTCCGGCAGGAAGGGACCAAAAGGACAACCCTCGGACAAATTCTCAGGGACAGTCCACCACACCAAGGACCGTTGTATCACCCTCGGGATGGAAAACCCATGATGTTGACTCATAGTGAGGGGGTTGAAAACCCGAACAAACCAGTTTTGCAGAGGCCTCATGTGCAGGCGTGCAAAAAATACCACCCCTGTGGAGGAGGCCATGAGGCCCAACAACGTTTGAATCAGGAGGGCAGTTTGGAACCGGTTATGCACGAAGTGGCGGGCCAGGGAGGACAGCCTGTTCAAGCGGTCCGGGGGTAGATAAGCCCGGCCCAGCAGAGAGTCGAAGTGGACCCCGATGAACCTAATGCTCGTACCTGGGGACAAAACAGACTTCCCCAAATTAACAACTAGCCCCAGTCCGTCTAGCACGGACAAGGTGAGGGCAACAGAGTCTCGGAGGGAGTCAGCGGAGGGACCCACCAGGAGCCAGTCATCCAAATATGGGTAGACAAAACAGCCATTAGACCGTAAATGTGCCACCACGGTGGCCATACATTTTGTGAACACCCTGGGCGCCAAGGCCAGGCCAAAGGGCAAGGCTGTGTATTCATAAACGGTGCCACCACAGGTAAAACGGAGATATTTCCTGTGGCCCCCAAAGATGGAAACGTGGAAGTAGGCGTCTTTGAGATCTAAAATGGCCATCCAGACGCCTGACTCCAAGAGTTCCAACACTCGTGACAGGGTAAGCATCCTAAACTTTTCCACCTTCAAGTAGGTATTAAGGGCCCGAAGGTCCAAAATGGGTCGAGACCCCCCATCTTTCTTATCCACAAGAAAGTATCTCGAGTAAAACCCCCAAGGGGAAGTAGAGACATCGACCACCTGGACAGCACCTTTGTTAACCAGCTCCAAAACATTATTTTGTAAAACAACATTACAACAAGAAGCACAGCGAGGGGGGTGCGAAAGAGGGGGTGCAGTGGTAAATGATAACTTATAACCACGGGCCACAATAGAGAGGACCCAGGTATCAGTAGTAATGAGTTGCCAACGGGGCAAGAAAGGCCGTAGCCTGTCCAAGAACAAGATATCAGCAGTGTCCTTGGAGGCCAACCGGGAAGCGTCCTGGCCCAGTCAGAAGACCGTGGGCTTCTGCGCCGAAGTCGAGGGCTTGGGCGAGGGAGGCTGCTGTCGTCCCTTGGACCGGCCGGAGCGTCTTGAAGAATGGCGCTGCTGGCCAGAGTAGGAACGGTGGCCATAGGATTGGCCCGAGAAGAACCTTCCTTGGCGCTGTTGGAACTGCTGGTAGGGGGACTGATAGGACCGGAACCTGCCGTACCGATATCTCGGACCCGACTGCGGAACCGAAGGCGCAACCCCGAGGGACTTGGCCGTCTGCTGGTTTTTCTTCATGAGAGAAAGGGACTCATCCGTTTTCTCTGAGAAGAGCTGGGGACCCTCAAACGGGAAATCCTCGACCTTGGCCTTCTTCTCGGGGGGCAGGGCTGTAGGTCGAAGCCAGGCGTGCCGACGCAAGAGCACCGAGGATGCCATTGCACGTGCAGCAGAGTCGGCGGCGTCCTTGCCAGCTGTCATCTGTTGCTTTGACAACCGGAAAGCCTCAGCCTGGAGAGCCTTGACCAAGTTACGGCGATCGTCGGGAAGGTCAGAGAGGTAGGAGGACAGTCGCTTCCACAAGAAGAGATTGTAGGAGCCCATTATCACTTGGAAATTGGCGATACGGAACCCCAGGGAAGCCGAAGAATACACCTTCCGACCAATGCCATCTAGCTTTCTGCCCTCCCGATCCGACGGAGCCGAAGAGGAACCGCATCGGAACCGAGCTTGACTCTCCTCGGCCACGATGGAAGAGGGTTTCGGATGGGTGAAGAGGTAAGGGCAATCCTCCTGTTTGAGCCGATAATATTTCTCGACCTTCTTGGCCGTAGGTGGCACGGAAGCAGGCGTCTGCCAGAGCGCAAGGGCATTGTCGACGAGATCCTCGACAGGGGGGAACGCCACCGAGGCAGGAGACCCAGAGTACAAAGGCTCCAGCAGCTTGCTCTTGGGTTTTGAGGTTGTGGAGGCGACGTCGAGCTCCAGTGCTGCGGCCATCCGGACCAGCTGCTCCGCAAATACTCTGTAGTCGTCATTAGGGGACGACGAATGGAGCTCCCCCACAGCATCATCAGGGGAAGGGTCGGAGGCTGCGTCCGAGGAGTACTCTGACGGAGACGCCAGGCCCTCTTCATCCTCGGAGTCGGAGAAAGCCGCCGGGGTCTGTGTAGGAACCGAAGGGTGTTCCGTCGGAACCGAGGCGCAAGGCTCGGGAGCCGAAAGATGGCGATGCGGCCGAGCGGCAGGCGGAGCAAGAGGCAGATTTGACGGCGCCGGAACCGAGGTCAAGGGCGCCGATGGGCCAGGCAAGAAGGGGGCGGACTGTTGGACCCAAGCCACGAAATCTTGCCAGGAGGCTACGTTCCCAAAGCCCGGGACAGGCTGCCAAGGAGGTAGAGCAGCAGGCATCGGAATGGATCGGTGAAACGGCGCCGGAACCGACAAGACTGGCTGTGACGGAACGGAGACCTCCGACGGGACCGGAGCGGATGGCAGGGAGCGTTCAAACTCCTGGAACGGTTCCGAAAAACAAGGGAACGACTCGTAGTCGTCTGGAATCACCGGAGGAGGCGTACGAGGAGGCGACGGGGTGTTCAGGAGACTCCTGACGTCCTCGGCAGGGGGGGCTGGTCTGGGAGGCGAACCAGCCAATGAAGTCGGGGCCGGTGATAAAGCACGGCTCTTGGATTTCGACCTGGCCTTTGCCTTTTTTGGCGGGGGCTCCGAAGAAGCCTCGGTGGCCAAAGGTTTCGAAGAAGGCTTCGAAGAAGCGCGTTTCTTCGCCTTCCGGCTGGATGGAGCACTCACGGAACCGGAGGCAGTCGAGCCCTCCGGAACGTGCGGCCCCGTCGGATCCGAGGGGAGCGGTTCCGGCGACTTACGTGGAGCCGGCGAGGGAGCGATAGAGCTGGGCTTGCTCCCGGACGATCCAGAAGGCTTGGGCGGCAGAAGGTTGGCGCCCCAAAGGAAGGCCCGGAGCCTGGCCTTGCGGTCGTTCCGCGCCTTCGGGGTGAAGGCCATGCAGAACTTACAGCGCTCCACGACGTGCCCCTCGCCCAAACAGATAAGGCACAGGTCATGACCATCTGAGTGGGTCATTTTAGTGCCACACTGCTGGCATTTTTTAAACAAAGAGGATTGGGACATGCTGAAGGTGTTTCCCACAGATGGACGAGGAAACACTAACTCACAAGAGAAAAAAACTCCAAAGAAACAAGCGGCAGCTAAAGAACCTTTTCGAACGGCGGCGAAAAAGGAACTGAGGGAATGCCGGGGACGTTCGGGTACTTGTACTTTCAAAATTGGCGGGAACACCGGCGCGCATGCGCGGTGGGCCCGAACGTCCCCGTCACAGTTCTAGAAGCTAAAAGAATCTTCTCCGCGGCTGGCCTGCGCCTGCGCAGTCCCAATGTGGGGCTGCACAGAAGGACGACGACGATCATGGTTTGCATGAAGAATGCTGTCTTATTAATATCATGTATTTTGGAGGTAATTAGTAACATGTATTTTGAAAAAGAATGTCAGGAACATCAAATAAATGTAAGTATCAGTATTCCTTTATTCCTATGGGCAGAAATCCTGTACCAAGTAATATGTTCTTAAATTCAAGACCAGTGAGAATGAAGAACATAAATATTGGCAGCCCACACAGAATCAAGGAAAGTATAATAGAGATACTCCCTTTCCTATCCACTCTATAGCACAATAGCACTCAAGTTTGTGGTTGGGACAACCATCCAAAAATATCAATGTAGTTTATAGATACTGAGGTTAATACTTCTTTGTTCCGTATAGGATGATTTGAACTTGAGAAACTAGCATTGGGAGATAAGGGCTCAAGTCATGCATGCCCTGACTGCAGTTTCTCCCCTTTGTTACAGAATCTGGCTAATTTACATACAATTTTAATGGTCCTTTAGCTTAATTTGGGTTAAGGGGAGCACTTTCCCCTCCCATTCTAATTAACCTTCCCAAGACCCTTTAATCTGCAACAGGGGCAGACCCCCCCACCAACTAAATGATTCTGGAAGAATAAAGTGGCATCAGTAAATGTGTGCTAGATGGCTTACATTCCCACTCTGCTTAGCTGTAGGAATGCAAGTATTTTCCTTTGGGCCAACAGCCACACAGAGCTTTGAGGGCTTGTGCCTGCATTCTGTCCAGATTCCATGGGAGTGTGTACAGCATGCAGTCTTCCTGTTTGGTGCTCCCTACCGTTCATGAAGGAACAAAAAAAGCACCAGTATTTCTTCATATGTTGGTAACCTGTGTATGTAGGAACTGTTTCTTTTCTCCCCATTCCACTGCTCTAATGATTAGCACTTTGCCATTATTAGTAACATATTAATGAGTGGGTTCAAATTGCAATTGCATGTGGTTCAGCTTTGATGAGTTGTGTGATTCAGTTGATCTGCAGGTCAGATGCCAATCCATTCCTGGCATTTGTGCAGCGGCTCTTCAAAAATGAGGAGGTCCCCACTTTAATGTCACAAAAAAGGAATACCCATAGCTTCTTGAGAAAAATCTTTAATACAAAAAATACCTGGTGCAATTCAGGATTTAATGTCTTGTTTTAAAAAGAAATAAGAGAACAGTCCAGAGTTTTACCAAAAAGGGAGTTTTCATTACTATAATGTTAGTTCAGCAGCCCTAAAATTCAGACTACAAACTGAACTCATTGTTTACCCAAGAGGTTTTCTTCAATACAGTAGAATGAAAAAGGCTATTTAATTTCACTTAGTTGGTATTGATCCTAGTGTTTCTCCATCTAACTTAATTATTCCTTGTTACGCTCGTTTATATAAAGGGTTCTTTTGGAAAAAAAGGAATGGAAATAAAACAACTGATACTTAAAATGAAAAGTGTACTAAGAATATAGCATGGGAAAGATATGTATGGGAAACTGTAACAACAAAAATGGCATATATGACTGCATGTTTGAGTAATTTAAATGAGACTGAATTATATTTACATATGCCGGTTCTTTTTTGAAGGAAAAATACCCATGTTCTTAGGCTTTGCAATGACTGAGAGTACCTAAATGTAATTAGCTTCATGTGGGTATCCATGTTGGTCTGCAGTAGAACAGCAAGATTCGAGTCCACTCACACCTTAAAGAGACTGGTGTACCATAGTGGTTACGTAGCTGAGCTGTGATGCAGTATTTCACTGGCTGGAATCTCCCTACTGTAATGGATTCATCAAGTAGCCTTGAGTAAGCCACTCCTCTCAGCTCCAGTTACTTAGCTGTATTGTAGGGATGATGATAACACTAACTTGGTTCGCCGCTCTGAGTGGGTATTGATCTGTCCAGAATAGCAGTATACAAATGAATTATTATTATTATTATTATTATTATTATTATTATTATTATTGATCATGATCATGATCATGATAATAAATACTAACAAGATTTCCAGGGTATAAGCTTTCAAGAGTCAAGCTCCCTTCGTCCAGATACAAGTAGGAATGGAGCTCCCTGTACCCTTATATCCCAGTCAGAAACTGGGAGGAGTGTTGCAAAGAAGTGAGTCAGGATGCAAAGGAACAATGCAAAATGTAATCAGCTTAATGACAGCAGGGGACAAATGCTTGGGGGTAGGAAATGCAAAAAATTAGCACCTGCAGTGAGATAAGAATCCTATGTCTGTATTTAGCTTTTTGTTCTAAATTTGTGAGTGAACTCAGGTTCAGCAATCTCACATTGTAATCTCTCCTTGAAGCTTCTCTGAGGGCTGCCACTCTCCCTTTTCTCCATTAGTAGAATATGCTTGAGCTATGTTCTCAAGTGGGAAAATAATCCAGAGAGTTTGTCAGGACCAAAATACAAACTGAAAAATGGCTGTATTCTATGCACAAGCACACAAACTAATGGAGCAATTCTTAAAACTTCAAAATACGGAAAGTAAAGCTAAAACTTTTTTTTTTTTGCTACCTGAACACTTACAAGACTTCAGTCATTACTTCCTGGAGAAGGATCCACCTTTTCCAGGCATCTGGAAGAGGGTGTGGCAAATCAGTGACACACGCTTGCTCCTCGCTATCAAATATTACAAGGGGTCCCTCAGTATAAGGACAGTCCTCTTGATACAGTCAGATTCAGACTTCCTGCAAAAGGAGGATCTGGCCAATAAACTGTTTTCCCAGGATCATGGATTCTTTGCACACAGGACCTATGGTGCAGAGCACAGAGGAAGTAGGTGGGATACATATGGGACTTAATGGATGTCAGACCAGAAAAAAATCTCTAGTAATCCTCTTTGGATTGATATTTGCCAAGTCACAGTGACAGATAGCCAGGTGTTACATCTGTAAGATGATTTCCCCCTTTCTAGGATGCTTGCATACTTAGTTAATCACAGTGTGATGGAATTTGTGGTTCAACTGAAATCCCAGACAGGACTCACCCTGGATGATTCCACAAAATTGGAGTGTAATACAACATCACTCAGTGGGTTAGGGTGAGCTATTGGATCCTGGCAACCAATCAGCACATTTTCTGCATAGTACTCTGAAGTGATATGGAAAGTAGGTGACTGGGGTGCAGCTGTGTGAGTGTGCTTGCCCTTTGAAGGAGTGAAAAACTTACCTCCCCCTTCCTCTGATGTGAACAATCCCAGTCCCCAGTCCTAAAAAACAGAGGACTCCATCTTCACATTAATTATATGGGTGCAAGAAGTACGTGCTAAGCTCTAAAGTACTCTCATTGACTCCCAAGAGTCCTCAGACCCCAGTTTGAGAAACACTGGTCTAGCAGAACTACCTATTGTTACAACACAAAGCATATTCCAAAATGATATGACGGCATTGGATATAAAATTAGCAGAGTTAAGTTGTTTGCTTGTTAGATTGTCAGCAAGTCCAATGCTGACTGCTAAAGAATAACAACAGTTATTCCAGCATCAGCTTTCATGAATCAGAGCTCACTTCTTCAGATGCTATGGAAAAGAGAAGGAGTTGGAGCAGAGAAGGACTTGGTATGAATTCTATCATAAATCTTTCAGATATGATTCCCTGGCTAAGGGACTGGAACAAGGGCTGGCCTAACCATGGGGCAAACCTAGGTGATCATAGGATTGCCATCTCCTAGTTGGGAAATTCCTGGAGATTGAGGGTGGGGTTTGGAGACTGTAGTGCTATAGAGACTACCCTTCTAAGCAGCCATTTTATTCATGGGAACTGATTTCTTCCATCAGGAGATCAGTTGTAATTCTGGAAGATCTTCAGCCGCCCTCCCCACCTCCTGGAGGTTTGCACCCCTAGACAATCAGGAGATTCCCTGTCCCCACCTCCCCCCCCCATCCCTGCTTACTTGGCCAGTGGGGAGGGAGTTGGGAGGCAGGCTGGTAACCACCAGAGTTTGTAATGAAATCATATGCATGCTCACTCCAGGGACCCTGATGATGAATTTCGGGTTGAAAATCAGCAGCTACGGGGTCTCCTTGGGGCCAAATCTGCTCCAAACATAGCAAAACCCCATGCCCTGCTTTTGAGGTAAGGGGGGCTGGTAACCCTAAGGGCATCAGATGTCAAGATACATCTAGAAGGTAGAGGAGCTTCCTCTTCTGGCCTGAAGGGAGCTTAGTGTTTACTGGCTTCTAGAATCTCCATATCAATTGACTTTGGTCTTTAGTTGCCATGATGGAATGGAGGGCTTTTAAAGAGCTTAATCTATTTTTATTTTCACAGTATTCATTTGAAATGCATAGTAAGTAAAATGTTCATTCTAGACCTCACTTTTGGAAAGATCTGGTTATACAAATAATTAGGATTGCCATGCCCCTGGTAAAGGTGGGGGATCCCCTGCTCCCCTGCCTCCACTCACTTGGTTGGCAGGGCAAAGGCACTGGGAGGGAGGCACATGTGCAAAAGTGTGCATATGCTTTTATATTGCGCCAGAACATAACATCATTTTCCAATGCGACAAGTGAACATGAGGGATAAATGTCAAGAAACTGGCCTAATCCTAGCCTACTTCTTCGCTAAACTTTTGTTCAGGCTTCTCAGCCTAGTCTGGTCACAAAAGAGATCTTTGGGAAATGAAGGGAAACTTACAGGTAGCTATTTCCAGAGAAATAAGCTTCGATATGGTGTTCACAGACCCCAGATGTGAGTGAAATCATCAAGGACAATGATCATCAAGGCAAGAGGCCAGAGAGGGAGGTTTGCGCCCTGCATTCCATCTCATTAGAACTCAAGTGAGGGCTAGTTGCTCTGATTAAGGAACATGTCTCAGATTGCAAATAGGCATGGCCATGTGTCTTAGCAACACCCTGATTGGCCCTTCAAGTAAGCCCATGTTACAAGTGACATGGAATAAGAATGGAATTTTGAGTTAGCATTTTGCACTTGAACTGGCATCCAGTTTGAAATGTCAGCTATTGTCCGTTTTGGATCAGTGTTTGGATGGTGGTTGGCTCTGGAGTTTTTTTCTGTTTGGAATTTGTTCTTTGACCTGATAAAGTCTGGATTAGTAGACAGCAGAAACCTGATAGGCATTTTAGCTTTTATTAAAGTAGATTTTATTGTTTTCTTCTCTGTCCTGACCAGTTTCTATATATGTAATATTTTGTCCAATTCTTAATAAATATATTATCTATACCCCTGTGTGATGTTATTCAATCTGAATCCAGTGTCCTGGCCTATTTGGTCCAGTTATCAGTTAAGTGTTTTTGGTGGAACTCCGTCTGCAGGTAGTCTGCCTCATAGGGCTGACATCTTGATTAACACCCAGTAGGGCTAGAGACTTTGTTTCTTCAGTCTCTGAGCTTACAGTTAGCTAGCAGAAACTGGTGGTAGTGTTCTGCCCTGGGGTCCAAGGGTCCTTGCTTCCCAGAAGTGTGTTTTGTTTGTTTTTGTGCGTTTTAAAGTTTTATTAACAGACAAAACAACAGAACAATATATCAATGAAATTACAGGCAGTGTAGAACAAATTAGTAACAATAATAATACACAACACTATAAACCTTTACAGTAAACAACACAATACTCCAAACAGATTTTGAGCATTTCAAGATAATCTACAATAATGATTATATGGTGAAATAACCGGAGTTAGTTACTAATTGTACAATTCTAGACTTTGGTTGAAGATTGTTCTTTTCTATATATACAAAAAAGGGAAGCCATCTTTCAGAAAAGTTCGTTTCAGCAGGAAAGTTTTCAGCTCTGTATGTCATCAGTTATTTTTTCTAGAATAAAGGTGTTCCAATTTTTTTCAAACCAATCCTCAATTGTTGGTCTCCTATGTGCTTTCCACAATGTTGCTATAACACTCTTTGCAGCTACAAAAAATGAAGCAATAAGCTCCCTTCGGATTCTAGGTATTGCCAAATCATCCCATACATCCAGAAGAATTATTTTGGGGTTGAGATTTATGTCATACCCTATCATTATTTTGATTTCGGCAAGCACTTCCTTCTGAAATGTGGCAATATGAAGGCATTCCCACCAGCAATGGGCAAAGGTGCCCACTTGTCCACAGTTATTCCAACATAAGGGGGGATGTTGTTGAGAAAATCAGTGATAATTTTTTAGGGGCCAGATACCACCTATGAATGATTTTATAGGTCTGAAGTTTCATTACAACTGTATTTGATTTAAATATATAAGAAGACCAAATCTTTTTCCATGAGGAGTTCACTTGATCTACGTCAAAATCCTTAGCCCATTTGGTTATACAATTTAATCTTTTTTCCTTAAAAGTGTTTAGTAAAATTTTGCTATAATTTTACTAAAGTTTAGCTATAATTCTTTTTTTAACAAACGTTGAACCATTTAATATCAATTTGAACTCCGTAAGTGGTCTCTTCTTTATAGCTTTTAAGTCTATTTTTTCTGCCATATTCTTCAATTGCAGATACCTATGCCATTGTAACTTTTGGTCTAGTTTTTGATCTAACTCTGCTTTTTCTAACAATCCCGTTCACGAGGCAATATCTTTCAACCTGGTCAGCTTCGCTTTTCTTAGGGCTGAACCAAATGATAATTCCATCCCTGGTAGGAACCAATGCTGTGTCAGAAAAGAAGTGAATCTAGAAGGTGTAGGACTGCATTTCTGTCTATATTGGTCCCAAGTTTTTAGAATGGACATTATTATTCTATTACTTTTAATGCACTTTGGGCGATGGACATTTTTTTCCCAAGCAATATTGCTTAACGTGGTGTGATTTAATGGGGCTTGCGCTATTAAAATCCAATCAGGAGGGTTCTCTGAGAAGTGCCATTGTAGCAGGTTAACCAGTCTTATTGCTGGTTGATATAACATCAGGTCTGGATAGTTAAAGCCGCCCTCTGAGGTCTTCAATCTGAGCGTAGAGAAGGCAATCCTAGGATGTTTGCCTTGCCAGAGAAAAGTGTTAAGAATGTTTTGCCACTGGGAGATTTGAAATTTGGGTATAGTAATTGGGATAGCTCTGAGCACAAAGAAAATTTTTAGCATAAGGAATGCTTTAACTAAGTGGTATCTATCCATCCACAACAGCTTTAATTTGTTCCATTGTACCAAACCTGGGCCATTTCCACATGGCTTACCTGAAGCCGTGCCACGCCACAACGTTGCGGATTGTGCCGGGGAAAACGTGAAATATCGCATTTTCTCGCGCGAGTTTTGCACAATGTCGCGCAAAACTCGCGTGAGAAAACGCGATATTTCTCGTTTTCCCCGGCACGATCTGCAATGTTGTGGCATGGCATGGCATCAGGTAAGCCATGTGGAAACGGCCCAAGTTTTATTTGATGTATCAGTTTGTCGTGGTTTAATTTTATCAAGTTGTCAAGGTTAGAAGATATGTTGATTCCAAGGTAGGTCATTTCTTTGGAGACCCGTTGATATTTATGTACATGATTAATTTGGTTTATTTTTTCTTTAGACACATTACTTATTAGAAATTGTGATTTAGATTGGTTGACTATGAGACCTGATATCGAACCAAATTCCTCAAGTAGACGGTCTAAATGAGCTAGAGAGGATAATGGATTTGTCAAGTAAATCAACATGTCATCCACAAATTAATTTTTTAGGTTATTTTGTTTGTACTGATTCCGCTTATTTGTGAATTCTCTCATAGGGCAATAGCAAACGGTTCTAAAGCTAAAGCAAATAGGGCTGAGGAAAGGGGACATCCCTGCCTAGTACCATGATTAATGCTAATTCTTTCCGAATGCAGTCCATTTAATTTAATACTCACTCCTGGATGTGAGTATATAGATGCTATTGTTGTGAGAAATCGATCCCCAAAACCCATGTGCTTTAAAGTAGCAAGTAGGTAATTGAGTTCCACCGAATCGAATGCTTTTTCAGTGTCCAAGGATAAAAAAGCCTCTAACTTCTCCTGCTTACAGAAATCTATCAGTTGTAACGTTCTATAAATATTGTCTGTGATCTCCTTCTGTGGAATGAACCCTGTTTGGTTTTGGTGTACATAACTGAATATAAAGGAATTTAAATGCTTGGCCAGAATAGACGTAAATAGCTTGTAATCATGATTTAGCAGTGAGATAGGGCGATATGATGTTGCTTTTAAAGGATCCTTCCCTTGCTTTGGAATGACCACAACATCTGCCATTTTCCACGTAGGGGGCATCTTACCAGTTTCTAGAACCAAGTTACATGTTTTGGTTAGGTGTGAGTTCAGAGTGTTTATATATTTTTTATAAAATTCCACGGAGTATCCCTCAGGACCTGTTGCCTTATTGTTTTTGGCCATTTTGATAGTATCTACCACTTCTTGTATCGTTATAGGTTTGTCTAAAAGGGAACGGTGCATCTCTTCTAATTTCTTAATACCTTTGAGTGAATGGAGAATTTTAACAATTTTATCTTGGTCTGGTTTTTTTGTAGCGTAAAGTTTCTCATAATAATTTCTGAAGACTTGGAGTATCAATTGTGCATCATGCTGTATTTTGTTGTCCTCATCTAACAGAGAATGCACAATAGTTTTTGCCCTTTTCTGCTTGATCTTATTAGAGAGTAGACATAAAGCCTTTGGCGTATTGAGCCAGTGCTTTTGTTTAACTAGTAATAGTTGTTTATGGACATTGTCGATGTCCAGGACCTCTAGTAATTTCCTCTGGGTAATTAATTTTTGGTATGTTTTTTTGTTGTCCTCATCTAACAGAGAATGCACAATAGTTTTTGCCCTTTTCTGCTTGATCTTATTAGAGAGTAGACATAAAGCCTTTGGCGTATTGAGCCAGTGCTTTTGTTTAACTAGTAATAGTTGTTTATGGACATTGTCGATGTCCAGGACCTCTAGTAATTTCCTCTGGGTAATTAATTTTTGGTATGTTTTTTTACTACCCATTGCCTTGTGATGATTTTCTAGCTTCCTAATTTCCTCTATCAATGCCTGTTTCCTTTTCAATTTTTCTTTATTAACTCTAGCCGAAAGGGCTATGATATGACCCCTAGTTACAGTTTTTATCGTGTCCCACATAATACCAGCCTCTATATCATCTGAGACATTATCAGCAGTCACAGTTTCTACTATTTTCTCTATTTCTCCAGCTGTGTGTTGATTTTTTAATAGGTGTCTTGGGAAACACCATTGTTTAGCCTTTTGCATGTGTGGTTCCAGAGAGATTGTTAAAGTAACCGAAGAATGATCTGAAATCACATTTGATTCAGTTTCACAATCTAGAGTTTTATCAATTAGGGAATCCAAAATTAAAATATAGTCAATGCACATATATGTGTTGTGTCTCTGTGAATAATGTGTATAGTCCCTCTCTCCTTTATGTCGTAACCTCCAAATATCAGTCAGATGGTGTGCTTGAAACAGAGGGTCCAATTTTGTTTTCTTTGTTAGTCAATTCCCCCCCTCACCTCCCCCCTAAAGGTTGTTCAAACTCTTCAAGTAAAGAATTTTTTTTTAACAAGAACAAACCAAAAATAAAGCCACACAAATAAACGCCCCCCTGAACGACTGTATATACAAGTTACCACCTAACTCCCCCAACAGTAGCTCCTTTACCTAGAGTGCCACTCTAGTTTTGGGAAAGAAGTAAAAAAAATCCCAAAATCATTGAGCTACTAAATACAAAAACGGAGATACTTTAAAAGAACTCTACCTTCCCCCCGCCACACCCCTGTAATCACACCCGCTTTAATAGTTAATTAGCTACCCCGAACCATAAACCAATCACAAAGTGTTATTTTTAATCCATTGAATAGCAGCATGCATAAACCGGTTTCAGGTCTCTCTTATCGGTATCTTGCTCCCTTTTTCAGGCGATGTCGTTGACGGTGACTTTCTCTTATTGCTGACTTTACCAACATCCATAGGGGACTCGATTCCCAGGGCTGAGAGAAGTTCCACTCCCATGTCAGTGTCTGAGGCCATGTAGTGTTTGCCTTGAATGATTACCAACACCCTGCTGCAGTTCAGCCATTTATATCTTATATTCGATTTTTGGAGGGCTTCAGTGATGGGCTTCATTTCTTTGCGTTTCATCAGAGCCTCTTTGGGCAGGTCTTCATATATGTAGATTGGGATACCATGCAGGGGAATAGATCCCCTGTGTCTTGCTTCATGAAACATTTTCATCCTCATGGAGTCCCCTGAGAATTCGATTATTATATCTCTCAGGCTTGGCTTATTCCTGTAAAATCTTTCTGTGCCGATCCTGTAAGCTTTACTGATAAAGCGGGGGGGACGGGTGACCTCTCCCAATTTGAAGTATTCTGCAAGCCAAGCTGTCAAATTTTCCTTCACATTTTCATTTGTGGCAAATGATTCCAATACCCCCCTGATCTTCAAATTTCTCTACCGGGCTCTAATCTCGAGACGCAACAGTCTCTCCTGGTGAGACTCTGTCAGCTTCTGCAAGTCTTGTATATCTCTCTGTGATTCCTGACTCAAAGTTAAAGCCATTTCAGATTTCATGTTTGTTTTATTTAGTTCAAGTTTTATTTCAGACAGCTGGTTCATCAGAGGTTCTAGCATTTTGGCCATATGGTTAGAGAGCCTCTGTTCCAAGAACTGTAATTGGGGGTCAACAGTAAGATTTGAGGTATTTACTTGCCCCTCAGTAAATGCCGCTCTCTCATCCACCATTTTAAGTTGTTCACTGGCTTTTCTCGGCTCCCGGCTGGCTTCTTTTGCCTCTACAAAATACTGCTGCAAGTTTTTTACGACTTTTGAATGCGATTTCTTTTTCTTTGCGATTTGATTTTGCATATCAATTACTCTTTAAAGGTCCGACATAGCGATTTAACAGGGGTATAGGGTTCAGGAGGATGGAGCTCCCTCAAAACACGTCCATTCCCGCTGGAATCAATGCCATGCCCCAAGTGTGTTTTGTTTTTGACCCCCGCCCCAACACACACACATACACACATCAGGGTTGGGGACCTATGGCCAGTGACAGTAAGTACACATTGTCCCTCCTCCCAGTTTAGTCCCTGAGGGACCAGGTAACCTTACACATAATGGATGATTAGAAAGGGTAGATGTTCCAGTCTTTCATGAGGTACAAATAAAGTGTAATGAAGTAGAACCAACCAACTAATCAAGAAGCAGCAGTCAGAAGCAAAAGAAATACTAACTAATGACAAGGAAATGATTACAGTATGATACTACACATTAAGAAGAGTCGTGTTGAGCTATTAGAAATTACAAGTGGGGGACCCACAAGGGCTTGCAGAGGGCATCTCATTTTCTCCACCTCCACTATGTCTTCTTCCTCTTCCCTGCCCCCCATATCTTCTCCCCCTTTTCCTGTTTCCGTCTCTCCTTTCCATCCACCTTTGTCTGCCTCCCTATTTTCACCTCCCCCTCCCCACGGCAGCCTCTGCCCTATGATCGAGTTGCGTGGTGGGGAATCTGCAAGGATTTGCAGGGGGGACTTCTGTTTCCCTTGTATCCCTTTCCCCAAACTATTTCCTCTTTCCTCCTGGCAACATCCATATGATCACATTTCCCTACCCCTTTCTGTCCTTCAAATCCACTCAACAATTTACATTTTATTTGCCCTCCAACTATATTTACTAATTTATTTCATTTCACCACAATGGAGACCTAAAGCAACTTACATAATTCTCTTTACCTCCATATTATCCTCACTACAACCCTGAAAGATAGGTCAGGCTGAGAGTATGTGAATGGATCAAAGTCACCCAGTCAGTTTCCACAGCAGAGTAATGATTTGAAGTTGGGCCTCCCATATCCTACTCTGAAACTCTAACCACTACGCTATACTGGCTTTTGTGAGGGGGTGCTGTTGAACAATAGCTAGGAACCAGGACTGAGTGAGTCATGCAAGTCACCCAGTGGTTGCTTCTGGGCATGGCCCCAATGAGTCCCCCCTCAAAAGCCAAAACAGCCCTGGAAAGGACCCTGCCCCCTCCCCTTAATTTTCCTGACAGAAGCCAAGCCTGGAATACTGGTTGAACTGTAATGGTTGCCTAGCAACTGCCTCTGAAGGCATCTAGTTAAAGCTACAGTCACTCTTTTTATCATTTTTGGTTTTTAAGTGTATTGTCCATTCATGGCTCCAGTCTCCAGATTTAAATATCCTCAGATCAGGGCCACTTGGTTATTAGTTTATAAGATAGTGAATAAGGAAACACAAGTCTTTGTTAACAGAGATCATTATTTTCGGTAAATTTAAGGTAGTATTTATTATTATTTTATTTTATTTTATCATATTTATATTCCACCCTCCCTGCAAGCAGGCTCAGGGCGGATAAAAGCATTAAAACATTTAAAACATTTCATATAAAACATTTAAAAGCATTGTACAAGAATATTAAAAAAATAGCAGCACTCTTTTTCCTGATGGCAGCAATACCGTTAATCACAAATAGTGCAACAGTGCAGTTGAACATAGCAGCAGCTTAAGAACAGTGGTGGGCAGCTCTCATAGGGAGGGGAGTAGATGTTGTATCCTCCAGCCAGTGGAGGCCCAGCCTCAGCCATGATAGAGGCTCTTATGACCTGTACTTTCTTTGGGGTAGGTTTTTCTTTTTTATCTTCCCTCTGGGTAGTTTGCTGCCACCAGGAATATATTATTCCAAAATATTTTATTCAAATTTCCCCTTTGGTAACGTTCTTAAGCGTCAGGCTCCTTCGTGGTTCTATGTGGCCCTGAGGATATGAATGGGATATAGCAATGACAGCTACACTGGGATATAACAAAACAAAATAAATGTTTATTTTTCAAGAAGCGTATTGGTTTCATAAAAGTAGTTCTTAGTTCTTAAAGTTACTTCCTATAAACGCATTCACACAGATCTCTTCTAAGGCTTCACACACAGTTAGCCTCCTTCACTAGACTCAATAGTTCTCTCACAAATACTTCAAATATAGGCAGCACATAGCTAGCCTCTCTTTCTCTGACTCTCATTCACAGAAATATTAAACCTGCTCAGGCAGCACACAGCTGGCCTCTCTTTCCCTGACTGAGTGTCCTTTCACAAACATGCTCAGTTCAGGTTCCACACAGGTTATATTTGTGTCATAAATACTTCAGTATACTCAGGCAGCACACAGCTTGCCTGCTTTCTTCTGACTCGAACCTTTCTCCCTGCCCTGTCAGTCTAAACTGCATTCACTCCGCCCACACTCTGTCATCAACCAATCACATCACTCACTCTTCCCTCTCTCACCCCCACTCTTCACCTAGCTCAAACCAAGCATTTAAAGACACATGCACACATTTACTTGGAATCATTACAAATCTTCCTGCTCTTCTCCTTAAGCGGAACACATCTCTTTTTCAGAAGAGTTGTGTGCAGCTTTCTCCGGCTTAGGGAATGTTTTATTGTCTCTGCAGTTCCAGTTAAGTCCACTTCTCACTCTTCTGTGGTTTTTGGTTTAAAGTCTTGGGTTTCTTTAACTTGCGTTCCTCCTCTGCTGGGGTGTCATCTTCCTCTCTGGGATGTTCCACTGCTGGGCTGAGGTCATCTCGCTCTCTGGGATGTTCCACTGCTGGGCTGAGGTCATCTCGGCTTTGGCCTTCTCTACTAGGTCGTTGTTTGCTTCTTCTGGTTGTTTCTCTATCAATATTCTGTTCTTTCCTAAACAGTCTATTTCTTTCTTGCGAACAGTGTTTGAGCTCAGTTCTTTACATGCTCTCTTCATGTTTGATGCACTGGGTGACTCATTTAAAAGGCTAGCATCCTTCAAGAAGTTTCCTAACTCTTTATACTGTTTTTTGCACATGCTGAGCTTTTCTAGTACTTTCCATTTGTCTTCAATCAGTTCAGCAACTTTACTATCAAGTTGCTTCTCTCCTCCAACATAAAGTCTGTTTCTAATTGACTGATAGCTTCTGTACGTTAGTAGAAAGACAATTAAAAAGGCAACAACGGCAAAATAAATCACCATTTCTAAATGCTGCATTTTTTGTTGCTATTTTCTAGGGCTTTCTGCAGCCTTTGGTTTTCTATATCCAAACCTTGGTAACTGACTTCTAAATGTTTAGCCTTCTTAAAAGAGGTTTTCATAAGCTCTAGACTTTTCTGAAGCTGTTGTTTCTCACTTTCCAGTTCTCTGTTTTCTAATTGTAACTGAGCCATCTTGAGGTTAATACTCTTCAAAGATTCAACTGTTCTGAGTTCTAAATTCTCTTCATCAATTTGAGTATTCTGTTTCTCTAAGGACTCTAGTTGAAATATGAGGTTTCTCTGGCTAGTTAGAGTCTTTTTTGGCATTCTATTTTCTATATCCAGATAAGAGTTTTCTTGCTGTGAGGTATCTATTTTTTCACAAATTAGCTTTAGGTTACAACTCATTTTCCTATGCAAAAATTTTTGTTTCTGCATTCATCTCATTCTGCCTGGCCTCCTCTCTTATGTCCTTTAACTCAGGATCCTTCATAATTTCTTTTTTAAACTCCTCAGGGTTTTTATTTATGCCTCCTCTTTTTTCTTGGGACATTTCAGCAGTAATACTAACAGGAGTTTGTCTCTTTCTCTTTCCCTCCTGTAATGTATCAATTGTGTCTGTTGCTATGATACCTAGGGGCTTGTCTTCTGCTCCCCTGGCTTCAACTTGTAGCAAATCATTGGAGTCAGTGCATATTTGAATTCTTGCTTTTGCTCCCATTACATCTCTTCCTAATACTACCGGTATTTTCTGTTCTTTAATAACTGCTACAGGAAAATCTTCTTCTTTTCCTCTCCATTTAATTTTTAGCTGTGCTAGTGGCACTCTTTTAGAATTTCCCCACACACCTTGCAAGGATATTTGCTTATCTGGAATCAGGTTTTTCTTATCAACAAAATCCTCCCTGACCAGTGTTACTGAGGCTGCTGTGTCTAGAATGGCTAAAGTATCTCTCCCATTTATTTGTACCACCTCTCTCAGTTAAGTACCCTGAGCAACCTTATCTATCTTTACCCCACACAAGTAGACTGTTTCTTCAGTGTTTATGGGTAAGGCAGTGTTCTTACTGGGAGTTTCATTTGTGTTTGTTGAGCCTTTGGAGTTTCTATCATCTTCATCACTCTGATCATCTAAGTCAGTTCTAGTGACCCTCCTTACATGCTCAAGCGTTGTTTGCTTGGGTTGGTTCTTTAGACATTTGTAAGCTAAATGCCCTTTCAGACCACATACAAAACATCTTTTATCATTTCAGTATCCATCTTGGTTTCTTTCTATATTTTTATCCCGACTTTTTATAATCTCAGCTCTCTCATACGTTCCTTTCCTTTCTCCCTCTTGTCCTTTACTTGATTTAAACTCTGGTTTATGAGAATAGTCTTTCTTTTCACGGCAATCCCATCCTCCTCTATTAAGTGTTAATCTATCTGCCCACTCTGATGCTTGGGTTGATATTCTCTGGAAGTTTATCTTTAACCAGAAGTCTGATCTCTGAAGGAAGTTGAAATAAAAACTGATCCAAAATCGTTAGATCCCTTATTTCTTCTTTAGAGTTAGCTTTGGCAGATGAAATCCACTTATTAAAACAGTCTGTCAGTTTGGCACTAAAAGACTTAAATGACTTCTCTTTCTGAGGCACTAGGCTTCTGAACTTCTTTCTGAAGTAATCAGCACCTAGCCTAAATCTGTCATATACTGCCTCTTTGTATTCAGCATAAACAACAGGGAAATGTGTTGTAGATCTCAGCCAATTCCCCTCTAATTAAGCTGGGTAAATACTTCATATTTGTGGATCTTCTCCTGACACATACACCATGAAATCTTTTGGGGTAACTCGAGGTAAATCAGCTTTGGGTTCAGAGTTTCCCTCCTTTTTGTCCCCATTCTTAAGTCTCTCTCTTTCTAATTGTAATCTTTCTGCTTCCAAACTGGTGTGTCTTTCCATCTCTTGAACTCTAAGTTCCATTTCAGCTTTCCACTTTACCCTCTCAAACTGTTTTTGTTCTGCATCAACTTTCAGCTTTTCCCATTCAAGCTGTGTTTGTTCTGCTTCAACTTTCAACTTTTCCTTCTCAAGCTGTTTTTTTTCTCTTAGAAACTCTAAATATTCTGGACTAGGATTATACATTTCCTCAGGGTTTTGTCTCAGATGCAGTACTCCTAGGCTCCACACTGCTTTGTATCAGTATAACTCTCAGTTCTTCTACACTTTTCCCCTCATGAGGTAAATTTAACTCACTGCACTTCTGAATCAGAGCCTCCTTTTTCATCCTCATAAACTCTGCCATTTTTCTCTTTTACTTGTATTTCCTTCTACAATTTTACTAAACTTCACCAGATTATGTTCTCTCTTATAAATCCTACTAGTTCTTCTGTGTCTTTCCTTTATAACAGTTCTATATTCCTCATAGGATTTAACTGAACACTCTGTCTCTTTGGCTGTCTGTCCCCTCAGAATGCCTTCTCTCAGAATGTTCCCTCCTCCCAGGCTACTATATCCCACTTAAATATTTTCTTCTCCTCGGGATGTTTGAGATCCCACCACTATGCCTCCACTTGTTATGACCTGTACTTTCTTTGGGGTAGGTTTTTCTTTTGTATCTTTCCCTTACACCCTCTGGGTAGTTTGCTGCCACCAGGAATATATTATTCCAAAATATTTTATTCAAATTCAAGCTTCCTTCACTAGACTCAATAGTTATCTCACAAATACTTCAAATATAGGCAGCACACAGCTAGCCTCTCTTTCTCTGACTCTCATTCACGGAAATATTAAACCTGCTCAGGCAGCACACAGCTGGCCTCTCTTTCCCTGACTGAGTGTCCTTTCACAAACATGCTCAGTTCAGGTTCCACACAGGTTATATTTGTGTCATAAATACTTCAGTATACTCAGGCAGCACACAGCTAGCCTGCTTTCTTCTGACTCGAACCTTTCTCCCTGCCCTGTCAGTCTAAACTGCATTCACTCCGCCCACACTCTTAGTCATCAACCAATCACATCACTCTCTCTTCCCTCTCTCACCCCCACTCTTCACCTAGCTCAAACCAAGCATTTAAAGACACATGCACACATTTACTTGGAATCATTACAGAGGCCTTGGCCTTGATGTATATACACATCCTGTATCATATGTCTTCACAGGTTTTATGGGTTTTTGAAGTACTTTTAAAACCTTTTCAGCCAGATTATATAACTACTAGCAACAAAGCCGGTTGTGAGAAAAAAAATACAACGGGCACTAGAAAGGGGAGGGTGGGTGGGCAGGCATTCACTCCTCCTCTGTCACTGATTCCAGCTGGTGAAGGAGGAGGGTGGGCATTGCTATCTGCTCCGCACCTGATCTGCCTGATCTTGGTCATGTGAAGAGGTGGTGGGTTTGCTACCTGATCCATGCATAATCCATGCTGGGTGAAGAGGGCATTGCCTCCTGTTCTGTGCCTGACTACATCTGGGTGAAGGGGGCAGGCATTACCACCTGCTCTGAGCCAAATTCCGGCTGGGTGAAGGGGTGGGTGGGCATTGCCACCTGCTCCCGGCTAGGTGAAGGGAGGAACAGGCATTGCATCCTGCTCTGCACCTGATCCTCACAGGTGAAGATGGGTGGCGGGCTTTACTACCTGCTCTGCTCCTGGTCCCAACTGGGCGAAGGCGGTGCTGGCATTGCCACCTTCTCTGCTCCTAAATCCAGCAGGTTGAAGTGGGGGGCAGGCATTGCTGCATGCTTGGCTCCTGACTCTGGCAATGTGAAGACAGGGTGGACATTGAGGACTGCTCAGTGGCTTATCCCAGTAGTTGAAGAGGGCGGGCATTGCCATCTGATCTGCTCCATATACTGCCCGGGGTGAAAGGAAGAAGGGCATTTCCTCTTGCTCTGCATTTGATCCCACATAGTTGAAGGCACAAGGTGGGCATTGCCACCTGCAATACTCCTGATCCAAAATGGGTGAAGGCGGGGGATGGCATATGCCACCTGCTCCTCTCCTAATACCAACTCGATGAAAATGGGGTGGGCATTGCCACCTGCTCTGCTCCTAATACCAACTAGGTAAAGGTGGGGGTGGGCATTGCCACCTGTTCCATTGCTAACACCAACTGGGTTAAGGTGTGGGCGGGCATTGCCACCTGCTCTGCTTCTAATACCAACTGGGTTAAGTGGGGGCAGGAATAGTCACCTGCTCTGCTCCTAATACCAACTGGGTTAAGGCTAGGGGTGGGCATTGCCACCTCCTCTGCTCCTAGTACCAGCTGGGTTAAGATGGAGGTGGGCATTGCCACCTGCTCCTCTCCTAATAACAACTGTGTTAAGGGGGCGGGAATAGCCACCTGCTCTGCTCCTAATACCAACTCAGTTAAGGCAAGGGATGGGCATTGCCACCTTGTCTGCTCCTAGTACCAGCTGGGTTAAGGTGGAGGTGGGCATTGCCACCTGCTCCTCTCCTAATACCAACTGGGTTAAGGGGGGGCGGGAATAGCCACCTGCTCTGCTCCTAATACCAACTGGGTTAAGACGGGGGGTGGGCATTGCCACCTGCTCCACTCCTAACACCAACTGGGGTAAGGCATGAGCAGGCATTGCCACCTCCTCCACCCATAATACCAACTCAGTTAAAGCAAGGGTAGATATTGCCAACTGCTCTGCTCCTAATACCAAGTGGGTTAAGGTGGGGATGGACATTGCCACCTGCTCTGCTCGTAATACCAACAGGGTTAAGGCAGGAGTGGACATTGCCACCTTCTCCGCTCCTAATACCAACTAGGTTAAGGCAGGGGGTGGTAATTGCCACCTGCTCCGCTCCTAATACTAACTGGATGAAGATGGGGGGTGGGCATTGCCACCTTCTCCACTCCTAATACCAACTGGGTTAAGGTGGGGGTGGGCATTGCCACCTGATCTGCTCCTAATACCAACTGGGTTAAGGTGGAGGTGAGCATTGCCACCTTCTCCGCTCCTAATACTAACTGGATGAAGATGGGGGGTGGGCATTGCCACCTGCTCCGCTCCTAATACTAACTGGATGAAGATGGGGGGTGGGCATTGCCAACTGCTGTGCTCCTAATACCAACTGGGTTAAGGCAGGGGCGGGCATTGCCACCTGTTCCGCTCCTAATACCAACTGAGTTAAGGCAGGGGGTGGGCATTGCCTACTGCTCCACTCATAATACCAACTGGGTTAAGGCAGGGGCGGGCATTGCCAACTGCTCCACTCCTAATACCAACTGGATTAAGGCGGGGGGTGGGCATTGCCACCTATTCTGCTCCTAATACCAGCTTTGTTAAGGCAGGGGGCGGCATTGCCACCTTCTCCACTCCTAATACCAGCTGGTTTACGGCGGGGGTTGGCATTGCCACCTACTCCGCTCCTAATACCAACTGCATTAAGGCGGGGGCCGGGCATTGCCAACTGCTCCAGTCCTAATACCAGCTGGGTTAAGGTGAGGCGGGGATTGCCACCTTCTCTGCTCTTAATACCAACTTGGTTAAGGCTGGGGTGGGCATTGCCACCTATTCTGCTCCTAATACCAACTTTGTTAAGGCGGGGGCAGGGGTTGGCATTGCCACCCTTTCCACTCCTAATACCAGCTGGTTTAAGGCGGGGGTGGGCATTGCCACCTGCTCTGCTCCTAATACCAACTGCTTTAAGGCGGGGACCGAGCATTGCCAACTGCTCCAGTCCTAATACTAGCTGGGTTAAGGTGGGGGCGGGTATTGCCACCTGCTCTGCTCCTAATACCAACTTGGTTAAGGCTGGGGTAGGTATTTCCAACTGCTCTGCTCCTAATACCAACTGGGTTAAGGCCGGGGTGGGCATTGCCACCTGCTCCCATCCCTCTCCTGGCCTGGGCTTCCCACCATGGCACTTTTTCTGGATGGACGTGGTGCCTTGCCTTGGCTTCCCTTCATGGTAGCGCCCTCTGGTGGCGCTCCAGGGTATAAAGTGAGTTGTCTGAAATACGCTTACTCAATTATATACTGTAGTAAGATGGAACAAAAGAAAAGACTATATGCCATGGGAACAAGTCCTCTTTCCCAGCTCCTTTCAGGTTTCTTAAAAATTATTTTCTGTCTCTAACTTATTTATCTCAGTTCAGTATGTCAGTATTTTTTAAACTTTAGCAATGATTATTTTTATTTTATTTGCATATATGTTGCAAGTACATGTAGCAAAGTATTTCATTAATGCTGACTTTTTCCTAAACAATTTATAATGAAAATAATTTTAAAAATTTATTCTTTAAGGTTCCTGTGGTAGTAAAAAATGAAACCTGGTTTGACCTCATTTCAACCAATGAACATTTAATGGGAAGCGAGGTATGTGAACAATATGTTTTTAAATAATATATGAATACGGAACAAATGGAAATTTGTTTTTATGCTATGGCATAATTAAAGAATCAAAATTCTACTTTGTTTATAAAGAACAGTGACTTTGATCCATTTTGTATCATGGTGCAAGGGCCTAAGGACATTAAAAAGTATGCTGGATGTCTGATCATTGTTTTGTGAATGTTTTTAGACTTTCTTTACGCAAAAGATTTAACAAATTGCTAACAGGTAATGGTGAATAAAAGATAAGAACTGTTTGAACAGAATGTGTGTCTTCATTACAGAAAATAGATTGCAGGCCTTAGGTAAAGTAATCCTTAAATCATTTTAGGGAAAGTAATCCTTACATCATTTTAAACAAGCAACAGAGCCCATTATGAAAATAAGTTCAATGCGCTTTAGCAGCAGGGCCTTGGGAGGGCCGTTTATGTGCAGCCCTCCAACAGCCCCGCAGCCACCACGGATGTGGCGGGAAGGCCGGGGCTGCCCCATGCTGTGCCTCCCTGCCAGCTGCATGGCCCCTCAGAGGCCTGCTGCTGGTGACACAGAGGCGTAGCACGGACCTTCAATGGCCCTGCAGCTGCCACAGATGTGTCGGGAAGGCTGTGCAGCGGGTGGGGCTCCCTCATGCTGCACCTCCCTGCCTGCTCCATGGCCCCTCAGAGGCCTGCTGACGGCAGCACAGAGGCCCAGCACGGACCTCCGACGGCCCCGCTGCCGCTGCAGGGGGGCAAGGCTTCCCCGTGCTGCACCTCCCTGCAAGCTGCATGGCTTCTCAAAGGCCTGCCAGCTGATAACTAACCTTTTATCCTAGTGCACGCACACCCTCAGGATAAGAGATGAGTTGTTGCCAATATGGCTCGGCTTTTATGTATAGAATGTTATACTGCATTTAAGGCTGCCTTCTGATAACTTATTTTCATTCGAGTGTGCTACTCACAAGTTACTCAAGTGTTTTTTTTTAAAAAAAGTAACAGAGGAACATATGATGATGATTTAAGTGTCAGGGCTTGCTGCCGGCGCCGCTGGGCGGGGCGCCAGCAGGCCTCGCTCTGACTTAAAAGGGGTGTCAGGGATACTGCAGGACCCTGCTCTGTGGAAGGAGGGGCGGTATACCTCACCCAGACTCCCTCTCAGTCCACTCACTGGTCTGTTCAACCTGACCCCATCACCACTCCTACGCTTCTCCATCTCCTCCTTCATCAGCTTCCCTCCTCGCACTCTCTTGCTTCTCTTTACTCCTCCTCCACTCCATCACTCCTACATGACCCACCCTGAACACTCTTCTGAGCCAGCTTTTATAGGGTTTCCTTTAGCTGCCCCCGCCCTTCCTTCCAAGCTCCTTCCCTCTCCTTCCCTCTCCTGATGCCGCCCAGCTGTGGCTGTTTTCAGGTGTTCCTTCTCTTTCACTAACTCCTCCTGGCCTTCCTTGCCTCTCTAGCAGAGTGGGGCTGAATGTAAATGTGTCCCAGCTGAGGCTTCCTCCAGGTGTGCCTCCTTTTCCTTCTCCTCCCTTTTCCTTCAGTCCTTCCTGCAGGACTGGGCTGGCAGGGCCTTTCTAGGTGATGCGCCTTGGCCGTCTCTGCCTCTGCTCACCCCAGCTGGCATCTGAGCTGCCTGTCTATTGGGGCTGGGTGTGGCTGCGCTTCTCTGGCCTTGCTCCTGAGGTGCCGCCCCGGCCGGCATCTGTGCTGCCTGTCCATTGATGCTGGGCGCAGCTGTCCTTCCCTGGCTGGCTTCCCCCTCTGGCTCTCCTCCTCTGGCTCTCCCCCTCTCACACTTGCTGCTGGCTGGGTTGCCTTCACTGGAGCTCCTGGGCACCCTGACTCTACTGCTGGGGTGCCGTGACTGCTCAACCCCAGACAACTGGCTGTTGAGGCAGCTGGGTGGTTGTCTCCCGGGGGTCTCCTGTCCTTTTCTCCAGGTAAGTCCGGGGGCTGGGCTGTGGACCCTGGACATTAAGTATACATAAGAGCAGGGCTTTTTTTCAGGGGGAACACAGGGGAACGGAGTTCCGGAACCTCTTGAAAATGGTCACATGGATGGTGGCCCTGCCCCCTGATCTCCAGACAGAGGGGAGTTGAGATTGCCCTATGCGCCGCCGAGTGGCATGGAGGGCAGTCTCAACTCCCCTCTGTCTGGCGATCAGGGGCGGGGCCACCAGCCATGTGACCATTTTCTCCGAGGGCAACCCACTGAGTTCCACCACCTCTTTTCCCAGAAAAAAACCCTGCATAAGAGTCAGACACAGACCTCTTGGATGTGGGTCAGCATTCACACCGCATGATGGTATGATTTCTGTTGCAGAAGTGACCTGTGGAAGTGCTACCATGAGCTGTAATTACGTCAGGAGCAGAAGACTGCCCATCTTATTATTATTTATTACTGTTTGCGTTCTTTATGTTGTAGTGAATACAAACTGTACCCATTATGGGAACTAACAGTAACTTCAGAGAGAAAAAATTATATTTAAGTTCTGGTTTTAAAATAAATTGTACACATTTCAATTTTTCTGTAGAAAAACAGCCCAGAAAACAGTTTTGAAGTATACAAATATACCAGAAACTTTGTGGATTGATGGTTTGCATTTCAATATGCCTTGTTTTAAGCACATTTAAATGTAACTACATGAATTACTCATTTAAATAAATTGTAGGAGTCTGTAACTGACTACTTGCAGCTACCCAAGTTAAAATAAAGAAGCCGCTGCTAGGAAATGATCAGAGTTTCATGCCAACTTTATTGCTTGCCATTTTTGTTACTCAAATGCACTCAGTAATAGCATAGAGCACTAAAATGCAGGTATTTATTGGATATAGAAAGGCAGAGACCTTTTCATTCGTATATATGCTTGAATTTTTAAATAAACTTTATGGATATCAAACATATCATATCTGCATATATCGTAGCTGATTCTCAATGGATTACATTGAGAATCAATGTAAGGCTCAAGGCTCAATCATGCAAGGCTCAAAAGGCCTATGAGCTTATATAATAAGACCCATATTAGAAACAGTATTGACTTTTTACATGGCATGCACCTCATACCATGGCTGGTCATTTTAGAATGAATATGTTCATTAAAAATCAAAATTTGTCCATTCAGTATAAAGACATTGTTTTTGCCTTCTTATGTATGCACAGAATTATATTTTTAAGTTCTGTCTGCACAAAGTCCTATGTTGAGTCTGTCCAAAGATATGTGTAGGCTCCAACATGGAAGGTGGGGGATGACAGTATTTGCATTTTTTAAAAGATATGGGTTTTCCATATCAGTCTTATAATCCTTGGGGAGTACATTATTTTATGGACAACACATAAGAATCAGGTATGGCTTGGGACAGGACCAGAAGATACAATCCGTCCTGTGCATGTAGTGGTAATGCACTTTGACCATCTTCACTCGACTTGAATGCTTGTCTCATTGAAACATCCAGAGGGTTTAGTGTTAAAGCTTCCAAAAATCAATTTATGTATGTACTAAAAGCTGTTTTATGTCTTAAGGAGAATAATAGGCAATTAATGTGGGGTGATATGTTTGTGGAAGAGATTTATAAAGAAAAAACCCTGGAAAAAAACTCCAGGAGAGTACAACTCAGGTAAAATTTGTTGAGTTTGACATTCATTGAAATAATTGGATTGTATCCATTGGTAGTTTCTGCTGACAGAGGGAATTTCACAGAATGGGACTTCAGTGCTTCTCTTGTCCCCCTGCAGCCTGAAATGCTTCTTGAAATGCTGCCCCTATGAGACAGACGATTTTTAGTAATCATACTGGGGATCTGTAGTGGAAGGAGGAAATTGCCAAAAACCACTTCCCCCTTTCAGGAGTAGCAACTTAGTTCTAGATACAACCCAATGGCTTTTATGTACCCTACCCTGTGGAACAGCCTGTCTGAGGAGGTCAGGAGAGCTTTCCTAGCTTTCCGCAAACAATGCAAAACCAGATTATTCAAAAAAGGCTTTTGTATTGTAGGGATGGGGTCTCAGATGCTTTGCTAATGAGTTAGGGACCATAGACTTCACCACTGTGTTGCCTTACGTACTAATCTGTCGTTTTAAATATGTGCTTCTGTGAACTACCTGTGCTTCATGTTGTTTAATATCAGTCCTAGAATTGCTTATGTTCTGTTTCAGTATCTCTTCAACTCTGTATTGGATTCTTGCTAATGCTATGTCTTTGTAAACTTGTGTTTATTTATCCTATGGCATTGTTAATATTGACTGCACTAATCTCACACTGTGTAATCCACCTTGAGTTTCAGTGAGAAAGGTGGACTATAAATGACATAAATAAATAAAATAAATAAAAAATGCTAGAATATTTGTGTGACAAAAAAACTTTAGGCCTTGTTCCTCATACTCTGAAGTAGCAGTACCCCAAATCCTACCAATGGGTAAAGTTGTGGGGGTAGAGGGATTAGTATTTCATTTTTGGAAATTAATCTTCAATGCATCTGTTTGTTTTTTTAAAAGTGACCACTTAGTTATAATCAATATTACAGGAGCAAGGAAGCCCAATGCATCTCTTGTCCATAAACAGCTAGCTATTTCACCTGAAGGGCTGTGTATAGATATTAACACTACCCTTTTGGCAGAGCACTTCAAACGTGCCATCATCTTCATTTGTGATAATCTGATTGTACTTTCTTGGTTTGCCTTTCCTTTCATTACATCATTTTTTCTTGTATCTTTTGGACTTCTTTTTTATCACCTGTGTTCTCTTTGTTCAAGTTTCAAGATTTTCTTTCTGGTTTTTCTACTTTAGGGATTACTTGGCCCTATTTGTTTACCACTACCACTGCCCTCCACCCCTCCAAATCTCTGCTGACCTTTATTAGTGATCACTTTTATGAAAGTCTGGTGCTTTATAAAGGAAGCATTTTTTTTGTTAATTTCCCTTTCCGAACTTCACAAATAATAATAAATGATTACATAATTGTGTACTTCGTGAAAAACTAACTAGAATGTACAGATTTTTTGTACATTTTTTCTGACTTTAGTAATTTTCTCCCTCCATCTGTAGCTGATGAGATGGATAATCTGTGAAATTTGTGCAGCTTGGAGAATACATAATGCAAGTGTTTTAAGTGGTGACGGTAAACCTAATATAAATGAAATGCCTACACTTTTGTGGAAGCCATGGGAACATATATACTCATTATGCAAAGCTGTCAAGGGACATATGCCATTATATAATAGCTATGGAAAATACGTAGTAAAACTCTATTGGATGGTAAGTACTTACTATCTTTCAAAAATATATTAGCTTGATATACCAGTTGTTTCTAAACTGGAAAGAAAAAAATTGCTCAAATGTTCAGATGTGACAATGCTATGTAGGATATTTTTACTGTAAAAATTAGATTTTTTTTGTTCAGACAAAAGGGGCTGAGTTTAATACATGAAAACATTAACACCATTGCCACTTTGGAGCAATACTCATCTTTTAAAACAGAATGTACACTGTGCGCATATGTTTTAGGGGGCTGTAATTGTCTCTGTTTCGCTTTGGCATCCTCATGTATTCAATAGCAGTTGAGTCTAGGCCTCACACATTACAGGGCATGTACTAAAAATACATTCTGCATAAGTTCAATGTACAAAATAGCCTTCAGGCTTCATACTCAGGCTGCACATATTCAAATATATGAGCAAAGAATTAAAAACCATTTCTTTTTATCAGGGAAATATATGATAAAGGAAGCAGAAGACATTTAACATAAAAAGTGCATGCACATGTAGAAGATGAGAGTGGATTACACCACTTGGCACTGCCGCTGAGTGGTTATGGGTTGGGAGGAGGGCATTCAGTTTCAGAGAATACAGCTGTTTAGTATAAGAAGCTAGGACTATGGCTGCATGATGTAGATGTCATAATAGCACTATCTGCGTAAGAAGGCTCCAGTATAAGAACAGTATAATGCTATCATTGGTTGTCACAGAGTGCTCTAGGGCACTGTCTAAAGGCTGCTTTGCTTTGTGCTGCCAGCACAGCCTTCTGCTTCCCATCACAAACTTTACCATTCAGTAAAAACAAGGGCCCACTCTACTGACCAGTAGTGTGACCAGTGTCTCCATCCCAAGTGTATTGTCACTACATGACTGTAGTAATGATCAATGAGAACTGCTTCCCTCATTATGCTTTTTATGACATGAGCATGATCCATCAAGTTTTAAAATACATGACTGCTTTCATGAAAACCATGTGGATACTGGCAGTTGGGGAACAGTTCATCAGTATTCTGCATAGTATTTCCAAAATACTAGGAATATTGTTATAAGTTGTGTAGATGGAATCTACTGGACTTGCAAGTTGTTCTCCCTACTTTTTAAACATTTATAATGAGGTCAAGAAGACCTTATAAATCCTCACAGATTTTTTTGAATGCTAACTTGTTGTTTCATTCCCACCTCATAATATTTCATTTCCTTTTTTGTTCTTCAGGGGAGCTGGCGAAAAATCATTGTGGATGATAGTATACCTTTCAGTGAAGAAAATGACATGTTGCTTCCAGTGACAACCTGTGAAATAGAACTTTGGCCACTGATATTATCCAAAGCCATCATTAAACTAGCAAGCACAGAGTATGTCTTTTGAACCTCTTATCTGTCCTGTTCTGAGATCTAAAAAGAGCAATAAGCAAAATAACAAATGTCTAATACACAGGGCGGATGCTTCTTTTTGTTGTGAATTAATAAGCTGGTAATGGATGTTTCTTTCAAATCTATGATATACCAACCACAAGGCCGTGCATATTTGTATTAAAGGACATACAATTCTGATTTGTTCAGAAGGCTTCCAAGGAAATGAAAATATTCATTTACAAGAGGAGGGCCCAGGAGAACTTGTAGTTCTGAGAAATCCCATTTTCCATTTCTGCTGGCTCTGATTCTCCCTCTGCCTCTTGGCTAGATCCAGCTCACTTTGACTCCACTTCCTGCTGGCTCTGCCTCTATATCCTCATCCTAACCATTGCCAGGTTTTGCATGCCATTTTGGATTTCTACAGCAAAGCCAGACATTTGTTTTTACCTATGTCAGTGCACAAACAAATGTTGAAGATGAGGGTTTGATGAAAAGAATGTTAGACCCCTTAAGCTTTTTTTGACAATTTGAGATTTTTCTGCCAACCTAACCTTCTGCTGCATTTTCAGAATCTGAACTGGCTGGCTCCATTGTGCAAGTTTTACTATCTATATGAGGAGTAGCCTGTGGCTGTATTATGGATTAGATATCCTGTGGATAACTACATTGAAGCCACTGTTCTGTCACAATTGTACAAAAACAACTGAAGGTTAACAGGGTTAATGCAGGTAGATGTTACATGCTCTGAGGGGGTGTTGCCTGGCAATGTAATGTCATAATTTCTTTTGGAACAGAAATTATATCAGTGAATCTTATGGTATGAACAGACTTACTGTGGAGTAAACATTTGTTCTACATATGTGAAAGTTTACACCTCAATAGTTTTGTTAGTGCCACATGATTCTTTTTTGTTTTTTTTCTACAACAGACAAATATGGACTTTGTGTTAGAGTGAGTGTAAAATAACGCTGCGGAATAAACGCTGAGCTGATTAGAGAGGCAAAAACTTTATTTGAGGAAGTTACATACTTGAGGGAAAGAGGGAGAGAGAGATCTGACTACATCTTGCAGAGAGAGAGAAAAAGGTGTGGCAGGAGAGAGAAGAAGCAGGATATTGCGCTGTTTAGCCCAGTAGGAGACAAGACAAGGAAATGACCCCCAGGAAACAAGAGAGGTGCTACTCTCACTGTCCTAACTAAGTGATCCTTGCTGCCCCCTGCATGGTAGGCTCTTCTTCCTTCTTGCTGCTGCAGTACACCAGACATTGCTATTTCTAACACCCCTTCTCAATGTCTAGTGTACAAAGTCCACAAAGTTCAATCTTTCATGTAGATTTTGAAATTTCTCTTTGGCAAGTGGCTTGGTGAGGATGTCTGCTATCATTTCTTCTGTAGGGCAGTACTGTAGCTCAACAAGTCCATCTTCTTGCATATTTCTCACAATGTGATTCTTTATGTCAATGTGCTTGGTTCTTGATCCAATTCTTTCTGTATTTGCAAGCTTTATGCAAGATTGATTATCTTCAAAGAGTTGTATAGGTTTGGGTTCATTTATCCCAAAGTCTTCTAGTAGTTGTAGAATCCACTTGAGTTCTTGGCATGCTTCTGCTGCTGATATGTATTCAGCTTCTGTAGTTGATGCCGCTACAAGATCTTGCTTTCTGCTTGTCCAACTGATTGCTCCTCCACCATAAAAGAATACTCGTCCACTGGTTGACTTTCTGTCTGTGATGTCTTCTGCCCAGTCAGCATCCATGAATCCCACTAGCCTGGGATTGTCGCTTGCTGGTAGCTTGAGCTTCAGTTGTGCAGTACCTCTCACGTATCTTGCCAGTCTTTTGACTGCTTGCCAGTCATCCACACTTGGTGATGCACTATTCCTGTACAGTATTCCAACTGCTGCTGCTATGTCAGGTCTGGTTACCGTACTTATGTAGAGCAGTTTTCCAGTTGCTTCTCTCTACACTTTGATGTTTCTCAGAGGTTCATTGTTTCCATTTTGTTTCAGGAAATCTGTTTCCATTGGAGTACATGTTGGTTTTCCATCTTTCATATCCATGTAGTCTAGGAAATCCATGATCTTTTGCTTTTGATTGAGAAGATAGCTTCCATCTTCCTCTCGCTCTATTTGAACGCCAAGGTAAAAACTGACATTTCCAAGACGCTTTACTTCAACCTCTTGGTTCAGGTGCTGAATTATTTCATCACAATCTTGTTGATCCTCATAACAAAGGAGAAGATCATCTACATAAATCAGAATAAAAGTCCATTTGTTGTCTTTCTTCCTTGAGTACAGGCAGCGTTCTGCCCCGCCTTGCTTGAATCCTTCCTTGATGAGCATTTGGTTCAGTTTCTGGTTCCAGGCCCTTGCAGCCTGTTTCAGTCCATAAATGCTCTTCTGCAGTTTGCATACAAGTCCTCTGTCTTTGGACTGTTCAAATCCAGGAGGCTGTGTCATATACACGTCTTCTTCCAGCTCTCCATGAAGAAAAGCAGTTTTCACATCCAGATGCTCCACATGCATCTTCCTTGCGGCTGCTGTGGTCAGCAGTGTTCTTACTGAAGTGTGTTTCACTACTGGCGCAAAGGTTTCATCATAGTCTTCTCCATACTTCTGGGAATATCCCTTTGCAACTAGTCTTGCTTTGTACTTTTGTACTTCTCCATCTGCATCAAGTTTGGTTTTGAAAATCCATTTGCATCCTACTGTCCTTTTTCCAGGTGGTAGTTCTGTGAGGATCCATGTCTTGTTCTGGATCAGAGAGTCAGTTTCTTCTTTTGCAGCTTTTCTCCATTTCTCTGCTTCTCTTGTTGGCATTCCTTCTATGTCTTCCCAGCTAGAAGGTTCTGGTACAGCTTCTGTTTTTGCCAGGTAAGAGAATTTCAGTGGTGGAACTCCTTTGTTTGTTCTGTCTGAGCGTCTGACACTTGACTCTGCTTCCCCTTCTCTTTCTGTGGGCTCTGAAGGTGTCTCTTGCATCTCAGTCAGGTCCCAGAGTTGCACAATTTCTGGCTGCTGTGCTGCATCAGCTTCCTTTGGTGTAGACTCTCTGGTGTCAGGCTGGCTTGCCTTCTCCTTTTCATCAATGTACACCACATGGAGGATCTTCACCATGTCTGTCTCTGGGTTGAGGATTCGATATCCCTTGCATCCCAGTGCATATCCAACAAATATGCCTTCTTCTGTTCTGAGATCCATCTTAGACCTCTTTTCCTTCGGAACAGAAGTGTAGGCCTTTGATCCAAAAACTCTCAGATGCCTTACATTGGGCTTGCGGTTGTACCACAGTTCAAATGGTGTGCTGCTTGCACCCTTTGTGGGTAGCATGTTCTGCAGATAGGCAGCAGTGTTGATAGCTTCTCCCCAATATTTTTGAGGTAGCTGTGCTTCTTGCAGCATGCTTCTGCACATTTCTGTGAGAGAACGATTTTTCCTCTCCGTGATCCCGTTGAGTTCGGGGGTGTATGGCACGATCAGGTGATACTCTATTCCTTCAGCTGCTGGGAAGCTTGTCATCTCCTTCCCCACGTACTCACCTCCATTGTCTGTGCGGATAGCCATTGGTTTTCTCTGGAATCTGTTCTGCACCATTGCTAGGTACACCTTGAATTTTTCCAGTACTTGGCTCTTTTCTTTGAGCAGGTAAATCACAGTAAATCTTGAAAAATCATCAGTAAAAGTCAGAAAGTACTTACTTCCACTGGGTGTTACTGTTCCCATGGGTCCACAGACATCACTGTGAATCAGCTCCAGTGGTCTTGTGGTTTGCTTCTCACTCTGCTTGGTGAAAGAAGGTCTTGTGCCTTTGGCTTGAATACAGCAAACACATTTCTCTGCATCAGGACATTTTCTCATTTGCAAATCATTAGTCAGATTCTGCCTTTCAAGCTGATATATATAATCCATATTAGCATGTCCAAGCCTTCTATGGATAAGATTAGTACAATTCTTGTGAGTGCACTTTTCAATTAAATTCACTGCGCCTTCAGAGCAATCCAGCATATACAGGCCATCCTTTAATGTGCCTTGTGCAATTAATTCACCTTCATTGCTAATAAAACATTTCTCTCCTTTGAATACAGTCTCAATGCCCTTTTTCGCCATCATAGATACAGACAATAAGTTAGCTTTAAGTTCATGTATGTAGAGACAATCAGCAATCTGCACTTCTCTAGTTTGGCCACTGGGTACCGCACAACATGCAGATACGGTCCCTTGTCCCCGAGCTGTTAAAACTTCTCCATTTGCAGTATACAATTTTTCATGACATGTATTCATCTCATCAAAAAGTTTTTCCTCGTTGCATAGATGGTTAGTGCGTGCACTGTCAATTGTCCATTTGCATATACTTTGATCATTTTTACCAACATTTAAACAGTTGTTTGGTTTGCTGGCATTTGGCCGGCTGTTAGTATTAGGCGAGCTGTTAACTATCTGCATTCCTAAAGGCTTTTGTTTCCGTCCCTCGTGGCGGTTTGCTCACTCTCTGTGAATCACGAAAGCGACAGTCTTCCTTTAAATGCCTTCTTTTTCTGCAGATGCTGCAGAAGAAATCATTTCTTGAACTGACTCTTAACGCAAGCTCTTTGGGCTCATTTTTATAAGTTTGTCTGTTGAAACTTTCTTCTTGCAATCTTGCAAGTACATAGTTTAAGCTTAGACTTTCTCTCATTTCCAAAACATGCACAATGCTTGCATAAGATTGAGGAAGGCTGCTTAACAGAATTATAGCGAAATCCTCATCCTGGATCTCCTTTCCAAGGGATCTTAATTTCTGTGTTAATTCCATGAAATTTGCAATATGGTCTTTTAGTTGCTGCTGGGGCTGCATCTGAATCTGATACAATTGTCTCAATAGCAAGATTTTAGTTTTAATTGATTCTTGTCTGTTTATTTGTAGAAGAGACCTCCACATTTGTCCTGCCGTGGGCTCATGAATAACTCTTAACAATTGATTATCACTTAAAGCATTAATGATAATAGATCTTGCCTTATTATCCTGCTTTATCCATTTGGCTTCACTCTGTTGGTTTCCTGTCGGTTTTTCATCTGTTACCGCAGACCAGACGTCCAATTGTATGAGGTGCGCCTTAATCCTTTCTGCCCAGAGATCGTAGTTTCTCCTGTCATCTAGCTGAACGACTTGGAACCCCTGCTGTGCACTGTAGGAGTCAGCCATCTTTCCTCTATTGTCTGCCCTCTGTACTTTAGCCTGCGGCTATGGCAGAAGTTTTATTGCTCTCTCTTAACTTCAGCTTGCGTTAATTGCCTCTGTGGCCCATCACCCTGTTAGAGCGAGTGTAAAATAACGCTGCGGAATAAACGCTGAGCTGATTAGAGAGGCAAAAACTTTATTTGAGGAAGTTACATACTTGAGGGAAAGAGGGAGAGAGAGATCCTAGCTATCTGACTACATCTTGCAGAGAGAGAGAAAAAGGTGTGGCAGGAGAGAGAAGAAGCAGGATATTGCGTGGTTTAGCCCAATAGGAGACAAGACAAGGAAATGACCCCCAGGAAACAAGAGAGGTGCTACTCTTACTGTCCTAACTAAGTGATCCTTGCTGCCCCCTGCATGGTAGGCTCTTCTTCCTTCTTGCTGCTGCAGTACACCAGACATTGCTATTTCTAACACTTTGTCATAATACTTACAGCAAATCATACTGCTGGGAGAAAGACCTTAGAAATAATTTCATTCAGTTTAGGTCACAGAAAACCTGAATGGATATGAACACAGCTCAACTACCCAATGGGATCTTTTGTTTGTAGGAAAATGTGAAAGAAGCTCTGTATGTTAAAGAGTAATAACTAAATGCTATAACTGCATCTCTGAGTATTGGTCTTTGCTTACAAGTTAAATGGATGAACAATGAAAATTGTATCGAAAGCTGAGAAGGACATGATAGGGTTAATGCAGATAACAGCTTAAATTTTGAATAGAATATTGGTGTGTTTATAGGTATATTTTTATTTATTGTAGTATAAATGAAGTTGGAAAAAGAGAATTGGGAGAATTCACAGTTTTGCATGCACTTACTGGATGGATACCAGAAATTATTCCTCTTCAGTAAGTCTTAGTTTTTCTGTATTTGGTTCATCTGGTATTGGTGGTGGTGTGGGGAGATAGATCTATATTGCAATCCAGGACTTTCAAGCAATCTAAATCAATCATGTGAAAAGTCAGTTTAAAAAAATAAATTCCACTCCTTCACATATGTGGAAATCAGAAACTGAGGTTCATTGTCTAAGACTTTATATGTTCCTGTCTGCCAGCTCCACCCCTGTTGTGAAGTTATCACACTTGGCAGTCAATATTCTTTAGCTTGGTATTAACAATTGTTATTGTATATATAATTTTGATTTGTTGGGTTCATCTAATAGCAAATGTTTTACATTTAAAATTTATACAGAAAAAACCTATGGTCTTTTCCACACAGGTCTTTTTCATCAGTTCTGGCCCCATATTGTACCAGTTTCTCTCCACAGTTCCGCCCATACAGTCAAAATACCCCAATTCAATCTCCAAACTGCTTTCAAGACTTTTTTGCATTCTGCACAGGAAAAGGCTGCATTTGCCACAGAATTGATCTTTCTATGGATTTTTTGGGTCTTCCTGCATGCATACTGTTTTTTAAAAATTTAAACAACAATGTTGCAACATTAGTGCCCTAAAAAAAACATTGCAACTGATGGAGAGGTGGGTGGGAAGGCTGCAATATGGCTAACATAAAAATTCTGTAGAGAGCCCTGAATCCCACTTGATGTTTTAAAGTTTCTCTCTGTCCTTCTGTACTTTTTAGTCCATTCTTTTTTGGCTTAAAAAAAAAACTTGTAAGTTTCTTCAGCCAATCAGCTGATGAAACTAAAGAGTTTTCAAAAAGCCCACAGCAGAAATGTGGCATTTTCTAGTGCAGAAAAAATAAACAGACACCACTTGGGTTCAACCCTTTCAAGTGTGGAATAACAGAGGCTCAAAGTGGATCCAATCCTCAGGGATCAAATATCCAGGAAACCTGGTGTAAGAGTGCATGTCGAAAACACTAGTCTCGAGTCTTATTTTACTTTAGTAAATGTTGGCTTTTGAACTGGCTTGGCTGAACTTATTTGCTCTTTATGTATTTGTAAATGGGTTTACTTGATATGTTGTATTGTTTCTTTATTTTACTATCTCATTTCTCAATATTTTGGAAAAATGAATGTGCTTCCATGCTTACTTTTTTTCCAAAGAACCAGAAAAAATTGCCATCAGGGAAATGAAGTACTACTATGTTTAGAGTTGTTCTAGTGATAACTAAATCATTTAAATGGTAGTAAAATATAGAATGGACATTTTTGTTTGGCTTCTATAGACCAATAAATTAAATTGTGAGTAGTACAGGGCACATGCAGTAAATGAACCACAGGGACTAATTATATTTAAAAATCAGTAATACTGATATGTGTTTTTAAAGGTCTGGATATTTGGATAAGGTTTGGGAATTATTACGAGATGTAGTTCCAGAATTTAAGCTGCCGGAAGAGTCACTTGCTGAATCCAAACAATCAATTGCTGATACAAAAAAAGGTTCTGATTTTAAAAGTGACACCCAAACTCCCAATAAGCAGCCAGAAAAACCAGAGAAAGCAGAAAGGATCGAAAAAACTAGTAAAGGTATACTGCAGCTTTAAGATACTCCATATTTAACAGTTTAGTTAATGTTTAGAGATGGTATGTTTTATTTTTCTGCCCCCTTTTCTGTAGTCAAGTAATTACATGAAATACTTCTTTGGGGAATTGCCAGTCAAAGATATTACAGGGTGCCTTTATATCCTGTTGAAGTCAGTGGATTTTAAGTATATGTACCTGTTTACTGGGACTAAGATCTAGCATTGAACAGGTGCACTTAAGCTCATTTATTTAATGCAAGTTTAATATGTGTGGGACTGAAGTATACGCAACTATGCACTGGGTGTGAGCTAGGAGGATGGAGACTAAGGAAACTGGCACTGTATGATGATGTGATGTTACTTCCTAAAGCATTGCATGACACCATGATATTGTTTCTAGGTTCTGGAAGTGACATCACATCATTTCCTGGTTTTTACTCTCACTACTCCATCAAGCTGTGCTGGTAGCCTGGACTGTGAGGGTGGAAAGTTGCCCTGGCAGCCCTAATGTGAGCAGAAGAAAATTCTCAGTCTTGCTAAAATTGAGCCTTATTATGATATGAGAACACTTCCATTTTAAGTGGATTTTTCTTTTAAGTTATACTTTGGAAAATAAGGAACTGTATTATGTATTCTTTGCTGTGTATGTCTCTTCTATAAAACCACTAAACAGAGCAATGAATGTGCATATCGCTAAAACTTCTCCCATTTTTTTTCTCTAATTGAAGCTCCTGTTGTACCATGCCAGGATTAAGTGCAGCGTTGTCATCTTTAGCCTGGGAATTTCCTGGAGATTTGGGGTGGTGTCTGAGGAGGGTGGAGTTTGGGAAGGAGCTCAGTTAGAATGTAATGTCACTCTAGGCCATCTTATTCTCCTAGACTTTATAGTATATCATAGATTGTGTCCTCTGATGCTGCCGTTTCCTCCAGGAGAACTGATCTCTGTAGTCTGGAGATCTGTTGGAATTCGGGGAGAACTCCAGGGCCCACCTTGATTCAGTAATATGCATTGATATACTCAATGAGGTCTGCAGTTGCCAGTGTTGATAAGAAAACCTGGACGTATATCTGAGTAAGCAAGCAGTTGGGTATATGTGTAGTAGCTTAAACCTTTGACTTAAACCCTTAAACTTCTGACTATCAGAAGTAGGAACATGAATTTAGAATTAATCAATCCATGATTTTCAATAGAGGCAATTGCCTGAGAAAAAGACTATTAAATATGGTGTAAGTAAGTATAACAGTGTTCATGTATTGCCTTTCTTTGGCAGAAAAGTCAGATCAGAAAGAAGTTGGAAAGAAGAGAAGCAAGAATGGGGATAAAGCGAGGTCAGGGCTTCATTCTGCACGATTGATGTCTGCTGATTTCCAAAGTTCTCTTCAGATCTTTCTTGATGGTAAATTGTAAATGTTCCTAGACATATTGTTAGTATCTAACCTTAATAGTGTATGCTTTATCTAGTTCCCCTCTTTAAAAATATACAACCATAATTAAGAATTCCAGTCTTTTGTTCAATAGAATGAATCTACAGAGGATTAAAAGAGAAGGTAAATACCTCAAATAGCTTGTTAAAATCACTGACTGAAATCAGGCAGCAAGTACTTCACAGGTGGTTTAAGTGAAATGCTTATTGATCCCAAATTCTACAAATTTCAATATAATGCTGCAAGGATTTATTCACATTAAAGCTACTATTAAGTGACAACTAGTAAGGGAGTTCTGCCTCACTGGAATTCTGAAATCTGTCTCTTCTGTCTCCCTGCAGACAGAAAAGACTAGAGATTCCTGAAGTACTCATTTTTCCTAGCATTCTTCGGCCTGCTCTGTTTTCATATATTTACCACAACAGGAACATCTCCTTGCCAATGGGAAGAACGTCAAGTACCAGAGCTGTCATTTTCTTTTTTACTGTAGTATCCTACCTACCCCTTTCCCTTTTATTTGCTAGGACAATTTAGCTGCATCAGAGACAGCAAATTAAGTTAATGACATTTCATATTTTTAATACTGAAAAGTTCTCAATTATACTTCTTCCATGGAAAATATTATAAGTGAATGGAAGCTTTAAAAATTAAATCATAAGACATTAAATGAGATCTTTGTATATATGGATCGCAGCTAATCTTTAGTCTTTAATGCATTACCAATGCAATCAATCCAAAGTATGTTTTTCTGGGAGTAAGCCTCGTTAAATAGAATTCAGTAAAAGTCTGAGGATACCTTTAAAGATTGCACTGTAAATGTTTTACACCTCATAATACACTTATACTCTTACAGTTAAAAAAAAGTGTTTACTGTTTAAGCATAAAGCCCTAACTGGTCATGACTGGAACTTTGAAACCACTTATTCTGTGTGATTGCTAGTGGTTGTTTCAGAGTATACTACACTGAAGAAAGTGATTATTCTGTCTTCATTTCTTGCTTAACACTTAACCAGAAATATTTTATTATCTTCTTCAGTATTAATATCATTTTTCTTACTTTTTAATAGGTTTAATGGGTTCTTTTTAATAGGTTCTGCAACACCGCTGCAGCCACAGATGGTGCTATATGCTTGTTATGCGCCTCTTTATGTAGCTGAAAGAAAGATCTTTGAATTAGGAAAAATGGTAAGGATCTATATAATTTTTCTTCTGAGTATGAACTGTCACATTTATCTTCCTCTTCATCCAAAGAGCTGAGGATAGTATACATCATTCTACCCTACCATCCTCTATTTTACTCTTACCAGTACTTATGTGTGAAGAAAAAATGCTCTGTTCAAGATTGTATGAGAAGCCCTTTCTTGAGAGGCAGTTTAGAGGCTTCATTGCTAAGAGAAATTTTCACCCACCCCTTGAGAGGCCTCTTCGTCTCTTACTGGCAGTGGGCTGCTTTCGCTTCTCAGCCTCTGTCTGTGAGATAAGATAAACTGTTCTAGCTGGTGTCCAGTCAAGCCTCCATAGCTGAACTTTTTTTTGGTGAGTTAATTGGCAATCAAATTTGCATCTGTGGATTTGGGTCGCGTGCCAAGATCTGCAGACTTGACCCACTTCCCTTTTACACTAGACACCTATTTCTCAGGTGATGTTGGCAAGTTGTGATCAGATTGGCTGTCAAGCCTGAGCTACTCTGGCCTCAACTAGCATAAATTGGCTACTAAAAACATGGAGTCTGAGTTTGTGGTGGGTGTCAGCAACAGACAACTGCCCGTGCCCCTTTGTTCTGCTTCTGGCTCATTTTGTTCGAGGGACATTGGGGTCTCAACTTTAAGATTGTTGCTTGACTTTGTGGACTCTTCTTGACCCGAGACTTTGATTGCTACACCTTTGAGACCAACTTGTTTTGCCTCCTAAGGAATTACTGTGGTATGTAGTGCTAACAGCTATAGTTTTTTTTTTGTTCTCACATTTTGTCTTGTGCTTTGTGATAACCTGGCATGCTGATTAATAATTGTATTTTTACCCTGTGTGGGTTATTGTGACTCTGAAGCCTCAAAGCTATAAAATTTTTGTTGAACTCACTCTGTGTGTGCTCGAGAACCACCTACCATAACAGTATTTTGTGTTGAGACCTCTGCTTGAAAACCACCCTTGCAAGGCAGATTTCTGTTTGGTTAATTTCCTAATAGGCTGACTCCTCAACCTTGGGATATATAGGGAAGCTGGTGGCAGTCTACCTAGGCAAGAGTGAGACTTTCTCCTCTTGCTTCTTTTGTAATTTGTGTGCTGTTTGAAAAAGGCCTTCCAGGCAGCCTGTGTCCCTTCCTCTTAGCTGGGTCGTGGCAGAGGGGCTTGGAACCCTTGACACTATGATCAAGAGAGACTGATTAAAAGCCTGAGGTCACCCAATGAGAGTCATAGCTGAGAGCGGATTTGAACCTGGATCACCATCTTTGTTGTAGGGCACTCCAACTATTACACCACACTGGATCTTTAATAACAAGATCAAAACAATTTATAAATATACCAAATTAGAAAAAGATGCATATTTTTGAAAAGGTCTTTGTTGGAAATAATTTTTCTCCCTGTGTCTGTTCAGATCCCCCCCACCCATACCTGACCTGTAAAGATGAAAGCTGTATCTCATAATATTTCTTCCATAAGTATTATATAGCAACATATGGATATCCAGAAGCCCATTTATGGTAGTGTTGAATAGCAGATCTGTCCAGTTTTACTACAGACAGTATGGATCTTGTTAAATTTCAGGATATGTATCACAATCACAGTAAGGGCTAATTCTTCTTTTTTTAAAATAATTTTTATTAGATGAGGTAATATAACATCATTGGTTAATACATAAACCTTGTTCAAATTGACCCTCTGAGTAAATATATAACCCCACCTCCCTTCCCTCCCCTTTTTCCCAACAACACTCAACACCACCCCCCCCCGTTTATCCATAGATATTATTGTTACTTTATATTGCTATCACTTTTCCCATGGTAAAGATCTTAATATATTTTCTTTTCAATAAAGTCTTTCTATATACAATTTGAAATTTAAAATCCCTCCAAAGACTACAATTGTCCTTTAACATCGCATTTCTTTTCCAAATATTGCTTAAACTTCTTCCATTCCTCCAAAAACATTTCTGGATCTTGGTAATTCAGGTTTCTAGTTAGTTTGTCCATTTCGGCCTTATACAACAGCTTCCTTATCTATTCTTCAATTTTCGGTATTTCTTCTTTTTTCCAATATTGAGCATATAGAGTTCTTGCCGCTACTAACATATAATATAGCAATGTCTTATCATTTCTATTAACCTCTTCTAAATGTAAAGATAATAATAACATTTCTGGATTTTTAGCAACATTGTATTGTAGTATCAAAGACATTTCCGCACATATCTTAGACCAGAAGTCTCTAGCCTTTTGGCAAGTCCACCACATATGAAACAAAGAACCTTCATGCTCCTTACATTTCCAACATATGTTCGGTAACTGTTTGTTAGCTATGGCTAATTTTTTCAGTGTTAAATACCATCTATACATCATTTTATATCCATTCTCTCTAATACTAATACAAGTTGATATTTTAAGGTATTTTTCCATAGTTGTTCCCATGCTTCCATGGTTATTTCTTTATTACATTTTATAGCCCACTTTACCATTTGAGCCTTTACTGTTTCATCTTCTGTAAACCGCTTCAGTAACAACTTATACACTTTAGATATTGCTTTAGTATTATCTCCCAATAATAACTTTTCCAACTCCTAATTTTTAATTCTAAAACCTGTCTTCCTTTTTTCTGAGTCAAATAAGTCTTTGATTTGCCTGTACTGTAACCAACCATATTTGAATGGCAAATCTTCATTCCGCTTAAGTTTCAACTCATCCTTTTCTAATATAGTTAACTCTTTGAGGGTAAGCCATTCCTTTCCCTGGTATTCCAAATTTGGGTTGATTACTTCACCTGGTATAATCCAAAGTGGTTTCTTTTCTTCTATATATTTCTTATATTTAAGCCAAGTTAGCAATAAATTTCTTCTTAGATAGTGGTGCTGAAACATTGCATCCATTTTATATTTTTCATACCACGTGTAGGCATGCCATCCAAATAGTTTATTGTATCCTTCCAATGTTAGTAGTTTGTGATTGGTCAAAGACACCCATTCTTTTATCCACACCAAACATATCGCTTCATGATAAAGTTTTAGATCAGGTAACTGCATTCCTCCTCTTTCCTTAGCGTCGCACAAAACTTTCATTTTAACTCTTGGCTTCTTCCCTGCCCAAACAAACTCAGATATTTTCCTCTGCCATTTTTCGACCTGTTTTTTATCCTTCACAATTGGTATTGTTTGCATTAAAAACATCATTCTGGGCAACACATTCATTTTGATTGTAGCAATATGACCTAACCATGACAAATTTAATTTATTCCATTTTATCATATCTCTTTCTATTTGTGTCCAGAGCTTTTCATAATTATTCTTAAATAAATCTATATTCTTAGCTGTAAGCTCTATCCCCAAATATTTAGTTTTGTGTACCACTTTGCAATTTGTTAATTCACTTAGTTCTTGCTGCTTCTTCTTGGTCATATTTTTTGTTATTATTTTTTATTTCTTTTTATTTATATAAAGACCCGCCAAATCTCCAAACTCCTTTATTTTATCCAACAATCTTGGCAGGGTTTGTACAGGATCTTCCACTATAAACATCATGTCATCTGCAAAAGCTTTCAGTTTGTAGGTAGATCTTTTTATTTTTATTCCTTTTATAGTGTCATCTTCTCTAATCCTTCTCAATAATACCTCTAAAACCATCACAAATAAAAGAGGCGGTAGTGGACATCCTTGTCTGGTTCCTTTTCTTATTTCGAAGTTTTCTGTCAGGTCATCATTAACACAAATTGTTGCTCTTTGTAGTTTGTAAATTGTTTTCACTGCTTCTATAAATTCATTCCCTAAATCCATCTTCTCCATAGTCGCAAACATGAAATTCCAGTTCAAATTGTCAAAGGCCTTCTCTGCATCCGCAAAGAAAAGGCCAACTTCTTTATCTGGTCGTTTGTCATAATATTCAATGGCATTTATGACAGTTCTCAAATTGTCTTTTAATTGTCTATGTGGTAGGAATCCAGCCTGGTCTTCTTCTATAAACTCCATTAGCCATATTTTAAGTCTATCTGCCAGTATTCTTGCCATTATTTTATAATCATTGTTTATAAGCGATATAGGTCACATCTGTCAGGTCTTGATTTTCTTTTGGGATCAGAGCGATACTTGCTTCATTCCACGTATCTGGGAGGCCTTTTCCTTGAAGTATATCATTCATTATATTCTTTAAAATCGGTGCTAGGTCCTCCTTCATTACTTTATAAAATTTAGCTTTGATCCCATCCAGTCCTGGTGCTTTCCCAATCTTAGCCGCTTCAATTGCTTGTTTGACTTCTTCTGTTATTGGAGCATTCAGTTCTTGTTTCATCTTTTCTGATATCCTTGGTAGATGGGCATTCATCAAATACCCATCTATATCTTGTTGATTCACTGTTTTCTTTTGAAAGAGCTTTGCATAATATTTAAAAAATGCACGCTTGATTGAACGATGCTCTTTCAGTTCCTTACCATCCTCTATTATTCTCCTGGTTTTGTAGTAAATCCTCATTTAATCTCCATTTAAATTTTCTCCGCCCCATTGTCCATTTCCATAACATTGGATTATGGTCTGCACTCACCCTCGGTAAAATTTCCACTTTTTTAGTCAATAAAGTCAAATCCCTAGTCGCCCAAATCATATCAATGCGTGAAAATGATAAATGCCTTGTGGAGTAGTAAGTAAATTCAGAGTTTTTTGGATTTTCTTTTCTCCATACATCCTCCAATTGTTCTTGCTTGAACTAAATCAAAAAAAGTCTTTGGCAACTTCCCTGATTTTTTGACAGTTTTGGATTTTTTGTCTAGTTGCAAGTCCACTACACCATTGAAGTCTCCAACCATTATCATCTGATCAAATACATCCTGATCTAATTTGCTTAATAAGTCTTTAAAGAATTGGTCTTTTGCCCCATTTGGCGCATAAAGGGCTATTACCAACATTTTTTTGGCATTTACATTTACTTGTACAGCCACATATCTTCCCTCTTGATCCTGAAAAATTAGTTTTGATTCTACAGTCTCATTTATGTAAATCACTACTCCTTTCTTCTTTTGTTTGGACGATGATACATATTCTTTCCCCAATTGTTTATTTTTTAAATACTTTGTATCTTTATCTTTAATGTGTGTCTCTTGTAAGCATATTATATTACAATTCTGCTTCTTTAGCCAATGAAAAACTGTTTTTCTCTTTTGGGGTGAGTTTAGAACATTTACATTCCACAATATTAATTTGTACTCCATAATTTGTACTTTTCCATCTGCTCCATTGATTTAATAACAATTCTCAGGGCTTTATAGTGGAAACTTAGACCTTCTGGAATTTCCCATCTATATCTAATATCTTTGTCTCTTAGTTTCTGGGTTAATTCTCTATATTTTTTTCTCTCTTGGAGAATCCGTTTTGGCACTTCTTTCATGATCTTGATTCTACTGCCCTCTTTTATTAAAGGATTTTCAAAATGCTTTTTAAGAATCTCCTCCTTCATTCTCTTTGTCACTAATTGGACGATTATATCTCTAGGTAACTTCCTCTGCTGTGCAAAAGCCGAGTTAATTCTGTATGTCAAGCCCATATTTGTTGTTATTTCTTCCTTTTCTTTCCCTAGAAATTCTGACAATATCTCTGTCATCTGTTGTTGTGTAGATTGGGTCTCAGATTCCTGAATGCCACGAAATCTTAACTGTCTCTCCGTCGCCTTGTATTCCATCATTGCCACTCTTGTCTGAATCACTTGATTTTCGTGTTTCATTTCTGCTTTTATATCATTTGTCTTTTGTTCTACCTGTTCCACTTTCTTAGTTGTTGCTTGCAAGTCCTCTTCTACTCCCTCTATATTTTTTGTCAATACAGCTACATCAGCTTGAATGGCATCTCTCATCTTTTTAAAATCCTTTGTCAGCATTTCTTGCATCTTCTGTAGCAACTCTTTATGATTCTCTGCCACTTTTTTCTCCAATCCCTCAATCGTTGCTTCTACTGAGGCTTGCCATTCCTTGTCCGCTCCTTTTTTTCCTGCCTTCGTGGGACTCGGTTTAGAGCCTCCCCACGTATCTGCCCTTCTTCTTAGATCTGTGGTGGATCGTTTAAAAGCTTAAGTTCTCTAATATTTGTTATGAAAAATAAAATTAAAAAAAGTTCTTTTAAAATCCAAAATGCTGGGCGTTTTTTCTCTATGGTTTATTTATAACATCTCTATAGTTTCTGGCTTAACTTCATACCTTAGTTAAAATGGTGCACTTCCTGTTCCTGTTGTCTTCGTAGCCCCTCCAATGAGTGTTTGTTTTGCTTCCGAGTGGCCCCTTTCTCGCTGATCCTCTTCCCTTTCCCTTTGCTGTCCTTGCTAGGAATCCAATTGTCTGCTCTGCTGTTAACTTCCCGTCTCGCAATGTTTCTCTAGTCCCCCTCCGCTTTCTCACGCTGGTTATCTGAATTCTAACCGCAGTAAGTGTAAACAATATTTCTTTTCCAAGTTTTTAGTCCTTATTTAGTTCCCAAAGCCTCCAATTTAGCACTACCTCTATTACTAATCGTTACCTCTTTCAAAGTCTGTCCATTAATTTATTTTCTCTTGGTCTTTTTGTTGCCAATCCGTTTTAAATAATCCGATAACGATCTTTACCTTTGCCGATGCTGTGGGTTGTCTGTGTTGTTTCCTTTGCTTATTCTTTGGTAAAAGTTGTTGCTGAAGCTTGGTTATGACAATCTTATGCCAATTTAATGACTCCTGAGGCACTGCAGAGATAGTAGCTCTCCCTTCTTCGAGGGGACCTCAAGGTGATGGTGGGAGTCCTTTATTCAGAACCCCCCCCTTCACCGAGATCTACTCTCTCTGGGGGATGCGTGGCATTCAAGTCCAAATTCTGCCTGAATTTGGGATGGAAACGGGCGTTGAGGCACCCCACTTTCCAACAAAAACAGTGTCTCAGACAGCCCCAGTTAGAGGCTGCTTCAGATCTCCAAACTGGAAGTCTCAATCACAGTAAGGGATAATTCAAAGGTAGACTTCATGCCATAATTAATCTTTTGACCAGCTATCTTTTCTGGTCATATTTGAGAGAAGTTATAAACTAAATTTTACTGTTTTGTTTACCTTCTCAACCTGGGAATAGCCAGCCTTTGTAAGACTGTTTAGTTGCCCCAGTACCCACTCTGATAGACTCCTACTTGTTATGCTGACTTGCCAAAGCTAGTGGGACTACACCAGCTGTCCTGAGTTCTATGGGTGGCCCACTTAGAGGCTTCTTATTAGCGTGGGCACAGCAGCACTGATTAAGTATCTCCTTGTCCCAGTTTTGATTTAATGTTTCCTCCTCTTGCTGAACATAGGATTGGCCTCGTAATGTTCAAAAGAATCTTAACATTATTTCAGAATTAATGTTTCTTCTTTTCATATTTTGCACTGTGACATAACCTCTTTTGAATATTGTACTCCTTTTATGTTATGTAGGCTGATTCTTCTGAGAAGTTACGTCAATATGGTCTTTCACATATCTACAGCCATCCAGCACTAATAACCAGAACAAGGGCATGTCTTCTGGTAGCCCCATCAAAACCACCGCCTGTACCTCGTTGGAAGCTTATCCGCCAGAAAAAGGAAACTATTGTGACAGATGAACCCCAAGGTTTGTTTTTTCCAGGGGACGTCACATCATGACTTTTTCTTGGCAGACTTTTGTTACGGGGTAGTGTGACATTGCCTTCCCCAGTCATCTACACTTTACCCCCAGGAAACTGGGTACTCATTTTACCGACCTCGGAAGGATGGAAGGTTGAGTCAACCTTGAGCCAGCTATCTGAACCTGGCTTCCGCCAGGATCGAACTCAAATCGTGAGCAGAGCTTGGGCTGCAGTACTGCAGCTTACCACTCTGTGCTACGGGGCTATTTTTTAAATTATCTATAAGCCAAAATTTAATGTTTTATTTGGGTTCATTGATTTAAACAAGGCTTCTATTTTCAGGCGGAAAATGAATGATACATTTTACTGTGTTGTATCAGTGAAGCTAATGCTAGTAGTGAAATAAATACTGTTCTCTGATTCTTGTTGAGTGTTTTACTTTTCTGGCCTTTCCCAGCATACAAAATATACAACATATATTGGGACTTTAAAAGAAATTTGACCTACAGTAATTTACACATCTTTTAAAAAATTGGTATGGGTATTGCAAAAACACTTGCAAAATGCTTCCACTCACCACCTATTTACTGAAAAGTATACCTACTGTCCAGAAAGCCATGAGGGGAGATCTGCATGCACAACTAATCTCTTGTTTTTATGTCAGAGATACTTCTTCTTTGCTAAATTGTGAATTGTTTTTAAACTTCTTTACTTGAAGATTTATGGGTAATCCTCCTAAACTATGGTTTTAGCAAGACTGACTCTGGTTCACCACTGGAAGAAAATAATTTGTCTGATGAAGACACAATATGGTAGTGTAGTACAGTAGCTAAGATCCAAATTGTACATTACACATTAACTCTTTGCCAACCTACATCTCCCCCAGTGTCTATCCAATACTCAGTGTCTAGTTTGGCGGAAGTGGGGGAATCTGATGCAGTATTATTGTATTATCAGTAGCCAGAGAAGCAGTATGTGTGGGGTGGATGGGTAGATAGATAGAAACACTAACATTAAAATGGTGATGTTACATCATGTTTTTACAGTTACATATGACCCAGAAGACGTGTTCCATGAAATAATTTGCAGAAACCATTTGGTGTCCAACCCCATAATATTTAAGCTCTTTGCTTGTATTTCCCCTGTAATATTAAGGCTGCATACATGTGTCAATAGGGGAGTAAATTTTGGAAATGTTTGGCCTTGTGCATTTTCTTCCCCTGACACATTTCCTCACACACAACTCAAAAATTAATCACTTTCACATTTGGAACAATCCACAGTTTGTTTATGCTAAATGTTGTTCTTCTCATTCTGAATCAGGCTTAAACTTTGTTTGGAATCCTGATTTGGAAGGAACTGAAAACTGAAGGAACTGCCATCGAAAATTTTTTATTAAAGTTAAATCTCTAATGTTAAAACTTGACACAGCCCTGTTAACCATAGAAAATATATTTTACACGTTTAAAAGAACAGTTTTAACTTCCTAAATCTTCAGATTATGTACTTCTGATTAACTTGTTCCTCATACTGGGGCCATTTCATTTTGTCTGTTGATAGGGTAGAATTTTATTTTGAAAAATATTCATTTTACTTTTAAATTGAAAATAGATATTTTTTTTGTGTTCCCTTTTTCCCCAGAACCTGTGTTCAAAAAGCCTGAGCAATTTATTGAGATTGCCAGCCCTTTTCTGAACTTCAGGCTTTCTCCAATACCTATACCAAGAGATACGTAAGTAGATCATTTAGAGGGCAAGTATGCTTAACTGTACATTGGATTTTGGTCATTATATATGATGATGCAGTTATCTGTAACTCATATCTCATAAACATTCTGATTCATGTATTATCTAAAATCAGATAATTTCAGACTTCTCCTTTCTGCTGTGATATTTTGAAGTAACCCTAAACCCCAGGATCCTTAGAAATATCATGGATTGTTAAATGGAGGTATGTACTGAGAAGGGAGATTGGTTAGATCTTTTCTATGAGTAGAAGGACACCTCTGCTCATGCAAAAGGTGATGATTTTTACCAAAGGTCAAGAAGTTCTGCTTCAGAATTTTTAAAAATTTCCTATGGAAACTAAGTATACACTATTAGGAATATTGCCTAATAGAGGTGGGCATGGACCTGGAAAACCCCATGGACCTCCGGCCCATGATCCGTAGATTTTCATGGATCATGGACCTCGAACTTTTCACGGACCGGTTCTTCAGTCTGTGGTCTGTCATTTCTGGCAGCCGTGGCTCCGCCCCCTTCACACCAAGAGAGCCCAATCTCACAGAGAATCTTCTGCAGCCTCTCCTCCAGCCATCCTCCAAGTTTGGTCAAGATTGCATTTCAGACGTCCAAGTTACAGACCCCCAAAGCAGCCACCCCCAGGAAACTTCCAGTAGATACTGGAGTCGCAAATGCCAATTGACTTGCATTGGCTAGCAGCACCAAAAAGTTGCAATGAGGCAAAATCAAACAGAAAAGGGTGAGGGAAGAGCCCCCTCACTCACCACACAGACACCTTCCCAGCTGTTGCTTAGGGAATTCATTCTTGCTCCTTGCTCGCATAGAGAAGAATGGGAACTCTCTGGTTGGCAGACAGAGTAGCCTATCAAGGTTTTGAGGTCTAAGATTGGCTGCAGAACATCCACCCCTCCGTTGCCTAGGGAATTCATTCTTGCTCCTTGTTCCATAGAGCAGAATGGGAGCTCTCTGGTTGCTAGGCAGAGCTGCCTATCAAGATTTTGAGAGTTAAGTTTGGCAGCAGAAAGCCCACCCCTCCCTTGCAGAATGAAAGCACTCTGGTTGGCAGGCAGAGCTGCCTATCAAGGTTTTGAGGGCTAAGATTGGCTGCAGAACGTCCATTCCTCCATTGCCTAGGGAATTCATTCTTGCTCCTTGCTCCATAGAGCAGAATGGGAGTTCTCTGCTCAGCAGGCAGAGCTACCTATTAAGTTTGTAAGGGCTGCAGACATCCTCGCCATTGCCTAGGGAATTGATAGATTGGTGCCAGGATGTCTGGACTCATGGACCACAGACCAACGGACTGGCCCAAATGGACCAAAATTTGTGAAAAACGTGAGTCTCATGAACTGTGTGTTTGCGAACCATGCAAAATTTTGGTCCGTTTTCCAGACCGGGCCCACTTCTATTGCCTAATAAACTATCAACAGTTTTGGAAGAGATATTTGAATAAATGGTGATAGTGGCTAGAATCATCTATGCAACAAAATGGAAATTAGATGTCTGTCCAAGCTTAGAAGAATGGGAAAATAAACTTGCCGAATATGCAGTAATGGTGAAATTGACAACTTTTTTGAGAAACAGATGAATCATAAAATTTGAGGAGAGATGGAGTGTGTATTATGCAAGCAAGAGAGAGATTTATACATATTAGAATGAGAGTTTAAAAATTATACATATATGCCTTGCATTGTAGAAGCAGTATGAGAATAAGTTTTAAATGTAATGTCCTGATTATAAATGTATAGGAAAGTAGTTTTTGAGAAGAAACGTCTTTTATTTTCTTATTATGAGATGTATAATAGACTTTCCTTTTGTGCTTTGATGCATTATCTATCAAAATATTTATTAAAAGGCATGTTGAAGTGGCGAAAAAGTGTAATATTGAATGTGTAATAATGATGAAACCAATAATATAGTGGCAAAACAGTTATGAAATTTGAAACTAAAATCTATCCCAACACAAGTAAGTACCATTGTATTTTATAGACAGTATCTTTAAAAGTATAATGAAGGGGATCTTGGGGAAAAATATTTTTGTCTTTTATACTCTATTATATAAAATTATTTCTGATCTATATAATTATGTTATACAATCCCTTTTTTCCCTTTCTGTATCCCCTCTATACTATAATAATAATAACATTCGATTTATAATACCGCCCTTCAGGACAACTTAATGCCCACTCAGAGCGGTTTACAAAGTGTTATTATTACAAAGTGTTATTATTATCACTTTGTAGTATGGCTATATTTTTTAAACTATGAACTGATATGGTATAAGCTATTCAATTCCAGATATATAGTCATATGGTACTGCACTTTTAAAAAGCTCTTTGTTTTCAGAAATTCTCAAAAAGACTATCTAATATACACCTCTCTAGAAAGAAGAGGTCTGGAGGCTCCATGAGTGAGGCACATATGAAAATATATTGAGTGGCATTCCATCAGAGTGCACTGATGTACCTTTGAAGTGGAACATAGCTAAATTTCTGGAGGAGAGTTGATTGTCCTTTGGAAAAATTTGAACTTGTAATGGTTGTTGTGGATTTTCCGGGCTGTATAGCTGTGGTCAGTCCGGAAAATCCACAACAACCATCGTTCTCCAGCCGTGAAAGCCTTCGACAATATATTGAACTTGTAATATTCACTTTTTGTTACATTTTACAGTATGATCAGAATACAGCAGCACTGTGGTAGGAATTACCAGGGCTGTTGCCACCATTGAGGCAGTGAGGCGGGCGCCGGGGATGCTGGGGTGCCGGAGGGGGTGCCACCACCACGCCGCCGCCACCACCACATGCACCCGACTGGGCACGGCAGGCATCTGAGGTGGCGTATGGAGCATGGGCAGCCTCCACGCAGCATCCCAGCCACCCGCCAGCCAATGGGACCGGCTTTGCTGTGTGATGATGTCATCACGCGGTGACATCATCACGCAGTCTGGGGGCGCATGTGTGCACGCACATATGGGGGGGGCGGGTGCCAGAAACCCTGGCGCCTGCAGTGGAAATTACAATATACATTTTATGTGTAAATGTTTTATTTAATTTTTAGAATTGATTGTTGACTTGCCTTTGTTTTATGTAGCCAATTTCCACCATCTACTTTCAAAAAGGGATCTCTTCCAGCATCTAGCCTTTCATTTGTCACTGAAAATGATGAAAATGTAATTGATGCTTCTACAGATGTGAATCTCATGAGTACAGATGAAAATTCTCAGGTTAAGCTTTAATTCTATTCTTATGCCACCCCTCTCCCTTTTATATTGATAAGGTTGTAACAGATGTACATTGCTTATTCCTGATAGATTTATGTCATTAAAAAAAACATTGAAGTTAAGTGTTTAAGGCACAAGAAGAGCCTGCTGGATTAAACCATTGTGGGACTGACAGAAGCCACAAAGATGAAAACAGGGTTGCACTTATCTGTAACTATTGTTCATCGAAAAGAAAACACGGCTAACTCCTCTGGATCTATGACTATTGTTCATCGAATGGTCTTCTGTGCAGGCACACATCCCTCCATCCTACCCCACCATGAATTCTCTGGAACCTTAGTTTCTGGGAGGACTCCTTATGGTGGCATGGAGAGAACCTAGGAAATAATGCCCCTCCTCCTGGTTATGTGATTTTTGGCAGGAAAGCACCAAAGGGAGGAGGGGTGTTCCTACTTTTCTAGAAAGTTTTGGAATTCTTCTCCATGGCTGGCTTGCACATGCGCCATCCCAATGTGTGCCTGCATAGAAGACTGTTCAGTGAACAACAGTTACAGGTAAGTGCTCACTGTTTAACTTTTTGGTCACTAAAAAAGGGTTATCTTGTCTCTTTATTAATCTCTGTAAACTTGTAGCAGTACAAAAATATTTCTTCTTTGATTTTTGCATCTCATGAGATTACATCAGAGTGAGGGTGGGTAGTTGCCTCACTCTCTCTGCACGCAAAATGTTGTCATTCCTGTGCTGAACTCTGGCAATGGCAATGTCATTTAAAAAAAATCGAATGGATCAATGTAGCTGCAAAGAAGGCTAATTTACTTAAAACTTTATTTTTCTGGACTTTTCCTTGCAAAATCATGAACTGGCTCCCCAGTTCATACAGTAGACAAGATGGCTAGGTGGCTTAGCCGTTCTTGCCCTATTATAGAACACCTGAAATTTTTTATGAGTGCTGGCTTGCTGAAACTTCTTTCATCTTCTTCCACAGTTACTGTCAGTGTGCAAAGAATCCATAGAGCTATGCACACTTCACTAAAAATTAGTTACCATATATGGCAGGGACTCCTCACATAGCCTTTCACACATCTTACCACCTACCCCAAACCTCCCTTCACAGGTTTGGGGACTCCCAGGCAGGTAGATTCTAGGACACCACATGCCACCTGTCTAGCCTCCACTATAGCAGGCAAAGAGCCATGAACCAAATCCTCACAGGGTCCCCTCTATCCTGCCTGCTCCCATTGGCTGTTTTTCAGGAGAGGCAGAGCTGGAGCAAGTCTTGTCTTTCACACCATAATCAGTCTCTGTACTAACCAATTTTATTTTATTGTAGCATAAGCTTTCGAGAATCAAGTTCTCTTCATCAGATGAGAACTTGATTCTCGAAAGCTTATGCTACAATAAAATAAAATTGGTTAGTCTTAAAGGTGCTACTGGACTCTTTTTGATTTTGCTACTACAGACTAACACAGCTAACTCCTCTGAGTCTCTGTACTGAAAGCTATTTTGTTTTGATTTTGTTCATCTGCTTTCCAAAATAATGTATTGTTGCCTGACTGCAGAAAGACCTTTTCTGATTGGAAAAACTGGAGTTTTGATTGGTTTCCTTTAGATTCTTTTTGCTCCTTTTATATTACTTCCTTTCATTTCTGGCTTCCTGATTTGTATTTATACAAATGGCAGCATGGAGTGTGTGAGTTAGCGACTGTGAGTGAATTAGACACTTACCTATATTTTGTGCCTGCAAATCCTACCAGATGAAGTAGCAGAACTTGATCCCACTATCTTATGGTGCTTTACTTTGCCCTTCCCACCACATGGCTGTCTCTCCTACCTGTTACAAAAGGAACTCTGGGAGTGGTAGCTATTTGATATGATATACCAAGGAGACCCAACAGTTCAGAATGTTGCTTGTGATTGCTGCTTCAACATTGCTTCTGATTGGCTTCAGTAAATTTCACATGATCTGGACAATAGACCCATAGATACGAAGAAATACATTTCTATAAATATCTTCAGGCACAGTTTATCTACTGCTCACCAGTTTTTGTTGTATACTTCAAAGGTATTATTATTAGTATTAATATTTTGTGACTGGATTATATCTTCTTTCTCCACCTCCATGCATAATTTTTAAACCTCTGTCATTCCTCCTTTAATAGTCTGCTTTCTAAATAGAAAAGCCCCAAACTATTTTGCCTTTCCTCATAGAAAGTTGCTACAGTCTCTTAATTATTTTGATTTCCCTTTTCTATATCTTTTTCTACATTATCCTATTTGCCTGGGATGACTACAACTATGCACATTATTCCAAATGTGGCCACACCATAGCAGTATTGCAAAGACATTATGACACCCTCACTTCTTAGTAATTCCTGTTGTAGAATTTGCCATTTTCACCATTGCTGTACAATACAACCACAAGATGTCTTTCCTGTTAATTCAGATAATTAAATATATAAGTAGACTCCCCCCTCCTCCCCAGGGTGGCTTGCATCAATAATAACTGAATTAGATTTATCTTTGTGGACCACAAATTATGTAGGTCTGAGAATTAAACACACATGTTGACTGTTTATAGTCATTTCTCATAGTAAGGCAAGAGTCCTTTGCAATCTTTAAGTACAACTTGACAATGAGAAGCTGACCCTAGAAAAAGAAGTATAGGAAAAGATCACAAATGGGAAAAAACGTTGAACTGTTTAAACAGTATTATAGTAAACTTCCATAAATCAAAGAAATACTCGCTGAGGCTTCTTTACATGTTTTAAGATATTTTCTTGGAAGTAAACTTCACTAATTTCAATTGTAATAACTTCCAAATATATTTATCCACTCAGATTAAACCATTTGTAGTGAAATATGGTGGAAAGAGGAGAGAACTTCTTCACATCTTCTAATGCAAACCTTAGATTGAGACGCCTGCCCAAATATCCACAGAAAATGCCCATGTTTTTTGAGAGATATCTACCTAACACTTTAAACATCTTACTTTTAACTTTAACACTTTAAACATATTTAAACATCTTTCCTACACTTTAAATATCTAACTAGATGTTACAGTATCCCTGGATCTGACCTGTAGACACTAGCTCTATTTTGGAACTGAACTCAGGCCATTTAAAAATGCAGTGAGGATCTGATCATGTTTGGGCCCACAACACAGCAGAAACAGGTGACCTTGTCTTTCCCACCCCTGCATGCCTTTTTGAGTGCCAAAAAAGTCTCTGTTGGCTGTTTTGGCATTTGAAGAGATGTGGCGGGGGGAGGGGTACAAGATCACTTGGTCCTGTTGTGTCACAGGGCTGATCAGGATTGGGCTCTTGGGGCATTTTTAAATGGAAGGAATTCAGATCCAAAATGGCAGCAGCATCTGTGGGTTGGACACATGGTCTTTGTAATGTCTAGTTTGGCCCTTAGATATTTATTTAAAATATTAATGACTCCCAGCACATAGTCTCCAACATAGCTTCTAATCATGAGCATTAAAACTATTTTAAAAATATAACTAAATGTAGGATTTATCAAGAACAAACATCAATATTCAAATGGTAATCAGAGCACTACAGAAACCATCAGTAGAAACAGCAACAACCAAGAAAATCACTAAAAGGTCTTGGATAAATCACTAGAATAGCAGGCAAAATCAATGAAGTCAGCAAGGAACATTAAAATAATAACAATGATAAGTAAGAATTTCACTGGACACTTGAAGCTCAATTAGCCTAGCATCAGGCAAATAGTTGAGGTGGAAAGTTACGGCACCACAACAGAAAAATCCCAATCTCTAATAGGCATCCAATTTGTCTTTGAAGAACTCTGATGAAGACCTGAGGACCAGTTTACGTGTTGTAATCTCATTATGTTCACCACACTGTTGTTTGAAAGATATGGTCTGGGAGTTCTGTGCTCAGAACTTAATTTGCTTGATTAGGAACACAGTGTGGAAAGAGAGATGACTTAAACTGTCATCCCGGTATCACTCTCTTGACCGCAAATGATTCTAGGGAGCTATTGCTTGTAATATTGGAGAACCTAACATGTAGCTTTCAGTGCATGTACAATTCTCCAATGAAGCAAATAGTGGCTCCAGGGCTATTTCATGTCTGGAAACCAGTGCAGGGAAAAGGCTTGTGCTTTACTACCTCTTCTGTCTCAACTCAGATCATTCTCCTGTGTTCCTGGGTATTGTTCCATTCACAGAACTCCAGGCTCATTTTGGTTGTTCACAGACCCCTGGCGACCATGTAGGTACACAAGGACTTTATAACCTATGACTGACAGCTTGACATGGGAACAGGCAGTCCTCAAATGGCTGTGTTTTTTCCAGTATATAATAATGTATCTTCATTTCACACTAATTTCAAACTGAAATCTTTAAAAGTTACCTTCACATTATTTTCAGATTTGCCTTATTTATTTATTTAATTTATAGCCCTCCGTCCCCATGAACAGGCTCAGGGTGAGTTACAATAAAATGCTCAATAGGCATTAAAACATATAAATACAGTTAAAAACCAAAAGGATCGGATTCGGTTTCGTTTTCTCAGCCATGTCGGACGCTCCTCTTCGCGGGCTCGAGAGGAAGAGCCCGAGCACCCTGTCCGGGCGGCTGATCTGCGAAGATTAGCCCCCAAAACTCCCAGTGAGGGAGGCTGGGTCCGGGACACTGCGGGAAGAGCCCCCCGGAATCAATGCGGGGGGTTAATTGCCCGTTTGTCCCTACGGAGGCCGGCGGACGTGCGCGGCGCCTCGAGTGCTGCCGGGCCATGGAAAACGGCAAAGAGCAGAATTAGGCGAGAGCCTGAAAGTAAGCGAATCCCTTCTGTTACTACAAGCGTACGTGAAGGAGTGGTGGGATCTGAAGCTAAGAAGGCTCGTTCTTCCCCTTTGCTGAGTTTCAGAATCCGGCTGGCGGTCCCCCCCCCCCCTAAAATGGCAACAAAAAAACAAAGTCCTGCCCTGGGCAAGTCAGTTTCGGCTGCCCTAAAGGGAGAGTCGTTGGAGGAGGTAGTGCGGAGGGCGGTTGGTGAAGCTATAAAACCCTTTGTTGACAAGCTGAATGAAACAGATCAAAGGGTGGGCTTAATTGAGAGCGAAGTGAAAACCATTAAGGAAGCAGCGGGGGGGGGCAGAGAAGTCTGCTCGGGAAAGTGCGTCACTCGTGAAGGCTACGAATAAAGAGCTTAAACTGGTGGAGAATCAGCTGATCGGGCTACAAGTGGAACGAACACAGACAATTTTGCGCCTCCAGAATGTGAAAGAGGAGGAAAATGAGGATTTACGGGGTCTGGTCTCGGAACTATTGGCGACACCCGCGAGGGCAACTAAAGAAGAAGTAAAAAGCGCCATTTTGGAAGTCCGTCGGGCTACTTCAAAATATGCAATGAAGCATCAGTTGCCTCGCGAGATCATCATTGATTTTTCATCTAAGAGGATCCGGGACACTATCCTATATAATTCATACAATGCGGATTTGGACTTTTTGGGTAATAAAGTTAAGATATTGAAAGACATCCCATTTCTAGTTCGGAAAAGACGTTTTAAGTATAAAAAGTTCGCAGCTCTTCTGAGAGAACGTGGAATAAAGTACAAATGGTTATTTCCGGAAGGAATCTGGTTCAGTCACAAAGATCAAGCTTTCAAGTTATTATCAGAAGATCAACTAAGGGATTTTGAGGATAAAAATCCGGAATTTCAGTGCACCAAGCAAGACGAAAAGGAGAAGTCTGAGGGGGGGGGGAGGAAATGAGCACTGCGGCTGCAGCTGCTCAGAGAGAATTGCATCCGGGACCCAGGAGGGGAAGAAAAATTTAATTTGAATTTAAATTGTAATTTGCATTTAGTAAGGTCAACCACTCCATCAATATAACATAAAGCTTTAACTTTTGAATAATGGCAGTATGAAGGGAAAACATTTTGTGTAGTATAGCTGTTGCATGTTGTAGTTGTTGTGGTTTTTTTCCTTCCTCCCCTTGTTCCCTTTCTTCCCTTTGTATTGTTAGTTAATGTAGTTAATAAAAAAAAAACCCAAAAGGATCATAAATACACCATAAATGCATCATTGTTCAAAATCTGGAACTTGGAGTTTGCCTTTTGCGTATGAACTTGTGCATGACAAGTAGAAAGAGAGAGAGTGCTCATAGATATAGTCAGCATGAACTTAGCATTTATAATATAAATGAACTATTATAATTCTTCCTTTGTAATGGATTTTTATTGATCATTGTCTATCAAGATTTCCAGTTTAAGAGTTGAGATTAATTAGGTAAAAGATAAACCACTGTGCACATACAGCTTTAAATGTTCTTAAGTTGCCATTTAATTGTCAGTCATGTTTCCAGTCTTCAAGAAATAGTATAATCATGGAACTCATGTTTTTCTCTTGAAAGGATATGTGAGCAGAAAAGGCTAGTAAATTCATGAGAGACAATGACAAACTGGTGCGATTCTAGGGTTCCCAAGTCCCTCGGTCAGGCGGGGGATCCCTCATACCTAGACCCTGCCCTCCACCGCCTCTTACCTGGCTGAAGGGGGAAGAAGTGTATAGAATGGCATGCTCCAGAGCCTTCATTGTTGTTTCAAGAATGACATTGTTCCCAGTGTGATAATGAAGGGAAGGCCTCCACAAGGAGAATTTTTGCCTAAAATCAGCCAAAGGTCCATGCGTTGGGAAGCAAAAATACCCCTCGCCTCATGCAGGGGCCTTCCCTTCCTTGTCACACCAGGAATGACATTATTTCTGATGTTATAATAAAGGCTCCAGAACTTTTCTCCTGCATACCCACCCCATGACCCCCTGTCCTCTGATTTGTGCCCCGGAGGACCGGCAACCCTATGAGATACAAAAGTGATGAAGAAGTGTGTCACATAATCATTAAAAGTTGGCAGAAGCAGCTACATCATTTCTTCTTGACCTTTGCACACAGCTTAAATCTATTAAACTTCTTGGAATACAAAGAAAATGATTTTTAATTAGAAATGCAAAAATATTGTCTTAAATTTATCTTCCAAAGTGATATCCAATGCTCAGTTGACAAGTGAGCCTGGAGGTGGGAAGGTTTTGCTGTAGTGGGGGTGATGGGCCAATAGTGTATAGATAGAATTGTGAATGGGGCTATGATTTCAGTATTTGCTATAATGAATTTGCAATACTTGAGCTGAGATGACTAGTATATCTAATGATTAATAGTTGTTCCTACAGGAGAAATTCAGTGTTGGCTGAGATGACCAGTTGATGAGTGGAAAGGCATTATTGCCTCACTCTAGAGTGACAGCATTCACATAAAGATCCATGCGTTTAGTAAAACTATTAAGACTGTCTATTTAGCAGTAGCCAAAAATACTGGTGCTGAAATATACCATGAAATATAATACTATAATATAAATTTTATAAGAATTATATAAAATGTATAACTTCAAATACAATTATATCATACATAAGTAGAATGTTCTTCCGATACCATTATAAAAATCATCTGAAGAAGAGGGTTCTTCTTGAAACAGGAAGATTACCAGTCTCCTGTTGCGCTACAATACATATAAATACAATATATAAATACAATACTTATGTATAAAATTACTGTATTTGAAAATGGCTAAATGTTCTTGTACCCCATTGTCTCCACAAATGTTTAGATATCTTTGCAGTTATATCTCAGCTTCTGTATTTCTAGTTTTCTACACTGTTGTTCTTTTGTGATGGTAATAATTTAGTGGTCAGCATTAGCCCCACCCTTCCCAAATTTATGGAGATGTGGAGACAAAGAGCACAATAGCATTGGCCACACAGTATGATTGGAGTCTGTGGGTAGTTATTTATTTACTTAGGATTAGAGAAGGGCACAAACTGAAATATGAACCAAAGTTCGTGATGAACCAGGCTGGTTTGTGGTTCATGAACTGGCAGTCCGTCAGAGCCCATTTCTAACGAACCGCCATGAACTTTAGGCTGGTTCATTTGGTTCATTTATTTGCTTCGTCACTGCAGGCAGCCTGGCACCAATCAATCAGTTTCCTAGGCAACAGGGGATGGACTTCCTGCAGACCTTCTGCTGACCCAGAAGTGACGATTTGCTGACCTGGATGTGATGTTTTCACGAACCAAATGAACTGGTTTGTGAACCGGGGCAGGTTCATGAAAGTTCATGGTTCGTGAAATGCAACAAACCGCGAACCGCACGGTTTGTTTTTTTCCAATTCGTGTCCATCTCTACTTAGAATATTTCTATGTCACTTCTTCAGAGACCTGCTTGAAGAAGCTTACAATTAAAATTACCACAATATTTAAAAAATCGACTGGACATAAGCAGCATCAAACTATCCATAAAATAGACACAGAACATTAAAAAGCTTGTAAGGTAAAACCCTAAACAAAAGCCTAGGTAGAAAGATACGTTTTGGCCTGGCACCTAAAAGAAAGTAAAGTAGTCATCAAGCACGCCTCAAAGGAAAGGGCATTTCAAATGAAAGCTGCCAACACAGAGAATGCCCTGTTTCTAATGACCACCCTCCTCACCTCTGAGGGAAGAGGATTAGAGAGCAGGGCTTAAGAGGCAACTCTTAACTGGCAGGCTGGATATTACAGGAGGAAATGGTCCTTTAGAGAACCAGTATAGTGTAACAGTTAGAGGGTTAGACTAGGACTGCAAAGACTTAGGTTCAAATACCTGCTATGCCATGTTTTCTGGATGATCTTAGGCCAGTAAACCCTTGCATCATAACCTCCCTCACAGCATTTCTGTGAGAAAATAATAGAGGAGTGGAGATTGTTGTAAACTGCTCTGAGGCCCCATTGGGGAGAAAATCAGAGTATAAATTGCTAAATCAATAGATAGTGCAGGCACAATGAAACGTGGAGAACCATGTACTCTACTCTGAGATAAACGGAGGGATAGCATAAAAATGTCATAATAGATAGATGACCATGCCCCTATGTCATAATATTATAAGCTTCAACTGTATATAGTACAAGATCTTCTAAAACTTCCTTCAGCATTAATAGCTATGTCTAGCATTTATTTGATGTACTTCAGTATATGGAGCCTATTCGTCCAGAAGTAACACCCATTTTGTTTCAATTGAATTTATTTCCAAGCATATATTTTGATGAACTTAGACTGGACTAACTTTTTTTAGGGTTACATAGTTTGGGGAGCATTCACAAACAAAATTTATTAAATAGAGCTTACACCATTTAATAGGAAAACAGTCTTAGGACAGCAGCCATATAGTGCCATCCTGAACAGAGTCCCAGCCATCTGTGTCCATTGAAGTAGCATCCATTTATTGCAAAGCACATAATTGTCCATTTGAAATAATTTCCACTAAAGCCTACTTGATAATGGCATAATATATTTTGTTTTGTGATATTATTTCAAAATTGTTATAAACAAGTTTTTTCTCCCCACTGTGTAGGAGTCTACTTTTGGTCAGCAACATAATATAGAAGGAGCCGTTAAAGGTAAGCAAACATATTTGTGATTGTGAATGTTCTTGTTAATTAAAATAACAAGATAAACTAGAGCACTAGTTCTGGAAATGCTACCACTTCATTGTTTGTGAAGACTTTTTCAAGATTGATACAGTATAGTTTATTGATTGAGAACTTGAATGATAGAATTACTCTTTTAATCAAAACCCAATCTCTTTGAACAAATGTTACACACAGCCCTATACCAGGGCTGTGAGCTATGGTGGGGTGAAAGCTGGGGGGGGGGGGGCCTGAAATACCTGAAAGCCTAGGGGCCCGGCCATGGGTTAATACGGCCCTGTCACCAGCAGACCTTCAGTAAACCAAGGCGCGCTACTTGGGCTCTGACACGTGAGAGAGGGCCCCTAGGAGTGATCGTATCTATCACCTGGGTGATTTCCTCATTCCGGAGGTCAGGGCATCAACAGGAGCACCAATATGTATGTTGTATGGATGCCAATTACATACATCAGAATTTGAGTCCAGTGACACCTACTGCAGACCAACATGGACACCCACTTAAATCTAGTACTTTTAAGATTAGCAAGAAAGTCTGAACTTGCTATGCTTTGATGTTTTTTGAAAGCTGTTTATTTCAGCTGTAATCTTTTAGCTTTCCATGAGTTGGATCATAATCAGCTTTACTGCCATTGCAAGTGGTAGGGAAGAGGGGTGATCTCACTTGGTTCTACTGCAGCACCATGCTACATGACTTTGAAATATGTGAGTTTCTCTGTAAATGACCTTATGCTGTCAATTATCTGTCCAGGAGGCCGGTGACTTTTGGTCCAAGTGTGACAATAGCATGGTGAGTGGGGGGAGAATAGTTAATGGAGAAGGTTAAAAAGCAGGAAAGTTACTGTTGAAAAAGATATGATGGGCTGCTGTTAAGAGAGAGAGACAAGAATTGGTCTGAAGACAGAATAAGGTTTGAGAACCAAAGTCTGATAACCAATGCCCTGTTCTGGTATAGCATACAAAGCCATTTGTTTCATGAAAAACTAGCTTTACCCTTTTGCAGTGGTCTTTAGTTTTTTATGTCGTCAATTATACAGTGGAGATATTATACCTCTGTCTTCTTATCAGCCAAACTGCTGAGTTATATTATTTATTGATTTTCACCTTATCACTGCCCATACTTAGGTTGCATCCATTTATGTGAGATTCTTCTGGTCCACCATACCTGAACTTGTAACAAGCTAATTTCATCAGGTCAAGATTTGGGGACCAGATTAAGAAGTGCAGTTATGGGTAGGATCACTTTATTTTAACAAAAATTATATTTTATCCCAAAAGCTCTTACCAAATGAAAACAAAAATGGAAGGTATATGAGTATTAGCACCCACATATAAACCAAATGTAGAAAACAAAAACCAAGGCTTCTCTAATTCTAACAGTAGAGTCAAACTTCAGACCTTTCACCTCACTTCTTGGGCTGTTTTATTTATTTGTTTGTTTGTTTGTTTACTGAATCTCAACAAGTGTGCCGTCTGCATTTTTGCTTTTCAGCCAGTGCGGTATGGTGGTTGGACTAGGACCGGGGGAAAGCAAGTTCAAATTCCCATTTAACATGAAACTTACTGAGTGACCCTGGGCCAGTTATTCTTTGTGTGTCTAACCTGCCTTATAAGGTTGTCATGTAGATAAAATGGAGAACAGGAGCACCATGTATGTAGCCTTAACCCCCTTGGAGGAAGGATGGGATTAAAAGGTGATCAATAAATAGTAGAAAAGCTTTTTGTTTATTTAATACTGTTTTTTCACATGAAGGTTTCATCCTAGACCAAAGTGTATGTTTCTTAGGGGTTTTGTTGTTGTTGTTGTTGTTGTTGTTGTTGTTGTTGTTGTTAAGGATTACTGGCAGTGCAATCCCATGGAGAGTTACTTCACTCTAAACCCATTGATGTTGACTGGAATAACTTTTCTTAGCATTGCGCTGTAAATTTCTCCATGTCTTTTTTTCTTTGCTGTTTAAATCACTAATTTAAAGAGCACTGACTTTTATTGTTGTTGTAGATCTTAGCATTTTAAGGTGCAATGCATCCAGAAGTTGTCCTGAGCAAATGCTACTGAACTAAAATAAAGCTAGAAGAGATTATGGTAGTTGCCTTTAGTTGCTGTAGTTTATGTACACTGCAAGCACAATATGATATTGGGAACATGAATTAAATTGTACATTGGCTTGGCTTTGAGCAGACCACTCATTTCCATGACAACCTAATGTGATTAGTAATAATAATAGTTTATTAATGTTGTAGCCATAGGCCGTAACATACCAGCATATTCACAATGTAACAATATGCCACATCGAAAGAGTTAAAACATAATTACATATTTATATAGCAAGGTAATACTTAAAATTTAGAACTAAGGTGATAAAAAGATGAAAACAGCAGAAGGAAGCTGAGTAAACCCATAGAAATTACATAAAATTACCGTTTGGCTAAAATTCTTACAGAATTAGCAAAAGCTAATTTCTTTCTTATGTTTGTTGAGAGAAAAGTAAAAATAGCCACTTTAAGAGTAGGTAAAGGTAGTCCCCTGTGTAAGCACCGAGTTATTACTAACCCATGGGGGGACGTCGCATCACGACGTTTTCTTGGCAGACTTTTTACGGGGTGGTTTGCCATTGCCTTCCCAAGTCATCTATACTTTACCTCCAGGAAACTGGGTACTCATTTGACCGACCTCGGAAGGATGGAAGGCTGAGTCAACCTTTAGCCGGCTACCTGAACGTGGCTTCCACCAGGATCAAACTCAGGTCGTGAGCAGAGCTTGGGCTGCAGTACTGCCGCTTACCATTCTGTGCCACAGGGTTCTTATAACCAGAGGGAGAAAAAGCTAATAATTTTATGCATTCCTCATCAGAGACAGAAAAGTTTACAAGAAATTGGTTCAGCAGTTTATTCCGGATGGACCCATAGAAGAAGCAATGTAAAAAATAGTGTATAATATCCTCCACCTTGTTAAGGCTACATGGGCAGAGTCGTTGGTCCACTGGTATTTTTTGAAATCTGCTCTGTAAGTATTCAGTTGGCATAGTTTGGAAAGGAGCGCTAGTAAAAACCTTTCTTAATGTTACATTAGAAAGGTCAGCTAAGTAGTTTGAGAAGAATTTATTTTTCTTAATCCAAGGATTCCACAGGAAGAGTTTAGATTGTCGAACCAGATCAATATCGTGGAGGGCATCTTTTTCAAAGAGCCAGTTACATATTTTGCTTGACTCCCAAAACTTCTAAGGAAGGCAAAGAGTGTAACTGCAGAAGAGGGGACAGCAAATTAAACCACTGGTTCTCTTCCTTGTTATACCAGAAACAGTATTTTACCAAATGGTCATTGGAAATAGTGCAAAATTCCTTATAATATTTTAATAGTTTCAGGTGGACTGTTGCCGTAACGGCGGGTAGATCAACTTCTAACCTTAGATATGCAGCAGGAGTACCCTGGAAGTGTCCCAAAATTTTCCTTAAAAAAGTTGTTCTGGATAATTTCAAGCTGGTCTAGTATTTTCTCAGCCCTATACAACAGCTGTATAATAACTTTGCCCCAAAACACTTTAAGGGCTGGGGCTATTAGCTGGCCCCTTTTTGAATAGAAGGATTTTAACATAGTTCCCAGTGTATGGTGGACAGTAGATAAATTGGCATTAAGATGTGCTTGCCAAGAGAAACTCATGAAATACTATGCCTAGGTATTTAAAAAAGAAGTATTGTTCTATATCCTGAACATTGATACTCCATCTGTACTTGCATCTATTATTACCAAAGACTAGGGGTGTGCACTTCGGGTATCTGATTCCGGTAAAATACCTGAATTGGGCCCAATTCAGAAAGCTTCTTTATTTCCGAATCTGCCCCGATTCAGAAATACTGAAACAAAGCTTCCTGAAACATTCATAATGCTTCGGGAAGCTTCGGGGGGGGGGCAGGGGTTAAGCTTAAGGGTCCCTGTCGCAAGTGACAGGGCCCTTTAAACTTTTCAATTCCCACACTTTCCTCCCCACCCCCACTTACCTAGCACTGGCTGGAGAGGAGGCCCTCCTGTCTCCGTGCTGGCCTCTGGTGGTGGCAGCCCTCTCTGCCAGCCAGCCGCACTGGCATGGAGCCAGTGGCAGGGAAGGCCTTCTCTGCCGGCCAGCATGGTGGCAGCAGGGAAGGCCCTCTCTGCTGGCCAGTCATGCCGGTGTGGTGCCAGCGGCAGGGAAGGCCCTCTCTGCCGGCCAGCCACACAAGCACAGTGCTGGCAGCATGGAACGCCCTCTCTGCCGGCCAGCCACCCCGGCTGTGGTGGCGACAGGGAAGGCCCTCTCTGCCGGCCAGCCACAATGGCAGCGGCGATGGCAAGGAAGGCCTTCTCCACTGGCCAGCGTGGCATTGGTGGCTGGAGCCTGACCAGGTAAGTGGGGGTGGGGGAGGGAGATGGGGTTAAAGAATGGGAGTGGGAGTTTAAGGATGGGAGTGGCCTCCCTCCTCCCCCGTCACTTCAGTATGCTCTGAATCTTTACGGAGCATACTGAAGCAACTTAGAAACCTGAATCCGAAGCAGCATGCTGCTTCAGATTTCAGGGTTTTTTCCTAAGCTTTTTCCCACTTTGGGTAAACCTGAAGCGGGAACCCCAATATTTTTTGGATGCACACCTTTACCAAGGACTACAATTTTAGTTTTATTATAATTGATTCATAGTTCCACAATAATCAGCCAACCTAACTAGCATCCTTCCAAGCCCAATTTTAGTAAAAGACGTAATAGCCCTTTCATCTGCATACAGCAACACTGAGATTTTCCACCCAGCCAATGAGGGGGGAAAGAAATTCTGAAATTCCATGGCCTGGACAAAAGTATCAATATAAAAATTAAACAAAAAAGGGGCCAACAGGCAGCCCTGTTTTTCACCCTTCCTTAATGGATCAGGGTCCATAAGAGAGTCATGTGAGCCCATTCTGACCCTGACTGTGAAATTGAAAAGTAGTTCACTCAAAATCCTAGTCTTCTATCAATTCTTGTTTTATCAAATTTGCCCCAATGTCTCGACCACTCTATAGAGTCAAAGGTCAACAAAAACAACATAAAGACATCTCCTATGTTTTTTGGTATATCTCTGAATTAGGGTCTTCGCTGTCATACAGTGATCAAGTGCACTATAACCCTTGCAAAGACCTGCTTGATCAGAATGAAAAAGGTTAGATGATTTAGCCCAATCTTCCAGTTTGAATAAAAGGTGGTGTGTATATAATTTGGAGGAGATATCTAAAAGACTAATAGGACGGCAATTGGCTGGGTCTTGCCTCTTGGCTTTTTTATAATTTGAAGTGATAATACTTTGTTTCCAGTAGAGGGGATAGTACAGGTATAGACAATTTCCCAAAAAAGTCTAACTAAAATTGAACACCACCAATGAACATTCAGCTTAAAGACCTCAAGTGGCACGAAGTCTTTCCCAGAAGCATTGCCTAAGGATAGGGTGTCAATCAGCTGACTGCATTCTGAGACTGAAATCAAGTCCCAGGTTAGAACTAAATAACTTGAAGGAAACTAGTTATTCATAGAATCATAGAGTTGGAAGGGGCCATTCAGACCATTTAGTCCAACCCCCTGCCCAGTGCAGGATCAGCCTAAAGCATCTCTGATAAATATTCATCCAGCCTCTTCTTGAAAACTGCCAGTGAGGGGGAGCTCACCACCTCCCTAGGCAGCTGATTCTAGTTGCATATCCAGTTATTTTTCCCCCTGGTTGGGAAAAGAGAATCTTCTTTAAGGGGCTAGTCTTATAGTTTCATGTTAATGTTATATTGCTAAACTGATAACATGGAAGTCTGCTAAGCATATGCCTTAGGGCAACTTCATCAATAATAAATGATAGCAAGTACAAAAGGCAGTCACGTGTAAAGAAATATAAACTGGAATCTTTTAGCAGCTTAAAGGCTAAGTAAATTGTGTTAGTCATAAAGGTGCCACAAAATGCCTGTTTATTTTTACTACAACAAACTAATACAGCTACACATCTGGAAATATCAGAAGGCAGCATGGTATAATTACTTGTGATTTGCTGGCACTTTACACACACACACAAAGGAATTATCACATTAGGAAATTGAGGTGAATCCCTCTAATTTCCATGAGGCATATATTCTGGAAAATCAATTCAGTGGTAAGTTAAGAGAGCCTTTCATTATTTTTATGTAAATAACGAAAGTAAAGTGGCTTTTTAAAAACAGTAGTGATATTTAAAAAATGAGGTTTTGTGATATGAAGACTTGCGTATGTTTTTTCCAAATATGTAGTCTTCTGTGACCTAGTTATAAAAAACTCCAAAAACCTACTGATAATTCTATACATAGAAAGCAAGACTGCATACTCAAGATCTGTTGTCCTTTAATAAATAACTAATTTGTACTGTAATTTGTTATGTTTCTTATTCAGATTTTTAGGACCCCCCCTCCTAGTTCCTATAGCTTAGAAATAGTACTTTTTTTAAAAAAATCCACAGCAAAATGTCCTATTAAAAATTCAGGCTTTATATATAAAAGTAGAAAATATGTGCATGCATTTTTGAGACTTTTCAGAAATATGTACAACTCCTTGAATGCTTCCCTACCCAGAAGAATTAATGTTTTTATTCCTTTGATTATGCCTTTGTGTAGCTATGCATTCTTACATGCTTCTAGGGTACTTAAGTTATGCTAGCTTAAAGCATCATATAGCAGTAGTACAGTACATCCAAAACTTTGGTTAGGTGCAGTTTTAAAAATGTGTTTCAAGCAGTCTTGTATTCTTGGGAAGTGTTCTTTGTCAGTTATGTTTAAGTGCTGATTCTAGAGTGACCTCTAGAGGTGAAAGCAATGGTCTGTAGCTTTTCATTTATTCAGCATTTTCATGATTTATGGTGTCCGTAACCTTCATTTCAATTCATTCGCAACTTTCAGAATATTTTGCAAAAAAGACATTTATTCCTTCTCTTTTCAAGACCTCTGAAAATTAATAATCTTCAACATAAATATTGCATGAGAGTTTTTCAAGCCACAATAGATGAACTATCTTTGGTTTGGTTTAGAATTGGTTTGGCATTCATGATACAATTTATACAGTCTGTGTCAGAGAAATAATGGCTGTATTGATCACTATTGTGTTGAAGGTGAGCATTACATTATTTTGATATTTGTATTTCTGAGCAAAACGGAGTATGACTTTGCATCTCTAGAGACAACCGCTGCATAAAAAGTTTGCAAGGAGCAAGAAAACTAATCAGATAGAGAACAGATACTAACCAGACAAAAGACTGCTTTGTTGGGTAACCTGCAGTGCCATCATAAGCAAAGTTATACCCTTTTAAGCTCATTGCTGGTCATATAGTTCACAGAAATCTTGTGTTTCTTATAGAGTAAGGTATTAACATTAAAAATATCTGTGCATGCATGTATGGAGCTGCTGTTTCAAGCCTGTGCCCAGAATCTCATTTTGTAGAAAAACTAGAAAAACTTCTGGGAAATGCTGATCCATTTGTAATAAAGACACACATTTTGAGCAGGATAAATTTGTATTCCAGCCTACGCAGTTAAATACATTGGCAAGTATTTTGTATTGATTTTAGTAGTTTGACCTATACAAATATTTTATGTCTTTGTCTGTTAATGAATATTAATAATGGAAACTACAGATTTAAAATCCCTTGTTGTCAGACATCACAAAGGCATTGCAGTATCAAGTTAGCACAAGACATGTAGGGAAAATGCCAACTATTTTCCCAAGTACATAAAAACATGGTAGGATAACATTTAAAACAAATGGCTACACATTAATTTTTGCTTTCACAATGCTGTGTGAGTTGTGTTCTCGCCTACGTGCATCACCAATAATTTAGTGGATAATTTCTTTAAATGCTAAAATTTATGCTTTTAAGGTGGGAGAGCTTAGTCTATTGCAGACATATACTGGGCATTTCATTCTGTTTTATTTTACTAAGCTGTCAAGAATTACAGATTTTATCTTTTGCACATCTTTCAGGTTCACCAGTAAAATACAGTCTTTCTTTTTTGAGCATAGTTTTAACCTGTGAAAATCTCTGTGCATTCTTTCTTACCTATACAGATGAATCGAATGAAAAAATAAGTAATGACGCAGTTCAGATGTTAGAATCAACTGAGCCTGGCTTAGGCAATCAGTTAGTAAATAAGTCTCAGGAAGAAATCGAGGCAGAAAAGAATCCCATTTCCAAAGAAATATGGATAGACTATGAAGATTTCTGTACTTGTTTTCAGTAAGAAGCACTATTATGTTGTCTAATTTACAGCATCATTGTACTAACAACATTAATGCTTGGCTCCAGCCAATTATTAGAAAAAGGTACACAGATATTTTCCCTCATTCAGTATCTTTTTTTGATCCCCAGAAAAAATAATTTCTGAAGTTGGAGGACCCCCCCCCCCCCTGGCAAAAAGCCATGTGGGTAAGGGAGAAGGGGAAGAGTGCAAAAATGCCCATCTTCCTTCTTTTACAAACACAGCTGTGCTGATGGAAAGGGAAGGAGGGATCAGTTTTGCTGCTTTCCACCTTCTCACTGCAATCACCCCCAACCCATGTAGTTGTAGAAAAGAGCAAGAGCCTAGTAGCACCTATAAGACTAACAAAATTTGTGGTAAGGTATGAGCTTTTGTGAGTCACAGCTCACTTCTTCAAATAAATCTTCCTGATCTATCTCCATGTAGCTGTTTGTCCATGTAGGCTTTGTGATTCCAGCAAACACCTTTCTAGCAATCAAAAAAGATTGCTGAGGGGGGATAACATAAGAAAAGCCACACTTACCAGCACTATCTGTTGATTGGATCCAAGCCTAACAAGTGCAGTCCTATGCAAAGTTACTCCAGACTAAGTCCATTGATTTCAGTAAGTTTAGATGGGAGTAACTCTGTAAAGGATTCCACTGTTAATCTTCTAAAACAGGCCAGTTCTTTACTACATAACTCTTTGATGGGCAAAAGTATTTTATTATGCCTCTTGTTGCCAATTATAGCTAATATGTCTGACTGACAATGTACATATTGTGGTCTCTGCATCTGCATTGTTCATATTTATCTTTAGTGTTGTAATATGATACATCTTTAACAATCTAAAGAATGCAGCATCAATAAGCATCTGATGTTGCTTTCAACACTCTCTATGCATAAATGAGAGATTTTAAAAAATCAACTTTACTGTACAGGATTATCTCAGTCATCTCCCCCCAAAATCACTGAGATTGCTTGAGCAATCTTTTTTCAGTAGCCCACATGGATCCCTTTTGTGGCCCTTGCAATTGACTTTTATCTTGTTAGCAGCCAATGAAAGGCACAAATCTGGTTAGGGCAGCCAACCCCTTCACACAGGAACAGAAGCTGCATGCCCAGAAACAGAGCTGAATGGTCACAGAATGGAGTGAAGCTGTCAAGGGGCAAAGCCCAAAGAAAATGCTGATTCATCTAAGTTATACAGGTGTCCCAGTGATGTGGCAGGAGGTGTGGCTCCTGTCTCCCTTCAGTGTGCTGTTTTCCTCAGCTGAAACTACTGAAGATGGAAGTTGTTTGCATAGCTTTGGAATTGCAGCCTCTCCTACCCCCATGCCACAGTTCTAAACCCAGGGGTCATTTTGTAGAAAAAGAGCTGGAGGAACTCATTAGCATAATTCATTAGCATATGCCATGCCCCTTGCCATCACCGGAAGTGTGTCATTGGTGTGACTGATTTGCATATGCCACACCCCCTGACATCACCTATCCTGGCTGTTTTGAACCCAATCCTGGCCATTCAGGGCCAAAATTGGGCCCAAAATGGCAAAAGGGGGCTGAAAATGGCCAAAAAGGGGCCCAAAATGGTTAGGATCGGGCTGCTGCTGAGTGGGAGAGTGATCCACCACCTGACAGAGGCCTGATCTGGGCTGTTTCGGCCCCAATCCAGGCTGAAACGGGCCCAAAATGGCTGAGGGTCAGGTGGGTGGGGTCACCAGACATGTGACCTCTTTGGGGAACTGCCAGAACTGCGTTCCTGCGCGTTCCCCCTCGAAATGAGCCCTGCCTAAACCAAATCAAGCTTTAAAAGTGATATTCCTCAAAGCTGTAGTGTGACTACAAGGAAAGCAAAACCTTTGCGCTCTGTCTAAGGATATATCAGGAGGGAAAGAGAATCAGAAAAGGCAGCCTAATGTAGTTACACATTTAGAGAAGGTGCTTTGAGGCACAGGAAAATCTTGGGCTAAAAATAAAAGTTAAAATTGCCTGCAAGTCTAGTGCCGCAACGATCTTAAAAAGCACAGAATATTATTTTTTTTAAGCCTGTTTCCTCCATCATATGGGGGGAAAGCCTCATAGGGAGGGGGCCATGATCAGAATATTCAGCAGATTTTCTCTTATGTTTTCAGGGATAGAGAAACAATGTTGACAGTTCAGTGGTTACAGAGTTTGATTTCTTGTAATCTGCCAATGTTGAATAATTGTTCAAGGGATAGTGAATATTTGTTTCAGCCTTTTTGTAATTAAATAGAATGTGGCTTGAGGGATGTGGCACTTTCATAATTGACACTTAACTAAGCATATTCTTTTTTTATTTTCCATCTAGGAATATATATATTTTCCATAAATCCAATACTTATGCTTACAGCTATCAGAAATCAGATTTTAGGGTAAGTGTATCAGTGGTATGGCTTATTTATTTAACTGGCAGGATATATCATAATTTTGCATATATTCTTTAAATATCTTTATGGTGTTAACCAGTAAAACATTACTTACAACAACTACAGGCCAAAAGAAGTAAGATTGATACAAATAATAAATCTCAATGATTGACTTAAAAACCTCTGTCAACATATCAAAGGTAATTTAATTTAGATACAATAATACAATAAAGTGATAAAAGTAATATTCAAAGAGCAACCATTGTCAGCAAATTACATTGTGCAATATTGTGAAATAAAATATGTAAGTAAATTACCAGTCAACCAAGAGCTGTTTGAATTTCAAAAGACAGTTAAGCTATTATTGCCACATTTTAGGACAAATTAATGGTGCGATTTACATTCCTCAGTCCCATTCTTTCTATTCTCCTCAAAGTTGAACTTTATGCCTAATTTGTTTTTTGTGCAACCTGATAGCATCTCCATCCAGCATACCCAATCTATTCAAGACAGCCTGTCATTCAAAACATGGAATGTTTTGATCAGGACCTGAAATACTGTTTTTTAAAATCCAGCTTGACAAAGAAACCTGAAGTCTAAAAAAGCTTATAAAATATTTTGTATTATTTGGGTTATTTTTGATAAATATATCACTTTTTTTGCTATATGCTACAAATATAGTGTGTTTTAATATATGTATTATATGGGCTATTGTACTTTAGTTGCTAAGTCAGTACATTACTATTTATTGAGGTGGATCTAACCTCCAAGTAGCATTCCTCCAGCCTAAGGAGCCTTTCTCCTGCTGAAGTGATTTTTCCTCCAATGGAAGAACTGATTAATTTGGAGAAAGACTACATAGATTGGAGGAAGGCTGCAAACTTGGACCTGAAGAAATGGTGGGATATAGTAATAAAAATAATAGTAATAAAAATTTATTACGGTCATTGACCAGTAAACAACTTGAAGGGAAGCAAGTAAATAACTATTAAGAAAACAGTGATGTTAAAAACAGAATACATTCCCATATAAACAGAAGTTTAAAATTTCAAATATTTTAAAATTAAGTTAAAATATCAAAATTGAAGATACAATTTAAACCTATCTATACTTCTTTATCTCTCTCCTAATTCGGTGGTATATAAATATTTTAATTAAACAAACAAACAAACTGCTCAATGGAGTGGTAGAATAGGGTAGGATCTTCTTGAGTGAATTGAAAGTCATTCATACCAAAACATAATGTCAGATTGTCTAATCAGAATGTTATCTACATGTCATCTGCTATGATTGGATGGACAGAAATTCCTTTCCATTTCTCTTACTGCAGTAAGACTGGGCAGCAGTTCTCACTTAGAGCTATTTATGACTAGGAATTGGCCCATACATTTCAGTGTCTTTGTGATGGAGGTGAACGAGGCAGCCTCTCTTCACATGGGGTTCATATTGGAATCCCTGTGGAGTTCTGGACTGGGTAAAATGTCATTAATTTTTATGCACCATATTAAGTTTTAATATGAGAGCCAGTGTGGTGTAGCAGTTAGAGTGTTGAACTAGAACCAGATAGACCTGGATTCAAATCCCAGCTTGCCATGCAGTTTACTAGGTGACCTTGAGCCAGTCATTCTCTCTCAGCCTTAACCTACCTTACAAAATTGTAGTTGGGAAAAAAAATAAAGGAAGGGACCATGATGTGCACCACTTCAAGCTTCTGGGAGGTAGGTTAGGATAAAAATACTCCAAATAAACATATAAATAAATTTCAGCTTGCAAGAAAATCAGTTGTGGTGTTTTAAGCAAATCAAAAATTTAATTCACCAAATGAGCGCCATAATCCTACTGCTGAACCAATTAAACGTCAATGCTTATGTTGCATTTAATAACTTCCTTGTAATTACTTAACATTCAGTTGCAGAACTCTCAAACCAATTACCTCATTATGTTGCTGTCTTTCTAAAATTAAACCAATAGCTTAGGAAAACATACATAAAATGTATCATAAGAGAAATGTAATATTTTGTCAATGGATTAGAACCAAAATTAATTGATAAGGGAAGTGCAAAAGTTATTACTTTGAAAAATGGGTGCGGACCATTTCATTGTTCATTTTATACCATGATTTTTTTGGATCCCAGAATTTGAAATATAACTCAGATATTAGTTACTGCAGTATTAGGAATTAAATCTGAATTCTTTTTCTTCTTATAGATGATAGATGATCGTGTCTCCTATTACTTGTGTGTGGACAGTCTGAAACCTATTGAAATCCTAGTTAGTTATTCTGCATTAGTACACTGGGGAGATTCAGGAGGTAAGATGAGTGCTAAGCTAATACTAAAATTGATTCTGTTGGATTCCTTCAACGGGTGTTCAAAGGTAGAAGTAGCCAGTTAGAGCTGCAATATTCTTTGTTTGCCACTGTTTTCCTTACCTATGTTGGTCTGTGCATTTTACCAAGAGTCTTTGGAAGTCCTGTACCTATTATGCTCATAATATTTTGTGGAACTTTTTGCATGAACTTTTGCCTACCACTAATTCAAAAGCGGCTTTCATGTGGAGGTTTTGTTCCACATTCCCCTCAAAACAAAAGTAGGGGGAATTTCCACATATCATCATGCAGTTGTCCATCTTTGGGGTTTTTCCATGCTTCTCTGTTCTGTTTCCAGAAAGTCCATACTCAAAGTGGGTTTGGGATCCATGTAGATGGGAATGCGCATATTTCCATACCTCCCCACCTGCTGTGCTGCACCTTGCACCATTCCCCCTCTTGCCCACCCACCATTCCCCCCCATTAAAAAAAAAGGTAGTAGATATATCATCATAGTGTCGTTACATTATAGCAATATATCTACTGCTAGTTTTTTTTAAGGTTGCAAAAAGTACTCTGAGAATAGGGGCAGGCTCAGCAAAAGGGCAGGCAAAATTTGAAAGCAGGGAGAATTTCTCTGTGAATGCTCTGTTCCTGCTCTTTGAATATCTTGTAGTTCACAGTGTCGGTGAGAGCACAGTGAGGAATCACCCCATGTGACAGTAACGTAAGAAACAAGTCCAAAACCCTGAGCAAATTTTGTTACTGGACATCATCAGTGCATGGAAGGGGGCTTAGAGTCATGCCCATTAGCCCTATCCAACCTCCATGTGTTGCTAATTTCTTGTGCAGTGAAACTACATACATAAAAGCTGTATGTATGTAGGCTCTGTCAGTGCAATGTATAGTTTAGAAAATACAGGAATCAGATTGTACTCTACATACAAAGGATCCGTCCCTTCCCAGCCCACAGACCCAGCTGCTAGGGTCAAGGGCCGCCTTTGCCACCCCAGAAGGGGAAAGCAGCAAGGCACACCTCTGGCCATCTCAGCACTGAAGAGGTGGAGTGGAGCTGAATGCTTTAAAAGGCGGCTCCATCCTCCAGACCTTCAGTGGTTGCCTCGTGCTCGGCCCACCTGCTTACCCTGTAGCAGTGCAGGTTTCATCAGTTGCTGGTTGCCAGGGCCAGGTAGGATTTTTTTCCCCTTTCCCCCACTGGCCATTGGGGAGAGATGTTTTTTTGCCACCTTGTACTGCATGCAGGAATCGTGGTAATTGGTTCAAGGCAGAGCTGTGAATAGGTTGTTAGTGACAGGATAGAGTTTGGGAAAAGTCTGCGCTTTCAATGGGATATCCCCCATTGGTGGGGAATTGGGGTCTGTCATGAGCAGCTGGTTGATTCACGGCCCAATTGCGTTGACAGACTGCTTGGTGGGGAACCCCTGGACAAGCCAGTTCTCCTCCAGGCTTCACAGCTTGGGCGGTTGGAGCTTTAAGGGGAGGAATCACTTCATCTGCCCAGCCAGGTTGCACATGGATGGCAGCGAGGCTCATCCAGACAGGTCAGGGCGGAGGTCCAGGGTCACTCCTGACCTGTACCACTAGGTAGGCCCTTGCCGTGTTAGAGTTTGTGTTGTTAAATAAAAGTGGTCCATTAGTACCCAAGCCTTGTGTCTACCTCTTTATTCCAACTGGAGGGGAGCAATAATTGGCCTATGGAAGAGGGAGGGGGAAGCTGGTTGCTCTTCCCTCACTCCTTCTTATCTGTCAGTGCTATGTGCCTTCCCCACAACTGCTTTCCTGACATACTTCAGCCTTATTTTGCTATATCTCAAGATTAAAATGTTGAGCTTGACAGGCAAAATAAATGAGCTATAAGTCAAGTGTGATTGGAAAGCAATAACACTATGGACATCTAACTAAACACCATCTGCTAGACTAAGGAATGGTGAATCTGGATTGTACCATTGGAGACTTTCTGTTGACTTGGCTAACTGAATTTTGAATTAGGCTAAACATTTTGTTAGTCTGTATATGATACATTTATATGATACTTGTTTTTAATATTAATCCATTATTCTGACTCCCTAGTATTTTGTGGCAGAAGGAGTGCATTTTGACATAAAGATCATCAAGATATGCATAGAATGCTGATACAGTGGGGCACCTGCCCACACCAGTGCCTATTGCCATCACTGCCTCACTTTTCACTGGTGCTTCCAGGCTAGGGGTTGGAGGATGTTTATAGGACCCTTCTCCTCCTCCTTTAAGGGGCTCTTAAACATGAGGAGCTAACAGTTGAGTATCATTGGCTAGTCTCCTAGCCTGTTAAAACTGGGCCTAACATCTTGCATCGGCCCTGTGGCAATCCTTGGCCTCTCATAGAGGTGTTCCTTCTTGCAATTGTTTGGAAAGGATTCCTGTTGTGGGCATGATTCATCCCCCTCCCTCCTTGAATGCTGAGAAGGCAAAGTGACCTCAAACCTGGTCACCCACCAATTAGAGTTCCTAAGTGACTACTAGTGGCAGACAAATTTCTCGTGGTTTGCCACTCTGCCCACCAATTGCTTGCAATCAATGGGAGGTGGCAAGCCACCATGTGATCACACACCACTGGCAGACAAACTGAGCCAATGTGTGGTCTGGGCACAATGATATCACTTCCGAAAGTGATGTTACCATGGTAGCTGTGGGAGTGGAAGACCAAGCTCTCCCACAGCCAGCATGATGACATCACTTCTGAAAGTGATGTCATTGTGCCCAGTCGGGAGCATGAGTAAAGGAGAAGCAGCCCAGTAAGTACTGCGCCCCCCCCCCAGTTGACAGGGAGACCTGGTAGCCCTGCCACCAATCCATTTGCCTGCAGTACCACCAGACAGCCAAGGGAACTCCTGACCATACAACTTGAACCAGCTTGGTGGCTGGCACTGCACAACTGACCCAGACTTTTCCTGGGTAGAGGCTATGGGGGCTTTCAAGAAAGGTAAAGAGAAAATAGTGGGGGAGGGGAAATGAGATACTCCCTTTAAGTCCTTTTGGGTCCCCTGCTTGTGTGCATACACACACGCACACATGCAGACATATTCTTTCCATTTTTGAGTCAATTTTTTTAACTTACTGCTTTGTTAAATTTTGTATAGATAAGGGGATTTTATGAAAATTAAATGTACATTATTTTTTTTCAAAATGAGAGATATATTACATTAACTCAGGATTCAGTGGAGGAAGTTGTTCAAAGTAAGTTTAGTCCTTAGGCCTCAGCATCTTTAAAAGGGCCTAATTTCAGTCACCTGTGAGTGGAGACCTAATTCACTGAGATAGGCATGCCAAATGTAGTTGGACATATGCCTAGCTTTCACACTCCCATCTGTACTAAATGCTTTAAACTGTGCACAGCAAGAAGGCTTAAGGGGAAAGTATACCCCTTTCCCTCTAATCTGAGTATAGTATGTTACTGAAGCTGCTAGCATGTACTAATATATTCCAGCCCTTTTCCTGGTACCATGCCATAATAAGCTGTATACAGAGAGGAAAAATGGATGAAATCTGTTTTGTGCTATATACAGTTTAAATAGAAAATGTTAGTTCTGCTTCATTTCTCTTTTTGTCAGAGATGGCATTTAGGATCAGCAACAAGAATGATAATTCAGTTCTAACTCTGCAACAAAATGTAGGGTCCAGTAAGACTGGAATAGTGTGTCGGGGCAATGTAACTCATTTGTTGGGCATAAAATAACCATATTAATTTGCTGCAGTCAAAACAACAGTTTTGTGGAATCACACATGTATTGTGGTATAGCTTGTGCGAGTCTGAGCCTGTATCATTTAATGTATGATTAAACTATGATTGTAAACATTGTTATCTGTACACTTTTTTATCTTATCAGTTGGACAGAAAGATTACCATATTATACCCAAAGGCTTTCTCTTAGTTGAAAAATTCTCATGGAAGAATCCTGCTTCAGGAAAATTAATCCTAAAGCTCCATACATATGCCACCAAAGCAGCAATGATAAATCTCCCTCCTGGGTATGTGCCACTCTGCTTTCCAGCTCAGGCATTAAGAAGTAATAATTAATACTTTAGCATTTATGTAGTATTTTGGAGTGCTCAGTGCTATATGCTGTTTTATTAATCTTTACAACATCCTTGTAAGGTAGATCAGTGCCATTATATTCACATTGCAGATTCAGATGTGGGGATCTGGGAAAGATCAGTAGTAGCTTATCTTAAGCTACTTTGTGAGTTCACAGCAGAGCTGAAATTTGAATCAGGAGCTTCCTGATTCCAAGTTCATTTTCAGTAACTGTACTGCTCTGCTACCTTTGTAATACTTACACCAACTCAAGAAGGCAGGCAAGTATTATTAATCCCATATTACACAATAGGGGATGAAAGTGAATGAATAGCATCTGGCTTCTGGCTATCGAGTATTTGTCTCGTGTGGCCCTGCTGCCCCAGTGGATGCAGGACCAGACCAGTGTGTAGTTTACTGTATACTTCTTTTGTCTGTTTGTTTAAATTGTTTTTATAAGCTACTTTTGGGGGGCCGTTGGGGAGAAAAGTAGGGGAAAATGTTTAAATATTTCTGTGACCTGTTCCTCTCATAGTTCTTTAGGATCCAGCACAAAGTCTGCACCTTTCTACAACCAACCAATAGTCTTTCTTTCGTTTTACTCACTGAGGGCCAAGCTACAAGTGACGCCTTACACAGGTTGGACACTTGTCAGCTTCCCTCAAGTTTTGATGGGAAATGTAGGCGTCCTGGTTTTTCAGCTTGGCTCTCCATTACAGCTGCAAGACCAGGATGCCTACATTTCCCATCAAAACTTGAGGGAAGCTGACACGTGTCCAACCTGTGTCAGGCGTCACTTGTAGCTTGGCTCTAAATCTTGTGTCTCAAGCAGTCAGTAAATGAGAGAGATTTGCATTAAGGTTGTTTAGAATTATAGCTATAATTAAGTTATTTAGCTCAGTTTTGTGCTTGTTTTTTAAATGTAGGCGCCATGTGTTACTCTTCACTGCAAGTTCTCCCATAGGGCACCATATCCATCTGTGCAGTATGGTGCCATGTGTGTTTGGTGAAGAGGATATTGTTCTGCCAAATCTTGACAAGGTATTTGTTACCATAGCAATTGTAACTAAATTCATTTATCACTATTAACTTTAGAGCGCTCTAACATTTTTCCTCTTGATGTTTAGCTATGGAAAATAATGGAGCAAAGCTGTCATGCTACAGTATTCTCCTAGATTCCACTTTACAGTCAATGTAAGAAATGAGATATGTTCTATCATTGTTGCTGAGGATACATATTTAATTTACACAGGCACAGAATCTAAATGTTTATATGTGCAATTCAAATTGGAAGAAAAGTGTAGTCTAATTTAAATTGATACCCCCTCTTGTTACTGTTAGGTTGTTGTAATGGTAAAATACCGCGAACAATTGTCCCCAAAAGTTCATGGGCGTGGTTGCAGCCGATTCTAGTAAATGTGCTTACTGTAATTAAAGCAAAGGTGAGGATGCAAAGAGCTACAGTAGGCATGCCCAATGAGAGATTGGACTTCTTTCGTTGAACAATAGATAGCTGTACCATGTTTCCAATGCTTGTTTTCCCAGGCATTTTGGTGATATGAATTTTGAACTGGGCTAAAGATTTTGTTAAAGTTTGTAGGTAAATTTTGGGAATTTCTTGAGAGGAGGGAAGCTTTCAAGTGTATATTCTGGCTTCACACTATAAGAACAGGCAATAAGGCAGCTATAAAAAGTGCAGCCTCATAGCACTGATTTTTTTTCTCAGTTTTTCCTATGCACGAATCAATTGGTGAACTGTTTGACCTTTGAACAAATAATGAATACCAGCACAAGGACTGAGGATAAGTGTGATACTTCCTTCATTCTTTGAGGATTGTGTTTAAATTATACTGTTGAAATATTAATAGATTTTTAATAGTTCTGTATAATGGCCATTCATACATTTTGTCCTCAGGAGAGCTACCGGTTTATAGAGCAAGCCACATCTATCATGAAAGCCATTGGAAGTGTGCTAAATAATTTTGGAAACTGGCCAGATCTTTCCAGAGCCATGAGGGGACTGGAATTAACACACTGCCCTCCTGGCCTATATGGTACAGGAATAGCTAGAGAACACTTCAAGGTGAAAACACAAGTGCCTTATTTTTTCTTTTAAATAATAGAAAGTTTCCATATTGTTCCTTAAATAATTGTTTTTAAATGTAGTTCATTAGTTGAAATCTTCTGATTATTTAATTGCAGAGTTTGTATTTCATTTAGTAGGAATAAGCCTACTTCATCTAATTTGTTGAGTGCTGACAAGACACAGGCCTATGTGTATGTATTTTCATCTTTTAAAATGATTTATTTTAAAATGACTTAAAATGCTGATTTTATTTCTCTTTTACATTTCAGGCTTTCAATAATGCTTTTTGGCATTTGATAAAACAAGTGTTAGGGAATGTTCCTCCAAACTATGAATTTGCTTACAAATGTTTCACTCTGGATTTTAAACACAGTGAGGTGCCTGTGGATGATACTGTATCCTCAGGTAGTATATGAAAAAAAAACTTGTTACTGTAATGTATTGTTAATTTACAGTGAAGGTTAAAACGTCCATTCCTAACACACAAGCCAGACACACAGATGAACAATTAGGCAGGTATCAATATATCTATTTTCAAACTGTACCATAGAGGATAGAACTGACAGAACTGCAAAACTGAGCAACGTGCAGACTGGTGGGAATTTCTCTGTAAACCTGACAGAAGTCCCAGGGTTGCAGAAAAAGTTGAAATCAACACCGGGTTAAAATCCCCCCAAATAACAAAAACAACAGCTGTAGCTTTAAGAAAAGAATGTCCACTGAATTCTTGGTGACTGTTGGAGTTTGCTAGGCAATCACAACAATATTTCCAAGCCTTGCTTATCTGTAAAGCAACACCATGGCAGGGGTGGAGGAGTGAACTGGAAGGCCAAAACAGCCCTCGAAAAGGTCCTGTCCCCCATTCCATTGTCATGTCCCCAAAAGAGGAGGACTCACCAAGGATAGGCCCTGCAGTGACTACTGGAAATTCACTACCCACACAACTCAATCTGATCCAGGCAGCTATTACACCACCAAGCCCATTTAGAATGTATAGGATAAGCATCTATTGATGTTTCTTGTTGTCTTGGCATGTACTCTAAAGTAATATTTTCCTGTATCTCAGAGCAAATCAAACTTTGCATTGTTACTGTTTTTAACTGAAGAATATCTTGGTGCTCAAACACTATTTATTTCTGTAGTCCTGGAGTTTCCAATTATTCCAACACCAATACACTCATGCAAGCACTGTGCAAGACTAGAAAAATATTAGAGTCATATATACATTCTTGAACTTTAATTGGATTTAAATTTTAATTAGTCCCTGACACAAAGAGAACAGCACATCACTTACCTGAACTTGCAAGACATGTGTCTGGCACTCGATACAAAAGTAACTTAGTGAAAAATAAGTTTGAGTTTTATGTTTCTAAACTACTAAGTGTGAATTACATTGTATCTGCTTTGGAGGATGAAACTTTCCAAGCGGACTGCTTAGGATCATCTAGACTACATCAGAGACTACTGGGTGTACTTTCTCTGACCAGACAAGTATGCTAGAATAAATTATTTTTTGTAGTTTGTTCCCAGAATCTGGTGATCACTGGTACGTGGCCTCTAAACTTGGGGATTCCGTTTTTGGCAATCATGACTCATCTTCTGTGAATTTCCCCCCAAACTCTAAAGGTTTATTAGGATATCTTTACTTGTGGAAATGAATCCTCTAAATTAAATATCCATTATACAAAAAGAATGTCCATTTATATGCCCTGAATCTACAGCCATTCACTTCTGTTACATTGCCCTAAATTTCATTTTTTTAAATGAGAGATTAATTTCTCTCTTTTTGCTCTTGGGACACAGTTCACTATATTTTTAAAAGTTAGTATTCTATTTATGTCCACTCTAGCACTTCTATCATGCCTGAGCTGTCTTCTGACAGAAGCGGAGAAATGGAAGGGATGGGAACAAATCAAATAGAAGGAGAAAAGGATCTTCCATATTCTGGCCGAATCCACATTACCTTCGCGCGTCCCAGTGTTGCGCTAAATGTCCGCGAAACACCCGGAAATATAGAGTCTTTCAAGCGCGATTTCAGAAATCGCGCTTGAAAGACGCTATACTTCCGGGAGTTTCGCGGACATTTAGCGCCGCGCGGAGGTAATGTGGATTCGGCCTCTCTCAAAGACTGTTAAATTTTAGAGGTCAGATGTGAGGAAGCATATTTCATTAAAATCTTTGCTCCCAGAAAATTGCAAACTTTTTGATCACTTTGCGGAATGGGGGGCTTGATAAGGAACGAAAATATCTCTAGAAAGTCTTTTCCCAGCCAATCCAACCCACCAACCCAATCTCCTTCAGGGGCAATGTCTTCCAAAGGCAAGTGTGTTCATATTGACTGCTGTATTGCCATCATTAAAAATGATTTTTAATTATCAGTCATTTTCTTGTCTTCCTGCGAACATAGGGAAGCTAGCACATGTCCTATGAGAATTAGCTATGTGCTAATGCCATTGAGGAAAAAACACAGCCAATGCAAAGTAAGGGATTGCCCTCACTTTGCATTAGGTTGATTTGCCCTCCATGTCATCTGCATGTAACCAAATCTCTCTATGTGATAGCTGCACTGGGTAGAGAAGAGACAAATTTATCCAGAAAAAATTATGCCAAGGATGCAAACAGGCATGGAAAAGTAAATATTAAGGAGGCAGTTCAGGATACATGTGTCCTTCCTGGAAAAAAAAACATTTTGCACAGGAAATATTTATAACTGAACATTAAGCTCAGCTCTATCAAATTCACCATTGACAAAGACTTTGTAACCCATCATGTTTCCCTTCCAGTCATATTGCTTCTAGACTGAAAAGCATCAACCTGCTTAGCCATACTGAACCTGTGAGCACCTTTGGAACTGCAAGAAAGGACAGCAGGCATAAGAACAAAATGGCTGCCATGGAGGTGGGGCCAAGTGAGGCTGGCCCAGTCCCAGTGTTGGGAGACTTTCAAAATGTTGAAGCACCTTCTCTGACAGAGGCCAATGCTTCTAAATCAATATCCTATGCAGATGCATAGGTTATGCTGCCTGGGCTTTTCTGAAGTACCTTCTACTTCAGTCGGTTGGAAAAAATCTAGGATCAGCTCTTTCTGTAGGCTAAACGATACTACTTGATTTCAGCTTCCAGAAAGGGAGATTTTTTTTGCCTGTGTAGCCTCAAGGAAAGGTTGCCAAGCCCAGAAACATAAGGAAGTATGTATCTGTGTCTGAGGTAAGGGTACACAACTGTGCTGCTCCTGACAAGAACAAGCTCAGCACTTTTCTAATCAGTCAGCTGATGCCGAACCACAACTTCTTTTTTTCTTTTATTATTTATTTTATTTACTTCATTTATACTCTCCCTTTCTCCCCAGTGGGGACACAAAGCGGCTTACGTCTCTCTCGTCTCCTGCATTATACCCTCACAACAACCCTGTAAGGTAGGTTAGGCTGGAAGTGTGTGACTGGCAAAAGTCACACAGCAAACTTCCATGACAGAGTGGGGATTAGAATCTAGCTCTCCCAATTCCTGGTTTCAAACTGTAACCATTACACCACACTGGCTCTGTCTTTTCTATTAAATGCCCTTGGAAAACTCAAGAAGCATGCTGGCAGACTACATGACATATATGGGAAACAGTGCTAGGGGTTGCAGTCCTAACCTTTTCTTTGTAGGAAACATGTACTCTCCTCCTAAACTTTTTAGTTGACCCTCTGTGTTTTTTTTACTTTATAAAATCTTGTGGAGATCTGGCAACCAGAACTGCATTCAGTATTCAAACGATGGCCCACTGTGGATTATTTGAAATGACATTGTTATACTGTTTTATTTTTAGTTTTCTACAGGGAATCAGTAGGAAAAATTCTTTTGAAAAAGTGTATTACAAATCTTCCTGAATATAGGAAGATTCTTTTATTTTACCATGACCTCATTCTATTCATGACATGCTGACACAAGCCAAGCATAGTGGGTGGTGATTGTGTTGCTTGGTAACTTAATATTCTTTATATGAGGATAATGTTTTGAATCTTTCAAACTGCTCTAAACTAAGATTTGAGATCAGAAAATTAAACATTCCATGACTCTTTTATGAACTTTGGCATTCCAAACTCCAACTATGTTTATGACTGGGGGTGGTAAAATAAAAAGCCAACAATTAGGCTGCAGTGGCAGTACTTACTTGATTTTTGGTCTTGATGTGCCATGTGATTGAGTTTCAAGAAGTAGGGAAGATTAAACATTATAGAGCATGTTCATAAGGTTAGGTTTCGCCATGTTTTTTAAAAAGTGGCTGCATACTTGATTTCAGGATTTGGTTTTTTAAAATGCTGAAATTTTTCATGGGTATTATGTAAAAAAACACAAGTAACACAAAAGTGCATATCAAGGAGTAAACATCGTTTCAGTTTGTTGGTGTCTTTATGAATGTAGTATTATAAATATTCATTTACTGTAGTGATCCCCATACACAGTTCCTATTGATGCTGTGGTGCCTGTCAACAAATTTCCTAGCATCCACTTTTTTTCTCCCCTAAAGCATCTCTTCCCAAACCAAATAATCATAAATTGCACATCACTGGAGAATGATGTGCTTCAGAAAAGCCCAGAAGGCATCAGTTCTATTTCAGCAGGGTGCACCCATTTGGAAACAGCTGTCTTCATCTCAATGTTTTGTGATTAGCCCTTGCTAGACTTACTGCTTGTTCTCAAGATTCCAGTAGGGCCTACAGGCTAAACATGGTTGGGACCCCGATGTACTGCATTATCTAAAGGGTCATAGCTGTATCACATAATATCAAGGAATAATCATTTTGTAAGAAAAAGAACATTTTATATTGTGAAAACATTGGATAAGATCAGAACTCTTCTTTGAGAAGAAGGGTGCATAAATGAGGAAACAATTTCTGCCTTCTGCTGCAGGTATCAATACAGTTTGTATGTTTCCTATGTGGGGGGAATCACTGGAGGGTGCTATGGGAAGGGAGATGCAGAAAAGGCCTATTCTAAAGAAGAGTGCCTCTCTGTTTCTTTGGATCAAAACCAAAATATAGTTTCCTGTAGGAGTGTGCACAGGAGAAAAATTCAGTTGATTCGGGTTGTATTGATATTACCAGAATACTGAATTCATTCTCCAGTTTGGTTTGGGAATACAGAGCAAATTTGTTAAAATTTGACCTTTGTTTCTTATAGGAAACTCAATTTGGAAATATATGGTGGCCGGGGGGGGGGGGTCATTTTTGGACCAAATTTCACCAAATTTGCAGGGGACCTATTCCAAACTGTCCTCTAACTATACCCTCCCACATACACAATTTTCATGAAGATTGGACCTTGGGGGGATCTCATGTCCCCACAAAGAAGGTGCCTCCATCTAGCTCTAATCTCTGTTATTCTCTATGGGAAAAACCATGGGGGCTATCCAGAAGGCTGGGGGTGGCATTTTGCAAGCAAAATCCACCAAATTTGCAGGGGACTTACTCCTCACTGTTCTCTAAAGACACCCCAAGTTTCAAGGAGATTGGAGCCAGGGGCCCAATTTTGTGAGCCTCAGAACAAGGGGCCTCCAGCCCCTCCATTTGTTTCTATTGTGGAAAGAAACTCCAAGCTGACTCCCACTTCAGAAATACACGTACCAGGGCTGCCATGGCCAGAGCCATGCTCCCAAATACCAGCTTTTCACTAGACAGTCCAACAGAACCAAACTGACACCATCCAAAAAACCCAAGTACCCCCTGAGCAGGCTGATCAGACACTTTCCCGCAAAGAACAACCAGAAAAATTTACAGCATCAAAGAAAGCACCCACAACAGGGGAAAGCAGCGTCTCCTCAAAGAACAACCAGCAAAAATTTACAGCAGCAAAGTCTACAGCTGGGGAAAACAGCCAGCCCCCTGAACAAGAAGTGAATTTAATGAAATGGACAGGAACTATAAAACTCCAAACAACAAATTACAACAGGATAAAACAAACCCCGAGAAGAACAAGCAGCAAATATAAAGCAGTAAATAAATATAAAGCCAGAAATCAAATCCTCCCTACACAACCAAATCACCCCCAACATGTAGCAAAGAAGCAGGTTTTAAAATGCAAACTAAAAAACCCTTTCCTTTCCCCCCCAACACTATCCCTCCCCCCAAAGAGAGAAAAACCCCAAGCAGCAGCCAGCAAAAGTCCTCCAGGTGCAGTAGCAGTCAGACTCAGAAGTCCTCCAAGTGCAGGTCTCAGCAGCAGGAATCATTCACTCCAGATCCAGGTGGTCACAGTCCAAAGTAGGCCAACCAGTCTCATCTGAGACCACGGACAAAGAGACAGCTACAGTGTCTCTCACAATCTCTAGGCCAGTGCAAACTGGAGGCTGACTGAGGCAAGCCCCCTGATTTAACTCCTTGCAGCAGTTTAAAAAAGGCACTCTCCTTGAGAATCCCATTGGCCAGAGAAGGAGAGCTGCTGCAAGGATTGGCCACTCACACTCCACCCTCCCTTCCCCTTCTTCCCTCTGCCTCTTCTTCACTCCTCCCCTTCTTCCTCCTCTCTGGTTAAAAAAGGCAGGAAGCGGTGTTTCTTCGCTGTTCCTTAGCAAAGGAACAGCCCAGCTGTGATGCCTGAATTTTACCAAATAAATTTGGTAAACTTAAATTTGGTATTACTGAATTTATTTGGTAATACAGATTTAAGTTTGGTAATACTGAATTTTATATAATCAGGTAAAATTCAGTATTTTTTACTGAATACCGAACTCGAATCACACATCCCTAGTTTCCTGTTACAATTACATATTTTCTAAATACATAAAAATATTCTTCTTTGATCTGCTCTTAGTTTTCTATATCACTGGTTCCCAAATATTTTTGGTATAATGACATGTAAGTCCAAATTCACTTGCTATGGTGACCCACTTTTAAAAAAAAAAGAACAGAGCATGTGCAAATCAAGAAATCTACAAAATCTTGCTGCCCACTTTCACAACTTTCAGGACACACTTTTGGGTTGGGACCCAAAGGTTGGGAAATGTTGGTCTATATCATTTTAGATTGCACAATTTTATGTGCTTTTATACCTTGGCATACTCTAATTTGCAGTTTTACTGGCATTTTTACTTGTATGGATGATTTTATTGATGCATTTTTGTTATCATTTGTTTTTGTTTGCTTGCTTTTGTATTATTGTTGTGAGCTGCCTCAAGTAATCAGGAGAGCTGGCATATAAATGTTATAAATAAATGATTTTTAGAAAACCTGACATCACTAATATGATTTCTCTGACAGGTGAATTTCATACTGTTGTTCTTTTCAGAGGTGACAGAGATAAATGTTTCTCTTCCTCACTGGCAAAACAGAGATCCCACACATGAAGAAGAAGCTGCTGCTCTTAAAATACAGGCTGCTTGGAGGGGGACTTATGTGAGGCAAATAATTAATAGCAGAAGACCAGGTCAGGATTTCTTACAATGCAGGGGAAAGCAAGGTCCACAATTCAGATCTCTCTGAGGTCCATTCTGATCTGTTTCAATTTACACCCCACATAATGCATAGAAGTTTCAAAGAACCTTATGTACACTGAATACTGCTTCATCATTGCTAATACCACCCTCTTCTTACAACTGTCTTAATTCACTGACATATTTTAACAGCTTAACAAAGTTATAACCAAATATCCTTCGTCCCACTATCTTCTCTTCCTTCCGATTCAAATGAACAACTCTGTGCCCACATATGTAATTTCAGTACTACTCTCTGAATCATCTCTTTCTCATTCCAGCCTCTCATCCCAAATCCATTCCTTGTGTGGCTTAGCTTAAATTAGGCTGCAAACATATAACTTCTCCTTTGTGCAGAATCCTTATGGACATGTGAGGTTACTGCAGAGGTTACTGTAGAGGTTTCTGGATATATATAGTGTGAACTTGCTGTCAGTTGTAGTTTAGTTTGTAAGGTGAACCTATTTGGTTAAGAATCAAACTAGCTGATATATCAGACATCCATGACTTGCATTTTTTTTTTTAAAGTCAGTGCCATCTGCAGTAGGGAACTGGATCGGATCAGGCTTGGATGGAGGCAATACTTTCACTTATGCTATTTCCCAATTTAAGTGGCCATCATGAAAAGCAAAAATAATATGCATTAGTAAAGGTCCATGAGAGGGAAGAGTGACCTCTCACCCCAGTGCCATGCCTGTTCTCCATGCCTGTTAATTAAAAAAAAAAAAACATGAGATCCTGATCACAGAACTTAACCATATTCCATAGTTTTATCCCAATTCAGTTTCCTCTCCTTACTGCAAAGAGAAGAGGGAACCAGATGGTAAGCAAGATAACTGGGTGCTTAGTTTTCCAACTGCAGCAGTGTCTTCTGAAGTATTAGTTGCATGCAAGTGATCCTCAGGGAGCTGAATCCAGGCAAGAAGCCTGACTTTTGACTGCTCCAACTTCACAAATTTCAGTATTTAGTGAGGACTCTGATTTACCAATGTGTATTTTGGTAACAGAAAGACTGCTAGTAAAGTCGTTGCTTACATGAAAATTTGGCTATTGAAAAACTTTGTAATAATCACATGTACTTTATGCTATTCCACCACTTTTTCATCCACAGGCCATCCTTACCCTAAGTGAACCACAAACACCTATCAGGGTTTACCAGTTACCTAGTCAGCTGTGACATATGGCCACTGGTGGTCATCATAATCATGATGGTACATAGGGATGGAGCTTAGACCAATGGGCATGCTTGGAGAAAGGTTCTGAGATTTTAAATTCAAACCTAGCTCTTTGAATCACTTATAGAATGCCTGAGGCTGTCACTTCAAACTCTAGAGTACCGATATGATGTGAATGTGCGGTATGTACAGTGCAGTGTAACTTACACATACTTGATGCTTCTTTAAAATTGTATGGCTTGCATAAATTAGTGTCATTGCCTCCGAAAACAGGACTGACAGCCAGCTCATTCATTCAGATCCTATCCAAACATTCCTTACAGTGCCTATGCTAACACTCACATCTGCACTATGGATGTGTTTACTGCAAAAGATGGTCTAATAGATTATAGATAGCCCCAGGCTGTATGTTACAAAGACCAAACCAGATGACACCTAGGGAGATCTGTAATTCAATCTTCTTGCAAGCTTTGCTTTAAAATAACACTTAAAGCAACTGCAGGGACTCTCAGTTCAGACTTGAATCACCCCCAAATTCTATTTGCTTTAGAAATTGTAATATCTAGGTATCACATGAGTAGCTGTATATTTTTCCCCCACAGGGGAAATGTCTCTGGGGTAAAAGAAGGGATTTGTATCAAGAAATGGTAAGGGGAGAGGAGTTTGGGGCATTGAGCCTGCTCATTTTGAGGGAGATAGTGCCTGTGTGCTGTCCCACCCCTATTTTGGGTGTCCTCTTAAGGGATATTGGGATGAAGCTATTTGGGGAGATGTCCAGCTTCATTCCAGGTAACAGGGAATCCACAAAATGGCTTGCACCCAGGTCGTATCACATCACCTGCTACCCTGTGGTGATCATTGGATAGCAGGCAGGTCATCCAATGCCTGCATCTGTGACCTCTGCTGCACCAGTACTCCAATAGCTGGAGTCATTAAAGCTGGGGCCATGTTTCAGCCCAGCCTTGTGTGATGATGATTTTGTTCTCCTTTGCCTCCTGCCTCTTCCCCTTGCCCCTGGGACTGCAAGGAAATCTAGTCATGGATCTCCCTACATTTCATCTTGCTTGACTGTTTATTATTTACATATAGCATGCTTTCATTCTACATTTCACAATGGATAAAAATCAGATTAAGAAATTTTTCAGAGGATTATAAATCACAATATTTTTTTCTTGGTAATGGTTACTAATTACTAATTTCTTAAATCTTCAGGTACCAAGGAGAATATTAAAGTAAGAGAAATACTTCAAAAATTGTGGGCTCTAATCGAGCCAAATTTTGAACAGCATTCTTTGACATTTTTGAGGTAATATGCATATGATTTCTGCACAACCACATACTTGAATCCTGTGTTTTCTTCAGAAAAGGTTTCCCCCCCTCTTCTCTTGACCCTCAGAATAATTGTCCTGCGATGCTGTGTGAGCAATAAGAAAACCCCTTGATGGGCCACAATACAGCTCATGGGTGTTATGTTGCTTCCTGATCTCTAAAGCATGTCTTTACCAATTGAACCATAACAATGATTTGATTTTTCTAAAGATATTTGTATATTTAGTTTTTTATATGGGTCATATGTGAAGGTCAAAGAATGCACTGATCATTAATTTAGTTGATGCTGTTGTTATTCTGCCTAATTTTCAGGGTATTAAATTGATATATATATATCAATTGTATATATACATACAGGGCTTTTTTTTCTGGGAAAAGAGGTGGTGGAATTCAGTGGGTTGCCAGCACAAGGGGCAACTCTTGGCAGGAGGTAGTACCCCTGGTACCACATGCATGTGCGCAAAGTGCGCACATGTTCCCAGGACCGCATAATGACATCACTTTGGGTCAGCTGGAACAAGGGGGGAGTTTTTTAAAGTTTAAATCGCCCTCGGCAAAAATGGTCACGTAGCTGGCGGCCCTGCCCCCTGCTCTCCAGACAGAGGGGAATTTAGATTGCCCTCCATGCCACTCCAGTGGCACAGAGGGCAATCTAAACTCCCCTCTGTCTGGAGAGCAGGGGGTGGGGCCACCAACCATGTGACCATTTTCAAGAGGTGCTGGAACTCCGTTCCACCGCATTCCTGTTGAAAAAAAGCCAGAAATGGGCCACCATTGGTCCAAAACCTATATTCATACCCACAGTTTTAAAGAGACCAAACTATTGTCCAAAGACTGTCTGATGCATAGCTGAACCCTGAGAAAATGAATCATGGATTCATGTAATTCTGATTGTCTAAGAAATTACTCTTTTCTTATATATGGCCAAAAGCAGAAAGCAATCCAAGCTGCTCGTATTTCTCATGGGGATAGGGATGATGACATGCTCACTGGCAGACTTCAATCTTCAGATAAATGTATGTTTTAGCTGGCCTACGTCATTTAAAAGATGTGAATAGCTAGTCCTGCCTGTCGATATAGAATTGTTATGACACTTTTGGGCCAAGCAGGACATATTTTATTGTTAAAATTGGACCCCCATCCCATGCATTTGGCCATTTCCCACATTTTAAGGGAAATGTGACCTTGAAATTTTTTTCAGAATGTGTGATCATGCCCCTAGTGATAGACTTAAAAATGGTTTTACATAAAATTCAGTAACCAAAGCAACTTCATGCTGATTTAACATGGAATGACTGATACAGAGGAACAGCAACTCCCCCCCTTCTTTGTGTTTTTTTTTAAATCAGAGATATATTTAAAAGTAATTGTAAGTCAGTGCAAAAATACCGCTGCTATGAAGATGAATGGACTAAGACGTCTTTTGCTGATTATACTGTGACATATGGTGATCAGCCGTCCAATTTTTGGTTTGTGGTCTTCAGGTGAGTTCTACATATTTTTGCATGAAGTTTTTCATTATTGAGTGGCATATTTGTTTGATTACTTATTTATTTCTTGCATTTTTAATTCACTTTTTAACTAAATGGTTGAAATAGTGTCTTATAAGAATAAAAACTAATGACAGTAAATAGCATAGGGAACTTGAGTTCAGTTAGTAAAACTAAACAGGGCAGTGATGGGGTAAATTCTTTATGGCCGTAATCTGAGTTAAGCTGCATGCATGTGCAGTTTGTCTCTTACAAACTGCACATGCATACCACCTGCCTCCCCCTGGCATCAGTGCAATCCTCACCAGTCCACTCTCCTTCTAGTTGGTCTGACAGCAGCAGCAGCAGCAGAGGCTTAGAGGAGGGGGGGGGCGGGTTCAGGAGATGTGCTCTTCCGTTGCCACTAGCCAACTGGCATTTTTCTCAGGGTCCATAATGGCCAATCTGAGACTGTTCCTGATCATGGTTTAAAACTGGTTTTTTTTTTCTTTTTCATTTTCAAATGACTCATCTTCTCCAGAATAAAACAGGAAATAGTGACAGATTCTGATTGGTCAAATGCTAACATTAGCTAACTTGGTGTGGAAGTAGGAACTTATTATTGATGTTCCTCACCCAGCCATTCAAATCCTGTGAAGGAAAGCTATGCTTAACAGCTCAACTATAAATCTGTGATATGAGCTTTTGTGAATCCCTTTAAAATATGTTGTCTCCTCCATTTTGTTTTAGGGAAGTATTCTATGTGCCTGAAGATATGGTCATAGTGCCAAAGGTGTATACAGCTATTCCTTCTTGTGTGTTACATGTTGTTGACAATGACACACTGGAGGAAATGCCTCGGATTTTCCTTAGAGTGGCACCACATCTTTATACAAGGAATAAAGTAAGAAATATAAATGTAGTAAAGATAAATTCTAAAAGCTACAGTCTAACAAAAAAATGGTATGCGCTAAACCCAATATCACAAAATAGTGTGCAAGCTTTCAAGTTTCCTCAGAATTCTTATCAGGCTGGGGAAGGGAAGGATGGAAACAGTGAAATATGTTTCAGGGCGTGATGAAGACATCCCAGTCTGTAACTTGTAGTCTTAAAATAGGATACAGGATGTGTTGCAGACGCAATGATTAGTTTGTTTGGGTGCTTTCAAGATACACCAAAGGCTACTGAGACAGAAAAAAAAAGATAGCTATTCTCTTTCTTTGAGAATATTTAAGTCAGCAGATTCAGATAGCTAGTCATAGTGGTCTGTAGTTAAAGCTGGCAGTTAAGCAACACTAATCAGAATACACAGGACTCTTGTAGAGAGGGAAAAAATGGAAAAAGGAGTATAACTCATATTAACAAAGTCAGAAGTTAATTTTGGGTAATACAGTATCAGTAGAAGTCGGTATATTACTTTGTGGCTGGAGGGCAGGCAACCCACATGAGCCCATTTAGCTGACAGAGAGGGTTTTCTCAAATGGAGGAAGATAATCTTTAAATGGGACTTTGTTTATAGAGATTGCTTTCCTTCCTTCCTTCCATCCTTCCTTCCTTCCTTCCTCCCAGCATAATGAGGAGCTCTGGGAAACTTGGAAGCTTGTTTACATTTCCATTCTCAATGAAAGCATGGATGCTTTTTTGTTTCTCTATCCTAATAGACTTGTGCGTATCTTGTAAATTGCTTTGTATTAAAAACACCAAATTCAATTAAATTGCTAACTCATTCAGTATTCCATTTTAAGAATCTACAAATTTAAGATTAGGGTCTTCTCCATCATCACTGCTGGCTTCAATTCTCTGCTTCCTGCTGGCTGCCTCCTTGTCCAGGCTACTGCTTCCCATTTTTGGCACCATTTGGGGTAGCCATAGCAAAGAAAAATGTTGCCTAAGTTTTGATAATTTGGTTTTTACGACATCTGCATGTATACAGACATTGCTAATGTAATATTCCCTTTTACTTATTTGTGTTTGTGTATCCCTAAATTAGGGGGCGGGTTGAAGTTTTTTGTTTTGTTTTGTTTTGCAATCTGGTGATTCCTTTGGGTTTGCAGAATACTAAATGGTAGCTGTGGCTGGCCCTATTGCACCAATTTGGATAGCCACTTGGAGACTAGCCCTTTGCTATTAGATACAAAGGCTTAGATAGGATTATTCATATTGTAGATGTCTTATTGCAGGACCACACTGTAGTGTACACAGGCTGTAATCCGGAATATATTTACTGTGAAGTAGGGGCATTGAACTCAATGAGACTTAGAAGTAAATATATTTAAACATGTTTACTCAGCAATAACATGTTTAGACTAGACAGATACTGTCATCAGCAATTGCTGTTATAGTTGTTTTCTAAACTATCACTTTTACTTGTGTGAATTTCTGGCTAAATTATCTGTTTTATCTCAGAAAGGCTATACCTTCATGGCTGAAGTTCAAACTGGTGATTCACCTGTGACAGCTGGGAAATGGAAGCTTCGGCTCATAGGTTCCTACATGCCCCTTCCAATTCTTGTTCGTGATGCTGTAAACAATGTTTATTCCATTAAAGAAGTTAAAGACTATTATGTCCCAAATGATAAGCATATTATCTTCAGGTAAAGTTGAGAAAATGATGAAATATTAGTGCAGATATGCATTTATATTTTGAAAGTGGATGTGTACCATCACTTTGAAAATATATATATTGATGCAGTGATTACAAATAATTATTCCTCTGTTGGCCAGTGGTTATATGAAACCAACTTACCAAATCTAGAAATTCCAGGATAAGTTCAGAAATCTTTGGAAGCTTTATCTTATTTATATGTCTCTACCTACATTTCTCAAGATATATTCCCAAAGCATAAGAAACGCTTGAGGTACAAAGGTAGAGTTCTTTAATTTTCATCATTTTCGTGACCCAATTTTGATACAGGAAATGATGTTGCAAACCCCAGCATATTATTAGTTTACATTGAACCTATTTGCCATGTTGTTGGCCACTCATCCAGCAGGGAATGATTCCCTTGGAGTTTTCCACAATCTGCTTTTGTTTTATCACCCTTAGGCGAATTGTCACCAGCTTAAAGTAGCAAGTATCCTTTAAAGAGAAAGCTATGACAGTGAAAGATGGGTTTCAGTCTTGTACTTGTTAGTGGTCCTACCCACTTTCATAACAATAGGGCAATTTATGATTATGGAATATCACAGGCCACTCTCCTCATGTGTTTAAAACACAGAAATGTTAGCTCACGAATGAGAGAGGAAAAGTATTGGAATGTGAGCAGTGAGATAAAACTAGCTCTCAGCCCCGTGCCCCAGAGATGTGCAAAGCCAAAGAACAATGAAGGTCTCTAGAAGTATTTGAATTAATCAATTCACACACCCTGCTGATCCTCTCATCCACTCTCCCATTCCGGGCTATTCAGGGCTCTAATAGCCTCACCCATCCAGCCATCATGAGTCATCAATTATCTTTTCACACCTTTAGTTACTTTCAGGAAGGCACAATCAGTATTTCTCAACTTTATTGTCTCACCTCGGAGACAGCTTCCCAATTCTTTGCAACCTCCGACTGCATGTCTGAGACCCCTCTTCCTCTTATTGCCACAAAATGCTGGTCACTGAAGCTGCTCTTTTTCAGATGCCTTCTATCTTCTGGACTGGTAATTATAATCCAACCCTGCAACTCTTTCCAACTTTCCTTTCTATTTTTCTAGTTAGCTCTGTGTGTGTGCTGTGTGTTTTGTGTGCAGTTATTTGAAATAAAAACTCCTTTTTGATTTAACACCTGCTTCTTTATTGAAAGAATTCTCTAGAAGAACAATCTCCGTCTACATAGACATAAAAGATCCTTATGTTACCCCTCATCTTGCTGCTTCTCCTTGTTGCTAATTCCACCAACTCACAAGAAGAACTCTTTGGGTAACACTTGATATGCTAGTTTTCATCTTTATCATGAACTCCGCAACTTTTTTTGCTGGTGCGTTCAATTCGTAATCGATTCTTGCCCCCAGACAGCCTGGCACCGATCCATTGATTCCCCAGGCAACAGAGGCTAGACCTTTTGTTGCCCCCAATCTTAGACCACAAACCTTGATAGGCAACTCTCCCTGCCAACTGGAGAGCTCCCATTCTGCCCTATACAGCAAGGAGCTGGGGGATTAATCCCTTAGGCAACTGAGGAGATGAGCCTACAGTAGCCCTGGGAACACCAATCTCATCCCTCCAAACCCTGTTAGGCAGGTCTATCTGCCAACCACAGTCCTCCTGTTCTGCTCTATGTGAGCATTTTTTATATAGGACACAGCTCTCTGCCTCGTGCTTTCAGTTTCAGTAGACAGAGGGAGAGGGAGGAACTGTTGCTGGAGTGAGAGTGAGTGGATTTGGGAGCTTTTGCCTGGATTTGCTGCTTGAAAAAGAGACTGAAAAGTCTCTTTCTAATTTTCCTCACTTGTCCTTGCTGGGGAAGGTCTTTGGGTGAGGGTGCCTTTTTTCCTCCACCCCACCCTAGTCTCAGGCCTTTGCCTGGCTCTGGGGCCTAGCTTGACTAAGGCCTCTCTTTTTTCTTTGCTTGTCTTTGTTTCTTCTTAATTCTTTACCTGCTCTTTTGAGGGCTCACACTCTTGTTATTTCCTTCGGTTGTATTTTGTGCATCTATCCCGCCTGGGCAGGTGTCTGTGTGGTAGTTTTGGGGCTCTCTCCACCCCAAGCCCAGTTTCAGGGCCACTGCCTACCTCTGGGGCCCAAATTTGTGGATTCCTGGTCTGAGGGCCTCACTCTTCTGTTTGCTCTCATTGTGCACTTCTTTGGTGCATCTCACTCTTGTTTTGTGAATCTATTTTGCGCATTTTACTTTTATTTAGAGCACCTGTCCCGCCTGGGCAGGTGTCTGTGTGGTGGTTTTGGGGCTCTCCCCCCATCCCAGTCTCAGGGCCACTGCTTGGCTCCGGGGCCCAGCTTCGTGGGTTCCTCACCTGTCCAACTTGTACAGGTTGCCCATTGGTTACCACCAGCAATACTGGGGTGGGGGGGGCGAGATTTCAGAGGCACCAGAGACTTTTACTGAAGATCTGCCTGCAGGGGCTGTGGAGGAGGCAAAAGATGTCTCATCGCTGGTGGAAGTGGATATCAAAAAACTGTTTGAGGTTGACAAGGAGAAATCTCAGGATGAATTGTGGGGTCTTGGAGAATCAACCACCTCCTCCACATCCCAAACTTCAAGGAATGTCCCTTCCTGCAGTCCACCCCTCACTCCATCTTCCTGGGCCAGCTCCACACCATGGAGGGTAGTCATTCGTCCTCCTCTTGTCCCACCAATTGCCAGTCCCCATTTCAGTCAATCACTCTGGCAGCACTTTCAGACCTTTCCCAACAACCCCTGCGCAGCACAGTGCCATCACTGCGATGTCCCAGTAAGTAGGGGCTGTGACCCTAGGCACCTATCATCCACCACGCTCCACAAACCTCTGCAGAGGCACCACCCAAGCCTGTTGCCTCCACAGCCATGCAAAAAACCTTGTGGATGGATGAAGAAGGCTTCACATCAGGGAGAAGGGGGAAAGGACCAGGAATCTACTCCAAGCAAGAAGCCGTGCCCCAAGGGTGCTGCAGGGAGGACTCAGGAAGCAGGCACTCGCATGGTGGTGGAGATGATTGCCCTGGACAGACTCCCTCTGTCCGTCATAAAGGATGTGGGCTTTCAGAGGCTGAGGCGTCATTTCGCCCCTGGTTCACAATACCATCACAGTTGACCATTGGCTGGTGCATCTTGTCCACCCTCTACCAGTGTGTGTGAGCGATGGTAATGAAAAAGCTGTCGGGTGCTAAAGGACAGACCGTGCACTTCACAGCGGTTATGTGGAGCAGCTGTCATCATGGCTGCCTCACCATCACAGCCCATTGGTGGCAGCTGGAGAACTTCCACTGCCCCAGGGAAAGACCAGGACCCCGGGATGAGGTGTTACTCTTGGCGCTGGGCTACAGAGTGGTTCTGCTCCAGGCATGGGGTATGGATGAGGATCACACAGGGAAGAACATTGCCACCACGATCAGGGCTGGTCTGAGGGACTGGGTGTCTGGGGGGATTTTGCCCACGGCTTCATGGTCACCAATGCGGGCAGAAACATGGTGGCAGCCCTGAAAGAGGCATCCCTTGACGGTCTTGTCTGCCTGGCGCATAAGCTGCACCTAGTCATGAGAGATGCTCTTGGGCTAGGGAGCAACATGAAGGCCAGCTGGGACCCGGCAATGTTGTCCATGCGCACATTGTTGGACAGCTGCTGGCGTCAGGCAGCCCATTTCTCCTGCAGTGTGAAGTCTTCGTGCAAGCTGCTCCAGAGGCAGGGGGAGGGGGGACCTGAGCACTACCACTACCAGGACACAGCCACCCGCTGGAACTCCACCTACAACATGATGAGTCATCTGGTGGAGCAAAAAATCATGGTGCAGGACATAATGTCCTCTGTGCCTATTTTGCAAGGGAGAGAGGAGCTCAGCATCAGCTCAATGGACTGGCTAGCTCTCTCCCAGATGGTCTGTGTCCTGAAGCTCCTCTTCTCCTACCAGTCCAGCCTGGAGCAGGTCATCTCCGTGATCCATGGCCTGGACCAGGTGCTGGCCAAAAAACTGGAGCATGAGCAAGCTCTTCTCCCCAGGGTCATGGACTTGATCAGGAAGTTGCAGACAGGCATGGCCACCTGCTTGCATCCTCTCTGCCATAAGCTTCTGTACAGACTGGCCTGCATATGTGGCCCATGTATAAAGGGCAGCATCGCCATGCAGAATGCAGAGCTCCATTGGTAGAAGAAGGACCTACGTAGAGCGGTGCTCAAGTTCCAGGTCTAAAAAGCAGGACAGAGGGAAGAGGTTGTGGAGGAAGGGATGGAGGAGGAGGAGGAGGTAAACAAGCCTGGCGTCCCTGGCCATGAGAGCCCTCCCAAAATGGGCCCACCTCAATTCTGGTCCTCGGTGATGAGTTGGGCAGTTGGCAGCACCAGGGTTGGTGCATCTGTCGTGATGGAGGACGTGGCAGATGCAATGGTGCGAGAGTACCTTGCTGAGCCCCTCGAGCCCTCCACTCCAACCCCCTGGATTATTGGGCATGAAAATCTGCACTGTGGCCAGACCCCTCGATTGTGGCCACTCCTGCCCTCCCACCAGTGTCCAGAGCGAGCAGGTATTCTCCCACCTGGGAGACCTCCTCCATCTCCACCACTCACATCTGGACCTGGACCTGGTGGACATGTTGTCCTTTATTAAGGTCAACCTCCCCCTGCTCTGCTACTCCTCCCTGGACCTGGCCATATCTGGGCTCTGAGCCATCCCAGTCTCTGTGCTACTGCCTGCCTACCATCAGGCTCTGGCCCAACCACAAGATCTAAGTTCCAGAGCCAAGCTTACTGGGCACCTCTGCTGAGGGCTCACAGGAATATGTTTTGATTTTCGTTCTCCTTTACTCTTATTTTGACGCCTCGAATGGGAAAGTGTCTGCGGGGGTGTTGGGGGCTCTCCCCCACCCCAGTCTCAGGGCCTCCACCAGGCTCTTGGGGCCAAGCTGAGTGGGCAGTGGACTCGCAGGAGCACATTTTGATTTCCTTTCTCCTTTACTCTTATTTTGACCACCTCTCTTGAATGGGAAGGTATCCACAAGGCGGGTGGAGGCTTTCCCCCCACCCCAGTTTCGGGGCCTTCGCTGGTCTCTTGGGGCCCAGCTGAGTGGGCAGTGGGCTCATAGGAGCATGTTTTGTTTTCCTTTCTCCTTTACTCTTATTTTGACCGCCTCTCTCAAATGGGTAGGTGTCCATGGGAGGTTTGGGGGCTTCCCCCCGACCATAGTCTCGGGGCCTCCGCCGGGCTCTTGGGGCCAAACTGAGTGGGCAGTGGGCTCACAGAAGCATGTTTTGTTTTCCTTTCTCCTTTACTCTTATTTTGACTGCCTCTCTTAAATGGAAAGGTGTTCGCATGGGGTTTAGGGGCTCTCCCCCCACCCCAGTCTCAGGGCCTCTGCCGGGCTCTTGAGGCCAAGCTTACCAGGTTCCTCTACTGAATCCTCACAGGATTACATTGTTTTTACTTAGAGCACCTGTCTGGAAGAAGTGTGTTGATTAGGAGCCTGCTGTGCCAAAAGTGAAGCTGTCTACCATCAGGCTCTGGGCCACCCACACAACCTCGTGGAAGGCTGTGATAGTCTGTCTGTCACACTAAAGAAGAACTACAGGCCACTAACAGGGTGGGATGATTCTCTACCTCCTTCCCATGGCTTCACAGGTGGGAGGCTTCCCTCACGGCCATCAAGTCAGACGGGTGGGTTTTGCTACTGAACATAGCAATTGTGAAGGGGGTGTCCTCCACATAGTTTCCCTCCTGCCCCATCTGGCAAGTGGGTTCTGTCTGCAGGCACTCCTCATCAGTGGGGGGCATCACTATGTTTCAAACGTGTGCTGTGGGAGGTAATAGCCCCCCCTTAAAGTTATGGCATCAATCCGCTGCGTTGCCCTGCTTTCCCATTCTGGGGGAATTAGTCTCTCCCTCCTTGACCCGGGGGAGAGCATCTGTCCCTGCCACCATGTCCAGTGGGTGGGTTTTGCTGATGGGAGGTGGGCTAGGGTCTTATTTAGTGGATCCTGTCCCTCCTGAGTGGGTGTGGAGGGCATCCGCCAGTGCCGCCAGGTCCTGCAAATGGGTTTTGTTGGCACTGGCAGCCACCACTCCTCAGTGGAGGGGGGGGCTCACTATGTCTCAATCATATTCTTGGGTGGGTAATAGGCCCCTCTTAAAGTATCAATCTGCTGTCCTCTTCCAGGGGACTTAGTCTTTCCCTCCCCGATCCAGGGGAGGGCATCCATCCCTGCCCCCAGTGGTCACTGCTCCTCAGCATGAGGGGTGGGCATCACTTTCTATCCCCGCTGCTTTCCCACAGGGTGGAGGCGCCACACTCACAAGTGGAAGTTAGAATGGCATCCCTTCCAAGATAGAGGAGGCATCTAACATTCATCCATCCATTCGTTCCATTCCCAGTCCGGCTCACCATTGCCTAACGTCCACAGCCGAATTCCAGCACACCCTGCCATGCTGTCGTGGCCTCCACGTCCAGCAGGTAGGTTTTGTTGGTGGCTTCCACTCCTCAGCATGAGGTGTGGGCATCAATTAAGCCCTGCTGCCCTGCTGTCTCCATCCGGGGACTTAGTCTCTCCCTCCCCAACCTGGGGGAGGGCATCTGCCAACACGGCCATGTCTGCCTGATGGGTTTTGTCGGTGGCCACCACTCTTCAATGTGAGGGGTGGGCATCAATATGATGTGATGCCCTGCTGTCCCCTTCCAGGGGACGTAGTCTCTCCCCGACCCAGGGGAGGGCATCTGGCAGGTGGGTTGTTAGGCCACCACTCCTCAACATGAGGGACGGGCATTAATCCGCTGCATTATTCTGCTATCCCCATCCGGGGAACTTAGTCTTACCCTCGCCAACCATAGGGAGGAGGGGGCCACAGACAAAACTCATTGGTCAGATGCAGTGGCCACCTGCTGGGGCACAAGGGGGGTGCTGTGAGCCACCCCCACCTGCTGAGGCCGTGGCACCCCAGGGGATGGAGGGGAGGCAGCCCGGTCAGTATACCACCTCCTGGGCCTGCAAGGAGGGGGCAGCCACCAACAAAACCCATCAGTTGGAAGTGGTGGCCACCCGTTGGGGCACAAGGGGTGCTGAGGGCCACCCCCACCTGCTGAGGCCATGGCATCCCAGGAAATGGAGGGGAGGCAGTCTGGTCTGTAGACTGCCTCCCTGGCCTGGGAGGCAGAGGTGGCCACCCACAAAACCCATCGATTGGACACGGTGGCCATTCGTTGGGGCACAAGGGGGGGTGCTGCAGGCCATCTCCCACCCACTGAGGCTGTGGCACCCCGGGAGATGGAAGGAAGGAGGTCTGGTCCGTAGGCCACCTCCTGGGTCCATGAGGAGGTGGCAGCCATTGATGAAACCCACATCTGGGAATCCATCATTCCGTTGTCAGTTGAAGATTCTCTAAGTCTTTCTTGCAACTTTTTGGTGCTGCCTTCAGTGCCTTCAAATGGAGCCATTGGTGGCTCCAGTTATATCCAATGGGACTTTCCTGGGGGCTCTGGCTTTGGGGGTCTATAACTCGAAGATGCGTATTGCGATCTTTGCGAACCTTGGAGGGTGGCTGGAAGATAACTTTCTGAAGACTCCTTGCAAGTATGGCATCTGTGAGTATGAAGGGGGCCATTCTAGGGCTCTGGGATCTGACAAACCACAAACCAAACAAACCAATTTGTGAAACGGGCAAGTTTGTGAAAGTTTGTGGTTCGCAGTTCGTCAAATGGGCTGAACCACAAATCTCTTTTTTTTTTCCCGGTCGTGCCAACCTCTAGGCGGCACTATAGATCTATACAGAATTATAATATTGGCTGTTTCATGTTCAGTCCCTTTCCTAATAATCTCCACCATAGTTTGCCTTTTTCACTGCTGCAGCACACTGGGTTAACACTTGCATTCAGCTATCCACTACGACCTCAAGGGCTGTTTCACTCTCACAGTCTTATTAAGTTCAGATCTTCTTAGCATATACTTGAAGTTGAGGTTTTTTCTCAGTGGCATAACCTTGCACTTACCAACTTGCTCTTCAATTGCCTCATTGTTGCCCACTCACCCAATTTATCCTCCTGGAGCCTTTTTACAGTCAACCTTGGTTTTAACTGTCATAAATAATTTTGAGTCAGCTGCAAACTTGATTACTATACTGCTCACCCCCAGTTCCAGATCAGTTTTTAATACATTGAATAGCATCAGCCCCAATACTAATCCTTGTGAGACCCCTCTGCTTACTTCCCTCCATTGTGAGAACTTCCTACACTTTACTTCCTACCACTTAACAATTTTCTAATCTCTCATGAATGCTAAGCTACTCAGGAGTCTTTGGTGAGGTATCTTATTAAAAGCCTCTTAAAATACCACATATATAATGTCTACTGGGTCAGCGTTATCTACATGTTTGTTCAGTTTCTTATCAAGGAGCATTCAGAAGTGGTATCTCTCCACTGTAGAAAGTAGCCATGTAGCATACTATTTTATCTGAAGACAGTTCCCTAAAATAGGGAGCCTGACAAGGAATACCAGTCCAAACAATGGAGATTGTAGACCATTGAGGGAGGAGCTTTGCTGAGATAGCACCTCCTTTGGATGCTAGAAACACTTCAGAGTAAACAATGCTAGATTTACACGTAACTGTTGTTCATCAAGTTGTGTTCTGTTCAGTCACGTGGTGGGAGGAGGGAATATGATGCAAACTGGCAGTGGAGATTTCCAAAGCTATCTAGAAAGGAGCACTACCCTCTCCCTTCAGTGGCTTCTTGCTGAAACTCAGGGATCATTTCATAGAAAAAGAGCTGGAGGGACTCATTAGCATAACTCATTAGCATAACTCATTAGCATATGCCATGCCCCTTGACATTACCAGAAATGTGTCATTAGCATAACTGATTTGCATATGCCACACCCCCTGACATCACCTATTCTGGCTGTTTTGGACCCATTTGGACCCATTTAGAGCTGAAATTGGGCCCAAAATGGTCAGGATCGGGCCACTGCTGATCAGGAGAGTTATCCACCATCCATCAGAGGCCGAATCCGGGCCGTTTTAGCCGCAATCCAGGCCAAAACAGACCCAAAATTGCCGAGAGTCAGATGGGAGGGGGCACCTGACATGTGACCTCTTTGGGAAACTACTGGAACTGCGTTCCTACGCGTTCCCCCTAAAAATGAGCCCTGCTGAAACCAACATTTTCCAAAGAAGCAAAACCTGAACCTGTCCTGAACCTAAAAGGCCATAATCTGCAGAAGCTACTACACTCTGCTTTATAAATCCTGTTCTGCAATTTGAAACACAGTGGAATCGGTGTCAGTTGCTAATTTTCACTCACATAGATGCATCTGGTTTTGACTCTTAAGAACAGTATGAAGCTAAGTTTCAATTAGCTAAATATTAGAATTTTAATTTCAGTTTCACTGTGATAAATTTGGCAATTTGCATGTCTACAAATAATTTTGTCATTTCTGTCTGAGAGTTCACTGACCTGGTACTTACATAAATGTGTGTGTTCTTGAACAATGATTCTTGTGGCTGATATTTTTGTCTTAAACCTGCTTCATTTAATTATCTGTCTTGAAATTTTCTCCAATATAGGTATGCTGTAAAAGCAACAGCACCAGTTATTGCTACTGTGCAAGTACAGACCTCTAAATCAGATGTAATGATTAAACTCCAGATTCTAGATTCTGAGGAAGAAATTGTGAGCACCATTGGGAAGGGTCATGTCGTTTTGCCTGCATTTCATTTTCTGTCTAATGAGAGACCATTAAGTAGTCAGTGTGAGTATTATAAATGGCATATTATTTTATTATTAACAGAGACATAAAATATTGCAATAGACTTACACATATAATATTTTAAAATTCTGCTTCAAGAAACTAAAAACTATGTTATTTATTTCATTTGTTATCCCCCTGCCTTTCTCTGTAATAGAGGCAAGTGGCTTACTTCATCTCCTCTCCTGTATTCTGTCCTCACAACATCCCCATGAGGTAGACTAGGCTGAGTGTGTTTGACTTGCTCAAGCTTATATGGCTGAATGGGGATTCCAACATGGATCACCTAGATCCCAGTCCAACTAATGTACAACACTGGCTGTGCATTAAAGGATGAAATAAACATTATCTCTGGGTCATGCCTGCTGCTGAAAATCATTGTGGTTAATGAGACATCCATATGGCTGGAGTAATGTTTGGAATTGATTTGCCATGTATGGTAATAGATAATGTGGTAAGTATCCTGAAGTAATTGTTCAGTGCTAGAAAATATGACTGGGCAATTACATCAGGATACTTACCACATTATCTATTACCAGTGCTAGCAAATACAAGCCCTGACCTGGATAGCCCAGGTGAGCCTGATCTCGTCAGATCTTGGAGGCTAAGCTGGATCAGCCATGGTTAGTAACTGGATGGGAGACCTCCAGTGAAGACGAGGGCTGCAGAGGAAGGTAATGCCAAACCATCTGTGATAGTCTCTTTCCATGCAAACCCCACCAGGGGTCGCCATAAGTCAGCTATGTCTTGAGGGCACCACACACACACAGAGAAAATATGAACAAAATGCTGATGATGAGTCACTCCACTATGCTGTACTGGAAGGGGAGGGGGAGGTAACAGTGTTCACAGTGTAGCATGGAGTCTTCACCATCAGTTCTTCAGCTGTGTTTTTACTGTTGGAAAATCACGTTAGGGCTCCCACCATTTCCAGGACTACTACCAATACTAGTAAGAAGCTCTCACCAGTCAGTCAACTGGCTTGTAGCTACAAGTACCTCAGTAAGAAAAACAGTCTGGGAGCACCAGAGGTGTGGAAGCACCTGTGCTTCTTCAGCTGTTTCCAGATGCTTAAGGGGAGGCCAGCACCCAAGACACTGGATCAAAATGGCAGGTATGTGGCAGTGTAACAGTTGCATTTTGCTTGGAATCTACAAAATTCAAATCAAGCCTTAGTTTTGCGAAGAAGAATCTCTACCAAATTCTTAAGTACTGAAATTCTCTGATGTTGTTACATCTCTTCCAGCAAGTAAAGGTCAGGTTGTTCAAAGCACTGTTAAAAAGGAGCCTGAAGTTGTAGCTCCTAAGAGAAAAGGTGCTATAGCAGGCCAAAAGAACATCAAGGCTGTAACCAAGCTTCTACAGGAAGGACCAGCTTCAGTGGAAGAAGAAGCAATCACTTTTGTGCCTATCATAGAAGAAAATATACCTCAACAGGTGATAAATTTAAGCACGTCTGTGGAACTGTTTTGAAAAAGATTGGGATACAATATGCAGTCCTATCAACTGCCATGTGAAACAGGGGAGTACAGGTGTCAGCAGGTGTTAAAGAGTCAGTTTGAAAGATTACAGAGACATTGTTGTGCACTTTGTGGGCCTTTATATTCCTCTTTTTTTTTGCATAGGGTGATGTAATGCAAAGTAGTTGTGTACAAAATAACATTTTGGCAGGTACAACTTGAGGTAAAAAAGCAACACCTACCAATTCTGTTTTTGTCAGAATTATTAAATATGCAGGTCTCCATCTCCCTTTGCATTTGATTGCCCTGTGTTTACAATACTGCTTCCTCTGCTTTTGACTGAGTGCCAATAAACTGTTTGACTTTAGAGTTGCAGATGCCATGAAAATCAGCCCAGTGTTTTAATTCCTTCCAAAGCAGAAAGTAGATTCTTATCGCACTTTAGATTTAACTGCCAAGCATAGTTGAGGCCGCAGCCTCAACTACTGCTTTCCAACCCAGTTTTATAACATGAGTAGACGTGGGCATGAACAGAAAAAAAACTGAACATGATGTTCGTTGTTCATTGCCATCCACAAACAGGGACTCATGAACAACAATGAACATGGCCCTGTTCACAAACATGTTCATGGTTGGCTGTTCGTGGGGGCCAGCAGGCTCTCCTCCAGCCATCATCCAAGTCAAGATCCCTACTGCACCACTCCCAGAAACCTGACCTGAGCAGGCACCAGGAAAGGTACCAATAATAAACAATAGCTTGGCCCCAGAGCCTGGCAGCAGCCCTGGAACTTGAAGAGGTAGATCCCTATCCCACCACACACAAAGAAAATTCAAGCTCCAATGCACTCTATCAAAATGCCAACAGCAACTCTCTCCCTCTCCACTGTCTACAAACTAAGCCAGAGCTGGGAGCCCCCCTCCCCCCCTGCTCTTTGCTCCCTTGTAACAAATTTGAAGCTTCACACTTGAAAGGAAGACCTGCCTATCAAGCTAAATTGGGCTTAGATTGGGGTTTCCAGGGCAACAGCAGGAGTTCAGACAGAGTTCAAACAATCCCTGCCTAAGTAGCCAAGGAATTGATTGTAGGTGCCAGACTGTCTGGCTTGACGAACAGCAACGAACGATGCTTGCAACGACCACCTGTTCGTTTAGAATGGTGCCTCATGCACAGCTTGTTCGCAAACAGCAGATTGGGCTGTTCGTGGCTTTTTTTTCGTATTGCTGTTCGTGCCCATCTCTAAACATGAGTCTGTCTTGTGTTTAATTCTACAGTCATAGGGCAGCTGTATAGTTACGGTATGAAAAATTTTAGCATTTATAATACATGGAAATTCAATTCTTGATAAAAATCAATATGATTTGAAATTTAATATGGAGAATCTCCTTAGTGAGGAGTAGAAACTATCAAAATGTCTTACCATTTTTTAAGATTATGTTCTGGTTTTGTCAACTGAAGAGGTAGACTGTTTCATAGCTCTCTGTGACCTCTTTGCTCGGCACTTTGCAGATAAAATCTCTTGCATCCATTCTGACTTGGGCTGTACATTAGCAGTGACAGGGTCAGATGGAGCCAGGGTGCTGGTTTGTCTAGTTGCTTGGGATACAATCAAGGCACTAGTGCTGGCTTTTAAAGCACTATATGGTTTGGGAGCAACATAACTGAAGGGTTTCCTACTCCCCTATGAACCTACCCGCTCACTGCAGTCATCTTTGGAGCCTCTGCTTTGGATGCCCTTACTTTTTTAAGATTAGGCTGGTGGCAAGGCAAAGTGGGGAGGGCCTTCTCAATAGTGGCACCAAAATTCTAGAACACTCTCCCCAATGGGAGTCACCTGTCCCTTCAGTTGCCATCTTCTGTTGCCTAACCCCTTCTGTTGCCGTCTTTTTGTTTCACTTGGCATTCCCTCAATGATCTCTCCTCCTTCCCCAGTGTTTTAAATGTTGTTTTTATTCTTTGTATTCATTTTAAGCCCTGGTTTTAAATTGTTTTAATGATGTATTTGTGTACTGATTGTAATACTTCCTAAGATGAGATTTTAGTTAGCTGCCTTGGTGGCACTGTGAGGGTAGTAAGATAGGGTAAATGTATTGTAAAAATAAAATAAAATATAAAGTAAACAGATTTATGAGATTGGTTTTGCACAAAGTTGACTGCATATGAAATTTCAGAGAAGAGTAGATCAACAAGTATGATGATTAAATAATCCTTTACTCCGCTGATTTGATTTTCGTTAAATGTGAGCAAGATTGGATTCAGTAGTTGAAACTATGGTTTGCAAGACTTTGATTAACAAAATTAAGTTTAGAATTTATAACAGCAGACCAAGTTTTAATCAAAGATATACTATATAGCATTGGGCTTTGCAAATGACGCTGAGTTTTGAAAGAGAGTGATTATCAAAATTTATGTATTTATTTACTTCATTTATACTCTGCCTTTCTCCCCAATGGAGACCCAAAGCGGCTTACATTTTCTCCTCCATTTTATCCGCACAACAATCCTGTGAGATAGGTTAGGCTGAGTGTGTCAGACTGGTCCAATATCACCCAGCAAGCTTCCCTGGCAAGATCTCCCAGATCTTGGTCACTCAGCAGCACTCTAACCATTAAACTACACGGCAGTTTTACAGGTCTGTTGTTTTGACAATTTCTGAATAGCAATTTCACAGGTTTTTCTTTTGATTCTCCTTATTTTTCTCACCAGCAGGGCATAGACTTTGCACTGTTTTAAAACTATTCCCTCTTTCTCTGCCTCTTCCAAGACAAATTGATTGCAATAAAGAGGGAGAAAGTTAAAACGTGTTCATAAAAAGACATAGGATAATGGTCTGTGAAGATTATGAAACAGCAACCTTTGTATTTCACTTTTAACAGCCTCACAAGTATATTATACAAGCCCAAGTGTTGCATAACAGCTGGCCACTTACTGAAAGCCAAATGACGTTTGTTCAGACATTGAGAGAATTAGAAAAAAATGAAATTAAAGGTAAGTAAGTCATCTTGTGTTACATGTTTAAAGTTATCAAAAATGTTTTAATGCAAATACACAATGCAATCCTATGCAGGTTTACTCAGAAGTAAGACCCACCTTGTTCAATGTTTTCCTCCAAGGTACCTATGTATAGGATTGTAGCTTCAGAAATTTCCATTGTCAGAACTGCAGTGACATTATGCAAATTACTAATGTAATGATGGAGAAGGTGTTTCATTGAAATGCCACTAATTCTATGGATTCAAATTCATAAAAAGTTAATTGTGGTTAAGTCCCACTGAAATTGTGGTACTTAGGTTTTCTTCAACTACTGTGCTACTGATTTCTATGGGACTCAGGTATAACTTTCTCTGAATTGGAACCTGTGGGCTGATTTCTAATATACACAAACTCTGCTTATTTTCCTATCGCCCTCTGTCTGCTGTAGTCCTTTACACTATCTAGAAAGATGTTTCCAAAAGTCAGGTGATCCTTGCAATAAGGAATGCAGTGGGCTCTTCTTGCATAGGTTTACAAAAGAGATATTAGGATACACACCAATGGGTTGGGTCTAGTGATCCATCAGCAGAAAGCACTGATGGCTGTGGATCTTTCCAGCTTTCCCCTCCCCAGCAATTCTGATTCCTCAGATTGCAAGACCTATGTAGAGTAATACCTATTTTAGCCAATGGGTTATGATGAAAAGGGAGAGAGAGGTAAAATTATACTTTCTGCCTAATCCTGCTCTGCTGATGGGAAGAAGGAGAGATTTTGGCCCCTTGCCAATCCTCACTACATCCTACTGAACCATATGACTACTACTTCAATCCTGTCCCACAGCCACAGATATCAAATGGCTGCTGCAGGGAAAGAAAATTAGGAAAGATTTACAATTCTTGCACATAGGTCTGTGATTCTGTGTGCTAACAAATTGTTGGATCCAACCCAATTGTTGGATCCAATATATGTAGATATTTTCTGCATGCAGTTTAACTTATTATCTCTACTGAACGTATACAAATATACAAAAATGAAGAAGATAATGAAGCTGTTTTCCATGTAAATTAAACTCAATGAATCATGCTGTGGCTAGAATTTTAGTATGTGGCTGCTGGGTTGTTTGTGGTTGTTTTTGTTTTCAGTGATATTCTCTCTCTTTTGGTGCCTATTTTGTGTGAGTTTGTTTTATGAATTTGAAAGCCACATTGAATGAAATACCTTGGCAGACAGACAGCATAGAACATTTTAAAAATGAATAATGAAGCAGACAAATTACAAGTTAACCATAATCATTGCATGTAAACAAGATTTTAAGTGGTAATATTAATAGCAAAAATATGAAAGTTGGACTGCAAAATATTATTAAAATAGTAAAACTGTAAATGTGAATAAATACAAGCTTACATTTTGACATTATTTACATTTCTGATTCATAGAATTATGATACAAATGCTTTCTTGGGATTTGTTCAGATTTCTCATTTGGCAAGTAGGAAAATGTTCAATGTAGGCAAATTATTTTTAACACTTTTTAACCATCTTTTATAATTATTCAAATAGGTCTGTATGCGAATGGAAATTATGATATGTCCATCTATGTAGTTACTTGAAAGTATCCAAAGAATGCAACAGTGGGTCAGATTTGCACCAGGGAGTAAGGTTACACATCCATTCACTAGGAAATCTGTTTTGCTGAGGCATTTATAATAGAATGCAGAGCTTCAGTCTACAGAAAGTGAACATGGTATATTTGGTACACATGGATAGGGTTATTACTTCCCCACCTCCACCCCCACAACACTACTGTGAAGTGCATTAGGACTGAGGGAGAATGGCTGTTCCTAGAGCATCCAATGAGCTTCTTTGACCGAGCTGAGATTCATACCTAGAGATTCATATGTTACAGTTTACAAAGGTTGGGTGTCTGGCTTCCCCACTCAGTTTTTAAGTCAAGCATGAGGTGTAGGTTCCCCTCAGTTCTTATGTGCGTGGTGTCTAGTTCAGATAAGGATCACGGCATTTTTTAAAATAAAATTTTAATTTAAAATTTTATTTAAGGACCAGGTCAAGTGGTGAGAAGGGGATAAAGCCACTTCTTCTCACATGCTGTGGCCCTAGGCCAAATTAGACACCACACACAGAAACTGAGGGGAAACCATAATTCATGTCTAAGAAAACAGAGAGGGGAACCCAAATGCAACCTGTTGTCATCACCACCACATCCCCTGAGTTAGATTTCCAAGTGGTGGGTATCAAAACAAATGCATGCTGGGGAGGGGGGAGAAACCCTTGCACCCCAGGATAGTACACTGCCACCAATTTCCTCTGACTAAGCCTGAGAAAATAAAGTATCCAGTTGTACCAGGGATTAACCTTACTTTGTAGCCTTGCTACTTGCCTGCTAAGTTCTAACAAAACGAACAGCAGCCAGGCTAACAGACCAAGCTGCTAGATTCAGATTGAAGCCCCAAGCCCAACAACACCACACAATATTAAGGAGTAATATATTTATTAAGAATTGTGCATAAAGACTATATAGATACAAGACAGGATGAGTAAAACCAGGGCTTTTTTTTCAGCAGGAACACAGTGGAACAGAGTTCCGGAACCTCTTGAAAATGGTCAAATGGCTGGTGGCCCCGCCCCCTGATCTCCAGACAGAGGGGAGTTGAGATTGCCCTCCACGCCGCTGAGCAGCGCAGAGAGCAATCTAAACTCCCCACTGTCTGGAGATCAGGGGGCGGGGCCACCAGCCATGTGACCATTTTCTCCGAGGGCAACCCACTGAGTTCCACCACCTCTTTTCCCAGAAAAAAAGCCCTGAGTAAAACAATAACGACTTCTTAACTAAAAATCCTAACATACCTGGCAAGATCCTCTTCCCACTAAATAAGATGCTTCCATGCTCAGTTTCAGAACATAACCGCAAAGGGCCAGCAAGCTGTCTGACTGTTGGTCAAACAACAAAGTACTATACTGAAAACTCCATTTTTATCCCATATTAGCCAGGTTTATGAGCAGATGCTAGGAATCAACTAGGGTCTTGCTAGGACACATGACTGTGGCTCTCTGCAGCTGAGTCATACACACACATCAGAGAAATTATCCCCAACCTGAGTTTTGATAACAATGAGATGAAATTCAAAGGATGACCCTCTCTCTGGCCACTTGGCCTTGGTGCGTCTGTGATCTCATTTGCAATTGCTGTCTGAAAAATGTGTCAACCTTATCTATCTGCTTCTCACTAAGTTTCTCCAAGTCACCCAGAATTTTCTTTGGGGCTGAGCCAGGCTTACCTCAGCATATGTTTGACTAAGAAGCAGGCCCGGTTCTTAATGAAAGGGGGTTTATTTTAAAATCCTTTTGTTTCAACTTAGAACCCCCCTTCAGCCAACTTCACACATAATCAAGACACCAAAGGCAGTGATTTTCAAAGAAATATGGGTTTATTATTTATTTAATAAGCCCATGGCACATCTACCATTTTAGGCAGATATGTGTAAGGACCAGTAAAACTGGAGGGCCTTATATACCTTTCAGTACTGATTACCTACAGAATAAGTGCTATTTGTTTACAAAATAAAAGATCAACAGTTAGGATAAAACCCTGTCAGAATGACACACACACACACTGTCAGAATGATGCAGAATGACACATTTTTCAGAGAACAAGACTTCTGACAAGCTTGAGTGACAAATGAATTATACAAATATTTGAGAAGCTGGAGCCATATATCTGATATTCTCTTGGGGAAGAATGCTTTCAGAGTTGAAGTCTTAATTATCTAATTAGAATAACCAAAAAAAAGAAAGATGTTTATACTTTTCTCAGTGACCCTCCTCACCTACCAAAGACCTATCTGACAAGCAGAATATCTCAGAGGAAGGAATTTGACACTGGAGCAAGGCCTATCTTACATGTTTACATGCCTTGTGTGCTGTCAGCTTTGAATGTATGCTCAGAACAGGATTTTATGAAATGGGGCCTAAAAATTCTTTTAACAACACATGTTAAGGCCATAAGGTAAATCAGCCTTTAATCATAGTTATTCATACTTCACCTATAAATCAAACTTTTCCGACAGTAAACCAAAAACACAAATGAACTACAGTTTTAATATTGGATTCTGATACTGGGTTATGGTAAATAACACAGAGTCACTGCAGAGGTAAAGGCCTTTTTCTGTTAATAAAGCCTAATAAAGAGGGTGGATGAGTTGGCTTAGACCTGAAAACATACACCAAGTTCCTTTCACTTACACTTGTTTCAGAACATAATTTGGAAGATGATTCCTATAGTAGTTCCCTCAGAAGTGGCCTGAGACAACTTAATATTTGTTGTTAAGGCACATTACCCATCTATGTAAAGTCAATGTATATTGTTATATGGATATATACTTAGAGTAATAGGATTTAGGTTGTATAAATATTATGATGGGATACAATGCCTTGCATTTCCTGCTGCCTATTTTTATTAGGCTCTCTTCCAGTCAATTAGCTAGCTACACATAATTGTTTATATGTTTGTGCTTAGGAAGATTTCTATACTCATCCAGTAGCAACATGCCTAATTATGTTCCCTGGCTAGGGATATATTTACACAATCTCAGTTCTCTTAATAAAAAATATTGCACCTTTTAAATTTAAAATCATCTGGGTAACTTAAATTTCAAGTTTCAGAGTATGTATTACAAATTATGCATACTTAAAAATGGTATTTATGTTTTATAACGTTTACTAACATTTTCTGCAGTTTAGAGTTGTAAGAAAGAAACCATTTAAAATACAGTTCAAATGTTTACAAACAAAACTTGCTATATACAAGCACATAAACCTTTTCTTAAAGAAATTCTTCTGAAGTATTCATAGTTAAAGCACTAACACAGTTTGAGTCGGAAGACTAATTATTCAGAAAGAGGCTGTCAGAAGGAGTCCAACATGCCAAAAATGGCAAATTTCTGCTATAAACCATCAGTTCTCATCTCAAGACTGTTGTAGCTTAAGACAACACTGCCATCTACAGTACATTTTAAGTACCTATATTAATTAGGATATTGGTGGTGGTGGATAGTGCCATCAAGTGCAACTGACTAATGGCAATCCCATAGGATTTTCAAGGCAAGAGACAAACAGAGAAGGTTTGCCATTGCCCGCCTCTGTAGCATCCCTGGACTTTCTTGATGGTCTCCCATTCAAGTAATAACCAGGGTCACCCAGCTAGGACATTAACACATTTTTAAAACACTTTTTAAAAATCTGCTATTGTGATTGTTAGATGAAGCGGGACAACTTAAGAATTTTGAAACCAATTTCCTGGAAGTAAGGCATTGTAACTGTAAAATTAGTTCAGCTGGGCCAGTAAAAGAGGGCTAATGATGGGTTGCGCAACTGTTGTGCCTGTATAGCATTGTGACTTCTTGCTCTAGTAAAATTGGCTTATTTAGATTATTATGCAAGTAAATAAAGTGGTTCATTGAAACTATACCAGAGACAGCTACAATACCTAGATAGTAGGCTGGATCCAAAGAACCATGAGTTCGTAGAATGGATCATTGCAGCCTGCCCCTTCCTGCTGCAGCTATCTGTGCCCCCCACCCTGAGCCCTTATAAGGATTGAGGAACCCTTGGAAATGGTATGGGATGCTGCACGGCGGTCTGCAGGTGGGAAAGGAAATCATAAAAAATCCTTTCCATTTTATGCAACTGAAAGTAGCTTTCCACTTTTGGAATGGGAGTTGCAACACAGCATTATATGAAACTGCTATCCAGCATAGGATGTGGCTAGTAAAAGTGGGAGCAAGGACACCATAGAATTTCTCTTCTCAGAAACTTAAAGCTTCATACTCTCTTTTTCATGAGCACTATAAACTACCAGACAATTTTTACAGGGTACATAGAAGCAGCTTATCAGATCCTGGAAGCAGGTTCTGAAGATGCTCCTGTGGTTGTATGGTTGAGCTGTTTCCAGGGGGATCTTTGCAAGGAGAAAACAGCTGATCATTGGAAGGCCAGTCCTGTAGAATTCTGTCCCTGTGTCCTATAAGGAGGAAGGCAAGGGAGTTGAGGGAAGGTGGAAAAAATGAGTGCAGTGTACAGTAGAAAATAAAGAAATCTTCCATTTATTCTCTACCTGCAGCTAACTGGATGGACCATTGTGTGGAGAAGGACGGGGGTGGGGGTTAACTCCTCCTCCTTTAAGTTGTCCCCAAACCTTCATTCAGGGTTCACTGGATGGGGGCAGGGGGAAAAGGGGAGACTTACAATATTGTTTTTAGAAATGTACCGGTTGAGTAGGCAATACAGGAGTACAAGAGCAAGCCCATAAATTGGCAATGCTAATCCCAAAGAAACACCTGCAGCCTAGAACAATGCCTTTTCTCAAAACATTGTAGCAACTCCTTCACAACAGATAAAACTCATGTCAGTAATACCTTTAGGTGGATGTGACTCAAGATGCATTGCAAATTCCTTGCTAGTGGTTAATTCCTCACTGGTGTCCACTGTGTTCCATAAATAATCATACCACAGGCCTAAAGGGGACTTACTTTTTATCACAAACTGGCTCACATCTACTATGCATACTATTATGCATAGTGAACTGCAGTGTGCATTTTTTCTCATCATAAAAACTACTGTGAACTAGGAGGTGTGCACAGGAAAAAATTCAGTTGATTCAATTCGGTAATACTGAACTGGAAAAAAATTCAGAATTTGTAGATTACTAAATTCATTCTCCACTTCAGTTTGGTAATATGGAGAAGATTCTCGGCCATTGTTTCCTATTGGAAACTAAATTCGGAAAATTCTCATGGCCTGTGGGTGTCAATTTTTAATAAATTTCACCAAATTTGCAAGGGACCTACTCCTAACTGTCCTCTAACGACCCCCCCCCAAGTTTCATGGATGCCAGGTGGCCATTTTATGGACCCCCCCAAAATGTCCCCAGCCACCTCCAATCCCCATTATTCTCTATGGGGAAAACTATGGGAGTTATCCAGGAGGCTGGGGGTGGCATTTTACAAACAAAATCCTACTGCTAACTGTCCTCTAACAACCCCCCCCCCCCAAGTTTCATGAAGATTGGGCTATAGGGAGCCCTTTATGGCCCCTCCAAAGAAGGTGCCCCCAGCCACCTTCAATCTCCATTATTTCATATGGGGAAAACCTACAACTAGCCTATCTAGTTCACACTGTACAACTCTCTCAGGATACCCCGAAAAGTACACCCAAACACCACTAGGTTAAGTTAACAAACTGAACCAAGTACCCGAACAACCCCCCCCCCAAGAAGAACAACCAACAACAATTGAACATCTGACCAAAGCAAACTTGGATGCCAACAGGAAAAAAATACCTAGCACAAAACACCAACCAAACTCCTCTAAAGAAAGGTCAGCAACAGAGAACCCCCCCCCCCCAGAAGAACAAGTGACTTGAATAAAATGTACAGGAACTATAAAACTCCAAACAAATTACCCACAACAGGATGAAACACCCCCCCCCCCCCGCAGAAGAACAAGCAGCAAAATGAACAGTAAATATATCCAACTTCAAAAGCCATGAATCAAAGCCCCCTAATACAAAAGCCCAACCGAACCCCCCCCCCACACACACACACAGAAAAAAACTGTTTTTAAAATGCAAAATAATTAAAAAACCTTTTTCCTTCTCTACCACCCCTATCCCTCCCAGACAACTGGCCAACCCCCTCCACCCGAATTGCAAAAAAACAGTGAGTCTATGACTCTCAAACTAAGCAGCAGCTAGGAATCCACTCCACTCACTGGGCAGCAGGATCTAGTCAGAGGCCAAAGCAGGCCAAAAGAGAGATCCAACAGTCAGCAGCAACAAACAGGCAGACTCTCAGTCTTCAGGCCAGAGTAAACTGGAGGCTGACTGAGGCAAACCTCCTAATATAGCTCCTTGATGTAATTTTAAAAAGGCACTTTCTGTCAGGTTATGGAAAACAGGATACGTAGTAGCTGACTTCCCCCCTTGCAGCAAGAAATCCAAGCTCTCTTAAGTCAAGGTTGTTTATTGGAAAATCAAGACTAAAGCGTATATATGTCCCTAGATTTTACAGAAGCAATATAAGCGACTGGCTGTACATAGATCTCTTGCTGAGAATGATGTAGGGAAGGCTTGCTACAAAGTTCCAGTCCTTCCCTGGGAGCCCCCTGTCCGCAGGACCCAGCTGGGCATAGTCAGTCAGTGGGAGAATAGGAGAGAACTGTCCCAAGGCCGCTGTGGTGAGCCATTCGAGATAAGCACGCTGTCTTCCCAGGAGAGGACTGGCCTGTGTGAAAAACTACACACACACATACACTGAATAATTACAGCAAAACAAGAAAGATGGAAGGACTGTGGATGACAGACCTGACACTTTCCTTCTTGAGAATTCAATTGGCCAGAGAGCTGCTGCAATGATTGGCCACTCACAGTCCCCCTTCCCTTCCCCTTTCTGCCTCTGCCTCACTCCCCCTCCCTTCTCCCCCTTCCCATCTGTTAAAAAAGGAGCTTCCCAAATTTTACTTAATTTTACTGAATAAATTAGGTCAACTGTTTGTTCGGTAATGCATATTTAAGTTTAGTAATATCGAATTTTACCAAGTAAGATACAATTGCGTATTTTTGACAAATTTCAAACCCAAATTGCACATCCCTACTGTGAACCATAAAAGGTACAGCAAAGTCTACCTAAATAACACAAGACAAAGCCATTCCTACAAACTTGGACAGAAATAAAAATTAAATCAATATATCTGTCACATTTTTAACCCAACTCCTCCAAGTAGATCACAGTATAATACGGTTCTCATTATACCCTCTCAACAACTTGTGAGGTAAGTTAGACTGAGAGCCTAACTATATGTTACATGATTGTTGTGCCTTCTCCCTGTGCATCATGTCTCCAATCTGAATTGGACTCTCTTGCACCTGGGAATTGAGTTCCAAATGGGGAACTTGCAGCACATATCTGTTACAACATCTTCCTGGTACATCTGGACTAGAGATGGGCACGAACCAAAATACAAACCAAAATTAAGCATGAACCAGGCCGGTTTGTGGTTCGCAAACCACTGTTCATCAGATCCCATTTCTGATGAACCACCATGAACTTTTAGGCTGGTTCGTTTGGTTCATTTTTTGGTTCGTCACTGCAGACAGCCTGGTGCCAATTGATCAGTTTCCTAGGCAACAGGGGATGGACTTCCTGAAGACCTTCTGCTGGCCCAGAAGTGACCTTCTGCTGACCCATAAGTGATGATTTTCTGACCTTGATGTGATGTTTTCACGAACCAAACAAACCGGTTCACAAATCAGGGGCAGGTTTGTGAAAGTTCATGGTTCATGAAATTTGACGAACCACGAACCATATGGTTTGGGTTTTTTTCGGTTCGTGCCCATCTCTAATCTGGACACAGGACAGGGACTGTATAGTTGAGCCCTGAAGGTTAGTGAATACGACAAGATCACCCATTAAACTTAGTGACTGAGCAGGTATTTAAGCCCATGTCTCACTAGTTAAAAAGTCTAGCACTCTACACCAACTGAGGCACCTGCTCCTCCCTTCCCTTAATGGAAGAACATTCTTTGTAGGGTCTGTTTTCTGGAGAAGAGTCACAGTTACAGTTATGCAGAAATACATTTATTAGAGACTCAATGTCTCTTTTTTGGGTTTTTTTAAAAAGCATCTCTAGGAGGAGGAAATATCAAAGCAGAGAAGCAGTTGGGAAGAAGATGCTTCATCCTTTCCCATCCGCAGTTTCTCCACTTCAGATTACCCTCTTTAATAATGATACATTTTTGATCTAGTCAGTTTTTAGAAAAAAAATAAATATTTCATTAAAATACTTTAACATTTGTAAGTATCTCTGTTGGTACATTTGATCACCAAAGATACAAAGCCAGAAACCAAATGATGGAATCTGAAATTTCATAAAATTTTATTGTCTCGCATCACTAATTTTTTAAAAATGTTTGTGTTACCTAATTTGGTGCCTTAGAGAAGTTTTCTTCTTTTAGCAGTTGCATCTGATCTGCAAGTTCAATTATTAATATGTCATATATCTTTATCTCCCATACATCCAAGTTTTGAGTAATATTTGACCTTGTTTTGTACTTCATCCTCTGCATATACCTTTAGTTGCCACTGCTGATTCCCATGATGGTTCTAGCATATGTAAGGACTTCTACCCTCAGGTTCAGATTCATGGGACAATTACAGAGTTTGCAAGGGAGGTCCAGCTCCTTAATAGATATATTGCTTGTGTGTAAAGGGTTTGTGGCTGATATTTCCAGTTTATTTGTTTTTTTTTAACTGATCATATGCACTGGCACGTAATTCCCAAGCACTGAGATCTGCAAATACGAGGGAGGTCCAGCAACGACACGCCACATCAGCAGCAAAGCATCGAGAAAAAGGTAAGGGAGCCAATTGAATTAGGCACCTTGCCCAACCTTCTCTGCCCCTTAAGGAGGCCAAGAAACAGTTGACTTCCCCCTTCCCCCACATTGCTCAAGAGTCTTAAATCACCATCCATTCTTCAGTCAACACAGTAGCTGTCATACACCCTTTTTCAATAGATACTCTCTTACTGTAAGAGAGTACAAAAGCAAATGGGAAGAGCTAGCCACTGGAGCATCTTTAGGATTGTTTGCAAAGGGAGCCTTAGTAATGAAGTATTACAGTACCAGCAACAAAAAGCTAAGGAAAAAGGTAAGAGTGCCATACTAGCTTGTCAATTATTTATGAGTTGAGCGCATTTGTAGCCCTATCTTAGTTAGAACAGAATTTAAAAGCAATAAAATCACAATATATGATAAAAAGTCTGAAAACAGCATTGTCCTTAAAAACATAGAGTTCAGCAACAGGGCAGAGGAATCCAGGACACTACAATCTATTTGAAATGGTAGAAATGTAATAAATAGGTTCCGACCTCCATACTGTAAACAAGAATTTCATATGTTTAATGTAAATGTTTAGTTTTTGAATGAAAAAGCCTTAAACCAAAAGAAGTTGTGAAAATAAGCATGCTAGAGGTGTTCAGTGGGGTAGCTATGATAGTCTGTTGTTTCAAAACAAAACAAAACAATTCCTGTGGCACCTTAAAGAAAAACAACATAGAGGTGTCTCATGTTTATGGAGATAGCTCTTCTTTTGTCATAGAGAATGTAGATCTTGGGGCAGGAGGTGGTTGTTCTGAGAAAGAGGGAAAGTTGCCCTTTAAAAGAGACTACTCATTCTTTGCATGATGAACCAATATCCTCTCACACAAAGGATACTCATTCAAGGCTGAGTGGCTCTTAATGGTGATTGATTTGGTAGTTCATAATGTAGAGAGATGAATTTATGATAGGTATCTGTCACATAGTGACTTGCCTGCAAAGACTTTCCTGCAAAGACTGGACATCTCGAGCTACATTGAATGATTTGTAAATAGCTTCAGGGAGGAAGCAGTGCTTGTTTCACACATGGACACAAACAACACTGGGAAATGAAATAATGAAAGAAAAATGTACATTGCTAGTAGAATATTGATGTCCAAGTCCTCCAAGGTAGCATTTTCAGACTTTCTGTCTGCCCATATGCAGGGTGAGCTAGACAAATTATACTGAGGAATCTCAGTGTATGAATGAGATGGTGATGTTAGGGCATTAGAGAACATTTTGGTACAAACCAACCAAGTATAAAAAGGATGGGCTCCTCTTTAACCAAAATGTTACTGAACTGTTGGTGCTTAATGTCAGAAAAGTTGCAAATCAACTTTCAAACTAACTTCTAGGGGGAGAGCCAGCAGAAGTTGGGGAAATACCTGGTTTGAGACAATTGTACAGCAACAACCATGTAACATACAGACAGTGCTCCAGTGAATATGGGAGCACCACTTTTATGCCAAATAACAGAAGTGTGCTTTTAACCTAATTTCCATTGATTTCTTGAGTAATGTAATGTCCCCACAAGTTCTTCAGATGGACCCCAACAAAAGTAAAAAACTGATAGAGTGGCAAGCTCTAACTCCTGAACCGTGGAAAGATTGACAGTTGTTTTTGGAGCTGGTGAACTACTGCTACCTTTTCATTTTTTATTTATTTTATTTACTTATCCAACTTATATAATGTGCAAAGATGTTCTTTCAGCTATTCAATGACTACCTCTTGTCATAGATATGGCTAGGAACATGGGGGAACAGATGCTGGTTTTAACCAAAAAGATTGTGCAGGATGTTTCTGCAGGACAAAAACAGCTGGTATAGCCTCTCAGCTAAATATGCCAAACACTCAAATAGAATAGCCTTGAAGAGGGGCAATAAATAAAGGAGTAATACTATAGCATGACCTTCTGTAGATTAGAAACAGTCTAACCCATATCACAAGATAATGTGATGTGGCCTGAGTGTGAGAAGTACCTGAGAATGATAAGAATGTCCAGACTTCAGAGAAGTGAAGATATAGTTGAAAGATGGAGTGTATTAGTTGAGGGCCAACACAGATATTAATACTAATCACTGTTTTTAAACATATTTTATTACAATAAAAGTAGCAAGACTGAACTAACAGTTTTTATATAGTTTAAGAAGACGCTCAAGTATATGTGGTGATTGAAGATATAAGATAGTCAACCAAGAATGTGCACCCTTAGCAAGGGGACAGCTAGCTATTGTTGGAAGATGATTTTAAAAACCTATAAATATGGGCGTCTGAATTGTTTAGTAGCTTTTTCTTAGAAGGAGCTCCTTGCTAGTGACCTGCATATTTTGGAGTAAGATATTTCAATGGACTCATGTAATTGCTTTCCTTTAATGATCTATGTAGAAGTAATTGATGGTATAACTTTTGAGATAGTTGGTGTTAAATATGCAAATAGTTAAGTTATAATAAACAATAAAATAAGGACAAAGATTCTCTAACAGTAGTACTTGTGTACTATACCCATAATGAACTAACAATGTTATTGAGGTATACCTCTTGCCAGGAATTAAATGATATGATATAGGAAAGCTAACTAGACACCTAGAGTTTCTTAAGTGTGTGCCTATATCTGAATCAGGCCTGACCTGCATCATCCAGAGTATCCTATGCAGGTGCTTTGGACTTTGAACCAAGTCACCATCTGGTAGCCCTAAAAGTGCTATTTTGCTCCTGTGATCCAACAATCATTGTGAAAACCCAAGGGATGACAACTCTCTTTTCCTAACCAGACAAGTCCTGGCATGTACTCACCATGATGGGAAACCAGTAGTCCCAAAAGCATTTCAGTTTAGCATTTGAGCAAATACCATTGTTCTGGTCATCCAGATAAGTACACATTTATGAGCACAAGCAAAATTTGGGGTCAGAATCAGGAGAGAGGATAGTAAAGGATCTCAAATTAAATAATGGTTCACCCTAAAAATATATGTAGAACAGCTGGAAAGTATACCTTCTCAGGTGGTCCTAGGAGTGGAGCAGTCCTGACTGATGGGGATATAGCTCCTCCTCTCCGAAGGCAGGGTCAGTCAGCTGATTTTGATCCCGGAAGGGAGTGGCTTGTCCCTGGAATCACCAGTCTTTCTGGCCCTGCCATCCAAGCAGGATGTCTTCAGCAACGCTCTGCAGAGCGCAGCGATCCTGGTGAAGAAGAAACTGCCACAGATGAGCTGGGCATGGTGGCGCACGCCTGTAATTCCAGTACTCAGGGAGGCCGAGGCCTCAGGCAGTGCGGAGCTTGCAGGAGAAAGGAAAGGCCGTACTGCCTACGGCACCCCCGTTTCGCTCAGAGTGATGGCGAGCATTAGAGCCAATGGCCCTAGGTTGCTCCTAGGTTCCACAGCCACAACCACAAAACTCCACCGAGGTTCCCCACCTTTGGGTTGGGAGGAACCTCCCCCTCAGATGGCCAGAGGGTGCGGTGTTTGAGTCCGTGGTAGCCTGTTGTAGAGACCAATATTATTGGGAACTCCCTCAGACTTGGAAGGAGCAGCCTCCAGCAGCAGCAGAGAACCTGCTCCAACCCCAGCAGCCCTGACTGAACCACAGTAAGACAGATCTTGTGGGTAACAAGGGCAGCAGAAGGAAGGAAGGAGGATAAAAGAGTAGCAGAAGCCTCAGAGCAAGCTCGCCCTAAGTAAAAGGGAGCCCTCCTTTGTTTCTCTTTCCTTTCAGCCAGGACTTGTGAGGTGCACTTTCACTTTCATGTCTCCTTTTGGTGGGAAAGTTTCTGTTGGCAGAATGTCAGCAAAGGCAGGCTTGGCCACCTCACAGGCCTCAAAGAGCATAAGCCTGCAGCCTAGACTTTCCAAACTCCCAGGCCTCAGCCCCTTCTAGGCCTCTCAACAGACCAGTGAAAGAGAAATGCCCAGGGGCCTGGATGGCAGAATTCAGCAAAGGCAGGCCTAGCCATCTCCCAGGCCTCTAAAAGTGCAGGCCTGCAGCTTAGATTTAGGGCCATTAAGAGCACATCATATCTCAGTTAAGACTTCAACCGGAGAACCCTGAGCTATCAGTTTTCTCTCTCAGCCAAGAAGAAAGGGGAGTTGTTAAAAGAAGGGAAAATTCCCTAGCAGGGCTTCCTCAGGAACTATCTTAGAAGGCTCCCTAAGGTGATGAGGATCCTGGAGTCTTCTCCCTTAAGGACTAAGGGGTTGGAGAGAATCCTCCCTAGAATCAGGAATAATCCCATCAGGTATTCCCTTCCAGTAGTCTCTCATACTTGTAGAAGTCTAAGAGGGAAACTTTGGCAAAACTAACTACTCTTATTTCCTCCCCCCCCCCCCCCCCGCAAGTCTTATACATTAGTTCCAGGGGTTACTGAGAGGATCAAGCTGCCATTGGTGGATTATCTGGTAACCAGCTTGCCGTCTAATCCTGTGCTACCCGTTGACAAGGACGGACTACCTAGGATTCCAGCATCAAGTGGTTTGAACTGGCTATGCACAGAAAATTGGAAGTTTCCGCTATATCCTTCAGAGCATTGGTGACAGCTCCACTCCTTCCTAGAGTCACATTCTCTCGGGTCTCAGACCTGGCTGCAGTGAGTAGTAAATTCCTGCCAAAGAGCAAAACTAAGAAAATAGCCTCAGCAATATGCTATGCTGTGGTCAACAAGGAGCATGGTTTTCAGGCAACCAGTCACAACGCTTAGCTTAGAAATTGGAACGTGGACCATTTGCCCCCAAGCCAAAGTAACTGCGGTTCCTTTCAAAATATCAACCTGTCTGGAGAAACTCTAAATAAAGGAAAGCAGACCAGACATTGAGAGGAGGGTAGTACCTTCTCCCTCAACAAATCTGAGCAGAATACTAAAGGGCCAAAGAAGGGAACTCAATGTGTCTACACCAAGGCAACAGGCATGATGGTGTTTGGGGAATGCTTACAATGTTTGGCAAACCCTTGGCAGCTAATAATAAGAAACAGGCGGGTGTTGGATACTGTGATCAGTGGAATTCAATTCTGTGCCACCTGGTCCCTTTTCCCCTAGATCCAAAGGAATTTGGTCAAATAAAATAGATGCCTAGGAACAAGAAGGTCGGAATGGAAAGGCTAAAATTTGTCACGACTGCCATTCAGAAGTGAGATTGTCTGGCTTCCATCGATCTCTCAGAGGCTCTTTCAACATTGGGCTCTTTCCTTTGAGCTGAAAACGCCACCTATGGTGTTCATCAGAATCCTAGTATTACTGATAGCATGGCTAGACCACGGAGAGTGGCTCCTTTCCCATATCCAAACGACATCTTGATTTGTGCACTTCAGAAATGCCTGTTGCCATACCATGGGGCGTTAGATCACAAGAGGTCCAAGATAGTTGAATTGCCAGAGATCCTCAAACAGGAAAACAACCAGTGGCTATATCTCATTCAGTCCCACAAGGGTGTCCCACTCAAGGAACCAGAGAGAACAGTGATGACCATGGACATGTCTTTGGGGATGGGGATCCCACACTCAAGGAAGAATGGCATAGGGCATCTGGCTGAAGGACAAGTGATCAACAGGGTAAACCTTTTGGAACTCAGAGCCATCAGACACGGTATGGTGGAATGTCAGAATCTTCCCACAGGTCACTATATGTTTATACAGAGGACAACTCTGAGATGGACTGGCTAAGCCAGAGAGTGATGAACCAAGCAGAATGGATGCTATCCAGTGAGATTCCCCAACTGGTCTACCAGTTTTCAACAAGGTGCAAGGAGAAGAAACCCTCAAACCATAGGGATAGATGATGTGAGCAGCAAGCTGCCTTCACATGTCCTGTATGTCTTCCATAGTACAGCTATTGCACAGAGCTGTTCTGAAGATCACACAGTAAAGTGCAGAAGTGATGCTAATAGCAACCTTCAGGTCCAGAAAGACATGGTCAAAACCTGAAGAATCTTTCAAGCATGGATCCCTGGCACCTCCACTGCAGGAGGGCCCATTGATGCAGGGATCAGTACGACACCCCTGACCAGCTCTGACAAGCCTCACAGTGTGGAGGTCGAACACAAACAGCTAATAGGATTGGACTAAACAGAAGGCATGATTAGTACTATGCTAACCTCCAGGAAGAGTTCCACAGAGTCTATAAAAATTCCTGCCAAGTTCCCAGAAGAGTCCATGGATAGAGTCATGTAATCTTTGGGGGCTAATTAGGGAGTTACTATCCTTTCTTCAAGAGGGCTTGAAGAAAAGTCTTAATACCAACACCCTTAGACAACAAGTAGTGACCATCCCAACAATTAGGGGGTTCTAGGAAGGGACGTTCCCTTATATATCACCTTCATGGCAATGGATTCTAAAAGAGGACCTCATTGTAGAATCTTCCAAGTATGTATTGAAAGCACAATTTCAACAGGAAAGAAGAGACTTTAAGAATGAATAGAGCATGGTTTCCAGTCCTGAAAAACACCAGGCTAACAAAACACTCTATACCCGACAATAGCCCTGCAGAGAAGATTAGCACATCAAGCACCAATCCATATGCAAAAGAACCTCCTCAGGATACAGTGAAGCCTCCCTCCCTCAGCATTCCACACCCTGGGAAACTCTTACAGGATGACTCAGCCCAACCCCACCCCTCCTGAGTAGATATAAATGACCTGCCAACATCTTTTCCACACTGTGACACTGAGAGATCTCTGTCTTTTGGTGCTACACCTCTGAAGATGCCAGCCACAGCTGCTGGCGAAACGTCAGGAACTACAATGCCAAGACCACGGCTATACAGCCCGGAAAATCCACAACAACCATCGCTCTCCGGCTGTGAAAGCCTTCGACAATAGAATAAAAATAATACCTCTCTGTGTTTTCCTTGGTGACATCTGTCTATAACAACCCTACTAAACTAATTCAACACCACTGTAAAAAGAGATTTTTCTACTTATTTTGGCAATGATGACAAGAATGAAAACTCAAAGCTTGTTCAGTTAAGATTGGTTTGCAAGTTCATATAATTCCCTGTTTTTGTTTTGTGGCTGTATTATCTACCCATGTTTCAATGCACACAGCCTCTTCCAATATACGTGGAAGAGGATTTCAAAGGGACATGCTTAAATCCATCATACTGAAATAACTAGAACTTTCCTGGCTTATGCCTGGCTTGTGTCCTTTGGTTGGAGAGTATCTGCAAGTCTAACTACACAGTGGTCACAGAACATATTGCTCAAAGAATAAAAGTAGGACATTACACATTTACACAATAACACATATCAGACCCTTTTAATTCAGTGGGTGGGGTGGCAAGATAAGTGCACATAATTTTGTGCTAAAATGTGGTCTTTGCATTCTAGTGCACAGTGTTTCTATTGTTCCATGTGCAACCAGTTCTCATTCATCTCTAGTTCTCTGTCAGTATCTCTGTCATTATGTTTGGTCATAAGTGCTTTGGGTGACACATATTTACCAACGTGTCAGCAGCACTGTATCAGAAACGTTCTCATACTTCAAAAGACAATGTTATGCTGATATCGTAATAGATATGCTAGTATCGTTGTTTGGATAAGAGTGCCAGTCTTATTTGTAGTACTGTCCTTACATTTATCAGTTCTACTATTTAATAGTTTTTATCTGTGATTATATATTTGTGAAATGATAGGCCTTTTCAATGAATTTCTTCACTGTTCTATTAAAAATATATTTGTGTTCTGAGTATTTCCATTTGTTAATTGTGTTCTTATTGTCATTTAAATACAATTTTATATGTGCAGCGCATGCTGTTGAAAAACATGAGGAAAGTATATCCGTCCTAAACCCAGATGTTCATAGCAACACAGAAGGGCAAAAATCTGCAGGATCTTCAAAAACAACTCGAAAAACAAAAGACAAAGCAACTGACAAGGCAGAAAAAACTGCTAAAGAAAAACCACCATCTGCCTCTTCTAGACCAGAAGCACAAGTAAGAATAAATGGATGAGGTTGTGCTTACAGTGAGTTTTCGAGCAATAATGACATTCCATCAATGTTCTGTGTAGCATTTCTTATTTTTCCACTTGATGCAGTTGATAAAAAAAAATCAGTATTTTCTATCTGTAGGTCATTCTTACTTTCAAATTAATTTAATGAAACAACTGTCTTGTGTGTATGGTTTCCCTCCTTACTTTGATAGGTATTTTGAAATACACTATAATGTACTATTGCTGTAGAACGGCTTCACATGCCGTAATGCTTATTGGATGAATGAATGTTTATTGGATGAATCAAATGTTAATACCACATCACTAAAATCACAGTAATGAAAATCAGTAGGTCTCACAATTTGTTCTTTGTTGTTTTCTCCCCTGTAATTTTATTTTATTTATTTATTTATCTATTTATTTATTTATTTATAGTCTGCCTTTCTCACTGAGACTCAAGGTGGATTATAGTGTAAGAGTAGTACAATCAGTATCAAAGACAGTTCCATACAGTGTCAGGACATTTACATACAATGTCAAGGACATTTCCATAGATGCCATAGGATAAATAAATACAGTTTACAAAGACATAGTATTAGCAGGGATCCAATACAGAGTTGAAGAACGGCTGAAACAAAACATAATCAATTCTAAGACTGACATTGGACAACATGAAGCACAGGTAGTATATAGGAGTACAAATTTAAAGCAACAATATGCAAGGCAACATAGTGGTGAAGTCCAAGTAGATATTTGATGTAGAAAATCCACATTTTTTTCTCTTTCTCTAACTTCTTTTAAACGTTTAGATCATTCCCGGTATATCTCACCCAATGTTCATCATTGTTCTTCTACGCAGTCCCACATAGGGGACTGCATATGTGCAGGCCTGCTGCCCAGAGAAGTTCTTCAACACTTCTTTAAAGCTCTGTTAGGGATTGCTTCGCCCAAGCCACATAAAGACCCATTCTCCCACCTAAAAGGGCATGTGACTAGCCAGGAGAAGCAGCCTCCTTCCCTCAGTTCTAGCCACCATGAGGAGAAGAACTTCACTTATGAGTTCCTTTCACTTTCTTCTGATTGTTTTTTTCTGGCTTCTGATTGATCTTGGACTAGATTTGACTTTCTTATTTGGACTCTGATTCTGGTTCATGTTCGATCCGGGCTTATCTGACTACAATCTGAGGTAATTTCCCCTCAGTATGGCCCACCAAGTTCTCTTCAAAAACTGCTCTAAGTGCAGTACTAGAAGGACCCACACTGATTAGCATGAGCTCTGTCTTATGTGTTTGGCTGAAGGCCATAATGGTATGGCCTATAAGATATGTGAACAGTTCACCCCAAAGAGAATGAATTCTGAAAGTTAATTCAGAACTATTTGAAAGGTCAAGGTGACTTCCCAGAAGTTGAACAAATCTTTAGGATTAATTCTAAATACGCAACTCAGCCAAAGGTGCAAAGAGATATACTAATCACCTTTTCACACAAGAAAACAAAGGATACCATTCTTTTACAACACAGGAAGGAACCGCTGAAAGTAGAAGGAAAAGAAATACAAATATTCGAAGACCTACCACCAAACACAATAAAGAAATGAAAAAAAATGGGAGCCAGACGAGAGTTCTGCAGCAGAATGAAATAAGATATTGCTGGAAAATCCCTTGCAGATTAAAAATATTCATGAGTCAAGGTAAGAAAACAGTAATATCAGTTACAGAAGTGGAGGAACTTCTACAAGATTTAGAAGAATTGAGCTTGGAAGATGTCAATCCTTCAACTAGTGAGAAAGAAGGAGCAATATGAAGCAAAAGCAGAAAGAAAAAAGGAAGAAAAATGAATGGATGTAAGATAATCTCAACAAATGTGAATGGACTAAATTCTCTCTCTAAAAGATCAAGAAACTTCAATCAACTGAGGAAATTAAAAGCAGACATTGTATGTATTCAGGAAACCCATATTTTAAAAGACCAAGAACTCTTACTAAACTGCAAAAACAGACAAGGTTTATACATTGTTATTGCAAGTGAAGAAAAAAGGTGTGGCAATATACATTATTTATTTATTTTTATTTTTATTTGAATTTCTATTCCACCCTCCGCACGAAGGGCGCAGGGCTCAGGGCATCAATAACCAGAGCTTGGAGATCCTTCAAGAATTAAAAGGTTCTTTTTGTATCCCTTTTTTTACTTTGTCAAAATAAATAAAATATTTTAAAAAAAGAATTAAAAGATGAGGAGGCAAGATACCTGATTTTAAAAATAAGACTTTCTGATGGACAAGTATGGACATTGATGTCAATATATACACCAAATAAAGGTCAAAAGAAGTTTTATGAGAGATATTTCCAGGTATTATTAGATTTTCAAGAGGGAGAGTTTCTGATATTTGGAGATAGGAATGGTGTCCAGGATCTGAAAATAGAGACATCTATAAGATTAGGAGGGAATCTCCCAAAGTGTGTACCTAATTATATGTCTACTTTGGAACTGGAAGATGTTTGGAGAGGGTTGCATGCAAAAGAAAGAGACTGTACATTCTTCACAGACAGACATAAAATATATTCCAGAATAGATATGTGTTGGATATCCAAAAGCTTATTGACAAAAGTGGACAAAGCAGAAATTCTCTCAAGGACTCTAGCAGACCATAACCTGACAAAGGTAACTTGTCAAAGTGGAGGCAAGAAAGAAAGAAGACGGAGATTAAATGACTATTGCTACAGGAGAATGTATTACAAAAATGTTGGAAAGAATTCATTATTTCAGGATGAATACTACAATTTATGTTAACCCAATAACAATTTGGGAACCTAATAAAGCCTATGTAAGAGGGACCTTGTTAGCAATAGCATCCAAAAAGAAAAAAGAAAAGTTGGGAGTTATGGATAATCTAATCCAAAAATGAAGAAACTGGAACAAGAACACAAAATAACAAGGGATAAAGATAAATGGAAAGAAATCATGCAGCCAAAGAACCAATTGGATTTATTGGAGGTAGAAGAAACTCAGAAAAAATTGAAATATTTAAAACAAAGACATTTCACTGCAAACAAACCAGGAAGATATTTGGCATACTGTTTGAGAAAAGAGAGAGAGAAAAGAAGGATACCAGGATTTAGGAATGGCCATCAAGTAATCCACAAAGAGCAAGAAATGAAAGACCAAATTAGAACTTTCTTTTCCAACCTCTACAAAGAAAGAGCCATAAAAGAAGATGGAGAAATATCTGTAAGAGTGAATGAAAGTAAAGCAAGTTAAATCAAAGCAGTTTGCCCTTCTTTACACCAGCAGCCCAGCTTGCAAGCTCTCTCTCTCTCCCTCTCTCTCTCTCTCACTCACTCACTCACTCACTCACTCACTCACTCAAGAGCCACGACTGAAAGTAAAGCACTGTGACACTGAGAGATCTCTGTCTTTTGGTGCTACACCTCTGAAGATGCCAGCCACAGTTCCTGGCGAAACGTCAGGAACTACAACACCAAGACCACGGCTATACAGCCCGGAAAATCCACAACAACCATCATTCTCCAGCTGTGAAAGCCTTCGACAATACATCGAAAGTAAAGCAAGTTAAATCAAAGCAGTTTGCCCTTCTTTACACCAGCAGCCCGGCTTGCAAGCGCTCTCTCTCTCTCTCTCTCTCTCTCTCTCTCTCTCTCTCTCTCTCTCTCTCTCTCTCTCTCTCTCTCTCTCTCCTCACTCACTCACTCACTCAAGAGCCATGGCCCATGACTGAAAGTAGAGCAAGTTAAATCAGGGCAGCTTACTTTTCTTTAGAAAGCCAGCCCCAGCAGCCCGGCTGCTGCCTCCACTTCCTGCTGCTAAAGAGACGGGCAGCAGGACGGGCAGCAGGAATCATCTAGCTTCTATAGAGCTCCACTAGGGGTCGTTCTTCCTAGGTCACATAGGAAAAGCTCTTTTCCCGCCTAAATGGCCTTGTGACCCAGGAGGAGTGGCCCCCATTCCCTCAGTTCTCTCTTAGCCGCCACGAAGAGAGGATTGGTGCTTCTGAGCTCTTTTTCTTCGTGTCACCATCCTTTTTGTCTTCAGTGGTGTGGAGAAACGCCATTCTGTTTGTGGAGTTAACTTTCTATGGGCTGCAGAGGGGAGGGACCAGTTCTGGAGTAGAATGTGATTGGAGGGAGAGCGAGTCAGTTGGTGGAGGGGAGTTGGAAGTTGACAGATGGTGGCTGAAGAGTTGAGGGAGAGGTGGCTCTGAGGGGAGATGTAGATCTAATGTAACCCCAGGTATCAAAGGATTGGGCCTGCCCTACAAACATCTAATTAGGGCATGAGGGAGATAGGGTAGGGGTTTCTGTTTCTGTTTTATTAATCCCTCTGTTCACTGTATATTTGCCTGTGTATAGTTAGAAGTTAAATAAATGATTTTTGGAATTTGTGAAGGAAGAAAGATCTTCTGTTCCACATAGTCCCCCAACTGCTTGGGCCCACTAGCAGAGGAGGGAGGTTAGGAGGCTGTCCCGCCTAACCAGGACCCCATACAGGGACAGTGGTGGCAGCAACTACCTGGAGATAGGAAAAGGAGACAGCCCCTTCGAGTGCCTGGCCAGAGGTGAAAAGGGAGGGGTAGACAGAGCAAGGTCTACCAGTGGTACAAAAGGCCCCGTTTCACCACAAGTGGTATTTGACCTTGGATTGGTTTTTTGACCTTCCTCTTTCCTGACGTTCTTGGTATTGGTAATTGTTTCTTCACGTGTTGACTATCGAACTGTTTTCCCTGACTACTCTTTCTGGACTTGCGTTGTTCTAATTTGGCATTTTTGGCTTTATCGTGCTTGAGCTGGCCAGTTTGGATCACTTCGGTGGCCTTGTGGTCAAATATGTCGCAGTTTGTGTTGTTTAAGAAATGTTCCCAATGTGGCATGAAAATGACCCATTCTGACCAGCATGAGGTGTGCCTATTGTGCCTGGGCGAGGGGCATAAAGTTGACTCTTGTACTATCTGTCAGCAGTTTACCCCTAAGGTTCAGAATGAACAGGCTCAAAGACTAAAAGCCGCCCTTTGGGAAAAGGTGTTTTCAGGCTCTGACTCCGTGGCATCAAAGCAGTCTGCCTCTAAGGAGCCTCAGCAATCGCTGGATCCAAAGCCCACTAAATCCTCGGGCATGCCGGATCGGACATCAAGGGCCAGGTCTGTGGCCTCTGTGCAGTCTGCTCAGAGGTTGGACCTAACAGCTGGGAAGGCTCCAATTCCATCCCTTCCCTCGGAACAGAGACCGAGAGCTGGATCCGTATTGTCCTCACACTTGGGCCCGAAGTCGGATCCGATGGTTGGAAAATCCTCAACTCCACGCACTTCTTTGGACTGAGGCTGAGTTCAGAATCGCCAGCTAAGAAAGCAAAGAAATCTAAGCATTTGTCTCGATCAACTTCTAAATCCAGTCGAAGTCAAGAGAAAAGGTACCAGCGCAAGAGTGAGGAACTGTTCCCTGTTCCAAAGACCCCTTCTCCACACCGCCAATCCTCAGATCACTCCGTATCTGATGGCGAATTGTTAGAATTGGAATCTGCTCCTACTAATACAAACCAGGTGGTTTGGACAACAGAGCATGGGTTCGAGCCCACACCCGATTTGACTTGACAGGAGAAGACAAGGTGTCCCAAGGGGACAAGCATTTTTCTCTACGACGCTCCCCGACTCCGAGTGCACATAGTGATTATGGTTCCGAATCTCACCTTGCATCTGGTTCGAGGGAATCGCCTCAACACCAACACCACATGGCTTTCTGTATCCCCCCTCCATACCACTGCTGCTGGCAGGGTGGCCCACAGGGCTTCAAGTCTTCGGATCCGCAGAATCATCATCCAACAAAGCTTGGCTCCCACCACCTTCACCAGTGTGGGAGCAACATGATTCTGATGAGGAAGATTTCCACCACCCTTCACAGGGTGTCGGTTCTGATACGTCTGAACTGTCTCCAGATGAGAATGTTGGCCCTTCTTCTACCTCTCCTTATGAAGATTTGAGGCTCTGTGTGGAGCAGATGTCCAGAATGGTACAGGCCCTGGAATTAGATGTTTCTTCTGTCATGCCTAAGTCAGGGGGGAAACTCCTGGGTAGACCTTATAGTGATGCCCCAGCAGTGGTGGGCTTCCCAATTGTTGAAGGCTTGGATGAAGCAATCTTGAAGGTCTGGGAGAAACCAGCAGAATTGCCACCCACTTCTAAGAAAGTAGAAGCAATGTACAAGGTCAAACATGATACCTGGCCATCGCTTTTAAAGTACCCTGTCCCCTTCCTCCCTAATGACAGAGGAATTCCTGAAGCAACATTCTGGTACTCATACCACTCCTGCCGATAAGGAGGGTAGGAAACTGGATGGTTATGGCAGGCGCCAGTATTCTGTTGTGGTGCTTACCCTTAGAATTGGCAATCATCAGGTCATTATGGGAGGATATCAGCTATACCTGTGGGAGAAGCTGTCGGAGTGCATTACAGGACTTCCTGAGGAAATGAAAGCAATGTTTACTGCAGACAGAAGCCATTTGAGTGGCGAAGCAACAAATGAATTCTGGCAAACATAGTGCTGAAACATCTGCTAAGGGAATGGCAAGTGCCATCCTGTTAAGGCGTCATGCTTGGCTTCGTTCAACTGCTCTACCACCAGAAACCAGAACCAAGATAGAGGAAATGCCCTTTGAGGGCTCTACCCTGTTTGCTGCCGCAACTGATGACACGTTATATCAAAAGCGTGAAAATTGTCAAACTGCGAAATCTCTGGGTATTCTCCCAACGGAACAATGTTCGTACAAGCCGAGGTACTTCCCCAGACATCAGTATGGCTACCAACATTATGACTGGCCTTTTCGACCTTACCACCAGCAGTCCTACCATCCCTATCATCAAGCAGCAGCCCAAGAGAAGGTCTTATAAGCAGAAGTCCTCCCAACCTGCATCTCAGCGTAGCAAAGACACTCCAGGCCCTGCTAAACAATTCTGACTGGTGGAGGCCATGCCTGACCCAAGCCCATGCTATACAGAGAGACTCTCAGCATACTATTCCCAGTGGGAGATGATTACATCCAACTCCTGGGTTCTGACTATTGTCAGGGAGGGCTATGGGTTAGAATTTGTGGCCAAACCGGAGTGTATTTGGGTTTCAGCAGCCACTACTAATACAATGCCTGAGCTTGAGATGGAAATCCTATCTTTGCTTAATAAAGGGGCAATTCAGGAAGTGTTCAATATACATGAGTTTCGTGGTTTCTTTTGAAACATTTTCTTGGTACCCAAGAAGGATGGTGGTTTTAGACCCATCTTGGACCTGAGAGGCTTAAATTTTTTCCTCAGAAATTCTAAGTTTAAGATGGTTACCCTCTCAGATGTTTTATCCTTCCTCTCTAAAGGGGACTGGTTTGCTGTGTTAGACTTAATGCATATTTTCACATGGGGATCAAGGAGGATTGCAGGAAATACCTCTGTTTTAAGTACCATGATAAGATATACCAGTATACGGTGTTGCCCTTTGGTTTGGCAACTGCTCCCCGGGTGTTCACCAAGTGCATGGCACCAGTGGTTGCCTACCTGAGGACCCAGCATTGTTCTATTTTCCCGTACTTAGATGACTGGTTGTTGTCTGCCACTTCTGAAGAAAAACTGAGGACAGATATCAGTTTGGTAATAGCTGTCTGCTCACACCTAGGGTTGGTTATTAATACTACAAAGTCCCGGCTAACCCCTTGTAGGAGGATCACCTATATTGCTGTGGACCTGGATTCAGAGTTGGGTAGAGCGATGCTGCCTCTTGATAGAATTTTAAAGATTCGTTCACTGGTGTCCCTTTTTGCCAGGAATAGATTCCAGGCTGCAGATACTATCCAGAAACTACTGGGACACAAGGCTGCTACCATGGCGGTGGTGCCTTTTGCTCATCTAAATATGAAGGACCTACAAAATTGGTTTGTGAGATGGTTTAACCCAATGTCTCACTCCCCGAATCAAAGGTTCTCAGTTCCCAGGCAGGTAGTTCAGTCTCTACAGTGGTGGACCTTTGAGTCCAACTTATTGAAGGGCATGCCTTTTGGACCTCAACTTTGGGAGGTGATTGTCACAACCGATGCTTCCAAACTGGGTTGGAGGGCCCATTGTGGTGATCTGTTCATTCAGAGTAAATGGTCTCGGGCAGAACAATTGCTACATATTAACATTCTTGAAATTAGAGCTATTAGATTTGCTCTTGTTTCCTTTGCAGCCTTTCTTCAAAACAGAAGCGTCCAGATTCATATGGACAATACCACTGCTCAATACTATGTAAACAAGCAGGGTGGAACTGCGTCCTTGACCCTGTTCAAAGAAGCGGCTGCCATTTGGCAATGAGCAATTGCAAATGGGGTCTCCCTGCAGGCTATTCACATAGCCAGGACAGACAATTCCAAGGCTGATGTTCTCAATAGAATGCTGGTCACCAATCACGAATGGTCATTGAACATGTCGTACCTCGAACCTCTGTTCCAGAAGTGGGGTTTTCCAGAAGTAGATTTATTTGCCACAGCAGACAACGCAAAAGCCACAATCTTTTGATCGTCTTCGTCCTTCTGTGCAGCCCCACATTGGGACTGCGCAGGCGCAGGCCAGCCGCGGAAAAGATTTTTCTAGCTTTTAGAGATGTGAAGGGGACGTTCGGATCCACCGCGCATGCGCGCCGGTGTTCCCGCCAATTTTGAATGCATATATATCCGAACGTCCCCGGCATTCCCTCAGTTCCTTTTTCGCCGCCGTCGAAAAGGTTCTTATTGTCTAGCGTTCGTTGTCTCTCAGCGTCTCTTCGGAGTTCTTTGGTCGTTTTCTTCTGCTATTCGGTGTTTTCCTGTGTCCATCGGCGGGAGATACCGTTCAAAATGTCTCAGACGTCCTTATTTAAAAAGTGTCTGAAATGCGGAACGAAAATGACACACTCGGATGGCCATGAGCTCTGTCTCATCTGCCTGGGCGAGGGGCACGTCGTGGAGCGTTGTGCGGTGTGCATGTCTTTCACCCCGAAAGCGAGGAGCGATCGGAAGGCCAGGCTCCGTGCCTTCTTGTGGGATGCCAACCTTCTCCCCCCCAAGCCATCGGGCTCTTCGGGAGATAGGCCCCGCTCCGCCGCTCCGTCACCGGCGCCGTCTCGTAAGTCGGCAGAGCCGCTTCCATCGGAACCGACGGGGCAACCCGTTCCGGAGGCCCGATCTGACTCCGGTTCCGTGGATCGTCCTTCGAGTCGGAAGGCCAAGAAGCGTCCGTCATCCAAATCGAAGCCCTCGTCCAAAACTTCGGCCACAGAGGCTTCTTCGGAGCCCCCGCCTAAAAAGGCCAAGGCCAAGTCAAAGGCCAAGGGCCGTGCTCCATCCCCGGCTCCAACTGTGCTTCCCGGTACTCCGCCCAGACCGGTCCTGATAGCTGACGATGTGGTGAGTCTCCACACCCCGTCACCTCCTTGCACGCCTCCTCCGTCGGTTCCGGAGGAATTCCTGCCGTTCCCGCCTTTTTCGGAACCATATCAGCCATTCGAGCGTTCCCTGCCGTCTGCCCCGGCGCCTTCGGAATCCTCCGTTCCGATGCCGTCCGCCTCGTCGGTTCCGGCAACATTTCGCTGGCCTGCCCCGGTACCCGCTCCTCTACCTCCTTGCCAGTCTGTCCCAGGAGTAGGGAATATGGCCTCCTGGCAGGATTTTGTGGCCTGGTTCCAGCAGTCCGTGCCCTTCCTGCAGCATCCTTCGGTTCCGCAGCCTTCCGTTCTGGCTCAGCCGATTGTGCACCCTGCGCCTGCTCCTCCTGCGGCTAGCGTGCTGGTCCATTCCTCGGTTCCTGCGCCTCATCCTTCAGCCCCAGTTGATCGCCGGACTTCGGTTCCGACGCAAACGCCGGCAGAATTTTCAGATTCCGAGGATGAGGAGGGCCTGGCTTCCCCGTCAGAATACTCTTCGGATGTGGCTTCTGACCCTTCCCCGGATGACACCGTAGGTGGGTCCCGTTCGTCGTCCCCGAATGACGACTACAGGCTGTTCTCCGAGCAAATGATGCGGATGGCCGCCGCGCTGGAGATAGACGTCTCCTCCACGACCTCCAAGCCCAAGAGTAAGCTGCTGGAGGCACTGTATTCCGGGTCCCCCGCGTCGGTGGCGTTTCCCCCTGTGGAGGATTTCGTTGACAGCGCTCTCGCGCTCTGGCAAACACCGGCGTCCGTGTCCGCGACGGCAAAGAAGGTAGAGAGGTACTACCGTTTAAAACAGGATGCTTGCCCGTACCTCTTCAGTCATCCGAAACCCTCGTCCATCGTGGCTGAGGAAGGTCAGGCGCGCTCGATTGCGACTTCGGTGGTCCTGCGTCGACACGCCTGGCTCCGGTCCACTGCCCTGCCGCCAGAGAAGAAGGCGAAAGTGGAGGATTTCCCATTCGAGGGGCCCCAGCTCTTCTCGGAGAAGACGGATGAGTCCCTCTCCCTGATGAAAAAGAATCAGCAGACGGCCAAGTCCCTCGGAGTCGCCCCCTCGGCTCAGTCGTCGGGTCCGAGGTATCGTTATGGTCGGTTCCGGTCCTACCAGACCCCTTACCAGCCTTACCAGCAGCGTCAAGGGCGCTTCTTTTCGGGCCAGTCCTACGGTCACCGATCCTATTCAGCCCAGCAGCGTCACTCTTCCAGGCGCTCCGGCCGGTCCAAGGGCAGGCAACAGCCCTCTTCACCCAAGCCTTCGACCTCGGTGCAGAAGCCCTCGGTCTTCTGACTAAGCCTGAACGCTCCCCTGTTGGCCTCTGGGGACACTCCCTCTACTGCCCGGTTCTTGGACAGGCTTCAGCCTTTTTTGCCCTGTTGGCAACTTGTTACATCTGACACTTGGGTCCTGTCTATTGTGGCCCATGGTTACAAATTGTTATTTGTTGATGCACCTCCCCTTTCTCTCCCTCCCCGTTGTTCTCCATGTTGTGATATTGTGTTACACAATAATGTTATAGAGTTGGTGAACAAAGGTGCTGTCCGACTGGTCAATGTCGCTACTTCCCCTTGGGGATTTTACTCGAGGTATTTCCTGGTGGATAAGAAGGATGGAGGTTCCCGGCCCATTTTGGACCTTAGGGGCCTCAACAGTTATTTGAGGGTTGAGAAATTTCAGATGTTGACCCTGGCACGGGTTATAGAGCTCCTGGAGGTTGGCGTTTGGTTAGCTATTCTAGACTTGAAAGACGCCTACTTCCACATCTCCATTTTCGAGGGCCACAGGAAGTACCTGCGGTTTGTCTATGGGGATTCTGTGTATGAATATACGGTGTTGCCCTTTGGGCTGGCCTCTGCACCCAGGGTCTTCACGAAGTGCATGGCCACCGTGGTGGCATACCTACGGTCCAGGGGATGCTTTATCTACCCATACCTGGATGACTGGCTCCTGGTGGGGCCCTCAGCTGACTCTCTCCAGGCCCATATTGCCCTCACTTTGTCTGTACTGGCTAGGTTGGGCTTGGTGGTTAATGGGGATAAGTCCGTCCTTACTCCAGGCACAGCCATTAGGTTTATTGGGGTTCATCTCGACTCTCCCCGGGGCAGAGCCTTCCTGCCCCCCGATCGCCTGACCAGGCTTTCCTCCTTAGCCCGTCATTTCCTGCATAACCGTTTCCAGACTGCCCTTTTGATCCAAACGTTGTTGGGCCTTATGGCCTCCTCCACAGGGGTAGTTTTTTTTCGCACGCCTGCATATGAGGCCTCTGCAAAACTGGTTCGTCCGGAGGTACAACCCCCTCACTATGGGCCAGCATCAGAAATTCTCCATCCCCAGGGTGGTGCAGCGCTCCCTGGCCTGGTGGACTGTCCCTGAGAACCTGTCCGAAGGTTGTCCCTTTGGCCCTTTCCTGGCAGAGGTCACTGTCTTTACTGACGCCTCCAACTTGGGATGGGGAGGGCGCTGTGGGCAGCTCTCAGCCCAAGGTGTCTGGTCCCCAACTGAGGCATCCATGCACATAAACCTTTTGGAGCTTAGAGCGATCCGTTACTCCCTTGCTTGTTTTGCAGATATCATTCGGAACAGGAGGGTTCAGGTCCTGTCGGACAATACCACAGCCTGCTATTACCTCAACAAGCAGGGAGGAACGGTCTCGCTCAAGCTCTGCAGGGAAGCAACGACTCTCTGGACGTGGGCCATGGTCAACAACGTCCTTCCCAGGGCCGTTCACATTGCCGGGGAGCTCAACACCACAGCAGACACACTGAGCAGGGTGTTTCTACCTCAGCACGAGTGGTCCCTCAACAGGGTTTACCTCCACCAGGTCTTCCGATCATGGGGCACACCACTCATCGACCTCTTCGCCACGGCCCACAACAAGCAGGCCCCGCTGTTCTGCTCCCGGGCCGGAGTTGGCCGTCACTCCCTAGGGGATGCTTTTCAGATACCCTGGTCCCCGGGGCTCTTTTATGCCTTCCCGCCCTTTCCACTCCTGCACAAGGTCCTCTCCAGGATAAGGGCCTTCAACACCCACTGTATCCTGATTGCCCCACGGTGGCCCCGCCAAGATTGGTTCCCGCTCTTACTCTCCCTTTCACGGGGACGGTGCCTAGCACTTCTGCCGGCCCCGGACCTATTGACCAGGGACGGGGTCAGACACCACAATGTGGCAGTTCTGAGCCTGGCTGCCTGGCTCCTGTGCGCTCCGGAGTAGGCCTCTCCTCGGAGGTTCTTAAAGTCATTCTAAATGCCCGGAAGCCATCCACCAGGCTATCCTACCAGAGGAAGTGGTCACGTTTTTCCCAATGGCTGGCCTCAAAAGGGGTCTCTCCCTTTGATTGCCCTTTGCCTGTGATTCTCGACTACCTCCTATATTTGTGCTCACAGGGTCTTGCCTTCTCCAGCATTAAGGTCCACATGGCTGCGATCTCTGCTTTTCATGAGCAGATTGATGGAAAGACCGTTTTCACTCACTGGCTTTCCAAGCAGTTCCTAAAGGGCCTGTTTAAGACCTTCCCTCCTAGGGCCCCGCCGATTCCTCAGTGGAGTCTGTCCCTGGTACTCTCCCAACTGATGCTCCGGCCCTTCGAGCCCCTATCCACCTGTCCCCTGCCCTTGCTCACACAAAAGGTGGCCTTTCTGGTGGCGGTCACGTCCTCTAGGCGTGTTGGGGAGTTGTCTGCTCTGAGGTGTGACCCTCCCTTCCTGCAGTTTTTCCCTGGTACGGTCATGCTCCACACTAGCATGGAATTTCTGCCCAAAGTGGTCTCCAAATTTCACCTACAGCAAAAGGTGGTCCTCCCTTCCTTTTTTCCATCACCCTCATCCCCAGGGGAACGAGCACTACACACATTGGATGTAAAGCGTGCTTTATTGTTTTATTTACATCGCATCAAATGCTTCAGGAAGTCTCCTGCCCTGTTTTTATGTTACTCTGGCCCTCGCAAGGGCTCACCTGCTTCTGCCCAGTCCATCTCTCGCTGGATTGTGTCTACAATTAAACTTTGCTATCAGCATGCTGGAGTCCAGTGTCCCTTGTTGGTTACCGCTCATTCCACTCGAGCGCAAGCTGCTTCTGCTGCCTTCCTGCGAGGAGTGCCGCTCCGGGACGTCTGCCAAGCTGCGACATGGTCCACTGCAGACACTTTCATCAAACACTATTCTGTGGACGTGAATGCACGGCGTGAATCAGCTGTTGGCACGGCTGTCCTGCATTCTTTGTTCCAGTAGACACTCACACCCGCCCCCATTGGTGAGATGCTAATTATTCTCCCAATGTGGGGCTGCACAGAAGGACGAAGACGATAAACAGGGTTTCTCACCTGTAACTGTTGATCGTCGAGTCTCTTCTGTGCAGACACACATTCCCTCCCACCTACCCCGCTGTGAGTGCTTGGTTTCTGAGTTTCTCCGGCGGCTCAGGTGAACTGAGGGAATGCCGGGGACGTTCGGATATATATGCATTCAAAATTGGCGGGAACACCGGCGCGCATGCGCGGTGGATCCGAACGTCCCCTTCACATCTCTAAAAGCTAGAAAAATCTTTTCCGCAGCTGGCCTGCGCCTGCGCAGTCCCAATGTGTGTCTGCACAGAAGAGACTCGACGATCAACAGTTACAGGTGAGAAACCCTGTTTTTCTCTTGCAGGGGCCGACCCCCTCTCCATAGAGGATGCCTTTCAGTTTGTTTGGACGAGCAGACTATATTACATGTTCTCACCAATTCCCCTTGTTGCCAAGGTGCTATGCAAGATTCAACAAGACAATACAAATTGCATACTAGCCGCCCCTTTTTGGCCACAGCAAATTTGGTTGCCAAAGCTTCTAGAGCGGTCCAAACAGACCTTTATGACACTTCCATCAGCCCCAGACATTCTCATGTGGGGGTCTCTGTTTCACCACGATCCCAAGAAAGTACATTTGACTCCTGGCAAATATATCCTCAGTAGCCAGTTTTTCCCATGAAGTACAGACTGCGCCTCTTAATGCTAGGAGGCCTTCCACTAGACGTTCCTATGCCTCTAAGTGGAAGCGTTTTTCTTACTGGACATCTGAAAGGGGTTTCTCACCCGATTCTTGTCCCTTATATGCGGTGTTGGATTACTTGTGTTACTTGAAATCACAAGGGTTGTCAACATCATCCCTTAAGATACTCTTGGCTGCTATTTCTGCTTTTCATAAGCAAGTGGAAAGGAAGATGGTGTTCTCTCATCTAGTCTCCCAAAAGTTTTTGAAGGGGATGATGAACTTATATCCTCCAGCGATTCATCTAGTTCCCCAGTGGTCTCTATCTTTAGTTTTATTGCAACTGGTTACCCCCATTTGAGCCCTTAGCTACGTGTCCCCTTCAGTTGCTTTCATGGAAGGTATGCTTTTTGGTGGCCATAACGTCTGTGAGATGGGTGAGTGAGCTGTCCGTTCTAAGGGTAGACACACCTTTTCTGAAGTTCCATTCTAATAGGGTAGTACTTAGGCCCTGTTTCAGTTTTCTGCCCAAGGTAGTATCTGTCTTCCATTTGGGACAGAACATTAACTTACCAACTTTCTTCCCTAACCCTCAATCTAGTGCAGAATGGGCCCTACATTCTTTGGACCTGAAGAGAGCCCTGTCCTTTTATTTGGATAGGACTAAGGGTTTTAGGGAGGACAAACACTTATCTGTTTCAGGGGTCATAGTAGGGGTAAGAAAGCGTCTGCTCAAACTATTTCCAGATAGATTGTGTCCACTATTCAAGCAGCATATCGTCAGGCCAAGGTGCCTTGTCCCTTGTTGGTCAAGACGCATTCTACTAAGTCTCAGGCCTCATCATCGGCCTTATTGAGGGGGGTCCCTGTTGCTCATATTTGTAAAGCTGCGACTTGGTCTTCCTCTGATACCTTCATCAAACATTACACTGTAGATGTTAACACATCACAGGATGTGGCAGTTGCTAGAGCAGTGTTGCACTCTTTATTTACATTTTTTTTAAAAAGGAGACAGGAGATGTAATGATGAGGTTGTGTTGATGTTTTTCTTTAATTGCACAAAGACTTGACGTGCATACTGATAACACTGCATGGTTTATATCTATGTGCCTATTACAGGGTTGTATGTGTAGATACTTATAGTATTTAATTATCGTATTTTCCTAGTTGTAATTATTGGTACATTGCAGTTGAGTAATAAATCTTCTTTGGAGAGTTTCACCCCACCTCCTTATTGTGTACGTAGCTTGGTACTATCCCCATGTGAGGATGCACAGAAGAATGAAAATGAATACAGAGTTGTACATACCTGTAACTGTTGTTCATTGAGTTCTTCTGTGCAGACACACATTCCTCCCTCCTGCCCAGCTGTGAACTCTCTGATGATACTTAGTTGTAGTTCACGGTGGCTCAGGAGAACTGAGGGAGAGGAGGCTGCTCCTCCTGGGTCACGAGGCCATTTAGGCGGGAAAAGAGCTTTCCTATGTGACCCAGGAAGAGTGGCCCCTAGCGGAGTTCTATAGAAGCTAGAAGATTCCTCCATTGGCAGGCCTGCATGTGCGCAGTCCCCATGGGTGTCTGCACAGAAGAACTCAATGAACAGCAGTTACAGGTATGTACAACTCTGTATAACAAAAGGAACAGGACAGGGGGTGCTCAATTTCACCATTACTGTTCATTATTGCCTTGGAAATTCTGGCGATGAGAATCAGGCAAGACAGTAGAATCGATGGAATAAAGGAGGGGAAAGAAATATATAAATTGAAAAGCAGATGATGTGGTTATATCAGTGACAAATCAAAACAACTCTTTAACTTATATAATGGAACAAATATTAAAATTTGGACAGTATTCTGGATATAAGTTGAACAAAAAGAAAACGAAGATAATGTTACTTTCAACAACGATAGAGGAACAAAAATGAATATACTACCAAAATTGAATTTCCTATTTCAAATGGTCCCAATTCATATAGATCAAAGATTTTTAAAAAGTGGCAGAAAGTAATAAATGACTTCATATGGAAAGGGAAGAAACCAAGGATAAGATTTAAAATACTACAAGATGACAAAAAACGAGGAGGATTGGCAGTACTGAATATTAAACTATCGCCAGGTGGTAGCATTGGTTTGGATAACTGATTGGATTATAAATTCAAGTAGAAGACACATCAGATTGGAGACAACGGATGCTAAAGAGGGCATTCATAATTATTTATGGCTTAAGAAATCACTAAAATCCATTCAAAAGCAGGACAGGGTCCATATACTAAAAGACAGACTATTTAAAATATAGTTTCAATGCAGAAATAGATTGAGCCCACCAATCTCGCCATTGATGTTGCCAATAAACACTTACTGTGACGATGCCACCAGAAATAGAATCGATCAGCTTAGCTATGAATCTATGATACCGCAAAAGAACAGAAAATACTTCCTCTGAAAACATACTGGACAACGGGGAGCCAGAGGCTCGAGGAAGTACACCAAGGGACACCAAAATGTGAACCGTGCGAATTATATTACCAATAATTAGACAAGGGCTACATAAACCATACATATATAAAGTGTTCGCACAAATAAGTTCAAAACCCAGTTTATGTTAGTCAAATTCCGCCCCGTCTACTGGCAGGAAGATGTCCGTAAAGGGGCTGCTGTACGTCAAGATGCTGACGAGTAACGGTAGCAACACCATCGGCAGTCTACAAAGGGAACAAATTAGGCGACGAGCCGTGCCGGCCTCCTTTCTTCACTCGTTTCAGAGTATTCTGTTTCCTCAGGCCATTACATCTATAATTAACTGCACCACAGTAAGCTACAAAATGCCCCAAACAACAATAAATTATACATATACAGAGATTTTTGCAGCCCAAGAAGACTTACTTACAATTACCGCCCTTGAAGTTCAAATAAAGTTGCAAATCTGTAGGGAAGCAATATCCAATACCTGGGAGGGAATGGCACCTCCCTTTCCATAGATTATATATAGTAACCAATAAGAATCATTTACAAATTAAAGGCACCGCTAATAATTAGAGAAAAGCCCTTGACAGATATATTGTTAGGGACTATATATAACATTATCACATTATTACATTAGATATTATAACATGTGATGTACAAAATTATAATATGATTACAAGAAGAACCGTTATATACATAGACCTATGCTTAGAGGAATGTAAATCTGTAAGTACAATAATTACAATAAGCATATAAATATATAAATACGTGAATAAAGACAGCAATTATAAATAATTTATTCAATCTAAAAGTTCAATTTAAAATTTTCCAAATCTCATTCATTTTAGTTTAATCCAAATTAAAACCTATAAATACTGAATATTTCATTCAATTTAAAATCTGTATTCCCTAAAAGCATAATCCTCCCTGTTAGGGGTGTTGTAACGGCTCAGTGTTATTTTGCCCAAAGATGCAAAAAAATCCTATGGATGTAAAAAATCTTATGGAGAGCTGTACTAGAAAAGTTCATAAAAAGGAGCAATAGTCCAGTTCCTCACAGAAGACTGCTGGCTTCCTCACGCAATTTTTGACACCATCCATTTACAAAATGCAACAAATCACAGAGAAGCAGCCTTATGACCCTTAACTCACTTTACTGATAAAATGGTGGGAAAGGAATTCAGAAAGCTGAGGAGGGTGGGAGTGGTTAATTCCACACAGACCAATCAGCTCCTGGGGAAAAGGAGGCGGGGGGAGAGAAGCTGAAGGGGAGTATGCACTGACATTAATCAGGCCAGATGCAACTCGGCAGTGGCTTCAAAATCACACACATACCCTCCCTCTTGCCCCACTGTGAACTTTCTGGCTAGGTCCAGTTTTGAGGTTGCGGTAGCTTAGGCGAACTGAGGGAAGTGGGTCGCTTCTCCAGGCTAGTCACGTGCCCATTTAGGTGGGAAAGTGGGTATCTATATGACTTGGGAGAAATGGCCCCTAATGGAGCTTTAAAGAAGCACTGAAGAATTTCTGGGCGGTAGGCCTGCACATGCGCAGTCCCACATGTGTGCCCGTACAGAAAAAAAAGATGAACAAAAGTTACAGATATATACAACCCTGTTTTGTTTGGTATTATATTTTAACAACTCACGTCCCCCCTTGTTTTTATGACCTGCCCCATCCATGTATTTTTTAGCTGTGTTGATGAACACAGGGCACAAAAAAACCCCACTTTTCCACAAAAGCCTCTTAAGTCTCCCTTTAGTTTCCTGCTGCTACCTGGAACTCAGGTCCCCCGGTTTACTGAGTCTCATACAATACATTGTTAGTATTAACAGGAAAACAAGAAAAAGAACCTCAGCTGTTATAACCTAATGCCTTTAGTAGTTTCCAACATGTCTGTTGGGAAGAGGATGTAAGTGACACAGTTATTTTGCCCCCCCCCCCCACCGGTGCTTCCCATAGGTGCCAACAACTTTCCAGGCACTCACCAAGTATTTTTAGAAAGTGGGCAGGGCCAGTTGGGGCTTTTGCCCAGCAGTGCTTCTAATTAACCATAGTAGATCTGATTGGCTGTGCAGACTTTTTAAAAAAAATGCTTTGGTAGCACCTGCCACCTCAGCACAAGGATCTTCACTACATAACTGAAGATAAACTGCATGTGTGCAAGAAAATACTTTTAAAGAATATGTTCATTTCGAATGCATTCTATTAAATAGAACTGGCTCCTGAAATGTTGAAGAGTTACTATTAGAGTTCTGCATGACATCTCTCCCTGGTATTTTTTAGTTGGCTCTACCTCCTATGATAACCATTTTGTGGTTGTGCCATTCCACCTTGTGTCAGTCAGAATTACAAAGGTGCCCATAAGTTCAGAAAGGTTGGGGACACCTGTCTTAAACTATCAGTTTGAAATTTTGTCAACGTACATCTTTTCAACAGTCCAGTTGCCAGATTTTCAGCTAACAGTTACTGTCTGTGCCAGGCTTGTAAGTAAAAATTCATCTGATAACCTCAGAATAAGGAGACATCTTACAAACTAGATGGAGGGGGGTGCATCTGTAAACTTAAAAGGAGTTGATTCTTTCTGGCTGTAGGTATGCCGCTAATAATGGGGCACAGTGTTAGATGTAGTGCTGTATCAAACATGGACTAGCAACTGGGAGCAAGCTACAGGATCGTATGCTCTATTCTGCCTACTCATCTTCCTTTCTCATATTCATATTCCTCCTAGATTTATAGTTTATTTTATTTAGATATGTATACTCTGCTTCTCTCCCCAATTGGTATCCAAAACAGCTTACAGCATAATTCTTCCCTCTTCCATTTTAACCAGTAATCCTGTGAGATAGGTTGGGCTGAGAGAGAGTAATTGGCCCATGTTCATCTGTCCATGGCCATGGTTCGGCATTATATTGCTACATGTGCCCCAATTCTCCAAGCAGTAAGAATTTATAGGAGCTAGCACTTACCTAGGTTAGTTCCCTTTACAGGAGAAAGCATTGAAGACTTATAGTGGTTTTGTAATATTTTATTTACTTACAAATATACATAGCACAGCTGGAGGCAAAGAGGCACTTCTATGGGACAGCAAATCTCCATATTTATGCCACCAGACACACTTGAGGCAGCTCAAAACAATAAAACAAAACCAAGCCTACAGTAAAAACAATAAAAGCAAATCACAATAGTAAAAGCACAGTAATCTGGTCAATAATAATAATAAAGCATACCAATAAAAAAACTGATAATAGACAGCCAAGCACAGAAGCACATAAAAAGCAGAATAGTCTCCTCAGGCATGCCATTCCGCAAGGTGGGAGCTACCACAGAGAAAGCACGCGTAGATTTAGCCCAACTGTAGGGTGGTATCTGCAGAAGGCCCTGTTCAGATGCACAAAACTTCTGTGGCAGAACATAGGGAGAGAGGTGGTTTCACAGATATAAGAGGCCTAGGCCATGAAGGGCTTTATAATCATGGCCTTGAATTAAGCCCGGTAACTGATGGGTAGCCAATGGAGTGACTGCAGAATGGGAGTGATATGCATGCTCTATCTAGCTCCTGAAAGTAAACAAACTGCAGCATTTTATAGCAGCTGCAAGTTGACTTTGAGGGGAGACCTATGTAGAGTGAATTACAGTAGTCTAGTCTTGATCTTACCGTGGCTTGAATCCAGGTGCCCAGATCAGCCATATCAAGTTAGGGGGCATCTTCCAGAGTAGTCTAGGTTGAGAAAAGGCGTTTTTTGCTGCTGCATTTACTTTCTTCTCTAGCAGCAGTGCTGAACCCAATATAATCCCTAGGCTTTTCACTGAGTCAGCCAGGGTCAACTGAACCCCATCAAAGTTTGGAAGCACAGTGTTCTTAAAGATTTCTGATTTTCCAACCAGCATCACTTCCGTCTTGTCTGGGTTTAATTTCAATTGGTTTGCTTTCAGCCATTTGACAGCAGCTGTCAAGCAGCTACTCAGTACCGCTACTGTATCACCAGGGTTGCAAGATACAGAGCAGCAGAACACTAAAATCTGGCTAGCATTTTCTTTGTACAAGCACTAAAAAAGACAAGTTTGGATAGCAAGTCTAAGAACAATGTATGTTGTCTAATGAATTTTATGGAATGATTTACAAACTGCAGTATATGGCTATACAATACATTCAAGGATATCGCAGTCTGGTATTATCCTTTGGCATTCATAGGCAATAACAGTCTGCTGCAGTGCTTATCAATGATTGCTGTTATCAGTTTGAGAGGTAATGCATCTAAAGCAATATATGCTTTTCCGGTTATATTCTTGAGTTCTTAATTTTTAGCAATCTGATCCAAACAAGCCCAACTGGATCTTGCGTTTTGTCATTGAACAAAATGAAGCAGAATCACTGGATGTAAAAAGAGACACTGAGAGAGCTGATGAGATCAAAGCTATGAAACAAGCATGGGAAGCTGCAGAACCGGGGAGAGCTGTCAAGGTAACCAAGCCATTTCCTATTATACATATATTTAAAATAAAGTTCTGAGGGCTGGTAGGGACAGACTTGTGGAAGAGGCATACAAAAAAATCAACCCCTTAAGGAGGCCTGATTATTAAAAAAAAAACAACAAGTCATCTGGATGTTTTTTACAAATTCGTGTTTAGAATTCACCTCTCCCTATAAATAAAAAAACATAAACTGCTGTTTTTGGCAGATGTACCTTTCATTTCCTCTTCCAAAAAAAGCCATTTGTTTCTGATTTTTTGACAGAGAGAAGGGGCTTCCATGAATTTCAGCTCATATTTCTTATGATAATGTTAAAGCAATAGCCAAATAATTATCTTTTTAAGGACAGTAGTAACTTTAATGAAGATGCAGATTAAGAGAAATAGGGTGTATTTGAGGTTTTTAACACTACCGGCCCTTAGAAAAGAACTGATAGCACTAATGTTGATGGCAGCCAAACTTCTGTTGGCACAAATGTGGAAATCAAATAAAATACCAACAGTAACATAGTGGATGCATAACATTTGGGACATGATAGCCATGGACAAAATATCAGAGCAAATAATAACAAATAACAACTCAGCCTTCCAATCAAGCTTCATGGAAAGGTGGTTCCCATACTTCGACTACATCTCAAACTATGCAACTACAGACACTGCTTTGCCCAAAAAATACTTAAGACTTTGTATTCTGTTAACCTTTGTAATGCATATACTTTCCTTCACAAGACTGTTGTTATTAATTTGTTTTTTATTTTTCTTAAGGTTGATTGTTAAATGTTGAAATTGTTTTCTATGTTAAAAATGAAAAAGTTAAAAATAAAAAGTAAAAAAAAGAGAAACCGGTTCAAAAATGGCCTTTTCCTCCCTCTTCACAACAAGGCTTTCAAATGTGGCAAACAATCTTTCATTGACTCAAGGAAACACTTCACTTTAAGTTTGTCAAAAGGTTATCTGATCATTCTGTTAAGTACCTGTGAAAACCCATCATCAGAGTAGTCAGGCAGTTGGATATTGTAAATAGAAGAGACAGGGTGGAACAGTCACACAGTTACTAAGATAAGGTAGAACTCATGTTTTTGTAATGTGTAATCAGACCCCCTGCAGCAAATAAGTTGCATCAAAACTGAGGAATGCTGCTGAGCTGGATGAAGAGATATTTTAGATAAGTATTAGAAGAGGGGGAAATGATACTAAAATGAGGTGAATAGTTTAATCTTAATACTAGCTTTTCTGTAAGCCTTAATAATCGGCTCTCATTTGCTTTTTGAAATATTTTGGTTCATTGTATTCATTTTTTTTTAGTTTACCAGAAACTGTTTTTGTTGTTCTACTGCTAGCCATTGAACATTGCTTAGCTGCATAATCTGAGGAGGAAATATTGGTTTTTGTTTCTTCTGAGCACTGCGGCTGAATGTTGTGACATGAATCAGTCATCCACATGTGTGCTTTAATTCAGTGACTCATCATTCAGCTGTCAGGAAAGATTTTATCACATACTAGTATAATTAATCTACTCAGCCCAACATCTACAGTTTACGATATGTTATATGTTGCTGTTCGTGTACAACAGTTATAGGCTACATGGATTCTAAATATATTATTAGCTGTGTCATCACACTAAGGAACAGCATGTCTAATTTGGCTATCTTCATGAGAGTTGTAGCCCCTTTTCAACAGCTTATATGCAAATGTTAGCTGTATTGGCATAGAAGACTCTCTGGTGACTAAAACACTATTAGAATGATGCATAAATTGTACTACAGAGTCATTCCTTCTTTCTCATGCTATACCCCTCCGATGCTTCATATTGTGCCAGTGTTAGAGCTCTGTGCCTTGGTTCATGATGTTGCTATCTTACTAGGGATAGGTAGATCTGCTGTTATAGATAGAAGAGTCCCCCAGTCAAAGTGTGAAATGATAAAAACCAGTTAAAGAAACTAATCTTTGACTCAAAATCATACCAGCCATCAGGAAGAAGATAACAAGATGCTATAGAATGACTCATAGGATGGCTCAGACTGCCTGTTCTGTGCAGTTGGCCTTTTTTTCTCCCAGCTCCACATTTGCAGCAAAAATTCTGATTCCCTGTTGGTAGCTTCTGCTGCTTCTTCTGCTTCTGCTTCTGCTTCTTCTTCCTCTTCCTCTTCAGCTCTTACATCATATAGGGTGCTAAGCTTTTTTGCTTCTGCAAGCCTTTCACAAGTAGTCTTGTGAGGCAGTTTGGCAAGGGAGTTATCAGGGAAGTACAATAAAAACTGAACCACTTCTGCAATGGATTGCATCAGCATGGCTGGTGAGAGAGTTGAAGCAGTGGCATGCAAAGTCTGTGGCATGTTCATATTCTTACCTGATGGTAACAGCAATTACACTTGTAGCAAGTGTAAGTTGGTAGCCCTACTGGAGGAGAAGATCAAGGGATTTGAGGCACGCTTTTCCATACTCCATTTTATAAGGGAAGGTGAAGAGTTCATGGACAGAACACATGAAGCACTCTTCAGAGGGCAACAGGAGGAGAAGGGAAAGCTATCTCAGCATATAGAGGAGCATCCAATATAGGAGGCAGGTGCGTGGAAGAATGTAACGCACAAGAGCAGGAAAATCAGGAGATATTCTGAGCCTGTGATGCTAATCAGTTGGTTCCAGGATCTCCCCATAGATATTGATTCTGGACCGCTGGATCAAGGGCTACTCCCCCAACCTCCTTGAAGCTCAAAAGAAATTTCTTGGGCCCCCATGGATGAGAGGATTCGAGCTTCTGTTCCCCAATATAGGAGAAGCGTATACTGGTAATTGGGGATTCCCTACTGAGAGGGGTAGAGGGTAGAATGTGTCGACTGAACTCGAGAAGTATGCTGTCTACCAGGTGCATGCATCCAGGATGTGACAGAAAGAGTAGGAAGAATCATTAAGCCCACAGATTATTATATTTTCTTGCTGATCCATGTTGGAAGAAATGATACTGCCCGGCACAGCCCAGAATACATTAAAAGAGACTATGTGGCGACTTCCTGTTTGGGATCCATGGAGGTCTAACGCAGCTCCACTTGCGGAGCTGACCGGACTGCCGTTTTAACCGGCCGGCGGGGTGAAAATAGCCCGCGGCCGACTGCTCTCAGGCGGGGAGCAGGCAAAGAACGCTCAAGACCCTAGGGTGAGCTAGATCTCGGACGAGGGGGGGCTCTACACAACGAGTCTCCCCCCGATCCTTGAGGTCCCACCTTGCGACGGGTCGGCTATAATCTCTGCGGCAGTTTTGGGGCCAATTCGGCTGGCATAAGACCTACATACCCAAGCATCGATTGGGGGAAGAAGCTGAGAGGAGAACTTAAAATCGAAACAGCGATTACAACCCGAGAAAAGTGAAGAGAAGGTAAAGATCATTATCTTCTGAGACGGGACAGATTGATAAAAACAGAGAGAGAAAAAAGTAGATTTTTAAACTGCAACAGACTAGTGAAAAGGAGGGGAAGACTCGGCAGGAATCGAATTTAAAAAGAGACTAAGTTTAAAGAAGTTATTAAAGAAATGGGACTATTGTTTTGAATACCTGTGGCTTTGGAGCTGTGAGAAAAAGACACCATCGCGAGATCTGCTGTGGGAAGACGGGAGACAGGAAGTGCGTAATAACAATAGAGTGGCTGGAGAGAAGCGGCCCTTGCTGGAGGGCAGGAAGTAGGGAATCGCCATTTTTGAAAGGGGAAGGGTCGCGGCTTCAGCGGAAGAGGAAGTAGGCCATCTTGGATTACAAAATCATAGAGAAACCATAGAGAAAAGACGCCCGACATTTTGGACTCTTTAAAACTTAATTTCTATAAGAAGACCGGGACATTTAAAATAGAAAAACGTTAAATTTTACGCCACGGAGTTAAGGAAGAGAGCGGATTCGTGGGAGCGAGCTAAAGCAAGCCCCACGATGTCAAAAAAAAGAGTGGCAATCGGCAATAGAAAACCTGGATAAAAACCTGGACAAAAAACTTTTAGATATGATTAAAGAACTTAAGGACACGAAATTGGAGCTGATAAAAGAGGTTAAAGAGGTTACACAGACAGTAAAATCGGAGCTGTCAGAAGTGAAAAAAGGTATGGAAACAATACGAAGTGAATTACAAGGAACGCAGCAGAGAGTTAAAACAGTAGAAGACGCGATGGAGAATTTAGCAGACACGCAACAAACAGAGATGAGATTGGTGAAGGGGAGAATGTCAGTTGCAGAAACTAAACATATGGAGAAGCAGCTACGTTTTCGTGGCTTGCCAGAAGTGGAAGGAAAGTCAGCGCAAGAACAGATGACTGAGGTGTTGGCTGAGTACCTGGGGAAGGAGGAGGAGGAAGTTGTGGCTATCCTAGATGTGGCATACCGTGTGAATTCGAGAATAGCAACCCAGAGGAAACTACCAAGAGATGTGATTGTGCAGTTTACAACACGAAATATGAAAGAGAGGATTGTGACAAAACAGTTTCAAGATCCATTGGAGATTGATGGCAAGACGATTATTATAATGAAGGAACTGCCCAGATCAGTGTTACTGGACCGGAAAAAATATAAAGTGCTAATTCAGATTTTGAAGGACATGAAAATCAGGTACAGATGGGAGTTACCGGAAGGAGTGTCCTTTGAGTTTGGAGGGGCCAAAAAACGCATCAGATCTGAGCGAGAGATGGAGCGATTTATTAAGGACAATGAAAAAGACTTACCAACAAGATCATGAGTATGGAGTGTAAAGTATTATCTTGGAATGTAAATGGACTAAACTCACCGAATAAGAGGAAAAATACTTTTCACTGGCTACTAAAACAAAAATGTGACATTGTTTGTTTGCAAGAGACCCATATTAGAAAGCAGGATGTAAAATATTTAAAATCTGGAAAATTGGGCAAAGAATATGTAGCGGCCTCCAACAAGAAAAAAAGAGGAGTGGTGTTGTACATAAAAGAGGAGCTACAGCCAAAATTTGTTATGAGAGATGTGGAAGCTAGATTTGTAGCAGTGGAATGTATTTGGAATTTAAAGAGAGTGTTGGTAGTCGGACTTTATGCACCTAACGGTGCAAAAGAAAGCTTCTTTGAGGATTTAAGGAAGCATTTAGACGATCTTGCATACGACCAGATAATTCTTGCTGGAGACTTCAATGGAGTGACAGACTTGGAACTAGACAAAAAGACTACAACGGCACAAAAGAAAAGAGGACTATTACCAAAGCTTTTTTTTGAGTTGATTCAACAAGAGACTCTTGAAGATGTATGGAGGAGAGAATATCCTAAAAGCAGACAGTTTACTTTTTATTCTGCAAGGCATTCTACATTATCAAGAATTGATATGATCTGGGCCTCAAAAGACTTAGCATTATGGACTAAGGAGGTAGAAATAATGCCTATGGTAGGCTCAGATCACAACCCAATTATGTGGAAATTTGGAAAAAAGAGAAAAAGGAAAGCATGGAGAATAAATGAGGACTTGTTACAGGAAAGAGAGAATATGGAAATACTGAGAAGAGAGACAAAGTTTTTTATACAATACAACGTGAATAAAGAAGTACCAACCAATAAAGTTTGGGATGCTTACAAGGCGGTTGTAAGGGGCATACTAATGGACTTAAATGGTAGAGCAAGAAAGAAGAAAGAGGAGAAAAGACAAGAGATTGAGGAGAAAATAAAAGCCAAAGAAATACAGCTAAAAAAGAGACCAGGGAAAAAGAAGGTATACCAGGAAATTAAAATACTTCAAGAACAGCTAACAGCAATGAGCAATAAAGAATTGGAGTGGAATCTCAAAAGACTGAATCAAAAAGCGTTTGAGGGTGCTAATAAACCTGGGAAGTACCTGGCATGGCAATTGAAGAAGAAAAGGGAAAAGAAGATAATAAATAAAATTTGCGAAGATAACAAAACGTATTTGGAGCAGGCTACCATTAGTAGAGCCTTTTATAAATTTTACGCTAAGCTGTATAATAAAAAAGAAGTAAACAAAGAATCAATAGCGTCATATTTGGAGAAAACCAAACTTCCAGAAATCTCGGAAGCTTGGAGAAATAAGTTGAATAGTGAAGTAACTGACGAGGAAATAAGTAAGGCAATACAATCTGCAAATCTAGGAAAGGCGCCAGGGCCAGATGGACTTACGGCTAAATTCTATAAGACAATGGCTAATGAACTGGCACCATTCCTAAAAGAGGTGATGAATGGGGTTTTAAGGGATCAAAGGATTCCAGAAACTTGGAGTGAAGCGAATATATCATTGATCCCAAAAGAGGGCCAAGACCTGACTAATGTGAAAAATTATAGACCTATATCGCTACTCAACAATGACTACAAAATTTTTGCGAAGATATTGGCGGAGAGATTGAAGGGGTGGCTCTCGGAAGTCATAGAGGAGGAACAAGCAGGCTTTTTGCCAGACAGACAAATAAGAGACAACTTAAGGACAGTGATCAATGCTATTGAATATTATGACAAGCGTTGTGACAAAGAGGTTGGTTTCTTCTTTGTTGACGCTGAAAAAGCGTTTGACAATTTAAACTGGGACTTTATGTTTGCCACTATGGAAAAGCTACAATTGGGAGAAAGATTCATCAGAGCAATTAAGGAAATTTATAGAGACCAGACTGCAGCAATTGTGGTGAATGATGAATTGACCAAGAAATTGACGATAAGTAAAGGAACAAGACAAGGTTGCCCGTTATCTCCATTGTTGTTCATTTTAGTATTGGAGATTCTGATGATACAAATACGTCAAGATGATGAAATTCGTGGAATAAAAATAAAGGACTATTCATACAAGATCAGAGCATTTGCGGATGACATAATGTTAATTGTAGAGGACCCATTGGAGAACATGCCAAGAGTGATAGATAAGATCAAGGAGTTTGGAGACTTGGCAGGTTTCTTCATTAACAAAAAGAAGTCAAAGATATTATGCAAAAATATGACTAAGCAGAAACAACAATTGTTAATGGAAACAACGGATTGTGAAGTAACAAGTAAAGTGAAATATTTGGGAGTCGAATTAACTGCAAAGAACATAGATCTATTCAAAAACAATTATGAAAAACTATGGACTCAGATAGAGAGAGACTTGATTAAATGGAATAGATTGAATTTGTCATGGTTGGGCAGGATTGCAGCAGTTAAGATGAATGTGTTACCAAGAGTAATGTTTTTGCTACAGACAATACCAATCATCAGAGACTCCAAACAATTTGAAAAATGGCAGAGGAAAATATCAGATTTTGTTTGGGCAGGCAAGAAGCCTCGAGTGAAAGTGAAAGTTTTACAAGATGCAAAGGAAAGAGGCGGAATGCAACTGCCCAATCTGAGACTTTATCATGATGCAATCTGCCTAGTTTGGTTGAAAGAATGGATGACATTAAAGAACAAGAAACTATTAGCCCTAGAGGGATATAAAAAAATATTTGGATGGCACGCATATTTATGGCATGACAAAGTAAAGGTCAACTCGATGTTCCTGCATCACTTTGTTCGGAGAAGTCTATACATAATCTGGAAGAAGTACAGAATTTATCTACAAGAAGGAACCCCTTTGTGGGTGGTTCCATATGAGGTGATAGACCCGAGAGCTGTTGATAATGAACAACAATGTTTAACGTATAAAGAAATAACTAAAACTGAAGCATCCAAACTTAGAATAAAGACACAAGAGGAACTATCACCTAACTACGATTGGTTCCAGTATAGACAGATCAGAGACTTATATAATTCGGACTCTGTAAAGGGAGGTATACGAATAGAGAATTCGGAACTAGAGCAGACCCTTCTTAAAGAAGATAAGAAAAGAATATCCAAGGTATACCAAGTACTGTTGAAGTGGTATACCGAGGATGAGATAGTTAAAACACAAATGGTGAAATGGGCTATAAACTTTAATAAAGAAATAACAATGGAGGCATGGGAACACTTGTGGAAAACTACAATGAAGACAACGACATGTATTAATATCAAAGAGAACATTTATAAAATGATCTATCGTTGGTACATGACACCAAAGAAGATTGCGCTAGGGAATTTGAATACTTCTAATAAATGCTGGAAATGTAAGAAGCATGAGGGCTCCCTCTATCATATGTGGTGGTCGTGTGAGGTAGCCAGGCAGTACTGGGGGGAAATAATAAGAGAAATGAGTGAAATTTTACAATTTCAAATTAATAAGAACCCAGAACTCCTGCTACTGAACTTGGGAATGGAGGGAATTCCAGCCCAACACAGGACGTTGATATTTTATATGACAGCAGCAGCTAGACTTTTGTATGCGCAAAAATGGAAAGTACAAGAAGTGCCAACTATTGAAGATTGGACTTACAAATTGCTGTATATGGCTGAAATGGACAAGATGACAAGAAAACTGAGAGATCTGGACTCAGGGCAGTTCAACACAGACTGGGAGAAGCTGAAACAATACCTGGAGAAGAAATGGGAGGTGGGAGGAAAACTGTGGCAGTTTGAGAACTACTGAAGTATTGAAGTAGAGGGGGGAGACTTTACCGGGGGGAGAAGAGATAAATGTGAATTAATAAGCAGTCAGATTAATAGATTGACATATATATAGATATATATAGGTTAACAAACAGAACATAGAGAAAATAATTAATTATAAGGACTAAATATAAGGAGCGATTAACTAACAATATTTTCTTTTTTTTCTGACAAGTTTTGTACCAAACTGAATGTCTGAAGATATAGATGGGTCAAATTGATTGACTACGTGAGGAGAGATATATAGAACTATTAAAAAAAAAAAAGATAGAATGAGTAATATATATAGAGAATAAGTCAAATTGTTTGATATAAACGAATGTATGATCTATATGGTTTATGATATATAGAAATACCTGAAATTGAAAAATTGGGATAAATTGTTTATCTAAGATGGAAACAAAGGCTTACAGTTTGGGCATATAATGTTAAAAATAGTTAAGGATGTACTGCTTAGAATAATGGAGAATATATATTTGTTTTAGATAGAGGAAGCTAATAAAAGTAAGGGAAAGGGGACAAAGGGTTGGAAAGCTGTTGGAAGTCAACAAAAAGGGGGGGGGAAAGGGAGGGGGTTAGAGATGAAAAAATTGGGGAAAATTGAATGTAAATGTGGAAATAATGGATTCTAACCCAATAAAAATTTTTCAAAAAAAAAAAAAAGAGAGAGACTATGTGGCTCTGGGTAAAAAGGCGGTAACCTGGGAGCACAGATTGTGTTTTCATCAGTTTTTCCTGTCGAAGACCATGGGAAGGCTGTGAGAAGGCTGAAGGGATGATGTCATCAGGAAAGATTTGGATTTTTAGACCATGGCTTATGCTTTTGAGGTGAAGCTCTTCTATCGAGAGATGGTTTGCACCTCACAAGGATAAGAAAAAATGTATTTGGAAAAAGCCTTGCAAACCTGATAAGGAAGGCTTTAAACTAAATCATATGGGGGAGAGAGACAAAAATTCAAAGCCTATAACTGGAGATGAGAACACTAAAGATTTGCATGGGTGGCATATGCTAGGAAACATTAGCTTGCAGGTAAATACAGAAATGAAAACCTCAGGGCACATAACTCATGGATTTCAATGTCGCTACACTAATGCGCAGAGTATGGGAAACAAGCAGGAGGAACTTGAAGTCATAATACAGGAAAGGGACTATGACATAATAGGCATTACTGAAACTTAGTGGGATGACACTCACAATTGGAATACAAGGATTGAGGAATACACCTTGTTTGAAAAAGATAGACAAATGAGGAGTAGCAGCATTATATATAAAGGAGGTATATACTTGTGAGGAAATATGTGTATCTGAGCATGGAAGTTCAGTTGCGAGTCTCTGGGTAAAAATCAAAGGAGTAAGAAATAATAGCGATATTATGGTGGGGGTCTGCTATACACCACCAAGCGAGGCAGAGGATTTGGATAAGACATTCCTAGAACAAGTTACAGAGTTCTCAAAGGGATGGGACACAGTGATCATTGGAGATTTTAATTACACAGATATCTGTTGGAAGTCTAACTCTGCTAAACATGAAAGGCCAAATAAATTCCTGACTTGTCTTGCTGACAACATTTTTCAGAAAGTGGAGAGGGAAACAGAAGGGGATCTGCTATCCTGGACTTGATTCTCACCAACAGGGAAGAACTAGTTGATGAGGTAAAAGTAGTGGGCACCCAGGGCAGTAGGGACCATGTAATTTTGGAATTTACAGCCTTGCGGAAGGGAAAAGCTGTACGTAGTCAAACATATAGGTTGGACTTCAGGAAAGCAAATTTTAACAAACTTAAAGTTATGCTGCATAGAATCCCATGGTCAGAAATACTTAAGGAGAAGTGAGTTCAAGAGGGGCGGAAGTTTCTTAAAAGCAAAATATTGAAGGCGCACAATCACAAATAATTCCCATGAGAAAGAAAAATGGGAGGAGCCTAAAGAAGCCAAGCTGGCTCTATAAACAGCTTTCTAAAGATCTGAGAATAAAAAAGATTCATTTAGAGAATGGAAGGAGGGCCTTATAACCAAGGATAAATATAAACAAATAACCAGTGCTTGTAGGGAGAGTGTTAGGAAAGCTAATGCTCAGTATGAGCTTAGGCTAGGAAGAGATGCTAAAAACAAAACAAAAAAGTGTTCTTCGCTTGTGTTCAAAGTACGAAAAAGAACAAGGACATGGTAGGGCCATTTGCAGGGGCAGGAAAGTGAAATGTAACAGGTGATGAAGAGAGGGCAGAACTGCTCAGTTCCTACTTTTCCTCAGTCTTCTCCTGTGAGGGAAATGGTGCTCAACATGGTAACAACAGAACACACGATGAGGGGAGGGAGTTACAGCCTAGGATTTGCATAGGGGTAGTACATAAAAACAGTGCAATCCTAAACAGGGTTACTCTTGTCTAAGTCCATTGAAATAAATAGGCTTAGGCTGGATTAACTCTGCATAGGATTGCACTGTTAGTTTCTTTAAATGAAACTAAGTCCTCAGGGCCAGATGAACTGCATCGAAAGGTACTAAAAGAACTCAAGGATGTAATTTCTGGGACTCTGTTCATTATTTTGGAGAATTCTTGGAGAACAGGTGAGGTGCCAGAACATTAGAGGCAGGCAAATGTTATCATCTTCAAGAAGGGGGAAAAAGATGATCCAGGTAACTACAACTCATTAGCTTGACATCTATACCTGGAAAAGTATTAGAACAAATCATCAAACAGTCAGTCCTTGAGCATTTAGAAAGGATGGCTGTGCTTACTAAGAGCCAGCATGGGTTTCTCAAGGACAAGTCACGTCAGACTCTCTCTCTCTCTCTCTCTCTCTCTCTCTCTCTCTCTCTCTCTCTCTCTCTCTCTCTCTCTTTGAGAAAGTTACTACCTTGCTGGATCATGGGATTGCTGTAGACATAGATTATCTCAGTTTCAGTAAGGTTTTTGATAAGGTTCCACACACTATCCTTGTGGACAAGTTGGTAAAATGTGGGTTGGATCCTGTTACTCTTAGATGGATCTGTAACTGGTTGACAGATTACATGCAAAGAGGGCTTGTTAATGGTTCCTCATCCTCTTGGAGAAAAATGACAAGTGGAGCGCCTCAGGGATTGGTCCTGGGACTTGTTTTGTTCAACATTTTTATAAATAATTTGGATGAAGGAATAGAGGGAACGCTTATTAAATTTGCAGATGATACTTAATTGGGAGAGGTAGAAAATATGGTAGAAGACAGAATCAGGATACAGGATGATCTTGACAGGCTGGAAAAGTGGGCTAAAACAAATAAAATGAATTTCAATAGAGATAAATATAAATTCCTGCATTTAGGTAGGAAAAATCAAATGCTTAATTATAGGATGGAGGAGACTTGTCTTGGCAGTAGTATGAGCGAAAATGATCTTGGAGTCTTAGTAGACCATACACTGAATATGAGTCAGCAGTGTGATGTGGTAGCTAAAAAGGCAAATGCGATTTTGAGCTGTATGAACACTAGTGTCTAGATTACATGAAATGATGGTATTGCTTTACTCTGCTCTGGTTAGACCTCACCTACAGTATTGTGTTTAGTTTTGGACACAACCATTTAAGAAGGATATAGACAAGCTAGAAGTGTCCAGAGGAAGGCAACGAAGATGGTGAGGGGTTTGGAGACCAAGTCTTATGAGGAAAGGTTGAAGGAGCTCAGTATGTTTAGCCTGGAGAGGAGACGACGGAGAGGTGATATGAAAACCATCATCATCATCATCATATTTGATTTATATACCACCCTTCAGGACAACTTGATGCCCACCCAGAGTGGTTTACAAAGTATGCTATTATTATCCCCACAACAAAACACCCTGTGAGGGGGGTGGGGCTGAGAGAGCTCTGGAGAACTGTGACTACCCCAAGGTCACTCAGCTGGCTTCAAGTGGAGGAGTGGGGAATCAAACCCGGCTCTCCAGATTAGAGTCCCATGCTCTTAACCACTACACCAAACTGGGTCTCCAAGTACTTGAAGGGCCATCATATAAAAGATGATGCAGAATTGTTTTCCATTGTCCCAGAAAGTCGGAGCAGAACCAACGGGTTGAAATTAAATCAAGAGTTTTCAGCTAAACATTAGAAAGAACTTCCTGACAGAGTGGGTCTCTCAGTTGAACAGGCTTCCTTCTTTAGAGGTTTTTAAGCAGAGGCTAAATGGCCATCTGACAGCAATAATAATAATAATAACAACAACAACAACAACATTCGATTTATATACCGCCCTTCGGGACAACTGAATGCCCACGGTTTACAAAGTATGTCATTATTATCCCCACAACACTCACCCTGTGAGGTGGGTGGGGCTGAGAGAGCTCCAGAGAGCTGTGACTAGCCCAAGGTCACCCAGCTGGCTTCAAGTGGAGGAGTGGGGAATCAAACCCGGCTCTCCAGGTTAGAGTCCCGTGTTCTTAACCACTACACCAAACTGCTAATTTTGTGAACCTAGGCAGATCATGAGAGGGAGGGCAGGAAGGGTTATCTCAGTGCTTAGTTCTTATGGCCCCTTCTTACACACCCAGGGTAGTGCTGATTGCCACCTTGGGGTCAGAAAGCAATTTTCCCCAGACCAGTTTGGCTAGGGATCCTGGAAGTGTTTTGTCATCTTCTGGGTAATGGAGCAGGGGTCACTGGGGGTGGGAGTCGTTGTGAATTTCCTGCATTGTGCAGACAGTTGGACTAGATGACCTTAGAGATACCAACTTTATGATTCTGTGATTCATCATCATCATCATCATCATCATCATCGTGATGGTGGTGGTGGTTTTTATTTATGGTTCACCTTTCTCACTGAGATCCAAGAAAGAGTATGATACTGCAAATGAATACAATATAATCAATAGCTAGGACATTCCCAGAACAAAATACAACACAATCAACACTTTGAACATTCAATGAAAACAAATACACTAAGATAAAGTAGCCACAAAAATGAAAAATTAGAAAGCTGAACACAGAGATGAAACCTTTCTGAATTTAAGCATAAGTCATTAACATGACATATTTAGCAATGTCGAACTACACAGTAGGAAAGTATCTATATCAGCAGACAGTACCCAGCAGACTAGTCTATAGTCCCTGTCCCTTAACAAAGTATTTCTCTGAGCTACTACTTATAACACAGCCCTATAATCTGAGTAGAAAGTCTCCCCAAATAATTCAGTCTTGCATCATTTGTGCAAAAATGCACTGGCTGATCCATGGACAGATCCATTGAGAGCCTATCCCCTGTGCATTTGGTACCAGTTTCAACTGCCTATTGGGCCTTATCTCCACCTGGCAGAGCTTTTGGAAAATGGTCTGAAATTCTGGTTGATCCATTGAATCTGTCTCCTACCTTATGTGCAATTATAAGGTAGGAATGGGTGGTGGCTGTCTTTGCAGCTTGACTGAGAAAACTAGGGCTCAAATCAGCACGCAGTCATGAAGCTCACAGGGTGATGTTGGGCAAGTCATACACTGTCAGTCTAACTTAACTCATAGAGTTCATGTGAGGATAAAATGGGGAAGGAGTGAACTACATGAGCCTCTCTGAACTTCTTAGAGGAAGGGCAGAATAAAAATGCAGTTGATGAATATCAATCCTAGATTCAGGTTATTGTTACTAAAAGTTGCTCTTCAAATCTAGATTAATAGTACTGGCTTACCAATACATGGATGCCTAGAGGTTTTACGATTGTATAATGCCTTTTAAGCTTTTACATTTATAAAATCCATTTATTATTGAATATATCTTTTGTCACTGTTGAAATGTTCCTGTACAAAAATGGCTTGATTATGAATATAGCTTACAGTGTTCTGTTTTTCAATTATGTGTAATAAATCTCTGTTCCCCAGGCTTTTCAGGAGCGCATGCAGTTTATCAATAAATGCATGCTGAAAGGTTTGGTCTACTCTGAAGCTGAAGCTGCCAGCACTCTGGGGGGTTCTGGAGAAGCAGGTATGTTTGTCTACAAAACAAGCTTTCTTGTCTTGAAAAAAAATGGTTTCTGGATGTGAGAATCATGGAAAGGAAAATATTGCATTTCCCTCAGCCACAAATGGGGAGCATGAGAACATCCAAATAGTTTGCATTTGCACATTTAAATACAGAAGAAATATTCTCTTGTGCTCTGATTTTCTCATCTGGAGGTGCTTGGTTTTTTAAATAACAAACGCTTTCCAATATTTGATACAATGGTAGAAAGCCATTTTTGAATGGTTTTGATTAAAGACATTATGCCAGTGACTTCAATGGGACAGGCTGAAATATGAGTATTATAACTGACCCAGTAATACCGTGGTCTGACAATGCTGCAAAGCCAATGGTGTGAAATGATCCCTATGCACTTATTGCAACAGAGCCAGCAGAAAAGTAATAGCTGTAGAAACAAAAATCAAAATAGAAACACTGACAGTTACTGCTACAGCATTCCTAGAAACACTGCAGCCACCCTCCAATAATGACTTGCACACTGAAGATGCACCATCATTAGCCATGCATGGAAACTATTGATCAATTGGTTGTGATGATGACCTCAGCATTGGGATGACATTATCTTATTCAGGACAAATAGAAGCATACTGTTGGTTACCTGAAGCTTAGTGGTCAAAAAAATAGCAATTGATGCAGTGACTCCATTTACAGAGGCTCAATTTTTGGACATGAAGTTCTAGTGAATACTGAAACCCTTGCACATGAGAAGACTACATGTGTTCCAGTACATATATAGAGCTGGCCTTCAACATGGATGGGAATAAGGAGGCTATGTAACACCATGAACACATCAAAGCATCCACAAAGCTTTCACAGATGCTCTGTGTGAACAAATAGTGTGAATAACAAAAGATTTTAAAATTGGGAAGGGGTTGATTCCTTAATACCCTTGATTTCTGTGCACCATATATACTGAGTGCAGAACTTGGGTATTTCAAATCTGTAGGATAAGGGAGTTCTAAAAGTAACAGCAACCAAAGAGGAATTCCACCTATTTAAGTGTCAAGCAATTAGCAATGCAAGCTTAAGAACATTTTCCTGGGGGTAAGCCCTAGTGAATGGACAGGAGTAACATTCTGAATATACCTGTTTAGGATTGTTCTCTTAATGCCAAGATAGGACACTATGGTTTCTGTGGTGTAAGTGTAAGCCTCCTTGAGCTTTTGGAAAGGTGGGTAGAAATTTGGTTTTGTGCAGTTTAAAACTTTAAAGTGCTGTATACAAAGATGGCCTATAATACAAAGTCATTATTGTTGTCGTCATTATTATTTGTATGATGCCTGTTGTTTAAGCACTATACAAATTTAGCATAGACAAGGAGCCCCACAGCATGCTGCAAGTTTACACTAAAGTCAATGAGAAAATGGAAGGAGACATAAGAAGAGCAGGCAGTGATGTGAATAGAGCAGAACTTCCAGCAGTGATTAATGTGCACTTCATTATTACAGATGTTAAATTTTTCAATTATTTTGAAAAAATAGCATCCATCAATTATATTTCTAGCATGCCATAAAATATTTCTCATTTTAAATCTATATTTGAACAATATTCCAATACAATTTTTTAAAATGTTGTAAAAGTTTTCCTTTTTCAGATAACTATCATCTATGGTAATCCATATTCAGCAAGAGTGATCCATGTGTCAAAGTATGTGGAGGATACCCTTGTTGGACTGGGAACTGCACACATGAACAGATGTTGCTTATAGTCCTAGTGCTTGGATCACGATAACTAGTAACCAGAGCTTTGATCATAATTCTAGTCAGTGGTCATGGATGGTACATAAAGGGACAGTCATATGGAACGGTGTAAATTAAAGCACACATGGTTATGCAAAAAGATCTGTGTTATAAAAGGCAGCATTATTTTATCACCAACTACATTGATCACATGCAGTTGTCAATTTTTCTTTTGTCAGAAGCTACTTCTCCGGCTTCTGAACCATTAACATCTCCAGCAACTGCTGAAACAAGCTTAGCTGCTCAACGGAAGGAATGGGAGCCTCTGGACCTTACCCCCTACATTAGGTAAACTGCAACATGCGTCATTGTATAAAATAACATCAGTACAATTCTTGTTTAAGTTTTACAACTGAGAAGTAAAGAAATATTTTAATCAACTCATCTAAGCCTTAGGGTTGCCCTTCTATTTAGCAGCACATTGTGTGTTTCCTTTGAGCATAGTCAGTAGCCAGCTGTTGAAGATTGCTCTATGTTATAAAGACACAAACCACAAGAATCTCCTGTTCACATTGTTCTTTAGGCCTCAAAACCAATTCCAACAATGCCTTTGGAGGGAGATATGTAATCTTTATTTTATCTTCAGAAAAACACTTCCTGAGCCTGTGCTGAAGAACGAAGCTATTATTCAAGAACAAAAGATGTATAAAGCAGAAGAAATCAATCGCTTTAGGCAATTTCGAGAGATGGTCCTGGAACACAGAGAGCAAGAGCGCATGGCTAGGAATCAGCTGAAACAAAATGTAATGAAAATGTATGAAGATCAACAAGTAAGTCCATATATAATCTGGCTACTTATTTGGGATGACTTCTGCCTCTTTGGCATGGTTGCCGACTATGGGCCAAACTAGACAAGACGGTATTCCCATGGCCACAACAAGAATGCTGTCACCGTTTTAAAACTCTTAAAATATTTAACAACTCTTTAAATACAAGCAAAAAAACAATCTGTCCCACGACAGCAACAGTAACAAGTGTTACACAACCACCAGTAAAAGCACCTCCCCTGCACAACAGTAAAAACAATTAAAGTTTTAAAAGAAAGTTTATAAGGAAAGAAAAGGCTTGGCCCTTTTCCTTACCCTACTCCTCCCTAACCAAACACCAGGCCACCCCCAGGAAACCTGTAAGGAAGGGTTTTTTAAAGGATGACTTCTCAAACCAGATCTTGACTCTTGTCCTCCAGGCAGGCAGCATTTCCTCAGGTGGTCCCAGACAGGCAGCAAAGTAATCCAAAAGGCACAGATCCAAAACACAGTGGTAACACACAAGGCAGACCCTAATATTATCATTGTTATAGGCAAGAATTTGAAAAAGGCTTTCCCATTAAAGATACCCTGTGATTGGCTAGACAACTAGAGCTCCCTCAATGTCACATCACATTGACCACTCACTCCTCCTCACTCCTGCCTCCTCTATACTTCCTGGGGAAAAGCCCAGGAAAAAACAAGAAGGGAGAAACCAACCAGCTTTAAAATGGCTGGCACAATGGTTCCTGGGTAAACCTGAATAATTAGGGTCTATCTGGGAATCCAGTATTCGGTATACCAAATATACTCAAATAATACTGGTAAGGTATTATTATGCATAGCTGAAAACCATATAGCAACTGTGTGATAACCTTAGCCCCAAAGACACAGATAGCTATAGGAACATATTACCCTCTATGATGGTGGAGAGTGCTCTGTGCCTTTATGGAATTTTAAAATCACTTTAAAATGATGATAGCATCCTTGTGGCTGCCACAAGAATGTTGCCACATCTAGTTTGACCCTATGTTTTTCCGCAGGCTTACTGTCTGCCCAAATTTCCATGTCAAGGAGGGAGATGAAGTTACAATATATGTTATAAGGGCAAAGAAACTAATTTATGAGTGAACTCCTAAATACACTTTTGTCTTAAGTGTCAGTAAAATTCCCTTGTTCATTAGACATGTAATAAAATTTATGAGAAATTCTACTTGAGATCGATAAAAGTCCATAATGACTGCATTTGATAACATTATTTAGATACAAGTGTTTGTTTCTTATGGAAATTCCCATAACAAATGCTGACTCTTTATTATCCAGATGGATATTGCCTCAGTAATAATGCCTGTTTAATATTATCACTTTGTACTACTGTTATATTTTTAGTTTTCCCCTTCTTTTTTATTTACTTACTTATTAGCAAATGAGAATGGCAAAGAACAACTTCTTTTGGCAAGGTGCCAGATTGGCAACTCTTTGAAAATGGTATTATATTGCTATAATTTAAAGACAAAGCAAAGACCCATGTTATTTAATATTCTTGCATCACCATGTATGGATTTCCTAGAGAGGGAGATAACAGGAGAGAGAACAAACCAAATTTTATTAGAATATTTTTTATGCTGCCTCTTCAGGGACTTAATGGAAGTAGCTTGCAAAGTAAAAAACAAATACAGTAAAATCATAAAAACAATAATAAAACAAGCCAAGAGCCTGCCAGAGCATTAAAACATGCAATGAACAGCCTAAAATAGTACCTATAAAACAGCCCTTAGGGTAGAATTAGACCATCAGACCTTTAAAAAGATGGAACCATTCCATTAAAAGCCAGGGTAAAAAGATATGTTTGGCCTGGTAACTAAAGGACAGTAAAGTAGGTTCTTGGCAACTCTGTGGACATTACAAAGGCTGAGGCGTCATCACTGAAAAGGCCCCATTTGTGGTGGCTGCCTGCCTCATTCTGCAAGTGGAGGCAAAAGACAGACACAATACTGGGGAACTAATGTTTCCAAACACACTGGGGCTCAGTTCAGCTCAGGAGCATGAAATGGGGGGGAGGGGCTTCAACCTTCCCTCCCATGCTAGATTCACAAGGCAGATCAGCTACAGAAAAGCCATATTTGCCCCACCATGGGGTGGGGCTCCATATGAACGGGGGAACCCCAACCCTAGTAGTGTCACAGGTATCGTGTAGTTTGGCCCAAAGTGAGGGCAACATTTTTTTTAGGTGTGCACCTAAGAAGTTTTAATTACAAGGTTACAGTTTAAAAACTTTTCCTGTTCGTCATAAATTGATTAATTAAGCCTAGTAAATAGGAAAAAATGAAAAAAGGAGAAGATGTCTGTATTTGTACAATAATTAAGGCATTTAACATTCTACTGGTGAGACACGAGTCTTTACTACATAGCTAAAAACTGATTTTGTCTTTGGATGGGTGTATTTGTGTTTTGGATAGACAGCCTTAGATGAAGCACGAGGCAGGTATCTCAGCATCCGGGAGGCATACAGAGCTAAGCTACTAGAGGCTGAGCGTTTAAGACAAGAAGCACTGGCAGCTGAAGAAGCCGCTCTTCGAGCAGAACAGGAGAAGAAAACTCCAGACATACAGAAAAAAAAGCCAGGGAAACGTGCAGGGAAGAAAAAGTAATGTTGCCTGAAATAGTAACTGTAGGAAGTTGTTCACAGGTCAGGAAATACCATCATTTTTGATGATAAAAAGACTTTTACAATATCCTTCAGTATTCATATCTTTAGCACAGGACAATGCAATTTTGAAGTCCATTTGTTATTATGTCTTTTTAGCATAATTTCATAGTTTTAAAAATTGTGTGGTAAATTCTACCATTGTAGCCTTTGCATTATATCTTAAGTTTTAAATTGCAGTGAATCTTTGCAACAAATTGATTTGTATTCCTTCAGAATTATCAGCTAGTTTTAAATTTGAACAAAAATCAAAGTCCAGAATAAATCAAGAAAGTATAACAAGGATGAAAAGTTAGTTCTCTGATCTACCACTGAAAGTGCAATCCTATGCAGAGTCAATCAATAGGTTTCAGTTGGAGTAACTCTGCATAGGCTTGCGCTATGAGTGTACTATTAAGACAAAGAGTGTATACAAAATTTTATTTCAGTTTGTCTAATTTTTTCCATTAAAATTTCTGTTTGGATTCTTTAACATTGTTACCATGTGGTCATAATTGCTATTGCATTTGGGTTTCTTTCAGTGAGAAACACATGCCCGTTTGTAACTTTTTTGTTTCTCAACCTATTAGGATCAAATTCTCATGGATTTTACCTTTACTCAAGGCGTTCTCCATTCCAAACTTCAGACAGATAGAATAAGTCTTTCCTATTCTAGAGACAATAAAACATGTAACACATTTATGACTTCAATGTCTCTAATTCCCCACTCCCCCATCCCTGCCCATGGAATGAAATTCTCTAGGATTGTAGCCTTTGCCCAAGGTGTTTTCCATAGCAAATTGCAGACAGTGTGGATAAAGAATCCCTGTTTTACATACCAGTAAAATTTATATGTAGTGGTGAGTTTTGCCTCCATCTGTCAATATTCTGATATGTGTGAAAGTTGGCGTAAGGCTTATTTTTAAGTGTGAGGGGAATGATGTTATGCAATCCAAGCCTAAGTGGTCTGACTTCACAGTGTACCTGTCAAACACAGATCTGCTGGATCATTCTACACTGTGACCATCCTGCCCTTAACCACTCCCAGAAAATGAAGTTAAGGACAGCATAGGGAAATTGAAAGCAGTTTGCAACTACAAATATTGTTCTATCCTAAAAAATGGCCAGATCTGGACTAGTTGGTTCATATCCAAAAATCAAAGAATTTGATCAGTTTCTCTGTTAACAGAAACTATGTGATCCGTTGCTTTTCAAATGCACATCTTTAATTAGGACCTAGCAATTATAGTTAAATCCTTAGTTTTATATATTTTGTGGACCAAACTCAACTACGTGCCAGTTCTTGAGTTTGAATCCAGCACATAATTTCTGCTTGTGCTAGAACTCTTGCAGAAATCCAAGAAAAAGACCACAGAAACTTCCATAAGTAAGTCAAATTTATTGTGTTCCCCATTTGTGAAAGTCTTGTGGAAGACATTTCTGGGCACTATAATATATAGGCCCTCACCTTGGCCGTTTTCACATGGCCACGTGCCCAGAAGATTGCGCGAAACTCACGGCATAAAAGCGTCTTCCTAGCACAATTTCCCAGCATGATCCTGTTTAATGGCCCTTTTTCTGACGTCATTGGGCCATTAAAGGGGATCGTGCTGGGAGATCATGCTAGGAAGACACTTCATGCCATGAGTTTGCATGATCTCCCAGGGTGTGTGTGAAAACAGCCCTGGATAGCCAAGGTGAGCCTGATCTTGTCAGATCTTAGAAGCTAAGCAGGGTTAGCCTTGGTTAGTATTTGGATGGGAGACTTCCAATGAAGACCAAATTTGCAGATGCAGGCAATGGCAAACCACCTCTGTTAGTCTCTTGCTATGAAAACCTCACCAGGGGTTGCCATAAGTCAACACTGACTTGAGGGCCGGATTTCATTTTTCATAATATATAGGAAGAAAAGTGCTAGATATTGTTTGTACAAGATCTTGTGAAAGCAAGATTCCCTTACTCATGATCTGAGGAACATATGTTGTCAGAATAAGGGGTCTCAATTGTTCTTTGTTCTATTTCTCTAGTATTGAGTAATTCACTGACAATTGGATAAAATATCAGAAGATTGGTGATTGGATCCCCACTGTGTTTTTAAAATGCAGGGATGTGTTGCCATTTTAGAAACTTTTTTTAACTTTTAAAATTGCCATTGGGAGCCTAATCTTGCTGGGAACTGTGGTGCAGTGGGATGAGGGACTTCTCCCTGCAGCATCTATAGCTGAAAATGGCACAGGGGGAGACAGTAGCAACTGAACCATAGTCCTAGGATTGGGCCTCCATAGTAATTTTTGAAGTTAAAAGAAAACAGTGTCTAAAATGGCACTATGTCATCATAGCAGACTTAGGGATACATCAGTGTCTAGTTTGTTCCTAAACATTGACTGGTAAAGCTGGAAGCAGGGAAAAGTTAAACCTCCTCTTCCCTTGGTGCAGCTGATCTTAATAGGACTCTCATATAGCTAATATGCACATTTTTAAAATGTGGGAAAGACCAAATCATAGATCTCACAGGATCTTGTCTAGTTTTACCCTTAGACAAGATAAAGTTGGTGAAGGATTATAGTTCAACCCTAAAGGAAAAAGAGTTACAGAATGTGGAATACCTCTTGTGGTGGAACAGCCCCACTGCCCCTCTTTGCACTCTGAGGTGTCTAAGACCCTTTTCGCACTTACGGTTTAAACCGCCATTTATGAGCATTCGCCCCGATCGCAGTGGCTTCGGCATTGCACCTGTTCATTTCACACTGTCCACTGCAATTTCGATTTGGTGTCTGTGCTTCATTTCAAAACCTCGGTGCAATTTTGGGCTTTTGGGGCCTTGCAATTCACGTCATACTTTTTTTAAAAAAATTCAGCATGCGTAGTAACGTTGGAATGTTGGAACCCTTCCCCCCTTTTTGCTGATTGGGCTGTACCCTGCCCACCGGAGAGGCAATTGGTGGCAGAGTTCTGGGGGAAAACATGTACCACTCTCATTTTTTTAAATCAAGCCAGGAAAGGGTTAAAATGCTGCCGATTAATCTCCTCCCAGGAAGCAGAGGCTTGTTTCCAAAGCGCTGTGCAAAATGTTTGGGTTTTTTCCCCCTCTTTGGCAAAGTCTGAAACATGCCTGGGAGGGAGGGAAAAGCAGCCATTTAATCCTTTCCTGGCTTTTAAAGCCAGGAAGAAAGTGCAGGAACATTACAACGTTGCAACCCATTCTTGTCTTTAAAAAAAAAGAATGTGTGTGCATACCCTAAGGGAGGAAGGAGAAAGCAGCTATTTAACACTTTCCTTGATTTTAAAGCTAGCAGGGAATTAGCAGCAAGCTTAGGAATCATTCCTGGCTTTTGAAAAAAAATAAAACAGCATGCATACCGGGAGGAAGGAAACCAACGAAGAAGCAGCCTTATGACCCTCAGCTCGCTTTACTAAAAAAAATGGTGGACAAGGAGTTCAGAGAGCTGAGGAGGGTGGGAGTGGTTAATTCTGCACAAACCAATCAGCTCCCAGGGAAAAGGAGAGGGGGGGGAGAGAAGCAAAAAGGGGGCAAAAGTGTTCACATTAGCAAAATGCAGGCCAGCTGCTAGTCGGCAGCGAACTTAAAAAAACATCGGGGTATGTCCGCAGGGGGAAAAATCGGGGATACAGCGGACAAAAAGCGGGACTGCATCCCATGACTGCTTTTAAGTGTGAAAACCTTGCAAACATGGGATGTGGAACAGGTACAAACGCGCTCTAAAAACCGAGTGCGAAATGTACCTAAGGGTAACCAGTGGCTGTCCACGTCTTGCCTGGCATGTGCCACCTATGTGGTCCCCTCCAATGCTCAGAGGGGCTTTTGCCCCTTCCCTCTTGCTCCTGCAGCCATCACTTGGCAAGACTCCACACTCCCCTGGGAAGGCTTGCCACTCTGAGCCCTGCCTTGTGCCCGGTCTCCTGCTATCCAGCACCTGGTTACCACAGGAACTGTTTACTGCAGTTGTGCACCACTGGGGGATCAGCCAAGTACCAACAGAACACCACCCCCTCCTGTGGCTCTTCTTTTAGGTAGCATGGTTGAGCAGTGGGAGTCTATGTGGTACAGGGAACAGCTACCAGCATTTAAGAATTTTAAAAACATTTATTAATGAAAAAAAAAACACTCACACTTTTAAGTGCAGCACCAAAGCAAGCAAGGGAATGCAGAAAGAAATGGGTAAATACATAATTCCTCTATCCCTCCCTTTGGACATGCCTAACTTAGATCTTCTGTTTAGATAGGCTCTCTGTCATAGAAAGTTCCACCTTATTGAGAAGTTCTCATAACTTTCCTGGTTCAGACCTCTAACTTCCACATGATCAGTGAACACTACCTACAAGGTAGAGTGTGCACTCCCCCCAAAATTGGTAAATGTGAATTTTTTTTACGAAATCAGTAATATTCAGCTATTATTCCCTTTGGGGAAATCACTCAGGGGGCTATCTGGTGGGCTAGGGGGTAGGTGGGCTGGGGGGGGGTGTCATTTTCCAACTACACCAAATTTGGAGGGAATCTACTTCTGACTGTCCTCTAAAGACCCCAAAATTTGATGAAGATTGCACCTCGGGTCCAATTTTATGGACCCCCAAAAGAAGGTGTCCCCGGCCACTCTCCACTATTCCCTATGGGAAAAAACATATGGAGAGTTGGGGGGGGGGTTTCAAGCAAACACCAATAAATTTGCAGAGGACCTACTCTTGACTGTCCTATAAGAACTTGCAAATTTCAGGAACATTGGACCCTAGGGGGGCAATTCTATGGGCTCCTGAACAGGGTGCCCCCAGCCACTCCATTGTTTCCTATGGGAAAAACTCAGAGCTGCAGAAACACACTGCGGCAAAGCTGCCATCGCCAAATCACACTCCCAAATGCAAGCTGAGCTCATCCCAAAGAAAGCCGAACAGAACCACTCTTAAAAGTGCCATCCCCACCCCCTAGAGCCTCTTTAGGGGCCCATAAAACTGGCCCTTAGGGTCCAATCTTCATGAAACATTGGGCGCCATCAGGAGTAGGCTTTCTCCAAATTTGGTGAAGATTAGTTAGAAAATGTTCACCCACCCCACCAGATATTCCCCAGATTGACTTTCCCATAGGAAACAATGGCCAAATTTTACCGAATTAATTTGGTAAAATTCAGGATACCTGTGGTTTGGCTTATTTTTCAGAATACCTAGATGACAGTAAATCAGCCAAAAAATCCGTATTTTAATCCAAATTCTGAACCAAATTGCACACCTCCAGCTCTCAGCTCCTTCAGCTTCCAACTTGAATCAACCAAAGACAGCCTCCTCCTTGTGCCAGCAAATTTTATTCTCCCCCTTTGACTACCACTGGCAGGTCAAAGGGATAGTTCAGAGAGGCTTTTCCTCAGAGCTCCATGAAGAAACCTCTCTGGCATTTTAGTCCTCCAAGTCTCTGTTTCCTCACACACACATACCTGAGAAGATAAGCTTTTGCAGAAAGTCTTCAGGCCAAATTTGCATGACTAAAGCCCAAGGCTGGATGCAGTTTAGAAAGCATTGGCTCTCCCTCCCCGTCCTACTTGTTTTCAGCTAAGGAATACTTTTTAAACTGGGATGAAGGTTTTGATATAGCCCACATCTACAAATAAAAAGCATTTCTCCACAAAACTCCCCCACAAGGAAGGAGAGATAGCAAGGTAGGGATAAAGTTCCATGGAGGCTGCAACTCTGTATTTTTATATCTTATTTTACAAAATTTATACCCTACCTATCTACCCTTCTAAGGACTACCAACTCTCTTTATTGTCAAGGGTGATAGTGACATGTCCATAAAAGATGTGCAGAACATTTTTAATGGTAGGTTATCAGCTCACTTTTACACAATGTACATTCTGAATGGTATACACGGATGACACCCAGCTTTTTCTGTTGATGGACGGCCGGCCAGACACGGCCCCAGACAATTTGGCCAGAGCTTTGGAGGCTGTGACGGCATGGTTGAAACAGAGCAGGCTGAAATTGAACCCAGTGAAGACGGAGGTCCTGCAGCTGGGACGGGGGCTGCCAGATGTTGGGATCCCGCTCCCTGCCCTGGATGGGACACCACTGGCAACTTTGCCAGTGGTAAAGAGTCTGGGTGTGCTCCTGGATGTCTCCCTATCGATGGAGGCCCAGGTCACGGCAGTTGCCAAGTCCGCATTTTTCCATCTTTGTCAGATCAGGCAACTTGCCCCCTACCTGACACCCCAGGACCTGGCTACAGTGATCCATGCAACGGTCACCTCCAGGCTAGATTACTGTAACTCACTCTACGCTGGGCTACCCCTGGGCCTGATCCAGAAACTACAACTGGTCCAGAATGCAGTGGCATGGGTCCTGACTGGTATATCTTACCAGTCACATATCACACCTGTCCTGCGTCAGCTGCACTGGCTTCCGGTTGAATTCCGAATCAGGTTCAAGGTGTTGGTTCTTACCTTTAAAGCCCTGAGCAGGTTGGGACTGGCATATCTTCGGGACTGCCTCTCCCTGTACGTTCCCTGGAGATCGCTTCGATCAGCGAATAAATGTTTACTTGTGGTCCCCGGCCCTAAGGAAGCCCGCCTCACTTCAACCAGGGCCAGGGCCTTTTCAGTCCTGGCCCCAGCCTGGTGGAACACTCTGTCAATGGAGACCCGGGCCCAGCAGGACATATTATCGTTCCGCCGGACCTGTAAGACAGAGCTGTTCTGCCAGGCATTCGGTGGTTGAAGGGGGCGGTGCCATGTCGGCCTCCCACCTTTGGGGTGAGGGAGGGTTCTCCCCACCACTGCACTTCATTAATTTGTTTCATTGTTTGTATATTGATTTTAGTTTTGTTGTTTTCTTGTTTTTATCGATTTTAAACTGTTCACCGCCCAGAGCCCCTGGGGATGGGCGGTATATAAATTGAAATATAAACAAATAAATAAATACTCTAATCTCTCCCTTACTATTCCTGTTTAGATTCAACTTTCTGAGGAGGATCGTGAGTAAAAGTTAGCACTTAGTAGGATCCATTATTGCCTTGGATTAGCACTGCGTCAAGTAAATACCACAGATGCAGCCATGGCAACACAGATTGAGGAGGCAACAGTAGGTTTAAACCAGTGGTCCCCAATACGGGTGTGCAGGGGTTTCCTGCTTTGGGTTTACCTGAAGCGGGAAAACGATCCGGAATAACCCAAAACCTGAAGTGGCAAGCCGCTTCAGGATTCGGGTATTTAAACCGCTTCTGTATGCTCCATAAAAATTCGGAGCGCACCAAAGTGAAAAAGCCGAGGTAAGCTTTGTCCCGCCCCAGCCCCCCAGCCCCTTGCTCCACCTGACTAGTGGAGTCAGCTGGAGCAACGGGCAAACTTAAAGCACCCTCTGCACCACTTGGGAGTGGTGTGGAGGTTGCTTTAAAATTTAACCCCCCACCCCCTTGCTCCAACTGACTGGTGAAGTCCACCAACCAGCTGGAATGAGAACATGGGGCTTTAAACATGCCTGAAGCTTTCTGAAGTGACTTGAATCACTTTGGAAAGCTTTGATTCAGGATTCCCAAATTGAGCCCGTGATGCTGGGCCCGATTCAGAAATCTCAAACCTTTACAAATCAGGTCTGATTCGGGTATTTATCCCAAATTGGAAACTCGAATTGCATGCTCCTGTAGTCCCCAACCTTTTTGAGTCTATGGGCATATTTGGAATTCTAACAAAAGGTGGTGGGCGAACTACAAAATGGCTGCCACAGCAGATAAAAGTCAATTACAAAATTTATGAGAGCAAGGTTATGCATAACTCTGATAATAGCCCTTCAGCATTTCAGACAGAAGCTCTGTTGAATAGAGTACCTTTTAAAATTAACATATTATTCAAAAATATTTTCTTGCATGCACAGAAAATAAGTATATATAATGAGTTAGCTAACAAACCCTCATCTGGCAGTATCTGTCTTCATTTTGCAGGCCTCTAACACACTGATACAAAAGGAAAAGGAAAGAAAGCTTGTCCTGGCTTCTCCACTTTAGATAAGTCCTTGGTGCTGAAGGGCTAGCAAGAGCTCATTGTACACATGACATGTACAGTAAGAGAGATTTTGATAACAGATTTTGAGTAGAAATATTGATAACAATAATAATTTTTGAAAAGGGAACAAAATTTGATGTTATTATCAACTTCCACAGTTATAAAAATATATTTGAAGTGGAACGATCTGATGACTTGTAGTCAGGTACATTAAGCATCTTAGCTGCTGACCTAGCATTTTTAGTCAGAAGCAAGTCCAATTGTGTTTTTAGAGTATCACTCTGCTTTTTGCACAGCTAAAAGCCAGTTTGGTTAAGAGTGCGGGACTCTAATCTGGAGTACAGGGTTTGATTCCCCACTCATCCAATTGAAGCCAGCTGTGTGACCTTGGGTCAGTCACAGCTTCTAGGAACTCTTTCAGCCCCACCCAACTCACAGGGTGATTGTTGTTGTGGGGATAATAATGACATACTTTGTAAACTGCTCTGAGTGGGAGTTAAGTCATCCAGAAGGGCAGTATATAAATTGAATATTATTATTATTATTCTAAAAGCACTTTATATAAAACCACTGTCATCGTTATACCAATAATATAAAAAACACTTTGCCCCACCCACTTTCCCAAAAAACTTGGTGAGAACCAAGAAAAATGTCAATGGGCACCATGGAGCCCATGGGCAATGCTTGGGGACCCCTGGTGTAAACCATGCCATTGCCTCTTCCCACATGCTGTTCAGTGGTTCGGAGCCATACTCCAAGCATTTCAAGGGCTCACCTCAGACCTGGCCCAGCAGCAAAACAGGTCCAAGAGGGCAACACTGGTTGTAATTTATGTCTTTTCCTCTTATCTGCCCACTGGTACAGAGTAAGGCAAACCCAGCAGTGCTGCAAACACCTCAGGTACTCACCTGAGACCTGGCCAGTGAGTCAACATAGGTACAAGCTGCCTTCAGCTGAGAAGAAGCTACATGCCAATGCCATGTTGGTGACCTCACCTCATTGTGGTACCCCAAGCAGCCACATGGTCTAATCCTGCCCTCAAATCTTAGAACAATCATGTTTATGAGGAATAGCCATCCCTTTTCCCACCTCCTGACCTGAATTAAAATATCCACTTTTTATCAAGTATTAAGAGACTGCTGTGTATTAAAGGGGTAGTTTTTAATGTTTTTAAATTTTTGACATTCTAGTGTTGTATACTGTTACACATGCAGAACTAAATATTCAGTGACAAGTAGGAGTGTTTGCAATAAAAAAATTGTTATTTCAGATCTTGAATTGGGGGTGGGATGGGTTTTTTTTAAACCAGGTTTGCTTATTTCTGGGTATGACATTACTGGTTCAGGATTCAAATCTGTGTGGTTTTGCAGGTTACAGAGATCGTGAACCTTATTTTCATTGAAGAATGCATACATGGGTCTGGGACAGCTGTTTATAAAGATAATGGCACCAAATTTGCACAGAACACATTCTCCGGTGGCCCTGAGAGTGGGGCAGTCCTCACATATGGAAATGTAGCTCCTCCTCTCTGATGCAGGGTCAGCTGACTCTTTTTGCTCCCAAAGGGATGACCAAGGTATCCAGGAATGGGAGTTTCCCCTCGATTTCTTTCTCCATTGTGAATTGTATGTTCAGGTGGATGTTGTTGAGATGATTCAAAAACCCCATCAATTCTTCCTCCCCATGGCTCCAAATGATAAATGTATCATCCACAAACTGGAACCATACATTAGGTTTGTGGGGTGCTGATTCTAGAGCTGTTTTTTCAAAATGTTCCATGTAGAAGTTTGCTATAACTGGGCTGAGAGGGCTCCCCATGGCCACCCCATCCATCTGTTCATAGAATTCGTTATCCCATTGGAAGTAACTGGTTGTCAGACAATGATGGAATAAGGCTGTTCATCTTCGTTCTTCTGTGCCTCCACACATGGGGACTGCGCAGGCGCAGGCCAGCCACCGGAGAATTTTCTAGAGCTTCCATGGCTCCGAAGGGGCCGTTTGTCGCGCGCCTCAGCGACCGTTTTCCCGCCCAAACGGTCACGTGATCCTCCAGCGACCAACGGCCCCTTCCCTCAGTTCTCTTCTTGCCGCCGCTTGGAGAGAACGTGAGCTTCGTTGCTCTGTGCTTTTTTGTGCTTCGTGCTTTATTCTGACTGATTGCTTGGCTTTTGACTTCGGACTTCGTGACCTCGACTATTCTTCGGATCTCGTTTTGGACTTTGTTGTGGACTCGGTAATTTGACTCGGACTGTTTTTGACCTTCCTTTCGCGTGCCCCTGAAGATGGCCTCAAAGGCTCTCTTCAAGCATTGCCTCCAATGCCACACTAAAATGGCCAAGACCGATGGCCATGAACTGTGCCTGTTTTGTTTGGGGGAGACCCATAATGTGTCGGCCTGTAAGATTTGCCAGGGCTTCACCAGCAAGGCCCGGCAGGAGCGCAAGGCCCGACTGAACTCCTCCCTGTGGCAGAAGGTCATGTCCGGAGGCGCTCCGTTGCCCTCCCCCAAGGCCGGCCCTAGCCCCTCTGCCGAACGGCATTCAAGAGCTGGCTCAGTGGCCTCCGCGAGGTCGGGGTCGAAACCGCGTCCCCCGAGTACCTCGGCGTCGAGAGCGGCCTCTCCAGCGCAGGGACCGGTGCGGCCGCCCCGTAGCGCGTCATCTACCAGGTCGGATCCGAGACCTACGTCGGAACCGAGGATCCTGGTACCGAGTCCCCGGTCGGAACCGACGTCCGGATCGGTTCCGATGAAGCCTAAGAGGTCGAAGCCGAGGTCCCCTTCGAAGGCGAGGAGCGCGTCGGTTCCGAGGTCTTCTTCGGAACCGGCGAAGAAGAAGAAGAAGACCAAGCATCATCGGTCGCCGCGTCCCGCTCCTCAGGAGGAGGTCATCGTGCTTCCTCACACGCCTTCCCCTCATCTGGGCTCCCCTGAGCCAGAAGGCATCTCCGTGCCGGTGCCGGATCCGATGGCCTTCGAGACGGTGCCCGCAGAATTCTCGTCGGGGCCGGAGCCGAGCCCGCACCGTCGGAGCCGACCATCGCTTGCCCTTCGGTCGCCGAGGCTGGAACCGAGCCCGTCTCCTCGTCGGAGCCGTCCGTCGCCTGTCCGTCCGTCTCCACCTCCGGTCGGTCGTGAGCGGCATGGTTCCGGGGACAGTGTCCGATCAGTCCGGTCCACTGCGTCCCGGCATCGACAGGCTTCCTACCTCCCCTCGCCATACCGTTGCCAATGGGAGGGGGCACCTGCGGGCTTCTCCGTGTCGGAACCGAGGCCTTCGACATCGAGGTCGGCGTGGGCTCCCCCTCCACTCCGGGCTCAGGAATCCGAGCTCGGTTCCGATGAGGAGGAAGTGGGGAGTTTTGGCTACCAGTCGGAGTCCTGGTCCGAACCATCGCCAGCTGAGGAGCTAGTGCCATCTGCGGACTCGCCATTCGAGGACCTCCGCATCTACGCCGACCAGATGGCAAGGATGGCCAAGGCTCTCGAGATGGATATCTCTTCAGCAGTCCCCCAGACCAAGGACAAGCTCCTCAAGCGTATCTATGGGGATAATCCGGCATACGTTGGCTTCCCCATGCTCGAGGGTATTGAGGAGATAGTGGAGAAGGTGTGGCAGGTGCCCTGTGATCAACCTCCAACATCCAAGCGCATCGAGCAGCTTTACAAGATCAAGCAGGGCACCTGGCCGGCGTTGGTGAAGCACCCTCCACCTTCCTCCTTGGTCACAGAGGAGTTCAACCCCCGACGATCGGGTCACTCCTCGGTGCCTGCCGATAAAGAGGGCAAGAAGCTTGATGCCATGGGCAGGCGCCAGTACATTGTCTCTTCACTGGGTCTGAGGATTGCCAACTACCAGACCATCATGGCAGGGTACCAACTGTACCTCTGGGAGAAGTTGGCATCCTATACCCGAGACCTCCCTCATGAGCAGAAGGCTGTGGTGTCCCTGCTGCAAACAGAGGCTGTCCGGCTGTCTAAACAGCAAATGAACGCTGGGAGCCACGCTGCTGACACTGCTGCTAGAGGGATGGCGTCGGCGGTGGTCCTCAGGCGCCACTCTTGGTTGCGGTCGACGGCCCTGTCCCAAGAGGTGCGTTCCAGGGTGGAGAGCATGCCCTTTGAAGGGGACTCGCTGTTCTCCAAGTCCACCGACGAGACCCTGAAGAAGAAAAAGGAGGACAGGCAGACGGCGCGGTCTTTGGGTCTGGCTCCAGCGGACAAGCCCTCCTCCAGGTCACGGTACGCTCCCCGGTCTGGCCCTTACCATTACCAGGGCAGATACCAACAACAGCGGCCGGGCTACCAGCAGTATCCTGCCTACCAGCAGCGGCCTTACCCTCCCGCACAACAGCAGAGGAGGCGTCGGCCCTTCAAGCCTCGTCCGGCACAGCAACCGGCCCAGCAGAAAGATCAGCAGGGCGCCGGGAGGCAGTACTGACGGGTCACGCCAGCCGTATCCCCGGACTTTTCGGACAGACTGAGTCCACTCCTCTCTGAGTGGGAGTCAATAACATCTGACTCATGGGTCTTAACTATTGTTGAACTGGGATACGGGCTGGAGTTCGTTGAGCTGCCTAGATGCAGTTCACCCCTGACAGCTGTCAATAACACTATGGCCGAGCTGGATGCGGAGATCATGTCGCTCTTGGCCAAGGGTGCTGTGGAAGAATTGCCCTATGAGGATTCTGTAAAGGGTTTCTTCTCTAGGTTCTTCCTGGTCCCCAAGAAGGATGGGGGCTTACGTCCCATTTTAGATCTGAGGGGCCTTAATGCCTACCTCAAGGTGACCAAATTCAAAATGGTTACGTTGGCGGCTGTGATCGCCTTGCTGAAACAGGGAGATTGGTTTGCGGTTCTTGACTTAAAGGACGCATACTTTCACGTGGGCATACGGAAGGAGCACAGGAAATACCTGAGCTTTGTTTACCGGCAAAGGGTTTTCCGGTATAAGGTGCTCCCCTTTGGCCTGTCCACTGCCCCACGAGTGTTCACTAAATGTGTGGCCCCTGTGGTTTCCTTCCTACGGGAAGAAGGCTGTACCATCTTTCCGTACCTCGATGACTGGCTCATCGTGGCTGAATCAGAGTCTAGGCTGGTGCAGGACATTGGCTTGGTACTTAGCACTTGCCAACGCCTGGGGCTCCTGGTGAACTTGGAGAAATCCAAGCTGGTGCCCAACTGCAAGGTGTCCTACATTGGTGCACTGTTAGACTCTGTGGAGGGTAAGGCCCTGCTCCCCTTGGAGAGGGCTCGGTCCCTAAGGGGTCTAGTGTCCATGTTTAAAAGGAACCGATTCCAGTCTGTGCGCACTATCCAGTGCTTACTAGGGCATATGGCAGCGGCCACCTCTGTGGTGCCTTTCGCTAGGCTGCGTATGCGCCCTCTCCAGAACTGGTTTGTGCGGAGGTACGATGCTCTGCTGCACCCTCCGTCCCTCAAATTCTCTATCCCGAGGGTCATCCTCTCCTCCTTGGACTGGTGGCTGTCTGATGACAACTTGTTTAAAGGGACCCCTTTTGGGTATCAACACCATGACATCACGGTTACCACTGATGCCTCTCTGTTGGGATGGGGGGCTTACTGTGGTGATGTGTCTGTGCAAGATGTCTGGTCTGACAGGGAAAAGACCCTCCATATCAATGTGCTTGAACTAAGGGCCATTCGTTTCGCACTTGTGTCTCTTACAGCACTGCTGAGAAATCGTCAGGTGTTGGTGCAGACGGACAACACGACTGCCATGTACTACGTGAATCAGCAGGGGGGCACAGTGTCCATGGCCCTGTGCCGGGAAGCCACACTCACTTGGCAGTGGGCTATCAAGAACGGCGTGTCGCTCCGTGCTATACACGTGGCTGGGTCAGACAATGCCCGGGCAGATGCCCTCAGCAGGGTCCCTTTACTGGACCACGAGTGGGAACTGAACGTAGAGTGCGTTGGGCCGATCTTCCAGATGTGGGGTCATCCAGTGATAGACGTGTTCGCCACTGCGGCGACCACCAAGGCCCACACGTTCTGTTCCAGGGCAGGGAGCGACCCCCTCTCTATTGGGGATGCCTTCCAGTTTACGTGGACGCAGGGCTTGCACTACATGTTTCCTCCGTTCCCCTTGATTCCCAGGGTCCTGTGCAAGATAGAGGAGGACGGGACGGACTGCATCCTAGTGGCCCCCTTCTGGCCACGGCAGGTTTGGTTCCCGAAGCTCCTGCGAATGTCCCAACGGGCATATGTGAGTCTGCCCCCTCGGCAAGACCTTCTCCTAAACGGGAGCCTAGTCCACCACGATCCCAAGAAGCTGCACCTAACGGCTTGGCGGATCGTTCCTCCCCTGTAGGCTTTACTGACGAGGTACAGAGGGTCCTCCTGAATGCTCGTCGGCCATCCACTAGGCGCGCTTATGCGGCCAAGTGGCGCAGGTTTGAGCTCTGGGCACTTGCCAGAGGAGTGGTGCCTGACAGCAGTCCCTTGGGGGTTGTATTCGAGTATTTGTGCCACTTGCGTGGCCTGGGCTTGAAGGTGTCCTCCCTCAAGGTACACTTGGCAGCGATATCAGCTGCTCACGCCCGAGTTGAGGGTGCTACGGTGTTTTCTCACCCACAATCCCGCCAGTTCCTTAAGGGCATGTACAATCTTTACCCACCTGTGTCGGCGCCAGTGCCTCAGTGGTCGCTGTCCTTGGTGCTCTCACGTCTCATGTTGCCTCCATTTGAACCTATGGCTACATGCCCTTTGGATATGCTATCCTACAAGGTAGCATTCTTGGTGGCTGTCACATCGGCCAGGAGGGTCAGTGAGCTGTCTGCACTGCGGTCTGACCCTCCCTTTCTTGTGTTTCATCCCAACAAGGTGGTCCTGCGTCCCTGCCTCGGGTTCCTGCCCAAGGTGGTGTCCGCCTTCCACCTCTCGCAGGATATCTCACTGCCTGCATTCTTTCCTCAACCTTCCTCTAAGGGGGAAAAGGCCCTCCATTCCCTAGACTTGAAGAGGGCCCTAGCCTTTTACCTGGATAGGACGAAGGGATTCCGTTCCAGTCCTCACCTGTTTGTATGTTTTGGGGCCAAGGACAAGGGTAGCAGGGCTTCCTCACAGACCCTGTCTAGGTGGATTGTGACGGCCATTCGCAAGGCCTATTCCCTGGCAGGGGTGGCTTGCCCGCTTCATGTCAGAGCCCACTCCACGCGGTCCCAAGCATCCTCTTCGGCACTCCTCAGGGGGGTGCCCCTGGTTAACATTTGTAAAGCAGCCACATGGTCCTCTGCAGACACCTTTGTCAGGCATTACGCCGTTGATGTCAATGCGGAGCAGGATGTATCTGTGGCCAAGGCTGTCTTACACTCCCTTTTTTCCTGAGGGAGTTTTGGAATGACTTTCTTGGCGTACCTGTTGGGTACCCTTGAGTGAAAGTGTATATATGTACCTGGGGGTGTGTATATATGTAAATATTGAGTATTTATGTGTCCTTACACAGTATTTTTACATAGATGTATATATGCATATCTATTTATTGTTGTTCTTGTTTGCTTAATAAAATTGTGTTGGACTTCACCCCCACCTTCCTTATTGTGTGAAGCTTGGTACACTCCCATGTGTGGAGGCACAGAAGAACGAAGATGAAAACAGGGTTAACATACCTGTAACTTATGTTCATCGAGTTCTTCTGTGCTGACACACAACCCTCCCTCCTACCCCGCTGTGAACTCCAATGCACGATATTGTGATGGCTGTAACGGAAATTGGTGTTTTTAAGGTGTTATGGCTGAAGTGTGTTGGTCAAGCGGCGGCAAGGGAGAACTGAGGGAAGGGGCCGTTGGTCGCTGGAGGATCACGTGACCGTTTGGGCGGGAAAACGGTCGCTGAGGCGCGCGACAAACGGCCCCTTCGGAGCCATGGAAGCTCTAGAAAATTCTCCGGCGGCTGGCCTGCGCCTGCGCAGTCCCCATGTGTGTCAGCACAGAAGAACTCGATGAACATAAGTTACAGGTATGTTAACCCTGTTTTACATCCTCTGGGAAAATCTGATTAATAAGTGCAATAGTGTCTTTTACTGGAACCTTGGTAAAGAGGGATACAACATCAAAACTGACAAGTATGTCTTGTGGATTGAGTTTCAGAGAACTGATTTTGTTGATGAAATCTGCTGAATCTTTGATGTAAGACGAGGTTTTCCCAATGTGGTCCTGCAGGAGATCGGCCAGATGTCTAGCTAATTCATATGTCGGTGAACCAATGGCACTCACAATGGGTCGAAGTGGGACTGAATCCTTATGTATTTTAGAGAGTCCATATAGTCTAGGTGGCTGTGCTTCTGTCTTGCATAGTTTTCTGTGCGTGTCGGGATGTAGTGAGGAATTCTTGATCAGCGCATTTGTGCTAATCAGCGCATTTGTGCTTGATCAGCGCATTTGTTCAGTGAAGCCTCCCGCCATTAGCATTCCACACCCTGGGAAACTCTTACAGGATGACTCAGCTCAACCCCACCCCTCCTGAGTAGATATAAATGACCTGCCAACATCTTTTCCACACTGTGACACTGAGAGATCTCTGTCTTTTGATGCTACACCTCTGAAGATGCCAGCCACAGCTGCTGGCGAAATGTCAGGAACTACAATGCCAAGACCACGGCAATACAGCCCAGAAAACCCACAACAACCATCGTTCTCCAGCCATGAAAGCCTTCGACAATACAGAATTTTAACTGATTAAAATAGCGGAAATAAAATATTTAAATCACGGATTTGAGGAAGAGAGCAGACTCGTGGGAGCGGAGTAAATCAAGCCCTACGATGTTGAAAAAAGACTGGCAATCAGCATTTGATAACTTGGATAAAAAGATGGTGGAAGGTAATAAAGAGTTAAAAGAAACTATGCAAGAGATGTTGAAAGATCTTACGGAAACAATTAAATCGGAGGTGGCTGAACTGGCGAAGAATATGGAAGATGTTAAGAAGGAATTGCGAACAATGCAGCAAAATGTTAAAGAAGTTGAAGAAAAAACAGAAAAATTGGCTACCTCTCTCAAAGTGGAAACTTCAGTGCTAAGCTACAGAATGGCTGTGATGGAGTGTAAATACATGGACAGACAACTTCGTTTTAGAGGCATCCTGGAGGAGGAAGGAAAAACTGCCCAAGAACAGATTTTGGAGATTTTGACAGGATTCTTGAATAAAACACTGGAGGAGATTGCAAGCAATGTGGATGTGGCGTACAGAATTAACTCAACATATGCAGCTCAAAAAAATCTACCCAGAGATATGATTGTGCAGTTTATTACAAAGAGAATGAAAGAAGAAATTCTTAGCAGGCATTTCCAAAATCCACTGGTAATGGATGGGAAAAAGGTGAGAATAATGAAAGAGCTACCCAAGAGAGTTTTGGTGGAAAGGAAAAAATACAGAGAACTTACCCAGGTTCTGAAGGAGTTAAATATAAGATACAGATGGGAGATACCAGAAGGTGTGAGCTTTGAATTTAAATCAACTAGAAGAACCATCAGATCACGACATGAGATGGAGATGTTCTTTTTTGACAATGAAAAAGACTTACCTAAGAGACCTAGAACATAATCATGGAGTGCAAAGTAATTTCATGGAATGTAAACGGACTAAATTCACCTTCCAAATGCAAGGCTATTTTTCATTGGCTATCTAAACAACAATGCAATGTAACTTGTTTACAAGAGACCCATGTTAAAAAACAAGATCTAAAGTATTTAAAATATAGTAAATTGGGTAGAGAATTTGTGACTGCAACTAAACAAAAGAAAAGAGGAGTTGTTTTGTATGTTAAAGAAGAGTTACAACCTAAATTGATATTTAATGATTTGGAAGGCAGATATGTGGCGGTGGAATTTATTTGGAACTTTCAAAAAATATTGATAGTGGGAATCTATGCACCAAATGGGGCCAAGGACAATTTTTTTAAAGAATTGATGAATCAACTAGATCAAGTGACATATGCTCAAATAATTTTGGTGGGCGATTTTAATGGGGTAGCAAATTTGCAAGCAGACAAAAAAACGAAGGGAATACAAAAGTTAAGGGGACTATTGCCAAAATCGTTTTTTGAAATACGAAATCAGGAGAATTTAGAAGACATTTGGAGAAGAAGCAACCCTAAAACCAAGCAATATACTTTCTATTCTGCAAGACACTCATCGCTATCGAGAATAGATATGATCTGGGCCTCAAAAGACTTAACAATATGGACTAAGGAGGTTGAAATAATGCCTAAAGTGAGCTCAGATCACAACCCAATTATGTGGAGATTTGGAAAATGTGTGAAAAAGTACAGGTGGAGAATGAATGAAGACTTATTAACGCATCAGAGCAACTTAGATGTGTTACAGAAAGAAACCAGATTTTTTATACAATATAACTTAGACAAACCAACACCTAAGGTATGGGACACTTATAAAGCTGTCATGAGAGGCATTCTAATGGACTTAAATGCAAGAGACAAGAAAAGAAAGGAGGGAAAACGGAAAGAAATTCAAGAAAAAATAAAAGTCAAAGAGATGCAATTAAAGAAAAGACCAGGAAAAAAGAAATTACATCAGGAGATACGGATGTTACAAGAGCAAATAAGAGCTATGGAGAACAAAGAATTGGAGTGGGAATTGAAAAAATTAAAACAAAAGACATTTGAAGGGGCCAATAAACCGGGGAAATATTTAGCTTGGCAATTGAAAAAAAGGAGAGAAAAGAGAATGATAACCAAGATTGTGGAGAATGACAAAATATTAACGGACCAACCAGCTATAAGTAGAGCGTTTTATAAATTTTATGCTAAATTATATCAGAGTAAAAGGGTGGATGTGAACGCTATTGATCAATATTTGGACAAAATTAATTTACCAATGATATCTGAGAAGTGGAAGGAAAAATTAAATGCTGAAATAACAGAAACAGAAATTATGGATGCAATACAATCGACCAAATTGGGGAAGGCACCAGGACCTGATGGAATAACATCTAAATTTTATAAAGTAATGGCAAAAGAAGTGGTGCCTTTCCTGAAAAAAGTGATGAATGGGATTTTAAAGGGACAAAAGATTCCTGAAACCTGGAATGAGGCTAACATATCATTGATTCCAAAAGAAGAGCAGGATTTATGCAATGTTAAAAACTATCGACCTATATCATTGTTAAATAATGACTATAAGTTATTTGCAAAAATATTGGCGGAGAGGCTCAAAGAATGGCTGGTTGAATTTATTGCAGAAGAACAAGCAGGATTTTTACCAAACAGACAGATTAAAGACAATTTAAGGACGGTAATAAATGCAATAGAGTACTATGATAGACATTGTGAAAAAGAAGTCGGTTTCTTTTTTGTGGATGCAGAGAAGGCTTTTGACAATTTAAATTGGAATTTTATGTTCGCCACAGTGGAGAAGTTACAGATGGGAAAAGAGTTCATTCAAGCGGTAAGAACTATATATAAAGACCAATGTGCAGCAATTGTAGTAAATGATGAATTAACTAAGAAACTGGAAATACGGAAGGGCACAAGGCAGGGTTGCCCATTGTCTCCACTGTTGTTTGTCATGATATTGGAAATTTTATTGATGCAGATACGAGAGGATGATGCCATAAGAGGTATGAAGATTAAGGGATTTACATTTAAAGTCAGAGCCTTTGCAGATGATGTAATGGTTATTGTAGAAGACCCAATTCAAAACATGCCAAGATTGTTGGATAAGATAAAAGAATTTGGAGATTTGGCTGGATTTTATGTTAATAAAAGAAAATCTAAGCTATTGTGCAAGAATAAGGTGAAACAAAGACAAGAAGAGTTAATGGAAATTACCAATTGCGAGGTAACACATAAAGTAAAATATTTAGGAATACAACTTACTGCTAAAAATATTGACTTATTCAAGAACAATTATGAAAAGCTATGGCAACAAATAGACAGAGACTTAATCAAATGGAATAAGTTGAATTTGTCATGGCTGGGAAGAATAGCAGCAATTAAAATGAATGTACTACCACGGATTATGTTTTTATTGCAAACAATACCAATAATAAGAGACAATAAACAATTTGATAAGTGGCAAAGGAAAATATCGGACTTTGTATGGGCAGGGAAGAAGCCTCGAGTGAAGATGAAAGTGTTATGTGATGCCAAAGAAAGAGGGGGACTACAATTACCAAATGTAAGACTATACCATGAAGCAATATGTTTGGTGTGGCTCAGGGAATGGATGTCGTTAGAGAATCTTAAACTTTTAACACTTGAAGGATACAAGAAACTCTTTGGTTGGCATGCGTACTTATGGTATGACAAAATTAAAGCGGACTCTATGTTCCTGCATCATTATATTAGACGAAGCCTCTACACGGTCTGGCAAAAATATAAAAAATATTTGGATGAGGGTATCCCGACGTGGGTGGTGCCACTGTAAGTTATTGACCCGAGAACAATTTACAACAGAGAGGAATGTTTGTCATATAAGGAGGTGTTGAAAATGGAGCAAAATATGATTAAACTTAAAACAGGAGAAGAATTATCCTCTCACTTTGGATGGTTCCAATACAGACAGATTAAAGACTTATATGACAAGGATCATCTAAAATTGGGGTTTAAATGGAAAAACTCTGAATTGGAAGAAAGTATACTACAAGAAGGCAAGAAAAAGATTTCTAAAGTCTATAAGATTTTGTTAAAATGGTATACAGAAGACGAAACTGTTAAAGTCCAGATGGTGAAGTTGGCTATAAATTGTAATAGAGACATAACAATGGAGGCATGGGAATACTTGTGGAAAAATACATTGAAGATATCGACTTGTACCAATATTAAAGAAAATGTTTATAAGATGATATATAGATGGTACCTAACACCGAAGAAAATAGCATATGGGAACAACAAAATGTCAGACAAGTGTTGGAAATGTAAAAACCATGAAGGTTCATCATATCATATGTGGTGGACCTGTGAGGTAGCAAAGCAGTTCTGGGGAGATATTACAGAAGTTATGACTGAAATTTTACAAATCCCAATAAATAAGAACCCAGAACTGTTGTTGCTAAATCTGAAATTAGAAGAGATTCCCAGGCAACAAAGAACTTTATTATTCTATATGACAACAGCAGCAAGAATTTTATATGCTCAGAAGTGGAAGACGCAAGAAGTACCATCTATTGAAAATTGGATACAAAAATTGCTGTACATGGCAGAAATGGATAAAATGACGAGAAAGTTGAGAGAACAGAATCCAGAAGAATTTCTTAATGCCTGGGGTAAACTGAAACAGTATTTGGAAAAGAAGTGGGATGTAAAGGGACAATTATGGTTGTTAGATAACTATTAATTTTGCAGAAAGGAGGAGATACTGATCTTTACAAGAGAAGAGAGGAGATAAGTTAGAAACATAATGTAACTGATAGTTTGATGTTAGGTTTTGTTTAATCTAATATATATTATCTATTTTACTAGTGTGTTAAGATAGTTAAGAATAGAAAAGGGGATATAAGTAGTAGATTCAGACAGCGGGTTGGAAAACTGTTGGAAGTCTTAGATTAAGGGGGGATGGAAAAGGGTGGGAGAATATGGAAGTGAGGGTTTTAATTGAAAATCTGTAATATTAATTTTTACTCACCCAATAAAAAATTCTTTAAAAAAAAAAGTGGGCAGAGAAACATCTCAGATGACTGAAGGCTATACATGTCACCAGACAAGACAACTCATTGGCAGATTTGATGAGCAGGAAGGTAATGGATCAAGTAGAGTGGATGTTGTATAGAGAAGTATTCCAACAAGTATGCCAGAGGTTTGGAAAGACAAAGGTAGATCTATTTGCAAGCACTCAAAACTGCCAAATTCAGAAACACATATCAAGGAGAAGGCCTGGGGTGTAGATGCTCTGAGCTGTGAATGGCCCCACCTACTTCTCTACGCCTTCTGTCCGATATAACTACTCCAAACAGCGGCGCATAAGACTATCAAATGACAGGCGGAAATAATACTGATTGCACCCTATTGGCCAAGGAGGGCATGGTTCCAGAAGTTGATGAGGCTATCAATCAGGGACCTGTGGCATCTTCCTCTACAATAGGGCCTGCTGACCCAGGGGAGAATCCTACCCCCTCAGCCATCTCTGTTAGACCTCACAGCCTGGAAGTTGAGCATGAGCAGTTGAAAGAGTTGGGACATACCGAGACAGTGATTCATACTATGCTAGCGTCTAGAAAGGACTCCACAAACATAAGTTACAGTAACACCTGGCAAGTTTTTCAAGCATGGTGCTCAAACAGGGGAGGGGATACTCTGAGAGATTCAGTTAAGGAGATTCTTTCATTCTTACAAGAGGGTCTAGATAAGGGTACCAGTACCCTTAAAAGATAGGTGTCTGCTATTCCAGCAATTAGGGGGTCTAAGAAGAGTAGACCAATATCTCAACACCTGCATGTTAAGAGATTTTTGAGGGGAACCACACTGATCAATCCTCCACAGGTACATAGATTCCACACGTGGAATCTCAATACAGTGTTGAAAGTGTTGACTAGGGAACCCTTTGAGCCCATGGCATTACTTCAGCTAGAAGTAATAGGCATTACTTCATCTATGAGGGTATCTGAGCTCAAAGCACTATCTCTAGATAGGGAGCTTGGTGTTTTTCACAAAGATAAAATGTTCTTAAGACCTGGCCCAACTTTCATTCCAAAAGTAAACTCTGTGTTTCATAGGAGTGAGAAGATAATTCTTCCATCATTTAGTCCTAATCCAACATATGATAAAGAAAGGGAGTGGCACTGCCTTGATGTTTGCAGCGCCTTAAGTTTTTACATGGATAGGACAAAACAGTGGAGAAAGTTAGAGGCAAGGTTTGTATCATTCAGGAAGTCGTCCCTGGGTAAAAACGTATCCACTTCTACCCTGAGCAGGTGGATCAAGGGGTGTATCATTTTGGCATATAAAGCAAGGAACCTAGAACCACCGCAGGGCAATACAACACTTTCCCTAAGGAGCGTGGCAACTTCAGCACCATATATGTCCTTTCCTTCACTGGAGATGTAAAGCTGTAACATGGAAAGTGGTGCATTCATTTACCCGATATTATAGACAAAATAGACTTGACTGAGGTGGCCTTTGGCCTCTAATCTCAGGGACCAACTAATCCTCCCTGAGGCATACTGCTTTTTTATGTCCCAGACTTGAGGACTGGCACACTCCCAGGACCACTGGAGAATGGAAGATTTGTTTTCACTTACCGTGAAGCTTCCTTTCTCAATGGTCCGGGAGTGGAGTGGTCCTACCCACCCAAAAAGCGGTGGTCCCAGAGATTGGAGGGTTCCTTCTGCTGTAGTAAGCTGCTAGTAATGATTCTATGCAATTTTTCCACTAGCTGAATACAAATGACCTTGTTTAACTTAGAAAACCAAGTTATGTACAGTTATTTGAAAGGTTCATGGATGTTACCCTTGGTTTAAAGGATGACAAGTAAATAGAAAGAAAGGGAAGGATATTGTTTTTTGAAAGGCAATACAGTTTGGAAAGTCATGGCTTGAGAACAAATTGGATAGCCTAGGAACAAGTTCCTTCCCTCTGGGATCAAAAAGAGTCGGCTGATCCTGCATCAGAGAGGAGGAGCTACATTCCCAGACATGAGGACCTCTGAAAAAGGAAGCTTTATGGTAAGTGAAAACAAACCTTCCAGTCCTCCTTCTAATCTAAATACCTCCTAAAATTTAAGCAGATTAAACTAAGAGGTTAAAAAGACCCTGAAGTAGGTGCCTCTCTACACAGGCACACTTTCTCTCTACTGGTTCCTAAAATGGCAATCAAATGGCAACCTAGCAGGAGAGCACAGGTCAGCCACCAGCATTAAAAAAGAAAACTGTCTGCATTCATTTTCGTACTGGCATAGTGACTGAATTTTTTTTTAGTTTTCCACAAAAAAACCTGTGTTCACCTTCATTCTTCTGTGTAGTCCCACACTGGGACAGCACACATATACCCCAGCCTCTCAGAAAAGTTTTCATTGCTTCTTTAGATCTCCATTAGCGGCTGCCTCTCTCCGGGCCCTATAACAATAACAGGATGGCTCTCCCGGTTATGCAAATGTACAATAGGAAAGGAGAACCTTACCGGGAGAAACATAAATACAAATGCACTACTCAACAATACTAGTAAAGAGAATCATTTATCAAAATTAAAGTGCCCAAGTGCTAAACTTTTAGAACCATTCATATGTTATGTATCCTAGTAGAAATATACAATACCGATACACTCAGCACAGAACGAACATCACACAGTTCTCCTGGCTCCTTCTCTCAGTTCTGTCTTTAAGCCACCATGAGGAGAACTTCCTTTGTGAGCTCCATGTGTCTTTCTTCCATCTTTCTTCTACTGGACTGTTTTTTTCTTGGCTTTGATCCTTGACCACGCTTTTCGACTCTGCTGGTTGGTTTGACCCTTTCTTTACTGACTTCAGCTTCTGAACCTTGGCTTGGAGTTCAAATGCGTTTCCATCTGTTTCTCTTCATATAGTAAGCCTCTCTGCCTTATTCTGCCTCAGAATGTCTGAGAAGGCATTATTTAAAAATGCTTATCTTGAAGAACTAAAATGAACCACATAGATGGTCATGACTAGACATGGGTACGAACAGCATTACGAACAGAAAAAACCCACAAACAGCCCATTCATCTGTTCGTGAACAAGCCGTTCATGAGGCCCCATTCTAAATGAACAAGTGGTCGTTGCGAGCCTCATTCATTGCCTTCGTCAGCCATTCGTCAAGCCAGACAGTCTGGCGCCTTTCAATCAATTCCCCTGGCAACGGAGGCAGGGACTGAACTCTGTCTGAACTCCTTCCGGCTTTCCTTCTGGCTTTAACCCTTCAAAGTACTTCCAGCAGAGAGTCCCATTTTTGCCACTGTGAAGAGAAAACGACAGCAAAGGGGGGGGGCATGGATCATGCCTTTCCTGGGGTGCAATCTCTCTGAAACTTGGGAGGTCTTTGGAGGACAATGAGGACTATGTCCCCTGCAAATTTGGTGGGTATTGGACATTGGGGTGGTCAGTTTGTAACCCTTCAAATTAGCTTCCAGCAGAGAGTCCTGTTTTTGCCACTGTGAAGAGAAAATGACAACAAAGGGGGAGACCCATGCATCATGCCTTTCCCGGGGTAAAATCTCTCTGAAACTTGGGATGTCTTCGGAGGACAGTGAGGACTATGTCCCCTGCAAATTTGGTGGGTATTGGACATTGGGAAGGTCAGTTTGTGGGGTGTTTAAAGGGCCTTGCCCCTTGCATGTGGCAGGAAAGGGCCCTTTAAACTATCAGCTGGCAGGCAGCAGGGGGGAATCCCCCCTGCCACCTGCCTGCTGATAGTTTAAAGGGATCATTAAAGGGCAACGAACAACAAACATGTTTGTGAACAGGGTCATGTTCATTACTGTTAGTTGTTCGTTGTTTGTGGATGGCAACGAACAACAAACAGCTTGTTCAGGGGTTTTTTTCTGTTCATGCCCATGTCTAGTCATGACTTATGTCTTCTGTTTGGGAGAAAATCACAACACTGCAGCCTGGAAACATTGCTAGCCAGGAAGTTGAAGGCCTCACTGTGGAAGAAAGTGCTCATAGGTTCTGATATTGCAGCTGAAAAGTTATCAGCAGTGAAAGAGTATTGATCTTGGGCCAGTTCAGTGGCATCCTCAGGTCAATGTCTGAGACCTCCATCAGATCTGAGGCCGACATTGGAACCACTGACCATGAGGCCACATAAGACTAAACAGTCTGACAAGAGCTGTCCTAAAAAGGCATCAGGTCGGAACCAATCACCTTCTATTAGAACCAAGAATGACAAGGTTCTTGTTGTAACACCAAGGACTCCATTGCTACACCTCCATTCACCTGACCATTCACATTTGGATGTGGAGCTAAAACAAAAGATGTCCTCAATCGAACATTTAGATCTGAGGGAGGATCCGATAGTGAAAGGCATCAGCTACCTCAACAATGTACACATCTATCTGTGTATCTGAGGTCAAATCCAAGAGCCACCTCACATCACTGGCTGGACCCACACATGTCCTCATCAAGTCATTTTTACCAGGGACCTCATTCCAGGTCAGAATAGCAAGGAGCATATGGCCATCACTGTGCTCAGTATATACCTTCACCATGCCAATGCCAATGGCCTGGAAAGGAGCGGCCCCAATGGAGCTCTAAAGAAGTGAAGAAAACTTTTTCAAGTGGCTGGCCTGCACGTGCACAGTCCCAATGTGTGCCTGCAAAGAAGAAGTTGATGAGCAATGGTTACAGTTAAGTGCAGCCCTGTTTTTGTCATTCTTCCTTGTTGTAGTTTATTGGTTGTTTCCTTTCACAAAATGAGGGAGGTTTCCTTTGTACGCCTCCCTGTCCTGTCTCATCTCATAGGTCTGCCATTATTCCCTTGGTGAGTGGGAGCTGGGGCCAGAGAAATGTTTTAACCACTAAACACTAAAACTGCAATAGAGCTAGTGCTGCCTGTCCACTGCCCTACCCCCATGTTTCAATCAAATTGGACCAAGGGGTCCAATTATAGGCCTCTGAACAAGAGGCCCCCAGCCATTCTGCATGCAGAGGAAAAAATGCCCCCACTCCCACAAAGGAGGATGAGAAGGAGAAGGAGCCAGCCATTCTTACAGCTCAGCTTGTTGGAAGAGGAAGCTCCAGCACTCTCCCTCTCCTCAGGTTTCAGAGGGGGGCATACCAAAGAGTTAGAGAGGTCAGGGCACCCTGTTTACTATTGTTTACTGCTCTGACTGTGCTTTAATATACAGATTGCTATTCTCAGGATTTCCTCCTCCTGACTTCCTCTCTCTCACTCCTCCTCTTCCTGGCTTTGTTCCAGGCAACACCTTTCTCCTCCTCCTCCCTCCATCTTGACCTTGTCTTGCCATCCATGCCCATCCTTAGACTAGATAGGTAGTTAGGCTCTCTCCTCCTTTCCTATCAGAGTATGGAGTTCCTGCAATAAAGAATTCTTATTTCTTTTCTAAATATAAACTAAGTGTATGTTTTTATTATTTTCATTCCTGCACACACACTAGCCAGCAGAACGGGCTCACAACCACCTAATCACGCTTCCCATGCATCACAATAGACTCTGCTAACATGGAATGCTTTAAATAGGTTTCTGGGGCCTACATAATGATTTATTTATCACAGCTGAGCCTGGTCTGCACAGGTTCTGAGCCTGGCTTGCACAGGCCATCAACCTCCCTCCTCAGGCCACTACCTAGGAAATTTGGAGAAGCAAAGAAAAACACAAGCACCTGCTGCATTGCTGGTAAGCACCTAAACATGGCAGGGGAGAACCAGATTTTGGGAAGGAAGGGTTTCATAATTCCCAAGAATGTGAGATTTGTATTATTATTCCACAAAATCACAGTAACAGCCCAAACCAGAGCTTTTTGTATATATTTTCAGCTCTTGAGTTCTGTAAAGCACACCTCTAGTAGCAAGCACTCACAATGTTATTTTTGCTGCTAACAAGCAAAAGCAGGTGGAAGGATTTGGTGGGAGAAGTGACAGGCAAAAGGAATATGCATAATCCCCAACCATCTCCTCTTTCTACACACACATACCACATACACACACACAAAGTTCTCTCTCTGCAATCTGCCCCCTAGCAGACAATGGGAAAGAGCAACATGATCCATCTGCCCCTTCCATATTCAGTGGAATCTCCTCCTCCCCCTCCCCCATTCAGGCTGGCCTTTGGCATCTTGTATGGATGAAGATTCCTCCTCTCAGTTAGGATTTGTTCCATTTTTAATCTTGAGAGCAGGAAGCAGGAGGACCCAAACTTTCCAACAAGAACAAGACTTCAGGAACAGTTAGGCCTTGACAATGATTAGGTGGGAAGGCAGCTAGAAAAACTGAAGCTAACCATGGTGGTATTTTATGAGAAAGAAAAGTTACAGATCCACATACCACTTCCTGAAACTGTGCAGGAAATATAACCACAGATATAAAACAGACATTAGTCTATAGGGAAGACTGAATAATCATATACATCGTGAAACACCCAGAGACCTTCAGAAAGTCGAACATACCAGTAGTCAATTCAGTACATATTTGTCAGTCCTGCTCAAGCAAAGTATTTCAAATATGAAAAAAGCAATGGATCATTACATAATATGCTGTCACAACATTGTCCAAGATTTTTACAAAACCTGTGAACTGAATGCTCTTTCATGAAGTTTACTAGAGAATATTCACCGGCATAAAAGCACATTTTGTTTTCCCTCGGTGAGAGTCAATTTAAAAATCCCACCTGAACACTGAGTGGTTTTCAAATGATGGGAACAGTGTGTCAATAGATCCAATCTCAACATAGCCAAATCTGAGGATACTTAAATATGGAAACTGGAGCCATGAACTGAGAAGAGAGTTATTTCTACAAACCTAAAAAACACCCCAGATTTGCAGAAAAATCTGGTATCTTTTTTTAAAAATATCCTGGGGGGTTAAACCCCACCCCCACTCCAAATAATAGAATGAGAATCTGTGGCTTTAAAAAATGAATACCCTCAATGGCTGTTGCTCGGCAACCACAACAGTATTTCCAGCCCTCAAGCTTTGGTTTCTGCCAATAAATGGTGAGAAGGGGCAGGGCACTTTCCAGGGCTGTTTTGTTCTTGGAGAGCAGATGTATTGGGGCCAGGCCTGGCAGCAACCACTGTATGACTTGCTACCACTGACTTATATGAGTCAGCCAGGACTGGCTGCTTGCTACTGTTCAACAGAAGCCACCCCCACAAAAGCCAGTGTTGTATATTGGTTAAAGTTACAGACCAGAATCTGGGAGACCCAGGTTCAATTTACCACCCTACCAAGGAAATTCACTAGGAGACTTTGAACCAGTTACACATTCTTAATTTAAATTTTCTCACAGGGTTTTGAGGATAAAATGGAAGAGAGGAGAATTATGTAAGTTGCTTTGGGCCCCCATTGTAGAGAAAGGCAAGGATAAATTAAGTAAATAAGTAATAAATATATCTGAAGATTAGGGGCACATAAAAGGCAGGTTGGTTGGTGGCTGGGAAGGAGAAAAAGAAGCATGGAAAGTTGAGGATATGAGGATTGCTAGGAGGAGGGGGAGTGTAAATAGTGTGGGGAAAGGGGATACAAAGGGAAATGAAGTACCCCCAACAAGTCTTTCTGGATTCTCAACAGTGCAACTAGGCCTGGCCTGGAAGCTGGCACAATACAACTGAGCCATAAGTTTTCCAGGTGAAGGCTGCCCAAGGGAGAAAAGGAGGGAAAGCTGAAGACGTGCAGATAGATTGGCTGGTGGGTGGAAAGGAGAGAAAGAAGCAGGAAAAAGGCGAGGCTGTGTGAGCTTTCGGGGAAGGGAAAGAAGAAATAGTGGAGAGGAAAGTGAGATGCACCCTACAAGGCTTTGTTGGTTCTCCACTTGTCATAATACAATAAACATGTATCCTGAGCAATAGTTTGGGCTGTCTGAATCAATTATTACAATTTTTTAAAGTTCTATTTAATTTATACTTAAAAGGGTGAGTGAGGCTATAAGAAACAAAATAAGGTGTGAAATAACAAAATCATACAATTTTCACAAGCTGTATCTAATAGAAAAGTTAGTAGTACTTGCTATATCTCATAGTACTGTAGCTGGCTTTTGCCAATCCTGAAAGCCTAGCCCACCAATAGACAAAGTAGGTTTTCTACATATTCATGAGACTTCCCAGGTAAGCAGAAAAAGGTGACTTCATAAATTAATCAGAGAAAAAGATTACCCCATCCAAGGAGGCTTCGAGGAGAGACTTGGGTGTTTCCATATATACATGCCCAAAAATGTGCCTTACAATAGATTCAATACAAAGCAGTAGAGGCATAAGCACAAGAAAACTATGTATTAGTAACATTACACAATTAGTGGGCTGGTGATGAGTTCAGCATATATCTGGTAGAACTCACAATAGTAGTACAGATTGGATCAGACACTGTTTTAATCATTGGGTTTTTAACCTCACTCAACAATGTAACAAATATGCTTATTCTTTTAAGAAAAATACTGGAGTAACAAGGAAGTGTAAAGGTACCCCTAAAAAGAAAAAGAAGTTAAAAAGAAATGAAAGGTAAGGAGAATGAGAACACTATCCATGCTGAGCTAGGAAGAAAGCCAAGGAAGAAGATGACAATGCTCATGTTTGAAGCCTGTTCAAAGCTCCTCATCTGTTAATCTCAGAAACAATATGTAAAGGTATTGGTCAAGGAACTTCATGCTTTGTTTTGCGTGACTAGTGAGTATGTGCGGGGATATAAATTCCTAGCTGTATCAGAAACATCTATTATGAAAACCAGATGAGCATCGCAATCAATATCTGCAGTCGGATGGACATCCACATCTTTGCTGAATTTGGACAAAAATCTTAAATGAATATCTGTACTTATTAAATTTATATTCATAGCACAGGCAGACATGTTTTGGTTAGCTTTCCATTTCATGCCAATTTTTAGTTCATAAAGACAAACTGGACATTGCTTGCTGTAGCCTCTTGTTTATTTGAAGTACTAAAGCCCTATACAGACATGACTTCTCTGTATGTTGCCTGAATGCACAGAGGGGGAGAGCACAAGTACACTGCCCTCCTCCACGAGATTGTCAGCTTGTGAGCTCAGTGCCTACAAGTGGAGGAAGTAGCACCACTGATCATAAGGAGGGATCCATCCTCCATGCATAGGCACCTTGAAGTCTATCATAAATCAGTCACTAACTCAGGCACCATTCTGCAGCTATTCAAACTGGTGGTTACCTGCCCACTATTTGAAAAACCAGTCTCTAATCTGTCTTTTCTAGGGAAAGTGATGAGAGGGCGCTGGTTGACTAACTCCAGGTCTTCTTAGATAACTCTGGTGCCTTGGACCCTTTTAAACTTAGATTCAGGCCAGGCTATGGGACAGAGACAGCATTAGCGATCTCCTCCTGAATGTAGACAAAGGTGATGCTTTGTTGTCAATCCTCCTAGATCTATCTAGATCCAGGCAATCTTGTTGAACTGTTTGGAGACAGGAGTGGGCGAGTGGGATCTTGAGGGCCTTTCTTGTGCTCTTAACTAACAAGTTACACTTTCCCTAACTAAAATCCAATCTTATGTAAAGTTCATTATATCCATTCTTAAATGAAATGTACAGATGGTGATTGATGGGTGAGAAAATAGGCACTTTCTTTGGAAACCAGAAAATGTTACAGCAGCTCTTTCCTAAACAGATGCATTTTATGTATCCATGATACTTCACTCAGTATCAAAATGATTAGGTTGAAATAAGTAGAAGGTAGGTATATTTCCCTGACATATGTTACACAACTGTTTAGCTTCATAAATTATAAGAATTCTGCATGTTTTTTTGAAATTACATCTTGATTAAAACATCACAGTAATTCTCATTATGTTCTAGATGTGAGTAATTGGCTATAATTGATGCTCTCTAAAGGTATAATTTATCCCCATTACATCAGGGAAAGAGGCTCTAGTGGAAGATAATATGCTACTTAGAGTTGTTTCTTTCAGGTCTCTTTTGCATCTGTTCTAGTAGAAATGCAATAATAAACTATTCATCCTAAGCATGTTTACAAGTCTCTCGCAATCACAATAACTTATCAGGCAGTGTGGGAACTCTGAGTAGACGGTACTGCCTTCCCCTTCTTGTGGCCCTTTTATCAGACCTGCTATCTATACTGCCATTACAATATCAGAGAAGAGCAACATCTGCATAGTCTGGCACAATTTGTGTAGCATAATAGCAAAGAGAAGAGATATAATAGCTGTGAGAAGAGATGTGCATGCTTCAAATCTCACCTCCTGCAGTAAGCTTCAGCAAGCCACTGTGGAGGTGTTGAGACATCACAATAAACAAGGTTTGCCCATGGTGGGCATGAACACAGCTTGTTGCCATACTGGTGTCTTTGCTCCTCTCCCACCCTTCCATTATGTACAAAGAGTTATTCCATGCCAAAACAATTACTGTTTAGTCAGACATTGAATAAAAATGTAGGGAAGGGTATTAAAGTGCTTCTGTACTGCTATTAGCTTCTCCATTTCAGGAAAAAGAATGGTATGTAATAATGACAAAGCAAAGATAATGGGATGTTCCCTTTTTATCAGGAAAAGCAGTGATGGTGCTATTGTTATATATTTGTGTGTAGCAATCAGAAAGTGATTCTAAAATTGAAACCTACATTTCTTTCCTCTGACTCACTGTGGAGTCAGCCAGGAAAACCTCTTTTAGTGAAAATGTTACGGCAATGAGCATTCTGCATGCTTGTTAATACTCACTGTGCTTGTAAATGATTAAGCTGAGAGACTAGAAGAGCTTAGATGCACTATCACTATAAGTAAAATCCACCCACGGTCAGTAGGTTACAGATTAATGTTCCATAGAAATGCATTACTGTGGGCTAGGAAAATAAAATTCTAGACTAAATTGTTACTGGGAAATTTTGCACAATCAAGTTAAGCATTTGAAACTAAATGAAGTCTCAGTGCACTGTCTTAAATGTAAATGCTTACTTTCAACTGCTAGAAAAACAAATCGGATCTCTGCAACACAGGTTAAACATAGGTAGGTGGCTTGTTAAAAGGAGCCACCAGTTACCATGTTTAGACACTAGAGGGAGATATTTCTATAAATGCCTGGGTCAAAAATCTTAACGTTCTAAAATAATTTTTACTGTAAGAAGTCTTGCTTCCTTTCAACTAAATAGCTAACATGAACACTTTTTGTACACATCACTTGGACTATAGGCGGTAAAAGCTTTGACTGTATAAGACTTGGATTATTGATTAATGCAAATATAAGTTCCTTGTGTCCAGGTGCACAAAGCCGAGAGCTAAAACCTGCTTAGCAAAAATTAAAATAAATGCTGATCCTGTATTGTTAATTTATTTCAGAAACACTATAGACAGAAAAGCTAGCTATAATTTTGGAGTCTCATCTTTTCCCTATAGCAAGATATGTAATCAGTGCTGAGTAATTGCTATAAATAAAAAGCATCACTGAAAAGCACTGTCTGGCAAAACTGCCACTGAGAATTCTGCCCTGTCCTGGCTTATGAAATACATTGTTCTAACAGATAGAAACCTTTTCCTACTTGGGTTGTTCTATGGCTTTACTCCTTTCCCTTAAACTTGTTCTTGATTACGATGATAAATCAAAGAAGAGAATCAGCCGTCCAGATTTCTAGCCCCTTTTATAGCAGCTTCCAAAAAGCTGGCACTGGAGACTGAGGGTCCCACATGCACAAAAAGCCACACAGCAGGGTATACTGAAAAGCAAAATTGCCCCTCTTATACTTGCAGAGCCTCTTGCAACAGGAGAAATACCACTGGTAGAAGAATCCAGAGATTTCACCCAGCCCCCTCCTCCCCTCATCACTGCAGCCACTGAGCTGTGTGGTCCACATGGATTCCCTCAGCTCCCAGTATCACCTTTATGGTGCTTACAAGGAGCTTCTGGTGTAATGGACTCTTTTATCCGTGTCTTTACTAAGCTTCTGCTATCCCAGAAGAAAGATTTATTTTTTTCTCTTGGATAGCTTTCAGCAATTAGTTCAAGACCTGTCAAACAGGACTGTTATTTGAACAAATTTTGCTTATCAGTACATTATTTATATAGCATCCTTTTGCTATGCTTCTTCTCATTGAAGTATATGGACACCTTTCTAGAGTTTCTTTTAACTGAAATTACACTCTAGTCTTTTAACAAAGCAAGTTATCAAAATATATATGGTTATTAATATAAATCCTACAAAAACAGAACACAGAAAGGCAATAAGAATTAGGTTTGCTAACATTCCCTAATAAACTCTAAGTTTAAAACAATCAAAGTTTCTATAAAATGCATTGAGATTCCAATAGCATACAATGCAAAGAAGATTCTCACCTAGATTCTCATGAGATTTCTTCCAGAACTCTAACATACTATCTTAATTTTCATGTTTTACAGGTTATCTTATGCAAATATCTAAGATCTTTTCATGTGATAGCATAAACAAACTATGATTGGTTTGATGCTTCATTAGATATCCATAATTTCTATTGTATAACCTTCTAATTAGCAAAAAATGACATTATATCCAACTTGCAAAATAGAACTATAAATCTGTTAAAAACGACAGAAAGAGTTAAGTTGGTAGATCACTATTGGTCTATTCTCTGACAGAAGAACATTAATTTAGATAGTGTCCACTATTTTTAATTAGCTGTCAAAGATGAAAGCACACCTGTTTTGGTTACCTAATATTCTAAAAAAAACATACAGACAGTTCACCTGGAATACAAGTATATTGCTTAATACTGCTTAATGCAATGTGCTTTAATCTATATCACTGCAACACTTGGGCAAGTACAATCTGCTTCTGCCAGCACTTTAAAGTTCAACCCAGTAACATCGGGATACTAAAGCAGACATGATTACTATGTGGAGTTATTCTTACATGTATGTAATTGTTGTGCAGAAAATTCTAGAACATTTAATATCAAATAGGGCATAAAATTAACTTTCTTGGTCTAAAATATGGTCCTCATATCTAATTGTCATGGACCTTTGAGATTCAAATTTAATCAGATGCTATTTTTTATTTTGTCCTTAGGCAGTATACTGTCTTAGATGACCTCCTTCCTCCTGACATTTAGACAATGATACATGGTATTGATCTCACTGCAGTACAGATTCATGCTAGAATATCAATAACCAATTACTTTGTAACAGGACAGTAAATGTTTAGAAAATACAAGCTCTTGCTGAAAGAGCTAAGGTGTTGAATTGTTGGTTATTTGTTCAGTATTGATTGTGTTGTGGCTGCAATGTGTTTCATTGATACATTATCAAGCCCCACTGTAGCAAGAAGTTTGAAAAGGTAATCTATGTCGGCAAGTCTCTCTTTCAATTTGAAAAACGGAACTGATTTTTTAAAAAATCACTTATTAAAAAACAAGCCAAAATGTTCAAAAATGATCATCACAAATTAGCATGGATGTTAAATGACTGGTGGTGAGTTAGAACTTTATCAGGCCTGCTCATATGACTGTCAGAAAGTTGCTGGCAAGACAGCATAGCCAATATAGCTGTATTACTTTAGACCCTTTTTAGCCACTCCTCTTCGACTGGAGTTTTTCATTTACTAAAGGCAGCTGTGCTGCTCTTGACAGCAGGCTAAAATAGAGAATTTTTGTATGATGCTTTTAAATGTTTTAATATGGAATGTTTTTAATGTTCTTAATTTTGTTATCCACCCTGAGCCTGCTCGCAGGGAGGGCGGAATACAAATACAATATAAATAAACAAAAATGTCCAATCCAACTGTGAGTCACTAAGCTGAAACTCAGCCCACACCAGCCATCGTGACAACTCCAGAGACACAGTGAATCTACTTCTGTGTGACTAGGTCTGCACGAATAGGTGGGAGGATAAAAATATCTGGCAGTACAGGAGTGGCATCTTGCAATCAGCCTGAAGGACTTAAAGGCCTGTAATTGAAGAAATACCTAGGATCTGTTCACATGTTGGCCACTTTCTTCACTGATGAGACATTTCTATTTCCATAAACAGTGTGATATACCACTCTACCACCCCTGCAAGAGGTCTCACAGGTCTCAAAGGTGCAGCTTTCAGAATCTCAAGGTATTGTTTGGAGTTTGCATAAGTTCCCACAAATGAGATCTTTGACCTTTGATCATGTACTACACTGCTCCAAGGAAAAACAAAAGTAGACCACAGAAGTACATGTTATATAGCCTCTTAGCATTTCTGCAATGAGCCATTTTGCTAGGAATAACCAAACGCCCTTTGATAAATCAGAAACTGAACTGTGTAAGATCATATTGGAGAACTGAACTAATAAAAGACTGTAACAGCATAGACATTGCTTTTGGTATGTAGCAATGGGCAGTTTTTGCATTTCTTTTGTTACTTGTACCTTTCAGGACAGGAAGATATCCAAAATTATAGCTTTTGGTACATGACATCTCCACATACATTGAATTTCTATCAGTTGTGCAGTTATTAAATACACAAATCCTAAGGCAACTCTACACAAATTGTAACTTCAGTGTAAGATGAAATGATATTCAAGAGACTGTGTCTAAAGCACCCTCAGGTGCTTGGGTTGCATAAATATAGTTGATTCATAAAAGAACCCTAATTCAGTAGCCTCAGGCATCATGTAAATAAGCTCTGAATTTCCATTTCAAGTGGTTTGTTCCTATGTAAACAAAGATGATTGCTTAGAAGTTATTTAACATTTGGTTTGTCTGAATTCTATCCAATGTTCATTATTGTGTCTTCTGGATAGTCCCATGTGGGATCTGTGCATGCACAGGCCAGCTGTGGATATTCTAGAGCTCCTAGAGGCATGAGATGCTTACCTAGTATTTTGCAAGCTTTCCCCCCTGGCACAGCTATAAAAGGCAAGGTGAGCTGACCCCTACCTTGGTTCTTCTTTTGCTGCTGAAGAAGGACGTCTCTCCTCTCCACTCCTTGGATTATGCTTTATGCAAGTTAGGGAATTTGGTTCCATTGCATCGAAGGGTCTCTTCAATAAGTGTTCCTATTGTGGGACAAAGATGGCCCAATTGAATGGGCACAACAAATGCCTCTTCTGTCTGGGTGAAGGCCATGACACCTTGTGGTGTGCAGTCTGCAAACAATTCACACCCAAAGTGCACCATGAAATGGCATCACAACTCAAAGCAGCTCTTTGGGAGTCAGCCCTGAAGGGCTCTACTGACTCCAATCACAATGCTTCAGATAAAGAACTGCAGAACAGGCCTCCTTGTTTCTACCAAGATGTTTGGCACTTGGTATGGCTCAAAAGGACCAGTCAATTTCAGCCTCATCTTCTTTGGTTCCTCGATGCCAGTCAGAGTCACCTGCTAGAAAGGCTAAGCTCAAATTGAAGCATGTTGATAAACCCTCGACATCAAAGTCACACAAGAGGAAGAAATCCTCTTCTTCGAATCTGATCATTTTAGTTCCATTGAGTCTATCCAAGGTTCCAAGAACTCCATCTCCTCCAAGATGTTGCCCTTCTTCAGTTCCATCTCTCTCATAAGGTGAACTTCCTGAAGTCATTGAACCATCTACAGCCATTTCCCCACTGCTGCCCTCTCCAATATGGAAAAGCAAAACCAAAGGGATCACAGTGTAAAGGGCAAGACAACAATACAGACTACTGTGAACATAGCACTTCCCAAGTAAAGAATGAATGAAATAAATGTTATATTCAAAATATAAATAGTAGTGTATTAATTATTACAATTATCAAAATATATTCATCAATATAGAAATTACATTCCAAGCATCTCATTCCAAGAATTACAAACAATGTCCATAGAATGCTAAGTAATGTCAGATTCAATAAGACAAAACTTTGTTAGTTTCAGTAAGATGGAGCTTGACGGGGCTTCCAGCTAACTCCCTTGTTTCGGTGTTGCAATTCCTTCTTCAATGAAACAGATTACCAAAACATCAGACATGCAAACATTATCACATATTATCAGTTACAATAATGAAGTTCTCTGTGTTGACAAATGACATGAGGAAATGAGGAATAGGGAAAGAGGGATAGGGGAAAGGGTAATCAACTAAAAAAGTGTTTGAGCAAAAACTAAAATCAGCCAGATATTTTAAAAAAAAGAATACGCTGCTATTTCCATGAACCAGGGCAACGGAGGGAGGAGGGTTCCCTTGTCTATAAAATCACAATTAAATGTAAATAAAAAATTGTAGCACAAAACAATCAACTAATTAAAAGAATTGCAACACCAAACACTAGATAAGGCAAATGAAATCAACACAGCATGAAACAACGAAACAATAAAACAATTAAATGGAGCAAATGAATGAAACAAATAAAGCACTGACTTAAGGCAAATGAAATCAACTTAACATGAATTACATTTAAAAAATCACAAGTAAACTTAAATATGTACAGGAACAATTGATGTGGAAAAGAGGGTTTGGACAATCCCCCCTGCCCCCTGGAGTCCAAAGTGATCAGCAGCTCAAACAATTTGTGCTGGGATATAGGATGTACATAAGTATTTTGAAGTGGAAAGGAGGGTTTGATGATCACCCCCCCCCCCCACACACACACACACTCCGCCAGAGTCCATAGTGACCAGCAGCACAAACAATTTGTGGTAGGATACAAAATATACATAAGTATATTGAAGTCACCCCGATGTCATCCCCTCATGTATCTGTGACAACAGGGACACATGGCACCCCCCCCCCCATGGTTCCAAGAAAGCATCTGGAGAGCTGCAGAGAGGTGTTGACAGCTGGCTATAGAAGACTGGGCGTGGGCAGGCAGGGGTTTATGGAGGCAGAAGCAATGGCTTCCAGATGGGAAGCCAGGGGAAGGGACGTGGTATGACTGTATGATTGCCCCAAGAGATGGCACTGGTGAGCCAGAGGCATGGATGGGGTCTGCAAGGTGGTGGATCCAGGCTTGAATGCCTGTAGAGCAGAAAGGAACTGAGAGAGGTTACTGAGAGGGCCTACACAGATGGAGCTGTAGGGTTGGATGAAGGAGCCATTGGAGAGAAGCGAAGATGTCAGTTTCCTCTGAGGTCAAAAAGCCAGTAGCAGCAAAGCTTAGGCTGAAAAGGTCAAGGTCACAGAGGCCACTAAGTCTGTCCAATTCGGGGCTCATGCTTCTGTAAAGCCGCCTGGTTATGCAGCGTAGGCTACGTACCCAAAAATGTAGATGAAAAATGGCAAAAATGACTAAAAGAAAACCTTTCCTAAAAGAAAGAGACTATGAGATTTCATTCTCAAAACCATTCAAAAAGCTGGTTGCTAACACTGATCACCATGACTGTTGATTAATACTAAAAATGGAGGACCCTGAAAAAAGAAGCTGGATTTCAAAGCAGTGCTTCTTTTTCTAAAAAAAACCTAGATGGATGAAAGACTTGCGGGGGGAGGGAATAAAACAATAACTTGTCTGCAATTTAGAAAGTGACCTTGTCAAACACTTCTATCTTTTAAAAATTGGGAGCGGGGATCAAAACAAACCATAGTGAAAATGATGTAATACAAGAGGGAAAGGGGAAGAAAAAAGGTGGAGTGCTAAATTTGATGCTTGACCCTAGAATACCTTTTTAAATATACAACATTCCTCTATAGTTCCATCTACTTAATTCTCTCTTACTGTCTCTTACCCCTTACTCTCACTGCCTGGTTCCTTCTTAAGCATCCTTCACTGACTTTTCCATGTCCCACCTCAGTCCATTGAGAGGGCAATCCTAAGCAGGTCTACTCAGAATCCTACTCAGGGCATACTCACAGAATGCGGCATACTCACAGGAAAGTGTCATTAGGATTGCACTGTTAGTGTTGTCCCATTGGTCAGGATTTTTTACTAGCATTACATATATCAAAAAAGGAGTGAAAGATGGTGTAGCTGTGCACATCTCCTGCACAGCTAAGGAGAAACCTTTAGTAATTCGGGGTGTAGTGAACCAGCCATTTTGTGAAATGTGCATTGATATCCTCCCCCCCCCCCATTGCTTCCCACAAGAAGAAGGAAGGGGGGGAAGGAAAAGTGAGAGGGAGCAAACATGCCACCCGCTCCCTGCACAAAAAGGAGAAAGGAAGTGAGTGCGCCAGTTCTTATAAGGCCATGAAAGTCTTGGCCAATGTGACTGTGGGATGAATCTTAAAAATCCACCTTACAGTTCACTACCAGTCCTGCAAGATAGGCTACTGGTAAATGGGGAAGAAAATGGGGGAACGGGATAAATGTAACAATACTATGTTTCTCCACCAGCTCTGTTAGGTGAGGTGCCAATAGCTGGAGGCAGAAAGGAGTAGGTAAAAAGGCACAAAAAGGTTCAAAATTCTCCCCCTTCCCAACTGAAAAACAAAACTGAACAGATAGAGGGCAAGTGGAGGTGCAATTGTGCCAGTAGGCAGAATGCCCTGAAAAGCAGGAATGGGCCTTATTAGTTCTTCTATCTTTCCTTGCCAATATGCCAGTTTTTGTTTAGAGGCGTCTGGGAAAGTTTTTGTTGAGTTCTGGGTTGAAATCACACCTTGAATCTTTTCCTTTTTTCTTTTAAAGTTTGATCTAATTTTAATTCCTGGAGGCCTAAGGCTAGCTTAAACTTTTGTTCTTCTCCTGAGAGCAGTTAATTGTGAAGAAGAATGTGGGTCCCCTGGGCCTCCCTAGAAATTGTCCTCATAATCAGAAGAATGAGTGCAGAGGTGAAAGTATTCACTGAGGTTTCAGGTGGTTTAGAGGGCTTGGCTTTCTTATGGGCATTGAGGAGGACAGAGGTGGGCTGTTTGTCCAGTTGAGCCATATTTATGCCTGTTTGTCTTAATTCTGCCCATAAAAACATCCTAATGTCCAGGTTAAAATCTGTATTCTTATTTTGCTGAGTTTCAAGCTTTCCTTCTCTATCCTGCCTGTTGGAACTATCCTATCTGTCTCGGTGGTAGAGGTGGTCAGATTTTTCCTACTATCTACAGTGTCCATTCATACCATTTGAATGGATGCTATGGTTAAAGCTCTGGTTTCCTCCTCCATTGAGAGGTGGGGGGAAGTAGCTGTGACCATTACCTGGGAAATGGCCTTAAGGTTTGTGGTGGGAATGGGGACTAGGATTTGGATATGTCAGAACCAGTTTGGTGTAGTGGTTAAGAGCGCAGGACTCTAATATGGAGAACCAGGTTTGAGTCCTCACTCCTCCACTTGAAGCCCGCTGGGTGACCTTGGGTCAGTCACAGCTTCTAGCTCTCTCAGTCCCAACTAGAGGTGGGCATGATAAAAAAAATACCGATCAAGCTGATCATGGATCGGTGCCGGCGACGATCCCGAATTAACGATCCACACCGATCATCTCCCGTTTCCAATCTGTGGATCGTGGATTGTGGAGGCAAAAGCGGAGGGGCGCCCTGCTGTTCCCAGCGATACAGGAATGGTGGCTGATGCCGGCGGCATCTGTGTTTGTGTTTGGCTGTCTGTGTTTGGTCATCAGAGCTGCCTATCAGGGTTTGCAGGGATGAGATTGGAGTGCCCATGGCTACAGAATACCCCCTTCCCCCTCCCTCCCTTGGGTGTCTTCTCCCAGCTGGGGACTGCTTTGCTGCTCCATGGTTGGAAGGAAGCCCTGCTGATCAAGGCAAGCTGGGCTTCCATTCGGGTTTCCAGGGCAACAGAAGGAGGGCAAACACTTCAGGCATTCCCCTGGCTCTGTTGCCAGGGGAATAGATTGCTGGCGCCTGAGTGTCTGTATCCCTGATCCAAGCACGATCACCCCGATCAAGCCCCAATCCAGCCCCCCTCCCAACCGCTGGATCGTTGGCCGTGCCCGAGCACGATCTGCCGGGTCCCGATCGTGCAATCGCCATTATCGTGGGTTTTTTTCGATCATAATGCAGATCGTGCCTATCTCTAGTCCCAACCACCTCACAGGGTGTTTTGTTGTGGGAATCATAATAACATACTTTGTAAACCACTCTGAGTGGGTGTTAAGTTATCCTGAAGGGTGGTATATAAATCAAATGTTGATGTTGTTTTGGAAGAGGAAGTACCCGAGTTAGTTCCTACAGGGTTCCCCACGCTGCAAATCATTCCTTTGGAATCATACATTGGGCTGAAGATAAGCCTTGGTTAAACTTGTTTGCAGTGGTCTTACCATGAAGAAGGAAACTATATTGTTACTATATTGTAACAAGGAAATTGTGCCTTATGTATAACCTCCTACATGCCATGTTGCATTATGTTTAAATTGTTTCATATCTTGTGGCTCCGATGAGCATTGTATAAATTGTATTTAAGTTCTCTGCCCGTCAATAGGGGCATTTTTGGTATTTACATATATGATTGAATGGGTGCATTTGCAATTGAGATAACATTGACCAATATAATACAAGTGTAGTGTCATTACAAGGTTTGTTTATTTTTTGGTAGCTATTCTGTACCCGTAATTGCCCTCTGTGTTGCAAACCTCAGGGCAGCAGTGGAGGCCGAAAATAGCCTCCACTGCTGCCGTTTTCGGCTTTCTCTGCCAACCTGCGGGCCCACGCAGCAGCAAAAGAGGCCAAAAACAGCCTTCCTACCCCTCGTGGGAGGAGAGGGAGGATGCCGCAGGCCTGCAGGGCAAGGTAAGTATGGGGTTGGGGCTGAGGCTGGGGGGTGAAGGTGGGGGTGGGGGCTGGGGTTTGGGCAGTTTAAAGGGCCCTGTCACTTAAAACTGCCCACGCAGCAGCAGAAGAGGCCAAAAATGGCCTTCCTACCCCTCGCGGGAGGAGGGGGAGGACGCCGTGGGCCCACAGGGCAAGGTAAGTATGGGGCTGCGGCTGGGGCTAGGGGGTGAAGGTGGGGGCGGGGGCGGGGGTTTGGGCAGTTTAAAGGGCTTTGCCGCTTGCAAGCAGCAGGTCCCTTTAAACTATCAGTTGGCAGGTGATGAGGGGGGATCCTCCCCTGCTGCCTGCCAGCTGATAGTTTAAAGGGACGTGCCACTTGCAAGGCAGGAAAGGGCCTTTTAAACTGTCATATGCCCCTTTCCCTGCCACTGCTAACTGGCTGTAAAGGGGCATTTAAACCCCACGAACCACGACCTGGTTCGTAAACTTGCCCCAGTTCATGCCAGTTTGTGTTTCCTGGTTCGTGAAAACTCACGAACCACGAACCTCATGGTTTGGTTTTTTTGTGGTTCGTGCCCATCTCCAGGGCTTTTTTTCAGGGGAAATGCAGGGGAACGGAGTTCCGGAACCTCTTGAAAATGGTCACATGGCTGGTGGCCCCGCCCCCTGATCTCCAGACAGAGGGGAGTTTAGATTGCTGTCCGTGCTGCTCAGTGGTGTGGAGGGCAATCTAAACTCCCCTCTGTCTGGCGATCAGGGGGCGGGGCCACCAGCCATGTGACCATTTTCTCTGAGGGCAAGCCACTGAGTTCCAGCACCTGTTTTCCCAGAAAAAAAGCCCTGCCCATCTCTAAATACAATCATTGTTAATAAAAAGGGCCATAGAACTGGTTCCATCTGCTTGCATGGACAGATTGTTTTCCCAGTATTTCATTGTGGACAAAAAGTCAGGGGGCTTCTGTGCCATTTTAGACCTTTATTCCCTAAACAAGTTTATAGTTTGCAAGAAATTTTGAATGTTGTCATTAAATGATGTTCTAATTCTGTTGAAAGTTCAAGTTTGGTTCACTACTGTTGATTTAAAGGATGTATATTTTCATATTTCAATAAATGTTTACTTCAGAAAGTTCCTTCAGTTCCAATGTGCCCCTCGTACCTTTTACAAAAGTCATGGCAGTAGTGGTGAGCCACCTCAGAGAAAAAGATTGTACCATTTTTTCCATATCTCGATGATTGGCTTCTAGTAAGCCAAACTGGAGAATCTCTGTCTCAGCATATCTCTGGCTGTTAACATTCTCAACCAATTGGGCCTCAGGGTCAATCTGGAGAAGTAATTCTTGGTTCCCCAGCAAAAGGTGATATTTGTGGGGGCAGTCCTAGACTTCTCCCAAGCCCTTGCCTTCCCCACTCCAGACAGGATAACAAAATTTCTCCTCACCATGAACAAGGTCTTTTCATACAGGCACCAAAATGCAAAACAAATTCAGTTAGGTTTTATGGCATATCTGACTCTGATAGTTCCATTCACCAGGCTGAGGCTTCTTTCCTTTCAAAACTGGTTCATCAGAGTTTTCCATCTATACTGCCACAACCCATACAAATGGTTCTCCGAGACATCCACAGGTCTCTATAGTGGTACAGTGACAAAAAGTACCTCTTAGTGGGTACCCTATTTGGTTCTTCCCCAATACAAAGCTTGATCAACACAGATGCCTCTCTGTTGGTTTGGTGGGCTTGTTCTGGGACCGCCCAGGTAAAGGGAGCATGGTGTCCTCAGGAATTGTCTATGCATATCAACCTCCTTGAACTCAGGGCAATAAAGTATGTTCTGTAAGTTCTTACATGCCTAGTAGAGAGCAAGAATGTTCAGATATGCACAGACAACACAACTGCCATGCATCACTTAAACAGACAGGGGGCATAGCCTCCCTAGCTCTCTCCTAGGAATCGTCACTTATATGGGAATGGACTATCCAGCATCAAATCAGTCTCTTTGCCATGAGCCATTTTAGTTGTAGCCCTAACTAACAGAGAATCTCGAGAAAGCTTCTCCTGAAAATAAATGAAAAAAAGAGTTTTACCGCAAACTGGAATTTATCAAATTAGATGGTAATTGTCAGGATCGGGAGATTGGAATGAATAGGTGGGGGCAGGGTCATTAATTGGGAAATGCATTAAATTGGATCATGGAAATTAGATTAAACCCTGATTCTATAAGATGGTATTACATATTACAGATGATATTACATAAGGTGGAATTCAGGTTGCTCCATAAGAAGCTCATTAGACCAGAGTTGGTGCTACCATCTGCTGCTAGGAGGACATTGCGATGTAATGATGGTGGATGTAGGGAGGGCAACCTGGATAGGGCCAGGGATCCCAGTCCTCTGGGGATGGGAAAGATATGGTGGTGGGACTCGGTCAACGTGGAGAAGGCCACAGAGATATGGAAAGACTCGGTGCCCTTCTAACTTAGTCCCATCCCAAAACACGCAGGTGTTGGAGCTAGGAAGTTAAATTTATTTATTTATTATTTATTTATTTATTACATTTCTAGACCACCCTCCCCATCGGACAGGCTCAGGGCGGTGTAACAACATACAATTTATGACATACAGTTAAAAACAATAAAAACATTATTGTCCATAACATTATGTCCATAAACATTTAAAAACATTATCCATGTGCAATAAAATTTCTCAGATGGTGGATATAAGTATGTGTCACACTTTATGAGCTCCTGCGTGGGTGGTGAACGGTCTTCAGTGGTATGGCCAGCAAGAGGACAGCCTAGCCCCCACCAAATGCCCGGCAGAACATCTCCGTCTTGCAGGCCCGGTGGAAAGATAACAAATCCCGCCGGGCCCTAGTCTCCTCAGACAGAGTTCCACCAGGTCAGAGCCAGGACTGAAAAGGCTCTGGCTCTGGTAGAGGCCAGACAGACCTCCCTAGGGCCAGGGACCATCAGCAACTGCTTATTAGCTGATTGAAGCGACCTCCAGGGAACATATACAGAGAGGCGGTTGTCATGGGCTCTGATTCCTCAGAGGATGAAGACCTCATGGAGAATGACGGAGAGAGAGTATTCCAAGCTCCTCCAGAGTCAGCCACATGGAGGACCAGCAGGGAGTGGAACAGCAGGAACCCTTGCCAGAGCAGGCTGAGGAATCCAGGGCAGAATCAGAGACAGAAGCAGTTCCCTTACTTGCACCAGCAGTGGAGACCAGGGCAACATCCCCACCAAGCTCCCCTGAACCTGAGAGGCAGAGTAGGGTGCGGCAGCGTCTTGTTGTTCAGGAAAGGAGACGGAGTGCAAGGCTTCAGGCACTCAAACAGCGGCGTAGTGACTTTGAGTCCTAGCAGGATGCAGCACTGCCTTGGAGGTGATTGCTCTTAAGCCAAGATGCCCTTTCCCTCAGTGCAGAAGCACCTGCACAAAGACCTGCCCAGTTCTACTGCGACCCAGCTCTGCTCTATCTGCACTTTTGGCTCTGACCTTTTGGATTTGGCTCCCTGGACTACGCTCCCTGCTTGTTCCCCGGTCAGCTTAGTTGAACTCGGGACTTCAGTGAAGCTTGTGTCGGATTCCCCGCCTGCATTCCAGCGCAGCAGTCAGGAAGGTATGCTGGACCCAGTCCGCATAGGGCTTTATAGGTCAACACCAAAACCTTGAACCGGACCCGGTACTCAACTGGTAACCAGTGCAGTTGACAGAGGATGGGTGTTATATGTGTCATGACTGGAGCTCTGGCAACTACTCATGCAGCTGCATTCTGAACCAGCTGCAGTTTCTGGATCAAGCCCAAGGGAAGCCCCACGTAGAGCGAGTAGTCTAATCTGGAGGTGACCGTTGCCTGGATCACTGTTGTAAGGTCATGGGTCGACAAGTAAGGGACAAATTGCCAAGCCTGTCCCCCTCTGAGCCTGTCCCCCTCCGACACTGATGCTGTGCAATGCCTGGTCCATAAACAATAAGACCGGCACTCTGCATGATACTTTCACAACAGCTAATATGGACCTAGTATGTGTGACCGAGACCTGGGCAAGACAGTCACCTTGGGTGAACTGACCCCCCCCCAGGATACTCAGTCCTTCATCAGTCATGGACGGGGTGTTGGGGGGGGGGGAGAAATGGCAATCCTTATCCGAAAGGCTTTCTCCTTCAAGCTGCTTCCTGTTCCAGAGATCTCTGGCATTGATTGTGTGGGATTGGTGTGCAATGCCGAGGAAAGTTTGGCTGTCTGCCTGGTGTGCCAACCACCCAGCGCACCAACAGACACCCTGCTACGCCTGTTGGAGGTGGTGGAAGGGTGGGCCTTGGAGTACCCCAGGCTGATAGTACCATGCTGATGATGCCGCCTCTGAACAGGCTGCGGACCTGGTGTCAGCCATGGCAACACTGGGACCTTCCCAGTTTGTTTTGGCCCCCACACATAAAGCAGGCCACACTCTAGACTTGATCTTTGGAATGGGATTGGATGTTGTTCTGGACAAAGTAGAGTCAGTGCCATGGTCAGACTATGCGGTTCTGGAGGCTCGGTTAGATATGCCGCCACCCCCCCTGCAAGAGCAGTGAGGAAATTTATGCTCGCCTGTGGAGATTTATGGATCCAATTGGTTTCCAGAGTGCTCTGCAGGAACCGATGCTCCGAGGCGGTTCATTGGATGAGCTGGTAGAGGACTGGCAGGGCTGGCTGTCCGAGGCCATTGATGAAATTGCTCTCCATCGTCCTCTTTGTTCCCATAGTTGCCGAGCCCCTTGGTATACAGAGGAGCTATGGCAATGAAAATGGGAACTAAGAAGACTTGAGTGCGTGCGGCGGCGATCCCATGATGAGGAAACAAGAACATCTTATAGGCTGTTTATGAAATCCTATGAGATGGCAGTGAAGGCAGCGAAGAAGGAATTTTATGCAGCTTCCATTGCATCAGCTAGCTCATGCCCAGCTAAGTTGTTCTATGTGGTAGGTTCACTGGTCTCCCTTTCAGGTGGAGACCATCAAAATTCAAATTCGGTCATAAGCTGTGAGGCATTTGCGAGCTTTTTTGCTGATAAAATCCTGTCTCTCCGCCATGATTTACCGGCCACAGTTGAAACAGTGTGTGAACTAGGGGCCCCTTGGCCGTCTTCGGGGGTAATATTCAATCATTTCAGCCCTCTTTCCGGGGAAGAGGTGGACAGGATTCTGCGGGCAGTGAGGCCTACCACATGCCCCCTGGACCAGTGTCCATCATGGCTGGTGAAAGCCAGTGTCGACGGGTTACGGGATTTCTTGGAGGCTATTATTAACTTGTCTCTGGGCTCTGGGGGTTTTCCCAGGGCACTAAAGGAGGCTGTGGTGAGGCCCCTTCTAAAGAAACCATCATTGGATCCTGCCGACTCGCTCAGTTACCGCCCAGTCTCGAATCTCCCGTTTCTGGGTAAGGTGATTGAGTGGGCAACAGAGAAACAACTGCAGAGTTTCCTGAAGGAGACCTCAGCTCTAGACTCCTTCCAGTCCAGGTTTTGCCCAGGGCACAGGGTGGAGACATTGCTGGTCGCCCTCACGGATGATCTTTGCAGGCATCTGGATAGGGGCGGATGAGCACTGCTGATATTACTAGACCTTTCAGCAGCATTCAATATGGTCGACTATGATCTTGTGACCCACCGCCTCGCCGACGTGGGAATCCAAGGGACAGCACTACAGTGGCTAGTCTTTTTTCTTCATGGTTGGGGACAGAGGGTGGCGCTGGGGGAGAAGTTATCATCCCGAAGGCCACTAATATGCAGTGTGCCACAGGGGGCGATACTCTCCCTGTTACTGTTTAACATCTTCATGCGCCCCCTCGCCCAGTTGGTGTGAAGTTTCAGGCTTGGGTGCCACCAATATGTGGATGATACCCAGCTATATCTGTTGATGGATGGCCGGCCTGGATCAGCCCTGGATGTCCTGGAGCGTGCTTTTGAAGCCATGGCTGGATGGTTGAGGCAAAGTCAGCTGAAACGAAACCCGGCAAAGATGGAGATCCTGTATTTGAGTCGCGGAAATGTGGATTCGGGTTCTTGGCTTCCTGTATTCGATGGGGCATTGCTTACACTGGCCCCGAGAGTTAGGAGCCTGGGGGTGATTCTGGATGCCTCCTTGGCTATGGAGGCCCAGGTCACTGCAGTTGCCAGGTCTGCTTTTTTCTATCTTTGACAGACCAGGCAGCTTGCCCCTTATCTTTCATCCCATGACTTGGCTACAGTTATCCAGGCAATGGTCACCTCTAGGATTGACTACTGTAATGCACTCTACACTGGGCTTCCCCTGAACCTCATCCAGCGGTTACAGCTGGTACAGAATGCAGCAGCACGGGTCATCACCAGAATGTCAAGGTGTGAGGACATAATGCTGGTATTGCATCAGCTGCACTGGTTACCAGTAGTGTACCGAATCAGGTTCAAGGTTCTGGTATTAACCTATAAAGCCCTATGTGGACAGGGACCTGCATATCTGCGGGACTGCCTCTCCCCATATGACCCTCAGAGGACGGCAAACATCTGCTGAAGGTCCCTGGCCCCATGGAGGCCCGTGTGGTGTCTACCAGGGCTAGGGCCTTCTCGGTCCTGGCCCCAGCTTGATGGAATGCTGTCTAATGAGACCAGGGCCTGGCAGGATTTATTGTCTTTTCACTGGGCCTGTAAGACAGAGTTGTTCCACCAGGCATATGGTTGATGCTAGGTGGAGCCCTCCCATCCAGTCAAGCATGGTCTGTGCCCTCCCCACTAGCGACATCCTCCATCTGTTGAGCTCCATTGTAAATGCTCTGATGAAGGTGAAAGGGAGGTGCCTTGTGTAGGCATATAGTGCATTTTATTATGCTGCTGGCTGGGTATACATGTATGTATATATATGTATTTTAAATGTTAGGATGTTTATATATTTATAATTTTAAACTATGTAAATTGTTAGATGTATTTTAAATGTATGTAAATTGTAATCCACCCTGAGCCTGCTGGTGTGGGGAGGGTGGAATATAAATCTAATAAATTAAATTTAAATACACATAGCAGGCAAGGACAATGTTCGGGTATGTACCCTGAGTCAGTCCAAAACTCAAAACTATGAATGATCTATGCACAGGGAGTTCCTCTGCCCTATTTTTGCAAATTGGGGACATCCGACCATAGATTTATTTGCCACATACCTCAACATGCAATGTGCATAGTATTGCTCATGGCAGGGAAGGGAAAAGCCTCTCTTTCAGATGCCTTTCAGATTCCTTGGTCAGGCACCCTCCTGTATGCATTTCCTCCTCTGTCCCTTATGACACTAATAGCAAGATGAAGAGGGAAGATTCCTTGGCAGTCGTAATAGCCCCTTACTGGCCGAGACAGGCTGGTTTGCCACTCTGTTTCAGATGACATAAGGCAGAATCCACCATTACCCCCTAATTTTAAACACTCTGTAGAATGATGTGGTTCTCCCTCACAACCTGGGCACTCTAAAACTGGCAGCCAGGGCCATGTTTGTGGTTGTTCGTGAGTCCCTGTTCGTGGATGGCAATGAACAATGAACATCATACTTGTTGTGGATTTTCCGGGCTGTATAGCCGTGGTCTTGGTGTTGTAGTTCCTGACGTTTCGCCAGCAGCTGTGGCTGGCATCTTCAGAGGTGTAGCACCAAAAGACAGAGATCTCTCAGTGTCACAGTGTGGAAAAGAAGTTGGCAGGTAATTTATATCTACTCAGGAAGGTAGGGTTGGGCTGAGTCATCCTGTAAGAGTTTCCCAGGGTGTGGAATGCTAATGGAGATCACTGTTAGAGATCACATGCTAATGGAGATCACTGCTTTGTTAGATCACTGGGTAACTTTGATTTAGTCACACTTCCTCAACCTAATCTACCTCTCCGTGTTGTTGTGAGGATACTATGAAGGTAAGAAGAATGATGTAAGCTCCTTTGGGAGAAAAGCAGTATATAAATGAAGTATATTAAGAAATATAGGTAAAGATGGGGACAGATAAAAGGTAAGTTGTTTAATGGGTTTGAAGGAGAGAAGGATATAGGGAAAGGTGAGCATATGGAGGCTGTGAGGAGGAGGGAAAGAGGAAATAGTGTGGGGAAGGAGACAGAGAGAAAAGTGAAGTACCATCTGCAAGTTCTAGAAGGTTCCCCACCATGCAAATGAGCCTGGCTCAGCCAGCACCATTCAACTGGGTCAAAGGAGAAAGGCTGCCAGGCGTGGGGGAAGTGAAGCAGTGGGATAGGAGAGTAGGAAGGAGAGAAGGAATCAGGAAAAGGGGGAGAAGGTATGGGGGGGAGGGAAAGAGGAAATGCTGGGGAAAATGAGATGCCCCCAAGTCCTTGCAGATTCCCACTTGTTATCTTCATTTTCAACAGTCCACCAGATGGTTGTTGTGGGTTTTCCGGGCTGTATTGCCGTGGTCTTGGCATTGTAGTTCCTGACGTTTCACCAGCAGCTGTGGCTGGCATCTTCAGAGGTGTAGCACCAAAAGACAGAGATCTCTCAGTGTCACAGTGTGGAAAAGAAGTTGGCAGGTAATTTATATCTACTCAGGAAGGTAGGGTTGGGCTGAGTCATCCTGTAAGAGTTTCCCAGGGTGTGGAATGCGAATGGAGGGAGGCTTCACTGTATCCTGAGGAGGTTCTTTTGCATATGGATTGATGTTTGATATGCTAATCTTCTCTGCAGGGCTATTGTCGGGTATGGAGTATTTTGTTAGCCTGGTGTTTTTCAGGACTGGAAACCATGCTCTATTCATTCTTAAGGTCTCTTCTTTCCTGTTGAAATTGTGCTTATGCTTATGAATTTCAATGGCTTCCCTGTGCAATCTGATGAAGTATTTGGAAGTGTTGTCCAGTATTTTAGTGTCCTGGAATAGGATACTGTGTCCTGTTTGAGTTAGGCTATGTTCAGCCACTGCTGATTTTTCCGGATGGCCAAGTCTGCGGTGTCTTTCATGTTCTTTTATTCTTGTCTGGATGCTACGCTTTGTGGTCCCGATGTAAACTTGTCCACAGCTGCAGAGTATGCGGTATACTCCTGCAGAGGTGAGGGGGTCTCTACTGTCTTTTGCTGATCGTAGCATCTGTTTTATTTTTCTGGTGGGTCTGAATACTACTTGAAAGTTGTGCTGTTTCATAAGCTTTCCTATCTGATCAGTGATTCCTTTGATATATGGCAAAAACACTTTTCCTGTGGGAAACTGTTTTTCCTTTGTTATTTGATTTATCCTTGGTTTAATTGCTCTTCTGATTTCATTTCTGGAGTAGCCATTTGCTTGAAGTGCGTGGTTTAGATGATTAGTTTCCTCGCTGAGAAAGTATGGTTCACGTATCTGTCTTGCACGGTCTACTACTGTTTTTATTATGCCTCTTTTCTGTCGAGGGTGGTGATTAGAGTTTTTGTGTAAGTACCAATCTGTGTGAGTTGGTTTCTTGTAGACCTTGTGACCTAACTGAGAGTTTGCTTTGCAGATGATCAAGGTATCTAGAAATGGAAGTTTCCCCCCGATTTCCTTCTCCATGGTAAATTGTATGTTCATATGGATATTGTTGAGGTGGTTTAAAAACTCCATCAATTCTTCCTCACTGTGGCTCCAAATGATAAAGGTATCATCTATGAACCGGAACCAGACTGTAGGTTTGTGGGGTGCTGATTTTAGAGCTGTCTTTTCAAAATGTTACATGTAGAAGTTTGCTATAACTGGGCTGAGAGGGCTTCCCATGGCCACCCAATCCGTCTGTTCATAGAATGTGTTATCCCATTGGAAGTAACTGGTAGTCAGACAATGGTGGAATAAGGCTGTTACATCCTCTGGAAAAATCTGATTAATAAGTGCAATTGTGTCTTTTACTGGAACCTTAGTAAACAGGGATACAACATCAAAACTGACGAGTATGTCCTGTGGATTGAGTTTCAGAGAACTGATTCTGTTGGTTTCCAGTTCTGAAAAACACCAGGCTAACAAAACACTCTACACCCGACAATAGCCCTGCAGAGAAGATTAGCACATCAAGCACCAATCCATATGCAAAAGAACCTCCTCAGGATACAGTGAAGTCTCCCTCCATTGGCATTCCACACCCTGGGAAACTCTTACAGGATGACTCAGCTCAACCCCACCCCTCCTGAGTAGATACAAATGACCTGCCAACATCTTTTCCACACTGTGACACTGAGAGATCTCTGTCTTTTGGTGCTACACCTCTGAAGATGCCAGCCACAGCTTCTGGAGAAACGTCAGGAACTACAATGCCAAGACCACGGCAATACAGCCCGGAAAACCCACAACAACCATCGTTCTCTAGCCATGAAAGCCTTCGACAATACATCAGTCCACCAGATGTTTGGGCTTTAATTTTTGGCCCTCACTGACTTGGATTTTATCCAAGAATCTGGGAGTCAGTGAGGTATTGCCTTAGTATGTGGCATCTTAGTGTGGCTGTTTGCAACTGGCCAGTTGTTATTCTGTCTATGCTGATTCACCTAGGTGTTCAGTTAGTCCTTTTGGAATCATACCTAGCACCCCTGTCACGGCTGGAACACCTATTGTATGTTTTTTTCCAGAGACACTAAACTTCAAATGTTGAATATTTCCTCAATACAACTGTCACCTGGGATTGCCACATCAATCAGTTTGACTTTCTTACTTTCATCTACAGCTATATCCAGAGTATTATATTCTAACTTCTTATCTATTTGGATTTTGAAATCCCACAAAATCTTAACTTTTTCATTTTCAACAACTTTCTCAGGCTTATGTTCTCACTAGTATTTTGTGGATGGTAGCTTGTAATTTTTGCATAAATTCCAATGCAGTTTTGCAGCTTATTGTTATTATGGCAATTTTTATAGTCAGTTTGTATGATCTTACTGCTATGTGATGATTCTGATGAATTTATCTTTAAAATATTTCTATACAGCCTTTCCTCCCAGATAAGGTCCCCAAGGCAGTAAACATCAAAACATTAAAACATTTAATACATTAAAGCAGCATTTAAAATAAGGTTCATATAAAATATTTAAGCAATTCAATAAAAGCATATAGACATACATACAAAACCCAACTAGGGAGGAGACCCAGTAAGTTTACTGTGGGTACACCAAACCAAACAAAAAAAGTCTTAATCTGCTGGCAGAACACAGCAATGGAGGGAGACAGATGAATCTTTCTGAGGGGGGAGCCCCAAAATTTCTGTGCCACAACTGAGAATCTTATGTTGCCACCCATTTAGCCTCACACAATGGGGGCACCCAAAGTAGGTTCTTCAGAGATGACCAGCGTGAATGGGTAGGTTCGTATGGGAGAAGCTGATCCTTCAGGTATGCTGGCCCCAAGCAGTACTGGGATTTTAAAGGTCAATTCATGGTTGCTTCTGCTGTTGCTCCAGTCCTCCTACAATACGGTAAACAAGGAATTCTGCTCACTCCTATACATGGAGGAAGAGAACAAGGGCCAGATGGGTGGGAGCAGCTGGATCAACCCTATCTTCTGTTTTACAAATAAATGCTCATTGTGGTTGCAGTTGTGGTTGTGGTGAGGTAATTCTAACTGCAGTACTAATGAATTTCTCAGGAATGTTCTGGGGGGGCAGGGCAGGTGGGCAGGGGTTGGAGCCTGCCTAAAGCACATACTCTTTTAAATTTGGAAGTCTCTACAACCATGGGAAAAAGTTGACTTTGGCAATTCAGTGATAAAGTTATATATGGTTAGATGTAAAAGTTATATAATGACATTTTATCCCGTACTTCCCGAATTTAGAGTTGCCAACCTCTAGGTGGGGCCTCAAGATCTCTTGGAATTACAACTGATCAGAGATCAGTTCCCCTGGAGACAATGGCTGATCTGGAGGTGGACTGTATGGTATGTCCCTTACCTCTCCAAACTTTGCCATCCCCTCCACTCCACTCCACTGCCCCAAATCTCCATGCATTTCACAGCTTGGAGATGCCAACCCTGCCCAAATTCTTTGACCTGCTGTTTCTTAAATACTTTCTAAAGGAAGCCACGTCTCCAGTTTGCAAGATCTCAGCATGGTTTTTCATGTCAGGCTATGGCATTCCAGACGCACGAGTTTGCCTTCCTCCCTTTTGCAAGAAGACCAGGGCCGATTCCAGACGGCCCTCTGCCTCCCGAAATGTTGCGCGTCGTCGCGCGTCGTCGCGCGGAAAACGCGAAATATCGCGTTTTCTCGCGCGAGTTTTGTGCGAGGTCGCGCAAAACTCGCGCGAGAAAACGCGATATTTCGCTTTTTCCACGTGACGACGCGCGACGACGCGCAACATTTCGGGAGGCAGAGGGCCGTCTGGAATCGGCCCAGGTCTTTTGGTTTCAAAAGGTTTTATTTGAAAGACAGCATTCAGGCCCAGGTGTCCATACTCCAGGACCAAGTAGATCCTGGCTGAGCAAAGCTTTGTTAGGAATGAGGTACAAAACGAAAGTTGTTACACATCAAACCCTCAGATCCCAGCCTCCCCCCAGAGTTCACATAGCAGGAATCTTCTCTGTGGGAACGCCAAATACTCAAGGTTGGCTAAGAAGAACATAGATAAGCAGCATCCTCTCCCATGGAAAATGTGGTCCTGGCACTTGGGGGGACCTGGAGGGAGAGAAAGACTAAACAACTGCAGGAATTAATATGGCGTTACTTAGGCTGCATTCTCCCAGGATAACAGACCCTGACATTCTGCCCCCCTTAAGACCCCCCTCCACTCTGTCCACCTGGTTTTTCAGGATACCGGTGATGGAATTGTTTTAGGAGCCGGGGGGGGGGGGGGCTCTGACATGAATTGACTCTACCCATTCCCTATACCCCTCCTCAAAGTCTTTCCAGCAAACCAAATAGTACAGCCTATTGTATCGAAGTTTAGAGTCCAAGACTTCTTCAATTTCATAATGTATTTGATCATTGATCATGGTGGGAATGGGAGTTGCTGCTGTAGGATGCCAGTTATCTGGGGCAGGAGCCCTTTTCAGTAAGCTGATGTGGAATGTATTGTCGAAGGTTTTCACGTCCGGAGAACGATGGTTGTTGTGGGTTTTCCGGGCTGTATTGCCGTGGTCTTGGCATTGTAGTTCCTGACGTTTCGCCAGCAGCTGTGGCTGGCATCCTCAGAGGTGTAGCACCAAAAGACAGAGATCTCTCAGTGTCACAGCTTTCGCCGTCTGGCTACGAGTGGTGACCACACCTCCTAGCTGACGGGGAGAGAAGACAGTGTTGATGGTCTCCTCCCTCTTGCTCTGATGTTGGGGCATGCATGATAGAGCGTCCGCTAAGAAGTTGGTTTTCCCCGGAAGAAAGTTGAGCGTGAAATTAAATTTTGAAAAGAACTCTGCCCAGCAAAGCTGTTTGGCGTTAAGTCGTCTGGGGCTTTTAAGGGCTTCCAAGTTTTTAGGATCAGTCCAAACTTCGAATGGATGCCGTGCCCCCTCCAGCCAGTGGTGCCATACTGTTAGAGCTACCTTAACGGCAAATGCTTCCTTCTCCCACACATTCCAATGCCGTTCTGACTCCGAAAACTTTCGGGACAGATATGCACACCGTCTGGCTTTTCCATCCTCCCCCTTTTGCAGGAGCACCCCCCAACCGCAGTATCGCTGGCGTCAACTTGCACTATGAAGGGGCGGTTTTCATCGGGGTGTTGCAGGACAGGCTCGGACGTAAATTTATTTTTAAGCTTGTCAAAAGCCAGTTGGCACTTTGGGCTCCACTCCAATTTGGAGGAAGGTTTTTTCGCTTGATCCCCCTTTCCTTTGGTTTTTAAGAGATTGGTTAAAGGAAGGGCAATTTGAATCCTTCTATGAAGTCTCTATAGAAGTTGGCAAATCCCAGGAAGGATTGCAATTGTGTATGAGTGGAGGGAATTTGCCAGTCTTGTACTGCTTGGATCTTGGCGGGATCCATTTTCAGCCCTTGTCCTGACATACGGTAGCCCAAGTAATCCAGTTCCTTTTTATGGAACTCACATTTAGAGAGTTTGAAAGGGAGCTTGTGGCACATTAAGGTGGTCAACACCTCCCGCACCAATTTCACATGCTCTTCTTTTGTTTTTGAATAAATTAACACATTGTCCAGGTAAACAACCACTCCCTTATATAAATATTTGTGCAATTCTTCATTGATCATGGACATGTATACCGATGGGGCTCCAGATAAGCCAAAAGGCATAACAAGGTATTCATACTGCCCTAATGGCATATTGAACGCGGTTTTCCACTCATCTCCTCCTCTGATTCTAAGATGGAAGTAGGCATCTTTCAGGTCCAATTTCGAAAAGATCTTACCTTGAGCCACGACGTTGAGCAGATCTCGGATCAGCGGGATGGGATAGGCATTAGTTGCTGATACAGCGTTGATCCCTCTGAAATCTGTGCACAGTCTTAGGCCTCCATCCTTCTTTTTGACAAAAAGCACTGGCGCCGCATGAGGGCTGTTTGCGGGGCGGATGAAGCCTCTTTCCAAATTTTTGTCTATAAATTTTCGTAGCTCCTCTCTTTCCAAGGGACTCATGGAATATAGTTTGCCTTTAGGCAGACTTTCTCCCGGAATCCATTCAATAGCGCAGTCCATGGCCCGATGGGGGGGGGGAGGCTGTCGGCTTCCTCTTCGCTGAAGGCTTGTTTTACGTTTCTATATTCCTTTGGAATGCGGTTGATTTCTTCTTGGGTTAGGAGAGCCTCCTCTACCCGGGGCGGCTTTACTTTTCCCCATTTTACTTGCCAACAATGTTGTTCACAATATTCTTTGTTAAACATGACAATTCCTTTAGCCCAGTCTATGTAAGGGTTATGATCCCATAACCAACGGCTGCCTAGGATGAGGGGATACTTGGCTGCTTGGCTGACTACAAAGCATCGGCTTTCCCAGTGCTCCCCTATGCCAGTAGGTACTTGCTCTGTTTCAGGAGTTACCGGGTTCATGTTAGACCCGTCCATCTGTTCAAAGATGATGAGGGTTTCTAATTCTTTGGTTTTTAAACCCAAGCCGTTTACTAACGCTGGTGCTATAATGTCTCCGGAGCAACTCGAGTCAATTAATGCTTCTACACAGATATGGGTTGCTCTCTAGGGATTTAGTAGAATCACCGGAAGAAATAATACAGACCCTTTCTCTCTCACCTCTTTGTGGGTGGATCTTCCCTTGATCTGCTGGTCGGGTCCCTTTATGACAGATCCTTCTCGTTTCCCGACTGTGGGCTAGAGGTTTCTTCTTCACTCTCAGTGGGCTGCATATCTAACTCCATTAGCACTTCCTCTGCTTCCAGGCCCTTCTCCGGTTGATTTCGATTCTGCACCCCTCGCCCACGGCTCGCCTTCGGCGCTGGAATGGGGCGAGAAGGAGTAGGGGCGGCTGGGGCTGGTGTACGAAAGGGACACTGAACAGCAAAGTGTCCACTCTGGCCGCATTGGAGGCACAATCCTTGTCGCCAATGAGTTTCTCGCGCTCCACGGCTTGGAGGACCTGTTCGCCCCCCTTTGGTGATTACTGGGGTCCTTCTCGTCCCCATGGCCTGTTGCTGTTCTACTAATCTCATCTGTTGAATGTGATTTTCCACTTCACAGGCTAATTGTATCCAGACTAATAGCGTTGGGGGGGTCGTCTTGCATTAGAGAGAGATCCAGAAGCCTGGGGTTCATGCCACTTTTAAACATTACTATCTTGGTTCCCTCCTCACAATGGGGACATTTGGCTGCTAATTGACAAAATTTGGCAGCATAGTCTCTGATCGGTTGTGTACCTTGTTGCAGTGTTTGTAGTTCGGTGCGGGCGCAGTCTTCTTCTAATAGGTCCTCGTATTGGGCTCGCAACGCAGAGACAAAACTCTGCAGTGTGTCTAATTCGGGAGCTCCCGAGTCATATAAAGTCACATACCATTTGGCTGCCTTGCCTTCCAGCCTGGAGGCTAAATGATCGATCCGGATTTCTTCATCCGGAAACAGGTAACCCCAACGGTTGAACAACTGAAGCGCCTGGACCACGAAGAACCCCAGTTTCTGTGTGTCACCATCGAATGTGGCTTCTAGTTTAATCCATCCCCACGGCAACTCAGACACCCCTTGTCTGTCTGGCGGCATCAGCCACATAGCCAGAGGGGGCCCTGTTGGCACCGATCCCTGCATCAGTCCTCGAGGCTGGATCTGTTGCTCTTGTGGTGGGGGTACATGTCCTACAATCCCCTGCAGCCGGGGTCTGGGTGCGCCTCCAAGTGGTGGAACTCTCAGCCCTTGCCCCGGTGGGCCCGGTGGAAGAAATCCCGGGATTGGCTGTGGGGCTAGTTGGGGTCCAGGTAGTACTGGCGCAGGTTGCACGGGAGGCGGTTGCCTTGGCGGAAGTGGGTGTTGGGGTGTCACCTGTCGAGGAGGCACCTGCTGAGGAGGCGGTGGTGGAGGAACTTGCCATGGTACCTGTGGAGGAGGAGGTGGTGGAATCACCTGTTGCGGAGGTGGCGGAGGTGGCTGAACCACTTGGCCTGGCGTCGTCTGAGGTGGAAGTGGGTGCTGGAGCTGCTGCAGAGGTGTTGGTAATATTTGAGGAATTTGCTGAAGCGGCTGTGGAGCTGGCGCCGCCGGTGTTGTCTGGGTTGGTGGTGGCTGCGGTTGAACCTGCGGTGGTTGGCGCAGGGCACCCGAATCGGGAGTTGGTTGAGTTCCCGGTGGAACTTGGCCCTGTGCTGCTGACGGCGTTGGAGCGGACGGGGTTGTCACTTGTCCTGCTGCTGCCGCTGCTCGCGTCTCCTGCTGCTCCCTAACCAACACGCTGATGAGATCGATGGCTTGGGCTAGGTCTTCCTCCATTGCTCCCATTCTATCTTCCATCCAGCTGTAGTGGTCCAGAAGCCTCTCTGACGCTCCATCTTCCCCACGGTCGCTGACCTCCGATGGCTCCCCCGACCTCGGAGGGACGTGATCCCTGGGCCATGGTTTTATCGGACCCTCTACCCCACCATCAGACCTCCAATCTGGTATCTCTCCAGTTGGTCGTATCGGACCTTCCTCTTCTCCCCCTTGCAAAGACTGCTCCTCCTCAACGGTCATGCTGGCAAGTATTCCTTTCGACAAGCTGGTGACAGCCAAAATTCTGGACTCCACTGCCTGGGCCCAAAACTCCAGCTGCCGCGTGCGCCCTTGCTCCCAGGCTCTGGCTGAATTCACATCCATATAGTCCCAGCTCATGAGCTCATGACGTGTGTCCTCCCAGTCCTGGGTATCTCTGGTCTCCCTCCGGGGGTCCCACTCTTCCAGGCATCCAGACTCTGTGTCCCACCTATACCAAGGTTGGGTGCTGGCCCACGCTCCTTCTGGAGTGCGGGTGGACCTGGTCAAATCCCACACGATGCTCAGGCCCTCCTGCTCCGTGGACCCGATGGTTAGTCTCACATCTATCATCGACCGGGAAAACATGGTGCCTGCTCATTTCTCCCTCACCTCTTGAGGCCAGGAGCCCCACTACCGCGGTGTCGGTAGCGAAATCAGATGATCCCCCCCGGGAATCCTGCGCAGTTTTGGCCATGCACCCCCTTTGGCCGGGTGGGCCTGTTCCACCCCCCTATCAGGCATGGGCTCTGTCCCGCTGTCCGGAACAGGTTCAGTTCGTCTGTCCAGAGTGGAACTATTATTAGGATCAGGCACAGTCTCAGGGTCACTGTTGGGTACCGTCTGAGTCTTGTCTGGGAATCCCCCATCCTCCGGGCCGGGGTCAGACAGATCAATCAAGTCATCCTTGGTATCCATCCTCCCTAGGTGAGCCATCGGGGAAAAACAAAGGATTCCTAACAAAATGTCAGGCTATGGCATTCCAGACGCACGAGTTTGCCTTCCTCCCTTTTGCAAGAAGACAAGGTCTTTTGGTTTCAAAAGGTTTTATTTGAAAGACAGCATTCAGGCCCAGGTATCCATACTCCAGGACCAAGTAGATCCTGGCTGAGCAAAGCTTTGTTAGGAATGAGGTACAAAACGAAAGTTGTTACACATCAAACCCTCAGATCCCAGCCTCCCCCCAGAGTTCACATAGCAGGAACCTTCTCTGTGGGAACGCTAAATACTCAAGGTTGGCTAAGAAGAACATAGATAAGCAGCATCCTCTCCCATGGAAAATGCGGGTCCTGGCTAGGGATGTGCGTTTCGGCTTTCTGAATGCCGAAAGAAAGCCGAAACAAAAGTGTTTCGGCTTCTTTCGGGTTAGCCGAAACGTTTCAGAGAAAGCCGAAACGTTTCGGCTTATCCGAAAGAAAAAAAGCCGAAACGTTTCGGCTTCTTTAGGCTTTCTTTCGGCTTTTTCAATGGGAAAATGCCTCCGTCTTCCCGGACGCCTGGGGGAGGCATTTTCCCACCGAATCAAGCCAAAATTGGTGGGGACCTTCCTCTAACCCCTCTCTAACAACCTCCCAAGGTTCAGACAGATTGGACTTTGGGGGGGCCATGTTATGGCCCCCCAAAGCAGGTCCCCCTATCCTCCCATAAGAAAGCGAAGGGTGAGCATATTGTTAGCATGCTGCTGCTCATCTTTCTTCATTATTTCCTATGGGGAAAAAATGAAGAGGCAGGCTTCCTTTGCCAGGGGTGGCATTTTGCATGCAAAATGCCACCCCTACCCTCAGGGGCCCTTCTCCCACCCTTCCTCCCACCCCCCACCAAGGCTCAGCCTGCTCCCACTTGGGGGGGGCATTTCATGGCCTCCCCAAGTAGGTGCTCTGTTCTCTACCACTGACATCTGGGGGAGGCTTGTCTTGCCAGGGGTGGTATTTTGCATGCAAAATGCCCCCCAACCCTCAGGGGCCCTTCTCCCACCTCTACTCCCACCCCCCACCAAGGCTCAGCCTGCTCCCACTTGGGGGGGGCATTTCATGGCCTCCCCAAGTAGGTGCTCTCAGCCCCCAAAGTCCACCCCCTACAGCCCCACACAAACCCAATTCCCCCCCAGCTGCCACACACAGACCCAAATCCCCACATTGGCCAGGGAAAGAGAATTTAGAAGCCCCTCACAGACCCAAATCCACCCCCAGCAGCCCCACACCCATAACCCCAGGAACAGGCTGGCAAAGGCCAGCCCTCTCCCTTTGTTCCCTATGCTGGGAACTTCTAAATTCTCTTTCCCTGGCCAATTCTGCACAGCCCAGGGGTGCCACAATGGTGGGCACACTTCTGAGTGCCAGCTGGTCCCTGTGAAAGAGCACCTGAACCACAGACACCCTTCCTCAAGTTCCCCCACCACCTACAGAGATGGCTGGCCAGCCAGCCCCATTGTTCCCTATGACGGGAACCAACTGCACAACAAAGAATAAAACACGAACAACACAAAATAAAGTTTTTTAAAAATTGTTTTCTCCCTTTCAAAGTACAAGTAGGCAAAGCATTATGACACATTACACCAGCAGTCCCCCACACAGAAAAATAACACAACTCACTTAACACCAGAGAATCACAAAGCACAATTCCTGTCAAAAACACTTTATTTCTTGAACAGCTTTAGGTTACACAGCAGGCTGAGCCTTGGTGGGGGGTGGGAGTAGAGGTGGGAGAAGGGCCCCTGAGGGTTGGGGGCATTTTGCATGCAAAATGCCACCCCTGGCAAGACAAGCCTCCCCCAGATGTCAGTGGTAGAGAACAGAGCACCTACTTGGGGAGGCCATGAAATGCCCCCCCCCAAGTGGGAGCAGGCTGAGCCTTGGTGGGGGGTGGGAGTAAGGGTGGGAGAAGGGCCCCTGAGGGTTGGGGGGCATTTTGCATGCAAAATGCCACCCCTGGCAAAGGAAGCCTGCCTCTTCATTTTTTCCCCATAGGAAATAATGAAGAAAGATGAGCAGCAGCATGCTAACAATATGCTCACCCTTCGCTTTCTTATGGGAGGATAGGGGGACCTGCTTTGGGGGGCCATAACATGGCCCCCCAAAGTCCAATCTGTCTGAACCTTGGGGGGTTGTTAGAGAGGGGTTAGAGGAAGGTCCCCACCAATTTTGGCTTGATTCGGTGGGAAAATGCCTCCCCCAGGCGTCCGGGAAGACGGAGGCATTTTCCCATTGAAAAAGCCGAAAGAAAGCCTAAAGAAGCCGAAACGTTTCGGCTTTTTTTCTTTCGGATAAGCCGAAACGTTTCGGCTTTCTCTGAAACATTTCGGCTAACCCGAAAGAAGCCGAAACACTTTTGTTTCGGCTTTCTTTCGGCATTCAGAAAGCCGAAACGCACATCCCTAGCCAGGACCGCATTTTCCATGGGAGAGGATGCTGCTTATCTATGTTCTTCTTAGCCAACCTTGAGTATTTAGCGTTCCCACAGAGAAGGTTCCTGCTATGTGAACTCTGGGGGGAGGCTGGGATCTGAGGGTTTGATGTGTAACAACTTTCGTTTTGTACCTCATTCCTAACAAAGCTTTGCTCAGCCAGGATCTACTTGGTCCTGGAGTATGGATACCTGGGCCTGAATGCTGTCTTTCAAATAAAACCTTTTGAAACCAAAAGACCTTGTCTTCTTGCAAAAGGGAGGAAGGCAAACTCGTGCGTCTGGAATGCCATAGCCTGACATTTTGTTAGGAATCCTTTGTTTTTCCCCGATGGCTCACCTAGGGAGGATGGATACCAAGGATGACTTGATTGATCTGTCTGACCCCGGCCCGGAGGATGGGGGATTCCCAGACAAGACTCAGACGGTACCCAACAGTGACCCTGAGACTGTGCCTGATCCTAATAATAGTTCCACTCTGGACAGACGAACTGAACCTGTTCCGGACAGCGGGACAGAGCCCATGCCTGATAGGGGGGTGGAACAGGCCCACCCGGCCAAAGGGGGTGCATGGCCAAAACTGCGCAGGATTCCCGGGGGGGATCATCTGATTTCGCTACCGACACCGCGGTAGTGGGGCTCCTGGCCTCAAGAGGTGAGGGAGAAATGAGCAGGCACCATGTTTTCCCGGTCGATGATAGATGTGAGACTAACCATCGGGTCCACGGAGCAGGAGGGCCTGAGCATCGTGTGGGATTTGACCAGGTCCACCCGCACTCCAGAAGGAGCGTGGGCCAGCACCCAACCTTGGTATAGGTGGGACACAGAGTCTGGATGCCTGGAAGAGTGGGACCCCCGGAGGGAGACCAGAGATACCCAGGACTGGGAGGACACACGTCATGAGCTCATGAGCTGGGACTATATGGATGTGAATTCAGCCAGAGCCTGGGAGCAAGGGCGCACGCGGCAGCTGGAGTTTTGGGCCCAGGCAGTGGAGTCCAGAATTTTGGCTGTCACCAGCTTGTCGAAAGGAATACTTGCCAGCATGACCGTTGAGGAGGAGCAGTCTTTGCAAGGGGGAGAAGAGGAAGGTCCGATACGACCAACTGGAGAGATACCAGATTGGAGGTCTGATGGTGGGGTAGAGGGTCCGATAAAACCATGGCCCAGGGATCACGTCCCTCCGAGGTCGGGGGAGCCATCGGAGGTCAGCGACCGTGGGGAAGATGGAGCGTCAGAGAGGCTTCCGGACCACTACAGCTGGATGGAAGATAGAATGGGAGCAATGGAGGAAGACCTAGCCCAAGCCATCGATCTCATCAGCGTGTTGGTTAGGGAGCAGCAGGAGACGCGAGCAGCGGCAGCAGCAGGACAAGTGACAACCCCGTCCGCTCCAACGCCGTCAGCAGCACAGGGCCAAGTTCCACCGGGAACTCAACCAACTCCCGATTCGGGTGCCCTGCGCCAACCACCGCAGGTTCAACCGCAGCCACCACCAACCCAGACAACACCGGCGGCGCCAGCTCCACAGCCGCTTCAGCAAATTCCTCAAATATTACCAACACCTCTGCAGCAGCGTTTCGGCTTTCTGAATGCCGAAAGAAAGCCGAAACAAAAGTGTTTCGGCTTCTTTCGGGTTAGCCGAAACGTTTCAGAGAAAGCCGAAACGTTTCGGCTTATCCGAAAGAAAAAAAGCCGAAACGTTTCGGCTTCTTTAGGCTTTCTTTCGGCTTTTTCAATGGGAAAATGCCTCCGTCTTCCCGGACGCCTGGGGGAGGCATTTTCCCACCGAATCAAGCCAAAATTGGTGGGGACCTTCCTCTAACCCCTCTCTAACAACCCCCCAAGTTTCAGACAGATTGGACTTTGGGGGGCCATGTTATGGCCCCCCAAAGCAGGTCCCCCTATCCTCCCATAAGAAAGCAAAGGGTGAGCATATTGTTAGCATGCTGCTGCTCATCTTTCTTCATTATTTCCTATGGGGAAAAAATGAAGAGGCAGGCTTCCTTTGCCAGGGGTGGCATTTTGCATGTAAAATGCCCCCCAACCCTCAGGGGCCCTTCTCCCACCCTTACTCCCACCCCCCACCAAGGCTCAGCCTGCTCCCACTGGGGGGGGGCATTTCATGGCCTCCCCAAGTAGGTGCTCTGTTCTCTACCACTGACATCTGGGGGAGGCTTGTCTTGCCAGGGGTGGCATTTTGCATGCAAAATGCCCCCAACCCTCAGGGGCCCTTCTCCCACCTCTACTCCCACCCCCCACCAAGGCTCAGCCTGCTGTGTAACCTAAAGCTGTTCAAGAAATAAAGTGTTTTTGACAGGAATTGTGCTTTGTGATTCTCTGGTGTTAAGTGAGTTGTGTTATTTTTCTGTGTGGGGGACTGCTGGTGTAATGTGTCATAATGCTTTGCCTACTTGTACTTTGAAAGGGAGAAAACAATTTTTAAAAAACTTTATTTTGTGTTGTTCGTGTTTTATTCTTTGTTGTGCAGTTGGTTCCCGTCATAGGGAACAATGGGGCTGGCTGGCCAGCCATCTCTGTAGGTGGTGGGGGAACTTGAGGAAGGGTGTCTGTGGTTCAGGTGCTCTTTCACAGGGACCAGCTGGCACTCAGAAGTGTGCCCACCATTGTGGCACCCCTGGGCTGTGCAGAATTGGCCAGGGAAAGAGAATTTAGAAGTTCCCAGCATAGGGAACAAAGGGAGAGGGCTGGCCTTTGCCAGCCTGTTCCTGGGGTTATGGGTGTGGGGCTGCTGGGGGTGGATTTGGGTCTGTGAGGGGCTTCTAAATTCTCTTTCCCTGGCCAATGTGGGGATTTGGGTCTGTGTGTGGCAGCTGGGGGGGAATTGGGTTTGTGTGGGGCTGTAGGGGGTGGACTTTGGGGGCTGAGAGCACCTACTTGGGGAGGCCATGAAATGCCCCCCCCAAGTGGGAGCAGGCTGAGCCTTGGTGGGGGGTGGGAGTAGAGGTGGGAGAAGGGCCCCTGAGGGTTGGGGGGCATTTTGCATGCAAAATACCACCCCTGGCAAGACAAGCCTCCCCCAGATGTCAGTGGTAGAGAACAGAGCACCTACTTGGGGAGGCCATGAAATGCCCCCCCCAAGTGGGAGCAGGCTGAGCCTTGGTGGGGGGTGGGAGGAAGGGTGGGAGAAGGGCCCCTGAGGGTAGGGGTGGCATTTTGCATGCAAAATGCCACCCCTGGCAAAGGAAGCCTGCCTCTTCATTTTTTCCCCATAGGAAATAATGAAGAAAGATGAGCAGCAGCATGCTAACAATATGCTCACCCTTCGCTTTCTTATGGGAGGATAGGGGGACCTGCTTTGGGGGGCCATAACATGGCCCCCCCAAAGTCCAATCTGTCTGAAACTTGGGGGGTTGTTAGAGAGGGGTTAGAGGAAGGTCCCCACCAATTTTGGGCTGATTCGGTGGGAAAATGCCTCCCCCAGGCGTCCGGGAAGACGGAGGCATTTTCCCATTGAAAAAAGCCGAAAGAAAGCCGAAACAAAGCTGAAAGCCGAAAGCCGAAACGGCTAGCTGTTTCGGCTTTTGGCTTTATTCGAAAGAGATTATGCCGAAAATTTTTTCCTTGCACACCCCTAGTCCTGGCACCTGGGGGGACCTGGAGGGAGAGAAAGACTAAACAACTGCAGGAATTAATATGGCGTTACTTAGGCTGCATTCTCCCAGGATAACAGACCCTGACATTTCATGCTAGGATGTTTTGGATGTCATTAATTCCTAGGGCCACCATAAGTTGGAAGTGACTTGATAGCACATAACACACATACATACACTAATTAAAAGATCTGTCTACTGAAGACCAACTACACTGCATCTTATGAAGTAGGTTCTACAGTACAAAAGCTGGTGCTGGTATAAAACTTTCTTAATCTTCATGATATCACTAGAACCCTGTTTATTTTTAATGTGACAAACTATCACAGCTATTCTTTTGGAATTTAGAGGTACTTTTTATTATTGCTTCAGATACATAACTGAAAACAGATTCTGGGACTGAGGACCTCTCTTGAATACAGCATTTTCTATTCCAGCTAGCATAGGCAGTGAATGGGTTATATCCATTTCAACAGTAATGTAAAATCCTCATTACATTATTAAACATTGTGGGGATTCCCAGTAAAATTCTTGTTTAGATTGGTGTGAGGATAATTTCTAAAGACTAGCCTGACATCTAGTGGTTGGAGAAAAAATGGTCTCCTTAACTTAATGCTTGTTTTGAAATTAGTGGAGAAATGTAGATTGGAAGCACTTTTACAATTTATGCTTCTTCAAACTAGTTCCTATGTGGTTCAGCAATGGTCTGTAGTGCCGACTTTAATAACATTTTAATGTTTTACTGTATGTTCTTGTATGCAGCAGAAGGTGTTGTCTGATAGCAAAGTACATTTTTTTACTACTCCAGCTTGGTACACAGAAAAAGCTTTTTCTTATGTTCAGACAAGTGATGAGCAAAGAGTCAGTTGCTAAATTTCTCACTGAGTACCTGCCATTAATCATGTTGGAGTGGCTGAAAAGGGTGGCAGTCCTGTAGAGTCTAGACCCTACTTTGAGGAGAAGATTATGTATAATGCTTTGCCAATACTGATGAAGTTCAGGAACCAAATTGTCCCTGGCTTGCATGAGAGTAAACCACAAGCCCTGAGATTGTATCTATGGAGGTAGTTGATATATACATGTAATTCCATCTCTGTTTATGGAGAACACGTTAATTAGGGGAGAGATGGGTGCATGAGGTGAACATAGAAGCAGGGCTGCTGAGACGGGAGGACAGGAGGGGGACAAAAATCCAGGCCCCATGTGTATCAGGTTCTCTGAATTCCCAGCTTTCTTTTTTAAAAAGTAACTCTCTTGCCCTTTCCATTGCAGAGATATACCTTTCCCTTTATAGCTCCACAACCAAAGGTGTTAAATGAGTTACTTGTAGTCAAACAAGTTCAAAAGCAAAATTATAAAAATCCTTTCAATTTTTTTCTGCAAAATTTTTTGATTTAATGTGGGATGCAGGTGCATTTTAATATGTTTGATATGATGTATGGTGGGGACTCCAAAAGCAATAGTGCTCAGAGTCAGGACCAGCAAGGTCTAAAAATGGCCCTGGTGGGAAATAGGCTGTTGTACTGGACAGACCTTTTGCTTGATCCAGCAAGCCTAGGGTTGCCAGGTCCCCTCGGCAACAGGAGGGAGTGGGGGAGTGGGCACTTACCCTTGCACATGCCCTTGGCTCCTACCTATGACATAATTTGTGGTGTGATGCTATCACTTCCAGCATTGCACCAGCAAATTTAATTAAAATATAAGTAAAATTTTTAAATTTAGCAAATTGAAAATTATTTTTTTTAATTTAAAATTTACCAAACTTAAAATTAAAAATTAAGCAGTACATAGTGAAGTTAGGTTCAAGAAGGTGTTGCTGGGGAACTTCTGTCCTCTACTGCGTGACCATTGCCTTATGGGGTACCATGAGATATAATTGTTTCCCTTATGCTATTTAACATTTATATGAAACCACTGGGAGAGATCATCCACAGATCTCAGGCACTATGCCAGAGTATACAGCTCTGTATCTTAATTCAGACGAACCAGAATTATAATTGGTTAAGAGTAAAACTGATCTGAGAACTGGCACTCAGCCTGTCCTTTTCATAGTCATGCAGCTTCACGAAAGGAAGGAGAAGAAGGCTTTGGACAGCAGGCAGCCAAAACAAGAAACAAACCACAAGTATAAAACTCTAAACTAGCCAAAGCCACAAAGTAAAAGTGAGCACAAAGTCCAGGAAGGACTGGACCAGCTGAAGTCCTAGGTATGTTGTGAGAGAAGGAGGAACACACCTCTCTCCTCTCTCTCCTTTCACACTCCATAAGGCTGAATCTCTCGCAGTCACTTCTAAGGCAAGCATGATGCTCTATATGGCTTCTATGGTATTTTTGCCATAGAGACTATGAGGGGGAAGCATAGAGCATAGAGTGGACAGTGGACCTTTCCCCAGGAGTTTGCCCACCACCAGCAGGTACCTAGCAGCCCTAGGCCCAGCTTAACCCAGCTCAAACTACCTGAGCTCTATGATCTTACCATAGCACCTTCTGTGGAAACTGGCATTATCTGAAGCAGGTCAGGTTATGCCAAAAGACCTTTTGCAGCCACAGTCGGAAGAAAGAGACAGACACAGGCTTGGAATAAAGGGCCTTTTATTAAATGACCATAAGCATAATGCACGGCAAGAGCTAACTAAGCGGTACAGGTCAAGCCCTGGGGTCAGCACATGACCACCGCCTTGCCTGTCTGAGCGAGCCCCCAATGCCCCGGGTGTAGGCCATCTCGGGAATGGCTGCAACCCGGCCAGCTAGGCCCTCGGATCCCCACTCAAGCACCTGTTGCGCCCCAGCCGCCCAAGCATGAGGTTAGGCCTTGTTCCCGGGGATCCACTCAGGCATCTGCCCATCCTGACGGTAGCCGCCCAGGCATACCGCCCTAACAGCAGACCCTGTTCCCCAACCATGGGGAATGCCACAGGGGCTCACCAACCCGCACCCTGCCACTACCAACTCACCAACCCGCACCCTGCCACTACCAACTAAGTGGCTGAACCCAACAATAACTCATAACAATGCCCTTAGTGCAAGGTAGGCAAAAAAAACCCCACTTCCCAACAGCCAATCAGGGAAGAAAGGGAAAAAATTCCTACCTGGCTCTGGAACCAGCAGCCGGCTATTCCTGCACTAAAAACAGGGTGAGGTGGGTGGGCCGAGCGCTTCAACCGACTGCCCTGGGAAGGGGGCAGAGCACACGCAAATCAGCGCCAAGCTCCGCCCCCTCCCAGTACCCGGATGGGAAGGGAGGGAGTCTGTCTCCCTCTCCTTCCGCAGCCGCAAAAACCAGCTCCCAGCCAATGCGGCTGACGCCGCAGCTGGGAGAACCGCCTTAGCTGCTGCCCCAAACTCTAGAACCTCTCCCAAAGAGAGGATGGCATTAAAGACACTTACTGGCCTTTGAGCATAAGTGACTGGTCATGAGACAGTGCTGGTTGTTTTAATGTATTTGATAGATTCGTACATTATTAATTACAATAATTATGAAAATAGGGTGTTTTGTAATTATAGTAATTAATATAAAAACGAAATTAAATCCTTACTTAAACAGCCTATAACAAAAGAAACCCATGATTTTCTTTCATTTTTGTTTACTTTCATTATTGCAGGAGGGAGTTTCTGTTTCTCTCTGGCCCATTCTGCATGGTCAGTTTAGGGCGATTCTGACCTCATTCTGCTTCTCTCAATCTTTAGATTTCCACACAAGGAAAGGAGGTGTGAGATGCAGAACTGGCCTTTCCCTGACTTTTTCTCAACATTTTTTCTTGTGCACATAAGGAAACTTTTTTTGAAGCTGCTGTTGAGTCACTGCTTATGTGTGTGTGCAGAATTCTTAGTCCTTAACTATGTCGCCCCCCTTTCCTTTCCTTGGGTGTTGATTGGTTGACCACCCAATGGAAACCACTCCCTCCCTCCCCAGTTCTCCACACATTCCCTCATTTATTATTTTTTTAAAGTGAGGGAACAGTTGTAATACTGTGGCATCATTTCTCAAATGGCTATGGAAACTGCTCCCTCCCCAGCTCTCCATGCACATCTTTATTTTTTCTTCTTCTTTGGCATTAGGAGAAGCCTGAAACAAGTCCAAGCATTCCCTTTCCCTTTTTTTAATTAGGGGAAAGTCACAATGCTGTAAGACATTGGTGCATTCTACCCCTTTAAGCACAATGTCCATCCCATTCCCTGATGGCAATCAACATTCCTCACTGATCACTTCTTGGGTTTACTTTTTTACTTTATTTACAACCAGGGCTCATGTTCATGGTGATTTGGAAATGGGGATGGGGAAGAATTCAGCTTCCCCATCCTAGAACATGGTCACTTGATGTAAGTAGGCCAGTGAGAATGCCACTGAGGGGGGGAGGGTAGCAGTATCTGAACATTTTGCTCTGGCAGAGAGGCACCATTTTGCACCAAACAGACAATTTAACCCGCACCAGAGCAATCAGCTAAAAGCTAGAGGAATAAGTGCAAAAAATGCCACCAATGCCACAAGTCTCTAGAATGCCACCAATGCCACCAATGCCACAAGTCTCTAGATGTTTAAAAAAATGGTGGGCACGAGACTGCCCAATCAGCAAATACAGGGACAGAGAGAAGGAGGGGGATAGTGGACACACTAGGTTCCAACTTTGCAATGTTACAACTCACACACCGGATTTTTTTTTTAAAAAAAGACATTGCCTCCAGCCCTCACAAAAAGTGGCTTCAAACAGACACATTTCAACTCGTCTGGAATAAGAAAGCAGACATATTGCCTTGAGGTTATGCAATGCAGAATGCCAGGCGCCCAAGCCAATTCAGTGTTGATTGGCATGAATACTCAGAAACACCAGCTTAAACTACCCTTCCCAGCTACCATTGCATCTCCCAACATGTGTTTTTTTTTAAAAAAAGTTTTTTATTAGGTGAGTACAAATTACAAATAACATTTTTATTTAAAACCTAAATATCGACTTTCCCCCACCCTTTCCCTCCCCCCTTTTTCTCAGACTTCCAACAGCTTTCCAACCCATATCTTATTCTATTACTTACTTATCTATTCCCTTTATATATTATTATCCCATATTTCCCTAATAAACTAAATAATATCCATTAAGTTCAAATCTATTCAAAGCTTAAACTTAACAATAATTAAAACTTCACTTTAAATAGTAAAAATCCCTATCTCCAATATTTTCCCCAATTAATAACTTTCAAATTGCCATAATTTCCCCTTCACGTCCCACTTTTTCTCCAAATACTCCTTCAATCTCCCCCAGTCATTAAAAAATTCTTCAGAGTTCTGGTCTCTCAGCCTTCTTGTCATCTTGTCCATTTCTGCCATGTACAGCAACTTTTGTATCCACTCTCCAATAGATGGTATTTCTTGCACTTTCCATTTCTGCGCATATAATATTCTTGCCGCTGTTGTCATATAAAATAGCAGTGTTCTGTGTTGCGTAGGAACATCTTCCATATTTAAGTTCAGTAGAAGGAGTTCTGGGTTCTTTATTATTGAAATCTGCAAAATCTCATTTATCATTTCTAAAATATCTCCCCAGTACTGCCTAGCTACCTCACAAGTCTGCCACATATGATACAATGATCCTTCATGACTTTTACATTTCCAACACTTATCAGACATTTTAGCATTTCCATAAGCTATTTTTTTGGCGTCAAATACCACCTATATATCATCTTAAAAACGTTTTCCTTAATGCTGGTACAAGTTGAAGTCTTCAATGTATTTTTCCACAAATACTCCCATGACTCCATTGTTATGTCTCTTTGACAGTTTATAGCCCACTTCACCATCTGGACTTTAACAGTTTCATCCTCTGTATGCCACTTCAAAAGAATTTTATAAATTTTTGAAATTTTCTTCTTACTTTCTTGCAGTATAACTTCTTCCAGTTCTGAGTCTTTCCATTTAATCCCACCTTTTGAGCGATCCAAGTTATGTAAGTCCTTTATCTGCCTATATTGAAACCATCCATAACATGAAGCTAACTCCTCTTCTGTTTTAATTCTTATCATATTTTGTTCCTGAATGAGAATCTTTTTGTAGGACAGACATTGATCTCTGTTATAAATAACTCTCGGGTCGATAGATTCATATGGTACCACCCACGAGGGGATACCTTCACCCAAATAACTTTTATATTTTTTCCAGATTGTGAAGAGACTCCTTCTCACATAATGATGCAGAAACATAGAATCAGCTTTCAATTTATCGTGCCACAAGTAGGCATGCCATCCAAACAATTTTTTATAGCCTTCCAAAGTTAGTAGCTTACAGTTCTCCAATGACATCCAATCTTTAAGCCAAACCAAACAAACTGCTTCATAGTATAATCTGATATTCGGCAATTGCAGTCCACCTCTTTCTTTGGCATCACGCAAAACTTTCATTTTTACTTGCGGTTTCTTGTCTGCCCATACAAAATCGGAAATCTTCCTCTGCCACTTTTCAAATTGCTTACTGTCTCTGATAATTGGAATTGTTTGTAATAAAAACATAATCCGTGGTAACACATTCATCTTGACTGCCGCTATTCTTCCCAGCCATGACAGATTTAATTTATTCCATTTAATCAAATCTCTGTTAATCTGCTGCCATAGCTTTTCATAATTATTCTTGAACAAGTCAATATTCTTCACTGTAAGCTCAATTCCTAAATATTTTACTTTGTGCGTTACTTCACAATTTGTAATTTCCATCAATTCTTGTTGCTTTTGTTTGGTCATATTCTTACATAATATCTTAGACTTTCTCTTGTTGACATAAAATCCAGCCAACTCTCCTAATTCCTTTATTTTGTCTAACAGCTTTGGCATATTTTGTATTGGATCCTCCACAATAACCATCACATCATCCGCAAAAGCTCTAACTTTGTAGGTAAAATCTTTAATCATTATGCCTCTTATAGCATCATCCTCTTGAATCTGAATCAACAGCATTTCCAAAATCAAGATAAACAACAATGGAGATAGTGGGCAACCCTGCCTTGTACCCTTTCTAATTTCCAGTTTTTTAGTTAAGTCATTGTTGACTACAATTGCTGCACATTGGTCTTTGTAAATCGCTCTTACCGCTTGGATAAAATCTTTTCCCATTTGCAGTTTTTTCATTGTGGCGAACATAAAACTCCAATTTAAATTATCAAAAGCTTTCTCTGCATCCACAAAGAAAAAACCAACTTCTTTTTCACAGTGTTTGTCATAATATTCTATCGCATTTAAAACAGTTCTCAAATTATCTTTGATTCGCCTATTTGGAAGGAAACCTGCTTGTTCTTCTGCAATAAATTCCACAAGCCCTTCCTTTAATCCTTCCGCCAAAATTTTTGCAAAAATTTTATAATCATTGTTCAGCAACGAAATAGGTCGATAATTTTTAACATTACATAAGTCCTGGTCTTCCTTTGGTATCAATGATATAATGGCCTCATTCCAAGATTCTGGAACCTTTTGTCCTCTTAAAATTTCATTCATTACCGCCTTCAGGAGAGGTACCAATTCATTTGCCAATGATTTATAGAATTTAGCCATAATTCCATCTGGACCTGGTGCCTTGCCTAATTTAGTCAACTGAATAGCTTCTTTTATCTCTGTCTCTGTAATTTCTGCATTCAGCTTTTCCTTCCAATTTTCTGATATCAATGGTAATTTAATTTTATCTAAAAATTGTTCAATAGCATCCAAATTTACTTCTTTCCTTTGGTACAGTTTTGCATAAAATTGGGTTTGGGATCATGGTGGTCTGATGCAGCTCTGAGAGCGGAGCTGTCCAAGCTGCTGTTTGTGAGGGCTAGTGGGGTGCTAGATCGCCCATGGCCCCCTGTTCTCAGGCGGAGAACAGGCGTGAACACTCAGGATCCAGAGGGTGCATTGATCTCGGCTGTGGGGGGAGATCTGCACAATGATCGCCCACCCAGCCTTGAGGTCCCGCTCTATGAAGGATGGCAAAGATCTCTGCAGCGGCTTTGGAGTCATTGAATTGACATAGGATCACCATACCCAAGCTTCAGCAACTAATTTGGACTAATTTGGAATACTTTGAGTACTGAAACAGCTATTACAACCTGCAAATAGAACTGTTAAGGTAAAGATTACTATCTCTCTTTCTGAGAAGAAATTTGGTAAGAAGAACTGAATTAATTTGGAAGATAAAGATTGCTAAGTTTTAAGGACATATTGGCTATGCTCCAGTAAAGTGACTGAGTTAAAAAGAATTTATTTAGAAGAATTAGAGCGGAAAAAGTAATTATTGTTTACATACCTGTGGTCTAAGAGAGATAGTGAACTGTGGGAAACTTGAAAAAATGCGAGAACTGCTGTGTGGCTGCAATGGAGCAGGAAGTGCATCAAAGTAATAGAGTAACAGGCTGGAAGCGGCGGTTAAAGGAAACCCGGAAAAGGAAGAGTGCCATTTTGGAAAAGGGAAAGGGCAAGACCTCAACTTAAGTGGAAGTGGGACATCTTGGAGAAGGATAAGGACAAAAGCTTTGAGTCAAAACCATAGAGAAAAGACGCCCGCCATTTTGGACACTGGAATTGTTTAATTGGAGAAGAATTTGTTTTAAATAAAGGACTTAACTTTGAAAATAATAAATTACTTTCGCCACGGAGTTGCGGAAGAGAGCGGACTCGTGGGAGTGAGGTAAAGCTAGCCCCACGATGTCGAAGAAGGAGTGGCAGTCAGCGTTGGAAAGCTTGGACAAGAAAGTGGCGTATGGAAATAAAGAGATTAAGGATATGATAAGGGATATGGCGAAAGATTTTAAAGAGACACTTAAATCGGAGGTGGCAGAAGTAACCAAGAGTATTTATGAGGTCAAGAAGGAGTTACAAACGACGCAGTTGAAAGTGAAGGTAATGGAAGATGAAGTTGACAAATTGTCTGCTTCTTTTAAGATAGAAACCAAGGGTTTGCAAGGAAGAATGGCCGTGATGGAATGTAAACACATGAAAAGACAACTTAGATTTCATGGAGTCCCAGAAGCAGAGGGAAAATCAGCCCAAGAGCAGATATCAGAAATACTTGCAGAATTTTTGGATAAGGAAGTGGAAGAAATTGTGGCTCTTCTGGATGTGGCATACAGAATTAATTCAAAATATGCAGCTCAAAAAAATTTACCAAGAGATATGATAGTGCAATTTACAGCAAAAAGAACAAGAGAAGATATCGTGAGTAAGCAGTTTCAAAACCCTCTGGAAATTGCTGGAAAAAGAGTGCGAATAATGAGTTACCTAGGGGAGTTTTGCTGGAGAGGAAGAAATACAGAGAATTGGTTCAAATGCTGAAGGATTTGAATATTAGATACAGATGGGAAATACCAGAGGGTTTGAGTTTTGAATTTCAAACAGCCAAAAAAACAATTAGGTCCAGTCATGAGATGGAGAGGTTTTTTATGGACAATGAAAAAGACTTACCTAAAAGATCCAGAATTTGATTATGGAGTGCAAAATCATATCTTGGAATGTAAATGGACTGAATTCACCTTCCAAACGTAAAACAATCTTCCATTGGCTATCCAAACAGCATTGTAATATAATTTGCTTACAGGAGACCCATATTAAGAAACAAGATGTGAAATATCTAAAAAATGCTAAATTGGGAAGGGAATTTGCAGCTTCATCGAAGCAAAAAAAAAGAGGAGTAGCTTTGTATATTAAAGATGAACTGCAACCTAAAATGATATTTAATGATGTGGAAGGTAGATACATAGCCGTGGAAATTATTTGGAACACGGAAAAGATTTTGCTGATTGAGATTTATGCACCAAATGGAGCTAAGGATAATTTTTTTAAGGATCTACAGAAACAACTGGATGGACTAACTCACTCACAAATAATTTTGGCAGGTGATTTCAATGGAGTTACGGCTTTAGATGTTGATAAAAAAACAAAGGGTGCACAAAAGAAAAGAGGACTATTGCCAAAATCCTTCTTTGAAATGAAGGATCAGGAGAACTTGGAGGATACTTGGAGAAGGAATAATCCTAAAGTAAAGCAGTATACGTATTTTTCGCCAAGACACTTGACATTATCAAGAATTGATATGATCTGGGCCTCTAAGGACTTGGTTGTATGGACAAAAGATGTGGAGATAATGCCAAAAGTAGGCTCAGATCATAATCCAATTATGTGGAAGTTTGGAAAATGCACCAAAAGATGAGGATGGAGAATAAAAGGATTTGCTGCAGCAAAAGAGTAATTTAGAACTGTTACAAAAGGAGACCAAATTCTTTATACAGTATAATTTGAATAATACCGTTCCAACCCACAAAGTTTGGGATACTTATAAGGCAGTTATCAGAGGAGTATTGATGGACTTAAATGCAAGGGATAAAAAGAGAAAGGAAAAAAAGAAAGAAATTGTGGAGAATATAAGAACTAAGGAGGTACAATTGAAGAAAAGACCAGGGAAAAAGAAATTATATCAAGAAATTAAAATCTTGCAAGAACAATTGAAAGCAATGGAGAATAAAGAGTTGGAATTGGAATTGAAGAAACTGAATCAAAAGTCGTTCGAAGGAGCAAATAAACCTGGGAAATATTTAGCGTGGCAGCTGAAAAAGAAAAAAGAAAAAAAGGTGATAACTAAGATTCAAGAAAATGGAACGACATTGACTGATCAAACAGCGATTAGTAGAGCATTTTTTAAATTTCCCAACATGTGTTCTTCATGTGTCAGATGTCTTGTGTAGAGAGACTCTTAGTCTATGTTGTATGTCTGGATATCCTAAATGTAACCCAAGCATAAAACTTTAATTTTATTTATTTTATTGCACAGTCTAGAAATAAAATTACATACATTTTGTACATGCATTACATTTTTTTTATCTAAAATCTGTGCACAAACATCACACATGTTGACTGTCAAGAGATCTTTTGGCTCTGATGGGAAGAATATGCAGCACAGTGGAGGTAGATCTGGAAGAGGGAGAGGGAAAGGAAGGGGTGGTTTTGAAAAAGCAGCAGCAGCCAACAGTGGTAGACGTTTACTTGGCACAGAAAATCCACACACACACACCCAAAAAAACTTCAAGTTAACTATTTCCTGTGGTGGAGAGTGCCCTCAAGTCATACCCTGGCAGAGTTTTCATGGCAAGAGACTAACAGAGATAGTTTGCCATTGCCTGTCTCTGTAACCCTGGTCTTCATTGAAGATACACCATTCAATTACTAACCAAGGCCGACTCTGCTTGGCTTCTGAGATCTGACAAGATCAGGCTCACCTGGGCTATCCAGGTCAGGGCGTACTGTTTCCTATTCCTATCAGTTCTCCCATAGACTTTAATGTTAAACATTGGATCCTTTCATTGCCTCAAAAGGGGGGACCCCTTTATTCTATCCGTCTGATATTTGACAGTGTAGATGTCTTAGCGTCTGCAATCCCCATGATCTTTGTCCAGTTCAGATAGGAAACCAGGAAGGAACAGACCAAAGGAAGGGGGGGGGGTCTTCCACTGAAACCAGTGGGAAATATAAACAATTTTTTGGCTGCCTTGATGCCCTTTTTGGCAGAAAGGTGGCATACTAAAACATTCAATGAACAAATGACAGAGTCTGTTATTAATAACTGTGTGGACTGTGTGCTTTCCATAAGAAGTTTGGACAACAGGATAACATTGTCATCATTTCATGGTAGTAAAAGCAGACCAGTCATTGTAAATTAAATTTTGACATGTCTTATGGTGACATTCCTAAGCCAGAAGCCAGAGTCACTTAAGGTTACAGAATTGCTTCCTCAAACAAAAACAAAAATCCCTACATGTTTAAATTCAATAAAAATGCCATTGAATATACTATGTGAAATTGTATAACCTGGATCCTATAAAATCACTGGATATTAAAATCTGGAAAGGTTATCTTGTCCTCCTTTTCCCAATACATATGGAGAGACTGAAGTCAGAAGCAAAGGCATAGCTGTGGGCAGAATGAAATGCTGCAAAAAAATTCCAGTATAAGAAATTCCCTCCTTCTTGATCCTTCATCCACTCTGCTCCACTAACATTTACCTCCTATTTCGGAACCAAGGAGGTAATTTTGTACACTGACCAATTGCTTTGCAGAACCTCCTTCACATCCAGCCATTCCTTGACTACTGGCTTCCCGTTACCTATATGTGGGTAAAAGGTAAAGGTAGTCCCCTGTGCAAGCACCAAGTCATTACTGACCCACAGTGGGACATCTCATCATGACGTTTTCTTGGCAGACTTTTTTACGGGGTGGTTTGCCATTGCCTTCCCCAGTCATCTACACTTTACCCTCAGGAAACTGGGTACTCATTTTACCTACCTTGGAAGGATGGAAGTCTGAGTCAACCTTGAGCCAGCTATCTGAACCCGACTTCTGCCAGGATCAAACTCAGGTCATGAGCAGAGCTTGGACTGCAGACCTATATGTGAGATAGGTCTAATTCATTTTTTTTTTGAGGCTGAAGTCCAGGAAAGGGTAGACTCAAGGTGGTAACTTTATTCTCTTCCTCCCACCCCAGCTAAAATCAAAACCCAGTGGCAAAACTTTTCCATTGAGTCCACAGGGATTTGCACAACCTGTAATTACTGCAGTGAGTTCACCAAAGAATCCCAAGAATATGTTTTTTGAGCCCTGTCAATTTCCTATTTTCAATCTCCTACACTCACTTTTCCCTCTTCACTGCTCCTCTGATTTCTTTCCCTTGTTCCCTTCTCTCCCTGCACAAAAAGACCTCTGCTGTTCTAACTTCTCTTGAGATGGTATCAGCAGGGATGATCAGCAACTGAGTTCCTTTATTTAATGCTGATGTAGGCATGCTCACAGACTAAAACGCCCTGCAGAAGCCCTCGGGTTAACCTTTTAAAAGAGAGATAATGAAAGACAAGCTGAAAGGAAAGTTGGACTTGATTATAGTTTCTCTCATTGCTTTTATCTTAGAGTAATGGATTATACCTTTCTGGATTTTGCCAAAATGCTAAAACCTGGCTCTTAAGGGCCCTTGTTTTTGGTGTACAAAGCCCTAGCACTGTCATCCCCAACGTGGCCATCCCCAAAAGTATCTCCTCTCCAAAGCAAAGATCCAATTCTGGCTCTCCTCCAACACCTGGAGTAGGAAGTGCTTCAGGAGGCATTGTTTTTGTGTCTGCAGGGAGCACCTATCAAGAAAGAACTACCTCTATTATAGATTGTCAGCCAGTGGCTGGCAAATGGTGGGAGTGAAAGGCAGGGTCATGGAGGTACCATTGGTGCAATGACATTATATCACTTTCACGGAAAACATGGAAGTGATGCTACTAGAATTGCCAGGTCCCCTTACCCTCCTGGCAGGAATGGGGAGGGGGTTCCTGGCACTCACTTTCAAAATTTTCTTTGTGTGCATAGTCCCAGCTCAGTGTGATGACATCATTTGTGGGAGTGATATTATTATGAAGACCCCGGGAGCACTCCCATGCTTTGAACCCTGTTTTGGGCCCTAAATTAGCCTGGTGTGAAGCATGGGAGCACTCCTGGGGCTTGTGCAATGTTTCAGACCTGTTCCCCCACCTTTCCCCCCTGCTGGCCTGGTGAGTGGTGGAGGGAGGCGGAGGCTGGGAGCAGGCAACCCTAGATGCCATGCCACTTTACTCTCTAACTAACCATCTTTAATATTTCGTAAGGGTGGGACAAGAAGGAAAGTTGAAAGCAGACTTTCTCCTACCCTGAGGTAAAACTTTTCCTCTTTAAGCCTATGAAGCTGTATACTGGGCTGGGAAGCCTCTGGTAGCGTGGTTGATGTTAAGCTTCAACTTTCCTTTCACCCTTATGAAATATTAAAGATGGTTACCCAGCCAAGTCTTAGTAGGGGACAGATCAGGGGTTTGCGCTTCCCTTTAGCAGAAACTGGCACACAAGGCTTGGGGAGGTTCAAAACGCAACTGAAGGTTTATTTACAGTAGGTAAAGGCAGAAGGCAGATAGACAGGGGTTTGAACTGAAAAAACAGAAAGGTTTTTGTACAGGAACTTCACTGGTGTGAGGCACAAAACACTTGGTATAACACTAGGTTTCTGGCTTCTTTCAGAGATTGACACTGCTTTACAGATGTTACACTTTATATACTCAAACACAAACACAGCACGACTTTCCCTCCTCTCCAGAGTTAATGATGCTCCACTGAGACAAACCCTTCCTAGATACTGGGCAGGCGTTATAGTTATGAGCTATAACCCTGTTCCTGGCACTGAAGGGGAGACTCCTCTCTACCCACTTCCTTGGCCCTCTATAATTCCCAGATCTCTTGAGTCTACGTAGGAGTTAGTGCTGGTTTTCCACACTTTAGTCCTAGGCTTGCAAGTGTTTCACAAACATTATTTCCTCTCACAGAGGATTCTCTGGCTGACCGTCTCTGGTCTAAAGCCAGGCTCCCACTCCCTTTCACGCTCTTGTTTACTCTCTAACTCTAATTGGGTGATTCCGCATGAATGTTTTTCCCTGCTTCAGCTTCTAAATGACCTCGATTTTTTCTTGTGTTTCCACACGTGGGAAGGCAATCCTAGCAGCAGATTCGAAGTCACTGCACGTTTTGTCTGTTTTTTTTCCATCCTGCTTTCTCCCCGACTTATTTGTCCATGCGCAGCAGATTAGGGATTTTAATCATGCAGAATTCTTTATCCGATGTTCTCCCCACCCTTGCCCTTTTCTCTCACCCTTCAACTTAATTTGATTGGCCAATCATGTTTGCTAAGCTACACCCACTACCCTTTCCCTTCCCCTCTTTTTTTAAAAAAAAAAATGTAAAAAAACGTTGCGACGTTTCTACAAATCTATGCAGAAACATATCCTATGTCACATGACAACAGCTGACCAATAACAGGTCAATTTTACAACTCGCCAAATTTGTTACTTGTTGCTCGCTGACAGCTGACAGCTTCTGAGGTAGAGTGAAAGTGTGATGGAGGGACTTCAGCGTTCAACTAGTGGTCTAGGCATTTCATGGAGGGAGAAAGAGACCGTCCTCAACACAACACCTATCACTAAACCACACTGCTCACAAAGAAAGTGGGAAAGATAGACGCGGGGTCATTGGTAACAATTTCCCCTCCAAATGTCAATAGCCAATACTCTTCCACAATATCGGCGGGAAGTGCTCTGGCCTATCCAATATGTTTATTTGATGCAACGTTTATGTGTAGCAACGTTTTTTTGTGAGAATTTTTTTCTAATGTGTTGGTTTGATGCAACGTTTATGTGTAGCAACGTTCTTTGGGGGGGGGATTAAAAAAAAATGAAGATGTGCATCATTCGACACTTCCCCTGGAAAAAGCGATGAGGAATCGATTTTTATCCTGTCAAAAATTCTGCATGATGGACTTTGAGCCGATGAAATGTGCGAAACAAAAGCCTAATGTGGCATTGGGGAGAAGTGGATTCGTAGGACTCCACCGCGGCGTGACTGCTCAGAAAGTCCGATCAAAATTGATCATGCAGAATCCCCCATTGAAAGCTTCCCCAACATTCCATCCCCAACTCCCATTTCAGGCTAGCCACATAGTGGGGGAGGGGGGGGAAACATGTCAATCATAGCTCACTGACTGGAAATCCCAGCATCTGAAGCTGAGTCCATCACGCCTGCCTATTAATATTAGAAGTTTAGAGGCAATGGAAGAGGAAGCCTGTCATGATGAGATCATAGATATGCAGGCCTTTTATATCAAACTAGCCTGTAATTCACCTTTTCAAGTCCCATCCTGGGATGGATCAAGGGATGTTGTTCAAGCCTTTGGGTATCATCATAAAACCAGGGGGATGAGAGACATGGCCAATGTGACAAGGGGCCAGCTCACCATGGAGTTTAGGAGAGATTGGTTTTAAGAGAGGGAAGTCTTTTCCCCAAACACACTTGAGAAAAGAGGGCACAAAAAGTCTTTGCAGCCTATTGTGTGCATGATGCAGCTGTCTGGAGAATGAAAGGCCCTAATGGCAGGCTTGCCTTCACCTTCCCAAGTGCTGCACAGCCATCCCTACAGGGGATGGCTCAGGTACTGTTTGGTAACTGTAAAGGGACACTTAGGTTTTAGACGTGGTTTTCTTTTCTTTCTCTTTTCTTTCTTCCTTTCTTGCTCTATGTATTTTATAGCACAATATAGTGCAATAAAGATCTTTCTTTGGTTAAGTCTAAGCACCTACAAGTCTTCTGCATTGCAACTTACTAGAACTCTGCCCAAGAACAGAGGCCTTGGTGGAAATGTAAATATATAGAAAACTTCTAGAGAGATATCATTGAACATATAAAATATATAACTGGATATACAATTTCATTGAGACCTGAATACATCTTCATAGACCAATGGCAAAGTACTAAAATTACAAAAATAAGATGGGACCTAATAACAAATTTCAGTGCAATCCTATGGAGAGTTACTCCAATCTAAGGCAATTGACTTCAGTGGGCTTAGACCAGAGTAACTCTGCATAGGATTGCACTGTTAGTGGCAGCCAAAACAGCAATAGCCTTAAGACAGAAATCACCAAAAGGTCCCACATTGACAAACTAGTATTCAAAGGTTTGGGATCATTACATTATTGAAAAAATCACAGGTGGTATTCAACGAGCTGATCTATTTCCCAGAACTAGATTTACTGAAAAATGGCTCCCCTTCTTTGAACACATCACCAAAAAGATGTACAACCAACTGATCAATCTTATCAGTTACACTTAATCTTATAACTCTAGACACCTGAATTCATTCTACTCATATTCTTGAGAATTCTACAAATCAATTAAAACCATCAATCCACAAGGCTTATCTGAAAATGGAGAGAACATTATAATGCAATGGACAATTAAAGAGAAATGTAACATTACTAACAATACCATTGTGCTTTAATAGGATTGATTTTATTGTTGTATCTGTTATTGTAAAAATTGATAAAGTATTTAAAAATAACAGAGTTTCAGTATGGGTGGTGGTGGCTAATTGAAGGAACAAAAGATCTGGGAGGGAGAGAGGGAGAAGCCCCCCTCCCATCATAATAAAGACACATATATGTTTCCTGTTCTTCTTTCATCTCCTCTATACATGGGATAAACTAGAGTCCTATGTGCTAAAAAAGCATAGGAAATAGTTGGGCAAAGAAACTAATGGAGTAACAGGAAAAGAGGTGCAGTAGTTGCATTCTCTCCACTGCTTTGAAATTTTTGCAGCTCAGTCAGAAGCATACTACATCCATTTTAATAGGTTTTGCTAAACTTGCAGCCTCTAAGTTATAGACAGGATCTTTGGATTACAGTTTATCCACCCAACTTTCAGAGCACCCTTTTCTTCTTCTGTGAATGGTCTAACTGTGTATTGTAATGGTGATAGTGACAATACTAGCAGGTGGCTGGTGGAGGTTACAGGTAGAAAATTAGACAAGATAGATCACTGATCTGGTCACTTTGTTTAAAATATCTGGGTCCCCCCGCCAGTATTTCAAAGGATGTAAGAATCCTTACCAAAGAATTACTGAAATCATCAACAAGTACTTTTCACAGACTTTTGAATTTCAAACTGCAAAAATTATCCAGTTCCCCTTTTTTGCACATTTTTTCATGTCACTCTGCATTATCATTGGTCATTATTTTTTTAAACTGCTAACTGCCACAAAGAATAATAAATTCATAAATAATTAATTTAGAGTAGTTAACAATCTGTAACTTTCACAAACACATACTAAGATAGGTATTGTCTGTCTTGTTTTATTTTAAAAATCACTTAGTTTAATAGATTTGTGAAAAATGTAGCTTTTTGCACCAATAAGAATAGAATGTTTGCCAGTTATATGCAAAATAAGGTTCCTTAATTCCCTAAATTGTACTCCTTCCCTTAATTGTACTCATTCCATTAATTTCATCAATTTTGCTATATATCAGACCTTGGCTATCCAATTTTTAATATTCAGCTTTTTTTGTCTTCCAGATGCTAGCTATTATCAATCTTACATATTATTTTCTAAATCTCCTGTAATAATTTTATGCCATTTCCATCATATAATGTTCTATGAGCATCTTTTTTGTGTAAGATCAGTTTTGTAAAATCATGAGCAAAATAGCTAACAGCAGGTTCCAGTTCTTCATTTGTGTATGTGAAAAAGGATTCACAAAGAACTTATATGAGCGTAAAATCAGAAGAAAATAAAAATCAGACCTAATATCCCTTTTAAAATTCTGCAGTATCCTGCAGATATAAGTATAGTAACAGCAGGTTCTGTTGCTCTGTGATTCATGCCATGCTTATCATGCTCATTGAAGTTTCATGAGGTGAACATCATGAGCAGCTTTGTGGCTTGTGTGCTCACCAGGCCATGCGTGCAGTGATTGTCAATTTAGCAAGCTGCCATTTTACTAAAATAAGAGAAAAAAATACAAGACAGAAGAATGAAATGTATAGTCTCATATCTGCGTTAAACTGTTGCATCATTCCTTTCAGTACTATTCAAGGCTTATCTTTTTAAAATTTTTTAGCATGGATATTGTTAACTCAGGAATGAAACAGGGAACACTTCTGTTTACTAGAGGTGAATTAGGCAACCAGCTGGGCTACCAAAATTCCACAGCTCTCTTCCTCACCTATGGAAATGTCTTTGAGCCACTGCCTGCCTTTCTGAATGTGGTGCTCAGTGGCAGCTTAGAAACTTAGTAGGTATTTATTATTGTTGTTGTTGATATTATTATTATTAATAAGTGCGGCCCCTCCTGAAAAAAACATCTTTGGACCCCACCAACCCGTCCAGTTACCGCCCAGTGTCGAACCTCCCGTTCCTGGGCAAGGTGATTGAGCGGGCGGTGGTGGTACAACTGCAGGAATTCCTGAATGATGCTCTAGTCCTGGACCCATTCCAGTCTGGCTTCCGTCCTGGCCATGGGACGGAGACAGCCTTGGTTGCCCTCACAGACGACCTTCGCAGGCATCTGGATCGAGGCGGGTCAGCGCTGCTTGTGTTACTTGATCTCACAGCAGCGTTTGACACGGTTGACTATGATTTGTTGGCCAGCCGCCTTGCCAACGTGGGGATTAGGGGGACAGTCTTACAGTGGCTGGTCTCCTTTCTCCAGGGTCGGGGACAGAAGGTGGCGCTCGGGGGAGATCTATCGCCCTGTCACCCTTTGGTGTGCGGGGTTCCCCAAGGGGCGATACTCTCCCCGATGTTATTTAACATCTATATGCGCCCCCTCGCCCAGTTGGTGCGGATGTTTGGGCTGGGTTGTCATCAATACGCGGATGACACCCAACTTTTTCTGTTGATGGACGGCCGGCCAGACACGGCCCCAGACAATCTGGCCAGAGCTTTGGAGGCTGTGACGGCATGGTTGAAACAGAGCAGGCTGAAATTGAACCCAGTGAAGACGGAGGTCCTGCAGCTGGGACGGGGGCTGCCAGATGTTGGGATCCCGCTCCCTGCCCTGGATGGGACACCACTGGCAACTTTGCCAGTGGTAAAGAGTCTGGGTGTGCTCCTGGATGCCTCCCTATCGATGGAGGCCCAGGTCACGGCGGTTGCCAAGTCTGCATTTTTCCATCTTCGTCAGATCAGGCAACTTGCCCCCTACCTGACGCCCCAGGACCTGGCTACAGTGATCCATGCAACGGTCACCTCCAGGCTAGATTACTGTAACTCACTCTACGCTGGGCTACCCCTGGGCCTGATCCGGAAACTACAACTGGTCCAGAATGCGGCGGCATGGGTCCTGACTGGTATACCTTACCAGTCACACATTATACCTGTCCTGCGCCAGCTGCACTGGCTTCCAGTTGAATTCCGAATCAGGTTCAAAGTGTTGGTTCTTACCTTTAAAGCCCTGAGTGGGTTGGGACCGGCATATCTTCGGGACCGCCTCTCCCTGTACGTTCCCCGGAGATCGCTCCGATCAGCGAATAAATATTTACTTGTGGTCCCCGGCCCTAAGGAAGCCCGCCTCACTTCAACCAGGGCCAGGGCCTTTTCAGTCCTGGCCCCAGCCTGGTGGAACGCTCTGTCAATGGAAACCTGGGCCCAGCAGGACATATTATCGTTCCGCTGGGCCTGTAAGACAGAGCTCTTCCGCCAGGCGTTTGGTGATTGAAGGGGGCGGTGCCATGTCGGCCTCCCACCTTTGGGGTGGGGAAGGTTCTCTCCACCACTGCACCTTGTTAATTTGTTTTATTATTTGTATATTGATTTTAGTTTTTGTTTTTATCGATTTTAACTGTTCACCGCCCAGAGCCCCTGGGGATGGGCGGTATATGAATTGAATAAATAAATAAATAAATAAATAAAATAATAATAGTCTTCCTTTCTTACTAAGACTCAAGGATTACATAGTGTAAATGAACATAATCAATGGCAAGGACATTCAAATAAACAATACAATAGCATATAGATTGCAGAAATTTGAAAACAAGCTCAAATCTAATATAGAGCTGATACTATACTGAAACAAAACATAAGCAATTTGACAGGACATATTAAACTAAGTGGAATCTACTCAGTAGGAACATACTTAGAGCAACAGACAGCACAGAGTAGTATAGTCTGCAGTGTCTATCCCTTTATCAAAACATCTCTCTAAACGATTTCTTTAAAGCACAGCCTTATTGCCTGACTAAAAAGCTCCCCTGAATAATTCAATTTTTCACAGTTTGTGAAAAGCCAAAGAATTGGAGCTTTCATGACTGGTTTGGGTAGTCAATTCCATAAAGTGAGGCCACCAAAGAGAATATGTGTGTATGGGCAGCTGCTGATTTTGCCCATTTGTGGAGTGGGACACACAGAACATCTTGTTCAGATGACTGATGTTGCTGTGGTAGAGCATAGGGGGAGAGGTGGTCCCATAGATATGAGGGAATGAGGCCATGAAAGGCTTTGTGTGTGATAATCAAAACCTTGAATTTGGCATGGTAAATGATGGGTAGCCAATAAACTGACTGCAGAATGAGAGTGATATGCATGCTCTGCCTAGCTCCTGATAATAATTGAGCTATGGCATTCTGACCCAACTGGAGTCTCTGAGTTGACTCTGAGGTAAGACCTATGCAAACTGAATAGTAAAGACTTAGTGATAAGATAGTCAAGTCTCAATGTTACCATTAGAGGTATGTACTTCAGATTTCCAATTTAACCCAAATCGGACCAATTTTTAAAGATTTGGGATTCCCAAATCGGCCCCAGCATTGCTGAGCTGATTCAGGAATCCTGAAACAAAGCTTCCTGAAGCTATTCGTATTGCTTTGGGAAGCTTTGGGCAAAGCAGCAGCAGCCACAGCACTCTTCTAGCTGTTTGCATTTGCAAACAGCAAGAAAAGTTTCAAACTTCCTACCCCTCCACTTTTTTCACCCAATGGAAGAGGGAGGAGGGAACCCCCTCCTCCCCCTATCACAGAGTGAAAAAAGCATGGTGGGAAGTTTGAAAGCATCACTTTTCTTGCCATTTGCAAGCAGCAAGAAAAGTGTTGCTTTCAAATGCCCACTGCTTTTTAGCTGATGGGATGGGGGGATCCCCTCCCATCAGCTAAAAAAAGCTGCTTTCAAATGCCCACTGCTTTTTCAGCTGAGGGGAGAGGAGGGGGTCCCCCTCCCTTCAGTTGAAAAAAGCAGAGGGTGTTTGAAAGCAGCAACATTTTTCTTACCACGCAAGAAAAGTGTTGCTGCTTTCAAACACCGGAAGCTTTTTTCAGCTGATGGGAGGGGATTTCCCTCCCATCACCTGAAAAGCGGCAGGCGTTTGAAAGCAACACTTTTCTTGCTGTTTGCAAACAGCAAGAAAAGTGCTCCTTTGAGCTTCAGTGTGCTCCATAAATATTCCCAAATCTTTATGGTGCATACCGAAGGATTTAAATACTCAAATCCCAAAGTGGCTTGCTGCTTCGGGATTTGGGTTATCCTGAATAGTTTTCCCACTTTGAGTAAACCTGAAGCAGGAAACCCAAAAAATTTTCGGGTGCATACCTCTAATTACCATATCATGGATCCAGATAACCAGGTCAGCCATGTCAAGGGGGCCATTTACTGGGCTAGACTGAATTTGTAGAAGAAGCTGCTTTAACTTGTTTTCTAGCAGCAATGCTGAATTCAGCATAGCCCCTAGGCTCTTACTTCATGTGTTCTTATTATACTGCTCAGTATGATATAGGGGTAGGGAGAAAAATTGAAGTTACTTTATGACAGCAACAGATCTCAGACTGGCCCTCTCCAGGATATGGCTATGTCCCCAATTCCATGCTACTTATGGTAGCAGATCTGAGAGTGCATCTGGATTTATCAGGCAATTTGCCTTCTGCAGTTCTGCTTAGGAAGGTCCAATTCACTGTTAGTCTTGAGTGACTTCAACATCCATGCTGAATGCTCCACATCAGGACCAGCTCAGGACTTCATAGTTTCCTGGTAGCTCATGGCCTCTCTCAAATAATGACAGGCCCCATGTATGAAAAGGGCCACACCATGATATAAAGAACATGTAAAGGTCAGTTTCCAACACATCTTGATTTACATAACCCAAAGCAGGTTCCCTCAAGTCAAACCAGGACGTGGGAAACCTGAACTCAAATTCCCACTCAGCCGTGGAAGCTCCCTGGGCACCTTTGGGTTACTCATGCACACTTGACCTAACCTACCTCACAGGGTTGGTTAAGGAAAATTGGAGAAGATGGGGGAAATGTGAAATCAATAGATAAATACGAAATAAATAAACAGTCACATCTCACATTCCAAGGTACTTGAGGTTCTCAGCATAGCTTCTGAAAATACCTTAAAGAAGTGTGGGCTTATTCCTAAGATCAAAGTGTGAGATAGATGAGAGTAGGTAGAGCAGTGAAATCTGGATGCTTGAGAAAAAATTGCCCTAAATCTTTTTGTACAGCACCCAGGAAGCTGCTCTATGCATCATTTTCATTTCTTCCTAACAATCACTCACGTAATCAAAGCTAAGATAATGTGGCTGCAGAAAAATCAGCCTTCATTGTTTTGCTATAAAATGTACATAAACCTAGAGGAACGCCTAGCTCAGACAACCTAAGGAACGTCTTAAAAACTGTTCACTTTGGCAGAAAGCATTTCAGACCCTCTAGGGAAAATTATAAGCATAAGCTTGCCTGCTAGATCATAAATTATCCAGCCACTACTGCTCTGATTAGTCTCTTTTGATATGAATATTTATAATAATAGTCACCTGTTTGAAATGCAGTGAAAAGAAGCCAAAGGTTGACATATCTTCCTCCATGAACATCAGTGGCAGATTCTAAAAGCTTATTTCTGAGTTTTGATCCAGTTCAGTGGCTGAGAAAAAAAACATTAGGAGAAATAGCCATGTTCTTAACAGAATCCAGCCCTACACACTTTTCATCCCTTAACTTTTGACTAATTTTAGTAGTTTTTATACTATTCTCTTCCCAGAAAAGATGGATCAAGGCTGGCTCAGTCATACAGGTCAAGTAGCTACCTAGAGTGGCACAATTCAAATCTCCACAATGCCAGATGCAGTTCCCAAGTCCATGGCTTGAATCCAACCAGCTTTTCAACTGATAAAAATAGGAAGGTGGAGCTTCCTTTGATCACCCAAAAAGGGTATGATGGGGATCATGGGACCTAGATGTAAAAAAAAAACCCCACCATGTGGAATGGAGATTGCAGTAAGGAGGGTAATTGGGCAAGATAGCATGAAAATGCTGCCTTGATAAACTAATAAACTAAATTCAGTGTAAGGCAGTTTCATGCATTCATATGCTCCTGCCTTCTGAAGATGAGGTCTACTCTAGGCAATTTATTTTGCATTAGTTCTTCATCCTTTATACTAAATCTATTTAACAGAAGAAACATCTTAATGTCTGCATTGATGCTTTTGTTGCCACAGCTGGATTACATGTTAAGTGGGTGTTGATGAAGTACAAGTTGCCTAGAGAAACCATGATATGAAGGTGATTTTTTTACAATGAGAAGCGTAGGTCAGGGCTGCGGAAGCAGCCCTATTCTGCTAGAACTGGTTTAAGCAAATGGTACTACATGCCAAACAGCAGCTCCTCACAGCTTTTAGACACTGTCTCGTGATTCGGTTTATATGTGTGTTATATTCTTAAGAGAAAACTGCTTTCATAACAATACAGTCCCTTTATCCATCTCTGCTGAACTCTTCTGAAGTCTTTCATTCTGTATTCCCCATTATTATTAGTTACATTTATATCCTCCTCTTCCAAAAAAGAACAAGGATGGCATAAATGGGAGTATTTAATCACCACAATGACCCTGTGGGTTCAAACTCAATGGCTAGCCTAGGGTGAGTTTCAGAGCTAAACAGAGTTTGAACTCTATATCAAGTCTAGCACTGTAGTCTGAGGCCCCCAATGTGGTGCCTGTGGGCATCAGCCAACAACTTTTCTGGTGACTGCCAAGTGTTTTTAGAAAGTGGACAGGGCCCAGCAGCACTTCTGATTGAATACTGGAGATCTGATTAACTGTGCAGATTTAAAAAATAAAAAATTGCTTTGGCAGCAACAGTAAGTTCATTTTAAAAGGCATCCTGATAAACAGAGCTGCTGCCTGAAATATTGAAGAATTAATATTAGAGTTATGCATAACTTCACTCCCTAACATTTTATGCTTGGCTCCACTCCCCATGGCAGCCATTTTCTCATTGGCTTCACTTCCTTCAGCAGTTATTTTGTGGTTGCACCCACCACCCTGAGTCGGAATTTCAAAGGTGCCTGCTGTTACTCTAATGGGGGGTCTCCTTGTGAGTTGGGGGAATTAGCTCAAATAAACAGGCAGATATTTAATAGGAAAGGTTTATTAACAGAGGAATAAGAGGCAAGCATACAGAGAACACACACAGTATACTCACAGAGCTAAGAAAACAGTGAGGAAATAGGAAAGCAGTTTCAGGGAGGGCTATAGTTACCAGTCTTGAAGAAGGAGAAGAGGTATATAGAGGAGCAGCAAAATGACCAGCACTTCACAAAAGAGAAGGGAAAGCTCAGCCATAAGAGGGTGCATGGATGGATCCCTGCACATGGCTGAAGGCAGCCCAAATATAGTGCAAAACATACCCTGGGGCACTGATGTCTTCTGCCTCCCAAACAATAAACAAGTAGTTTATCCAGAGGTAGGACAATATGTTGGGAAAGGCTTTATGGTGCATATCTGGGAGGAACTATAGGTGAGAATAGTGATTGATGATCCTGTGATTGCCAGACGGGATGAGTTATCAGGTCCCTGAATAGCCCTGATTAGGACAGTGGGTGAGGAAAATACAGAAAGATGTGGATGAGATAAGGCAGGAACTCTTGGAAAACCTCATTGTTTCGTTTAAATGCTTCTCTGAGGTGTGGAGGGGCAGCTAGTCAATCTGACTCACCTTCTGGTAATTTTCAAACTTCAGCTGGGTTGGCATCTATTCTGTCAGGCCGGGCAATGTTTTGTGCTTATGACACATTGAGGAAGGAGTTTGATATTCCATATCCATAAAGTGCCTTTTTAGTGTAAGGAAGGGGTTTGACTGCTAACACTGCAGACTACCACCCTACTTATGGTAGGGAACCCCTTACCTACTCTTGTTAATATGCTACCTCAAAATGTGATATGATCAAAACTGCAATAATTCAATGTTAGAATACTCTTGATTGGGTTAGAAAGGGACCTATGCATGATCACAAAGTGTTTCTATAGGGGGGAAGTGATTCTTCTGGTGGCAACCCATAGAATCTCATGGGACTGTTGCAGAGAACCCTAAGGGCTTTTAGAAGGGTACAGGAGGCTGTCTCCAGAGAAGAGAACTGAAAATTACTACATAAGAAAAACAACCAACATATTTATGGAAAACCACCTCTGTACTGCATTGTACTTGATGAGAGAATGACCATATGGCTCAGCACTTTGTTCTCAATTAGGCTAATTGTCTGAATGAAAATATGCCAACCAAGTCCCCTCTACCATGTTCTAGAGAGTACTATATTCAAACACACTTTTCAAATTTAATGTTCTTCATATCAATAAGGCTACACAGTTGTATGTCTTTGGGGAATACTTCATAAAACTTCATTATCTGTAGATCTACAACATGTGTAACCTTATATACGCATTTGTTAGGATACAATAGGAAGTGATTCCCCCTCCCCCCACCAGAAAATATTGAGTAATTTATGCTATACACATATATTTATTAAAGCATCTGGACCGCTAAGCCATATGTTTGTAGAAGTGGAGAGCTGCCATCTGTTCTTTCTAGAGATGCTGTTTACATGTGCTATAAATGAATAGTTAAAATTTCTCCTCACTTCTTTAATACACTTTGACCTTTATGATTTTGTGAAGGATGTAACAAAATTCAATTAAATCATTTAGGCTACTAGTGCTACCACATTACTGCTGTTTATTTCTGAAATAAAATATTGCACATTTAGCTGACCAATGGAAATTAATAGCAAAAACAATTGACCCTAATCCTAATAGGATGAGTTGGTTGTAACCAACTTTCTTTCAGTTGGAGCTAATGTTTCTTTTTCTTTTTTAAAGGAGTTTTCTGAGAAAGATTAAAGGTATTTCCTCAATCCAAGTGATGTTCTTGGGCAGTTCATGCCTCATCTCCTGTTGATCAAGAAGCTTAGTACTGTTAAATTTGGAAGCACCAATCTCTTATAGGGGATGGTATAGGAGGCTGGAATCCATATCCATGAACAATTGATATAATAGTATCAGAGTTATTAGGGCTTATGAGGTTGATGATGAAGCAGCTTTGAAATTCTGCTCTGGATCAACAGAAATGACAGGGCATTTATTTAAATGTTGTTCATTCAGTTCTGGTTTGAAACAGAGCAACCTACGGATGGTCTTGAAATGGGTTGATTTGGCCATATTGATCTATACTACTTTAACCTCGAGGCTTGGCAGTTGTGATGTGGTCATCATGAGTCTTCCTTTGATGACAACTCAGATACCCCAGCTGCTGCAGAATGCCACAGTGCAACTACTATTGGGAGTCAACTGATATATGCACGTTACACCTATTCTGCTCCTTTGTTTATTGATTAGTTGATATATTCAAGGTGATGGTTATTGCCTACAAAGCCCTTCATGGCCTGGGACCCACTTATCTCCAATACCACCTCTCTCAATAGGTTCCCCAAGATGGTTTTATTCATCTGAACAAAGCTTCCTGAAGGTGCCACCCGGCAAATGGGTAAAAACAACAGTGGCTCATATTTGTGCTTTTTGTGCTGTGGCTCCTCATGTTGTGGAATGACCTGCTTGAGGAGGTAAACAAAATTCTAACATTTTGCAAAATGTGTAAAATTGAACTTTTCAGAAAGGCGTTTGCATAGAGGGAATAGAGAAGTTTAAAAGAGAATTCTGCAGGCAGGCAATTTCTATATAAGTAGCCAAGTTTTAATTTTAATTGCCTGTGAAATTGTTGAGCAGCCTTCTTTTCCTCTCCTTTTATACTGTATTGCTTACTGGATGTATTACATTGTCTGTGGTTCAGCATCGTGTAATTGTGAAATTCAGTTTATTGGATCTTGATTCTGTACTTGTGAAATCTGATTTATGCAATGTATTATACTGTTTATATTTCATTATTCTTTAATTTGTGTGATCTAGGTGGTTTTGCATTGTTTATAGCATGTATTATAATGTCTTTATGCATTGTCCTTTATAACTGTAATCTGCCTTGAATCTCAAGAAGAAAGGTGGACAACAAATGAGGCAGACAGGCAGACAGACAGATAATTGTTTCACCCTTTTTTTCTTTTCTTAAAAATGTCACAGGCATAAATTGCATCAGTAATTGCATATGCAGTGCCTATTTGCATTTACAGTTCCCAAGCCAACAGGGATGTACATGCGGAAACCTGTGCCAACTCAGTCATTGATGGAGATGGGTCTGTCTCAAGTTGTTCTGTGTAATGAGAAACAATGAGATATACTTTCCCTCTTAGTCTCAACCTATCTGTTCTGCAAAAATAATGCGCTTTATCACAAATCTTGATTCATTAAAACAGATAGATGCCGAATGAATTGTGGGTAATGATATACAAACAATGCCAAAACATGTTCCTAATTATATCAGTCTTCCTGCCAGAATAATTAGGATTGTTCCCAAGCTGAATCAGTCACAATCTGATGTGGTTATATTAAAACCTGAGTGATTATATTACATCAACATAAGCTTTCACTCTAATATTAGCTACAGATAAAAGAGAGACAATTAATGAATTGTTGTTTGACATTAGCCTTAATCACTGTTAAAGTAAGGAACAATGTCGACAGGTAATGCCATGTATAACAGGAGCAGTGACATTTCTCTTAACGATGGAAATCTAGGGAATGATCTAAGTTTCTCAGGGCAAGCTGATTCATCAAGAGGAAAAGAAGATCAGAGATACCAGCTGTCTTTGAAGGTAGTTATAAGATGAAATGAACAGATGTGTGGGCAACTGTGGAGGGGCATCCAGCACAATTTAATTTGACCCTGCTCTTGAACAATACAAAAAATTACAGTCATTTGCCTGTCACTTCTCTGTGTGAACTGATATGGGTGGCATAGAACCCCAGGAAAACAGAAGCCAACATATAGAAAGGATCCTTCATGAAACACTGCCCTTGCCAAGCCTGTCTTACAAAACTATAGTGTGCGGGCATAGATTAAGTTTTTCTGGAGCTTTTAATCATCTTCTTAAAACTATGGGCTACCTTAGGCTCTCACTTCTGCAGTGGCTTAACATTTTAATGTTTCTACCAAGGCTGCTCTGAAAACAAATAGGTCTTCCATAAAATACCATGGCTTGTACATTCCACCCTCCTCTGCAGATTACTGCTCTGCATCTGTATGTGTACAAGAATGTCTGCAAACTGGATCTCACAGTCCTATCTACTAGTCTAGAGTAGACATGGGCACGAACCAAAAAAATTTAATGAACAAGCGGTTTGTGGTTCAGTGTCGACGATGATCCTGAGGTCGCAAACTGCAATGAACATTTTCCATTGCTGAACCGGTTTGCAGTTCGTGATTTGTTGGGTGAGGAATGGCCCCCGTGGCACTTAGAGAGCCCATATTCCCGGGGAGTCTTTTGCAGGCTCTCCTACAGCGATCACCCAAGTTTGGACAAGATTGCAAAAGCGATCTTGGAGTTATACCCTCTCCAATCCAAGGCCCCCAGGAAACTCCCACTCGACACAATTTGAGCCACTGGTTGATGTTGGCCCAGTGTACAGAAGGTGGGTGTTGATGGCAGCCGCCGGGCCTGGTGGGCATGGGAAGGCAGTGATGAGCCACCTCCCCTTTAGAGGGCAGGGGGGCTGGCCACTCACTGGCGGCACCCCTCATGTGCCCGCCCGCCAGGCCAAAGAGGAGCACGCTGGTATTCCTCGTGTGGGTGGGAGAGGACATGTCATTCGGATGGGGGCCTGAACCCCCAGCAAGCGAGGGTCCTCACCCAAGGGTTCCACTGAGGAACAGTGCAGTAGCAGCTGACAGCACCCACCTTCCTGCCTTGCCGGAAAGGACGGGAGGGAGAAGACATATCATTTGGAGGGGAAGTGGGAAGATCCACCAACAGCTGCGAGGCCTCCTCCAAAGCTCCCACTGAGCTACTCTGTGGTGGCAGCCAACAATACCCACCTTCCTGCCTTTGCGGAAAGGACGGGAGGGAGAGGAGATGTTGTTTGGAGGGGTTGGAGTGCTCCAGAGAGAGACAGGTCAAAAGAGGGTCTGTGAAGTCGGAAGATCCCAACAGCAACGAGGCCTCCTCCGAGGATCCCACTGAGGAACTCTGCAGCAGCAGCCAGCATCAACCACCTTCTTGCCTTTGCAGAAAGGATGGAATAGGACAGGACCGGAGAGGTCATTGGGAGGGGACTGAGTGTTCCAGAGAGGGCGAGGTGAGAAGAGGGACCATGTACTTGTGTGGGAGAGGAGGGCCAAGCCAGAGGCTTCCTGGCCACATTGTGCAGCAGGACCGGGACGGAGGGACCCCACATCCACCCTGAAGGAGTGCGCAGGCTGCTGTGGCAGAGGCTTGTGTCAGAGTGGAGGCTGTCGCCAGCATCACTCACCTTCCTGCCTTTGCAGAAAGGATGTGACTGGTCATGGCGGCATTACCCATTCACCCCTGCCCAGAGGGGACCACCGCTGCTGTTGGCAGGGGCCACCGTGACATGCAATTTTATGTGCAACAGCAGTTGATCTATCCCTCGTGGCCCAAAGCAAAAGCATCATACAGCACCCACTGTCCAGCCTTCACGGAAAGGGTGTGAGGGCAAGGGACCCATTCCCCCCTGCTCAGAGGGGGCAGCAGGTGCCCATGGAAGGGGGGGGTACCTTGCAGTGCTACGCTAACACCAGCAACAGCAGCAGAGCTGCTCCTCATGGCAGAAAGCAGCATCAGCTCACAGCACCACACCTTCCTAACTTCGCGGAAAGGACATGACTGGTCATAGTGGCATTACCCATTCACCCCTGCCCAGAGGGGACAGCCAGTGCTGTTGGCAGGGGCCACTGTGACGTATAATCTTATGTGCAACAGTAGTTGATATGTCCCTCGTGGCCCAAAGACAAAGCATTATACAGCACCCACCATCCGGCCTTCACAGAAAGGGTGTGAGGGCGAGGGAACCATTCCCCCCTGCTCAGAGGGGGCAGCAGGTGCCCATGGAAAGGGGGGGTACCGTGCGGTGCCACACTAACACCAGCAACAGCTCCTGAGCTGCCCCTTGTGCCTAAAAGCAGCAGTGGCAGACCTCAACCACCTTCCTGCCTTCGCGGAAAGGACACGTGACTGGTCGTGGGTCCCATTACCCCATGCACAGAGAGGACAGCAGGTTCACATGGATAGGGGTGCACCATTCAGCTCAAACCTGTCAAGCTCAGCAAAAGCTTCTGAGCTGCCCCTCAGGGTCCAAAGGGGCGGCAGCAGACAGCACCCACCTTCCTGCCTTCATGGAAAGGGTGGGAGGGACCCATTCCCCCTTGCTCATAGGGGACACCAGGTGCCATGGAAAGGGGCTACTGTACAATGCCACTCTCACATCAGCAACAACAGCAGGGCTGTTCCTCGTAGCCAAAAGCAGCATCAGCTGGCAGCACCACACCTTCCTGCCTTTGCGGAAAGGACGGGATGGGAAAGACAGGAGAGGTTGGGAGGCATCTGAGCAGATCCAGAGAGGGAGAGGTGTGAAGAGGGAACAGGAACTTGTCTGGGAGAGGAGGGCAAAGGGTCACTAGCCATGGAAGCAGCCCCGAGAACTGAGGGAGGCTTGAGCCCGCTGTGGACGAGCTGGGCCAGCTACCACCCCAGGGTGGCTTAGAGCCCAGATAGGTCCATGTCCATGGGAGGGTGCCCCAGTAGGTTGAGGTTCACCTTGATGAATGTCAATATGTCCACCAGATCCGGGCGAAGACGTGCACAGCGGGGACGGAGGTCTCCCAGGTGGGAGAACACCCGCTCGCTTTGCACGCTGGTGGAAGGGCAGGACAGGATGTTGGTGGCAATGATGGACAGGTCCGGCCATCGGTCAGATTTCCTTGCCCAATACTGTAATGGGTTGGCATGGGGTGCTCAGGGGGCTCAGAAAGGTACTTGCGCACCATGGCCCCCTTCGAGTCCTCCACTGAGAGGGACGCACCCACCATGCAGCGGCCAACCGCCTGCATGGCGATGCTGCCCTTGATGCGGGAGTCACGGAGGGAGGCCAGTTGGTAGGGTGCCTCATGGCGTAGAGGATGCAGGCATTCAGCAACGCAGGCCTGGATCCTCCAGACAATGTCCCAGACCCTGGGGAGCAGCTCTTGCCCTTGCTGGAGCTCCTGGGCCAGAAACTGGTTGAGGCCGTGGATCAGAGGGAGGACCTGACCCAGGCTGGCCTGGTAGGAGCACAAGAGCTCAGTGGCATGCTTGAAGGGTTTCAGGATCCGGGACATCTGGACAAGGACTCTCCAGTCCATGGAACTGAGGCTCAACTCCTCTCCCCTCCTCATCACATCCAAAGAAGACAGGATGTCTTGCAATGCGCCATTCTGCTCCACCAGATGACATATCATGTCATAGGTGGAGTTCCAGCGGGTGGGCAGGTCCTGGAAGAGCTGGTGCTCGGGGTCCCCTCCCTCCCCCTGCCTCTGGAACAGCTCGCAGGAAGAGTTTATGCTGTGGGAGTAGTGGGAAGCGATGCGACAGCAGCTGTCCAGCAGATTGTGTGTCCGCAAGGTTCCCTCGTCCCAGCTGTCCCTCGGCTTGCTCCCCAGCCCGAGCACGTCCCGCATCACGAGGTGCAGCTTGTGTGCCATGCACACCAGGCCCGGGAGGGATGCCTCTTTCAGGGCTGCCAACATGTTGGCTCTCACGTCTGTCACCGTGTAGCCACGGACAAACCCTTCCACCCTGGACATCCACTCCCTCAGAGCCGCCTTGACAGTGGCGGCGATGTTCTCCCCGGTGTGGACCTCGTCCATCCCCCGGGCCTGAAGAAGAACTGCCCTGTAGCCCGGTGTCAAGCAGTGCACCTTTTTATGGCTGACAGATCTTGGCCTGGGAAGGTGGAGGTCCTCTGGTTGCCACCAGTGGGCGGTGATGGCAAGGTACCAGTGATGGCAGCCGCTCCACAGGTCAGCCTTGAAGTGCACTGTTCTGCCTTGGGCAGCCGACAGGTCTCTGTGCACCATGTCTTGCACTGCCTCATACAGGGCTGGCACGACTCAATGCCCAACGGTGCACCGTGACGGCATGGAGAACCGTGGGGCAAAGTGCTAGAGCAACAGTTGGAAGCCCATGCCCTCCACGACTGACAGGGGGAAGCCTTGCAGGGCAATCGTCTGCACCACCACTCGAACGTCTGCCTCCTGAGCCCTTGACCTCACACTTTTCAGCGGAGCCACCCCCAACCCCGCTGGAACAACTTCCCCCAGGGAGGCCTGCCTGACCCTTCCACTCCCACCAGCTGCACCCTCGGGACAAGGCTCCTTGCTTGGGGTGCATTCCAGAGACCCTCCCATCGATCCTGGATCAGACAAGCTGATGGCCCTCGGTCTCCCCCCAATGGATGTTACACTGGCCGAAGATGGAGACCACAGGCTCGGATGGTGCCTCTTCAGGTGCCAAGTCAGGGCCGTCGATGATAGGTCCTTCGGGTCATTGCCCCTGCACACCAGGCCCTCACACACACAGCACCGCACCACATGGGGGTCAGTAGGAAGGGACCGAAAGTGCCTCCAAACATTGTGGTTGAACCGTGGCCCACTAACGGTTCCAGGGGAGGGAGGACGAAGGGTTGCTGCTGGATGTGCCACGGAGCTGGCAATGGAAGATGGAGTGATGGTTGGACTGCAGGCAGGTACAGCACCACCGGTAGTTTGGGATGGGGACGGACTGGATGTTTCTTTGAACCGCAAATATTCCTCCAAGGATCCCTCCACCTCCTCCTCCTCCAAAATTTTCAGGAGTTCCTCTTCCACTGCTGGCAAGAGCTCTTCGGCCTCCTCCACAGCCGCAACTGGTGGTTTTTGGGGACCGAGAGTCTCTGCTGCTCCAGAGTCCTGCACAGCACTGCTTCCTGTGCTGCAACAGGGACAATCTCTGCACTTCCCCCCACGACCACTCTTGTCCCCCACCCGAAGCTTCATCGTGCCAGCAAACAACAATTGAGGAGAAGAAAGGAGATGACACTGTGAACCCTCAGCCGAGGTGCCCACCGAGCTTGGCCCCAGCGCCTGGCAGCAGCCCTGGTGCCAGAGGGAGGGAGAGACTATAGCCCTAGCTCACCACTCCCACAGACCTGAACAGATCAGGCACTAATGTGAGCCCTCAGCCAAGGTGCCCACCGAGCTTGGCCCCAGGGCCTGGCAGCAGCCCTGGCACCAGAAGGAGAGAGGGACTAGAGCCCTAGTCCACCACTCCTACAGACCTGAACAGATCAGGCACTAATGTGAGCCCTCAGCCAAGGTGCCCACTGAGCTTTGCCCCTTGGCCTGGCAGCAGCCCTGGCACCAGAAGGAGGGAGGGACTAGAGCCCTAGCCCACCACTCTCACAGACCTGAACAGATCAGGCACTATGGTTGTTGGGGGTTTTCCGGGCTGTATTGCCGTGGTCTTGGCATTGTAGTTCCTGACGTTTCACCAGCAGCTGTGGCTGGCATCTTCAGAGGTGTAGCACCAAAAGACAGAGATCTCTCAGTGTCACAGTGTGGAAAATCCACATCTTTTCCACACTGTGACACTGAGAGATCTCTGTCTTTTGGTGCTACACCTCTGAAGATGCCAGCCACAGCTGCTGGTGAAACGTCAGGAACTACAATGCCAAGACCACGGCAATACAGCCCGGAAAACCCCCAACAACCATCGTTCTCCGGCCGTGAAAGCCTTCGACAATACATAGATCAGGCACTGATTAATAATGTGAGCCCTCAGCCAAGGTGCCCACCGAGCTTGGCCCCAGGGCCTGGCAGCAGCCCTGGCACCAGAGGGAGGGAGGGACTAGAGCCCTAGCCCACCACTCCCACAGACCTGAACAGATCAGGCACTAATGTGAGCCCTCAGCCGAGGTACCCACTGAGCTTTGCCCCAGGGCCTGGCAGCAGCCCTGGCACCAGAGGGAGGGAGGGACTAGAGCCCTAGCCCACCACTTCCACAGAACTGAACAGATCAGGCACTTATGTGAGCCCTCACCTGAGGTGCCCACCGAGCTTGGCCCCAGGGCCTGGCAGCAGCCCTGGCACCAGAGGGAAGGAGGGACTACAGTACCCACCAAATGAAGTGAGGAAACAAATCGACAGGGCCAGACTAGTACCCAGAAACAGCCTGCTCCAGGACAAACCTAAAGGAACTAACAACAGAACACCACTGGTTGTCACCTATAGTTCCCAGCTCAAACCCATCCAACATATCATCAGTGTTCTACAACCCATCCTGGAAAATGATGCCTCTCTCTCAGAAGCCCTGGGTGGAAGACCTCTCCTTGCCTACAGATAGCCCCCCAACCTGAAACGACTTCTCACTTACAATCATGAATCGGCTAGCAGAGTCACCAGCACAGGTACCAGGCCCTGCAACAGACCCAGATGCCAGCTCTGCCCTTATATCTACCCAGGAAATACAATTACAGGACCCAATGGTGTCAACTACCCTGTCTCTGGCTCTTACAACTGCTCATCCTCCAATGTGATATATCCCCTCATGTGCCAACAATGTCCATCTGCTCTGTAAATGGACATAAATCTGACATTAAAAATGGCAACATCCAGAAACCAGTGGGAGAACACTTCAGTCTTCCAGGACATTCCATCAAGGACTTAAAGGTCACTGTAGTTCAACATAAACCTTTCAAAAACAAAATCCAATGGGAACCTGCTGAATTGGAATTCATATGTAAATTTGACTCAGTCAGGCTGGGATTGAATAGAGACTATGAATGGTTATCTCATTATCAGAAGTAACTGACTTCCTTAACTGAAGCAAACTGATCTCCATATCAGAAGCTACTGTTTGCATCTACTCCTCCCTCCCCTCTCCACCTATATATCTGACCAGTTTCTTCTTGCCCTCCATGCATCTGACGAAGAGAACTGAGATTCTCGAAAGCTTATGCTACAATGAAATTGGTTAGTCTTAAAGGTGCTACTGAACTCTTTTTGATTTTGCTACTACAGACTAACATGGCTAACTCCTCTGCATCTAAGAAAATAATGTAGAAGTGTAAATGTGAAATCCTGAATCACTTCATAAATGGAGCAGTCAAAGGGTAAACTAAGCAAGATGCTGAAAGATTCATAACTGAAGCCTTCCAGCATTAAAAAAAAATGTGAATAGAGACTGCATGGTGGCTGATTTGGAGTGAGGCCGTGCAAGGGAGCAGGATTCAACTCTTCCATCCATGCAGTTTTCCTAATTTAAATTGATTCCTGCATGCTGTAATTAGTCCTAAAAAATAAAAAGGATAGTAAAAAAGATTGGAGGAAGAGTAGGTTTCAACTGACAAAATCACACAGGGGATAAGACCTAAACTTGTTCTTCCCACCCTTTTGCAGTTCCAATCTGAATGGTCTCTAGGTTTGCCAGCCTCCAAGAGGGGCCTTAAGATCTCCCAGAACTATGAGTGATGTTCCAGCTACAGAGATCAGTTTCCCTGGAGGAAATGGCTACCTATGTCTATCATGAGTGCACACAAAGTTGTAGTTAAAAACAAGTTAAAAACATAGGGCCTAAATTACAGGCTACATGCAGCCTGTAATTCAGGTCCTATGTTTTTAACTACAATCTTGTGTACACTCATAATAAATACTTATATTGGAATATTTTTATTTTAATTTGTAACTTGACCCTGTATTTTCCCCAGCCTTGTTTAGGTTGAGTCTGTGGGGGCTTCTCCCCACCCCCTTTTCTTTTTCATTGTTACCTGTGTCTATCCTCTTGTCTCAAGAGTGTTGCCCTGAGCATATCCAGAGTGTAGAACAGCACCAAAGAGTTAACCTTTATAAATGGGATTTTTCCTATATATACCAGGGTCCCATAGGCTACACAGCAAGTGTTAGGGCTGTGACACAATATTGGGAAATGACAAACAACACTTATGCTCAATAATGGCGTTTTGTTGCTCTCAAATAGACAATCAGGAACGACTACAAAAACACAGACCAAATACTATACTACAATGAATACATTACAGAAAAGAGGAACATTAACAGAAGTGCAGATCGTAAACAAACATGACAAACATTGCTCTTATTGATTACCCTAAATGATCCTAACAATCCTAAAATCCTAGTATATGTGTCCATCTGAGTATGATAATAAAACCATACAACCTGTCCTGGAGAATTGCTTTCCTAGTTGATGATGGAAGGAGCTCTCAGTGGATATGGATCAGCAGAGGTGTGCTATGACCAATTGATTAGAGCCTTAACATATCTTATAAGGATGCATAATGGAGTATATATCCTCTCCCTATTACCTTGTGTCCTGCATACACATTGCCTGTTGGTACTTATACTGAAATGTATGTGCATGATAGGTTAGGCTGAGAGTTTCTAATTGGCCCAAAGTCACTTAGCAAGCTTCCACAAAAGAGAGAATTTGAACCTGGTTCTCCCAGATCCTAGTCTGAAACTTTAAAACTACAACATGGACAGTTCATATGTGTCTTAGTTTGGATTGGGTCATGCTGTGTAATTCTGAAGTTGATTTGAAATCTAGGGTGTTAAGGATGCAGCAGGAAAGTTAGGGGGTACAAGATTGATGTGTAGGGGTTGACTGATGTCTAAAGGGAAATAGGGGTGTGGATACAAGGAGATTAATAGGAGGCATTAATATTTCTGTGATAGAAATGCTTATCTACAAGGGAAACAACTTGAATAACACTATTTGTTGAGTAGGATACAATTTACAGAATCATGAGGGATAAAGGAGACAGGCTTCTTACATTTTTCTTGCTCTTTCAGGGTTAGATACATAATTATGCCCATGGCAATATAACTGCAGAAAAGTAACTAGAATAAACTAAAATAATCTCTAATACTAAGCAGGATAGATGAACAGACATTTTATTTGGGTATAGCACTAGATCCACAAATTGAAGCAAATAGAGCCAGATGCTGAGAGTGTGAGGGCAATAATCGGGGGGAGGGGGGAGGAGTCTGTATAGTTCTCCCACGATCACCATTTCCACTGGTGAAAATGGCATGAGAGGGAAGCCTGAAGCTTCCCTCCTGCTTTTAAGGTGAGTTACTCAGTTCGTATGTGTGACTGCAGGTCACACGTAACTTCTAGTTTGGCCCTCAAAGTGTCTCAAACACGATAAATTCTTCCACGCTTGCTGCCTCCTAGGTATTCTGTGGGCATCCTTCTTCCTATGTGCAAATACAGGTGAAACTGAATGCTCTACTTTTAAAAGTTTGTCATTTTAATGACCCACCTTCCTTAAAGAGAAAAATGTTTTTCTGCACAAGTACATAAGTGGCTGTTTGATGCAAATTATTTATGAGAAAGGAAACATCTGCAAAGGCTACTACACAGCTGTCCAGATTAGTGTTCAACTTGGGCTACAAATAATGACATGGGGACAAGCTGATCTGATACTCACCTCACTTGTAGGTCATGGCATTTGAATAGGATAAGGTCACTTGGTGAGCATGTTTGCCTCAGAGTTCTCAACACGAAAGGGGATAAAGTAGACTGCACCACTTCAACATTCTGATAAGAGAAGCCATTTTAATGTAAAAAACTATCATAACTATGAGGTTGGTTCTCTCTCAACCCACTTTATGCTTTGTTAGTTTTCTTCTCAGAGGAGGAAGGAATATGAAAAACTATGACACCCCGCCCCCCAATTACTTGCCATCTATAGAGGAAAAGTCCACTTTACCTTCTCATTCAGCTTTAAGTCCAAGCCAGAATTTCAGTAACTCTTACTGACAACTTAGTTTGCTTGTACAGAAAACTTGTAATTCTGTAAGTGAGATGGCATTTATTCAGCTTCAGTTAATTCACTTTGAGCTCTGAGCAGAGCGACTCATGAGTGAAAAAAGCACAAACGTGTCACCATTTTGAGTAGCTTTATCTTTTCTTGAAAATGTCACAGGCATAAACTGTGCCAGTAAGTAGCAACCAAAGGTGGGGGGGGGATTCCAGGTGAAGTGGATTGTATGGCCTTGGTATACCTCTCAAATCTTTTTCATCAAGCAGAAAAAAATTAAAGAGTCTCCTCTTTTATCTTAGGAAAGGCTAACAGTTAATTAAGGGAAAGGGATCAGGACTGATAAGAGCAGAAGCAGCATAGAATACTGTAATCGCACAGTCTCAAGAAAAGGGTCCTGAGAAAACACAATAAAAGGTGCTATCACTCAAAAGATGTTGGCAAGGTACTTAAATTAGATGTATAAATGACTAAAGCATTTTTGGAAACCAGAGGCAAATTACCATTTAGTTTTATGGCATTCCTTTAAAAATTCCTCCTCAAATTTGGTCATTTCATCTGACCAGATTGGACCAGCCAATACATTGCAGCCGTATAAGATATTCATGAGGCTGGTCTCGGGCAATGAATATACAAAACACACAGGTTTTTGGATGAACCTGTGTTCATCCTGTGTTTTTGGATGAACCTGTGTTTTTGGATGAACCTGTGAATATACAACATACAGGTTTTTGGATGAAATTAAGCTACAACTTTATTGATTACAGCCACTAGAACATTGACATGGCATAGGGCAGGATCCACCTGCTGTTTGATGGCACACTTCCCCCAGAGGCAAGCTGGGCACTGCAGGATGGCAAGAGGTGTACCACCCATCTGAGCATGATCCTAGTGGTTCTTGCCACCCAAGGTGAAGTCTTCAACAGCCAGACCTGATAAATACCCTTCAGCTTCCCCCAGATCCCTTAAAGGGACCTCCAGAAAGGAGGTGAGCTGCACAGTCAGCACAACTCACCTCAGAGGATCTGGCCAAATGCCCCCAAACCTCGAAGTTGTGAAAGGAATCCCCAGCAGCAGCTGGTACCTAGGGAGGGAGTGATGAAGATCATCTGTTGGCTTCCTCTGCTTCTGAAGAATGGTGGTGAGGACTACAAGGGGCTGTTGGCATGGTGCCAAGCCCCTCCCATGCCCCTCCCCACTTCATCTCCCAGAATCCACCTAAGCTATGGACCTCTTCACCAAGCTTCACTTCCCAGCCACAATGTAGCCTGCAGGTAAGTCTGTGAGCATCCCTATAATATACCACAGCTGAGTTAGTACTTATATGAACTGGCACAATAATAATTGTAAACATAGCAATAGCAGGCCGGATAAGCCAGAGTGACTGAATGATCCCTGGGGCAAGCTGATGTCTTCACAGAGGACAGAGGAGATTGATATTATTGTATGTTGAGATTAACAGTTCTTTATTATAATAAACATCTTTATTGGAGACTGGAAGCAGACAGACTGAAGACTCAGGCTCAACAGTAACCAATTTATACTTGTAGAAACCAATTCCACTTTTACAACAACCAATACAATGTAAGCAGCTAGAATCCTTTGTTTGCATGTACTATATACAAGTATCTACTTTTGAGCACAACAAAGGGACTACAAAGCAACAGTTCTGATTGGCCGTGCCGGCACCCAAACTCCAATACCTTCGTAGCTCTCAGGAGCCTTCATTCTATTCAAGCAATACATAACACCCCTCCCCCCTAAGTTTGGGCTACCCCATCACAGACAAAGTCGCTAAGGTAAGCTGGGGGATGGTGAGTTCGTTGAGACCTACGCAACCGTTCTACTATAGACAGTCCTTGGACAGGTGGCTCAGCATTGACAACGGCCATTGCCCCCGCTAGGAGAAATGGAGGAGTTCTCCAGACTCAATTGAGTTGCTGAACAGCTTTGTGTCACTGTACTATCTCCACTTTGTTCAGTCACCACCACCAATTCAGCCCTTGTGTCAGTGGTACAGGGTGAATAGTCGCTGTCTAATCCCTGCATCCACTCCGGCCAGTGCTGCTGTAACTGATCGGTGTGTTTTCAGAGTATTCTGCCGGTGGCATAGGCCACCTTATAGGAGATCAGCCCCATCACTCTGAGCACTGACACCGGAAGCCAGGTTGGCCCTTCCTCATAGTTTCTGGCGTAAACTAAATCACCCTACTGAAACCTCCTGGGCGAGCCTGAAACCTCCATCTCTCTCCAGGCATCCGGATCTAACTCTGGGTGGAGCTGATCGAGTAGGGTTATTAGCCATCATCCCATCAAGAGTTCCGCTGGGCTCCATCCCGTGGTGGAATGCCGTGTGACGTGCTGCCACAATAAGTAGTCGGCCAACCGCTGGCTCAAATCCCCCTGGTCTAATCTGTTGAGTGAGTCTTTAGTGGGCCTCAGCATTCCTCCTGCCTGTCCATTCGTTGATGAGTGGAACAGTGTTGATGTGATGTGCTGGATGGCGTTGTTCTCGAGGAATCTCTGGAATTCCTGTGAGATGAATTGTGAGCCGTTGTCAGAGACTATAGCGTCTGGCAGGCCATGGGTCACAAACAGACATCTTAATGAACGGATGAGCACCATGGATGACATGGTCGATACGGGGATTACTTTCAGCCAAATTGAAAAGGAGTCCACTATGATTAGAAAAACTTGCCCCTGGAAGGGCCCGGCAAAATAAATGTGAATCCATGACCACGGTGTGTGTGTTGTTTCCCATGGGAGCACAGGGGCCTGTGGCATGTCGGGCCAAGACTCCTGGCAGGGCAGACAGGTCCATACTCATCTCTTCACAGCTTGGTCCATCCCTGGCCACCACATATAGCTGCGGGTCAGAGCCTTCATTTTGACAATCCTCAGGTGTCCCATATGAAGTGTGCCTCCAACACACGCTGACACAGTCTTGGTGGAATGACAACTGTGTTCCCCCAGAACAAGCATCCCTTGTGGACTGATAAATCATGCTGGCAGGCACTGAAAGGCTGGAACTCGGCATCCGTCCAGCCGATGGGCCACCCGCTCCATACCCAGTTAAGAACCTGAGTGAGTGTGAGGTCCTTGGCAGAGTGGGCTGCAATGTCCACCACAAGGAGAGGTGGTTGGAGCAGGTCTTCCAGTTGTATAAGCTCATGAGCAGAAGTGGGGTCTGTGGTTGGGCCCTGCAGTGGCAGGCAACTAAGGGCATCGACATGTCCCAAAGCTTTGCCCGGACGATAGAAAAGTTTGTAATCGTAAGCAGACAGGAGAACGACCAGCGCAGCATTCTCGGAGACATGACCTGCGGGGTCTGTCGGTCAGGTGTGAAAAGGCCAAGTAGCAGCTTGTGGTCTGTAGTGATCTCGAAGTGCCATCCGTAGACACAGTCATGGAACTTTTTTACACCAGCAACCAGAGCAAGAGCCTCTTTGTCGATCTGAGCATAGTTCCATTCCACCCGTGATAAGGTCCTGGAAAAGTATGCAATAGGGGCCTCCCACCCATCAGGCATTCGATGGCTTAGGACTGCACTGATTCCGTAAGGTGATGCACTGCAGGTAGCACGAACGGCTTGAGTTCATCATAATGGGTGAGTACGCTGTCTGACGAAAGGAGGTCCTTAACTGTGGAGAATGCCTGGTCGTGCTTCTGGCCCCAGATCCAAGGCATTTTCTTCTCAAGTAATTTATGCAGTGGCTCAGATAGTGATGCCTTGTGCAGCAGGAAAGAGTGGTAGAAATTTAGGAGCCCAAGAAATGCTTGGAGTTCTTTCTTGGAACAAGGTGTTGGTGCACTGCAAATGTCCTGCACCTTGTTGGCTTTAGGGTGGATGCCGTTGGCATCAATCATGAATCCCAGGAATTCTACATGAGCCACACCAAACTGACACTTTTCCTTCTTAACCTTGAGTCCGGCGTCCTGGAGACGACGGAGTACCTGTCACAGACGACCGGCAAGTTCTGTAGAGGACGTTCTCATGATCAGGACGTCGTCAAAGTATGAAATGACACCAGGGATGCCTTTGAGCAGTCCCTCCATAAGTCCTTGAAAAATTCCGGGTGCCACACTGACCCCGAACTGGAGCCACTTCACTTTGAATGCGCCTTGATGAGTCACGATGGTCTGTGCTTTCACAGTGGCATCATCTACTGAAAGCTGCTGGTATGCTTGTGCCAGGTTGATCTTCGCAAAGATCTTGCCCCCTGCTAGCGATGCCAGGAAGTGATTCACTACCGACACCGGATAAGCATGCTGTTACATTGCCTTATTTAGGGTGCACTTATAGTCCGTGCAGATATGTACTGCCCCATTGGCCTTGATGGGCATGATGATGGGAGTCTCCCAACAGGTGTGACACTGGTTCAAGGACATCTTGTTTGACCAGCTGGATCAGCTCCTCATCAATGCATGGCTTGAGAGCGAAGGGAACACATCAAGCTTTCAAATGGATTGGCAGCACCGTACGGTCCAGGTTGAAGGACACCAGTGGTCCAGTGTATCGTCCCAAGGAGCCATCGAGTATGGATGGAAATTCAGAACAGATGGCCTCAATGTTCATTTGGCTGATTTGATGGATGCCGGTGATATGGATTCCCAATGCTTCAAACCAATCAAGCACGAGCAAACTTGTACAGTGCCCCTCAATGACGACCAGGTGGAGGGGGCCACGAAACTCTTTAAAACTAACTTTGAACTTGCCAAAACCTGCCACTGGAACCTGACGACCCTGGAAGGCCATCAAGTGCATGTCATATGGCTCATGCTGTCGGTCTCTTTTCTTGGGACACACTCAGTGGTAGGTGTCCATTGAGATGATTGAGAGCACCGATCCAATGTTGACCTCCATCTTACACCGCGTTCCTTTGATGTGCACCATTACCCTGATTTTCTCTCTGGTAGGTATTCGAGTATTCAGGACTATGGTATGGCTGGAACACTTGGAGTTCAGGACTGTGGTATGGCTGGAGCACGGAGTGGCACTCTTAGAGCCAGAAAGAGCCCCTTCATTCTGGCCATTGTCACAGTGTCTGTGGCGGGGCGCCTCTGCTCTTGGGTGCCCTGCATACCCTTGTGTGTACCCCCTCTTTCAGCAAGCCCAGCATTCAGCATCATGGAATTTGCAGGACTTCTGGTCATGGCTACCTCCACAGCTGGTGCAGGGCAACCCGCTGGTGCGTGGCTGTTCAGATTGCTTGGGCAGTACCATTTGAGTCCTGTGAACCTCATCATCATCCCCCGAATTGCTCTTGATGCTCTCATGGTGGACCAGTTTCATCTTTTTTGCTAGGGAAGGACTCTGCAACTGGTTCACCTCTCTTGTCAACTGGTCAGCTGCTTCTGCTGCTAGTGCTTCCTCGAGGGCTTCCTTGAATGTGAGTTCCTTCTTGGCAAATAGCTGTTGTTGCAGCTTCTCATCCTGCAGACCACATACTAGTCGATCTCAGAGCACAGTCTTCAAGTCAGTGAAGCTGCATTGTTGTGCCACTTGCCAGAGAGCTGTAACGAAAATGGTCACCATCTCACCCTGGGCTTGGTGTCAGGTCCATGCCAGGAAAATTCACAAAAGACTCCACTGGGAGGTTATATGAAGTTTTATTGCAAAAATTCCAGTTCATGGTATAATGAAGACTTTGTTAGAAATGACTTAATAGTTTTAGACACAAATACATAAAGTACTAGCCTCCTCCCTTGGGGGTTGGACTGTCTGTGAGAACTGCAAGCTTCAAGGTCAGAACTCAGCAGCTCCCTGTTCAAACATCCTCAACTAAAAAGAAACATGTTGCTATTCTCTGAGTCACCGCCGGGGAGGAAGGGATGAGGATGCCAAAATCCAGGCAGGAGCAACTCCTGTCACATGGTCCCACTTGTAGAAAGTGTGTCAGCTGGCAATCTCTGACAGCTGCGATGAGAAGTGGTCTCAGAGCAGTTAGGTCCCTCAAGCTCTCCACAGTTAACACACAGGTGTTCCAGTTGAAGCAACTTTATTGAGATCCATACAGTTCAGGATGTTCACACAAAGGTGGCAATTGGCAGAAGTGACAATTCAAACAAAGGCATTACTAATTATAGGGAAACTTTCTGCCCTTCGGTCTGATGACATTCTGGCACGAAACCCCAAAGAAGTTACATGGGAACTGATTAGTTTAGACTACATGGAATACAAAGTGAAAATATCCCAGACTCTGGGGAAAGATACAATGTCCGCTGCTAGCAGTTCGCCTTCAAGGACACTTGCTGGAAAAGTGTAAGTAAATATTTTCAACAGATAACGGAGAGGCCCCACTGGCTCTCCTGCATTTTATGTTAGCAGTTAAGACACCCTCAGATGATATATGCAGTACCCAGAATATAACTTTGGCAAACAGTTATTATCAGCACAAAATGCATAACACCATAATGGCAGGTATGCTGGCATACATGACAGTTAATCTCAATATACAATACTGGCAATGAGGAGGGGATGCAAAGGTGGGTAGGCAGCCCCACAACGTTGAGCACTAAATCACTCCAGGTGGGTAGGCAGCCGGTCTTTGATGACATTGAATGCCATAGCTTGGAGCTGACCCAGCACCACGAGTAAATTGAATTGGTTGACAATCAATTACGAAAAATCTAAAATTCTAACTTTTTCAAAGAGCTGGCATCTATTTAGGTGACGCATCGGCACTAAGGAAATTGAACAAGTGAAGGCCTTTAAGTACCTTGGAATTACTTTTAATTACAACCTTAGATGGCCACGCATTGGAATAGAACTATACGTTTAGTGCAATGTTCACTGGCGCAAATAAAAAAATTCTCCTTTTTAGGAGGCAACCAGTTTGTTCCAGCAGTTCTGAAAATTTATAACGCAAAAATCCTTCCCCAGCTGCTATATGGAATCCCACTGTGGATCAAAGCCTTTAAGTCCTGTGTAGAGGGTGTACAATCAACTTTCTTTCAACAGATTTTGGGTGTCCCTAAATGTGTCCCTTATTTATCTATATGTGCAGAGTTGGGTCTCCACCTCTTGGAAACTAATGCCTGGATCATGGCTTTTAAGTACTGGTTAAAAATTATTTTTAGATCTGAATCTGATAGTTTGCTATTTCATTTGATGAGAGATCTGACGGAAAAGTCGTCTGTAATTAGTGCTTCCAAGCGCCCCGCTTAGCCCAACAACAAAAAACACTGGAGCCAAGACGTTGTGAGAAGTAGTGCAGATGGTGTATTTACAAGTCCATATTTACAAGTGCAAAAATGTGCTCAGCATACAAACAGCAGACTGCAGCAACTAGCAGAGTCACAGCCTGACAGAATGAGAGAGCGAATCCAGAGTCCAGTCCTTAGGTCAAGTCCACAAGTATCCAAGTTTTCTCGTGTAGAGTGACAAAGGTTTGCACCAGGCACCAAGCTGAGCAGATCAGCAAAATGCAGACCTGTGGCTGGACCTTTAACTGTCTACCAGCCTATAGGGAGAGGTAGAGTCAGCCAATCAGCACAAGGCTGATGCAATCTAGCTGCAACCCAGCTAAATGATCAGGTGTAAACCTGTCAAAACAAAAACTGCTGACTCACCTCCTGTTAAAGGGCACAGCAGCCCGTACACATGTGCCAGTGAGTTTCCGGTTACTTTGAGTTTTTATTTTGACAAGATCAACCTAGTATCATATGGTTCTCTATGTTTACTCTCAAACTGCAAAAGCTTGGCATTGCAGTGGACTCCCTTCTCCTATGTGATGAATTACATATTTTAAGAACAATTTAATTAAGACATATGGGCCATGAATTCCAAGAGATGTTCCCTCTGCATCCTCCTGTTTGTTCTGCAGCCAACTTAGGCATATACCAAAGGCAGAGAATGTTGCCACATTATTTCTCTGCTCTGGACACCCCATCTCAGTGCCTAATATTTACTTTAGCGCAACTAAATGCCATCCCATCTATGGTGCACTTTGGCAGGCTCAGGCAAGTACCCCTTCAAAATAGGATATGTCCTTGTGAATTAGGAGTCCTCGATTCACTGTCCCACATTATTCTAGAATGCCCTCTCTTTGGTCTATTATGCAAATGTCTCTTAACCGAATACCTCCAGTATAATACTTGTATCAAAGGAAGGAATTTTAATTCACCTTTTAGAAGATCGTAACCCTTGTGTTACTTTAAGTGTTGCAACATTTCTAGCAGTTTATAAAGTTAAATCTAAGCATATTGCTGCACCTAATTGCTGAATGTTTATTAATTTTATTAACTGTTACTAATTACTTGTTTATGCTTATGCTTCTGCCTTATTATTTATTAGACTTTGGTCTTTATCTCCGATTGTAGACTATTATTATTTCTAATGCCTATAAAGGTGATTGATGGATGGATGGATGGATGGATGGATGGATGGATGGATGGATGGATGGATGGATGGATGGATGGATGGATGAATTGATTGATTGATTGATTGATTGATTGATTGATTGATTGATTGATTGATTGATTGATTGATTGATTGATTGATTGATTGATCCAAGAGGAGTGCTACTTATCGGAACTGGACCCTAGCTACTCCCCAAGAGTGGGCACCATGCCAGTCAGTGACCCAAAAGATGAGGGAGAGAAAGCTATGGCAGCATGGAGTGATTTTTCTCCACCAGTCCCTTGACCTGGGAGAATACTTCAAACTCGAGGAGGCCAACAAAGAAAGAGCCTCCACTGAGCAGAAGGGGCACATGGACTATGGAACCCTACTACCCGTAGAGTCTGTTATCGAAGACCCCACAAAAGTGCATGGGCTCGGTGCAGCAGCAGCTAGGCCAATATACTCAATGTAGAATATGACATCAGAGCATTATATTAAGGCTCTCATAATGCAAGACGAGGTCACCCTGCTGGGAGAGATCCAGCACAACTCTCCAAAACCCCAGCTAAGGCGGAATGAATGCATCAATCTGGAGCCCTGAGAAAAGTCTCACGGGAGGAGGCCCGGTGGGATTATGTGAGCCAGAATGGATGAATTCTGGTGGGACAATTCATGCAAGATTTGCAAGAGATGATGTGTGGGTCTCCTAGAGCTGGAACCCAAGTGGGAGCACTACCTGATCTAATTTCTAAAAACTCAGAGAAGGGGAATAAAGTCTAAAGAATAATAATAAGTACACTAATTTTTTAACAAAGGCCTCTCTTTCAACACAAAATAGGTGCAAACAAGGGACAGTGAGCAACCAAAGCAATAGAACACAAAAGCAAAAAGGCACAGCCTCATGGAGGAAAAAAGCTAATTGTCTAATTACTCAAATTCCTATTTATTACTATAAAGTGCAAAAGTGCAAAAAGTGCTCAATGGTGGAAAGATTACAATCACAATAAATATGCTAATTCTCTCTATATAATAAGTATAAAGTCTAATTCAATAGCTATTGTAAGCACTAAAGAGAGAGATAATCATAATCATATACATGGTGCACCACTGGTAGGGCAGAAGTAAATATACAATACTAAACGCAAATGTCCAATATGTTGTTACAAAAGTTTCTCTTTCTTGCTTTTATCCAAAAAGTGTTTCCGTTTGCAAACTGGATAGTGTTTGGGCTGCCATTTGGGGAGTGCTGTGTAGACATGGGCGCGAACCAAAAAAATTTAATGAACCAGCGGTTCGCAGTTTGGTGCCGATGACGATCCCAAGATCGCAAACCGCAAAGAACATTTTCCGTATCTATATCTCCTTGATGCATTTGAATTCTATTTCTACTTCTAGAACGGTTGATATCTGTGTGCCCCTTTCTATCTGTTTCTCTGTTTCTCCCTCTCACTGTCTATTTGCAACTTTCTATCTCTCTCTGTCTCTTCCTATATGATTCCACCACTATTTATCTCAATCTATCTCTTTCTACGTATATATCTGTCCTTTATTATTTCTTTCCATCTCTAGCTGTCTTTTTTTCTCTTTCAATAACTATGTTGTTTTCTATTTCATCATCCATATGTAGGCTTGTGTGTCCATCTTTTTCCAATGGTTTTGTTTTTGTTTTTCAATACATCTTTCTATCTGTCTCTCTGTCTTGTTCTGTCCAACATGAGGAGGGGGAGGGGGAAGATCCCCCAGCAGCCACAGGTCCTCACCCGAGGGTCCCACTGAGGAGTAATACGGTGGCAGCCGACAGTATCCACCTTCCTGCCTTGACAGAAAGGACGGGAAGGAGAGGACACATTCCCACCCTGCTGAAAGGGGTCCCGTCAGTCCCGTTGACAGGGGAGCTGCCATGTTGTCAACGACTGTATCCCTATACAATACAATCGGCTGCGCGATCGCAACTGAGTTGTGTAACCAAGGAGGGAGCAGTAACAGGATAGTCCCTCGTGAAGCAGGGGCTGACCTGATCCACGATCCTGCCTTTGAGGAAAAATGGGGATGGGCAGGACAGGAGGCATTGTTTGGATGGGTCAGAGTGGTTCCTGAGAGGGGGAAATGGAAATGTGACAGCAGCAGCAGCTGCGGACATTAGCCACCTTCCTGCCTTTGCAGGAAGGACGTCAAGCGACCCATTCCCCCCTGCTCAGAGGGCTCTGCGTTTGTGACGGATGGGGGCACCGTGTGGCTGAACTATATGTGCAACAGTTCCTGAGCTGCTGCGCAAGTGCCCAAAGGAGGCTGCCATCAGCAGCATCACCCACCTTCCTTCCTTGCCGGAAAGGATGGGAGGGAGAGGACGTGTCACTCGGAACAGTGGCCTGATTCCCCAGCCACCGCGGGTCCTCACCTGAGGGTCCCACTGAGGAACAGTGAAGCAGCAGCCACCTCCTGAGCCATCAGCCTCAAGGTTGGAAGCAGTGCTGTCCCAGACCCTGAGGGGACAACCTCTGCCAGTGCGGCCTGCCGGAGCACTCTGCTCTCACCAGCATGACCCTCAGGGCAAAGTGATCCTCCCACTGACCCCCGCTCAGAAGAGCTGGTGGCCCCCTTTCTCCCCCCAATGGATGTTTCACTGAGTGAGGAGGGAGAGGCTCAGGTGGTGCCTCTTCAGGTGCCAACTCAGGGCCATCGAAGACAGGTGCTTCGGGGTTTTGCCCCTGTGCACCAGGACATCACAGGCATAGCACTGCACCACACAGGGGGCATCAGGAAGGGCCCGAAAGTGCCTCCATATGGAGGTGTTGTAACGTTGACTGCTAACTGTCCCAGGGGAAGGAGGATAAATGGTTACAGGCTGCGCTGTGGGTCTGGACATGGAAGACGGGGTGAGGGGTGGACTGCAGGCATGGACACCACTGAGAGTTTGGGATGGGGACGGGAGGGAACTTCCATAACACACATACCATTCCTCCAGGGATCCATTGCACACCCACCCCTCCTCAAAATGTTGAGAGAGATTCTCTCCCCCCTGTACAAAGACCTCTTTGGCCTCCTCCACAGCCCACACAGGTGAATTGGGGGGAGCAGGAGGACTCTCTGCGGCCCCCGAGCCACACCCAATACTGCTTTCCACAACTGAACCAGGAGGACTTCACCCCACAACCACCCTTGGCAGCCAACACAAGAGGAAGACTCATTGTGCCGCCAAACTAGAATTAAGGAGGACAGGAAAGGAAATGACTCTGTGTGCCCACCACCGCAGTGCCCACTGAGCTTGGCCCCAGGGCCTGGCAGCAGCCCTGACACCAGAAGGAGAGAGGGACTAGAGCCCTAGCCCACCATGCCCACAGACCTGAACAGATCAGGTAGTAATAACACTGTGTGAGTGCTCAGCTGAGGTGCCCACTGAGCTTGGCCCCAGGGCCTGGTAGCAGCCCTGGCACCAGAGGGAGGGAGGGACTAGAGCCCTAGCCCACCACTCCCACAGACCTGAACAGATCAGGTAGTAATAACACTGTGTGAGTGCTCAGCTGAGGTGCCCACTGAGCTTGGCCCCAGGGCCTGGTAGCTGCCCTGGCACCAGAGGGAGGGAGGGACTAGAGCCCTAGCCCACCACTCCAACAGACCTGAACAGATCAGGTAGTAATAACACTGTGTGAGCGCTCAGCTGAGGTGCCCACTGAGCTTGGCCCCAGGGCCTGGCAGCAGCACTGGAACCAGAGGCTGGGGCTACAGCCATAGGTGCCTACTGAGGTGCCTACTGAGCTTGGCCCCAGGGCCTGGCAGCAGCCCTAGCACCAGAGGAAGGGAGGGACTAGAGCCCTAGCCCACCACTCCCACAGACCTGGCCCAATCAGGCACTGATTAATAATAATCAATGTGAGCCCTCAGCCGAGGTGCCCACTGAGCTTGGCCCCAGGGCCTGGTAGCAGCCCTGGCACCAGAGGGAGGGAGGGACTAGAGCCCTAGCCCACCACTCCCACAGATCGGAACAGATCAGGCACTAATAACACTGTGTGAGCGCTCAGCTGAGGTGCCCACTGAGCTTGGCCCCAGGGCCTGGCAGCAGCACTGGAACCAGAGGCTGGGGCTATAGCCATAGCCCTGCACACCAAGGTGCCTGGCACAGAGACTAAAAATAATAATAGTAATAATAAGAATCATAATTAAAATGATTAGGATTGTGATAATAATAAGAATCATTTGGTGAGCCCTCAGCCGAGGTGCCCACTGAGCTTGGCCCCAGGGCCTGGTAGCAGCCCTGGCACCAGAGGGAGGGAGGAACTAGAGCCCTAGCCCACCACTCCCACAGACCTGAACAGATCAGGCACTTATGTGAGCCCTCAGCCGAGGTGCCCACCGAGCTTGGCCCCAGGGCCTGGCAGCAGCCCAGGCACCAGAGGGAAGGAGGGACTAGAGCCCTAGCCCACCACTCCCACAGACCTGAACAGATCAGGCACTTATGTGAGCCCTCAGCCAAGGTGCCCACTGAGCTTGGCCCCAGAGCCAGGCAGCAGCCCTGGAACCAGAGGAGATAGATCCCTATCCCCCAAATCCAAGCTAAATTAGTCTCTCTCCCCTAAGGCTAGCGAGTGGCAAGCAAGAGCTCTGTCCCATTCCACTGCTCACTGAAAGTGAAACCCAGCCTGGGAGCCCACAGCTATTTATAAGCACAGGTCCCATTGAGCAATGCAGGAGGTCTGTTTGGCTGTCAGAGCTGCCTATCAGGGTTTGCAGGGATGAGATTGGAGTGCCCGTGGCTACAGGACACCCCCTTCCCCCTCCCTCCCCTGGGTGTCTTCTCCCAACTTGTAACCGCTTTGCAGCTCCGTGGTTGGAAGGAAGACCTGCTGATCAAGGTAAGCTGATCGGGTTTCCAAGGCGACAGAAGGAGCGCAGAGAGAGTTCAGGCATTCCCCCGGCTCCGTTGCCAGGGGAATTGATTGCTGGCGCCTGAGTGTCTGGCTTCTTGAACCGCGGCCGAAGGCACTGAACCAGCCTTCTTCTGAACACTGGTTCGTTGGCCATGAACAATCACGAGCCGCTGGATCGCGATCGCATGATCGCCATTTTCGCATTTTTTTTAAGTTCGTAATGCAGTTCGTGCCCGTCTCTAGTGCTGTGTTCCTATTGAGCTTTGAAGCCCTAAAAACAGTCATTTTACATTACATTACTGTACGTTTCCATCCTGCCACCCAAAAAGGGTAGTAGCCCTGCTAAGGGCAAGCAACCAGCAAATAGGCCTCCAGCAAAGTGGCCCTGCAGACTCTTCCTTTGACGATGATGAAGTGGCCAAAGGAAGGAGGGAAGTACTGGGCTATCAGTGTCTATCAGTCAGGAGGGCTGAAGCAGGGTTAGGCCCAGCCCCTGCAGGCCTCCAACCCATATAGGCCTCCCTCACTGTTTTGACTTAATTTGGAGAGAGTACTTACAGCAGCAGCAGCAGCAGCAGTGAAGGCCTAGCTGAGGCTGGGATGGAGGGCTTGCAGTCATCTGAAGGATGGTTTGCTGCACATTTTATTTCTACTGTCTTAGCAAGGATCTACAGTCCCAGGGTGGTGACTGGTTAAACCCCGCCCTCTTTTCCCTGCTCAATTTTGCATCCTTTGTGGGCCTAAAGAGCTGTTCTTTAGGTTTTGTCACTCAGGCCACCTAATGACATGCTGAGTTATTGCATCTGCTGAAATCGGCAAAGCTGTCACACAGGGCACTGAAGTCTGAGCTGTGATCTGAGCTTTCTACCAGATTAGCACAATTGACAGCCAGTAGCGTATCTGGCCTTAGGCTGCTGTAATCCAGTCATGTTGAGGTGACAGTGGACCTGATTGACAAGGTAGGTAAGTTCACTGGTCCCTAGTGCTTGGCTGTGGGGACTCCGGGGGGGGGGGGAGTCAGACGATAGTCTCTTGACTCCCATGTTTAGACTCCTGAGTAGCATCGCCTTGGGTCTTGCCTTTGGGTTTCACGGTTTAGCTATTGGGTTGTTACTTGACTCAGTCCTAAAGAGAAAGCCATAAGGGGAGCAGCATGTTGGGGGTTAACTTTCCTCTTCAGGAAGTGGAGGAGAAGGATGTGGTGGACCTGAGGAGGGAGACAAGTAAATGAGACTTAAGGTTTACTGCACCTGGGCCAGTCAATAATAATAATGATAACAACGACAACAACAACATTTGATTTATATGCCGCCCTTCAGGACGACTTAACACCCACTCAGAGCGGTTTACAAAGCATGTCAATATTATCCCCACAACAATCACCCTGTGAGGTGGGTGGGACTGAGAGAGCTCTGGAAGAGCTGTGATTGACCCAAGGTCACCCAGCTAACTTCAAGTGGAGGAGTAGGGAATCAAACCTGGTTCTCCAGATTACAGTCCCGCCACTATACCAAATTGGCTCTCTGAAGACTCTGTGATTGTGTAAGATTTGCAGCTAAGAAGATGTGACAGGCCATCAGCATTGCTATGTCAAATTCCCTTCTGGTAGTGAATGGTATAAGAACAAGCTGATAGTAGCAATGCCCATTGTTGCATATAAGCTGTCACCAATGATGGAATGCCCTCCTTCAGTCCAAAAATATCATATAATAGCCAATAATCAGTCAATAAAACAAAATACCTGCCATACTGATAGGCATGAAACTTTCTTACATCAAAAAATAACACTCAGGACTTTATGTTTAATCTGTGCATAATTCCTTTCAGCAGAGTTGAGGATGTGGGAAGCAAAGGCAATTGGTTTCTCTGTTCCATCAGAAAAAATGTGAGACAGCTCTGCACCCACTCCATATGGAGAAGCATCACAGGCCAGTTGCAGAGAAGGGGAACCATTAAAATGCGTGCGAACTGCAGTAGAAGTTGGAAGGCTCTTCATTCCCTCAAATACTTGCACACTCTTCTGTCCATTTCCATTTTGCATTTACTTGGAACAATTCATGTAAAGATGCCAGGACCATAGAAATTTACCATAATAGTTAAGCAGACCTAAAAAAGAACACAGCTGAAGAACATTTTCTGGTATTGGGGCTTCAAGAATTGCCTTCACCTTGTCAGGTGATTTCCTTAAATCAATAGCATTAATATGTCCTAGATACTGGATCGATGGTTTAAAGAATTCATACTTGTCCTTGCATATCTTTAGGCCATATTTTTCTAAACGAGCTAGGATCACATCCAAACTTTGAAGATGGTCTAATTGGTCTCTTCCTGTGACAAGGGTGTCATCCAAATAGCATTATACACCACTGAGTTCCATCAAGGCCTCATTCCATGGCATTTTGAAACAGGGCAGGAGCACAAGTGATGCCAAAAGGAAACCTGTTATAAGAAAACAAACCCTGATGGTGAGGTACTTGAGAGATAAAGGTTCACCTTTCATTTGAAGATATGCATTGCATAAATCTGACTAAAATATTGCCCACTACTAAGAGCAGCAAATAGGTTTTCAATTTGAGGTAGCGAGTACTAAGTAGCACATAAAACTGAATTTAAAACCACTTAGAAATCTCCACAAATATGAAATGTGCCATCTTTCTTTATCACTGGCACAATAGGTGTTGCCCATTCACTGTGAGAAGGAAGTGTCAACATACAATCCAAATCAGTTTGCTCAAGGGATCTTAAAGCATAAGGAACTATTCATGGTTTGCAATACTTAGACTGGCAGTCAGGTTTCACTGAAAACTTCACCAACACATTCATTCATCTGTCCCAATCAGTCTTTAAAAAGTTTAGCATGCCTGTCCAACATATCCCACAGAGTCTGGGCCATTGAAGAAATTGCCTTAATTTGGGCCCAATTCACTTGAAGCTGTTTAAGCCAAGAATGGCCAAATAAGAGTAGATATTTCCCTTCAACCACATACAAAGGAACCCTGATCTGGATAGCCCAGGCAAGCCCAATCTTGTCAGATCTCGAAGCTAAGCAGTGTCAGCTTTGGTTAGTAATTGGATGGGAGACCTCCAGTGAAGACCAAGATTGCAGAGGCAGGCAATGGCAAAACCTCATTAGAGGTTGCCATAAGTCAGCTATGATTTGATGGCACTCTCCACCACCACCACCACATACAAGGGTAGAACAGCTGACTGGGCTGCTAGTTCAACTGTAACATGCAGTACCCTTTTTAGCACCAACTTCTCACTTGTGTAGGTCTTCAATACTGTGAAACTTCCTTCCAAGGGAATTTTAGATAAGATCTAAACACAAAGAGATTCAGGGATTATAAACACCGCAGCACCAGTATCCAGCTCCATTCTAGTAGGAACACCTTCAATTTGGGGCATAGCCCAAATGCCTTCACGTTAGGGTTGCCAGCTCCAAGTTGGGAAATTTCTGGAGATCTGGGGGGTTAAAGCTGGAGAAACCTGGAGAAAGTGGGGTTTGGGGAGGGAAAGGACCTTGGCATGGCATAATTCCATAAAGTCCACCCCCCAAAGTAGCCATTTTCTCCAGGTGAACTGATCTCTGTGGCCTGGCCTGGAGACCAGTTGTAATTCTGGGAGAACTCCAGCCACTACCTGGAGGCTGGCAAACCTACTTCACGTATATCTGTTTCTGATTACACATGTAAGGCAGGCAGAAGTTCACTATCACTTGAACATTCATCCTCTAAATTATGAATAGCAGGCCTCCCTCCTCTCCTTGGGTTAGTTGAAACAGGCACTTTCATAAGGTTTTTTGCCAGTTGGTAGGCGGAGTGATGGATCACTGCAATGTGTCCATTCTTATGGCAATATTTGCAGATAAAGTGTCGTGCCAAGTAGTCCTTGTGAGCATGCATAGTCTAAGCACAACATCCACATATATATGTTGGTCTTTTCTGAGGCTTGTCCCTTTTCTTACTGAGAAGATTCACTTCCCAGTTCAAACTGAGTTCCTGACAATCCTTCTCAGCAACTTCCATAGCACAAGTCACTTCCACTGCTGCATGAATGTTAATGTTGAGAGGGATAATAATTGTTTTCTTATCTGATCTTATAAACCAGCAACAAATTGGTCTCTCAAGGCATCATTTAACATTTGTCCAAATTGGCAGTGCTCTGACATCTTTCTAAGTGCATCTAAAAAAGAGCAAGAGTCCAGTAGCACCTATAAGACAAATAAAATTTGTATTAGGGTATGAGCTACAAACTATACAACTGATTCTGAACTTCATTGGTGATGTTGATAGAATCTATAGCATTCTGCAATCGTTGATGGGGCTGGAGACAAGTGAAAATTCAGGGCTTCTGCGATGACAGCAAAAGTAGCATCTCTGGGCAGCATTAAAGACAATAAGTTGTGCTAGAGTATCCCATACACTCTAGCTCATCACTATTAACCAAGTTGTAACTTTTTGCTCATCAGAAATGGAGTGGCAAGCTGCAAATTGCTCAAAGCATTCACAATTTACTGCCTACATTTCATGGTCTTCATTGAACTCCCCGATACTGCCCAGAAAGTCTGTACTTATTAGTTTGGGGTTTGATGTAGGTCCTGGGTTCCTTCCCTCTTTCTCAGGTACAGCATACAAGTATAAGGGGCACAGCTTGAGATATCCAGAAGTGGCGAGGGTGGGGATGGCCATTCACTCTCAACAAGATTAGTTTCACTTTTGCTGCCAGAAACTGCTCCAGGGTTCAGCCAGGGCCGGATCTACGGTTGCCAGCACCCAGGGCAACCGTAGTCAGGCTCTACATGCTCGCATAGCGCGCACGCTCCTGGCACTGCGTGATGACATCACTCCCATGACGTCATCACGCTGGGGCGCCACCCCGCCCCCTGCAGCCAGCGTGCCACGGAGCTGGCAGCAGCGCAAGTGGCTTGGAGGCTGCCCGCGCCGTTCACCTGCCCCGCAGGACAAGGGGCGGCTGGCTTGCCGCATGCCCCTTGTCCTGGGGAAAGGCGAACGGTGCGGGCAGCCTACGAGCCACTCGCGCTGCCTTTTGCCTTTCCCCAGGACAAGGGGTGTGCAGCAAGCTGGCTGCCCCTTGTCCTGGGGAAAGGCAAAAGACAGCGCAGGTGGCTGGGAGGCCGCCTGCGCCATTCACCTTTCCCCAGGCACACTCCCGGGGCTGGCAGTGCACTCCTGGGGCTGGCAACTGCGCCCAGCACCCCCTCTTTGGTGGCGCTGGGGGCAGACTACCCCCTCCTGCCCCCTGGTGATCTGGCCCTGGGTTCAGCATCCAGTTGGGTTTGCATATCTACTGTTCATGTACTAGGAGTCAAGCACCTGCCTTCCAAATAGTTCAGTACCCAAAAGTATGGTGGGTCAAAGGATCCTCTTCACCAAATACCAAGTATGTGGTCTCTATGGTGAAGGACTCACCACCAGACAGTCTGTGCAACTCAAAACAGAAGTCAAGGGAGGGGATAAGATTTAAAGGAGCAGTACATCAGTCAGACTAGTGGGGGATCTGGGGGGAGGGCAGAAGTCAGCACAACTTTTTATATGAATACTGGCACTTTTTTAAAAAGTACTGCTAAAAACACTCACCAGGAAAGATGTCGGTAGGCAACATGGCACCCTCGGGCACTACATTGGAGATCTCTGCTTTATTCCAATTCAACGTCCAGTTGCCATTTTGATGGTTCCTATGTAGTACAAAATACACTATTACTTCTACACAGAAATGATCAGGATGTTAGCTGGTGGGATCATAAAAGAAAGTTGCATAGATGATCCTTTCAGACATGCATGTAATCATAAAACCTATCTTAGAATTAATTTAAAGTTTTAAGTGTTATCCAGAAATCTGCATTATTCTCCAGTTCTGAAAAACACCAGGCTAACAAAACATTCTATCCCCGACAATAGCCCTGCAGAGAAGATTAGCACATCAAGTACCAATCCATATGCAAAAGAACCTCTTCAGGATACAGTGAAGCCTCCCGCCATTAGCATTCCACACCCTGGGAAACTCTCACAGGATGACTCAGCTCAACCCCACCCCTCCTGAGTAGATACAAATGACCCACATCTTTCCACACTGTGACACTGAGAGATCTCTGTCTTTTGGTGCTACACCTCTGAAGATGCCAGCCACAGCTGCTGGCGAAACGTCAGGAACTACAATGCCAAGACCACGACAATACAAGCAAACTTTCAGTTAGGTCACAAGGTCTACAGGAAACCAACTCACACTGATCGGTACTTACACAAAAACTCCAATCACCACCCCCGACAGAAAAGAGGCATAATGAAAACATTAGTGGATCATGCAAGACGGATATGTGAGCCGCACTTTCTCAATGAGGAAATTAATCATCTAAACCACGCACTTCAGGCAAATGGCTACTCCAGAAATGAAATCCGAAGAGCAATCAAACCCAGGATGAATCAAACAACCAAGGAAAAACAGTCTCCTACAGGAAAAGTGTTTTTGCCATATATCAAAGGAATTACTGATCAGATGGGAAAGCTTATGAAAAAGCATAACCTTCAAGCAGTATTCAGACCCACCCGAAAAATACAACAGATGCTACGATCAGCAAAAGACAGTAGAGACCCCCTCACCTCTGCAGGAGTATACCGTATACCCTGCTGCTGTGGACAAGTTTACATCGGGACCACAAAGCGTAGCATCCAGACAAGAATAAAAGAACATGAAAGACACTGCAGACTTGGACAACCTGAAAAATCAGCAGTGGCTGAACATAGCCTAATGCAAACAGGGCACAGTATCTTATTCCAGGACACCAAAATACTGGACAACACTTCCAACTACTTTGTCAGACTGCACAGGGAAGCCATTGAAATTCATAAGCATAAGCAAAACTTCAACAGGAAAGAAGAAACCTTAAGAATGAACAGAGCATGGTTTCCAGTTCTGAAAAACACCAGGCTAACAAAACATTCTGTCCCCGACAATAGCCCTGCAGAGAAGATTAGCACATCAAGTACCAATCCATATGCAAAAGAACCTCCTCAGGATACAGTGAAGCCTCCCGCCATTAGCATTCCACACCCTGGGAAACTCTTACTGGAGGACTCAGCTCAACCCCACCCCTCCTGAGTAGATACAAATGACCTACATCTTTTCCACACTGTGACACTGAGAGATCTCTGTCTTTTGGTGCTACACCTCTGAAGATGCCAGCCACAGCTGCTGGCGAAACGTCAGGAACTACAGTGCCAAGACCACGGCAATACAGCCCGGAAAACCCACAACAACCATCGTTCTCCGGCCATGAAACCCTTCGACAATACATCTGCGTTTGTCGTTTCAGTCTAGCTAGCTATCCAGTCATGCTTCAAAACCAGAGATTTAGATGTATTCTTTGGGGAACAATCATAAACAGGGTTGCCAGATACCTTCTTGGGGTGGGAGATCTCACATCCTCAGCTTTCACTGCTTTTGCAGGCAATGGGAGAAATATAAAGTAAAAAACCATGTTGACACAATAGCATTACAATACTTCCATGGAAAACTCAGAAGCAATGTCATGCCTGTCTAGGAATCATCAGAAACTCTATGGTCAGCATAGGTTTCTAGAAGTTCCTAGAGAGGCGTGACATCATGCCAATGGCATCCCCTTATCCCAGGCACCCAGGCTGCCACCCATTGCTAGCCATGTGCTGGCAACTCTATTCTTAATTATATATTTTTTTTAGAATTACACTTTAAAATAACTCCAGCTGCTGATGAGCCTTGTAACATTCTTATTTTCTATGCAAATAAGAGAAATCCCTCTCTTGTATGATTAAACTGTGTTCAAACCTTATAAATAGACAGTCTAAGATTAAAATACACACTCATTCACTCACTGGAATTAAAGCAACCATGTGACCATTCGCTTCATCTTTCTATATTGCATAATCAACGCATAAAGCGCTTGCCAAAAACATTACTGAAGTGTTTTGGGGGGAATAGGCCACACTCTTCCAGCATATTAGCAGATGCCATTTGTCTTTTCCTTTTCTTTCTTCACCATGTGTTGATATGAACTATTCATTCCTGAAGTTGCTGGTTCACGTCCAGCCCAGATTGGTAGAGTCTAAATGAAATCAACTGTCTTTTCTCAAAGAAGTACATATAAAACCAAACGTGCAGTGAAACTTAATTGCAGGAGAACTGGGGGCAAATTACAGAAAATCTTGTAGCCTAGGTACTTGTTACCAACATAAATGCATGTATTGATCCTCTGATAGCAGTTTTGTGAGTTCAAACACACAAGTGGAATCTCATTTGAGGGAAGCACCATGGACAAAGATTTGAAGCAGAAAAATGGCAAACAGGGAAAGGGTTAAGCAGACCTTTTCCCCACCACATTTCTCTTCCAAGTCAATCCTTCTAAAGATCCTTTTAAATAGAAAAAGTGGCTATCAGGGATTCATTCTGTCATGGATACCTTTTTTACATATAATGTGCACAAGAAATGTACCTTGTATAGTTTATCCAACTGAACATGCATGTTCTTAGTATGGTGATGTTGTGTGAAGCAAAAAGTCAGAATACATTTTCTGAGGAAAAACTGACTCCAAGTGGATAAAAACTTTAACAGAAATTTGTGATTGTGTGAGTGGTGAGTGTATGATTGGATAACCATATAAAGAGCTGAAGTAACTTTTAACACACAAGAATAAGATTAGATCAACCAGATTTTGCACATCATTCAATACAACTGCCACCATGAAATCTCTTTGTTTAAAACTTAGACAAAATATTGCTTTAGTTGTAGATAGAATTTCTAAGCAAAGAGCACCCCCCCAAAAAAAAAACTGGATGTCACTCACAGCTACCTCTCAACTTGAATGACAATTTTGAGGTTCCTCTGAAAATGAGTGAAAAATAGTTTGGGTGGGGGAATATAAACTGGCAGAGGAGTAGAGCACCCCTTTCCCCCCTTGGTCTTTTTCTGTATGTCTGTGTTTTATTCTCCCTTCCCCATACTGGTCATCATCTTCTCTCTGTGTATTATCCCTGAATTAGGCTTCTTCTGTGTGTATGTGTTTATATTCCCTACCCGCTTCTTGTCTGTGTGTGCTTGGCATTCATCTCATTGTGGTGCCTGCCACCCTACCTTAAAATTCCAAAAGTATGCACTGGTGTAAAAATGTTGAGGAACTGCTGAATCACAATATCCTGGTCTCTGATTGGCTATAGGCACAAGTTTCCCTCCCCTCACCATGATACATGCACTGCCATTGGGGCATATACGACTTTTCCAAGATTCCATGATGCTGATTAAATTGCTGAATTGCACACAGTGTAGGGGTGGGGTATTGTTTTAAAATCCCAACACCATTTTAAATACTGTGTCCTTTTTAGCTATCAGGATGGAAGAACATCAGAGCCAGTTTGGTGTACTGTACATATGCTGATGTAGAATACAGGCTCTGAGTCCAGATTGTCTGTTGACTATTTCTGTTTGTCTGACAAGAAGCCTTTAAGACTCAAAAAGCATGGTTCCAACTATTTTGTCTGTTTTAAACTGTTAGTTTGACCTCAGGATGTTTTTGGACAATGGGGATAATAGAAACTCTGCCAGTTTGTTTTTGCAATGAAGGCTAGACTATTTTCCTTTTGCCTTGTTTCAGTTTATCCAATTAGGTACTAATAACATTTTTTACTCTGCTTTTCTCCTCATACCTTTAGCTGGGAAGCTCACTTCACCTCCAGCATCTTTTACACCGGAATGCTGCTTCACCATGCTTTCTTTTTCTTATTCAGCTTTAAAATGATCTCTGAAACTATTAGGGCCCTAAAGAAAGATTTGAAGAGCTTTTGTCACGGATGGTTATTGCTTCAGCCAGGCCAATTATTCACAGAATCTTCACAGAAAATGGAGAAATTATGGAATTTATCAAGTTATTGATTGACTCCATAATACTGTCAATCATTGATTCTAAGAAGAACATAATTTTCTCAGTGAGATGGAATGTCTTTGGATATAGAAAATGAACTTCCAGTTTGAGTTACAGGTAGATGGCAATCAAGAAACAATGTCCTCATTATCAGACTTAAGATAAATAATTCATGAAATTAGTTATTTTAAAAAATTCTGTATCTAACATGGCATAATATAAAGAATCTGTACCCTGTACAAATCTGAAGGATACACACTTTCATCTAGCTCTAAGCAAAGTTACATTTGAGTTAGTTTGCAGGCAATTGAGGGAAATAAAAGGAATTTTACAAACAGGCTAATTTTTGTGAGTGATTGAATTACTGAATCAGTTGCACGTGTGTCTTGTCTTACAGAATGTATTGTGTAGTCCCTCCATTCTACTCTCTGTACTGCTACCAATATTATAAACAAAATAAACCCAATAAGAGGGTTCAGTAGCTTGATCTCTCCTTTAGGCATTTCATCTTCTGGGTACCTATGTTTTGAACAGCTCACCAGTAATGGAAATCATTTGGTCACGAACATAAGAATAAGGCACAATATGCTTCTGAACTCTACATTTACAATGCAGCCGCTATCTACTTTAAGCACTTCATAAAAAATACTGAGGGGAAGGGAAAGAAGGTGTCCTTTGAAAGGCAATGCCATCTCCCATTACTGTTATTTAGATAATTAAGACAATAGAGCCATGACTTTTAGGGCAAGGATATGAAAGAAAAGAGGAGGCTAGCACACCACTGGTTTTGCTTTGTGGGCAATAACAAAGAAGAAAAATGCAAAATTGTCTGACAGAATTCCTATTTTAATTATAGCTTTCACATTCCCAAAATGGTAATTTTTTCCTGCTCCCCATTTGAATTTTGTTTAGTTACAGAAATGCTTTGTTCTTTGGGCTTTTATCAGAAAAAGAAATCACAATTATCATGTAAAATATGGGGTACTATTTCCAAAGCCTCAAATAGGTGCCTGCACGTATCAGGAGAAAAGAGGTGCCAAAACATTGCTTGTAAAAAGCAACTCACTTTATCTATCTGCTACATTAAAACCCTATCTTAAAAATATTTTCTGATATAAGGTCACACACAATTTTTTCCCCACAGATTGATCTGCATTTCCCACCCTCTTGCTCTTAGTCAAACACAGAGGTGTTTGTATTTAATACTTCTATTCTATAATGTGCTTGTGTCTTTGGAGAGATTTTCAAGCTAATTTCTAAGGGTTTTTTTTAATGAGCTGTTTGACTTTCCATTTGCCTGTTCAGTTCCCCAAGTTTAAATAAAAGAATGCTGAGTTGATTCTTTTCCTCAAACCAAGAACAAGGTAAACGAAAGAGCAAGCCTGCATAAAACCACGATATACTTCCAAGGTTCTTGATGGATGAAATTAAGGAAACTGTGTCTTGCACAGACAACAGGGCCACTGTTCTTCAACATTGAGCCAGCATAGTAAACTGGGTACAGAGTAGACATGGGCAGGAATGGGGAAAAAAACCCCGAACACCTTGTTTGTTGTTCGTTGCCATCCACGAACAACGAACAACGAACATGGACGAACATGAACTGTTCCCAGACATGTTCGTTGTTCATTGTTCATTGTTCGTTGTTCATGGGGACCAGAACCCCCCCCAACCCCCCAACCCCCCGCTTAGCTCCCCCTCCCCTCAAACCCACTTACCTGGCCCTTTAAAGATCCCTTTAAACTATCAGCTGGCAGGTGGCAGGGGCTCAGCCAGCTGGAATCAAGCTGCATTGATTCAGGGGCTCTGTGATTTTTATATCACAGGCTGGTATTAAGCATGGCGGAGGCCGGGGTCGACTGCTCACAAATATATCGATCCTTGAATATCTTCAACTTCTCTGAAGTTAGACATTCCTGCCATTCTCAAGCACTCTCTGCACCTGGGCTTTAATATATTGTATATATTGATATGAGTTAGGCAGCTCTTCTAATCTACATAAGGCCATACAACTCTGTTACTCCTCTGTTTTGTACCTCTCTCCAAGGTTGTTCTGTTCTAGGCCTCTAGACTCCCCTTTTCGTATATCTAGCTATGGCAGGAAGTTAGCACTGTTTTTATCTGGAAAGGCATCCGCTATAACTTTCTTGGTTAAAACCAGCAACTGTTCTCCTATAGTTCTAGCTACATCCATGATAGCTGGCTTTAGTAAATAATAAACAAAATAACCCCTCTTTGCCAGGGCCATTTTCAAAGCTGACTCATTGGGTTGTCATAAACTTGCAAGCAACACAGTTCCTAACCTCTGATGAAAAAATCCAGAAGAATCTTGCACTACTTTTTTTGAGGGGGGGGGGACATATTTTCCCATGGTCAGAAATGATCCATTTGAGGGAAATGCTATGCACTATCGCTCTGACCAAACTTGGTGTATATGAGTGCATATTCCCAGCACAACAATATTCTAACAGCTTACCAGTTCAGCAACCTATTATTAATAATGAGTCAGAATAAGAGGTAGGATGACATTCTGGTTTTGTCTTCTTTCTTGAATTGCCTCTATTTGTGTCATTTCCCCTATGTTATACAATAAAAAATCCATTATTTACAAACATCTAAGCTGAGCAAAGTGGCATTCTTATGGGTCAGCAGATTCATCCTCCCCCTTCATATCCTTAGAGAAAGATCCTACACCCTCAGGTGTTTCAGTCAGCTAACAGACATAGCTTTCTACTTCTCATTGAAAACTGTACTTCCTCTTCACATACTCATCTGCTACCAGGTAGGAAACTTATCTCTTCCAAGCCCTGATGGGCACGTGAATACAAGACCCAGTGAGGAGATATCTATTGTAATCAGGGACAAGTGCAAAACGGTATATTTAGGGTTGTTTTATTTTATTTTTCTTGTATTATTATGAGCTATCTTTTGAACTTTTAGGACTGAGTATGAAGACATGAATATTTTAAATAAATAATTTTGTTTCATATTGATTTCTGGTTTCAAGCAGATTTTTCTGTTTGATATGTTATTGCTTAGTTTCATTGGTGGTCTTATAAAACTTAACTTTGTATTTTGCTCTGTACTTATATTTGATTATTGGTGGTTACATAAAAAGCAATAGCTAAGAGAGTGGGATAAAAATGTTTAAACAAAGGGGTGTTTTCAGACACCCTGGCCGCAGTTTGAGAATGTAGGCACACTAAAAAGGGCTTGTATGCTGTCAGTGGAAACTGATTTTTTTTTCTTTGACTCATATTCCATTCGAAAATTGCTTGTGAAATAGCCATCAGTTTTTAAAATGATCTCCCATGCTTGTCCCAAATTTGCATCATATTTATCCTTAGCAAGACAGTTTTGAATCCCAAATACATTTGCTTTCATGAATGGTGCAAACACAGTGGTAAGGAAAAGTCCCTCCCTGCCTATAATGGCACTGTTGTCTTCTTGCCTATACTTATCCAGTCTGGTGTCAGTGGAGCTGGTTCAGTTGCTGACTTACACAAAGTAGAGGTTGAGAGTAAATGGAAGGAAGAGTCAGTGGAAGCACTACATTAATATTTCTCAGGTTTCAGGGCCGTAGATCAGTTTTGGGGCTTTTCCCTATGTTTTGCTGAGAGCCAGTTTAGCGTAGTGGTTAGAACATTGGGATAGGATCTAGGAGATTCAGATTCAAATTTCTACTCTGCCATGGAAGCTTGCTGGGTGATCATGACTCGTGAGCCAGTCACTTTGTCTCAGCCTAACCTACTTCACAGTGTTGTTGTGAGGATAAAATGGAGGAGGGAAGACTGATGTTGTAAGTAGAGGTGGGCACGATCCAAAAAAAAATACCGATCAAGCTGATCATGGATCGGCACCGGCGACGATCCCGAATTAACGATCCACACCGGTCATCTCCCGTTTACGATCCATGGAGCGTGGAGAGTGGGGCGTGGAGGCAAAAGCGGAGGGGCGCCCCACTGTTCCCAGTGATACAGGAACAGTGGCTGATGCCGGCGGCATCTGTGTTTGTGTTTGGCTGTCTGTGTTTGGCCATCAGAGCTGCCTATCAGGGTTTGCAGGGATGAGATTGGAGTGCCCATGGCTACAGAATACCCCCTTCCCCCTCCCTCCCTTGGGTGTCTTCTCCCAGCTGGTGACTGCTTTGCTGCTCCGTGGTTGGAAGGAAGCCCTGCTGATCAAGGCGAGCTGGGCTTCCATTCAGGTTTCCAGGGTGACAGAAGGAGGGCAAACACAGCTCAGGCATTCCCCTGGCTCTGTTGCCAGGGGAATAGATTGCTGGCGCCTGAGTGTCTGGCTTCCCGATCTGAGCACGATTGCCCCAATCAAGCCCCAATCTAGCCCCCCTCCCGACCACTGGATCGTTGGCCGTGCTGAGCACGATCCGCCGGATCCCGATTGCGCAATCGCCATTATTGTGGGTTTTTTTCTATCGTAATGTGGATTGTGCCCATCTCTAGTTGTAAGCCACTTTTGTTTACCTGCACAATATTCAGGATGAACTCTGATAATCAATTAAGAGTACCATCCTAAGCAGAATTACACTTTTCTAAGACCACAGACTTTAATGGACTTTTAGAAGGATATAACTCTGCTTTGGATGATATTTTAAAACCTGAAAAGTTCTAAAGAGCCCTATTAATCCATGCAAAATCCAAAAACAATACCTTTTATTATATGTATGCTTGTGCCATCAATTCGCAATCAACTTACGGCAACTCCAGCGAGGGGCTGAGGAGTATAGGTTGTTTGCCATTCTGCGAGTCTCCCATCCAAGTACCGACCCAGCTTAGCGTCCAAGATCTGATATCAGGCTATGCCATGCTGTTCTACCACTTAATTCCTTTTATTTGAAACAACTGAATTGACATAAAACATTGCGCAAGCTTTCAAGCTCATCAGAATCACAGAATCACCTTCTCCTCCAGCCCCCTGCCCAGTGCAGGATGTGCCTAAAGCATCTCTGACAAAGATTCATCCAGCCTCTTCTTGAAAACTGCCAGTGAAGGGGAGCTCACCACCTCCCTATGCAGCTGATTCCACCTTTGAACTACTCTGACCATGAAAAAGTTTTTCCTAATATCCAGCTGGTACCTTTCTCCAAGTAATTTAAGCCCATTGCTTTGGGTCCTATCTTCTGCTGCCAACTGGAACAGCTCCTTGCCCTCCTCCAAATGACAGCCTTTCAAATATTTAAAGAGAGCAATCATGTCCCCCTCAATCTCTTCTTCTCCAAACTAAACTAGGCTAGTGTGGCATTGTTCCGGTTCAGTGTTTCCCTGGTCCTATGTCATCAGCCGGCTGGCTTCCCCTTTTTAGGTTTTTAGGTTTAGGTTTATTCAGACTATGTTAACCTATACTGCGGTTGAACTATATGCCCTGAGGGGGTCCCCCCCCCTCTCAAGGCTGGCCATCTGGATTGCCAACAAAATTTTTGATGACAGATTTTGGAATCCTGAGAGATGGCATCGAAAGCGGAAGGATGTTGGGGTTTTTTTAAGGAGTTTTGCTATTCGGTTTTTAAGGGGGAAGGGGGAGGGTGTGGTTTATATGACCGGGGTGGGTTTGGGGGGCAACCCATCAGGGTCGGAGCCAGGTCCGGCAGGGGGTCGCGGCATTGTAGGTGCGGGGCTGGAGATCAGGGCGGGGGTTGGATCCCAGATTGATGAGGGTGGCTCCATCAGTACTGTAGGTGGGAGGGGCAGATATGGTGGCAGCAGGGGGCCAAACCATGTTTTGGGAGCCCGCAACCGCTGTCTTCGAGAGGTTGCGCGCTCCGGCCCCCAATGTTCTTCTCGTTCCCTGGGTTGCACAGACCCTTGGGGTCTGGGCCCTCGACTGATGCTATGCAATGCAAGGTCCACGGTAAATAAAGCGCCCCTCATTCATGATCTTGTTCAGGAGGGGGGAGTGGACCTGGCGGGTATTACAGAGACCTGGCTGGGCCGGGAGGGGGGGCTCCCCTCGTTGAAATGTGCCCGCCAGGCTTCCACGCATTCCATCAGCCGAGGGCTCAGGGTAGGGGCGGGGGAACGGCGGTTGTTATAAGGGAAAGTCTTTGTCCGAGGGAGACCGATGTGCCTCAGATAGCTGGATGTGAGTCCCTACTTGTGAAGTGGGGCTGTGGGTTGCAGATGGGCCTGCTAACTGTGTACCTGGCTCCCTGCTGCGTAGCAGCGGCCATGCCTGAGCTGCTTGATGTGATAGCCGGGGTGGCGGTTGATACCCCTAGGCTAGTGGTCATGGGGCATTTCAACCTGCCATCTGTTGGCGAAGCATCGGAGGCGGCTCAGGAGTTCATGGCCTCTATGACGGCCATGGACCTGACCCAATTAGTTCAGGGCCCTACGCACACCGGGTGGCACACTATGGATTTGATTTTTGTCTCTGGCCAGTGGTTGAACGACCTAGGAACAGGGGAGTTAGTCATTGAACCCTTGTCATGGTCAGATCATTCACTCCTTCGACTGGACTGCCGTTCAGCTACCCCCCGCCGCAGGGAGGTGGAGCCGACCAGGTGGTTCCGCCCCAGGCACCTGATGGACCCAGATAGGTTCCTGACGGAGCTTGGGCCATTACCCGAGGCGCTGGCTCATGCCCTGGCTGAAGAGCTGGTGGCTGCCTGGGATAGGGCGGCCACTGGCGCTTTGGACCGTGTCATGCCTTTGCGGCCTCTGACCTGGTGCCGATCCCGAGTGGCCCCCTGGTTCTCTGAGGAGCTGAGGGAGATGAAACGCCAGAAAAGACGCCTAGAGAGTGGTTGGAGGGCCAGCCGTTCCGATTCTGACCGAACACTGGTACGGTCTTATATCAAGACCTACCTAGGGGCGATAAAGGCGGCAAAATCCAATTATTTTTCCGCTTTGATCGTGTCTGCAGATAATCGCCCGGCCGCCCTGTTTAGGGTGACCCGCTCCCTACTTCACCAGGGAACGCGGGAAGACCCTTTGCAGGGCAGGGCTGAGGATTTTGTTCAATATCTGCATGACAAGATCGCTCAGATTCGGGAGGGTCTGGACTCTGACTGGGTGGGTATAGATGGGGGGACAGAGGCAGATCTTGTGAATGTCATCTGGGAAGAGTTTGACCCTGTGACTCCCGAGGATATGGACAGGATACTGGGTAGGCTTAGCGCTGCTACTTGTTTATTGGACCCGTGTCCCTCCTGGCTGGTGGTGGCCTCCCGGGAGGTCACACAAGGCTGGCTCCAGGGAATTATTAACGCTTCTTTGCGAGAGGGTTTCTTTCCAGCGGCCCTAAAAGAGGCGTTGGTGAGGCCCCTCCTCAAGAAGCCTTCCCTGTATCCGGCTGTATTCACGAACTATCATCCAGTCTCCAACCTTCGTTTTGTGGCGAAGGTTGTTGAGAGTGTGGTGGCGCAACAACTTCCCCAGCACCTGGAGGAAGATGTCTATCTGGATCCGTATCAGTCGGGCTTCAGGCCTGGGCACAGTATGGAAACAGCATTGGTCGCATTGGTTGATGATCTCTGGAGGGCTTGGGACAGGGGTTGCTCCTCTGTCCTGGTCCTATTAGACCTCTCAGCGGCTTTTGACACCATTGACCATGGTATCATGCTGTGGCGGCTGGAAGGGTTGGGAGTGGGGGGCACTGTGTTGCGATGGTTCTCCTCCTTCCTCTCCGACCGCTCGCAGTTTGTGCTGACGGGGGCAGAGGTCGACCCGGAGGCACCTCACTTGTAGGGTGCCGCAGGGGTCAGTCCTCTAGCCCCTTCTGTTTAACATCTATGTGAAGCCGCTGGGTGAGATCATCCGTGGTTTTGGGGTAAAGTACCATCAGTATGCTGATGACACTCAGTTGTACATCTCTACCCTGGATCACCCCAATGATGCCCTTAACGTGATGTCCCGGTGCCTGGAGGCCGTAGGGATCTGGATGGGGAGAAGCAGGCTCAGACTCAACCCTTCCAAGACCGAGTGGCTGTGGTTTCCGGCGCCCCGTTATAGCCAGCTGGTTCCATCGCTGACTATTGGGGGCGAGATTTTGGCCCCCACAGAGAGGGCTCGCAACTTGGGTGTCCTCCTGGATACGTGGCTGTCGTTAGAAGATCATGTGTCGGCCATGGCCAGGGGGGCTTTTTATCAGGTTCACCTGGTTCACCAGTTGCGTCCCTTTCTGGATCGGACACCTTGCGCACAGTCACCCATGCCCTCGTTTCCTCCCGTCTGGACTACTGTAACGCTCTCTACATGGGGCTCCCCTTGAGGACCACCCGGAGGCTACAATTAGTTCAGAATGCGGCTGTGCGGGCGATTATGGGAGTGACACGGCGCGCCCATGTAACACCTCTCCTGCGCGAGCTACACTGGCTTCCGGTGATTTTCCAGGTGCGCTTCAAGGTGCTGGTTACCATCTTTAGAGCATTCCATGGCTTAGGGCCTAGGTATTTACGAGACCGCCTGCTGCTACCGATAGCCTCCCACAGGCCGGTTCGCTCCCACAGAGAGGGCCTCCTCAGGGTGCCATCGGTCAAACAATGTTGGCTGGTGACCCCCAGGGGGAGAGCCTTCTCTGTCGGGGCACCTGCCCTCTGGAATGAATTGCCCCCGGAGATACGTATGGTCCCTGACCTACACACCTTTCGCCGTGCCCTTAAGACATTATTATTCCAACAAGCGGGGCTGGCCTAAATGTGTTTTAATTGAGTTGTCCTGTTCTGAGTTAAATTATTCAATATCTTTAAATTTTATATCCTTACTGTTTTATATTTGTATGTTTTATTTTGGCTGTACACCACCCGGAGTCCTTCGGGAGATGGGCGGTATAAAAATTCAATTAAAGTTAAAGTTAAACATTCCCAAGGCCCTCAGCCTTTCCTCGTAGGGCTCAGTCTCCAGACCCCTGATCCTCCTCCTTGCTCTCTTCTGCACCCTCTCAATTTTGTCCACATCTTTTTTGAAGTGAGGCCTCCAGAACTGCACACAGTACTCCAGTAAGGCAGTATAGAGAGGGACTATGACCTCCTGCGATTTCAATGATACAACCCAAGACTGAGTTTGCCTTTTTTGCCACCACATCACACTGACTGCTCTTATTTAGTTTACAGTCCACTCTTACCCCAAGCTCTCTTTTGCATACACTACTACCCAGAAGTGTATCTCCCATCATGTATTTGTAGATTTGTGGCCCAGATGTAATATTGTGCACTTATCTATGTTGAACTGCATCCTGTTCACAACCACTCACTTCTCCATAGTATTCAGGTCTTGTAAAACTATCTTCTTGGGTGTTTGGCACTCCTCCCAATTTGGTATCATTAGCAAATTTAATGAGTAGCCCATTTACCCCTTCATCCAGATCATTGATAAAAATATTGAAAAGTACCGGGCCCAAAACCGAGCCCTGCAGCACCCCACTGGACACCTCCCTCTAATCTGATGAAACGCCATTGACCACCACTCTTTGGGTGCAGTCCTCTAACCAGTTCCCTATCCACCAAACTGTCCTATACTCCAGTCTGCAGTATTCCAGTTTACCCGTTCAAATGTCATGGGGAACCTTATCAAAAGCTTTGCTGAAATCAAGGTAGATCAAGTCAACAGAGTTCCCACGATCCAGTAAGCTTGTCACTCAATCAAAGAAAGAAACCAGGTTGGTCTGACAAGATCTGTTGGGGACAAAACCATGTTGACTTCCCCGGATCACTAAATGGTCCTTCAGACGCTTACAGATTGATCCCTTTAAAATCTGTTCTAATATCTTCCCAGCAACAGAAGTCAGACTGACCGGCCTGTAGTTTCCCGGGTCATCCTTTTTCCCTTTCTTAAAGATTGGGATAACATTCACTCTTCTCCAATCTTGTGGCACATCCCCAGTCCTCCAGGAGGCCTTGAATATGATGGACAGAGGCTCTGCAAGTTCTCTAGAATGTTCTTTCAGCACTCTTGGGTGCACACCATCCAGCCCAGGGGATTTGTATTCATCCAGTGCAGCCAGGTGCTTCTCAACAACCTCTCTGTCAATGTCAACTAGCCACCCAGGTGTCCTGTCATGTCTTCTACCATCTCTAGATGGGCTAGAGTTCTTCAGAGAGAAAACAGAGGCAAAAAGGTTATTAAGCCTGTCTGCTTTTTCTCTGTCCTCCATCAGAGTTTCTCCTTCTACAGCAGCCCAATTGCCTCTTTTACCTTGCATTTGCTTCTCACAGATGTGTAGAAGTTTTTCCCATTGTAGTGAGCTCCCCTGGCCAGACCCAGCTCATACTGAGCTTTGGCTTCTCTAATGGCTGATCTGCAGTACCTAGTAACCCTCATTTATTCCTCTTTAGAGGTCTGTCATTCTCTCCATTTCCTGAACATTTCCTTTTTCTCCCTTAGCTTATTCTGGAGCATTCTGTTCATCCACATCAGTTTCTTGGAGCCCTTACCATGTTTCCATCTTGCTGGAATAGTGAGGGCTTGAGCTTGCAAACGCTCATGTTTGAGAAGAGCCCACTCTTCTCTCACTCCTTTCCCTTCCAGCACATTCCACCACGGAATGACTCTCATCAAATCTAACCTATGAGCCTGGCTACGAATTTCCTTGGCCCCTCACAGCAACTGGAATTCAAGGAGGACATGGTCACTTCCCCCTAAGGTCCCCACCACCTTCACCCCATTTACCAATTCTTCCCTGTTGGTTAATATTAAATCTAGTATGCCCAAGCCCCTGGTAGCTTCCTCCACCATTTGAAAAAGGAAGTTATTGGCCAGGCAGTTCAGGAAGTTGCATGATTCTTGTCACTTTGCTGAGCTTGTCTCCCAGCACACATTGGGGAAGTTGAAATCACCGATAATTATAAGGTTCTGGATACTCTACCAATCTGTTCAAGGAGGGCAGCATCCATTTCCTCTCCCTGGTCAGGTGGTCTGTAGCAGAATCTAACAATACCCTTTGTCCTTCCTCCCCTTATTTCCACCCATATACTTTCCAATGGGCTGTCAACCACATTTTCTAGAAATTCCTGACAATTAAGTCCTTTCCTCACATACAATGCCACTCTGCCTCCTCTTCTACCCTTCTGGTTTTTCTTGAACAACTCGTACCCATCCACTACCACATTCAAGTCATGGGAATCATCCCACCAAGTCTCAGTAATTCCTACTATATCGTAGCCCTCTGTTTGCAAGAGAAGCTCAAGCTCTTCCTTCTTGTTACCCATACTTCGGGCATTGGTATATAGGCACTTGTACCTTGTACCTTTGTTTGATCTGTCCTACCCAGGTGGGCCCTCACTGTTATCACTTCTTTTTATTATTATTATTTAATTCAATTTATATTCCACCCTTCCCACAACAGCAGACTCAGGGCGGATTACATACAATATAGTACATTAAAATATATATACTTTAAAATACAGATAAAACCACACAAATATTTAAAACAGTATAGCAGCACTTCATTGAAATCAGTATAGCAGCACTTCTTCATTGACATCCCCTTGTTGATTGTCCCCTTCCCCTTGTGGCATCAGTTTAAAGCTCTCCTGATAAAACTCTCCAGGTTCTTTCCAAACATTTTCTTCCCTGACTTTGAGAGGTGAAGCCCATCATGTGCCAGAAGGCCTTCTTTGAGAAAACTTATCTTATGGTCCCAGAATCCAAAGTGCTCCTGCCAGCACCACCACCTCGGCCAACAATTCACCTTGAGTATGGTCTGCTCCCTTCACATTCCTCTTCCTCTGACAGGAAGGATAGAAGAGAATACCACCTGTCCCCCCAATGTCTTTAACTGCCTTCCAAGAGCTTCATAGTTCTCTTTAATTCTTGTGATGGTATTCGCGGTCGTGTCATTCGTTCCCACGTGAACCAGCACAAACGGGTACTGATTAGTCAGTCTGATTAGTTTCGGTAGTCGGTCTGTAATATTCTGAATTCTGGCTCCCGGCAAGCAACATGTCTCTTAGAGTAGGGGATCTGGTCTGGACACATGACGTTCCATACCCCTGAGCAGAGAGTCCCCAATGACCACCAGTTTCCGTTTTCTTCCACTTCCGTGTGGCCCCATACCCTCTTCACTTTCTCCTCCAGGTCTTTGTGGTTCTCCTTCCACTCTCACCTCCGTCACCATCTCAAGTACCTCAAAACGATTCTTGAGCTCCAGTGGACCAGAGCGTCATCTTAGTCTGCATCTTCCGGTTTGTACTGCAGAATGGAAAGGAGGCTCAGAAGGGAAATCGACTCTTCCTTCTTCTCTTTGACTTACTTCTTCATGCTTGTGTAGAGCCCCCAGGGACTCTCTTGTCAATAAAATCCTCCCCTTCCTTGATTTTCTGAAAGGTGGTGAGTCTCTCCTTCAGGATCTGAATCTTCTCCAAAAGCCTGACCAGCTTACACGTCTGACAAGTGAAGTTTGTCTTCTCTTCCGGGAGGAAAACAAACATGGCATACTCCATGTAAGTGACTGGAAAGGGGCCTTCTGTCAACATCATCGCCTTCGAAGTATATTCCGTAGGCAGTTTTGTGAAATTCTAACATTGCAGGCAACTGCCATGGGCAACTTCACAGCACTGGCATCTTTGTGAACTTGCAGCCTCAGTGGCAACTTTATAGTACTGCAAGAAAAATTGTTTCAGTGCAATGAACAGCAGTAGGAAGAGAAGGTTGCTCCCAGATCTCCCACCATAGCAGGATACCTGGCTGGGAATCCTGAGTCAGGCTCATCTTTCTGGCTGCATAAATGAATGAATGATACTTTAAAGCAGATTAGTTTAGAACAGTTCCAGAACAGTTCTTATCATATAGATTAGAAGCAATGTATAGATTAGAAGCCCTTGAAAATGTCTGAGAATCTACAGTTGGTACAAATGCTACAACTGGTATGCCAACTGGAGTGGGTTATAAGAACCATATTACAACAGTCTTGGCTTCCAGGCACAATTCAAAGTGATGGTATAGAGCTTTAAAGCCCTAAAGCTTGGGACCAACATACTTTTGAGTACTGCCTTCCCCCATATGAACCAATCTGACCTCTGCAGTCATCTTCAGGGGCCCTTATTTGGGTGCTGAGACCATCCGAGGCTAAATGAGTAGCCATCTGAGAAAGGGCCTTCTTAGTCATGGCACCAAATTATGGAATTCCCTCCTCAGGAAGATCCATCTGTCCCCCTTTATCATTTCTTCCAATGGGTGAAGAGTTATCTGTTTCATATGCCCTTCCTTTACGTGCTCTTCTTTTTGTGTACACATTCTCATTATACATATGTTACATTTAATTGTTTTATATATGTATTTTTAAAAGCTTGTTTTAATGTTTTTGATTGCTGCCTTGAGAACTCTAAACTAGGCAGCATAAGAGTGATTTAAATAAATAATCACATTGCTTCAGTAAAACAGGAAACTAATATGTTCTAGGATGTTTCTCATAGTCATATGTTTGGGTTCCAATTGTAGGGATCCATATGAAGTTCTTCCCATCCAAATTTCTTTCCAGATTTACATTTTGAAATATGGAGGATGAGGATTATGTTGCTCATTGTCACTGATGCTTCTATTCTTCTGTTGCTGGATTTTGAATATGTGCAATATGATGCAGTTTTCCAATCCTATTTATTTACACCTCCATTTTTGCACCACGGTCACTGATGCATAAAAGCACTTGTACACTTTTGAAGAAACACAAGGCAAAAGAAATTCTTGTAGAAATGGTGTGCATGATTCCATCCATATTCTTCTTTTGAGCACTATCCCATTGATGTGCATAGGTTCCTATTTGCATTAGTAACCTAGACAGGGAAAAGATATAAAGACAGTAGCAACTGAAAGTTGCAGCACACAGTGCATTTTCCAATTCTGGAATTCATTTTAGAAAATGTCTTTGCTTTTGTATGTTACTATTAATGTGTAAGGCTATTTATATAGTAATATAATGGTGGCTGACCTTCCCTGCCTGTATGAAAATATTAGACTGTGCCAGTCTAGACAAGCCCTTCTGTAAGATGACTCACTTGTGCTTTGGTGTGGGTTTGCCTCTAGTCTGCTAAGGTGGAGAGCAAATAGCAACGTACTATGGGAAAGGGAGGACTGCCATGGGACAGACTCTTGAACCCCAGATACTCCTTTAAAAGTTCCCTGCTACACCCAAAAGATGTTAAGAATATGAATAGCTCAAGGTCAGCTAATAATTCTCATTGTGCAGTCTGTGCACATATGTGAGACAAAGGAAAAAGCCCACTTCCCCTTTTCTCCCTTCACGTACTGTGAGCTTAGAAGGGCAAGATACTGAGAGAATAATTCAGAATGTCTCTCAAAAACCAAGTACAAATTGCTTTTAAATTTTTTTTTTTACTCTCTCAAAAAATAAGCTAATGGAGAAAGCTAAGAGGTGCACCTATAGAATACAGAAAGCAAAATATATTTTCTTGTTACCAAAATCATTTACAAGACATCAGACATCCCTTATCCTTTGCCCCCCACTTTGATGAATAAACTATTTCCTCAAGATCATAGGGTGCTATGCAGACAGCCTTTTTTAGAGTAGAGTGCTAAGGAAGTGAATGGGATGCAAAAAGGAAATAATAGATGTTAGACCAGAGGAAATTTTCCATTTATCTGCTCTGGGTTTATTATTGTCTGGTCATTGTGAAAGATTGCCTGACATAAGGATGCCAGGCCATGCCTGGCAAATGGCAGAAACTTTGGGGGCAGAGACATGGAGGGCTGCAATGTCCTCCTGTGCACTGCTACATGACTTCTGGGGGAAACCTAGAAGTGACATAGGGAAGAGGGCAACTCTAGTTATTGCTGGAAACTCTTATTTTTATTTTTTATTTATGTCATTTATAGTCCACCTTTCTCACTGAGACTCAAGGTGGATTCCATAGTGTAAGATTAGTACAATCAGTATCAAGGACATTTCCATACAGTGTCAAGGACATTTCCATAAACAATGACATAGGATTTTACAAAGACGTCGCATTAGCAAGGATCCAATACAAAGTTGAAGAATTGCTGAAACAGAACATAATTCTAGTACTGATATAGATAACACGAAGCACAGGTAGTATATAGGAGTACATATTCAAAGCAACAAATAATATGCAAGGCTACATAGTGGTGAAGTCTATGGTCCCTAACTCATTATCAAAGCATCTGAGAACCCCCTCCCTACTCTATAGTAAAACCATAGAATTTCTGGCAACGCCTTAACCTATGCCACTTTTGAATTATCCCCAGAAGTGACATAGCAGTACACAAGACACTGACTTTATTTTTCTCCCCTCATTGCTTGCAGTGGCAGCAGGCAAGGATGGCTGCTGGTAAAAGGCCCCCTTCCATAGTGGAAGGCCTAGCAGCCCTACCAGGCATTATTCGGCACTCCCTGCTGGTGGCAAAAGCTGCTGTGATTTGCCTCCATGGAGGAGGGAGGCAAACACACAGTCTCCCGGGCATCCACTTATGCATCAGGGGTAAAGCCAGAAGCCTTGTTGGGCTGCTCTGCCCCACAACAAGGAGTCATGCCTTGTGCTCGGGAAGAACGGAGCATTTTTTAGTGGCTCTTCCCAGCACAAGGAGCAGGGAGCTGAGGCCAGCACAGCAAGGCTTGGCTTTGCAGCAGCTTGACCCAGCATGGCACAGGGAGATGCGGCAGCAGGGAGTACAAGGCTTCCCCTCTCTCACCAGTGCACCTTATCAGTGTCTGTGCAGCCCAGGTGGGCTCGGCAGAGGGAGGTCCGGCAGGGAGTTCATGGCTTCTCTGCCTCCGTGGCGCTCCTTATTGGCGGCTGTGTGCCCCAGGCAAGTGTGGGGCTTCCCTGCCTTGTCGGTGCACCTTTATAGGCGGCTGAGCAGTTGGGCACAGGGACAGCAGTCTCATCAGTGGCCTGCTGCTGTATGTTTCTCTCCATAGGGCTATTTACTACCTTGCCTTTGGGGGATAGGGGGGAGAAGGTAGCAGGGCTCTGGGCATTTTGAGGGTGGCATGGGCCTGCGCACACCTTTTTTACTGGCATTTTCTCACCTTACTCCTACTCCTTTACAGGGTGTGTGCCAGTATTTAAGGAGGACCAGGGCTGCTGCCTCCCATTTGTTCCTGTTTTGCCCATCCCTTTCCCACCTTTGAGTAGTTCAGGCTTGTTGACCTATATTATAGGCCTTAATAGCGGCCCTTGGGCCTTGCAGCCATTTCGCAAGCCTTAGCGTCAGCCATTTTATAACCCTTTATTGTAGTAGGCCTTGGTTACTTTTCCTGGGCCTGGTGGCCATTTTGGTCAGCCTCGATTCAGATATGCCTCGACTGTGGCCCTTGGGCCTGGCGGCCATTTAATAATTCTTAATTGTGAACTACTGTTGGCTCCCATATTGTCAGCCAGTCTAAAGGGGGAGGGGTTCAGAGTCTCTGTTCCACAATGCCTCCCAAGAAGGACTCTGGGACCTCTAAAGGCAAACAGCCTGCCAAGCACCCCACCTCAAAAAGGCCCATTGTTACCCTTTCATCCTCTGATGATGAGGATGGGGGTCCAACTAGGCAGCAAATTATGGAGCACATTGCAGCTTTAGAAAGGGCAAGGGGCCTCCTGGTGGTTGATGCTGGGTCCAAAAGAGAATGGCCTGTGCAGGTTACTTAATAATATTCTTTCTCACTTGTCTGCTCTTGAGGGTTATTCTGGCCTGGGAGGAACCGCCTGTATGCTCAATGTACTGGAGCAGGAGCAGGCACATCACAAATAGAGGGAGCGGTGGACGAAGCCAGCCCGTACCAGTTTTGAAATAGCACTTGTTACTCTTTTTCTGCAATCTTTGAGAGGGTGGCTGCCCTGCTTCAGTACATGGATATTATTTACAGGGGGTATTCGGACTTCATCGGTGCAGCTTGGCTGCAATATGACGAAGAATTCTGGATGCGCCCCGCCATTAACCCCTCCTTGCCATGGGACCAAGTGCACCAGCAGCTGTAGCTGCAGGTAATGTCCCCGACAAAGCCTAATTCAGGTGACCGCCCTGACAGTGGGCACCTTGTGCAATGAACCTCCACTGCATCTGGCACCTGTGGCCTTGCGGGTCAGTTGGTTCAACCCCGGCTGCTCTGCTGGAAGTTTTCCTCCCGGAGGGTGTGCAGCAGGAAAGGTTGCAGGTTCAGGCACAAGTGCCCCATATGCTGGCGGCCTTATCCGTTCACAGCATGTAAACAATTTAAGTTGTTTGGCAAGCTTGGGGGTGGTTCAGGAGGGCAGCAGGCTTCTGGTAAAGGGCCCCAGCCCAATAAATCTGAGGGTACTTGAGGCCATGTTAAAAGGTATTTCAGTTGGTTTTTGGATTCCATTTCAGGGCACTAGATCCTCCTTCATGTTATCCAATTTGCATTCTGTGGTTGGCATGGAGGAGATTGTCTGAGCTAAGATAGTGAAGAAGTGTGTGGAGGGTAGGGTTCTGGGTCTATTCCCTGCTCCGCCTGTTCCCTGTTTATGGGTCTCCCCTTTGGGGATAGTTCGTAAGGAGGCAGCCAGTGAGTTCTGGTTTATACATCATTTATCATACCCAAGGGGGAGTTCTGTAAACAATGGCATTCCTGAGCATCTTTGCTCTGTTCGGTATACCTCATTTGACCAGGCAGTCAGTGTAGAGAGGAGCTGTGGGCCAGGAGCAAAGATGGCTAAAGGCGACATTAAGTCAGCATTTTGCCTTCTTCCTATCCACCCGGATGACTTTGAGTTGCTGGGTTTTTGTTTCGAGGGCCATTTTTACATGGATAGGGTGCTCCCTATGGGATGCTCCATCTCATGTATGGCCTTTGAACACTTTAGTTCATTTCTGGAGTGGGCCTTGAGGCGATGGCAGCATTGCCATGATACAGCCCACTATCTTGATGATTTCCTTTCTGTGGGCCTGGCAGGTCCTGGCCAGTGTGCCCAGCTTCTGAGGGACTTTGTTAGGCTTCCTCAGGAGCTGGGTGTATCTCTGATGCATTAGAAGATTGAGGGCCCATCCCTGATTCTTACATTCTTGGGAATAGAGTTGGGCACCTTGCAGCAAACCTCATGATTGCCAGCTAATAAGCTTTGAAACTTAAGGCCCAATTGTGTATCCTGCATGGAAGCTGGAAGGTTTCCTTGTTGGAGCTGCTGCAGATAGTAGGCTACTTAAATTTTGCATGTAGGGTAGTGGCACCTGGTAGGGCATTTCTGAGATGCCTATATGATGCCATGGGTTCCCTTAGGCTTCCGCATCATCGACTGCAGATTACAGCAAGCATGAGGGAGGATTTGGAGGTTTGGGAAGAGTTTTTAGAGTCCTTTAATGGGATCTCCTTTTGGAGATGTGATTTGTTGTTGAAAGGGGAATTGCAAGTTTCCTCAGATGCCCCAGGCTCAACTAGTTTGGGAGTTTACTACTGGGGGCATTGGTGCTCTGCCCAATGGCCATCTGATTGGGTGGAAACAGGTCTGTGTAGAGACCTAACATTCCTTGAATTTTTTCCAATCTTGGTGGTGGTTTACCTGTGGAGGAACATGCTCGCACGTGGTTAATTTCCTTTCTTCTAAATCAGCCAGGGTGATTGTCCAGTGACCAGGCCAGACTTGGGAACCCTCCTAGAGCCACACACCCCAGAATCCAGACTAGCAGCCCCACCTTCCAGCCTTGCCACCCTTGGCACTCACTTGAGAAGGAGGAAACAAGCAGCAGCAAGGAGGAGACAGGCAGCAAAGGCACCAACAGAGAACTGGAATGCCAAAAAGGGCCCAGGTGTTGACAAGCCCTCATCAGCAGGAGGCAGGCAAGATGGCCCAGATGCTGACAAGCTCTTGATGGCAGGAGGCAGGAAGGCAGCTCCTGTGTCATAGCCACTGCCAGCTTCCCATCCAGGCCCTTAGAGTAGCCCAGCCTAGCTGGAGGAAGAGGGCACAGGGGTCATGGGGCAGAGACAGCCAGCCTGTGCCACCACAGGCAGTGGATCATGGGCAGCGCTGCTGGCACAGGGCCGCACCCCAACCCAGTGGCAGGCATGGGAAGAACTACAGCCCAGCAACCCAGCAGACAGGCTAGAGGGGATGGAAAAGGGCCAGGAGAGGCTGGGGGCAAAAAAGCACAGCTGTGGCTACCTAAGGCAGCCAGGGCAGCAGCTAAGCTGTTGGGGGTGGGGCTAGGAGGTGGTGCCTGGGAATGGTGAGGGGATAAAAGGGAGGTCCACCCACAAGTGGGGGAGGGAGGAGGTTGAAAGGAGAGTGTAGAAGCAGGAGGGTTGTTCCTGGAGTTGAGATCAGTCTACTCAGGGTTGTAGAGGGGCCCCTGGGGACTACCCAGGGTCCAGTCACCCCACTTCAGGAGACAGTATCCCTGCAGCTAAGAGGGGCTGGTGGGCCAACAGTCGTGGAGTAGACCCAAAGGCTGCGAAGCAGAAGTCAGGCAGGCGGCAGGTGAGCGCCACCATGGCAGAAAGAGACACGTGAGGGGTGGGGCACACCTGAGCCTGACAGTGATGAAGCTGGTCCATGCTTTTATGCTCAGGTGCTTACACCTTAACATTTTGTTCTCTGCCAGGCATGTACCTGGTGTGAGCAATGGAGTAGCAGATGATTTGTCTTGCCTACAGATGGACTGGTTTTGTCAGTTTGCCCCCGAGGGTGACTTGTTGCCAGCTCAGATGCCACTGGATCTCTGGCAGATTGGGAGCGTGAGACCTGCAGGGCCATTCAGTTAGCCCTGGCCCCCAGCATCCAGAGGTCGTATGATTGGGTGGTACAGCATTTCACTGGGTTCAGGCGTGAGGTTGGTCTCTGCCACTTGTGGCCCATTCCCATGGAGTGCAAGTTGCACTTCTGCATGTCGCAGAAAGTAAGGGGCAAGCTGTCAGATACATTAGGAGCCAGCTAGCAGCTCTGGGTTTTGTGTCCAAAGCATGAGGCCTGGCCGATCCCACAGAATACTTCCACATTCAGAAGATGCTGGAGGAGTGGTCCCGAGAGACTTCAGCACTCAGAGATCAAAGGCAGCCCATCTCCCCGGGATTTCTTATGAGGCTTAAAGTGGCGTGGGCTGATGTTTGTCATTCCAGGTTTGAATAGGTGCTTTTTCATGCTACCTCCTTGACTGCCTTCTTCAGTGTGTTGAGAGTCAGTGAGCTGGTTCTGCAGTCTCTTCAGGATGAATCGGGTCAAGCCTTGCTTGCCAATGATGTAAAATTTGAGGGGGGTAGAGTTGTTATAATGATCTGCTGCTCCAAGACTGACCAGAGGCAGAGGGGAGCAGTGGTCATCCTTGACTCCTGTGCTATAAGGGACTTGTGCCCTATTTTAGCCCTCCTGAGTTATGTTGAAGCCAGTGATGGCGAGCAGGGAATCTTATTCCACCATTCCGATGGGTCTCTGCTGACCAAATACTAGTTTGGGATGGTCACGGAGTGAGCGCTTAATAAATTGGGTCAGGTGGGGGGGGTCAAATTTGGAACCCACTCATTCTGAATTGAAGCTGCATCCGCTGCAGCAGCCATGGGCTTTACGAGTCCCAGAATTCAAAGTGTTGGTTGGTGGCATTCTTCTGCCCTATGTGGGGCCATTTTAGACGTGTAACCTCCTGATGTTGTTTTGCTGATGCTGTTTTCTTTTCTAGGTGCTGTGGTCGACAGAGGAGGCAGAGAATCTTCATCTGTGGCCACAGCATGATTTTTTTGGGTAGCCCACCAGGCCAAGAGCACGGCGGTCAGGTTGCAGCTTGGCCTGAGCCAGTGGGCCACCGTCAAATGGCAAGGCAGAAGAGGCCTTCGATGGTCAGGGCTGCTGCTCCTTTTGTTCGAGGGGAGGAGTGGCCCTCTACCTCATATACTGGTCGTTCACCTGGGTGGGAATGACCTTGGATTGATGAAGGGTAAGACCTTTTCTTTGCAGGCACAGGCAAAGTTGCAGGAGATTAGCAAGCTCTGGTCTGGCGTACAGATTTTCTTGTCTGCAATACTTCTGCACCAGGTGTAGTGTAAGCGTTGGACCCTAACACTGGAGAATGGGCTAGGCAGAAGGCCAATAGAGCCCTCTTCAGGGTTATGGTAGCTGGGTTGGGAATTTATTTGCCCCATCTGCAAATTAGGGCCAAATTTGCAGATCTCTACCAAGGGGATGGTGTGTACCTTTCTTGCAAAGGGAACAACATATTCTTAGAAGCCTGGTGGCAAGGGCTCTTGTTGGCTTTAAGCCATCTGTGGGGTGCTTTGGCCTAAGCAGAGGCTTGGCCTCAGTGGTGGCAGGATAGAAGTTAGGGGGAAATGAGCGGGCTGGTGAGCACCCTTGGTATATCCTCATTGGTGGGGAAACTGGGGTCTGTCAGGAGCGGTTGGCTGCTTTACGGCCCGGTTGCAAGGACAGACACCCTAGTTGGGAATCCCCTGGACAAGCCAGTCTCCCCCTGCAGCTATATGGCCAGGTGGGGGAGCTCTAAAGGGTTGAACCATCTAGCCTGGCCAGACTGGGTCCCAGCCATATGATGGATGGCTTGAACCCAGGGCAGCAGATCTCACCCAGACAGGTTGGGGCAGAGGTCCAGGAGTGACCCCAGGGCCCAACCTGTACCACTAGTTTAGGCCCTTGCTATGTTGTTAATATGTTGTTGTTATGTTAATAAAGTGGCCCTTTAGTTCCCAATTTATGTGTCTGCCTCTTCATTCTTCATTCCTACTGTGGTGGCAATATCTCTGCTGATTATCTCTGCCCCTCAAAATTTGGGATACATACACGTTTTCCTCATCTTCATATAATGGAGTCTGTGGTTCAACTGAACACACACAGAGGAATGTGCCAGATCTTCACCTAAAATATAGGGATCTTCCAAAACAGGGAAACCAGGGAGTATCAATGGTTCTTTACTGTTTCTACCGTTTTAATGTTCTTATGTTATTTTATTTTAATTTTAAAAGTATATTTATTGTATTTTATTGTTTTATACTTGTTTTAAATTGCCCAGAGAGCTTTGTCTATGGGCAGTATAGAAATGAAATAAATTAATAACAACAATAATAACAAAAACAACAACTTTCAATCTGAGAAAATCAGAAGCCTCCTTTTAGTTTGTATAGGGTTTTTTTTTAGTTTTGCTGTTTGTCTGTTAGCTGTTATTTTTCTTTTATAAAAAAAACTTTAATAAAAAGGAAAAGAAAAAAAAGAAAATATAGGAGAAAGCAACCTAGGAAGAAAAGGCAGTGAGTAAATGTAATGATCTGTATTTGGGCTTTGTTTTGGGTGGGGATGAATGCTAAGGAGTTAAACCAAAAGAAAAGGTGAGCTTTGAGAAGAAAGTTAAAGCAATAGAGAGAGGTTATATTAAGGCTGTGTTAAATTAAATACTACTTCTTGAAATGTCTACTAATTGCATTTACACAATTATAGGTTAGCTACCCATTGTTGCCAAACCACCTGCAATTTCTTTGGCTTTTAACATCTGGAGCAGAAAACACACAAATGGCTCCTTTCAACCTTTCCTTTTCAATGAAGTACTTTGAAAGTAAAGAAACTTCCTCTGCCAAAATTGTAAGACTTGTTGCCCAAAATGTTATCTTTGCTTGCTTAGAATGAGGGTAATAATGGATAACAATATGGTACGTTAAGTTGGAAATGTATCTATCAAGATCTCACCTGAGCAAAACCAGCTCATAAATATCAAGAATACTCCAAAAGTGAACAAAATTATTTCTGACATACTTTCATTTACAGTCCAATTTTGATTTTTTGGAGGGGAAGCAGAAGGATATGGGGGCAGTGACAGGAGACAGATACTCAATATCAACAGATATTCTCACAATGAAGATGTCAGGAACAGGATAATCTCCAATGGCTTTTTTTGTGGTCAGCATTTCCCCTTTCCACCGATCATGATACTGTCTCACTGACTTTGAAAAAGTTTTCTGAAGAATTTTCAGAAGTGTGTCCTCTTTGCCCAAGCTATTCTATTATCTGGAATTGTGTATGTGCTAAGCAATAAGGATAAAAGCTTTTCTTGAACATGCTGTAAGACAGCAGAGGAGAGGGGTAGAGGAAGAAGCTATGGCTTTCCTCCCAGTAAAGGAGAGGGGGAAATGCTTTGCTTGTACTAGCAGGTAGACAGGCAAGATGGTGAGCTAGAAGCATAGACGCTATGGCTTACCCCGCCCCCCCCCCCTTGTAGTAACTAGGCAGAAACAGCCAATATAAATGGGCAGGAGGACATATACGAAACACTTTGCATGTAGAGGCTGGTAGGCAGGGCTGAAGAAATATGGAAGAATATGGAAGATGCCAAGACTTTTCCATACTGTGGGGCCTGGTGATCCATGATCTAAATGTGTACCACGTATGTCAATGAAGTTTTCACGGCTGTTTGCATTTACCAAGAGTTGCAACTAGATGTTGTTGGAAATTGTTGCAGCAAGATCCACTGTTAAAAAGGCAAGTTTTTAGTTCTAAAAAAAAGACCGGGTTTTTTTGGTTGTTGGAATTCCTGCCGCAAAAACCACTCTCCTCCTTCCCCAGTCTAACCCATATATAGTTTCCTTGAGTCATGGTATAATATCTATTGGAATTTTAGATTCCCTTTCTTCTCCTTGTTTCCTTTGACTGCTATATTTTACAAAATGGAATATAACAGCACTGTTCCTTTTAAGCTGCAAAATAAAGCTAATATAGCATTGTGGGAATACTGAAACACATAAAAGGCACCGTTGCTGCTTGATGCACTACCTGAAAATGGCTTTAGGAAACCATCAAAAGGGAAATTTGTTATTACAGACTTGGAGACAAGCTGGTAAATACAGGATATCTAAAAATAAGAGAAGAACAAAACTTTGTATGAAGGAAAGTGTGCTTGAAAACAAATGTAGGACCACTTTTAGGTGGTTTCAGGGCAGGAAAATAGTAAGATGGAAAGACTGAAGCCCCTTCTTCACACATACCACAGTTGTGATCCAAATTGGGTACCATCCATACAAAATGAAGAGACTTGTGTGTAGCTATTACAAAGAACATAGGGTGGGGAACCCAAACCCAAATTGTGTATTCCATTATGCAGATACAGACTTGAAAGTAGTTGCATGACTGCTTTTTGACCTAAATAAAGAAGAGGAATGGAAATTGTCCTGCATTTTTTCAACCTACTTTGGGGGACAAGCAGATGTAATCAAAACTTTGTTTATAATGCAAACTTCAGGAGAAGGCAAGCCTGAAAATTATTCAGTCAGGCAATAAAGAATTTACTTACAAAGGAAACACATTTTTTCCAGAGCAGGGGTGATGGAATGAAACAGGCATTACTGCTTATGATATGCATACCCTTCCTTCTGTCTGATTTGGCTCTGGTAAACAAGTTTTGCAGAGGTTTGTTGTGCTCTGAAAACCTGTTGATCAGAAATGACAGGTGGACAAAAAAAATTGAGTGTGCACGTTTATTTCTCTCATAAAAACCTGTAATTCTTAGAAACTATTGTGTGCCTCACATTAACATTACAGGAATGTTAATAAGGAAGAATGATTGACTGCCATGTCAGAAGTTATGAACTTCTTATTGTAAACATTTTGCCTTGGTAAAATAGAAACATCAAACAAGACACAGTTTCCTTATCCCATTATATCAGCCATTTCATAATAGATTAATCTGATACAGAGATGGTGGCTGTTTTGTAGTTGTGTGTGTTTTCTGTAAGTATTCATTCTTATATGAAGTAATAACTTAGCAGCACAAACAAAAGAATACTACATGGGAGTTAGCCCAATTGAATAGACCTAAATAGGATTCTGAATGGACCTGCTTAAAATTACATTGTAATTTTTGTTTGCATAGCTACTTCCACACAGGAATTTTTCTCCAAGAGGAACACAGCACGCTGCTTTTTGGGAGGCTTTCACATGATATCATGCCCTTTCGAAGCACGACTCATGGGGCTCACAGGGATTTCTCTGGAGCAAAGAAAAACATCCTTTTCTCCAATTTAAAGAAGAAACAGTGTGGCAGCTGTCGGCAAAGCCTCCACATCACAACTCTGCCTGCAGCCAATCCATGGAGGTACCAGAACCTAGCTCTGTTTGAAAATGGTGACTCTAAGCTTTAATGTTCCCTCTCCTTTAGACCTTTAATAGGCTTTTTAAAAACAACTCAGCTGTAGCTCATCTGTTGAGGCATGGTTGCTGGGCAAGGGGTTGGCTGGCCAGGTTGCCGCTTGAGTGCCACCTCCCTCTCTCTATAGACCTTGGTCACTGCCGCCGCTCAATAGGGGGCAAAAGGATGGCCCATGACATCACTTCCAGCTGCATAACTAGGACTGAGGTTACCATTTGTTTATTTATGTTATTTATAGTCTACCTTTCACACCAAGACTCAAGGAGGATTACACACTGTGAGTTAGTACAGTCAATATCAAAGGCATTTCAATAAAACATGTAATGAGTATATACATGCAAATCAGTAAAGATTTTAAAAACCTGCAAAAATCCAATAAATAGCTGCAAAAATGCCAAAACAGAACATAGGCAATTCTACTACTGACATATTAAACAACATAGAAACTACCCAGCAAGATCATACTTATAGCACTAGGAGTGAAGTCTATGGTCCATTGATATTTACAGCAACAGTAGTAAAGTCTGTGGTTGCTCCCCATCCCTTTACTGATGGATCTCTGTGAGACCGCTTTGTTACAGTACAGCCCTCCTATCTGAGTAAAAAACCCTCTGGAATAATTCAGTTTTGCATCGTTTGTGGAGAGTAGGAGCTTCCTAACCTCCTCAGGTAGACCATTCCATAAATTAAGGGTCACCACAAAGAATGCACGGGACTGGGCAGCTGTTGACTTTGCCCATGTGCAAGTTGGCAGCTGCAGAAGGCCCTGTTCAGATAAACGAAGCTGCTGTGGTGAAATATAGAAAGAGAAGCAGTCTCTTAGATATGATGGACGAAGGCCATGAAGAGCTTTGCGGATGATAGCCAATGCCTTGAATTGGGCTCAATAAATGATAGGTAGCCAATGGAGGACTGTAGAATTGGAATAATATTCATGGTCCTCTTAATTCTCAATAATAGCTGAACTGCAGTGTTCTGCACCAATTGGAGTCTCCAAATTAGCTTAGAGAGAGAGGTGACCTATGTATGGTGCATTACAGTAGTCAAGTCTCAGTGTTACCATGGCATGGATCCAGGTGGTCAGATTAGCCATGTTGAAGTAGGGAGCCATCTTCCAGGCTAGACTGAGTTTGAGGAAAGCATTTTTTGCAGCTGCCTTAATTTGCTTTTCTAGCAGTAGCACTGGATCCAGTATAACCTCTAGGTTCTTAACTGAATCTGCAAGGGTCAGACAAACTCCATTAAAAGTGGAGTATGATGTTCTTCAAGATCTCTGCCTGCCCAGCCATCTTATCTGGGTTCAATTTCAGTTTGTTTGTTTTCAGCTGAGCACAGCAGTCAGGTAGAGGCCCAAGATTTCTACTGCATCCCATGGTAATCTGGGTAAAAACCATAGAATTTCTAGAGAATCCTAAAGCATCCCATGATACAGTGATCTTACTTCCAGTTGCACAGCTGGAAGTGATGTCATTGTGTCACAGGATGCTGTTTGGTAGGTCCCGCTTTGCCCCAGTCTTCCATGAGGGGGACCAGGAAGATTCTCATTAGGTTGTTGCTTCTATAGTGATGTGGAAAGGAGGAAGGAGGGAGGGAGGGATGCTGCCAGCAGTGAGCAGGGCAGGGACAGGTTGTGTGGCTGCCATCTTCACACACCTTCACCCCACTTGCTGTTACTAGTACAGTAGATATAGCTCCCCTTACCATGTGAAGCCAGCCCATCTCTTTTGAAAATTGCATGCATTATCAATAGCATTATGATTCCTAGCTTCAGAACACTGCTTCTTTGAACTAGTTTTAGTTAACAAGTATTTGAGAACAGACATTAATAATAATAACAACAACAGCAACAGCAACAGCAAACAACAACAACATTTGATTTATATACTACCCTTCAGAACAAGTTAACACCCACTCAGAGCGGTTTACAAAGTATGTTATTATTATGTCGACAAAAATCACCCTGTGAGGTGAGTGGGGCTGAGAGAACTTCTAGAAGCTGTGATTGACCCAAGGTTACCCAACTGACTTCAAGTGAAGGAGTGGGGAATCAAACCTAGTTCTCCAGATTAGAGTCCTGTCTCTCGTAACCACTACACTACACCAAACTGGCTCCATTAAGAGCAAATGGTGGAAACATGGCTACCTTACCCTCCTCATATGCATGCAGATACCTTCTGATTTGTCATCTTTAAATGCCTTAATAAGGAATTATCTAATCTCTTCTAAGATTTCATGGGGTTTTTTTGTTTGATTGTATCTGTAGCCCCTGTCATTCCAAGAACAAAGCACCTATTTTTTATTTATTTTCAGAACTGGTTGAGGAAAAGCAGTTTAACAATAAATGTCACAGTTTTAAAAACTAAATTGCCCAACTAATTATCTCAAACAGCGTATCATATTTTCCAAAATAGTAAAAATATGGCTTCCCATGCAACATAATAAAACAAATACAGCTGCAGCTCAGTGGTAGAGTGCATGCTTCAAACCCTGAATCTCTTGTTAAAAGTTTCATAGGCAACAGGACTACCTTTTTTCGAGGGCCAGTGGGAGATCAGTGATAGGATTGCCTGCAGTTCTTTTAAATTAATAGCTGTCATGGGGAACTCTGAATTGGGTTGAAGCTACAGTACTGGAGGAGCGAAGGTTTAACCATTTCCCCCCATGCTGCTATTTGTACTGTAGCAGAAAGCTTACGCCTCTCTCTCTGTCTCTCTCCCCCTCTGTGTGTGTGTGTGTGTGTGTGAGAGAGAGAGAGAGAGAGAGAGAGAGAGAGAGTCAATATTGATGTCTCTGCCAACCAAGTGTAACCTTTCATGCATTTGATACAAATGGGATCTGGCTTGTGAATGCTTATGCCACAGTCATCATATTAGGCTTTAAGGTGTCACACAATAATCTTTGTTGGATACTGAATCCCTTCAAAAAACCAAAATGGAGCATCAGAATCAACCCAAACTTTCTTAACATTGGAAGAAATCTGAGTGTTCACTTTATGAATATTCTTAATTTAAGTATTTATTTTGTCCCTGTCACAATATCCCTGTCATTTTGCTCTGTATTTATCATTGGTGATTTCTGCTTGGGCTTTTTGCTCCAGCACAGGCTCCCAACTGCAACAGTCTTCCACAGAGTATCGTTGCCCATCTATTGTCTGTCCTGTTGGAAATGAAAAGACTGTGCAATGTTCCTTTGTACACAGCTTACCAGTCGATAGATTCATGCCTGTATCTAGGGCGGCCAGGTCCCCTTACCCTCCTGGTGGGAGGGAGGGACCTGCACTCACTTTTCTGTTGTTCTGCAAAATGCAGGAGCACACTTGGGGCGGCATGATGATTTCACTCCCAGGAGTGCCATCGTCACACACCCCTGGAACTATGCCTGGGAGGCCTGTTCCCCTGCCTTTCCCCCCTTGCCAGCCAGGCAAGTGGTGGCAGGGGAGAGGGGACACAGGGTGGGAGCAAGAGATCCCCAGTCTTCACTGGGGAAATAGCAATCCTACCTGCAACCCTCCTCTCGTTTAATCTGCTGCTGTCTCTTTGGACTTGTTTCCTTCTAGTTAACTCTTCCTTGTTCTCTAACTGCCACAAACACAGAATGTGCTCTCAATGATCTCTCTCCATCCTACCCTAGATAGCTAGCTAGAATGCTTTCTGTACCTTTACCATAAGAAATATGGAGTTACTTCACAACAAAGGACTTGTCATGTGTGCCAGCATACCTGCCATGATTTTGTTCTGCATTTTATACTGCCCATGGCTGTTTGCCAGAGTATTATGCTATATTCTGTGTAGATCATCTGAGAGTGTCTTAACTGCTAATATTAATTGCAGGAAAGCCAGGGGCGCCTCTCCATTATCTGTTGAAAATATGTACTTTCACTTCTTCCAGCAAGTGTCCTTGAAGGGAAGCTGCTGGCAGCGCACATTGTATCTAGGGGTGTGCAATTCGGGTATATGATACCCGAAAAAAACCCGAAACAACCTGTTTCGGGTTGTTTCGGGTTCTTCCGAAACGTTTCAGAAAACCCGAAACGTTTCGGGTAATCCGAAATAGGGATTTCTGAAACGTTTCGGGTTGTTTCGGGTTTTTCAATGGGAAAATGCCTCCGTCTTCCCGGACGCCTGGGGGAGGCATTTTCCCACCGAATCAAGCCAGAATTGGTGGGGACCTTCCTCTAACTCCTCTCTAACAACCTCCCAGGTTTCAGACCGATTGGACTTTGGAGGGCCATGTTCTGGCCCCCCAAACCAGGTCCCCCTATCCTCGCCTAAAAAAGGGAAACGTGAACATATTTTTAGCTTGCTGCTGCTAATCTTCTTCATTATTTCCTATGGGGAAAAAATGAAGAGGCAGGATTGTCTTGCCAGGGGTGGCATTTTGCATGCAAAATGCCCCCCAACCCTCAGGGGCCCGTCTCCCACCTTTCCTCCCACCCCCACCAAGGCTCAGCCTGCTCCCACTTGGGGGGGCATTTCATGGCCTCCCCAAGTAGGTGCTCTTTTCTCCACCAATTCCACCTGGGGGAGGCTTGTCTTGCCAGGGGTGGCATTTTGCATGCAAAATGCCCCCCAGCCCTCAGGGGCCCTTCTCCCACCTTTCCTCCCACCCCCCACCAAGGCACAGCCTGCTCCCACTTGGGGGGCATTTCATGGCATCCCCAAGTAGGTGCTCTCAGCCCCCAAAGTCCACCCCCTACAGCCCCACACAAACCCAATTCCCCCCAGCTGCCACACACAGACCCAAATCCCCACATTAGCCCCTCAGAGACCCAAATCCACCCCCAGAAGCCCTTCACCCATAACCCCAGGAACAGGCTGGCCAGCCCTCCCCTTTTGTTCCCTATGCTGGGAACTTCTAAACTCTCTTTCCCAGGGAAATTCCACACAGCCCAGGGGTGCCACAATGGTGGGCAAACGTCTGAGTGCCAACTTGTCTCTGGGAAAGAGCACCTGACCTGACACACAGACAACCACCCCCTGACACCCCCACCACCTACAGAGGAGGCTGGCCAGCCTCCCCATTGTTCCCTATGATGGGAACCAATTGCACAACAAAGAATAAAACACGAACAACACAAAGTTTTTAAAAAAATATTTTCTCCCTTTCAAAGTACAAGTAGGCAAAGCATTATGACACATTACACCAGCAGTCCCCCACACAGAAAAATAACACAACTCTCACTTAACATCAGAGAATCACAAAAGCACAATTCCTGTCAAAAACACTTTATTTCTTTAACTGCTTTAGGTTACACAGTAGGAGGGCACAACAGGGCATGATAACAGTGTACTACACAAAATAATACAACCCACTTCACCGTTTTTGACAGCAATTGTGTTTGGGTGATTCTCTGATGTGAAGTGAGTTGTGTTATTTTTGTGTAGTGCACTGCTTTCATGCCCTGTTGTGCCATCCTACTGTGTAACCTAAAGCAGTTAAAGAAATAAAGTGCTTTTGGCAGCAATTTTTTTGGGGTGATTCTTTAATGTGAAGTGAGTTGTGTTATTTTTGTGTAAGATACTGCTGCCATGCCCTTTGGTGTGCCCCCCTGCTGTGTAACCTAAAGCTGTTCAAGAAATAAAGTGTTTTTGACAGGAATTGTTTTTTTGTGATTCTCTGATGTTAAGTGAGTTGTGTTATTTTTGTGAGGTGGAATGCTGGAATGCCCTTTGGTGTGCCCCCCCCCCGCGGTGTAACCTAAAGCTGTTCAAGAAATAAAGTGTTTTTGACAGGAATTGCGCTTTTGTGATTCTCTGATGTTAAGTGAGTTGTGTTAATTTTTCTGTGTGGGGGACTGCTGGTGTAATGTGTCATAATGCTTTGCCTACTTGTACTTTGAAAGGGAGAAAATCGCTGGTATTTGACACCAAAGAAAATTGCGTTAGGGAATACTAACATGTCAAATAAATGCTGGAAATGTAAAAAACATGAAGGATCGTTGTATCACATGTGGTGGACCTGTGAGGTAGCTAAGCAATACTGGGGAGGAATAATAGAAGTGATTAATGAGATTTTACAATTTCAAGTTAATAGAAACCCAGAATTGCTGCTACTGAATTTGGGAATGGAAGATATTCCGGCACAACATAGAACATTGTTATTTTACATGACAACAGCGGCTAGACTTTTATATGCGCAGAAATGGAAATTGCAAGAAGTACCAACTATTGAAGATTGGATTTATAAATTGCTGTACATGGCTGAGATGGATAAAATGACAAGGAAGCTCAGAGACCTTGATCCAGGACAGTTTAATATGGATTGGGAGAAACTGAAGCAATATTTGGAGAAAAAATGGGATGTGGAAGGGAAACTGTGGCAGTTCGAAAATTACTGAGACTTTATAAAAGAAGAGAGAAGTGGCTTTACCGGGAAAGGGGGGTTTAAATATTAAATTCTAAGCTATTATCAGGGTTAAGATGAAAATTCTGTTTTATTACACACAGTATTAAATAGCAGACGTATTATTATGAATAGATATTATGAATATATATGAGCATGCTAGCTAGGTATTTTTTATTGTAGTTAAGTTCTTAGTATAACAGATATTTTATATAACTAAAATAGATTGAGAATAAGAATAAGAAATGTTTAAAGAAATATATAGACTATAAGTTAAATTGATTAACTTATATGAGGGAGAGTAAAGAGATTAAGTAAGGGAATAGAAAATGGATGAAATGTTATACTAATAATATAAAGGTTATTAATATGCTAGCAATGTGTTATTTAGAATATAAGATTTAGTAAAGGAGGGGTTAATGGTAGTTCTGTGTTTTAAAAAAAAAGAATAACAAGCTTAGAAGAGAGTTTAAGTGTATGTTTAATAGATTACATGAGGTATTATGTAAGTAAGCAATAAGATAGATAAAGGGTTGGAAAACTGTTGGAAGTCAAATAAAAGGGGGGAGGAAAGGGAGGGGGTTAGAAACAGATATTAATAAAGGGGGAATGTTTGTATTTTATGATTATATAATCTAATCCAATAAAAAATTTTATAAAAAAAAAAAGGGATAAAATAATTTTTTAAAAACTTTATTTTGTGTTGTTCGTGTTTTATTCTTTGTTGTGCAGTTGGTTCCCATCATAGGGAACAATGGGGCTGGCTGGCCAGCCATCTCTGTAGGTGGTGGGGGAATTTGAGGGAGGGTGTCTGTGGTTCAGGTGCTCTTTCACATGGACAAGCTGGCACTCAGAAGTGTGCCCACCATTGTGGCACCCCTTGGCTGTGCAGAATTGCCCAGGGAAAGAGAGTTTAGAAGTTCCCAGCATAGGGAACAAAGGGAGAGGGCTGGCCTTTGCCAGCCTCTTCCTGGGGTTATGGGTGTAGGGCTGCTGGGGGTGGATTTGGGTCTGTGAGGGGCTAATGTGGGGATTTGGGTCTGTGTGTAGCAGCTGGGGGGGAATTGGGTTTGTGTGGGGCTGTAGGGGGTGGACTTTGGGGGCTGAGAGCACCTACTTGGGGAGGCCATGAAATGCCCCCCCAAGTGGGAGCTGGCTGATCCTTGGTGGGGGGTGGGAGTAGAGGTGGGAGAAGGGTCCCTGAGGGTTGGGGGGCATTTTGCATGCAAAATGCCACCCCTGGCAAGACAAGCCTCCCCCAGCTGTAAGTAGTAGAGAAAAGAGCACCTACTTGGGGAGGCCATGAAATGCCCCCCCAAGTGGGAGCAGGCTGAGCCTTGGTGGGGGTGGGAGGAAAGGTGGAGAAGGGCCCCTGAGGGTTGGGGGGCATTTTGCATGCAAAATGCCACCCCTGGCAAGACAATCCTGCCTCTTCATTTTTTCCCCATAAGAAATAATGAAGATTAGCAGCAGCAAGCTAAAAATACGTTCACGTTTCCCTTTTTTAGGCGAGGATAAGGAGACCTGGTTTGGGGGGCCATAACATGACCCTCCAAAGTCCAATCGGTCTGAATCTTGGGAGGTTGTTATAGAGGAGTTAGAGGAAGGTCCCCACCAATTCTGGCTTGATTCAGTGGGGAAATGCCTCCCCCAGGTGTCCGGGAAGACGGAGGCATTTTCCCATTGAAAAAGCCGAAACAAGCCGAAACAAGCCGAAACAATACCAGAACTGCTAAACCCGAAACGGCTTGCCGTTTCGGATTTAGCTGTTGCCGAAACAGATTCTCGTTTCGGGTATACCCGAAACGAGAATCCCAAAACAGTGTGCCTTTGCACACCCCTAATTGTATCTTTTCCCAGAGACCAGGATATTTTCCTTTGGACTTCATGTAGTCTTAACTAATCTGTTCCCATGTAACCTCTTTGGGTTTTTGTGCCAGAATGTCAACGGACCCCGAAGGGGCCTGTGACTTTTAAAAAAACCCGCTGTGGATTCAGAGACCCTAACAGATTATTATAATATTACAATGCTATAGTGATCTCACTGTTAACATTTTAAAAAAACCCAAAACAAAAAGCTCCTGAAAGGGATGGTGGATATGAGGAAAGTGTCAGACAAAGTGTGGAAAAACTCATCATCTGGAAGACCTGTTGCCACTGTGCTGAACTGGTAGCCACAGTGCAAACAGGAAAACCACATGGGGAAGACCTCAGTGTGACACAATACAAGACTGGCAAAATTGGCTCAGCCTTTTGATGAGCCAGACTATGAATATGTGGCCGATTTTTTAAGTATAAAATAGGTTTTTTTATTGAGACTCAGGATTGTGTGATCTCATTATGTACAAACACATCAGCAGCTTGAGCCAGCCTATTGCAATGACATCTGTGGCAAATCGGGGCCTTTCCTCCCACTGGTAGACCCCGCTCTGCTTACCCCTCCCTTTTCACCTCTAGCCAGGCACCTGAAGGGGCTGTCTCCTATCTCCAGGTAGTTGCTGCCACCACTGTCCCTGTAGTGGGTCCTGGTTAGGCAGGACAGCTTCCTAACCTCCCTCCTCTGCTAGTGGGCCCAAGCAGTTGGGGGACTATGTGGAACAGAAGATCTTTCCTCCTTCATAAATTCCAAAAATCATTTATTTAACTTCTAACTATACACAGGCAAATATACAGTGAACAGAAGGAATAATACAACATAAAAAGAAACCCCTACTCTCTCTCCCTCTGCTTCTGTGTTGTGTAGGGCAGGCACAATCCTTTAATACCTGGGGTTACATTAGATCTACATCTCCCCTCAGAGCCATCGCTCCCTTAACTCTAGCCACCAAATGTCAACTTCCAACTCCCCTTCACCAACTGACTCACTCTCCCTCCAATCACATTCTACTTCAGAACTGGCCCCTCCCCTCTGCAGCCAATAGAAAGTTAACTCCACCAACAGAATGGTGTTTCTCCACAACATCTATTTTTTTTCTCTAGATGTGAGCCTATTACAGTTTTAAAAAACTATAAAATGTTATGGAGCTAACACTCCATTTCTCACATCCAAATGAAATGGCTACTTTGGGCACTTTCCCTTCTTACCATTAGCATTAACTAATTTCACCAAGATTGACCTGAATTACCTTTTGACATTCTCTCCTTTATCTACTGGATGTGGAAGATGGTCATGAGCCATGCAGATAGGCAATAGTTGCTAGGCACCAAGAAGGAGTTCAGCCAGAAAGGAAAAGGCACATATGAAGATTTAAAAATACAAGAGGAACAATTATAATCTCTAGATGACATCATTTCCTGTTCACTTAACTTATCCCAACAGTCTATTTTTTATAAAAGAAGAAACAAGAACCCTGAGAGATCTGTAAATTATATTGAATGCCTTTTTGTCTTATTTGTTTCCTTTAATTTGTTTTAAGGTTATATTTTTATTTCTATTATACATCAGTGCTAAAACTGAACAACAATGAAACATATTTCTTACTTTCAATGAGCCTAGTTAGCTACAACCATGGTTGCAGACAATGGTTTGAAAAAAGTGATTTAGGCTGGGAACTAAAGTAGGGTAGAGAAACAGGAAGTAGGATGGATGCCTGTGTGGACGGAGAGCAAAGTGAACAGATTACAGTGGAGAAAGCTAGCCTGGAACTAAGTCTTTTGAGGTCTCTGCAAGAACAGAAAGTGCTATGGAGAAAGGGCACTAAGATACACAGTTGAGTAAGGTGACCTACTAGGAAAAGAAACTTTTAAAATCTGCATTTAAGAGTAGAGATGGGCACAAACAGAAAAAAAACGAAACATGATGTTCATTGTTCGTTACCATCCACAAACAGGGACTCATGAACAACCACAAACATGGCCCTGTTCATGAACATGTTAGTGGTTGGCTGTTCGTAGGGGCCAGCAGGTTCTCCTCCAGCCATCATCTAAGTTTGGTCAAGATCCCTACTGCACCACTCCCAGAAACCCTACCTGAGCTGGCAGCAGGAAAGGTACCAATAGTAAATAATAGCTTGGCCTCAGAGCCTGGCAGCAGCCCTGGAACCTGAAGGGGTAGATCCATATCCCACCACATACAAAGAAACTTCAAGCTCCAATGCACTCTCCCTGTCTCTCTATCAAAATGCCAACAGCAGCTGTCTCTCCCTCTCCACTGTCTGCAAAGACTGGCCAGAGCTGGGAGCACACACACACCCCATGGTCTTTGCTCTCTTGTAACAAATTTGGAGCTCCACACTTGGAAGGAAGACCTGCCTATCAAGCTAAATTAGGCTTAGATTGGGGTTTCCAGGGCAACAGCAGGAGTTCAGACAGAGTTCAGACAATCCTGCCTATGTTGCCAAGGGAATTGATTGCAGGTGCCAGACTGTCTGGCTTGACGAACAGCAACGAACGAGGCTTGCAATGACCACCTGTTCATTTAGAATGGGGCCTCACAAGCAGCTTGTTCTGGAAGAGCAGATTGGGCTGTTTGTGGCTTTTTTTGGTACATATTGCTGTTCGTGCCCATCTCTATTTAAGGGCACTACAATGTAGTATGGAGGTGTTGTTCTGTCAGACTACGTGAAAATAGTTAGGAAGCAGAGAAGATGCATGAAATATAAAAGGGGAGAGTGCTGTATTATCCTAATGCCAGAAAGCCAGAGTTGGAAGAGGGTGGGGAGATTTTATGTAATACTTTGGGTGATCAAAACGTTTGGAGGTTGAATATTTCTAGTGATAAGGGTAGCTCCTCTTTAGCTAGTTAGAGAGAGTTCTACAGTATCCACAAGAGGGGGGTGTTCTTTAATATGTCTGCTTAGAAAAAATATTTTTAATTGTGACTGCAATAACATTCTCCAGAAGACAACCAGTTAGTTGGGGCTCAAAGTAGTAGATGGTTATGTGAAAGACCCCACTGATTATTTGGGAGTTAAATCCTCTGTTGAAATATTGGCTTTCTGGGACACATTTTCTGAAACCTATAGAATGGAAAGCATATAATTATAGAAGTTTAAAACGTTTCAGAAGATATCCTATTATCTGCCATTATCTTGTTTATTTGGGAAAGATTAGATTTTGATAGGATTTGCTACCTCAAATAGTACTGCATTTTACTTCATTTTTGAATTGTGTTGAGTAGGAGCTGAGAGGCAAAATATATATGTTTTCTAGGGTTTTAATTCACCATCTTAATTTTATAGGTACTTGATAATACCCAAGGATTTGAATATGTCTATTCCCAGTGGATATACCACTAATGATAATTACATGAAAGATAATTACTTTGAGTATCTATTTAGTAGAATAGATTACTAAGAGAAAGGGGAGCTTGTCCCCTCCCCCATTATATTACAAACGGAGATTTCATAGCTCCATAGTGCCCTGTTAATTTTAAGAAATTATTTTATTTGTAGAAGCAATAGCCATGTTCCTGAGACATTTCTTGCTTTTCTTCTTTTTACTGTTATTTTGTTTATCTATGCCTATATATTGCTGAAAAGGGAGAAGACAGGAAATCTGGTTTTGATTTTATTTAATTCACACACCCCAAAAATTTAAACCACAGGCAATTTAATTTAACAGTGTTTTTTGTTCATGAGAAAATCTCCTTTATTATAATCACTTATCTTTAGTTACAGATAGAGAGCTTCCAGTGACTTGCATTTTCTTCTCTTCTTCCAGCATGCCCCCCCCAGTTTTTTGGGGTGTATGTCAAGATGGGTAACATTTCTGCTGCTTCTTCCTCTAGTATTTTAATTTTAAAATCTTGTCTGGTGCATACTGTCAGTCCTTAGCTGTAGTTAGATACTTAACCAGTTGCTTTAATACAAGTAAATAATAGGGCTACAAAACTGTTTGACAGCAGGCTCTTTGTAGAAGCAGCACAGTGTCTCCATCTGCTAGATCTGGAAGTTGTAAAGGCTCCAAGCATTAACTGCATTCCTAAAGCATATTAAAATTGTGTGTTCACTTCTGGATGAAGACAAATCAAAAGAAGGTGCTAAGGAACTGATGTATTAGCAGAACAAGCAAAGCTGCTTTTTATGTGTGGGGCGGGGGGGGGGAATCAATTCAGTTATGAATTTGGAAGGCCTTGGTGATGGCAAGACTGCTTTTCTTTCACCTAAACCAATATATGTTGTAACAAGGACTTTCCCCCATATGTCTCCTGCTGCTTGCAAGGCTGTCAAGAAGAGGAGACAAAACCCAGCACTGCTGGCTTGATTGGGTTCTGTAAGACACCATTGCTGTACAGCTATAAACTCAACAGAAGGAAAGGGAAGGGGGACCTTGGGCCACTCATTATCTCAAAATCCATAGGATTTTGGTGAAGATAAAATGGTAGGAAATATGAACATTGGCCCAGAGAGAATCTTTTGTGCTGGGCCTGGGACTCTCAGTGGTGTGGTTTCCCAGTGGCACTGGGTTTAGTAAACTTCTTTAACTTGGCTTTCAAATTTGAGAAAAAGGAGAATTACAGTAACTTTCTTACACAACTCAAACCTTAAGAGCCCTCAGGAAAATGGAAGTTCAGCAGCTGCAACCTCTATCATCATGATTTTGCACTGAAAATAAAAAGGTGGTAGTGGCTCAGTGCAGTCCTGATTTGGATGCTCTTAAAAGGAGAGTATCCTTGATCAGTTGTGTTGCATTGTTGAGACAGCTGACATTATCTGACAGTTGCTTCCTTCCAGTCTTCCTTACACACGGTTCTTATCACAGGATACCAAAGAATGAATGTGGAGTTAGACATGCAACCTAACTCTGCATGTGGTTGGGCTGAAAGTCGAATCAATCTTCACATCACTAGTGAAGTTTGCAGTATGACCTTACTTATACAGTAACTGGGTGAGCAGAGCGTGCAGCTTTATGAGTCAGAACTCTTGAAATCTCCAGCCACATTCAGGCACTTTTTCTTTTTCCCCAGTCAGTCATTATCCTCCCCTCTTGCAGTAGCCGTTTGCTCTTTCACTCCCTATTTGTTGTACAGCTGTTTATACTTGTTTATACTGCTGGAGACGTGAAGAAAGAGTATATGTAAGTATCTCTTTCTCTTTCACATTCTCTCTCCCTCTCTCTCTCTCTCTCTCTCTCTCTCTCTCTCTCTCACACACACACACACACACACACACACACCCTGCCCCATTCATTACTGTCATGTAACCACCATTTTCCTTGCTGCCTGTCATGGCCTTGAGTGGTACAAGGAAAAGAATCAGAACAACCTGTTGGGTCTACCTCCCTCCCCTATCTTTGCTTGCCTAACTTTCTGGCCCAACTTACCTCTTCTGAGATTGGGCAGTTTACTCTCCTCACTATAGGAGGGAAACCCATGGCTGCCACACTATATGTGAAAGAGACAGTCCTGCAAATAGAGGACACACATAGTTACAGCCCATCCCTAGACAGGCTTACTCAGTAAAATCCTTTATTCCAATTCATCATGCACATGATTGCTGCCTTTCAGCTTGCTCTTACACATGTTTACTTAGCAGTAAGTCCTATTGATTTCAACAGGGTTTATACACAAGTTCATGGATAGGATTTCATCTTTACAACTAAGAACAATGTATGATTATTTAGAAATAGGTGTGCATAGGACTGCAGCCCAATCCTGTGCCTCTTAACTAAGAGACAAGCTACAAGTGATGAATGACACTTGCCTGGCAAGTGAACAGACTCACATGTATTCCTCCCTGTTCACTTGCCATTCACTTGCTCTCCACTTGATCAAGTGGAGCACAAGTGAATGGCAAGTGAAAAGGGAGGAATACACGTGAGTCTGTTCACTTGCCATTCAAGTGTAATTCGTCACTTGTAGCTTGGCTCTAAGAAGCCAGCCCTAGTGTATTCAATGCAGCTTACTCCCAAATAAATGTGCATATGATTGTAACTTCAGAAATGCAAGGCTGCCTGAATGGGGGGGACATGGTAGTAAGGTTGTCAACTGGCTTGGAGGACCTGTTAATTTTCCCTTAGTAGCTTTCTATCTAGCTGGAAAAGTTTTGCCCCCCTCCCATTCCCGATCAGCTTCAGGGTTTTTGCAAATGAGTAGTTGAGTTGGTCTGCTGGAGAAGAACAACATTTGAGTCCAGTAACAACAAGACCAACAAGATCTTCCAGACTATAATATTTTGAGAGTCAAACTCTCTTAATCAAATACAAGTAGGAATGGAGATCCCTGAGCCCTTATATCCCAGTCAGAAGGTGGGAGGGGTATTGCAAAGAAGAAAGTCAGGATGTGAAGACACAATGCAAAATGTAATCAGTTTGATTAGAGCAGGGCAGGAAATGCAGGGGACTCTGCAGTCCACTTCATCTGATATTCTTATGAACGACAGGCTCGGTAAGCCATTTACTCTAAAATTTGGTTGTATTTATGGATCAGTATTTTGACTCATAGCAAAATACAGCAAGTGTGATCTTAATATTTTTATAAGACAGTGTCAGCAATTTTAAAAAAGTATATGCGCTCTGCCTCTTATCTTCTGATTATCATCATACACAGCTCAGGTCAGAAAGGAAGTAATCCTAAACAGGTCTACTCAGAAGTAAGTCCCATCTTATTCAAAGAGACTTACTCCCTGGAGACTGTTCTTAGGATTGCAGCCTAAGCTTTGCCACCACTGCACAACTGCCTTCTTTTATGCACAACACAAAAGAGATACAAGATGTTTATGTTACAAGGACTGGAAATGCTACACATGACATGACCATAGGGCTGCCTGGCATACAGACGGAACAGAGAATCTCCCGTGTGGTAGTAATGTCTCCGCGATTATTATTAATAAAGGATATATTAATCAAGCACTGCTTCACAGATTTATTTTCACAGAATAAGGGATGTAATGAATAATTTGTATATTCTTTTCTCTTACCACAACCAAGTACTACACCATATATTGCAACCTCCCTTGACCTCAATTATACAGGCATCCTATGCGTTCTAAAAACAATTCATTAAAGTGTCCCTTGCTCAAAGTGCTATAATTATCGTTATTAAAGTGCAATTGCTTTATGGCATCCTATGACACTATTTCTCATATAGAACTCAATTCGCCTTGCATACAGGTACAATACAGGTACAGTACAATGGTGATTCCAGACACTGTGAATGTCACAGATCTCGAGAAGACCTATAATCATAGGTGCACGTGGATAGTTCTGTGACTGCGTTCTCTAACGGACGGTCCAGATCCTCATAAGGTCCGTTTCCAAGGTTCTTTTTCAAAGAGCACAGATGTCAAAGATTCATTATAGTTATCCTTCCATATCCCTTTCCGATTAGTCAATTAAATGGAAGTAATTGACTAATCGGAGAGGGATATGGAAGGATAACTATAATGAATCTTTGACATCTGTGCTCTTTGAAAAAGAACCTTGGAAACGGACCTTATGAGGATCTGGACCGTCCGTTAGAGAACGCAGTCACAGAACTATCCACGTGCACCTATGATTATAGGTCTTCTCGAGATCTGTGACATTCACAGTGTCTGGAATCACCATTGTACTGTACCTGTATTGTACCTGTATGCAAGGCGAATTGAGTTCTATATGAGAAATAGTGTCATAGGATGCCATAAAGCAATTGCACTTTAATAACGATAATTATAGCACTTTGAGCACGGGACACTTTAATGAATTGTTTTTAGAACGCGTAGGATGCCTGTATAATTGAGGTCAAGGGAGGTTGCAATATATGGTGTAGTACTTGGTTGTGTTAAGAGAAACAAAAGAATATACAAATTATTCATTACATCCCTTATTCTGTGAAAATAAATCTGTGAAGCAGTGCTTGATTAATATATCCTTTATTAATAATAATCGCGGAGACATTACTACCACACGGGAGATTCTCTGTTCTGACATTAATATTACCGTGTTGCTCTAATTTTGTTGGCATACAGATGGAGCTGGGGGATGGGTTGGGTGGCAGGGGTGGAAACTTACCATAACATAGTGGGTATCAGCACTTTGCTGTTTTGAATCCTTTTACTGCCATGAGCTCAGCAGATGGCCTTGGGTAAGCCACTCTTCTCAGCCCCAGCTCTTCAACTGTATTGTGGGCATAATAACACTGACTTTGTTCACTGCTCTAAGTGAGACACTAGCCTGTCTAGAAGAATGATATATATAAGCACACTGTTGTTATTTGTTTGTTTGTTTGTATATTATTACCACAGGTGTATATATGCTCCTTGTTGTTGTGCAATGGCATCACTTCCATTGGGAAGCCAATGCTTTAAGTATCATCCAAAAACATAACTTTTGTGGCTGATTGTTAAAGAATCAGCCCCTGGTGCAGTGCTGTCTCTTCTGGGTCATGCCAGAAGTGAAGTGATTGGACAAGGACAATGGGTGCACACACAGCCATTTCCTTGGCCTGTCTCCTCCTGCCAATCAGCTGGCAGACAGAGGCATAAATTTCTGAGAGATTGCCCACCATAAGCAGGCACCTTGGAATCCTATACAACCATATTGTTATTCTCTGCAAATGATGAAAAGTTTCCTGGGCAGCACAGCATTATTTAGTTCCTTTTAGAGAGAAGAAATCACTGGATACTTTTGGCAGTTGTGCAGCATTTGGTTTACACACACACAGAAAGAGAGAGAGAGAATATGTACAGTTGTACTGTTTTAGAAATTTCTACCCTTAAGATAAATACAGTTGTGGAAACTGAGAAGGAAGTGTTGTGTGTGTGGGAAGGATGAAATTAACAGAGGGTGATGCCCCCACCTATGCTACCAGCTGCAGGCCTAGGAACTCTGGCTGTTTTGTCTGAATACCAAGTAGGTTCCAGGAAAGATTTCTCTTCATCAGCACTGTATCTTCATTTTTCTGTCTGAATGTGTATTAGCAAGCCACGTCTCCCTTTTGGCAGATGCAAGGATCATTGTTATCCACTGACTTCATTTATGATAGATACAAATAAGGCTTGTTCATTAGCTGATGCATATTATGTTGGCCTTATCAGCTACAGACATGGAGAAGTGCTGTCTAGCAATGGTCACTCAACTCAGCAAGCCTTTTTTAAGTGGACATCATCCCCTAGTTTATGATATGTGATTGCATCTCATTTCTCCCTCTGCAAATGTCATGTTGTGCTTGAAACTAGGAATTGAGATATGAAATGTGGGAGGCCAAGTTTCAAATGACATGACAAACAGTTACTCAGCAGCAGTATTGGTCCTGTTGCATGCATCTATTTTGGGTTCCAATATGCTGTATGTTTGAGCTGTATTGTCTTAATCCACCTGAGGCCATTTTGTCTCACTAATGGGCCATCACCTGAAGTGGACAAGCAACCAGTGCTGGAGGCAGGGGCTGCTGGACAGTAAGAAGGATTACTGCCCTTGGACCTAAACAGTGGTAACAACTCCTATGATATCATCAATCATTCTTGAACGTCCCTCAGTTTAGCCAGGAGATGGAGGAAAGCAATACAAGATTTATGTGAGTTCAGAGTATATTCAGGAAGTGTCCATGAGGTATATTTCCTTGACACCACATTTACTCAGGATACAGGAAAGGCAAACAAGCCTGAAAAGCCAAGATTACAAACTAACCTGGTTAAGGAAATGCACCTATGTAGAAGACAGAGGGTGTTTTTACACAGTTATATTAACAGTTTGATCCTTAGCAGAGTTATGTGCTTCTAAGTCCATTGAAGTATGGCATGGTTGTTGTGGTAAATCAATCATTAACCCTTGGAGCTGGAAATATTGACTGGATCTTCCTGTTACACCTTATGACTCTTTTCTCTTTGAGCACAAGATCCAGATATCTTCCTCAATCTTCTTCTTCAAGTATATTGCATTTTTCTAGGACAAAAAATGTAATATTTTTTGCTGCTGGGCTATAATTGTCAGACTGTGGCTTGCTAAAAATTGCAACTCAGCCCACCTCTTGCAATAAGACAAAAGTCCTTTGATTTCAAAAGGCTTTACTGGAGATAGTCAACCATTAGAGTACACATTCCAAGATACACGGATCTTAGCTGAACTAGAAAATTGTTACGAATGCCAAGGAAAGGATTAGGTACAGAATAAGCAGTTCCCTTCAGGCCCCATCCTCCCCCACAGTTCTCAAAACAAACGACCCGAGGGTGAGACAATGAAAGTTTCTCAAGGGTAGCAGGAAGGCGGACGTATGTAGACACAACAATCCTCTTCTCTCTGTAAGGCTTCCAGCAGTAGTCTTCCCACCTGCAAGAAGCACACTTAATACACTGACAAGATTAAAATGGAGTCTCTTTGGCTTAAACATAATCAGAACCTGACATTCTGCCCCATCTAAGATGCTCCTCCACCAGGTTTATGAAGATATTGAGTGTGGAAAGCTTTCAGTAATTTGGGGGCATAGATATGGACAGACAGCACAGATATAGAGCAACACGGTAATAATTAGCATCAACAGAACAATTGCCCGTGTAACAAAGATGTCTTACTATTTACTTTATTCTACACAATTATATAATCCAATAAAGAACTACACCAATTTTAAACAGTCATGGAAAATTATTTTTACAGGCGTCATATATGTTCAAAATCAATATATAAAGTGTCCAGTGCTTCAAGTGCTCTGTTAATATTGCAATAGATGTTAAAGTGCAAATGCTTCCTAGCACCATGTAAACACTAGTCTTTTCATCCAAGAACAAGCTCGCCGTATATTCCAACTGAAATCAGGTGTAGTCTTAAAGTTATTCCAATAAACTGTGAATCACAGATTACAAGTAAACCTTTGTGATATTGATGTATTGTGATATTTGTGATATTCTTTGGGTGTACATTGATAATTCTGTGACATCAATTTTATAACGGATGGTCCAGATCCAAATAAAATCCATTTCCAAAAGCTCTTTCTCAAAGAACACAGTCACTGGAAAAACATACAACAATACATATTACACACCATCTACCAATAAATTACATACATTTACAGTTCAATAATAAATATCACGTCGTAACCACGCCTCCGAGTTGCGTAGGCGAAAATACTGTGTCTATGGTCTCCTCCCGCTTGCTTTTTTGTTGGGGCATCCGCAACAGAGCATCAGCTAAAAAGTTAGTTTTACCGGGCAAAAACTTTAAGGTGAAATTGAATTTAGAGAAGAATTCAGCCCATCTTTATTGCTTAGCGTTTAATCTTCTGGGGCTACGCAACGCTTCTAAATTTTTGTGATCTGTCCACACTTCGAAAAGATGACGCACCCCTTCCAGCCAATGTCTCCAAGAGGAAAGCGCTGCCTTGACTGCAAACGCTTCCTTTTCCCAGACATTCCAATTTCTCTCTGATTCTGAGAATTTGCAGGAGAGATAGGCACAAGGCTTAAGGCAACTGTCTTCTCCTTGTTGTAGGAGGACTCCACCTATCGCTGTATCGCTGGCGTCAACCTGCACAATGAATGGGCGATTTTCATTGGGATGTTGTAATACTGGTTCCGACACAAATTGCTGCTTCAAAAGATTAAAAGCAATTTGGCATTCTGGAGTCCACATTAATTTGGATGTGGGTTTCTTGGCTTGTTCCCCTTTATTCTTTGTTTTCAGTAATTCTGTGAGGGGGAGAGTTATCTGGGCAAAGTTTTCTATGAATTCTCAATAGAAGTTGGCGAACCCCAGGAAAGACTGCAGTTCCTTACGGGTAGTGGGGGTTGCCATTCTTGTACAGCTCTAATTTTGGCCGGATCCATTTTTAACCCATCTCTGGAAATGCAGTATCCTAAATAATTGAGTTCTGATTTGTGAAATTCACATTTGGATAATTTGATGGGTAATTTATCGTGCATGAGGGTGGTTAATATTTGTTGTACTAATTTCACATGTTCCTCTTCAGTTTCTGAATAAATTAACACATCGTCTAGATAAACGACCACCCCTGTATATAAGAAATCATGTAAAACTTCATTGATCATGGACATGAAAACCGAAGGGGCTCCAGACAGGCCAAACGGCATGACTAAATATTCATACTGCCCAAGGGTCGTATTAAACGCGGTTTTCCACTCATCCCCTTGTTTTATACGAACGTGGAAGTAAGCATCTTTTAAGTCCAATTTTGTAAAGATCTTACCTTGGGCCACGACGGTGAGCAGATCTCTGATTAGAGGAATTGGGTATGCATTCGTGGAGGAAACAGCATTGAGACCTCTAAAATCAGTACACAGTCTTAGTCCTCCATCTTTCTTCTTCACAAAAAGTACTGGTGCTGCGTGAGGACTATTAGCAGGTCTGATAAATCCTCTCTTCAAGTTGGTATCAATAAATTTGTGTAGTTCCTCCCTTTCTAGGGGACTCATTGGATATAATCTGCCTTTGGGTAGAGTGGCTTCTGGGAGGATCTCTACTGCACAATCTGTCCTCCTATGTGGAGGTAAGGCGTTTGCCTCTTCTTTGGAGAACGCTTGTAAATATGCTTGATATTCCTTTGGTATTTGGTTGATTTCTTCTTTGGTTAATAGGGCTTCCTCCATCCAGGTAGGATCGGTACCCCAATTTTGATTCCATCGGTGGCTTTTGCAGCCGTCTTGCTGAAATGTAATGCTTCCGACCGGCCAGTCAATGTCTGGGTTGTGATCCCACAACCATCAGCTGCCTAAGATTAAAGGGTATTTGGCGGTAGGGCTGATTACAAAAGATCTCATCTCCCAAAGTTGCCCCAGTCCAGTAATTACAGTTTGGTTTCGGTGGTTACTGGGTTCATGTTGGAGCCATCCATTTGCTCGAAAATGACAGGTATTTCTAGTTCATTTACTGGAAGCGCTAGTCCATTGACTAGAGCGGGTGCAATAATATCTCTGGAGCATCCGGAATCAATGAGTGCTTGTACACGAATATGTGTTTTTCTCTCTGGATTGACTAAAGTAACTGGCATGAATAAAATGGACCCTCTTGGTCTTTCCACCATGGGAACGGACTGGTTTTTGATCTGCTGTTTGGGTCCGTTTACGACAGATCCATCTCGTTTCCCGAATTCGGGCTCTCTGGTTCTTCCTCTCCAATTAAAGCTGTTGAGTCTAAGTCCATGACTTCTTCTAATTCCAACCCTTTCTCTTGAGGGTTTCTGCGGGCTGCGCCACGTCCTCTAGTAGTTTGGGGAGCGGGCGTTGGGTGGTATGGTGGGGGAAGGGCGGCAGAGGTTGTACGTACTGGCAGGAGCGGAGCTCATTGCACAGGCCTGAGTGGACATTGCACTGCATAATGGCCGCTTTGGCCACAATGTAAGCACAATCCTTGTCGCCATCTAGCTTCTCTCGCTCCTCTAGCTGCGTATCCTGCTCCTCTTCCCCCTCGAACAATCACCAATGTTCTTCAGTGCCCCGTTGCCTGCTGTTGCTCTACAAGACGTACTTCCTGCATATAGTTTTCCACCTCACAGGCCAATTGTATCCAGCCCAATAAGGTTGGGGGATTGTCTTGCATGAGTGCCCGATCCAGCAGTTTAGGATTCATGCCTTATTTAAACAAAATTATTTTTGTTGATTCTTCACATCTAGGGCATTTGGCCGCTAGTTGCCAGAATTTAGTAACATAGTCTCTGGCAGACAGATTGCCTTGCCTTATGGTTTGCAATTCCGTCCGGGCTCTATCGTCTTCTAACGGGTCTTCATATTGCACTCTGAGAGCCGCCACCAAGCCTTGCAAGGTGTCTAATTCCGGGGGCCCCAATTCATACAAAGTGACATACCATTCCGCCGCTTTCCCTTGCAATCGGGATCCCAGATGTTCGATTTGACTGGCTTCATCCTCGAACAAATGTCCCCAACGGTCGAAAAACTGAAGAGCTTGTACTAAAAAGAATCCTAGCTTTGAAGGATCTCCGTTGAACGTAGCTTCCAACTTCACCCACCCCATCGGTAACTCCTGTGGTCGAATGACTGGGGCCGGTGCTGGTAAAGGGTAGTATTGTAAGGGCACTTGCCTCGGTCTGAGTTGTGCGTCCTGTTGCCTCGGGATAGGCTGTGCGGGTGCTTGTTGAGGTCTCGGCTGCGGAGGATGTAGTAGGCCCGGAGGTACTTGCTGCGGTCGGAATGGTTGCGGTGCCAGACCTCTTGGAGGGGGATGATGAGGTGGTTGCTCTTGCGGCGGCGGGAGTCTCGGAGGTTGCTCTTGTGGTTGAGGTTGTAAGGGAGGAGGCTGCTCCCAAGGTCTCTCTTGACCTCTGTCTCCCAGAGGTCCTGCTGGGTGACGATTATCGTCTTGAGGAGGTGGAGGGGGCCCCTGCGGAAGATCATCTGGCAATATGTCCGGTGGCCCTTGTGGAGGATCGGGCGGTGGCGTCACCGGCTGTTGCTGATCATCCTCTGGTGCTATCGGTAGTTCTATGATTGGAGGGGGGACCTGACCCTGAGCTGGCGTTATAACAGGGGGATCCCTCTGGACAGGCACCAGTTGTTGTTGCATTAACTGCTGTAGGGCTGCTACCCCTTGGCTTACCGAAGCTCTAGGATGCTCCCCAGCCACTTGCTGCAACACCTCACCTCTCCTTTCCATGACTAACACCGATAGCAGATGGACTGCATGGGCCAGGCTCTCCTCCATCGTGCCGATCCTATCCTCCAGTCTCTGGACGTGAACTGGCACAGAGGTATCGACATCTTCATATGGCATTTCCTGGGACATTTCACTCGGAAATTGTACTGTATCCACATAGTCCTCAGAGGAGGTGGTAGCGCGGGACCAGGGTCAAATCACACCCATTCTGGTAGCACCTGCCATCTCACCTTCCTCCGATATCCCAGCAAGGATTCCTTTCGCTAATCCCATTACTGCTGAAATTCCCGCATCTACAGCTTGAGTTCAGCCCTGTAGTTGCTGCCAGCTTTGATCAGTTGTCTCCCGCTGCCCCTTCTACATAGCCACTTCTGCGTAGTCCCAGCTCATTAAATCACGACGAGTAGTCTCCCAATCCTGGGTATTCTCAGCACCCCTGGGGTCCCATTCCTCCAGTTGATCGGATTCTTTATTCCACATAAACCATGGTTGGTTACTAGCCCGCGCCTCGACCGGCGTTCGGGATTGTTTGGGTAACTCCCAAATGATGCTAGGTCCTTCTTCCATTGACAAACCGACCGTCCGTCTCACATCAATAAGCGACCTGGAGAACATCGTGCTTGCTCTCCTCTCCCTCGTCTCTCTAGGTCTGGAGCCCCACTGCCTCGGTGTAGGCAGAGATATCAGGAGTTCCGCCGCCGCCCGCAGTCGAGCTCCCAACTCCCTCTGGACATCCTGGGTACCAGCTCTCTCGGGTACGAGGGGATACATTGTAGCAGGACCAGACTCTGTCCCCCCCCCCGGGATGGGTTGATTTGTCGTAGTAGGTTCCACTCCTTCCATACTGGAGACATATGGATCAAACAAAGGGTCCCTGTCGGGCTCGGCCTTGGTATCTGTCTCCTCCGGCCAAGGCATTGGAACAGAGGTGATTCGTAACAAAATGTCAGACTGTGGCTTGCTAAAAGTTGCAACTCAGCCCACCTCTTGCAATAAGACAAAAGTCCTTTGATTTCAAAAGGCTTTACTGGAGATAGTCAACCATTAGAGTACACATTCCAAGATACACAGATCTTAGCTGAACTAGAAAATTGTTACGAATGCCAAAGAAAGGATTAGGTACAGAATAAGCAGTTCCCTTCAGGCCCCATCCTCCCCCACAGTTCTCAAAACAAACGACCCGAGGGTGAGACAATGAAAGTTTCTCAAGGGTAGCAGGAAGGCGGACGTATGTAGACACAACAATCCTCTTCTCTCTGTAAGGCTTCCAGCAGTAGTCTTCCCACCTGCAAGAAGCACACTTAATACACTGACAAGATTAAAATGGAGTCTCTTTGGCTTAAACACAATCAGAACCTGATAATAATTATCATCATTCAACCTGTGGTCTGTCCGGCTTCCATTTTATAAAAGTACTTTGATTCCATACTCTGTTTGGAGTCGGTAACCCTGCTAAGCTCATTCCAGCTGCTGTATTTATAAATAGGGGTGTGCAAGGAAAAAACTTTCGGCTTTCTTGTTTCGGCATTAGCCGAAACAAGATTCTCTATCGTTAAAGCCGAAAGCCGAAACAAGAATCTCTTTCGGCTTTCGGCTTTCGGCATTCTTTCGGCATTCTTTCGGCATTCTTTCGGCTTTTTTCTATGGGAAAATGCCTCCGTCTTCCAGGACGCCTGGAGGAGGCATTTTCCCACCGAATAAGCCCAAAATTGGTGGGGACCTTCCTCTAACCCTTCTCTAACAACCACCCAAGTTTCAGACAGTTTGGACTTTGGGGGGCCATGTTATGTCCCCCCAAAGCAGGTCCCCCCATCCTCCCATAAGAAAGCGAAGGAGCAGCATATTGTTAGCATGCTGCTGCTAATCTTTCTTCATTATTTCCTATGGGGAAAAAATGAAGAGGCAGGTTTCCTTTGCCAGGGGTGGCATTTTGCATGCAAAATGCCCCCTTACCCTCAGGGGCCCTTCTCCCACCCCTCCTCCCACCCCCCACCAAGGCTCAGCCTGCTCCCACTTGGGGGGGCCATTTCATGGCCTCCCCAAGTAGGTCCCCTCAGCCCCCAAAGTCCACCCCTCACAGCCCCACACAAACCCAATTCCCCCCAGCTGCCACACACAGACCCAAATCCCCCCAGTAGCCCCTCACAGACCCAAATCAACCCCCACCTGCCCCACACCCACCATAACCCCAGGAACAGGCTGGCCTGCCCTCCCCTTTTGGGAACCCCTAAACTCTCTTTCCCAGGGCAATTCCGCACAGACAAGGGGTGCCACAATGGTGGCAGTGCCAAATCGTCCCTGGGAAAGAGCACCTGCCCTGGCACACAGACAACCACCCCCCTGACCCCCCCCACCTGCAGAGAAGGCTGGCCAGCCTGCCCCATTGTTCCCTATGCTGGGAACCAACCTCCCATCAAAGAAGGGAACACACACACAATGATTAAGTTTAAAAAACCTTTATTTTATAATTTTCAAATTACAAGTGGTCAACAAATCACAACATATTACACTTATTGTCCCTCACAGCACAACACAACACAATTAACTACACATCAGAGAATCTTAAAAACAATTTTTCTTTTGAAATGGACAATCTGTAAAGTTTTGAACATTTCCACAGGTTACATAGTAAGCGGGCACAACAGGGCATGGAAACAGAAGCCCACACTAGACAAGATGATCATAATAACTACCAGCCTAATACAACTCTCCCTCCATAACATGACTTAATGGGGGGGGAACCACTGCAACAAAATCCCCCCCCAACCCTCTGGGGCCCATCTCCCACCCTTCCTCCCACCCCCCACCAAGGCTCAGCCTGCTCCCACTTGGGGGGGGCATTTCATGGCCTCCCCAAGTAGGTGCTCTGCTCTCATCTCTACCACTGACAGCTGGGGGAGGCTTGTCTTGCCAGGGGTGGCATTTTGCATGCCAAATGCCACCCTTACCCTCAGGGGCCCTTCTCCCACCCTTCCTACCACCCCTCACCACATGCATTCCTTGACAATCAAGAAATCTGTAGTTAAATATAATGTGCATGTAAGTCCCTCAAAGACAGAAGCAATATGGAGGTAATGACCCATTTGATTTCCACAACCTCAGACACAATTAGGGATCCGTTTCCCCTTGGTGGGGGATCCCCCACTCTCACCTATCACCCCCTGTCACTGCTTACCTGGCTGGAAGGGGGAAAGTCAGGGAATGAGCCTTCAAGGTACGCTCCTGGGGCTGCTGCCGTGATGTCACTGATGTCATCTGGCTGCCCTGAGAGTATTCCTGTGCTTTGCAGTGGGCTGATTTGGGCCCTACAGGCCAAAGCAGGATCACTTGTGGCCCAAATCTGCCTGCTGTGAATTGTGCGTGCTCCCCAGCCTTGTGTGATGATCACATCACTTCCTAGAACAGACATCATCATGCCAGAGCATTGCCATGAAATGATCATGCGTGTGTGAACAGACCCTAAGTATCCTGTAGGCTTCAGTGATGGTATAGTCTGTCAGTAATGTTTTCACACACATTATAGAGAGAGAGAGAGACAGAGAAGGGGGGGAGGCACTGAACCTAGATTATTTCTTCTATTTTACTGTCCCCTTCCAAAGCCAGGGTGGCATTGGTACAATGCCCCCCTCCCCCCAGCCAGAGCCTTAGTACCAGTATGCATTGACAGGCCCATGCATCATAGTCCTTTTTGAGACCCAGCCAAGTTGTGTGCCTTTTGGAGAAAAATGTTCAAGTTGCTGGTGGGGGTATGAACAATTTTTAGACATCCACTGTAGTGCAATGGCTAGAGAGTTGGTCTAGAATCTGGCAGACTCTGATTCTGTGCCTTGTAGGCTTGATGGATGTTCTTGGCTCAGCCTAAGTAAACAATTGTGTTGTGTTTTCCAGAGGCAGTCTAGGTGATTTTGGGGCCCTGGACAAATGTTCTGGACGGGGCCCCAGAACCAGTGCCGCCCCACCACTGGCTCCTTGCCAAGGCCAAGCAATTTGGTCACCTAGGCCCCAGATAGAGTGGGCAGGAGTGCGTTGTTTCCTTCCTCCCCCCCCTCCACCCCCTCCAACAACTAAGAAGGCCATCGGTGGATGTAGTCACTCCAATGTGAGGCATGGAGCAGCTGTCTATTGTTAGCCTGGTTGTGATGAGGGTGAAACAAATCGAGGGAGAACAGCAATGTGTAAACCACTATAGGTTCCCATGGGGGAGAAAACCGGGGCATAAGATAAACCTTTAATTTGGTGGGGAGGGGGTATATACATTTTATGTGTATGTGTCTGTATGTTTTATGCATTCAAATCACTTATGGTGTACTTTAGAATTATTGAGCTCCAAAATATCCCAAAAACCTTGTCCATGTACTGCAAACCGAAGTCAATCTACCACATCTAGGGTATTCTTCTTTTCCCTACTGCCTTCAATTTTTCCTAGCATTATTGTCTTTTCTAGTGAACCTTGTCTTCTCATGATGTGACATTAATCAGTAAGCACTATCATCAACTGATATCTTCAAGGGAGAAAGCAGGCCTGATTTGGTCTGGAGGCCACTTACATGTCTTTTTCGGAGTCCATGGTACGTGTAAATTAAAACTTTCTTCCCACTTGACAGTATGAATGCGTTTTCTTCCTATGAGCTTTGTCTAAATTTTACTGTACTGATACTGCTCATTTGGCCAAAAGGCCTGCCCTTGAGCAATGCCACATTAAATACTTCATAATAAAAATATGTTTTTAAAACCATTTAAAAGTGTCTTTAAGTGCCATACGCTGATTTAAAAAAACATAAGCTAAATGTTTGGGAACACAATCAGATATGTGAATGACTGAAATGCAGCCCAATCCCACTGCTACTTAAAGTCCATTTTTGATGGAGGTCTGGATTGTCTTACATTGGTGTAATTGGGCTTGGAATCAGGAACCTGGAAGTGTTCCATGGGGGCTACAACTTTCATGCCAAGGCTAAGAGGGTGGGAACGGGATCTCTCTGGGGTGGCAAACTCTGGCCTTGGAAGTTACTGGCAATTTGGGGGTGGGACTTGTGGAAGGGGAAATCTGAGTAGGGATCTCCCCCAGAATCCATGGTCCACATTTGCCCTCTAAAGAGATTGCCCTTGGAAGCAGCCAGTTTCTCTGTAGGGAACTACTCTCTCTAACCTGAACTCAAGCCCAACCAGGAGTTTGGCAGCCCTAGGAAAATTTCTGAAAAAGATGGCAAAGGAGGGCCAGCAACTGATAGAGGCATGGAAGCCCACACCAGGACAGTAGCAGGGGCCTACTTGGGCACAAAGGATGACCAGTGCTCTCATCCCCCATAGTCCACTCCTTACAGCCCCACACAAACCCAGTTCCCCCACCCCAGCTGCCACACACAGACCCAAATCCTCCACTCAGCCCCTCTCAGAACCAAAACCACCCTCAGCTGCCCCACACCCAGTACCCCAGGAACAGGCTGGCCAGCCTGCCCCATTGTTCCCTATGCTGGGAACCAACCTCCCATCAAAGAAGGGAACACAGACACACAATCATTAAGTTTAAAAAAAACTTTATTTTATCATTTTCAAATTACAAGTGGTCAACAAATCACACAACATATTACACTTATTGTCCCTCACAGCACAACACAACACAATTAACTACACATCAGAGAATCTTAACAACAATTTTTCTTTTGAAATGGACAAACTGTAAAGTTTTGAACATTTCCACAGGTTACATAGTGAGCGGGCACAACAGGGCATGGAAACAGAAGATGATCATAACTACCAGCCTAATACAACTCTCCCTCCATAAAACGACTTAATGGGGGGGAACCACTGCAACAGGGTCCAGCAGAACCTATGTCATTTCCTGTGGCTGTGCTTTCAGTTCAGACACACAAAGCTGAACTGGGCACTTCCAAGGCACTGGACAATGGTATTTCTGGAGCAGTTCTGCAGAGGTCTCCCCCCACCCCCACACCAGCCTCAGAATTTACCTGGGAACATCTGCGAGAGATCATCATTGGCCGGTGCCCATCCACCACTCTTCCCGCATCCCCCAACCATGCAAACCCAACATTAACATCAACAATTTTTTTCTGTTTTTTTTTTTTAAAACATGAACATTCAATCAACTTTTAAAAAACATAATCACAACATTTTTGGGGTTTTTTTTTCTTTTTTTTACATGAACAGAACATCAACTTTCAAAAAACAGTACAACAATTCTTCTTCAATTTTTTTTTTACAAGGATTTCATCTGATAAAAACACCTAAGCAATCCCTATCTAACCTGTTTCTCCCTCCAGTAGCAATCCATGTTTCTGGGGCATTATTTTTCATAATAAATTTGGTCCCACAGGGTCTGTCTCAGTGATGAGAGATGTTTTGAATACCCTGGGGGGGGCTTTCAAATTGCTGGGTGTTTTCCCTTTGCCACTGGTTCCTAACCACCCTCCCTCTACTGGCCGGTTTTAACTGTATATACAGGGTTTTATACAGGGGAGAGCGCGATTCCAAAGGATTGGACTCACAGAGGATGCAGGCCACAAGTTGGGCTCACCTCAGTCAATCTGGAAGTCCAGTCCTGAGAAATCGAAGAGGCGAGAGTTGACCTTCAGGAAGGTCAACTGCTCGACTCTCCATGGGAGAAGGCGAGTGCGATGTGGGCCAACAATGTCGCCCGCATGTGAAAAGACGCGCTCGCTCTCCACGCTCGTCGGAGGGCATGAGAGCAGCCGCTGCGCCTCGAGGGAGAGGTCCGGCCAGACCGACTCCTTCCTGGCCCAGTAGCTGAGCGGATCGGTGGAGAGCGACTCGCAGGGCTCCGCGAGGAAGTCCCTGACCATCGCCTCCGCCGGATCCTCTCTCACGGTCCTCACGACCCCAGAGGGGATGAGGGCCCACCGGAGCATCTCCATCTCCATCGATACTCCGGTGGTGGCCGCGGGGGGGGCCTGCGCAGAGGGGGCGTCAGAGGGACCCGCACGGCAGGGCCCCTCTTGCGTCCCCCCTGTCGACAGGCGTCCCCTCTTGGCCTGCCTGCGCCTCACCCAAGAGCAGAGCCCGTCTCTGGCTTGGGTGAGGTTCCCGTCCCGCTCGGCGAAAGTGCCCTTTATGCGCGGGTCACACACGGTCGCCAACATGTATGACTCTTCCTTAGTGAGAGGAGTTAGCCTGGCAGCTATGCCCTGCTGCAGCCTTCTCACTAATGCGCGCACCGCTGGAACAAGGTCAGCACGGGGCGTGACCCGGTCTGCAAGGGTGGCCAGATTCCTCTGGAGCGTGTGCACCAGGGGAATGACCAGACCGAGGGTCGCCGTGTCTGACGAGACCGCCACAGTGAAGTCCTTGAAGGGCTTCAGGACCTCCACTGTCTGGGTGATGGTGAGCCAATCCTCCCGGCTGAACTCACCCACCTGACTCGCACCGCGGTTCTCGGAGAGCCACGCGTGGAGTGCGGCCTTCTGCTCCACCAAGCGCTCAAGCATGGCGCAGGTGGAGTTCCAGCGAGTGCTGACGTCAGTGATCAGAGCGTGCTCTGGCACACCTGTCCTGACCTGTGTCTGGCGCAGTTCGTGCGTGGCCTTCACGCAGCGCGAGAAGTGACCCGTGAGCCTCCGACATTTCTGGACAAGTAACTGGAGTTCACGGGTCCGGGTATCCACGGGTTCCTTCGAGGAGCCCAACCCCAGCGCATCTCTCACCACTAGGTGAAGCTTGTGAGCGGCACAGTAGACGCTCTCTCGGCTCACTAGATGCGCCGCTGCCCTCATGTTCTTGCCACCGTCCGTCACCATGCATCCCACGGTGGCGGGTCCCTGGCCTATCCACTCGTCCAACTGTCTCCTTAAGGTGGCAGTGATGTTCTCCGCCGTGTGGGACACGTCGAGCACCTCGGCGTGAAGCAAGGCCTTGCAGTAGCCGGCCTGGCGGTCTCCCATCCTTCCCTGTCTAGCTGTGCTAGGCACCTCCCCCCGGCCCCCACCCAGAACCGACTCGGGTTCCCACCAGTGAGCAGTAAGTGAGAGGTACGCTTGCTGCACACTTGGGCAGGTCCAGATGTCCGATGTGAAGTGCACAGTTCTCCCGGCAACCCGGGACAGCTGTGCCTTCACATGATCCCTGGCAGCCCTGTAAAACGAGGGCACCACCGATCTGCTCAACGACGTGCGAGCAGGGACGGCGTACCAGGGAAAGCAATCTCGGAGCAGCCCTGAGAAGCCGAAGTCTTCAACTACGGAATACGGTTGCCCATCCACTGCTATCATGTTGACGATGTGGCGCGTGATGCGCCTGCTCGCCCTCCGGATCCCCTCTCTGGGCACACTAGCGCCCTGCATACCAAGCATCTCCGGGAGAGAGGCTTGGCGTCCCTTTCCTGCAGGTACCCTTAGGGGGAGAGCACCAGAGGAGCCTGCCTCCTTCTGGCTAGCTGGCGGCCGTGCGGCGCCACTCGAACCCTCCTCCCGAAGAAGCACCGCCTGGTGGTGCCTCTTCATATGGTACCTCATCCCAGACGTGGAGAGATGCCACACATCTTTGCCACGGCTGACGCGCTGCCTACAATGCAGGCACAGGGCTGCTCGGGGATCCTCCGCTGTCTGGAAGTGCTTCCAGATTTCGGAGGAAAAGGGCATCCCACGCTTCCCAGGAGAAGCGCTTTCCGGATCACCCTGAGGCACCTCCTGTGAGGTGCTCTGGCCGGACACACCGTGTCCCACTCTCGGCCGGGCAGGTGGGGATGGACGAGGCTGAAGGGGCAGAGATGTGGGCTCTTCCACCACAGTCTCTGCCTCTTCCTCCCGCATCCTCTCCTCCTGCACAGCCGCGAGAGGCCTGCTGCTGGCCTCAGAGGAAACTGGGGTGGACCGCCCCAGGGGGGGGTCTCACGGGCAGTTCCTCCAACATCCTCTGGGTTCCTGGGGTGAGCGGGAGCGCAGGGAAAGTCATGTGCTCCGCGCCCATCCCAGGAGACACCACATGCTGCCCCTCCTCCAGCAGCTGGCTCGCAACCACTGGAGGAGGAGGAGCCTCAGCAGCAGGCCCCCGCCCAGTGCCAGCCCCTGCCTCACGCACCCGGGTTGGGGGTGGCCCTCCAGCAGCTGCCTCAGGAAAGAGAGTCTTGCGAACCCTCTTCCTGTCACCAGAAGCCAGGCTGGTGAACGGCAGCAGCGCAGGGGAGGGCCTCCTCCGCTCAGATGGGGGGGCTGCCGCAGCAGTCCCCCTCCCCCTCCCCTCCTCCCCTCTAGATTTCTCCCTAGCCTTTCCCCCGGGGCCCCTCTCTGCTTTCCTCTCTGACATACTTTCCCCTCCCAAAATCTACCCTAACTAATCAGAAAAGATTTGGAAAACAAAGGTCAACTTTGTTTTCAAGACCTAACTAACCTGCTCTAAATCTGTGCTTCTAGTGGCTCTGTGACTTGGAGATGAACAATCAAGTGCCTTTTTAAGCAACCCTATTTATGTCACGGAACCTGAGCCTGCCAATCAGCTGAATTCCTCTGGAATTGAGCTGGCCCTAAACCCCAATAACAAAGGTGACTAAGCCTTAAACACTCACACACTAGTATGCCCGGGCCGGCCTGGCACCACCACGGGTGCCAGAGATGGGCAGTGGAACCCTAGTTATGGGGGCACTAATGGGAAGCCTATTGACAGCTATTACAAATTTTTATATATATATATATATATATATAGAATTCAAACCTAACACTCACTCACTAATGCTTTCCCTGCTGAGTCCCTATTTAGTTTTTTAAAAAAAACTAGGCTTGGTTTCCCTAATAATTATGTTGAGGGCAATTATCCACTGATCACCTACCAACTGGCCTACCTACCTAAGAGACACTATTTAGCGGGACCAATGTATCTGTGGTATGTCGGTGTGGGGTGTGGATGTGGTGTTTTGAAGATGAGCCTCCCCCCTCCCAAGCTAGCAAGAACCCACCCCCAAGCCCACCCAAATGTGAACCCGGACTCGCTCACACTAACACCAGTCCTGCAGTCCAGCGATGTTCAGGCGGTCTTGCAGCTGGTCCTCCTCTCCTCCGCGATGCTGTCAAGAAAATTGGAAATGTTAACAGAGTCAACACCACACGCCGCACACGCAACCCCCAAAATTCAAGGCCCCGTTGCACAAGCCAAGTCAGCCCCCCCCTGAAAGGCTAGGGCCAACCAGCAGCAAAACAAAACACATCCACCCAGCAGAGCTTCTGGCCTGTGCAGGCCAAAAGCTGGCACACTCATTTTTTAGTCCTGTGAAACAGTAGTTCAAGCCCACCCCACACTCAAACTTGACAAATGAAACATGAAAGAAAGCAGGCACTGCAATCAATGCTGCCCCCCCTAACCCCCAAACAATGTCCTCTTGCCCAACCAGAAAATGCCCCCCCTAGCCCAAGCCATAAAGACCGAGCCAAAGCATATGCTCGCAGGTAGGCACAGCAGCAGACATAAGCTCAAAAAACAAATTTTACAACAACCCTACCAGTCCACCACTGCAGATGTCCAGCAATGTTGATCCTCCACGCAGAGATCTGCAGGCCGATGTCCACCAAGTGCAGTCCAGTCCAGAAGAGGTCCACCAACGATAAACAACCTGAATGTGAAGCAAAACAGTGAGTGCCAGGCCAGCAAATGGGAAGGGTTACCAAAGCCAAAGCAGCATACCTGTGTGTGGGCCGCAGGCTGGCACAGTTGTTCAGGACGGAGCCTGTTGGAAAGCCTTGGAAGCAGGGGGCCAGACACAGGAAAGAGCCCACACCATTCCAGTTTGTGAAGCAAAACTGTGAGTGCCAGGCCAGCAACCAAAAAGGGTTACCAAAGCCAAAGCAGCATACCTGTGTGTGGGCCACAGGCTGGCACAGTTGTTCAGGAGCCTGTTGGGAATCCTTGCAAGCAGGGGACCAGACACAGGAAAAAAGCCCACACCATTCCAGTTTGTGAAGCACAACTGTGAGTGCCAGGCCAGCAACCAAAAAGGGTTACCAAAGCCGGAGCAGCAGGCCTGTGTGTGGGCCGCAGGCTGGCACAGTTGTTCAGGACGGAGCCTGTTGGAAAGCCTTGGAAGCAGGGGGCCAGACACAGGAAAAAAAGCCCACACCATTCCAGTTTGTGAAGCACAACTGTGAGTGCCAGGCCAGCAACCAAAAAGGGTTACCAAAGCCGGAGCAGCAGACCTGTGTGTGGGCCACAGGCTGGCACAGTTGTTCAGGAGCCTGTTGGGAATCCTTGCAAGCAGGGGACCAGACACAGGAAAAAAGCCCACACCATTCCAGTTTGTGAAGCACAACTGTGAGTGCCAGGCCAGCAACCAAAAAGGGTTACCAAAGCCGGAGCAGCATACCTGTGTGTGGGCCACAGGCTGGCACAGTTGTTCAGAGCCTGTTGGGAATCCTTGCAAGCAGGGGACCAGACACAGGAAAAAAGCCCACACCATTCCAGTTTGTGAAGCACAACTGTGAGTGCCAGGCCAGCAACCAAAAAGGGTTACCAAAGCCAAAGCAGCATACCTGTGTGTGGGCCACAGGCTGGCACAGTTGTTCAGGAGCCTGTTGGGAATCCTTGCAAGCAGGGGACCAGACACAGGAAAAAAGCCCACACCATTCCAGTTTGTGAAGCACAACTGTGAGTGCCAGGCAAGCAACCAAAAAGGGTTACCAAAGCCGGAGCAGCAGACCTGTGTGTGAGCCGCAGGCTGGCACAGTTGTTCAGGACGGAGCCTGTTGGGAATCCTTGCAAGCAGGGTCCAGACACAGGAAAAAAGCCCACACCATTCCAGTTTGTGAAGCACAACTGTGAGTGCCAGGCCAGCAACCAAAAAGGGTTACCAAAGCCAAAGCAGCATACCTGTGTGTGGGCCACAGGCTGGCACAGTTGATCCGGACGGAGCCTGTTGGGAATCCTTGCAAGCAGGGGACCAGACACAGAAAAACAAGCCACACCATTCCAGATTGTGAAGCATAACTGTGAGAGCCAGCCAGAAGAAAGGCACCAAAGACACCCAGCAGAGCTTCTGGCCTGTGTAGGCCCAAAGCTGGCACACTCTTGTTTTAATCTTAAAACAGTAGATCAAGCTTAAAGAAGGCAAGCACAACAACCAATGCTGAACCCACCCCCCCCACCATCAAACATTGTCTGCCCAACCTGTCCCCCAGGCCATGCCAAGAATAAACTGCAACACCTTTTTGCAGAGGCAGGCCACAGCAGCACATTGCCCAGCATCAAAAAAATTTTCAAAAATTTTAAAAAGGCCTACCAGGTGTCCTCTCAGGATGTCCAGCAGCACAGTTGATCCTCCAGGCAGATGTCCTCCAGGCTCCAGGTGCAGTGCAGTCTCTCTTCTTCTCCTCTCTCGGTGAGCAGCAGCAGCAACAGAGGTGCTCCAGACAGTCTAGCTCCAAATTTAAACCCCCTGCTGCAGCCTCAGCCAAAGATTTAAATCTATTGGCTGGCATGAAAATACAGCAGAGGGATTGGTGACTCCTAAAGTCCCCCCTCCCCTGCCTTTCCCCACCCACACTCCAAGAGTCACCCTCCTCCTGCTCCCCCTCCCCTACCTGTTAGTTTTGGCGGGAATCTCTGCTGCTTTGCAAATGCAAAGTGCAATGCAATGCTTGCACCTTGCATTTGCAAGGCAAAGCAGGATTCCCTATCCTCCTTTGCAAGAGGGGTGGGGGGTGACAGAAGGAGTGAGTGATTCACTCCTTCTCCCCCCCTCCCCTCTTCTAAGAGCCTGCAGGAAGCCTTTGCTTCCAGCAGGATTTTGCTAGCCGCTTGCTAAGGCAAACGGCTAGCAAAAACAAAATGGCGATTCTCGAATGCCGAAAGAAAGCCAAAAGAAAGCCGAAACGTTTCGGCTTTTTTCTTTCGGCTATGCCGAAACATTTCGGCATTCCCCAAAACGTTTCGGCTTATCCGAAAGAAGCCGAAACACTTTTGTTTCGGCTTTCTTTCGGCATTCCGAATGCCGAAACGCACATCCCTATTTATAAATGTTCTGTTCCTAATTTCTCACTGACAAAGCATTGCCAGAAACTGTAGAATTTGTCTACCTTTCTTTCTTGTGGAATCTCCCAATTTCAAATGTTAACCCATCTGTTGCTACTCAGATGCATGACTTTGTTCATCTCTATATCTGACATCTTGTCTTCAGTCATTGGCCCATATTTCTGGGATATGTGATGGAGTCAACTTCCCTCCTATCCTTTTTCTGTTAGAAGCGGAATTCTGGTTCTGTGATCTTGAGATTTTCAAGTGCTGTTGGGAATTTCTTGCTAAATTCTTGAAAATTACAAGATTTTAGAAAACACTCGGAGGGAAGAGAACACATTCAGAAACTTTCTCTATACAAATAACAATAGGCAGTAGCTGAAGACAGAAGTGCACTCACATTCTGTGTCTATGTCTATTTGTTTATAAACAGGCACTGAGTCATTAGCCCATATGGTACTCAAACCAAGACATGGTCAGGACTGTAATGTGCAAAGTGTACATATGTTCAACCATGTCACCATGGTAATTGTTTGGGTGTTGAACTGTCTAGTATATACATGAGTCCCAGTTTGGCACAGTACTCTCATTAGGAAAGAGGAAAGAGACACAAATAGAGAAAATCTTGAACAGAAATCTTGAAAAGGAAATCATTACATTGCCTTTGTCATGAACAGAAGAGTCCATTCGGTTGTGATCTGGGGGAGAAGGAAAGAAAAGCTGGCCCAAAGTTAAGGAAAAATACAAACTGAAATCAACTACAAAGCTGGGGATCCAAGATGAGTGATTCAGCAAAAGGGCAGAGATCCAGGAAACAAGCCAGTCACAAAGGTGAAGGAGGAGGCTTGGGTGCCAAAACAACTGCAATGTTGGAGGGGCTTGAGATTCCCTTTTTAAGGACTTTGGGAAAGATGAGGTTGGGACCCACAGAGGGATTAGATCAAGGGTGTGAGGTAAGCAATCTCTCTAAAGAGTACAGTTAAGCCCAGGGATTTTTTCTGGGAAAAGAAATGGTGGAACTCTATTATCACATGTGCACGTGCAAAGCATGCACGTGCTCCTGGAAATGCATGATGACATCAATCCCGGAAGTGACACCACTTCTTGGAACCCACCCAACAACAGCACTTGCTGCTATAAATAACAGACTAAGATACTATAATTAACAAAAGTTATTTTTTCTTTAGAGGGCTCAGTGGCAAAGTGTGCTATATACAATTATTTACAAAGTACAAACATGTACCCATAATTCAAAGTCCCAAATACAAACATGAATATCACAACGTCCCTTCGAGGTAGTCTCATAGAGCTATCAAAGTCCTTCTATTAGTGTGTATTCTTGCTTGAAGAGCTCTGGACTCCCTCTAATTGATATGCAGTAGGTTCAAAATGCAAATCAAATGAAGCAAGGGAACCCCAAAAGCACCAAAGGGGTTCCCAAGTGGACAACTCCAGGTAAGTGCGGCGTTGTAGCCGAAAACATACAGGTGTGACGTTGTAGCTGAAAGTGAACTGACTGTTAATGTTTTATTCTTTGGTCTCCAAATCCAGGTGGAAGTCAAGATGGAAAAAGAGAGGGAAAAGCCCAGCAGGGGGTTCCCCAGGCCCTACAAGCTGCCGGCTCGTTCTTTGAGCTTGTTTCACGAAATATCCACTTCATCAGGGGCCACTTCTGTGAAATTCCTAATCTAATTAATATTGAATTTTCAATTTTTCAGGGAGGGTTTTGCTTTACTGGAGCAATTCAAAACTAGATACTCAACTTTAGCTGCATTAGATTTATGCTTAGTTTAAAATGGTTTTTTTTGGGTTGCCTGCCAACTCTACCTTACCAATAGCTAAGCTGTTGTGACATTGTGAAATGCTCATAAATATTCCAGTGTCCCACACAAACAATATTCATAAAAACTTCTTTAACACCCATATGTCCACTGCAATTTCAGTGATATTAATCAGCTGAGGGTGGGGAACCATTTGAGCTATAGCTATTAAGACATAAGAACACCTATATGCTGATGAAAGCTATATTGATGAAAGCTTTCTGTGACTTGGACACAGCTATCCATTCCTAGCATAAAACTGGAATAACCATAACTGATATTTTAACTAATACAAATAACCATAACTGATATATTTAACTAACACAGAACCAATCTGCATTCAAAAGCTGTGGGAACCATAACAATGTCAACTTCAGTCAACAAAAAAAAAGCAACACACACACATACATACATACATGCACAGCCTCACCCACCCCTATGAAAAGGAAGCAAAATGAACTCAAAGCAGCACGCGCACACACGGCCCCCCACAGCCCCATGAAAAGAAAGCAGAATGAACTCAAAGCAGCACACATACACACACAGCCACAACCCAATGAAAATAATACAGAATGAACTAAATGTAGCACACACACACAGAGAAACCCCTGAATGAAATGAAAGTAGAATGAACTCAAAGCAGAGAGCCTGCCCCAGCAGCTCTGCTTGCTCTCTCTCTCTCTCTCTCTCTCTCTCTCTCTCTCTCTCTCTCTCTCTCTCTCTCTCTCTCTCTCGTGAAAAAAAAAGCAGAATGAACTCAAAGCAGCTAAACCTCCTCTGCAGAGCTCCTGCCAGGCCCCATCTCTCTCTCTTTCTCTCTCTCTCTCACTCTCGCTCTCGCTCTCTCTCTCTCTCACGAATGAAAAAAAAGCAGAATGAACTCAAAGCCGCCAAACCTCCTCTGCAGAGCCCGCAGGACCAAAGGAGGAATCATAGAATCATAGAATCATAGAGTTGGAAGGGGCCATACAGACCATCTAGTCCAACCCCCTGCCCAGTGCAGGATCAGCCTAAAGCATCTCTGACAAGTATTCATCCAGCCTCCTCTTGAAAACTGCCAGTGAGGGGGAGCTTACCACCTCCCTAGGCAGCTGATTCCACTTTTGAACTACTCTGACTGTGAAAAAGTTTTTCCTAATATCCAGCCGGTACCTTTGTGCATGTAATTTAAGCCCATTGCTTTGGGTCCTACCCTCTGCTGCCAATGAATGAATGAATCATGTGGGCAGATTCTAGAGCTGCCAGAACAGCATTCCAGCGCATTCCCCCTCAAAAAAAGCCCTGGTTAAGCCTATATGACAGTGCCTCCAAAAATAAATATACTCCCAGAGTCACCTTTACAGTAGCATATTTTCTTATCATTTTTATCTTACTGTATCTTTAAATGAGCCATAAACAGCAAGTGTAATTTCTGAATTTTTCAGCTGCGTGACACATATTTGCTAGCCCGTTTTCTCAAATCAATAACATTTTATAACCTCAGAAAATCATATTACTCTAAAGGATAATGTCATATTTGCAGAAACTAGAATCATTCTACAGCAAACATGTATACACTTTTTAAAACAGAATTACTTGGTGTCCTTTTGGGAGATGTACAATGTTTGATAAATTATTCTACACAAGGAACATTTTATTATAATTATGCTCAGGGTAACTATGGACTGGATCTCAAGATGACCAACAGTTCAACTTGCAAAATGGCTCTCCCTCTACCATTTCTTGCAGCTACATATGCCACACAAAACATTGTTCCTGGAGATTGAAAAACACTCAGAAACAGTGTGGGATGCGCTGTGAGGAGTTGCTTTTTGATGTAAGGTCTAGACATTGTAAGCCTTCACCCTTGCATCAGAGGAAGTGCCTTCCATCATGATGATTCCTTTAGTTCAACCCTGTGCCTGCACAAACAGTTGTCATTTAGTCTCGGTGTAAGACCAGCTGTTCACTCTTAGGCTTTCAGGGTGTAAACACAAAACCCTTTCCTTGGCATGATCTCATCCAGTAGGCATGGTCTAATGGCATTGCAACCAGTACCACAAATGAGAGCTGGCAATGTAGAAGCAGTATAAATCAGTTCACAAGTGCAAACTGCAGCTATTTAAAAAGCGGGAGAGAATTATGACTTTTTGAAGGTTTTGGAAAAGAGCCCCAATGATAAGACCACATCCTTGTATAACATGGATATGCTTATCAGACTGAGTATGCACTGTAAAGCCTATCCTTTTATAGCAAGAGGGGACATTAAGATGCAAGGACAGTAAGCAGGGTTATCTTCCATTTCTCAGAGAACAGACATAGATATATTGCTTGGGCTTGGAAAGTTCAAGGAGTAGCACTGGCATTTCTTGTCATTGGAATTAAGAAAGGAGAAGCATCACCTGGAGTCCATTGATGGAAGAGCAGTTGAGGAGGAACTGATATTGAATATGTGAATGTATTTGCGCACAGCAAATGGAAGTGTTCCTGTGCGAGCAAGTACATGGGACGTGAAATAAGGTGCACTTCAGTGTCCCTAGGTAATTCGTAACATGTATTTCCACCCTCAGAAGAGCTGCATAAACAAAACAACATCCAGAGAAATCTTGATTTGGAGGGCTCTATGCTTTCTAGTCTCAGAGAGCAATACTCAAATGAAATCTGGGTTATAATACCTTGCCTCTTTGGCACTGCCTGAAGTAGTATATACCTCCTACTGGGTCAGCACAAAGGAGTACAAGAGTCAATGCATTACAGCCTATCTAAAGTTGGGCACAAACCTGAAAGCCCATAAACTACCATTTATTGAAGTGGTCCTTCTAGCTAAGGAAATTTCATGGGGAATTTTTTTCCTTCTCTCTTTAAAACTTACCTGTTTGGAATTCCTTTCTACCAATAAATAATTATCAGTTTTAGATATTATTACAGATATTGTTTTACTTTTGTATTTTAATTACTGTGCATTTATTTTTGTTATTTTTGTTAGCTACTCTGATAATGTTGTATATTGATGAAGCTGCAAATGAATAAATAAGTTGATGTACATAGTAGAAAAGAGCTGGAGTTACTGGCAGAAATGTAGCAGGAGACATAAAGTAGATATCAAACTAGGCTAGAATCTATCACTTGTTCCTTCACCATGTTTCCCCTAGTTTTTTTTTTAAAAAAGATGGTTACTTACATACACCTTCATATCTTCTATTTATGGAGCCATCTTTTTCTCCTCTTCATGGGATCCAACATTCCATGACTTGTTTTTGATTTTGGAGCACATGCACTTCTGTTTCAGACACTCGTTATTAGAGTGTATAAAGAGACCTATTGTGACTATGTTACATCTGGATTCAGCTAGATTACATTACTACTAGGGATGTGCACTCCAAAAATATTCAGGTTTCCAGCTTCGAGTTTACCCGAAGCAAGAAAAACATTTGGAAATACCCAAAACGCGAAGTGGCAAGCCGCTTCGGATTCGGGTATTTGAATCACTTCGGAATGCTCCGTAAAGATTTGGAGCATTCCAAAATGATTCAAGGGCCTGGGTTTTCTCCCAGATCCCCCACCCTCCCCATCCCTCACCCTCCCACTTAGCCCCCCCGTCCCCTCCAACTCACTTACCTGGCCCTTTAAACGTCCCTTTAAACTATCAGCTGGCAGGCAGTAGGGGGGGAATCCCCCCGCCACCTGACAGCTGAGGTGGTGGCAGGAAAGGGCCCTTTCCTGCTGCTTGCAAGTAGCAGGAAAGGGGCCCTTTAAACACCCCAAATCCCAAAACCCCCAGCCCCAGCCCTCCTATTTACTTTGGCTCTGCTGCTGCGGTGGTGGAGGCCGCGGCCCAGCAGCAGTGGTTCTGGCCTTGTCCGCTGCCCTGCCGTCCCACGCAGCAGCAGAGGAGGCCAAAAAGGCCTTTCCTGCCCCTCAAATGGCCGCTGCGGCTATTTGAGGGGCGGAAAGGGCCTCCTCCACCTCGTTCACTGATGGCTGGAGGGAGGGGGGAGAGCTTGAAGGGTAGAAGGCTCTGAACGCCATTCGCAAACGCCGTGGAGAGCCTTCTACCCTTTAAGCTTTCCAGCCAGCTGGAGGGAGGGGGAAAGAGCTTAAAGGGTAGAAGGCTGAAGTTTAAAGGGCCCCAAAGCTTCCTGAAGCAACCCAAATCACTTCGGGAAGCTTTGATTCAGCTGAACTCGAATCTTTACAGGTCGGGTCCGATTCTGGCATTTTTTCCAAATAGGAAACCTGAAGTGGACACCCCTAATTACTACAATAGGCTCTACACTGCCCTTGAGAAGTGTTCAGAAGCTTCAATTGGTGCAGAATGCTGCAGCCCGGATGCTGACTGGAGTGGGTCATAGAGAGCATATCATTCCAGTCTTATCTCATCTACACTGGCTTCCAATTTATGTGCACAATTTAAATTGCTAGTGCAGACATTTAAAGCCTTATGTGATTTGGGATCAACATATGTGAAGGACCACCTATTCCATTATGAACCACCCAGGCCTTGGCAATTTTCAGAGGCCCTGCTTTGGGTGCCTCTGGTTTTTGAGTTTAGATGGGTGGCAACCCCAGAGAGGGCTTCTCTGTTGTGGGAGGGCTTCTAGTGTCCCTTCCCCACTGGCAGACCTCCTGAGGACACCTGGTTTTTTTGGCCACTGTGTGACACAGAGTGTTGGGCTGGATGGCCTATTGGCCTGATCCCACATGGCTTCTTTTATGTTCTCTGGAACTCTCTCCCCAGGAAGATTCATCTATCCACTTCTGTTGACATATTCCACCCAGATGAAGACTTTTTTGTTTCATTTAACATACCCTCATTGATTGCTCCTTCATGGCCAATGTTTTGTTTTAAATGTTGTTTTTATGTCTTTATATTTTTTTAATCTCTGGTTTTAATTGTTTTAATGTTTTTGTTGGATATTAATGGTTTTATAATGTGATTTTTATAAATAATTTTTAATTTGTTAGCTTCCTTGGTGGCCCTTGTGAGGGAAGAAAGGCAGGTTATAAAATTTGTTAAATAAAATAAAATAAATATATTTTCTCTTATTCACAATGTTTCTTTATCTATGTATGCCATTATTTTCTCTCCAATGGGAACTCAATGGCAGCTTGTATTCCATAGCTCTACAAACTAGGCCGGATATATTTTGAGCTTACAAAGTGCCATGGAGAAATACTATGCCTTCAACTCATAAAGTAGGGTGGGTGAGCTAGTGCTGGTCCTGCTTCTCTTCCATTCCCTCCCTGTTGCTGGTTATTTTTTTACACAGATGCAGAAAGGTCTATGGGCAGAATGTCTCTGTGCCATAAAGGTGCAAGGGGATGGTGGGGGAAGTGCAGTTGCTGCTGTGTTGATAGTATTTTGGTTGGATTTCTACCACCAGTATTTGTATATTACTGGGATTCTGTGGCAGGCTTGTGAATTGCCCTTGGCTTTTTTTCTATCTTGAGCAAACTGTGCATTGAGACTGTACAGACTTCCAAGGTTTATAAATCTGCAACCTCAGGGTTGTTCTATTATGGGTCAGCAAAGTTTTCAGAAAATTCGAGAAGCCCATCATATATAGATCTTTGAAGAATTTTAAATTGGGCTCAATTGAAAGGAAAGTGAGCACTTTTTTTGAAAACGTTTTGGCAGCACCAGAAAGCTCTTTCACACCCCTTTTTGGCATTTTTAAATAATTGCTACAAAAGAGCTCAAAAGTGTTCTCCAGTTCTGTAAGAATTGCCTTGATCTCATTTGACTTGATTTGCCTTCAATATTGTCATTATATAGCCAAATCATCCTGTCTATATAACATCATAATGTAATCTTCATGATACTCTTTATTATGCAAGTCCTGATTGGCTTATATATAATTATAGAGGAAAGTGATACTTAAGTATCAATTATTAAGTATCAATTATATAATTTGATACTTAAGTATCAAATTATATATAATTTAATGGCTTTTCAGGAAACATTTCTTGTACCTGTAAAAATGCTGTTTTGGAAACAAGAATCAAAATGACTAACTAGAGTAGAGCCCTTCTTCTCAGGCTTTGCATGGGATTTGGCATATGATGTAGATCAGAAGTCCCCAACGTGGTGTCCACGAGCACAATTGTACCCACCGACATCTTTCCTCATGGCCACTAAGTATTTTTAGAAAGTGGCTGGGGCCAGGTGAGGTTTTTGCCCAGCATGGCTTCTAATTGGCCATTGGAGTAGTAATTAGCTATGCAGATTTTTACAAACATTGCTCTGGCAGAAACTATTTCCACTGCACAAAGATCTTTATTGTGTGACTGAACGTAAGCTATGGCAGCCATTTTGTGGCTGAGTCTAACTCCTGCCGCAGCCATTCTGTGCCCACCACACTGTGTCAGAATTCCAAATGTGCCCATAAGTTCAAAAAGGTTAGGGGCCCCCAATGTAGATTAATTGAAATGGACTACTCACGAACTATATATTTCTTGCAGCACCATAAATGTTCTCTGTGGATGTTGCGACTGTATCCCATTTAACATGTTACAGACTTGTTGAACTGAGTTCTTGTTCTGGAGTAATTGTGTTGACAGTTTTTGCATTGCAGACTATTTTGTGCTTTAAATATGATCATTGTACACATTGCTGGCCCAATCCATTGTTGGCCCAAAACAGTCTAAACTTCTGGAATCCAGCTGTTTTAAAAGGGAAATGGACAAACCACGAACCGCACAGTTCTGTTTTTTTCCAGTTCGTGCCCATCTCTAGTTTTCCCCATTATGGAAACACTTACTAAGCATGGCACAGATAAAAAGTTCCTTAGGAACCCTTATGCCTTTTGATTAAGGTCTACACCTTTTGTGTCAGCATCTGTTACTCTAATGAAACAGAAGGACACATAGGAAGCCATATAAGGAGGCTGGACTCAAACACTCCTACACCAACATGGTATATCTGTGCTGTGCAAAGCCTCAAAGAGAAGCACAAGAAAACTATAATAGAGCTGGGATCCATCATTAGTGCCTATGCCTTTTTAGGAAGCATAATTTTAAAAAATCATTTTTGCTTGTTCCTCTGGCAAATTGCCCACTTAATACAGATTCAGTAATTAGCTATGTGTTGCTCGGCATATAAGTTTCAGTGTTTTTTCCCACATAAAATATTATAATTAATAATAGAAGAAAGAGACATGTGTTAAGCATGGCTGTTGATTGCCAAGAAAAGGATAGAAGGTTAATTGATGAAACTTCCAGGATATATATAATTATTTGACAGTGAAGTAAGTTTGAACTTCAGTATAGCTTGTGAACAACTGATTGTAAAATGTGTTTTACTAGCCTACTGATTATCATACTGACAAAACATTTGCCTTTATATTTTGCTGGTATTGCAGGCAATAGGAACATATGCATTCATTCAAAAAATGAATGAAAAATTAACCAATGTAATCTTCAGCTCCCATTGATTTTGGTGGAACATATATGCACTGGAATTCCCATTGCAACCTGCCATTTTTTTAAAATTCCAAAAATAAAGTTCCAATAATAAAGTTGTACTTCTTTTATTAGTCAAATGATGGTAAGCGAACTAGAGAACTGAAGTGGAAAAACAGTGATTGATCACAGGATGCAATGCAGATTGTTGCATGTCCTCGCATGCAGGGCCAGACCACTGATTTTGATGCTCCCGGAGAATGACTTCACTGCCACCCCCATGGCATAGAATAGTTGCCACTCAGTCTCTTCCTTCCACCACATCACAGGGAAGCCACCAGCACCACCATCTTCACATGGTTTTCTAGGCCAGATTAGAGAAAAAAGTGTCCATTTGGAGAAACATGCTGAAAAGTTTATTTACCTGGGGCAACAGTGAGTACACTGCAAAAGATGTATATGAAGTCACAAAAACTGCCCAATAATTTGTCCACCAACTTCATTAACAGGAGAGTCACTCATTGACTCATAACACTGGTCAGCTGAAACATCTGTTCACTGTCTAATTTTTCTTCCTCCTCCTGATGAAAAGCAAAATGCAAGCTGCCCAAGGAAGGTGGATTGCTGGGTGCATGAAGAGATGTATGATCTGAAATTAGGAGCAGCTGATCAAACGACTGTTTAGATACAATGTTTCCTGTAAGCAAAGGCACTGTGCTGTGTTCTGCCTTTTTATCTGTTGCCATGGATTTCTCACCTCCACCTGCTTAATATTTAACTTTGTGATACAAAATAGAAGCAGTAAAGTATTTCCTTCAGTCTCGTCTCTTTCTTCCATAGGATTCAGCTTCAAGAAACTTGGCATAACTGTGGAAGTATGTCAAGTTTCCAGAGTAGATGAGAACTTCTCCCTAATCTTTTTGTCTTCATTGGGTCATGAAGCATCATTCCTCCCAATAAATGTAATATGCTGTGCACCCCATCTTTTGTATTGTCATCACTGGCTATCAAATAAGGACCTTTGAGTTTCCTTTCTACAGTGGTTTTCCAATAGTTTTAAAAACATGATATGTTCCCATGTATCCTTCTACTGGTTATCATAAACCATTCACTCACTTACTCACTCGCTCACATTACTGAAGATAAGAGTGATCATTCCTTAGCAAACATCTGCAAGGATGGTAACAATTGTTGTCTTGGTTTAAGGAGATTCACTGTGAGCAAAGTTTGAGCAAAGTCTGTAAAAAGCTTCTAATAGTTCATGGTGGCTGCACTGGCTCATTGGCTGCAGTAGGGCATTGCAGTGCATAGTCACATGAACCATTGCCTCTATGTGTGCCAAACCCAGGAGCAAACTGGAGCAAATTTTCACTGACTCTTGGTGGATGGATGTGATCTTTGAAACATAATTACACTTATTCAGCAAAGTTAGACTTTGAAACCATTTACCCTCTTTAAGAAGGGTTTGAAATATCACTTAGTTATTGTACAGCAAAATGGGCTGATGGCTCTTTAAAACAGAAAAAAAAACCCACCCTCTTTATATTCACATGTGGTGGCTGTGGCCTTAAAGGGGAAAGATTTTCAAACATAACAGAATCAGCTAGATGCTCCAAAGTGAAATTCAGAAAATGGGACTTCAAATAGAGGAAGAGATCTAAAGCTTCTCCCAAGATATGATATAGCAACAACCCATTGACTTCAATTGAATTACAAGGGTATGACAAGGGTATGACTTTGCTTAGGATGGCACTCATGCATAACTGAGTGGAAAAAATGAGTGATCTACATTATTTGGGGCACAAGCCACACAGATGTTTTCCCCTACAAGCTCCAGTGAAATATATGTGAACAACACATAAAACCATTAAAAAGCCTTGCTGTATCAGACCAGTGGTCCATCTAGTCCACCATTCTGTCTCATACAGTGGCTAACAGTTGTGTCAGGGATCCTCACACTTTTCAAGCCTGTGAGCATCTTGGGAGTTCTGACAAACAGTAAATATCTTCGTATTGGGTTGACCGTTGCTGCCAAAGCAACTTTTAAAAAAATCTGCACAGCCAGTCAGCTCTCCAGTGGCTAATCAGAAGCCCTCTTGGGCAAAAGCCCCACCTCACCCTTCCCACTTTAAAAAACACTAGGTGGTTGCCAAAAAATGTGTCAGCAGGAGCCATAGTACCCACAGACAGCACACTGAGGACCCCTGAGTTATACATAGATAACTTTTCCTCTGCTTTTGGTAAGTTTCAATGGAATTGTTTTTTCTTAGGTTCATAACCTGTTTGTTGCCCAGAAGATCTTCTAGGTGTCTTAAAACATTTTTAAAAGACAATGTTAACTAATCTCCTCCCCACTTCCTAGCAGTATATTAACTCTCTACTGCTATTATCCAGAGCTACAAGGAGAAAGTGGGAAACCCACTTGGGATGGATCCTGAAATAACTTACATTCGCTACTGCTGCAACAAATATGCTTTGTAATTATACAAACATGCATATATATATATTTTTTAATAAAAATTTTTATTGGATTAGACACATATAAAATTTATTACAATCACGTTCCCTTAAATTTTCCAATTCTAACCCCCTCCCTTTCCCCCCCCTTTTGTTGACTTCCAACAGTTTTCCAACCCCTTATCTATTCTCCCTCTACTCATTTCAAACTTATTATGCTTATTATAATATACTTTCAAACTCTTCTAAGCTTATCTATAGTAACATAGTGCTATCTCTAATTCCCTTCCCAAATGGGTAAAAGTATAACACTCTTAACTTATCTTCTTCAATAATAATAATAATCATCATTTTGATAGTCTGTACTCTATCTTACTCTTTCTAATTACTTCAGAATGGGACAAACAATTTGCCCCTCTTTATGCATAACTTCAAATACTTCTATAAACATTGCATACATTTATTATAAATCAATCAATTTGACTTATACTCTGTATGTTACTCTTTACTTTCTTTTACATATCTTGTCCTTTTTAATTAACTAATTTCTCCATTATAAAACTATCCAACAAACAATTCATGTACACGTTCAGCATAAGTCTATCAATTAGACCCACATTCTGTATGCTAATGTATATTCATTCTCCATTGTACAGTTATCTACTGGCATAAAAAATTAATTAAATTCTATCCTTATAATCCTTATGATAATAACACTATTGATACCCAACTATTCATACTGATCAAATAAAATAATTGCTTAGAATTTTTTCACTTAACTCTCTCCCCCCGGTATAGTCTCTCCCCTCTCCTTTTGTTATATTTCAGTAATTATCGAACTGCCACAGTCCTCCCACCTCCCATTTTTTCACCAAATATCGTTTCAGCCTCTCCCAGTCCGTGTTAAACTGTCCCGGGTCAAGGTCTCTCAATTTTCTTGTCATTTTATCCATCTCCGCCATGTACAGCAATTTATAAATCCAGTCCTCAATAGTTGGCACTTCTTGTACTTTCCATTTCTGCGCATATAAAAGTCTAGCTGCTGCTGTCATGTAGAATAACAATGTCCTGTGTTGTGCTGGAATGTCTTCCATTCCCAAGTTCAGTAGCAGGAGTTCTGGGTTCTTATTAACTTGAAATTGTAAAATCTCACTCATTACTCTTATTATTTCCCCCCAGTACTGCCTAGCTACCTCACAAGTCCACCACATGTGATACAAAGATCCCTCATGCTTTTTACATTTCCAGCATTTATTAGACGTATTCAAATTCCCTAGCGCAATTTTCTTTGGTGTCAAATACCAACGGTAAATCATTTTGTAGAGATTCTCTTTGATACTGGTGCATGTCATAGTCTTCAATGTATTTTTCCACAAATATTCCCACGCCTCCATTGTTATTTCTTTATTAAAGTTTATAGCCCACTTCACCATTTGCACTTTAACTACTTCATCTTCCGTATACCATTTTAACAGTACTTTGTAAATCTTAGAGATTTCCTTTTTTTCTTCTTGTAGAATTAATTTCTCTAAATCTGAATTCTCCATTCTTATCCCTCCCTTCACACAGTCCGAGTAGTAAAGATCTCTAACTTGTCTATATTGAAACCAGTCATAATTTGGAGACAACTCTTGTTGCGTCTTTATTCTTATTTTAGAAGATTCTATTCGCGTTATCTCCTTATACGTTAAGCACTGTTGTTCAATATCAACCGTTCTCGGATCTATTACTTCATATGGAACCACCCAGGAGGGAATTCCTTCTTGTAGGTAGTCTTTGTACTTCTTCCAAGTTGTGAAGAGGCTTCTCCGAATGTAATGGTGCAAAAACATAGAATCTGCTTTTACTTTGTCATACCATAAGTATGCATGCCATCCAAATAATTTTTTATATCCCTCTAAGGCCAGCAATTTGCGATTTTTCAGCTTCATCCAATCTTTCAACCATACCAAACAAATTGCATCGTAATAAAGTCTCAAATTGGGCAGTTGCATTCCACCTCTTTCTTTTGCATCCTGTAATACTTTCATTTTCACTCGAGGCTTCCTGCCTGCCCACACAAATTCCGATATTTTCCTCTGCCATTTGTCAAATTGCTTAGAGTCCCTAATGATTGGTATTGTCTGTAACAGAAACATCACTCTTGGCAACACATTCATCTTAACTACTGCAATTCTTCCCAACCATGACAGGTTCAATCTATTCCATTTAATCAAATCATGCTCTATTTGAGTCCATAATTCCTCATAGTTGTTCTTGAATAGATCTATATTTTTTGCAGTCAGTTCAATTCCCAAATATTTCACCTTATTTGTTACTTCACAATCTGTTACTTCCATCAATTGCTGCTGTTTTAACTTAGTCATATTTTTGCATAGTATCTTTGATTTCTTTTTGTTTACATAAAAACCTGCCAAATCTCCAAATTCTTTAATTTTTTCTATTACCTTAGGCATGTTTTCAATTGGATCTTCCACAATTAACATTATATCATCTGCAAATGCTCTGACCTTGTAGGAAAAGTCTTTTATCTTTATTCCACGGATTGCATTGTCTTCTTGAATCTGTATCATTAGAATTTCCAAGACCAAAATAAACAACAGTGGAGACAACGGGCAACCTTGTCTAGTACCTTTGCCAATAGTCAGTTTTTTGGTCAGCTCGTCATTCACCACAATTGCTGCACTCTGGTCTCTGTAAATTTCTTTCACTGCTCTTATGAATCTTTCTCCCATTTGTAGCTGTTCCATAGTGGCAAACATAAAGTCCCAGTTCAAATTGTCAAATGCTTTTTCAGCATCTACAAAGAAGAAACCAACCTCCTTGTCACAACGCCTATCATAGTATTCAATAGCATTTATAACTGTCCTTAGATTGTCTCTGATTTGTCTGTTTGGTAAAAAACCTGCTTGTTCTTCCTCAATAACTTCTGATAACCATCCCTTTAGTCTCTCTGCCAAGACCTTCGCAAAGATCTTGTAATCGTTGTTAAGTAAAGAAATAGGTCTATAGTTTTTAACATTGGTTAAGTCCTGTCCTTCTTTAGGGATCAATGATATATTAGCTTCACTCCAAGTATCTGGAATTCTTTGATCTCTCAAAACACCATTGATCACTTCTTTTAAAAATGATGCCAGCTCATTAACCATTACCTTGTAAAATTTAGCTGTAAGTCCGTCAGATCCCGGCGCCTTCCCCAAATTTGTTGACTGTATTGCTTTCCTTATCTCTTCCTCTGTTACTTCACTGTTCAATTTAGCTCTCCAATCATCCGAGATTACTGGAAGCTTAATTTTCCCCAAATATGTCGCTATTGAATCTTTATTCACTTCTTTTTTGTCATACAATTTAGCATAAAATTTATAGAAAGCTCTACTAATAGCAGTCTGTTCCAGATACACTTTATTGTCCTCACATATTTTGTTAATTGTCTTTTTCTCCTTTCTCTTCTTCAGTTGCCATGCCAAATATTTCCCAGGTTTATTTGCACCTTCAAACGACTTTTGATTCATTCTTTTAAGATTCCATTCCAATTCTTTATTATTCATTGCCGTCAACTGCTCTTGAAGGATTTTAATATCTTGATAGATTTTCTTTTTCCCTGGTCTTTTCTTTAATTGTATTTCTTTTGCTTTTATTTTTTCCATAATCTCCTGTCTCTTCTCCTCTCTTTTCTTTCGAGCTCTTCCATTTAAGTCCATTAGTATGCCTCTAATTACTGCTTTAAATGTATCCCATACATTATTGGTTGGTACTTCTTGATTCATGTTGTGCTGTATGAAGAATTTAGTTTCCCTTCTCAACATCTCCATATTTTCTCCCTCTTGTAACAAGTCCTCATTTATTCTCCATCCTTTCCTCTTAGTTCTTTTTCCAAACTTCCACATTACTGGGTTATGATCTGAGCCTACCATGGGCATTATTTCTACATCCTTAGTCCAAAGCACTAAGTCCTTTGAAGCCCAGATCATATCGATTCGTGATAGGGTAGAATGCCTTGCGGAGAAAAATGTATAATGTCTACCTGTGGGATTCTGCATTCTCCACACTTCTTCCAAAGTTTCCTGTTGCATTAATGCAAAAAAAGTCTTTGGTAATAGTCCTCTTTTCTTTTGTGCAGTTACTGATTTTTTATCTTGTTCTAAATTTGTAACTCCATTGAAGTCTCCTGCAAGGATTATCTGATCATAAGAGAGTTCATCTAATTGCTTCCTTAAATCCTCAAAGAAGCTCTCTTTTGCTCCATTTGGTGCATAAATTCCAATCACCAACACTTTCTTTAAATTCCATGTACATTCCACTGCTATAAATCTGGCTTCCACATCTCTAATCATTAGCTTTGGCTGTAGCTCCTCTCTTATGTATAATACCACTCCCCTTTTTTTCTTTTTTGAGGCCGCTACAAACTCATTGCCCAACTTACCCAATTTAAGATATTTTACATCCTGATTTCTAATATGGGTCTCTTGCAAGCACACTATATCACATTTTTGTTTTAATAGCCAGTGGAAAATACTTTTTCTCTTATTAGGTGAATTAAGTCCATTTACATTCCAAGATAGTACTTTACACTCCATATTCATAGCCTTGTTGTTTGTAAGTCTTTTTCATTGTCTCTCATAAACTTTTCCATCTCAAATTCAGATCTGATGCGCTTTTTCACTCCTCCGAATTCAAAGGATATCCCTTCTGGTAATTCCCATCTGTATCTTACTTTCATGTCCTTCAAATTCTGAACTAAGACTTTATATTTTTTCCGAACAAGCAGCACCGATCTGGGTAACTCTTTCATGATGATAATCGTCTTGCCATCAACTATCAATGGATCTTGAAACTGCTTACTCACTATCATTTCTCTAGAGTTCCTTGTCGTAAATTGCACAATCACATCCCTTGGTAATTTCCTCTGGGTCGCAAATCTGGAATTTATTCGATACACCACATCAAGGATAGCCACAACCTCCTCCTCCTCCTTTCCCAGGTATTCAGCTAACACCTCTATAACCTGTTCTTGTGCTGTCTTTCCATCTATTTCCGGCAAACCTCGAAACCTCAGCTGCTTCTCCATGTACTTGCTCTCCGCAACTGCCATCCTTCCCCTCATCGCTCTCATATCCATTCGTTGCGTCTCTGTAAGATTCTCCACCGCCTTCTCAACAACATTAACTTTTTGCTGCGCTGCTTGCAAGTCATTTTGTATTGTTTCCATTCCCTTCTTTACTTCTGCCAGTTCATTTTTTACTGTCTCTTTGACATCTTTAACTTCCCTCACCAACTCCTGTTTTGTCTCCTTCAATTCCTTTAACATTTCCAGAAATTTTTTGTCCAGGTTCTCAATGGCCATTTGCCACTCTTTTTTCGACATCGTGGGGCTTGATTTACCTCGCTCCCACGAGTCTGCACGTTTCCTTAACTCCGTGGCGTTTAAGTTTGTGTCCCTTTAAATTAATTTAAATGTCCCGATTCTTAAAAAAAGCAAAAGATGTTTAAAAAAATCCAAAATGTCGGGCGTCTTTTCTCTATGGTTTTTCTATAGTCTTTTTGTAATCCAAGATGTCCTACTTCCTCTCCTGTTGAAGTCAAAGTCCTTCCCTTTTCAAAAATGGTGATTCCCTTCTTCCTGTTCTCCACTAAGGGCCGTCTCTCTCCAGCAGCTCTATCACTATGACGCACTTCCTGTTTCCCGTCTCTCCACTGCAGCTCTCGCGATGATAGAAATTTTCTCACAGCCTGCTATCACTTTCTGACCACAGGTATGAAAAACAATTGTCCAATTTCTTTAATAACTTCGTTTAACTTAGTCCTTTTTCTAAGCTATTTCTTGCCGAGTCTTCCCCTCATTATATTTCGTCTGTTGCAGTTTAAAATTTCACTTTAAAAGTTCGTTACTTTAAGCAATCCATCCCAATTCGAGAGATAGTGATCTTTACCTTTTCAAGCGTCTTTCTGGGTTGTAATCACTGCTTCGATCTCAAATTCTTTTCCACCTTCTTTTCCCCTGTTGAAGCTTGGGCATGTAGGTCTTATGCCAGCTGCACTGGCCCCGGTTCTGCCGCAGAGATTTTAGCCGACCTGTCTTAGGGTGGGACCTCAAGGGACGAGAGAGAGTCCTTAGCGCAGAACCCCCCCTCACCTGAGATCGACGCGCCCTGAGGTTCTTGAGCGTTCTTTGCCTGTTCTCCGCCTGAGAACAGGTGGCCGCGGGCTAGTTGTGCCCCGCCGGCCGCTAAAACGGCAGCCTCTAATCAATGTAACAAATGTGCTCAGCATCAAACAGACATACAGTGATACAAAATTACCATATAACAAATGCAACAAATGCAGTGCATTCTCTTGTTACTAAGCCCTCTACAAGGTTCATAGCTTATATATCAGTCTGAGGCAGACTGAGATAGCAGAGTCCTATTCCAGTAGCTTTCTAGGAACAGGGCAAAAACTCCAGGCACACAGAGGAAGACGGTAAGTATGCGTCTATTCAAAAAAAATTGTTGTTTCTTTCCTTTTCTTTTAGGTGTCTACCACGATGTAACGCAGGTGGTACATCATGATGCAGCCCTAGCTGTGACCGGCTGGCGGCAGATTTCATCGTATAGACTTCCTCAGGGGCTGTAGAGTCACCTGAATAAGTATAATTCTTTCATGAGAGCCAGGGTGCCTGCGTCACTCTCCAGGTTTCAGGAAAGAATTGTACTGATTCAGGTGACTCTACAGCCCCTGAGGAAGTCTATATGACGAAATCTGCTGCCAGCCGGCCACAGCTAGGGGTGCATAATGATGTACCACCTGCATTAAATCGTGGTAGACACCTGAAAGAAAAGGAAAGAAACAACAACAACAAATTGAATAGACGCATACTTACCGTCTTCCTCCGTGTGCCTGGAGTCTTTGCCCTGTTCCTGGAAAGCTCCTGGAATAGGACTCTGCTATCTCAGTCTGCCTTAGACTGATATATAAGCTATGAACCTTGTAGAGGGCTTAGTAACAAGAGAATGTACTGCATTTGTTGCATTTGTTATATTGTAATTTTGTATTACTGTATGTCAGTTTGATGCTGAGCACATTTGTTACATTGATTAGAGAGTGTTAGCCTTAAATATACTTATATATTTGCATGTTTGTATAATTACAAAGCACATTTGTTGCAGCAGTAGTGAATGTAAGTCATTTCAGGATCCATCCCAGGTGGGTTTTCCACTTTCTCCTTGTTGCCTTGTTCTGGGGTGAGCCTTGTTCCAACTATCCAGAGCTAGGCAGAATATAAATATATATACATATGACACTCCATTGGCTACCTATCAATTACCTGTTCAGTTCAAGGTATTAGTTAACACATACAAAGCTCTTCATGGCCTTGGACCTCATATCTGCAGAACCACCTCCCCTGTTATGTTCTGCTGTAACAGATTCACTCATCTGAGCAAAGCCTTGTGAAGGTGACACCCTGCCAATGGATAAGATAGCTGTGGCCCCCATCTTGTGGAATGGCCTGCCTGAGGAAGTCAGAAAGGAGAAGTGATACAAATCCCAATTTATTAGACATTGACATGTATTTTATGCACCCTTCATTATTTTGTAGGATTGTCACTGTCAACAACGTGGTGTAAAATTCCTTGCAAAATTCGCCTTTCTTTATTCCTAGCTAATACTTCAGAAGGTATTGTGAGGTCATCTCAAAGGATGAAAAGTGAGGGCAATGCACAGAGGCACCAGATGGAGTTAAAAGGCCACAACTTTATTGATTACAGCTTATGGAGCTCCGGTGCCACATAGGGCTCAGATCCATCCATCAGCTGACCTACCTGCCAGCCAATGACCCCCTCACCCCTCAGCCCACCTGCTGAGGGGGGAACCATAGGATGACAGCAAGTGGGATTCCACATGGATATAAGCCTCTGCATGGTTCCTCTGCTATGTGGGAGCAATCATGCCCCAACAGCCTTTGGCGGGCCCACCAACTCCATAATTTATGCCATGCCAGTGGACCAGAGTGAAGACTGCCTACTCCAGACCCGCCAGCAAAGGCCCTCCCCCAAGAGCCCAGCCAGCCTGTCACTGACATGTTGTCAGCCAATTTGAACCTACTGGCTCCAGTGAGGAGGCTGCTGAGAGATCAATGGACCCAGGAGACATGGCAGCTGCCTTGCCCTGCACCCAGCACCCCCCAGGCCCACAAATAGTAAGTCTGGGGCTGGGGCTTCTTTAGCATATTCACACACACACTCACTATTCAGTATATAAACAATGGATGTGGAATTATTTTCTTTCCCCGTTTGGAAGGTATTTGAGACTAAGAAAACTTCTGCATGATAGGTGCAATGAACAGACAGAATTAAAGGGCACACAGGATTACACAAAAATATTATTTGGATTGCTGAAGATAATATACTAATTAACATAGCAGCATAGAATTAAAAGATTAAGGCCCTGAGCCATGACAAATGCTACCAGCACAAATTCTACTCATTTCATCAAGAATTACTTTAAGAGAGCAGTTAGGAGTTCCATATCACACAATGCAAAATCTAATACCTATTGATTGTAATGGGAGAGTTAAAGGTATGCTTAAGTGTTCCATTGAAATCAATGGAACTTAAATGATAGCTGAAAATTACATACAAATGTGCACTGATCCAGATTTATGATGCATCAGGTCATTAACCATGTATGTCAAGTAACCCAAGGGATTAATCAAGCATCTGTCTGTGCTGCCTGGGAACAAGAAGGTTGCCAATATAGGCTTGGTGGGTTACAAATGGAACAATTGTGAACTAGCCTATGCCTGGAAATTTAAAATCTCCACTAAATGAAGGAAGTAAATCATTTACTAGGTTTATCTGACTAATGCTATAGTTAAGACTTTAGGGCATCTTTATATTAGACTTCCAGCTGAGTGTTTTTGTGCTAATTTTGAACTGAATTCTTGATTTCTTCCTGCAATGTAAAGAGATAAGGTGAAAGGGATATCAAGGTGGAAAATAAGTAGCTTGCATGTATGGATGTGCTGAATGATCTTCTACATGAAGCAGGTGCCAGAGCAGTTAATGCAATAAAAGAAAAGAAAAAAAGATCATCCATCTTAGTTTTCTGTAGAATTAGCTGTCAGGTAGTCCCAGAAGGATACAAGGAAAATAATAGCAGAATAGTTTCTTGACGTTTACACAAAATGCAGAGGGAAACTGCCTTTTGGTTTTTGTCTGCTTTTAAAGTCTTTAATAGTAACAACAGTTTCATTGGAAAGGTCATAGGCATCTTCATGATTTTTGCCCATACAAGCACATAGCTTGCCTTAATCATGGCCAGCAGAGAAGTCATGCAGCAAGTGTGTTTCATTCAGAAGAATCGCAAAGGGTATAAAAATAAGGTATGAAAATGTAAAACAAGTAGTCCAGACTAAGTAGTCATCAGTAGACATGGGCATGAATGGGGGAAAAAACCTGAACACCCTGTTCGTCGTTCAGAGCCATCCACGAACAATGAACAATGAACATGGACAAACATGAACTGTTCCCAGACATGTTAGTTGTTCGTTGTTCATGGCGGCCAGAACCCCCCCCAACCCCAACCCCACTTACCCCCCTCCCCTCAAACCCACTTACCTGGCCCTTTAAAGATCCCTTTAAACTATCAGCTGGCAGGCGGCAGGGGGGGATTCCCCCCTGCCGCCTGCCAGCTGATAGTTTAATGGGCCCTTTCCTGCCACGTGCAAGGGGCAGGGCCCTTTAAACACCTCACAAACTGACCTTCCCAATGTCCAATACCCACCAAATTTGCAGGGGACATAGTCCTCACTGTCCTCTGAAGACATCCCAAGTTTCAAAGAGATTGCACCCAGGGAAAGGCATGATCCACGGGTCTCCCCGTTGGCAGTCATTTTCTCTTCGCAGTGGCAAAAACTGGACTGTCTGCTGGAAGTATTTTGAAGGGTTAAAGCCAGAAGGAAAGCCAGAAGGAGTTCAGACAGAGTTCAGTCCCTCCTTGCCTCCACTAGCCAAGGGGATTGATTGCAGCAGGTGCCAGACCGGCTTGCCGAATGGCTGCCGAAGGCAACGAATGAGGTTTTTAACGACCACCTGTTCGGTTAGGATGGGGCCTCACGAACAGCTTGTTCGAGAACAGCAGATTAGGCTGTTTGTGGGTTTTTTCTGTTTGTAATGCTGTTCGTGCCCATGTCTAGTCATCAGTACAACCGTTTAAGGAATTCTGATAAAAATCCAGTTTTCTTAAGGTATTAATTATTTCTCTTGGGCCACTGCAAAATTATTACACCAGTTTGGTGTAGTGGTTAAGAGTGCAGGACTCTAATCTGGAAATCCAGGTTTTATTCCTCACTTTTCCACTTGAAGCCAGCTGGGTAACATTGGGGTAGTCACAGCTCTCTGGAGCTCTCTCAGCTCCACCCACCTTACAGGGTGTTTGTTGTGGGGATAATGATGACATACTTTGTAAACCACTCTGAGTGGGTATTAAATTGTCCTGAAGGGCGGTATATAAATCAAATGTGGTGGTGGTGGTGGTGGTTTTCCCCCTCTACATTGGTTAGAGATGGCCAGTCTTACAGACTATTTATAAATTGGAGAGAATAGGGAATAGATCTGTAATAGTATTTCTACAGGCAGGGGACCTTCAAAGTCTTGCTGGGGTCACTTTATTTTCCTCTGCATCCCCTTCCTCACACCATTTCCTCTTTCTCTCCCCCTGGTAGCCCCCATATCTTCTTCTCTTTTGCTGCAACCATGCCAGGTAGATTAACCTCTCTGCCTAATCTATCTCATCTGTACATGCCTCCAATCTCTGAATTTAAGTTACCACTTATTGATATATTGACGTTTCTGTCTGACTAAACACAACATATCCACAGTCCAAAATTAGCCATTACTAAGCCCCTCTGTTCACACTGGAAATATTAAAGATATGATCAATATTTTTGTTCAAACCAATGGGGTTACTAAATTTTCACTTTGTCTGGATGCCCACTGAATAAGTTTGAACTTTTCTGCAATTCTACCCTTATAAAATGTGCAGTTATAAGTAAAAATGAAAGAACGAAAGGAATGTTTTGTCCCCTTTTCCCAACCAGCAGTTTAACATGATTGGTAAAGGTAAAGATAGTCCCCTGTGCAAGCACCAAGTCATTACTGACTCATGGGGGGATGTCGCATCACAACGTTTTCTTGGCAGACTTTTTGTTACGGGGTGGTTTGCCATTGCCTTCCCCAGTCATCTACACTTTACCCCCAGGAAACTGGGTACTCGTTTTACCGACCTCAGAAGGATGGAAGGCTGAGTCAACCTTGAGTAGGCTACCTGAACCCGGCTTCTGCCAAGATCGAACTCAGGTCGTGTGTAGAGCTTGGGCTGCAATACTGCAGCTTACCACTCTATGCCACGGGGCTCTTTTAACATGATAACCGAATTAAAATAAAGATTTCACAGGTCTTTTAGGTAAATGAATTTATGTTCTTATAGAAACTTGGCTTTCAAAGAGCGGGCAAAAAATATGAAAGTATGCATGCATCAGAAGCAGAAAAAGAAACCAACTGGACAATATAAAATCGTCTGCCAGAGTACCTTGGGCACAGTGAGGGAAAAAATCAAATTAACTGAGTGACGTTTTGTGGGGGGGAGAGATACATTTAGCTTCTGTGTAAGATTTTGTTCTAGATTACCTGTGCAGTAGAAAGGAGTTTGTAGACAGTGTTGCTCACTGAAGAAAAATGGTAAAGACTAAAAGAAGTAATGCAGTGTCTAGTAACACATAACTTGTCATTCTCAGTGTGCTGAATGCAGTTGTGATGAGCTAGTGTCAAGACAGCCATACACTCCAGTACAGATGAAATGTGTAGGACTGTTATTAGAAATGAAGAGAAAGCCTAGCACTGACTTTATTAGAAAGTTTGCTATGATTTCAGTTAACCAAGTTCATTAAAAATACCAATTATGTCATTCTACACAAACCACAAAGCTACAGTTTATCCTACCGTTGTGTTATCTATTTTCAGCCTTTATTTCCAACAAAAACAATGCATTTTTAAACATTTTGTACATTTTTCCAACTTGTACCAAATATTTAATAGAAATTATTATTTTTTTAAGTTTTTATTGGATGGGTTAACATATATCACTCATAACATTCAATTAACATCTCCAGCCCATTTCGGTTCCCCCACCCATTCCCCCCCCTTTTTATAATAGACTCCCAACAGTTTTCCAACCCCCCCTATTTAAATTGCAGTCTATCTGCTATCTCTTCTATTAAACTATATTTAACAATAAAAATCCCTTATCTATCATTATCGTTTAAATATTTCAACTACCAGCAAAGAACTACCTTCCCCCTTTACAAGTTATCCAAAGACCAGATTTTCCCCTTCATGTCCCCCTTTCTTTCCATATAGTTCTTAAGTTTCACCCAGTTCATAATAAATTCTTCTATATCTTGTTCTTTAAGTTTCCTTGTTAATTTGTCCATTTCTGCCATGTTCAATAACTTCTGGATCCAATCTTCCACCGATGGTATCTCTTGTGTCTTCCAAAGTTGTGCATATAACATCCTAGCTGCTGTCACCATATAAAACACCATTGTTCTGTCCATACTATCAAATTCTTCTAAGTTCATACATAACAGTAACAGTTCTGGGTTTTTAAGAACATTTTTCTGTAAAATATCTGACATAACATCCACAATATTCCCCCAAAACTGCTTTGCCTTTTCACACGGCCACCACATATGATAGAAGGAACCTTCATGTTTCTTACATTTCCAACATTTATCTGACATTTGGCTATTACAATTAGCTAGCTTTTTTGGTGTAAGATACCATCTGTAAATCATTTTATTAACATTTTCTTTATAGTGGTACATGTTGAAATTTTTACTGTATTTTTCCACAATCATTCCCAAGCTTCTATCGTAATATCTTTATTACAATTTATTGTCCATTTAACCATTTGAACTTTAACCACCTCATCTTCTGTATACCATCTCAACAAAATCTTATATATTTTAGATATCAACTTTTTCCCTTCTTGAAGTTAACACTCCTCTAACTCTGAATTTTTAACCCTAAATCCTACTTTCCTTCGATCTGCATCATATAAGTCTTTAATTTGTCTATACTGAAATCAACCATACTGAAATGATAAATCTTCGTTAGTTTTCATAATATATGTATTTTGTTCCACTCTTAAAATTTCTTTATACATCATCCACTCCTCTCCACCATGTTCCACATTCGGGTTTATGACTTCAGCTGGTATAATCCACAATGGAGTCTCTTCCTCGAAATATCTTTTATATTTTTGCCACACTCTAAATAAATTCCGTCTCACAAAATGATGTAAAAACATAGCATCCATTTTAATCTTATCATACCACAAATATGCATGCCATCCAAAAAATTTTTTATATCCTTCCAAAGCCAATAATTTGTGGTTTTTCAGTAAAATCCATTCCTTCAGCCAAACTAGGCAAATGGCTTCATGATAAAGTTGTAAATTTGGTAATTGTAATCCACCTCTTTCCTTGGTGTCATATAACACTTTCATTTTCACTCTAGGCTTCTTCCCTGCCCAAAATCTTCCTTTGCCATTTATCAAACTGTTTATTATCTTTCACAATTGGTATTGTTTGCATCAAAAACATTATCCTTGGAAGTACATTCATCTTAATCGCAGCAATACGACCCAGCCATGATAAATTCAGTTTGTTCCATTTCAACATATCTTTATCTATCTGTTGCCATAGCTTGTCGTAATTGTTTTTAAATAAATCAATGTTTTTCACAGTTAATTCAATGCCTAGATATTTTGTTTTATGTACCACCTCACAGTTCATTATCTCCATCAATTCTTGTTGTTTTTGTTAGTCATATTTTTACATAGTAGCTTTGATTTATTCTTATTAATAGAAAATCCTGCAAGGTCACCAAATTCTTTTATTTTTCCCATTAATCTTGGCATATTTTGAATTGGATCTTCAACTATTACCATCACATCATTGGCAAAGGCTCTCACTCTATAGGAATGACCTTTTATTTTCAGTCCTCTTATCATATCGTCTTCACGTATCTGTCTAAGTAGAATTTCTAATACCATCACAAATAACAGTGGAGAGAGTGGACACCCTTGTCTCGTCCCCTTCCTTATTTCCAGTTTTTTTGTTAAGTCACTATTTACCACAATAGCTGCACATTGGTCTTTATATATTGCCCTTACTGCTTGGATAAACATCTTACCCATCTGCATCTTTTCCATTGTAGCAAACATAAAGTCCCAATTTAAATTGTCAAAAGCCTTTTCTGCGTCAACAAAAAAAAAGCCAACCTCCTTCCCCGGATGTTTATCATAGTATTCAATGGCATTCAGTACTACTCTTAAATTGTCTTTTATCTGTCTCTCTGGCAAAAAACCTGCCTGTTCTTCTGCAATAAACTCCATCAACCAAGTTTTAAGTCTTTCCGCCAATACTTTAGCAAATATCTTATAGTCATTGTTTGTTAGAGATATTGGTCTATAATTTTTAACCTTCATTAAATCTTGGGTTTCTTTTGGTATCAATGTAATATTTGCCTCGTTCCATGTTTCCAGTACTCCCTCTCCTTCTGATATTCCATTCATTACTCTTTGCAACAATTGTATCAATTCAGCAGCCATTACTTTATAAAATTTAGCCGATATTCCATCTGGTCCAGGTGCCTTACCCGTTTTTGTTGCCTGTATCACTTCCATTATTTCTGTTATTTTAATTTTGGTGTTCAATCTATCTTTCAGTTTATCAGGTAACATTGGTAAGGTTATCTTTCGAAAATACTCATCAATTAGTCAATATCAATAGGTTTTTTCTGGTACAATTTTGCATAGTATTTATAGAATGCTCTCCCAATTGCATCTTGATCAAACAGCTCCTTGCCATCTTCCATAATTTTACTTATTAATTTCTTCTCTCTCTCTTTTTAAAATTGCCATGCTAAGTATTTCCCAGGTTCGTTGGCTCCTTCAAACGATTTTTGCTTCAATCTTTTCAATTTCCATTCCATTTCTTTATTTTCCATTGCTCTTATCTGCTCCTGTAAAATTCTAATCTCAAGTTGAAGTTTCTTCTTACCCGGTCTTTTCTTTAGTTGTTGCTCTTTTTGCTTTATTGTTTCTTGTATTTCTTTCAATTTCATTTCTTTGCTTTTCTTATCTCTGGCATTTAAATCCATCAAAACTCCTCGAATGACCGCTTTATAGGCATCCCAAACTTTTTGAATTGACACCCCTTGGTCCACATTATGTTGAATAAAACACTTTGTTTCTTTCCTCAGGACATCCAAATTTACTTGATTGTATAAAAGATCTTCATTTATTCTCCATCTCAGCTTTTTACGTCTCGTTCCAAATCTTCAAAAAATAGGATTGTGATCTGAACTAACTCTTGGCATGATATCAATCTCCTTTGTCCAAACTGCTAGGTCGTTAGATGCCCAAATCATATCTATTCTTGATAACAATTGATGACTAGCCGAGAAATACGTATATTGTCTGGTCTTCGAATTATATTTCCTCCAGATATCCTCAAGGCTTTTCTGCTTTTGAAGCTCAAAAAATACCTTTGGCAGTTTCCCTGTTTTATTTTTACTCACACTAGTTTTTTTGTCCAATTGCAAATCCACCACTCCATTAAAATCTCCTGCCACAATCACTTGATCATATGTCATTTGACCCAGTTGGGCCATAACTTCATTAAAAATTGTTCTTTTGCTCCATTTGGAGCGTAAATTTCCAAAATTAATGCCTTTTTGGTATTACATTTAAACTCCACAGCCAAATATCTGCCATTACTGTCACTCACAATCATCTTTGGTTGTAGCTCTTCTTTTATATAAATTGCAACTCCTCTCTTTTTCTGCTTTGCCGCCGCCACAAATTCTTGTCCCAATTTCTTATTTTTCAAATATTTAATATCTTGATCTCTTATGTGGGTCTCTTGTAAACAAATTATATTACATTTTTGTTTGGCCAACTAATGAAATAATGCCTTAAGCTTTGAAGATGAATAAAGTCCATTTACATTCCATGATATTAATTTGTACTCCATATTTAAAGCCTACGTGTGTCAGGTAAGTCTTTCTCATTCTCTAACAAGAAAACCTCCATGTCATGCCTTGATTTAATCACTCTCCTTACCATTTGAAATTCAAAGCTCAGACCTTCAGTTATCTCCCATCTGTATCTTATATTCAAAGTTTTCAACTTCTGTGTCAAATCTCTGTATTTCTTTCTCTCTTGCAAAATTTTCCTCAGTAACTCTTTCATAATCCTGACCCGCTTCCCTTCAAGTACCAATGGGGTCTCAAAATGCTTTCCAATAATTTGTTCTTTCATTCTCTTTGTGGTTAATTGGACAATAATATCTCTTGGTGAGTCCTTTTGTTGTGCGTATCTTGAATTAACTCTGTAAACTATATCCAGATTGGCTACCACCTCTTCTTTCTCTATATTTAAAAAATCTGCTATTATTTCAGTAATTTGCTTCAGGGTTGGTTGGCCATTGTCTCCGGAACGCCTCTAAATTGCAGTTGTTTTTCAGTAGCTTTACACTCCATAACAACCATCCTGTCACTTAACACTGATGTCTCCGCTTTTAGGTTAGTGGCCAAATTCTCCGTTTTTGTCTCCACCTCTTGCACTTTTTGTTGGGTAGACTGAAGCTCTTTTTTAATCTCATCAATATTTTTCACCAACTCTGCAACTTCTGACTTTATTGCCTCTTTAATATCTTTTAATAAATTCTGCTGTGACTCCTGTAAATTTTTCTGTGACTCTTGCAACATTTTCTGTGTCTTTTGTATAGTCTCATTTAATTTTTTATTGCCCTCTGTCACTTTTTTATCCAAATTCTCAATCGCCATCTGCCAATCTTTATCCTTCTTTGACATGGTTGGGCTTGCCTTGGCACCTGCCCACGAGTCCGCTCTCTTTCTCAACTCCATTTTCACCTGTCATTTTTTGCGCTTGTGTCAGGTTTAAAAGTTACTAAAATCCATACCTTTTCCAGCAATCAAAATGTCGGGCGTCTTTTCTCTATGGTGAACTCTATTGTGAAGTCTCCAGTCATTCCCTTATCCAAAATGGCAAGTTTCCGCTTTCTCTTCAGCTCTTCCTTGCCTCCTTGTTGTTTTTCTTCCGCTGCTACTCCGGCACACTTCCTGCCCCTCTATACGCGGCTCGCGGCTCCAACAAACAAACTGCTTCTCGTGATATTTCCACTGCTTCCCACACTCCTTCCCTATGCGTCGCTTTCCTTTAAAAAAAAATTATTGGATTAGATTATAATATCATTCAGTACATTCATTACCCCCTTGTAAGTCTATTTCTAACCCCCTCCCTTTCCTCCCCCCTTTTTAGTTGACTTCCAACAGTTTTCCAACCCTTAGTCTATTTTATTACTTAATTACTTAATATCTCATATACCCTGTTAAACACACACTTAATACTCTTTTCTCTAAGCTTATTAAATCTCTACTAAAAATATCTCTATATCTCTGTGGTACAAGTTTCCCTTTAAATACCTCAGGTAAACCATATATTCTATCTAAAATAATGCTAGCATAATCATATATGTTAGCAATCAAGATATTAAAAATATAACATTACATCCATTTTACTTTCCGATTATCTAAACTCTTTACTTTCCACAATCCTCCTGATTCTAATATTAACTTAATCTCTAATATTCTATTACACACCCATCTTTTACTTTTTCTTGTTCTGAGCTTATTTTAAGTCTATAAGGTAACTTATACTCAAGTATCTATTATATACTCTTTACTTAAACTATATATTGTACATAATATCTAGCTAGCTTAATCTTATATATCTTATGTATCCATAGTAAAACATCTATTATTTAATACTCTATAATTTTTACTTTTATCATAACCCCAATAGTAGCTTAGATTTCTATAATTATATTCCCCCTTTCCCGGTAAAGTCACTTCTCTCTTCTTCTTCTATTACATTTCAATAATTCTCGAACTGCCACAGTTCCCCTTTCACGTCCCATTTTTTTTCTAGATATTGTTTCAATTTCTCCCAATCTGCATTAAATTGTCCTGGATCAAGATCTTTAAGTTTTCTTGTCATTTTGTCCATCTCAGCCATGTACAGCAATTTATAAATCCAATCTTCTGTAGTTGGTATTTCTTGTACTTTCCATTTCTGCGCATATAAAAGTCTTGCTGCTGTAATCATGTAAAATAACAATGTTCTATACTGCATTGGAACAACTTCCATTCCCAAGTTCAGTAGCAGCAATTCTGGGTTCTTATTTATTTGGGTTTGCAAAACCTCATTAATTACTTCAATTATATCTCCCCAGTATTGCTTCGCTACCTCACAAGTCCACCACATGTGGTATAATGATCCTTCATGTTTTTTACATTTCCAGCATTTATTCGACATATTAATATTTCCTAGCGCAATTTTCTTTGGTGTCAAGTACCAACGATAAATCATTTTGTAGACATTCTCTTTAATACTTGTACATGTTGTAATCTTCAAAGTCGTTTTCCACAGGTATTCCCACGCCTCCATTGTTATTTCTTTGTGAAAATTTATAGCCCACTTCACCATCTGGACTTTTACTGTTTCATCCTCTGTAAACCATTTTAAAAGTACTTTATAAATCCTTGAAATTTCCTTTTTACCTTCTTGAAAAATTACATCTTCTAATTCTGAATTCTCCATTCTTATTCCTCCTTTCAAACAGTCTGAATTGTAAAGATCTCTGATCTGTCTATATTGAAACCATCCATAACATGGAGACAGCTCTTCTTCTGTTTTTATTCTCAATTTTGAAAATTCTACTCAAGTTATCTCCTTGTAGGTTAAACATTGCTGCTCATTATCAACAGCTCTCGGATCTATTACTTCATACGGAACCACCCAAGAAGGAATTCCATCTTGTAGGTAATTTTTATACTTCTTCCAAATTGTGAAGAGGCTTCTCCGGATATAGTGGTGTATAAACATAAAGTCTGCTTTCACTTTATTGTACCACAAATATGCATGCCATCCAAATGTTTTTTTGGATCCCTCCAAAGCCAATAACTTGCGGTTTTTCAACGTCATGTCAGAACTGTGGCTAGATAATGTCCTTACTCCAGACTACCTTCTGCAATCAGACAAAAGCCTGCTGTTTTCAAAAGTTTACTGAAGAAAGAATTCATTATAGTCCACGAGCCTGAATACAATATTCAGGATGGTACATGTGAATTGTTACCAATGACAGGCAAAGCATGAGGTACAAAGTAACAGAACCCAGCAGGCCCAACCTCCCCCCATAGTTCTCATAACAATCCCTTTGAAGCTAAGGAAGTGAAAGTTCTTCAAGGCTGGAACAGCGGTAGCCAAAACAATCCTCCTCTGTGAGATAGCTGCTTGGGAACATCTTGGCACCTGTGAAGAAAGCACTCATAATACTGAAAGGATTAAAATGGAGTCTCTTTGGTAATAGCATACATGAGAGTTTTCTGAACATGACATTCTGCCCCCTCTAAGATGCTCCCCCCCCCCAGGCTTATGTGGATAGCGATTATGGAATGCCTTGATTAATCTAGGAGCATAAACATGCACAGAGTTCACCCATTCATCAAACCCAGAGTCAAAGTCCTTCCACCTGATGAGGTAAAATAGCTGATTTCTCTTTAGTTTAGAGTCCAAAATTTGTTGTACTTCGTAATGGGTTTGATCATCAATTAGAGTTGGAATAGGAGGGGCACGGGTGTGCCATTGGTTTGCTGGAGGAGCTCGTTTCAATAGGCTGACATGGAAGGTATCATGTACGTAGCGTAAATTCTTTGGTAAATCTAGGGCAACAGTTACTCTGTTGATTACTTTACGAACAGGAAAAGGTCCTAGGAATTTCAGAGCCAGTTTGCGGCTGGTTTGGGTTACTTTCAGATTTTTTGTGGAAAGATAGACAAGATCACCGGGTTGTAAATCCCATTCAGCCGCACGGTGGTGGTCAGCATACTTTTTGTAATCCTGTTTGGCTTTGTCGAGGTGTTTTCTAATTTGAGTCCATTGTTGAGCAGCTTCCCCCCCACCATTCGGTGACGTCTCTGGATGCTGAAGTAGGAGGGGGAAGCGCTTCAAACGGGAAGGGTTTGAAGTGGAAGCCATAAACTACTTTGAAGGGAGTTTCTCCTGTGGAGGCGTGTACGCTGTTATTGTAAGAGAATTCTGCCAGGGGGAGCAAATCGACCCAGTTGTCTTGCTGAAAATTAATATAACAGCGGAGGAATTGTTCTAATATTTGATTAGTTTTTTCTGACTGTCCATCGGTTTGAGGATGATGGCTTGAACTTAAACCTTGTTCAATACCCAGTATTTGTAAAAGCTCCCGCCAGAAGTTGGCAACGAATTGTCCGCCGCGATCCGAGATCACCTTTGATGGAAAAGAATGTAGTTTTACAATGTGCTTTAGAAAAATATCAGCTAATTTTCGAGCAGAAGGTATAGTGGTGCAAGGTATAAAATGAGCTTGCTTGGAGAATAAATCCACTACGACTAAAATACAGTTGTGACCTTTGGAGGGGGGTAAATCAGTAATAAAGTCCATGGATATTATTTCCCACAGTCTGCTTGGCGTTTCTAAAGGTTGCAATAGTCCTGGTGGTTTGCCTTTGCGGGATTTGGCACTGAGGCAAACGGGGCAGGACGCTACATATTGGGAAATGTCTTTGCGCATGCCTGGCCACCAAAATTGACGTTGTACTAAATGAAGTGTTTTCAAGTACCCATAGTGTCCTGCCGTAGGGGCATCATGACAGCGTTGTAAAACTTCCTTTCTTAAACTTTTGGGTACATAGAAGCGGTCTCCCCAAAGCCATTCCCCTTGTTTAGATTGTTGCAGTTTGTCTTTGGGTACGTTCCCCCCCTCCTTTTCCACTTCAGCTTTTAGTTTTAGTCTCCACCCCTGATCGGGTTGAGGAGGTTGGGTTGTGCGACTGCGTGTGGTCACCACACCCCCTAATTGCGTAGGCAAAAATACGGTGTCTACTGTCTCCTCCCTTTTGCTTTTGTGTTGGGGCATGCGTGATAGAGCATCAGCGAGAAAGTTAGTCTTGCCCGGTAAAAAGTTTAAAGTGAAATTGAATTTAGAAAAGTACTCCGCCCACCGCAACTGCTTGGCATTTAGTCTTCGGGGGCTGCGTAAGGCTTCTAAATTCTTGTGGTCCGTCCAGACCTCGAAAGGATGACGGGCTCCTTCTAACCAAAGTCTCCAGGCAGTAAGAGCTGCTTTTACAGTGAAAGCCCCCTTTTCCCAAACATTCCAATTTCTTTCTGCTTCAGAAAATTTTCAGGATAGGAAGGCACAGGGTTTGAGTTTCCCGTCCTCCCCCCTTTGCAAAAGTACGGCTCCAATCACGGTGTCGCTGGCGTCGACCTGCACTACAAAGGGGCGATTTTCATCGGGGTGTTGCAGAGCGGGTTCTGAAATAAACTGCGTTTTGAGGCGGTTGAATGCTGCTTGGCATTCCGGTGTCCAAGGCAATTTGGCACTTGGTTTTTTGGCTTGGTCCCCCTTGTCTTTGGTTTTTAACAGTTCGGTTAGAGGAAGTGTAATTTGAGCAAAGTTCACAATAAATTCTCTATAGAAGTTGGCAAAGCCCAAAAAGGATTGTAGTTCTTTGCGGGTAGCGGGGGTTTGCCAATTTTGTACTGCTTGTACTTGGCCGGGACCATTTTCAAGCCATCTTTGGAGATGCGGTAGCCTAAATAAGTGAGTTCTGTTTTGTGGAACTCACATTTAGATAGCTTGATGGGCAGTTTGTTACACATTAGAGTGGTTAAGACCTTTTTTACAAGTTCTATGTGTTCTTCCTCAGATTCTGAATAGATTAAAACATCATCTAGGTACACCACAACCCCTTTGTATAAGAATTCATGTAGTACTTCATTGATCATGGACATGAAAACCGAAGGGGCCCCAGCCAGGCCAAACGGCATAACTAGATATTCATATTGGCCGAGGGGCGTGTTAAAAGCGGTTTTCCATTCATCCCCTGCTCTGATACGAACGTGGAAGTAAGCGTCTTTCAAATCCAATTTCGTAAAGATCTTACCTTGAGCCACGACGTTGAGTAGATCTCTAATGAGCGGGATGGGATAGGCGTTGCTGGAAGACACAGCGTTAAGTCCTCGAAAATCCGTGCACAGTCTTAAGCCCCCATCCTTCTTTTTAACGAAGAGCACTGGCGCAGCATGTGGGCTGTTAGCAGGTCGAATGAATCCCCTTTGGAGATTGGTGTCAATGAACTTGCGGAGTTCTTCCCTTTCGTTAGGGCTCATGGGATATAGATGGCCCTTGGGCAACGAGGCGCCCGGTAAAATTTCCACGGCACAGTCCGTCCTCCTATGGGGAGGTAAAGTATTGGCTTCTTCTTCTGTGAAGGCTTGGGTGTAAGCTCTGTATTGCTTGGGTATTTGGTTGATTTCTTCCTGGGTGAGGAGAGCGGGTTCAGTGAGGGTAGGATTGTTACCCCAATTTTGATCCCAGCGATGACTTTTGCAAGCCTCGTGGGTGAACGTGATGCTTCCTTCTGCCCAGTTTATGTAGGGGTTGTGATCGCACAACCATCGGCTTCCCAGAATCAAGGAGTATTTGGCAGTGGCACTAATAACGAATGATCTTACTTCCCAATGTTGTTCCATGCCGGTTATGACTGGAGTGGTTTCAGTAGTGACTGGATTCATGTTAGTGCCATCCATTTGCTCAAAAATAACAGGCGTTTCCAATTCTTTAACAGGAAGTACTAATCCATTCACTAGGGCTGGTGCAGTAATGTCTCTAGAGCAGCCCGAGTCTATCAGAGCTTGCACACGGATGTGCATTTTTCTGTCTGGATTCACCAAGGTTACAGGTATGAAGAGTATGGACCCTTGAGGTCTGTTCGGAGTAGGAACTGACTGAGGTTTGATCTGCCGTTTGGGTCCTTTTACGACAGATCCATTTCGTTTCCCGAAGTGGGACTCTCTGGATTCTCCTCCCCGGTTAGAGCTGTTGAATCATATTCCATAACTTCTTCTAGCTCTAACCCTCTTTCGGGAGGGTTTCTCCGAAGAGCTCCTCTCCCTCTCGCTGTTCTAGGAGCTGGTGTTGGGCGCGGTGGCGCCGGGTAGGCTGCGGGGGCTGGATGTCTTAGTTGGAGCGGAGGTCTTTGCACAGGCCGGTACGGACATTGCACCGCAAAATGACCACTTTGGCCACACTGCAGGCACAAACCTTGTTGCCATCTAGCATCTCTCGCTCCACGAGTAGCATATCCAGCACCTCGGCCTCCTCTAACGAGAACTGAGGAGCACCTTTGTCCCGCATGTTGTTGTTGTTCCACTAAACGGACTTCTAGCATGCAGTTTTCTACTTCACAAGTTAATTGGATCCACCCTAGTAAAGTAGGAGGATTATCTTGCATAAGGGCTCTATCTAACAACTTAGGATTCAAGCCCTGTTTGAACAGAATTATTTTGGTTGATTCCTCACACCTTGGGCATTTGGCGGTGAGCTGTCGGAATTTTGTAACATAGTCTCTAGCCGACATGTTGCCTTGCCTAATGGACTGCAATTCAGTTCGAGCTCTCGTCTCCTCTAAAGGGTCTTCATATTGAGCTCGCAGTGCATCCACTAGCCCTTGAAGAGTATTCAATTCGGGGGCCCCGATATCGTAAAGTCCTACATACCAATCTGCAGCTTTGCCTTGGAGTCTCGATCCAAGGTGTTCGATTTGACTGGCCTCACTTCCAAAAAGATGTCCCCATCGATTAAAGAACTGCACCGCTTGTACGAGGAAAAATCCCAGTTTGGAAGGGTCTCCATCAAAGGTAGCTTCCAACTTCACCCAGCCCATGGGAAGTTCTTGCCGGGGAGCTGGTGCTGGCATCGGGTAAAAGTCGAGCGGGGCGGGTTGCAACGGAGGTTGTTGCGGTGCGGGCGATGGCAGCAACGGAGGTTGCTGAGGCCGAGGTTGAGGTTGTCGTGGAGGAGGTCCCCCCGGGATCGGCTGGGGAGGAGGCCCTCTAGGTACGGGTAACCTGGGTGCGGGCTGTACTGGTGCTGGTTGTAAGGGCACAGGTTGAGCCGGCGGTGTGCCTCGAGGCGCCGGCAATCTGGGCGCTGGTAACAGAGGAGCGGAAGTCGGTCCCTGGGGTGCCGGTTGTAACAGGGATGGGTGAGGAGATGTAGGCTGAAGAGGTAAAGGAGTTTCTCCGGGGATTGGTTGATTCGGTGTTGGAGTCTCTCTCGGCCCCGGCGTTTGGAGTGGCCGGGGGGTGATGCCTCTTCCAATTGCGCTCGTCACCGGGATGAGACGCGGAGTATCCCCTCTCGGTAGAACTGGTGGCTCACTCCCTTGGGTCGTTGGTGGAGGTACAACCGGGGAAGCGGGCCCCGTAGGACGTTCTGGTCCCTCTCCTCCTCCGTCATTTCCCCTGTCATCTGGTTCCCTGGGATAGGGTTCGACCGGCCCTTCTGGACAGGCGTCTTCTGGACAGGGTCTTTCCCCGGTATCAGGCTCAGGATCTCCGGGTTCCTCTGGTTGCTGCGGCCACGGTTGGATTGGGCCCTCAGGCCGTGGAATATAGCTTTGTAATGTAGACAAACTTTGACTGATGTCGGGTAGACCAACTGGCGGTTCTCGTCCACCGTCCCCTACCACGAGTACAGACAGCAGGTGGACAGCGTGGGCTAGACTCTCTTCCATGCTTGCTAGTCTGGTCTCCAAAACTCGTACTCTATCTGGGTTTTCTTCCTCCTGCTCCGCATACTCAGTAGCCTGCGAGGTCGGCACATATTCGGCATGTGGTCTCGTGGCTTTCATCTGTTGCCAAGGCAATATTTCTTCCATGCCTTGTTCTTCTTGGGATCTTCCAGCTAAAATCCCTTTCGCTAGACCAGTGACCGCTGAAATGCCAGCGTCAATCGCGACAGTTCTGCTTTGTAGTTGCATCCAATGGTGCTCACTTACATCCGGTTGCCCCGACCACGGGGTAACTTCTGAGTAATCCCAGCTTAGGACACCGCGGCGGGACATCTCCCACTCCATTTGCTCGGTTGTCCTGTTCCAGTAGAGCCACGGTTGGCTGCTGGCATGCTCAGGAATTGCCTCTAAACTTCGTCGGCCGTCCATCGGTGGTTGCGTGAACATCGTACTAGCCCTTCGTTCTCTCGCCTCTCTTGGTCTCGCGCCCCACTGCGTCGGGGTGGGTACGGAAAACAGTGGTTCGGCTGCAGCTCTAGGCCGGATATCCGCACTGCTGGGAGCGATAGTGTAGATCGTAGTAACAGAGGAGCCGTTACCTCTTGGTACGGGTCCTTGGGGTTCCAATCCTTGAGAGCCGGGGGAGGCATACGGGTCAAACAAAGGGTCCCTGACTGGGACTGCTTTGGAATCCGTCTGATCCGGCCTAGGCATTGGAAAAGGTGATTGGTAACAAAATGTCAGAACTGTGGCTAGATAATGTCCTTACTCCAGACTACCTTCTGCAATCAGACAAAAGCCTGCTGTTTTCAAAAGTTTACTGAAGAAAGAATTCATTATAGTCCACGAGCCTGAATACAATATTCAGGATGGTACATGTGAATTGTTACCAATGACAGGCAAAGCATGAGGTACAAAGTAACAGAACCCAGCAGGCCCAACCTCCCCCCATAGTTCTCATAACAATCCCTTTGAAGCTAAGGAAGTGAAAGTTCTTCAAGGCTGGAACAGCGGTAGCCAAAACAATCCTCCTCTGTGAGATAGCTGCTTGGGAACATCTTGGCACCTGTGAAGAAAGCACTCATAATACTGAAAGGATTAAAATGGAGTCTCTTTGGTAATAGCATACATGAGAGTTTTCTGAACATGACACGTCATCCATTCTTTTATCCATGCCAAACATATTGCTTCGTGATATAGTCTTAGATTGGGCAGCTGCATTCCACCTCTCTCTTTAGCATCCTGCAATACTTTCATTTTCACACGAGGTTTCTTGCCTGCCCACACAAAGTCCGATAGTTTCCTTTGCCATTTTTCGAATTGTTTGGAGTCTCGGATAATTGGAATTGTTTGTAACAAGAACATCACTCTTGGCAATACATTCATCTTTACTGCTGCAATTCTTCCCAACCATGACAAATTCAACTTATTCCATTTTATCAAGTCTCGCTCTATTTGTATCCACAATTTCTCATAGTTATTCTTAAATAAGTCTATGTTTTTCACAGTTAGTTCAATACCAAGATATTTCACCTTATTTGTTACTTCACAGTCCGTTATTTCCATTAGTTCTTGTTGTTTCTGTTTAGTCATATTCTTACATAGTATCTTTGACTTCCTTTTATTTACATAAAATCCTGCCAAATCTCCAAATTCCTTTATTTTCTCCATTACCTTTGGCATGTTCTCAATTGGGTCGTCCACAATTAACATTATATCATCCGCAAATGCTCTGACCTTGTAGGAAAACTCTTTTATTTTTATTCCTCAGATTGCATCATCTTCCCGTATCTGAATCATCAATATTTCCAAAACCAAAATAAACAATAATGGTGACAAAGGGCAACCCTGTCTTGTACCTTTACCTATTGTTAATTTTTTAGTCACATCATCATTCACCACAATTGCTGCACTCTGGTCCCTATAAATTTCTTTCACTGCTCGTATGAACTTTTCTCCCGTTTGCAGCTTCTCCATAGTGGCAAACATAAAGTCCCAGTTCAAGTTGTCAAATGCTTTTTCAGCGTCCGCGAAGAAGAAACCAACTTCTCCATCACAACGCTTCTCATAGTATTCAATAGCATTTATAACTGTCCTTGTTGTCTTTGATTTGTCCATTTGGCAAAAATCCAGCTTGCTCCTCCGCAATAAATTCAGACATCCATCCTTTTATTCTCTCAGCCAAAATCTTCGCAAAGATTTTGTAATCATTAATCAGCAACGAAATTGGTCTATAATTTTTAACATTGGTCAAATCCTTTTCTTTTATTTCTTTTCCCAAATCTCCACATAATTGGGTTGTGATCTGAGCCTACCATAGGCATTATTTCCACATCTTTAGTCCATAACGCTAAGTCTTTGGAGGCCCAGATCATGTCAATTCGTGATAAAGTAAAATGTCTTGCAGAATAAAATGTATATTGTCTAGTTTTGGGGTTCTGTCTCCTCCACACGTCTTCTAAAGTCTCTTGTTCCTTTATTGCAAAAAAAGACTTTGGTAGTAATCCTCTTTTCTTTTGTGCAGTTCCTGATTTCTTATCTTCATCCAAGTTGGTAACTCCATTGAAGTCTCCAGCTAAAATTATCTGATCATAAGATAGTTCATCCAGTTGTTTTCCCAAGTCCTCAAAAAAATTTTCTTTTGCTCCATTAGGTGCATATATTCCAATCACCAACACCTTTTTAAAATTCCACATAATTTCCACTGCTAAATATCTGGCTTCCACATCGCTCACTACTAATTTTGGCTGTAATTCTTCTTTTATATACAACACCACACCTTTTTTCTTTTTTTTTTGAAGCAGCCACAAATTCACTTCCCAATTTTGCAAACTTTAAATACTTTATATCTTGCTTTTTAATATGGGTTTCTTGCAAACATACAATGTCACATTTTTGTTTTAATAGCCAGTGGAAGATATTTTTCCTCTTATTAGGCAAGTTAAGTCCATTTACATTCCAAGATATTATTTTGCACTCCATAATCATAATTTTGTTGTTGGTAAGTCCTTTTCATTGTCCCTAATGAACTTTTCCATCTCCAATTCAGATCTGATGCGCTTTTTAGCTCCTCCAAATTCGAAGGACAGTCCTTCTGGTATTTCCCATCTATATCTTATCTTCATATCCTTCAAAATCTGGACTAAATCTTTATATTTTTTACGATCTAACAGCACCGATCTGGGCAATTCCTTCATAATAATCCCCACCTTGCCGTCGACCTCCAATGGGTCCTGGAATTGTTTACTCACAATCATTTCTCTTGTGTTTCTAGTCGTGAATTGCACAATCATGTCTCTTGGTAATTTCCTCTGGGTCGCGAATCTTGAATTTATTCTGTATACCACATCTAGGAAAGCCGCAATTTCTTCTTCCTCTTTCCCCAGGTATCCAGCCAAAACTTCTGTAATCTGTTCTTGGGCAGATTTTCCTTCACTTTCCGGCAAACCACGAAATCTCAGTTGTTTCTCCATATGTTTACTTTCTGCTACAGCCATTCTGCCTCTCATCGCCCTCATCTCAGTTCGTTGCGTGTCTGCTAAAGTGTCCATTGCATTTTCTACTACATTAACTCTTTGCTGTGTGGCTTGCAAATCGTTTTGTATTTTTTCCATACCTTTCGTCAGTTCCGCCAATTCCTTCTTAAGTGTCTCTTTAAACTCTTTTGCCATCTCTTGTATCATATCTTTAACTTTTTTGTTTCCTTCTGAAACTTTTTTATCCAAACTTTCAATTGCTGCTTGCCACTCCTTTTTCGACATCGTGGGGCTAGCTTTGCCTCGCTCCCACGAGTCCGCTCTTTTTCTTAACTCCGTGGCGTTTAACTTTATATACTTTTACCTTTAAAAGACCCAAATTTGATCTATTCCTTTAAGAAAAGAAAAACACATTTACACAGTCCAAAATGTCGGGCGTCTTTTCTCTATGGTTATTTCAACTATACTTCTAATCCAAGATGGCCTACTTCCTCTTCCGCTGAAGCCACGACCTTTCCCTTCTTCAAAATGGCGATCTTCTACTTCCTGTCACATAGAAAAGGCCGCTTCTCTCCAGCTTCTCTATTGTTCTGACGTATTTCCTGTTCCTCTGCCACACACAGCAGTTCTCGTGATGTTGAGACTTTCCCACAGTCCACTATCTCTTACTCTCCGCAGGTATGTAAACAATAATCAGCTTTCTCTACTAACTCCATTATACATAGTCCTTTTTAAAAAAAATTTCTTGCCGGAACTTCCCCTCGTTATAATCAATCTGTGGCAGTTTTTAAATTTCCTTTAGTACTTTATTTCTTAAAGCAATCTGTCCCGTTTCAAGAGATAGTAATCTTTACCTTCTTAGTCGTTTTCGCGGGTTGTAATCACTGTTTCTATATTCAATTCACTTCAAGTCCCCTTGTCCCTGTATGAAGCTTGGGCATGCAGGTCTTATGACAACCAAATTGGCTCCAAAACTGCTGTAGAGATCTTGGCAAAACCTTTCTTCGGGTGGGACCTCAGGGGACGGGAGAGAGTCCATTGCGCAGGACCCCCCCTCGCCCAAGATCAACGCGCCCTCAGGTTCTTGAGTGTTCTACGCCTGTTCTCCGCCTGAGAACAGTTGGCTACGGGCAAATCCTCGCCCCTCTAGCCTCCAAAACAGCAGCCCGGACAGCTCAGCTCTTAGAGCTGCGTTAGACCTTCATGGATCCCAAACCGGAAGTCTCCCTATGCGTCGGTTTCCAAAACCACAGGTATGTAAACAAAAAGTTCCTTTTTGATCTTTTACACTTTATATGTTAGAGAGTCTCACATTTCTCACTCCCAAACTCTTTACTGGCTCTTCCGCTTTAATTAACTCTGTCTCTCATTTAATAACTTTTGGTCTTTGTTTAAAAATCAAGCCCGTTAGGGGAGATAGCAATCTTTACCTCCTCTTCTTTCCTTGGGGTTGTAATCACTGTTTCTTTTGCTAAATTCTGATCAAATCCATAACTGAAGTTTGGGTATGACAATCCTATGCCAATTTGTTAACTCCAAAGCTGCTGCAGAGATATAGGCTTGCCCTTCTACGAGGGGACCTCAAGGCTGGGGGAGAATCCTTGATTCAGAACCCCCCCCCCCTCAGCCAAGATCACTCACTCTTGGGGCTGCAGAGCATTCCTGCCCGACTTCTCCCTGAAATCAGGGGGCTGTGGGTGGTTGAGGCACCTCACCAGCCTAAGAAACAGCAACTCAGATGATCCAGCTCCCTGGATCACATCAGACAGCCATAACACCAAGCCAGAAGTCCAAATATTTAATAGAAATTATTAATGTCTTCTCTCTTTATAGTTTGGTTATGGAATTTAATTATTTATACTGTTGGCTTTTCAATCATTGTAATGTCAAATTCTTAAAAGCAAATGCCCTGGTCCAGGGATTTGCTGTATGTACAAAGTCTCCACCATTTATATAAAACAGGAAGAACGTGTATCAGTGGTAATTGTCAAGGCTAACTGCTTGGAAGTTCAAGTTCAGAAGCAGTATAATCCTGTGTGTCAAGCACTAAGATCAAACCCTCTGAGATGACTGTCATCCTCATATATTAGTTGTTATATCTCAGAAGGAATTAGTCAACTACTCTTAGGCTAACCGCTGGTATAAATGGACCTTGGTTTGGTCTAGTGAGTTAATTCTTATATTCCACCTGCTGTGCTCTATAGAAGTAATTTGGCCCCTTCCTGGCCAGCAGCCAAGGGCTTGAGGCCGGGGGCCGCATTTGCCACCATGGCAGAATAAGCAGCAGCTTCCCCCATCCTCGCAGGGCTTGTTGGGAGGGGGCGGGGCTTGGCGCCTTCACAGCGCAGCCTCGCCCCCAGCTCTGCACTCGCCACCTTGTGCTTGGCCTTATCAGAGGGTGTTTTTCCCTCCTCTGAAGGGGCCGAGCGTCAAGCCGAGAGGCTCGGAGCACAGAGGCGAGGAGCTGAGCCGGGTGCAGCTGCCGCTCTTTCAAAGCCTCTTCTGCTGGGCTGAGGCGAGCAGGCTGGCTGAGCGAGCGGGGCCGTGTCGAGTCACGACAGAACAGTGCGGCTTAGAGCCGCTTGATCTGAGGGTTTTTTCCCTCCTGATGTGCTGAGTGAGTGGGGCCATGTCAAGCCATGGCAGAACAGCGCGGCTTGGAGCCGCATGCAGTCACGGTTCCCCAGAAGGTGGGTGACAGCGAGGCATGTTTGCAGTGCGGAGATGAGAGGAGACGCGCCAAGCCATTTGTACTCAAGCTGTGCAGCCACCCCGAGCCATGTTGCAAGAAGCAGCAGCGGCAGTTAACGGAGTCAGGAGCTCCTGGCTCCGTTCCTTAAGTTACAGCACCTATTTCCATTGTGCCCATTTAGCCTTTACCTTTAGCCTTGCCACTCTTTTCCTTGAGGGGTGGCAGTTGGTGGGTTGTCTACCCCCCCTTTTTTTACTGTTTACCCTTGGTCTGTACTCATCCTGGGTCTGTACTCATGGCTAGCTTTAGGGTTACTTAGCTCTTCCCCCCCCCCACTTCGCCTGTTTGGCTATAGTGCCCATTTTCTTTGTTAATGGGGGGAAAAAATGCCATAACGGCCAATCAGGCTTGACGTCACAGGTCCTGCATTTACTTAGGTTTGGTTTGCACCATAGGGGGTGGGTGATTCAGTAAAGCTGCCATTTCAAGTGTAGGAAAGCTCTGTTGCCAGGCAGAGACTGGCAGCCATTTTATTTTCGTTGGCTCTGTCACTGGGCAGAGACTGGCAGCCATTTTAATTTATTTCCTGCAGGCAGTCATTGGGGCTTGGTGTTAATTTAGTAATAATAACAGCAGCAACGGCAGTACAAGAAAGTGGGTTAATCCAAGGTACTGCAGTCCAAGCTCTCCTCTAATCTTGGTAGTAATAAATAATAGGGTTACATATTTAACCATGCCATCAAAAAAGGGGTCTGGTCCTTCTGAAGGGAAGCAACCAGCCAAAAGGCCCCCACCCAAAAGGCCTCCCCCTGCTGTGTCATCTTCTGATGAGGAGGAGAGCACTAGTCACCAGGCCATCCTGAGCTGTATTGCTGCACTAGAACAATCACGGGGTGTGGGGGTGAGTGGCATGACAAAGCCTAGACCGCAGCTGTCTTTCAAGGTGAAGTACTCAAACAACTTTCCGCCCTTGAGGGGCCTTCTGTTTCTGCAGACTCTGCAGAGACCCAGAACAAGGAGGGAGCATTGGGCATTGAACCTTCAAGTGCTGATCCTGGCTGGATGGCCGACTCTGAACCCGTAGCTGTTGTGGTTGACCCGGTGTGGGATGGTAAGTCTGCACTTACACAAACAGGGTGATGGATGGCCTTGGGGACCCCGGACCCTGGACCCTGCCCAAACGTCGAGTCTGATGACCTCTCAGGGTGTGCAGCTAGGCCCGGCACTTAGTCAGGTTGAGTTTGGGGCAGGACCAGCATGGGGTACTCAGGTGTTCAGGGGTCCATATGCGTAGTCTGGCCCTGGTGCAATGGCTATCCTAGGTGCAGTAGGGCAGATGGGCAAGCAGGGTTTGGAAGGGCAGTTCATGCCAGACTGGCAGGGTTTCAAGGCCCAGTCACTGCCTGGCACATCCACTGTTTGGCCCAGCTACGCTCCCCCAGTGGGCTCTACTTTTACTATTACCCCCTATGGTCTGGTGCCTTACCCAGCGCTTCCGTTTGGAGACATTGCCCTCCCCTTCGGTGACCATCTTACCCATAGTACTAGGGACAGGATTTTGTGGGGCGAGTTTGTGGACATCTTCTCCATTCTCTACAGGGAATTGGAGAAGAAAGACAAAGAGGATTTAGATGATATGGACAAGGAGTGGATGAAACGTTGCCGGGTGGATCGGACCTGGGCCAATTGGCTCCCTGGGTTCCTGATCTACGCAGGTGTCATTGTTCGGGTTCAGCCATGGAGGGCTGCTGCTCTTTTCCAGTACCTTGATATTATATACAAGGGGTACACTGGTTTCATCAGTGCTGCTTGGATGAAGTACGGCGAAGAGTTTCGGATGTAAGCGGCAATGAACCCCGATTTGCCATGGGACAATATCCTGCAGCAGCTGTGGCTGCAGGTAATGGCCCCAGCTAAGGCTAATCTCACTGACTGCTTGGATAGCGACCATTTAGTGCAGCGGTCATCTAATGCTCCCAGTACCCGTGGGTTCACGGGTCAGCCGGTTCAAGCACGGCTGTTGTGCTGGGAGTTTGCGAATCAGGGAACATGCACGTGGAAACTGCACAAATACCTGCATGAATGCCCAACCTGTGGTGGTCCCCACTCCTTTCACTACTGCCCTAGGCAATATAAAGGAGGATGGAACAAGCATGGGGGTGGGGCTGGAGGTAATGCCCAGCATCAGGCTGGAAAAGGGTCCCAGCCCAATAAAACTGAGGGAAGTTAAGTCCCTCTTGGATATTTATCCCAAGCGTGAGGAAGCTGTGTTCCTGTTTTACAGGTTTAAGTTTGGTTTCAGGATCCTGTTTCAGGGTCCCAGGACGCCTTTCACGGCAGCCAATCTTAGGTCAGTGGCTGGCATGGAAGGGTTCGTGAGGGAAAAAATTGCTAAAGAGTGTGCTGAAGGTCGGGTACTGGGCCCGTTTGTGGCCCCTCCAGTCCCACGTTTGCGGTTTTCCCCTTGGGTGTGGTGCCAAAAAGGCGGCAGGTGAGTTCCGCCTGATACACCACCTTTCTTACCCTAGGGGAGGATCTGTTAACAATGCTATTCCTGACCACCTTTGTTCTGTGAGGTACACTTCCTTTGATCAGACAGTCAAGGTGGTCAGGGGTTGTGGGCCGGGAGCTGAGTTGGCCAAATGCGACATTAAATCTGCTTTTCGCCTTCTCCCAGTCCATCCTGATGATTTTGAGCTGTTGGGTTTTTCCTTTGAAGGCCGTTTCTACATGGACAGAGCATTACCCATGGGGTGCTCTATTTCTTGTGCGGTCTTTGAACGCTTCAGCTCTTTCCTGGAGTGGGCGCTGTGTCAACAGCTTCACTGTTGGGACACCGTCCACTATTTAGATGACTACCTTTTCATGAGGCCCCCTGGAACCGGTCAATGTACCAGGCTATTGGAGGGCTTTACCAATCTGGCTGCACATCTGGGGGTCCCCTTGACTCATGAGAAAACTGAGGGCCCTGCCACTGCCCTCACTTTTCTGGGCATTGAAATGGACACCATCCATCAAACCTCCAGACTGCCACTGGATAAGCTAGCTGACCTCAGGGTACTGCTCACCTCATTTAAAGAGCAGCATAGGGTATCACTGCATGAGTTACAGCGGCTTGTAGGCCACTTAAATTTTGCTTGTAGAGTGGTGGCTCCTGGCCGGGCTTTCCTACGGTGGCTCTGTGACGCCATAGGCAAGTTAAGGCTTCCCCATCATAGGCTTAGGATAAATGCTGGGATTAGGGAGGACCTTTTAGTTTGGGAGGAATTTTTACGTGCATTTAATGGAGTCTCTTTTTGGAGAGATAACCTTATGCTGGAGGCAGAGTTGCAGGTACACTCTGATGCCTTGGGGTCTCTGGGATTTGGGGTGTTTTTTCGAGGGCACTGGTGTGCCGAACAGTGGCCTGCTGATTGGGTTGAATGGGATCTCAGTCGGGACCTTACCTTCCTTGAATTTTTCCCCATCATAGTGGCGGTATTCCTATGGGGATGGGCCCTTGCCAATCACACCGTGCATTTCTGGTGTGACAATCTGGCTGTCCTGATGCAGACTCACACTGGCAGCAGGCAAGGGATAACTCCCAAGTTGTCCGAGCAGGGCAGCACCCAGCTCCAAGGTTCAGGCACCAACTGGGCACACTCACGGCTTCAAGTCCAAAGGGGGATTCCAAAAACACATCCACAGGAACAGGCCAAGGTCAGGGACAAGAGAATCAGTTCCAAACAGCAGCAAGGTCAGTAGTGAGCGGACTCGTTGCTTCCACGCAGCCACTCCCTCTTCGGCTGCTTTTAAGCCTCACAGTGCTCAGCTGCTTGTGCTATAGCATGCACCTGCTGGCTGTCTCAGTCCTGCTCCTGCGAGCACTCATCATCACTAATGATGCTGGGCCGGTGCTGTGCTGCTAGCCTGGCACTGCGCCTTCTGGCTTGGAGGGCTCTTCTAGCCCTCCTCTGGCAGCGCTCCCGAGGCTCTGGTGATGAAGGGGGAGAGCTGGCCTACCCCTGGCTTTCTGTTGCCAGACCAGGGCTGGGAAGCTGAGGAACCGATGTGCTGGGACCTGGCTGTGGATCAGTATCTGAGCCTTCAGGGCCTGCCTCCTCCTGCAGTGCCTCTGCCACTGGCTGTGGATCTGGGTCAGGTTCACCAGCTGCCTCTTCCTCAGAAGAGTCCTCTGAGTCTCTCTGCTCCACTGGGCCAGGTTGGTCCATGACACTGGCAGTGGTTCATGTAGTGAACTCACTCACCTCCAAGTCATGGAGGGTTATGAAGCTTGTCCGAGCTTTTACCCTTCGATGCTTGAAGATGAATATTCTATTCTTGGCCAAACATGTCTCTGGGTTGGATAATGGGGTGGCAGATGCTCTGTCTCGCCTGCAGATGGAGCGATTTCATCAGCTTGCCCCAGAGGCCGACCTGATGCCCGCCCCGATGCCATAGAAGCTCTGGCAGCTTGGAAGGTTGAAGCCTCCAGGGCCATCCAGCTAGCCATTGCCCCCAGCACACAGAGGTACTGTGATCGTGTGGTGAGGCAGTTTTTGGGGTTTAGGATGGAGCAGGACCTGCGACAGATATAGCTGATCCCTGTGGTGCACCTTATGCAGTTTTGTGTGCAGCGTAAGGTGAGGGGCTTGGCGGTGAAGTCCATCAGGGGACAGCTGGCCGCATTAGCATTTGCTAGCAAAGCCCATGGCTTTTCAGAGGCCACTGGGGATTTCCGCCTCAAGAAAATGTTAGAGGGTTGGTCTAGAGAGGCAGTCAGACCACGGGACGTTAGGGAACCTATGTCCCCGGACATCTTAAGTGGTCTTAGTGTAGTCTGGGGTTCAGTGTGCTGCTCAGGGTATGAGGCGGGTCTCTTTCATGCAGCTGCACTCACAGCCTTTTTTGGAGCCCTGAGGATAAGCGAATTGGTAGCCAGCTCCATTAAGGATGGCTCTGGGAAGGCCTTAATGGCCTCTGATGTAAAGTTTGTTGGGGACAAGGTCACCTTAAGAATTAGGTGCTCCAAGACTGCTCAGTTACAGCAGGGGTCTGTGATTCAGCTAGGGCCTTGTGCAGACACTGGTTTATGCCCGGTCTCAGCTCTGAGACAATACATTGCACTTCGGGGCGATGACGGGGGGTTATTATTCTGTCATGAGGACGGAGCCCCCTTGACTAAGTACCAGTTCTGGACGGTTACTGGACGGTCTCTAACACAGTTGGGGCTGCAGGACGTTAAATTTGGCACCCATTCCTTTCGGATTGGGGCAGCCTCGACAGCTGCAGCCATGGGCTATCCTAGTCAGATTATACAGCAGGTTGGCAGGTGGAAGTCCAAGGCTTACCGGTCTTACATTTGTCCTCTGGCCGCTGGGAAACTCAACTGAATTTCTCTCTCTAGGTGCTGTGTTTCACGGCGGAAGGCTACAGATCCTTGTGTGTGGGCATAGCATGGTTTTTTGGGCAGCCCACCAAGCCAAGAGGATAGCCATCGGGTCCCAGCTTGGGTTAAGTGAGTGGGCCACCATTGAGTGGCAGGGCCGACGTGGCCTGTGGTGGCCAGGGCTGCTACCTTTGCTGTTTGAGGGGAGGAGCGGTCCTCCGCCTGACATATTGGTCATTCACCTGGGTGGTAATGACCTTGGGCTTGTCAAGGGACAAGGCCTTATTTTGCAGGCACAGGCCGACTTATAATGGATTAGCAAGCAATGGCCTGGTGTCTTGATTATTTGGTCTGAGATACTGCAGGGCCGGGTGTGGCGTGAAGCTATGAATCCCAAAGGGATAGAGGGGGCTAGGCGCAGGACTAATAGGGCCCTTCAGGTAGCGTTGGGGAAGGGACTGGGTATTTATCTTCCCCACCCCAGGATTAAGGCCCGTTTGGCTGACCTCTACAGAGGTGATGGGGTCCACCTATCAGTGGCTGGCAACAACATATTTTTAGACAACCTGAGGCAAGGGCTGCGACTTTCTGTAAGTCACCTGTGGGGCGTGAAGGCCTGAGCAGAGGCTTGGCCTTAGCATTGGCAGGATTTAGTTGGGGGGATGCTAGCGGGATGGTGAGTACCCTTGGCACATCCCCATTGGTGGGGATATTGGGGGCCTGTCAGGATCGGCTGGCATGCTTTGCGGCGGCCAGATGAGAGGGCAAGCTGCCTGGTGGGAGCCCCTGGAAAGTCCGGCCCTCATGCTCTGCTGCGGGGGTGCGTGGAGCTTTAAGGGGGAAACCATCCACCAGGCCGGCCGGATCCAAGCCATGCAGTTGGATGGCTCGCACCCAGGGCAGCGGGTCTCGCCCAGACAGGCCAAGGCGGGGTCCAGGGCAGTGACCCCAGGGCTTGACCTGTACCGCTTTAGGACCCTTGCCAGGTTTCATGGGTTGAAGTTCATGTTGTTGCCATTAATAAAAAGTGGCCCTTTTAACCCAAGCCTTGTGTCTGCCTCTTTATTTCAACTGGGGGGGGGGCAAATGGGCAGCCTACATACAGAGGAGCGCTGTATGTAATCTGAAACAAGCAAAAGATTTAGGATGAAGTTAGCATTATAAAATGTGTGCATTGAATATAACAAGATGCCCCTGGTGCCATGCCCAGGCTCATCTTAATTCCATTTGTAAGTAATTTGGTAATATGTTTATACTGTTTTTGCTTTTAAAAAATCACAATCACTTCTTGAATACTGGACATCTACCATGGGTTGTCATAGAGACAGTCTCATCATTTATAGTTATGATTTCCCCAGTCATTCTTGCAGCATCTGTTTACTGTCCTATATGCATCTACTGGTTGTAGTGGTGTCAGGTGTCTGTGCTGACATTATTATATATAACAGCTACCTTTCTTAATACTGATCATGAGGTATTTATTACTGATATGCTTATATATCATAAAAAGAGGGAACACTCCTTCTTGTTCAGTGACTTCTATAGACATATGCTCTGAAATAATCTAATAACTGTCTTTTCTGAAGCATGGAAAATTATAATAGATTTTTTAATGGTTTGATTGTGCTTAGTTTTGCCTTAATGTTTTTGGGAAAAGATAGAAGAGTGAAAATTTACTTGCTAAAATACAATGCATTACAAATTAAAATCTTCTGTCTAATACACATAACATGAAATAGATTGTCAGACTGATCTTACGGTTTTCTTCAAATGCTACCATGGCATTCTTGCTTGTACCTGTGCAACCTAGTCAGTATGCCTTTCTCCTACTTGTCATCCTATCATATATTCCATTTGCACAGACTCTGGGATGTTGTTTGCTCATCTGTAATTTCTTTGAGGTATGTAGCTCAGAAGCAACTTGCTCCTTGTTGGTTTCCAAGATACATCTTGCTAGCCACTATGACAACCTAGATGATGGACTAGATAGACTATTGGTCTGATCAGAGAGACCAATTCCTATGACTTCACAGGACTGGGGGGTAAGTAGTAACATATACAACCAAGTGGAAAAAGAATACAACCCAGACATGCATATTCTCATGTAGTCATACACCCACCCACTTTATTTCAGTCATCTTATAATGCAGCATTACCCCTTCGAGTTTCCAATTTTGAATTTTATTTGTGTTTAAAATTGTTCATCTGGACATTCTGAGCTTTTCTGAAAACAAAAAAACTTTGCCTTTGCGCTCTGCTTAACTCTACAGGATACTGAGGAATGGTGGTAAGGATTGAATTCTGCAAAAATATATTATTTATCGTATCTCTCTGGTTCTTAATAGCTGCCTAAATTTTAACTGATAAATTTCAGGCAGTATGCATCTGCCTGTCAAGTATTATATTTAGATGTTAGAGTTTAATTTGTTTACCCTTTTTATTTCCATGAATCAATGTAGCAGCAATTAAATACCTTGTCTACAAGGCAATCATCTATATATAGCCAGTGAAAACCAAAGTAATGAAAGGTCACCTGCTGTAGCTGGTACTCTAGTCTTTCTAATTGGAACTCTACTGTTGGAACTTTCACACTCCATCCTACTAAGAACAACAGTGTTGCTGGTACAGAATCTGACTAATTTTAAGGATGCTACCAATTTCATAGCCCCAAGTCCAAAACTGATTCTAAGAGTTTTTTCATACCATTTTCTGTTTCCTTGTGCTGATTTTTCCACTTTACATATATGCAATTTAAACATTATTTTTCTAAATGGCATATAACATACAAATAGTGTGAGGCCTTGTAAAAATGGCATAAAATGTAGTACTTTGATCACACCAGTAATGAAAACTAAAAAATTAAAAAGACCATAATGATAGGATATTTTAAAAATGAAAGGGGAATATTTGTACATCTTTAACTAAATAGGAGAGCTTTTAAGTGCATTTAATTCTCTGAAAAGTTAAGAGTTTACCAATTGTATTTATAACCTCATCGTAAGAACATTGAACAGAATAGCCCCAAATCATGGCTATCCATTGGGATTTTCCCATTGATTTCAGAAAGGTATAGACTGCACAAGCGGGGACCTGTAAGGACTTGCAGGGGGCATCTCATTTTTCCATCCTCCACCATATCTTTTTTCCTTTTCTTGCCCCCATAGCATCTCTTCCTTTTCTTGCTTCCTTCTCTCCTTTCCACCCACCTTTGTCTGCTCCCCTGTCTTTGCCTTTTCCTCCCTTCTTCTCCCTGGCAGCCTGTCCCCATGGCCAGTTGCATGGGGCTGGCTGAGCCAGGTCCAGATTCATGGTGGGGAATTTGCAAGAACCTGTGAGGGTACTTTATTTTTCCCTGTATCCCCTTCCCTACATTATGTCATCTTTCTCTCTTCCTCGCAGCCTCCATATGCTCACCTTTCTCCATGTCCTTCTCTCCTTCAAACCCATTAAACAATTTTTATCTCTCCCTCCAATCTTTATCTAAATTTCTTATTTTCCTTCATTTATATACTGCCTTTCTCCACAATGGGGACCCAAAGCAGCTTACATCATTCTCCTGGCCTCCATTTTTTCATCACAACAACTCTGTATGATATGTGGCTGAGAATGTGTTAACTAGATCAAAGTCATCCAGTGAGCTTCCACCACAGAACGGTAATTCAAACCTGAGTCTCCTGGATACTACTCTGAAACTCTAACACTACACTGGTTTTTGTGAGGTGGCTGCTGTTGAACAGTAGCAAGGTGCGAGTCCTAGATAAGTAATGCAAATCATATGGTATCAAGTCACCTGGTGGTTGCTTCTTGGCCTGGCCCCAATAAGTCCTCCCTCAAAGGCCAAAACAGCATTGGAAAAGACCATTTTCCCTCCTTTTGCCTTTTAGTGACAGAAAGCAAGCTTGGAATACTAATTAAACTGTTATGCTTGCCTAGCAACAGCCACTGAAGGCATCTGGTTAAAGGTACCCACAGTCCTTTTACCATTTTGAGTTTTTTAAACCCCTCCCACCCCTAGGGTTCCCAGGTGCTTGCTAGTGGTGGACAAACTCCTGGAGGTTTGCCCCCTTGCCCACCAATTTGCCAGCGATTGGTAGGAGGTAGCAAGCCCCTGGAGGTCACCCACCACTGGCAAGCACCTCAGGAACATGTGTAGCATGTGCACTTCCAGGGGATGCGACCATGTCACTCCCAGAAGTGACATCATCGTGCTGGCCACAGGAGACTCCTGCGATTCATTTGGGGCCGATTTTGGCCCCAAGTGGGCTGAATCGGCCCCACACAGAGCACTCTCATGCCCGGTGCAACAACATCACTTCTGGGAGTGATGTCATCACGCAGGTGCCTTTGCACACACATAAAGAGAAACATGTCACCGGCATGAGGTAAGTGCCAGGTCCACCCCACTGCCACTGAGAGTGTATAGGGAAATGGAAACCCTACCCAACCCCCATGTATGTTTTTAGAGTTCAGATTTTTCTGCAAACCTGTGGCATTTTTCAAGTGTGCAGGAATATATGTCTTGTCCGTTCATGACTCCAAACTCTGAATTTAAGTCTCCACAAATCAGGGGCACTTCATTATTAGTTTGTAAGATCCTTTGGCCATAATCTATCATGCAGGTAGGGAACTTCATACATGGTACATTTCCCACACAAATACCAGTTTTGTGGAAGAAATTGTGCATATCTGACATGTATACCATCCAATATGATGAAAGCACGTATTTACTGCGTGTAAAATCCCAAGTGGCATTTGTAGGAATAACATTTGAATGTACAGGGTGCTTGCAGAGTGAAGGGATTGATACTTCATATAGCTTGTTTGTCTGTAGCTCCTGAAGTAGCCCCTCCCTGCTGTGAGTGAAGATTCTGTTCTGTCTGTGTCAGTTGTAAAATGTCTGTTGGTGAAACTGTCTCTCTCTCTTTCACCTGTATAAGAGCTATGAATGTTTCTCTCAGTTTGTTGTATATATTATTGTAAATAGTTCTTGTATGTAACTCTTCTTTCACTAAACAAACTTAAATTATATTTCTTCTTGCTGTGTGCTCTGCTACACACATTCACGTGTGTGGAAAGGTGGTATATCCTTCACCAGGTGAGTGATGGGATATGCCCCATATTGAGGGTCACAGAGATATCTCTCCCCCCTCACAGAGGGTTATGGGCCCAGGCAACCACCCAGCCACACAGCGAAGTCCAGTGAGAACAAATATAATTTAAGATAAATTTGTTTAGTGGATATGCCCTATATTGAGGGTCACAGAGATATCTCTCTCCCCTCACAGCATTACGTTCCCCTTCTCCAGCCTGTATACATATCAAAGTGATGTAGTGTACACAAAAGGGTTCATGCAGTTGCTTATGGAGAATATTTGGAAATTAGTAATACAAGCGGGGAACCTTCAAGGACCTGCAGGGAAATTTCATTTTCTCCTTCCCCACTAATTCCTCTTTCCCTTCTCTGAAGGTTCCCATAGCCTTTCTGCTTCTCTTGCCTCCTTCTCTTCTTCTCTCCCACAATCCAACTTATCCTTATCTGCCCCCTGGCTTCAGCTTTCCCTTTTTCCCTCTCTTGGAAGCTTCTGCTCTTAAAAACTATGGCCTATTTGCACCGTGATCGCTGCTGGGCCAGCCCAATTATGTGGTGGGGAACCAACAAGGACTTGCAAGGGGCACCTGTCTTTCTCCTGTATCCCTCTCCCCACACCATTTCCTCTTCACCCCCTTCTGGCAACCTTATAACCTCTACTTTCGGTGGTTCTTTCTCTCCTTCCCATTCACTAAGCAACCAGCCTTTTATCTGTCCCTACCACCACCATCTTCAACTATATTTATTTATTTCAATTATACCACAACTTTATCCACAATGGAAACCCAAAGCACCTTACAACATTCTCTTCTCCCTCCATTTTATCCTCGCAAAAACACTATGAGGTAGGTTAAGCTCTGAATGTTTAACTGAATCAAGGTCACTCTGTGAGTTTCCATGGCAGAGTGAGGACTCCTAAATCCTAATCTGAAGCTCTATCCACTGCACCATACCGGCTTTTGTGGGGTTGCTGCTGTTGAAGAGTAGCAAGCAGCTAGGCCTGGGAGAGTCATGGAAGTCACATGGTATCAAGTTCCCTTGTAGTTGCTAATAGGCCAGGCCCCAAAGAGTTCTCCCTCTTTGGGGCCTGGCCTAGTACAGCTCTGGAAATGACCCTGCCCCCCTCCTCTTGCCTTTTACTGACAGAAACCAAGCCTGGAATGCTGGCAAAACTGTTGGGGTTGTTTGACATCTGTTTCTTAGAGCGACAGGCTCTCCTTTTATTTTTATTGTAATTATTTATTATTATTTATTATATTTATATCCCGTCCTCCCCACAAGCAGGCTCAGGGCAGGTCACAACAATAAATAAAATATACAGAGATAACATCACAATAATTTAACACAGCCTTCTAATAAAACACCTGCTCACTGTATAAAAGCCATATAGCATCTGATGGAGGTGGAGGTGCAGCTTAACCATGCATGGTCACTCATATATGGGGGGGTAGATGGTCAATACCCCCTTTACAGACATAGGGGATACTGGGAGAGAGGCTCATTTGATGGAATCCCTGATGGCTTCAACCATATGCCTGGCAGAACATCTCCATCTTACAGGCCTGCCTGAAGGAGATCTTGGCAGGCCCAGGTGTCCTCAGACAGAGAGTTTCACCAGGTCGGGGCCAGGACCAAAAAGGCCCTGGCCCTGGTTGAGGCCAATCAAGCCCCCCCGGGGGCCAGGGACCACCAGTAGGTGCTTACCAGCTGATCTCAGCACCCTCCAGGGAGCATATGGGAAGAGATGGCCCTTCAGGTTTGCTGGTCCCAGTCCGTTTAGGGCTTTATAGGTTAATACCAAAACCTTGAACCTGATCCAGAATGCCATGGGAAGCCAATGAAGCTGCTGCAGCACTGGAGTTACATGTGTCCTGAAAGGCATAACCATCAGGTCATGGGCAGCAGCGTTCTGGACCCACTGTAATTTCCGGGTCAGACTCAAGGAAAGCCCTGTGTAGAGCAAGTTACAGTAATCCAATCTGGAGATGACTGTTGCATGGATCACTGTTTCCAAGTCACGAGTCGAGAGATAAGGAGCAAACTGCCTGGCCTGCTGAAGATGGAAAAAAGCAGACAGGGCAACTGCCACGACCTGGGCCTCCATTGATAAAGAGGCATCCAGCATCATACCAAGACTTCTGACTGGTGAAACAGGAACAAGTGGTGCCCCATCGAAGGCTGGAAGCTGGATCCCCCCACCCCCCCAATCATTTGGGAGGATTTTTAAAAGAAATTGTTTTAGATTTTGTATTTTTTACAAAACTGGAGTGTTTTTCAGGTTTGCAGAAAGATCTATATTCATGGTTCCAGATGTAAGTATTCCCATATCTGGCCTAGTTGAGAATTAGATATATTGACAAAGGGGCCCTGCAAAAATTCTCCCTTCCAAATATCCAATTGTTCATTCACCCCCTCCCAAGTACTTCTTTCCTCCCCCTTCCAAGACCCTTCCCAGTATTTCCTCCTCCCCCTTCTGAAGACCACACCCAGGTTCTCCCCCCCACACACACACACACACCTTGTTACTCCAGGCTGGACCTGGGACAGCCTGCTGCCTTGTCACTGACAGGCATCTATTACTCTGTCTGTGCACTGCTTTCAGTGGGGTTTATCCAGTCACCTAGTGGAGGTCTGCACACATGCAGATTTCAAGTAATTTGGAGGGAGGGATTTAAACACCTCATTTTTCCCCCAGGTTTCAGGGTGTTTTGCAACCATGACGGCTCCCTGAAGGTTGCTGAAACATCTGTTTTTTTCCAAAGTGGCCCCAATCCACAGGTTTAAGTATCCGCAAACTGGGGTCACTTGGCTATTACTATATAAGATGATGGGAGAGTATGCAGATCTGCATTGTTTAAAGTCTAAAAATAAGATTAGAGTTGACATGCAACATGATTTGTCAGGCCTCTTTCAACTGTCTTGCACAGGAATTACCTCTAGGTTCACTGGTGCAAGACACTATGCAACCTGACATCTTTAAGAGAAGGAAATTAAATTTGCCTTAAAATATAGTATGACACTTCATACTCACAAGCAGAGTCATATTAATGTCTTGTCTAGTTCTTTTCTATTCAGAAGATATATAGCCTGGAGAGGCAATGGTTATTGATGCTGATCTAAAGAGGCTGCATTTTGGAGAAAGACATGAAAGGTGAGATTATTCTGCTTGCCAAATATGTCTAGTTATTGTGAGCTTCCACCAGGCACAAAAAGCACTAATTAAATGTGTGCATTCAGCAACAGTGTTCTACAAGTGATCCTTTTGTTGGACTAACTAAAGCTAAAGAGCAGTTGCATTGTCGAAGGCTTTCACAGCCGGAGAACGATGGTTGTTGTGGGTTTTGTGGGCTGTATTGCCCAGGCGAACCACATTTATGACCGTCTAGAACAGGCCCTCTTACGTGAGAGAATCCACACTACCCGCAGAGAACTTGCTGCCACAGACAAGGAGCTATTTTGCTTGCATATCAACACCGGCCATAAAATGAGAAGTCAGGATTGGGACAAGGTCGATAACCTCACCTACAGGAAGATGGAACAAGTTTTTACCAACCACACATCCAGACAGAAGCAGAAGTTTAACAAACTACAGGAAACTACGGTTCGCCTGTGTGGTTTTGAAGATTCTTTTTGTTGTGAGAAAAGATGGAATGGTTCTTGTGTCCCTGCAGCGTAGGAGAAAGGTTAAATAACAGAGTAGATGTGCTTTCTTGTTACACAAAAACTCCAATCACCACCCCCGACAGAAAAGAGGCATAATGAAAACATTAGCGGATCGTGCAAGACGGATATGTGAGCCACACTTTCTCAATGAGGAAATTAATCATCTAAACCATGCACTTCAGGCAAATGGCTACTCCAGAAATGAAATCCAAAGAGCAATCAAACCCAGGATGAATCAAACAACCAAGGAAAAACAGTCTCCTACAGGAAAAGTGTTTTTGCCATATATCAAAGGAATTACTGATCAGATGGGAAAGCTTATGAAAAAGCATAACCTTCAAGCAGTATTCAGACCCACCCGAAAAATACAACAGATGCTACGATCAGCAAAAGACAGTAGAGACTCCCTCACCTCTGCAGGAGTATACCGTATACCCTGCAGCTGTGGACAAGTTTACATCGGGACCACAAAGCGTAGCATCCAGACAAGAATAAAAGAACATGAAAGACACTGCAGACTTGGACAACCTGAAAATTCAGCAGTGGCTGAACATAGCCTAACTCAAACAGGGCACAGTATCTTATTCCAGGACACCAAAATACTGGACAACACTTCCAACTACTTTGTCAGACTGCACAGGGAAGCCATTGAAATTCACAAGCATAAGCAAAACTTCAACAGGAAAGAAGAAACCTTAAGAATGAACAGAGCATGGTTTCCAGTTCTGAAAAACACCAGGCTAACAAAACACTCTATACCCGACAATAGCCCTGCAGAGAAGATTAGCACATCAAGCACCAATCCATATGCAAAAGAACCTCCTCAGGATACAGTGAAGCCTCCCGCCATTAGCATTCCACACCCTGGGAAACTCTTACAGGATGACTCAGCTCAACCCCACCCCTCCTGAGTAGATATAAATGACCTGCCAACATCTTTTCCACACTGTGACACTGAGAGATCTCTGTCTTTTGGTGCTACACCTCTGAAGATGCCAGCCACAGCTGCTGGCGAAACGTCAGGAACTACAATGCCAAGACCACAGCAATACAGCCCGGAAAACCCACAACAACCATCTAAAGAGCAGTGTTTCCACTGTTTTTAGGCACATATTAAAGGCAGTACATGTGATTATCTGAAGATGTGATAGGCCCATCATCAGTAGCTTTTTGTTACATTTTTGTTTTCTCTATAAATAGCCACATAATGAGAGAGGTGTACATTTAAAAAGCAGAAAGGCAGATAGACCAACTTTGTTTGTTAAATCATTTGAGTCAAACATATAAAGGGCTTAAATAAAAGCCTGTATGGATATGAGATGTTGTTATACTCACTTATTTCTTGTATCTATGACATACTAAAAATGAAGGAAGAAAACATGCACTCCTAATTCCTGTGGCATCTGGAGAAGGCTCATTCAGAGCCAGTGTAGTATAATGGTATAGAGTCAGATTGAAGACTAGGGACTGGGAACCCCAGATTCAGATCCCCACTGGGTAACCTTGGGCTAGTAACTCTCTCCCTCTCAGCCTTAATCATAACACAGGGTTGTTGTAAGAGAAAGCTGTATGCTGTCCTGGGGAAGATTCACGTGAATAAAAATGGCACAGAGACCATTTTGTACATGGGAGTTCCTTACTTATGTAGACTCCTACTGGATCACACCAGCAGTCTGACTTATCCAGCATCCAGAAGTGGCTGACCAGAAGCCACCAGAGATCCCATGAAAAATACACAGAGGCCAAAGCCCCCACCCCCTTTGCCTCTAGCAACTGAAATCCAGAAGAATATGACCTCTGAACCTAGATATTCCATTTAGCCATTGATGGACCTGATGGATTCCATGAATTTGTCTAAAGCCATCTAAGCTAATGGCCATGAATACATCTTGTAGTAGACAATTTCTTAAAATGATTGATTATGGATGAAGAATGGTTATCTTTTTGCTGTCCTGAATCTTGAAACCCACTATTTCCCCATCAACAACTCACTCATAAGTTACACTTGCCCAATATTGCACTTAGGGGTGTGCACTTGAAAAATTATTTTTCTAATTCTCTAAGTATCATAATTTCAGAAATATTAGGATTATCATTTTCATTAAATATTAGGAGTGTATTTATTGTGCTGGAAAATAATGTTGGGGGAAACTATTTTCATTAATGCCAGATTGGATGTCTGCCCTTTATTTCTGGGGGGAGATTTTCTAGATTGCTGTTTTTCCATCAAATGGCACCAAAATTTCAGTGAATCATGTTTTCCTTCTTTACTGAAGACCTCCCCCCCCCCTCTCATTTCAAGTAAATTGGAAAAAGGGGTCTGATTTTATGGTATCCCGAAGAAGGTGCCATGAGCCATCCTTTTCTCTGTATGTTGAAAAATGATTTCTGGAGCAACTATTTTAAAATAAATGGCGCACGCACCCCAATACAACAAATGAACAACATTAAAAATAATAACAATATATTAATAACAACAAAGCAACTTCCCCTTCACACCTACTCCAGAAAACATATGTATATCCCCCTTGTAAGTAATCCCCCAGGGAAAAAGGAAAAGCTAGTTACTACTAACAATGAATATATGTCAAACCATTCTGTAGCCCAGGAAAGGATCCAGCACAGGAGTCCAAGGTCCACTACCTAGCATATTCTAAGCAAGATCCAGCTGTGTGTGTGTGTGTGTGTTATATGCTGTCAAGTCACCTCCAACCTATGGCGACCCTATGAATTAATGACCCCCAAAATGTCCTATCATTAACAGATTGCTCAGATTCTGCAAACTGGGGGATGTGGCTTCTTTTATTGAGTCAAGCCATCTTGTTTTAGATCTTCCTCTTTTCCTACTGCCTTTCACTTTCCGTATCAATATTGACTTTTCCAGAAAATCTTGTTTTCTCATGATGTTTTTTTTAAAAAAAAATTATTATTATAACATATGTACATAATCATACATTGAACCGTATACATCTATTTTTACCCCTTCCCTCTCACCCCCCACCCCCACCCCCCATTATATCTTCATATCTTTAGCCATGTGCACAGATTCTTCATTCGGGCTTGAATGCTTGGGTTGGTTTCCCCCCTTTCCACCCAGTGCCTATAACATGACTATTTACTTGCAATCTTTTGACGCTTATCCTCCCATGTCTCATCAGCAGTTATCTGTATAAATATATCCGATTGTACACATTCAAAGACATAATTGTTCCATTTTTCCATTGTCCATTTATGCTTGTCCTTCCATCCCAATGCTATTACAGCCATTCCGGCTAAAATCGTAATTTTATATAGATTTTGCTTATTTCCATCTACTCTTTTATTTCCCAATATTCCGGAGATAAGCAGATCCCTATTAACCTCTATATTAACTTGAAATAAACCAGACATTACCCTTATAATCTTTTGCCAATATTCCTTGACCACATTACAATCCCACCACATATCCCACCTCCTTGTCTTCTCATGATGTGACCAAAGTACGATAGCCTCATTTTTGTCATTTTAGCTTCCAGGGAGAATTAAGGCTTAACAACAAAAAAAAGACTATTGGACCTTGAAGGGCATGACTTAAAATTTGGGTGGCATGGGTATCTATGGTATGACAAAGTTAAGGCCAATGCAGAGTTTAATAATCATTATGTAATGCGTGCTATTCTGAGACTATGGAATAAATATAAACCTAGGTTTTGTTCGAAAATACCTCTCTGGTTATCATCGCAAGAAGCTTATTTTAGAAGGGAAATGGTGAGCCCAACTAAATGGTTATCTTGATTTGTTGGAATTTTCTCAAAGTTAAAATTAAATCAAGAGAGGATTTAGCAGCAAGTGGAAGAAGCCCCGAACCGTGGCCTACCGCCTGACGCAGCTGCAGGACGTCGTCAACTCGCTTGCAGATCAGTTTTGTAATGCAATTGAAGTCTTGCAGCAGTGTTTCCCACCTGCATCTTTTAGCAACATACAAACTGCAATAAACAAAGATCAACAAACTAATCCTACAGAAGAATATGCCCAGTTGTTTGCTGCCTTGATTGCCAGAACTGCTAAGGATATTGACGTTTTAATAGATTCTTTGCCTAGTGAAGAATCAACAGCTACATTACAGGCTGCCAGTCTGTATCGCTTGGAGGAAGAGAACCATGAGGCAGCAGCACACCTGGAGGAAGTAGTTTATCGTGGGGATCTGCTCTTGGAGAAGATACAGAGCACCTTGGCTGACATTGCCCAGTCACAGCTGAAGACTAGAAGTGGCACTCGGAGCCAGCCCAGTCCAGATTAAGTGGCAGGAGACAGGACCTCACTGTGAAATTCAGTCCTCAGGAAAATTTTGGGTGGGGGGCAGGGGGGGGGGTAAATCCCCGTCTTGATCCTCGATGCTGTGGAAAAACTTATATGGCTCTTCTGAGCCAAGGTGTGCCTGCTGACATGCATCAGTTTTGTGTGTCATGCTGGATTGAAACTTCTCCAAACTAAACATTTCCAAGGCCCTCAGCCTTTCCTTGTAGGGCTCAGGCTCCAGACCTCTGATCAGCCTCGTCACTCTCTTTTGCACCCTCTCCATTTTGTCCAGAACTGCACACAGTACTCCAGGGGCAGCCTGACCAAGGCAGTATAGAGAGGGACTATGACCTCCTGCAGTTTCGATGCAATGGCCCTTTTGATACAACCCAAGACTTTGCCTTTTTTGCCACCACATCACACTGACTGCTCATATTTAGTTTACAGTCCACTCTTACCCCAAGATCTCTTTTGCATACACTACTACCCAGAACTGTATCCCCCATCCAGTATTTGTGCTTCCCATTTTTGTGGCCCAGATGTAATACTGTGTGCACTTATCTATGTTGAATTGCATCCTGTTCACAATCGCCCACTTCACCAGAGTATTCAGGTCTTGTTGAATTTTATTTGCCACTCCTTCCTTCAAAGAGTAAAGATTCTATTAGCTATGTTTTAAAAACTTTGCTTAACTGGCATTTAGGAGATTTACTTGGAACACAAATTTACTTGGAACGCTAAACAAGCTTATCTGAAAACTCCATGTGTGCATTCAGATGCTGCATGTGCAAACTCTTGGGATCACCGCCAGGGTGTTCTTTTGAGAGGAGAGAGACACGTTTGAAATGGAATATCCTACTTTAACAGAGATGGGCACTACAAAACGAAATGTCCTCGGCTTTGAGGTATTCTCTTACCTGATAAGTTGCTTCAGTGCTGCTTACAAGGGATAAGGAGGGGAAGAATCCATTCTCCAGTTTCATGCTGTCTGTGGCAGTGATTTTACAGTTAGCCTTCTGATCTTTGGTAAGAACCTGATACAGCTTTTCTTTGCTCAGAGGGTATTCTAAAGGTTATGGTAGCAGAGAAGCAGTTTTGCAAAAAGTATGCTATAGCGAATAACCTGCTGTTTGCTCATGCAGGCTTGTCCATATCACATAAATATTTCAAAGTCAGTGTGAAACTCCAGAAACTATCAAAGGTACGAGCAATGTAGCAACAAAGGCCACTTGCTATTCTCTGGACTGCTGAAGAATCAGAATAGCATCTTCAGTGAAGGTCCCATATAACCTTATTATTTTACCATACAGTCCTTCAACAATGCCTTATTGCTCCTGCTACATCTCTTCACATTATATCTTGTGGGCGGATCAGCTGTAGTAGAACATAAGGACTTTGAAGCACCATTGCTATTAGTCAGTCATCACAAAGTTTTGGTTTACAGTTTCTTGGCCACAGAGGTGGTACTGGTCCATGGCAGATAGGGATATCTAGACAAGGATGTTGCTAGATCAGATTCAGCTGGATGACATGTCACTTAAAGAAACTGTCACTGATATGATGCAGTGCTACAGATAAATCTTCCAATGGAAGTTTTAAGCTGAAACTTTGAAGTATACAAGCAAAAACTGAGCATAGACTAGAGGGAAAAACCTTTGAGATAAAAGTGAAGTTTCTGGATTTTTTCAGAACAATCCAGAAAAAATTAGGTAAATAGCATTGAAGTTAATCCCATTAAATTCAGCAAAATGGGGCATTCCACTCTTTGTGGACCTGGTTTAGTAAAGAGAAATCTAAAGAAAGAAATCTGGCATTAATTAGCCTCTGAGGCTATAGCATGGGAAATTCTGCTGTAATGGCAAATCAATATTATTGACATGGGGCATAGTTCTCTTGCCGCCTGACAACTCTTCAGCCGTTTTCCTGCATAAGTATTTACAACTTGAGTAACATGGACTTATTTTAGTGTATTTGCTGTCCAACATTTCCATCAAAGTTTGTGTGAGTTCAGATACCAGTGACAGATGTATTTGCACAAAGCATGGCTTGTAAGGATCAGACATAGGTTGGAAACAGACAATAGGAATACAAAATGCTTTATTTTGACAGAATCCAAACCTATAGGTCATGTCACATTTTGAAACGATGATGCTTTTGCCAAATGAAAATAAGAATTTATGTTTCAGTCTGGATATGCTTTAAGGGATGACAGTACTATAATAGAACCGTCAAGCATTCTAAATTGTTTTGTCCAGGTTTTATACAGAGAGAGAGAGAGAGAGAGAGAGAGAGAGAGAGAGAGAGAGAGAGAGAGGTTAAGGAACAATTTGTTTGAATCTGGGACAGGGTCACAAGGAGAAGTAGCAGTATGAGAAGAACTGGCTAAGCATACCTGCTGAGATCTTTCTATCCTTGTTCAACTCATGCTTTCTTAAATTGCATTCAGAAACAAAACCAACCTACACAAAATTTATTAGCCCACAACCGTCCAGATATTGATGCCTGCAGCATGCCTTACTATATCTGTCTTACACAAACAGTAAAACTAACCCCAGCTTTATTTTGGAATGACAGAAGCAGGGAAACCTTCTTGACCTCCTCCGTCAAGCTTCCCACAAGGAGGGGGCCACGATACATAATACATGTGTGGGCAGTTCTTGATCTTGCCCATTTACAGGATGGCATCTTCAGGAGGCTCTGAGCAGAAGAGCAAAACTGTTCTGGAAGAGCACAGGAGTGGTTCTGCAAATGAGGGTCCAGGGTTATGTGTGGCTGTTTCAGCACTTCAAAAGGCACAAGGTGGGGTGAGGAGAGCTCCACATCATGGACCCAATCAAGACTGAACCTTCGTGGCATTTAAAAAAACACTTTTAAATGTTAACAGCTAACCCATGGTGGCCATCACATTTAGTTTGGCTCTCAGCGAGTGCATATTTGTGGAACTCTGGAACTGGAAGTCCTTTCCCGCTAAGTCCTCTTTTGCTATTCAGCTCCCAGGTCCAAGTTTCTTTCAATTGTTTTAGCCAGACTAGCTTTGCCCTCAAGTGTAGCTAAGTCATCTGTCTTCTTTCTGATGACAACCTGCTTGTTTCTTATACTTTTTTTTTATGCACTGGCTGCTAAGAAAATCCACACTTAAAAAAATATTTAATGCACTGCCGGTTATGTTTATGTTTATCCTGGAAATTTTAACATCACTTTAATTTTTATTTTGCTTTTACTGTTGTTTTATTTTTCACTGCTTGGAAGTTTGTTTTAGTTATGTTGTAATGGCATCTGGCCATATAAAATAAGTTTTATCTACCTACCTACCTTTTCAAATCTCAATCAGACCATACATTATCTAAACTGGTTCACTTCCTAAGGGATCCCCAATGGAGAAATTACAACTCAGTGCTTCTGTCCAGAGTGCTGGCCTTTAAATTACATACATCTGTTTGAGAGTTAACCTCTGGTAATATTCAAGCCCTTCTGGGGGCTGCAAGGGCTCAGTTAAGCTCTGATCTCCAACAGACAAATACCTGCTTTTTCTAGGATCTCTCTCTGGTCCTGTATAAAATGTGTATGAATGTATTTGCTGGAAGGCGGTTCTCCCAGCTGCGGCGTCAGCCGCGATGGCTGGGAGCTGGTTTTTGTGGCTGCGGAAGGAGAGGGAGACAGACTCCCTCCCTTCCCATCCAGGTACTGGGAGGGGGTGGAGCTTGGTGCAGATTTGCGTGTGCTCTGCCCCCTTCCCAGGGCAGTCGGTTGAAGTGCTCGGCCCGCCCACCTCACCCTGTTTTTAGTGCAGGAATAGCCAGCTGCTGGTTCCAGAGCCAGGTAGGAATTTTTTCCCTTTCTTCCCTGATTGGCTGTTGGGAAGTGGGGTTTTTTCGCCTACCTTGCACTAAGGGCATTGTTATTGTTATTGTTGGGTTCAGCCACTTAGTTGGTAGTGGCAGGAGTTTTTGGGAATAGGGTGCGGGTTGGTGAGCCCCTGTGGCATTCCCCATGGTTGGGGAACAGGGTCTGCTGTTAGGGCGGTATGCCTGGGCGGCTACCGTCAGGATACCGTCAGGATACCGTCAGGATACCGTCAGGATACCGTCAGGATGAAGTCAGAATGCCAGCAGGGGGTTGGGGGCTTTCCAGTGTATTGCACTGAGTGTCACATGTATGACTATCTGCCTTCTGGTCAGAAGTCCTGGATGTGTGCTCACTGCAAGGAGCTCCTGGTTCTCAGGGAACGAGTACGTACCCTTGAGGCCAAGGTGGCTGACCTGGAGAAGCGGAGACAGTTAGATAGGCACGAGGACAAGATTCTCAGGGACAGGATAGATGTGTCCCACTCTAAAAATGGCAGCGTTCTTGTTGTCAAGGAGAATGAGGATCTTGTGGAATCAGGGCACTGTACTGAGGATAAGGGGAACATGCCCTCAGAAGGGACCTCTTCTTCAGTTGGTGAGCAGGTTTCCTTTCGCATCAAGGAACCATCCCTGGGTGGGGCGGGAGGGAGGCTCTTGGTAGTTGGTGATTCGATCCTTAGACAAGTAGATAGCTGGGTGGCACAACCGCGTTCTGACCGTATGGTGACTTGCCTGCCTGGTGCGAAGGTAGCGGACATTACGCGTGTTATAGATAGGCTGGTAGATAGTGCTGGGGAGGAGTCAGCGGTCGTGGTCCATGTTGGAACCAACGATGTTGGGAAATGCAGTCGTGAGGTCTTGGAACAAAAATTTAGGCTGTTAGGCAGGAGACTCAAGGCCAGGACCTCCAAGGTAGCCTTCTCAGAAGTGCTACCTGTTCCACGCGCAGGGCCAGAGAGACAAACGCAGATCAGGAGTCTCAATGCGTGGATGAGACGATGGTGTAGGGAGGAAGGGTTCAAGTTTGTTAGGCACTGGGATTCTTTTTGGGACAAGCGGGAGCTGTACAAGAGAGACGGTCTCCACTTGTCCCGAGAAGGAACCCGGCTGCTGGCACTTAAAATCAAAAAGGTGGCAGAGCAGTTTTTAAACTAAATGCTAGGGGAAAGCCGACAAGAGATAAAGTGTCTCTGGTTCAGGATGGTTCATCTCAGAGAGATGAAGGGCTAGGTATAACACTTCTACAGGGAGATAGATTAGAGTTGTCAACTGAGATGGAGACAAACAGTGCAGATGACCTAACTACGTCTCGAGGCAAAGTGTGCTGGGGAAGTTACAGGTGTTTATATACAAATGCTAGAAGTGTCCGAGGTAAAATTGGGGAGCTGGAATGTTTAGTGTTGGGCGAATCCATAGACATTGTGGGCATATCAGAAACTTGGTGGGATGAGGAAAATCAGTGGGACACGGTGATTCCTGGATATAAATTATATCGGAAGGATAGGAAGGGAAGGGTTGGTGGTGGGGTGGCTCTATATGTCAGAGAAGGTATACATTCCAGTAAGATTGAGAAGGTAACTGAATTAGATTCGCTTCTGGAAATGCTATGGGTTGAAATTACGGGCCCAAATGGAAACTTAACTGTGGGAGTTTGTTATCGCCCTCCAGATCAGAAAATAGAGGAGGATTATAAAATGATGACAGGATTAAAGATGGCTGCTAAACAAAAAAACTGTGTTGTAATGGGTGATTTTAACTACCCACACATTGACTGGGCCAATGGGTGTTCGAATCGGGGGAGAGAAAGTGAGTTTCTAGACTGTCTCAATGACTGTGCTATGGAACAGATGGTTACAGAACCTACTAGGGGAGAGGTGATCCTGGATTTGGTCCTCAGTAATGCTGAAGACCTGGTGAGAGATGTAAATGTGATTGCACCACTTGGGAACAGTGACCATAATGTTATTGAGTACAACATATGTATAAATAGGAAATTGCCAAATAAGACCAACACAGCCATGTTTAACTTCAAAAGGGGTAACTTTTCTGAGATGAGGGGGTACGTGAAGAAGAAACTGAAAGGGAAAGTAAAAAAGGTCAAAACACTTGGGGAATCTTGGAGACTATTTAAAACTACAGTCCTGGAAGCTCAAATTAAATATATACCGCTGGTTAGGAAAGGCACAAATAGGTTTAGGAAAAGGCCAGCATGGTTAACAAGCAATGTAATAGAAGCTGTAAAAGGTAAAAAGGATTCTTTTAGGCAGTGGAAAACTAGTCGGAGTGAGGTTGATAAAAAGGAGCATAAGCTGTGGCAAAAAAAGTGCAAGTCTGTGATCAGACAGGCAAAAAGGGAATATGAGGAGCATATTGCAAAGAACATAAAGAAAAACAATAAACAATTCTTTAAATATATTAGAAGTAGGAAACCAGCTAGGGAGGCCGTGGGGCCCTTGGATGACCAAGGCGTAAAAGGATTACTAAAGGGTGATAGGGAAATGGCCGAGAAGCTGAATGCGTTCTTTGCTTCTGTCTTCACTGTGGAAGATAAGAAGTGCATGCCCACTCCGGAAGCACTGACTTTGGGAGGGGTTTTGAAAGACCTGAGTCACATTGAGGTGACGAGAGAGGAGGTTATGCGACTGCTAGATAATTTAAAAACTGATAAATCACCGGGCCCAGATGGCATACATCCAAGAGTTCTGAAAGAACTCAAGTGTGAACTTGTAGATCTCCTCACAAAAATATGTAATCTGTCATTAAACTCTGCATCTGTTCCTGAGGACTGGAAGGTAGCTAATGTTGTCCCCATCGTTAAAAAGGTTCCAGGGGAGATCCGGGAAATTACAGGCCAGTCAGCCTGACGTCAATACCGGGTAAGTTGGTAGAAACTATTATCAAAAATAAAATTAGTGGGCACATTGATGACCAAAAGCTGATGAGGAAAACTCAGCATGGGTTCTGTAAGGGAAGATCTTGTCTCACCAATCTGTTAGAGTTCTTTGAGGGAGTGAACAAACAAGTGGACAAGGGAGACCCGATAGATATTGTTTATCTTGACTTCCAGAAAGCTTTTGACAAAGTTCCTCAGCAAAGGCTCCTAAGTAAGCTCAGTAGCTATGGGATAAAGGGCCAAGTCCTCTTGTGGATCGAAAACTGGCTAATTAATAGGAAACAGAGAGTGAGTATAAACGGACACTTCTCACAGTGGAGGGTGGTGAGCAGTGGGGTGCCACAGGGGTCGGTATTGGGTCCAATGCTTTTTAACTTGTTTATTAATGATTTGGAATTGGGATTAAGCAGTGAAGTGGCTAAATTTGCAGATGACACGAAATTGTTCAGGGTGGTGAAAGCCAGAGAGGATTGTGAGGCACTCCAAAGGGATCTGTCGAGGCTAGAAGAGTGGGCATCCATGTGGCAAATGAGGTTCAATGTAGCCAAGTGCAAAGTAATGCACATTGGAACCAAAAATCCGAAATATAAATACAAGTTGATGGGGTCTGAACTGGCGGAGACTGACCAAGAGAGAGATCTTGGAGTCATGATAGATAACTCACTAAAAACGTCAGCTCAGTGTGCGACTGCCATAAAAAAAGCTAATGCTATGCTAGGGGTTATTAGGAAAGGGATTGAAAACAAATCAGCCGGTATCATAATGCCTCTGTATAAATCGATGGTGAGGCCTCATTTGGAGTACTGTGTACAGTTCTGGTCGCCACACCTTAAAAAAGATATCATAGCACTGGAAAAAGTACAGAGAAGGGCAACTAAAATGATTAAAGGGTTGGAACACTTTCCCTATGAGGAAAGATTGAGGCGCTTGGGGCTCTTTAGCCTGGAGAAAAGACGACTGAGGGGAGACATGATAGAGGTTTACAAGATAATGCACGGGTTAGAGAAGGTAGAGAAAGATGTGTTTTTCTCCCTTTCTCACAATACAAGAACTCGTGGGCACTCTATGAAATTATTGAGCAATCGGGTTAGAACAGATAGAAGAAAATACTACTTTACACAAAGGGTGATAAACACATGGAATTCGTTGCCACAGGAGGTGGTGGCAGCTACAAGCATTGCCAGCTTCAAGAGGGGACTGGACAAATATATGGAGCAGAGGTCCATCAGTGGCTATTAGCCACAGGAGATAGATGGTATTCTCTTTGTGGGGAGGTGGTGCTCTGTTGTCTTGGTGCTGGAAGGAAGGCAGTGGGAGGGCTTCTGGTGTCCTGGCCTCACTGACAGTCCTTTAGATGGCACTGGATTTCTAGCCACTGTGTGTGACAGAATGTTGGACTGGATGGGCCACTGGCCTGATCCAACATGGCTTTGCTTATGTTCTTATGTTCTTAGGATGGGCAGATGCCTGAGTGGATCCCCGGGAACAAGGCCTAACCCCATGCTTGGGCGGCTGGGGCGCAACAGGTGCTTGAGTGGGGATCCAAGGGCCTAGCTGGCCGGGTTGCAGCCATTCCCAAGATGGCCTACACCCGGGGCATTGGGGGCTCGCCCAGCCAGGCAAGGCGGTGGTCATGTGCTGACCCCAGGGCTTGACCTGTACCGCTTAGTTAGCTCTTGCTGTGCATTATGCTTATGGTCATTTAATAAAAGGCCCTTTATTCCAAGCCTGTGTCTGTCTCTTTCTTCCGACTGTGGCCGCAATTTATGTTACCCAGAACTTGTAATCCATTACCTTCTATTGAATAACTCTAGCTGAAGCTCAGTCAGTACCTGCTACGTCTGTCTTTGTGTCTTATGGCCTCATCCTTGTCTAATTAGAACAAAAAGAAGAATGATTTCTTCAGCACATTTCTATCAGCATTGCTTCATGATGTTAAACAGATAATTCTGTAGCTTAGTGATAACTTATCTAATACATCTCATGCTCAGTTGTTTGACAACACTGCTCCATCTGAGCCATTGGACACAGTGAACTGCTCCTTGGAGTGCACACACATGATTGGTTCAGTGGCTTCTGGAATGTGAATGGTTGGATGATGAAACAAGGAAGTACGGACAAAGACACAGATAATCAAACCAATTACACTGCATTGTTTCCCTGCTCTTGACTTCAACATTTTAATTGTTTTTCAGTCACAAATTATAGGTGATAAAGGTCAACATGAACATTAATTATACCATGTCGGGCTGCCCTTGCTCACTTAGAAACTGGTTTGTCAGCATTTCTCATGAACAGCAGCTATATGAATGTTTTAAATTGAGCAATGTTTTCTACTTTTTAAAGTTAAAAAAACTATATAGGATTTTGAAACCAATAGCTCTATGCTAATGGTATTGCAGAGATTATTTTTTAAATGCTGCAATCATTCCAGACTTACTTTAGCAACAGTAATGTTTACATTAATCTTTCTTATAATCAAAGGGAAAAATTGATTATATGAAATGAAATTATGTCTCTTACCACATAGAAAATATAATAATTATGGAAAGCAAGTAGCTTGATGTTCACTAGACATATAGTGAGATTCTTAACTAAGTTGTTGGTAACCTGAATGTGTGAGATTTCTGTCCTCAATTTAGCAGGGTCAGACTTCCCAGATAAATCATAGTGATTGTGAACATCAGTATGGTGGCTATTTTAGACAAACAAATATGAAGTACATGCATTTGATCTAAAGCATATGTATCTCAACAAAACTTGCCTTATTTTCAAGGCAGAAGAGGATGATGAACCATTTTCTCTGTTTTGATTTCTGTTTATATTTATATGTGACCACTTCAGAAATTACCTTTTGTATTCAATTTATATCCAGTGCTTCCAGGCACATGTGGATAATTGTTTGCAACCTTAACAGTGTGTGATCTGTGGTGAAAAAAGAAAAACACAAACCCTTGGATATGAAACTAACAAACTCCCATGATCAACAAAAGGGCCACTTCAATAGAATAAGGCTGTGGTATCCGAGTGGCATGTTCACCTCTGTTTTGATGCTGGAATGTTCTATTGAAGTAGGCAACAGTGTATCAAATCACTAGAAAGTGGGAAACTCCTGTTCACGTCTCAATATTCTAGGGTGAGCTTAGCTATTGCTTGATGGTTTCCAGCACTTTTATTGTTCAACAACACATAAAATTTCCTTTTTCACTCCTTTCTCCTCAGATTTGAAGTTGACATTTCAATGTTCCAAAATGACTGTCAACTGATTGTGAAGTAAACAAAATATAAAGCTGACCCTAGTTTTTCTTCCCCAATTGCAAAAAAAGATGATGCACTCTGTATATGTTTATTTCCCTTCTGAGTATAGCAGGGAGATATTCAGATTTTTAGTGGTCTGAAGGGAATCAATAAATCAAACAATAGAATTCAGAATCCATTTTCACCCTGCAAACGTAATAACCATTGCAATAAAAAGTACTTAAGTCCCACATTCAAGATGACCAGTATTCTGATCTCAAATATTTGTTCCAACCTTCCTACCTGTTATGCCAGGACAATATTATTGCATTGCATAATCTTTCTGATGCTGGACCAGTCCAGCTGCTTTCCTCAGATATAATCTATTTAAAAGGTATATGTGCTGGCACTGTAAACCTCAGAAACAGAATATAATAAACTGTTTTAAAAACAGGTTTTCCCATATCATTCTACTAGTTTCCAGTTTATAAATACATACATAGACCTTACTTTTGTTGCCTGACATTATTATATATGGGCATCTATCACCAAATCTTTGCATTTTGTAAAAAGAATAATTCATACACTCTTCCTACTTCATAGATCTGGAGGATTTAGCCATGTTAGTCTGTAGTAACAAAATAGAAAAGAGTCCAGTAGCACCTTTAAGACTAACCATCTTTACTATAGCATAAGCTTTCGAGAATCACAGTTCTCTTCGTCAGATGCATCTGACGATGAGAACTGTGATTCTCGAAAGCTTATGCTACAGTAAAGTTAGTCTTAAAGGTGCTACTGGATTCTTTTCAATCTTCCTACTGATTCACAAAAAGGAACCCACATAGCTGAATCATACTTACTGCATTGCTTCCTTGTTTATTTCCCCCCTCCCTTTGTCATTGAAATAAAACACCTAAAGCTGTTCTATTGCCAGAAAAATTAGGCTGTACCACAATGGAAAATAGTGCTTCTTAACCTTCAGTCCACGACTACCCACCATGTTCTCAGTATTATCACTGAATGCCATCCCCTTCCCCACCCCCACAAAGCCACAAATAAAAAAATAGGACATAAAGACATAATTCCAGACAAAGCAGCACACACAAAACATGTGCGTGGGTATACATGCACAAATAATTTATTTAGAATATTTCTATGCTACCTCTTCAAAGTCCTGTTCTGATTCCTTCAGTGTCCTATAAATATATTTATGATATATGCATCATAGGCATACTTTCAATGAGACCTTTACAGCTGATGGCTGATGGTCAAGTCACAACAGACATATGATGACCTCAGCAAGGGGCTTTCAAGACAAGTGAAAAGCTGAGGTAGTTTGCCATTGCCTTCCTCTGTACAACCCTAGTCATCCCTGGTAGTCTCCCAGCCATGTTCTAACTGGGGCTGACCCTGCTTAGCTACTAAGATCTGACAAGATTCGACTATACCATGCCACCTTTCCTCTCAATGGCCACTAGCCAGCTCCTTACTGTTAGGCTTGATTCCTATTTGCCGTGTCCCACTTTTTAAGGGCCTTTGAGAGAAATTTGTGATTTGAGATTTTATTCTCATGATGGTGTAATCAATATAAACTCGCCTCCACTGGCAGTCAGTCATGGCAAGCGGAGAGAAAGGAGTGCCTACAATCTCAAATGCCCCCATTTGCTCCAATTGTTCTGAATGACTCACAAGACTTGTTGATCATTGGGGAGATTTGGCCTCCTTTAAGAATCATTGATGCAGATTGACTAGCCTGAATTGTGCAATATTTATTTATTTAAAACATTTCTAGGCTGTCTTTCCACCCAAATAGGGTCCTGAAGGTGGTGAACATCAAAAAATTTAAAATATTGAAGCAGTATTTAAAATAAAATATATATGAAATATTTAAACAATTCAATAAAAACATATAGACATACAAACACATAACAACATAACCAAGGAGGAGGGCCAGTGAGAGTTTACTCTAAGAAAATATTCATTATAATTTCAGATCCAGGATTTGTAGGTTTTCTCCAGGAGCTCAGGGCAGAGGGGGTGGGGATGTCAAAGCAGCAGCAGGGCCAGAAGAAAGGGAGAGAAATAATCAGCGAGGGAAGCCCAAAGCTGACAGGCAGCAGAAGGAGCTGCTGAGGCCGCTGCTGCCACAGCTCACAAAAAGGGGAAAGACCCTCTCTGTGAGAAGGGATGGTTGTATCTAGCAGCTGCAGTAGCAGCCTCAGCAGCTCCTTCTGCTGCTGCTAGCCACCTGTCAGATTTGGGCTTCCTTCTCACTGACTCTTTCCCTCCTGTCCTTCTGGCCTTGCTGCTTCTGGCCCTGCTGCTGACATGACTACACTTCCCAGGTAAACTTGCAGTAACATGACACAAGCCCCTCAGGCTTCCACACAGACTCTCTCAGGAACAAACAGTTTCACTGAACTTGGCAGAATAAAAACTGGGGGATTCCACATGATCAATTTTGATCGGACTTTCTGAGCAGTCATGCCGCAGTGGGGTCCTACGAATCCACTTCTCCCCGATTCCACATTAGGCTTTTGTTTCGCACATTTCATCGGCTCAAAGTCCATCATGCGGAATTTTTGACAGGATAAAAATCGATTCCTCATCGCTTTTTCCGGGGGAACTGTCAAATGATGCACATCTTCATTTTTTTTTAAAAAAAAAAAATTCCCCCCCAAAAATGTTGCTACACATAAATGTTGCATCAAATAAACATATTGGATAGGCAGAGCACTTCCCGCCGATATTGTGGAAGAGTATTGGCTATTGACATTTGGAGGGGAAATTGTTACCAATGACCCCGCGTCTATCTTTCCCGCTTTCTTTGTGAGCAGTGTGGTTTAGTGATAGGTGTGTTGAGGACGGTCTCTTTCTCCCTCCATGAAATGCCTAGACCACTAGTTGAACGCTGAAGTCCCTCCATCACACTTTCACTCTACCTCAGAAGCTGTCAGCTGTCAGCAAGCAACAAGTAACAAATTTGGCGTATTGTAAAATGGACCCGTTATTGGTCAGCTGTTGTCATGTGACACAGGATATGTTTCTGCATAGATTTGTAGAAACGTTGCAACTTTTTTTTACAATTTTTTTTTAAAAAGAGGGGAAGGGAAAGGGTAGTGGGTGTAGCTTTGAAAACACGATTGGCCAATCAAATTAAGTTGATTCGAAGGGTGAGAGAAAAGGGCAAGGGTGGGGAGAACATCGGATAAAGAATTCCGCATAATTAAAATCCCTAATCTGCTGCGCATGGACAAATAAGTCGGGGGGAAAGCAGGATGAAAAAAAACCGGACAAAACGTGCAGTGACTTCGAATCTGCTGCTAGGATTGCCTTCCCACGTGTGGAAACACAAGAAAAAATTGAGGTCATTTAGAAGCTGAAGCAGGGAAAACCATTCGTGCGGAATCACCCACTGTCTCTCAGAAACATGTAGACAGTTCAGGCTCCACACAGGTTGCCTGACTTAAGTAGAATCACCTCTCTATGATAGATAAAGGGTGACTGAAAAGCTTTCCCTCAGCACTAACTAAAAACTGCAGTTCACTCCGCCCGTAGGTGCAGCTACTGGCCTATCAGAGCAAACTCCATTCACCCATCCAGCCCCCTTCCTTCTTTCTTCAGAGGCCTGTATTTAAACTCACAGCAACAATTTTAAAAACTCTACATTAGCAAGCAGAAATAAAACACAAAATATAATTACTTGTAAAAACATTACAGGCTGTATAGTGCATGGAAGAGGATGTTTATCCTCACATCTGCATGACAACTTGTAACTCCTGACATTTCCTCTTCTATGCAATTATTAGTATAGAAGCCTTGTTGCCTTTTGTGTCTGGTCACTCTTCCAGCAGAAAATCTGCCCAGAGGCAACTGACTGTTGACTACATGGTTGGTGTGTCAGGATTTTGGCCCTCCCGGCACGCAGTCCAAGCTGCTTGGGACGGAGGCCACTTTTGCAGGCCCGGAGAAGATCAGGCAGCCCGCCTTTTCTCCATCCGGGCCTCTGTGTGGGCGGAGCCTGGTCGGCGTTCCTGGCTCCTCTCTCCCTGCCCTCTCAGTCGTCGTTCTGAGCTCAGGCCGGGAGGAGGCTGTTTACACCTCCTGGGAGAGCGTCAGAGCGGCAGCGGAGAGAGAGGCTGAGGCAGGGCTTAGCGGCGGCAGCGGAGAGGACCGGGCTTTACACAGCCTGATCGGAGCGGCGCGGTTTTCAGCGAGGAGCTGGGCGGCGGTGCGGCATCGTGCAACAGGCTTTTCAAGGGCGTGCGGTGGTGAATTCTTTTCTGCAGCCGCCCCCCCCTTCCCCCCTCCCCCTATAGGGTGGTGGGTGGGTGGTGGGCTGTGGGTCTTCCGGCCGGTTTGTGGGTCCAGCAGCTTGTGGGGTAGTGTGCTGGGCAAGTTGTTGGTCTTGCCTTTCCATTGCCCGTGGGTTTTGCAGGCTTCCCCCCCCCCCGGTCTGGAATGCATGGTGGGTAAGGGCAGGAGGCTTCCCTACTGAACACCAGTTACATCTGCCCACTACCCCCCTTTTTTGCCCGGCATTAATTTTGTGTCGGTGGCCATTTTATGAGGGACAGGTGGGGGCATTCTTGTTCGGCTGGGCCAGGAACCAGGCAAGAGAAATTAGTTGCCCCCCCCCCCTTATGGCTTGTAGCTCCTTTGAGCCTCTGTAGGATACTGGTTAAGTGGCTGGACTGCAAATCAGCACGCTGCTGGTTATATCCCATTACTGCTGTGAGCTCAGCAGGTGGCCTTCGGTCAGTCGCTCCTTTCCCTGGGCAGACTGTGGTGATCTGGCAGGGTTTTTATAATCATTCGGTAATTGGCTCAGGTCGCACCACGCTCTGGAGCCATGCCCGGAAAAGGCAAAGGGACATCTAAAGGGAAGCAGCCAGCTAAGCGGCCACCAGCCAAATGGCCTGCTCCTACACTCTCTTTCTCTGAAGATGAGGCTGAGGCTGATAGTAGATGAGAAATATTAGAACGGTTGTCGGCTCTTGAGCAAGCCAGGGGTGGTTCGACTGCAGTTCCTTCCAGGGCAAAAAGGGTCAAGGGGACCAGTTCAATGTCCACTGCTACGTTTCAGCGTGAAATACTTAAAAGGCTTTCTGCTCTTGAAGGGATGTGTGGTCAGCCAAGTGGGGAGCAGAGCACTTCGACTGCTGCTGAGGAGTCGGGTAATGCTGAGCCTGTGAACCTGGAGGAGCACTCCTGGGCAGCAGACCCTGGACAGGTGGCAGTGGCTGTACAGCCAATGGATACAGAGGGTAAGTCTGTTGGTACATCTCAGGTTCCTTCCGCCACCCTTACAGCTACACCTCAGGCTTCACTCCCGGTGGCAGGCACTACTCCAATTCACCAGAACCCTACTGGGTGACATCAGTATATGTTTCCCCCCTGGTCTGGGCAAGTTGGGGAAGGGGTTTCTTTGCCCAGCCCTCCTGCATCATCAGTAATTTCACCATGGGGTGGTAGGGAGGCGCAACCCTCTACTAGTCAACCTTCTCCTTGGGGTTATTACCCTTGGATGTGGCCCAATCCTGGTATACTTAACTATGGTACCGTTCCTTTTGGGGCTTTGCCATTTGGAGACACAGCTATGCCCCTTGGTGACCATTTGACCCCTGCCACTAGGGACAAGATATTACGAGGGGAATATGTGGACGTCTTCAATCTCCTTTTTAGGGAGGTTGAGAAAAAGAAGGAGGACCTTGAGGATAGGGACAAGGAGCGGCTAAAAAGAAGGAAGGTGGACCGCAATTGGCATAATTGGCTCCCAGGCATGTTAATCTATGCGGGGGTCATTGCCAGGGTGCAACCCTGGAGGGCGGACCCATTATTTCAATATATTGATATAATATATAGGGGTTATTCGGACTTCGTTGGTGGAACATGGCTCCAATATGACGAAGAATTCCGGATGAGAGCCGCCCTTAACCCTAATATGCAATGGGACAAGATTCACCAATAGTTGTGGCTGCAGGTTATGTCTCCTGCTAAGCCGAACAGTGGTGATCGCACTGACAGTGGCCATTTGGTCCACAAGAATCAAAACATACGAGGTACCCGCAGCCCTGCGGGTCAGCCGGTTCAACCCCGGCTGCTGTGTTGGGACTATAGCTCCCAGGGTGTTTGTTCCCGGAAATCATGCAATTTCAAGCACCAGTGCCCCATTTGTGGTGGCCCCCACCCATTCACCACCTGCCCCCGGCAGTACAGGCAGGGTGGCAGAAGGGGTGCGGAGGTGGCGGGAACTTCCAACCTTCGGTTGGTAAAGGGTCCCAGCCCAATAAACGTGATGGTTCTTAAGCAGCTGTTGTCTGACTATCCCAAGGTCAGGGATGCTCGTTTTTTGTTAGATGGTTTCACATTTAGTTTCAGGATCCCCTTTCAGGGCCCGAGGGCCCCCTTCATGTCTGCCAATTTATGTTCTGTTGTGGGCTTGGAGGAGGTGGTCCGTAGTAAGATAGCTAAGGAATTTTTAGAGGGGCGAGTTTTAGGCCCCTTTTCTTCCCCCCCTGTCCCATGCTTACGCGTGTCCCCATTGGGTGTGGTTCCAAAAAAGACCGCTGGGGAATACAGACTCACACACCATCTGTCCTACCCCAAGGGTGGGTCAGTGAATGACGCTATCCCGGATCATTTATGCTCCGTCAGATATACATCCTTCGACCAGGCTGTTAAAGTGGTAAGGAGATGTGGTGTCGGGGCAGAGATGGCTAAATGCGACATTAAGTCTGCATTTCGCCTTCTTCCAGTACATCCGGATGACTTCGAGCTGCTTGGCTTCTCGTTTGAAGGCCAGTATTACATAGACAGGGCTTTGCCTATGGGCTGTTCTATCTCATGTGTGGCCTTTGAGCGGTTCAGCTCCTTTCTTGAATGGGCCTTGAGGTCACAGCTACATTGCCATGACATGGCCCATTATTTAGATGATTTCCTTTTCGTGGCGCCCCCTGGTGGTGGAAAATGTGATCGCATCCTACATGACTTTATTAGTCTGGCTGAGGAGTTGGGTGTCCCCCTCGCTCATGAAAAGACCGAGGGCCCCTGTCCAATTCATACCTTCTTAGGTATTGAATTGGACACATTACAGCAGACTTCTCGGTTGCCAGCTGCAAAACTGGACGAGCTTAGAGCTCGTCTTGCTTCCTTTCAGAGGAAACGTAAGGTCACATTAGTTGAACTTCAGCAGCTGGTTGGGCATTTGAATTTTGCATGTAGGGTGGTTGCCCCAGGTAGAGCCTTTTTGAGGCATCTTTGTGATGCAATGGGGGGCCTTCGGTCACCCCACCATCGGTTGAAGCTCACTCAGGGCATGAAAGCGGACCTAGGGGTTTGGGAACAGTTCTTAGAAGGGTATAATGGGGTCTCCTTTTGGAGAGAAGACCTCCTGCTACAAGCAGATCTGCAAGTGTCCTCAGATGCTTCGGTGTCCATAGGTTTGGGGGTTTATTTCCGGGGGCATTGGTGCGCTGAATGGTGGCCAGCCTTTACGGTTAAAAAGGGGCTTACGAAGGACCTCACTTTTCTGGAGTTGTTCCCCATCATTGTTGCAGTTTGTTTATGGGGAACTGAACTGGCTGATCACAGTGTCCACTTTTGGTGCGACAATCAGGCTGTGGTGCATGTCCTTAGTTCGCTTTCGTCCAGATCCACCAGGGTTATGAGGCTGGTTCGTGACTTGACCCTACATTGTCTTAGGCTAAATGTAACTTTTAGGGCTAAGCATGTCCCTGGAGTGGATAACAGCGTGGCGGATGCTCTGTCTCGCTTCCAGATGCCCTGGTTTTGCCAGCTCGCCCCTGGAGCTGACACTTTGCCGGCAGTGATTCCCCCGAACCTGTGGAACCTTGGAAGCTAGAAGCTGAAAGGGCCATAAAATTAGCTATTGCTCCCAGCACACAGCGGTCATATGATCGGGCTGTACGACAATTTGATGACTTTAGGATGGGTAACGGTCTGCAGCAGGTATGGCCTATCCCTGTAGACCACCTTATGCACTTTTGTGTAGTGCAGAAGGGTAAGGGATTGGCGGTCAGGTCCATCCGTGGGCAGCTGGCTGCATTAGCTTTCACCAGCAGGGACAAAGGCCTGGGTGACCACACTGGTGATTTCAGGGTAAGGAAAATGTTAGAAGGATGGACTAGAGAAGGCGGAGCTCGTCAGGACAACAGGCAGCCTATTTCCCCGTCAGTCCTTAGAGGTTTGGGAGCTGTGTGGGCCAGGGTATGCCGTTCGGATTATGAAGCGTTGTTGTTTCATGCGGCTGCCCTTACGGCCTTTTTCAGGGCATTGAGAGTCAGTGAATTGGTGGTTCAGTCTCTATCGGATAAGTCTGGGCAAGCTCTGAGGGCTCAGGACCTTTCTTTTACAGGGGATGTCGTGTCCCTTTCTATACGCTGGTCCAAAACTGACCAGCTGGGGAAAGGGGCCATTATCAGGTTAGGCCCTTGTGCGGAACCCGGATTATGTCCGGTTCAGGCTTTACGGCAGTATGTGGACAGGCGGGGTGAGGGTGCAGGGCTCCTGTTCCAGCACAGTGACGGTTCTCCCCTGTCAAAATACCAATTTTGGGTGCTCACGGGTAAGGCTTTTGCGGAGTTAGGGTTGGCGGGAGTGCAGTTTGGAACTCACTCCTTTTGTATAGGGGCTGCCTCCACGGCGGCTGCAATGGGTTACCCGGGACCTATGATTCAGAAGGTTGGGCGTTGGCGTTCACGGGCCTTTAGGTCATATGTGCGGCCCTTGGACAGTTTTCGGAAGCCACGTTAACTTTGATTTCTTTTTAGGGTCTGTGGTCCAGCAGGGGAGGTTGAGGACGAGGGTCCTCATCTGCAGCCACAGTATGGTTTTTTGGGTGGCGCACCAGGCTAAGAAGACAGCAATCAGGTCCCAGCTTGGCCTTGGCCTGTCTGCCATAATTGAGTGGCAAGGCTGCCGGGGATTGAAATGGACGGGTCTTCTGCCCTTGCTATTCGAAGGAAGGAATGGTCCGCAGCTGGATATTCTGGTGATCTATTTAGGTGGTAACGACCTAGGTATGGTTAAGGGTAAGGCCCTCTCTCTGCAGGCCACGGAGGATCTACGTTTTATTAATGGGCAATGGCCAGGTACCCTGATTATTTGGTCGGCAATGCTTCCACGCCAGGTATGGCAGGACGCCTTGGCCCCTTCGGGGATCGAGAGGGCCAGGCACCGGGCCAATAGAGCCCTTGAGAAGGCCTTAGCCACTGGCCTGGGGATTTATCTACCACATCCAAATATTAAGGCTGAGAGGGCCAACTTGTACCGCAGCGACGGAGTTCACCTCTCAGTTGCGGGCAATGACATATTCCTGAATGATTTGCGGCAGAGGCTTGGCCCTAGCGTTGGTAGGATAGGATCAATGGTGCGGGCCGGTGACCCCCTTTGGCACATTCCCACTAGGTGGGAATTGGGGTCTGTCTGGAGCAGTTGGTGAGGCTGTACAGCTGCCAGCTGTGAGGGCAGACTGCCTGGTGGGGACCCTGGACAAGGCCACCCCCAGGCTCCACGGCTGTGGGGGTTGGAGCTTTTCAGGGAGAACCACTTGCCTGGCTGCCGGGTCCCAGCCATCCATAGGATGGAACACCCCCGGGGCAGTGGGGGCTTGCCCAGACAGGTCAAGGCGGAGGTCCTGTGGGACTCCAGGTCTTGACCTGTACCGCAGTTAGATCCCTTGCCGCAATGACAGGTTTATTGTTAAGGTTGAATTAATAAAGTGGCCCTTATTTTATACCCAAACCTTGTGTCTGCCTGTTATTTCGACTGGGGGGGCAATCAGGAAGTTGATTTTGGGGCATAGGAAAATATGGCAACTGAAAACATTTAAATGATATGAATAAGAACAAACAACCTGTGAATTGTGTGCGAGTGGAAAACTGAACAAGTGCTATTTATCATGCAATTGACAATAAAATATGAGAATATTATGGTCATAAGAAATGTAATGGAACAGGTCATACAGCAAGAGTTTTTCTAACAAAGAAAAAGGAAAGAACTGTACTGAACTGCCTTGTGGGGTGAAAAGTTCCCATTAAGTCAGATTACTCCCCCTTCTTGCTCGAACTACTGAGGACCTTCTCTATGAAACTAATTTTTCTCATTCAGGACTGCAGTTAAAATGAGATAGTCAGTCAATAGTAGCTGGCAATAAACACAAAAGCGGAGACTGGAACTATTGTTTCTTTGACAGAATAACTACAGCGGCAGACAAGGCAAATTCTGATCTCCTGTACTGAGTGCTGTAGAAAGACCACCAAGCCCTTCACAACTGGCTCTCCACCCAGCAAATATTCATGCTGACTGGCAAGCAGACAAGCAAAGTGATCAAACACCTCCCATTATGTGCCGAGCAGTAGGCACAGCTGCATGCTTGTTGCTATACTGCTTCCTATGCAGGAAATTTTTAAAAAAATCAAATGTCATTCGTTTAACTCTGGCTGGGCTGATATTTCACATCTTGATTGTGGCTCTTTTTCATCTCCAATTGTTTGAATGTATTTCCATCTGCAATAACAAGACAGCCTGCTGGGAAACAGCAAGAGAGAGAACAGTGTAAGGCAAGTTTCCACACAACGGCCACGTAATGGGATCCCCAGAGGCCTGGCCCTGGGACTCTCTCACAAGGTAACATTTCCTGTGAAGCAGCAATTCGTTCTTTCAAATGGGTAAACATACTGAGGAAAAATCCCTGCCATTTACTTTCAGTTGCTTCTTGGAAATCTGCATATTGCAGATATCCCTGTATTAGCTAAATAAATAGCAATGCTGCCCATTGCCTTTAGCTGCAATTTGTCATTTATCAAGTGTATTTCCATTGCTTCCTTGCAAATTAATTTGTATTGTTTTCTGCATCTCTCAATCTCTTTCTCTTTCTGCATACACACATGTAAACAAATATCAGCACTATATTCAATAGTTCAGGAGTTAGAGGTTATGTATTTTCCGTTCACAGTGGAGAGAGTTCACTTCAGACATCAGTAGCTGACTTCTGCTGATTAGGTGGCAATGAGCCAATGCACATTCATTCCTGCAATGGCTTAAAGAGTAGTAAATCCTGCTAAAAACAGCAGCAGGAGTAGAGTAGCATTTGGAAGTAGCATAACCTGCAGAGAGATCAGCACTGTCCTCTGGATGACATTCATATTCAGGATGGAAAGTTGTTGTACTCGGGTGATTTACAGTTAAGCATTTAAGAGAGGGAGACCATGTGTCACAGTGCCAATGTGTTTTTGTTATTTCCCCTATTTTTTCAAAAAACAAAACATGGTCATTTACATTTGGGCACTATGAAATGACTATGGTGCTTAATCAATTTTCCAGTCTTTAAGGGGATACTTATCATATAATTCCCATCAAGAAAGTAATTGTGAAAATTTCAGCTTTATAATTGTAGATTTATAGCTGTATCAGAAGTTAGTGGGAGAATGAATGCTTAACATGTAGAAGACAAGTTCTTCCAGATTCATTCTAATGATGCCACTGGAGTTTGTTATCATTAGTCTTCAACTAGGAACCTCAGCAGCTTTTAATACTCGCTTGCAGCAATCCAAGGTAAGTATTGTGGCCTGAGAGTTCTTCGTTGACTTGTATCATAGACTCTTTTCGCGCTCTTGCCTTGCTCCTGATCTTTTCAGAAGTGAAATCTCATTTATTTAGCCCGGTTTTGTTTGGTGCATTATGTTCTTCCACCTCGATGTCAGATTCCTTTCTGAACTTAATTGTCTGCACAGCCCCTCCCCCACTAGAAAAAGAGTTCTGATTGGACAAAGATCCTCTAAAATGTTTACCTTATTGCACAGACCATTTGTTTTGCACAATTGTTAAACCACTAAAGAGACCAATCACTATCATACTGCTTGAGAATCTCTCCTCCTCTCTGCCCTCCCAAACATTGGTGTTGTATCATTTTTGTTTATTTTTCATACTACTACTTTACACCCAGGCACCTCACAGCCATCTCACCTGATTCTAGCCATTCAGTCTCACCAAGAGCCAAAGTACCCTGCACTTCAATGGCATGCCACCAGGGACTTGACCTTCAGAAGCCCTGCCTGCCTTGCAAGCCCCTTGGTGCAGTGGTGGCCCCCCATTTGACTTACTGGTGATAGTGGTGGTGCTACCAGCTGGCTGGCCTGCTAAGGTGCACCCAAGCAACCAGAACAGCAGCAGCAAGGCCAGGACACACAGCTTTCCCAGCAGCTGCTTCTTCCTGTGCTGGCCTATTCAGCGGTGGCGGTAGCGAAGGAGCACTTCTGTGCTCTGGCTACTTGTGTGTGCCTAAACTGGCTGACTCTGGCTTGCATCCTCCCAGGGCACAGTTATCAAGAGCCAGAGCAGCAGCAGTGCTCCTTTGTTGCTGGCACTGCTGAGGAGCTCGCTGCCATGCCGAGGGGCTCACCAACCTCTTGAAGACTGAGTCCTGGGCAAATGTGAGCCAGGGCCAGCTGGCCCAGGAGCACTCAAGCAACCAGACAAGCAGCACTCCTTCACTGCCACTGCCACCAAGGGACTAAACAGGCATGCAGGGCACCTGAGAGCCAAGTCTTAGGCAGCACAGTGTTGTAGGATAGGGAGTATTAAGTTCGTGTTTTTGGCCCATAGTAATTTCAGTCAGGCAGTGATTTCAGCTCATGAGAACATCTTTATTGCAAATACAGTTAACAACCATGCTCCTGAAAGATCCAGATATATACACCCAAACTAGGCCCCTTTTCAGTGACCCACCAATAGGAACACATGCAACTAGGATCCTTCCTTTGCATGCCCTAAATACAATGCAACTTGTTTACCAAACAGCAATTGGTCTGCATCCCAGAGAATCGATTGGCTGTTGCTAATTACTACCCAATAGGATTCCAGTCCCGAGGAGCCTAGCTTTACCTGAAGCTAGCCCAATACATAACACCCCTCCCCCCATGACTGGGATGCCCCACTCCAAACAATCCCCGAGATACACTGGAGGGTGGTGAACCCTCTGGGACCTGTGCAAACCTTCTCTGCTGGGGTCTCCCATGACCGGGAGCCCAATGTCCATTGCTGTTTCCAGTGCAGGGGTGACAGGGTCCACTGCAGCAGCACCCGTACTGCTTGACGGTCCTGGTAGGCTTTGGTTGTCCTCAGGTGGCCAGTCCCCGTGGTCCTCGGCTGCCATGGCTGTCTCAGCCCTCACCTCCACGGAGTGAAGGTGAGAGTCTCCATCGTGCCCCTGTGGTATGCCTTGCCAGCAAAATCGGCCGCCTTGTAGGGAATGGGCCCCGTGGTTCTAGTGACAGTTTCGGGAAACCAGACAGGCCCATTCCCAAAGTTCTTGGCATACACAAGGTCGCCCGGCTGGAATGCCCTGGGCAGGTCTGGCACTCCCGCCTCCCACTTTGCATCTGGAGTGAAGTCCAGATGAAGACGATCCAAGAGGGTAGTCAGCCTTTGCCCCATTAGCAACCCGTCAAGGTGCGCAGAGTGATGTGCTTCCATAGAAGGAGCTCCATCAGCTGCTGGCTGAAGTCCCCAAGCCCGAGCTTGCACAGCAAGTCCTTTGTGAATCTCATCATGCGTTCTGCTTACCCATTAGTGGAGGAATGGAAGGGCGCCGAGGTTACATGCCAGATGGCATTGTTGTCCAGGAACATCTGGCACTCTCGCAATGTGAACTGGGTGGTGTTTTCTGACACGATAGTGTCCGGTATTCTGTGTGTAGTGAATAAGCACTGCAGGCCACAGATGACGGTCTCCAATGTCATGGACGACACAGGGATTACTTCCAGCCACTTAGAGTATGAGTCTACGATGACCAGGAACGTGTGCACTTGGAAAGGCCCGGTAAAGTTTATGTGGAGCCGCGACCATAGTGTACACATTGTCTCCCAGGCTTGTACCAGCACCTGCAGCATCCTGGCAAGGTTGGCAGTCCGGACCCATCTCTCCACTGCTGTGTCCATCCTTGGCCACCACACGTAGCTGCAGGCCAGGGCCTTCAGCTTCATGATTCCCAGGTGCCCTACATGCAGCGCCTCGAGCACCCAATAGTGCAGCTTGGGGGGAACTATGACTCTGCTTCCCCAAAGCAGAGCCTACCAGCATTGACTGTGCACCAACAGTTCATGCTGGTGGGAGCTGTACAGCTGGAACTCCAGATCTGCTTTACCTGCCAGCCATCCCCTCCACACCAAGTTGAGGACCCAGGAGATGGTGGGGTCCTTGGTGGAGAGCACCACGATGTCCGACGCTAGGAGGGGTGGCTGGGGCAAATCTTCTATCTGCATGAGCCTGTGAGCAGGGGAGGGATCAGTGGCCGGGTCCAGCAATGGCAGGCGGCTGAGGGTGTCGGCGTGCCTGATAGCCTTACCCGGCCTGTAGAACAGCTGGTAATCATAGGCTGACAGGAACACCAACCAACGCAGCATCCAGGGTGACATCACCTGCAGCGTCTGCTGGTCTGCGGCGGAAAGGCCGAGGAGATGCTTGTGGTTGGTTGCGATCTTGAACGGGCGCCTGTAGATGTAGTTGTGGAATTTCTTAACTCCCATGAACAGTGCAAGGACCTCTTTGTCGATCTGTGTGCAGTTCCACTTGGCTCACATCAGGGACCGTGAAAAATAGGTGCCTCCCGCCTGTCTGGCATCTGGTGGCTTAGTACTGCGCCAATCCCATATGGTGCAGTGTCGCTGGCGAGGATGAGTGGCTTATGTTCATCAAAATACGTTTGCATGGTGTTGGATGACAGTAGCTCCTTGACCAATGCAAACGCGCGGGTGTGCTTTCGGTCCCAGGTCCATTGTGCAGTCTTTCTCAGTAGCCAGCATAGGGGTTCTGCCAGCAATGCCTTATGAGGTAGGAAGGCATGGTAAAAGTTCAGGCGCCCTAAGAATGCTTGTAGTTCCTTTTTAGAACGAGATGGTGGTGCATCGGCAATGGCGTGCACCTTGCTGGCCATCAGGTGGATGCTGTCGGCATCGGTGAGAAAGCCGAGGAACTCCACTTGCGGGACACCGAACTGGCACTTCTCTTTCTTCCCCTTGAGCCCAGCATCCTGGAGGCATCATAGCACTTCTTGGACGTGGCCTGCAAGCTCGGCGGGGGATGCTCCCACGATCAGGACATCATCAAAGTACGGAATAACCCCCAGAATTCCCTGCAGCAAGCCTTCCATGAGTCCCTGGAAAATGTCTGGGGGCTACGCTGACCCCGAACTGAAGTCTCTTAACCTTGATTGCCCCACAGTGAGTCATGATGGTCTGAGCTTCCGTGGTGGTGTCGTCCATGGGGAGATGCTGGTAGGCTTGCGCTAAGTCAATTTTTGCAAATGTCCTCCCTCCTGCTAAGGATGCCAGGAGGTGACTGATGACTGGTACTGGATATGCGTGCTGCTGCAGCACCTTGTTGATTGTGCTCTTGTAGTCTGCACAAATTCGAATAGTCCCATTGGCCTTGATGGGCGTGATGATCAGTGTCTCCCAGCGGGTGTGTGACATGGGTTCGAGGACTCCTTGGGTGATCAGGCACTCTAACTCTTCAACTATGTGCAGTTTGAGGATGAACGGACCTGGTGCACCTTGAGGCGAATCGGCAGCACTGCAAGGTCGAGGTTGAAGGAGACAGGTGGCCCCTTATAACATCCTAACGAGCTATCGAACATGTCAGTAAACTCCTCACAGACTGCATTGATGTTGGATTGGTTGATTTGTTGGACTCTGGTGACTTGGATGTCCAACACCTCAAACCAATCGAATCCCAGCAAAATAGTGAGGTGCCTTTTGACTATGACCAGGTGGAGGGGCCCATGAAACTCTTTATAGCTGACTACTACTCTGCCAACTCCGGCCACTGGAATCTGCCATCCCTGGAAGTCTGTCAGGATGAGGTTGCATGGCTCCAGTTGTCAGCTCCCCCCACTGGGGCACACCCGGTTGAAGGTGTCCATGGAGATGATGGAGAGCACTGATTCAGAGTCTACTTCCATCTTGCACAGCGTCCCCCTCAATGTGCACCATGATGTGGATCTTTTGCTTGACGGCTGCCTTAGTGTTCAGGATAATAGTCCTGCCAGAACACTCGTTCGTGGTATTGCATTTGTCGGGCCAGCGCAAGCTCTTTTCCGCCGGTTGCTGGTAGTGTGTAGGGAGGCGTGGAGACTGTGGTGGGGAGCCTCCCTTCTTGGATGCCCTACAGGCTCAAGCGATGTGGCCCCTTTTTCTGCACACTCGGCATTCTGCGTCTTGGAACGTGCAGTATCTTCTCTCATGGGATCCTCCACAACTGGCATACGGAGGACCCCTATACAGCCGTTGTTTGGGGCATTTGGGCCACGTGGCTTGTGTTTGGTGGATCTCCTCTTCCTCATTGATGTTACTCTCGAGGATCTCGTGATGCACTATTTCAGCCTTATTGGAAGGGTCAGGCTCCGCGATTGTCTCATTTCCTTGGTGGACTGGTTGGCCACTTCTGTTGCTAGTGCTTCCTTGAGAGCCTCTTTAAACGTGAGTTTCTTCTTCACAAACAGCCACTACTGCAGCATCTCATCTCATAGGCCGCAACTTTTAACTGTGAAGTTGCATTGTTGCTCCGCTCACCGGAGGGCTGTGACGAAGTTATTCACCAACTCACCTTGGGCTTGATCTCTCTTGTAGAATGCATGCTGGCTGGCAATTTCCGATGGTTGTGGCAAGAAGTGGTCTTGGAACTTGTCTTTAACCATGCTGAACGCCGTTGCCTGGAGCTGTGCGGGTGCCACTAGCGCCCAGGCGGTATCAAACATGGACCGTCCACAGACACTGAAGAATGTAGCTCTCTGCAACTCTGCATCCTCTAGCTTGTTTGCCTCGAGGTAGAACTCAAACCTTGTTATGTAGGACTCTCAGTACTCCAAGGCTGAGTCAAACAGCTCAAAGTGGCCTGGGGCAGCCAGAGCACACGAGCTCTGGACAGAGGAGGGAGGGAGTGCTGACCAGGGCAAGGCAATAATTCCTCCCTGGTGCATGCTTCCACTCTGTGCCATGGGGCTGCCTACCCACCTGAAGTGATTCTGCTCTTAGCACTCAGGCTGCAGGGCTGCATACCTGCCTTAGATCCCATCCTCATCGCCAGTATTAAGTTCGTGATTTTGGCCCATAGTGATTTCAGTAAGGCAGTGATTTCAGCTCATGAGAACGTCTTTATTGCAAATACAATTAATAACCATGCTCTTGGAAGAGCCAGATATATACACCCAAACTACTCCCCTTTTCAGTGACCTACCAATAGGAACACATGCAACTAGGATCCATCATTTGCATGCCCTGAATACAACACAACTAGTTTACCAAATAGCAATTGGCCCACATCCCAGAGAATCGATTGGCTGCTGCTAATTACTACCCAATAGGATTTCAGACCTGAGGAGCCTAGCTTTACCTGAAGCTAGCCCAATACATAATAGGGAGGTTCAGCATCTGGCAAGGCCAGATGGCCAAAACACGGTGAGAAGACTGAGTCGAGACAGACAGACTGAGCACCCTCAAGGAGACACAGCCATTTTTTAAAATATCCAAGAAAATGAAAGAGGAGAGAGAGTGGGAAAAGGGAGGGAAAAGAGAGCAGGAGGAAAGGGGGGGGGAGCCAAATAATTTAATTTAATTTAATTTAATTTATTATATTTATATTCCGCCCTCCCCGCTTTCGCAGGCTCAGGGCGGATAACAAATACAAACATGTTTAAAAACATTTAAAAACATTAAATAATACATTTAAAAACATTTAAAAACATTAAATATAACAATTCATGCTGCATAGTGGTTCATACATGCCTCTGTGTTTGCATAGGGGTGATGGTTTAACCCCCCCTTCACGGGGGGGCGGGGGGCGGGCACCGCCCGGCGTTAGCCATATGCCTGGCGGAATAGCTCTGTCTTACAGGCCCGGCGAAATGCAAGCAAATCTTGCCGGGCCCTTGTCTCGCAAGACAGAGCATTCCACCAGGCCGGGGCCAGGACTGAAAAGGCCCTGGCCCTGGTCGACGCCAGGTGGGCCTCCCTAGGGCCAGGGACACTTAAAAGATGTTTTCCGCCAGAGCGGAGAGTCCTCCGGGGCTCATATGGTGAGAGACGGTCCCTCAGATACGTCGGTCCCAGTCCGCGTAGGGCTTTGTAGGTTAACACCAAAACCTTGAACCTGATTCGGTACTCCACTGGCAGCCAATGCAGCTGGCGTAGCACCGGTGTAATATGCTCCCACACCGGTGCTCCAGCAATGACCCGCGCTGCTGCATTCTGTACCAGCTGTAACTGCCGGATCAGGCCCATGGGAAGCCCAGCGTAGAGCGCGTTACAGTAATCCAACCTAGAGGTGACCATTGCTTGGACCACTGTAGTCATGTCACGGGGAGACAAATAAGGGGCAAGCTGCCTGGCCTGCCGAAGATAATAAAAGGAAGACCTGGCAACTGCAGTGATCTGGTCCTCCATCTTCAAGGAGGAATCCAGAATCACCCCCAGGCTCCTAACCCTCGGGGCCAGTGTAAGTGCTGCCCCATCAAGTGTAGGAAGCCGAGGTCCCAAAGCCATCTCCCCACGACCCACATACAGGACCTCCGTCTTCGTGGGATTCAATTTCAGCCGACTTTGTCTCAGCCAACCAGCCACAGCCTCAAAAGCACGCTCCAGGGCATCAGGGGCCGATCCAGGCTGCCCGTCCAACAACAGATAAAGCTGGGTGTCATCCGCGTATTGGTGACACCCAAGCCCGAAACTCCGCACCAGCTGGGCGAGGGGGCGCATATAGATATTAAATAATAATGGAGAGAGTATCACTCCCTGTGGCACACCACAAACCAGTGGCCTACGAGATGACACCCTCTCCCCGAGCGCCACCCTCTGTCCCCGATCATGGAGAAAGGAGACCAGCCACTGCAGTGCTGTCCCCTGAATCCCCACATCGGCAAGGCGGTGGGTCAAAAGCTCATGATCGACCATATCAAACGCTGCTGACAGATCCAGCAAAATCAGCAGTGCTGATCCGCCCTGATCCAGATGTCTGCGGAGATCGTCTGTGAGGGCGACCAACAATGTCTCGACCCCATGTCCCGGGCGGAAACCAGACTGGAAGGGGTCTAGGGCTGAGGTCTCCTTCAGGAAATTCTGCAGTTGCTTCTCTGCCGCCCGCTCAATCACCTTCCCCAAAAACGGAAGGTTGGAAACTGGTCGGTAATTGAGCAGGTCAGCAGGATCTAATGATGATTTCTTCAGAAGAGGCCATACCACAGCTTCCTTCAGCGCCTTGGGAAAAACCCCAGAGCTCAAGGGCAGGTTTATAATCACCTCCAAGGAATCCCGAAGCCCGTCAACACTGGCTTTCACCAGCCATGACGGGCACGGGTCCAAGGGGCACGTGGTAGGCCGTACCACATGCAGAATCCTGTCCACCTCTTCCCCGAAAAGAGGGCTGAAATGATCTAATATGGGTCCCGAAGATGGCCAAGGGGCCTCTAGTTCATTTACTGTATCAACTGTGGCTGGTAAGTCGCGGCGGAGAAGCAAGATCTTATCAGTAAAAAAGCTCGCAAAAGCCTCACAGCTTATCTCCAAATTCAACTTTTGATGGTCTCCACCTGATTGGGAGACCAATGAACAGACCACATTAAATAAATTAGCTGGGCGAGAGCTAGCTGATGCGATGGAAGCTGCATAATACTCTTTCTTCACAGCTTTCACTGCCATCTCATAGGACTTCATAAACAGCCTATAAGATGTTCTTGCTTCCTCGTCACGAGATCGCCGCCACACGTGTTCAAGTCGTCTTAGCTCCCGTTTCTGTTGCCGCAGCTCTTCTGTATACCAAGGAGCCCGGCGATTCCGGCAGCGAAGACCAATCATTGTTCAGGGGGCAGGTCAAAGAAAGGACAATGTAAAGTTCTGCATGGGAATCACACCCAGCATGTTATTGCATTCAGGAAAAAGTCACAGGAAACCAACATCCACTAAATTTGGACAAACCTAGGGTACTGTCAAGATCACCACTGAAGATGTTGAATGGTGAGTATGAATCAGAAAAACATCTAATACAGTATAGGGTCTAACAGAAAGCAAACAGTCTGTGAGTAAAGTGTCATAATCAGACCTTCTCCCTCCCTGTCCTGCTGGTCTATTCCCTTATCCCTATTGACTGGTGGTGGCAGGGGAGGGCAGCAGTGGCAAAATTCCTCTTTGTGCAGCCTCCCTTCCTCACAACCGGAGTCTTACATTCTGTAACAGCAGCATCCCATGTATAAGGAGCTCTGGGAAACATAATGTTGAGTCACTTAGAGAACTGTGTTTCCTAGGCTCTCCAGTGTCTGGGATGCTGCTGCTACAGCATTTTAGGTGCCAGAGAAAGAGATGGGGGGAAGAGGGAGAGTATATAGAGGCCTATATACTCAAAGAATTGAGAAAGAGTTTCTTGGACCCTGTGTGGTTGGGTTTCCAAGTTCACAGTTTGGCTCAGGAGACATCGAGCTACTTCTGACTTTGAGGGGGAAATAATTTGGTTTCCGAAATCAAATTCCAAATAAAGCTGAACAGAGTTTAACCATCATCAATCTTTAACAATTCTAATGAAAAGGATTGCAGGTAATACAGCTGGAAAAGATCTCTGCTTGAATCTTGAAGAGCTCTTCCACTGACACTAGACAACAGAAGCCAAGATAAAATAGTGCTATGACTAGACATGGGCACGAACAGCATTATGAACAGAAAAAAACCACAAAGAGCCCAATCTGCTGTTCGTGAACAAGCTGTTCATGAGGCCCCATCCTAAATGACCAGGTGGTTGTTGCAAGACTTGTTCATTGCTCTCGGCAGCCCTTCATCAAGCCAGACAGTCTGGCAACTGTAATCAGTCCCCTTGGCAATCGGAGACAGAGAATGAACTCTGTCTGAACTCCTTCTGGCTTTCCTTCTGGCTTTAACCCTTCAAAGTACTTCCAGCAGAGAGTCCCATTTTTTGCCACTGTGAAGAGAAAATGACAGCTGAGGAGACCCGTGGATCATGCCTTTCCCTGGGTGCAATCTCTCTGAAACTTGGGGGGTCTTCAGAGGACAGTGAGAACTATGTCCCCTGCAAATTTGGTGGGTATTAGACATTGGGAAGGTCAGATTGTAACCTCTCAAACTAGCTGCCAGCAGACACTGCTGTTTTTGCCAGGACAGGGCCCTTTAAACTATCAGCTGGCAGGCGGCAGGGGGGAATCCCCCCCCCCGCCGCCTGCCAGCTGATAGTTTAAAGGGATCTTTAAAGGGCCAGGAAAGTGGGTTTGAGGGGAGGGGGGGCTAAGTGGGGGTGGTTTGGGGGTGGGGTGGTTCTGGCCCCCACGAACAACGAACATGTCTGGGAACAGTTCATGTTTGTCCATGTTCGTTGTTTGTTGTTCATGGATGGCAACGAATGACGAACAGGGTGTTCGGTTTTTTTCCCTGTTCGTGCCCATGTCTAGCTATGACTTAGGAGAAGGCAGCTCCTTGTATGGATTCCTAGATTTTTAACACATACGTATTTCACTCTGACAGATTACACAAGTATATTTTAAGGGATGACAAACTTCCACCACAATCTACAAAAAAATAGGAAACTTTTCTGTGTTAAATGTGTGTGGAGGAATCTTGTCACCATTTCCATAACTTTTATGTACATTGATAGATAATACATTGGTATCACTCTTGGGCTCAAAGTACACATATAGTAGAAAACCTGAGTCTGAAATTCCAGAATATCTAAAAAGTTTCTGGTCAAGAATATGATTAGGAAAGGAGAAGCAGCATGGTAGCTTAGCCCTTCTCTTGCCCAGAGCTTCTCCCCTGTGGTCTCATCTTCTTCTCTCCTGCAGTCCCAAACAGGATTCCCATATATGCATTTGCCATGGCTGGAGAAAGAACCCTTGAGAGACGAGATTAAGAGAAGAGTTAAATACCCTCATTGCCCACATCTTTCCCGTTGAACTTGTGATATTCTTTCTCTCTTAGGTGTTGAACGCAACTCAGATTCTCAGATCCAGTTCTCCATGGAACATCTTGTTTGGTCCTTGGTCTCTATTAAGCAGATTGACTGCTCATTATTAATTATATGCACATTATATTATGTTATGTATAATAGCTCAGCATGATGGTGAGGGATCAATGAACTTATTACAATTAAAGTGATGATTATGCCCAAGTAGACTTTTAAAAGACGAAGATAATTTATCTATACTATTATGTAATGGTTGTACAAAATAAAACACATGTATTCATGAACCATAATAAGCAGACTTGCCTAATTTAAGATCAGTTTTGTATGCACAAGCTTGTTAAAGGCATCAACAAAAGAAACAAAAGGGTCAGCAACACAAAATATTTACCAGTTGGCAATGTGCCACAATGTTCTTGTAGCCACAGTGTATCATGATGGTTAAGAAGAGTATGATTTGTGACTCAGAAGGGTCCTGGTTCTGTTCTCACCTCAGCCAGAAGCATACTGGGTAGCTTTAGGTATGCCAGTCTCAGGTTTTTCAGTTGTAATATAAGATGATAATATTGGTCTAACTTGCACAACTATTGTTAGTATTATAATATGATAATATATGGCTGTTGTTTCGAACTCTAAATACATGTTATGAATGCTAAGCATGATTATTATGTGTAGGAAAGCTCTATTTGGAAGGTTGAACCAGGTCATCACAGGATATTTTGCCCATTAAGATAGAATGGGCTTTAAGACAACCATTTTACCACTTCCTCCTATATTCTCTCCACACTATAGTATAATTGGCGTAGGTTGGCATAGGGCTGAGAGACTAAGTTCAAATTCCCACTCAGCCATGAAACTCATTGGGTTAGTTTGGGCCAGTCATTTATAAAATATCTTGAAATCTAACAGGATTTGGGGAGAATAAAATGAGTGAAATAAAAAACTATGCATACTGCCCCATGGCACAGAGTGGTAAGCTGCAGTACAGCAGCCCAAGTTCTGCTCACGACTTGAATTTGATCCTGGTGGAAGCCAGGTTCAGGTAGCTGGCTCAAGGTTGACTTAGCCTTCCTTCCTTCCGAGATTGGTAAAATGAGTACCCAGTTTCCTGGGGGTAAAGTGTAGATGACTGGGGAAGGCAATGGCAAACCACCCCGTAACAAAAAGTCTGCCAAGAAAATGTCGTGATGCGAGTCAGTAATGACTCAATAATGAGTCAGTAATGACTCGGTGCTTGCACGGGGGCTACCTTTACCTTTACTGCCCTGAACTCCTTATGGGAAAGGCAGGATGGTGATGTAATTGACAGATTTTGAGAACCAGTATGGTGTAGTAGTTAGTGTGTCATACCAAAATATGAGATAACCAGTTCTGAATCCCCACTCTGCCATGGAAATTTTGCTGACAGACCTTTGGGCCAGTCATAACCTACTTCACACGGTTGTTATGAGGATAACAATGATGTAAGCCTCTTTGGGCTCCTATTGGAGAGAAATGTGGGATATTAATGAAGTAAATAAATAAACAAGTGCATCTGACATATGTCTTTTATGTGAGCTGTATGTATTTTCCTGTCAAATGGGGCAACTGCACTTGATTAGAAATTTGGAGAAGTGAGGAAGTAGTACATTTTCCCTCACATCCCAGAAAAAAAGGATGGTGGTGGTGGTTTACCAAGTAGTTGCATAAACATCATGATAAGTTATTAATAGTCATCTATATTCCCCCATGATAGCCAAGGACAAGGTCAGTTCAACTAGTGATGCTCTATACATATTTTTGTATGTTGTTAAGTTTTAATGAGAACCTCAGGTTCTCCTAAAAGTACTGTAGTTGTGTGGGGAGAATTAGTTATATTTCCCATGTATATTCAGGGAAGAAAAAGAAAAGAAACAATACTGGTTAGGGTTCTTAAATTCCACTTACTGTTTTCTGAGCGTAATGCCTGAAAAGCACTAAATACAGAAAATAACGCAAAGTAGAAGTACAGCTGTTAAAGCAATAGGAACTCAGGAAATACTAAATGATTTGTAAACAGCAGTCATATATTGCTGTGTGCTATGTCATCTCAGTATGGCCTAGGGAAACTTGCTACAATTCTTTTTTTTTTAATAGATTTTATTTGATGAGGTGATATAAGATAATTGGTTAATACATACAACTTATCCAAATTAAACCTTTCTAAATATATAACCCCACCTCCTCCCCTCCACCTTTTCTCTATTGACTTCCAACAACACTCGAACCCCCCATTTATTCATAGAGATTATTATTTCACTATAATACAATTATATTATGTTACCCATTGTAGAGATCTTATATATATTTCCTTCGTTAAAATCTTGCTTAATAAAATTTAAAATCCCTCCAAAGACCACAATTGTCCTTTAACATCGCATTTCTTTTCCAAATATTTCTTAAACTTCTTCCAGTCTTCCAGAAAAGTTCCTGGATCTTGCTCTTTCAGATTTCTGGTTAATTTGTCCATTTTGGCCATGTACAACAGCTTCCTTGTCCATTCTTCAATATTCGGTACTTCTTCTTTTTTCCAATATTGAGCATATAAAATTCTTGCTGCTACTATCATATAATACAACAATATCTTATCATTTCTATTAGCATCTTCTAAATGTAAAGATAGTAATAACATTTCTGGATTTTTAGGAACATTGTATTGTAATATCAAAGACATTTCATCATATATTCTAGACCAGAAGTCTCTAGCCTTTTGGCAAGTCCACCACATATGAAATAGAGAACCTTCATGCTCCTTACATTTCCAACATTTATTCGATAACTGTTTGTTAGCTATGGCTAATTTTTTCGGTGTTAAGTACCATCTATACAGCATTTTATAACCATTCTCTTTAATACTGGTACAAGTTGATATTTTAAAGGTTTTTTTCCGTAGTTGTTCCCATGCTTCCATCGCTATTTCCTTATTACAATTTATGGCCCACTTTACCATTTGCACCTTGACTGTTTCCTCTTCTGTAAACCACTTTAATAACAACTTATACATTTTAGATATTGCTTTACTATTACCCCCCAATAATAGTTCCTCTAGTTCTGAATTTTTAATTCTAAAACCATTCTTTCTATGTTCTGAATCAAATAAATCTTTAATTTGTCTATATTGTAACCAACCATATTTAAATGGCAACTCCTCATTTCGCTTAAGTTTCAACCCATCATTTTCTAATACTGTTAATTCTTTGAGGGTAAGCCATTCCTTTCCCTGATATTCCATATTTGGGTTGATTACTTCAGCTGGAACAATCCAAAGTGGTTTCTTTAGCTCTATAAATTTCTTGTACTTGAGCCAGGTTGACAGTAGATTTTTTCTCAGGTAGTGGTGCTGAAACATTGCATCCATATTATGCTTCCCGTACCACATATATGCATGCCATCCAAATAGTTTATTATGTCCTTCGATTGTTAATAATTTATGATTGGTCAAAGACACCCATTCTTTTAGCCACACCAAACATATCATGGTAAAGTCTTAGATCAGGTAACTGCATTCCTCCTCTTTCCTTAGCGTCACAAAGAACTTTCATCTTGACTCTTGGTTTCTTTCCTGCCCAGACAAATTCTGATATCTTCCTCTGCCATTTTTCAAATTGTTTCTTATCTTTCACAATTGGAATTGTTTGCATTAAAAACATCACTCTGGGCAGTACATTCATTTTAATTGTGGCAATTCGACCTAACCACAACAAATTTAATTTATTCCATTTTATCATGTCTCTTTCAATTTGAGTCCAGAGCTTTTCATAGTTATTCTTAAACAAGTCTATATTCTTAGCTGTCAGCTGTATCCCCAAATATTTAGTTCTGTGTACCACTTCGCAGTTTGTTAATTCACTTAATTCTTGTTGTTTCTTCTTAGTCATATTTTTAGTTATTATTTTTGACCTCTTTTTGTTTATGTAGAAACCCGCCAAATCTCCAAACTCCTTTATTTTGTCCAGCAGTCTTGGCAAGGTTTGTAGAGGGTCTTCCACTATAAACATCACATCGTCTGCAAATGCTCTCAATTTGTAGGAAGATCCTTTTATTTTTATTCCTTTTATACTATCATCTTCTCTAATCCTCCTCAATAATACTTCTAAGACCATCACAAACAAAAGCGGCGATAGTGGACATCCTTGTCTGGTTCCTTTCCTTATTTCCAACTTCTCTGTCAGGTCGTCATCAACACATATTGTTGCCCTTTGTAAGTTGTAAATTGTTTTCACTGCTTGTATAAATTCATTACCTAGATCCATCTTCTCCATAGTTGCAAACATAAAATCCCAGTTCAAATTATCAAAGGCCTTCTCTGCATCCGCAAAGAAAAGGCCAACTTCCTTATTAGGTTGCTTATCGTAATATTCTTTTTTTTAAAAAAAATTTATTGGTGAGTATAAATTCCAAATTTAATACATACATTCCCTTAATATCTAATTGACCCTATCCCCCACCCTTTTCCTCCCCCCTCCCTATCGACTTCCAACAGCTTTCCAACCCATAGCCCTTATTATTACTTAAATCTATTCATTTTTACTTTTCCTACAACATATAATCATAATATCCCTTACTCTAAGCAGATTCTAATTTTTCAGATATCCTATCAAATATATCAAATATACTATCAATATAGTATAAATCTGTCAAATATACTATCAATATAGTATAATATACATCTTATACCCCTTAATGTAGCAGACCAGTATAATATAGTACAATATATAACGAAAATCTTAATTTAAACATATTCTAATTCTTTTAAGCATATATTCTATCAAATATACTACTATCAATATTATATGTATTTAAAAAAAACCCTACTGTATGCCATGCCATCAATGTAGCACAGCATACAACACAATATAACACAATCACATAATATAATACTTATCGTAATATTCAATAGCATTTATCACTACTCTCAAATTGTCTTTTAACTGCCTGTTTGGTAAAAATCCGGCCTGATCTTCATCTATAAAATCCATTAACCATATTTTGAGCCTATCCGCCAGTATTCTTGCCATTATTTTGTAGTCATTATTTATAAGCGATATGGGTCTATAATTTTTCAACTCTGTCAAATCTTGGCTTTCTTTTGGGATCAGTGCAATACTAGCTTCATTCCATGTATCTGGGAGACCCTTTCCTTGAAGCATATCGTTCATTAGATTTTTTAAAATCGGTACTAGGTCCTCCTTCATTACTTTATAAAATTTAGCTGTGATCCCATCAGGTCCTGGTGCTTTCCCAATCTTAGCCACTTCAATTGCCTGTATGACTTCTTCTTCTGTTATTGGAGCATTCAGTCTCTGTTTCATCTCTTCTGGTACCTTTGGTAAGTGGGCATTCCTCAAATACCCATCTATCTCTTGTACATTCACATGTTTCTTTTGAAATAATTTAGCGTAGTATTTAAAGAACGCACCTCAACTAAAACACCTCAACTAAAACAAAATTAGGAATTTCTTACTATTTCTTTTAAAAAGCAGATTCTATTATTAGGGGTTTCTATTAAAAAGAGGAACAGCTCTTTTGATCTTATTTGTTCCTCTCATTTTTCAGAACAGTAGTCAAATGAATGAGCCCACTTTTAAAAACCATGATGTATTAGTCAAAGGCAATGGCTGCATTGCCCAGTTCATGACAAGAGCTATTGCATTTTCATTCATAGCTTTTGCATGCCCTTCTTTGGCACTTGTAAGACCTGCATCCAGCCAGCACAAACTATTAATGGTACCAAAAATCTAAGATTCATTTTAATACTAAAATGTAGCTAGTGAGCTCAGAGGTATACCATGGCATGTCCCAGGATTCCTGACACGTTTTGCCTAAACAGTACCTTCAAAACTACACTGCAACAACTCTAATGGTTGCTTACTCTGGCTTGGGTTCCTCTTTGTTCATCTCATAAGTGCTTTTTTAAGTCATGCACTGTTTCCTACAAAAGTCTGTCTGATATTTCCTGTGGCCATCTCACACATGGTGATTTCTGGCAGACCCCAGTAATTGACAGATCAGACTTCATTTCATTTGAAGCCATATGTTATGTGATCCCAAAATACAGTAATGGATACAATTGAGTGCACAATTATGTTTGCGTACAATGCGTGCATAAATGCTCAATGGAAGAACAAGTAACTGTGTGCTGGACTGCAGCCAGTTATGTAGAACAACTCGCTGCATTTCTTGAATACTGCATTTAGTATTTTTTAACAGAAAGTAAATTTTTCTTTCTAATGTTTAGCATTGGAAAATATTAATGAAACATCAACCAAACAGATGGAAGTTAGCAGATTATTTTTAAAATATACTATGGCCGAATCCACATTACCTCCGCGCGTCCTGGTGTTGCACTAAATGTCCGCGAAACACCCGGAAGTATAGCGTCTTTCAAGCGCGATTCAGAAATCGCGCTTGAAAGACGCTATACTTCCGGGTGTTTCGCAGACATTTAGTGCAACACCGGGACGCGCGGAGGTAATGTGGATTCGGCCTATATTGGCACTTTGTGTTTTGTTTCCAAATTCTTGAATGCTGATATTCAGCCCAGAATACTTTTTAAAAATTGGTTTCATTTTTAAAATTATGTACATCTCATCAACATTTAAAATTGCATACATTCTATTGTGTTAGTTCCTATGAACAGTGATTGTGACATGTTATTCTGATGCAAGGAGGTGTCCAGCAATGTTAAGAGGCTCTTCCAGAAAGCTTATCACACTGGAAGAATGTGTTCTTCCTTGGTGGGATGTTTTACGATGGCCAAAACCACCGATTAAATAAATATATTTTTCTCAAATACGTCTACTTTTTCTAACATTTAACCAGTTATTTTGCCAAAATTGTTTTAAATTGATAATTAGACATCTCTTCTTCCAAATTGGTCAGCCAAACATGATTAGCTGTGCTTGTTACAAGTGTGTTACTTTGGAAGTTTTTAGAATCTTGGATGCAATCAGAGGATAAACTGAAGACTATCAGGAAAAGATGAAGCAATTTTACTTGCTTTATGCAGTATTTGGACATTTTTTTTCTGTAGTGGATAGATTCATCCTGAGCAGAGTTGCCCCTTTCTAAGTACATTGAAGTTAATGGACTTTAAAAGGTGTAACTGTGCTTAGGATGACACAGCACTGTAAAGGTGTAGCTGATACTGAAAATAGCAACTCCATGACTCCTTCTCTTATCTCCCTCTATAAAATGTAGTAGAACTTACATATGCCCTGATGATACAATAGTCTTCATTTCTCCACCACTCCTCCATATTAGTAAAGAGTCCAGTAGCACCTTTTAAGACTAACTGACTTTACTGTAGCATAAGCTTTCGAGAACCACTGTTCTCTTCGTCAGATGCACCATTCCATATTAGTTTCATTTCCACTCTACCATTTGTCAGTCATGGAGTCCAAGTTGGTATGCATAAGGGTTACCAGGAGTTTCCCATCCGAGGCACTACCAGACCCAGGCCTCCTTAGTTTCAACATGGCTACTATATCATGTCCCTTCAGAAGATATCCTGAGATCAGTCATTGGCTGTTGCTGGGGAGGCAGGACAAAGCAGAAAGTTGTAACATCAGGACTTGGGTAAGTTCTAGTGGAAATGTACACAAGACATTGTATTTCCAACATGACCAACCCCTTCTAACATAGACAATGGGGACATCCAGTGGGCCATACTAACCCCAGTCTGTGCATGGAGAGGCCAGATGCCAAGTCGCACAGCATGGGGATACATCACTTGGTGCCACTAACACAGGACTTAGCATCTTGCACCATGGTGCCAGCTCACACGTACAAAGACAACGGGTGCACCGTGCAGGAACACAACTTGCCAACAGAGAAGATAGATGGCAAAAGCAGCTGCAGAGGGACAGCAGACCTTGCAGGCTTGCTTCCCCCTACAGCAGATACACCCAGGCCATTGTGGCTTACAGATCCCGGTCAGATGATGGCACAATGCTTTTCTCATGTGGGAACACTGCCAACCACATTCCCCTGGGGTGCCACTCAGGAACACATCCATCATGAAGGTCATCCCTAATGGACCCTAGATGTAGCCTGCCCAGGCAACCCTCAACATAAACACCCCCTGACCAAACAGTGGTTTTCCTTCCCCCAGGGACCCATCATCCATTTGGGATGCCTGCCCCTAAGAGGGCTGGCCCTAGACATGGACCCACCCCCAGTTGGCAGAGACCACCTACCACCTGGAAGAAAACCAGGCAGGCAGGTGACACCCACAGCCCCAGCCACTAACACCCAGGACTGGACTGAGTCACAACTACAGTACCCAACCACCCTGAGCCACTGTGGAGGGTCAGAGGTCATTTGCTAGTTATTTGCTGTTGCCGCACCACTGTGGCCGCACCACTGTTGTTGCTGTGCCCATCTCTAGTCTCTACCAGGGTCTGGGACTATATTTTTGTCAAGCAATAAACTCAGCAACAGAAAGACTCAAAGCCTCCTTCCATTCACTTACAGTACATTTGGTATGACGTGCCCCTAGACCAGGGGATGTCACAATTTCATAACTACTAACTCTGCCATACTGCTAGACTAGTTGTGTTCTGGGTGCCACAGGTTATACAGAAAGAGATTGCAAGTAGACTCATTGATCCAAAGCAAAATCCAGAAGCAAAATACTTTTTTTTAAAAGAAAATTTTTATTAGGTGAGAATATTAATATACAACTTTCAAATAACATCTCATTATCCTTTCCCCCACCCTTTCCCTCCCCCCCTTTTCCAAGACTTCCAACAGCTTTCCAACCCTATAGCCTAATCTATTCCCAATCTGTCCCCTTTTTCTGTAACTCCTTATCTCATGTTTACTTACTCTTTTATTCAACTAAGCCCTATCTATTAACTTCAAAAATATTGTTATAAACTTAAAATCTATTATCTATTACTTTATATTAGCTCCACATATATTAAAATTTAAACTAACTAACAGTCGGATAAAATATCTACTTTAGTAATTCTAACAATATCTATTAACTCTAAGTCCACTTACATTTGGGCTAACAATTAGCTAATACTTCACTTCATATGGTAAAGACTCTATCTCTTCTAATAACAAATCCATTCTAATAATTTTCAAATTGCCATAATTCCCCCTTTACGTCCCACTTCTTTTCTAAATATGTTTTCAATCTTCCCCAGTCCGTAAAAAATTCCGCTGGATTCTGATCTCTCAGCTTCCTTGTCATTTTATCCATTTCCGCCATGTACAGCAATTTATGCATCCAATCTTCAATAGTTGGTATTTCTTGCACCTTCCATTTTTGCACATATAAAAGTCTTGCTGCCGTCGTCATATAAAATAGTAATGTTCGGTATTGAGTAGGAACACCTTCCATGCTTAAGTTCAATAGCAATAGTTCTGGGTTCTTCTTTATTTGAATCTGCAATATCTCATTTATTACTTCTATAATATCTCCCCAGAACTGTCTGGCTATTTCACATGTCCACCACATATGATACAATGATCCTTCATGCTTTTTACATTTCCAGCATTTATCTGACATGTTAGCATTTCCAAGCGCAATCTTCTTTGGCGTTAAATACCATCTATAGATCATTTTATAAACATTCTCTTTAATACTGGTACAAGTTGCAATCTTCAGTGTAGTTTTCCGTAAATATTCCCATGATTCCATTGTTATTTCTTTATGACAATTAATTGCCCACTTCACCATCTGTACTTTGACCGTCTCATCCTCTGTATACCACTTCAAAAGTATTTTATAAATCTTAGATATCTTCTTTTTGCTTTCTTGTAGTATAGTCTCTTCCAACTCTGAGTTTTCCCATTTAATTCCTTCTTTTGAACAATCCGAATTATAAAGGTCTCTGATCTGTCTATATTGGAACCATCCGTAACAAGAAGATAACTCTTCCTCTGATTTAATTCTTATCATTTTCTGTTCCATAATCAATATCTCTTTATATGGTAAACATTGTTCTTCATTGTAGATAGCTCTCGGATCAATCACTTCAAACGGTACCACCCAAGAGGGGATGCCTTCACCCAGATATTTTTTATATTTTTTCCAGATCGTGAAGAGGCTCCTTCTGATATAATGATGCAAAAACATAGAATCAGCTTTTATTTTATCCTGCCACAAGTACGCATGCCATCCGAACATGGCATCCGAACAGCTTCTTATAACCTTCCAATGTTAAGAGCTTAGAATCTTTCAGTGACATCCACTCTTTTAACCAAACTAAACATATTGCTTCGTGGTATAGTCTAATATTTGGCAACTGCAGTCCACCTCTTTCTTTAGTGTCACACAAAACTTTCATTTTTACTCGTGGTTTCTTGCCTGCCCACACAAAGTCAGAGATCTTCCTCTGCCATTTTTCAAATTGTTTAGTGTCTCTAATAATTGGAATTGTTTGTAATAGAAACATGATCCGTGGTAACACATTCATTTTAACTGCCGTTATTCTTCCCAGCCATGATAGATTTAGTTTATTCCATTTAATCATATCTCTATCAATCTGTTGCCATAGCTTTTCCATAATTATTCTTAAATAAATCAATATTCTTTGCAGTTAACTCAATTCCAAGATATTTAACTTTATGTGTTACTTCACAATCGGTAATTTCCATTAATTCTTGCTGCTTTTGTTTAGTCATATTCTTACATAGTATCTTTGATTTCTTCTTGTTAACATAAAATCCAGCCAGATCTCCGAACTCTTTTATCTTATCAAGCAACTTTGGCATATTTTGTATTGGATCTTCCACTATGACCATCACATCATCTGCAAAAGCTCTAACCTTGTAGGTAAATTCTTTAATCTTTATGCCTCTTATAGCCTCATCTTCTCTTATTTGAATCAATAACAATTCCAAAATCAAGATGAACAACAATGGAGATAATGGGCACCCCTGTCTTGTACCTTTTCTTTTTTCCAATTTTTTTGTTAGCTCATCATTTACTACAATTGCCGCACATTGGTCTCTATATATTGCTCTTACTGCTTGAATAAAATCTTTTCCCATTTGCAACCTTTCCATTGTGGCAAACATAAAATTCCAGTTCAAATTGTCAAACGCTTTTTCTGCATCCACAAAGAAGAAACCAACTTCCCTTTCACAATGTTTGTCATAGTATTCTATAGCATTTACTACAGTTCTCAAATTGTCTCTGATTTGCCTGTTTGGAAGGAACCCTGCTTGCTCTTCTGCAAGAATCTCAACTAACCAGTCCTTTAATCTCTCCGCCAAAATTTTTGCAAAAATTTTGTAATCATTATTTAACAATAGATCGATAATTCTTGACATTACTCAAATTTTGATTTTCTTTTGGAATCAATGATATGTTGGCCTCATTCCAAGACTCTGGTATCTTTTGTCCTTTTAAAATTCCATTCATTACCTCTTTCAAAAAAGGTACCAGTTCGTTTTCCAATAATTTGTAGAATCTAGCCGTAATTCCATCCGGACCTGGTGCCTTCCCTAACTTAGTCGACCGGATAGCCTCTTTTATTTCCATTTCCGTTATTTCTGCATTTAATTTTTCCTTCCATTTTTCTGATAGTATTGGTAAGTTGATCTTATTCAGATATTGGTCAATAGCATCCAAATCCACTTCTTTCCTTTGATACAATTTTGCATAATACTTAAAGAAGGCTCTACTTATGGCCAGTTGGTCTATTAATGTCTTGCCATCTTCTTGAATCTAAGTTATTACTTTTTTCTCCCTTTTCTTTTTCAATTGCCATGCTAAATATTTCCCAGGTTTATTCGCACCTTCAAATGATTTTTGGTTCAATTTTTTCAATTCCCACTCTAATTCTTTATTGTTCATTCTCTCAACTGTTCTTGCAGAATTTTTATTTCTTGATACAACTTCTTCCCAGGTCTTTTCTTTAATTGTAACTCCTTGGCCTTTACCTTTTCCATAATTTCTTGCCTTTTTTCTTCTTTTCTCCTTTTGTCTCTTGCGTTTAAATCCATTAAAGTTCCTCTGATTACTGCTTTGTAGGTATCCCATACTTTGTCAGTCGAAACGCCTTTATTTAGATTATATTGTATAAAGAATTTGGTCTCTCTTTGTAGTAGCATTGTATTGTCTTCTGATTACAGCAGGTCTTCATTTATCCTCCATCCTCGTCTTTTGGTGCCTTTCCCAAATTTCCACATTACTGGATTGTGATCTGAGCCTACCTTAGGCATTACTTCCGCCTCCTTAGTCCATACCGCCAGATCTTTAGAGACCCAGATCGTATCAATTCTTGATAGTGTCGAGTGCCTCGCTGAGTAAAACATATATTGTTTTATTTTAGGGTTACTTCTTCTCCAAACATCCTCCAAATTTTCCTGATCTTTAATTCCAAAAAAGGATTTTGGCAAAAGTCCTCTTTTTTTATGAGCGCCTTTCGTTTTTTTATCATCATCCAAATTTGTTACTCCATTAAAATCACCTGCCAGAACTATTTGAGCATATGTCAGTCCATCCAATTGGTTCTGTAAGTCTTTTAAAAAGTTCTCTTTAGCGCCATTCGGTGCATAAATCCCAATCAAAAGTATTTTCTTTGTGTTCCAAATTATTTCCACTGCTATATATCTAGCTTCCGGATCATTTAAAATCACTTTTGGTTGCAGCTCATCTTTAATATATAAAACAACTCCTCTTTTTTTCTGCTTTGACGCTGCTGCAAATTCTTTCCCCAATTTAGCAAATTTTAAATATTTCACATCCTATTTCCTAATATGTGTCTCCTGCAAACAAATTATATTACAATGTTGTTTAGATAGCCAGTGGAAAGTAGCTTTACGTTTCAAAGGTGAATTTAGTCCGTTTACGTTCCAAGATATAATTTTGCACTCCATTATCAAATTTTAGATCTTTTGGGTAAGTCTTTTTCATAGTCCTTTATGAACATTTCCATCTCCAGTCCAGATCTGAGTGTTCTTCTGGTCTCGCGAAACTCAAAACTCAATCCTTCTGGTATTTCCCATCTACATCTGATGTTCAATTCTTTCAACATTTGTACTAGTTCTCTGTATTTCTTCCTCTCCAACAAAACCCCCCTAGGAAGTTCCTTCATTATTCTCACTCTTTTTTCACCAATTTCCAGAGGGTTTTGAAATTGCTTACTCACAATCTCTTCTCTTGTTCTTTTCGTTGTAAATTGGACTATTATATCCCTTGGTAGGTTTTTTTGTGCTGCATATTTTGAGTTGATTCTGTACGTCACATCCAGAAAGGCTGCCACTTCCTCCGGTTCCTTATTCAAAAATTCTGCTAGTACTTCTGAAATCTGCTCTTGGGTTGATTTCCCTTCCACTTCTGGGACTCCGCGAAATCTAAGTTGTTTTTCCATATGCTTACATTCCACCATGGCCATTCTCTCTTTCAAACCCTTGGTTACTATCCTGTGTGATACAGCCAACTTGTCAGTTTCATCTTCCACTGTTTTAACTTTCTGCTGTGTCGATTGTAATTCTTTCTTGACCTCATCAATATTTTTAACCAGCTCCACCATCTGTGATTTAAAAGTCTCTTTGAGCTCCTTAATGTCTTTCACAATCTCTTGCATCATATCTTTGATCTCCTTATTCCCCTCTGCGACTTTTTTATCGAGACTGTCCAGTGCCATTTGCCATTCTTTCTTCAACATTGTGGGGCTTGCCTTACCTCACTCCCACAAGTCCGCTCTTTTCCTTAACTCCGTGGCATGGCTGATTTACTTTCCTCAGCTTAAGCGTCAAATTTTAACAGTCTTTTAAAAATTTGCGATCTTAGCATCCAAAATGTCGGGCGTCTTTTCTCTATGGTTTTTACTTGAAGTTTATGCCCTTTCCCTTATCCAAAATGTCCTACTTCCGCCCAATTTGAGGTCAAGCTCTTTCCCTTTTTCAAAATGGCGCACGTCCTCTTCTGGTTCCTCAGAGGCCACTACCAGCCAGTCTTTCTATTGCACTGACGCACTTCCGGTTTCTCTTCTCGACACCGGTTTCTCGCGATGTTTCAACTTTCTCACACTTTGCTATCTCTTACAAGCCGCAGGTATATAAACAATAATCTATTTTCCGCGTTAGCTCTTCTCTAAAAAATTCTTTTTTCTCAGTTACTTTGCTGGAATATTCACAGTAAGTTATTAAGTCTTTTGCAATTTTTGTCTTCTAATTTGATTCAGTTTCTTTTACCATTTTTCTTCTCACATAAAGAGATAGCAATCTTTACCTTATTAAATCTTCTTTATGGGTTGTAATTGCTGTTTCAGTAGTTACGATAGTCCAGTATTCCCAGTTTAGTGCTGAAGCTTGGGTACAGAGGTCTTAAGCCAAAAACTTGACTCCAAAGCTACTGCAGAGATCTTTGCCACCCGTCTATGAGCGGGGTCTCAAGGCTGGGTGGGTTATCATTGCATAGATCCCCCCCCACAGCCGAGACCCTCACACTCTTGGGGTCTTGAGCATACTTGTCTGTTCTCCGCCTGAGAACAGGGGGCTACGGGCAGTTGGCACCCCGCTAGCCCTCACAAACAGCAGCACGGACAGCCCAGCTCCCTGAGCTGCTTCAGCCCTCCATGAACTCCAAGCCAGAAGTCCCAGAAGCAAAATACTTTTATTAGAACCAACAAAAATAATGCAAAACAGTTTGCAATGTTTCATGTTCTCCAGAACTGGTCATTTGGGGCAAGGTGGGTGGTGGGTGGGCAAAGATAACTCAGGCTACAATTGTAAGGTATTGTCTTGTGAGCACACTGAGTGGAATACGGAGCAGATTTGCAGATTTAAAATGGTGCTGGTGTCAGGTTGTTCCCTTGGCTTTCTGGAAAAGAAAAAAAAGGAAGTATCCAACTGAAAATGTTATGTCATTTTATCAACAGCAAATGATATCTAGCACCAAATAGAACACAGAGGTTCTTAGAAGGCTGGTAGCAGAGAGGAGATGTGGTGGTGGTTGTATTTCTAATAATTAATTTTAGGTGATGCACAAGGGATAAAGTCAATGGGAGCCAAGCTGGGAAGCATTAAGTTATGTAGGGGAAGAGTCCCATAAGTGCAAGTCTTTTTCCAGGTTCTTTTTTCATGCAGTTGATGAATCCTCTTTATTGGTTAAATTCAGGTACTGTCAAAGTCAAAAATGATTGCTGATGGCCACTTGCTGGGTTACCTTGGACTAGTTACACAGTCTGTCTAAACTGCCTCACAGTGTTGTGAGGATAAAATGGAGGACAGAAGAACAATGTAAGCAACTGGTCCCAACTGAAAAGAAAGGAAGGAAGAAAGGAAGGAAGGAAGGAAGATGTATGCATGTTCATAGACAGCTTCTAATCCTATTTAATCTGAATTGCTTCTCCCTAAAGGTCAAACAGAAGAGACACTGGGAAATCCGTGAATGGATTACAACTTGCTTTTATTACTAAACAATAACATAGTTTGAGGGGAAGGGAGTGGATTTCCTATTGAAGTCATGGTACAAGGTACCAGTGGTGGAGGTGGTTTCAGCTCCCCCCTGCAATGCCATTTCCACACTGGCCTGTGGGGAGCTATCTGCTCCACTGTGGGAAACAACAGTTTCTCTGTACATAGGCTCTACATTGTTTCTCAATGGAACAATTAGCAGTTCCAGGATGGAGAGTTTTTGAAGTCAGGAAAACAATGTATGGGTGTGGGAAGAGTTAAACTCCCTCTCTCCTCATGCTATGATTCCAGTCTGAATCAAGAGTCCCCACTGCCATAAATGATCAGTAAGAAACAGGAGATTTGTTCATGCCCTATATGGCGTTATCCTAGCAAAATGTGGACCTAAAAACAAAATGCATACCTATTTCTGCTTACCTTTTGTGCTTCTCTACCAGCTTTAATGATATTAAAGCTGGTAGAGAATGATATTGAGAGCCAGTTTGGTGTAGTGGTTAAGAGCGCGGGACTCTAACCTGGAGAGCTGGGTTTGGTTCCCCACTCCTCCGCTTAAAGCCAGCTGGATGACCTTGGGCTAGCCACAGCTCTCTGGAGCTCTCTCAGCCCCCCCACCTCACAAGGTGTTTTGTTGTGGGGATAATAGTAGCATGCTTTGTAAACCGCTCTGAGTGGGTGTTAAGTCATCCTGAAGGGTGGTATATAAATCAAATGTTATTATTATTATTATATTATATATTTTTTCATGAGATTTTAGCTGAAAAGTTGCAAGTTTTTAGGTAGCATTCCAGTGGCTGAATGCTGCAGGAGCATTTAAGTTCCAGCCCCAACAATGGCCTTTGGAAATCTATCTACTACCTTTTTATCCTGCCCTCTTCTTTTGAGGAGCTCAGAGCAGCATGCATGGTACATGGCTTCCCCACATCTTCTAGGCTGCCTGATATTCCAATACAGAGAAGCTGATTACATACAAAAACAGATTTGTGCAGGCAGATCAATTCTACTGATGGCACCAAAGGCTGCTTCTGAGGGAATAAAAAGCTCAGAGTAAATGAGCAGACAGACAATCTGGCACTGTATGTGTGCACGACATAACTGGTGATCAATGCTGTAGGCTAGATTTTGGTAGGCAAATGTAGTCCTAGGGTGCTTCACATTAATAATTGCCACTATATGCACAGCATGCATTGAAGCATGATACTTCAGTTTGCATGTTAGAGCACTAGGTAGCAAGAATGGAAGAGAAACATTCTCACCTGCTTTGCACTAGTCCCACCACCAGTTTGGTTCACACAGTAAGCAACAGGAGGAGATGAAGGAAAGGAAAATAAAGAAAATACACAATAAAAATGGAGGAAAACAATTAGTAAAGCTTTTTAAAAAAATTAAAATGAAACAAAAATTAAGCGCACACTCTTAGGCTTCCTGTTGGAAAGGAATTATTTCTGGGCTGGGAAAAGGAATTTATCAAAGTCTGGTAAGTTCTGATATAGACTCTCTCAGCTATGGAAGCCCATACAGATGGGAATAGAAAATTTCCTGCTACTACGTGGCTTAATTAAGGGTGCCAACTCCAGGTTGAGAACTTCCTGCAGATTTGGGGGTGGAGCTGGACAGGGTGGGGTTTGTGGAGGGGAAGGAGCTCAGCAGGGTATAATATTGTGAAGTCCACCCTGCAAACCAGCCTCTACTTCCAGGGGAAATGGTCTCTGTAGCTCTCCAGGCCTTATGTGGCAAACCTAGACATGATCCTTGCACATGCTAACTTTACAGCTGACAGAAATCAAGGCTTGAAAGCTGGTAGTACTGTTGTGGTTGCCTAGCAATGGTCATGGAGAGTACATTCATTTCTTAAAACTACTGGCTTTCTTATCATTTGAGGGGCGTTAACTCCCCAAGTATTTTCTTTTAAAGATTTCAGATTTTTCTGCAAAGCTGGGGCTTTTCTCAGGTTTGTAGAAAGATTTGTCTTATCTATTCATGACCGTAATCTCCACATCTGAATATCTACAGATGGTGACATGTTGAGAAAAGATATATTGATGATGTGAATTGATGCTATCAGTATCCTAATCTTTGCTGTGGCTGCACAGACAGGGGGTAAAGGTGGGAATCAATGTGAGAGTTTACATTTATGCCAGCACTTCCACTAGCATAATGCTAAAATGATGGCAAAAATAGATTTCAGGCTAAGGGGCTTACGATTAGACATGGGCACGAATAGCATTACGAACAAAAAAACACACGAACAGCCTGTTTGTCTGTTCACGAACAAGCCATTCATGAGGCTCCATTCTAAACGAACAAGTAGTTGTTGCAAGCCTCGTTCATTGCCTTCGTCAGCCGTTAATCAAGCCAGACAGTCTGGGGCCTTTCAGTCAATTCCCCTGGCAACAGCAGGGACTGAACTCTGTCTGAACTCCTTCTGGCTTTCCTTCTGGCTTTAACCCTTCAAAGTACTTCCAGCAGACAGTCCTGTTTTTGCCACTGTGAACAGAAAATGACATGCCTTTCCTGGGGTGCAATCTCTCTGAAACTTGGGGGTCTTCAGAGGACAGTGAGGACTATGTCCCCTGCAAATTTGGTGGGTATTGGACATTGGGAAAGACAGTTTGTAACCCCTCAAAGTAGCTTCCACCAGAGTCCTGTTTTTGCCACTGTGAAGAGAAAATGACAACAAAGGGAAGGACACATGGATCATGTCTTTCCCGGGGTGCAATCTCTCTGAAACTTGGGGGGTCTTCGGAGGACAGTGAGGACTATGTCCCCTGCAACTTTGGTGGGTATTGGACATTGGGAAGGTCAGTTTGTGAGGTGTTTAAAGGGCCCTGCCCCTGCCCCTGCCGCCTGCCAGCTGATAGTTTAAAGGGATCTTTAAGGGGCCACGAACAACGAACATGTTCGTGAACAGGGTCATGTTCATAACTGTTCATTGTTCATGGATCTTTAAGGGGCAACACACAACGAACAGCTTGTTTGGTTTTTTGCGTTTGTGCCCATGTCTACTTACGATATTATTTAAGCCCCTCTTCTCTTCTACCTTGTTCTACTGGAGCCCTCCCCTATCCAACATACCCACACGGGCACCAGTTTATACCATGGCATATCTCCATGTTCTTCAATGTCGGGCTTAGTTCCCATAATAAGCAGTTTACAGATTGGTCCTATGTTTTCACTGTGAGTAATCACAGTACAGCAAATATATTTCATTAGATTTGAAATTGGCCAGTATCAACACACTCTATTATTAATTTAAAATTCTTATATCCATGTGTATTGCTTACTGCAGATTCTAAGGAGATGTCTGTTTTTGATTAAAAGGCCTTTTTAAAAATAGGGACAGAGACTAAACTTACTGACTATGGGATATAGCTGTGCAAATTTGGGAGCAGATACCATACACACAAAGAGCAATCCTAAGTATATCTACTCAAAATCCTGCTCAGGTTGGTTCAATGGGGTGTACTCTCAGAAAAGTGTTTCAAAAATTTCACTGTTGGGAAATCACTTGACTTCCACCCCCCACCTCCCACCCCAGGAATCAAATAAGTTAATAATTTTCTCTCAAACCATAAGTGCTAGAAATATAGGTTTGAAAATTTAATGTAGTGCTTGCTTGCCTCCACCCAAAAAACTCCATCTCCAGGATTTCTTTTCTGTTCCTGCTTTCTTATGCCTGATCAACATCTGTTGTAGCCACCGCAGGTCCTCAGAGACGCATAGTGTTCAATGCATGCATAGCTTTATGAATATTGTGTGCTTGTAAACTAGGTCATGTTAGGGTTGGTCAATAAAGTTTTACTATACATTGCAACTAGTTATACAAAGATGCTCTAAAATATGAGCATATGAGCTGACAAACTGCAATTATGTCTCATTAGGGAATTTATGTCCCACCTTTCTACTATAAATAATACCCACAGCAGCTCACATCAACAACATAAACCCCAAACCTAATAAGCAATAAAAACATTAAACAAAGTAAAACTAAAAGCAGCAATAACTAGTGGCAGAAATTAAAATTGCAAGAAAAATTCAGTGCCAGTAAAAGTGGTCTGTAAGGAAAGAGTGCGAACACATGCAGTTACAACATATTCAGTGACAATTATCAAGTGACAAAAATGCATCATTACAAAAAATTGCAGAGGTTAACCCTATTCCAAGAACTGTGCGTTTGGTCCAATGCTACAAAGAGCAACTCCATTAAACCATTTCAGGAAAAAAAAATAGACACTGCACCTCAGCCACTATGCTGCACCCAGCTCAATCGGAATGGAAACATCATGTCCAAGTCAAGGCATTTGAGGAACATCCCTGACAAATTTATGGATAAACTATAGAAGTTAGACAGTTTAAATATCTTGGTGTGGTGTTTAATTATGGTTTAACCTGCAACTCCCATATAAAATCTCCCATATAAAATCTGTCCTAAGAGAAACCCAAATGACATTAACTATTCTCAAGAAATTCTTTTATACTAAAGGCGATCAACTTATTCCACTTTTGCTAAAGTTATATAAAACCACCATTCTTTCCACCCCAATTTGGGTTAATGGACCACTGGATTTAGCAAACTTTCTTTCGTAAGTTTCTTTCTCTTCCTCTCAGTGTTCCTTTGGCCATGGTGCGGCTAGAACTTGGACTCCCTCAAATTTCTACATTAGCATAGTACCATGCTATCAAATTCAGATTATTACTCCATGAATCTAATGCTCTACCATCTTTACTGCAACTAGTAACAGCTGACCCCTGGTTGGAAATTTGGCTTAGCCCAATAGATTCAAAGCTTCCTATATTAAACCTAAGCTTAAATCTTAAGGATTCACTGAAAAAAACTTTGGTAAATGTACGAATCTGATTATTTTTTTAAAATTGGGCTATGCTAAAATTCAAACTCAATAAGGAAATGTTGCCTTATTTATTTTCATTTATTCTATCAGAAAATGTTCAGACTGGCTAAATATTTCTTTTACTTAACAGTTCCAAAAGATCAACACTCTTACTTGGATGCAATGTGTTACCTTCCACCAAGATGAAGGGCTGTTTTAGTAGAATTACCCCTGAGAAACATTATTGTACTCATTGTAAGGATCAAGTTGATTCAATTGCCCATATCCTTTTTAGCTGCCCCCGTTACAATTCTCTTTGCAACCAATATATCACTCCCATCTACAGAACATTTTTGAATCACAGAAACTAAAAATCTTGCTATCAGGCAAGATAAAAAAGTGTACATGCGATCTACCCATATTTATCTATAGAGCTATAAATTACTTATTAAAAAATCTTACGTATGGCTAGTAGGCCATAGAAAGGCCAGTAGTTATAGAAAGGAATCACAAACCATTTCAGATTGGGAGAATGCCACCAAGAAGGCTTAAACACCTCTTCCACCCCCTGCCCTATGGTCCCAATCTGCAATGGAAGCCTGCACACCTGCTATTTAAAAAATAATGTTTGACAGTTTTATTTATGGAACTCCCAGCATCTTGTCTGAATTTGCCCAGAGGCAACATATATGCCAAGCGCATTACATTTCACTGATGTGGGAAAATGTATACAAATCAGAAATGACAATTCTTGCAGCCCAAAGACAATGAGTGGATCTTTGAGGATGGACAATGTAGATTTATATGGTTCTTTCATGAAGTTGTGCCACTCTTAAGTGAACAATTAACGGAACATGACAACAGTCCAAAGGAAGATGGCAATGACTTTGATGTGAAGAGACAGGCTCATAAGACAATTTGTTTAACTTCTCAAATGATGGTGATAATAACCAAAGATACTCATGAAGGAACAAAATATGCCTTTTGCCTTTGCAGTAGAGACAGTGTGAATTTTTGGTGTTTATTAAATGTTTCTAGTATTTCATTACCCATTTGAGAACTTTTGTTGGAACCAAATAGTCTTTATTGAGATGTCTTTTTCATTGTAAATGTGTACTTTCCAAGAAGAATTATATGTTGGTTGTTGTGGATTTCGACAATATATGTTCTCTTGCCATAAAAAACAAGTCATTGTTTTGTTGCTTCACCAGAGTTTAATGGACCTGGCTCCTGGTTCAATAAGTGTTATGCGCAAAAGTGTTATGCGCCTCTGATGTTTGTTCTCCCTTTTCTGACCAAGCACAATAAAAATTAAAATAAGATCCTGGAGTCCTTCTTGAACTGAAGCAAAACCCATGATTTAATTAAACCGCTGGATGAGCCCTTTTTCTTACACAGAAGTTAGATGGTCTCCTTGTGTGCAAAAGCTCATCAAAATTACAATAGAAGCACAGAGCAATTAATACTTTCAGATAATCATAACAATATTACAATATTCTAGTATTTGTTATCTTATTGGCTCGTAAGGTATCTAGGGTCAGTTCTGATTTGAAGATGCAATTCTGGGTTGGCCCCTCTACTTGGGGGAATTCCAAATCTTGCAACCCCCTTATCTTGCCCTCAATTTGGAAGGACACCTTCTAACCTCTCACCTACTTTCTTCTGGGCATAATACTTTCAATGGCGCCAATGAGTCTCAATCTGGCAGCCTTGGTACCCTCTGATAACTGAAGTCTGTGGGTAGGAAGGGATGTTTTTTCCCATCTGTGCCCTTTCCCCCAGTTTATTCTCAGCCTTAAGGAAGATAAGGCCACAGGTGGCCAAAACCAGCTTGCTACATCAAATCAGTTTTCTACAAAAGGCTGTCTGGTACTGATTCCTATTGGAATCTTATAGAATAATATAACATATGCGTAATATTTTATAAGTGCAGCTCTACAAGCAGTATATCATTAGTCCTCAGTTCTTGCAGAGTTTCAGCATACTTCTCTTGATCTTCTTGTTTCAAGTGTCATATTCTTACAGGTTGCATTACAAATACTACATTGGCTCCTGTGCGTAGAAAAAAAGTGCAAGGCATATAAGTGATATATAAAAGTAGCATATAAAATCCTTTTCTTCAAATCTATATCCATCATAAGGAAAACTGGAACATATCTGATTGCAAGACTAAGAATTTTAATCTTTAAGAATCATTGAAAGAACAGAGTTCAGTTAGCTACGATTTAAGGCTGACTTTTATCATATAATGTCTTAAACATAATTCAGGTCCTCCTCAACACAAAAGAACTATTTCCTTATAAGAATATCAGAATATTTTTAAGTGTCATCATAAATCCAGAAGATCTTTAAAGACAAGCATCAACATTTTGAACTGAACCTGGAACAGCATCCCCATGCAAAGCACATTAGTCTAGCCTCAAGATTACCAATAGCATGGTTCAGCATGGCCTGGTAAACTCTGTTGAAAAGTTTGCATGCAAGAAGAAGCTAGAACAAAGCACTTTTTGCAAGTCACCCTCTTGTTAACAGGAGGGTAGAATCTAATTCTGCCAGAGATAGCTTAACTCTGTCAAAAGTAGGCAATATAACACCCTTTTGGATCATCTTGTCTGGATTCAGTTTCCACTTCTTAGTCACTTGACCATGGCAATCACACTGGCTTAGGAGTGAACAACATATCAATGACACCCAATTACATGCCAATGGATGATCTCATGAAGAGGTTTCATATAAATATTAAGCAAGGTGGGCAATAGTACCAAGCCCTGTGACAGTCCACATGGCAAATCCCAAAGAACTAATTCGGAATCCTCTGTCATTATCTTCTGCAAATGATCAGATAATGATTAAAACCATTCAAGTACTCTCCCCTTGATATCAACACCAGCTTCCAATCTGAGAGATCAAGCAATATTGATAGGAAAACAATCAGCAGATAAACAAATGCTGTCCATAAGAACATCCAAGGCTATCTATTCCATCGCCAGGGCTGAAACTAGATTGAAAAGGGTTAAGGTTTAAGAGACAAAATATTTTCAGTCAAGGAGGAGTTAATAATAATCCCCATTAATGGTGCTCTCACTTTATTTGGAGAAGGAAATTATTATGTGTGACATATTTCCATATTGTGTGTCTCTGTGCATTGCATTTTGTAGAATATTACTTTCATTATTCATATTATTACTGCACCTATGCCAAATATCTGTTAAGCCAAAAGGAAATGATTGGTAGTTTACAGGCCCAGGGAAGCTTCATGCCTTCAAATTTAGTCCAATCATTGATATTTGGAACTCTTACTTTCCCCATTACATTCCGTAGTATAATGTCCATCATGGGGTTCAGCACCACTGCATTCATACTTTATTGTATTATGAAGCAGTGGAGAGTAAAATGACTCTAGGACAGCCTTTAGTTTCCAGTATTGCAATAGGACAGCCAAAATCAAGAATATATATAATAATCCATTTACCTCTCATACACAACCTGTATTATGATATTGCTACACCAGCATCTGGGCAGCGGACAATTTTGACACTGTAACACCTTGATTTTGCTACTTCACCCTCAGGTTTTGTCTGTAATATAAAAATACTATGTAATACTCATGTACAATGCTGGAAAAGGACAGTAGGGAGCCAGAGGAACTAGAGTTACTTTTAGTCCCTGGGGTAGCATCCTGCATAGTTTCTCATCTAATAACAGACATGTGGAGGGGCTGTGGCTTGGTGGAAGAACCTCGGATTTGCATGCATAAGGTCCCAGGTCCAATCCTTGGCATCTCCAGTTAGGGGATCAGGTAGTATCAGTTAGGATCAGGTAGTATGTAATATAAAAGACCTCTACATGGGACCCTGGAGAGCCAGTCTGAATAGAGAGTACTGACCTTGATGGACCAACAGTCTGATTCAATATAAGCCAACTTCATGTGTGTTCATGTGTGTGTGTGACAGGATGGTTAGTAATATGTAGAACATGAATGAATTACCCTGCTTCACGTTCCAGAGACAGATTTTTAAAGAAATGTATACTTCACAGACAATTCTCATTTCCCAATTAGTACCTCTGTCCGGGGATCAGCAGCCCCCTCCTCGTGGACCTCCATGTCCCAAGGAAGCCAGATGAGTCTCCCAGCCCGTCCAGAGCAGGAGAGGCAACAGAGGCAGCGGAGAAGGAACAGGCCAAGGCCTAGAAGCCCGTGGAGGCAGTGGCTGTGGGGTGTGTGTGTGAGTGGCAGCAACAGGGAACCCCACTGAGCCTGCCGAGTCGGAGCCACCACCCACAGCTGGGGTGATGGCCAGAGAAGGTCCCCAGGAGTGACAGCAACAGGCTACGAGGGCACAGGCCAGGGGAAAACCCCAGGAGGTGAGGCTGGCATGAGGGCCAGGAAAGCCGCCTGCAGCAGAGCCAGCTGGAGAGGGCTCAGCCATGGGAAGCCTCTGAGGGCCTGGCCTAAGAGCCCGCTGGAGGGGAAAAGCAGGCCCATCTGACCTCAGACACCAATGGAGCCAGTGGTAGTGGCAAGACTTAGGAGGCAGGGCTCCCTCGGCATCTGCCATGGCCCCGCCAGCCCCACCCTGTAGAGCCAGCCCCATTGGGCGACAGGGACAGGCAGCTCTGGCTTCTCCCAGGAGGCCCAGTTGGGGCAGGCGGCTGTCACCTGGGAAAGGGAAGAGGGCATGGGTCAGAGCTTGGGGAAGGGGCAGACCTGGGCCTAGGGAAGCCCCTATAAAGGGAAGCATGGCCAGCAGGTCAGGGAGGAAGTTGATGGAGGTGAGCAGACTGGGATTGATAGGGAGGGACAGACAGAGGAGCACCCGTGTGTGGAACTACCGCCCAGCTGAGGGGTGAGAGTGGGAGACAGTGCTGTAAACCCCCTCCTCCTCTATTCTGAGACCTGCCAGCAGTGTGACCTGTCTTAGGGTCCAACCTGGATGGCAAGCCCGCCCCCGCCCCCAGGCTCCAACACCCTGGGCACAGAGCCTGACAACCTGGACATGTGGTACATGTTCGCAAACATGGTTTATCTCCTTGAACTTTCATACTTTAAGTATATTCTTCAAAACAAATTTTTTGTGAACACATTAAAAATGGTTTTGAGCAGTCTGCAAATTCCTGTTTTCACCACTACAGCTAAAGCAGATTCAAAGAAATGTATCTTCGTAGCCGATATAATTCAAAGAAGCTAATAAAAATACATTTTACTAAACAAACTGGACAGCTCTCCAGCACTGCCTGCTATCTAAAAATTTGAAAAGAATATAAATGGGCAATGGAAGTGGCAAAGAAAACAGGAATAAAATGTCACTTTGCATATTGATATAACTTGTCTTCCTGGCTAAAAGGACATCATCCACCTTCATTATCACCCCTCCAATCCCTTTCTAAGAGTTCAATGTTTCCTCAAAAATCATTTTGATACAGAAGCCATTTATTTTTTAAAAAATTGTTCCAGAACAGGTCCAGAAACACTGGCTGAAAACTGGTGATAAATAGTAGATAAATAATATTAGTACATCCCATTCTTTGTCTTCTTGCTACTACTACTACTACTACTATCACAAACAGCAACACTAATCATTGATGCTCATGGACAGCAATTCCTACTCCAGCTGCTTCTGGAGGATTCATCATGTTGTAGAGAACACCGCAATGACATAGGCACCAGGAGAGCCTCCTAGGGAAAAGCATTCTACAGGTGAGGCACTACCACTGACAAAGTTCTGTTTCTGGCTGTCACTTGCCTCACATCTGATTACAGGGGCATAGAGAGTGGGGCTTGTGAGGTAGATCTTAACTGGCAGACTGGACAATATAGAAAAAGGCTGTCCTTCAGGTACCATGGCCCTAAGCAATTTATGACTTTAACGGTAAGAACCAGCACTTTGATTTGTGCCCAGAAAAATATGGTTTCTTCCAAAACTGTGTCCTGCAGCAGATACTCCATTAAGTAACCATTTTATTATGCTATCTATTAACTCATAGTTTGCTTGTTTTCTTCTTCCTTTTGTGACATGCATAATATGGTAGGCTTTTCTTGAATAGAAAACTGCCTTGAATACAGTGGTAGAGAACTAGTATATATACATAATAAATCTTGCTATTTCAACTATTTCTTTTATAATCATGTGTATGCACATGCACACATATGCATAACTGTGTGTGTGTGTGAGACAGAGAGACTGCCAAGTAAGGACCAACCACATTTTTGAAGACGTGAACTCTAGTCAATTTCAAAAGTCCTTGAAATTGACTATACTAATCTCACACTGTGTAATCCACCTTGAGTCACAGTAAGAAAGGTGGACTATAAATGACATAAATAAAAATAAAATAAAATAAAATAAAATAAAATAAATAGTGCATGACAATTAGTTAGAATAAAAGAAAGTCTTTCAGTCATTACAAGACTCCTAATTAATTTTGCTACAACATACTAGCATGGTTGCACATTTGGAACAGATATCACAGAAGGGCCACAACTTTCCAGTGTTGTCTTATCCCAAGGGACCTGACTGTATAAAAAGATCTGAAAACTCCCTAAAACAAACTCCCTAAAACAATGTGGGGATTGTGGCTCAGCGGCAGCGGCAGCATACAGCTAGGGCTTCAGCTTTACCAGGTTTAACTTTCCTGCCCTTTGGAGGGGCAGTGGTAGTGGGGCAGGGTCGGCATGCTACCCAGTAGGTCAGTAGGGGCTGCCCCTTGCCAAGGGGGCGAGGGGGCAGGGAAAGCCACCCTTGGTGGTGGTGGCCCTCTCTCAGGGGGGTGGGGCCAGAGTAGCCAGGCTGGTCCCCAAGTCCACAGTGGCAAGAAAAGGGGGGAGGCAAGTAGTCTCCCACGTCCAGGGCCCCTTGGCCAGGCTAGCCCACAAGTCTTTGGCAGTGAGCAAGGGTGGTGGGGGCCAGTGGCCTTCTAGGCCAGAAGCCTTCTAGGCCTGCTCAGGGCCTCTCTGCGGGGCAGCAGGAGAGCCTCATGTTGTGAGGCTTATCTAAGGCACTTCTGGGTCTGCTGAACACCCCCTCCCTGCTGCTGGTAAGGTTGCTCAGAGGATGCGGTGGCCGAGAGACCCCGATAGGGGCCGCTCACCCTCCATCAGTAGCTCTATCATTTCCAAGGGGAGGAAGTGCCCCGCGAAGAAGCGAAACCAGAGGTCCCGCAAGTCACAGAGGACATCTAATTGGGATGATGACTCAGACATCATGGGTTTTTCAGGTGAGCTCTTCCAAAGGACTCTTCCGAAGGACTCACCTTTGTCACTTCTGTGACAAACAGGCAGTGGTCCAGGTGTTGAACAGGCAATCCTCACACTCTGAGAGGGTCATGTGTCTCGTGCGTAGCTGGTTCTTGCTTGCTTGGCTGCCAACATATCGCATTCAGCTCAAATGGCTGTTATTGATAACAGCATTGCAGACACCTTGTCTCACTTCCAGATGGAATATTTCTTCCCCAGTCCTGGAGGCCAGTGGGATCCAGATCCCTTCCCAGAGGACTTGATGTGTACTTTTTTCAGCAAGTCCTGGGGTTTTGCCAACTCCTGCAGTTCATTCTTGGCTTGCAAGGCCATTCAGGGCTGGCAATGGTGCCACCCTCCCTCAGGGGATGGCCACAGGCTGGACACCTGGTCCATTCTTGAGTGCATCATGACCCAGCTCCTGGTGATTTGCCACTCCCCCTACAAGGCCAGCTTTTTTAAAACTACCCGCATCTTGGATTTTTTCGGGGCTTTCTGAGTTGGGAAATTCATGACTAGTTCCTGGGTCAATGTGTCAGGCTCTGCCTTGGTGCAAATGGACCTGGATGTCCAGGGCCAACAGGCATTCATCTGCCTGAGCCTGTCCAAAGCAGACTGGCTGGCTGGGAGACACACTTCTCCCTTGGGACCACCAAATCTGCCCTCTGCCTGATATAGGTCCTTTCAGCTTACCTCCAGGCTTGCCCTGCTCACGACAGGACCTTGCTGGTCCATGAGACTGGCACTCCCCTCACTTGCTTCCAGTTTGTTTCCATCCTCCAGGCTGCTTTAGCAGAGGCAGGCCTCTCAGTCAGGGAATACAATGACCACTCCTTCAGGATCAGGGTGGCCACCACATTCAGGCCATGGGCAGGGGGAGATCAGGTGTATACAAGAACTACATACGCCCAGGCCTCACTCTACCACCTCTTGTCTTTAGTCTTCTCAAGTCAGAGGCAAACTGTGCATAGCATTGTCCATTGGGCAGGACATTACACGGTGGAATTGTGATGGACCATCATGGTGCATTGGTTCAGCATGCAAGGGATGCATTGGAACACCTTTCTTCCTACTGTTTTCCATCATGGTCTGGATGTGGGACTTCCAGACATCTTTGTGGTTCAGCTGGAGGCAAATGGTCTTGGTTTGTGGTTGGGCCTGCATCTTTCACATGCCATCATTAGGGACTTGAGCCTCCTGTTACAATGTTTCCCCAGGACTCTTTTGCTCTGGTTGGACTTGGAGAAACGACTGTGGCTGGGCGCCTCTTCCCCCAGGATGGTGGACTTTTCCAGGCAGCAGGTAGCTAAGGCTGTGGGATGATTTATGGAAGCGGCTGGGGGCTGTCATCCACCACCCTGACATTTCCTTCTGGCTGGAGGCATCGTACTGTCCTGACAGCAAGCACCTGTCCAGCTGGGAGCAGGACATATGGTTGCAGGACATTCAGGAGGCCTGTGGTGTTGCTTGCAGCTTTAGGAGCTGTGGTATGAGCCATATTGGGGCTTTTGTGGTGGTTTGGCATTGAGCATGGATCCATTTGGGGTTAACACATTCCAAGTGCTGTTTATACATAGTGGGGATCCCCTTATGGGATCTTGGAAGCAGAGCAGAGCAGCGACAAGCCCAGTTTGGGGGCAGTTGGGGCATGCTTGCTCCGTGATATGCCCATGTGTGTTCCCGCTTACTGTCATCCCATGATGCCCCCCTCAGGTGGTGTCCAGAAGGGGTGAGGAGGGTGATTGGCTGACAGGCAGGTCAGCCGAAATGGGATCAGTGCCCTATCCAGTGCCAATGCTCTGTCAAGCTATAAGCAATAAAAATTATGGCCTTTATACCCCATACATGGTCACTGTGTCTCATTTCTCTGCCTGAGCCCGCTCCCCTCAAGCTGGCAATGCAAGCTTTATGAATCTGGCTCTTGCTCTGTGAATAGGAATTTCAATTGAACAAAAATGGTCTCAAAGGCATTTCTGCCTCATGTCAATCACTGCATTAGCTAAGAAGCTTTTATTTGGTAATATGGCACTGTTGGTATACATAAATGATGTTCCCTATAAGTAGGACCAAACCTACTTCTTTTATGAAATAAGCCAGAGAGGAATCCATTTGCTAGTGGCAATAAACTCAAATTAATCTGTGTTCTCTCCTCTCCTGCCAGTGCTGCAGCTTTGTTTTGAGCAACCTAATTGTATTTAGACTAGAGCATTCTACAGATTGAACTGTACACACTCCAATTAGTTTGAGGCCTCCTAGGAAAAAATGTGCGGCATGACATTAAATTTAGGACCATAGCTCTGTGTCAGGAAATAGTGAGAAAATAACACATGTCGCCACGGTGCTTGTCAGTTCTGTGGCCTGGTGATTGGACTCAGTGCTCTTAAAATGGAGGGGGAAAGCCAGATGAGAGACAGTTTCAAAAATGAGTTATGAAAAGCCTATTAATTTGAGACAGTTCTGGTTATTTTGAAAAAGGCACTGTGCTGAAACAAAGGTAGGGCTTCTATTTTTAAACGAAACAATATTTTCTTGTCCTGCATACCTTCAGTCCCCAGTCACAGAGCTATGAAACCTGCAATGTTGCATGATTAAAGGAAAAGCCAATAAATTAAGAGACACAAGAAAATAAACAAGGCCTTCAGGTATTTGGATGGAATCTTTCCTTTCTGATTCTTCAGCTGATGTACAATGTATTGCTTAGACTTATTTTACAGAATAAGATTTGTCTTCTGAAGTATTCCATGCTTCAGGAGAAGCATTTGTTTTCTTCTATGAAGCCTCTACTGGGGGCATGACGCGGGACTGGATGGGCCACAGACAGAGTAAGTCGTACAATTATTCATTTTAATACTGATCTGATCAGGGGGCTATGCCACCACCCACTATCTGAAAAGAGCAAAGAGAGATCTTTTTTAATGGGCATTTTTAATGGAATTTCTCTTGCAAGTATTTGGACTAAGAGAACTTGGTTAAAAATTCAGTCCATCTGTGAAACTCACTGGCTGGCTTTGGACAAGTCAACATAGTCTAACCATCATAGTTAATAATGCGGCATTCTGTTGTGTTCAAACTTCTGTGTTCATCTTTTTTTAAAGCTAACCTTTTCATTTAAAAGATACAGAAAAATTACAAGTGTACATTTTAATTTACTCTCTCACAACAATATTATCCTTGCTATTGTTATGACTCTTACGTATTCTTCACATAATAATTTAAATAAGTTCTATTGCAATTTTCCTGGTAAATACCATCTTTTAATTTTGGATATTTCACTTTACAGCAAGACCATTAAACTCATGAAGATATCTGTAAACATGATTTTATGTGGCTTCAACCTGTTCCAAATCATTATTTCAGTTTTCCATAAAACAGGATTTAAAAAAAAATGCCTAATGAATAATGTATACTAAAGATGAGATCTTAAGCACATTCTTTGCATTGCATTGTTTTCTTCTTTGAAGCCACCACTGGGGTGTTGTCATTCTTTGCATGATTATTCTGTTAGTTAGTTAGGCTGAAATTCTGTTAGTTAAGTTAGGCTGAAAGAGAATGATTGGTCTAAGGTCATCCTATAAGCTTCATGATCTGTTCGGGCTTTACAATCTGACACTTTGACCACATCTCCACAATGATTCTAACATATGCAAGACAACCAAAACTAGAACAGTGAGTGGATACAGATCTTATTTTGGACTCACTATTTTTTTTTTTTTTTTTAGGGAAGGATAAAATTTATTCACCTTTGTAAGAGTAAGAGTGAGCTTTATGCTTATAGATCACAAGCAGCCTGGGATGCAACTGTCACTTGCTGCCTTGTAGCACTTAATATCCTCATCAACAAGCTATCTGATTCCACTTGTGTAATTGTATCTTTATTGTAAAAAAATACAAAAATCAGCTTAGTCAAAAAGACCAAAGCCCATGTCGTCATCAGATTCTTCAGACTTTTCTTTCTTTTCTTCCTTTTTCTTTTCTTCAGCAGGAGCAGCACCACCTGCAGGGGCCCCTCCTCCTCCAGCGGGGGCCGCAGCAGCCGGAGCACCACCACCCACTCCAACATTACAGATGAGACTTCCAATGTCGATGTTGGATAAAGCCTTTGCAAACTGGCCTGGCCAGAAAGGTTCAACATTCACTCCAGCTGCTTTGTTAAGTGCATTGATCTTATCCTCCATGACGGTGACTTCATCATCGTGAAGGATCAGTGCAGAGTAAATGCAAACGAGCTCGGAAATGGAGGCCATGACGGGTGAGGAGGTGCGCGGTGCTAGTCGCCGTCTGGGACTCAGCCTTAGCTTCAGGTGAAGGACACAGCACCTTAACGCGTTGCCGAAGAAGACGGAAAAAAAGAGCTTGTACTCACTATTCATATGTATTTTTTAAAATTATCCAGTTACATATTTTTCCTTGATTTTTTGGCATTTTGGGCAAAAAATTAAGGGGTTCCTGTGTCCATACATTATTCTACCACGCCACTGTTGCTCGTACTCACTTCTTTCTTCTTTCACCAGTCACTAATATGTGCTTGTTTCATGCCCACCCCAGCTGTCCATGTTTAAAACACTATACCAACCTTGCTTTGCAACAAACTCAAAGCCAAATGCACAGTTCTAATTTCAATTGCAAAATGAAATATCCATGAATTTGTGTTCAGATTAAAGAAACAACAATTTATGATATTTTTAAAATCTGCTCTCTTACCAAGGAAGGACACTGTTGGTATCTAGTATTTATAATTGGCAGCTGCCTCAAAGTCTGAACAGCATTTTCTCTGGGCTGTTGTCAAACATGTTTGATGACTTGCCATACAGGAAGCCTGGAGGAGGAACTGTCAGTCATTTAACCCTCTGCCAGCCCTGCAGAAACAAATTTGTACAGTGAAAGAAGAGTCTATCTTATTTTTCTAATTCCTAATCCTGTTATTTTTTGTCAGGAATTTGAAAAGATTTTGTAATTACAACACATGCTATCTCTCTCTCACACTATCCTGCAATAGAGAAGCACATTATTTACAACATTGCACTTTTCAAGAAAATTTCATGCACCATACTGGAACTAAACAAACCAAGCACCCACCCAATTTGTAAACTTTATTTGTACTCATGTAATTTCTACTAAAGATGAGTTACAAAAAGTTCATTGGCTTTTGCACAAGAAAAAAATAAGGCATGATTGATGGTTTATTTACATTGTGATATGCAGCTTGATGGTATGCATGTTTATTTAGAAGTCCAACTGAGTTCAGGTAGCAACACTTCTGATTTGAAGTCTTGGCCATTTTCTATACAATTGCAGTGCAATTATAAGTATATATACTCAGAAGTAATTCCCACTGAGTTCAATGGGACACTCCCTAGTAAATGCGCATAGGATTGCAATCTTAGTCACTAGTATTTGCTGCACTTGAATTTTTTTTTTACAGTTGTGGGCGTCCCATCCCCGGTCATTGGAACCAGAAGGTGGCGCTCCCTCCAGGTTAGCCACCCTCTCCAGCCGGCTAAGGGTAGGCCTCAGAATTGGGGGGAGGAGGGGTTTTACAGCACTCTTGTACTTCTCTCCCTCCACTGGGCTGACAGGTCTTCAGGTTCTCTGGCTTGCCTCGCCCCGCTCACCCTCTCTCTGTTCCTTCCTCTCGCCTGTCTTCCCAACTGCTCTTCACTGGTCTTCCTGTGTTGCCTGCTTTTATGGGGCTTTTCTGGTCAGTATCTCCACCCCCCTGATTCTGTCCTATCCCTGGTAATCCCTCCCCACACCCCGACTGATTGCCAGCCACACTAGCCCCTGGGAAAGCCTCCTTCAGTGTCTCCCTGTTCAAGGCTCCTCCCCTGAGCATTCCAGCTTTGCTGCAGGGTGGGATTGGCTGGGCCCTGCCAGGCTTGGTGTAGCTGCATCCATTGGGGTGGGGTGCGTTGTTCCTTAGGCTCTGCTGGGTCTGGGTCTCCTGCTGGTCTGGCTGCTGGCTTGTTGGCTCTGGTCAGCGGTCTGGCTGAGGTGAGTCTGGCTGTGGTGCCGGGGTTCTCCCCAAGCCGGGCTGCCACTTGCTGGGCCATGGTGGGCCACACTGCCCTGGGGGCTGTTTGCCTTTGTCCCACCACTTTTCTCGGTGCCTCAGCCAGCCCAGCCGTCAGAGCGGTTTTATTGTGAGCCTTGCAGCCTGTCTTCTGGTTGTGACAGGCTCTGTGCCTGCCCTGGCCATTGCCACTGCCACTGCTCCCACAGGGGTCTTGACCCATGCATTGGGAGTTCCTGCTGGTGCCGTCGCCTCTCCTCAGGCCACTTTGGGCCCCATCAGTGTTGGCTCCCTGCTTAGGCTCTCTGCCAAGCCAGTGAGGTAAGTCGGGGGGGGGGAAGGGCTACCGACCCCAGACAACAGTACAATTTTATGCAAAATTACTCTGGTCTAAGTTCACAGAAATCAATCATCTTAGACTTGATTAACTTTGCACAAGATTTCAGTTAGAAGGTTAGAGGTTTCATATTCTGTAATTGTGCTGCTTATATATTTTTGTCTCTTATCCGAAATTCACCACTCTAGGCTGGAGCTCATTTTAATCTTTAATGTAACACAGGGACCCTGAGCACTAGGAAAACCTAGACAATCTCCTAAGGTGCTAGATCTTGAGGGGCGCCAAAAATGTGAGAGCTGCCGCCTCTACTATCTTGAAGGAAAACTTGGTGTTGAGTGGCTTCTAGAATCTCCATATCAGCTGACTCTGGTCTTCTGAAGCTGCCATGACGGAACACAGATGGTTCTTTAAGAACGTATCTGCTTTTCCTTATTTTTATTTTCATATTGTTCATTTTGAATGCCAAGTAAAACATTCATTCTAAACTTGTCATGTTTCTCTCTACTGAATGGGGGAAGTGCATCAAGGTCATAGTTCACTTAGGGCACCCAAAAAACCGTCCTGAACACAAAAATGGAGCTGGCAGCAGGAAAGCAGTTGCTTTCATAGTAATCAGACAGGCTGCTTCACAACACTTCTTGTTAAGGTGACCAATGTCCTCTACTCATTTTTCTCAGCAAGAATTACTCACAGAAATTCTACTATTCATACCAAAACAATGTCACAAGGCTAAAGATCATACATTTATCTCTCCCATGCCTACTTAAGATTGCAGTCCTAAGTACAGACACATTTAAATCAATTGGAGTTCCATTTAAACATGCTGAGGATTAGCCTATAACAGAGGTAAAGACTGAATTCAAAGCTAGGCTGAATGCCACATTACTGTTCCCCTCCCCACTCTTGGTGTTGTGTGAATAAATCAGACTCGATGATCTTACAGTCCTATGCACATGAAGACTCACAAAAACTTCCACTGGAATTATATTTTTCAAGTTTTTAAGGTGGGACAGTATTCCTGTTTTATTTAGCTCAAATAAAAATATTTAATTTTTAAAAACCTGTAATTATTTGTTGAGTATAATGTTCAACAAAAGAAGAAATTGTTTTGTGTTGTCTGTTTTAGTCTAGGTAATTTTGGCTAATGTGCAAGAAATGAAAGTTGCCTTCATTTCAGTGTAGCTTACACTAACATATATTCCCCATGATCTGGACTATTGGAATACCAGAAACAAGGATACTATTATAGATTTCAGCAGAGAGGAAAAATGAGATTTCAAGGGTCATGATTCACCAAAACACATAAAGTCCTGCTTTTAAATACATTTAAAATTAAAAAGAACATTTGCTGTGGTTCTCCACATGCATTTTAGACAATGTAAGCTGCTAAATTGAATTTTCCCATTTAATTATTTATAACAATAAGTGTGTCATGTGTTGAGATAGAGGTGCTCCCAATGGGTATTCACTTACAGTGCTTGCCTAAGCAGAGTTATATCCTTCCAGGTCTATTAAAAGTCAATTGGCTAAGAAAGGTGTCACTCTACGTAGGATTGTACTCACGAGCTCTGAACCGAGGGAAGGAGGAATTGCCCACCCCCACCCTTCCTAAATGGCACCAACAATTGACTAAAAAGAAAATCAGTCTCCTAAATCCATTATGGTGTGGCACTGTTTCTCTGAGGAACTAGAATACCAACAGTCTAGTATAGGTGTGGTGGCAACATACATGTATAAGCAGTTTCTATCCCAATTGATGAATTAAATTATTGGCAGTATGGGAACTTCAGCAGAATATGATGAAGAGATGTGGCACTGGGGAAGAAATTGTCATCCCGCCATCCACTGGTATGTGGTGTCCCTCAAGGGGCAATACTCTCCCCCTTGCTATTTAACGTATATATGCGCCCTCTCGCCCACCTGGTATGGAGTTTTGGACTTGGGTGCCATCAATATGCAGATGACACCCAACTGTATCTGATGATGGACGGCTGACCTGACTCTGCCCCAGATGTCCTGGAACGTGCCTTCAAAGCTGTGACTGGATGGTTGAAGCAGAGCCAGCTGAGATTGAATCCCATGAAGTTGGAGGTCCTGCATGTGGGTCTGGGGTCCATGGGTGTGGGACTCCAGCTCCCTGCTCTTGATGGAGTGCCGCTTACCCCGGTGTCGAGAGTTAGGAGCCTGGGGGTGGTCCTGGATGCTTCCCTGTCTATGGAGGCACAGGTCGCAGCGGTTGTTCGATCCTCATTTTTCTACCTAAGACAGGCTCGGCAACTTGTCCCTTACTTGTCGACCCATGACCTTACGACTGTGATCTAGGCAATGGTCACCTTCAGATTAGATTACTGTAACTCGCTCTATGCAGGGCTTCCCTTGGACTTGATCCAGAAACTGCAGCTGGTTCAGAATGCAGCTGCACAAGTGGTTGCCAGAGCTCCAGTCATGGCACATATAACACCCATCCTCCGTCAACTGCAGTTGAGTACCAGGTCTGGTTCAAGGTTTTGGTGTTGACCTATAAAGCCCTATGCGGACTGAGTCCAGCATCCCTTCGGGACTGCCTCTCCCCATATGTTCCCCGGAGGTAACTTCGATCAGCTAATAAGCAGTTGCTGATGGTCCCTGGCCCCAGGAAGGTCCGTCTGGCCTCTACCAGAGCCAGGGCCTTTTCAGTCCTCGCTCCGACCTGGTGGAACTCTCTGTCTGAGGAGACTAGGGCCCGGCAGGATTTGTTATCTTTCCACCGGGCCTGCAAGACGGAGATGTTCCGCCAGGCATTTGGTGGGGGCTAGGCTGTCCTCTTGCCAGCCATACCACTGAAGACCGTTGTCCACCACCCATGCAGGAGCTCATAAAGTGTGACACATACTTATATCCACCATCTGAGAAATTTTATTGCACATGGATAATGTTTTTAAATGTTTATTTATAATGTTTTTATTGTTTTAAACTGTACGTCATAAATTGTATGTTGTTACACTGCCCTGAGCCCGTCTGACGGGGAAGGTGGTCTAGAAATGCAATAAATAAATAAATAAATAAATATATAATGCCTTTTGCTTTGACTTGCCTTGGCATTCCCATCACTTGTAAAAAAAAAACAAGGCATAACTTTTAAAAATGTAAATATTCTGTTTTATAACCTTATTTCTGCTTTTGAGGAACTAGCATGAAACACTGGGTTTAGAACAGATGGCTGCTTCTATTGAATAAAACTAGTATTTTGTTTAACTATTTTATGATTTTTATTTTATTTTACATTATTATATTTCTATTTATTCCAAATTATTGTATTTTAGACCCAATACTCCATGCTATTTACCTCAAAAGCAAATATAAAGTTACAGAAGAAAATAATTATGCTTTAAAACAGATTTTTAAATGTCACAGGGATGTCACAAAATCTAATGATAAGACAGGCAGGCAGGCAGGCAGGCAGGCAGGCAGAAAGAAAAAGAAAGAAAGAAAGAAAGAAAGAAAGAAAGAAAGAAAGAAAGAAAGAAAGAAAGAAAGAAAGAAAGAAAGAAAGAAAGAAAGAAAGAAAGAAACCTATTAATATGGGGTAACCCTCTGGTACAGACAGTACAGTGCAAGTGGGGCCTGCAGTTCTCCTGGAATTACAATTGAACTTCAGACTACAGACATCATTTCCCCTGAAGGGAACAGAAGCTTCAGAGGATGGGCTTAATGGCGTCTGTCTTTCCCCCAAACTCCCTCCCGCCCCCCGGTTCTACCTCCAAATTTCCTGGAATTTTGCAAGCTGGTACTGTCAATCCTATTGGGGTCCAATATCTTTTGCGTAGCATATATATGAACAGCACAAAGTAATTTACCATCCCAAGCAGTTGCAGCCAGTGTAAATCAAGGTTGAAAAATGCCACTTCCTCCCATGCCACCATATTCCTCAACCTATATCATTGCGAGTAGTCACTTGGGTCACTTGTACAGTGAGCCAGTCTTAAGTACAATTCCATTCAATTGGCAGGCAGGCCAGACCATGCCTTGTGATATCGAGGCCTCAGTCCCCACCATACTAGCTCCATTATGGCCTATTAATGTACCATAAATTACACAAGAATGTGAGTGGCAATGTACATGCGTATCAGAATATGTATCCCTTTACTCTGCAATACAGGAAAGATAAAGTGCATCTTCATTTAAAGGTGCATAAAATTATACCCCCCGTTTCCAATCTAGCAACTAATGCAAGCATCCAAGCCTTTTAACAAGCAGATAAGCCTATTTACAACTATGGGTTTTCTTAGCTGGATAATAAGGCCTTTTTTCATAGCAGGGAGGGCCAACATCTGCTTTCTGGGAGGCTACTCTTATGGCCAGACCTGTATTTTCTTGTATCCCCCCACCATGAATGTGGCAAGCCTCATAATAATAATAATAAAACTGTGATGTGGCTTTAAATATGGCACACAATTTTTTTTTGACTGGGACACAAGAGCTTTGGCCTGAAATCCCTGCTGAGCCAAGAAATTCACTATCGAACCCTCAGCTTCCTCACAGGTTGTTGTAAGGATAAAATAAACAGCAGGTCCTTGGAGGAAGGATAGGATAAAATGTATTGGATAGGTAGGTGTCATCAGGTATAGTATTATGAAATCCAAAAGAGAGAGGCAGAATAGCTGTTTCTTACAACTTGAAATCATTTGTCACTGGTAAGTGGGCAAACATTGTAATATTTTAATATATAGTTGAGTTGCCACGGCCAAATATAATATACTGAGGGGCTGGATTTGGCCACCATCGTTATCATTTATATCCATTCTCATGTCCATTACAATGCTTCAGGAAAGGTTTACCTACCATTTTATCTTCAAGTTTCAAGTCCAGGAGCACCTTAAAAACTAAACAAGATTTTCAGGGTATAAGCTTTGACTCTCGAAAGTTTACACCCTGATAATCTTGTTTAGTTTTTAAGGTACTATTGGACTCGTATATTGCTGTTCTAGCACAGACCAATGTGGCTACCCACTTGGAATCGTAACTTGAGTTGAGGTACTAACAACCAGTGGTGACAACAGTGAAAGGTAGAGGTGGAGCAGTTCCTGGAAAGAGTGCAGGGACCTGATTGGCTGGAGAAGTGCAGGGGGCTTAATTAGGTATAAGGATCATCTATTGACAATCTGGAACTAAGCTGATCGTGGTTCTTGATTCCTCCCCCCGAACCCACCAGTTGACTACGTGAAGAAAACATTGCTTGAAAAAGATTATTATGAGCCATCTGTCAGATTCAGCATGTAGGTTCTGGGACCATCTTTTGTGGTGAGAACTTAGAGAGGCATTGCAAATTGTCTACAAAAACTGCAGAAGATATTTTTAGAGTTACAGAATATCCTCCTACACTGCTAGGGAAGCCTGTCAAAAGTACTTTCTGATTTGTTCTGTTCTTCCAATTCATGCCTGTTTGCAGTAATGATATTTATTGACCAAAGGTGGGTGGTGGAAGTTCTTGGCATCGGTCTTGACTGATACGACATTAAAAAAAATCTTCCTGCAAAGTTTTCTGAAAGTTGAAAATTAATTAAGAAGAAAGGCTGAAATATAAATTATATCAGGAAGTCAATAAATAGTAAGACAAAAGGGAAGAATCAATTCATTTATTACATTTTTAGCCAGTCTTACCTCTAAGGAGCTCAGGGAGCCATAAACAGTTCTTCCCTCCTCCATTTTATCCTCCTCAAAACCCTGTAAGGTAGGTTAGGCTGAAAGAATGAATGCCACCCAGTGAGTTTAATAGAAAGCAGATATTTATTTGAACCTGGGTAACCATTATCCTACACAAACACTCTAACCACTCTACCCTATTTTGTGCTAGGCAATCCAGAAAAATTTAATTTGAATACTAACATTAAAAGATATATTCTGGTATGATACTATCATAGCTGTTCAACGGGTGTGTATAAACACATTTTGAGGCAACAGCAAGCTACTGGGGCACTGGCTATCTGTAGGTCACATCATGAGTGAGGCAAATTTAAGTACCACACACTCTCAAACAACTGTGACAACCAATGAAAATTTGTCACATCATCACATGAATGGGTGCTCCATATCAAAATTTTAGGCTCCTGTTGCACTTTGGCCGATGGGGCCTAAGTAGATGGTACTGTCACTCTTCAGGTTCTATGACTGAAAAGACTGAATCAAGATGGCTAGCCGTGCTAGTCTGTCTGTAGCAGTAGAAAAGAGCAAGAGTCTAGTAGCACCTATAAGACTAACAATTTGTGGTAGGGTATGAGCTTTTGTGAGTCACAGCTCACTTCTTCTTCTGACTCATGAAAGCTCATACCCTACCACAAATTTTGTTAGTCATATAGGAGACTGAATTAGTCACTGATTCTGTGACGTGACTGTGACTGAATCTGGACTTCCCATACATGATAAGTCACCAATTAAAACAGTACTCTTCTCATCCCCGGACAGAGTGTTTCAAGTGTTCATAAGGTCTGTGTAGCCTGGTTGAGGCAACCAAGATGTTCTGATGGGGTGACTTGGAAGAATGACTTGTAAGCAGGTCTTTCTGATGGAACAATGCTCTTGTTCCCTTGGTTTGGGAGCCAGGATGGTTGTATAGTCAAGCAGCCACAAAAAGTGTCTCCTGCCTCTACTATGATAGAGAGGGCTCCTCTGTCATGGCCATTTCTTTGGCTGGAGCTTTTGAAAGCCTCTTGGCTGGTTGTGAGACTTCATTGACTGAGGCACTAGTACACTTTTATTGTTTCCAGCATGCCCATGGCTGCACCCAAGAGGGTCAGCAGCAGGGAAAATTTGCTGGCTGCCATGTGCAACAGTGGTTCCAGACTCACATGCCCAATGAGTTTACAAGCAGCCATTGTGTGGCAAATTAACTGGTTTTAAGACAAAGGTACAATGAAATATGCATATTAATTTCATTTTGGGATTTCAGGGAGGTCATGCTGTTCCATAATCCTGAATTTTCAGGAGTGTTGTACTGGTTCAGGATTTTGTTTTGCGTAAAGTGTTTGGATTTTTTAACTTTGGGACCAATATATTTGGTGGTGCTGCTATCACTACCACCTCCAAGGTAGGAAGGGGAGTAAAGAAGCATGCTTCCAGCTGTTCTATGGCACATGGTCTCTTTAACATTAAAGGGCCATTACTTTCTATGAGAAGACCTGCCATACCAACTCTATAGAAGTAGGCCTGGCCTCTCTACTGCTCATCCTACTATATAAAAGACTAAGCATATTCAAGACAATTCACTTCCTATCCTGGTGTGCCTCCATGGGGCACTGCTGTGGAGGGAAGCCCAGATGAGGGAGCCAGGCCTCCAGAGAGTGTGCTGCAGTGGGAAGCCCAGGCCGGAAACAGGTGCAGAACAGGCAACAATGCCTGCCCCTGCCTTCACCCAGCTGGGATCAGGAGCGGAGCATGTGGCAATGCCCGACCCCTCGCTTTCGCCAAGCTGGGATCAGGAGCAAAACAGGTGGCAATGCACATCCCCCGCCTTTTCCCAGCCGGGATCAGAAACTGAGCAGGTGGCAATGCCCGCCCCCATCTTCACTCAGCTGGGATCAGGAGCTGAGCAGGTGGTAATGCCCGCCTGCCCTTCAACCATCTGGGATCAGGAGGGGAACATGTGACAATGCTCACCCCCCTGCATTCACCCCAGCTGTGATCAGGAGTGGAGCAGGTGGCAATGCCCACTCACCTTTTACCCAGCTGGTATCAGGTATGGAGCAGGGAGCAGGGAGCAATACCCACCCTCCACCTTCACTCAGCTGGGATCAAGAGTGGAGTAGGTAACAATACCCACCCCCTGGCATCACCCAGCTGGGATCAGGAGTGGAGCAGGTGGAAATGCTCATCCCTTCTTCACTCACCTCAAATCAAGAGCAAAGCAGGGGGCATTGCCCACACCCCGCCATCACCCAGGTGAGATTAGAAGTGGGGCAGGTGGCAATGCTCACCCCTCCTTTCACCCAGACAGGATCAGGTGTGGAGCAGGAGGCAATGCCTGTCCCTCTTCACTCAGCTGGGATCAGGTGTAGAGGAGGTGGCCATGTCCACCCACCCCCGCCTTCATCCGTCTGGGATCAGTGTTGGAGGTGGAGGGAATGCCCACCTGCCCACCCTCCCCTTTCTAGAGCCCATTGTATTTTTTCCCACAACGGGCTTTGTTGCTCATGGGAAATAACAGCACCATCATTTCATATGAGTGGCAGAGAGGCCAGGTCTATTTTTAGCTCCCCCTCAGCTGTTCAGTAGTACCTGTGCCATATAAATTTGAAAGGGGCATTCTTTTCTTCAGGAGTAGACCGGACCACTGGAATTGGAAGGTTTACAGCAACACAGAGATCAGGAAGCTAATCCATATGATGTGGCACATGATGAAAGTCACTGCATTTGCAGCATGCCATGTTACAGTTTCAAAAGGCTTCTATGAGATCACTAACTATGTGGGGGAACTAAAGGGCTCTTCTGTGTGCGGATGAGCGCAGGAACTAATTCACGTGGCCTGTCAGATCGTGATTGGTTTACTATATTCTATCTGGTCTGGCTGTTTATGTCAGCTTGGATTTTGGCATGCCCCTGGTGAAATGGTCATCTGATTCCTCTATGTCTGGTATAAACAAAAATTCAGCATGCTGCTGCATGACAGAAAATATTATTCTTTTTTGCCATGATGTTGAATGGAATTTGTGCTTATGACAGTGTTTTTGGATGACCGCTTCACCAAGAGCATGCTAGAATCCAGGCAGATGAAAATGTCAACCTAGAAAGAAAAGAAGTGGCTGGCAACATGCCCCAAAGGTTGTGTGAATTGGCCCTAAGAGCACCTCTAATTATCAAACTATTGTCAGGTTGAATCAATCTCTCAAGATTGTGCAATAGAAATATTGCAAGCTAAACCAATGTAAGCAGAATTTCAGGAAGCTAGTTCCAGGGCTTTTTTGTAGGGCTCAAAGAGATATGAGACTGGCTGTGCAATTCTAAGAAACATTTTCCTGGGACCAAGCCCCATTCAATAGGCCTGGGTAGAATTCAGAGCAGACAAGTTTAGGATTGGTCTCTGAGAGTAAGAAGAAAATTAGTGTTTTCTAGAAACAATTGATACTAGGGTTGGTTTAATTTAACCACTAGGAATATTCACTGTAAGCCCAAGAGTCTCCAATTAAAATCTTATCTTAGCCAGGAATCTACCAGGAGACCTTAAAACTGTAACTGTCTCTCAGCCAGGCATCTGCAGTATGAGGAGACTAATACTGACATAATTTCTGAGATACGAGTAATCCAAAACTTTCAAATCCTATATTTAGAGCAATATTTGTGTAACACAAAATATTTGTGTAACCCAAAAGTGGGTTACGAAGCCTCTGAAAATGGATTGCAGGCCAGCCTTCCCTTCAGCCCTTTGCACCCTTCTTCCTTGCCAGCTTCTCCTACTCTCACCTCCTCCTTCCCCTTTGCAACAATAATGGGGGGGGGAGCTGTCTGGCAACTAATAACTTTACGATATCTATTTTACAATAGTAATGTGGAGGGTAGGTGGGGGCTGTTCAGCACATGGAAAAGCGAGAGGAGAAAAGAAAGAGGTATATGTGAGGATATGTTCTGTCTTGCTGCTGCTCCTTTGGCATCACAACCTCTTGCACAGCCCCCTGAAGTGCTTCCTTACCATCTACCTGCTGCAGGGGAAATATTACACTGAGCTACTTTCCAGCTACCTCTTTACCAATGTCTGCCATGTTTCTACATCACCTCAACCCAGTGACCCACCCCCAGTTCTTTCTCAGTATCTTGAGCCAGACCTGGATGGATCAGCATACAAACTAAATTTGGACTTGTGAGTAGACATGGGAATGAACAAAAAAAAAAACCCAAACCATGAGGTTCGTGGTTTGTGGATTTCACAAACCAGGAACCACAAACTGGCATGGAACTGGGGCCAGTTACGAACCAGTTCGTGGGGTTTAAATACCCCTTTACGGCTGGTTAGCAGCGACAAGGAAAGGGGCATTTAACAGTTTAAAGGGCCTTTTCCTGCCTTGCAAGCGGCAGATCCCTTTACACCATCAGCTGGCAGGCGGCGGGGGGATCCCCCTCGCTGCCTGCCAGCTGATAGTTTAAAGGGACCTGCCCATGGCAGGGCCCTTTAAACTGCCCAAAACCCAGCCCCAACCCCCCACCCCAGCCCCAGACTTACCTTCCCCTGAGGTGCGCAACGTCCTCCCTCTCCTCCTGCAAGGGGCAGGAAGACTGTTTTCAGCCTCCTCCGTTGCTCTGCGGGCCTGCAGGGCAGTGTCAGAAGCCAAAAACAGCCTCCCTACCCTTCAAATGGCTGCTGCATTCCACTGCAAAATCTTCTCTATCACCCAAATGCAGGCAGGCAGACAGGCAGGCAGAATAATTTGCTGAATCCCACCCACCAGCTCAAATGGCCATTTGAGGGGCAAGAAGGCCATTTTCAGCCTCCTCTATCCCTCTGTGGGCCTGTGCAGGGGCAGAGGAGGCCGAAAACAGTCTTTCCACCCCTAGCAGGAGGAGGGGGAGGAGGCCGTGGGCTGTAGGAGTCATCAAGGTAAGTGTGGGGATGGGGCTGGGGGGGGCTGGGACTGGGGTTTGTGGGCCATTTAAAGGGCCCTGCTGCTTGAAAGCAGCAGGTCCCTTTAAACTATCAGCTGGCAGGCGGCAAGGGGGGGATCCCTCTCTGCCGCCTGCCAGCTGATAGTTTCAAGGGACCTGCCACTTGAAAGCTGCAGGAAAAGTTTAAATGGCCATTTCCTCAGGGAAATGGCCATTTAAATGGTCCCTTTCCCAATATGACCCAAACGGACCCGAACCAGTAACCAGTTCGTGGAAGTTCGTAGAAAGGAGCTTCCACGAACCATGGTTTGCGAACTACAAACCGGCCTGGTTCATGCGTTTTTTTGGGATCGTAATTGGATTCGTGCCCATCTCTACTTGTGAGTCACCATACCAAAAAAGTTGGGAAAAATTGTTCTAAAGGACACTGAAAACCCAAGGCTATAGCCAGCCTTCTAGGTGGGACTATGGTAGTGCTCATTAGGTGGAACGCTCACATTTCCTAATGACACTTCAAAAATAAATAGAAAATAAATGCTTTCCTCATGACTAACAGAAACTTCCATAACCCCCTCAGGAAGCCTAAATGTAAATATATTTTATACTAGTGTCTATACATTGTTAGTATAAGCTAAATAAAAACTGCTGTTTTAAAGATAAGATGTTTTTACTTACAATAGATCTTCTTTAACAGCTAATGTAGGACACACAGCCTTTTTAAACACTATCACATTTACAGCTAAAAAAGTTAAATGGGGGTGCTTTCCCCCTGGATACCTTAAGCTTCATAAATACAACTATGAAAAATCCACCCTGAGAGAAGACAAATTTAGTTCAACACAATTGGACGGGTAAGGTTGAAGGAGTTTGGGGTATTACCATTTTGAGAACACCAGCTGCTACTGATCTTTATTAGAATTTTTCATGTTTTAAAACCTAACTTGCATTCTTTAATGCCATCACCAATCAAACATAATTGGGGCAAATCAGTGATCGAGGGGAGGCATGGCACCCACTGGATAAATCAAGACAAGCAATATTAAGACTCATCTGTTTAACAGAGGCAATATCATATTTATACATTTCAATTTGAATGTGAGCCAGTTTGGTGTGGTGGTCAAGAGTGGTGGGACTCTAATCTGAAGAGCCGGGTTTGATTCCCCACTCTTCCACTTGAAGCCAGCTGGGTGACCTTGGGTCAGTCACAGCTTCTAGGAGCTCTCTCAGCCCCACCCACTTACCCACAGGGCTCTCTCACCCCCATCTACCCACAGGGTGATTTTTGTGGGGGTAATAATAACATACTATGTAAACCTCTCTGAGTGGGCATTAAGTTGTCCTGAAAGGTGGTATATAAATTGAATATCATCATCATCATCATCATCATCATCATCATCATCATCAATAAAGTAATAATAATAATAATTTATCAGATACTATCTATATTAATTAATTTTTAATTTAGTTTAATTTAATTACATAATAATTACATAATAATTTATCAGATACTATCTATATTAATTAATTTTTCATTTAATTTAATTTATTACATTTATATTCTGCCCTCCCTGCTTTCGTGGGCTCAGGGCGGACAACAAAAATACAAATGTTAATACCATTAAAAACTTTAAAAAACACTATATCTAATCATTAAAATTACAGCTATGTATATAAATGTTGTATATTTACATACAAATAGATAAAAGCAGCACATAATTGAGATTTGATGTTCCATACAGCAGTTTTTCCAGAGCAACTATGTACAGTATCAAGTGTGGGCAATAATAATAACATCTGCATCTGCAGAGGAGGGCATATGGTTTGATCCTCCCCTCCACAGAGAGGGGGGAGCACCGCCCGGCGTCAGCCATATGCCTGGTGGAATGGCTCCGTCTTACAGGCCCAGCGAAATGCTAGAGTATTATTATGTATGTATTAGAGTATTATGTATGTATGTATTATTATTATGTATGTATTAGAGTATTATACATCTGAGGATGGCACAAAACAAAACATCAGTAAAAGTGCTATCCTAAACAGAGATATACCCTTCTAAATATTTTAAAATTATTGAGGCAGATAAGAGAAGATGAGAATATAAAAGGGATTAAATTAAAAGGGTCTTCATACAAGCTAAGAGCGTTTGCAGATGATGTGATGTTTATAGTTGAAGACCCAGTACAAATTCTGCCAAGATTGTTAGATAAGATCAAAGAGTTTGGAGATTTAGCAAGTCTTTACATAAATAAAAAGAAGTCGAAAATAATAACAAAAAATATGACGAAGAAGAAGCAACAAGAATTGATGGAAGTAATAGATTGCGAGGTGGTACAAAAAACAAAGTACTTGGGAATAGAGCTGACAGCTAAAAATATTGATTTGTTTAAAAACAACTATGAAAAACTCTGGACTCAAATTGAAAGAGATATGATAAAATGGAACAAATTGAATTTATCGTGGTTAGGTCGGATTGCTACAATCAAAATGAATGTACTGCCTAGAGTTATGTTTTTGATGCAAACGATACCAATAGTTAAGGACAAAAAACAGTTTGAAAAATGGAGAGGAAAATATCGGAATTTGTGTGGGCAGGAAGAAAACCTAGAGTCAAAATGAAAGTGCTCTGTGATGCAAGAGAAAGAGGTAGCATGCAATTACCTGATTTTCGATTGTATCATGAAGCAATATGTTTGGTATGGCTAAAAGAATGGGTGTCCTTATCCAATCATAAGTTGTTAAATTTGGAAGGCTATAACAAACTTTTTGGATGGCATGCATACTTATGGTATGATAAGTATAAAATGGACGCAATGTTCCAGCACCATTACTTGAGAAGAAATTTATTGTCAACTTGGTTAAAATACAAAAAATTTATAGAGCAAGAGAAACCAATGTGGATTGTTCCAGCAGAAGTAATTAACCCGAATTTGGAATATAAAGGAGAAGAATGGCTTACTTATAAAGAACTATTAAAAACTGAAAACAATGAGTTGAAACTTAAATCGAATGAAGAATTACCATTTAAATACGGTTGGCTGCAATATCGACAAATTAAAGACTTATTTGAATCAGATCAAAGGAAGGTAGGCTTTAGAAATAAAAATTCAGAATTAGAAGAATTTTTATTGGGGGATAATAATAAAATAATTTTTAAAATGTATAAATTATTGTTAAAATGGTATACTGAAGATGAGACGATTAAGGTTCAAATGGTAAAATGGGCAATAAATTGTAATAATGAGATTATGATGGATGCATGGGAACAGTTGTGGAAAAATACTTTAAAAATTTCAACATGTACCAGTATCAAAGAGAATGGCTATAAAATGATATATAGATGGTATTAACACCAAAAAAGTTAGCCATTGCTAATAAGCAGCTATCCAACAAGTGTTGGAAATGTAAAGAGCATGAAGGTTCTCTGTTTCATATGTGGTGGACTTGTGATAAGGCTAGAGACTTTTGGTCTAAAATATGTACTGAAATGTCCTTAATACTCCAAAATAATGTAGTTAAGAATCCAGAAATGTTATTGTTATCCTTGCATTTAGAAGACATTAATAGAAGGGACAGAGTAATATTGTACTATATGATAACGGCGGCAAGAACTTTGTATGCACAATATTGGAAGAAAGAAGAAATACCTAAAACTGAAGAATGGATACAAAAAGTGTTATATATGGCGGAAATGGACAAATTAACAAGGAAACTGAGAGAACAAGATCCAAAGGAATTTTAGAGGACAGGGGGAAATTGAAAAAATACTTAGAAAAAAGATGGGATGTTAAAGGACAATTATGGTCTTTTGAGTGTTATTAAGTAAGATAAGACATAATGTAAATCTTTACCATCAAGTTTAAAATGACAACTAAGAGATAGTATTTGTAACAGAAACAGGGGGTTGTAGTGCTGTTGGAAGTCAATAGAGGAAAGGGGGAGGGGAGGGGTGGGGAGCATACACTATATCTATAGGGGATAATTAGTAAGTAAAATGTAATAACATTATGTATGTTATGTTAACCATCTAATAAAATTTATTAAATATTTTAAAATCAGTGGACTGTAACTCTGTATAGCAAAGCAATGAAACAGTACAATTCTAAGAACAATACTCTCCTGGGAATAAACCACACTTAATAGATAAACATGAGAGAGAGAAAGAACTGCATCCAATCTACAGGCTCTTGATTAGAATTTGACCACAAAAATTGTACATCAGAACATAACAGTTTTATTACGTAACACAAAGATAACAGATACCTTTAAAGAAATATAATCAGCCTGATTGCTTCATTTGGGGCAAGGCCCCTATTTTTTTCTGAATAAATAACCTCTCATATTGGCATAGTAAACATTTTTGAAACCTTTAGCAAAGAGAATACCATTTTATTGATCCTATGTTACATTAATTAAAGGTGAAACTGGGCTCTCTTAACCTCAGTGTGCATCCTTTCCCACTTAGTTACACTGAACGTCTTTTGCTGTTTAGTTTGCCTACTGAGAAGATTTTCGTCATAATTTCTGGTCCAGAATTTGGAGGAGGGGGGGAATGGTTATCATTATTGCTTATTTCTGGATAGGATATTACCGGTTCAGGAATAAAATCCATGTTTTTTCCTCCTCTGGGACCATTATTTCAATGAGGAATCTATTCAAGGCTGTGGGACAGCTGTTTCTAAAGATAATGGCACCAAATTTGCACAGAACACAGTTCTCCTGCTGATCTAAATACCTCCCAAATTTCACACTGGTTGAACAAAGGAGGTCGATTTTACAGACTCCCAAAGTAGGCCCCTCTGTGCTGCTACATACTGCTTTTACAACTATTTTTTTTCTCCAGATCACAAGGAGAAGAGAATAGCAGCTTGGATTGGCTGAGAGTGCTTTGCTCATCCCTTGCAATGATCTTATTAGAAAGGAGATAGGCTAGAAGTCAAAAAAGGCATAGAAAGGGAAGAGGACAAAGGAGGAGCACATATATAGAAGACCTGATCAGTTGCAGAACTGATCAAGTGCAAGAAAGTAATTTGCAAGCTCCAGATTGGTTGCTAAGCCATCAGCAATTAATCAACCTTCTGCAAAGCATACCTCTGCTTCTTTAAAGCATAGCTCAGCTCAGCAAGCTCAATTACAACCTGTGCAGACAAGAGACTCCAGGCTCCAAGAGAGGCCTGGGCAGAAGGGGAGTTGGAATTCTAGGGCACCTGAGCAAGCCAAGGCTTTTCTAGTTTACAAGAGAAAAAAAATCTCCAGCTCATAAGGAGAGGACAAGGGGGAAGAGGAGGAGAATGGCAACTCTCTGCAGTCTGGATTGGCTGGGGGAGTGCTCTTTGCTCTTCCCTAGCATGGGTCTGATTAGAAGGGAGAGATGCTATTTCCAGAAAATTAATACAGAGAAAAAAATGTGTGCATGTTGCATGATTAGGAAGCATTAGAACTTGAAGAAAAATAATTAATTTTTTTTCAGGGAGGGGGGATCATTATTGCAAGCATCTTGTATTTCTTTTACCATTCCAGATAATCAAGGTAATGTTCCAAAACAGCAATTTCTGTGTATATTTCAGCTTGAGTGTTTTGTTTCATACATTGCTACTATTCACTCATTCACTCTCTACCCAAAACCTCTTACACAAGGATGCTCAAGTGTAGGGAGACATAATGTTTGCCAGGAAGCGAAGTGTTAAAAGAAAGAGGCAAAGGCTCTGTCAATTTCACCTCTCTACAGGAGGGTAGTTTAAAAAGACAATGTTGGCAAAGATTGCTCCTCAGAGGGTTTGTTAATTTCATCTTCGTCTCCCCAAAGGCTCTGTCAATTTCACCTCCCCTTTGGGGAGGTGTTGGGCCCACTATACAACTGGAGATCCCCGAACAGTCACATTCAGACACACAGATACTCTGTTTGTCCCACCTGGAACATTAAATCTGGGCAAGAAAGTCTCTAAATCAACTATACCCTTCTGGATAAAGGCCTATGGGGATTAAAGTGAGAGGGGACACAGCCCATTCAACAAGGGCAGCTCCTAGTTGAGCTTCTGTGGAGGAGATTTGTAAAGCTGCAACATTGTCATCCTTTTCTACCTTTGTCAAACATTAAAGAATATATCAACAAAATTCTATAGAAGCTGCCTTTGGGAGACAACTCCACAGCAGGTGTTGGAACAGTGACTTGAATTTCATCTCTCCCACCCAGTCTAAGCTTGCTTACATATCCAGTTTGAATGCGTTCCTCCACCGAAGGAGAATGAAACATTGGACTTACCTGAAGGTTTCTTCTCTTCAGTGGGGTGAAGGCATCCAATTCAACCACCACTGTTATTAGATATTTTCTCATGATGGGCATTAAACTACTTTGTTAAAAATGGTTCAAAGTAATTTTTTTTTAATTCTGAAGAAAGTCTCATTGAGCTAGGTTATTCCATGTCTGGAAGGACTCCTGCACATGGTCCCAGGAAGGCATACACAAAAATTTGCATAGCCCTGCCTGGATTGAGAGGAGGCATGATCAAACCAGTTTGGATGTCTTCGCCCCACTGAAGAGAAGAAACTTTCTGTTTGTTTTGTTTCCCTATCCAGTCAATGTTTTGTTTCCCTACCCAGTCAAACAGTGAGTTAGCTCTGAAGAGTGAAGAGATTGCTGGTCTGGTGTGGTTAGAAATTGCCTTTGGAAACCTTAAGAGTCAGTTAAAAACTGAAGATGAGTACTAGTGTTTCAAGAGAAGGGGATTGGGTACAAGAAAGAGGGTACCAGCCTTCTTAAAAACAAAAGAGTAAGAAATTAATACTCAAAGAAAATGTACTAGAGTGATTGGGAAAACACTGGAACAAAAGCATCTCAACATAAAGATTTAAGTAACTGTGAAGAGCTTAAGAAACTCTCAGTCTGAAATATAAGAACTACAGTCTGTGCATGTACTGATTTTACCTCAGAGTTAGCTATATTTAGTTATCTCTGAAATTTTCAGCCCTAGATTTCACCTGACCTTTCCCCTCTATGTTAAATAAAATATTTTGTTATTTTTGAATTTAAAAACACCTCTAGTGCCGTTTAAATTGTTTAAAACAAAGAAGGGGGATCACAGCAGTAATGAAAAAGTGAGTCTTATGTGCAGCATACTTAGACTTGCCTTAATTTCCTCCCCCCCCCCACTCCACTAGCACTGCTGTAATTGATAATACTTCAGCCACGTTTTCACAATGCTTAATACATCTACTCATTAGAATGTCCCACTGATTTCAATCCAGCAGATATTCTGACAGAGCCCACTAAGCAAGGTGATTTGTTTACAGTTTCAAGTTTGTCAAAGTACCTCTATACTAGTCCTACTATATAAAAGGCAAAGCATATTCAAGACAACTCACTTCCTACCCTGGTGCGCTGCCAGAGGGCGCTGCTGTGGAGGGAAGCCCAGATGAGGGAGCCAGGCCTCCAGAGAGTGTGCCGCGGTGGGAAGCCCAGGCTGAAATCAGGTGCGGAACAGGCAGCAATGCCTGCCCCCACCTTTACCCAGCTGGGATCCAGAGCAGAGCAGGTAGCAATGCCTATCCCCCGCCTTCACCCAGCTGGGATCAGGAGAGAAGCAGGTGGCAATGCCTGACCCCCGCTTTTACCGAGCTGGGATCAGGAGCAAAGCTGGTGGCAATGCCCATCCCTGCCTTTACCTAGCCGGGATCAGGAGCAGAGCAGGTAGCAATGCCCTCCCCCCACCTTCACTCAGCTGGGAGCAGAGCAGGAGGCAGTGCCTGTCCACCCTTTACCCAGCTGAGATCAGGCATGGAGCAGGGGGCAATACCTGCCCTCCGCTTTCACCCAGCTGGGATCAAGAGTGGAGCAGGTGGAAATGCCCATCCCCTCTTCGCTCAGCTTGGATCAGGATGGAGCAAAGCAGGTGGCAATGCCCACTTGCACCTTTACCTGGCCAAGATCAAGAGCAGAGCAGGTGGCAATGGGATTAGAAGTGGAACAGGTGGCAATGCCCACACCCCTTCACCCAGCCAGGATCAAGTGCAGAGCAGGAGGCAATTTTCACCCTCCTTCACTCAGCTGGGATCAGGTACAGAGGAAGTGGCCATGCCCACCCCCACCCCCCGCCTTCATCTGGCTGGGATCATGATGGAGGAGGAAATGCCCACCTGCCTGCCCTCCCCTTTCTAGAGCCCATTGTGTTTTTTCCACAACAGGCTTTGTTGCTAGTAGCATATAATTGTGAAAAGGTGATGAGCAAGGGGTCATCTCTGGCACTGCAACATCCTGCAGTCTGTCACTTCTCTGGTATAGGTAGAGCAAGCTTGAGGGAAGGGCTTCATCTCACCCATTTACCCTCTTTTTGGGTGTCTTCCTGGTTAGCATCTCTTAGCAGTCAGAAGCTATACAGACACACATCTTCTTGGTTGTCTGAGCTCCCCCCTCCCCCAGTAATGGCATAGGTCCAGAGGTGGCCTCCAACTCATTGCATCAAGCAACATCACCTGGGAAATTTCCTGGTAAGAGGGGAGGGAAAGGGATAGAGCACTGCTCTTGCTAATGGGGAAATCCCCATCCCTCTCACAGGGCAAGGAGACACAGTTTACCTCACTAGAGGTGATCAGGCTTAATGGGAGCCGGGGAAGAGAGAGCAGACCCTTGTGGATAATGGTGAGGCTACATTCTTGGTTGACTTTATGCTCATTCCACAAATTCACACTTTCTTGAGAAGCCCCTAATACGGGCAGACTCTGGACAATAACCTTACTCTGTTCTACCTAAGTAAAAAATTTCTGTCACTAGCTACGACCAGAAAAGAACGAGAAATAGGAATTCAGCACTTGTAGCCCTTGTGGGTCAGATGGGCCTTAAAAAACAAGCATATAGCAATAACATAAGTCTTTTTCGCAACTTTTTGCTAAACTAATCATTGATGACAATCAATTCTAAATTAATTTCATAGTCAACACAACCTAAAGAAAAATTCTAGAACACCTGTTGTTTATGTGACGGACCTTAGCCATGCTTTTCAGTGGTAAGACAATTTCCATTCCCACTGCAGAGCCCTAGTTTGCTTGCATATTGTTCCCATAGCAGGTTGTAGTGAGAGAGAGAGGCAAGAAATTTAATTTACACAATTCCTTTGCTCTTGCTAGGTAGGAGCCACTCCTGTGTATTTATTTGGAATCTCACATATGTCTACTAACCTAAGATTTATATCCAAATAAGTACCATTGAAGGCTATTTTATATAATTAGCAGTGAATGAGCAGGAGAAATCTCCATACATATAGAAAAGTATGAACATATTCTGTGGGAGCATTCAAAATACAAATTCCAACCTACAATCTACCCGAAGAAAAATCTGATCCACTTTATTCTGTTGATTATATGTTTTATGACGTTTACCCTAGATTGGAAATAGGGATTAAGCTACTATCCTGTGTGTTGAATAATTTAGTCCTAAAAATCCAGGGTAGTCATTCATACAATAATTACAATGAAAGCACTTAAGTTGACATCTCAGGAGCACTTTATTATATAATAATAAATAACCTTTAGTGAACAAATGAAGTAATAAATGTGAACATCAAGAATACTATGTTTTATGATTGGAAAAGACTCACAAGTAAAAAAGTGTTATATAAAGCTGGGCAAGTGAACATTTCAAGATCTTGTATATTGTCAACATTGATTTTATGAATGATATTATGCCATAAAGAAAATATCTGAAATTATCAAACTATCAATAAAAAATCTGTTTAATTATTTCCAAAGAGCCACTATAAAAATACCAGTTTACAATGCAAGCATCCAAATTCCTGCTTCCTTAAAATTGCATGGATTCTCAACATGGCCAAATCTGTCTTAAATCCAGAGACTGGCGCCATTAACACAGATATTTCTACAAACCTAAAAAGTCCAAGGTTTGCAGAAATCTTTAAAAAAAAATTATGGTGGTGATTATAAACCCTCACAACAATAAAAGCAGTGTTTGTAGTTTTAAGAAATGCCCTCAGTGGCTTTTGCTAGGTAGCTACAACAGAACTTCCAACCTTCAAGCCTTGGTTTCTGTCAGTAAAAGGCAGGGGGAGGATCCTTTCTGGGCTGTTTGGGCTTTCAGGGAGGACTCATTGGGGCCAGGCCTGGCAGCAACCATGGAGCAACTTGATATCATACAACTAGCATGACTCTCCCAGACCTAGCCACTTGCTACTGTTCTACATCAGCCACCCAAAGAAAGCCAGTGTGATGTAGTGGTTAGAGTTTCAGACACAGGTTTGAATCCCTACTCCTCCATGGAGCTCACTAGGTGACATTGGCTGAGTCATACACTCTCTGCCGAAACATACATTAGAGGTTGTTGTGTGGACAAAATGGTGGAGATAATAATGTGACCTGTTTTTGGTCACCATTAGGGAGAAAGGCAGAGTATAGATGAAGGCACATAATTAATAAATACAGCTGAAAATGGGGGACAGATAGAAGGTAGATTGATAGGTGAGTGGGAAAGAGAGAAGGAAGCAGGGGAAAATGAGGATATAGGGGTTGCCAGAAGGAGGGAAAGATAAAGTAGTGTGGGGAGGGGGAGAGAAGGGAAAGTAAGATGCCTCCTCAAGTCATTGCAGTTTCCCCCCTGTGCAATTTGGCCTAGCTCTGTAGCTGGCACCATGCTACTGAGCATGGCCCAGCCTTATGGCTGGAACTGTAGCAGGATTAGGGGTTTGCCAAAGGACTGAGACCAGACAGATTCTTAGGAAGGAAAGGTTTATTTTGCCGGCAGGCTCAGAGTGATTTTTAAAAATCACTGAACAGTCTGAGCCCCGAACAGTGGCAGCTCAGATGCTAAATACAGTTACACTTCAGTTACATCACATGGCATGATTATTCACTTACTATTGGTTACATACTTGGTTACATTTCTCTTACAGCATTGCAACTTCCTCATCAGGCTTATCTATTTGCCCCAGACGAGGCATTCTAACTAACACAGCAGAAATATGGCTATTTGTCTTAAGTCAGCAATCTCAGCTCCATTCTGAGAACCACAAGAAGCAGGCTTCCTCTTTCTCAGACGTTTCTCAGACATTGTCTGGCTACTTGACATTTGGAATTTACTTAAAGCAAGGATTTATCACCTTATTTTTAACATTTTTAACATATAAACAGTATGGCATTCATTGTCTGGATATTTTCCCATATACCTTCAGAACAGCATAATCACTTATAGCATTTATTAATCAGCCTAACATTTATTAATCTATTGATTAGAATAGCATTTCCGTGAGCCCGGCTACAGAACTATGCAGAGTATTCCCAGGAAGAGGCTGCCAGGGAAAGGGAAGACAGAAGACTGATTGTAATGATTTTAAGTAAATGTACATATGTGTCTTTAAATGCTTGGTGTGGTGTAGATGAAGAGGGAGTGAAAGAGAGGGATGAGTGAGTGATATGATTGGTTGATGTCTGAGAGTGTCAGCAGAGTGAATACAGTTTTAGATGGAGAGTGGAGAGAAAATATTCAGTCAGGGCAAGAGAGGCAAGCTGTGCGCAGCCTTGTTACCGAGCAGCGCCCCCCTCCTGCCTTGAGGCCAGCCACGAACTGTGCCTGAGTTCTACACCAAAACACTGCCTGGCATATGTGCCTCTAATACACGTGTCAGTTTCATATCTGATGCTGCAACAGACTGTCAGTTTCCTGGACAATTGCTTTCAGGACCCTTGTGGGGCACTGCCCTGCTCAAGCTTATATCTGGACTCTCCTGTGTAATGCTGCCCTGCGGCCACCCACGGACTGTGTCTCAAACACTGCTCCCTCGCCTGCCACGAGAGCTTGCCTTACCCTGGGCTCCAGCCACGCTGCCAGAGGCCAGATGCCAGCCAGGGAGACCTTCCGCGAGAATGGCCAGGCGCCCCCTGGCCAGCTCCTGCCGGGAGCCTCCCGCGGGCTGGATCCCAAGTGTGCCCTCACTGACAGGCAGCCTGCTGGTAAGCCCTAGCCGTGCCCAGATGACAGCCATGTTCTCAGACAACCAGGAAACCGAGGGGAACTGTTTGCCTTGGGAGGCCATTTCGAAGAAGCGAGCGGACCACGTACACAGCGAGAGAATTCCACTCTCCTCTGCATATCTTAACACCTATCCAGAATGGAGATTGATCATCCGTCAGCCAGGGAAATCAACAAGCGCACATCAAAGCAACCTTTGCACTCCGGACTTGAAGGCACCAGGATAAGCGCTGGGAAAGTGCAAACGGCCTGGATCCCCTTCCTCCTCCCCATCCCCTCTCCCAAAAAGGTGTCATGACAGATCAATCAGACTTCAAACATTGTCCAATCAAGGCTGTTCCGATGGCCCCAAATCCTTTTGATTTAAGTCGTGAGAACCACTGAAAGGAGTGTCAGCCCCTGGGTAATTTGAAAGTATATAAGCTAGCCCCTCGAACCTGAGAGCATGCGCACCATTCCTATCCCAGCCCCCTTGCTGTCTCTCCGTGATTCCAGTGCTGGCGCTGGACCACGCTGCTGATATATCTCTGACCTGCCTACTGATTGTAAGTATGCCCTTGTCATCTTGGTATCCAGCTCATGCAGACATCTCTAATTTTCCTACTGTGTATTTTCCTAGCTCTTGTATGTAATCTTGTAAGTGTGTGTAAGTTCAGGCATACGCCACACTATTAGAAAATACACGTTATTGATTGAATACTTGTAGTCTGCCTCTTTGTTGCGGGGATTTCCAAAAAGCAGGACCTTGGTATAGATGGCTAGATCCGTGCTAATTTAGTTCTGGACTGCTGTGCTGATTCCCCATTCTAATAAAAGAGCAGTTCCAGTAACAGCCTGAGCTTGTGTATGTTGTCTGAGAGAGGTATAACCTGTGGGGTAGCTTGAACTGGGTGTTTGTGAAAGAACATTCAGTCAGGAGAAAGCAGGCAAACTGTGTATGCACCTGAGAAAAGGTCTTACTTGTAACTGAGAGAGAAATTAATATCAAAAGCAGGCAAACTGTGCGTGAAGCCTGAGAGAAGATCTGTGTGACTGGGTTTAAGTAAACTTTAAGAATTGAGAACTACTCTTTTGAAACCATCAAGTTTTAGAAATGAGATGAAACTGATACACTTCATATAAAAATAAACGTTTACTTTTTTTTATTAATATCCCAGAGTATCTGTCATTCCTATCCTCAGGGCCACATTGTACCATGAAGGAGCCGGAAGCTTGGGCACGTTACTAAAAGGAGAAATTTAAGTTATTCTGGAATTTAATTCCTGGTGGCAGCAATCTTCCGAGGGGGCAAGAATAAAAGGCTTAAAGACTAAATCTACCCAAGAGAAAGAAAGGGTTGTAAGTTGATAAATGTAGGTTGGCTGGTGGGTGGGAAGGAGAGAAAGAAGAAATAAAAGAGGAGACACTATGGCAACTTTCAGAAAGAAAAAGAGGAAATTATGTAGGAAAGGAAAACAAAATGCTTCCCCCTCTCAAATCCTTGTAGGTCCCCTAATTAAGTTGCATATTATTACCTTGCAAAATGTTTTCATCTTATATGATTTAGAGGTGATTAAGGTACTGGCCCTGGCTGAAGGAGCTAGAGCTACCTAAGATTAGCTGGAGATGAACAGGCAAAAAAGTGTGGTAATAGGTTGTTTCCCCATAGGTGCTTTGCCTAGCTCTGGGAATTTTTATTTCTTGTTTCCCCACAGCATTATGGTGCTTCCATAATGCGCCACCCAGGTTTTCTTTGTCTTTTCTGTGATTTATCCCAAACTTGCTTAGTTGCAAAGGTCTGGGAAAGATTTCAGCAAGGCTGGGCAGGAAAGTTAGGATTTTCCTAGTCCCACCCACACAGGAGCCATTTTCCTTACCCCAGTTCATGTAAGCAATTCACTCTGATATATTCACAAATCCCAGAAACAAAAAAGCATAAAGTAAACCTTATTCTTAGAGATTAGTTTTAGAATTATATTAGTGTACAATATATACAAAATCCAAATGCCTGCTATAAATCAAGGTGACTATGCTGTGTCTATATAAATACTTAGAAGTGCTTTTATTAAACGTTTAATAAAATATGATTTGAAAGATAAAAGGTACAATGAATGCAAAACAATGTAATAATTATTGTATGTATTGCTTTTTTATTATACTTCCAGTGCACTTAGAAGGATGTAGCTCTGTTTAGGATTCCACTGTTCCCCCCCATGTTTTTTCAAGTATAAATGTATATTATAATTAGGGGAAGCATCAGCACCAGAGTACATATTACAAAAAACCACCCATTTCATAGTGCATGTCTACTAATATGATTTGTGCTCAGCTCAGACTTTGAACAATATTCTGGAAATTCTGTAAAGATAAAACTTTTCTGTTCCCAGGAGTAGTTTTCTATTGACGTCCAGGCAAAATCACTGCATATATATAAGCTGTCTTTTAGAAATCTAGTCCAAATAGCAATACAATTTTAAATGTCAGATACTGCGTTTGCAAATATTCATATTTAGCTAGTTTTAAATTAGTTCCCCAACCCATGCAAACAAAAACTTCAGCAAGACCCTTTCCTATTTATATTAGTTGGGAATGTAAGTGCCCCTATAACCATGTTATTCAGAGGGATATCAATTGTTGTTTCCATAGGAAGGAATTCAGAGTCCAAAAAGAACATGGACAGGGGAGTGAGACAGGAATTCTCTAGGTCAGCCATGCCTCCCAGAATAAAGACCAAATGAATCACATCCAGCTATTTGACATTAATCACCATCTAGAAGACATGCACTTCTGCAGATCATTTCAGCTGCGCACCTCAAATCATTCACTTCAGAATGTACCTTAAAGTGTACAGGACCACTTAAACTATGTTAAAACTATGTTACTTAAAAATATGTTACTTAGTAGTACTGCACACTGCAGACAATGATAGTAATGGTGATAATCATTTTTTAAACCTAATACATTATTAATCCTATTTGCTACTCGGAATTATTTTGCTTATTGCTCCATCATTGTTGGTTTTATCTCCAGATAAAGTGTATATATGATCAAAATAAAAAGATTCTCTTTACTAGGGTTGTACATAATGAAAAAATGAGCCAAAAATACACACAGAACTTGCTGGTTCGTTAGTGGCTTCTGGAATGTTGAACTAAATCTGGGGAACAAGGCTGTAATGACACCCACCGTTTACTTTTAGTACTTACAGCACAAAGGTCGTGCAGACAGACCTGGTAGTCAGGGGCTGTCTGGCAGAATCTTGTTTTCCTTAATGGCAAGTCGCTCTGCAGGTGCAACCAATTGGCTCCAAAGGAGAGAGACTGAGCCCTTAGCATTAACTCCATTGGTGAGAAGGGAATGTGCATGGCACACATGGGTGTATTTTTTTCCAGACCTTCCTGGGAAATGGCATTGGAATTGCATGGCTCATAGGGATCAAAGGTTTGCTTTGCACCAGGGAGAGAAGTAGCAGGTGGCATGGTGCCATCACACCAGCATTGCACTCGCTCTCCCTTTTTGTACTTTTACACACAATGCAAGGAAAAACTGTCCCAGTAACATCCATGCAGGCTAGCCCACATGGATTTGAGGAGGATGGGGTCTCCTACAGCCACAGAGCCCCCAGCTGCCACAGAGGCTCATGTTGTGCCTATTAGGGTGAAAACTGGAAAGAAAAAGCAATTATTAAAGGAGAGCCAGGAAGTCCCTGGAATGCAGAGCTGGTTCATGCCCATCCAGTGGCCTTCTGCTGCCCTTTTCTTAGGTGCCACAGCAACTGACTGTGACTTAAAAAGTCCTTCAAAGATAGTGATTTGAGGAGCAACAAGAGGAATTTTATCATGCCCAGAATATTTTCAGGCTTTGGGGCTTTTCTGAAAAAACTGTTAACCCAGTATTGTACACACACATGAGCCAAGTCTTTCCAGATCAATATTCCACATGGAAGGACTGATCTGATCAGATTTTTTATTTTCAGGTATAACAATGGGACTCTCTTATTCAGTTTCTTCTGTGATCCCATTTTCTCCTTTTTCCTTTTCATTCAACCATGGGATAACAGTTTTAGTCAGAAAAGGAGACTCTACTTCCCTTCCTGTGAAGGAAAACCCTTAGCCCTTCCTTTCTGTGCATGTCACGCTCTGCGCTGGAGTCATTGGAGCCTGGAGGTGGCTCATCCTCCAGGCTGGCCTAGATGTTGGACCCAGCATGGGGTGGGGGTCAGAAATGGTGGGTTGGCTAGGCTTACTTTCTCTCTGTCCCTTGTCTCGCTCTGGTTCTTGCTCTCTCTCTCTCTCCACCTCGTCCACCTTATGCTCATTCCCAACTAGTCCTCACTGGGTCCCTTGCTGGGTTCTCTTTTATAGGCCCCCCTGTCATTACTTCCACCCCCAGGTTCCACCCACTCAGGGGGTATCCTGCCCTCACCCAGGTGACTGTCAGGGCCACTGGCCAGCCAGGGACTCCCTTGGGGCTTGCCCTGCCCTCTTGAGAGAGAGAAGTTGCAAAGGTGTCCACATCCCTGCCCTAAGCTGCTACCTATTGTGCCATTTTTTGTTGTTGTTTGGGGCTTGCAAGAGGGGAGGGGTGCTGGCTTCCCCTCCTCACTGAGTCTCTCCCACACAGCCTGGATACAGAACCCAGCCATCACCTCAGTAGTCTGCTTCCAAGTTCCTTATGAAGCCAGTACCGCAGGCTGCACAAGCTCCATCATTTCCACATTGGGGGACTGTACATGCAGAGGCCTGGCACTTGGAGAAGATTTTTATAGCTTTTTAAAAGCTCCATTAGGGGCCAGTTGTCCCAAGTCAGGTAGATGCTCATTTTCCCATCTAAATGGGCATGTGACTACAGGGAGGAGCAACCCCTTCCCTCAGTTCTCTCTTTGCCACCATGATGAGAGGATTTTGGTTTTTAGCTTTGTTCTTTACCTCAGTGAGTAATTCCTTCTCTTTCGGATTGATTCGTCAGTATTTTTGACTTTGGACTGTCTTTCACTTTTGATTTTCAACTTCTGGGCTGTTTTAGTTGTGATTTGGCTGGGTTCTGGGATTCGGTCCATTCGATTTAAGCTTGTATGGTGAAGACTGATTATCTAAATAAAACCCATTTACTCAAGCGCCTGGATTTCTTGCTGCAAGGGGTTAGAGTCAGCCTCAACGTATCCTGTCTTCCATAGACTGACACTACTACTAGAAAATCAAGTTAAGGCAGTGACAAAAAATGCTTTCCACAACCTCACTCTAGCCTGGAAGATGGCTTCTTATCTCGACACAGCCAACTTGGCCACCTGGATCCACACTATGGTAACATCAAGGCTGGACTATTGTAATGCACTATACATAGGTCTCCCATCTAAGTTAACTAGGAGGCTCCAATTAGTGCAAAATGATGCAGCTTGACTGTTATCAAGAGAGAGCAGGAGCATGAACATCACTCTCATCCTACAGTCACTCCACTGGCTACCTATCAGTTACTGTGCCCAGTTTAAAGTATTGGTTATTACATACAAAGCTCTTCATGGCCTTTGTCCAGCATACCTACGGGACCACTTCCCGCCCTATGTTCCTGCACGACAGCTTCACTCATCTGAACAGGGTCTCCTGCAGGTGCCAGCCTGCACATGGGCAAAATTAACAGCAGTCCGTAAATGGGCTTTCTCTGTCGTAGTCCTTACCCTGTGGAACAACCTGCCTGAGGTCAGGAGAGCCCCCACTCTCCAGACTTTCCGCTAGTGATGCAAAACTGAATTATTCAAAAAGGCTTTTTACTCAAATGGGAGGGCTGTATTGTAGATGCTTCGTTAATGAGTCAGGGACTGTAGACTTCACCATTATGCTAACTTACATATTATCTGTTGCTTTAAATATGTACTCCTATGTACTACCTGTGCTTTATGTTGTCTAATGTCAGTCCTAGAATTATGTTCTGTTTTAGTATTTCTTCTACTCTGTATTGGAGTCTTGCTAATGCTATGGCTTTTAAAACTTGTATCTATTTACCCTATGGCATTGTTTATGAAAATGTCCTTGATACTGATTGTACTAATCTCATACTGTGTAATCCGCCTTGAGTCTCCGTGAGAAAGGCGAACTATAAATGACATAAATAAATAAATAAATGAGAGAGCCTTGAGCTTAAAAGCCTCTCTGTGGGATAGGGTATTTTCTGGCTCTGACAATCCAGCAGCAAACTTGATTGTCAAAGTTATAATTCATTTGCCAACCATAAGTTGTCAGTATCTAGACACAGGGCTTTTTTTCAGGCGGAACGTGGTGGAACAGAGTTCCGGCACCTCTTGAAAATACTCAGCAATAATGCTTGAAAATAATATTATTTCAAAGAAACCTGTGTGTTTCTTCCTCATTTCCCTCTTGAGAGTTCCGCCACCTCTTTTCCCAGAAAACCCCCCTGTCTAGACACATACTAAAATCTCTGCTGTGGTGGACTGATAATGTTTGAAGGCATGCCTTTCAGTGTGAAGCATCACCAAATTAGTTACAACTGAAGCATGGTCCCAGGATTGGGGGGCACATTGTGATACAATGTCTATACAAGATGAGTGGTCCATCAGGGAACAGACCTTATATATTAATGTACTCGCTTGATGCCCGTACTTCACTACAGTACTAAATCCAGTTATAATATTTATGGGTAAGAAAGGTTTTTTGTTTGGGGGGGGGGGTTGAGTTGGTTTTCTAGTATAATAGCATATTACTCGAGCTTCACCTTAATGCCGCGCCTGTTGATCTGGGGACAGAAAGTAGACCAGATTGTGAGCTGGCTGGGCCTATGCACATCCATTCTGCCTCGAAGTCAGGGCAGGAATCATCTTGAGAACGATCTTCTAAATTCATCTCCCTTGTGAGAGATTCGATGCAATTCTGCAAACATATACTAGTCCTTACATCTATGTAAGGAAAAGGCCTAGAAACTTGTCTTTTATAAAATGAGAGCCAGTTTGGTGTAGTGGTTAAGAGCGCAGGACTCTAATCTGGAGAGCCGGGTTTGATTCCCCACTCCTCCACTTGAAGCCAGCTGGGTAACCTTGGGCTAGTCACAGTTCTCTGGAGCTCTCTCAGCCCCACCCATCTCACAGGGTGTTTTGTTGTGGGGATAATAGTAACATACTTTGTAAACCACTCTGAGTGGGCATTAAGTTGTCCTGAAGGGCGGTATATAAATCAAATGTTGTTGTTGTTATTATTATTATTATTATCATCATCAGTTCAGGAGCATGTGCATTTCTAAGAGGGCCATAATGGCCCGCTTAGCAAAGGGCTTGGAACCAGAGGCATAAGACAGCAAAGGTTTTGCAATGTAAAAGCAATGTATGTATTACACTCCACTGAAGTCTTTCCTTTGTGTTGACTGCAACATAAAAAAAATTTATAACAATACAAAGAAGGTAAATTATTTAGGATTCTAAAGATATGCATGATTCATACATGTTTATTATTAAATATAGATTCTTTTTGTTTCATGAGAGATATGATCTTTCTATGAAAGATGAACCAAAGTGGTGGTGGAAGTTATAGCCTTCTAGTTTGAATCAGAATAATGACAAACAGTGCATTTTTACTGAAGGATCTTCAGTCTTAGAATATGCTTTCTCAGTTAATCCACTAGAGCTTGCATTTATTGACCTTCAGGTCATGTTGCACAGCTCATCTCTTTCCCGAGCCCTCCTGTAGCCAAAAGGCTGCATTAAAAATCAGAGCATTTCTAGAGTATCATTGAGTTGTGAGGAAGATTAATATTAGGTTCAGTTTGCTTATTTGTTCCATTTCAATACACATGCTTGAAGAGTAAAGTAAAGCAACATTGAAAAAGATCTTACTACCATATAAAAAAAAGTTCTCTTCCTTTCACCATTTGCTTACAAGCTTGATCCAATTATCTGTTTCTTAATGTTATCAGAATAAAATTAGCCTCTTCTTGCCAGTATAAGGGTCTACTTCATCCCTTGCTCAGGCAATATGAGAAGGTAAGACCTCCAGAGATATCATGCTGGGTACAGTGGGGGCAGGGACACTTCATTAAACTGTGTATACATGCAGAGAGAAGTATTTGTGTGGCTGTTACAGGTTTGATAATTATGGTGACGGCGAGATACAGTCTTTCACACTCCTTGCCACTAGGGTTGCCAGGTCCAGGTTGGGAAATTCCTGGAGATTTGGGGGATGAAGCCTAGAGAATGTGAGATTTGGGGAGAGGAGGGGTCTCAGCAGGGTAGAATGCCATAGAGTCCACTCTCCAAAGCTGCCATTTTCTCCAGGGGAACTGATCTCTGCCATCTGGAAGACAGTTGTAATTCTGGGAGATCTCCAGCCACCACCCAGAGGGCTAGGAGGGCTTGGACTCTTGCCATCCTTATGGTCCACACGTCTATCTGAAAAAAGAAAGAAAAAACACAGCAAGTAAACATGATACTGGTGGAGGAATCACCTACCTGTTGAACATCTTCCCTGGAGCTCTTTTCCCCAGCACTTTTGCAAGGAATTTAAAAGGACTATGTTTGGATAGTTACTAGGACCTTGTGCTAGGTTTTGTATTTGTATTGCAGCTATCTATTTTCTATGTTTTATTGTATAGAGCAGTGTTTCCCAAAGTTGTCTGGACCGCGACCCATCTAAAAAAAATTTCAAAGTTCGGGACCCACCTAATACAATAACCATATATAACGCACTAACATGAAGAAAAAAAAGCACCGTTATATTGCTGCTGCAGCATTTTCTCGTTAATACATATCGTAACTATTGTAAAGGACTGTTCAATTAAGAAAAAAAGAAAAACATCCAGTTATAATTGAAATTTTTACTTACTAAATATAAGATGTGATATTTCAGTGAGAAGGATGTATTTGTTTCCTATTTCTTGCCATTACAGCTTTAGCGTCGACTTCGATTTTAGTCACTTTTAATCGCAATGAATTCGTTACGTCCAATTTATTTCAGTATTTAGTTTTAATATGAACCATGGCTAAAAATCCCACTTCACATAAGTATGAGGTAGTGAAGGGGAGGAGGACTTTCATGGCTTCATCAAACAGGCAGGGATAGGTGTCAGCAACTGAAAGCCAGAATTTCGTTAATTGCTTGCGATTAAAAGTGTTTTTCAGCGATGTATCTTCTGATAAATCAATAAGTTCTTCACTTGCTTTTGTTGACATTACAGTTGGTATGTTGTCTTGAAACAGGTTACAAATCCAGCTCATCGTGTCGAACTTTTTCATCTCTTCCCCGAAGTAGGCGTCAAAGTTATTTTTCAACTCTGTTAAATGAGTGGAAATTGCAGACACTACATTGATATCTGGCTGCACTTCGTTTTCTATAATGAAAGTTTCAAATGTTTCAAAACAATCATACTTGCCTTCCTCGATACATCTCTTCCACAACATAAGTTTTTTCATGAACGCTTGAATTTTATCGTGAACTGCAAAAATGTCGGATCCATCTGATCCTTGCAGGTACAAATTGAGTTCGTTTAACTTTGAGAAAATATCCGCCAAGTATGTGAGCTTGAGGATGAATTCTTCGTCCAGTAGAGATTCAAGATATTCATTTTTTCCTTCCAGGTAAACTGTAACTTCATTGCGTAATTCCACTAATCTTGTCAGTACTTTCCCTCTGGATAACCAACGTACCTCTGTATGCAGAAGAAGAGATTTATGGAGACTACCCATCTCTTCGCACAGCTTTTGAAATAAACGTGTTTGTAAGGGTCTTGTTTTAATATAATTTACAATTTTCACAGCGGTATTTAATACTGTTTTTAAATCATCAGGCAATGGTTTTGAAACCAGTGCTTCTCTATGAAGGCTACAGTGTGTCCACGAAGCATTGGGACTTCATTCAAGAACCCTCGTGACCACACTGCTATTTTTGCCGCACATAGCTTGAGCTCCGTCAGTGCATATGCCGACAGTTCTTCCATTCCAAACCTTTTTCTTTTGTATAAGAATCAATTTCTTTGAAAATTTCCTCGGCTGTTCCACGAATAATTGGTTTGCAGAACAAGATATCTTCATGCATGCTAGTAGGTCAGGCTCAGTATCACTTTTGTCATCCGAAATAACATCTTCTATTTTTTCATCACTCTGTATACAATCCGCCGCTGGCAGCGTACTTTTTGCTATCCGTTTCAACCACTTGTCCATTATTTAGTTTTAAAAAGATAATAAACACACAACACGCGACGACGAACACTACAGTGATGACTGATGCTCGGGCTCGCGAGTCGCCTTCAGCCGCCCCGCCCCCGCTCCGTGCCCACGCCGAACGATCACACTCCACGACACGCTGCGAGAAATTAAATTATTAGTAACCGTTCGGCTGCCGGCCGAACGACACGGCCTGGCAAAAATGTTGCGACTGTCGCCCTATCAGTTTCAGGGCCCACCAGCGTTCCCTCTAGTGTGCGCTTGTGCGCAATTGCGCACAGAATATTACCTTTTGGGCCACATGATTGCTTGAGCACGGAAATGATTCCTCTCTGATGGCCTCAACTTCCTGCTCAGCTGGCACCCTCTGAACGGTAAGGATGCGGCAGGATGGCACTAAAGCAGGCTTGACCCACACCTCTGAGGGCTCAGGGTGAAGGATGGCACCAGGGCAGACTTGGCCTACACTGCTGAGGGCCCAGGGTGAAGGATGGCACCGGATGGTGCTGGGGCAGGCCTGCCCTGCGACACTGAGGCCCCAGGATGAAGGATGGAGCAGGATGGCACTGGGACAGAATTGGCCTGCAATGCTGAGGGCCCAAGGATGAAGGATGGTTCTGGGGTAGGCTTGGCCTGTGACGCTGAGGGCCTGGAGTGAAGGATGGCGCAAGGCAGGCTTGGCCTGTAACAATGAGGACCCGGAGTGAAGGATGGAGCTGGATGGTGCTGGGGCAGGCTTGGCCTGCGACAACGAGGTCCTAGGGATGAAGGATGGTACTGGATGGCACAGGGACAGGCCTCACCCATGACATTGAGGGCTCGGGAATGAAGGATGGCGCAGGATAGCGCTGGGGCAGGCCTGACCTGCAACAATGAGGGCCTGGGGATGAAGGATGGCACAGGATAGCAGTGGGGTAGGCTTGTCCTGTGACACTGAGGGCTTGTTGGTGAAGGATGTGAAATTCCTAGAGATTTAGGTCATGGAACCTGGAGAAGGCAGAGTTTGGGGAGGGGAGGTACCTTGGCAGGGTATAGTACAATAGAGATCACCCCCAAAGCAACTATTTTCTCCAGGGGAAGTGATCTCTGTTGCTTGTAGATCAGTTGTAATTCAGGGAGATCTCCAGCCACCACCAGGAGAATGACAAGCCTACTCCCCTTCCGCACATGTAGAAGAAATTCTTCTTCTGCCACCTTTGAGTTTGAGCATCAGGGCATTTCTCTGAGCAATCTCTGTCCCCTTTTTTGCCTGCATAAAGCTGACACCTTTTGTTTAAATGTAAGTAAAATGCACCTTCAGTGGCTTGTTGCAAGCACAAAACTAGCTCTCCATCTCTTTCTCATTCTCCCTCCTTTCCTTTCTTCTTCATAACAGGAAATCTCAGGATCTGCCTCACCAACAAACACCTCTGAATTTGGCTTGAGGAGGGTTGAACTGTAAGTCTAGCATTCTGAGAGAAAGAAGGCATGTGAAATTCTAAACAGACCCACTCTGCCTTGTGTCTCCTTCAGTGGCAATGGTGGATGGAGGGGGCTGGAGTGGGGGGGAATAATCCCACGTGAGCAAGGCAAGGGACCAAGGATAGCTTGGCTTCAAAACCCAGAAGTTGCATCATCCTTGGGCCCTTCCCTTTTCCTTCTTGCTCCAATAAAGTTTGGATCCTATTCAGAGGCAGTATCTGTATTCTCTTTGACTTGCCCATATCCCCTCTTCCTTGACTCTGCTGCCAGGGAAGACATTTGTCCTGTATTTTAAAATCTGGTCCTTTCACCCACTTCTTTTTCAGTCCTGTTTGGCTTGGTACATTTTTCACATGAGTAGCTTTCCTCCCAGACTCCCCTCTGCTCCATAGTAAAGTGTCCAGTAGCACCTTTAAGACTAACCAACTTCATTGTAGCATAAGCTTTCAAGAGCCACAGCTCTCTTCATCAGATGCATCTGACGAAGAGAGCTGTGGCTCTCAAAAGCTTATGCTACAATAAAGTTGGTTAGTCTTAAAGGTGCTACTGGACACTTTACTATGGAGCAGAGGGGAGTCTGGGAGGAAAGCTACTCATGTGAAAAATGTACTATTTTGCTACTACAGATTAACATGGCTAACTCCTCTGGACCCTCTGCTCCAGCCTCCTTTGGCTCAATATCAATAAAATACCAGTGTTTTCAAGTTCTGGAAAACAGAGAAAGGAAGAAGAGAGAAGTTAAATTGAAAGTCTCTGTAATGAAATGTGACTTATGTTTACAGGTATAATGTATAAAACATTCTTTAAAAACATGCTTAAAATACAGTTTAAAAATTCTCAGCTATTTATAAGGTTGTGGTTATAAGCTTCTACAAACTGGTTTATGTGGTAGCCAAATGTTTGTATGTTTGTAGATTGCAATTTTTTTTCTAAAAAGGCGCTCTCAAAAATTTTATGCAAGTCAGCTCACAAAATAAATGTTTATGCAAGTTTCAGCTCACAAAATACATTTTTGGCTCACAGCACTGCACATCTTAGAGGGAACATTGGGGCCCACCCAATATCCGCTTGCGACCCACCAGTGGGCCACAACCCATACTTTGGGAAACAGTGGTATAGAGATATTTATGAATGTTATTTATTGTATTATTATATGTATTTATTAATGAGTGATATTTACTGATGGGAATTCGATGATGTATAGAGGAATGTATGTCATATTTCTGAGCACTTTATGATATGCACCAATGCACTTAGTAACTTTAATAGATTGTTTATAAAGTGGATTATATTGTTAGCTACAAGATAGTGTATATTGTTATTCTCCTGGTTGTGGTTTATCTATTCAAACTTCCAGTTGTACACCAGGAGTGTCTTTGTCTATTTTTACCACCTGAAGGTTCGCAACCCTACTTGCCACTCAAGCAGGTAAAGGCTGGGAGTCTACCACACACCACCTGTCTAGCCTCCACTATAGCAGACAGAGAAGCCTGATCCAAATCCTCACAGGATCCCATTTCCTCTTACAGAGGCTCTACAAGACAGGCAGCCAGTTTCCTCTATGTACCTCTCCTCACCCAGCTACAGCCCAGGGCTACTGAGGAAAAGGGAACTCAGAGGTCACTTTCCCTATATATACACTGCCACCATTAAACTAGGCCAATTTAACTTAACCAGAGCATTTCTCTCTCTCTCTCTCTCTCTCTGTGTATGTTCTCTCTCAGTAGCTTCCCCTCAGACAATTATTTCAAACCAGCCAGGGTTAAACAAAAGAAAAAATAAACTTTATTTACAAGATGGAATATGGAGTGAACGAATTTTAAACTAATAAACCAACTGGAGTTAAACAGAGAATGTTTTAAAGTCTCAGAACAGGTTTGTAACCAGCTGTCTCTCTCTCTGCTGCTTTCCCTCAGCAAAGTCAAAAACCCTTCTCTCCCAGCAGCTTCTGAGAGCCTCCTTTCCCTCCAATGGACACTAACTCTCATTGGCCCAGCATTCTGCCTGCTCCCGTTGTCTGTCTCAGGAGAGGCGGAGCTGGAGCCAGTCCTGTCTGTCATAATGATCAACATACAATTTTCATGCTTTAAGTGATTTATGGACAGAAACTTAAGTGTTTGAAGCAGCTCCCAGACAGATACATACCACGGTCAAAGTAAAAGCAGTCTTTTGTAGTCAATTTGTTATGTTGTTTTGTCAATATATTTATAGCTGTTGAAGACTGGGGATGGATAAATTATTACCACTTTATAAAATTTTCTTCATGATATATATGAAAAGGTTGATTCTTTTTCATGATTTCTAACCTGCAACAGTTCACTTGAGTGGGTTTTCCTATTTACTTCAATGGGCAATGCTCCATACATACAGGTCTGAGTACAGAAATAATAAACTAATACAATAATAAATTCTAAAGGATGCACTAATAGGCAGAGAAGCAAAATGTATGTGTTGAGGTTTTCTAACCTTGCAGTAGATCATTGGATCAAGGTACAGATCATGAGAAGAAATCTTAATGGATCAGACCAAAGATCCAGCATCTATACCCCCAAATGTCAACTAGATGCCTGTAGTACTAAGGATATAGCTGCCTCCTGTTGTTCTCTCCCTGAAATTGGTATTCAATGATGGCTACCTAATTTAAACGTGAAGCTGGCAGGTCAGTTCCATGTAACATTGCACATGCTCATATGCTATGTGTGCAACATTTAAATGCGAGAGATTCATAATCACTGTAGGTATTGTTGCAGTGGGTTAATATTGCTTACATAACTGTTAGCAGTTGACCCTGACCCTCACACCAATAGGGAAGCTTATGAATATGTCTATGAATATGCTCCTTTCTTCATGTGTTCTGAAAACACGGAAGTGCTGCCTGGTGAGGCAAGAAATGGTTGCCAACCTCTGGCCAGGAACTGGAAAATTTCTGGCATGTGAACATAGGCAAGACTGGCTATCACCCCACACCCCTGAAGATGTGCAAAGATCTTAAGACAAAGAGTCTTTCAGGAGTTTCTGAATTAATCACCTCCATACCCTGCAGATCTTCCCTTATCCACTCTCCCAGTCTGGGCTATTCAGGGATCTGCTAAGCTCCACCTGTCCAGCCATTGCAGATCATCAAATACCTTTTTACCTTCAGTAAAACCCAGGAAGGTTTAGTCAAACCTTTCCCAATTTTATTGTCCCACTTCTGGAGACAGCCATTAAGTTATTGTTTTTGGGCAGAAAGCACCATCCTCCCCAGGGTTTGTTTCATGTTGTATGTGATTTTCTGTGTGTTTGCTTTGATACCTCTTCAATAAAAACCATTTTTGTTGAACATCCGCTTGTTTTAACTAAGGGTTCTCTAGAGGAACAATCCTCATATACACAGGTGAAGAAATCTCTCTTAGTTACCCCCTCTTGCTGCTTGTATGCTAATTCCCCCAACTTACAAAGAGATCACCTATAAGGGTAGCATAACCACTTGGTACATCCAGTGGCCCACATTAAATGAAATGCTAGTAATGTGTATGGATTCTGCTGGCATCATGTTTAAATCAGATCAAGACACTGTTTCAAAAAATGAAGGTTCCATTTAGCTATCCTCTTTGAATCTATAGCCCCTTTTCAAGTCTAAGCTAGTGCCATTACTACCCCTTGTAGCAATGAATTCCAGAAATTATTTATGTGTTGCATAAATAAGCTTTTGTTTGTCTTGAAGCTATCAATCATAACTTCATTGGGTGACCCTGAGTTGTAGCATTACAGGAGAGGGAGGAGACATTCTCTTTCAATTTGTTTCTACACCATGCATGTTATGAATGTTTGCTGTGTTCCCCTTAGGCTTTAGCTAGTTCTGAAAAGCTTTTCAGAAATTATCTATGAACTACTTTTGCAAATATTTTTAACAGCTTAGTATGATATGATGGTAATGTCTTGGACTGAGAAGACCCAAATTCAAATCCCAACCCAGCCATGCCACACATTATCTTACCATAACTTCTCTCACAGAATTGTTGTGATGAATATAAGCTATCATGTGCACTTTGAGGAAGGGTGGAATGCAAATATAATAAAGATACTTGTAGAGCTGTTGGTATACTTACAATACAATTCTAAGGACACTTTCCTGGGAGTAAGCCCCATTGAATAGACCTTAGTAGTAGCCCGAGTAGACCTGTTTAGGATAGCATTGTTAGTATATTAGCTACTCTAAGCCCTAACTCCATTTAATAACAAGTAGGCCCAACTTATTTCAATAGAATTTTCTTAGGACAAGGAGTCTTGTGGCACTTTAAAGACTAACAGAAGCAAAAGCTTTCATGAGCCAGAGCCGATCTTGTTAGACATGGAACATTACATGCATTTATATACTCTGGGTATAAATCTCTCCACCAATTGCATGTAACTCTTCCTGCAACTGGAAAGGTGGGCTCTGGTTCTTAAAAAGTTATTCCACAATAAATTCATTAGTCTTTAAGGCGTCACAATATTCTTTTTGTTATTTTAAATGTAGCAGACAAAAACAACTACCACTCTAGTTTTGCTTAGGATAGTAGCTTAAGACCTATGCAGCTCTTAACATTTCAGATAATCTTGTCTAGAAGCAAAGTGATGTGACTGACAGGTTATCAGCTGAATTGGAGGTAAGTTAGCAAATAAGATCTATCGTTTCTGAAGCTTAGTTATATCAATGCCTTTACTGCCGAAGCCTATGTAATATCCTTGCTTCCTGATATTATTTTAATGGCAGGTGTCAGGGATTAAACTTGGTGCTTCATATCCTCCACTGATGAGTCTGTCCCCTGATATTGCTGTTTATAATCATATCCTTAGAACAGATCTCCCTGATCCATTCACACAGTCATTAAGATGGAATGTAGACAGAGGTCATTCCAAATGTGAAAATTTAGTACTATACATTCTGTGTTGTTATCGTAATTGCCTGTCTGCACTGTGGGTTTGCAAGGATAAATCAGACACAAATATAATCTGAAGTCACAGTGTTTGTGACCTGTGGAGTTTAGGTATTCAGCGGATGCACATCTGATTTCCTTCAAACTGAAGACCCATCCTTAATCACTACCATCTACTACAATACTTACTAGCTTCATCATGTCCTACGAAAACCGTTGTCTCATTTGCTACACGTACATAAAAAGCAGAGCTTGTTGTGTTCACTTAGTTAACAGTGGCCATGTGAAGATTAACAGTGCTTTGTATGCTTAAGGAGCGCCAAGTATCTCTGGATTGATAAACCAGTCTCTTTATTGATCTTGGTTTCCCAGAATGACACAACACTGCTGTGCTGCTTAGCTTTATTGCACCAATCCAGCAACTCATGTTGACGGTGGCCACTTTCAAAGGACTTCCACTCAGATACATCCTTCTACCAATGCTTTGTACACAGCTCACCTTTCCGAAATTTGTTGTAGCCAATAGTACACTTACTATGACATGAATGAAACATTCGTAGAGAATACTCCTATGGTAATACAGTTTTTATTGTTAAATACTGATCATACAGACAAAGACAGAAGAATTAGCTGTCTTATGTTCTTTTGATGTATAAAGTCTAATACTCTTTTCACATGTAAAAAGGAGACTAATAATAACAGGAATTATAAAAAAGAACTCCTTGTTTACCATTTCAGTTCATGTTCAGCTGCTGTGCTGCAATTTCCGTATTTGTGGTCAGGGACCCCTGTTGCTTTCTTCACCCAACTCACAAATGAGGCTGTGGTTGCTATGTAACTTCATTTCATTAATATCCTGTCCTTGTATCATTTTAACCTTCTGGTTTGTACTACCTGCAGTCAAAAATTTAAAGCAGCATCATAATATAGTGTTAATATTTCACAGAAATGCCATTGGTATTTGTTTTATGGAACAATATTGCTGTAATATGTCAACATACACTATGTGCTATTAGATTTCCAGTGACATGTGTTGCAATTAGATATGGGCACGAACAGAAAAAAATCCCTGAACACCCTGTTCGTCATTCATTGCCATCCACGAACAACGAACATGGACAAACATGAACTGTTCCCGGACATGTTCATTGTTCGTGGGGGCCAGAATACCCCACCCCCACCCCCCACTTAGTCTCCCCCTTAAACCCACTTACCTGGCCCTTTAAAGATCCCTTTAAACTATCAGCTGGCAGGTGGGGATTCCCCCCTGCCACCTGCCAACTGATAGTTTAAAGGGCCCTGTCCTGGCAAAAACAGCAGTGTTTGCTGGCAGCTACTTTGAGGGGTTACCAACTGACCTTCTCAATGTCCAATACCCACCAAATTTGCAGGGGACAGAGTCCTCACTGTCCTCTGAAGACCCTCCAAGTTTCAGAGAGATTGCACCCCGGGAAAGGCATGATCCACAGGTCTTCCGTTGGCTGTCATTTTCTCTTCACAGTGGCAAAAACGGGACTCTCTGCTGGAAGTACTTTGAAGGGTTAAAGCCAGAAGGAAAGCCAGAAGGAGTTCAGTCCCTGCCTCCAGTTGCCAAGGGGATTGATTGCAGGTGTCAGACTGTCTGGATTGATGAACGGCTGCCGAAAGCAACCAATGAGGCTTGCAACGACCACCTGTTTGTTTAGGATGGGGCATCATGAACAGCTTGTTCGCGAACAGCAGATTGGGCTGTTCGTGGTTTTTTTCTGTTCATAATGCTGTTCGTGCCCACGTCTAGTTGCAATTACAGTGAGAATAACAGAAATGCCATATATTCTTTTTACTATGCAGGTAGTCATTTACAATAAATCACTGATGAATTATTATCTAGAATTGTACAATTTCTATGAAATAATAAGATGAATATTGTATCAAAAAGATCCTTTCGAAATCAAACAATATAGCCATTTAGAAACAGATAAATCAGGAAATTGTGATTGCAATCCAAAGAACATTTTCCTGGGAGTAAGCCCTATTGACTAAAATAGGACTTACTTCCACACAGCCCTCCTTAAGATTGCCACCATTGTCTCCTTGAAAACAGTTAATATCTTCAGTCTTAAGAAGGCTATTTTCTTCTTTTTTAGAAAACTACAATTAATATTTTTTCTGCCTACCCAAGGAGGCCCCCTTTTACACAGCAACCTTTTACTTCTCTGTGAGTGGGCCCATTTTCCTACTGATATGTGCTCAACCATGAAGATAAGGTATTAGAAGGTATAAGCGGACAATCTACCAGGACTTACAAGGAGTATCTCATTTCCCACTTCCCTACTATTTCCTCTTTCCCTTTCCCAAAAGCCTCCAAAGCATCTTTGAGTTTTCCTGCCTTCTTCTCTCCTTCCCACCCACCTAGGTTTGTCAGGTCCAGGTTGGGAAATTCCTGGAGATTCTGGGGTTGGACCCTGAAGAGGGTGGGGTTTGGGGAGGGGAGGGGCCTCAGTGTCCATAGAGTCCACCCTTCCAAGCAGCCATTTTCTCCAGGGGAACTGATCTCTGTTGCCTGGAGATCAGTCGTAATTCTGGGAGATCTCCAGCTATCACCTAGAGGCTATCGAACAAAAGGAAGCTCCCTTAGCAACAGCCTGAGTAATCAAAGTGGAAACCCACAACTAAGGGATACAGTCAGTCAGATTATGAAATTCAAGTGTATTAAAGTGGCACAGTGCAACAAATAAATAACAATACTGTTATAGGCATATGAAATCACATAAACAAACAATGTACAATAAACAGCTTAAAGTCGGCCAATTCAGAAATATTCAGTGGTGCAATCAAGTTTATATCAGAGTTCATAGCAGAGATGAAACGTAGATAGCAAACCAGAGAAGCCGTGAGGACCCCTCATTCCTGTTCAAGGTAAGTTCTTAATTAGATGTACTCTTCTCATTTTCTTTCAACAGATGGAACAAGGAGATGGAACACTCTGCCGGACCGAGACCCAACAAGGAACCGGTCATCAACAACGCTTGTTTCCAGACTGCATCAGGGGCCAACAGACCTCCTCACCAAACATCTCTGAAAACACTGCTGCCGCTGTTACAAACTTCAGCGGCAGTCCGTCACACCTCTCTTAGTTGGCCATGCGCAAGCCTACACCCACCAGCCAACCTACCTTTAGCCAGTATTTGGCTTTCTCTCCCCCTGGCAGCCTTTACGTGGAAAAAATATGGCTGAGTTGCATTGGGCCCAACCAAGAGACACAGTGGGGAACCTGGAAGGACATGTAGGAAGCACTTCACTTTTCCCTTTATATCCCTCCCCATGTTATTTCCTCTTTTCTTCCTCCAGGCATCCCCAATAAACTGACCTTTCTGCTTCCTTCTCTTCTCCCCACCCACCAATGAAATTTATTATTTATTTGCCTTCAGGTATACCCTACTTTTCTCCATGATGGGGACCAAAAACAGCTTACTTTGTACTCCTCGCTTCCAATTTAACCTCACAACAGCTCTGTGAGGTAGGTAGGCTGAGAATGTGTAACATGGCAACGTGGAGATTTGAACTTGAGCCTCCTAAATTCTAGTCAGACGATTTAAACATTACACCACACTGGCTTTCCTGGGACAGCTGATGTTGAACAGTAGCAAGCAGCCAAGACTGGATGATTCATGCAAGTGACATGGTGTCAAGTAGAGAACGAACTGAAATATGAACCAAAATTCAGCACAAACCAGGCTGGTTCATGGTTCACGAACCAGCGGTTCGTCAGAGCCCATTTCTGACAAACCACCACGAACTTCAGGCTGGTTTGTTTGGTTCATTTTTTGGTTCGTCACTGCAGACAGCCTGGCACCAATCAATCAGTTTCCTAGGCAACAGGGGATGGACTTTCTGCAGACCTTCTGCTGGCCCGTGAATGACTTTATGCTGATCCAGAAGTGGTGATTTGCTGGCCCAGAAATCACATTTTCACAAACCAAAACAAAACGATTCATGAACCGGGGCAGGTTTGTGAAAGTTCATGGTTCATGAAATGTGATGAACCATGAACCACATGGTTAGTTTTTTTCCCCAGTTCATGCCCATCTCTAGTGCCAAGTCACCCAGTGGTTGCTGCAAGGACTGACTCCAATGAGTCCTCTCTCAAAGGCCAAAACAGCCCTGGAAAGGGCCCTGTCCCCTCCTCTAGCCCTTTAGTGACGTAAATCAAGGTTTGAAGGCTAGCAACATTGTTGTTATTGCCTAGCAATAGCCACTGAGAGTGCATTCATTTCTTAAATCTACAGGTGCTGCTTTAAAAAAAAAGTTATACATAGCCACAGATTTGGCTATGCAGAGAATCAGATATATTGATAAGAAAGGGATTGTCCTGGGGATGAGGAAGTAATAAATTGGAAATTAAGCCCACATATTTTCCCTTCCATGGCGAGGCTTCCGGTTTGGGATCCATGGAGGTCTAACGCAGCTCTAAGAGCTGAGCTGTCCGTGCCACTGTTTGGAAGGCTGGAGGGGCGCAAGTTGCCCACAGCCACCTGTTCTCAGGCGGAGAACAGGCGAGAACGCTCGAGAACCTGAGGGCGCGTTGATCTCGGGTGGGGGGGGTTCTACACAATGAACTCCCCCCCGCCCTTAAGGTCCCACCTGAAGAAAGGTTGCTAAGATCTCTGCAGTGGCTCCGGAGTCAAATTCTGGCATAAGACCTACATGCCCAAGCTTCAGTAAAACAGCAAAGGGATTGGATTCGATTAGACAACAGAAGCAGCGATTACAACCCAAGAAAAACGCTTAAGAAGGTAAAGATTGCTATCTCTCAGTACGGGACAGATTACAAAAAGAAATAAGTGGCTAAAGGGGACTTAAGAACTGCAACAGACTAGTTACATAAGGGGGAAGATTCCGGCAAGAAAAAATTTGAAAAAGTAATTTTGCAAAGAGAAGTTAGCGTGGAAATTGGATTATTGTTTACATACCTGTGGCGGGGAAGAGATAATGGCCTGTGAGAAAGTTTAAAAACCGCGAGAACTGCTGTGCAACGTAGGGGAACAGGAAGTACGTCAGGACTATAAAGAGAGTGGCGAAAAGGGTCTTTTTTTAAACGCCGGAAGTAGGGCGATGCCATTTTGGAACAGGGCAAGTGGTGACTTCAATGAAAACGGAAGTAGGCCATCTTTGAAGAAGGTAAGGGCGAGTGCTTCAGTATAAAACTATAGAGAAAAAACGCCCGACATTTTGGACTGTTTAAAATAGTGTTTGACAAAAACAAACTGGATTTGGACTTTTAAAAATAATAGAAAGTACTAAATCAGTGCCACGGATTTAAGGAAAAGGGCGGACTCGTGGGAGCGAGGCAAAGCTAGCCCCACGATGTCGAAGAAAGAGTGGCAAACTACGATGGAGAACCTGGATAAAAAAGTTTCAGAGGGAAATAAAGAGCTTAAAGACATGATGCAAGAGATGGCGAAAGAACTAAAAGACTTTAAAGAGACAAATCGGAAATGGCAGAACTGACAAAAGGCATGGATAAAATACAAAATGATCTACAAGCTACACAGCAGAGAGTCAACGTAGTAGAGGAAACGGTAGAAACTCTAGCAGATGTGCAAAAGACTGAAATGAGAGGAATGAGAGGGAGAATGGCTGTTGCAGAATGCAAACAGATGGAAAAGCAATTAAGATTTCATGCGATCCCAGATGTAGAGGGAAAATCAGCCCAAGACCAGATTACAGAAATTTTGGCAGACTACCTGGGGAAGGAAGAGGAAGAAATTGCAGCTCTTTTGGACGTGGCGTACAGAATTAATTCCAGATTTGCAGCCCAGAGGAAATTACCAAGGGATATGATTGTGCAATTTATGACTAGAAATACAAGAGAATTAATTGTGAGCAAACAGTTTCAGGACCCATTAGAAGTCGATGGAAAAGAGGTGAGAATTATGAAAGAGTTGCCCAGATTGGTGCTATTGGAGCGGAAGAAATATAGAGAACTGGTTCAGATGCTAAAGGAACTGAAAATCAGATACAGATGGGAAATACCAGAAGGACTGGCTTTTGAGTTTGGTGGAGTAAGAAAGAACATCAGATCTGGCCAGGAGATGGAGACTTTTATTAGGGAAAATAAAAAGGACTTACCAAAAAGTACAAGAAAGTGATGATGGAGTGTAAAATTATATCTTGGAATGTTAATGGACTAAATTCACCTTGTAAACGTAAGGCTACTTTCCACTGGCTATCAAAACAAAAATGTAATATAGTTTGTCTGCAGGAGACACATATTAGAAAGGAAGATGTAAAATATTTGAAATTTGCTAAATTGGGAAAAGAATTTGTTGCCGCTTCTAAAAAGAAAAAGAGGGGAGTTGTATTGTATATAAAAGATGAGTTGCAGCCCAGACTAGTCTTAAATGATGCAGAAGCCAGATATTTAGCAGTGGAAATTATTTGGAATGCTAAGAAGACATTGATGATTGGGATTTATGCACCTAACGGTGCAAAAGAAAATTTTTTTAAGGACTTAGAGAAACAACTAGATGAACTGTCCTATGATCACATAATTTTGGCAGGTGACTTCAATGGAGTTACAAACTTGGAAGAGGACAAGCAGTCCAAAGTTGTTCACAAAAAAAGAGGACTATTGCCAAAGGCGTTCTTTATGCTTAAGGAACAAGAAAGCTTAGAAGACGTGTGGAGGAGACAATATCCTAAAAATAGACAATACACATTTTAAATCTGCAAGGCATTTCACACTATCAAGAATAGATATGATCTGGGCCTCTAAAGAATTGGCACTATGGACTAGAGAAGTGGAGATAATGCCTAAGGTAGGCTCAGATCATAATCCAATTATGTGGAGATTTGGGAAAAATAATAAAAGGATGGAGAATAAATGAGGACCTGTTACAAATAGAAGAAAATATTGCGTTGCTGCGAAGGGAGACCAAATTTTTCATACAATATAACCTGAATAAAGAAGTGCCGACTAATAAGGTATGGGATACATATAAAGCGGTGATAAGAGGCATAATAATGGACTTGAATGCAAGAAGCAGGAGGAAAAAGGAGGAATTGAGATCTGAAATCTTGGACAAAATAAAAGCCAAAGAGATACAGCTTAAGAAAAGACCGGGGGAAAAGAAAATATATCAGGATATTAAAATTCTGCAGGAGCAATTGACGGCAATGGACAATAAAGAATTAGAGTGGAATTTAAAGAGGATGAATCAGAGGTCGTTTGAAGGTGCCAATAAGCCAGGGAAATATTTGGCGTGGCAATTAAAAAAAAGGAAGGAGAAGAAAGTTATAAGTAAAATTCTAGAAGATGATAAGGTGTTCATGGACCAAGCTGCCATTAGTAGAGCCTTTTTCAAATTTTATGCAAAACTGTATCAAAAAAAAGAAGTGAGTAAGGATTCAATAGCGGAATATTTAGAGATGATGAAAATTCCGACAATTACTGAAAAATTGAAAGAGAAATTAAACAAGGAAGTGACGGAAGAAGAAATAAAGGAAGTTATACAATCAACGAAAATAGGAAAGGCGCCAGGACCAGATGGACTAACGGCAAAGTTCTATAAAGTGATGGCCAACGAACTGGCGCCCTTTCTGAAAGATGCAATCAATGGAGCAATGCAAGACCTAAGGATCCCTGACTCGTGGAATGAAGCCAATATATCACTGATTCCGAAGGAGGGTCAAGACTTGACTAATGTTAAAAATTATAGACCAATCTCGTTGTTGAATAATGACTATAAAATATTTGCAAAGGTGTTGGCAGAGAGGTTGAAAGGATGGATGTCGGAATTCATTGCTGAAGAACAGGTGGGATTTTTACCTAATAGACAAATTAAAGACAACTTGAGGACAGTAATAAACGCTATTGAATACTATGACAAGCACTGTGACAGAGAGGTTGGTTTTTTCTTCGTAGACGCGGAAAAAGCATTCGACAATCTGAACTGGGACTTTATGTTTGCTACTATGGAAAAGCTGCAAATGGGAGAAAAGTTCATACAAGCGGTTAAGGAAATTTATAGAGATCAAAGTGCAGCAATTATAGTGAATGAGGAATTGACCAAAAAACTGAAAATCAGTAAAGGAACTAGACAGGGTTGCCCTTTGTCTCCATTGTTGTTTATTTTGATTTTGGAAATACTGATGATCCAAATACGTGAGGATGATACAATTCGAGGTATGAAAATAAAAGAGTTTTCCTACAAGGTCAGGGCTTTTGCGGATGACATAATGTTAATAGTAGAGGATCCAATTGAAAATATGCCAAAGGTAATATAGAAAATAAAACTGTTTGGAGATTTGGCTGGATTTTATGTGAATAAAAAGAAGTCAAAGATTTTATGTAAGAATGTGACTAAACAGAAGCAGCAAGAGCTAATGGAGATAACAGACTGTGAGGTAACCAACAAAGTAAAATATCTGGGTATTGAACTGACTGCGAAAAACATAGACTTGTTCAAAAATAATTATGAGAAACTGTGGATACAAATAGAGAGAGACTTAATAAAATGGAACAAACTGAATTTATCATGGCTGGGAAGAATAGCAGCAGTAAAAATGAATGTTTTCCCACGTGTGATGTTCTTGTTGCAAACTATTCCAATTATCCGAGACTCCAAACAATTCGATAAATGGCAAAGGAAAATTTCAGACTTTGTGTGGGCAGGCAAGAAACCACGAGTGAAAATGAAGGTTCTACAAGATGCGAAGGAAAGAGGTGGCTTGCAAGTGCCCAATATAAGACTATATCATGAAGCAATATGTCTTGTATGGTTGAAAGATTGGATAACGCTAAAAAACCGTAAGTTGCTGGCCCTGGAGGGACATAAAAAAATATTTGGATGGCATGCATACATGTGGTATGACAAAGCAAAAGCGGACTCTATGTTTTTGCATCATTACATTTGGAGAAGCCTCTTCACGGTCTGGAAGAAATACAAAGTGTATATGGAAGATGGAATTCCTTCATGGGTGGTTCCATATGAAGTAATAGATCCAAGAACTGTTGATAACGAACAGCAATGCCTAACCTACAAGGAGATGACACAAATACAATATTCAAAGCTGAGAATAAAGACAGAAGAAGAATTGTCTCCTTGTTATGGATGGTTTCAGTACAGACAGATCAGAGATCTTTATAATGCGGACTGCCTGAGAGGAGGTATAAGACTGGAAAATTCGGAGCTGGAGGAAGTGATACTACAAGAAGGCAAGAAAGAAATATCTAGGATTTACAAATTACTTTTAAAATGGTTTACGGCGGACGAAACAGTAAAAGTCCAGATGGTGAAGTGGGCAATAAATTTTCATAAAGAGATAACAATGGAGGCGTGGGAGCACCTATGGAAAAACACAGTGAAGATTTCAACTTGTACGAACATTAAAGAGAATGTGTACAAAATGATTTACAGATGGTATTTAACACCAAAGAAAATTGCGCTAGGAAATACTAATATGTCAGACAAATGCTGGAAATGTAAAAAGCATGAAGGATCATTATACCATATGTGGTGGACATGTGAAGTAGCTAAGCAGTACTGGGGAGAAATAATTGAAGTAATTAATGAGATTTTACAAATTCAAATAAATAAGAACCCAGAATTGTTGCCACTGAACTTGGGAATGGAGGCAGTTCCAATGCAGTATAGAACATTGTTATTTTACATGACTGCAGCGGCAAGACTTTTGTATGCGCAAAAATGGAAGACACAAGAAATACCAACTGTAGACGACTGGATTTATAAATTGTTGTACATGGCGGAAATGGACAAAATGACAAGGAAACTTAAAGATCTTGACCTAGGACAATATATTGTTGATTGGGGGAAATTGAAACAATTTTTGGAAAAAAAATGGGATGTGAAAGGAGAACTGTGGCAGTTTGAGAATTTTTAAAGAATAATGTTGTAAAGGGAAGAGAGAAGTGATCTTACCATTTAGGGGGAATGTAATTATAATCTAAGCTAGTACAATACTTAGGGGAATTTTACTTAGAATACATGGGACAATGAGAATAGTTAAATAGATATATTAATGTGGTATATTATATATAATACATTATGATGGGTTAGTGGATCAGATTTTATACTATACTATGTTGTTGTGTTATATTATGTTGTGTGCTGTGCTACATTGGTGGCATAGCATACAACATATGTTTTATAATATATACTATATTGATAGTATATCTGATAGAGTATATGTTTAAAAGAAATAGAATATGTTTAAAGTAAGAGATATTGTGATCCTTGCGATATATTATACTACACTGTGTTATGCTACATTGAGTGGTATATGATATACACCATATTGATAGTATATTTGATAGAGTTTATGTAAAAGAATTAGAATGTGCTTAGAGTAAGAGATATTATGATTTATAGGTGGTAGGATAATATAAATGAAATAGATTTAAGTAATAAGAAGGGTTAAGGGTTGGAAAGCTGTTGGAAGTCGACAGGGAGGGGGGAGGAAAAGGGTGGGGGATAGAGTAAGAAAAAAAATGGGATTATATATACTAAACTTGGAAATTTTTCTTTTTTTTCCACTCACCAATAAAATTTTATTAAAAAAAATATTTTCCCTTCCATGGCTTTATACTCTCTTAGGAAGTAGAGCAAGTCAACTTCCTATCTGCCCCCATCCTTAACTGATAGCCAAACTAAAAGTGACAGTGAACTCATGCCTGCCAAGGGTTTGCTGTTGCCAGAGAGTCAATGTGGTGTAGTAGTTAGTGAGAGATTGGGATTTGGGAGACTTAGGTCCAATTTCCCACTCTGTTAATAAATTTTTATCGGATGGGTCAATATATAGTCAGATTAAAACACAAACACAATCCATTCCAATCCCCACAAGTATATTTCCCCACCCCTCCCCTCCCCCTTTTCGATGCTGACTTCCAACAGCACTCGAACCCCCCGCTATTAATATGACATTTTTTCTATATTATAGTTGTTCTTATCTTATTATTAGTAAAGATCTTAACTATATCTTATCTTACTTAGTATCATTAAAACCCTTCAAAAGACCATAATTGTCCCTTAACATCCCATTTCTTTTCCATATATTTTTTCAGCTTTTTCCAATCTTCCAAAAATATTTTTGGTTCTTGATCCTTCAAGTTTCTTGTTAGTTTGTCCATTTCAGCCATGTAAAACAATTTGTTTGTCCATTCTTCAATTTCAGGTATTTCTTCTTTCTTCCAGTATTGAGCATATAATATTATTGCTGCTGTTATCATATAATATAGCAATGTCTTGTCATTACTATTAACATCTTCTAAGTGCAAAGATAATAACAGCATTTCTGGATTTTTAACAACATTATACTGGAGTATCAAAGACATCTCAGCACATATTTTAGCCCAAAAGTCTCTAGCCTTACGGCAAGTCCACCACATATGAAATAGAGAACCTTCATGCTCCTTACATTTCCAACACTTATTAGATAGCTGCTTATTAGCTATGGCTAATTTTTTTGGTGTTAAATACCATCTATATAACATTTTATAGCCATTCTCTCTAATACTGGTACATGTTGATATTTTTAACGTATTTTCCCACAATTGTTCCCATGCTTCCATCATTATTTCATTGTTACAGTTTATTGCCCACTTTACCATTTGTACCTTGACTGTTTCATCTTCATCTTCTTTGTTCCTTATATATTGTTTTTATTGCTTCTATAAATTCTTTACCTAAGTCCATCTTTTCCATTGATGAGAACATGAAGTCCCAGTTCAAGTTGTCAAAGGCCTTCTCTGCATCTGCAAAGAAAAAGCCAACTTCTTTATCTGGTCGCTTGTCAAAATATTCAATGGCATTTATAACTACTTTCAAGTTGTCTTTTAGTTGTCTGTTTGGTAGGAATCCAGCCTGGTCCTCTCCTATAAAGTCCATTAGCCATATTTTAAGTCTGTCTGCTAATATTCTTGCCAATATTTTATAGTCATTATTTATAAGCGAAATTGGTCTATAATTTTTCACATCTGTCAAATCTTGTGATTCTTTTGGGATCAGAGCAATGCTCGCGTCATTCCATGTATCTGGAAGCCCTTTTTCTTGAAGTATATCATTCATTATATTTTTTAATATTGGTACAAGGTCTTCCTTTATTACTTTATAAAATTTAGCTGTGATCCCATCTGGTCGTGGTGCTTTTCCAATCTTTGCTGCCTCTATTGCTTGTATAATTTCTTCCTCTGTTACTGGAGCATTCAGTCTCTGCTTCATTTTTTCTGATATCCTTGGTAAATCTGTTTTTTGTAAATATGATTTGGGGCAAGTAACACATGGAGGAGTTGTGAGGGGAAAAAATGGAGTGAAGAATGATTTAAGCTGCTTTGGGTCCCCATTGGGAGGAAAGGCAGAGTATAAATAAAGTAAAATAAATACATTTTAGTATGATTATAAAATGCCACAAAGGCCTGATCCTTATTGGGCCCACAACACAGAGTCCTCCCACCTCCCCATGTCTTTTGAGTACTGAAATAGACACAGTAGCCCATGGATGTTTCTGCACTTGAAAAAAGAGCTCCACACCACAGATCCAATTCCTTCTGGTATTTTAGAATCACTTTAACATCCACATCAGATCCACATTTTCCTGTATACCTGAGAAATCTTAAGTATTTAAGAACTGATGTCCAATGCATGACTAAGAAACAGAACCCAGAGTGGAATTATGCTGCTAGGGTTCTGACCTGGTCCTAATAGTCTCGCACTGAATTCTATAGGACAAAGTAAGCAGGTGAAATTTGGGACACACAGAGTGGACCCTAAAAATGGTAATATTTTCTTCTCTACCAGTAGGTTTTTTTCTTCTTGGAAGCAAATACCGGTGGGCACAGGCCTGGTTTGTGAAAAAGTCTGACCATTGGCCTACTTAAAACAATGGTTGTAATGCTGGGTGCACAAATATGGAGATTAAGGGCTCAACTAGATGAGTGTCATGACAATACATGGCACCCTCAGTAGAGTAAACAGGCTCTTCTGCAGCCATTGGGGGGAAGGCTGAGGCCATTCCTCCCACTGCACTATATTTGTGACCAAATCTGGCGTCGTAGCATTTCGAAACATTAGTATTGTCTAGCTGAGCCTTAAATTGTGGGTTGTGTCTGGGAGAAGAAATAGAGCTCACTATCATCCCAGGTTCCAGTGCTTTCAGATCTGATAGACCTGTCTCAATTTGCAGAATAAATTACCTTAACATCAAGAAATATATTTAAAAGTGTGGTGGCCATTTGAGGGGCAGGAAGGGCTTTCCCTGCCTTTGTCACTGCTCCGTGGCCCCGCAGGACGGCGGGGCGGGCCAGAGCCACCTCCTCTGGCCCCTCAAATGGCCACCACGGTGGCCATTTGAGGGGCAGGAAGGGCTTTCTCTGCCTCTGCCCTGCAGCCCCACAGGGTGGCGGGGAGGGCTGGAGCCACTGCTGCCACCAACTGCAAGGTAAGTGGAGGCTGGGGTGGGGGGCCCGGGCTGGGGGTGGGTTAATGTTTATAGGGCCCTGCCGCTGCTTGCAAGCAGCAATGGGGCCCTTTAAACTCAGCCCCAAAGCTTTCGAAAGCGTTACAAATACTTTGGAAAGCTTTGATTTGGGATTTCCAAATCGGGGCCAGCATGGTGGCCCCGATTCAGATATCCCGAATCTTTACGGATTGGGTCCAATTTGGGTATTTTACCCAAATCAGAAACCCGAAGCGCACATCCCTAATCATATAATCAGTTTTGAATTAATTTCAGTGCCGGCTCAGTCCATAATGTCATCTGAGACCAGACACCAAAGTCTCCTTCTCACCATTATTGCTTCTGTCCCAAAACCAGAACAGCATCCTCCTTGTCCGCTCTCCCAAGCATCTATCTTTCCTCTTCGGAGAGTTGGGAAATCAAAATGGTGGCTGAAGTCTCAGAAAAGAAATCTTATGGGAGTTTCAGAAACATTTCAGAACCTGTGTGATTTCTGTGCTATTTTTAAATAAATCTTGTTTATTGAGGATTTAAAGAGGATTAGATGTTCTGGCTCCCAGGTGGAGGCATAGGTGAGGTGGCAAAGAAACAAGCAGGTGGGACAGGAAGTTGACAATGGGCAAGTAGGCTCTTGTCTGCCCAAATCCACCACCTAAAGCAACTGCCTCAGTTGGCCTTATGTATAGCTGTCCCTGACTATTTTAAATTACCTGTTCTGACTTATTCTGATTGGCCAGCAACAAAACTCTCTCTGAAATATGAAAATATAAAGATAAAACCACATGGAATAGAACTTTATAAGCAGACTTACTGCACCCAACTTTTCCTATGCAAGGTTTTTAAACAATTCTTACACAACAATCTCTCCTTTTCTGTATATGCGTATATATAAACGGACAGGAATAATTCCAGCTCTACTTCTCCTGGGAAACAGCCAATGAGAGCTGGTGGAATACTGGACCAGTGATTTTTGAGAGTCCGTTAGAAGATCGATTAAGGCAGTTAATAAGAGAGAAGAGTTTTGAGGCTGCTAAGAGAGGCAGCCAAGAGACTGCTGGCTGTTGACATGTGTTATAATATAGTAACAATTACCTTTTTAACTCATTCACTCCTATGTTCTATGTTATAAGTGAAAGTTATTATTTGTTCTAACCCTGGCCTGCATGAAGTTTTTGGCTTAGGGGAAGTAAAACACACAAATATACAAGCCTCAAATACACTGGTCACAACCATTGGGCCAATATATATAAAATAAATTATTAGTGTATATAGGGAAAGTAAACACTGAGTTTCCTTTCCCCAATAGTCCTGGGCAGTAGCTGGGTGAGAGGAAGTAAATGTAGGGAATGGGCTGCCTATTTGGTGGAGCATCTGGAAAGAAGAGAGAACCCAGTGTGAATTTGAGTCAGCGTTCTCTGCCTGATAAACAGAGGTTAGACAGGTGGTATGTTGTGACTGCCCTTGACTCCTTTGAAGCCCCGAAACCTCTGAAGGGAGATTTATGGGGTGTGGTGGTGTGTAAGGTGTGTGTGTGTATGTGGGGGGGTCACACTAGAAGAGTAAGGTACATTGTAACTATCAGCATTTTATACCTGAAATCTTACTCTTCTGTTCTAGAGATTTTTTTAAATATTTGAGTTTTTTAAGAGAGGAATGATCTTACAGGAAAATTGACATTCATTCATATTCAGAGATGGAAAATACTAAATGAACACTTTTCTTTTAGAAATGTACTTTCTCTTTTTAAATTTGTTTTTTATTGGAGAGTACATAAAATGTTATTCAATACACAAATTCCCCGTCTTATCTAAATTATATCAGCCCCCCTTCCCCGCCTCCTTATTGACTTGCAACAGCTTTCCAACCCCTAACCCATCTTATTACTCAAATTACTCTTAACTATAATTTTAGAAATGTACTTTCTCAAGTTGTGGAGTGCATAGGACCAGTTTTTGGAGAAATCCAGGCTCTTTTGGAAGATGTCAATAAATTCTTCTGCTGTGAATGTAGTAACTGACATTTTCATTCAATAAAATCCACTTAGAGAAACTGCATCTGACGAAGAAAGCTGTGATTCTCGAAAGCTTGTGCCTCGATAAAGTTGGTTAGTCTTAAAGGAGAGCCCCCACTCTCCTGGCTGTCCATAAACGATGCAAAACTGAACTATACAAAAAGGCTTTTTACTCAAATGGGATGGGAGAGCTGTATTGTAGGGATGGGCTCTCAGATGCTTCACTAATGAATTAGGGACCATATACTTCATCACTATATTACTTCATTACACATTATCCGTTGCTTTGAATATGTACTCCTATGTACCACCTGTGTTCCATGTTGTCTAATGTTAGTCCTAGAATTGATTATGTTCTTTCAGTATTTTTTCTACACTGTATTGGATTCTTTCTAATACTATGTCTTTTAAACTTGTATCTATTTACACTATGGCATTGTTTATGGAAATGTCCTTTATACTGTATTGAAATGTGCTTGATATTGATTGTACTAATCTCATACTGTGTAATCTGCCTTGAGTCTCAGTGAGAAAGGTGGACTATAAATGACATAAATAAATAAAATAAAATGAAAAATACATAAATAAATAAAGGTGCTACTGGACTTTTTACTATTTTGCAACTACAGACTAACATGGCTAACTCCTCTGGATTAGAGAAACTGGTAAGAGAACTGTGACTTTCAAACCTAGTTTTCTTCTTCTAGACAATTAGTGATTATTTCTAAGAAGTATAAAATATTATGCATGATACATCCCACAGAACTGATAAAAAAACAAAATATATTAAGAAAAATACACATGACGGGCTTATCTGGACCATGCTGAAGTTTGTCACAACATGTATTGTTATTCTTTTTCATGGGGACAGGACAGGAACTAGAATCCCTGAAGAAGCTGTCCTTGTCAATTGCAAGCTGGACAAAGCTGATATTTAGTGGAACACAGACTAGCAAGCAGAAATCAATGGACTATGTGAACAAAAGGAAAGGAAACAGAACTGTGCATTTTTAGACTGTAGGAAGGAAATTAAGTCCTTCCACTGGCCAAAAGAAGATTTGGATAAGCAGAAAAATAAATTACTCCTTCAAACAGTGATAGAATTACAGGAATGGTCAGAAACAAACCTCAGGGAATTCACTGCAAGGGAAATCAAGCTTAAATCCTGGAGAAAACACTAAAATGAGGAAGGCATTGAACAAAGATCTGAATACATAAACACACTGTCTGATGCTTCAGGCCGGCCCATGTTCTTCCTGCACTATCCTGTCAGAAAAGGATTTGGAGGATGGGGGGAGAGGACCCATAGCTTTCACTATTCTGGCAATTGAGAGTTACATGAAAAGAAGGTATCTAAGGAGGCCAGCCATTGATTAAATACACTTTGGATCAGTCATACCACCTTCAGGTCATCCGCTAGGTTCTTCTTGTATTTTCTTAATTTTCCAGTATATCCAGAAAATCCTTCCCCCCTTTCCTTCCTTACATTGCTAATTAATGGTGGTGCATGATGTACAATTGTCTGTACCAATCACTGTACAGGTTTTCTGAAGTCCAAATGTATGTCCATCAATGCAGGGAGCAGAGGGATAAGATCAACATGGCTTTTTAGTAGCCAGAATTTCAAGGGAAGTGAGGCACTTTACTCCTCTTCTCTCTTAAACTTCAGGTGTTAATTTTGTTTTCAGAATAAATGTTGCAGTTTGCAAAAGAAGTCCAATTTCAGTCACCCCTATCTTGCAGGTATTCATAGATATAATGGCAAACCAACTGGCTTGCACTACCACAATCACAGCACTATCCTTGGCTCAAAAAGTGAGGTGGCTGTTCTGCTACTGTATTACTGCAGCTTATGATACTCCATGAGGCACTGTAAATAAATAATGTTCCCATTCTATGTTATCATATCCACATGGACTCTTTGACAAGCTCATAGCATAATGTAACATACAAGTTGTAATGGCTTGTATAGTAAGCATTATCATGTAAACTTTTCCCAGTGGATCTTGGTAAATTTTAATTTTTGAGGCACATGACATGCTCTGCAGAATTATGAACATATTGCTTTTGACATTTTAATGTCATACAACTATACAAATTATATAGGTCTAAGAATTACATCTTCCTGTAAAATATATGGTGTAGGTCTACATGCTATACGGCATATTAAATTCAACTTTTTTTTAAAAAAGTACAGCCATCATAAAAACATATTTCTAGATAGTAAATAAGCAATTTTGTGCATTTCTATTTTAAAACAAGAAAGGAAAATTAACAGAAAAAACATTCTAGATACATCAACAACTTAGAGAAGATGTACTCTTATAATCACTTTGACAAATATTCACATGTACTAAAGCACCTCAGCTTAGCTAATGCAGTGCAACAGTGATCAGCCAATTACGTGACATCATAGTCTCCCTTTCGTCACCACAGGCATCATTCAGACAAAGTCCTAAGTCCCAGATGCCAGCGTACCTCCAAATTATGTTAGTGTGAGCCTCAGTTTCTGTCCTACTGAGTGTACAGACTGGTGTTAGGATTGTGCCCTTAATCATGGATTTCAGTATTAGAGATTAAACACATATTAACCTTCTCCATTGATATTAATGGGCCTTTGAAACTGCTTAACGTTCCTTGGCTTTTCTAGGGTTTGAGATATAGGGTGTATCCAAAATTGCATTCCTATGCATACTTATCTGAGAATATGCCCCACCATAGGACATACTTTTGAATATATAGGCTTAGAACTGCTGCTTTTTCTAGACTGGGAACCTGCAAGTATTTTCAGAATGGTCAAAACACCTGTGATGGCAGCTAGTTTTCCCTGATAATCTGACAAGGCTTTACTTTTGCAAGGACATCTGACTTTCCCCATTTTTACAAGTTAAGGTAATCATACCCTGCTCTTATGCCAATAAGGGCAGAGGGTAGTACGGGTTGTTTTCTGTGTGCCTTCTTTGAATCTTCTTAAATAAATATATTTCTAAGTTTAAACATGCTTTGCCTATTCAACACTATGCCTACACTTTTTGTTTTAAGCCACAGACCACTTTGTTTCATGCTTTGAAAGAAGCTCCATGCTCATTAGTAACTGGGTTTGCATCCCCAAATGACTTAAGATCAGGGTACTTGGCCACCTTCTTGGCCCATCATTTAAGATCTCCATCCTAAGCCTTTCTCTGTGTGGGGCCCCGCCTGCATAGGTAAGGCAGGTGGCAGTCAGACAGAGGGATTGTGTGTGTGTGTGCGCGCCCCATTTGTAGAATTCTCTTCTCCTTGAAGTTTGCCAAGCACCTACTTCATAAGCATTGGCTCAAGTAGTTTTTATTTGCCCAAGATTTTATCTGAATTTTTCCTTCCTGATCATTTTTTTAGAACTTTTAAAAATTTGACGAGTATGTATTTCATCATCTGTCTTATGGCTACACTATGCTGAATTGTTTGCTTATGTATTGCTTTTGTTTATGTCTTAGTTTTCTTAGGTTTTGCTGATGAGTTGTAATTCTTCTGATAAATGCTGCTCTGGTTGTTTTTAATTATTATTGCTTCTCTGGGTTCTGCTTTTACTGACATTTAGTTATTTTAATGGTTGACTGTTTTTATAATTTCATTTTTGTTTTGGTATTTAGTGTGAACTGCCTATCTTTATTCTGGCAGAGAAATGTAAGTAATAGTCATGCTGGCTATTACTAAGTGGCATTGGACTGTTTATAAACTCAGGTGTAGTTTACCAATATGCAGTTCACTAGGGCAATGAACCAATGCAAAGTTAAGCATGCTTGAACAGCATTTGTTTAAAACCACGTAAACTGGGTTGTGGCCAGTCGCGAGGGTCACTTGAATGCAAAAGAAAGGCTTTGGGAGCAAAAGTGTCAGCCAAACCAACAAATTGAAATTCTTTTGATACTAAAGGCTAAAAAATCCTTGCTTTAAATCATGAATGTAAGGTCTATGCTAGCTAGAATGTACTGTTCACTTTTCTTCCAAATCTTTCCTGAATTAACAGCATACATACAAGTATAAAGGTATCCAAAGTGTGCTTCACGCAGACCATGAATACTTATTCAGAATCCTACTGTGTTGGCTGACTCCCAGATTCTGTGCCTGCTTTGTTTTGAATCATACCCACAGAAATGTCTAATGCTGTTCTTGTTTGCTATGGGAAAAGTCTCAATATTTAGTCTTTGTATTTGTCCGTACAATTATTGTCTGATTTATATTATGCTTGATATTTATTTTTGCTTTTAAAATGCCTGAAGCTTTCAAGCGATGATAGAATACAAATTTATTTACAAATTCACATAGAATGACCCAAAACTGAACCAAACATTCCCAGTTGACATTCAAAGGTATTGCCAATAAACAACATATAATGAAGCCGTACTGCTCTCAATAACATTCTTAGCTCTTTTGGTGCTACACCTCTGAAGATGCCAGCCACAGCTGCTGGCGAAACGTCAGGAACTACAATGCCAAGACCACGGCAATACAGCCCGGAAAACCCACAACAACCATCGTTCTCCGGCCGTGAAAGCCTTCGACAATACATTCTTAGCTCTATTTTAATGTACAAAGGTATTACACAAGTGCTGTCTCAACATCCCTCAGGTTAGGCATCAGGAGACAATGACTTGCTTATGGCCATACTAAGCTCCATCACTCAAAGCGTTTTCAACCTAGGTCTCTCACGACCAAGACCTCTGTCCCACACTCTTTTTTTTTGCTTCACAGTAGCAGGCCTCCATACAGGAAAAACTGTTATCTTGGCATCTGCACGACAGCTGCCTTTCACTGCTTCCGTCCTGCGGGAAATTTCCATCATCCTTTTCAATGCTAAATACATCTTTCAAGGAAAATCCGCCCAACAGTAATATCCCTTTAAATAAACAAAAATGCTACCATTTACTTGTCTGGGGGAGGGGGGGAAGCTTGTTTCAGTCTGGAGCGCGAAACCTGAAGAGTAAAAACATTGGTGTGTGGGGAGGAGGAGAAAACTACATACCTGATCTGCTACGCAAAGTTTTGGCGCAACACCTCCTTGTGAGGACTGTTCCATTAGTACTGGATTGTGATATCCCTGTGTGGAAGCAGCCTATGTTTAGAACCACTACTGTTGTCCTTAGAATATAGTTGGTGGTGAATTAGCTACGGGCCGAGGAATCTATACAGAGAAATCCCCTGGTTTATCAAGCAGCGTCTGTTTGAACTTCTTGGATTGCACCTATATCTAAGGATTATTTAATTAGCTCCGAACTGACCAGCAGTAACTGAGAAGCAGCGCAAGGCTCCGCCCCGTCTACCAACCGTGCAGCCTATCCTATGCATGTTCTATTTTTCTGGAGAATAAATCCCACTATCAGGGCAAACGGGCGCACACAGGACCGCAGACCCCCTCCCCTCTTTCTGCCCACCGACCAGGACTAGGTATTAATGAGGGAGAAGCGAGCGAATGAGAGGGGGGGAGAAGCAGCGACATCCGGGTGTTGATGAGGAGGCCTGGAAGTGCGCATGCTCCGCGCGATTCACTCTGACTTGCCACCACCACTACCAGTTTAAGGAGGCAACGGCAGCTGCCACAGCGGTGGTGGCGGCGAGGAGGAGGAGGAGGGCACCGCTGCCTTCTCATAGAAAGGGCTGCGCTTCCGTGTTGTCAGACGAGGCAGGAATAGGCATGGGAGCCGCCGGAGCAGCCCCGCAAGAGGATGGTTGTGGGGGCGTGTGACAGCCGGCGGCACCACCTCAGTCGCCGCGACTACGAAGCGCCGCTGGTGACACTCCTAGAGTCGCGCTGAGCGGGGAGGCCAGCGGCGCCCACCTCCCGTCACTCCCCGGCGGGGGAATTGTTACAGCCGCGTCTGAAGCACCGAGGCCGTGAGAAAGAGGCAGGCAGGCAGGCAGAGGAGCGGGTCTGGGGGCACATGGCGGGATGACTGCGGCTGCCGTTACTTCTCCCGCTCTGCCAGCCTGGCAGGAGGGGAAAGGGGTGGGAAGCTGAGGTTGCCATCGCTGTCCCTTCTGGGTCCAGAGTCGCTCAGTAAGAGGTGTGTGTGTGTCGGGGGGAGAGCCCCGGCGGGAGGCAGGCGCGGACTCCGCTACCTCGCTTGGTAGAAACGCAGCTGCGGGGGGGGGGGGGGAGTAGGGCCTGAGCTAGTGGCAAAGCCAGCCCCGCCAGGGCGCAGCAAGGCTCGGGCGAGAGGCGCAGTGAGGCAGCGAAGGGGAAACCTGCAGGAGCCCCGGAGAGGCCTTCCAGGAGCGCTGAGGGGGAAAGGGGCAGGTGGCTGCTGTGGTGGTGGCAGCAGCAGCAGCAGCAATACCGGCAGGGGGTTTGCCAGGGCTAAAGCTCCAGTTCCCCGGCTCCGCTCACTTGCCTGAGCGCGCTGACTGCAGAAGGAGGAACCAGCGTTACTGCGTTAATCTCGCACTATATTTATTTACTCCTTGCTCCCTCCCTCTTTTCCCTTCCTGCTAGGCTCTTTTCCTCTTCCTTCATAAGGTCTATTGCCTCCCTTACCTGAGAAGGGTGTCTGGCTTTCCAAGCTGCCTTGCCTCCTCTCACGACTTAATTTTTAAAAAAAATAGCATTATTGGATGAAGAGGAAAGGAAGATACCTCCTCCCCCCAAGTGCACGCACGCTCCCGGTCCTGCCAGCCTCCTTCCCCGACTCCGCCGTGGTTTGTTTGAGGTGTGTGTGAGAGGGCGGGAGTAGGAGCCACGGCAAGAGGGGGGTGGGGAGGGGGAGGAGGAGCAGGAGGGGGGAGAAGAACAGGGTGCGCCTCCGAGGAGACCATGAGGAAATTCAACATCAGGAAGGTGTTGGACGGCCTGACCGCGGGCTCGTCGTCGTCCTCGTCGGCTTCCTCCTCGCAACAGCAGCAGGCTGCAACCCGGGAGAACGATATCCCTGAGACCCTCCAGTCGGAGCATTTCCAGCTCTGCAAGGTGAATGCTGCAGCCGTTAACAGCCGGTTGGGAAGAAACAAGAAAGGGGGAGGGGGTGGTTGGGAGAAAGAGAGACGATGGTGATGATGATGTAGCCATGATGGGTTCTACGGTCTCTAGGTCTTTTAAGATGACAATGTTCTTAGTATTTCCCCCTAAATTTTTGGATTAAGCATTATCTTGCTGATGACACTATACAGGTGCCTGGGCTTTTATTTAGAAACGGGTAAAAAAAATCCTTAAAACTATTATGTGTTTTTGCGTTATAGGATGTCTCCTGGTATATAATTCTTTTGAGAGTTTTTTTTGGGGGGGAGGGGTAGGCTGAATTGTAGGAAGACAATGATATACTGAACATAGATAAAATCTGATGTTGATAGGATCAGGGGATAAGGTACTAAAGGGTTTTTTTAGGATGGGGTATGAGTGGAAGACTGTAACTGTTCATATTCAGGTGAGGTACAATAAATGCAAAGTCTAAATTCCAAAAGGATGATGCAGCAAATTAATGCATCAGCTGTGCCAAGTTCAAAAGCAAAATGATGTGAATGTTGAGTCTCATCTCTACCTGTACAACACCTGTGGCCTAAACTGAGTTTGGCTAGCTTATAGAGTGACTGCTTTGTCTAAATAACTGAGGTTGGGAGTGAACCTAAAGGCAAAACGCCATCCTTGTTTAATAGTACTACTGGTATCCTCCCCCCAATATTAACAGGAACAATTGAAGGTTCAGATATGTCCCTCTCATTTCATCAAGATGAGCTGATTTATATGAAGGGTTTTGCTGTACATGTAAATGTCTAATGTCACAAAATATTGAATCAGACATTTATTTCTGTAAGGTGTACCTGAGATCTAAATTAGGTGACTAGATTTATCTTGTTAAATTCTATGACTCACATTTTACAACAAGAGAGGCTGCTGTTCCAATTCATAGTTGCAGAATGCTGTGTGTGTATAAGAGATTTCTTAAAAGCTGCCATGGATTAGCAGGTTTATGTCATCTACGGCTTGCATCAAAGAAACAGCAATGGCTCTCTGAAGAGCCATTTTAATAATTAGTGGTCATTTAATTTACAAGACTGGTTGTGTCATCACATTTCCCAGTGACTGTCTTGGATTTTAATTCTCATATCCTGACCACAGCTGTTTATGAAAAAAGTTGCAGATTAAGCTGTGAATGCATAAAATGTGAGAGGTGAACTGGCAGATTATTTAAATGTATGCAAATAAGGATAAAATCAAGGTTTTATTTAATGTTTTCATATTAATTCTCCATTTAGTTGTTTATTTTTCCAGCAACCTCAATTTAAAGTCAGATGCTCTCTTGAAAACTTAAGTATAATTTATATGAAATTTTCCCTAACATGCTATCTTGATTTAATTTTTTTACTGCTGTCTAATCACCATTGCTTTACTGCTCTGACTTGCCAGACTGTACGCCATGGTTTCCCTTATCAGCCTTCGTCCTTGGCATTTGATCCTGTTCAGAAGATACTGGCCATTGGGACTCAGACTGGAGCTTTAAGGCTGTATCCTTTTTTATTATATTCTAAAAAGCAGATTATTAAGAAGATTTTCCTTGTTTACTTTGAAGTGCTGGAGCTAATGTGGGAAAACATTCTGGAGCTCAGGTATGCATTTTAATGGGGGAAAGGGAAAAGGGTGGTCCTTGTTACTTTTGTCTGTGTTTCTGTAGTATATCGATACATTATAAGGTATTCTGGGAAATCATGCTTGCTATTTTTCATACCTGAATATAAACAGACAGATAGTCTGTATTGAATATTTGGAATAGTGTATGTTTTGGGGGAGGGGGGTGAATGCAGTTGGTTAATTTTCTGCCCTGAGACCTAAACAAAGTTCTTGTTTCTGTTATTCTTTTATAAAGCTTTCCATTTTTGATGTTTTAAACAAAATGTTTCCAGTATAAAATAATGTCTGCACAACATTATAAAAAAAGTGAAAACATAATTTGAATTTTCTTTAGTTTGGGAGAAAGCAGAGATTTTGTTATGCATTTGGCTAAATGGTGGGGGGGTATGATTACAGGTCATCTTAGCATGACTTTCTTTTAAAGTAAAATTCAGCCTTGTTAATGCTTTTTCTTGCTACTGCTATGCCAAAAATGAAATGGATTGTGCGTCTCTTTAAATGTCAAAAACAATGGCAGATGTTGTCTTGATTTTGTAGTCATCCAATTTATTTAAAAATATTTTAACTGGAGGCTGAATTTGAGAGAATAGAAATACTGTACACACTGTTGCTACTGGTATTGATGAAATGTTCATTTTCAAGTTGTTTGAAACTATAGAAATAATAGTGGCACATGGTCTATTTCCTGTTTGTTGAAACATTTCTATAAGAGTTTAAGGTTATGCATATAATTAGCTGGTTGATGTAGTGGGAAAATGTATAGGTGAGCTGGTGGATAGGGATAATTTGTTTGAGGGCTGTTTAATAAATGGCGCTATTTGGTCAATAGAAGGTGATAGCGAGTTATAACAAAAGCAATTCACTTGGAGTATGGAGTAAAATTAAAGGAGATAATGTGTACTCTTGTGGCAACACCTACAATCACACAGTGTGCAATTGTGTGCACACTTGCCTGAATATAAATCTGGTTGTAATCAAATTAAATAAATGTGAATAGAATTGGGTGATGCATCTAGCAGGAAATGTAGGTATTAAAATGTATTCTTGTTAAGACAAATCCTGTACAGTATCAGTTCTGAGAATAGTCAGTTGCCATTATTGATCCTGGTTCTGAATAATTTTTTTCTTTACAATATACTAAATTTTCTATTTGTCTCATGTTAATAGTCTACAAATGGAAGGAGCTGCCATTCCCCATCCTTTTCTTATCCGGGCACAGCTGTTTGCTTTCTTGTTTTAATAGCAGTTCCTCCTTGTTTACTCTGGCAGAAGCTGCATTTGCCTAATGGGGGAGAGTATCTATGCAGCAGAGTATAACTGCTTTTTAAAAAAGTTTCTGTCCAGAGGAGTGTTTATGTGGGGTTTTTTACTTTGGCACAGTACAAAGCAATTGGTAATTAAGTCAGTTTTAGAAGATTCTCTGTTTATTAGCATTGTTTTCATTGGTAGTGAGTTCATTCCCTTCTAGTGGAAGGATGACTCAAATACAGGTTTTTTGTCATTGAGAGACAATTAGTGGAGATCAGCATTTAGAGGGGAAAATGAGGCAACAGTGTGATCTACTTTCTACTGGACCTTGAAACGCTTTCTTGATAAAAACCTCTGCATGTTGCTTATGATTATAATTAACTCTGTTGGACGAACCCACAAATTTTAATGTTGTAACTAGCCATTGATATCAATAAGCCTAGGCAACTTCTAACAGTTTATGCTTAATTGTTGACTCTAATGACAGCAGAAGAACTGTATTGATAGGAGTTCTATAAAGATAGTAAACAGTATTGTTATCTTCATTTGTGGAGTAATAGTTTTATATCTTTGGGAGGTGCCCTTCTGTGCTTTCCAAACCTGCTTAAATTACATATTGTAAAAGAGCATGTGCAGATTTGAGACTGTGTTGTCTAAGCAATTAAAAGAATTGTTGACATCTCAGCGTCACTACTTGATAAGAAGGGGCACACAGCAGATCCTCCAAATAGGAGGCTGTCAAGAACTTTCTGCAAGAAGGCTTGCAAGGGTGAAGAAAGGCTAGGCCTGGTGTAGCCATGTCCTTCATTTTCCTAGTTCCTTAAAACAAGCGGGGGTGGGGGGGTATTGAACAACAGAAGCTGAAGAAAACACTATAGTTCTTCAAATCCTCCCATTTTCTAAATTCAAGGTGAAAGACTACACAGAAGAATTAAAACAGATTCCTATGCTTCAGATTCCTGGCTTGTGAGCATGTATAGAACTGTGCATGGTCATCTGCCCACTCGTTGTCAGAGAAGCCTAAGGTCTTAGAACTGGCATTACAAATGATGACCATCAAATGTAACTTCTTATAAACACAAGTTTTCTTTCTTTGCTATTTAACAACAACAAAAACATACCTTTGTAACAACTGTGCTACAGGAAACTTCCTTATATTTGCAATTAAAACACCTGCATCCATTTTATCTTCTGCTTTTGTCTCTGTTAATATTAACTAGCTTTATACGAAGAAAAAAAATCATCTTCTGGTCTGTGAACTTCAGAACCACCTGAAGTTATAAATACTTGAACAGGCTTTCTCAGAACATAGCACGAGTGGACTCTTTCATATCTCTGAAATGTTCCTTCAGTTCTGCCGTCCTTCCACATAGGTTTGGGCATTTTATCCTTATGAATTAGAACAATGTAATTTGCCTTAATTGTTCTTTTGTGGCATTGTGGCAATTAGTCTGAACTGCATTCCAATAGATTCTTTATGCCACCTATTCCACAAAAGAGTCATTAATGTCCTTTGAAAAGGTAGAAGTGTTGGTCTGTTCTGTAAAGAAATTAATTGGGCTTAAGTGATCCTCTGTCTCATAAATAAAGATGTATCTCACACTTCAGATGGCACAGCAGTTCGTCCTTGTCTTCTTCAGAGACGATCAAATCAATCTTACCCTGTATATACCATATCATGCTGTTTGCTCAGTGGTGAACTGCAAGTAATCCACTATTCTTTTAAAAAGTTGCTGCTTGTGTATCTGAGACCCAGTGTCACCCAAATCTTGATCAGCTTTCCTGAAAGTTTGGGCATTATCTGAAGTGCATTTCTGGAATCTACATAGAGCAACAGACTTTCTCAATAACAACATAAAACTTTCAATACAATCCTAGGAAACTCTACTCAGAAGTAAGTCCCACTGATTTTAGTGGTGTTTACTCTTGGGTCATTGTGTTTAGGATTCACCTCTAATTCCTTAATTTGAAATAACTTCCATATGAATTGCTGTGTTTATAGCACAGTGGAAAGTACACTCTGTGTTTGTGTGTGTGTGTGTTTGTTTAAGCAGTTCTTTATTTTTATGCTCCAAGAGTATAGTGGGATAGCCACCTCGTTTCCTGGTTGTACTTAGCGCAGTTTGCTTGCTGTATACTTCTGAATGATAGTTTTCACAACTAGCTTCCCTTTATATTTCAATACTTCTCTAAAAATTTTTATAACTGCCCCCTTTAACCCAGTGTCATCAGTTTATATGATGGTATTCTAAAGTTTGTGCATGTCTTTAGTTGAATTATGGAGCAAACATATGGCAAAACAAACTTTCATAATACTTAGAAGTTATCTCTGCCAAGGGTTGGTGAAGTAGATCTTTCCCTTTCTCCAAGCAGGCTGCCATTTGTCCCAAAACACCTTTCTGAGGATTGACAGAGCCTTGCAAGCAGAATCTGCTGCAGGTGTGTGTGTGTGTTAATCTTGCATTTGCAGAGATTAATTTTGGTTGTTGTATTTCTCCTTTTTTCCTTACAAATTCAGAAAACTTCATCTACACTATTGCTGTTTACTGTGATATCCTTAATCAAGCATTTGAAACATACTGGGGTAGTTAAAATATGTCTTACAGTGACTGCAAGCAAAAAGGAGGTGGCAAGGCAAAAAAAATCTGGTCATTCAGAGTCCTTGATTCTGATTTTAGGGCAAAGCTTAGTGATTCTTTCATCTGTAGGTCTTAGTCTTAACAACAGGTACTACAAAGGATTTTGACAGAAGATGAGAACGAGAAATACTATCTCTGATTGGCAGAACTGGGTAAGAGTATTAAGCAAATTGAGTTCAGATTTGGCCCAGTTAGTAAACAATCATCACATGAATAAAGAAGTGCATTAGATACTTATGTTTTCCTTTGTTAATGGTGATAGTTACAGTAGATTCCATGTGGGGATTAAACAAAGTATTCATGAGTGACTGTATTTTCACATAGTCTGCTTTACAGGGACAGCAGTGTTGCCGAATCACTTTTTGAGCTTCCCACTATTCTAAATTGTAGCCAAGATGAGATTTAATCTGGCAAGTAAGGTCAGTCTAATTTTGAGTATAATTAAACTATTTCGCTTTTATTTCATGGAAATTGGACACTCGACATTTCATCTTCCATTCTAGATTCCCCCATTATACTAATCATTCCCAGAAATGAGGTGTTTTGGAAGCTTCGCAAAGTAAACTTGAGTGTCCTTCTTGTAGTTCATGATGTTTCCACATTGAGAAGAGGTGGACATTTGCTCTTCTTAAACCACTGCAAGCTTAAGTGTCTTTAAATTTTCCTCTTGTATAAATCTACACTGTCTACTAGATAGATCAAGTGGGAACTTTTACAGTTTATAATAGTAATGTGGCTGTCCACCAGGATTTGAACTGTGATAGCAGTAATCTTAAAAGTGGGCATTTGCTTTTGCTTTTGAGAATAAATAAGAATGTGGCAAAGTCAGCTCAACTATCATCAGTCATCATCCACTTGACCATTTGGGTCATCACAGGTTATGCAGTGTCCTAGTGTTATTATTTTCAATTTATAGCAGATGGGATTCTATTCTGGATAATAATATATTAGCTTTTGTTTGTTTAGGCAATTATAGTGTTGTACTTGCTCTTTATTCAGTATTTCAATGTGCTCTTGACATGCGGTCTCTCTGGAAGAATCTCATTGCCTTTGGTGCTGCAGCTGAATTCTAGTATTATGAGGAATCTCTTCAAATTTGGACACAAGTCTGTGAAGTTTCCCATATACTTCAAACGGCGTTTGGATTTCACAGCATCATATGTGTGGTGAGATTCTTCTAATCTTTTTACTGAGTTTGTTCACATGGGGATTAGTAACAAATCTGTCTTGTCAAATCAGTCCACTAGAATCTTCAGATAAATGTAATTTTTTTGTCAACCTCTTAACTCTTGTATTAGTCAGAAGTAAAATGTTTCAATTGTCAATTGAGGAATTTGACCATCACTGACCATCAATTTTTGCTCTGAAAAGGCTGGGGAGTCACTTTCCACTTCATGATCTATAAATTGCTAGGGTTACATGAATCTTCATATGATGATATCTTCATAATTCTGTACTAATTCCCTCTAAGTCATAGAGCTGTCAGTGGGGTAGATCTTACCACTCCACTGGCCAAAGTTTGAAGCCTTTCTCCAACTAAAGTTTATTTATTTATTTTATCATATTTGTATTCCGCCCTCCCCTCGAGCAGGCTCAGGGTGGATAACAGCATTAAGAACATTTAAAACATCCCCTATAAAACATTTAAAAGCATCATACAAAAATATAAAAATAGCACTCTTTTTTCTTGATGACGACAGTACAGTTAATAACAAATAGTGCAACAGTACAGTTGAACATAGCAGCAGCTTAAGAACAGTGGTGGGCAGCTCTCGTAGGGAGAGGGGTATATGTTGTATCCTCCAGCCAGCGGAGGCCCAGCCTCAGCCATAAGCCTGGCAGAACAACTCTGTCTTACAGGCCCAGCGGTAAGATAGTAGATCCTGCCGGGCCCTGGTCTCGGTAGACAGAGCGTTCCACCAGGTAGGAGCCAGGACTGAGAAAGCTCTGGCTCTAGTCGAGGCCAGGCAGGCCTCCTTGGAGCCAGGGACTGAGAACAATTTATTTTCTCCTGATCGGAGGGTCCTCTGGGGAATATACAGGGAGAGATGGTCCCTTAGGTACGCTGGCCCCAGTCTGCACAGGGTCTTATAGGTCAATACCAAGACCTTGAACCTGATCCGATACTCCACTGGCAACCAATGCAGCTCACGCAATATTGGTGTAATATGCGCCCTATTTGGTGCTTTCATAATGATGCATGCTGCTGCATTTTGCACCAGCTGTAATCTTTGGGTCAGGCTCAAGGATAAGCTTGTGTAGAGCGAGTTACAGTAATCTAACTGAGAGATGACTGTTGCCTGGATCACTGTAGTTAAGTCACAGGTAGACAGGTAAGGGACAAGTTGCCTGGTCTACCGCAGGTGGAAAAAAGACCTGACAACCGCTGTGACCTGTGCCTCCATTTTCAGGGAGGCATCTAGGATCACCCCCAGACACTTAACCCTTGGAACTGGCACAAGCTGTGCCCCATTGAGGGCCGGGATCCGGAGTCCCGAATCCAGTCCTCCGTGGCTCAAGTATAGAGCCTCCTTCTTTGTTGGGTTCAGTTTCAGTCGACTCTGTTTCAACCAATTAGTCACGGCTGCAAATGCATGTTCCAGGACGTCTCGGGCTGAGCCGGGGCGTCCGTCCATCATCAGATACAGCTGGGTGTCATCTGCTTATTGATGACACCCAAGCCCGAAACTTCGCACCAACTGGGCAAGGGGGCGCATGTAGATGTTAAACAGTAAAGGGGAGAGTATTGCCCCCTGTGGGACCCCACACACAAATGGGTGACGGGGTGACAATTTCTCCCCAAGCGCCACCCTCTGTCCCCGACTGTGGAGAAAAGAGACAAACCACTGTAAGGCAGTCCTTCGTATCCCCACATCGGCGAGGCGGTGAGTCAGAAGATCGTAATCGACTGTGTCAAACGCTGCTGACAAATCCAATAATATCAGCAGCGCTGAACCACCTCGGTCCAGATGTCTGCGAAGGTCGTCTGTGAGGGCGACCAGCAGCGTCTCCGTCTCATGTCCTGGCCGGAACCCGGACTGAAAGGGATCTAGGGACGAGACATCATTCAGAAAACCCTGTGTCTGTCCCACCGCCGCCTGCTCAATCACCTTTCCCAGAAACGGGAGGTTCGAGACTGGGCGATAATTGACCAGGTCAGTGGGGTCCAGTGATGGTCTTTTCAGGAGCGGTCTCACCACGGCTTCCATCAAGCCCCATCCCGAAGATCAAGTCTAGTGGCTCTTCCTCCAATGGAAGAACCACTTGAGTGAGGTGGAATCAAAGACTTTTGTTCTTCTGTGGTAGCTGAATGATCTAATCACAGCTTGCTTGCATTTGCTGCTCCAGAACTTTTTAAATGACTTCAGTCTGCCATCTCTTTGTTATATGGGTAGCCTGAGGCCCCATATCAGTGGCTTTACAAATGATTACTCTGGAAAGCTTGTTCCGTAAATGCAAATTTGCTTTATTTGCTCATATTAAACGATTGTAACTAAAATTAGAAACACTTTTTACAAATAAGCTGCCAGCTGCAGCAGATTGAGCAGCAGGACCACACCAACAGAAGACACTCTGAGCTACATATTGTTTGAAGCAGGAGTAGTAGAAATTAGTAGGCTCCACTAAACCATTTTACAAATCCTATTGTCAGCTCTTGAAGGCTCCTGTGTGCTTATATCAATGTGGATGGATTTGTTTGCAAGATACCATTTTGACACAAAAAACTTGCATTATTTAAAAACAAAATTGGGGATTAAACAAATGTAGGCTATTTCTGGTACTATGGATTAAATCTTTTAAGCATAGTATTTGTTAGTACAATCCACACTTTATGCAACAAATGAAAGTGTTTTCCATACAAGGAAAGGCTTCTATAGTTTCCTCATGCCAGTGGGGCTTTCCATGTGGCAGGTTTCCCTGCTTCAGTCTTCTGACAGGGCTGTCCTCCCTACCATGAATTTTCAGGGTTTTTTTAAAAAATGCCAGTTGTGTATCATTATAATAATAATCTGTGTTATCAGGTTCTCTGAACTCACAACTTTCAATTTTTTAAAAAAAGTAAGTCTCTAGCCCCCTTTTGTTGGGGAGATACATCTTTCTCATTGCATTTCCACAATAAAAGGGACTAGAGGTTTACTTTTATAAAAAGAGGAAATGTGTATTCAGAGAACCTGATGCAGACTATTATAATACTATATAAGTATAGCAAATTTAAAAAAGAAAAGCAAAAAATCCTAGTGGAGTGGGGGAATACCTGCTGTGGGAACATGATCAGGGAAAATGACTGCCCTGTGGCCAGGGTTGGGAAGATGCAAACTTCACAGCATTGTATTGGAGAAAAGCTAGAGAAATCCTGGGAAGTGCACAATGCACCTTGATGCTGTGGGGAAGAAAGACCCTCCCCTTCCCTACAATATTGAAACTGGGGCAGATAACTTATGTGGAAACAGATGAATCTTTTACCTTGCAGCACATATCTTAACACAACAAAACTGTATAACTTGCATTTTGATGCTAGCATTGCTTCAGAAGCTCTTTGCTGCTGACTTTCTTTCTGGATTTTAGGGTCTCTGGTCACCAGAACAGCATTGGTATCTGAATCTCCCAGTGTTGTGGATTTGTATTTCTGGAATTTTTCTATGTATGGAATAATGCAATAACTGAACAAGGAAGACACTCCACTAAGTAAAATCCTGGAGTCTTATGGAAAGGAACAAAAAGTAGCTCAAAGGATGATATTTTGGAGTATTTTCTTCTGCAGAAATGAGGCTTCTTTTAAAAACACATTGAAATGTAAAAATATTTTTTATAGCACTGGATTACAAGGGTAAAACAAACCTGTCCAAAAAAAAAAGTATTTTCCATATTTTAATTATTGTTGTTCTATGCTGGAATTCTTCTTGAGAAAGGCAAGGTAAAAACATAAATTCAGAGGAGAAAAGATGATGGGATGCATGCACAAAATCTGTTACCAACATGCAAATTCTGCTAGATCGAAGAGAAATGGAGGGGGACCTAAGGAGTGATAACTATGTAGAACTTTTTTCTTCATGTTTCTTCAATCAGTACTAGTTCAGTGAAGGAGGATTGCTGCTCTTGAAAGTTTGGAAGTAGTTGCTAAAGTGTGTTGCAGTAGTTTTAATGTTGACATTAGTTTTAATGTTGGCAAGGATACTTGGATTCAGACTTTTTACTTCCCACCCCCATGGTGATCTAGGACAGCCTTAGTCAGCCAGTCTGTTATTGCAGTTTAAGGTATGTGGGGGCGGGGAACTGTGTGAGCCTTTTAGTGGAAGACTGGATATAAATAAAATTAATAACAACAACATTCGATTTATATACCATCCTTCAGGATGATTTAACACCCACTCAGAGTGTTTTACGAAGTATGTCATTACTAGCAACAAAGCTCGTTGTGGGAAAAAATACAACAGGCTCTAGAAAGGGGAGGGGGGCAGGCAGGCGGGCATTTCCTCCGCCATCTGTCACGGATCCCATACAGATGAAGGCAGGGGGGTGGGCATGGCCACCTTCTCTGCACCTGATCCCATCCGAGTGAAGGGGGGGCATTGCCACCTACTCCACTTCTGATCCCACCTGGGTGACAGTGGGGTGTGGCCATTGCCACCTGCTCCGCTCCTGATCTTGGTCGGGCTAAGAGGGGAGTGGGCATTGCTACCTGCTTTGCTCCTGATCCAAGCTGGGTGAAGAGGGGATAGGCATTTACACTTGCTGCACTCCTGAACCCAGCTGGGTGATGGCAGGGAGTGGGCATTGCCACATATTCCACTCTTGATCCCAGCTGGGTGAAGGCAGAGGGCAAGTATGGCCCCCTGCTCCTTGCCTGATCCCAGCTGGGTGAAGGGTGGGTGGGCATTGCTACCTGCTCTGCGCCTGATCCCAGCTGGGTGGGGGCAGCGGGTGCACATTGCCACCTGCTCCGCTCCTGATCCCAGCTGAGTGAAGATGGGGGGGGGGTGTTGCCACCTGCTCTACTCCTGATCCCAGCTGGGTGAAGGTGGGAGGTGGCCACTGCCACCTGCTATGCTCCTGATCCCAGCTGGGTGAAGGTGGGAGGTGGCCACTGCCACCTGCTACGCTCCTGATCCCAGCTGGGTAAAGGTGGGGGATGGACATTGCCACCTACTTTGCTCCTGATCCCAGCTCGGTGAAAGTGGGGGTTGGGCATTGCCACCTGCTTCACTCTTGATCCCAGCTGGGTGAAGGCGGAGAGCGGGCATTACCACCTGCTTCGCTCCTGATCCCAGCCAGGTGAAAGCAAAGGGTGAGCATTGCTACTTGTCCTGCTCTGGATCCCAGCTGGGTGAAGGCGGGGGCAGGCATTGCCACCTGCTCCATGCCTGTTTTCAGCCTGGGCTTCCTGCTGCGACACACTCTCTGGAGGTCTGGCTCCCTCATCTGGGCTTCCCTCCACAGCAACGGCCTCTGGAGGTGCACAAGGGTAGAAAGTGAGTTGTCTTGAATACGCTTAGCCTTTTATATAGTAGGATTATCCCTACAACAACAAATGCCCTGTGAGGTGGGTGGGGCTGAGAGAGCTCCTAGAAGCTCTGACTGACCCAAGATCACCCAACTGGCTTCAAGTAGAAGAGTGCGGAATCAAACCCGGCTCTCCAGATTAGAGTCCCGTGCTCTTAACCATTACACCAAGCTGGCTCTCTCTACTATATTCTGCACTGTTAAAGCTTCCTGAAGCATCAAAATTTGGTTGTTGTCTGGAAGCTAAACAGGGTCAGCTCTAGTAAGTTCTTGGATGGGAAACCAACAAGGAAATCCAGAGCTGTTATATAAAGGCAGGCAGTGGCAAATTGCCTCTGAACATCTTTCTTTAAAACCCTATGGGGTTGATATAAGTTGTTTGTTACTTGATGGTACTTTGCACCGCCAGCAGTAGCTTTTTTACTCAATCTCACATACTACCCTTCCCTACTACAACTCCTGTTCCAGATGTTTTTTTAAACATGCAGGCCCTATGCTTATCATAGTCTTTTTCTGGTCAAAGGGGTCCCCTCCTTCCTTTTTCCTGTGCATAAAAGCTGGTTGGAACCAACCCATTGTTTTTCTTAATTTTAGAAGAACAGTTTTTTTCATGTGATGATAGGCTCTTTTCATCCACAACATATTTGTATTTGGTAATATGGAATAATCTAGAAGTTCACCACTGGAAACTACTTTTTTGGTGCAGGTTAGGTGGCTGCTGGTATTATTTTGAAATACTATTTTCAAAGTGATTGGAAAGAAACTAGCTTGTGATATACTTAAACTAGCACAAATCCAAGTATGACATGAAATATAAATAAAATTAGAAATATTTCATATATGCTATGGAGTAGGAGCTGAGAAAAGTCTCCTAATATTCTCCTGAAGCAGTATGCTCGAAATCGTTAATGGAATGTTTAGGAAACACTTTTCTGTCAAAGCATGGGATAATTCACACGTTGTGTATCAGTTATAACTATACAAGTTATAGAAACTATACTGTTTCTAAAATAAATGCTTCCATTCAGGCTTATTTATTTAAATGAGCATGGTCATTCTATGGATATCCAGCTAAAGCATTCCTAAATATGTTGTAGGCAAAATCTGACCTAAAAGATGCAATGCAAGTTAAAGTGAGGGGAGAGCTGAGGAATTGGACATGCCATGCAGGGGTGAGTGGCTGTAAAAGCCTAAATGGGAAGATCTCCAAAGTCACTGTCATTGAGGTCAAGAGGAGGGAAAGTATAAACTCAGATAGGAAACAGTAGCTGGGATGGGTAGAGGTTGATGATTATTTCATTGAAAGAAAGAAACATTGAGGCTAGAAGAAGAAGAGTGGTAACTTGCTGGTTGTGTTGATTTCTAGGGCCTGTGTGTCTCTTTTAGAATCACAGAATTATAGGGTTGGAAGGGACCTCTAGGCTCATCTAGCCCAACCTCCTGAACAATGCAGGAAATTCACAAATACCTCCCCCCACACACTAGTGACCCTTATTCCATTCCCAGAAAATGGCAAAACACTGTCAGGATCCCTAGCCAAACTGGGCTGGGGGAAATCGCTACCCCAAGCTGGTGATCGGCCTTACCATGGGCATGTTAGAAGAGACCACGAGAACCAAGCGTTGATGTAACACTTCCTGCCCTCCCTCTCATGAATTGCCTAGGTTCACAGAATAAGCATTGCTGTCATATGGCCATCTAGCCTCTGCTTTAAAACCTCCAAACAAGAAGATCCCACCACCTCCTGAGGAAGCCTGTTCTACTGAGGGACTGCTGTAATTGTTAGGAAGTTCTTCCTCATATTTAGCCAAAAACTCTTTTGATTTAATTTCAACCTGTTTGTTCTGGTCAGACCTGGGGCATCAGAAAACAACTCCACGCCATCCTCTACATGACAGCCCTTCAAGAACTTGAAGATGGTTATCATATCACCTCCGTCATCTCTCCAAGCTAAACTTACTGAGCTCCTTCAATCTTTCCTCACAGGACTTGGTCTCCAGACTCCTCACCATGTTAGTTGCCCTCCTTTGGACACGTTTCAGCTTGTCTATATTCTTGTATTGTGGTGCTCAAAAAGGAACACAATACTCTAGGTGAGGTCTAACCAGAGCAGAGTAGAGTGACACCATCACTTCACGTGATCTGGACCCTGTACTTCTGTTGATACAGCCCAAAATCTCAATTGCCTTTTTAGTTACCACATCACACTGCTGACACATGTTCAGTGTATGGTCTACTAAGACCCCTAGATCCTTTTTGCACATACTACTGCCAAAACAAGTTTCCCCTATCCTATAATTATGCATTTGATTTTTCCTGCCTTAATGCAGAACTTTGCATTTATCTCTGTTGAAATTCATTTTATTTGTTTTAGCCCAGTTTTCCAGCTTGTCAAGATCATCCTGTATCCTGACTCTGTTTCCTATCGTATTTGCTGCCACTCCCAATTGAGTATCATCTGCAAATTTAATAAGCATTCCCTCTATTCCTTCATCCAAATCATTTATAAAAATGTTGAACAGAACAGGTCCCAGGACCGATCCCTGATGCACTCCACTTGTCATTCTTCTCCAAGAGGATGAGAAACAGTTAACAAGCACTTTTTGGGTGTGATCTGTCAACCAATTACAGATCTACCTAACAGTAATAGGATCTAAACCACATTTTACCAACTTGTTGACAAGGATATTACATGGAACCTTATCAAAAGCCTTATAAAGTTACTACCAGCAAGGTAGTAACTTTCTCAAAAAAAAAAAAAAGAGATAAGTTTAGTCTGACATGACTTATTCTTGAGAAACACATGCTGGCTCTTAGTAATCACAACCATCCTTTCTAAATGCTCAAGGACTGACTGATAATTTGTTCTAAAACTTTTCCAGGTATAGATGTCTAGCTGATGGGTCGGTAGTTACCTGGATCCTCCTTTTCCCCCTTCTTGAGGATGAAAACAACATTTGCCTGCCTCCAAACTTCTGACACCTCTCCTGTTCTCCAAGAATTCTTAAAAATAATGGACAGAGGCTCAGAAATTATATCTACGAGTTCTTTTAGTACAATTGGATGTAATTCATCTGCCCCTGAGGACTTAGTTTCATTTAAAGAAACTAGGTGTTTATACACTACCTCTATGTTGATCCTAAGCTGTAACTCCCTTCCCCCATCATATGTTCTGTTATTGCCATGTTGAGGACCATTTCCTTTGCAAGAGAAGACTGAGGGAAAAGTAGGAATTGAACAGTTCTGCCCTCTCTTCATTGCCTGTTAAAATTTCACTTTCCTGTTCCTGCGATGGGCCTACCATGCCCTTGTTCTTTTTCTTTGAACATAAGCAACCCCCCCCCCTTTTTTTTGTTTTGTTTTAAGCATCTCTTGCTAGCCTAAGCTCATAGTAAGCTTTAGCTTTTCTAACGCTCTTCCTACAAGTTTTGGCTATTTGTTTATATTCATCCTTGGTTATAAGGCCGCTCCTTCCATTTCCTGAATGAGTCTTTTTTATTTCTCAATTCATTAGAAAGCTGTTTATGGAGCCACCTTGGCTTCTTTAGGCTCCTCCTGTTTTTCCTTTTCATTAGAATCATTTGTGATTGTGCCTTCAATATTTCGCCTTTAAGAAACTCACCCCTCTTGAACTCCCTTGTAAAGTATTTCTGACCATGGGATTCTGTCCAGCATAACTTTCAGTTTGTTAAAATTTGCTTTCTTGAAGTCCAACCTATATATCTGATTACGTACAGCTTTTCCCTTCCCCAAGACTGTAAATTCCAAAATTGCATGGTCACTGCTACTCAGGGTGTCCACTAGTTTCACCTTGTCAACCAGTTCGTCTTGGTTGGTTGGTTGGTTCTTTCCCTGTTGGATTTTTAACAATCCAAACCTGCATAGCCATGAAAGACAAGTATCAAAAGGCATCTAGTAGCTTTCCTGAAATGAGATTTGCCAGGAAGCTTTAGGGCTTCTTTGAAAGGCTCCTGAAACTATCAGAAGAGGCTGGCAGGCTGTGACAGCTTACGCGAAACTACTAACAGAGCACCAATTTCTTATACCACTGTCCACAAAACGTTCTCCATACTTACTTGTATGCCTGTTTTTCTCCTTTTAACATTTCTTATGGGCAATAGAATAGCGCTTTTTGATTTATGTATAAAAGAATCTATTCTTAATTTTTAATAGGCTTATTCTGTTAGTCCTAGAAAGTCTTGCTCTGGGATGTGCAAGTTCTATTTTCTCTATTCATAGTGTGAGAGTGAAACTAGATTTTGCAGCTCTTAAAGAGCAAAGACGAAAGTTTTGAATAGGAAGTTTTTCTTGTTTTAAACAGACTGCCTCAAAGCACATAAGTGGCTTTAACCTCCATAAATCCTTTAAAGGATTTGGTAGTTGTCATGCAACTCATTTGGAGATATACAGATATACAGATATACCAAGGAGAGACTTGGGTAGAGGGTGTCATGTCATGTCTGTGTACAGTCATGCCATGATTGTCTGTATTTTGTAACCACAATGCTCATTACTAACCTGATGTATTCTCTCCTTTTTGCAAAGTGTTACTTTTTGAGACCCAGACTGGGCCTCTCTTGATCTTATAGAAATATGCACCTCTAAGCTAGCACTGACCTTGGAGCGTCCAGATGCCAGCTTTTGCTACTTTGTCCAGACGCCGGGAATATATTATTGTGTTATGAATATCTAGCCATAACTAAAAAGGGTTCTCACAGGACCCGTGTAGACTTGCGCGTCAAAGCCTTAACAGTTATTTGAGCGTGAGAAAAATCAAGTATAACAAATTGCTTGTCTTGCCTTTTCACTTCTACCAGGCTCCGTGATGGAGTGCAGACATGAACTGTAAAATCCTAAATAAAGCTTTTCTATTGGAACCAATGTGTGTTCACTGGAGAGGGTAAAACATCTATGACTTACATTGCACTGGTTCAACCTCGTGAGGTAGCTGGAGTAGTATGCATTTGAAAAATTACAGCTGAATGTGCGGTAGAAGGTTGCACAAATAGTGGTTTGCTGTGGTGAGCAGAAATGAGTATAATGATCATGGGAGAGGCTGGGGCAATTTTAATGAATTCAAGTGTGAATTATAAAGGGGTGGATGTGCAGTGGCAGACATTGCTGGTACAACAAGCCTTAATGTATTGTACATGAGAGCCTGAGAGAAGCAAGAGCTTTATTTAGGCTCTGGATAGTTGTCCGTTTAGCTTTAATTTTGGGTGTACATAAGGAAATGGAGGTGAGTGACTAATAACTATATTTACCTTTGTGAGGGGTGCTGGTACTTAAGTGTATTATTATAGAGAGCTACATACTTTACATAACAGAATGAGTGCTGGGTAGGAATTTGCTAGGTATTGCAGAAATGAGTACTTGGAAATTAATTATGACAGAAGTTGTGACATTTTCAAGCAGCAGTTAAGTTTAGATAACCCATGGATGGGCATCTGCTGGAACAGGTACGTTTTTGACTTGTATTAAATTTTTCTAGTAAGTGGACAGCATATTTTCAACATGCACAAGCAAATGATGAGCAATCTGCTCAGCCTATTACTTGCTTTTAATATGTCAAAGGTGGATGCTTTGTTCCTGTTGTGGTTTATATATATATGGTCAAAATGATGCCTTAACTAGTTTAAGGGTACCTATTCATCTTGATGGATATAATCTAGATGTCGAGAAGATATAGGATTGATTACTTAGAGCTAGTTTGGAGTTTCTTAAACATGTAACAGTAGCAGTTATGTGCTTGGAGATGGGATTATGTTCATTATCAGCTATGCAAGGATTGCAGCTGTAAACTTCTGGTTCAAACTAGAGATCCAGTTCTGCCTCTTTAATACTGAAAAAATGTATTTCTGAGCAAGAGGAAGAAAGCAGTGCTCTAAGAAATTAACAGTGCTAAGTTTTCTATTCCTGCTTTAATGTTTTACAATATGGAACATACCTGGGCATTAGCCAAGTGAAGGATTTATGATATAGATTACCAGAATATGCATGCTTTGGCAAGTAGACCTTGTTCACCTTGAATTTTAGATCTGAATTTCCTGTACTTAAGAAAAGTGCAAGCTACTTGAACTGTGTGTAACAAAATGTAAGAGAGCTTTTACAGTAGCATACTGTAACATTTTGCTATCAGCAATCCTTGAGGGTCCTTACAAGTGCATCTCTTAACTTAATTGTCTTTGTCCATTTGGTGCAGAGGTGATAGAGATTATGTCCCATGTGCTGTTGTTTTGTAACTATTATAAAGGGGTAAGAGATGATGTCATTGCTCTACTCTTGGTTATGGTACAAGTCTGCTCAGCAGAAAAACTAATTATACTTTTCCTTTCTGGGAAGAATATAGATGTGTAAGGATCTGCCAGGTGACTCTCAAAGAGACTTCACTGCAAGAGTTTAAAGAACTTTATTGAAAAGCTACCAGTTTCAGGATCTTACGCCATCTTTGACAGGAATGGCGTTTCTCTACAAGCACAAAGCATATATAGGATTCTAAGCATGGGTGAATTCCCAAATCCCCACCCCCCTGAGGTAACAGTCAGCTAAGTTCAAGAGTAAGCATCTAGGCGGGAAAAAGCAGAGCTGAGGAAGCTCTGTCGGAAAAGAAATGGTTGCACACACACAGTCTAGGAAGGTAGCCAGAAGTTGGAATAGAATGAGGAAGGGGAAATATATCTACGTATCCTGGAGAGGAGTACAGTCCACTGAGGAAGATAGTAGCTTCAAACATCCAGCATCCTCAGCCAGGAGAGTGAGAGGCTTAGGGTAACCTCAAGAGAGCAACACTTCGAATCCAATAAGTGTGCACAGTTTGAATGGGGCAATGGTCCCTGTTCTTATAGGGCAAAACATTCCCTGAGGCAGGTGAGTCCTCCCAACCGTTGGAACAAAGACCCCAACAGTCAGTTCCTGGGAATAACAAAGGTTTGATTACCTTGATTGCTTGCTGCCGGGGTGGGACAAAAGAATAAGGTTTTGCTCTCCTGTTGAATTATAAAGGAACATTTGCAAATTGCTGTCCCCGGAGCTGATGAATTTAGTTGGGGAATGTATCTTTTCCCAGATATGAATTATAAAACTTATGAGTGCTAATTGATTTCTCCTCAATCATGGGCTGGGGATCTCATCACAGAAGGAGGGGAAAGGAATGTGCTAAGTGGGATGACACTGCGAGACCTTTCTTGCTCTGGCTCCAACTGGAGCTGAGAGGAAAGTAAACTAATCACCGCTGGTCACTCTGCATTTACATTTGGCATTCCATTCATGCCTGAATCTCCCAGGCGGGATTCAGCAACTGCTAGCTGGAATTTCCCTGTTTGCAATCAAACTACATTTAATCCAGGGGCCTTGTGATTTTTATATCACAGGTAGCTATTAAATAGCTATCAAACATGGTGGAGGCTTGGCCAACTGCTTACACCACATGGTTAATTTATTCTTAATTTAGCACTTTGCAAAATTGGACTAGGGTAAATACCTGCTAAGAAGCTTAGAGTTTTAACTTCTGAAGAAGGCCATCAGTTTCAAGGTGAATTTCTGTTTGCTTTATTGTGTGCTGCAGTCCGGCTGACCTTTCATCATTTGTAAGATTAGATGATTGTACATTTTCTGCATTTAACAAGTCATGTTGATTTAACTTGAACAGAAGATGCTGCATAAACAAGCATAGTTTATCTACAGATAGATGAAATGATCAGTATACGTTTGCCTGGGGGATTAGTATGTCCTTGGTAAACCACATTTACCTGTGTGGTATTGCATCTTGCAATGATTTCTGATAATGTCTTTGATCAAAGCAGTTCCGATGTTTAGATTTTGTGTTAGGTACAGTAGTACATGTTGTACATGTACCAGTTCTTGGATCAAGGTAAGAGGGAGCCAGCATGATCTAGTAGTTTGAGTGTTGTATTAAGATTTAACAGAACCAAGTTTGAATCCCCACTCTGACATGGATGCTTAATTGAGTGACCTGTCACACTTGCTCATCCTGACTTACCTCACAAGATTGTAGCTAGGTTAGATAAAAGTGGAGGATGCAGAATGATGTTGTCAGCAGCTTGGGTAACCTTTGGGGTGGTTAATAAATGAATATAATAAAATATACTGTGTTTTCTAGCAATGTTTGTGCTTTGAAATAAGCTTGCCAAATTCCAGGTGGGGCCAGGAGATCTTCTGGAGATCTTCTGGAACTGATCTCCAGAATACAGAGCTCAGTTCCCCTGGAGAAAGTGTCTGCTATGGAGGGTGGACTTTATGGTATTATATCCCACTAATGTCTTTCCCCTGCCCAAGTTACACCCTTAAATCTCCAAGAATTTCCCAACCTGAAGTTGGCAATCCTACTTGGAAATGATTACCACAGACCAATAATATTTATTTATTACTAAGTCTTTGTTACTAATTTAAGGGGAAAGGAAAAGGCCAGATCCGTCCCAAAGACATTAAGATCTAAAATGTTGGTTTTCATATAGACGGCATGGCAAGGGAGGCTGCTGTTCTACTGGAAGAAGTTCTTAATACAGTTGAACTGCTGACTAGCTGTTTACAAGCTTGAGGTATGCTTTCAAGATAGATTTGCTGTTTGTGCCTAGTTAAGAGCTCTTGGTCCTACAGACTTAAAAAGAACAAAATGTTTGCTACCTTTCCAAACATCGGTTGGAGGTAGTGGTGATAGTAATAAGAAAGTATGAGTAGCTGCCACAAATGTTACCTTTTTGTTTCTTCCATCATTGTTTAATCTCAGGTTAGAGTCCCAGTATATAGAAGAGAAACAGACTCTAGTTTGCCTTGGTGCCCAGAACATCTTAGCAAATCCGAGTTTGATTGAAGGCTTTCCTAAACCAGAAAGCTTTCTGTGTCACTCTTGTGTGCAAGAGAGAGAAGGGGCACACGTGAGCCTGACAAATAAGTTGTATTTGTGTTTACCATGATTTGTTGTGATGTGTGAATGTGTCTTCTCTCAACCTTATGTGTGAGGATAGTAAGTTGCCTTACAGAATTGTTAGGTGGAAACTATACGTGACTCACAGGCATATGGTGGAGGCTAGGTTGGGCCCCCACTGGCCACACTAAAGATGTGTCCACCACCCTATATATGAGCCTATATATGAGCTAGGCCCTGAAATGCAGTATTTTATCATTGCCATCTGAAGAGAAGCTGTATTGTATTTAGTGTATAAAGTTATTTTAATGTTATTTATATATTATTTTATCTGTTTTTAATTGTTCTTTATGTAAATTGAAATGTACTCTGCCCTGAGCCTGCCTGGCAGGGAGGGCGAACTAAAAATCTAATAAATAAATAATAAATAATATAAAATATTTTGAATGCTTGAAATTGCTGTATGGATGTTATATATCTCTGAAATATTATCGAGGTAGCAGGTATATTGTAAACTGCTGTTGGAAGCAGGAGTTTTTAGAGCAATGTGAAATAGAATATTCAAATAGCAAATCTTAAATGTAGTAGGTTCAAGTTTGATAATTACTTTAACTTGTAAAAATGGAGAGAGGGGCATGGCTCAGTGGTACAGAATCTGCTTTGCATGCAGAAAGTCCCAAATTTAAGCCTTAGTATCTCCAGTATAAAGGACTGTACTGGGTGTTATGAAAATCTTCTCCCTGAAGCGAACTGTTGCCACTCAGTGCAGATGATGCTGAGCTTGATAGACTAATGTTTTTATTCAATGTAAGGCAGCTTCATGTGTTCCATTACAATTTTTAACTGTAAAGCTAGTATAGTACAGCAAAGGATTAATTTAAAATTGCTTTTTAAATTACACTGTTGAGGCTCATTAAGGATATCTGATTCCTTGAGTAAACGTAGGGTGAAACAATAAGTAATCTTAAAAGATAAGATGCATTCTGATAGAGAATGCAGAGGAGCCAGCTTGGTGTAAAGGCTAGAGTATTGGACTAGGATCTGGGAAACCTAGGTTCAAATATCCACTCTGCCATGGAAGTTTGCTGGGGGGACCTTGGGACAGTCACATACTGTTGGCCTAACGTTCCTCATAGGGGTTGTTGTGAGGCTAAAATCGAAAGGAGAAGAATGTGAGCCCCTTTGGGTCCCCATTGGGGAGAAAGGTGTGTGTGTGTGTGTGGGGGGGGGAATAAATAAATAATGAAAATTTAACATCTTGAAAGTATAAATCATTTTGTTGCTGTTTGGTTCAAAGTATGTTAAGACCAGCAATGACCAGCAACTGGTAATAGTGAAATGTATCCAACTATAAACAGCATAAAATGTGGGTGAAAATATGTGTGTGGTAGGGATGTAGATGGATTATGAAATGAATGTTTATAACACATAGTTTACTTCAACCTGATGTGACTACCATTAAGGGAAATATCCATTGAGTTAATGTGACTTGTAAATATAGTACATCTCTTTAAATAACGATATACAGTGGGAAGGGTAGATATTAACTGGAATCTGACATAAAAGTTGGTATGTATAACTATAGGAATTTCCACATACAGAGCTGTGTAGTGATTACTTATAAAATTGCATAAAGCCCAGCATGCTACTCTTGCATGATTCTTAAAATATGACTTAATGATGTAACTTTACCTTATGAAATCTTAGAGTAACTACAATGGATATATAAATGGTGAGTGACTGAAGAGAAACATGAGTTTTGCTAAGATAAGTTCGAATCTCTTGTCTCTTGTAGTTAAATTGGTCATCTCTTGTGTCTAAACAAGCCTGTAGAATAATATATTAATATTTTAAAACTGTGTTAGATGTGTTTTCTTTCTAATGTACATTTTAGAGTATTCATACTAAAGGTTTATGGGAATATTTTTAGTATCTTGCTCACCCCTCCCCGGATTTATTTAAGTTATTTATAGTCTGCCTTATTTCCTGGGGTTCAAGGTGGATTACACAGAGTAAGTCAATACAAACAACAGAGTGGGAAATCCAGTGGACAGTGCAATGCATAGTTTGCGTGGAGATTGTAGCTTTAAAAATAGTAGGCCAACATTCCTATATAATACCTGAGCAAAAATACTTTAAAGGAAAAAATGGGCCAGAGCTTAGATATTTAATTTTTTTTACAAACTTTATTTTAACAACAAAAATACACAAACATGCGTAATTAACAAGGTCAGATGCCATCAGAAACAAACACTAAAGTCTCAGTGAGAATGTAGATTAATACATAGTATTTTGTATAACATGGTTAAATATTACAATGAGGGAATTTTACTTGATAAATTGAATAGTACAATAAAATCTCATACACCTTAAGACTTTTACAATATACATGGTCAATAGCATTATTTGACATGCTTTCGATTAATGGATACTATTTCTCATATAAATTGGAATGAAAATTAGGCTTCTCTTTTTCAAGTAATTGTATCAGAGATTTTGTCAAAGATTAAATACTCCTATAACCTATTATACCATTGGTGCAGAGATGGGAGATCAGGACTTTTCCACTTAGATGCAATCACTATTCTCCCTCTGAGGCGGAGGACATCTTGGGTGTTTCCCACCGTCCAATCGGGGAGGCAGGAAGTAGAATCTTTCTTCCTCTTCCTTTGGTGTGTGGGACCACCCTCTCTCTCCTCAGTTCTTTTCCTGCCTCAGGGGAGAGCAGTTCTCAATAGATTAGCTAGGCTACCTTTTTGACTCTAACTTTGTTTCAGTGTTTTTTCTTATTGATTGTCTATTTACCTCTATACCTACCTCGTCTGTCCAATCTCTTCTCCACCCCCTTGTTACTTGGTTGGTCTTCCTCTCCTTTTCTTCCTACTTTCCATAAAAAAAAAGAAGAAGAAGGGAGAGAGGAGAGAGGGAAGCTGTTTCTCTCTCGAGCCAAGAGAGAAAATGGAGTGACAGATGAGGGAGGAGGAGTCATCGGACTCTGAAGAATCCTTTTTGGAAAGGGCTGAGGGCTGTTCCCCGGGAACCGTCCTTCCGGCGGTGGGGACAGGCCTGGCCGGGTCCGACTCACCTAGGAGGCCTGATCGGCCCCCCGGCAGAAGAGTGCACACCAGTGCAGGACAGCCCACCAAGAAACGGCCCCGTCTGTTGCAGAAGGAGCCGGGGAAAGCCGCATGCAGCCAACGGGCCGCAGAAGAGAGCGCGGCTGCGAGAGGCCCTGTTTCGGTGGGAAAAGCCACTGTGGACGATCTCCCGCCAAGACGCATCGCCGAGGTTGCCAACCTCCCGGCGGGGGAGTCGAGGCAATTTTCTTTAATTCCAGCGCAGGGCCCTAACCACAGCACTCCAGAAGATAATGTAAGTGCTTCCGGTGTATCCCCCGAGATGTTAGCAGCCATTCGAAGGTCTCTTAGGGAAGAACTAAGATCCCTTGGTCAAACAGAAGGCCCAGGAACCAGTTCCTCTTTCTCAGCTGAGATTCCAGGAACACCTCAGGCTCAGAGCGGCATGCCTGCATCCTGGCCAACAAAAGCAGCTAGAAAGCAACAAGGAAAAACCCCTAGATGGGTGGAGGAGGACCACTCACTTAGTGAGGTTTCTGATGAGGGGGAGTTCCTCTCAGAGGAGGAACAGGAAGCAAACGTTGCCACTCCAGAACAGTCCAATAGACTGTTTCAAATGGAAGATTATACATACTTACTGTCTAAAACTCTTTCAGCCCTGGATCTGAAAGAGTCAGAAAAGGGGAGGAGGAGGAGGCTCCCTCCCAGGGATCAAAAGGCAGGCCAAAAGGGAATAGAGAGTTCTTCCCTAGATCAGAGAACAACCCCAGGGTATTCCCTTTTCCGGAGCGACAGCTCAAGGCAGAATGGTTGACACCAGCTGCCAATAAGCAGGTTCCCAATGTGATGAAAAAGCTGTATGTGTTACCTAACTATACTGATCAGTTCCTGCAGGTACCTGTGATTGACGCGCCAGTGGCTGCTCTCCAGTGCCAGGGACTCCTATCAGAAGATGGCCAAGGGATGATAAAAGATGGCCTAGACAAAAAAGGCGAAGCGGTGCTAAAAAGAGCTCATGAGGCATTGGCTACGTCTATCAAGGCATCTTGCATAGCCTCCATGGTGTCAAGAGCTGCGGTAGTGTGGACCAGGAGGCTAATTCAATTACTTCTGGAAAACAATAGAAGACTACTGGAAGGAGCCAACAGGATACTGAAAGCATGCATTTTCACCGCTGATGCCACTTTAGATGCAATGGCTATGTCCTCTCGAGCAATGGCGTTCTCCTCAGCAGCCAGACGCCTACTATGGCTTCGCGCCTGGCAAGCGGACCTTCAGGCCAAGCTCATCTTGATGGCTTACCCATTCCAGGGCGAGAAGCTCTTTGGGGATCAACTAGAAAAGATTCTAGTGGAAACTAAGGATAAGAAAAAGGCACTTCCAAGATCTTTGAGGAAACCAGAGAGATGATCTTTCGGATTCCAATCATTCAGATCGCACCATACTTTACCTAGAAATTGTCAGGACCACAAACGCAATTGGGCCGCGACCAGATCCCAGTCTCGGAGGGGAACATTCCACGCCAAATTCAACAGGCAACAAGGCCTTTGCGGCAACAGGCGCAACTCCGAGGATAAAGGCCAGAAGCCCTGACTCTCAAAACGCTCCGGTGGGGGGAAGGCTGCTCATGTTCCAACACACATGGGCGGAGTCCAAGGCGGATGCCTGGGCATTAGAGATTGTATCAAAAGGCTATGCGATAGAATTTCGTTCCTTCCCACCGGAGCGATTCATAATCTCACCCCTCAAAAAAGACCCACACAAGAGACGCATCACCATTCAAGCCATGCAACACCTCCTACAGATAGGAGCAGTCAAATATGTCCCTGCAGAGGAAAAGGGTCAGGGGGGTGTATTCGATATTTTTCACAGTCCCCAAAAGGAACGGGGACTGGAGATCCATCCTGGACCTAAAGTATGTAAACAAATTCATCAAACTGAAGCGGTTCAGGATGGAAACTCTTTGATCCATAGCGGAGGCTCTACAACAAGGCGAGTTCTTAACATCAATAGATCTTACCGAAGCATATCTCTACGTACCCATTGCTTCCGTGCACCGGAAATTCCTGAGATTCTGCATACATAACATACACCTTCAATTCAGAGCAATGCTCTTTGGCCTGGCGACGGCACCCAGGGTATTTACAAAGCTGCTAGTGGTACCCGTAGTCAGATTCAGATTCCAACTACATCCCTACTTGGACGATATCTTAATAAGATCCGCCTCCCTGGAAGCTTCAACCATGGAAACAACAGAAGTCATTCGAGCCTTGGAGAACCATGGTATCGTCATCGTACTTCTGTGCAGCCCCACATTGGGACTGCGCAGGCGCAGGCCAGCTGCGGAGAGATTATTCTAGCTCTTTGAATCTGTTAAAGGGGACGCTTGGCTCCGCTGCGCATGTGTTCCCGCCAAAACGCAACTCTTCTGAGCGAGCGTCCCCGTCATCCCCTCAGTTCCTTTTTCGCCGCCGTACGAGAGAGGTTCTTTCTACTCAGCTTCTTGTCAACTATTGCTGTTCCATCGGTTAGTTGTCTTCGTTGGATCTCGCGCAGATATACTTTTAACAACACAGTATATCTGCCTGCCGCAATGTCTCAGTCATCTTTATTCAAGAAGTGTCAACGCTGCGACACTAAAATGACCCACACTGATGGGCACGATCTTTGCCTCTTCTGTCTGGGTGAGTCCCACATCGTGGAGCGCTGTGCGGTGTGCTAGTCGTTCACCCCAAAGGCGCGGAACGACAGAAAGGCCAGACTGAGGGCTTTCCTCTGGGAGAAGAATCTCCTCCCTCCCAAGGCATTGGAGACGCCGGGTAAGGAGTCCCGCTCGACCTCTCCTTCCCCGTCTCCGGCTGTTCCAAAGCCCTCGGATCCGATCCCGGATCCGGCTGTAGCCTCCACCTCGAAGGCTCCCTTAAGTTCCGAGTCTATGGCTCCGAGGAAGAAGCAGGCAACCTCCGTTCCACCCGAGGCTGATGGGGCTGTTTCAGAGCCCCCACCCAAAAAGCCCAAGGTGCATTCGAAGCACAAGAAATGTGCTTCATCTGTGGCCGTTAATCGCCGGGGTGATGCTTCCCCCGCGCCTGTTCTTGTTGAGGAGGAGGTTGAAGGATTCCTCTGTACCCCGTCTCCGCCTCGCACGCCTCCACCGGTCGTGCCAGAAGAGTATGTGGCCATACCAAGTTTCTTGGAACAGGGTATGGCGTTCGAGCAATCCCTGCCTGTTGCTCCGGATTCGGCGTATCGGCCTGGGCTTTCGGTTCCGACCACGGATCTGCGCTATCCTGCTCCGCCGCAGTGGCCTCCGCAGGTGCCCCCGGTTCCGCTACCACCATCGCAGTCTGTCCCGGGAGTCGGGAACCTGGCGATGTGGCAAGACTTCGTCTCGGGTGCAGTCTTTGGCCGCCATCCTCCAACGTCCGCCGGTTCCGACACAGCCGCCCGTTCTGGTCTACCAGCAGCTGATACCTCCGGTCCCCTCGACCTCGCATCAGCCCTCGACCACGCGCTGGGCCCACCCGTCGGTTCCATCTATGTTGCCGCCTGCTTCGGTTCCGATGCCTCCCCCTCCGGAGTTCTCCGGTTCCGAGGATGAGGAGGGTGCTTTGTCGTCGTCAGAATATTCTACCGACCTGGCTTCGGATCCATCCCCGGAAGAGTCTGTGGGGGAAACACGCTCATCCTCCCCAAACGACAACTACCTTATGTTTGCGGAACAGATGCTGTGTATGGCTGCCGTTCTTGAAATAGATGTCTCGGCTACCACTAACAAGCCGAAGAGCAAAATCTTGGAGGCACTATACTCCGGCTCCCCGGCCACGGTGGCATTCCCTCCGGTCGAGGATCTCATGGATAACGCTCTTGCCCTGTGGCAGAGCCCCTCCTTGGTTCCGGCAACGGTGCAGAACATCGACCGCTGTTACCGTCTGAAGCAGGACGACTGTCCTTTTCTCTTCAGCCACCCCAAGCCTTCCTCTCTGGTGGCCGAGGAAGTGCACGCCCGGTTCCGGACCGGTTCCTCTTCTGCCCGGCTGACCGCGAGGGCTGCAAGCTTGACGCCTTGGGCCGCAAGGGCTACTTCTCTGCGTCCCTTGCATTCCGCATTGCCCACTTTCAAGCCATCATGGGCTCCTACAATTTATTTTTGTGGCAGCATCTCTCAGCCCACCTGTCAGATCTGCCTGAGGACTGGCGCCCTCTGGTCAAGGCCCTTCAGGCGGAAGCCTTCAAGTTGGCCAAGCAACAGATGACGGCTGGGAAGGATGTCGCTGACTGCTTAGCTCGTGCCATGGCGTCCTCTGTGGTTCTCCGGCAACATGCTTGGCTGAGTTCCACCGCTTTGCCCCTTGACAAGCGGGCTAAAGTTGAGGATTTTCCCTTTGAGGGATCCATTGTTTTCAGAGAAGACGGATGAATCCCTCTCCCTGATGCGAAAAAACCATCAAACCGCAAAGTCCCTGGGGGTGATCGCATCCCAGCAGCAGAGTGCACCGAGGTACCGTTCTAACCGGTTCCAACCCTACCAACAGCCATACCAGCCGTATCGCCAGCGTCAAGGGAGGTTCCCCTACCAACAGCCCTACGACCAGCAGTCCTATTCTGGTCCTCAAAGGCACACCTCTAAGAAGTCTTCCCGTTCCAGAGGGAGGCAAAACCAGCCCTCTTCTCCAAAGGCCCCAGCTTCGGGTCAGAAGTCGTTGTTCTGACTGCAGGAGGATGCTACCCTGTTGGCCCCTTTGGAGACTGTTCCGCTTGCCCCATTTTTGGACAGGCTTCGTTCCTTCCTGCCCGTTTGGCAGCGTGTAACTGATGACTCCTGGGTCCTTGCTATAGTGACCCGTGGTTACAAGTTGTTGTTTGTTGACCCCCCCCGTTTCACGCCCTCCTCGTTCAACTCCCTGTTATGATGTTATTCTTCAAAAAAATGTTGTTGAGTTAGTTACCAAGGGTGCTGTGCATGAAGTTAATCTCTCAACCTCACCTTATGGATTCTAATCCAGATATTTTCTGGTGGATAAGAAAGATGGGGGTTCTCGGCCCATACTGGACCTACGAGGTCTTAATGCCTATATCAGGGTCCAGAAATTTCGAATGTTGACCCTGTCACACGTGCTTGAGCTGCTAGAAGTGGGTGTCTGGCTGGCCATCATTGATTTGCGGGACACCTACTTCCATATGTCCATCTATGAAGGGCATAGAAAGTACCTCCGTTTTCTCTGCGGGGGTAAAGTGTACGAGTACACGGTTTTGCCCTTCGGGTTGGCCTCTGCCCCCCGGGTATTTACAAAATGCATTTCTGCAGTGGTGGCATTCCTGAGGTCAATGGGTTGTGTCATCTACCCTTACCTGGATGACTGGCTCCTGGTGGGGCCGTCTGCAGATTCCCTCAGGGATCACCTTGCCCTATCCATGTCAGTGCTCTCCAAGTTCGGCCTTATGGTTAACCTGCCTAAGTCTGTGCTCTCCCCTGTCATGGCCATACGATTCATTGGGGTCCTTTTTGACTCCCCCCTAGGCTGGGCATATTTGCCCCCTGATAGGCTGCGCAGGCTAATCTCCCTGGTGCGCCTCTTTGTCTCCGTTCGTTATCAGACAGCCCTTCTGATTCAGACCTTACTTGGTCTTATGGCCTCCACTACTTCAGTGGTATTTTTTTGCATGTCTGCGTATGAGGCCCTTGCGAAACTGGTTTGTACGTAACTTCAACCCTTTCACGATGAGCCAACATCAATGGTTCTCAATTCCCGGGGTGATTCTGAGGTCCCTGAACTGGTGGACGGTCCCTGAGAATCTGTCAGCAGGTTGCCTGTTTGGTACTTTTGTGGCCGAGGTCACAGTCTACACTGACGCCTCTAGCTTAGGTTGCGGAGGGTGCTGTGGCTCGCTAACGGTCCAGGACACTTGGTCGCCGGCTGAAGCCACCCTGCATATCAATGTGTTAGAACTTAGAGTGATCCGTTACTCCCTTGCTTCTTTTACAGATGTGCTCCGCAACAGACGAGTCCAAGTCCTTTCGGACAACACCACAGCCTGTTACTACCTCAACAAGCAGGGAGGAACGGTCTCGCTTAAGCTCTGCACAGAAGCCACGGCTCTCTGGGACTGGGCCATTGCCAACAACGTCCTTCCTCGAGCCGTTCACATTGCAGGAGAGTGCAACACCTCAGTGGATACTCTCAGCAGAGTGTTCTTGCCCCAACACGAATGGTCCCTCAACCCTGCCTACCTCCTACCGATTTTCCTCCGGTTTGGGCGCCCGCAGGTGGACCTATTTGCAACGGCCGCCAACAGACAGGTTCCTGCCAGGCTCCCGGGCCGGGATGGACTCTTTGTCCCTTGGGGACGCCTTCCAATTCCCCTGGACCCCAGGGTTCTTCTATGCTTTCCCACCAACTCCCCTCTTGCACAGGGTCCTCTGCAGGATCAGGGCCTTCCAGACCCATTGCATCCTGGTGGCTCCACGCTGGCCCCACCAAGAATGGTTTTCCCTGTTGCTCTCCCTCTCTGAGGGATGGTGCCTGCCATTGCCAACCGTTCCGGACCTGTTGCTCAGGGACGGCATCTGGCATCACAATGTGGGAGTTCTGAACCTGGCTGCCTGGCTCCTTTACCCCCCACGGTAGCCTTGTCATCTGGGGTTCTGCAGGTCATCCTGAATGCCTGAAAACGGTCCACCAGGATGTCCTACCATTGGAAGTGGTCTCGTTTCTCCCGCTGGTTAGCCCCTAGGGGGATCTCCCCCTTTGTTTGTCCCTTACCCCTGGTCTTGGACTACCTCCTGTCTCTGCATTCACAAGGTCTCTCCTTCAGCAGCATTAAAGTACATATGGCTGCGATCTCTGCCTTGCATGAGATGGTTGATGGGAAGACTGTTTTCGCCCACTGCCTTTCGAAACAGTTTCTGAAGGGCCTGTTTAAGTCTTTTCCACCTAGGGCTCCACCTGTTCCTCAGTGGAGCTTGCCTTTAGTTCTGTCCCGGCTGATGCTCCAACCGTTTGAGCCGCTGGCTACCTGTCCCCTGCCCTTCCTGACGCTGAAGGTAGCTTTTCTGGTTGCTATCACGTCATCTAGACGGGTCGGGGAAGTCTCTGCCTTCCGCATTGACCCCCCTTTCTTACAATTTTCCCCCAGGAAGGTGGTCCTTCACACCAGCATGGAATTCCAACCCAAGGTTGTGTCCAAGTTCCACTTACAACAAAAGGTGGTCCTTCCTTCCTTTTTCCAGACGCCCTCTACCCTGGGGGAAAAAGCGTTGTACACGTTGGATTTAAGACGTGCTTTATTGTTCTATTTACATCATAATAAATGTATCAGGAAGTCTCCTGCGTTGTTCATGTGTTACTCTGGCTCACACAAAGGTCTTCCTGCTTCTGCCCAGTCCATCTCCAGATGGCTTGTGTCTGCCATTAAACTGTGTTACTGCCAAGCTGGACTGCAGTGCCCTCTTTCCGTGACTGCTCATTCGACTTGGGCGCAAGCTGCTTCTGCCGCATTTCTATGTGGAGTCCCTCTTCAGGACGTCTGCCAGGCGGCTACTTGGTCTACACCAGACACTTTCATCAGACATTACTCTGTGGACGTGAATGCACGGCGTGAATCAGCCGTCGGCACAACTGTCCTGCATTCTTTGTTCCAATAATATACTCACACCCGCCCCCATTGGTGAGATGCTCGCTATTCTCCCAATGTGGGGCTGCACAGAAGTATGACGACGATAAACAGGGTTTCTCACCTGTAACTGTTGATCGTCGAGTATCTTCTGTGCAGACACACATTCCCTCCCTCCTGCCCCGCTGTGAGTGCTGTGGTTTGCATTTTTGGCTCTCCGGTGGCTCAGTTGGACTGAGGGGATGATGGGGACGCTCGCTCAGAAGAGTTGCGTTTTGGCGGGAACGCTACCGCGCATGCGTGGCGGAGCCGAGTGTCCCCTTTAACAGATTCAAAGAGCTAGAATAATCTCTCCGCGGCTGGCCTGCGCCTGCGCAGTCCCAATGTGTGTCTGCACAGAAGATACTCGACAATCAACAGTTACAGGTGAGAAACCCTGTTTTTTCTCATCAACCAATCCAAATGTTCCCTTCAGCCGACTCAACGCCTGGAACACCTGGGTCTTACTATAGACACCAGGGAAGGTTGTATGTTCCTTCCCAGGGAGAAGAGAACAAAGCTCATTCACTTGGCATCAAATATAATCAAACAACCATCATCATTACTAATGGACCTGTCCAAATTGTTGGGTCTGTTGGTGGCGCATTCAGAGGCAATTTATTGGGGCAGATTCCATCTCCGACCCCTGCAGGGTTTTCTACGTCCATTCCAGCTTCAAATAGCCCGCAAAATGACCCTCAAAGTACAAGTTCCACTCCCGGTCAAGGAAAGCCTGCGTTGGTGGACTGTCGAGTCCAACTTACTTCAGGGAAAGAGCTTCCTCACACCTCACTTCACTCAAATATTCACCGATGCCAGTCTGAAAGGTTGGGGAGCGACTCTAGAGGGCTTGCCGACGCAGGGAGAGTGGTCCCTGAGGGAACGCAAACTTCCAATCAACGTATTGGAGATGAGGGCAATTCTACTAGCTCTGAAATTCTTCTGCGACCAAGTGACTCTCGAGCACGTACTGATAAGAACGGACAACATCGTGGCAAAAGCCTATCTAAACAAGCAAGGGGGAACAAAATCGTTCCGCTTGCAGCGAGAAGCCAACAAGATCATCAGTTGGGCAGAACACAACCTCAAGTCTCTGCAGGCAGAACACATTCGAGGAGTACTCAATATCCAAGCAGATTGGCTGAGCAGAGAGTCCCTGCACCTGGGGGAGTGGGCTCTAAAGAGAGAGATCTTTCAGATGTTGTCGGGACATTTCAGGAATCCGGAGGTAGATCTGTTCGCCTCTCACACGAACAATCAACTTCCAAGATTCCTGTCGTGGTATTTTCATCCATGAGCAGAGGGGACGGACGCCCTTCATGCACGGTGGCCAAGGGGTCTCCTGTATGCATTCCCTCCTCTGCTGACTATCCCGAGACTCCTGAGAAAAATAAAAGAACAGCGAGCGATGGTGCTCCTGGTCGCACCTTGGTGGCCAAGAAGGCCATGGTTTCCAACTCTGCATTGGATGTCGGTAGCTCCTCCTCTCAGACTTCCAAACCACCCAAATCTACTACAGCAGGGGCCCATATGGCACCCCCGTCCAGAGTGGTGGGCTCTGACAGGCTGGAAATTGAGCGGGACCATTTTCGATTAGAAGGTTACCCTCCAGATATAATAGCCACCTTGCTAGCATCAAGAAAGGCGTCCACAGTCAGAATTTATAACGCGGCCTGGAAGGCTTTTCACCGCTGGTGTAGGCGCAAATAAATTGATCCTACGCGACCCACTATGACTTCCATACTGTCCTTCTTACAGGAGGGATTAGACAGAGGCTTACGTCCAGCAACGTTGAGGAAACAGGTTGCAGCTATTGGCACGGTCCTACCAACGATAGAGGGAGTTCCTCTAGCCTCTCATTATCACGTACGAAGGTTCCTGAGGGGTGCTACCTTACTAAAGCCTCCGTCGGTGCACAGGTTTCCAACTTGGCGTTTAAGTGTGATTCTCTCAGCACTTACAAAACCTCCTTTCGAACCCATTGAGGTACAACTGAAATGGCTGAAGCTGAAGACCATATTCCTCGTGGCTATTACTTCGGCTCGTCGCATTTCCGAGTTGAGTGGCTTATCTGTTTGGCCAGACCTGTGCATATTTCACAGAGACAGGGTAGTTCTTAGGACTGATCCTTCTTTCATGCCCAAAGCGTATTTTATGTTCCATAGGTCACAGGAAATCAATTTGCCTTCATTCTGCCCGAGGCCGACTCATCCAAAGGAAAGGGAGTGGCACAATCTCGACGTGAGGAGGGCTCTTAAGACTTATTTGATAAGAACCGAATTGATCCGTATATCGGATTCACTTTTTGTCAACGTTTCACGTCCCAAACTGGGACAACGCATGACATCTACTACCATTGCGTACAGCATTAAGTCATGTATACAAGAAGCCTATAAAGCCATGAAAATGGAGGTTCCGTCAGGAATCACAGCACATTCGGCTACAAACGCTGCTCTCAGAAGGAATGCAAAGACATATGCAAAGCGGCTACCTGGTCATCATCATCTACATTTATTAGACACTATTATATACACACTTATGCTTCTGCAGATGCTGCCTTCGGACGCAGAGTTCTTCAACATGTCATAGAGGACGAAGGCTCCATCCCACCCAGGACTTAGTACACTGCTTTGGGAGCACCCAAGATGTCCTCCGCCTCAGAGGGAGAACGGCCCCTTGGATACTTACCGTGAAGGGTCCTTCTCCTCTGAGGACAGGAGGACATCTTGCCCTCCCGTGAGCTTCGTCTGTCTTTTCCTTTTGTCTGCGTCCTGGATTGTTCTTCATGTCTTTTATCTGTTCCGGCTGTGCAATTGCCTTTAATGCCAGAGTTTGTTATGTGTTTGTTCTGGACAGTGTTGCACTTTGTTCCTTCTATTTTTAGATTATGGTTTAAGATAGATGTATAAAAATAGTGAGCACAAGATACTGCTGAGGGGAGTCACCCGAACTGAAGAGAGAGAGGGTGGTCCCACACACCAAAGGAAGAGGAAGAAAGATTCTACTTCCTGCCTCCCCGATTGGATGGTGGGAAACACCCAAGATGTCCTCTTGTCCTCAGAGGTGAAGGACCCTTCACGGTGAGTATCCAAGGGGCCGTTTTGGTGGCTGAAAGAAGACTAGCTATCAAATCTTGCCTGATCTGGGGTATATCAGAATAAAACCAGTAATTTAACAGAACTGTTACAGGATTTTCAGGCACCTTCTATCCTGTAATAATATAAATCTGATGAAATATCAGTTGCCAAAATATTTTTACCCTTGGACATGACCATCAGCAGTGCAAATATGATCCTTATTCTCTGCAAGACTTCCAGCATAAAGGCAAAAATTTAGAATTTACATAGTGTAATTGAACTGGAGTTCAGTTTTAAGGTTTCATAAGATTGCATTTAGATATTAAGAGATTTAGAGGTGAATATTTCAGAATTCCACACCTTATTCCATTGTACATCAGATAGTTCTGTCTCACAATCCTTATTGTACCTTTTTTGGTATCTGAGCATTGAAGTACTACTAGATGAAGAATTAAGATTTTGTAAATTTGTGAGATCATCCTTTTTGGCTCAATTTTTAAGATTTTTTTCATAAAGGTTTAGTTATCTGGTTCTTTATTTCAGAGTTTGCTAACAATTAATTAATTTGATGGTACTCAAAGCAAGGAAGTTTTGATTGAATCTTTTCCTCCAGTTTGGTTAGCATTTAGCCTTTGTTATATAAATCAAAGAATCTAGTTATGCCATTCAGCCTCCAGATCTGAAAAGAATCTTTCGGGAGACCTGGTACGAATCAATTTTGGCTGACAAAGCTAGTTAGCAGAGAGATAGTAGGAGCTAAATTTATTCTTCTCCTGTCCCAGACCTTTAATGTGTTGTCAAATAACATGTTCAATTTGACAGTGTTGGGATGTTCAGTGAGTTTTCTCCACATTGAATCTCTGAGTGAGTCTATACCCGGATAGCACTCCTCTATTTCCTTCTAGGCTGGCTCATACTTTAAACTATATTGCTTGGACAATTTAGACAAGGTGATTGCATCTGCATAATGTTTTAAATTTGGGAATGCTACACCCCTGGTTTAGTTGGCTTACATATAGTATGCAAATTCACCCTGGGTTTCTTGTAATTCCATAGGAAGTTGTCGAAGGCTTTCACGGCCGGAGAACGATGGTTGTTGTGGGTTTTCCGGGCTGTATTGCCGTGGTCTTGGCATTGTAGTTCGTGACGTTTCGCCAGCCACAGCTGCTGGCGAAACGTCAGGAACTACAATGCCAAGACCACGGCAATACAGCCCGGAAAACCCACAACAACCATCCATAGGAAGTTATTCAAATTTTTCTGCCATACCTTCCAGAGAGAGGCTGGTGCTGAGATTGGTATTGCTCTAAAATAATTGTTTTTTTTTGAAAAATAAAAGACTTAATAACATGGATTCTTTCCAACCATGATAAATGCCAGAGCTTAGCTGATGGAAGATAGAGGGAGCAGTTTGGTCCCTTTCTCCATGCTCACTGTAGCCTATTGGTCAGTGTGGCTATTAATCCATGTAGATGTTGTGAGCCTTACAAATACTTTCTAGACTGCTGGGAGGAGGGGAATGGGAGGAAGCAACTGAAGCTGTCTGAACCTTCTGCTGATAGATTGCTGGATCCAACCCATTATATCAACGGGGATTTTAGAGTATTATACTCTTAATTTGAATTTTTTAAAAAAAAATTAAATTTTTTTAATATAATGATGCTTACAAATACAAACAGTTACAAAGCTTTTAAAGATATCAATTCCAAGATATTAATAGATAAATGTTCATAGTAAGATATTCGTGGTATAATGCACAAGATTTCTTTCTAGTGAGTAGTCTAAAAACGTTTCACAAAATGGTTATCAAACTTTAGTCATAAATGTGAACTTAAAAATATTGAGAGAAAAGACAATAATATGTAACTATCATCAGATCACTACAACTTTACTAGAACAAACCCTCCTTCCCTCCCTCTTTTCTTCCTAAAGATAGTTAACAACCATAAGTTCTACTGACTTTCCATTCCCTCCCTCTCCACCCCCTTTCCCCCCATTCCCCCACCCCAACATACAGACACTCCTGACTCGGTGACCTGCAGGTAGTTACCTAACAGGTTATTGGTATAAAAAAAAACCCCAATTCTGAAAACAGAAAAAGACAATGAGGGCTAAATGCAATACCCCCCTATCCCCCCACCACCCCAATCCCCTATGATATCTTAATTAAATGCTTCTTTTTTATTTCACAACATGAGAAATTATGTCCTGAGCATTGAGAACAATCCGCTAATTCAAACAAACTGCTATTTTACTGTTTTTAATGGGAGATAAAGCAGATAGCATTCTTCTTTTCTGTGTGTTTCTCTCCACTTCTATTGTGGACTCAGTTCCAACAGCTCTAAGAAGAGCTTCTCCAGAATCTTGATCAGTAGCTCTGTAGATTTGTTCTTGATGTGTGGATGAACAAGATTGGTCCATTTATAGTTTATTTGGGCTTTCCTTATTCCTTCAGTTATTCTTTTCCATTTTTTCCTTTAGCTCAGTACTTCTGGTGGTAGATCAGTGAGGGCTAATTTGGGGGTTCCATTGTAATCTAGTGCTCACCTCACTCTGGCTGTCGCAAGCATCTTTTTCTTAATGCTCCCATCCTGAAATGTAGCTTTGATGTCTCTGGGGAACTTATTCTTTCCACCGTTCCTTGATCCCACTCTGTGAGCATTTTCTGTTTTTGGAGCCTCGTCTTCATTCTCGTTTCACTGCAGCTGCCTTGTTAGCTATGAGGCCAGAAAGATTAGCAACTCTTCATTTGTATTAGTATTTTCTTTAAATCCTCTGAATTTAACATTCCTCTGTCTTATAGCCATTTCCAATCTTAATAATCTTTCCTGATGTTGAGTATTTTTACGTTGAAGCTCTTTGACTTCTATCTGAGCTGCGTTACTTATTTCCAGCACTTTATTAGCACTGTGAGTCGCCTTATTTATTTCAATTTTCATTTCAGCAAATTGTGCTGTAAATTGCTGTGATAGCATTTTATGTTGTCAAGCAGATTTTGTTCCATTTGTTTTATCAGCTCAATAAAACTGTCTTGTTGGGAGGGTGGGCTTATTTCAGCAGTTTTAGTTGCACCCGCCATTTTGTTTTCCTCTCCCTGCTGTCTCCTTGACTCCAATGCCGTTTCCCAGCTTGGAAAAAAGTTCTGTAAGTTTTTTATCGCTTTTACCTGGTGCCTCTTTTTCTCGGACATCTGCTTTCCCATAATTAGGCGCTTCTTTTTGTTGTGATGATTTTAAAAGAGAAATTGGGGTGGGGGGAACAGAGCTCTTGCATTAAGCATCCTTCCTCCTCTGCATCGATGCCCCCCCCCTAATTTGAATTTGACTTGCTGGCTATATTTGTGGTAGAACCTTCCATATAAGTACTGTGATTCCCAAGACATTTTAAGTAAATAACTGTTATAAATTTGTTATTGAAAAACATAAGTGGCTTCTCTGCTTCTTTCAAAGTCCCTTTTGTTTGTTTTTGAGTAGTTATACTCTGCATTAACTATTATCAACAAATGGAACAAAGGGGAATAAACCCCTCTGGGCCAGGGGATTGTGTCCTTCTTTATGTTCTTTATGCTTCAGTGGCTAACACTTACTGGTGCTTAATAGAAAAGCATGTTGTAGTTGCTAGGAAAGCCAGGACAGTATATGGGAGAGGAAATTTATGAGGGAAGATCAAGCTATAAAAATTACATGGCAGCCCAAAGTAACTAATTAGATCATGTATACCTTTCAGGATGTCATCATAAATCTAGTTAAGAATATAATGCAAATAACTGTTGTCTTGGCATAAGAAACCAAAGAAATCCATTTAGGTGTGTGTTGTTTCTGCCTGGTGTCTTCTTGCTACTTGGGATAAGCCATGTGTCCAGGGCCCAGTTCTTCTTTTCATTTGAAGAAACAGGACTTGCATCATTGAAAGAAGAGAAGCAGTTCCTGCTTTAAGTTTTGCTTTCAAATAATTAGTTTGAATACTATAGAATCAACTTAATATTTGAGCAGACAAAGGAAGTGAAAAGGGGTGTCTATGCTACTTTGATAAGTGAGAAAACAATGCTTCTCTCTTCTGGTTCATAGTGGTTACATATTATGTGCAGCTGTACATTTGTTTCAGTGAAACTGCATCTATTAATGTTTTGATAAGTTAAATGATAAATTAAATAATTGTTGCCTGCATGTTGTCATGCAGTAAAAGTCCACTTCTTGACTTCAGCTATTAAATTCAAGGCTGTGTTAAACTACAGAAGCTTCTTATGCAAAAGCACCACTGGCATGCATTTTTCATAGCTGAATGGAGGCTTTCATTCTTTCTAAACAAATAACTTTTATTTTGGCTTCTGCGGTTGTAAAGTTTAACTTTTATTTTAATTTTCAAACTTGGTAATTATTTTTATTATATTTTGAGAAAATAGTTATAATACTTGAACTTTGGCACATGGATATCTACTGGAAGAAAATGAGGGAGGGAACAGACTTGTTGAACGTTTTCTAAATTTGTATATAAGTTTAGGAGTTTTTATTGTATTTTATGTAGTAGGCTGCTGGTGCCAAATACATGGTTAGTTGAAGTAGTCATACAGATATTTCAAAATCTAATAGGACTTTCATTCCAGTTGTTTGTATATGCTTCACACCTTATTTGAGTAGGCATGAATGATAAAACTTGTTTCTTCCTCAAAATACATGTAATAAGCATTGTGATTATTTAATAGGCAGTTAATCCCTGGAGAGCGACAGAGAGAGCGTGTTATATATATAATACATGAGGAGGAAGAATTCTAACTGATACTGTGACCATAAGCTGCTCTTAATCATAAATCACACTGATTATAATTGAAATTATTAGCATATACTGCAGACTAGGGGTGTGCAACAAAAAAAGATTCAGTTTTCCTGCTTCATAATTTATGAAGCGGGAAAAAGTGTAGGAAAGAAACAATTTCCAAAATGGCAAGCCGCTTCGGAAATTGCTTCTTGCCATGGTTTGAAATGCTCTGAAAAGATTCGGAGCACTTTGAAGCTTCGCCTGTCAGGTTCAGAATGCTTTCTCTAATGTTATAACCAAAGAGACTCCATTTTAATTCCTTTAGTATTCTGAGTGCTTTATTCACAGGTGCCAAGACGTTCCCTAGCAGCTATCTCACAGAAGAAGAATGTTTTGGCTACAGCTTTGCCAGCCTTGGGAAACTTTCACTTTCTCAGCTTCGAGCAGATTGTTTTGAGAATTATGGGGGGAGGTTGGGCTTGCTGGGGTTTGATACTCTGTACCTTGTTCTATGCCTATCATTCGTAACAATACACGTGTACCAGCCCAGATATTGTATCTGGGCCAATGGATTATAATGGTCGCTTCTTTCACTAAATCTTTTGAAAACAACGGACTCTTGTCTGATTGCAGAAGGTAGTCTGGATACAACTATTATTTAGCCACAGATCTGACATCGCCGTCCTGCAGCTTCCTCTGAAGCTGATGGGGGGAGGTGAGGTGGGGGAAGTCCCTGTCTCCTTGGCATCAGATCAGTGAGTGGGGCGGCCAGTTTAAACTAGCCCCCCCCCCGCTGCTGCCTCCTCTTCTTCTGATGCCAGGGAGACGGGGAGTCTCTCCATCTCCCTGGCATCGGGTCAGCGGCACTGCCTTCACCCGCTGCTGAAGGGGCCAGGGAACTCCCTGTCCCCGTCAGCAGCGGGTGAATGGAGCACCCGGTGGGGAGGTGCAGGCTTAAGCCTACGGTGGCGCTGCCGGGCTGCTGCACCTGGTGCGAGAGGGGTGGGGAGATTCCCTTGCCCCTCTCGCACCAGGTGCAGTAAGCCCATTGGCTCCGGTTTCGGCGCAGTGCTGCCCCGATGAGCAGCTGATTCGGTGCTTTAAATGCCTCTTTCCATGCCCCTGCACAGCAGCACGGAAAGGGGCATTTTAAGCCCTGCAGCCAGCACTCAGCCGCTTGTCGAGGAAGCCCCCGACAAGCAGCTGATTCAGGGGGTTTGTGCTGGAATGCAGGCAGGGAGTCTGCCACGAGCCTCTCTGAACGTCCAGAGTTCAACCAAGCCGACGGGGGAGCAGGCAGGAAGCGTAGTCCAAGGAGCCGAATGCAAGGGTCAGAGCCAAAGAGCAGTCAGAGCAGAACTGAGTCGCAGTAGAACCGGGCGGGTCTGTGTGCAGGTGCTTCTGCAACGAGGGAAAGGGCGTCCTGGCTTAAGAGCTCTCACCTGCAGGGCAGTGCTGCACCCTGTTACAACTCAAGGTCGTTACGTCGTCGTTTGAGTGCCTGAAGTCTTGCACTTCGCCTCCTTTCCTGTGCAGCAAGACACTGTCTCCCTCTGTACTGCCTATCAGGTTCAGGGGAGCTGGGTGGAGATTCTGCCCTAGTCTCAGGAGCTGGTGCAGGTAAGGGTCTGCCCTGGATTCCTCAACCTGCTCTGGCAAGGGTTCCTGCTGCTCCATTCCCTTCTGGTCTTCCAAGCAGCTGCCTCTGGAGGAGCTTGGAATATTCCCACTCCTGTCGTCCTCCCCGAGGTCTTCATCCTCTGAGGACTCAGAGGCCACAACAGGTTTAAATGCCCTTTTCTGTGCCTCTGTTCAGCAGCACGGAAACGGGCATTTAAACTCCTTGACCCAAAGCTTCCCAAAGCTGTACAAATCGCTTTGGGAATCTTTGATTTTGGGTTTCCGAAATGGACCCGTCTTGCTGGGGCCGTTTCAGAAATCTCGAATCTCTGCAATTCAGGTCCAATTCAGGTATTTTTCCCGAATCGGAAATCCGAATCGCACACCCCTACTGCTGACTAAGATTAGAAAGCTATACTAACATGGTGAGAGTAAATGTTCAGTCTCTGTGATTCCAGTAATGTTGCAAGATCTAAATGGCAGAACTTGCATGTGGGTTAGCTGGTTGCGGTGTGTATGTCAACATTATAGTTAGTTGCATTAACAAGTTGTTAAACATCAATTTTTGAACCAGTACACAATCAAATTAATAATAAGTGTGTATGTATCTCAAAATAGATTTTAATTTGGAATATTTGGTTTGGATAAGCTTTCTTTAACAGTATATTGAAACTTTAAAACTCTACCTGCAAGAAGGGATGCAATTGCTCTGTACTTCCTCTTCTGTTACTAGAACTCACAGAAGAGCCAGCAATAGCAGTCATCTCAAATCATTCTTCCAGGCACAAGCCTGCCAGATGGGAGGGCCCCCACAGACCATTTGGGGGCAGACAGCTGCTGTTCTCTCCCAGGGTGCCCTGTGTCTGGCGGGCTGCCTGCCCGCCCCAGGGGAGCTGTTCCGGAGACAGCCGCTGTGTCAGTGAAGCTCCAGCTGCAGCAACAGCAGAGGGATCTGCTGCTACTCTGACATGCCTTTCCCCTGTCCCCGAGTTACTGGAGGAAAACTGGAGTGAGGGCATGTCAGAGCAGCAGCAGCAGATCTCTCTGCTGTCCCTGTGGCTGGTGCCTGGAAGAATGATTTGCGATGGCGGCTGTTGCTGCTGCTGGCTTCCACCAGATATTCAGCTAGCGAGGGGAGCCTGAAGCTGGCAGGCAGCAAGTGGTGGCAGAGAGGGGAAGGAATCTCCCACTACACTTCCCAGGTAAACTTGAGTGGACCTGCCGTGTGTAATGCGTCTCTTGCGGTTTGGCTCTCATGTGTCAAATAGGAGGCATGGATTCAATATATGCGGGGAGGGGGAGGTAGTCAGAAGACAACAAGACACAAGTCAGAGCCTGGCCTTAATCCACACTTCTCCACCCCGCCCACTCAAGAGTAATGCCATAACCACTGGGCTATGTACTGATAGGCTCTGGGGTAGCATGGCCAGGTCCCCTCATTTGCTCCGCACGTGGGAAGATTCCAGAGTCAGGCCAACTGTGTACACCTGGCAACTGCAAAAGGGGGAACTGGATGGCCCTACTAATGCGCTGCTGCAGACTCCTTTCAGGTTGATTGACACACATGTTCACAGTGATTCTATGCTACACACAGAGGGCCTGCCATCAACCCTCTTGTGCTCCAGGATACATCTAATAACACCAATGTTTCCAATATTGGCTTGGATTCAGTGTTCCACAAGCAAAGACTTAGACTTAACACAGTTCTGCTTGTGCAAGATCTTGTGCAACTGATTTGTGCTGCTGATTTGAACCTGGGGCTGAGCATGCAGCCCAGCCGAGGCTTCTGGGAGCCACCAGGCCCCTGAGCAGATGATGGCTGCTGCTTGCCTTGCCCCTTCACCCCATGGACCGCAAAGGGCTTGCCTAGGGCTGGGTGCTCACCATACTGCTCACATGAAACCACGCAACTGGAAAACTAGGATGCCCAAGAGTTCAATTTATCAAAATAAATAATTAAAAACAGTGTCTCTTTTAATTGCTGTGATACTTAGATAAGATCACAATCATACTCTTACTCCCCTGGGAAATTAGCCTCATTGAAGTTAATGGGATTTATTTTGAAGGAGAAATGCAGAGGATTGAACCATGAATGTCCTACACAGCTTACACAGTTAGTGTTCATCTACTGTCTTCCTGTGCAGGCACACATGGGACTGGCATGCGCAGGCCTGTCGACTTTGGAGATTCTTTATAGCTCAAAACCTCTAGGGGGCACCATTGCCTCTCAGAGCGAATGCGCAGCCGCCTTTTCTGCCGAAAAAATCTAAGAGGTGGGGCGCCCCCGACTTAGCCTCAGTTCCTCTTTTGCCGCCGATACTGGAGGTTCTTGCTTGATTGTTGGCTCGTTCTAGCGATTGTTGTTGGAGGATGTTTGAGAAGGCCTTGTTTAAGAGGTGCGTCTCCTGCAATAGGAAGATGACCAAATTGGATGGTCACTCAAACTGCCTGTATTGTTTGAGGGAGACCCACAACACACAGGCCTGTAAGCACTGTCGTACCTTCACTCTGAAGGCCAGAGCAGAGTGGATGGGGAGATTGCAGGCCTCTTTGTGGCAGCGGGCCATGGCTGCTACCAACCCATCAGCCATGGCAAAGACTCCTGCCTCATCGGGTTCTTCTACCCAACCTGGTCCTAGGTCCTCCAGCGCAAAAACACCGTGCTCACATTCACCCCCAGCCCATACGGAGTCTCATCCACCATTGGACCCGACCAGTTAACCGGCCTGAGGCTCTTCGGCACTGCCCATATTGGATGCAACACCCTTAGAACCGAGGGCCCCTTGGAGTGGAATGCCTTCGGCACCGACCATGATCTCCAAGCACTCACCTCAGGCTCGTTGTGAGAGTTCCACCTCAAAGGCCCCAGGCTCCAAGACTCCTTGGAGTAGAACGTCTTCCATGTTGCTCACCTCTCAGAACCAACGGAGTGAGTCTTCCTCGGTTCCGAACTCTTTGGATCCGACTGTTACTTTGGAACCATCTGCTGGCCTGGAGAAGCAGAAGCAGAAGCAGAAGAAGACATCACTCATCGAAACGCGAGAAGGCGATTTTAGAGAGTGTGATCTCCTCTCAACCACCTGCTGAGCTCCAAGGGGGTGTCGGATCCGAGTCCCTTAGCAAGAAGCATCAAGGGTCGGGTGATCATTCGTCATCCCGCAGCACCCCTTGTTCTAAGAGTTCGTTGGAGGAAGATGTGATCCTGGTTGAGAAGCCCCCTACTCCATGGGGCCGATCCAGATCACTGTACCAAGGCTCTTGGTCATCACACTCTTCCCGAGAAGGAAGGGGACGCTCCAGACATCAGGTAAGTCCATACTCCCACAGTAAGGGTAGCCCTTACTCGAGGGGTTACTGTGCCAGTGTGGAAGCAGCTCTGTACTGCCGTCACAACTGCTGCATCCACTCTTGGTTGGGGGGCCCACTGTGATGGGTCCTATGCTCATGGTGTATGGGATGACTCTGAACGACAAAAGCGTATTAACCTATTGGAATTGAGGGCAGTGTTATATACATTAATTTCGTTTGCAGATACTGTACAGAACAAGACCGTCCAGATCCTTATGGACAATACGACAACTGTTTTACATAAACAAGGAGGGGGGCACAGCATCGGTGACTCTGTGCAAGGAAGCAATGAAACCCTGGAACTGGGCCATGAGCAATTCAGTGTGGCTGCAATCAGTCCATATCCCGGGCGTAGACAATATGGTAGCGGATCATTTAAGCAGGCTGCAGAGGGACAACCACGAGTGGTCCCTGGGGTTTTCCAGACATGGACCTGTTTGCTTCCGAAGAAAATCACTGGACTGCCCACTATTATTCCAGAGGCGGCGTAGGCCGTGAGTCACTTGGGAATGCATTTCAACTCAGGTGGTCCAATCACCTCTTTTACATGTTTCCCCCATTTCAACTTCTGGCCAAGGTGATCAGCAAACTTCAGGCAGAAGGGATGTCAGCCATCTTAATAACCCCATACTGGCCTCGGCAGCCATGGCTCCACACACTCCCGAGGTTGCAGTGTCGGCTGTACCATTTCCTGGCAGAACCGGATCTGTTGTCGTGGGAAGGAGTGTTTCACCACACAGTAAACAAACTCAAGCTGATGGCCTGGCTGATCCAGGACACGCCTTCTCTCAGGGAGTGACTCATATTTTACTAAATGCGAGGTGTTTATCCACCTGCCAGTCATACACTCTTAAATGGAACAGATTTAGTGTCTGGTGTCAGGGAAGAGGTTAGATCCCCTGACTTCCTCTTTATCAGCAGTCCTGAATTTTCTGTGGGAGCTCAAACGGGAGTTTGTCTAATTCTCCTGTGAAAGTTTATTTGGCGTCCATTTCCACCTTTTATCCTCCGATAGATTGGAAGACAGTTTTCTCCCATTATATGTCCAAATTATTTCTAAAAAGTTTGAATAATTTATTCCCCCCCCCCCCCGTTAAGGCTATAGTCCCTCAGTGGTCACTATCCATGGTCCTGACCAGACTGATGTCTAAACCTTTTGAGCCATTTGCAAGGTTCCCCTTGCATTTTCTGTCTATTAAGGTGGCATTTCTAGTGGCCATTACTTCAGGCAGGTGGGGGAATTGGCTGCATTATGCTGTGAACCCCCTTATTTGAAAATTCATGCTGAAAAAGTAATTCTTAGAACTAAGGTGGATTTCCTGCCAAAGATAATTTCTAGTTTCCACCTTTCTCAGGAATTATCCTTACCAGTTTTTTCCCGTAATTAGTATTCGGAAGCTGAAAAAGGCCCTTCACTCCTCAGATGTGCGTCAGACGATTCTCTTTTATCTAGATCACTTAAAAGCTGTTAGAATAGATTCTCACCTGTTTGTGTGTTTCTCGGGTCGAAAAATGAGTAGGAAAGCTACTTCCCAAACCTTGGCTCACTGGGTGGTTCAGGCTATTTTATTATGTTATAAAACTGCAAATTTACCTTGTTTTTTGGGAGTGCATGCTCACTCCACCAGGTCCCAGACGTCATCGACAGCTCTTCTGAGAGGGGTTCCGATCCAGGATATCTGCAAGGCGGCAACGTGGGTCTCAGCTGACATGTTTGTCAAGCACTATGCCTTGGACGTCCTTGACAGAAAAGAGATGGCAGTGGGCACAGTGGTTCTGCAGTTGATCTTTCTGTGCCAACACTTCACTGCCTCCACCCAGATATTTAAGCTTTGTAATCTCCCATGTGGGACTGCACAGGAAGGCTGTAGATGAAAAACAGTGTTGCACTTACTTGTAACTGTTGTTCATCTAGGTCTTCCGTGCAGGCATACATACCCTCCCTCCCTCCCCGCTAACACTCTTGGTACTTACCTTGGGGTACGGCAATGAAAGAGGACTGAGGGTAAGTCGGGGGCACCCCGCCTCTTAGAGTCCATTTTCGGTGCGAAAGCCGGCCGTGCATGTGCGCTGAGAGGCAAGGGCACCCCCTAGTGGTTTTGAGCTATAAAGAATCTCCGAAGTTGGCAGGCCTTCGTGTGCGCAGTCCCATGTGTGCCTGTACGAAAGACCTAGATAAACAACAGTTACAGGTAAGGGCAACACTGTTTTTTTACCATTCAACCTGTCTTTAACAACTGAATCTTCTACCAGATAGCTGTTGTAAAAACTTCTCCCATTTATCTCTCATTTAACTTGCTACACAACTCTTTCAAATATTTTCTTATCTTTGCATGGAATCATGAAGCAGCATGGTGAAATTGTGAGCATATTAACACCATCGTATCAGTCCACACTGTAAAATTTAGAACATATCAGTCTAATCACCCCATTTAATAAGGAATGTCTTGAGGAATGTAAGATATTAAGAGCAGTGCTGCTAGATAGATCCATCAGGGTTGGTGTTCCTTTCCTTGTAATGCCCAAATGCTTTTGAGGAATTCAAAATCGGAGCATCAAACCCCTCCCTGCTGCCGCCTTCAGCAATTTTTCTCAGACAGCTGCCTCCAAGCATGAATGTTTCACTTCAGCTTCTTCGTATATTCTTATCTTTCCCCTGCTCCACATAGCTCAGGGCAGCATACATTGCTCTCCTCCGTTTTTATCCTTGTAACAACCCTGTGAAGTAGGTTGGGCTGAGAGAGAGGCACTGATCTAAGACCACTCATTGAGAGTTTCAGGGAGATCAGAAATTTGAACCTGGGCCTCCAGAACCTGATTCAGCACTCTAAACCTGGGGTTCTTAAACTTTTAATACCTTAAGGGGCCAACAAAGTGTTCAGTTGCCTCATACTTACCTGCAGGTGGCATTCCCCCAGCAAAGAGGGAGGTCTGCCCCCTGGAATATATTTTGAATTGTTAGGTTCCAAAATGCTGATAATCATTATTTTGATATTAAAATAGGGGTTGGTCAGCTGACCTTTCCCTTTTAAAACACTTTTGGTAGGTACAAAACAAAAATACCAGTTGATAAAAATGTCCTTTAATTCTATGAAAACAGAATCAAAAAAGGTCAGATTGTTAACAAAAAGTAAAAAGACAAAAAAATTGCTGTTATTAAACCAATTATACTTTGGAAATGAGGGACAATTTTTGATATGGGAAGACACATATGGCTTGCATCCAGCCAATTCCCAGCCCTGGTTTTAATGACAACCAAAGCGGAAAAGTCTGATTCACACAAATAAGTAGTTTGATTTTAAACTGTTCACCGCCCAGAGCCCCTGGGGATGGGCAGTATATAAATTGAAATATAAATAAATAAAGCAGAGATGGCTCATTTTGTGAGAACAGGGTAAGAAACCCTTTGGGAGCATCAGACATCACCAAGACTTGTCTCATCAAAATCCTACTTCAACATTACTTTGTTTTGCAGATCAATCAGGTCATTGTTTGCCAGATCTTTATTGTCAATAGAATCCAGGTAAAGATGAATGGATTTTGAATCCATTGTTCTTTTTTCAGCTGTTCACTGAGACTGAAATAGTTATTTATTTACTTTGTCTATATACAACCTTTCTCCCCAATGGGAACCCAGAACTGTTTGCATCATTTTTCTCTCCTACATTTTACCTTCACAACAACCCTGTGATGTAGATTAGTTTGAGAGAGTGTCACTGGCCCAAGTTCACTCAACAAGTTTCCATGGCAGAGTGGGGATTTGAACTGGGCCTCTCAGACCCTAGTCCAACACTATGCAATGCTGGCTCAAAGAAATCCTTAAGGTTTTTCACCTTGGCAGTGGGTGGTTTGATCAGAAATGTAGAACTGTCAGGAAAGAGCTAGTATACTATACTCAACAGATTCATCATTAGAAGAAAGAAACATTTATTTTATTTGAGTTATACCCTGCCCTCCCCACAGATGGGCTCAGAGCGGCTGATTTATCAGTCATCTCATATCCTTTCATCTCCACCCATCATTAAGGTCAGCTTATAAGAAGCTCCTTAGAAGCTTGACTTTGCTGTATTGCAATGGCAGGAACTAGGTATGACATCCCAAGAAAAGAGGGTGTCCTGGTTCATGCAGCCCCCGCCTTCATTGGAAGCTCATATCTCAGCAAAAGACTGGCATGCTCACTACAGCCAAATACTTAGCGCCCCCCCCCCCATTTAGATGAATGAGGCAGTGAGGCAAATCGGTCCTCCAATCAACCGGCTGGACATAGCCTCCAAAGTTATAGGGCAAATTTTTGTTGCACAAACTGGAGGACTGGGAGACCTCTAATAACATCCATCCTGAGCAAGCAGGGTTTAGGAAAGGGATAGGCACTACTCATCAATACCTGACTCTTTACCAGCTCGCTCAACATAGTATTAAGGGCCCCACCAAGGCTATGTTTGCAACGTTTGTGGATTGGACTGCTGTCTTTGACTCAGTAGATCGGAACTGACTGTGGGCGAAACTAGCAGATACTAGTATCAATGAAGGCCTATTGTTCCCCACAAATTCTTTAACAGAGGAGATTCCGTCTGCTCAGGAGGTAAAATAGGGGTGTGTTTTGGCCCCCTTGCTCTTCGGTCTCTACTTAAACAACATAGTTCAAAGCTTGTCGGGCTCTTGAGTGCTTTCCACCATCTTTAGGGGGTCAGAATGTATCGATTTTCCTATATGCAGATGACATGGTGTTGATGTCCCTAACTTGTATTGATTTAAGGAGGATGCTGAACAAACTGGGCAATTTGTGTAAGGGCGAGTCCTTAAACATCAACTTTGTCAAGACCAAAGTAATGGTCTTTGGGAAGAGACCTCAACAATTTAAATGATGAATAGATGGCAATCCCTTTGAACAGTGTAGAACCTTTAAATATCTTGGGGTGACATTTAGTGAAACTCTTTTGTTGAAAGCCTACCTGGCCATAGCAAAAACTTCAGCTTTGAAAACCACTGTAGCCATCTTTAAATTTTACACCTCAAAAGGAGGATTTTTGGTTGAGCTGGCCTTGAAACTGTCCCATAGCTTCTATAAGGTGCAGAGATCTAGGGTTGGAATGATCGTCTGACCTTGACTTTGGAAATAGTTCAGAACCTCTTTTTAAAGAGAATTCTAGGTTTGCTTCATGGTACTTCAGCGGCTTTAGTGGGGGCTGAACTTGGGTGACCTTCTATCAGAATCCATTTGCACTTTTAGATTCTGAAGAAAGCAAAGGAATCTCTGCATGTCTTAAGGCAAAACAATGCACTGCTGCATTCAGATGCCGTATGCTCTGCTGGCTTTAACAATATCCTCCATTGTTATTCCCTGGTGGATGAATTTTTGAGGTGTGTCCCCTTGCCTGATCTCAGTATGTGAGACTGGATCTTTAAGATGGATGCTGCATTGTACAGAAGCACAACTCTGCTCCAAATTTTCTCCCTGCTTCAAGTTGTTCAAGAGGGACCATGGCACAGCCTCTTAAAATCACCGTCTACTTCTGTGTAAAAAGGAACTCATCCACCGTTTAATTAAACAGTCCATTTTGCTTCAACTCAAAAGGACTCCCGGATTTTATTTTTTTTATTGTGGTTGGTCAAAGGGAGAAGGATACCACAGAAGTGCAATGTTTTGTGCGTAACAATCAGATCTCAGTAGCTCAGCAGGTTTGGCCTTGGTTAGCAATAGGATAGAAGACCTCCATCCAATTGCAGACACAACTATGACTGGATGGCACTTTCAACCACCAAGGGGAAAGAAGTTAAATGCCCCCTATTTACATAGTCACAGCCATAGTTATTATTTAACAAATGCACTGGCGTAGTCCAGGATGTAAACAAGGAATTCAAAGAAGTCCTGAACACCAACAAATAGTCTAGCGGCTAGACACTCAAATGTACAAGAGGGGCATCCCAGTGGGGGGTCTGACTCCAGAAAGGTAAAGGGGCGCTCCCCTAGATTAAAGAGGAGGCAAGGGCCATTAAGAGAGCAGATCTTGGTTAAGCCTCCAACCTGAGGACCCTGAGTTTTCTCCCTCAGCCAAGAAGAAAGGAGAACTGTTAAAAGAAGGAAAAATTCCCTAGTACACATAGGGAACAAACAAGGTTTTCTTCAGGAGCTGTATCCTAGAAGGCTCCCTAAGGTCCTGGAAACTTCTCCCTTAGGAACCAAGAGGGACAAGGAGGTTGGAGAGAATCCTCCCTAAAATCAGGAATAATCCCATCAGGGATTCCCTTCCAGTAGCTCTTCATACCTGTAGAAGTCTAAGAGGGAAACTCTGGCAAAACTAACCACTCTGTTTCCTTTTTTCCAAGACGTATACATTGATTCTAGGGGCTACTAAGAGGATCAAGCTGTCATTGGATGATCTGGTAATCAGCCTGCCATCTAATCCTGTGCTGGCCATTGACAAGGATGGACTTCCTAAGGATTTCGGCCTCAGGAGGTTCAAACTGGCTATGCGCAGAAAATTAGAAGTGTCTGCTACATCCTTCAGAGCATTTGCAACAGCTCTGCCTAGAGCCACATTTTCTTGAGTCTCAGACTTGGCTACAGTGAGCAGCAAAGCCCTTTAAAGAGCTGAAGGGCAAAACTAAGAAAATAGCCCTGGCAATATGTTATGCTGTGGTCAACAAGAACCATAGTTTTCAGGCAGCCAGGCACAATACTTAGCTTAGGAACTGGAATGTGGACCATTTGCCCAAAAGCCAAAGTAACCACAGTTCCCTTCAAAGACATGAACCTGTCTGGAGAAGCTCTGGATAAAGGAAAGCAGACCAACATTGAGAGGGGGTAGTATCTTCTCCCTCAACAAATCTGGTTGGAATACCAAAGGGCCAAAGAAGGGAACTCTGTGTCTACACCAAGGCAACAGATGAGATAGTGATTGGAGGATGCTTACAATGCTTGACAAACCCTTTCAGGGAGATTTCTCCTCCCTCCCCCCTCCCTCTCCTGCCTCTCTCACTCCCCTCTTCCTCCTCCCATGAGTCAAAAACCGCGGGAAGAGAGCTCTTTAAAGCTTTTTTCCTCTTGCCACAGCAAGGGAAAAAGGCTTCACAGAGCAATCCGAAGCAACCCAAATTGCTTCGGGTTGCTCTTCTTCGGGTTTCCCAAATTGGGCCAGCTCTGCTGGGGCTGATTCGGGAATCACAGATCAACCCAAATCAGGGTCGATTTGGGTTTGCTTCAGGTTTCTGAAACCTGAAGCACACATCCCTAGTGCCAGGTGCAATATCTACGGGGTTGGGAGTAAAACTGGTCTTCTCTTCGTTGATCATGAATCCTTGGTCCCACAGACAGGTGCCTGTTAATTTTATTGTTTCCCCCTGTTGTAGTAGAGAGGGAACCATGATCAAGATGTCGTTTGGATACAGGAAAGGAATCACTCTCTGCATCCTAGCCATGCTATCAGTGATACTAGGATTCTGATGAACACGCTGGGTGGTGTTTTCAGGTCAAAAGGAAGGGCCCAATGTTGGAAGTGCTTCTGAGAGATAGATGGAGGCCAGACAATCTCCCTTCTGAATGGCAGATGTAGAACTAGTGTCTAGATTCAGCCTGATCTACCAGTCAGGAACTCTTTAATAGATACTTAAAGGGCTGTGGTAGCAATGGTGTCACTCTCTCTCTTTTCCCCTCCTCTCATGCTGCTGTGTTTCTTGCTGGCTCCCCAAATCCAAAACACTCCAAAATGCAAAATTGCAGGCAAAAAAAATCTAATTTCCCCATAATTTTGTGCTTTTTGTTTATTTTGAGTATTCCTGACCCAATACGTTGTCTTTTCAGCTTGTGAATATCTGAATACACACCACTAGTATGTAACAAAGTAGCTAAGAAGACTGGGATTTCTGCTTTTCAGTTAGTGTGAACTACATCCATTTTTTTCCTACTAGAAATAAGGCTGGGTAAGAGAATGTGTGAGCATCTCTACCACCATCCCCATTTCTCTTTTATTTGCTCCTAGAATAAGAACAGGCTAGGAAGACAGCTTGTTAAGAAAATACTAAGATGAAGTTCTTGATAACTGCAGTCACTGAGAGTTCTAATTGCATGCCTTCCTTCCCAGCTGGAATCAGAGGAAATATTTGGGACCAATCTAAAAGTTGCCCTCCATATGCCATTCTTCATACAGAAAGGTGGATAACTTGGAACTTTCCCCACTTGCAAATAGTCTTCCAAAATAATTTAGCATTTTATATTTTATTCTGAAGAAGCCTTGATCTATAGCTGTCTCTGCCCTGGCTTAGTGCCTGAATGTGGTGGCTGATGGAAAACAAACTAAAGTTGAATCCAGATCAGGTAAAAGTGATGCTGACTGGAAGAGCGATTGATTTAAATGTGATTGGTCTTCCCACCAACGATGGGGTGTACCTTTCACTGAAAGACTCAGGTAAGTGTTTGGGAGTCTTGTTGGATCATGGTCTCCTGTTGGAAAAACTGGTTAATATGACAGCGAAGAATGCATTTTATCCATGACATTTAATTAGGTTCTCTATTTGCATATGCCCGATTTTGCCGTGCTAATCCATGTTCTAGATCATTGAAGCTAGATTACTGTAATATGCTACTCTTTGGCTGCTGTAGAAGATGATCCAGAAACCACAGTGATGCAAAATTCAACTGTTTATCAGGGGCTAGCTGGCTGGATAATGTTACCATATTTATTTAAAAGAAAGATGACCCTGAATGTAAGATGACCCCATTAAAATGTTATACACAAAAGTATTATTGGACCCAACGTAACCTATATGTAAATTTAAGATTACTAGGGATAAAATCTAATCTTCCATTTCAATAAATACTGTGTTCCTAAGATCCTTTTACAGCTTGCCTATTCATTTGTGGTACAACTCAGTAGAGTGATTCTTAGTTTAAAAATCCTTTTTGACCTGAGGCACGTACTTGAAGATCCACCTCACTTTGTATGTTCCTGTGCAGCAGTTTCATTCTTTCCAGAGAGATCTTTTGTCATTGTTTAAGGTGTGGTCTGCAACAGCATGGCCTCTTTCAGTGGCTGCTGCGTGCTTGTTACAACTACCCCCGTGGTTATGGAACAGCCACCCAGAAGAGGTCACAGAGGCTTCTACTGTGTCTCCAGTGAGGCCGTAAAAAGGAATTATTCCAGTCTGAGTTTGGGCAAAAGGGGAATACCTTTGTAGCTGTAAATAAAGTGTTTCATTGTTTTGTTTGCATAATAACCCCACAATGGATACTGAAATCTCAGAGGGCATTAATTTCTTAAATGTACAGGTGCTGCTTCTGTTATTTTGGTGCTTTTTTCATTTTTAGATTTCTTGTTTTTCTGTAAACCTGAGGCTTCAGGTTTGTTGGAAGATCTCTTCTCTGTTCCATGACTCCAGTCTCTTGGTTTAAGTAATCACAGATGGGGTCATATTAAGAACTATGTATATTGATGAAGAACTTTCTTTTTGTTTCTGATGGGTACCTTTTCCTTAATGAAATCAATGATAGTTTTGGTCGGCCAGGAGTTGAATGCTACTGCCAACATGACAGTGGAGCAGCTGTAATCCAGCTTCAGTTCCTGATAAATGAGGTTAGTGAGTTTGTCACACGTAGTGCTATTTTGTGAAAATCTGTCAAATTGCATTTTGGGTTAATGTATTTAAATCATAGGAAGTCAACATATTTAGTACAATTGGCTGCACTTTAAATGTGTATTGAGCTGAGTGGCTGCACATACTTTGTAAAATACTGATGTATATTTGTTTTTAGTCTGCAAGTAGAAAAGGTTAGTAACCAATTTTACAATGAGTCGTAGGATAATAATTCTTTAAATTAAGACATATTGGACAATGTCCCAATACTGATTTGTGGATTGCCAATAGAATCTAGGTGACATGACAGAAAAGGATAATTGATATATTATTATTTATAGTTTAATAACAATAAAATATTGCTCTTTTAAGATACAAAACTTGAGTAAACTAAATTCTCTTGCAAACCTTTCTGTTCTTGTAAGGGAGCCCTTGTGAGTGCCTTGGCTGATGATACGTTACACTTATGGAACTTGCGTCAGAAGAGGCCTGCTATACTACACTCTTTAAAATTCAACAGAGAACGGTAAGAATTGGAGATAGTTTCATGTTAAAACAGTTTTAGGTGGTCTGCAGTAGAAGAGTAAGATTTGAGTCCGATAGCACCTCAAAGACTAACAAGATTTCCAGAGTATAAGCTTTTGAGAGTCAAAGCTCCCTTCATTAGATACTGATGGAAATCTGGTTCTTGAAGGTGCTACTGAACTTGAATCATGTTAAACAGTGTTACCCAAGTGCTGCACAAAAGTGATTATTCTGATGAAATATAAAACTAACTCCATGAGCAGAAAATACTTTGATCATGTACGTTTTTGGCTGCAGCAACCTATAGTTATGCATTCTGTGAATTTTGTGCAAGTACAGAAAAAACATAGAATGTAGTGTAAAGAGTAGATGATTGCTAGAAGAGCTTGCAGAACTAATGACATCTGAACCCAGTGCAGCCTGCTGCTAGTTATGATGCCCACTAGGGTTCAGTAGCTCTTTGGTTGGTTGCCACCTGACTGGAACTGCAAAAACAGAGTAGTCAAATGTCTCACTAACGGAAATATATGGCTAGTCAGCTGAACGTAGCTCCTTAGAGAGAGACAAGCTGTGCAGGCCACTTTCCAGCTGTCTAGATTCTGAGTCAGTAGAATTCTTATCCCACATGGTATATGCAATACATAATGGTTTTAAATGTTAGAGTACATTAGAGATACAGCTCTTCATCTTCTATCGATCTTCAGTGTCGTGTGGTATATTTATCTCTTCCCTGACAACCAGAAACTGAAAAAATAATGTGAAATAAGTAAGAATATTAAAATATGCTAGTCATAGAAACGAGGTTTTTTTTTAAAGCTAAGAGTGGGTTTTTAAAAACAGAATAGTGTTAAATTAGCTTTTGCAATCAAATCCAGGTTATTTTCTTACTTCCTTCTGTTCTTGTGGAAAGGCTCAGTAGTACAGCATCTGCTTGGTGTAAAGAAGATCTTAGATTCAGACCCCACATCTCTAGCTAACAGGATCAGGTGATGTGAAAGATCTTACCTGAAACCCTGGACAGCTGCAGCTAGTCTGAGTAGACGATGCTGACCTTGATGGACAGATGGTCTGATTCAGTAGAAGGCAGCTTCTAGAGTTTTCCAGTCTTTTCATTGGAACTAAACCTGATTTACTTAACTGGAGATGAGTCACGTGGATACATGGGAAGGTGGGATTTTAAAGTGTGTAACATCCTAGGGAAACTGACATTTGGTTTACCTGCGATAAATGGACAATTCATAAAAGTTTTCTGCAGGTTACAGTTGATTTAAATGTAGATTGAAATAAGAATTTTGTTGACAAGCTAACAATGGTTGCACTGGATGAATACAAATCCCCTGGGCCGGATGGGGTGCACCCAAGAGTGCTGAAAGAACTTTCCAGAAAACTTGCAGAACCCCTGTCCATCATCTTCAAGGCCTCCTGGAGGACTGGGGATGTGCCACAAGATTGGAGAAGAGCAAATGTTATCCCAATCTTTAAGAAAGGGAGGAAGGATGACCTGGGAAACTACAGGCCGGTCAGTCTGACTTCTGTTGCTGGGAAGATATTAGAGCAGATTTTAAAGGGATCAATCTGTAAGCATCTGAAGGACCACTCAGTGATCCAGGGAAGTCAGCATGGTTTTGTTCCTAACAGATCTTGCCAGACCAACCTGGTTTCCTTCTTTGATCAAGTGACCAGCTTACTGGATCGGGGAAACTCTGTTGACATGATTTATCTGGATTTAAGTAAAGCTTTTGATAAGGTCCCCCATGACATTCTGATGGGCAAACTGGAAGACTGTGGAGTGGACTACAGGACAGTTCGGTGGATAGGGAACTGGTTGGAGGACCACACTCAAAGAGTGGTGGTCAGATTGGAGGGAGGTGTCCAGTGGGGTGCCACAGGGCTCGGTTTTGGGCCTGGTACTTTTCAATATTTTTATCAATGATCTGGATGAAGGAGTGGAAGGGCTGCTCATTAAATTTGCTGATGATACCAAATTGGGAGCGGTAGCAAACACCCAAGAAGATAGAATTAAAATTCAACAAGACCTGAATACTCTGGAGAAGTGGGCAGCTGTGAATAGGATGCAATTCAACAAAGACAAGTGCACAGTATTACATCTGGGCCACAAAAATGAGAAGCACAAATACTGGATGGGGGATACACTTCTGGGCAGTAGTATACGTGAAAGGGAGCTTGGGGTAAGAGTGGACTGTAAACTGAATATGAGCAGTCAGTGTGATGCGGTGGCAAAAAAGGCTAATTCAATCCTGGGTTGTATCAAAGGGGCCATAGCGTCAAAATCGCAGGTGGTCATAGCCCCTCTCTATACTGCCTTGGTCAGGCCACACCTGGAGTATTGTGTGCAGTTCTGGAGGCCTCACTTCAAAAAGGATGTGGACAAAATCGAGAGGGTGCAGAGGAGAGCGACAAGAATGATCAGGGGTCTGGAGACTGAGCCCCACGAGGAAAGGCTGAGGGCCTTGGGAATGTTTCGTTTGGAGAAGAGGAGGTTGAGGGGGGACATGATTGCTCTCTTTAAATATTTGAAAGGTTGTCATTTGGAGGAGGGCAAAGAGCTGTTCCAGTTGGCAGCAGAGGGTAGGACACGAAGCAATGGGCTAAAACTACATGCACAAAGGTACCGGCTGGATATTAGGAAAAACTTTTTCACGGTCAGAGTAGTTCAAAAGTGGAATCAGCTGCCTAGGGAGGTGGTGAGCTCCCCTTCACTGGCAGTTTTCAAGAAGAAGCTGGATGAATACTTGTCAGAGATGCTTTAGGCTGATCCTGCACTGGGCAGGGGGTTGGACTAGATGGTCTGTATGGCCCCTTCCAACTTTATGATTCTATGAATGGAAGATTCTTCAAATACTTTACTATAGTTTGAGATTAAGACCATGATGTGTTTTGCCACTTTTGGCTCCATACCTCTTTGGATTTTGTTCCAAATTCCAGATGATTAACTCCCCCTTCAGATTTCACTGAGGCATTTCAAGGCTTTTTGCAGAGGCAGAACATTAAGAAGAGAAGCAACCAGACTCACCTGGGAGGCAGGATTGCTGGTGATGCGGGGAGATGGCATGGTGGCCGCCATGTTGCAAATGGTTAGGGGAGTGAACGGGCCTGGGGAGGCACACCCAGCACATCTGGTGCAGGTCCCTCACCTGAGAAGCTGGCCCCCGCCCCTCAGCACTTGGCCCGTGGTGGCAGCGAGGGACACGCCTGGTTCAAGAGGAAGGGAGTGGTGTGGGCTGTGCATGAATGGCTGCCGCTTGAGGTGCTGGCTCTGTCCTTTGGGCTGTGGGAGGCTCTGGCAGTGGCTACAGGCTGCAGGAGGCTACAGTGATAGCGGGCGGGCCCCGCAGGCCGCACCAACCGGTGGGCGGGCCCCACAGGCTGCGCCGACCAGCGGGCAGGCTCCACAGGCTGCACTGACTGGCGGGCGGGCCCTGCTGGCGACGGGAGGCAACGGTGGCACTGAGCAGGCCTTACAGGCCACGCCATCAGCGAGTGGGGCCATGCCGGACAGTGTCGGCGGCCAGCTGGCCGCAGGAAGTGACAGCAGCGGTGAGCAGGCCTTGCGCGCTGTGCCGGTAGTGAGTGCACCTCACAGGCCACAGTGGCGGTGGACACTGTAGGCTGCTGCGGCAGCAGAGAGCGGCAATGGTGAGGAGCCACAGCCTAGCAGGAAGATGGGCCGCGCACGGCCACCGCAGCGAGTCCTCATGAACGGTGGCTGCATGCAGGCCACAAACTGCTGCTGCACAGTGTCAACAGCAGCCGTGGCGAAAAGGCAGCAGCAGGCCTGCGGAGACAGGGCCACACCATCCTTGCAGCCAGCAAAGGGCACTGAGGGATGGCACCAGTGAAGAGAGCAGATGGGGTCAGACGCTGTGATCGTGCGCCCCGGTAGGAAGTATGGGAGTGAGGCCAGGTAGGGCTGCATGGGCAGTTCCCATGGCCTCCTTTGGGCAGGGGCCCTGTGCCCGCACCACACCTGGGGGACCATGGCAGTTGGGGCTGCTGCTGTGGCATGGGTTCCAGTGAGCCCGGGCGGGTGCTTCAGTCCTGTATCAGTAAGGTGGCCAACCTCCAGGTAGCATCTGGAGATCTTCCAGAATTACAATTGGGTCCAGACAACGGGTTGCCCCTGGGATGAATGGCTGCTTTGGGGAGTGGGTTCTAGGGCACTATACTCTGCCGAGGTTCCTCTCCCCCCCGAACTCTGCTCTTCCCAGGCTTCATGCCCCCCAATCCAGGAATTTCCCAACCCAGGGCCGGCAACCCCATGTACCAGTTTAGAGCAGTTTACCATTTGGTAAGGGGAGAATCCCTAGGCTTGTGGGAGGAGAAGTAAGTGGCTTTCTGGACTGAGGCCTTCTTACTTGGCTCTGTTCCAAACAGATCTGCTTTCCTTATTGCTGTGGTGAGGAGTCCAGTAGCACCTTTTAAGACTAACCAACTTTATAGCACAAGCTTCCGAGAACCACAGTTGCCTTCCTCAGATGCATGTGTTGGAGGCGCTGCTGGACTCTGCTGTTTTGCAGCTGCAGACTAACATGGGTAACCCCTCTGGATCTATCTCCTTAACAAGACACAGGGGTAAGGCCTAGTAGAATCAATATATAGAAAACCTTTAGTAACTGGTTTGCAGCTTCTGATATATAAGACAGGAATGGCCATATGGAAAGGGGCCTTTGGTCCACATCCATCATCCTGTTAGCAATGGCCAAAACCTATATTATAAATGCATGCTGCCTGTGTAGAGGCATGTTCATTGCTATAATTTGCCGCCACTGGGATTGCTTCCTCTGAGAATGGAGGCAGGGCACTTTTAGTCCCGCCGTGCCAGAATATGATGGGGAAGCTTGGTAGTCATGGTGGCTTCCTTCCACGTTTCAACACAGAGGTGTTGGAAGAGGCATTTCACTGTAATTTCAGGTAAAGCCACAGGTACCTAGCCGAGGGGCAGCTGTAAAGATATTGCTTCAGTTGCACAGTATTTGCATGCATGTTGCCAGAAAATCTTCTACACGTACACTTGCAAAACAGCAAAATTGGTGGAGTCACCAGGTCACTAGTGACTAGACAGCACTTGCACACAAGAATAGGCAGTGATGGACATCACTTATCTTGGAATTTGGGATTGAGTAGCTGGCCTTACAGGAATGGCACCCCCATGGCTCATTCTTCACACATCCACCCAATTCTGAGGGCAGGCAACGACAGAATCTTTGTCATTATCTGGGGCGCACCCCCAGGCATTGCCTACGTGTGGGGAATTGTGCTGGCTTGGAGGTCATGCAGTCAGCAGGTCCCGGTCAGGCCTAGCAAATGGTTCTGCAGTTTGCTATTCCACCCCACCTGGGGGAGTTTGCCTGGAGTGTCAGGGATTTTCACATGCCAAGTCGGGACCTAGCATAATATACCCCCCCCCTTTTTCTTCTTCACCATTAGGGACCCAGGGGCAGGCACATGGTGCATAGTATGGATAAATGGCTATTCTCCTTCCTCTCACACATCCAATTAGTAGCTTGAGCAACCCAGGTGCCCCCTTTCAGTCCAGTGCATGGAACCAAACTTCTGCTGGCCTTTAGATGTCCAGCAAGAGGGGATAGGCTTTCCTATTTCTGTGGTACGCCGAGCATCCAAGCTGGGATTAGGAGCTGTATGTTTGGGGGGGGGGGCTTGGCCAGCTCCTAGTGGGGCTGGGCCTGAATCATGGTCTTTGACCACGGTTTCCCCCCTTGGGTCGCTTTCTGGATCCAGTATGGTGGCATTACCTCTTTACGGCTCACGGGTGTTCTCTCACAGTTGGGGGGGCTGACCACAGTTAGTAGCCACCAGGGAACTCTGTGCTCTGGGCCTTGAGCGGGGGCAGAGTGGTTCTAGGGGGTGGCTCACTGGCTAGGTCCTGGTCTCATTCACCTTGAGGGCGCAAGTTGTCGTCATCATCATCATCATCATCATCATCATCATTATTGCTACTGCTACTACTACTACTGGTGGCTTTTTCTTAGCCCATATGCAGCTGGACATGGAATCTGTGGCATGACTAGAGGGTTTCTCCCCCCGCCCTTTGTGGACGGAGTTTTTAGATCGGACCATTGCCAGCCATCTATGGGAGAAGTGATTACACGGGGGATATGAGGTTCTTGGCTGGTCACCCCCCCCCTCCCCAGCAAGCTCCCTTAGCCTTGGCCTGCAGCTTCATGCAGCTTCCTGTTTGTGCTACAGGCACAGGGGGCTACAGTCTGGCGCGTTCAGGTCCAGGGGAAAATGGGGCTTCGCTCCCCCCACCCTTAACGATAAGGGTATCACTTGGTGGGTTCCCCCTTGGGGTCCTGGGGCCCAGGCCCAGGCGTGGCATGGCGGGGGCGCTGCCCCCCCGCAGAACCATGGATTACTCCTGCGGGTATGTCTCTGGGGGCCCAGATTTAGCGGTCACTCTTCCAGCCGATACCGTGCGGGGGCAAGTCCTGCGCCGGAATGACTGGCCTCTACTTCCTTCGGCTAGCTGGTGAGTCAGGTGTTGGGTAGGTCAGGTGGCTCCTCCTCATGTGCCTAGGGTAACGCCGATCGCCATTTGGGGTCAGGAAGGGATTTTCCTACAGGCCCAATTGGCTCTGGGGTCCTGGAGGTTTTTTGCCTTCCTCTGGGCATAGAGCAAGGGATGGGAGTTTCATTCATGTTACTCCCCTCCTCGGAGTTCATGTTATTGCAATCAGTCTGGTCCATCTTTCCCCCATTTCCTGGGGGCGATGATTACTGGCAAGATGGTCTGGGGTTTTCCCTGCTGTGGACAGGTGGATTTGCACAGCCGGGGGTGCCGAGCTACATTGTTGGGGCCCAAGTTTCCCTCTGATTCTCTCTTTTAGCTGCAGGTGCTGAGCTGGTTCCGGTTCATCCTACCAGAAGGGTTGGAGGCTGCCAGGTCTTGTGGTGGCGAGTTGGCCAGGAGCTGGAGGGGTGCGCTGGCATGTTGGATCCTAGCAGCAGCCGTGTGTGCATTCTGCTGTTATGCAGGACCAGCTGGGAGGGGCTCCTCGGGGCCCCCGGCTCAGGATGAGCCTCCTTTGGACAATTGGCAGAGGCTGTGGGATGGCCAGTGGAGTCCCGCGGGGTGATTCTTCCCCTGGTCAGCACTTGTGGAATGGCGATGGTTCTTGCCTGGTGATGCTCGTCCGGCTTGGGTCTGGATGTGTGGTTGTAGGACATGGAGAGGCCTGCTTGCCTTGGTTGTGCAGCTCTCAGAAGCATTGGTGGTGAGCCATTTTGTGGCTCTTGTGGCGTATTGGCATTGGGCACCAATCTGTTTGGGAGGAAACAGGGCCCTCAGGCTCAGTTTTCCTATTATGGTGATCCCCATAAGGGGTCTGGGGAGTGAGGAATGGCTGGTGCATGCCCAGTCGGGGGCTGTCAGTCCGCCTCACTCTCAGATGGCAGGGGGTGTTTCACACAGGGGTGTATACTCACGTGGCATCCCACTGACTGTCATCCCATGGTTCCCCTCCTCAGCAGGGGTCTGAGGAGGCATGTGGGTCATAAACTTGGCAAGCGGGTCAGCCGATGCTCGGATCTGTGCCCTATGTGCGCCTTTGCTCCCTGAGCTGTAATCTCAATAAAGTTGTGGCTTTCTTTACCTCCAGCACTGCGTTCGTGTGTTTTTGTCGCCGGACCCCCTCCCCACTCTCCTTCTCCACTTAGCGCTCGCCTGCAGCCCATGAAATACTGCATTGAAATCTGAAGGGGAAGTTAATTGTCTGGAATTGAGAAGAAAACCCGAAGAGGTATGGGGCCTAAAGCGGCAAAAATCACCTGAGCAAAATAGGCCCGTAACTGAAGTTAATATTTGAAATATCTAGTGCTAAAATTATTAAAAATTATTGAATTATTCAAAAGTGCAAGAACACACAGTGTGCTTGGGTACAATATAAAACCTTGGCAACTCTGAACGTTAGTAAAATGAGTTGTTATAAAGCTAAGAATATCATCTTTGTCAAACAGGACATGGAGCTTGATTACCAGATTTAAACAGTATGATACTCTGTTTATTCAGAGTATTGAAATATTTATTTTAATTATTCAACTTGATAGTATATGTATGATTTAATTTTTTACTGAAACTTTATTTATTTATTTATATTCCGCCCTCTCCACATCAGCGGGCTCAGAGCGGATTACATCATATACATTATAAAAAACGTTAACATTTCAACTTTAAAACCAATAGACAATAATATATAATTTAAAATCTAAAATACAGAGTACAAAAAGCAGCAGCACAGAATTAATTGATATGATCCATCATCCAACCGCCCCTAAAAGAATATCACAAAGGGTCAAGTGGTAGCTATTTCCTGATAGGGAGGGACGATCCCCTCTATTCAACCAGTGGGGGACCCTGCCCAGCATCAGCCGTATGCCTGGTGGAACAGCTCTGTCTTACAGGCCCAGCGAAAGGATAGCAAGTCCTGCCGGGCCGTGGTCTCATCAGACAGAGCGTTCCACCAGGTTGGAGCCAGGACTGAAAAGGCCCTTGCTCTGGTCGACACTAGAAGGGCCTCCCTGGGACCAGGGACTACTAATAGCTGTTTTTTACTGGAACGAAGTGTCCTCTGGAGCTCATATGGGGAGAGGCAGTCCCGCAGATATGCTGGTCCCAGTCCGCATAGGGCTTTATAGGTTAAAACCAGAACCTTGAATCTGATGTGGTACTCTACCGGTAACCAATGCAGCTGGCGCAATACTGGTGTTATATGTGCATTTCCCGGCACTCCAGTGATGACCCGCGCCGCCTCATTTTGGACCAATTACAACTGCCGAATCAGACTTAAGGGAAGCCCTGCACAGAGCCCTTTACAGTAGTCTAACCTAGAGGTGACCATTGCTTGGACCACTGTAGTTAAATCGAGGGTTGACAGATAGGGAGCAAGCTGCCTGGTCTGATGAAGATGGAAAAACGAGGACCTGGCAACTGCAGAAACCTGGGCAGGAAGACATCCAGGATCACCCCCAGACTCTTCATCGTCGGGGTTGGTGTAAGCACCCACCCCATCAAGAGTAGGGAGTTGGGGTCCCAAATCCACGTTCCCGCAATTCAAGTACAGGATCTCCGTCTTTGTGGGATTTAACTTCAGCCGACTCTGCTTCAACCATCCAGTTACAGCCTCAAAAGCATGCTCTAGGACAGTGATGGCAAATCTTATTGAGCCCGAGCGCCCAAACTGCAACACAAAACCAACTTATTTATTTCAAAGTGCCAGCACTGCAATTAAACCTGAATATTGAGATTTTAGTTAAGATATACAACTCATACAGTTGTCCCAACTAATTAACATCTCTCTCTCTCTCTCTCTCTCTCTCTCTCACACACACACACACACACACACACACACTCACTCAGGAGCCACAAATGAAAGTAAAGCAAGTTAAATCAAAGCAGTTTGCCCTTCTTTAGACCAGCAGCCCTGCTTGCAAGCACTCTCTCTCTCTCTCTCTCTCTCTCTCTCTCTCTCACTCGCTCAAGAGCCACGACTGAAAGTAAAGCAAGTTAAATCAAAGCAGCTTACTCTTCTTTAGAAAGCCAGCCCCAGCAGCCCGGCTGCTGCCTCCGCTTCCTGCTGCTAAAGAGATGGGCAGCACGGAGGCAGCCTTGAGGAAAAGGAATCACGTGGGCAGGGCCAAAACCCATGTGATCTCTTCTTAGAGCTACTGGAACGCCGTTGCAGGCATTCCCCCTCCAAATGAGCCCTGGACCTAGCGATTGGCGACTTGGCTCGCGTGCCCACAGAGAGGGCTCTGTGTGCCAGCTGTGGCACGCGTGCCATAGGTTCGCCATCGCTGCTCTAGGACATCTGGGGCCGAATCAGGCCGGCCATCCATTAGCAGGTATAACTGGGTGTCATCTGTATACTGATGACACTCAAGTCCGAAACTTCGCACCAACCTGGCGAGGGGGCGCATATAAATGTTAAACAATAATGGGGAAAGCACTGCCCCCTGTGGGAAAGGACTCTTTGCCCTGGGAATTCATGAAGTGATCAAGTAGTATGATTTCCTATGATGTTTGTGTTGAATCTGGTTGGAGTGAGGAGGTGCCAAGAGGGAACCATTGTTTGGGGGGTCTATGATGACTTTCAGCAATCCTGTTCTTTTGTAAAGAAAAGTGGAAGCATTGATATGAAAAAATGCTGAAAGAAAAATAACTGTGACTTAGCTTATAGTGTCTTCCATTAACTTGCGAAGAATGCGTGATGACAAAAATCATGAATTCTTGACTATGCATTTCAACAATTAAAACATGCTTCGCTATTTATTAGACACTTCCATAAATTATTCAAATAATGGTCTAATGTTAAATTTAAGACATTAACTACAAGAGAAGATCTTATTTATATTCAAGTTTATTGAAGCAAGAACATTGAGAGTAAAAAATATTTTATGTTCAAGCTTGTTTTTACCACTTGACATTACTTTTAGAGTTGATGCAACTTTCTTGTGTGTCTTGCATATAAACAGATGAGTGCTCTGTTTAGACTAAACAATGGTTTTCTCTAATGGCTTGAACTTCTACAAGACATGCAAACGAGGAATTTGAGTTGCTAAATGAGTAATGGCTGTAACTGTTTATTAATTCAGACATCATGCCAAACCACAGTTATTTATTTATTTATTTATTTATTTAATCACATTTCTAGACCGCCCTCCCCGTCAGACGGGCTCAGGGTGGTTTAACAACAGTTTAAAACAGTAAAAACATTATAAAAACATTAAAACATTATATCAAAACAATTAAAATTGGCGGGTATAAAATATTAAAACACAGCATTTTCTTGCATGGGTGGTGGAAGGTCTTCAGTGGTATGGCCGGCGAGAGGACAGCCTAGCCCCCACCAAATGCCTGGTGGAACATCTCCATCTTGCAGGCCCGGCGGAAAGATAACAAATCCTGTCGGGCCCTAGTTTCCTCAGACAGAGAGTTCCACCAGGTCAGAGCCAGAACTGAAAAGGCCCTGGCTCTGGTAGAGGCCAGGCGGACCTCCCTGGGGCCAGGGACCATCAGCAAGTTCTTAGTGGCTGATTGAAGCGACCTCCGGGGAACATATAGGGAGAGGCAGTCCCGAAGGTATGCTGGGCCCAGTCCGCATAGGGCTTTATAGGTCAACACCAAAACATTGAACCAGACCCGGTACTCAGCCGGTAACCAGTGCAGCTGATGTAGGATAGGTGTTATGTGAGCCATGATTGGTGCTCTGGCAACCACCCGTGCAGCTGCATTCTGAACCAGCTGCAGTTTCCGGATCAAGCCCAAGGGAAGCCCTGCGTAGAGCGAGTTGCAGTAGTCTAATCTGGAGGTGACCGTTGCCTGGATCACTGTCGTACGGTGATGGGTCGATAGGTAGGGGACAAGTTGTCGAGCCTGTCTTAGATAGAAGAAAGAGGATCTAACAACCGCTGAGACCTGTGCCTCCATAGACAAGGAAGCATCCAGGACCACCTCCAGGCTCCTCTCACTCGACACCAGCGTAAGTGGCGCTCCATCGAGAGCCGGAGTCCCGCACCCCGCACCTTATGATTAAGGAATCTGCTGTGACGTCTGTTTTGAGACATGCTTTACTGAGACATGATTCTTGGTGAATGTGACTGAATTTATTAAGGACTTATTTCCAGAGTTTCATTGATTTGTTGCCTAAGATGCAGTCTTATACTTATTTACTTAAAAAAAATCTTCAGAAACTTTGTTGGTGGAAGATTTTGTCTTATTTCCTCTGTCTCACTTATGAGCTAGGATGTGTATGGTTTCTTCTATTCATCATGAGTCCTTTGATCAGCTATTCAGGGTCAGAAGGAGCTGCTGGGAGAACGGAAATGCAGGGAAAATCTGTATTGAGCAAGATAATCTAGAGTGGTGGGATTCAATCCATTGCAGTGCAAACTAGACTGTATAGAGCAGGGGGTCAGTAGACTTTTTGAGCCTGTGGGCTCCTTTGGAATCCTGACATAAGATAGTGGGCACAACTGCAAAATGGCTGCCACAGTGGGTGGAGCCATCCACAAAATGGCGGCTGAATGGGGGTGAGGCCAGTTATTTTGCTCTGATTGTGCTTTATATTTGCTGACATTATACTCCTTGGATCATTTAAAAACAAATATTGTTTAAAAATATTTTCTTGCACACACAAAATTGTGTTTGTATTGACCTAGGTAAGAAACCCTCATTTAACAGTATTGGTTTGCATTTTATATGCATCTAACACACTTAGGCAAAAGTAAATTATGCTTCTTCTCCTTTACATGAGCCCTTCGCGCATGAGTCTAGCCATTTTTACCCTGCACTATTACTTATAACTATTGACAATTAGTGCTGAAGAGCTGATAAGTGATCCTTGTAATAGATTTTGATAAGAACATAAATCATCTTTGTAAAGTGAACAAAATTTGATGCAGTTATGATCAATTTCCAACCAAATTATAAAAAGTACATTAAAACTGGGAGAATGTGATGTCTTCAAAAGAGGTCAGCAACACTCAAGAGCGAGAGATACATCAGCATCGAACTGTTCCACGACTAATGTGGTGTTAGTGGAACGTTCTCCTTTGGAAACGGGAACAAATCCCCATGACTCAAACTCAGGTGGCGAGTGATAACGATCTTGGCAATCGTACCTCGAGAAAACAGGAGGACAAGACCAAGCACTTGGAAAAAATACCACATAAATCTCGATGCCGATCTACCCCTCCAGCCTGAGACAGGTGTCCGGAACCAACCAGGGAGCAGACACCAATTTCTGTCAGGGGGAGATGGTTCTCTGGAGAGATCTTCAGAGTTGGAGAAAGATGAATCCCGATTGCATGCTGGCAGTTGGAGGAGGCATCGCTCAGCCTCGTCAGAGGAACTCCTGTTATTCCACCGAGCGCCAGGAACTTGGTACCCACCTTAGCCACCCTTTGGGTATCCTCATGGATGGTATTATTACCACACCTGTCCTCCTTCCCCAGTGTCATTGCAGTTGGCACCAACAAAGCGATAGCCGAGCTTGGATTCAACTTGGCATCCACCGGTTCAGGCATCGATTTCGAGATGTGGGTCTAACTCAGAGTTGGATGGCGAAGTCATCTGTTCCGAGCATAGTCCTAGCTGTTTGTTGGATCCATCACCAGAAGAGGCAATTGGAATCTTGGAGAAGGACTCTCAAGCAATCGACCACAAGCTGTACACTAAACAGATGATACTTACAGCTGAGTCCTTAAACATTGATGTATCTACCACACAGTGTAAACCAAAAGACAGTATTCTCAAACATATCTATTCAGACACATCTGATGTAGTGGTGATAGAGGGGTTAGTGGAGATTATGGATGATTTACGTCAAAACCCAGCCTTGATACTTGCTACTACGAAAAAGGTTCACGCACTCTATAGAGTAAAGCAGGATAAGTGCCTGTACTTATTTGCTCACCCTATTGCCTCATCTATATAGCTGAGGAGCTGCAAGCAAGACACTGCCAGGGCAGTTTAGCTACCCCAGCAGATAAAGAGGGTAAGAAATTGGATTCAGTTGGCAGAAAGCTGTATTCTGGATCCACATTAAATATCAAAATGGCGAATTTCATGGCACTCATGAGTGGATACCAAATTTTCCTTTGGCAACAGATGTCTTCATACATTGACACACTGCCTGAAGATAAAAAGTCTCTTGTGAAAGTCATTCAAGATGAGGCTCTGTTACCCAGACAGCAAATAAGTGCTAGTAAGCACATGTTGGATGTCTGTATGAGAGGTTTTAATACAGTGGTAGTGTTGCATAGGCATGCCTGGCTGCGCATCACTGCGTTTCCTGTGGAGACTCATAATAAGATAGAGGATATGCCCTTTGAGGGTACTGCTTTGTTTGCGGAAAAGACAGATGAACATAAGAGAAACCGTGTTGGATCAGGCCAATGGCCCATCCAGTCCAACACTCTGTGTCACACAGTGGCCAAAAAACCAGGTGTCATCAGGAGGTCTGCCAGTGGGGATGTCCATGCCCTGTGAATACCTCGCAAAGAAGAAAATAGACTACCAGACTGCGAGGTCATATGGCATCTTGCCCCAATCTTCTGGCTATACGGGGTACAGACAATCAAGAAAGAGGGAATTCCAGCAGAGAAGAGTTTACCAGTGTTATAGATGCATGGTTCGTGGTCCTGGATCTTAAAGACACACATTTTCATATCTCAATCTATAAGCATCATAGGAGATATTTACGTTTTGTTTATAATGGAGAGGTGTTCCAATACACAGCCCTGCCATTTGGTCTGGCTACAGTGCCTAGGGTGTTTACAAAGTGTGTGGCGGTCGTAATAGCCACTTTAGGAAGTTGGAATGTTCAATTTTCCGTTTTTTAGGTGATTGGCTTATTACAGCACACTCTCCTGAGAGGCTGAGAATGCAGGTATACACAATTTTATCTACCTGTGAGACTCTGAGACTAGTGATAAATAAGAAGAAATCTAGTCTAGAGCCACGCCATACCATACAGTTCATAGGAGCTGTATTGGACACTGACGTGAATAAAGCCCTCCTAACCTACAGATAGGGTCACCAAGGTAATTCAGTTGTCTCACCAAATTTTAACTAATAGGTTTCAACCTGCCAGGACAATTCAGATCCTGTTAGGCCTCATGGCATCCACTACTGCAGTAGTCGTACATGCGAGGTTAAGACTGAGGTTATTACAGATTTAGTTTATAAAGAAATTTGACCGTGAGCACATTCCCCCCTCAGAAAGTTCTCGATTCCGAGACAAGTACAACGTTCACTTGTGTGGTGGGAAAAGCCCACGAATTTGTCACAGGGTATGCCATTTGGAGTACAGACTCATGAGCTAACCCTTACAACAGTTGTATCTCTAGAAGGTTGGGAAGGGCATTGTGGAGATGTCTCAATTAATGATGTATGGTCTGTGGACACAAGGAAGTACCACATTAACTTGTTAGGGTAGCAAGCTGTTTATTATTTCCTTAACTGCATGACAGATATGGTATCCAACAGAAGAGTTCAAATCTTATCAGACAACACCACCACCGTCTTTTATATAAACAAACAAGGGGGTACAGCTTCGAGGAAACTGCATGGCTATCCATTTGTTGTGATCAACAATCAGAGCATAACAAACAAGTTGCAATGCTTACAAAGAGTAAATACGTACTGTAAGGGAAAGAGTAAGATCCATATGTAGATGCCATCTAGGACTGGCAACCAATGGGACACAGAGGGGGGCAAGGATGGAGGGGGAATGGTAAAACTAGAGTTTTGTCCAAATACAAGAATGTCATATCACCAACATGACATCACTTCTGACAGAGGTCATTTTGTAGAAAAAGAACTGCAGGAACTCATTAGCATGACTCATTAGCATATGCCTAACCCCCTGACATTGCCGGAAGTGTGTCAGAAGGCAACACCCACCCCTCAGGCTCCTTTCCCCCAAAATCTCCAGGTATTTCCTGAAAATAAAGCAGAATGAACTCAAAGCAGCTTACCCTCCTCTGGAGAACCTGCCCCAGCAGCCCTGCTTGCTCGCACGGACTCACTTACGAATGAAAATAAAGCAGAATGAATTTAAAGCAGCTTACCCTCCTTTGGAGAGCCAGCCTCAGTAGCCGGGCTTGTACTCACTCACTCACTCACTCGCTCAGTCACGAGTCATGAATGAATATAAAGCAACAGAATGAATTCTAAGCAGCTTACCTTCCTCTGCAGAACCCTCTCTGCTTGCAGGCCTGGAGGACGGGCCATGCGGCTGCCCCCCTGCTTGGAGGACAGGCCATGTGGCCTCTGCCTCTGCCTGCTGCTAAAGGCACGGGCAGCGGGGAGGAAAAGGAACCATGTGGGCGGGGCCAAAACCCATGTGATCTCTTTTCAGATCTACAGGAACTCCGTTCCGGTGCGTTCCCCCTCCAAATGAGCCCTGACTTCTGAGTATTTGTCGGAAGTGATGCCGGATTTCCAGTGATTATTTCCTCCTCCACCCGTTCAAGTGAGAATGGACAATGAAGGAGGAGGCTGAGAGAGATCTCCCTAATGCTACTTCTGGGTCATACTGTCCCCAGCCTCCTGTTATCTCACTGTGAGGGAGGGAGACCTTGGTTTTTCCAGTCTAACATCTCTTTCATCCTGTCTTTTGCACTTGTTATGCTCTTTTGTGCCCTACACTGATTTGTGGGTTTGATACAGAAGTTCTTTGATTTTTAATCTGAAGCTTATTGGTTAAAACTTCCTTTCAAGAAACCGGCCTCTCGTATTCTGTTTCTTGGCTTTTCAAATCTTTGGTCCAGGCTTTATGGCTTGGTTTGGGCTATAGAAGGACCATCTCTGGAAAAATACAGTCACTATGGCTTTGAGGTTCCCAGAGAGATAAAGGATGAGATAGATATGAAGCACATAGGTGGAGATGAAATCATGGGATCAGAGAGCTTCAAGGCTAGAGGCTAGGAGGGAGTTTTGCACTTGCATTCCATCTCGTTAGGGCAAGGAACCCTGGATGAGGGTTAGTTGCAATTATTATGAATACACTTCAACCGCAGAAGAACATGGTCATATATCCTAGCAACACTCATTGATTGGTTAAACAGGATCAGGCAATGCTGCAGGGCATCTGGTTTAAAGCAAGGGTTTTCATTCTAGCCTATGCACTGTTGTTACTGCTGGTGGTATATCTGCTGCTTACATGCCATTCTGTGCTCAGAACTTGACTACCAGGTTAGGTGTCAGTCCAAAACCCTTGTTTCTGGATTTGGGACCTTAGAATTCTACATGGACTTTTGTGTTTCTAGTCTGACAAAGAAACATGTGTCAGGGGACCAAAACCTGTACGGTATTGTAGAGTAGCCATTTGGTTTTATTATTTTCTTTCTTGTTTTGCACAGTCTCTATCTTTTGCACATTTCATAGTAAATTTTATTAATTATACTTCTGTGGTGTTATTTGGGTTTGGGGGTTTCAGTCTAAATCCAGTAGTTTGGCCTATTTGGCTACAGCTACCAAGTAATTGTTTTTGTGGAACTCAACCTATGGACATCCTATCTTGCAAGAATGACCTTGATTAATACCCAGTAGGGCTGAAGGCTTGGTTTCTTGGTCTCTAAGCTGAGAGTTAGTTAAGAGCAGGGCCGGATCGAGGGGGCAGGGGGGGTAGTCTGCCGCGGCGCTGCCAGGGAGGGGGCGCCGGGAGCAGCTGCCAGCTGCTGGAGCGTGCAGGCGGCAGCATGGGCAGCCTCGTAGCCCCCTGCGCTGCCTTTCGCCTGCTCTGCAGGACAGGGGGTGGCCGGCTTGCCGTGCACCCCCTGTCCTGCAGGGCAGGCAAAGGGCAGCACGGCTGCCCATGCCATTCGCCTGTCCTGAAGGAGAGGGGGCAGCCGGCTGCCCCTGTCCTGTGGGGCAGGCGCATGGCACGGGTGGCCTTGCAGCCCCCCGTGCTGCCTTTTGCCTGCCCTTCAGGACAGGGGGCGCGCAGCAAGCCAGCCGCCCCCTGTCCCGCGGGGCAGGCGAAAGGCAGTGTGAGGAGCTGCGAGGCCGCCCGCACCATGTGCCTGCGGGGAGGTGAATGGCGCGGGCGGCTTCCCAGCCCCGCACACTGCCTCCGCCGCCCTGCATGATGACATCATCAAAATGATGTCATCATGCTGGAAAAGCTGCAAATGGGAGAAAAGTTCATACAAGCAGTGAAAGAAATTTATAAAGACCAGTGTGCAGCGATTGTAGTGAATGATGATTTGACCAAAAAACTGAAAATAAGTAAAGGTACAAGACAGGGCTGCCCTTTGTCTCCATTGTTGTTTATTCTGATTTTGGAAATATTGTTGATTCAAATACGAGAGGACGATACAATTCGAGGCATAAAAATAAAGGAATTTTCCTACAAAGTCAGAGCATTTGCGGATGATGTAATGGTAATAGTAGAAGATCCAATAGACAACATGCCAAAAATAATAGATAAAATAAAGGAATTTGGAGACTTGGCTGGATTTTATGTGAATAAAAAGAAGTCGAAGATATTGTGTAAGAATATGATAAAGCAAAAACAGCAAGAACTAATGGAGATAACGGATTGTGAGGTAACCAATAAAGTGAAGTATCTAGGTATTGAGCTGACTGCGAAAAACATAGACTTATTTAAAAATAATTATGAGAAACTGTGGCTACAAATAGAAAGAGATTTGATAAAATGGAGTAAATTAAACTTGTCATGGTTGGGAAGAATAGCAGCAATCAAGATGAATGTGTTACCACGTGTGATGTTTTTGTTGCAAACAATCCCAATTATCCGAGACTTCAAACAATTTGATAAATGGCAAAGGAAAATCTCAGACTTTGTGTGGGCAGGCAAGAAACCCCGTGTGAAAATGAAAGTATTACAAGATGCGAAAGAAAGAGGTGGACTGCAACTGCCAAATATAAGATTATAATACGAAGCAATATGTTTGGTATGGTTAAAAGATTGGATAATGCTAAAAGACTGTAAATTGCTGGCTTTGGAGGGACATAAAAAACTGTTTGGATGGCATGCATATCTGTGGTATGACAAAGTAAAAGAGGACTATGTTTTTGCATCATTATATTAGAAGAAGCCTTTTCACAATCTGGAAGAAATACAAGGACTATATGGAAGATGGTATCCCCTCATGGGTGGTACCATACGAAGTAAGAGATCCGAGAGCTGTTTATAATGAACAACAATGTTTAACCTATAAAGAGATAACAATAATGGAACATAAAAGGTTAAAAATAAAAACGCAAGAAGAGTTATCTCCTCATTATGGATGGTTTCAATACAGGCAAATCAGAGATCTTTACAACTCGGACTGTTCAAAAGGAGGAATAAGATTGGAAAAGTCGGAATTAGAAGAAGTGATTTTACAAGAAGGTAAACAAGAAATCTCGAAAATTTATAAAATACTTCTAAAATGGTACACGGAAGATGAAACAGTTAAAGTCCAGATGGTGAAATGGGCAATAAATTTTCATAAAGAAATAACAATGGAAGCTTGGGAGCATTTGTGGAAAAATACACTGAAGATTTCAACTTGTACAAATATTAAAGAGAATGTATATAAAATGATGTACAGGTGGTATCTAACACCAAAGAAAATTGCGCGAGGAAATACTAATATGTCAGAAAGATGCTGGAAATGTAAAAAAGCATGAAGGATCATTATACCATATGTGGTGGACTTGTGAGGTAGCTAAGCAATACTGGGGAGATATAATTAAAGTAATTAATGAGGTTTTGCAAACCCAAATAAATAAGAACCCAGAATTGCTGCTACTGAACTTGGGAATGGAAGATGTTCCAATGCAGTACAGAACATTGTTATTTTACATGACTACAGCAGCAAGACTTTTATATGCGCAGAAATGGAAAGTACAAGAAATACCAACTACAGAAGATTGGATTTACAAATTGCTTTACATGGCTGTGATGGATAAAATGACAAGAAAACTCAAATACCTTGATCCAGGAGAATATATTGCAGACTGGGGGAAATTGATACAATATCTAGAAAAAAAAACGGGATATGAAAGGAGGACTGTGGCAGTTTGAGAACTATTAATTTGTGATTTCTTAAATAGAAGAGAGAAGTAACTTTACCACTAATGGGAAAATTTAGCTATTAATTAACCTAAGCTAGTATTACTATTAAGAGACTTTATCAAAAATACACAGTTTAAATAGTGATGTAGAGAATGGATATATTAGTGGATTTGATAGAGTATATATAAGAGAATTTGAATATGCTTAGAGTAAGAGATATAATACATATATGATTTAGAAGAATTTAATGGAAAATAAGTTAAGTAATAAGATAGGTTAAGGGTTGGAAAGCTGTTGGAAGTCTATAAGGAGGGGGGAGGGAAAGGGTGGGGGTTGAAATAAATTAGGTATGATGGGGAATGTATGTAATAACTATGTACTCACCAACAAATTCTTTTTTTAAAAAAAAATGATGTCATCATGCTGCACTGCGAGCGTTGGGCTAGGGTTGCCCCGGGTGCTGGCAACCCTAGATCCGGTCCTGGTTAAGAGGGACCGATGGTGGCTCCCATTACCCTGGGAAGTGAGGATTTGCCCCCAGTATTGTGTTTTGTTCTTGACCTGCAACTCTTCCTTGGTGGAAATATCAATTTATACTCTGGTCGTGGTCCTATGTCTGAGGCTGAGGGGTTGAGATGCCAATCGGCCTTAGGGTATCTTTTCTCTAACGCACACATCGCATCATCTTATATACTAATAGACAAGTGGCTCTGATCTGTGGATACTTAAAACCTGGAGATTGGAACCATGAACAGACAAGACAGATCTTCCTGCAAACCTGAAAAATGCCCCAGGTTTCCAGAAAAATCTGAAAATTTTTTTTAAAAAAAACATTGGGGGATTAAAAAAAACCCAAAATGATAAAATGAGCGTTTGTAGCTTTAACCAGATGCTAGGCAACCATAATAATTTAGCCAGTATTCCAAACTTGGTTTCTGTCAGTAAAAGACAGGGGGACAGAGCAGTGGCCCTTTCCAGGACTGAGCCTTTGAGGGAGGATTCGTTGGGGCCAGCCCCAGAAGCAACCACTGGAGGACTTGATACCATATGACTTGTATGACTTACCCAGTCCTGATTGCTTGCTACTGTTCAATAGCAGACACCCACCCCCCAACACACACACACACACACACACTAAAACCAATGTAGTGTATTGGTTAGAATTTCAGAGTAGGATGTGAGAGGTTCAAATCACCATTCTGCTGCGGAATCTTACTGGGTTACTTTGATCCAGTCTAACCTACTTCTCAGGCTTGTTCTGAGGATAATATGAAGGCAAGAAGAATGATGTACGCTAATTTGGATCCCTGTTGTACAGAAAGGTAGTATATAAATTAAGTAATAGAGATGAAGATGGGGGGTGGGCAGGTAAGAGGTAAGTTGCTTAGTGGGTTTGAAGGAGAGAAAGACATAGGGAAATGTGAACATATGGAGGCTGCCAAGGGAGAGAGGAAGAGGAAATAGTGTAGGGAAGGGGATACAGGGAAAAGTGAAGTACCCCCCACAATTCCTTGCAGGTTCCCCACCATGTAACTGGGCCTGGCTCAACCAGCACCATGCAACTGAGACATAGAGGAGAGGCTGCCTGTGGCAGGGGAAGGGGAAAAGGTGAAGACGGGGACAGATAAAGGTGGGTGGAAAGGAGAGAAGGAAGCAGGAAAAGGGGGAGATGCTATGGGGAGCATGGAATATGAGGCATGAAGGACTCTGCACGAGTCCTTCATGCCTCATATTCAGCCATAAAGTAGAGTACTCATGTCTGGCCATACAGTAGAGTATGTGCTGACTGAAGAGGGAATTGCCTGCAGGAGAAGAAGGGTGCTGTGGGTCCTCCTAGTCAAGACCTAGAACACAGCAGTGACAGCCAGTTTAAGGATATATGAGGGAAAGATGGTGTGTGTGGGAATGAAGGGGTCCTTGAGAGGGACTCCTGTCCGCAAGACCCTGTCCCTTCCTGCAAACCCCCCGATTCTGATTGCCCCCCTCCCCAAATGAAACCCCCATTCATAGAAAAATCCTGAAATAAATGTTCAGGAGGTACAAATCTTTGTCTTGTTGTCCTGCTTTATGCACACCCTGGGTGCTGCTGCTGAGGAGGGAAGGGTATGATCCATTTCTTAAGAAGGAGAGATGCTTGTCTATTATAAGTATAGCTAGTTAGCAATTGTTTTTTTTCTTTTATTTGTAGTATTCTTTTTTTTTTTTTAATAAAATTTTTATTGGAATTAGAATCATATAATTTCACATTACAGTCAATTCCCATTTCCCAATTTCTAACCCCCTCCCTTTCCCCCCCTTTTTTAGACTTCCAGCAGTTTTCCAACCCTTTGTCCCTTTTCCCTTACTCATTTTAAATTCATCTATCTAACAAACATATACTTTCCCTTTGATCTAAGCAATAATTCTTTAACTATTTTTAATACTCTATACCTTATCTTTGAGTCCCTTCTTCCATATTAGACAAACAATTTGTCCCTTTTTTACATAATTTCATAGTTTCCTGGTTTCAAATATTTCTATAAACCATATACCATATAAACCATATAACCCATGCATTTACATAAGTCAACCAATTTAACTTATATTCCGTATATTACTTTATATAACTATCCTCAAAAGTTATCAATCAATTTGATCCATATATTTCTTCAGGTAGGCTTATTCAGTTTAACATATTACACGTTTATACCAGAAACAATATTAATTAGTCGGTCCTTATAGTTAATTATTTTCTATCCATTTTCTATATATTTTTCTGTATATAACAATCTAACAAAATAGCTGCTTAGACATTTTCATTTCTCTCTCTACCCTCCGGTAAAGTCACCCCCCTCTACATTTTGTCATATTTCAGTAGTTCTCGAACTGCCACAGTTCTCTTCCCACCTCCCATTTCTTCAGCACATATTGCTTCAGCTTCTCCCAGTCTGTGTTGAACTGTCCTGGGTCCAGATTTCTCAGTTTTCTTGTCATTTTGTCCATTTTGGCCATATACAGCAATTTGTAAGTCCAGTCCTCAATAGTTGGCACTTCTTGTACTTTCCATTTTTGCGCATACAAAAGTCTGGCCGCTGCTGTCATGTAAAATAACAATGTTCTATATTGGGCTGGAATGTTCTCCATTCCCAAGTTCAGTAGCAGGAGTTCTGGGTTCTTATTAATTTGAAATTGTAGAATCTCACTTATTACTTTTATTATTTCTCCCCAGTACTGCCTAGCTACCTCACACGTCCACCACATATGATACAGAGAGCCCTCATGTTTTTTACATTTCCAGCATTTATTAGAAGTGTTCAGATTCCCTAGCGCAATCTTCTTTGGTGTCATGTACCAACGATAGATCATTTTGTAAATGTTCTCTTTAATATTAGTACACGTTGTAATCTTCATTGTGTTTTTCCACAAGTGTTCCCATGCCTCCATTGTTATTTCTTTGTTAAAGTTTATGGCCCACTTCACCATTTGTACTTTAACTATTTCATCTTCAGTATACCATTTCAACAGTACTTGGTATACCTTGGAAATTTCCTTATCTTCTTTTAAAAGTGTCTGCTCTAGTTCCGAATTCTCTGTTCTTATGCCTCCCTTTGCACAATCCAAATTGTAAAGATCTCTGATCTGCCTATACTGGAACCAATCATAGTTGGGTGATAACTCGTCCTGTGTCTTTATTTTAAGTTTGGAAGATTCTATTCGGGTTATCTCCTTATATGTTAAACACTGTTGCTCAGTATCGACAGCTCTCGGATCTATTACTTCATACGGAACTACCCACATGGGGGTTCCTTCTTGTAAGAAGTCTCTATACTTCTTCCAGGTTGCATATAGGCTTTTCCGTATGTAATGATGTAGGAACATAGAGTTCACTTTTACTTTGTCGTACCATAGGTATGCATGCCATCCAAATATTTTTTTATATCCCTCTAGGGCCAATAATTTCTTACTCTTCAACGTCATCCAGTCTTTCAGCCACACTAGGCAAATTGCGTCATAGTAAAGTCTTAGATTGGGCAGTTGCATTCCGCCTCTTTCCTTTGCATCTTGTAAAACTTTCATTTTCACTCGAGGCTTCTTGCTTGCCCAAACAAAGTCTGATATTTTCCTCTGCCATTTTTCAAACTGCTTAGAGTCTCGGATAATTGGTATTGTCTGTAACAAAAACATTACTCTTGGTAACACATTCATCTTAACTGCTGCAATCCTTCCCAACCATGACAAATTCAATCTATTCCATTTGATCAAATCTTGTTCAATCTGAGTCCATAATTTTTCATAGTTGTTTTTGAATAGATCTATATTCTTTGCAGTCAGTTCAATTCCCAAATATTTCACCTTGGTTGTTACTTCACAGTCCGTTATTTCCATTAACAGTTGTTGTTTTTGCTTAGTCATATTTTTGCATAATATCTTTGACTTCTTTTTGTTAATATAAAACCCTGCCAAATCTCCGAACTCTTTGATCTTCTCTATCACTTTTGGCATATTCTCCATTGGGTCTTCCACAATTAACATTATGTCGTCCGCAAATGCTCTAATTTTATAAGAAAAGTCTTTTATTTTTATTCCGCGGATTTCTTCATCTTGTCGTATTTGTATCATCAGTATCTCCAGTACTAAGATGAATAACAGTGGAGACAACGGGCAACCTTGTCTTGTTCCTTTACTTATAGTCAATTTCTTGGTAGTCTCATCATTCACCACAATTGCTGCATTCTGGTCTCTGTAGATTTCTTTAACTGCTCTTATGAATTTTTCTCCCATTTGTAGCTTTTCCATAGTGGCAAACATAAAGTCCCAGTTCAAATTGTCAAACGCTTTTTCTGCATCAACAAAAAAGAAACCAACCTCTTTGTCACAACGCTTATCATAATACTCAATAGCATTGATCACTGTCCTTAAATTGTCTCTGATTTGTCTACCAGGTAAAAAACCTGCTTGTTCCTCCTCAATAATTTCCGAAAGCCACCCCTTCACTCTCTCTGCCAGTATCTTCGCAAAGATTTTATAGTCATTGTTAAGTAAGGATATAGGCCTGTAATTTTTCACATTAGTCAGATCTTGGCCCTCTTTGGGGATCAGTGAAATGTTAGCTTCCTTCCAGGTGTCTGGAATCCGTTGATCCTTTAATACTCCATTGATCACTTCTTTTAGGAATGGTACCAGTTCGTTGGCCATTGTCTTATAAAATTTAGCTGTAAGTCCATCTGGCCCTGGTGCCTTTCCCAAATTTGTTGATTGTATTGCCATTTTTATTTCCTCATCCGTTACTTCATTGTTCAATCTATCTCTCCACGCTTCCGAGATTACTGGGAGCTTCATTTTCTCCAAATATGTTGCTATTGATTCTTTATTCACCTCTTTCTTATTATACAATTTAGCATAAAATTTATAGAAGGCTCTACTAATGGATGTCTGTTCCAAATACGTTTTGTTACCTTCACATATTTTGTTTATTGTTTTCTTTTCCTTTCTCTTTTTCAATTGCCATGCCAAATATTTCCCAGGTTTGTTTGCACCTTCAAACCCTTTTTGATTCAGTCTTTTAAGATTCCACTCCAATTCTTTATTATTCATTGCTGTCAGCTGTTCTTGTAATATTTTAATGTCCTGGTAAATTTTCTTTTTCCCTGGTCTCTTCTTTAACTGTATTTCTTTGGCTTTTATTTTCTCCATAATCTCCTGTCTCTTCTCCTCTTTCTTTTTTCTGGCTCTTCCATTTAAGTCCATTAGTATGCCCCTAATTACCGCCTTGTAGGTGTCCCAAACCTTGTTGGTTGGTACTTCTTTATTCATGTTGTATTGTATGAAGAACTTTGTCTCTCTTCTCAGCATCTCCATATTCTCTCCCTCTTGAAGTAAGTCCTCATTTATTCTCCATCCTTTCCTTTTACTCCTTCTCCCCAATTTCCACATAATTGGATTATGATCCGAGCCTACCATCGGCATTATTTCCACTTCCTTAGTCCATAACGCTAAGTCTTTTGAGGCCCAGATCATATCAGTTCTCGATAGTGTAAAGTGTCTTGCGGAATAGAACGTAAATTGTCTGCTTTTCGGATTTTGTCTTCTCCATACATCTTCTAAGGTTTCCTGTTGTATCAGTTCAAAAAACAACTTTGGTAGCAATCCTCTTTTCTTTTGTGCAGTTGATGATTTTTTGTCTAAATCCAGATTTGTCACTCCATTGAAGTCTCCAGCAAGTATTATCTGATCATATGAAAGTTCATCTAGTTGCTTCCTTAAGTCCTCAAAGAAGCTTTCTTTTGCTCCGTTAGGTGCATAAATTCCAACTACCAGCACTCTCTTTAAATTCCATATGCATTCCACTGCTATAAATCTGGCTTCCACATCTTTCATTACAAACTTTGGCTGCAGCTCCTCTTTAATATAAAACAGTACTCCTCTTTTTTTCTTATTAGAGGCCGCTGCAAAATCATTGCCCAATTTTTTTGATTTTAAATACTTTACATCTTGTTTTCGAATATGGGTCTCTTGCAAACAAACAATATCACATTTTTGTTTTAATAGCCAGTGAAAGATGCTTTTTCTCTTATTCGGTGAATTAAGTCCATTTACATTCCAAGATAAAACTTTACACTCCATAATCATAATCTTGTTGCTGGTAAGTCCTTTTCATTGTCTCTTATAAATCGCTCCATCTCTCGTTCTGATCTGATGCGTCTTTTAGCCCCTCCAAATTCAAAGGACACTCCTTCTGGTAATTCCCATCTGTACCTGATTTTCATGTCCTTCAAAATCTGAATTAGCGCCTTATATTTTTTCCGGTCCAATAACAACGATCTGGGTATTTCCTTCATAATTGTCTTGCCGTCAATCTCCAATGGATCTTGAAACTGTTTAGTCACAATCTTCTCTTTCATATTTCGGGTCGTAAATTGCACAATCACATCTCTTGGTAGTTTCCTCTGGGTCGCAATTCTTGAATTTACACGATATACCACGTCCAGGATAGCCACAACTTCCTCCTCCTCCTTCCCCAGGTATTCAGCTAACACCTCAGTCATCTGTTCTTGCGCTGTTTTTCCTTCCACTTCCGGCAAACCGCGAAATCTTAGCTGCTTCTCCATGTGTTTACTTTCCGCAACCGCCATTCTCCCCCTCATCAGCCTCATCTCTGTTTGTTGCGTGTCAGCTAAATTCTCCACCGCGCCTTCTACTACTTTAACTCTCTGCTGTGTTCCTTGCAGTTCATTTTGCATTGTTTCCATACCTTTCTTTACTTCTGACAGCTCACTTTTCACTGTCTGTTTAACCTCTTTGATCAGCTCCGGTTTCATGTCCTTAAGTTCTTTAATCACTTCTAAGAGTTTTTTGTCTAGATTCTCTATTGCCGATTGCCACTCTTTTTTCGACATCGTGGGGCTTGCCTTGGCTCGCTCCCACGAGTCCGCCCTCTTCCTTAACTCCGTGGCGTGAAATTAAGCGTCTTTTTAATTTTTAATTTAAATGTCCCAGTCTTTTTGCAAAGAAAAAACTTTTAGAAAATCCAAAATGTCGGGCGTCTTTTCTCTATGGTTCTTCTATGGTTTTTGTAATCCAAAATGGCTTACTTCCTCTTCCGCTGAAGCCGCGGCTTTTCCCCTTTCAAAGATGGCGATTCCCTTCTTCCTGCCCTCCGGCAGGGGCCGCTTCTCTCCAGCAACTCTATTGTTATTACGTACTTCCTGTCTCCCGACTTCCCGCAGTAGCTCTCGCGATGGCAGGATTTTCTCACAGCTCCATAACCGCAAGTATTCAAAACAATAGTACAAATTCTTTAATAACTTCTTTAAGCTTAATCTTTTTTCTGTTTCGACTCTTGCCGAGTCTTCTCCTCGTTATAATTAGCCTGTTGCAGTTTTAAAATTTACTTTTAATCTTCTTTACTTTTAACAATCTGTCCCGTATCAGAAGATAGTGATCTTTACCTTCCCATTCACTTTCCGTGGGTTGTAATCACTGTTTCAATCTTCGTTTCTCCTCCACTCCTCTTTCCCCTATTGAAGCTTGGGTACGTAGGTCTTATGCCAACCGCATTGGCCCCGAAACTGCCGCAGAGATCTTTGCCGACCTGTCACAGGGTGGGACCTCAAGGGTCGTGAGGGGGCCCGTCGCGTAGAGCCCCCCCTCGCCCGAGATCAACACGCCCTGAGGTCTTGAGCGTTCTTTGCCTGCTCTCCGCCTGAGAGCAGTCGGCCGCGGGCTATTTTGCCCCCGCCGGCCGGTTAAAACGGCAGTCCGGTCAGCTCCACAGTTGGAGCTGCGTCAGACCTCCATGAATCCCAAACCGGAAGTCCTTATTTGTAGTATTCTGTGTTGTTCTACCTGGCTATAGATTTATCCCAAATATCTGTGTTCAGTATATATGTTTGGCAAATAAAAAGCTATAAAATGGAGTACCTGTTAGGAGAGAGAGATTCCTGGAATAACTTGCCATTCTGGTATAGTGTCTAATATGCTAAACTAAGATCTAGGAGACCCAGGTTCAGATTCCCACTCAGGCATGGATGCTTGCTGAGTGACTTCTTGGCTCAAGCAAACACTTTCAGCGTAACTCACTTCACAGGTTTGTTGTGAGGCTAAATGGAGGAGAGGAGAATGATATAAGCCACTTTGGTCTCACTTGGGGAAAAGGTGGGGTATAGAAGTAAATAAATTACCTGCAAACTGACTTCTCAGTCATAATTTCTCTTTTGAAGAAAAGTATCGTGGGGTAATTACATGCCTTGTTTCTTCCATGTATGTACAGATGCCGACAGATGAAATAATGGTATAGCTTGGAGAACAATTTATCCAATTTTAGTGCTTGTATTATATTATTTGTCTAATATTGATATTTATATAAAATAATAATTCTCCAAGTGGTGGCATCAGAAGACTAGCATTGTCCTGTTGTTTGGGAAGGAATTCATAACATTTGGACACAGCACTGGGATCCATTTTTCAGGAGAACGCAGTGTACAGACGTAGGGATTCATCACAGAGACATGGGAAAAGAGACTGCAGTGTGGAGGGGGATCTGGTGAAAAAGCCCTACCTTCCCCCTTCTTCAACTTTTCCACACCTCAGCACAACTAACCCAATCCGAATATTTGTCCAGACACAGTTCCTATGACAGGCAACACTTTTCTGGGGTCAAAAGGGAAAGCTGGGAAACTGGAATTCAGGAAAAATCATCCTCTGCCAGAACTTTCTGGCAGTTTGCTGAACAGATTTCCTGTCCATAGAAAATAACTCAAATTGATGTATAAGAGAACAATTGTAATTGAAATAAAAAGTTTTACATGCAAAAACTGCATCAACCAATTAAAATCAGTTAAGTATTGGCTAGTATATAATGTTTAAACCAGACAGAAGACGGAGGTGGATAGTTGTACTTCTTTATTGGAACCTCAGTGTTTGAGATTTCATAATAAAGCTTTTTTAGGGAACAAATGCTGTTTAATTGTTATGCATTACGCTAAGTTTTGCAGATCATGATAAAGGTTTTGCCTAAGTAGCTTTGACAGCTTTATCAAAGGAGGCATATGGCCTACAACTAGCAAAGGATTTCCTTTGCAAGAATCTGCAAATTGCCTCTGAAGTGACCTTGCTTCACTATTAATACATTTACGTAAGTAATTATGCAAATTGCATTTAGACTCAACAGGAGTTTAGTAATGTTAGCTTGGATTAGTGCTTCACCATAGCAACTCTGCTTCATCATGTCCATGTCTTTTGTCCAGTTTTATTAGTCGGGGCCATGCCCAGGAACACCAAGATAACTCGTCTTTCCTCTAAATGTGAAGATTGTAGGCAATACTTGAATTCCTGAATTTTATTCACTTGGCCTTTCTGTATCACCATAATGGAAGGTAAGGTATATGTCGAATGATATGCCTCACTCATCACAGTTAGAAGATTGAAGATTTACATTTTTTAAGCAATTAAGGATTGTCTGTCATGCTCTCCAAAAGAGCTTTCTAGCTTCTCTTTTGGTGAGAGATGATTTTAGTAAATACATGCTCTAAAAGTTAATGCTCTCTAAGTTGGGTTTCTTGTAAATTATACAGATTAATACTTGTTTTAGATTATCTCTGTTGTTACGTGGCACAGTTACACAGTTAAAAGCATTGAGACCTAATTTAATTGTCGTTCGTAACTAGAAAGTGAGTAGCACCTCTTTTACTTACATGTGAATATATGTTCGATAGAAGCAAATGTTCACTGTCAGTCTTCTGTGCAGTCACTTATGGGACTGCACAGGCCTTCTGATTGGTTGGTTCTGTAGTTTTAAATATGTAAGGTGGTGTCTTCCTCTTCTTAGAGAGCATGCATGGCCATTTCCTGCACAAACAACTTGCACTCTGGGGAAGGAGACGCCTATATCTTCTACCTCGCTTTCACTGCCAGTCAGAGAGGATGTGGTCATAGCGAGTTTGTTGTTTACAGCCTTCCAGGACAGCTTCCATGGGGCATTTGCGGGGAAAAGATAAAATCTTAAGAGATATGGCAAACAAATCCTTGTTTAAAAAGTGCACGCAGTGTGACACTGTGGTGATGAAGATGGGCACTCCCTCTGACTTGTTTGTCTTGAAGAAGAGCACAATGTTGGAGTGTGTAAGGACTGCCAAGTCTTCATACTCATGGCTTGGGCTGAGATAGCCACATGGCTTAAGGCTTTGTGAGAAAAAGCCCTTGCTAGCTCCTGCAGCCTAACTCACAAAACGAAGAAGTATCCCCAAACTGAATACAAGTCCAGAGGCGGAAAGACCGCAAGTGGATGGTAGAAAGTAGTCAGTACACCCAAAAGTACAAAAACCAATGCTCTAATGTATAATCAGTAAATATCACACATATGTATAGACCATAAGTCAAAAACAGATTACATGTGAATCAATAGCAGGCAAGCCGCTCCTTATACTCTTTGAAGTCCAACAGGTGTAGTCCTCCACTTGTACAAAGGGATGTGATAAGTGGAAAGGAACAAGTAAGTCCAAATGAGTAAAGTTCCGCAGTGGGTATGTTCTAATTTCTTCCTTCAACAAGTATGCTGTCCCAGATGTAGTATGGACATATAAACTCCCCGCCCAACAACCTGGGCTGGCTATTGCCAGTTGTTTCGTGTGCAACACCTCTTCAGGGGCAGCAAACAACAACACCTGTGGTTACAAGTGTAAGAGAATCAAAACGACAAGCAATTCATGAATCAACAATATGCTCAGAGCGAAATCAAAAGGTGGCGTCTAAGTATATTGTTGATTCATGAATTGCTTGTCCTCCTCCTTCTTCTTCATGAATTGCTTGCTTGCACCGGGACTGAGAGGCTGTTTGGTGGACAAGCAAAGAGGCCACGCAGGTGCCTGCCCACCGCTGCTGCCTCTTCCAGCTCCCCATGCTGGGATGGAGAGACCCCACAGCGGGTGCAGCAGAGAAGCTGCGTGGGCGCTGCACAGAGAAGAGGCGAAGAGAGCGCCTGCTCGCTGCCGCCTCCTCCTCCTCCAGCTCCTGGCACCGGGATGGAGAGGCTGCTTGGCAGGCTGGCAAAGAGGCCATGCGGGCGCCTGCCTGCCACCGCCGCTGCCTCCTTCAGCTCCCCACGCTGGGATGGAGAGACCCCACAGTGGGTGCGGCAGAGAAGCTGCATGGGCACCTGCTCGCCCATTGCTGCCTCCTCTAGCTCCTGGCACCGGGACAGAGGGACCCCGCGGCAGGCGCATCAGAGAGGCTGTGTGGGAACCTGATCACCCCTGCTGCCTCCTCCGCCTCCTCCAGCTCTTGGTGCTGGGATGGAAGGACAGCACAGTGGACTTGGAGGGGAGGCCATTTGGCTGCCCGCCCACCATCACCTCCTTCTCTGGCTCCCAGCACGAGGACTGAGGCCAGAGAGGGAATTCCTCAGCGTCAGTGCCAGAGTCACACCAAGCCCTCGGGAAGGTGGGGCCCAAGGCAATCCTGCGTGCGCTGCTCTTCTTCCTCTGTGCGCTAAGTTATAAAAATTCATGCACCATAGCGCACCAGCGCAGTTTAGCGAGAACAGTGGAGGTCAGGATCCCCAGAAGTCAGTGGACTGATTCATAGCACTTTGGAGCCGCCACCAAAAAAGATGAAGAATAAGTCGAGGCAGTTGGGCAAGCATAAGTCCTCTTGCCACCTGAGGAATATTAAACCTGAGCCGGCTTCTGAAGATATCAAGATCATTAAAATCTCTCATTTTCTGTTGGCTTGATCTAAGCCTCTCTCACTATACTCTTTGGAGAAAGAGGGTGAATTGGTCCAACGTTGACCAGATCCGACTAATCAAAGTCAGGGGTGTTTGCGCCACCAGGAATGTTGCATCCACAAGTGTGCAACATGGTACCCTCATTACATGCCTCTACCTGCCAATTCTGACTAGGGTGACATCTACCATCCAGAGACAATTAGTTGCATCCTGGATCTGACTTTACCCAAGACTCTCTGATGTTCTTCAGGTGGGATTCCCACACCATCCTTCATAGCGGTCCATCTTTTGGAGTTGGAGCTTGAAATGGGCACTGTGGATAGGAGCCCTAGAATCCCATCAGGTCTATCCCCTGATGAATTTGTTGAGAGCTGGTGTCACCAACAGATGGCTTCAGACTTTATGCCAAGCAAATATTCCACATAACAAAATCACTGGACATAGATGTCTCTTCAACGGATCTCAAGCTGAAGGATATAATCCTTTTCCAACATTTATACTTGGGAGATCTCTCTAACATCACTGTACCTATAATTGAAGGGTTTATTGAGCTGATGTCTACTTTGTCTAAGAAGTCAGCATCCATTCAGTCAACGTCAAAGAAGGTGGCTGGACTTTATGAATCAAAGAAAGACAACTGCAACTTTCTATTCACTCATCTTCCCCTTGATCTTTGATAATGGAGGAGATGCAATCTCAGCATTGTCAGGGCACCCACTCAGCTGACAAAAATGGCAAGAATCTACATGCAGTCAGTAGGAAGATTTGTGCTACCTCGGCACTCAACATCAAAATTGCTAATTATATAAAATGGGGGCTTACCAGATCGTACTATGGAATAAAAGGGCTACATATAATTAATTCCTACCTGAAGACAAACAGTCCCTCGCCATGGTCATCTAGAAAGAGGCACTATGGTTCTCAAGACAACAGATTAATTCTACAGCAGACAATGAGTCCTCATGTGTCCTCTATCATCCTCAGAAGGCATGCCTTGTTGCAATCCACTGCACTTCCTATGGAAACGAGCAGGGAGGAAAATATGCCTTTTGAACGCCAAGTTCTGTTTTATCTCAAGACAGACAAATACCTGTGACAAAAAAAAAAGGACCAACAAACAGCCAGATCCTATGGAATCATACCCCCTTCACAATCATCAGGACCATATGGAAAGCAGCAGCAATACAGGGGTCAGACATTCCGTGATCACCCTTAACACCACCAGTATCCTCTGCGTCGCTGGATCAGGTACCGCCAAACCAAAAGCAGAAGCTGTCTCATAAGTCTAGACAAGTTCTGCAGGCTCACACTTCCAAAGAACAACCTCAAAATAGGAAGCAACTCTTCTGACTAGGTGAGGAAGAGCCGTTGATATTTAGAAACATGCTCTTACATCATATCTGGTTTGAATGATATTGCCTTGGATGCGTTGGTTCTAAATGTAGTTCAGTATGGTTGTAAAGTTGAATTCAGTCAAATTCCATGTCTAAGGCTGCTTAATAAGAGTAGTAATACTAATTCACCTGGTTTAGGCAGAGAACTCATTTCACTGCTTTGAGTTCAAAGTGCCCCTGGCAATGAGTCCAGATTCAGGTTCTACTCCAGATTCTTCTTGTTGGATAAAAGGGATGGGGTATTAGATCTTAGAGACACTAACAAGTGTTTGAGAGACAAATTTGCCAGTATCAAATGTTGCCCTTTGCTGTAGCCGTGGCTCCAAGGGTTTTTATGAAGTATATGGCGGTAATGATTGCTCATTTGAAGACTATGGGATGGTTAGTCTACCCTTATTTAGATGACTGGCTTGTGAGGTCAGTCTAGGGAGTTTCTGGGAAATCATATTTCTGTTATCACAGAAGTGTATACCAAATTAGTCGTCATTATTAGCATAAAGAAGTTGAAACATGTTCCCTTACATAGGCTTCATTCATAGGAGCCATGTTAGATTCCATCCAGAATACAGCCTTTCTTCCTCTGGAGAGGGCACGTAGGATAAAGGCTTTAGTCTCCTCACTGTCTATAAAAAGTTTTCATTCAACACTAAAAATTCAGATATTGCTGGGCCTCATGGTTTCTACCACGGCAGTTATGCCACTTGTGAGACTGAATATGAGACATTTGCAAATTTGGTTTTTGTTGGTCCGCAATCTGTTTATTCATTCACAGGCCAAAAAATACTCCATTCCAGGACCAGTCATCAAACCTCTATGGTGGTGACTAGATGATTCTCACCTGTTGAAAGTAGTCCAGTTCAGCTCCTCAAAGATTAATGCTTTCCTGGAGGAAAGAGGGGCATACTAGCAACAAGCTTCAGCCCATGATATCTTGCAGGGGAAACAAAAGAAATGTACATATCAATGTGCCATATATTACACCCTTACCTACTTTTCAGATGTGGTTAGCAACAAGATGGCCCAAGTGCTCAGTGACAATTGCCTGACATGTTTTACCTAAACAAACAAGGGGTTTAGCAGCATTGTGAATGCTGTGCAAAGAATCCATGCTGATATGAGACTGGGCTGTCCAACATGGCATGTCTCTTCAGGCAGTTTACATTGCTGGGTCATCCAACTTTATAGCAGACATATTGAGGAGAATAGGATCGACAAACGATGAGTGGCTGTTAAGAGACCATTCCATCCTACTAGTGTTCAGGCAAAGGGGGTCACCAGAGGTGGACTTCTGCCACAGTTATGAACCTCAAGTCTCCAGTGTTCTCTGGGAGGCATAGAGCAGGGATCCACAGGGGATGCTTTCCTGATCAGATGTCAGGAGGACTATTTTATGCTTTCCTGCCCGTTCCCTTCATTCCCTGAATGATCAGCAAAATGCAAACAGAAGGAACCATGTGCAGAGTAGTGGCACCCTACTGACCTTGCCAGCTATGGTTCCATCAGCTCCTGTCACTAGCCAAGAGTTGATGTATTCACTTACCAATAGTCCTGGACCTCTTGTTCTGCAACCAGGAGAGTACAAACACAAAAAGCTATCCTTGAAGAATACATTATGCAAAGGTACAGGAGTGGAGAACAAGGAATTACAAATATATAAATATGTTTCAAAGATGTATTCTAATGAAGTGCAGTAATGATAAAGTGCTAATTCATAATAAATACTAATAATATATAATAAGGTAAAGGAAGTCCCCTGTGCAAGCACTGAGTCATTACTGACCCATGGGGGATGTCGCATCATGACGTTTTCTTGGCAGACTTTTGTTATGGGGTGGTTTGCCTTTGCATTCCCCGGTCATCTACATTTTACCCCCAGGAAACTGGGTACTCATTTTACCAACCTGGGAAGGATGGAAGGCTGAGTCAACCTTGAACTGGCTACCTGAACCCAGCTTCTGCCAGGATCGAACTCAGATCGTGAGCAGAGCTTGGGCTGCAGCACGGGGCTCTCAATATACAATAAATACATCCTTAAATATATCTCATAAGTCATATGCAATTCATCTTCAATTCACCGGAAGCAACAGGTAAGTGATGATTTATTAATCTCTTGTGTCCCCTGCTGCGTATTGTTTCCACCTGAAAAGATGTAACACAAGAGATTAATAAATCATCACTTACCTGTTGCTTCCGGTGACCTAGTGCATACCTGCAAAAGAAAGGACATTACTATGAAGGACTTTGTATGTTTATAATTTCATAAATGCCTTTGTATTTACCTTCAGCTTTTAAAAATTGGACTGTTCGGTCGCATTATATCTTTGCATATTGTATATTTATTACTTGTTACCTTTCTTGAATTGAGGATGAATTGCATATGGCTTATGAGATATATTTAAAGATGTATTTATTGTATATTAGTATTTATTATGAACTAGCACTTTATTATTACTGCACTTTATTAGAATACATCTTAGAAACATATTTATATATTTGTAATTCCTTGGTTGTGGTTCTGTACTCTTGTACCTTTGCATACTGCAACCAGGAAAGATATCACAGTATACCCAAACTGAGGCTTAAGGCATGGTTAGTCTCTTAGAGATGGAATTCTTGGAAGTGATTCTGAATATAAGGAAACTAAATATGTGACTGTCTTATGTGAAAAAGTGGGATGGGTTTGAGATGTGGGCACAGTCTAAAAGGTTCATACCCCACACTTGCCCTTATTTTAAGTGTTAGAATATCTATTAAGTCTCAAACAAGAGACCATTAAAGTCCTCTTAGCTGCCATTTCAGCTTTCTGGTCGTTAAAAAGACACTGTTCTTATACTACACATCCAAACTGTTCATATAATATTTTCCCACCAGTATCACCCATAGTGCCTCAGTGGTCACTGTTGATTATACTTTCCAAGCCGATGATGAAGCTATTCAAACCCTTGACTACCTATCCTTAAAAATTTTTTTGGAAGGTAGCCTTTCTAGTGGCCATCACATCTGCAAAAGAGGGTCAGTGAGCTGGCCACACTGAGACTGGATCCACCATTTCTAAAGGTACATCCCGAGAAAGTAGTATTTAGGCCTAGCTTACAGTTTTTACCCAGAGTAGTTTACAAATTTTATACATCTCAAGTTGTGGTGCTCCTAGTATTTTTCCCTTCCCCCACCTCTGATGCTGATAAGTCCCTTCATATATTGGACACATGCAGAGCCATTTCTGGAAAATCCTGCTTCTGAAAGTTTCTGAATCTGGCTTCCTGTTGCTTACTTTTAAATTGCAAATGTCCGTGCAATCAATCTGCTGTATCAAGTTTTCTTTCTGAGTAACTTGTTTCCCAAGCTCAAATCTAACTTGTAAAACTAGTTTCATAGCAGGTGTTCTACCCTGAGAGTCAGTTTCAAACAAATCTTTAAACATAAGCAACATACAAATTAGAAAATTTCCACCAAAATTACAAGTTTGAAAGGTCATATGAACGTGAAGCTATTTTATCTAACTAGCATTATCTTAATAGCTATTATAAAAAATCTTTGTACAGTAGTATATAATGTGATAATCAAATGTAAGACTGGCTGCAAATATATTTTTGAGAGATTTGTGTTGACTCACTGTGCATTATGCTACAAAAAATGAACTTCAGTTAAAGTTTCATGACTGCAATAATGGCTTGGGAAAAATTTAATAAGCAGACACATGTATATATGATTTTGCCATTTCTTGATTTTGCCATTTAGTCTTCGGATTTAGTCTTTAATTCCATTTTTGGATATGTTCTCTTCCAGGATAACATTTTGCCATCTGCCTTTCCAAAGTAAATGGCTGTATGTGGGCACTGAAAGAGGAAATATACACATTGTCAATGTGGAGTCCTTCAGTCTCTCAGGCTATGTCATCATGTGGAATAAAGCCATTGAACTGTAAGTATAGTCTAGATGAAAAGAAATATGGTTCATTTGGACATTGTTTTCCTTTTCCAAGGATGCTTTTATTGATTTGTGTATATGAGGATAAAAGCACTAATTATCAGTGTTAATTGGTATTTATTGTAAAACCTTCTGTACTTACTTGTTAACTATATTTTTCTGTCTCTGTGTAGATTGTATAAAATTATGCTGATGGCAATTACAAAAATATATAAAATATTGAAGAGGCCAGATTTTATACTTTGTGAAGTTGGTGTGTTAGTCATACTTCATCATTATACAGAATCAGTTTCACAATGCTGACAGAATAGTCTTCTAGACAGAATTTACTACTTTGTTTGATGAAATGTATTTCTAGTACATAATGGACTGTTCAGAGGTTTTATTGAGCTATTTGTGCCTATTGAAATGTTTTCAACTATACTCTGTATATTGGTGTTGAGTTGCTAGCAGGGTGTATTTAGGTCAGGGTTTTGTGTGTGTGTGTGTGGATTACACAAAAATGAAATTCTCTGAAAACTTTCTTTTTCTGAGGATTTTCCCCGTCATGATAAAATGGTTTTCTGTCACTCTCTGCCTCCCTCCCTTCACTTACACCCAGAAATCTAATTAAACATTTCTGAATTGATGGCAGAATATGATTTGTGCTACCATTAAAACAGATTGTTTTCAACAATATATGAATATGAAAGAAATTTTAAACAGCGTTTCCAATTGTACTTTGTAAACATCTTCTTCAGGTCAGTTAGGGTTTTTCTGAAAATATTGTGTGTTTTGCTACTCCCTTACCCATGAACAGCCCTCTACTTCAAACGTGTCTTCTCTTCCTAAGAATCTGGCCTCTGTATCTAACATATTGTGGCATACTATGGAAGGGCTTCATGCCAAGTAAGGGTTGTCTTGGTTGTAATCCAAACTTAGAGCACTATGAGAGAAGTAAGAGCTACTTTTTCTTTCGCTACAGATGTTTAAGGAATACAGAAAAAATGGAACTAGGGGAAATCCTAGATACCATCTTCTAAGAACCATCTTGAAACTTTAAATGTCAGTCCAGATGTTTATTTTAATATATCTACAAAGTTGCCATTTTGAATAATATGCAGGTACAACGTCCTTAGTTTAGCAGAGTAATAAAGGAGTGAAGTAGGGCAGAAATTTTCCAAAATGAGAAACTTTCCTGTTCATCGTAGTTCTTCTGTGCAGTTCTACATTGAGACTGCACATGTGCAGGCCTACCACTCAGATAAGATCTTTATAACTTCTTAAAAGATCCACTAGGGTTGTATCATGAGAACCAGAGAGTACTCTCTCCCCTAGAGAGGCTTTCAATCATAAGGCTCTCTCATTTCTTGCCTTAGGTATAAACTGTTGGCAAAACGTGCAGATGGTAACATTATGGCCTCCCAGGCATAACAAGCACAGCTCATGCTGGCCAGAGTGGAGGAGCGACCCCTTTCCTAAATTCTTTCTTTGCTGCTGCGACGAGAGGATCTCATCTTCTAGCTCCGTTTTTTGTTATTGCTTCAGTGAGCGATTCGTCTTTGGATTGATTCTTCGGTATCTTGACTTTGGTTTGTTTTTTCACTTTTGATTTTTGCCTTCTGTATGTTCTAACTCTGCTTTGACTGGCTTTTGACTCTGACCGATAGACTGTGGCCTCCTGGTACCCCACTGATTATGTCGCAGAAAGCACTTTTTAAGAAGTGCATGAAATGTGGCACTAAGATGACCCACTCTGGCCAGCATGAGCTGTGCTTGTTATGCCTGGGAGAAGGCCATAAAGTTACTATCTTCACGTTTTGCCAACAGTTTATACCTAAGGCAAGAAATGAGAGAGCCTTATGATTGAAAGCCTCTCTATGAGAGAGAGTACTCTCTGGTTCTCATGATCCAGCAGTAAACAAATCTACTGTGAAGGAACAGACTTCTCACTCGCACCCATAGGCGACAAAACCCTCCAACCGCCAGTCTCAGGCCATATCTGTGGTATCATCAAAGTTGGTGGCAAGGTTGGATCTGTCTGCTGGGAAATCTCAATCTCCACACACTTCACTGGATCTGAGACACTCCTCAGAGCCTCCTGTTAAGAAGCTGAAAAAGATGAAGCATTCCTCGCAATCAGAATTGGAGGAGGTTGTTGTGGGTTTTCCTGGCTGTATTGCTGTGGTCTTGGCATTGTAGTTCCTGACGTTTCGCCAGCAGCTGTGGCTAGCATCTTCAGAGGTGTAGCACCAAAAGACAGAGATCTCTCAGTGTCACAGTGTGGAAAAGATGTTGGCAGGACATTTGTATCTACTCAGGAGGGGTGGGGTTGAGCTGAGTCATCCTGTAAGAGTTTCCCAGGGTGTTGTTGGTGTGGATGTTGTTGAGATTATTCAAAAACCCCATCAATTCTTCCTCCCCATGGCTCCAAATGATAAATGTATCATCCACCGGAACATACAATTCACAATGGAGAAAGAAATCGAGGGAAAACTCCCATTTCTGGATACCTTGGTCATCCGCAAAGCAAACTTTCAGTTAGGTCACAAGGTCTACAGGAAACCAACTCACACTGATCGGTACTTACACAAAAACTCCAATCACCACCCCCGACAGAAAAGAGGCGTAGTGAAAACATTAGTGGATCGCGCAAGACGGATATGTGAGCCACACATTCTCAATGAGGAAATTAATCATCTAAACCACGCACTTCAGGCAAATGGCTACTCCAGAAATGAAATCCGAAGAGCAATCAAATCCAGGATGAATCAAACAACTAAGGAAAAACAGTCTCCTACAGGAAAAGTGTTTTTGCCATATATCAAAGGAATTACTGATCAGATGGGAAAGCTTATGAAAAAGCATAACCTTCAAGCAGTATTCAGACCCACCCGAAAAATACAACAGATGCTACGATCAGCAAAAGACAGTAGAGACCCCCTCACCTCTGCAGGAGTATACCGTATACCCTGCAGCTGTGGACAAGTTTACATCGGGACCACAAAGCGTAGCATCCAGACAAGAATAAAAGAACATGAAAGACACTGCAGACTTGGACAACCTGAAAAATCAGCAGTGGCTGAACATAGCCTAACTCAAACAGGGCACAGCATCTTATTCCAGGACACCAAAATACTGGACAACACTTCCAACTACTTTGTCAGACTGCACAGGGAAGCCATTGAAATTCACAAGCATAAGCAAAACTTCAACAGGAAAGAAGAAACCTTAAGAATGAACAGAGCATGGTTTCCAGTTCTGAAAAACACCAGGCTAACAAAACACTCTATACTCGACAATAGCCCTGCAGAGAAGATTAGCACATCAAGCACCAATCCATATGCAAAAGAACCTCCTCAGGATACAGTGAAGCCTCCCTCCATTAGCATTCCACACCCTGGGAAACTCTTACAGGATGACTCAGCTCAACCCCACCCCTCCTGAGTAGATACAAATGACCTGCCAACATCTTTTCCGCACTGTGACACTGAGAGATCTCTGTCTTTTGGTGCTACACCTCTGAAGATGCCAGCCACAGCTGCTGGCGAAACGTCAGGAACTACAATGCCAAGACCATGGCAATACAGCCCGGAAAACCCACAACAACCATCGTTCTCCGGCCGTGAAAGCCTTCGACAATACAAAATTGAAGGAGCATTGGAGCCGAATCTGACCAGTGCTGGAAACAGCTGAAGTGGTCCCTGCTGTCCCTCAGACCCTTTCTCCACACCTCAATTTTCCTGGGCATTCCAACTTGGAGGGTGAATTTCAGGAAGTTGAACTGCTTCAAAGACGTGAATCTAGCGTGGAGCTGAAGCACGAGAAATCTGCTGGGAGGGTTGAATCAAGAGCTGATCAGATCTAATGCGAATCGGCAAGATCTTGCTCATCAACTCTGACTGACTGTAATCATCATGCCTCCAGTGACAAAAGACTGTTGGAATTGAGCTACTTATATGCAGAACAACATCACTATGCATGTGGTATGCCCCCACCTTACCACTGCCAGTAGCCTGGAGGCCCTATGGGTTTTGGCAATTTAGATATGAGGCCTTCTACTTCTTTGGGTAGGGGCTGGCTTCCACTACCCTCTCTGCTTCTGCTTCAAGAGCCATATTACTCTGAGGAGGAGGACAAACCAGCTTCTGTACCTTCAGAAGTCGGATCTGAGACCACGTCGGATCCATCACCATACGAAAATGTGGGTCCTGTAGCTGCCTCTCCCTTCTAGGATTTGAGAATGTATGCAGAGGAGATGGCAAGGATGGCAAAAGCCCTCAGTCTCAGTGTCTCCTCCTTGATGCCTAAGGCACAGGGCAAGCTTATGGGCAAACTCTACAGCAATGCCTCTTCTACAGTCGCCTTCCTAATTGTTGAAGGTTTGGACAAGGTAATCCTTAAGGCTTGGCAACGACTGGCACTGCTCTCAGCAACCTCCAAGAGGATAGAGCTTATATAAGATAAAACAAGACATACGTCCCTTGTTATTCAAACACCCTCCTCCAGCCTCTTCTCATCACTGAAGAGGTCCAATGCCAACACTGCCCTGGTGCACATTCAGCACCCTCAGATAAGGAGGGAAGGTAGATGCTCTAGACAGACGACAATATTCCAAGTCTGCACTTTACCTAAGAATCTTTAACTACAATATGATCATTGGTGGCCGTCTGTTGTATCTTTGGGAAAAGTTGAGTTCCTTTGTGACACACCTGTCAGAGGATAAGAAGGCCATGGTGTCACTCCTTCAGACAGAGCCAATCTGCTTCTCTAAGCAGCAAATGAATGCTGGATGGCATGGTGTTGAAACGTCAGCTAGAGGAATAGCTGGGAACTTCTTGATGAGGGGGCACTCCTGGCTCACATATACGGCGATCCCATCTGAAACCAAAGCCAAGTTGGAGATGTCCTTTGATGGTTCTACACTGTTTACTTCTGGGATGGATGATACTTTGTTCCAGAAATAGAAAAATCACCAAACAGCAAGATCCCTCAGAAACATCTTGCCTTAACAATGCAGCTTCAAACCCTGTTACTTTCCGAGGCACCAGTACTGCTGCTTGAGAGAGCAAGGACCATTAAATCTTTATTGAGAAGGTTCACCAGGAAAAGATTCCAACCAGTTTGGATGATACAGACATTGGTAGGACACATGGCGGCCACTATAGCTGTGATTCTCTTCAAACACCTGTCCGGCGCCGCTGGACTTGGTGTTGGGGCCGGGGGGTGCCACCCTCCAGCCAGGAGGCCCGGCCCCCCAGCACCCCCCGGCCCATGCCCACTCAGCAGTTCAGCAGTGGGGGCGAGGACAACGCTGGGCCACACGGAGGGCTCTCCTGCGTCACTGAGGACCTGCCGGGAGGCCGCAAAGATGCCTGCGGCGGCAAGGCCAGTGCAGGCGGTGCGGCCCACGATGGAGGCCCCGCCCACCGCGGCGCAGCCAAGCCGCGAGGCGGACACGCCGGGCCCGCCGGGGAGGAGGCGGCCCGCCGTGATTGAGCCGGCGCCGCAAGCGGCTTCCCCAGCTGGGACGGCCCTTTCCCCGACAGCCCAGGCGGAGGCCGGGCCCGCGTCGGTGGAGACGCCGCCGCGCCCAAGGGGGGAGGAACCAGGGACGGGGTGGCCAGCAGGTGGAGGGGAGGTCGGACGGAGGGAGGAGTTGGGAGGGAAGCGCAGCAGGATTGTCCTTGGGAGTGGAAGGGCAAGGTGGAGGGCGAACCAGCACGAGCAGTACGGGTATAGAGGGGTGGGGGATGGGAGGATTGGTTGGAGTGGTGGGGAAGGAGCTATAAGAGGGCAGCTCCCAAGGATGCTGGGGAGGAGAAGGCTGGAGTGACTGGAGGCAAGGGGAGAGAGAGGAAAGTGTGAAGCCAGAGCCCAGCGGGGTAGCGAAGGTGGACGATGGGTGCCTTAAACCCCCACCTCCTACCCACATCTGAGGTAGAGGGAGCAGCCCTTCACTGGACCCATCACGGCGGAGGGCAGGAGAAGCGCGGGGGGCGGAGTCGGCGCTTACAGTGTGGTGAATGCAGGCACTAACCCTGCGGTGAGCCGCCCCCTCCAGCGCATCCCCGTGCGTTCGGGCTGGACCAGCTCCCGGCCATTGCTGCGGCCGCCTACTCTCCAAGTAGACCCAGCCCAACCCGCCGTCACCCGCCCCGCCTGAGGAGCTGACAATGGACCTGATGCAGCTCGGGCAATGGCTCTCCGAGCACCAGGGCCAGCTGTTGCGGGAGGTGGTGCAGCAGAACCGAGAGGCCCAGGCCACCCTGGCTCAGCAGCAGCGGGAGACCCAGGCGGCCCTTGTGAGGGACCTCCGGCAGGCTATCGAGGCCGGAAGAGCCCCTGTGAACCCTGGGGGCGATGCTCCCGGGCTGGGGGTCCAGCCCCCACCCTTCCACCTGGCCAAGCTAGGTCCTGAAGACAACATGGACGCCTACTTAGACGCCTTTGAGCGCACTGCAGAGGCGGCCCAGTGGCCCAGCGGGCAGTGGGCCTTCATAGTGGGTCCCTACCTGACCGGCGAGGCGCTGGTGGCCCTCAAGGCCCTCACCAAGGAGGAGAGCGCCAATTACGACCGGCTGAAGGCGGCCATTCTCGACCGATATAAGATCACGCCCGAGACGTACCGCCAGAAGTTCCGGAGCCTGGTCTACCATCGGGCTGAGCGACTCCACACCTTGGTGGCCACCCTGAAAGACATGGTGTACCGCTGGCTGCAGCCGACCACGCCCGGAGGCCAAGCGTGTCACCGACCTGGTGGTAATGGAGCAGCTCCTCTAGGTCATTTCGCCCCGCGCCAGCACCTGGGTGGTGTGCAGCTGACCCGTGGACTTGAAGGAGGCGACGACCCTCTGGGAGAATTTCATGGCGGCCGACCCCAAGGAGCCGGGTGGCAGCGAAGCCAAGCTCGGGAAGCCAGCTGCCGCCAGTCAGATTGACAGGGGCCGAGGAGGACGGGCCCGCATGAGGCCGCGGCCTCCAGGACCCGGGTCGTCCCGGCCCGACCGAGGGAGCGCACCCGCCGGTCCACGGGCCCTGTCCCCAGGGCTGGTCTGGCTGCCCAGCAAAGGAGAGGCTGCGGCCCCCGGCAAGGAGGACCCGGGGCGAGGGCCCTGCTTCACGTGCGGGAAGTGGGGCCATTGGAAGAGAGACTGTCCGCTCATGGAACGCGACCTGGGCTGGGACACCACCATGCAGGTCATGCCTCGGCCACCCCCTCTCATAGCCATGGTTACCATCGCAGGAAGGACGCTGACGGCCCTGTTGGATAGTGGGAGCTCTATCTCTATGGTCCGCTCCCACCTGCTGCCTGCGGATCTCCCCGTCGTGCCACAAGCGGTCATAGCTTGCTTCCACAACCATGTGGAGGAATGTCCTGTCGTCAGAGTGCCGGTAGAGTACGCCGGGCACACCCAGCTAACCAACCTCGCCCACGTCCGGGCACTGCCCTTCCCCGTCCTCCTGGGCCGAGACGCCGCGCACTTCTGGGCAGCCATGCGCCCATCGGTAGGGAACCCCCCAGCTCCGGCCCTGGAAGTGCTGGTTGGCGAGGAGCCCAGCACGGCCGACGCGCCAGACAGAGACACAAATGCCCTGGACCTGCAGGCCAAGTGGGAGGCGGACCCACAGTTCTCTGGGGACCAGGCCACCGACGCCTCTTTGGAGCACCTGCGCAAGAACATGGCGGTGAGTGAAGCGGTCACGCTCGACGCCAGGCGGGCCGCCCGTTGACCCTGGGTCGTCCAAGAGAGGGGGCTGTGGTATTGGCTGGTGCGAGGCCGGACCGAGGAGGGTGTGCCAACTGCTGGTACCGGCAGCCTACCAGAGCCAGGTGTTGGAAGCGGCCCACGACCACCTGTGGGCCGTTCATCAGGGTGCCCAGAAGACGGCTGCGAGCGCTGTGGTGCTCTTCTTTTGGCTGACCCTAATGAGCGATGCGCGGAAGCACTGCCAGGCTTTCCCCCTTTGCCAGCGCACCGCGGTGTGGGGCCCTCCCTACGCCCCGTTCGCCCCGTTGGCAGTGATGCAGGAACCATTTGAGAGGGTGGCGATGGACTTCGTGGGGCCCCTACCCCGCACCGCCCGGGGGGCACGATACATGCTGGATCTCCTCGACTATGCCACGCGGTACCCGGAAGCCATTCCCATGCGAGACATGAAGGCCCCGGAGGTGGCAAGGCCACTGATTTGATTCTTCGCCCAGGTGGGCCTCCCTCAAGAAATACTCACCAATTGCGGGAAGCCCTTCACAGCCAGGCTCACCAACCAGCTGTGCCAGACCCTGCGGGTGCGCCAAATATTCACCAGCATCTACCACCTCCAGACGGACGGGCTGGTGGAGTGCTTTAATCAGACGCTGAAGGCCATGCTGAAGAAGGTGGCCCACGAGAAGCCAGCCCATTGGGACCTGTTCATAGACCCCCTGCTGTTCGTGGTCCGGGAGACTCCTCAGGCCTCCATGGGCTTCTCCCCGTTTGAGCTCCTTTACAGCTGGAAGCCTCGGGGAATCTTGGATCTGGTGACGAGCAATGGGGCCCCTGGGAACAGGCGGAGCCACAACCGGTGTCGACCTATGTCCAAGAACTCCGAGAGCGCCTGGAAAGGGCCCGAGAGGAGGCAAGCCAGAACCTCACGGCCGCCCAGGCCGTCCAGAAGGCCTACTACGACCAAGGCGCCCGACTTCGCACGTTCCAGGAGGGTGACCGGGTCCTCATGAACCGCCGAGTGACAGGACCGGGGCCGGGGGACCTCTGGCAGGGGCCCTTCCCGGTGACGTGAGTCCTGGGGCCCCTGTCGTACAAAGTGCAGTGTGGGCCCCTACGCCGGCACCGCAAGCGGCTTCACGTAAATTACCTGAAGGCGTGGCAGGAGAGCCTGGTCGCCGGACGGTGCGGGTTGTCCGAGGAACCACGGGAACTCCCGGAGGGCGAGCTGCCCTGGGGCCTGGAAGAGGGGTCTGCCGAGCTGCCTCTACTCGACACCAACCTCACGGAAATGCAATGCCAGCAGGTCCTCCGGGTGGTGCAGTGCCACCCTGGCGTATTCTCTCAACGGCCAGGGTGCACGGCAGTACTGACGCACAAGATCGACACCCCCCGGGGGCAGTGGCTTGGACCCCTTGGCAGCCCCTGCCCCAGAAGTGCTGGGAGGTGGTGGCGAAGGAGGTCCAGGACATGTTGCAGCTCGTTGTCATCGAACCCTCCCAGAGCGCGTGGCGAAGCCCCATTGTCCAGTTCAGAGTAATGCCCTTCAGCTTGCACGGGGTGGCCATGACGTTCCAGCGGCTGGTCGATCAGGTCCTGGCCGCCAGCCATTTGCACGCGCTTACATTGACAAAATCATCGTCTTCAGCGCTGACTGGCCTTCCCACCTGGCCCACCTGGATCAAGTCTTCCAAGCCTTGTCGGACGCCGGACTGAGATCCAACCCCAGGAAGAGCTTCCTCAGCTTCTGCGAGCTCACGTACTTGGGGTACCAGGTGGGACGGGGGACCCTCCACCCGGTCCCCAACAAGGTAACCACCCTGGAGCAGACCCCGAGGCCCTGCACCAAGCGGCAGATGAGACGGTTCTTGGGCCTTGTGGGTTATTACGGCAAATTCGTCCCCCATTTTGCCACTCGGGCAAGCCCACTGTCCGACTGTTTGAAGAAGGACCAGCCGTCCCACATCCAGTGGATGCCCGAGCGGGAGGAGGCCTTCGAGTCGCTACAGATGGCCCTGTCACAGGCCCCCATGCTCCATAATCCGGACTTCACGCAGCCGTTTGTAGTGCACACCGACGCCTCGGCCATGGGGCTCGGGGCCGTCCTGTCCCAGGAGGTGGAAGGGCAGGAGCAGCCGGTCCTCTTCATAAGTCGCAAGCTGCAGCCGGCTGAGCTCCGTTATGCCACCTTGGAGAAAGAGGCCCTGGCCGTCAAGTGGGCTGTCAGGGCCCTGCAGTTCTACTTGGTGCACTATCCCTTCATCCTCGTCACTGACCGCGCCCCCTCCTGTGGATGGCCCGGATGAAGGAGCACAACCCCCGCATCTTATGTTGGTATCTCTCCCTCCTCCCTTTCAGTTTCACCCTCTGCCACCAGCCTGGCAGCCTCCACATGAATGCAGACTACATGTCCCAAGTATACGAGGACCAGCAGACCGATGCGTCGCCGACCCCTTGGGGGGGTGTCCACCAGGGGTGCCACCCTCCAGCTGGGAGGCCCAGCACCCCCCGATCCGTGCCCGCTCACCAGTTCAGCGGCGGGGGCGAGGACAACGCCGGGCCCCACGGACAGCTCTCCCGCGTTGCTGAGGACCTGCCGGGAGGCCCCGAAGACGCGTGCGGCGGCAAGGCCGGCGGAGTCGGTGCAGCCTGTGCTGGAGGCCCCGCCTGCCACGGCACGGCCGAGCCACGAGGTGGAGATGCCGGGCCCGCCGGGGAGGAGGCGGCCCGCTGCGATTGAGCCGGCAGTGGCGCCGCAAGTGGCTTCCCCAGCTGGGACGGCCCTTTCCCCGACAGCCCGGGTGGAGGCCGGGCCCACGTTAGCAGAGGCGCCGCTGCGCACAAGGGGGGAGGAACCAGGGATGGGGCAGCCAGAAGGTGGAGGGGAGGTCGGACGGAGGGAGGAGTCAGGAGGGAAGCGCAGCAGGATTGGCCTTGGAAGTGGAAGGGCAAGGTGGAGGACGAACCAGCACGAGCAGCTCAGGCACAGAGGGGTGGGGGATGGGAGGATTGGTTGGAGTGGTGGGGAAGGAGCTATAAGAGGGCAGCTCCCAAGGACGCCGGGGAGGAGAAGGCTGGAGCGACTGGAGGCAAGGGGAGAGAGAGGAAAGTGCGAAGCCAGAGCCCAGCGGGGTAGCGAAGGTGGACGACGGGTGCCTTAAACCCCCACCTCCTACCCACATCTGAGGCAGAGGGAGCAGCCCTTCACTGGACCCGTCACGGCGGAGGGCGGGAGCAGCGCGGGGGGCGGAGCCTGCGCTCACACACCTATAAATGTTGACTCTCCATAATTGGTTTGACCGAAAGTTCAAAGTTACAATTTATGGATCTAGCCACAATCTTTCAATACCTAGGTACATTCTAAGGTCCCTAATATGGTGGACTGGTGATGAGAATTTATTTAAAGGCGTGCCCTGTGTTACGAAGCATCACCATATTACAGTTACAACTGATTCATCATCCCAGGGTTGGGGTACACATTGTGGTACTCTGTCTACACAAGATGAGTGGTCCATCAGAGAACAGGCCTTACATATTAATGTATTGGAACTCAGAACCATCCACTTTGCTCTTGTGTCTTTTACAGCTCTTCTCAGGGACAAGAACATGTTGATCCAGACAGACAACACCATTACTATTCACTATCTCAACAAGCAGGGAGGCATGGCTTCTTTGGCCCTTTGTGCAGAGACAATGGCTATCTGGAATAGAGCAATTTCCAGCAATGTTTCTCTGGACGCCATTCACATTGCGGGCTCAGACAGTTCAAGAGCAGATGTGCTGAGCAGGGTTCTAGGTTCTAATCATGAATTGTCTCTGAACAAAGTATATTTGCTGCCCCTGTTCAACCTTTGGGGTGTTCCAGAGGTGGATCTGTTTGCTACTGCCAGAAACATCAAGGCCCCACAGATCTGCTCAATGGCAGGGAATGACCCTCTCTCAATGGGGGATGCTTTCCAGTTCAATTGGACAGGCCATCTGTTTTACATGTTCCCACCTAATCCCAAGGATCTTGGTAGAATACATTGGAGAACACAAACTCTATCCTAGTAACCACATTTTGGCCAAGACACATCTGGCTGCCAGAGTTACTCGAGGTATTCAGACGGACATACATATCCCTGCCCTTAGTTCCAGACATCCTCCTTGGGGGGACATTTGTTTCACCACAACTCTGACCTGCGCTTGGCAGCTTGGCATATTTGGCCAATGTACTAGATCTTCCAGTAGAGGTATAACGCATACTGTCTTTAGATGTGTCAGTGGCTAGGGCGGTGCTGCGGTCCCTGTTTGTGTAAAAGATGTCAGACTATGGAATCCCTGTTATCTAGAGTTCATCTCCCCCTTCTGCAAGAAGCACAAGTTTCTTGATTTCAAAAAGTTTATTGAAAGACTAGGCTCTGATACAAGTGTCCATATTTCAAGGCCTAAAGAAGACTTGACTGAACCAAGGCATTGTTGAGAATGAGATACAAAATGAAACTAGCAGTACATCAAACCCCTCGTTCCCAGCCTCCCCTCATAGTTCTGTATGCTGAGAACGTGGACGTGGGAAGGCCCGGGCTGCCAAGGTCTTTGGCTGAAGAGACAGATAAGAAGTATTCTCTCCCATGGAAAATGCGGTCAAAACAACATCTGGACCTGGAGGGAGAAAAAGCTTAACAACTGCAACTTAAACATGGCGTAACTCTGGTTAAGAACATGAGCCTTAAAAGAGATCCTGACAAAAGGAAGGGTTATAAATGGATACCAAATAATCTTGTTAAGCAGGTTTACATATGCTGTCAGTACTTTATGATGTCGCTTACACTGTCTACTATTCAGGGTTCTAAAAGATTCTTAACATATTGTGTAAATATTAGAGATGCTCATGAACTGAAATACGAACCAAAGTTCATCATGAACCGAGCGTTTGTTGTTCGTGGACCAGCTGCTCATTGGAGCACATTTCTGACGAATCGCAGTGAACTGCTATGATTTTTAGGGTGTTTTGTTTGGTTTGTTTTTCAGTTCATCACTGCAGACAGCCTGAAGCTGATCATTTTCCGGTGGTCCAAGGGAGTGGTGTAGACTTGCACTGTTTGGGAATAGCTCCTCCTCTCCAAGGCAGGGCCAGTTGTTTGAATCTATCCTGAAGGGGAGGGTCTCGTCCTTGGCTCAGCAGTTTTTTTGGCCGTGCAGTTGAGGAGGACGTCATTAGACTCTGCTCCTTGAGAGCAGCAATCCTGGACAAACAAGGAAGAAGAGGATTGATGGTGGCAAGGCACAGAACTTTTAGAGCTTAGGGGGGAAAGAAAGAAATTTTCCTCCCCTCCCCTGTCCAGCAAAAAGTGCCAGTGTGAGCAATGGAGCCTACGGCCATAGGCTTGCCTAGGCCCTAGTGTCTGTGAGGACTCCCGCAGAGTTTTCTTACTGATCATCTGGCAGGAGAACTCCTCACCCCAGCCAGATGAGCAGCGTAGGGGTTGTGGTTTGTCCTCTGCAGCAGGCAAGAGTGATGCTGAGGCTCAGTTGACTTACAGGAGCTCAGCCCGTCTACACAGCCCCAGCAGCAGAAACATGGGAAGACAGCAGCGCGTTGATCACTGAACTCCAGCAGGAGAAAAGCCTCTTTTGGCGGGGATGGTGGCAAAGGGTGGCCTAGATGCCTCAAGAGCAGTAGAGGGAGCTCTATGCAAACTAGATCTTCCAGGTTCCCCTGTTTCCACCCAGTCACTGCAGTTCCCTGATAGGGAGGGTCAAATGGCTAACGACCTAGACCTTAGTAGCCAAGATGACAAGTCAAACTTTCTCTCTTGGCTTAGAGCAGAAATAAAGATGGAATTTAAGGAGGCTATTAAATTAAGGAACAAGGCCCAGTAAACAAACAGGGTGACAAACAGGCTGTAAGAATAAAAGACCTGAGAAATTCCTTCCTCCTACGAAACCTAAAAGAAGGTGGGTGGATGAAAATCGGAACCAATGGGTATTCTAGCCCCTCGAAGGACCCACAAGATGACTCAGATCTCAGATATCTCTTTTGCTAATGAAGAAGGGGAGTTAATCAGACAAGGAGGAGGAAACAGACCCCATACAGGCAAGACTCTTCCCTCAGGATGTCTACTCCCAGTTGCTTCCAAAAGTAGTTAAGGGTACTAGAAGTCCCTGACATCCCTTTCACTCTGACATCTGCAGTGAAAGAGGTTCAACAGCGTAGATCCGGTTCCCATTCCACTCCACCAGATAAGGAGGTCAGGAAGACTGATGGCATGGGAAGACGACAGTACTCTGTATTTGCCTTAAATCCATGTATTGCCAACTACCAGATGATAATGGCAGGGTACCAACGTTATTTGTGGGAGCAGTTGTCATCCTACATATCAGATCTCCCATAGGATAAGAAGGCGTTCGTATCATTACTTCATATTCAGTTCGTTTTCGGCGGCTCAGGAGAATAGAGAAGGGGTCACTCCTCCTGGTAGTCACGTGCCTGTTTAGGCAGGAAAATGTGACTCGGGAAAAGTGGCCCCTAATGAGCTTTTTAGAAGCTACAAAAATCTTCTCTGAGTGGTAGGCCTGCGCATGCGCAGTTCCAATGTATGCCTGCACTGAAGAACTCGATGAACAATAGTTACAGGTATGTACAACCCTGTTTTATTTATTTTTCCACAGATTTTTTTTTAATTTCTAAGGGGTATGTAAAATTACAGCAATTAATGTATGCATTGCCAATATAATATTCGGCAAGCTTGGCAGCTTCAAAGCTATAATTAATATTTGTCAGGTGATTAGGAATTCCCTAAGAATTGTGTGAAAGAGTTCATATAAGTTTTGTTGATTTGTAACCTGAGATGCATGGCTAAAACAATGAATATGTACAATTGGAAAAAGAAATCAAGTTAGGAATTTTCCTGATTGTTTGTACAGGTGAAATACAAACTAAAGCTAAAATTCTTATTTCTTCTCACATGGCAGAAGGGATTTTGCATTTACCAATCTGATACTGAACTAAGTGATGAGGTGCCCCAGTGACCTCTGTGGACACTGTTAAAATAGATGAGTGCACAACCACATCAACAGCATACGTGCACAGTTCTTTTGACATGCTAAAATTAGTGTGTTAATAGTTTTCACTGTGTATGTCTAAATTTAAGAGGGGTGTGTGTAATACCAGTACATATTATTTTCTTTAATTTTTAAAAGTATTGTTCCTATAAAAATATTGTGCACATAAAGCCTTGAATTTGTTAGAATATAACACTTAAACCGCATTTGATTTCTTTTTTAATAATCAATTTTCAGTTCAAGTTCAGTTCATATTGGTTACTAAATCTTTGTCAAAATATATATGCTAAATCAGATAATCATCTACTTAGAGCATCAGATTATTTTTCAGAAAAAGTTGCAGTTTTCCAGAAAACCAATATCACTGCATTGGATAAGCCATCCCCTTCAGACATCAAGAAAGTGTAGTTTATGTCTCTGTACTTAATTCTAGGTTTATGATGTACATTCCAGATAATGCTCACTCTTGGTTTCTGGATATCAGTTTAGTTTCTCTATTTTGTCCACATTCCCCTTAGGATCCCCTAAGATGGATCCATCTTTATATATGGGCACAGGCCAAACTAGAGGGCCCTGTAGGACCTACTGAATGGGGTCACACTGTACCAATCTCATAATCTTCAACGTAAGAATTGAAAAACTCTTCCACAGAGGATCCAGAGGTTTTTGAGGTCGGGCAAAAACATGCTCTTTATATGGGGCAGGTTGGATGTCATTAAGAGCCATGTCTAATGGTTTAGCAGATTCTACTGATGTTTGACCTAATAGAGATCTTTGGGCGAACTATAGTTACAGTGGGAATAAGGGGTATAGGAGCATGGATGTGGTCTTTCATCTCCAAAGTTTTAGTCCTCAGTTGCTGCATCCCATCCGTAATAAACTTTTGCTCCACTGGTGGGAGATCTTTTAAGGAATTAATTAAACCTGTCTCAATAGGAGGTAGATGGGGAATCCCCAGTCTTAAGCTCCAAGTTGATGGGTAGTTCATCCTAACTAATAAATCTTGGGTCTGAGGAATCGACTGGACTATTGGGCTCACTCTTAAACATAGCTTCATATTTGGCCTTTGGAGGTCCTGAAATAAAGATAGGGGAACATAGGATGTTGTTAAAAAACTGGAAATTGAAGACTTTTTCCATTGCATAATCACTGTTGGGATAAATGAGCCATTGAAGGAAATAAATATATTAAATCAGATAATTGTCTATTTAGAGCATCCGATTATTTTCCAGAAAATTTCCAAAGTTATTCAGAAAACTCATATCACTGCATTGGATAAACCATCCCCTTCAGACATCAAGAAAGTATAGTTTGTGTATTTGTGCTAATTTTTAGGTTTATGGATTTATTTGTTCTGAACCTAAATCCTGTATTACTGTGCTAAATTGCATTTGGTTTTTGCATTTAGGGTTGTTTCTAAAGGTGTTTGTTTGAAATACATATATATGTATGTGTGTGTACGTATATATGTGTGTGTGTATATATATGTGTGTGTGTGTGTATGTATGTATATACATATATGTATATCTATAGAATCCTTGATGTACTGCAAAATCAGTCTTGTTTGAGGGATGTTGTTGCTCTCATATTCTGAAATAACCTACTGTGCAATCCTATGGGCCTGGGCTGCAGTCTTGCGGGGATATGGTGGCAGTGCTACTCGGCCACCTCCTGTGCAGTGAGTTGCAGAAGAAATGGAAATACTGAGAAGCAGCATGAGCAGGGCACAGGCATCAGTCCCACCCTCTCTAGCCAATAGTTGCCATGGCTCTCTGACAGCCATGGGAGGGGTGAGGGAGGGCGCAGTCTGTGGATGTGTTGCAATCTCTGGCTGTTGATGAGGCCAGCACTTGGTTGGCAAGGCAGTGGGTCCACCAGCAGGACACCATGGGCTGGGGATCAGGTCACAGGGGGCACAAGGTGACATCGGTGGTGTGGTCAGTTCCGTGAAGAGTGGTGCGAGACAAGACTGCCTGGGATGCCAGGGGCACATGGGGGGAAGAGGGGTGGGCCTGGTATCCTTACAGGAGTTGGCAAGACCAGGAAGTGGGTAGTGAGGCGCATCCCAAACTGTCCTGGGAGTACCTGTGGAAGCATTGGACATGAAGTGGTGTGGGCCAGGATATCCAGTGGCACCCATCCCCCAATCTTGGCTTTGAGGTCCACCCCAAATGAATCGCTAGGCTACATGGTGTCTCCAGTCAAACAGCGTTATCAGCAATGGAGGGGAGAAACATAAACCTGAAGTTCACGAGCTGGCCCATTAGGTTTCCGGGGTGGGAGGCCGTGTGGGGCAGCAACTGAGCCGGCTTTGGAGGCCATGCCCCATGTTGCCACCCACTCAGCCGTGCTGTAAGTAATGAGTGGGCCCGCTGTCTTCAGACAGGCGGGCAGGGAGTACAGCCCATGGGCTCAAGCAGCGGCTCCCAGTTGGACTCCTTACCATGATTAGGACACACACGTTTTTTCCAGTTTCCCTCAGTGGATTACGGAGGAAACGCGGCATGAGCATCAGCCCACCCTGCGCCTTCCGATCCACAACCTGGGGCAGGGGCAGGGTTAGAAATTGAGATGCCATAGGTATGCTGCCATATGGGCTGGACCTGAGTGGCACTCAGGCAGGTTCACCGGGTCCTGGGCCTCTCTGACAAGTAGCAGCATGCCTGCAAGTGAAAGCGAGACATGTGTGGCAATGGACCCACCGCGGCCCCAGGGTCTGGCCCAGTCTGTCACGTGCGGGGTGGATGTTGGTGGTTTGGGGCAATGTTGTAATTTCCTGTATCACAGGTGGTGGGCTCTTGTAGATGATGCTCAGCCCTCTGGTAATAGTGCATTCAGCATCAGGATGGTCTGGTCACTAGAGGATGAAAGTATGGGAGCGGAACCTCCTCAACAGGAAGTTAAGAGTGACCCATCACCCCACCCAGTGTCCCCCCTGCCTCCTCTGCCAGGGGTGCCTGGGTGGGATAGTCAGGATATCCCAACTTGATGTATGTCTACCCCCCTTCAGTCAAGAGCGGTTGCCTGTCCTGTAGCCTCAATGGCAGTCAGCTGCTGCCTCCTCCCTCTCACTGGTTAGCGTCACCTACAAACGCTGGTGTTTGAGAAGTTGCAGGTGAGGGAGCCAGCTGATGCCAATGGGCTAACTGGGGTGGCTGCCACCCCAGCTACTTCTTACCTGTCCGCGCTCTCTTGCCCCTTTCCAAACCAGTGCACCGGGGCAATATAACCTGCAACTGAACTTGGATGACAGTTGTTTGTCAGACATTCATATCTCAATTCTTCTTTTGACCAAATGCAAAGTAAGCTCTGAGTTCTGCCAAGTCCCCACTGTACACTCGTGATCTGCCACCATGAGCACCCTTGCCTGCCTTGCACTCTAAGTCCCCGTGGCAGAGGATTAATGAACAGAGCCTCCAGCCGTCTGCCTACTTTTTTTAATGACTTTTTATTTAATTTTATACAACCAACAAGTTAAACATTTTAATAACAGAACAATAACCAGCCATAATTAGAGCAGTGTCCATTGAAGTAAAGTCAAAGTATAATGCTGAATTATACATTATTAGCAGAGCACAAAATCTGAATATTTTTTGGCAAAGAGAGATGTGGTGATGCAATACTAGTTACATAATCAAACAAAGGAAACCCTTTTTCCAAAAAACAAGGTTGGAAGTTGGTGTCATTTAGGATTAGCTGCTCAGAAATCTTATCCATTTTCATAATATCTCATTTTTTTTTAATCCATTGTGCAATTGAGGGAATTCCAATTTTGAGCAATTAAAGCTTTGGCTGCATATAATAGCAGTGATATCAGCTTTCTCCTCAGTGGTGGAATTGAAAGGTTATTCCAGAGGTTTAATTATATAAGTTCTGGGTTTAATGGTATGTTATGCCCTGTAATTTTTGCAATACTGGCTGATTCTGCACACGTTGGATAATGCACTTTTGAGGTGGATTTTTTGTCCCGCACAAAAAAAAAAAAATCCATTCCAAATGATCTGTAAGGAGGATTGGAAGTGCATTATCCAACGTGTGCGGAATCACTCATTGTTATCTTTTCCCAATAAGCTTGTATTTTAACACAGGACCACCGGCAGTGGATGAAAGTGCCATTCTCCTTACAACCTTTACAACATTTAGGATTACTGTTGAATTTGTAATGGTATAGGTTCAGAGGAGTTATGTACCATCTGTTGACTAATTTAAAGTTTGTATTCTGATGTTTAAAGACTTAGATGCATACTGATCTGACGACCAAATTGAATTCCAATTGTTGTCACTAAGTTCTTTTTTATAATCTACGCTCCAAGCTTTTTGTTGTGTTGTAGGCCCTGTCCAAATTGTATTGTTTAACAGTTTGTAAATAAACGATACCATTCCTTTGGCTGCGTATTTATTTTTTATCAAAAGAGATTCAAAGGGGGTAGGGTCTCTGTCCATTAAAGTATGGAGATTTGGTTTTGCCACCACATGATGGACCTGGTGATATTGTATCCAGGGAACACTAGTTCCAAGTTTCTCGGTTATTTGAGCTAATGTAGATATTTACTTATTATGGATAATATCATGTAATCTATAGACCCCTTTGTTTTCCCATAACCTAAAAGTATTATAGGCTTTTCCTGGTACAAACCATTTCTGTCCTAAAAAGGCTTGGGCTGGAGAGATGCCTGGGGCCAGTATCTTCCTAAATTACTCCCATATTGAAAGGGTAAGTGATAAGAAAGGATTGGTTAATGTCTTTTTTGGCCTATCCTTGGGATTTTTCCATAGTATTTCTTTTAGATGGGAGGGAGATGCATAAAATTGTTGTATATAGTCCCAATATTTATTGGTGTACTCAGCAGCATAGATTAAGTTATTTTCAAGTTGTGCTGCACTGAAATACATGTTCAAGTTGAGGAGGCCCACTCCCCCTAACTTAGTTGGGTGTGTTAAAAACAAAGTTTGTTCTTGGTTTCTTCTTAGAACAAATAAATTTGGTTATACTTGTTTGTCAAGCTTTCAGATCGTTTTGTTTGATAGGAATTGGAAGATTTTGGAAGAGGAATAAAAATTGTGGAAGAATAGTTGATTTAATCAGTGCTATTCTTTCTAGCCATGATAGGTTTATTTGTTCCCAATTTTTTAGAATGTTTTTAATTTTATTGTATAATGGTGTATAATTGAAATAAAAAAACCCTTAGTTCCAAAGGGATGTTGATCCCTAAATGCCTCAATTTGCTGGTCACCTGCTTGAACTGAAAGGATTCTGAGATTGATGTATTGTCGAAGGCTTTCACGGCTGGAGAACGATGGTTGTTGAGGGTTTTCCGGGCTGTATTGCCGTGGTCTTGGCATTGTAGTTCCTGACGTTTCGCCAGCAGCTGTGGCTGGCATCTTCAGAGGTGTAGCACCAAAAGACAGAGATCTCTCAGTGTCATGATCCCTCAGTGACACTGAGAGATCTCTGTCTTTTGGTGCTACACCTCTGAAGATGCCAGCCACAGCTGCTGGCGAAACGTCAGGAACTACAATGCCAAGACCACGGCAATACAGCCCGGAAAACCCACAACAACCATGATTCTGAGATTATTTTGTGAATCTGAGGTTTCAGATAAATAGGATAAAGATCTGTTTTTGAGTGGTTAATGGGAAACCCAGAGATGTCAGAAAAATCTTGAATGTTTTTTGTTAGACCATGAAGGGAAGAAACAGGGTCACTGACATAGACAACTACATCGTCTGCAAATAAGCTCAACTTGGTAGTGACTGTGCCAATTGTGAAACCTTTTATTGTGAGCTCATTACGGATGGCTGATGCTAGTGGTTCAGTTGATAAGGCAAACAGGATAGGGGATAAGGGGCAACCTTGTCTTGTTCCTTGAGTCATTGATGTTCAATTGGCCTATTGGACCTCTATACAGGGCTTCAATTGCTTTCAGGAAGTTAGGGCCAAAGCCCATATGTTTCAAAACTGTTTTTAGATAGGGGATTTCTAATTTGTCAAAAGGTCTTCTCTGCATCTAGTGCTAAATGACAGATTCTAATTTTGTTGGGCAGCCATAATTGATTTTATTCAACGATTTCCTAATATTATCTGACAAAGATCTGCCTGGCATAAATCCTCTTTGATCAGGATAGATGTAGTTTAGTATGATTTTGTTCAAGTGAGATGCAAGGATGCTAAAAAAATTTTTTAGGTTGTGGTTCAGAATAGAGATTGGCCTATACAACTCTGTTTTGGTAGGATCTTTACCTGGTTTTGGAAGCACTATGACCTTGGCCTCACTCCATGATTGAGGCATTATGCCTTCTAACAACACATGGTTACATGCGTTAACTATGAGTTGCACCAGTTTTTCTTTGAATTTCTTGTAGAATTCTATAGGAATCCCATCCCTCCCCAGGGTTTTGTTATTTTTTAGGTTTTGAATGGCAGCCAAGACTTCCTCTGTAGTAACAGGTTGGTCCATGAAATTTAGATGGTCTTGGGAAAGTTTGGGGGTAAAGTTAGTATCAGATAGATATTTTTTTATATTGTTTACAACAAGAGTGCCAGATTGGTAAAGTTTTTGATAGAAATCCCTAAAGGATTGGACAATTGCTTTTATAGTGACAACCAGTTTGCCTTGCGTGTTTCTTATCTGGTGTATCATATTAGAAGAGACCCTATGTTTGGCTCTCCTATGAAGCCAATGAACAGCACTGGGAGTTTTCATTAAAAACGACTGTTTCAGGAATTGTAGGTTGTTTTGAATTTTTGATGTTTCCAATACTTCCAATTTTTTACGTTCAATATTCATTTATTTAGTGTTTATTTGCCTCCAAATCTCATATGTCTTTTTTCCAGAATGGAAATTTTTGTTTTGAGTTCCAATATCAATTTTTGCCTATTGGATTTTAATGCAGTGGCCAATGAGATAAATTTCCTCCTGAGCACAGCTTTAAGAGCGTCCCATACTACGTCCAGAGTTACACCACAGTCATTGTTCAGTTCAAAGTATGTTTCAATTTCGTTTGACAGTGCAGAGCCAATACCTTGATTCAGAAGCAAGAGCTTATTCATAGACCAATTGGGACCCTTTCCATCCGAGATCCTATTTGTGATGAGACAAGTTACAGAAGAATCGCCTGACTAATTTCTACTACCTATTTCAGATGAATAGACTTGAGGCAGTAGTGTTTTAGAAACCAAAAGAAAATCTATACAGGTGTAAATTTGATGCATTTCAGAGAAGTAGGTAAATTCTTTAGCACCTGGATTTAAAGATCTCCAGACGTCTACTAAATTAAAAGAGTCTAATATGTCTTTTAAGTTTGATGCCTCTCCTCTTTTTCTTTTTGATTTAGTTATTTTATGAGTCCTGTCTAAAGAAGAGTCAATTATATGGTTTAGGTCTCCCCCAATCAAAGCACTCTCCTTCTGGAATTTAGAAAGTTCTTCAAGTGTATTTCTTAGGAAGTTTAGTTGATCACTATTTGGTGAATAAATTGATGCTAGAGTTAGGGGGGTGTCAGGTCTGTTGCCCACAGTTCCTCCATCTTTCCGAACTTTGCATTCATCTTCTCTCTGTGTGTGTAGTTTTTCTCATAAGCTGTCCAGCTCCTGGGAAGACTGCACTCTAATCTAAGATGGCTCACCACAGCGGCCTTGGGACAGCTCCTTCCTACTCTCCCACTGACTATGCCCAGCTGGTCGGGCACCGAGGGTGGGGGGCTTACAGAGAGGGACTGAAATCTTGCAGCAAACATTCCATACGTCATTCTCAACAAGAACCCTGTGTACAGCCAGATGCTTTTATTGCTTCTGTGTAACCTATGGACATATATACGCTGTAGTTTTGATTTCTCATTAAAAAACCTTGACTCAAGAGAGCTTGGATTTCTTGCTGCAAGGGGGGAGTCAGCTCCAGCGTATCCTGTTCTCCATAGACTGACATATTGTTGAGAATCATCCTTCTCCCTTCAACCTACACCCCAGAGAGATGGCTACTGGATTTACACCAACAGAGTCGTACGACCTGGGAGAGGAGGTGGAAGGTCTTTCCACCCACCCACCGGGATCTCTAGACCTGATACCGTCGGGCAGTAGGTCATGGGCCGACCTAGGTGCGATCCACAGGAGTGGGGCTTCGCATCTGTTGTGGACATCCTTACCTACCCCGAGACAATGGGCCCCAGGCCACGCGAAGAGAAGGAGCGGTGCAGAGGGACTCCGTGTGCATGCTACTCTGCAGGGACAGGACTCAGCAGCAGCCTGGACCCCCAACTACCCGCCATCCCCAAAACCTCATCGGGGCGGAAAAAGGAGGGGTGGGATTATGCTTGGGAGTCACTCCAAACGTCTACAGCAGCGCTTCACACGGCCATGCTCAGCAACTTTCTCGATCTCTGGTGGGACGAAATGGCTGGGTGCTATGTGGAGGTGCAGGGAAGTGAGACAGCTGCCCCCCACGTGCCGCCCGGAACAGGTTGGGAACCACTGCCAGGTGGGGTGCAACACGAGAGGGACCGTCTAGATGTCCTCATGGAACAAGTTCAAATAATGCGCTATGATATGCTAGCGGTAACTGGTCTTACTCAGGGATGGACAGACAGCGCCCGCGGACTGCCACGACCCCCAGGGATCAGGGGCTTGCGACTGTACTCCACTACACACGCTGCTCCATAAATCCCCCTGGACACGGCGCAATCAGCGCTGCGGGATGTACAAATACTGGAATTAGCCAGTGAAATTCATGAAGAGCCTCAGGAGGGTAGTTCATCTGGGTTGAGTGACTACTAGGATGCCTCCGGGACACCTGTTGGAGCAGGCACCACCTGAAACTTCAGGGCCCCAACCGAACCGGATTTCTCGACCGAGGAGTGGGAATGAGCATGTAATTTGCAGCGTGCCTGGGAGGAGGAACTCCTCCAGGCCACGGCCTTAGCCGTGGGAGGTTCCGGCGGGGGGGGGGGAAGAACTGTTGGCCACACAGGCCAAGGAAGCTCATTACGCCATGCGGGAGGCCCAAGTGATGGTGATGAGGGGAGAGTTGGTGCACACGGTGCAGCTCATGGAACTCATGATGGCCCAGCTGGCGGGGCCACCTGCGTCCCCAACCCAGAGGGCTTCATCTGCGGCGCCGGCGCCACCACAACCTGTTCCTGTGATGGCTCGATCAGTCGCTACGGAGACTGAACTCATTTGCCATCCCATGGCGCCAGCAACTTCCAGTGCGAGGTGAGTCATCGGGCCCAGACAGGGACCACCACTCTTGATGCCAGCCCCTGGGCCAGGGCCCTACCAGGGATCGCCAAGACCCTGGTGGGCGGGGTCGGCTGCCCCAACTCTCTCACGGCCGTATCCACCAGTGCCTCCAAGAAACGTCCAAGGTCTACCAGGCCTACAGACTCCACTCGCGGCCCCTCCTCCGCTGCCCCAGCAAGTTGGCCAGTACGCCCCTCCAACCGGAGGAATACTACCACCCAGACAGACGGGACCGTCATTCCCCCTCCCCCGGAGTGGGGCTACCCAGTGCCTCCCACTGCCCCTAATGTTTATCCAGATGCACAAGTGAGACTATGGAAATCCTAATGGGCTGGGTGAAACTGGAAGCCACCTTTGACGGGGAGCCATTAAAGCTAGGCTTTTTCATAGTACAAGCCTTACAATTCTTTAATGAGTGGGGCCATTATTTCCCTCTGAACAGAGCCGCATTATCCACTTGAGGTCCCGGGTAGAGGGGACGGCGGCAGAACTGTACGACTTGCAAGCCTTCCTTGCGGCGTTACAAGCTCAGTATGAAGATCCCACGGAGAGGGAGAGAGCCCGCATTAAACTAGCTAGCTCCCTGCATGCCGCCCCCGTCCTGTTTGTAAAAAAGAAAGACGGAGGATTAAGACTGTGCACAGACTATAGAGGGATTAATGCAGTGTCAATGTCGAATGCCTACCCACTCCCCTTAATTCGAGACCTACTCAGCTTAGTGGCTCAAGGCAAAATTTTTTCAAAGTTAGACTTGAAAAAAGCCTACTTCTGAGTAAGAATAAGAGAAGGAGATGAGTGGAAGACCGCCTTTAACATACCCCTCGTCTAATTCGAATACCTAGTCATGCCATTTGGTCTTAAAGGCGCTCCAGCCGTACACATGACCCTCATTCTTGAAGTACTGCATGAGTACCTGTACAAAGGGGTGGTGGTTTACCTTGATGACGTGCTTATTTACACAGCGGACAAGAAGTCACATGTTGAACTGGTCCAGAAAGTGCTAAATGCCTTGATAAAACATAAGCTGCCTGTGAAGTTGTCTAAATGTGAATTCCACAAAGAAGAATTGGATTATCTGGGTTACAGCATATTTAGTCAGGGACTAAAGATGGACTCAGCAAAAATCCGAGCACTGGAGGGGTGGAAAGCGCCCCGGACACAGAAACAACTACAATAATTTCTGGGGTTTGCTAGCTTTTATCGGCCATTTATAAAGGACTTCGCCCAAATAGTTCTGCCCTTAACGGACTTACTAAAAACCAAGGGCAAAGGGGTACATGAGAAAAACCCCTACACCAAATTGCAGTGGACCCTACAGTGTCAACAGACATTCGAAGCACTTAAGAGCAGGTTTGTCTTGGAGCCAGTTCTACAGCACCCAGACGAGAACCAGAAATTCATTGTGCAAGTGGATGCCAGCGACATGGCAGTGGGCGGAGTGTTACTGAAACCCAATGAAGAGGGCAAATTACGCCCCTGTGCCTACCTGTCTAAAAAATTTACTGATGCGGAACACAACTGGAGCGTGTGGGAAAAGGAAGCTTTCGCTATTAAACTTGCGCTCACTACGTGGAGGCAATGGCTAGAGGGAGCCAAAAATCAGTTTGAAGTCTGGACCTATCATAAAGATCTAGAAGCTCTCCGCACCCCCCGGAAGCTGAATGCTAAGCAACTCCGCTGGGCCGAGTTCTTCTCCAAGTTCGACTTCACGCTCAATTACCTCCCAGGTCGAACCAACTTCCTGGCGGATGCACTTTCACAAATGCCCAACATGACAGCCAGAGAGAGGAAATTATTGACACCATGTTTTCACCAGCCCAACTGGGAGGGGCACTGACCACCTGCAGCCAAACGGTGCAACGACAGCTCAATAAGGAACCTAATCTCTCAGTCTGGAAGGGGCGAGTAAAAGACGAAGTGGAAAAGGAGGGGGAAAATGCGCCTCGGTGTGAGCTCACCCAAACGGAGGCAGGCAAGTGGTATAAAGGCAGTAAACTCTATATACCATGCAGTTTACGCAAGGAAATTCTCCAGCAATGCCATGATGCCAAATTAGCTGGCCACTTCAGCTACCTGAAAACCCTCCATCTAATCCAGCGCCAATTCTGGTGGCCCAGAGCTTGGATTTCTTGCTGCAAGGGGGGAGTCAGCTCCAACATATCCTGTTCTCCATAGACTGACAGGGGGAGCCATCAAAGTCACCTCTAACAAATATGTAGCGTCCTTTAGGGTCAGCAATGACCTCTGCGTTATAAAAGGGTGTATTTTTAGCAATTGGTATTGCTACCCCTCTGGCCTTAGAGGTACCAAGGGCTTGAAACGAAAGAGAAAACCAGTGTGAGTTTAACACATTCTTGATTTGATTTCTATAATGTGTTTCCTGCAGGAAAATGAAATGAGGATGCATCTTACTCATCTCATTTGAAGTTCTTTTGCGTTTTATCGGGTTGTTAAGCCCTCTGCAATTCCAAGTTACTGCTTTCCATGGCATTGACATGCTGTGTACTTTTACACTTACGAGGAAGTTATTATTTTTTTTTAAAGAAATTTTTATTGGGTGAGTAAAAATTAATATTACAGATTTTCAATTAAAACCTTCACTTCCATATTCTCCCACCCTTTCCCCTCCCCCCTTAATCTAAGACTTCCAACAGTTTTCCAACCCGCTGTCTGAATCTACTACTTATATCCGCTTTTCTATTCTTAACTATCTTAACACACTAGTAAAATAGATAATATATATTAGATTGAACAAAACCTAACATCAAACTATCAGTTACATTATGTTTCTAACTTATATCCTGTCTTCTTTTGTAAAGATCAGTATCTCCTCCTTTCTGCAAAATTAATAGTTATCTAACAACCATAATTGTCCCTTTACGTCCCACTTCTTTTCCAAATACTGTTTCAGTTTACCCCAGTCATTAAGAAATTCTTCTGGATTCTGTTCTCTCAACTTTCTCATCATTTTATCCATTTCTGCCATGTACAGCAATTTTTGTATCCAATTTTCAATAGATGGTACTTCTTCCACTTCTGAGCATATAAAATTCTTGCCGCTGTTGTCATATAGAATAATAAAGTTCTTTGTTGCCTGGGAATCTCTTCTAATTTCAGATTTAGCAACAACAGTTCTGGGTTCTTATTTATTGGGATTTGTAAAATTTCAGTCATAACTTCTGTAATATCTCCCCAGAACCGCTTTGTTACCTCACAGGTCCACCACATATGATATGATGAACCTTCATGGTTTTTACATTTCCAACACTTGTCTGACATTTTGTTGTTCCCATATGCTATTTTCTTCGGCGTTAGGTACCATCTATATATCATCATATAAACATTTTCTTTAATATTGGTACAAGTCGATATCTTCAATGTATTTTTCCACAAGTATTCCCATGCCTCCATTGTTATGTCTCTATTACAATTTATAGCCCACTTCACCATCTAGACTTTAACAGTTTCGTCTTCTGTATACCATTGTAGCAAAATCTTATAGACTTTAGAAATCTTTTTCTTGCCTTCTTGTAGTATACTTTCTTCCAATTCAGAGTTTTTCCATTTAAATCCCGATTTTAGACAATCCTTGTCATATAAGTCTTTAATCTGTCTGTATTGGAACCATCCATAGTGAGAGGATAATTCTTCTCCTGTTTTAAGTTTAATCATATTTTGCTCCATTTTCAACACCTCCTTATATGACAAACATTCCTCTCTGTTGTAAATTGTTCTCAGGTCAATAACTTCCAGTGGCACCACCCACGTCGGGATACCCTCATCCAAATATTTTTTATATTTTTGCCAGACCTGTGTAGAGGCTTTGTCTAATATAATGATGCAGGAACATAGAGTCCGCTTTAATTTTGTCATACCATAAGTACGCATGCCAACCAAAGAGTTTCTTGTATCCTTCAAGTGTTAAAAGTTTAAGATTCTCTAACGACATCCATTCCCTGAGCCACACCAAACATATTGCTTCATGGTATAGTCTTATATTTGGTAATTGTAGTCCCCCTCTTTCTTTGGCATCACATAAAACTTTCATCTTCACTCGAGGCTTCTTCCCTGCCCATACAAAGTCTGATATTTTCCTTTGCCACTTATCAAATTGTTTGTCTCTTATTATTGGTATTGTTTGCAATAAAAACATAATCCGTGGTAGTACATTCATTTTAATTGCTGCTATTCTTCCCAGCCATGACAAATTCAACTTATTCCATTTGATTAAGTCTCTGTCTGTTGCCGTAGCTTTTCATAATTGTTCTTGAATAAGTCAATATTTTTCGCAGTAAGTTCTATTCCTAAATATTTTACTTATGTGTTACCTCGCAATTGGTAATTTCCATTAACTCTTCTTGTCTTTGTTTCACCTTATTCTTGCACAATAGCTTAGGTTTTCTTTTATTAACATAAAATCCAGCCAAATCTCCAAATTCTTTTATCTTATCCAACAATCTTGGCATGTTTTGAATTGGGTCTTCTACAATAACCATTACATCATCTGCAAAGGCTCTGACTTTAAATGTAAATCCCTTAATCTTCATACCTCTTATGGCATCATCCTCTCGTATCTGCATCAATAAAATTTCCAATATCATGACAAACAACAGTGGAGACAATGGGCAACCCTCCCTTGTGCCCTTCCGTATTTCCAGTTTCTTAGTTAATTCATCATTTACTACAATTGCTGCACATTGGTCTTTATATATAGTTCTTACCGCTTGAATGAACTCTTTCCCCATCTGTAACTTCTCCACTGTGGCGAACATAAAATTCCAATTTAAATTGTCAAAAGCCTTCTCTGCATCCACAAAAAAGAAACCGACTTCTTTTTCACAATATCATAGTACTCTATTGCATTTATTACCGTCCTTAAATTGTCTTTAATCTGTCTGTTTGGTAAAAATCCTGCTTGTTCTTCTGCAATAAATGCAACCAGCCATTCTTTGAGCCTCTCCGTCAATATTTTCACAAATATAGTCATTATTTAACAATGATATAGGTCGATAGTTTTTAACATTGCATAAATCCTGCTCTTCTTTTGGAATCAATGATATGTTAGCCTCATTCCAGGTTTCAGGAATCTTTTGTCCCTTTAAAATCCCATTCATCACTTTTTTCAGGAAAGGCATCACTTCTTTTGCCATTACTTTATAAAATTTAGCCGTTATTCCATCAGGTCCATATATTCCATATAAAAAATCTGGTTTCTTTCTGTAACACGTCTAAATTGCTCTGATGCGTTAAGAAGTCTTCATTCATTCTCCACCTGTACTTTTTCACGCATTTTCCAAATCTCCACATAATTGGGTTGTGATCTGAGCTCACTTTAGGCATTATTTCAACTTCCTTAGTCCATATTGTTAAGTCTTTTGAGGCCCAGATCATATCTATTCTCGATAGCGATGAGTGTCTTGCAGAATAGAAAGTATATTGCTTGGTCTTAGGATTGCTTCTTCTCCAAACGTCTTCTAAATTCTCCTGATTTTGTATTTCAAAAAACAATTTTGGCAGTAGTCTCCTTTTCTTTTGTATTCCCTTCGTTTTTTTGTCTGCTTGCAAATTTGCTACCTCATTAAAATCGCCCGCCAAAATTATTTGAGCATATGACACTTGATCTAGTTGATTCATCAATTCTTTAAAAAAATTGTCCTTGGCCCCATTTGGTGCATAGATTCCCAGTATCAATATTTTTTTAAAGTTCCAAATAAATTCCACCGCCACCTATCTGCCTTCCAAATCATTAATTATCAATTTAGGTTGTAACTCTTCTTTAACATACAAAACAACTGCTCTTTTCTCTAGTTTAGTTGCATTCACAAATTCTCTACCCAATTTACTATATTTTAAATACTTTAGATCTTGTTTTTTAACATGGGTCTCTTGTAAACAAGTTACACTGCATTGTTGTTTAGATAGCCAATGAAAAATAGCCTTGCGTTTGGAAGGTGAATTTAGTCCGTTTACATTCCATGAAATTACTTTGCACTCCATGATTATGTTCTAGGTCTCTTAGGTAAGTCTTTTTCATTGTCAAAAAAACATCTCCATCTCATGTCGTGATCTGATGGTTCTTCTAGTTGATTTAAATTCAAAGCTCACACCTTCTGGTATCTCCCATCTGTATCTTATATTTAACTCCTTCAGAACCTGGGTAAGTTCTCTGTATTTTTTTCTTTCCATCAAAACTCTCTTGGGTAGCTCTTTCATTATTCTCACCTTTTTCCCATCCATTACCAGTGGATTTTGGAAATGCCTGCTAAGAATTTCTTCTTTCGTTCTCTTCGTAATAAACTGCACAATCATATCTCTGGGTAGATTTTTTTGAGCTGCATATGTTGAGTTAATTCTGTACGCCACATCCACATTGCTTGCAATCTCCTCCAGTGTTTTATTCAAGAATCCTGTCAAAATCTCCAAAATCTGTTCTTGGGCGGTTTTTCCTTCCTCCTCTAGGACGCCTCTAAAACGAAGTTGTCTGTCCATGTATTTACACTCCATCACAGCCATTCTGTCGCTTAGCACTGAAGTTTCCACTTTGAGAGAGGTAGCCAATTTTTCTGTTTTTTCTTCAACTTCTTTAACATTTTGCTGCGTCGTTTGTAATTCCTTCTTAACATCTTTCATATTCTTCACCAGTTCAGCCACCTCCGACTTAATTGTTTCCTTAAGATCTTTCAACATCTCTTGCATAGTTTCTTTTAACTCTTTATTACCTTCCACCATCTTTTTATCCAAGTTATCAAATGCTGATTGCCAGTCTTTTTTCAACATCGTGGGGCTTGATTTACTCCGCTCCCACGAGTCTGCTCTCTTCCTCAAATTCATGATTTAAATATTTTATTTCCGCTATTTTAATCAGTTAAAATTCGATTTTTTTTCTGTGATGCGCTTTATATCGTCCAAAATGTCAGGTGTCTTTTCTCTATGGTATTAAGGTTGAAGTCTTGCCCTTTTCCTTCTTCAAAATGGAGCACTTCCTTTTACATTGAAGTCATGCCCTTTCCCTCTTCCAAAATGGTGATTTTCTACTTCCTTCTCCTCTCAGCGGTCCCTCTGTCGCCTTAGCTCGATGGTTTCTGATGCAGTTCGTGTTCCTTCTCCCATCTCACAGCTACCTTCTCGCGATACTTCCTCCGTTCCCACAGTTCGTTATCTCTCAAAACCGCAAGTATATAAACAATAGTCTCTTTTCTCCTCTAATAGCTTTAAAAAGTCTTATTTTCACGTTATTTCCTTTCTGGAGTGAACTTAATTAGCTCTTTACTCAATTTCAAAGCCTGATTTCCACTTTTACTTTATTTTTCCAGTCCAAATCTAGCATCATAGAAGAGATATCGATCTTTACCTTTTTGGCTCTTTTCTGGGTTGTAATCAGTTTCTGATGTTCAAATTAGTTCATTGGTGTTACTGAAGCTTGGGTACGGCAGTCCTATGCCAATTCAATGACTCCAAAGCTGCTGCAGAGATTACAGCCACCCGTCTTAGAGCAGGACCTCAAGGTTGAAAGGGAATCCTTTATTCAGAACCCCCCCTCAGCCGAGATCTACTCACTCTCTGGGTCTCAAGCGTTCTTGCCTGCTCTTTACCTGAAAGCAGGGGGCCGCGGGCAATCTTGCACCCCACCAGCCCAGACAAACAGCAACTTGGACAGCCTGGCTCCCTGAGCTGCTTCAGACCTCCATGATCCCCAAGCCGGAAGTCCACTTATGAGAAAGTTATTGACTTGTAGATTGGATTCACTACCTCCTGTCATGTCTGGGCCCCATCCATGCCAGTTTTGTTTATGTTCTGCTGAACACAGTGTAATTCGTTTTAGCTCAATACCACTTTGCTAGTATCATAACTTCTATTTCTCAGGCTTCACAGGTGTTTATCTGCTGGACTGTAAAGGCTTCAAATCTTTATGACCTTGTACTTAGTCTCAGACAGTGCTGTGTCTTGCTCCTTAGTAACTCTTGTGCTATCACAAATATGTGGAATGTTCCCACACAGCAAAAGCATCAGATCATTGTTTATATTTGGGAGGGGGAGAAAAGGAGTAACCAGAAGGATAAAAGAGAAATGTGTTTTTCATAACGTCATTCCTGTCAATTTCTACTCATTCTGTTTGGAAGCTTAAATTGCTTCTGAGTAGACCTATGGACCTTTGAATAGACCTGACTTCATTTCTGAATAAAATCCATTTGACTAAGCATGTGTGCCTTACTGCAAATGGGTCAGAGAGCTGTCTGCTATATCCTGTCTTCCACAGCCTGACAGCCCCTGAATCCTCACAGGGAGGAGACCTAGAGAAATGGTGGACTAAATTAAATTCTCAATGGGGAATCATTCAAAAGACTATGGACAAAGCCAAAAAGGATTACAAAATTTGCTGAAGGTTATTCTAGCAGTAGTGAATCTCTTTTCAAAACAGGCTCATTTTATTCCTTGAACTACGATACCTACAGCCAAGAAATTAGCCAGCCTATTCCTAAAGCATATAGTAAAATTGCACTTGTTTCCTAATAAGGTGATCTCTGACAGGGGTCCATAATTCATTGCCAACTTCTGGCGGGAGCTTCTTCAACTCGCGGGAATCGAACAAGGGATTAGCTCCGCCTATCATCCACAGTCCGACAGACCATCCGAACGCACAAATCTGGTGCTAGAATAGTTCCTAAGATGCTATATTAACTACTAACAAGATGATTGGTTGGATTTTCTGGATTTCGCCATTTATATGTATAACAACTCAGTACATTCTTCAACAGAAGCTACACCATTTAAAATAGTACATGGATATGAGGGAAGTGCTATGCCTTTCGCTACAGCCCCTGAATCCTCACAGGGAGGAGACCTAGAGGAATGGTGGACTAAATTAACTTCTCAATGGGGAATCATTCAAAAGACTGGACAAAGCCAAAGATGATTAAAAAAAGTTTGCTGATAAAAACCACTCAGAGCAGTGGGAGCTGTAGCCAGGAGATTTTGTATACATCTCCACCAAAAACATGAAAGAGGAGCAACCTAGTAAAAAACTTGGATGGAAATACCTAGGTCCTTTCCCTGTAAAGAAAGAAATAATGTGACTGTAGAAATTGAACTTCCAAAGAACTTAAAACAAATCTGTGTTCCACTTCAGTCTTTTAAAGAGGGCTTCCCCACGAGATCAGTGGCATCCTGAAAAGGGACCCCCCTCACTCCATGTTAGTAGATGGACATGTTTACTATGAAGTGGAAGAAATCCTTGACTCCAAGATTAAACACAACAAACTCTTTTACCTGGTCAGTTGGAAAGACTTTGATGATTCGTACAAAGAATGGGTGGAGAAGTCCCATATGAATGCACCTAAACTGATTTCTAGCTTCCATAGGCGCTATCCTGACAAACCTAGTCCTTAGGGAGGAGGTCCTTAAGGAGGAGGGCCATCTTTAGGGAGGCAGAATGTGTATCTATGTACTACTAAGTATGGCTAACAAATAAACTATTAACTATTCAACAACTTACTCTACTACCCTAACAACCTTATGTAAAAACACTATCCTTATTTAAGTTCTACTCACTTAACTACTAAACAACAAGATTCCATCTAACATACTATAATCTCCTTTAATATTCAACAAACTAAAACTAGACCTCTACAAAGGGGCGCAGGGATTAAACACTTCCTCCCTGACCTGTGGTTTCAAACATAAACAAGGGGAAAGTGAGCAAGGTTTAGATCTTATTTCCCCCCCCCCCACCTCTCTCCCTCTTTTTGTGTCAAAGTGGAGTTTAATCATTGTACAATACTGTCATACTAAACACAAACACAGACAAACCGCAAAAAGGCTTCTGTCTTCTTTCCAGATCAATTCAATTGAGGGGCCGCTTCTCTTGCATATTAGGGCAATTCAGTCCCGGGACAGTTGGATGTTCAAGCTCTTCAGGAAGTCGTAACCTGAGTCTAAGTCTGTCACCTGATGTGTAGAGCCATTGAAGTGCACTGATACGTTGGAAGAAGGACTCCAACGAAAGTGGATGCCAGCATTCACTAGCTTTTCTGTTATTGGCTTGAGTTGCTTTCTCTTTTCCAGCGTTTCCTGAGACAAATCCAGGAGAACTAGTATTTTTTTTTCTTTGTAGGTTAGTGAGTCTCTCTGACGGGCTTCTTTTAATATCTTTTCTCTAGTCCTCGGATGAATTAACTGAATCAGAACATCTCTTGGGTGGTTAGGACGTGCTGAAGTTGGTGCACCGAGCCTATAGGCTTTTGCAATTGCAGGAGCAACTCTGTCTTCTAGAATTAAGGTGGTTGCCAGCCAGTTAGCAATAAGGGTAGCTAAGTCAGAATTTTCCTCAGTATTTTCTGGAAAACCTCTAAGTTTTAAATGATTTTGTCTCCATCTGTTATCTAGAGCAGCTATTTTCTCTTGCATTAACATTGTGTCTTTTTGCAAAGAGGATACATCTGCTTGCAGAGTCTTGCTTAATTCCATAGCAGACTCTGCAGCATTAGCTGCCTCCTTAAGATTTTCTGTCTGTTCTTTAATCTGCATTTGGAGAGGTTGAAGAAGTTCTGAAATTTTAGTTGCAAAGAAAGCCTGGAGAGCGTTCTTCAAGTCAATCAGGTTTCTTTTGGTTAGAGGAGCGTCTGCTGAGTTCTCTGAGTTGGGTGTTTTATTATCAGGTGCCATTTTAGCCTCTCCTGGGCCTTGTGATGCCTCTGCGTGTGTTTGCCCTCCCGATTCTAAAAATGGCTTCAAAGACCACGTTTTTAGCAAAAGGCTTGCCTTTGCCTGTTAAAGTTTTGCCCATGACTGGTAAATTTTTATTTTTGGATTTAAGTTGTTGTTTTTATCATTGGAGGGAGAAAGGTCTTGGTAGTGTCTTACTCACGTGTCTGCCATCATGGCTCATAGCTCTGCCCCCCCCCCGGGCCTGCTTACTGAACTGGGTTCATGGAGTGCTCTCTGAGTGCTCTCTTTTTGAATTAAAGCTGTTAGGGCTTTTTCTTTTTGATGCCCAAAGCTATGACACTGTGGAAATTGAGGTGCTAGATAAAAAGTCATTTTTCTCAACCTGCAAAATGATATAATTAACAAATTGGGAGGGGGGTCTCATTTTCCTCTGCCCTGCTATTTCTTCTTTTCCTTCCCTGAAAGACCCTATATTTTCTTCCCTTTAATAGGTTCCTTCTCTCCTTCCCAACCACCAGCCCTTTACACCACCAGCCCTTCCCTTTAACAGGTTCCTTCTTTCCTTCCCAACCCCCTCTCTTCCACAGCCCCGCCTTCCTTCCCCATCCAGCAGCCTCTCCCTAGGAGAACTTTGTGCAGTGCCAGCCAGAGTGAGTCCAACTGTGCACTGGGGAATCCACAAGGACTTCCAGAGGTCACCTTACTTTCCCCTGTATCCCCCTCCTCATACTATTGCTCTTTTCCTCCTCCTGGCAACCCGCATATCCTCACTTTTTCATGCTTTTATTCTTCTGACCTATCCACCAACATTTTACCTGCCCCTCATCTTTGATATTTATTGAATTCATTTATATTCCACCTTTCTCCTCAATGAGTACCTGAAGCAGCATACTGTGTTCTCCTGTCCTCTGTTTTATCCTCACAACCCCCGTGTGAAATGGGTTAGACTGAGAACATGTAAATGGCCCAAGGTCAATCAGTGAGCTTCCATGACAGAGTGAGGGTCTGAACCTGGATCTGTCAGATCCTTGTCTGAAATTCTAACTACTATTTCATACTGAGTTTCGTAGGGTATAATCATTCCTGCCAACTTTCCCATCTATGGATTTACCCATGAACTTGATGGATCTCTAAATAAAAGTCTTTCAACCAATGCACTGAAGTGCTTGCTGTGAGGAGCTTGGGGGTCTATCTGCCATGGACTGCCATTCTTAGAACTGAAAAGGCCAGGGGTTGTAACAAAAGGCATTGCTGTTCCTTCATAGCCTTGGGTTATTTTAAAAGGGGATGCACCCATGGAACTGTGTATCTCATTGTACACGTATTCCGCGAAAGGCGGCAAGTCTGTTCAGTTATTTTGTTGATAACTGATATAACATCTTAAAAACTGTTCCAATACTTGATTAGTTTGTTCTGATTGTCCATCTGTCTGTGGATGATAGGCGGAGCCGAGACCTTGTTCAATCCCTGCTAATTTGAGAAGCTCTTGCTAGAAGTTGGCAACGAATTGTATTCCTGTCAGAAATTACCTTATTTGGAAATGAGTGAAGCCATACCACGTGTTGCATGAAGAGGCTGGCCAGCTTCTTCGCTGTAGGAATAGTTGCACATGGAATAAAGTGAGCTTGTTTAGAAAACAAATCCACCACCATTAGGATTATAGTACAACCCTTGGAGGGGGGAAGATCAGTGATAAAGTCCATTAAAGATACATATTGAGAAATGTCTTTTCTCATGGTTGGCCACCAAAATTGTCTTTGTACTAAGTGCAGAGTTTTTGGATATCCAAAATGCCCAGCCAGTTTGGAATCAAGACATTGTTTCAGCACTTCTCCTCTTAGGCTGGCTGGGATGTATAATTTATCTGCTTTGTACCAGTTGCCATCTTCCCCTTTTTTCAGATTGTCTTTGGGTATGCTCTCTCCCTCCTTTTCCACCTCTGTCTTCACTCTCTCTCCCCACTCAGAGAGATTAGGCTGTTGGCTGTTTTGCTTTTTTGAAGCCTGGCTATGTGTAGTTACCGCCCCTCCCAACTGGGATAGTGAGAACATTGTATCAATCACTTCGTCCCTTTGGCTGTCATGTTGAGGCATGCACGAGAGCGCATCAGCCAGAAAGTTTGATTTGCCAGGAAGGTGCTTCAGTGTAAAGTTGAACTTGGAAAAGAATTCAGCCCACCTTAACTGCTTGGCCCCTAATTTGCGGGTTGTGTGCAAGGCTTCTAAGTTTTTATGATCAGTCCACACTTCAAACGGCATTCTGGGCCCCCTCCAACCAGTGCCTCCAAGTTGTAAGTGCTAATTTTACCACAAAAGCTTTTTTCTCCTACACAGTCCAATTGTGCTCGGTTTTGGATAATTTTTTGGACACATATGCACAGGGATGCAATTTCCCCTCCTCATTAATTTGCAGAAACACACACACCCCTGGCCGCAACATCAGACGCGTCAACTTGCACCACAAATTTCTTGTTTTTGTCTGGGCGTTGTAACACTGGCTCCGAGGTAAACAGTTGTTTCAAATGATCAGACGCCTCCTGGCATTCAATAGTCCAGTTCAGTTTAGCACTGGGATTCGTTCCAAGAGGATCTTCGAATTGGGCTCTCAAGGCATACACAAATGCATTTAAGCTGTGTAATTCGGGCACTCCCATCTCATAGAGGATATCATGCAGCTGCGGGCCCCCCTAATTGGGACCCTAAGTGGCTCACCCTGCTATGTTCATTTGGGAACAAGTGTCCGCAGTCCTGAAAAAATTCCATGGCGAACAATGAAAACCCCCAAGTTCTCTAGGATTCCATCAAATCTGGCTTCTAGGTTGCACCACCCTTGCGGTGGTCCCATTGCAAGAGCCCCAGTTCCAGGAGCTGTCACTTGCCTTGGGATTGGGACCATGGGGAGGGGCTGTAGCACTTGAACCCTTGGTAGCCCTGGGAGTATCTGGTTTGTTACATAGTCCCTGTAAGGCAAAGGGTTGCTAGTGACAGAAAGAGGGGAGGTGGCTGGTACAGTGCCTGACCCCCCCAGTGTTTCGTAAGGAGGTTGTACCGTAGGTTCCCCCATGTGTGGGTGACTTGGTTGTAATCTTATCCCCTTTGGGACCCAGTTTATCCCCGTCCCCTGAGGTGGGGTAGGTTGTAATGCTGCGGTTGTCTGTAGAAGTTGTTCTATTGCAGGAGGTCTTGTTACCCTCCCTTCCTCCGCTCCCAACCCGCTGGTTACGAGCGCCATCACTCCTGGTACAGCTCCAGCCGTCACTTGGTGCGGAGAAGGTTGTGGCCCCGGCAGCTCCTCGGGTGAAGCCGAGCCATAAGCAATTTGTAATCTCATCTCCACTTCAGCAAGCAGCCACTCTTCGAGGTTGATTTGGTGAGGGGGTGCCGTACTCTCACGGGGTAACCCCCTCTGTGCACCTGTAGTGGCCTTATCCAACCTCTTGTGAGACCTGTTATATCTCATCCCTTGTAGTTGTTCTTGGAGGTCGACCAAAGGGTCTTTTCCCATTCCTCGGAGATCTGTCCTGTCCTCTGGTTCTGGTGAGTCTCAAGCAAGAAACAAGCTCCCTTAGCAAATATTCCTCCATTGCTCACATTCTCGTCGCCCAATCTCAGGTTCTCCCCCCCATTAAGGGTATGTCAGGGGGGGTTCAAGTCCCCAGAGCAGGTAACTGTCTCTCCTTAGTGGGAAACTGACATAGTTTTCGAGCTCATTTTTCCACCACAGTTCTGATCCACTTTTGATTAAGTCAGCCATCTCAAACCCGTGTGATGTACTCCAGTTTTGGCTGGTGTCCTCCAGGCTTTTTCTTTCCCCCGGCCACCTCGCCAAGGTTTCCTGTGGGGTCATGAACGATAATCCATTAATGGGTCCTACCTCCGACTCGTCTTCTGGAATTGAGGGTAGCTGAGGTTCCAGCGAGATGCTTGAAGCTCCTGTTTCATTGGGGCAGCGTCCAAACAGGGCTCCCTTCCACCTCAATTTTTTCTCCCGTGGATGGGGTGCCCATTTTCGGGGAGTACTTAGAGTCCATGGTAGGTGGGTACCCCCCGCCTTAGGAATAGTTCCCAGTTCCCTCAGGAAGGGGGCTGGAAGGGTAGGTTGCCCCTCTGGCTCCATGATCCCCGGGTTCAGCGCCCAACAACATTGTGCCGGTAGCCAACCTCCAGAGGTATCAGGTACAGAGGGAAAAAGGGGATTCCTGCCAAAATGTCAGTTCTAGGAATGGCAGTCCATGGCAGATAGACCCCCAAGCCCCTCATAGTAATCACTCCAGTGCATTGGTTGAAAGACTTTTATTTAGAAATCCATCAAGTTCATGAGTACATCCATAGATGGAAAAGTTGGCAGGAATGATTATACAGGCAAAAGCAGTATTGATATAGGGAGCATCTCCCCCCCCCCTTCCCTTGAACAGTTTGCATTTAGGCACGAAAACCTAAGAAGTTACATGAGAACACAATAGCTTTGTCTAGGCAAGATTACAAAGGAATCGAAGTCTCTTCCTCTCCCCTGTGAAATGGTTACATTCTTGTTTTGCAGCTGCAAGGTCAACAGACAGCCTACAGTTTAAAGATAACATGCTGAGTACGTGTCTTTGTGAAAAGCGTTAACAAGCAAGGCACTTTCGGTTTTTTTTTTTTATAAAATTTTTTATTGGATTAGACACATATAAAATTTATTACAATCACATTCCCTTAAATTTTCCAATTCTAACCCCCTCCCTTTCCCCCCCTTTTGTTAACTTCCAACAGTTTTCCAACCCCTTTTCTACTCTCCCTCTACTCATTTCAAACTTATTATGCTTATTGTAATATACTTTCAAACTCTTCTAAGCTTATCTATAGTAACATAGTGCTATCTCTAATTCCCTTCCCAAATGGGTAAAAGTATAACACTCTTAACTTATCTTCTTCAATAATAATAATCATCATCATTTTGATAGTCTGTACTCTATCTTACTCTTTCTAATTACTTCAAAATGGGGCAAACAATTTGTCCGCAAGGCACTTTCAGTTTTAGACAGGCTAACTCTGGTATGAACTTATATGAATACAATGCAACTTAGAACAGTATTAACATGGCATGCGATCAGAACATCAGAGAACACATAAACGGCATGGATGGGTGCATACATGACAGGGGGCTGTTGAATACTAGCAAGCACCGTGCCTGGGAGAGTCATGCAGGTGGTATCAAGTCACCCAGTGGTTGCTGCTAGGCCTGGCCTCAATGAGTTCTCCCACAAAGGCTAAAGTGAGCCTGGTCCCTCTCCCTGCCTTTTACTCACAGAAATCAAGGCTGAAAGGCTGGCAGTAATGCAATAGATGCCAATGAACAGCCCCTGTGGACATTTGTTTCTTAAATCGTCGATGTTGCTTCTAATATTTAGGTGGGAGGTTAATCCCATGATGTGTGTGAGGTTTTTTCAAGATTTCAGGGTTTTTTGTAAACTTGGGGATTTTCTTAGATTTGAAGGATGATCTGTCTACTTGTAGGAAGTTCGGTATTCTTACATTGCCCCAGTCTCTGGATTTAAATATCCACAGATGGAGCTGTATTGAGAATTAGATATAATGATACTGGTATATGACTTCTGCTTTGTTTTATGGGTTAAATATATGCTATTGAACATTGTATATAGAAGAAAAGTGAATTATTATTTTACATTTTTAAAAGATGTTAGTGTTTTGTCCCAGTTACAATGGGCTGCCACATTTTGCATTTGTGACTTCCAAATGCATCAGATAGCAGCATCATACACACTGCATTACTACTGTTTATAAATAGAAGCAGCAAAAACATGGACAATGGTTTCGAAAAACCTATTTTTTAGATGTTATTGCAGTTTCTTGCAATCGAAAATGTGAAATACATTCCTGAATACAAAAGCTGTCTTAGTAATTGTAGAGCAACCTTGGATCTCCCTTATTAAGAATGAACATTCCCATTTATTTCTGTCTTACTGTATTCCAAACAGATACTTTGTACTTCGGGAGCTAGTTTGCTGTGTTACAGCAGTTTTTAGGAACTTTTTATGTTTTTTTTTTTTAAAGTCAAAAATCAAGATTTGAATAAGTTGCATGTAGCTATATTTTGAATATAATTCAAATGAAGTATATATAATTCTATATATACTTCATTCTCCTCTGTTGCTGGTATTTCAGCACTTACGGAGTAGAAAATAGCATTCAGGTGCTATTGTCTGTGTAACAGAAAGCTCCTCTATACCAGTGGTCACAGTTGTTACCTTTTGTGCTTTGGTGAGCAGTGTATGGTAGACTCTTGAATCTATTGTCCAAAATTTATTTTAAAAGCAAGATGAAATTGCTTTGGGCTCTGCTTTGGAAACAGGGCTGAGTGCAGCAGCAGTAGGTTAATTGTATATGGCCAAAGGCCATCACAATACAAAGTTAAAAAACAGTAAAAATGAAAATCTATCTTACAAGCATAAAATACAGTTATTAAAATAATAAAAACACAATTAAAATGGGACCTTAATAAATACCAGATAGTTATGAGAAAAGTTAGGTTTCTGAGGAAACAATCTTGGCCCTAATATTTTTTGCAACTAAGGCAAACAGGGATACTCTGCTAGTGACAAATGAATCAGTATCAGACAACAAAAAAACTAATTTGTCAACATCAGAGGTAAAGTTACGCCCCACTAACAAGTTAGCAAGAAACTTAGCTCTAACCTCTGTATACATGGGACAAAATAAGGTGTAATGTAGACGATCCTCAGGAACGATCCTTAGAGCAGAAGCACCTGGGCTGAGGCAAGAGCACATGGTGGAGAGCTGAAGCTTAGAAGGTAAGGGTTTCTTGTCTTTCTGCCTTTTGCCTTTCCTAGCTACTGTGTGAGAAGCTGAGGGTGAGTGGGTTCTGTGTAGCTTGCTAGAGAGTGGTCCTGGTTAAGTTCTGTGTGAGGCTGTTGGGGCTGAGTGAATTGCTGTTGTTTGCTGCTGGTTGCTGTTGCTCTTGGTTACAAGCCCCGCCCCCTAGTGTCCTGGGGCCCTGCTGGGCTAGGCAGGAAGGCACCTTTTGAAACAAAAGGCTCCTCCTCACCAGAGGCATGAGCCTTTGGCGCGAGCCGAAGGGCGAGTGCCAAAGGGCTCTTGCCCTGGGGCTCTTAGCCTGGGGGACCTGAAACTCTGCTAGTATACTGGTTCTGCTAGTACTCTAGGTATATTTGGAAGGCAATCATGTCTACTGAAGCCCCCTTCGCAGTCACCTGCATGGAGTGTGCCATGTTTGTTTTCCTCCCAGAAGAGAAGACAGAGTTTTGGAAGAAAAGGTTAAGAACCTGGAGGAGAGGATCACCACCCTTCAGGAAATCAAGGAGGGAGAGGATTTTATTGACAACAGCCTGGGGGCTCCGCACAGCCAAGAAGAGGAAAGCCAAGGAGGAGGAGAAAGAGTCGATATCCCTTCTGAGCCTCCTCTCAAATCTACAGTACAAACCCGAAGGCATCAACGAAGAAGATGCTCTGGTCCACTTGAGCTCAAGAATCGCTTTGAAGTGCTAGAGATGGTGACAGTGGAAGGAGAACCGCAAAGATCTGGAAGAGGGAGTGCAGAAGACATGGGGCCACATGGAAGTGGAAAAAAATGGAAGGTGGTAGTTGTCGGGGACTCCTTGCTCAGGGGTATGGAACGCCATGTCTCTGGGCCAGATCCCCTATTCCGAGAGATGTGTTGCTTTCCGGGAACCAGAATTCAGGATATTACCGACCAGCTGCCAAAACTCATCAAGCCTCCTGATAAGTACCCGTTTGTGCTGATTCATGTGGAAACAAACAACACGGCTTCGAATACTGTTGCAAGAATTAAAGAGGATTATGAAGCCCTTGGAAGGCAGTTGAAGACATTGGGGGCTCAGGTGGTATTCTCTTCTATCCTTCCAGTCACAGGAAGAGGAGCACGCAGGGAGCGGACCATACTTGAGGTGAATCACTGGCTGAGATGGTGGTGCCGGCAGGAGCGCTTTGTGTTCTGGGACCATGGGATAGGTTTTCTTAGAGAAGGCCTTCTAGCACATGATGGGCTTCACCTCTCAAGGGCAGGGAAGAAAACATTTGGAACAAACCTGGAGAACTTCATCAGGAGAGCTTTAAACTGATGCCGCAAGGGGCAGGGGACAATCGACATGGCGACTTCAATGATGAAGTGAACACAGTGGGGACCCACCTGCATAGGAAAGGTCAAACAAAGGTACAAGGCTACAAGCGTCTATATACCAATGCCCAAAGTATGGGCAATAAGAAAGAAGAGCTTGAGCTTCTATTGCAAACAGAGGGCTATGATATAGTAGGAATTACTGAGACTTGGTGGGATGATTCCCATGACTGGAATATGCTAGTGGATGGGTATGAGTTGTTCAAGAAAAACTGGAAGGGTAGGAGAGGAGGTGGAATGGCGTTGTATGTGAGGAGAGGGCTTGATTGTCAAGAAGTTATGGAGAATGGGGCGGACAGCCCGGTGGAAAGTATATGGGTAGAAATAAGGGGAGGAAGGACAAAGGGTATTATTGTTGGAGTCTGCTACAGACCACCTGACCAGCGAGAAGAAATGGATGCTGCCCTCTTTGAACAGATTGGCAGAGTATCCAGACATCAGAACCTTGTAATTATGGGTGACTTCAACTTCCCCGATGTGTGCTGGGAGACAGGCTCAGCAAAGCGTCATGAATCACGCAATTTCCTGACCTGCCTGGCCGATAACTTCCTTTTTCAAAAGGTGAAGGAAGCTACAAGGGGCTCGGCCATACTAGACTTGATATTAACCAACAGGGAAGAATTGGTAGATGAGATTAAGGTGGTGGGGACCTTAGGGGGAAGTGACCATGTCCTCCTTGAATTCCAGTTGCTGTGGGGAGCCAAGGAAGTTCATAGCCAGACTCGTAGGTTAGATTTTCGTAGGGCCAACTTCGACGAACTCAGAGGCTTGATGAGAGTCATTCCGTGGGGGAATGTGCTGGAAGGGAAAGGAGCAAGTGAAGGGTGGGCCCTTCTCAAACACGAGCTTTTGCAAGCTCAAGCCCTCACTGTCCCAGCAAGACGGAAAAATGGTAAGGGCTCCAAGAAACCGTTGTAGATGCACAGAGAGCTCCAGAATAAGCTAAGGGAGAAAAAGGAAATGTTCAGGAAATGGAGAGAAGGACAGACCTCTAAAGAGGAGTATATGAGGGTTACTAGGTACTGCAGGTCAGCCATCAAAGAGGCCAAAGCTCAGTACGAGCTGGGTCTGGCCAGGAGGGCTCGCTACAATAAGAAAAATTTCTACAGATATGTGAGAAGTAAATGCAAGATAAAAGAGGCAATTGGACCGCTGTTGGGAGTAGATGGAGAAACTCTGATGCAGGACAGAGAAAAAGCAGACAGGCTTAATGACTTTTTTGCCTCTGTTTTCTCCCTGAAGAACTCGGGCACATCTAGAGATAGTAGAAAATGTGACAGGACACCTGAGTGGTTAATTGACATTGACAGAGAGGTTGTGGAGAGGCATCTGGCTGCACTGGATGAATACAAATCCCCTGGGCCGGATGGGGTGCACCCAAGAGTGCTGAAAGAACTTTCTAGAGAACTTGCAGAACCTCTGTCCATCATCTTCAAGGCCTCCTGGAGGACTGGGGATGTGCCACAAGATTGGAGAAGAGCAAATGTTATCCCAATCTTTAAGAAAGGGAAGAAGGATGACCCGGGAAACTACAGGCCGGTCAGTCTGACTTCTGTTGCTGGGAAGATATTAGAGCAGATTTTAAAGGGATCAATCTGTAAGCATCTGAAGGACCACTCAGTGATCCGGGGAAGTCAACATGGTTTTGTTCCTAACAGATCTTGCCAGACCAACCTGGTTTCCTTCTTTGATCGAGTGACCAGCTTACTGGATCGGGGGAACTCTGTTGACGTGATTTATCTGGATTTCAGTAAAGCTTTTGATAAGGTTCCCTGTCCGGGGTCTGAGCCCCAGCCCCCAGACTTGACAAGAGGGAACAGCAGGTCAACCGGGCTGACGGGCAAACAGAGGGGGCAGCCAGCAGCCAGCAGGTCAACCGGTCAGCCAGCAGGCAGTAGGTCAACCGGTCTGACTGGCAAGCAGAGGGGGCAGCCTGGGGACAGCAGGTCATCCCCTCCCACGGGCAAATGGAGCCAGAACCTGCCAGCGCCAGGGGCAAGAGGCAAAGGCCCAGGGCTTCAGGAGTCAGGGGGAGACAGAGAGAAGCCAGCGAGTCCCACTCCCCTGGGGAAGGAAAGGGGACTAAGCAAGGCAGAAGGGGGCAAGGGCAGAGGGATTGGGGGCCCAGCAGTCACCCACCCAAAGACCTTACCTAAGGAGGAGAAGCAGCAGCAGCCCCAACAGCCCAAAGCCACGCCCCAGCTAGAAAATAGTAGCCTGGCCCAGGAGTTGCCAAAAGCCAAGCCACTCCAGGTGGGGCTATTGGAGGCACTCTGCAGGAAGCCCTGGGCAACCAGCCAAGGAGCCGCAGCTGGACCCACCTTCAGCCATCAGCTCAGCCAGGGAGGCCGAGCTGCTAGCCAGGGGACTGCAGCTGGACAGGCCTTCAGCAATCAGCCAAGGCAGGGAGGCTGGGCAGCCAGGGAACAAGGCACAGCTGGTGCTGGTCAGTGGGGCCAGATCAGCTACCCCAGCTGCAACTGCTTGGTGCAGCCCAAGACTGGGCTGGAAGAGGGGTGGGGCAGTAGAAGGAAGCCCTATAAAAGCTGGCTGGGAAGAGCCCTGTGGTGGTGGATGGGAGTAAGGAGTGATAATGTGGAGTGAGAGTGGTGCAATGCAAGAGTGGAGGTTTGGAGGAGAGTTCTGGAAGGAGGGGATGAAGAAGGGCCCAGGGGGCAAGCAGGCCAGGTTGAGCAGGCCAGCGAGTGGACTGAGAGGGAGTCTGGGTGAGGTATACCGCCCCTCCTTTCACAGAGCAGGGTCCTGCAGCATCCCTGGCCCCCCTATGACGTCAGGAGCAGACCGCCCAATGCCACGCCCAGCGGCAGCGGCGGCAAGCCCTGACATTCCCCATGACATTCTGATGGGCAAACTGGAAGACTGTGGAGTGTATAATTCGTCATGTATTTTTTCTTGTATATAGTGGTCCCATATTTTTTCTAACCAAAGACTGTGGAGTGGACTATAGGACAGTTCGGTGGATAGGGAACTGGTTGGAGGACCGCACTCAAAGAGTGGTGGTCAACGGCGTTTCATCAGATTGGAGGGAGGTGTCCAGTGGGGTGCCGCAGGGCTCGGTTTTGGGCCTGGTACTTTTCAATATTTTTATCAATGATCTGAATGAAGGAGTGGGAGGGCTGCTCATTAAATTTGCTGATGATACCAAATTGGGAGCGGTAGCAAACACCCAAGAAGATAGAATTAAAATTCAACAAGACCTGAATACTCTGGAGAAGTGGGCAGCTGTGAATAGGATGCAATTCAACAAAGACAAGTGCACAGTATTACATCTGGGCCACAAAAATGAGAAGCACAAATACTGGATGGGGGATACACTTCTGGGCAGTAGTATACGTGAAAGGGATCTTGGGGTAAGAGTGGACTGTAAACTGAATATGAGCAGTCAGTGTGATGCGGTGGCAAAAAAGGCTAATTCAATCCTGGGTTGTATCAAAGGGGCCATAGCGTCGAAATCGCAGGAGGTCATAGCCCCTCTCTATACTGCCTTGGTCAGGCCACACCTGGAGTATTGTGTGCAGTTCTGGAGGCCTCACTTTAAAAAGGATGTGGACAAAATCGAGAGGGTACAGAGGGGAGCAACAAGAATGATCAGGGGTCTGGAGACTGAACCCTATGAGGAAAGGCTGAGGGCCTTGGGAATGTTTCGTTTGTAGAAGAGGAGGTTGAGGGGGGACATGATTGCTCTCTTTAAATATTTGAAAGGCTGTCATTTGAAGGAGGGCAAAGAGCTGTTCCAGTTGGCAGCAGAGGGTAGGACGCGAAGCAATGGACTAAAACTACATGCGCAAAGGTACCGGCTGGATATTAGGAAAAACTTTTTCACGGTCAGAGTAGTTCAAAAGTGGAATCAGCTGCCTAGGGGGGGGTGAGCTCCCCTTCACTGGCAGTTTTCAAGAAGAAGCTGGATGAATACTTGTTAGAGATGCTTTAGGCTGATCCTGCACTGGGCAGGGGGTTGGACTAGATGGTCTGTATGGCCCCTTCCAACTTTATGATTCTATGATTCTAACTGGCGGCTGCGACACCCCACTCAGCTGTTCCGTGGGCGTTTTTGCTGACCCGCTGTTCCACTGCCATGCCTCCCTGTCGCTCCGGCTCCCCGGGGATGTCGCACCAGCTGGTGAGTGCAGGGGGGCTTGATAGGCAGGTCTTCCTTTCATGTGTGTAGCTCCAAATTTGTTACAAGGGAGCAAAGAGCAGGGGGAGGGGGGCTCCCAGCTTTGGCTTAGTTTGCAGACAGTGGAGAGGGAGAAAGTTGTTGTTGGAATTTTGATAGAGAGAATGCATTGGAACTTGAATTCTTTTTGTGTGTGGTGGGATAGGGATCTACCCCTTCAAGTTCCATGGCTGCTGCCAGGCTCGGGCCAAGCTATTCTTTATTATTGGTACCTTTCCTGCTGCCTGCTCTGGTAAGGTTTCTGGGAGTGGTGTGGTAAGGATCTACCCTTTCAAGTTCCAGGGATGCTGCCAGGCTCTGGGGCCAAGCTATTGTTTATTATTGGTGCCTTTTGGTGGTGCCTGCTCAGTTCAGGTTTCTGATAGTGGTGCAGTAGGGATTTTGACCATACTTGGATGATGGCTGGAGGAGAGCCTGCTGGCCCCCGTGAACAGCCAACCATGAACATGTTCGTGAACAGGGCCGTGTTCGTGGTTGTTTATGATTCCCTGTTCATGGATGGCAACGAACAATGTACATCATGTTCGGGTTTTTTCTGTTCGTACCCATCTCTAGTCCTGATTAGTCAAGACTGTACTTTCTATGTTCTATCTTCCATCCCAATGGAACAGCTCTCAGTCAGTAAAAGCTTGCAAAATGAAGACTTATATTCCAGCACTGTTAAAGAAGAAAGGAACAAGCATCCAAAGATGGCTCTGCTCCCAACCATCCTGCTTTCTTTTGTATAATTGACTCCAGCAGTTCTGAAACTCTTTAACCTGAGCTTATCTTTGAAACATTTTCTCATATGCTGCACATCCCTCAGACACCTTTTATACCTGAGGAATTTTCCATTCACTGGCATACCTCTGAAAGGCAATTTGAGGCCTCATTTAAAACTCATCCCTGACTATCAAAACTTACCCCATCATCATGGAGACAATTATTCCCTTCTGACAGTCAGTACCAAGAATATTCCATTAGGTCCTCACCATAATCCTGATCACAGTTGCAACAACTAGAGTCTTAGTACTAAAGTCAAGAGCATTAATAATACCATTATTGCCCAGTCTTTCCTAGTTGTTATCCATACTACTGAGTGGACAAAAGCTGTCATGAAGGCAAGTACTCCTTACACATTCTTCTTAAATGCTGTCACAGGTTCTACCTCCAGCTCTGATACCTGCTTAAATTCCACCCTCTATGCACAGTTCACTTATAATCACTCTGTACCATTCTCTGAGGGTTGCGCTTTTGTTGGCTGAGGCAATGCTTCCTTTGTTGCCTCCCCAGTGATTAATCTTGAACTGCTAGCACCAAAACAACTGATTATGCCTCTCTCCCTGTTCATAGAGAGTGTATTACATTGTCTGATTTGGAAATGGAGAAGGTGTTTGATTAGTCAGCAGTGGATATAGTCTTAGATGTTCAAACCTTGTTTGTAACAGAAGATGTCAGAATGTATTCTAAACAACTTGTTAAGGTAGCAACCACTTGGGTCTTTTAGTAAGGCAACAGGTTGCACAGCAACTAGATACTTGCTTTGGATTTGTGATGTTTGAATCCCTTGTGCCACTCATTCTCCTGTCCTCCCAGCTGCTTTGTAGATAGCTATTTAGTAGATCGCAAAAGACTCTTGGACCAAACTTGGTCTCTGGACCCAACTCTTAGTCTAGTTGTGTGGTGTACTGCTGTCCAAATCATGGCTGAACATACGGTAAACCATTACTTAACTTTGTGGTCTATCTTTTTTCAAAGCAGATGAGGCAGCAAATCTTAGTTTCTGATGTAGTTTCACCTGTCTGAATGCTGCTCTGTTGTCAAAAAACCTTCATTTTGGTGCTTCTCTCTCTCTCTCTCTCTCTCTCTCTCTCTCTCTCTCTTGCACACGTGCACAGACGCACACACACACGTCTTGAAGTTGTGACCAGTTCCTTTCTTCATGTCATATTGAACTAATAAGCACTTTCTGGTCACTTCCAAGACAAAAACCTCTATATACGCCTGTCTGCTCATTCAGTTAATGCTCATAGAAACAGATTGGGTATGGTGATTTCTGGGAAGATGCTGATCGGAATGATGGAGTTTTAATACTTCCTCGGTTTTCAACCTTCCAGTGGAGTTTATTTATAACTCTGGGGGAGTATTTATTTCCCTAACCTCTTCAAGAGAAGAGCTATTGGATGGTAGCCGAAGAGGGGAGATGGAGGAGTGAGTGGGATCCCCATTTGGCTTGATAACAGCTGGACTGAGTAAGTTGAGAAGGCTAGGAATAGCCATAAGCTCGGCTCCCAAACAGTTTACTTTCCTATTTCTACTCCTTCCCCACCCTCCCCCATTTTCCATGAAGATTATTTTTTTGAGAAGCATTTATTTTTGCTACAAAGGTGTTGAATAAGCAGAAGAGAAATCCGTAATAGAGAGCTACAATCCCCCCCCCCCTCTTTGCTTGTTACTTCTGTCTACGGGTGGGAGAGACGGAGGAATGTACTGTGAGGGGGAGATAAAGAAATGATACATGGAAGAGACCAGAAGATATGAAATCCTGTACTTAATTTGAAGGCTTCTAAGGCTTGTATGAATTGAGAGGATATCAATAAGTGACAGCATAGTATAACTGCATCATCTTGCTTTTTCCTGGCTGTTAGGTACTCCATTTCGGATTTTTAACCGTCAGCACTGAACTGTGTGATATTTCAGAAAAAGGCAGCAAATTGAAAAATATCAAACTTGGCTCTGTGTGTGTTTTAAAGGACACTTTTGTTAGTTTTTGTGCACTCCCCCCCCCCTCTCTCACTGTTTTGAGAAACAAAGTGAACCAGCTGTGAAAAATTTTCAGGAATACTTGGAAAGAGAAGACTGTGTAATTGTCTATTGTATGGTCTTTGCTGCCATCTAGCGGCTAAAGAACAAAAGGAATAATTGCAATATTTGAAGGGAGGAGAGTGTATAACAATCATTTACTAATTTGATTACTGATAGTTTAGTTAATCTTATATATTAATATATATATATAGATTAATTATATTAACAATTTAATATTAATTTCCACTAAGCTATTTTCTCTCCTTTTTTCTTTCTATTACTTTTTTTTCCTTCTACTATTTTCTACTTGTTCTTATGTTATATTAATATTTTCTTATTTCATCTGCAGCTAATACTTTATTCTTTGTACTTTATTTTTATTTTTAAAATCTTCAAAGACCAACTGAGATAAGACCTTAACTCTCATAGCAAAGTGCCTTTGTAGTCTAAATGAGAAGTTTACATGAGATATTCATAGAGAGAAGAATACACAGGCTTCATAAAATTACCACAAGGAAGAAGGACAAGAACAAGAAAAAAGATGACTCCGATGAAGAGTTTGATTCTCAAGACTTTATGGGAAAAATTCAACAGAATTTAGCAGTACATTCTAAAATTATTACAGCCCAAATAGAATATCTGCTTAAGAAATCGGAAGAACGTACCCAACAAAACATTAAATTAGAAGGTCAGAATACTTAAGATAAAGGACATCTCAGCTTTGAAGGAAGAATTTGCTGCAGGACTGGGTGAAGTTCAAAAAACAGCACAGACAAATACTCAGGAAATTGAGACAGTCAAGAAACAATATAAATATCTTAAACGGCATCAAGAAGCCCTAGCTCAACAATTGGAATTAGCAGATCAGAAATTAGAAACCCTGAAAATACAGAATAGAAACTCCAACCTATGATTTTGGTTTTTTAGGAAGATTTTGGGGGGAAAGATCTGGAAGAGGAATTCAGAGTATTATTACAAGACCGTTTCAAGATTGAGGAAGATTGTTTAGGCACAGATCAAATATACAGGATCTACTCAAGATTTGGGGCCAGGACCAAAAAACCATGTGACATATTGGTAAAATTTACACACAAGAAAACCAGAGACTTGATATTGAAGAAACAGAGAGAGAATCCACTTAAAGTGTCTGGGTCAGAAATACAAATCTTCCTGTATCTTCCACAAAGCCTGTTGAAAAAGAGGAAAGATTTAGACATCTTGAGGCAACTTCTATGTAAAAAAGAGATGTTGTTGGAGAATTCCATTTGCTCGTGAAGTTCTACTACCAAAGGGAAGAAAGCTAATATCAACTATCGAGCAGGCCAAACAGTTGTTTAAGGGACTGAAGCTAAAAAAACTACCTGAAGATAGTACTGGGTACTCATGAGGAAAAAAACTTTGAAGGAATAATGTAAGTGCTATTATGTTTTTGTATCACTGTATTGTAATATGGACTGTAATTTTGTATTGTTGTTAATTGCTGTATTTTTCTCTAGTGTCTGTACTCTTTGAGAAAGATGTTTGGAAACAGGCCTTACCAGGATCTAGACAACCCGTTAGAGAATTCATTAAGGAAGAAATAATATCAAGGGAATACTTGCTATTGGAAACAATACAGTCATATGTAGTGAATAATCTCTAACAACGTTTCTTCCCTGCGAGTTGGACACATGGTGCTCAGGACCTTATAAGGTGTTGGAAGGACTAGTGTTCGCATGGTGCTTTACTTGCATTTGAACTTTACATTGTTTGTGCAGTATTAATATTGTAAGCACTTAGAGCACTTAAGCACTTTATCAATTGTTGAGGGAGCCTGGTATGTTAGCACCGGTGTAAATGGTTTTCTAACTGTGAGCAGGGTTGGTATTAAGTGTTTATACGGTCCAATAATTAATTTCTACATACTGTTACGTGGTTATATATTAGCGTGTATTAATAAAAGTTAGAAATGTTAGTAAGTTTACGCGGGCAAATTCTTGTTTTGTACCCCTCCTGATCCTAGCTGGGTGAAGGGCAGGCGCCCATTGCCACCTGCTCTGCTCCTGATCCCAGCTGGGTGAAGGTGGTGGATGGGTACTGCCATCTGCTTTGCTCCTGATCCCAGCAGGGTGAAGGCGAGGGTTGGGCATTGCCACCTGGTCTGCTCTTGATTCCAACTGGGTGAAGGCAGGGAGCAGGCACTGTCACCTGCTCCTCAGGATCCCAGCTGGGTGAAGGCCAGGGGGAGGCATTACCACCTGGTCCTCACCTAATTTGAGCCCCAGCTTCCCCCCACAGCACGCTCTCTGGAGGTCTGGCTGCCTCATCTGGTCTTCCCTCCACAGCAGCGCCCTCTGGAGGCACACCAGGGTAGGAAGTGAGTTGTCTTGAATACACTTAGCCTTTTATATAGTAAGATAATTGGTAGTTTAGTAAATAATTGGTAAAACATAGTATAATTTGGAAATACTGGTATAAAGTTAACACCTTTATTGAAAAGTAAAGTATAAGCACAAGGTAAAGAGATGCAAAAGGAATATAAGAATTTCTTTTTGTTTAATATAAGGAATAGAAATAGGTTAAAATCTTTTATAGTATTCTATATTTATACTAAAGGTCAAGAAACAAGTAGTGATATTGCCAATAATTGTTATGGCTAAAACGGAAAAAGATAGCATGGAGTAATAATGAAATAATGAGGAAGGAAAAGTAAAAACTAGGCAAGAAATCCAATCTCAAGGTAAAACCATCCCATGGCTGATATATCATCAAACAGTATCAAGACTAAAGGATCAAAAAACACAACTATTAATATCTGGAGATCTGAAGGATTTCTTGAGGAAGATCTACAAAAACTTACTGGAATACCACACAGAAATGGGGCAAGTAAAAACCTGTATGATAAGATGGATGGAAAATTTTGGAGAAACTGTTAACTTTTCCTTCCTTATCAATCATTGATTCATAGCTGAGCTGATCAGTTCTATTTCTCGTAGCTGCATCATAGTGAGCATTAATTGGCGACATTAGTGGGGAGGTTAGTGGACTCAATCTGTTTCTGCATTGAAACCATATTTTAAGCAATCCATCCCTTAATATATGGGTTCCATCCTGTGTGTGAATGGGTTTCCATGATTTCTTTATCCATAAGTAATTGTGGATACCTTCTTTGGTATCCGTTGTCTCCAATTTGATATGTCCGTACAGTGGAACATTTCCATACAATGTAATATTTATTCCTGCATTTTTGCAATATATCCTCCTGTAGCAATAGAATATCGTTCAATCTCCTTTCTCTTTCTTTCTTTCTTTCTTTCTTTCTTTCTTTCTTTCTTTCTTTCTTTCTTTCTTTCTTTCTTTCTTTCTTTCTTTCTTTCTTTCTTTCTTTCTTTCTTTCTTTCTTTCTTTCTTTCTTTCTTTCTTTCTTTCATCTCCAACATGATTTATGTCCTCGTGTGCCGACAATGCCCACCTGCTTTTTTTTTTTTTTAGAAAATTTTTATTGGATGGGTTTACATACATTTCAAAAACATTTTACAACAAATATACCGCTTTTCTTAATATATGTTATCCCACCCCCTTCCCCTCCCCTTTTCCCATATTGACTCCCAACAGCACTCTGACCCCTTTTCCCCTAATAACTAACTCTAGTTTAAGTTGCCTTTCCTCTATTGTTTAAGGCAAAGTTTTATCTTATATTTCTAAATCTCTCAGTAGTAATCAAGAGACCACAACTGATCTTTCACGTCCCATTTCTTTTCTAAATATTTTTAAAATTTACCCCAATCGTCCACAAATTACCTTGGATTTCTTTCTCTCAATTTCCTTGTTAATTTGTCAATTTCCGCCATGTGCAACAATTTCTGAATGCAATCTTGAATTTCTAATGCCCACCTGCTTTGTACATAGGACAAACCAGTCAGCCTCTGTGCAAAAGAATAAATGTACACAAATCTGACATGAAAAATGGCAATATCCAGAAACCAGTAGGAGAAAACTTCAGTCTACCAGGACATTCCATCAAGGATTTAAAGATCACCATCGTTCAAGAAAAACATTCAAAAACATAATCTAAGGAAGCTGCTGAATTGGACTTCATATGTAAATTTGACTCAAACTTGAATAGAGACTCTAGATGGTTATCTCATTACCAGAAGCAACTGCCTTCCGCCATTCCATTCAGATTCAGCAATGGAAGGAGGGGTCACATCCATCCTGGATTGCATACTCCACCTCTTTCATGACTTCTGCTACTGATTTACATTTACATGGCCCTCACTCCCTGCACCCTCCCCCCACCCTCATGACCAATTTCTTCATACTCTCCATGCATCTGACAAAGAGAGCTGTGGTTCTTAAAAGCTTATGCTACAATAAAGTTAATTAGTCTTAAAGGTGCTACTGGACTCTTTACTATGTCAAAATAGAGAATTCCACCAAAATCAAACTGAAGACAGAAGAACCAATGTGAATTAAAGAGGACCAACATCAAACCGGAGAAATGTCAAAACAGAGAATTCCACCCAACCCAAACTGAAGCAAGGGACTGAACCAGTATCACTCACAGAAACCAGGCAGACAAGAAGAGCTCCTGCATGAGTTGGCCACTCACTTCCTCCTCCCCTTTTGGAAAAAAAATGGCAGAAGCCCAGGAAGGAACCAGCCAGAGATTGAAGCCATGTTTCCCAGGTTTCCCTGAATTTATCTGTGGGTCTGTATCTAGGTTCCCAGGTTGGATCCAGTATTCTCTGATTTGATTTGGGAAAGCTGGATTTATCCAGAGTGGGAAAAATTTGGCTTCTCAGCTCTTGATTGTGCATCCCTATTTGCCACAGCATGGCCATTGGCTCATTAGTATGGCGCCAGTTTGGTGTAGTGGTTAAGAGTGTGGGACTCTAATCTGGAGAACCAGGTTTGATTCCCCACTCCTCTACTTGAAGCCAGCTGGGTGACCTTGGGTCAGTCACAGCTTCTAGGAGCTCTCTCAGCCCCACCCACCTCACAGGGTGATTATTGTTGTGGGAATAATAATAACATACTTTGCAAACCGCTCTGAGTGGATGTTAAGGTGCCTTGAAGGATGGTATATAAATCTAACATGATTATAATTATATAGAAGATATGAATGCATCCATGCTTTCTTCCTATGAACATGGATTCTGCTTTTCAAATGTTTCCGATCATAAGCTGGGCACATATGCTTATCCACCCATACTCACAAAGCTGTTGATCACACGGTGGTAAGAACTGGGGCCAGCTCATTTATATACCAGTTCACCCTCTCTCTGTGTTAACTGAATGTATGGAGGGGTCATTTGCAGAGGGCTAGAGTGAGTAGACCACACCTTAATCATATTAGCTGGAGTTTGGGAGATGTCTCCTGGCCTGTGCCCAGTTTTTCCCACCTCCAAATTACTCATGTTTGTGCAGCAGCAGAAATACTATTGAATCCTTGCTTCTTCTTTTGTGTGTGTGTGGAATATTTGATGCCCAGCCACTTAGATCCCTAAGCTGGCTTAGCTTTGTATGGGTAGGTAGCTGTAGTCAGCTCTGTCTTGCTTTACCTCTGACCAATATTTCTTGGGTGAAATAACATATTTGGCATATGGCTGCTTGAAGGACTTGGATGTGGGCTTCTAGTATATAGTATTGCAGTGAATTCTTGATACTGTTTTAGCTGCTTGAGTGTACTTACTTCCCTAAAAATTTATTTCTTTTTGTATTCTGACCAAATTATCACTATTATATCTATGCTTGTTCAGACTATTTACCTCTAAGATCTTTTCTAACCTCTGTGTATGCAACTTCCCAGACTGGGAGTATTCCTTTAAACTTGGAATACATTCTCAGCCACCCACTCTTTCAGTATAGGAGTCAGAGGTAGTGGTGTCTGTTGCTTCTTTATACACTGGTTATTTAAGTGTGAATTTGAGTACAGATTGGAAAGTGGGCCTCATTTACACTGACACACGTCTTCTGACCATACATGGCAGTGGCTGTGTGCAAAAAAGTTAATGCTCAGAGTCTGTTCCACTCATGTTCATGACATTGGCTGCATGGGTCAGAAATGTATCTCCATTTTGAAGGGTGTTACTTTGTTCCTGAATGTTCCTTTACACATTGAGAATCAATATGAGGTATCTTCTTCGGTACAAATATGTTTTAGAGCTGCTCTGAATCAAGGAAATGGTTGCTTTAATTAATTAGTTGCAATTACCAGTCAGTCAATAAACCGTTTCATTTCTAGACATGCCAAGATTCCCTTATTGGATATGTTCTTTCCTCAGTGCTATGTGCTTTTGATTCATAAAAGAACCAGTGTCAATAAATTAAAATCTCATGTTTGTGATATATCAGTATATGTTTTATAGTAACTTGTTACTGTTAATGTAAATACTTATTTTTATTTCGTATGAATAGATAACGTTTCTATTTTCAGGTCATCCAAGTCTCATCCAGGACCTGTTGTCCACATTAGCGACAATCCAATGGATGAAGGCAAGGTATGTTAATGCTAAAAAAGCTAAATAGAAAAATCAACTAACCAACATATTTATTGAATCATAACTTCTTAGAATTAAAAATATTTCAATTAATCATTTTGAGATACTAGATTGTAAAAAGGGAATTAAATTTGGCAATACTTGTGAAATAGACTCATATTTGGAAATTTAAAAAAAGTTATAGCAAGTGATACTCCAAAACTTATATATATTTGTATAAAATGTTAGCTCCCCTTTTCAAAGGAGTACACAGAAATATTAATCTAAGAGAGATACATACATAAAGGCAGGGAGAAAGTAGCTTGATTGACTGAACAGAAAATTGGGGGGAGGGGGTTATAACCCCCTCCATTATTTTTTTCTTTTCTATTACTGTTCTTTTGACCCAGTGGATCTCGAACTGCTGCTGAGAGTTTATGTTTAGGCAATTAGTAAAAGCTACCTACATAATACTAAAGCTTTTGCAGTTTCTTTAGAAAGTTTCTGTATTTTTAGAATGGCAGCCAAAAATCTAGCGACCCTGTATGTGGGATGTGTCTTTATTGCTCAGTAGCATAGAAGTCTCAGCAGTTGAAGAAGCAAAATCCTTACTTATTAGGGGAAAAATCAGCTGCTGTCTAAAAATTCATAGCAACTTAATAGTATGTGGTCAATAGGTTCGATGCAGTTAATGTCATAATTACATATTCTGGAATGCCAGCATATCTACCTGACAACACTGCAGATGGTAAAACATGAAGACATGCCAACATGAAGGTACATCTATATTTAGGAAATGTTAAATCACAAAAATATGTTGGGATACGAACTGGTAGAGGAATGCCAACTGTGAAGGTTGAGCAAACTCTTCTTGACCTTATTGATATACTTTTATAATCCATATGTTTTAGACAATTTTCAATTAGATGTCTTAGCTCATTGGGATTTACTCTCCCCATCCATTCTGATGAAATTTCTAGGCATATTAGCTTATAATTCACCAATTTGTCCCAGTTGCTCTTATGATTGTCTAATTTAATTAGACAAGCAAACTTAACTCTGGATCTGACTGAAGGATCTTTCACTTCAAATTAAATGCCCTTCTCCATACCATAGCTTCATAAGAGATTTCACCCATTTCAGCTCTTAGAACAACATCGGTCACACAGTTAGGGCTTCCCCAGTATACTGCAAAGAAACTTAATCAGTGGTTGATCAATATTCTCAATAACAGCTTCTATCCATACACTAGCCATGTATAACAGATGACCAGTTACCTTAGAGTTAATTACGCTGAGTGCTGAGGGTACATATTGTCCCCCTGATGTATAAAAGAGTCTAATGATTGCTTTCCCAATGCTGTTTGCAGCTTTTATTACTGATATCGCATGAGTTCTCCATGAAAGATCAACAGTGAATAATACTCCTAGGTATTTAAACTGAATAACTTGTTGCACAGGCAGACCAGCCATGATCCATTTATAATCCCTTCCTTTCTATTTTCTACTAAAAATGACAACCTTAGACTTTGCTATGTTAATTACCAAGCCTTCCCTATGGCAATATTTAGAGAATAAACCAGTTTACACTGGCTCACTATGAATCTAGAGAGCAAAATGGTGTCATCCGCATACAAGAGGACTGGCAACCTTACCAATGCAAGATAAGGTGAGTGACAATCCTCTTGTAATAAAAAGGAATTAAGATTATTAATATATATATTAAATAGCAGAGGAGCCCAAATGTATTTTTGCTTAACACATTTATCTGTCCAAACAGGATCTGTCAATACTCCTGAAGGTCCACACTTAACTTGGCTTGTCGGATAGTTATAAAGCTGACAAGGAACAGAAGGTGTTCATCCATAGATAATTTTCCCAACTTTGCCCAAAGTTTATCTCGGGGTATTACCTCAAAAGCATTTCTGAGATCCGTTAAGGCTGCACTTAATGATTCCTTCTTATTACTGGTATATTTATCAATAATAAACTGTAGAACATGACAGTGATCGATTGCACTGGTGTCCCTTCAGAAGCCAGATTGTTCTTTCCCCAAGATGGTCTGTCTTTCTAATCAACTTAACAACCTGCCACATATCAGGGATGCATATAATTTACCCACAACTGACAAGAGGTAATAAGGCAATAATTAAAAGGGTCTCTTTTCTTATGTATCGACACAATGATAACATGGTGCCTAGGCATTATGCCTGTGCCATTAACTTGCATAAAAACTGGTGCCAAAACTTCTGCCCACCAGGTTGGATATGATTTAAATCATTCAGAGGGGACCATGTTAGGGCTAGGAGCTTTACCTGACTTCATTTGCATTATTAAAGTTCTAACTTCTTCAACTGAAACAGGAGGCCACACATTGGTGTCAGAAGGTAGAGCCAGCTGAACATTTAAGTCCGCCACAGTTGGGTTAGAAAACAAAGTTTTAAAATGTTCTTTCCAACAATTGGCCAAAATATAATATGAAACTAAAGGCTTAGAGTTAAATTTTTCTACTATAGTACTCCAAATTTCTTTTTACTGTCTTTCTGCTTTGTGGCTCAAATTAAATGGACCTGCTCCACCCACAGTGCCTTCCTTTTTTAAAGTTTAAGTTTGTTTTTGTTTGGGGTTTCAGATTTTTCTGCAATCTTGTGGATTCCTCTTAGGTTCCTAAAATAATCTGTTTTGTTTTCAAGCAGCCCTGATCCACGGATTTAAGCATCCACAGATTGGGGCCACTTGGCTCTTGGTATATAAGATTCCAAGCAGGACACAGAGTTTCTGTTGGCTAGACATCACTGGAGTTCCATGCTTGTCAGCCCATCCTTTCTTCAGTCAGTCTAATAAAATAGAGTAGGTCAGGAACTCAGAGATTCCTGATAGATCTGATTTAAATGTGATGCAGGCTGAGCCAAAGGACAAAGAGATTCAAAGTCCTTGCAGATACTGTTGTGGCATGGAAACTAAGCACATATAACTGTTTTGCACAGGTAGCAGACCAGTTTAAAGAAGATGCTATGTGAGTGCAAAGTCCCACTCGTGAGTTCTTTTGCCTCGTCTGCCAAAGCTGAATTTGGACCAGACAAGGATGACTTTTTCTTAAAAGAATGCAACTCAAATCATACAATAATTGATCAAATCCTTCTCTTCTAGAATTTCACTTTGAACCACCATAAGCAATTTTGCTGAATGAGATTCTGCTAATAATGCTGAAGGAGAAGTATATTCCTCATAGGCCTGCAAATAGACTGTATGGCATGTACTTTCTGATTCAGCTAGAGTCTTCTATCATTGACATCATATTCTAACCCTGTTCATGTTTCCCAGCTCCTTTGTATATCATAGGGCCAGACCTTTTCTGGAGAAAAAGGCAGGATACCAAGGAATGATTCTCTTCAGGATTAGGGTTAGCCTGTTCAAAGCCTTTATCAGTATTTCTAGATCCCCCAAATACTCCAGAGTAGTCTGGAAACCAGATGGATCCATATGACTTTGAGGGTAGATCATCCTAATTGACCCCCTCCCTTGCAGTGGGAGAGAGCCAGGACCATCTGTGCTTTAAAGCAATAATGATCTAATAATGACAAGGATCTTAAATTCCAGTCCCTCAACCAATCATCAGATCACTGGTCAGTGCAGAGAAATAAATCCCTTGTATGTCTTTTTCATTAATTGGACCTAGTACAACCTCGGATAGTGCCATAGTTGTTAAAGTACTCATGAAGTCCTTAAATATAACCTGTTAAAAGGGCTTCGACATTGTTACTTATGTCATAAAGAATCACTATCATGGATGTCATCAACACCAAATTTGAGAATACATCCAGTAGTTAAACCAGGATGGGAGAGAGCTAAGCAGACTGTATACCAGTAAGAGGACTAGCCTATTTCTGGTACTTGCTGCAGGGTGTATACCAGGGGCTCCAGCAGTAGTATTCCACTAGATAGAACTTAGCTGTCTTCCCCCACTCCCCACAATTAATTTGACCCACTGAGTGCCATTGGAAGAACTAACAAAGAGAGGTAAGGGACTCATGGAGGACAAAATCACTCTCACCCATCCCCTTGTTTGAAATTAGAGAAGGATTGTTTAAACCTCTCTCCTGGTCATGAAAGGAAAGCTGTGAGTAGAGTTCCTTCATTTTTTGCCACCAACATAAAATATCTGGCTACTTCATCCTTCAGCTGTCAATATCACTCATAGGCTTATGAGGAAATTTGTGGATTTTTACCTTGCCCCTCTTATACTGGGTTAAAAGATCCCTGTTTGGTCCACTGGAACTGCTGAGGCTCCAGTCTGGGTTTGCGGTTCTCTCATCCAATACAACCACTACTGGTTTGCCTGCTCCTGGTTTTCTCTCCTCTGCCCAGGTACCTGCAGAGAAGAGGACAAATTTATATATTGAACTAGTAGGTTCTGTATTCCTAGCTAAAGTTCCTTTCCCCTCCAGACTTTCCTAATCAGCTGCTGCTTCTAACTGAGCGTGACTGACGATGCTGGCCCAAGACTGCCTGTTGTTGTCAGCTGGAGTATTTCCTTCTCCTATCCCTCCACATAGGGGTTCTCCCCTTCTGAGGCTCAGCATAAAAGGGTAGGAGGAAAGAATTTCGCACTTGCCAGATAAGGGGTTAGCAACTGACTGGTGGGACTGGGTGGTTTGGTCACACCACCCACTGCAATATACATACAGTAAAGACTAGATACCATCTGCAATGGGAATCTAAGAAAGATGAGAAACTCAGAGAAGACTAAATCAGCTCCATCCTCTAATTCCGCTATTCAAAATAAATGAAGGAACAAATACCTAGCTGGTGTCAATTAAGGTAATACCTGGTTAATTAAAATTATCTAAGCACTTTTTTATCATATGCCAGATCTGTATGTTGCTCCAATATCAAATGGAGGAAAGTGGAGATGGAGACATGACACAAACTTGCCAGGAATGGAACTTGGGTGCAGATCTATTTTTATGCGTCAAGGCCAGGTGGGGAGAAACAGATCTCTGTTAAACCTATGATGATCCATTCAGGCACTGCACCAGTCTAGAAAAGCTGAGTACTGTTTATAGTCTGGGATCCAAATAATTACACAACTGTTTCTTCACTACAGCCATTATTTATTTTTCTTTGAAACTGTAAAGACCTTCTCAATAAACTTCTTTAGAATATCACTCTGTTGCTTGCACAGGTAAAGTACTGTACATAAAGCCACTGTCTACACTACACCAACAACTCAAACCAGATCTGTGCCATGATATAACAGAAAGGCTACAATGAATCTCTATAAAAGTGGTTCATCGGCGGTCTTCCTGTGCAGTCCCTCATGGGACTGCGCACGCGCAGGCCTGCCGATCCCGGAGATTTTTACAGCTCTGAGCCACTAGGGGGCGCCCTCGCCTCTCAGCGTGCATGCACAGCTGTCTTTTCCACCGAAAACGACTCCTAAGACGCGGGGCGCCCCCGACGTACCCTCAGTTCCTCATTTGCCGCTGACTTGAGAGGTTTTTCTTGCTCTGTTCTTCAAAACGAAAAGAAAAGTTGTTGGAAAAGAGAAAAAAACCTTTGGAATAATGTCGGACAAGGCGTTATTCAAGCGATGCGCTACTTGCGATCGCAAGATGACCAAATCAGATGGTCATTCGGAGTGCCTGTACTGTTTGGGAGAGACCCACAACCCACAGGCCTGTAAGTATTGCCGCACCTTCACCCCGAAGGCCAGGGCAGAACGTTCGAGGAGGCTCCAGGCGTACCTAAGCATCGAGCGATGGCGGTGACTGACCCTATTGCAAAGGGTAAATCACCTGCGGCAGATAAGATGTCCACTCCGACTTCAAAGTCATCGGAGAAGTCGCCACGTCCCCGCCTGTCCCCGGTCTCGACCACTTCTAGGCCTCCAAGCCCGGCTCGCGTAGCTCGGAGCTCTTCGACCCCGACGGTTCCCGCCTCGTCGGACCCAATGCTGGAGTCGAGACCCGCATTGGAACCGGCTGGTTCCGGGGCGGAAGTATTAGCCAGGAGGGAGAGCTAGACAGCCCGTTCGGAACCGAGAACCTCCCGAAGTGGATCGGTGTCAGACCGTCCGCCTTCGGATCCGATACCTTCATCTTCCTTGGAGAAGAAGAAGGAGAAGCATCTATCCTCTAAATCCGACAAGCAAGTGCTTGAGAGCGTAATCACCCCGCATCATGACCAGCAGGGTGTGCTTGGATCCGACCCTCCTTCGAAAGGCGGACTTGGATCCGGGGATGCATCTTCTCCCAGGAGAACTCCTGCGTCCCGTAGATCTCGGGAATCCGATGTTATTATGCTGGATAGACCTCTAACCCCCTTGGGGGTTCGTCGTTCACCCCATGATTCCTGGTCCTCACGCTTGTCTCCGGGCCGTTCATCTCGTCGGTCCGAGAGATGTAGTCCTTACTCGAGCAGACGCGGTTATTATCGGGAAGATTCCTATGGTTCCGATCGGGATCAGAGACGACGTTCCCGCTCTCATTCTCTACGGGAGGGCTCCATAGAGGGATTCAGACGAACCCCTGTCTTTTCTGATGCTGAATATGAGGAGCACCTCGCCGGTGGTAGATCGTTTGATTCACCACCTTCGGAGTCACCAGATGGAGCGATTGGTCCATCCGAGGAGGCTTCCCCCATGGAAGACTTCCGCACCTACAATGAGTTGCTTCAGAGGATGGCCAAAGCCCTCGAGATAGATGTGGTTTCATCGGAACCAAGATCAAAGGATAGGATCCTGAAGCACATGTATTCTGGTTCTACTCCGACCATTGCCTTTCCCATGATAGAGGGTTTTGTGGAGCTTCTGGAGGGACTCAATTTGAAACCTGCTTCGACTCCTGCAACTAATAAGAAGATTGAAAATCTTTATCGAGTAAAAGACGACCATTGTTCGTTCCTGTCGGTTCATCCACCTCCATCTTCTCTGGTTACAGAAGATATGCAGGCCAAGCCCAAATAAGGGTCCTTATCAGTGCCATCGGATAAAGACAGCAGGAAGATTGACTCCCTGGCCAGAAAAGTCTACACATCCTCAGCCTTCGGCATTAAAATCGCCAACTATGCCGCCATGATGGCAGCCTACCAGCTACTCTTGTGGACAAAGGTGGCTACCTTCGTCCTTCAATTGCCTGAGGACCAACGAATCTTCCTCAGAGTGATACAGGAGGAAGCGGTTCAGTTATCGAGGCACCAAATTACAATGAGCAGGAACATGGCTGATACCTCTGCCAGAGCGCTCCTGTCCGCCTTGGTCATGAGGAGGTTCGCATGGCTTAGATCCACGGCTCTACCTTTGGAGACACGGTCCAGGGTGGAGGATCTCCCATTCGAGGGCCAGAATCTATTCTCCGACAAGACGGATGACTATTTATCCAAGAAACGTAAAGATAGGCTGATGGCCCATTCCTATGGTGTAACACACCAGCAACAGCCCGGCCGCTCACAATACAAGCCCTACTCGAGGTATCGACAGCAGCGTTATCATCCGTATTATGCATACGGCCCCCAGCAGCAGCGTCAATACCAGAACCCGCAGCCCTCTTTCCGGAGGAGGAGGCAGGGTGCTAAGAATAGACATAACAATACTCAACATCAACCCAAGGACTCTGGGCAGACACAAAAACAATTTTGACAATTACAGGGACCTGTAATTTGGGGACAGGCTAGCTGTCTTTTTTGCTGAATGGTGTAAGATTACATCGGATGTTTGGGTTTTGGAAATAGTTCGAGTTGGTTATAAAATAGAATTTGTTCAGTTGCCCAGTCTCTCGCTCCCTGTCTTCTCGTCTCAGTCACCCCAACCTGGGGTGGTTTTGGAGTTGTCTGCGTTATTGTCAAAAGGGGCTATTGAGGAAGTGTCTATCTCTTCTCAACCCCTGGGTTTCTACTCTAACCTTTTTGTGGTCAAGAAAAAGGATAGAGGCCTTCGCCCCATTCTGGATCTCCGGAAATTGAACAAGTCCATCAGGGTTCAGAAATTTAAGATGACCACATTGCAATTGGCGTTGTCTCTTCTACCCCCTATTTCTGGGTTGGGGGTGTTGGACATTAAAGATGCCTACTTTCATATTTCTATCTTTCCTGACCATAGAAAATTCCTCCCTTTTACCTATGGTACTAGGATTTTTCAATACCGTGTCCTCCCCTTTGGACTGTCTACAGCCCCTAGGATGTTTACTAAATGTATTGCAGTGGTCATTGCCTTCCTCAGGACGCAGGGCTGCTGCATTTTTCCTTATCTGAATGACTGGCTCTTAGTTGGGCAGTCGGAAGAAGATGTTTCCCTCCAGATCTCGATCATCCTGACCACTTGCCTAAGGCTAGGTCTATTTGTAAAGAGAAAGAAATCTAACCTCACCCCGACTAGGGTCATCCAGTTTATTGGGGCCATTATCGATGGAGATCGGAATTTTGGTTTCTTACCCCCTGACAGAGCCTTTAAGATCAAGGCTCTTATCCGTAAATTTAAGAGATGTAGATTCCAGCCGGCCAGGCTTATTCAGGTTCTGTTAGGTTATATGGCTGCTTGTACAGCAGTGGTTTCTCTAGCCAGGTTGCGAATGAGACCACTTCAGCTATGGTTCTCTAGGGCCTTTCACCCAGAGAGGTATTCTCAACGTAAGAAGTTGAGTGTTCCCCGTAAGGTTCTTTCCTCTCTAGATTGGTGAATGCAAGACCTTAACCTTTTGGGGGGTGTCGCCTTTGGGTGCAGGCAGCCCGATATTACAGTTACTACTGATGCCTCTAATTTGGGATGGGGCGCTCACTGCCAAGGGTTATTCGCTCATGGCTTATGGGACGAGTCGGAGTGTGAGGAACGTATTAACCTCCTTGAATTACGTGCAGTCTATTATGCACTAATTTCTTTTTCTGACCTGGTTTATGGTAAGACAGTACAAGTACTCACAGATAATACCACAACAATGTTTTATTTGAACAAACAAGGGGGAACGTTATCTGACGTGTTATGTGAGGAAGCACTAAAAATTTGGACTTGGGCTGTTGACCATTTGGTCTGGCTGATAGCAGTGCATATTCCGGGTGTGGACAATGTCACAGCTGACCACCTTAGTAGATTGGAGGGGGACACTCATGAGTGGTCTCTTCACAATGAGTGTTTACATCCTGTCTTTACAGAATGGGGAACTCCAGAACTAGACCTCTTCGCTTCAGAAGAGAATTGCAAGATTCCCCAGTACTGTTCCAGAGGAGGCGTTGGCCTCGAGTCTCTTGGGGATGCGTTTCAGTTAACTTGGTCAGGCCCCCTTTTCTACATTTCCCCCCCGTTTCCCTTGTTAACCAGGGTGGTTTCCAAGATACAGATGGACAGGACGTCGGCCATATTGATTACTCCATATTGGCTGAGGCAACCATGGTTCCATGCTGTTCTGAGACTTCACAAGAGGATGCATCGGTTCCCAGATCGACCGGATCTCCTTTCGTTTCGGGGGGTACTCCATCACAGAGTGCATTCACTCAAACTGACGGCATGGCTGATTCTTCAGGACAGGGATTTTCCACAGAAGTGATGCATGTCCTTCAAAATGCCCGTCGTGTGTCCACTCGGCAGTCGTATTCCCTGAAATGGAATAAATTTTCTGACTGGTGCAGAAGCAGAGGGATTGATCCTGTACATTCCTCCCTCTCTGAAGTTTTGGAATTTTTGTGGGGACTGAAACAATCTGGCCTAGCTAATTCTTCTGTTAAAGTGTATTTGGCTGCAATTTCAACCTTTCACCCTCCTATCGATAAAAAGACTGTTTTTTTCCCATTACACGTCTAAATTATTTTTGAAAGGGCTCAATAATTTGTTTCCCCCGCTTCGAGTGTTAGTACCTCAGTGGTCCTTACCCCTGGTGTTGACAAGGCTCATTTCCAAATCTTTTGAACCTTTGGCTACTTGCCCATTGGGCTTGCTGTCTTTTAAAGTAGCCTTTCTGGTAGCTGCCACTTCTGCCAGGAGGGTGGGTGAGTTGGCAGCTCTCTCTTGCGACCCACCTTATCTGAGTATTCATCCGGATGAGGTAGTCCTTAGGACTAAGGTAGCGTTCTTGCCTAAAGTTGTGTCAAAATTTCACTTGGCACAGGAAATCTCTTTACCTGTGTTCTTTAAGGAGTTTACCTCCGAGGCTGAGGGATCCCTTCATGCCTTAAATGTTCGGAGGGCTCTCCTTTTTTATTTAGATAGGGTAAAACCCTTCAGGAAGGATTCTCATCTTTTTATTTGTTTTGCGGGCCCAAAGAAGGGTATGAGAGCTAATTCTCAGACATTGGCCTGTTGCATGGTACAGGCTATAGTGTTAAGCTATAAATGTGTTAACTTACCTTGTCCCCTTGAGATACATGCTCACTCCACTAGGTCTCAAGCATCTTCGGCTGCCCTTCTCAGGGGTGTTCCAATACAGGACATCTGTAAAGCAGCGACTTGGGCATCTGCAGATACATTTGTGAGGCAGTATGCCTTGGACGTCCTGGACAGGAAGGAGACAGCAGTGGGAACAGCAGTCCTACAATCAATCTTCCTGTCGTGATGTGCCTCTACCTACTACCCAGGTATTTAAGCTTTGAAATCTCCCATGTGGGACTGCACAGGAAGACCGCCGATGAAAAACAGTGTTTCATACCTGTAACTGTTGTTCATCTAGGTCTTCCGTGCAGTAACACATACCCTCCCTCCTTCCCCACTAATTCTCTTGGTACTTACCTTGCAGTCAGCGGCAAAAGAGGATCTGAGGGTACATCGGGGGCGCCCTGCCTCTTAGGAGTCGTTTTCAGGGCTCTCGGTCAAAGCTGCGCATGCGTGCTGAGAGGCGAGGGTGCCCCCTAGTGGCTCAGAGCTGTAAAAATCTCTGGGATCGGCCGGCCTGCGCGTGCACAGTCCCATGTGTTACTGCACGGAAGACCTAGATGAACAACAGTTATAGGTATGAAACAGTTTTTATTGTTGCCACATAATGGTCAGTGAGCCCCATGGCGCAGAGTGGTAAGCAGCAGTATTGCAGCCCAAGCTCTACTCATGACCTGAGTTCGATCCCGGTGGAAGCCATGTTCAGGTATCTGGCTCAAGGTTGACTCAGCCTTCCATCCTTCCAAGGTCGGTAAAATGAGCACCCAGTTTCCTGGGGGTAAAGTGTAGATGACTGGGGAAGGCAATGGCAAACCACCCCATAACAAAAGTCTGCCAAGAAAACGTCGTGATGCGTCCTCCCCTCATGGGTCAGTAATGACTCTGTGCTTGCACAGGGGACTACCTTTACCTTTAATGGGCAGGATAAAAAAAAGGTGAATTATAAAAACAGAGAAGAAATCCAAGGGGGAAAAATAAAACACACATTTGCGTAAAGGGGAAGCCAGAGGTGGAGGGAAGCCCAAGTGGGAAAATCACATATCCACAGGAAACAGAAGTTCAGGGGACAGGAAGGGGAATTTTTAACAATACACAAGAGACTAGGGTGGGGTGGGTTGAAGGAAAAAAGGCCCCCTCACCCAAAAACCTTCCCCCAGCAAGGCCAAGAGCTGGAAATAAGAGGCTTCTTTCAGTCTTTTTAAAAGCAGCAGCCAAACCACAATTCCAAATTGACATCTAGCTCCTCCAAATCCCAAACTCTTGAGACCGTCCCTGCCTGCAGTCCTCTCCCCTCTGTCTTCCCAGCCCCATGCCACACCGTGACTGGTAATCCTTCATCCTCCTGAGTCGCAACTTCCGGTCGCCGTTTCAGTCAGGCACTGTGGCAGCACTTCCAGCCCCTTCCCAACCACCCTTGTGTGGTGTGGTGCCGTTCTTGTGATGCCCTGGTGCACAGGGGCTGTTACCCCAAGCACCTGTTGTCAACCGCCCTCTGCTTTCATCTGCAGAGGCATCACCCAAGCCTGCTGCCTCCAGAGCAATGTGAGTCATCTGGCGGGCGGAAGAGGACGGCTCCTAATCAGAAAGATTAGAAGTCATCTGACTGGCGGAGGAGGACGGCTCCTAACCAGGCCCCCTGGTTCAGAACACCGTCGCGGTAGACCATTGGCCGGCAAGTCATTCCTGCCCTCTACTGCAGTGTGCGAGAGATGGTTGCTCAGGAGCTGTCGCGTGTCAAAGTTCGGACCGTGCACTTCACTGCAGATATGTGGAGTGGCTGCCATCACAGCTACCTTGCCCTCACTGCCCGTTGGTGGCAACTGGAGAACCTCCACTGCGCCAGGGAAACACCAGGACCCCGGGTAAGGTGCTGCCCTTGCAGCCGGGGTACAGAGTGGTTATGCTCCAGGCACGGGGGGTAGATGATGATCACAAGGGGAGGAACATCACCGCCACGATCAAGCCTGGGCTGAGGAAATGGGTGCCCGGGGGTGATTTTGTCTGTGGCATCATGGTCACCAATGCAGGAAGCAACATGCTGGCAGCCCTGAGAGAGGCATTCTTCGATGTCCTTGTCTGCCTGGTGCATAAGATGCACCTGATCATGGTGGATGCTCTTGGTCTAGGTAGCAAGATCAAGGCCACCTGGGACCAGGCAACGTTGTCCATGCATGACTTGTTGGACAACTGCTGGCATCTGGCTTTACACTTCTCCTGCAGTATGAAGTCTTCTCGTAAGCTGCTCCAGAGGCAGGGGAAGGGGGGCGATCCTGAGCACTACCTGTACCAGGACATGCCCACCCGCTGGAACTTCACCTATGACATGGTTTGTCATCTGGTGGAGCATCATCTATGCGGACTGGTTGGCGTCCCCAGCTATGAGAGCTCACCCAACAGGGACCTCTAGTCATATGCAGTGGGCTGCACGGTTGACGCCAGCAGGGTTGGTGCGTCTGTCAGGGTGGAGGGCTCAGTGGGGGCCATGGTGCGAGAGTACTTTGCCGAGCCCACCGAGCCCCCCCACACCAACCCCCTGGAGTACTGGGCACGAAAATCTGCCACCTGGCCGGACCTCTCCATTGTGGCCACTAACATCCTCTCCTGCCCTCCCACCAGTGTCCAGAGCGAGCGGGTATTCTCCCATCTGGGAGACCTTCTCCGTCCCAGCCATGCACGTTTGTACCCGGACCTGGTAGATATGTTGTCTTTTATTAAGGTCAACTTCCCGCTGCTTGGGTACCGCTCCCTGGACCTGGACTTTTCTGGACCCTGAGCCACCCCAGATCAATGTGTGTCCACCTTCCTACCGCCAGGCTCCAGGGAAAAGCTTCCTCCTGCGCTGCTGTCGTGAGGGCTCAGTCGCTCACTGTTCTTTTTGTTTTATTTACTTCACTTTTGTTTTCTGTCATTTTACCGCATGAGAAGGTGTCTGATTTCTGCTGATTTGTTGGGGGGCTCTCGGTCAAAGCTGAGTGGACACCTCTGCCGGGGTGGTTCCTCCTTACTCTTGCTTTGAGCAGCTGTCTCTGAGCGCTATTTGGGCGCCAGTCTTGGGGCCACCACCTGGCTCGGGCAAAGCTGAATGTGGGCACCTCCCCTGGAGGACAACCTTTTGTTTGTGTTCCTCCTTACTCTTGCTTTGAGCACCTGTTTCTGTGCACTGTTTGGGTGGCAGTCTCAGGGCCACCACCTGGCTCTGAGGCAAAACTGAATGTGGGAGCCTCCCCTGGAGAACAACCTTTTGTTTTTGTTCCTTCTTAGTCTTTCTTTGAGCACCTGTCTCGACTGGCAGGGTGTCTGTGCACTCTTGGGCACCAGTCTTGGGGCCACCTCCTGGCTCTGGGGCCAAGTTGAATTGGATCCTTGCCCAAGGGCTCACAGGACTGATATTCTTTCTTGGAGCACCTGTCCTGAATTGTAAGGGGTCTATGGGTTATGTCCCTCCTGTGCCAAAAGTAAAGTTGTCCACCATCAGACTCTGTCTGGGCCACTCACACATCCTTGTGGGGCAAGGCTGTGTCAATTGGTCTGTAGCACCTCACAGGTGGAGGGGCTGTTTCAATTGTATGGTAGATACTGCCACAAAGCAAAGAGCAGGAGGCATCTGTCAATGCTGCCAGCTCCGACTGGTGGGTCTTAATTGCGGGAGGCGGAGTCTTATTTTGAACACTGATCCCTCTTGAGAGGGTGTGGAGGGCATCCCTCGGTACCGCCATGTCTGTAAGGTGGGTTGTGTGGGCACTGGCAGCCACAACTCCTCACCACAGGGGACGGGCATAGCTCAACTGTGCTGCTCTGATGTCTCCTTGCAGGGGACTGTCTCTTCCCCTCTCCGACATGGGGCAGGGGTTCTGCCAGTGCCACCACATCCAGCAGGTGGGTTCTGTAGGTCGCTGCTGGTCCCTGGCAGGGGGGAAGGGCATAATTCAGCTGCCCTGCCCTGTGGTCTCCATGCAGAGGTCTTATTTTGAGAACCCGTGCCGCCTGGAAAGGTAGAGGTGACTGGCGGGCATAATTCCGTTGCATGACTCTGCTGTCCCAGAGTGAGGGAGAGACCCCACAGGCATTTAGAATTTCCTCCCCCCAAGCAGGAGGTGCCATCCATCCATCCCACCCTCCCATGCACGTCCCAGGGTGAAAGAGAGAGCCCCCGGGCATGTTGAGTTTCCTTCCCTCGAAGGGGAGGCATCCAACCATCCCACCCTCCCATGCACATCCTGGGGTGAGGGAGACTCCCCCCTCCCCGGGCATTTAGAATATCCTTCCCTCAAGGGGAGTGCCGCCACTTACGGTGAGTGGGTTCTTTCAGAAGCCGCTGCTCCTTTGCAAGGTCATGTGTTCTGAGGCATGTAGTGCATACGCTTCTATGTCCTGGGGACTGTCTGTCCCCCCACCCCGATACAGGGCAGGAGTTCTTCCAGTGCCACCATGTCCGGCAGGTGGGTTCTGTAGGTCCCTGTTGGTCCCTGGCAGGGGGGAAGGGAGTAGTTCACCTGTGCTGCCCTGTGATATCCATGCAGAGGCCTTATTTTGAGAACCTGTGCCACCTGGAAAAGTGTGACTGGCGGGCATAATTCTGTTGCGTGACTCTGATGTCCCGGGATGAGGGAGATGCCTTCTGGCCATTTAGAATTTCCTCCCCCAAAGGGGAAGACGTCCGTCCATTCCACCCTCCCATGCATGTCCCTGGGTGAGGGAGACAGCCTCCCTGGGCATGTAGAATTTCCTTCCCTGAAGGGGGATGCGTCCGTCTGTCCATGCTACCTGCCACGTCCAGCAGGTGGGTTCTCATCAGCCACCACCAGTCCTCTTCAGAATGAGGGCTGGGCATTTTTTCAATCCTCGATGCTTCTCCTCCAATAAATGTGGGACGGTATCCATAAGTGCAAGAGTTCGTCTATCCATTCCAACCTCTGTCCATTCAGTCCTGCCATGTCTGGCTGGTGAGTTTTGTCAGTGGCTGTCCTCAACAGTGGGACTTATAAAACCCAGATGCTGGATGTGGTGTGCACCCCTTAGGGCCCAGGGGGGTTCTGCAGGCTGTCCCCCAAGCCCATGGGTAGGGGAGAAGGCCCCCCATAAGAGTGGGTCTTAGAGTAACCTTTCTTCAAGAGAGGGAGACAGCCGTCTATCCGTCTGTTCCCTGCTGCCACATATGACGAATACAGACTATCACAGCTAACTCCTCTGGATCTCCCCCCAAAGAGGGGGAGGCATCCATCACTGCAGCTATATCTGGCAGGCATGATATGGTGGGTGCCCCATAGGGTACAAGGGGGTGTGGGCCACCCCCACCCCGAGTCCATTGCCCATGGGGGGCAGAAGGGAGGTGGTCAGCTCTGCTGACTGCCTCCCAGGCCCGCGAGGAGCAGTGGCCACGGAGAGAACCCACACACTGTATTTGGGGGCCATCCCTTAGGGTACAAGTGCAGACCACCCCCACCCTGAGCCCATTGACCACGGGGGGAGAAGGGAGGCGGTTGGCTGTGCTGACTGCCTCCCAGGCCCATGAGGAGGGGTGGCCACCAACAGAACCCACAGGCCATATTTGGGGGGGGGCGCTCCTTAGGGCACAAGGGGGGTGGGCCACCCCCACTCCTAAGGCCATTGCCCATGGGGGGGGCAGAAGGGAGGCTGACCACCTCCCAGGTCCATGAGGAGTGGCAGCCATGAAAAAAACCCACATGCCATCTCTGGTGGGCACCCCTTAGGGCACATCTCGGGATGAATGGCGGGGTTTTGGAGAAACATCCAGCTCCTCCACATCCCAAACTCTTGGGACTGTCCCTGCCTGCCGTCCACCCCTCACTCTGTCTTCCTGGCCCAGCTCCACACCACAGCTGGTCCTTTGTCCTCCTCTGATGCAGCAACTCCCGGTCCTTGTTTCAGTCATGCACTCTGGCAGCACTTCCCTTCCCACCCTTCCTGTTGACCTTCCCAATCAATGTATTGCAAACTGGAAGGATGGGTGGAAGAGAGCCTGCTGAAGTCTTCCTGCAAGTTTGGCATCTCTGGGTATGAAGGGGGCCGTTGAAATTTCCCAGGTTCTCATGAATCAGAAACAAATCATTTTGGCAAATGTTTCAATTTTGTGACATGTCTTAATTCGCAATTCATGGATCACAATGAAACACAAAACTCTCGTTTCTTTTTTTCCCGTTTCATGCCCAGTTCCCTACTTGAAACATGAGGAAAACTGTGGGCTTGCTTTTTCTGCACTTGCTAGTGGGCTTGCTCTTGTTCTAGGCTACAGCAGCGGTGGCTGAGATGAGAGGAAGCCTGCAGGTCTGGATGAGAAAAGAAAGGCTTTTCTTTTCCTGCGTGTGCCAGCTGGCTTGTTCTCTTCGCAGGCTGAAGTGGTAGAGCTTAGAAAAAAGGAAGCCAATAGGAAAAAGTGTTTCCACCCCCCCCCCCTGAACAAGTTGGAAGGGGAGCAATTGCCAAAGACTGCAGCAACTTGCTTTATTATGCAGGAACATTCCTTCTACTTTTGCTTATGCTGTCTCTGAAGCAAGTTTTTTTACAGAACACCCTGCCTGACTTCCAGTGGCTAATCAGAAGTCTTGCTGAGGAGCAGTCCTCTTGGCCCCTCCTACTTTGTAAAACCACTTGGCAGGCACCAGGAAAAGTGTCCACAGGTGTCCTTGTGCCCATGGGCACTGTGTTGGGGACCCCTGGTTTGCATAATGTCACTTAACACATTTTGATTTGGGTATATACTCAAATTAGTGAAGGTTGTTCCCAAGTAGACATGGGCATGAACCACAAAAACCCCGAACCTCGTGGTTCGTGGGTTTCCACAAACATTGAACCATGAACTCCCATGAACTGGGGCAAGTTCCCAAACCAGTTTGTGGTTCATGGGGTTTAAATGCCCCTTTCTGGCTGCTTAGCAGCAGGGAATGGGGCATTTATTTGTTTAAAGGGCCCTTTCCTGCAGCTTGCAAGCAGCAGGTCCCTTTAAATTATCAGCTGGCAGGTGCAGGGGGAATCCCCCCCCCACTGCCTGTCAGCTGATAGCTCTGTAAACGGCCCAAACCCCACAAGCCCCAGCCCCCCGCACCCCACCCTTACCTTGTCTTCTCCATGGCCTCCTCCACCTCCTCCCATGTCAAGAAGGCCGTTTTTGGCCTTCTCTGCCACTGCGCGGGCCTGCAGAGCAGCGGAGCAGCCCCGAAATGGCCTTCCCGCCCCTCAAATGATCGCCTCTCAAATGGCTGCCCCCCAAATGGTTCCTGTTGCCAGCCAGCTGATAGTTTAAAGGGACCTGTCGCTTGCAAGCAACAGGAAAAGTTTAAATGGCCATTTTCCCAGGGAAATGATCATTTAAACTGCCTTTTAATACGAACCAAACGAACCAGTAGACCAGTTCGTGGAGGTTTGTGGAAACGAGCTTCCATGAACCACTGGTTTGCGAACCATGAACCGAGCTGATTTGTGGGGGGGGGGGGGGTTTGGTTTGTATTCAGGTTCGTGCCCTTCTTTATTTCCAAGCAGCACCAGGCATTTTGTGAAGTCTGAAGTAAACTTTCAACAGTTTATTTTTAATTTTGTGCCGCTTGACATGAAGATTAGCCCTCAAAAGTTGGATTTTTTGACTGTTTATAATAGAGCAGTCCTCCAGATCAGATGTCTTCTGTCCGGGGTCTGAGCCCCAGCCCCCAGACTTGACAAGAGGGAACAGCAGGTCAACTGGTCAGCCAGCAGACAGCAGGTCAACTGGTCAGCCAGCTGACAGCAGGTCAACTGGTCAGCCAGCAGACAGTAGGCCAACCGGTCTGACTGGCAAGCAGAGGGGGCAGCCGGGGGACAGCAAGTCATCCCCTCCCACGGGCAAATGGAGCCAGAACCTGCCTGTGCCTGTGCCAGGGGCAAGGGGCAAAGGCCCAGGGCCTCAGGAGGCAGGGGGAGACAGAGAGAGGCCAGCGAGTCCCACTCCCCTGGGGAAGGAAAGGGGACTAAGCAAGGCAGAAGGGGGCAAGGGCAGAGGGATTGGGGGCCCAGCAGTCACCCACCCAAAGACCTTACCTGAGGAGGAGAAGCAGCAGCAGCCCCAACAACCCAAAGCCACACCCCAGCTAGAAAATAGTAGCCTGGCCCAGGAGTTGCCAAAAGCCAAGCCACTCCAGGTGGGGCTATTGGAGGCACTCTGCAGGAAGCCCTGGGCAACCAGCCAAGGAGCCGCAGCTGGACCCACCTTCAGCCATCAGCTCAGCCAGGGAGGCCGGGCTGCTAGCCAGGGGACGGCAGCTGGACAGGCCTTCAGCAATCAGCCAAGGCAGGGAGGCTGGGCAGCCAGGGAACAAGGCACAGCTAGTGCTGGTCAGTGGGGCCAGATCAGCTACCCCAGCTGCAACTGCTTGGTGCAGCCCAAGACCAGGCTGGAAGAGGGGTGGGACAGTAGAAGGAAGCCCTATAAAAGCTGGCTGGGAAGAGCCCTGAGGTGGTGGGTTTGAGTAGGAGTGATGGAGCAGAGTTGGAGTGGGGAGAAGCCAAGGAAAAGGCAAGAAGAAGAGTGGAGGCTTGAAGGAGAGTCTTGGGAGGAAGAGATGGTGGAAGATGCAGGGGGTAAGCAGGCCAGGTTGAGCAGGCCAGCGAGTGGATTAAGAGGGAGTCAGGGTGAGGTATACCGCCCCTCCTTCCACAGAGCAGGGTCCTGCAAAATCCCTGGCCCCCCTGTGACGTCAGGAGCAGACTGCCCAGTGCCACGCCCAGCGGCAGCTGCGGCAAGCCCTGACAAGTTGGTGGCCCGTACGGGGATAGACGTTCCAACGCAGGCACCAGTCAAGGGGCGGCCTCCCCAGGCTGCCGCCCCAGCGGAGCTCAGACTGTGGCTGGAGGGACGCCTGGATAGGATGTGCAGAAAGCTGGAGGCAGCCTACCAAGCCACTCCAGTGGAACTAGCACAGGTAGGGGAGCTGCGGATGCAAGCCGGCGTGCTCACAGGGGCCTTGCCAAGGGTTTACGCCTTTGTTTGGGAAAGTAACCCCCTGCCCGGCAAGCAGGTGCAGAGTCTATGTGCCACCGTGAGGATAGGCCGGCTGATCCTACAAGCCCTATTGGACTCCGGGAGTGCAGTCTCAGCAATTCGACCCCAACTCCTCCCAGCTGCCACCCCAGTGCACCGCTGGATCCCGGTGATGGATGTGATGGGCCGCACCCAGCCCTACGGCCCTAATCACAATAGAGTACCTAGGGGTCCGCCACCAAATGGAAGTTGCCCGGGTAGCCCACCTACCCGTGCCATTGCTGCTGGGAAGAGATGCCCCAGGGTTCTTCAGTCTCCTCAAGCAGGCAGCGGAGAAATTGGGAAGAGACGCCCCCGGGATCGCCAGGCCACGGCTGGAGGCGGCAGGGGAATTGACAGACCCACAAGTTGCCACTGCTCTGCAGGTGGAGGAGGCCGACGACCCGGGCGAGGGTCCCTCCACCAGAACAGGGACAGGACCCCGGGCCGAAGACCCATCTGGGCCCCTGGCCGATCGCCCATTCTGTGACGCCCAAGGGGCAGATGAGTCCTTGCAGCGCTTACAAGAGACGGCAGCTCATGAGGAGGAGCTAGTGTGGGATGAGCGGATGTCCCAACGGCTCCCGCGCATCAAGAAGCAAGGAGGGGTTTGGGTTCGCATAGCTCGCGCCCCAAGTGGCCAGGGGGAGGTCTGCCAGCTATTGGTGCCGACTGCCTACCGGGCCGAAGTCCTCCGCACGGCCCATGAGCATGCGTGGGCCGGGCATCTGGGGCACCACAAGACCCTGAAGATCTTCGAGCAGTTCTTCTCGCCCTCCATGAATGCCGATGTGAAGGCCCACTGTCGCTCATGTCCCACCTGCCAGCGGGTGGCAGCCCGCCGCCCACCGAAGGCCCCCCTCTCCCCACTACCCGTCATGGGGATGCCCTTCCAACACATCGCGATGGACTTCATCGGACCGCTGCCATGCACACCCCGGGGCCACCGCTTTGCCCTGGTGATTGTGGACTACGCCACGCGGTTCCCCGAGGTCATCCCGCTGAGGACCATGCAGACCCCGGGGGTGGTCCGGGCACTGTCCAAGTTCTTCGCGATGGTGGGGCTGCCGGATGAAATCTGGACGGATCAAGGAGGCCCGTTCCGTGCCACAGCCATGCGCCAACTCTGCCAGAATTTGGGGATCCGGCAGGTGTTCACCTCGGCTTACCACCCTCAGACAGATGGTTTGGCAGAGCGGCTGAACCAGACCATCAAAGAGGCCCTGAAAAAGATGACACGGGAGAAGCCTCATCAGTGGGACATGTACATCGACCCACTCATGTTTGCCCTCAGGGAGACCCCACAGGCCTCCACTAGCTTCAGCCCGTTCGAGCTGCTGTATGGGCGCAAGCCAAGAGGGATGCTCTCCCGGCTGACAGAACGCTGGGGGCCCCAGGCCAGCAGCGCTGCGCCCACCACACAGGAGTACATAAGCCAACTCCGTAACCGGGTGCAGCAGTCCCAAGCCGAGGCGAACCGCAGACTGACTCACACCCAGGCGAAGCAGAAAGCCACCTATGACCGGGGTGCACGGATGAGGGCCTTCCAGGCGGGAGAAAAGGTCCTGGTGCACCACTCGGTATTCCCCAGAGAGGAAGGGGACCCATGGAGGGGCCCCTACCCAATTCGGAGGGTGCTGGGCCCCACTACCTACGAAGTCCAGTGCGGGGTCGGCTGGCGTCGGCGGAGGACCCTGCATGTGAATCTCCTGAAGCGGTGGCATGAGCGCCCAGAAGAGGAGTGTGGCGTAGCCGAGGACCCGTTGGAGCTTCCTGACAGTGAGCTGCCATGGACCTCCGAAGCCCCGGAGTTTGAGGAGACCAAGGTGGACCCCCAGCTCAATCCAGCTCAATGGGCCCAGCTACGAGACCTCTGCGCACGGGTTACCGGGGTCTTCTCCCGCAGGCCGGGCAGCACCAACCTGATTCAACATGCCATCCCGACCAGCCCGGGGCAGACATCCCGGGCTACCTGGCACCCCATCCCCAGGAAGCGGTGGGAGGCAGTGGAGAAGGAGACAAACGAGATGTTCCGGCTGGGTGTAATCGAACCCTCACGGAGTGCCTGGAGGAGCCCGATAGTCCTGGTGCCCAAGCCAGATGGGACCACCCGGTTTTGCATTGACTATCGCGAACTGAATAAGGTGGCCCAGTTCGATGCCTACCCCATGCCCCGAGCAGACGTGCTGGTGGACCACCTGGGGTCCACCCGCTACCTGTCGGCCCTGGACCTAACAAAGGACTACTGGCAGGTGCCCGTGCGGCCGGAGGACTGGGAGAAGACGGCCTTTGCCACCCCCCAAGGCCTCTTCCAATTCAAGAAGATGCCGTTCGGCCTGCATGGGGCGGCGGCCACCTTTCAGCGGCTGGTGGACCAGGTGCTGGGAGAGTGCCGGGCGTACGCCATGGCGTACATTGATGATATTATTATCTTCAGCCCCGACTGACCCACCCACCTCCAACACCTGGAAGCCGTCTTAAGGGCCCTCCAACGAGCTGGACTAAGGGCGAACCCATAAAAGAGCCACCTGGGGTTCCAGGAACTCCAATACCTGAGCTTTGTGGTCGGGGGAGGACGAGTCAGGCCACCACCGGACAAGGTGGCCTCAATAGCCGACGCCCCACAGCCCAAGACCAAGAAGCAGGTTCGGCGATTCCTAGGACTGCTGGGGTATTACGGGTGGTTCATCCCCCACTTTGCCTCCCGAGTGGCGCCCCTGACAGACAGCTTAAGGAAGGGGCTGCCCAACCAAGTCTGGTGGACCCCAGAACTAGAGGCAGCTTTTAAGTACCTGCGGTCAGCCCTCTCCAACGCCACTGCCCTATGGAACCCAGACTTTGACCGGCCCTTCACACTGGCCACAGACGCCTCAGACACTGGCCTCGGGGCTGTGCTGACCCAGGAGCGGGATGGCGTGGATGTCCCGATTCTGTTCCTAAGCCGGAAGCTCCAGCCCGCTGAGAAGCACTACGCCACGGTGGAGCGGGAGGCCCTAGCGGTCAAGTGGGCGGTGGGGGCCCTGCAGTACTACCTGGCCAACAACCCCTTTGTACTGCTGACAGACCATGCACCCCTCCAGTGGCTCCATCGCATGAAGGCGCACAACCCCGGGGTGCTGCGGTGGTACCTCTCCCTTCTACCCTTCCAATTCACTGTCAAATACCGCCAGGGGGCACGGCATGTGGATGCGGACTTCATGTCCCGCATGTTCGAGGCTGAACCGGACCCCCACAACTCAAAGCCAAGCGGGGGTGTGTGTCCGGGGTCTGAGCCCCAGCCCCCAGACTTGACAAGAGGGAACAGCAGGTCAACTGGTCAGACAGCAGGTCAACTGGTCAGCCAGCTGACAGCAGGTCAACTGGTCAGCCAGCAGACAGTAGGCCAACCGGTCTGACTGGCAAGCAGAGGGGGCAGCCGGGGGACAGCAGGTCATCCCCTCCCACGGGCAAATGGAGCCAGAACCTGCCTGTGCCAGGGGCAAGGGGCAAAGGCCCAGGGCCTCAGGAGGCAGGGGGAGACAGAGAGAGGCCAGCGAGTCCCACTCCCCTGGGGAAGGAAAGGGGACTAAGCAAGGCAGAAGGGGGCAAGGGCAGAGGGATTGGGGGCCCAGCAGTCACCCACCCAAAGACCTTACCTGAGGAGGAGAAGCAGCAGCAGCCCCAACAACCCAAAGCCACACCCCAGCTAGAAAATAGTAGCCTGGCCCAGGAGTTGCCAAAAGCCAAGCCACTCCAGGTGGGGCTATTGGAGGCACTCTGCAGGAAGCCCTGGGCAACCAGCCAAGGAGCCGCAGCCGGACCCACCTTCAGCCATCAGCTCAGCCAGGGAGGCCGGGCTGCTAGCCGGGGGACGGCAGCTGGACAGGCCTTCAGCAATCAGCCAAGGCAGGGAGGCTGGGCAGCCAAGGGAACAAGGCACAGCTGGTGCTGGTCAGTGGGGCCAGATCAGCTACCCCAGCTGCAACTGCTTGGTGCAGCCCAAGACCAGGCTGGAAGAGGGGTGGGACAGTAGAAGGAAGCCCTATAAAAGCTGGCTGGGAAGAGCCCTGAGGTGGTGGGTTTGAGTAGGAGTGATGGAGCAGAGTTGGAGTGGAGAGAAGCCAAGGAAAAGGCAAGAAGAAGAGTGGAGGCTTGAAGGAGAGTCTTGGGAGGAAGAGATGGTGGAAGATGCAGGGGGTAAGCAGGCCAGGTTGAGCAGGCCAGCGAGTGGATTGAGAGGGAGTCAGGGTGAGGTATACCGCCCCTCCTTCCACAGAGCAGGGTCCTGCAAAATCCCTGGCCCCCCTGTGACGTCAGGAGCAGACTGCTCAGTGCCACGCCCAGCAGCAGCTGCGGCAAGCCCTGACATCTTCAACAATGAATTTTTAGAGTTGGTAAATGCTTCACAAACAGGCTAATGTAATGAATCCTTTCTGGTACATAGAGAAAGGGTATTCTCAGATGTATGTAATCTTTTATTCTGATTTGATCTGGAAAGTAAATGATTTTGCAGTTTTTGTTGCCTCTTTTAGTGATCTTCTTATGTAAATGAACCTACTTTTTCATATGATGGTAGGAGATTGTTGTAAAGGATCCTCAGTTCTCATTTATATTCCTGTTTGTTTTGATCCTGATACTGTTTTTTTGTACCAGACAGATGCCTCTGTATTGGCTTAGTTTTAGTTGCACATTTTATCCATTTTTGTGATACTATAGTTTTATATCTAATCCTTTCAGAATCTGTAAAGCTTTTCAATTATATCTGCACAACCTACTGGCACTAGGCTATATGCAGCCTTGCAGTCCATTAAGTTCATAGTAATCCAGGCCACAAAAATGGAGGATTATGGCCTTTTTAAATATGCAGAAAAGCTACCTAGTATAGGTTAGAATATACCAATGTAGTTGCAAGAGGTCTTTAAAACAGATAGTAGAACTGTAGTAGAGCAGCACAGTTTGAGGGAATCTTTATAATAGAACAGGATTGTAGTCTATGGCATTAGGTATCACCTTGGTTTTGCTGCAGTGTGTTATACCTTTTAATCTATTCTCTTTGTTGTTTATGGTATCTCTTGCCTTAGATCATTGTTTGCATTGTCCTCTAATTCTGTAATCCCTAGTCCTATTGCAGTGTTCATTAGCTGTTTAATGCTGTCTAATTGCTTTATCCTGTAATCTGCCTTGAGTTTCAGCGAGAAAGGTGGACTATAAATACAGTAAATAAAATAAAAATAAACTATAAACTAGTATCAGCCACCACATGCTATTTTCCACAAACTGGGTGTGTGATCTGTGGGCTAGAATTTAAATATGCACTTAGTGCTTAGTGATGATGCTTAGTGCTCTAAGAAGGAAAGTAAACAAATGAGACTGGGGAAGAGGATTGTAGAACATCAGATGTGCACAGGCCTACGAATATCAGGCTACGCATATCAAATTACACATATCAGCTCTTATCATATTTTGAACTCTGCTGGGGGTAATCAATCAAATTATACACACTAAAATACGGAAAATTCAGTTTCACACATGGAATCTACTTCATATATGGCTTATAAACAAATGTAAAAGGAGCAACAACACACTGTGTATTGGCTTTTAGCTGTAATACTTAACATGAATGTATTCACACATCAGTTGAGATATTGAAGCCATAATAAGAATATTTATGTGGTGAAAATAAACTCTAATTGTCTGCGTTAAACATGTTCAGATGAGGGCTTGTAAGTGTGCCCTATTCTGTTTTTGTAGACTGTCTAGAAGCTATAGTAAAAAAATGTTTTCATGTCAGAAAATTCAAATAATTGTATCCTTTTTGTGTTATTATTAGCTGCATAAGCACTAGTGTCACTAAGGGACATTGTGCAAGGGTGCTAGAAGAATCCTGGTATGATAGTGAAGGCTTATGTTATGATTTCTAGGAAGTTTTGAGTATAAAATGATAATGTTTTAAATTAGTTTTAATTAATTTAATTTTCTTCCTTAAAAAAGGGAAATTTGGTGTTAGCCTGTATAATATATTAGCAGACACTGTGAAAGGAATCCATGAGAATTAGGAGGAAAAATAAATTTGTTATTGTTAATTCCATAACTTCAGCATATTAAAATGGAATCTCATCATTTGGTCTGCAGTGCCAGAGTAATGTTATGTATGGTATTGTGCTTAACTCATTATTCTCAGCACTTGCATACTGAGGCAACAAGCCAAAAATATTTTAATTTTGGAAGTGACTTAATTTTAATCTCTAGAAGAATATAATATCTTCTGTTGTGACTTTTTACAGCTCTTGATTGGTTTTGAATCGGGAACAGTAGCATTGTGGGACCTCAAGTCAAAGAAAGCAGATTACAGATACACGCATGATGAGGTAATAGAAATCATTCATCTGGCAGAATTTTTTTGTTTGTGGTGTTATAATTTTATTGACAATATTAGACAGCAGTTTTGTTTTAGAAATACAATTATAAAAAATATTGTTAACCCATCTTTTGGGCCTTACAGACCCACAAAGTGACTCAGAATGATAAAAAAATTAAGTTATATCAGTAACTTACTCTTGTTTGTATAAAATACGAGACTGAGAATACAGTTCTTTAGTGAGAGCAGACAGCTTGCTCTGTAGCTCTTCTAGAGCCAGTGGAAGTGGAAGGTAGGTACAATTTGTCAGATTTCCTCTCCTCTGGAGCCCTCCATGCCACATAGCATTTTCCCACCTGTTTGTTATGGCTGCAGGCTGCTGGAGGGGGAGAGGCAAGAAAGATCCACTTCTCGTTCATAGGGGCCAAGACGCTTTCTGCAGTAAATTATGAAGGGAATATGTGCATTTGTGTTGGACATATGCTATGAAACCATAGTCAAACATGTTTAGTAGACCCAAGTTAGTTCCGTTTGTATTTATGGTGGAAAATAGACATATTTGTATTATCTTGCTAAATACTATTCTTCAGCTATGTCCTCTCTTTCTCTCTGTACCCCTTAGGGCTGCCAACTCTGGGTTGGAAAACTCCTGGAGATTTGAGAGTTGAGCCTGGGAAGGGTGAGGTTTGGAGAGGGGAGGGACCTGAGAAGAGTATAATGCAAGTCCACCCTCCAAAGTAACCATTTTCTTCAGGGGAACTGGCCTCTGTAGTTTGGAGATGAGTTGCAATTCTGGGAGATCTCCAGGCCCCATCTGGAGGTTGGCAACCCTTGCACCCTTTCAGTAACTATATTTTCTTTCTTCATATTCTGTAGGCTTTTTTACATCTCTGTCCTTTCTTTTCTTACTTCTGCCTTGTATTGTTGAAGTTTACAGTACTCTTCATCTATAGAACCTTATGTTCTCATCCTCTTTCTCTGTAATTAGAACAAGCATGATGTAGTGGTTAGAGTGTTGAACTAGAATCTGGATGACCCAAATTCCGATCTTCACATTGCCATGAAGCTTGCTGGATGACCTTGGATGAGTCAAACACTCTCATCCTAACCTACCTCATAGGGTTGCTGTGAGACTAAAATGGAAGAGGAGAGAATGTTGTAAACTGTTTTGGATTCCCATTGGGGAGAAAAATGGAGTAAAAATATTGAAATAAATCACTTTCACAGCAAGTGATTCATACCAGTTAAAGAGTCACAGATGCATGTATGCTATGCTGTAAAGCTTATTGCTTGCAATAGCTAGAAAAACTGGCAACAGCTTCACTTATATGAAAGAATATTGCAGATACAGTGCTTCTGGCATTTTCCCAATTGAAGTTCCTACTTCTGATGCATTTGGGAGTTTTTAGATAACCCCACAAAGATTTGGAAAAGGGTCACATACTATGAGTATTTAGAATTCCCACACAGTGCTGCAAATAGAAAGGGAAGAAGTCATAATTAATTCACAAGCTTATGTTTTGCCTTTTCTATGGAAAAACTCCTTGTTATACATTGTTAACATAATTGGCTTGGGAATCAGGGTTCTCTGGTTCAAAATTGAGACTGAAGTAGCTGTATAGTAAATCTACATATTCCTGGCACCATAAATTCTACAATATATTATGTATCTTTTCCTGCATTTTACAATTAAAGCATTGTGATAGAGAACATTACTGGGGCTGCTTTTAAATTATTCTTCCTGCTTAAATATAAAAATGTTTGCATTTTTGTGAAATCTGTTTTAACGACTTTGGCACATGGAACACGTTCTAATCCAGATATGCATCTCTTGATATATTAGATCCCTCTTAATTTAATCCTTCAGTTGAGACAGTGAGCCAAGTAGGAGAGGATTGTTCTTGGAGAGTGTGGAGTTGACTGAATTCCAGAGAATGTAGAATGCATAGGTGCTACTTTGAATGTCACTCTACCAGTGAGCAGATTTATCTGTGAAATAGATTATCCTTGGCAATTGATAGGTAGACAGTTGTCAATGTCCCTCTGTGCTGAGGTGGTAAGCATCTAATGTATAGGCAGTGCTTAAATTATGCCTAAATGGATTCGGCTTCTTTAAGATTATGCAACAGAGATTGTGTGTTTTTTGTTATAATTCTGTATACAGTGCTGTTATAGCGGAATAGTTTTGGGTAGTAAATTTGAACTCATTACCTAAGACCGAAGTAAGTTCAGTCCCTGTTATAGCATTACTTCTATTAGCTCAATTTGGGACATTGTAGTTTAATTACAGAGTTGTAATTCTATATGGGACATTCTTATTTGGAGGGCTGCTTTTGACCAGCTGCTAGTTAAACGGGATCTATTCAGGGTAGTTAAGCTTGCAAATTTACTATTATCGGGATGTTGTGAAACAGGAAGGTATCACTCATGTTGATGTATCATATTTTTATCTTGCCCATCCTTCAAGGGGACCTCATCTCCATTTATTTCCACAACTAGGGCAGTTCAGACTTGCACTGGTTCAGCTTAGGTCCTGTTTGCCAGTTTTATTTTATTTTTATTTTAATGATAATTGGTTCAACCTATTAATGGCTATTTGGCAGGTTGCATCCTTTTCTAACAGTGCAATGTTGTAGAATACATTGGCTTATCCTGCAGCTGCAGTCATTTTCCCTGGCACTCATCTTTATGGCTTTTGTGCAGTCCCACATTGGAGCTGCGCACATGGAGGCCATCCATGGAGAAGATTCCCAGAGCTTTCTAGAAGACTAGGAGCACCCCTCGTCCCTTTGGTGCTTTCCTGCCAAAAAATCACATGACCAGGACAGGCACTATTCCCTCAGTTTTATTTTTATGGCCACAGAGAGAGGATCTTCATTGCTATTCTCTGTTTTTCCCTTACCTCATCCTTGAGTGTGTGGAGAATTATTTCTTTTAATTTTTTTTAACCCTCAATAGACATTCAAGTGAAGAATACAACTACGATGCCAGCCACAGCTGCTGGTGAAATGTCAGGAACTACAATGCCAAGACCACGGCAATACAGCCCGGAAAACCCACAACAACCATATTTCTATCTTTCCCTTCGTTGTTATGGCTCAAGAGACACTTCTTAAAAATACTGCAAAATGCCAGCCTGATTAAAGGCACCTGCTCCCTCCCTGTTACCCTTGAGTATCAAGGGCTAAGTCCAGAGGTGTGGCCTGTCAGCCTCCCCACAGTGCCTCTTCTCCAAGGCTGTGGTTTCATGCCACCCTGAATGAATACCAAGGGCTAACCAGAGGTGTGGTCTGTCAGAGACTTCATACAGTGGCCCTTTCTTCAAGGCTGCAGTGATACGTCAGCCAGATTAAAGGCGCCTGCCCCCTCAGTTCCAAGGAGAAAAGCCTGGAAATGCGGCCTGACAGAGTCTTCAGTTCCAGGATTTTTTCCCAAAGGCTTTGCCTGCATACCTGTCTGGATAAAGCTCTCTCCTCTCCTTGGCTGTGTCAGCTCTGAGGGGAGACATCTGGAGTGTAGCATATCAGGTCTCTCCCTTTGGAGGCTGAGAGGCTTTTCCCCAGGGCTTTTGGAAATGTGAAAGCCTTACTTAAGGAATCCTTCCTCCTCCTCCTCCCAGGCTTGCCTTGGTTCCGAGGTACAGTCCCTGAAGGGCAAGAGTTAATACACAGCAACATAGCCTGGAATCATCAAAGTTCATTGTCCGCCTTCTGTGCAGTCCCACATGGGACTGTGAATGTGCAGGTCTGCTGAACAGTGAGGTTTTGTAGCTTTAAAATCTGTTAGGAGTGCCTGTCTCTCCAAGGCATTTGTGCGGCGTTTCCCACCGAAACTGAGTGTGTTTCTGGGAGATGGTGCCCCTTACCCTCAGTTTCTCTTTTGTTGCCAACCGAAGAGGTTCTTCAGCTTTCACACTTTTCTTTCAAGGCCTAGAGTCATCTAAAAAAGAAGTAAGGAGAGCAAGTATGGCTGAAAAAGCTTTATTTAAAAGGTGCACTACGTGTGAAACCAAAATGACAAAGACAGGTGGTCACTCGGTTTGTCTAGAAAGCCTTTGGGAGGCTAATAATGTATTGGCATGTGGACACTGCCAAAAATTTACCCCAAAGGCTAGAGCCGAAAGAGTCAGTAGGCTCAAGGCACTTCTGTGGGAACGGGCTATGAGAGCTTTGGATCTTCCTCTGAGCAAATCGATAAAATACCCTTCTTCTACAGGAGGTTTGGATCAAATAGTCCCAGCATCGGCTTTAGCATCAAGTGCTAGAACGCCCAGTCTGGTTCGACAACCCTCAACTCCATCTTGCATCTCAGCCCTGATGGCTTTGGATCTGGGAAGTCGGAGTCAACAGAAGCGTTCAATTCCAGAGACCCAAAGTCTCACTGATATCTCTTGAGCCTACCAAATGATTTCAATTTAACCTCAAGATCAGAACTGACAACTATACATTCTTTGAAGCCAAAGAAGAAGAGGTCAGACTCAATCAGCGTCAGATCCGTGTTGGACCGGAAACCTTCAGATCTGAAACCTTTGGTGCCGACGAGAGTTGCACCAGATGGTGTTAGCCAACACTCCACAGAATTCTTGGAACCACCCAAGAAGATTAGAACTAAGACACAACATTTACGCAGGGATAAACATAGACCATCAGAGTCGAGGAGCAATGAACCATGGAAATTATCGTTCTGAACAGACCACGAATTCTGTCTATCCATTCCAGATTCCCATCTTATCATGCTTCTGTAGAGGATGGAGAATTAGAAGACCTACCTCCACTAACTACCCATTAGATTGATGGACACAATGACAAACAGCCTTGTTGCTCACACACCTGCCAATCTGAGCTCTAACACACTCCACTATAACACTATGGGTTTGACACCGGCGAACCTTACTGAACCCATTCTATTGCATCTACATTTGAAGGATTCGAACAACCAAGAGAAGTTAGGTCCCAATATGAGATTCCTAAATTCTCCATGTCATATCATCTATTAGAACCCGAACAGGAGCAATATCAGCAGGACAGGAGTCCAAGCCCACCATTCAACCATTCACCTGATGAGGCAGTAACAGGAACACGATCTATTTCACCAACGGAGGATTTTCATCTTTATACTGAACAGATGATACAGATGGACAGATCACTCAACATAGGGAGATCATCAGTGTTAATAAACTCAATCTGTGAGAAACCAGCCTCCACAGAGGCTACTACTATGGCCTTTACAAGTCCAGAGAAGACATCTGTTCATTTCTTTTCAATCATCCTCCATCATCTTCCCTTGAAACGGATGCAATGCAAACCGGCAAGGACAGGGTCCACATTCCACACCGTCAGACAAAGAAAGCAAAAAATTCAATGGTCTGGGCAGCAAGATGTATTATTTGGCAGCACTAAACATCCTGATAGCCAACTACACAGCCATTATGGGAGCATACCAAGTTTTCTTGTGGAACCGCATGAATTCTTTCATAGATCAACAGTCAGAGGACCTGAAGGCTCTAACTACAGTCATAATGAATGAAGAGTTAAAACTCTTGAAAGAGCAGACTAATGTGGGGAGAAATGGTTGATTCATCAGCTAGAGCCTTGGCCTCAGCCATCGTCCTAAGACAGCATGCCTGGCTCCATCCTACTGCATTGCAAAATAGAGGATCTCCCTGTTGAAGAACAGACTGTTCTCCTCAAAGACAGATGAGTACCTTTCACAAAAACTAAAGGATAGACGAACTGCCCATTCATATAGCGTACTACCTCCCAAACAGCATCGATATTGTCAGCAACAATCATACTGGAACAAATCCTACCATTTCCAACCATATCAACAGTATTCTCAATATAGACAGTCGCAAACCTATCAAGAGCAATACCAGTGTAGGTGATCTAATAATAGATCTCTCCAAGGGCAATAAAACCCAGGTGAAGAACCCCAAAGCCAGCATAAACAATTCTGACTATATACAGAACAGTCAGGGTTGTTTGGAGACAGGTTGGCCAGTTATTCACCAGTTTGAGAAAAAGTTACCACATATTCATGGGTGTTAAAAGTTATAAACGCTGGTTATTAAATTGAGTTTCGCTGTTCTCCAACTCAGAGCTTTCCTGATTTATCTCAGCATACATTTTCTGAAAAATTACAATCAGAATTGGTAGAATTACCACAAGGAGAATGAAGGAGGAAATTATTAGAAGGCATTTTGAGACTCCACTGGAAATAGCTGGGACAAGGGTTCGAATTATGAACGAAGTACCAAGAAAAGTGCTCCAAGATCGGAAAAAATATAGAGATTTGATACAAAAGCTGAAGGCAGCTGAAATTAGATATAGATGGGAGTTGCCGGAAGGAGTGACTTTTGAATTCCAATCAGGGAGACAAGTGATTAAGTCAAAATATGCAATGGACGTCTTTCTGATGGAGAATGGAAAAGACTTTCCTAGCTCAAGTAGATTATAATTATGGAGTACAAATTAATTTCATGGAATGTTAATGGACTCAATTCACCCTCTAAACGAAAAGCTGTGTTACATTGGCTATCTAAACAAAGAAGTAATATGATTTGCTTACAAGAGACTCATTAGAGATCAAGATGTTAAATATCTATTTAATAAGAAGTTAGGAAAACAATTTGTTTCGGCAACAAAACAAAAGAAGAGGGGAATTGTTATATATATTAAGGAAGAATTGCAGCCCAAATTAATAGTTTCTGTTAAAAATGGAAGATACCTGGCTGTGGAATTTTTATGTAATGCCAAAAAAACGTTGATACTTGGAGTATATGCACCGAATGGTTCTAAGGATTTATTTTTTAAAGACTTAAGAGAGCAAATGGAACAGTGGACTTATGATCATATAATTGTAGCTGGAGATATGAATGGAGTTGTGGATTTACAGTTGGATAAAAGCTCATCACCAAGTAAAGTAAGGGCAAGGAAATTACCAAAGTCATTTTTTGAAATTCAGGAACAAGAAAATTTAGAGGATATTTGGAGAAAATACAACCCTAAATCGAAGCAATATACTTTCTTCTCAACTAGTCATCAATCCTTTTCTAGAATAGATATGATCTGGGCGTCTAAAGAACTGGTAGTATTTACTAAAGAGATTGATATTTTACCGAAAATTAGCTCAGATCATAATCCTGTGATGTCGAGATTTAGAATGAGAAACAAGAAACGGAGATGGAGAATTAATGAGGATCTTTTGGGAGACCCAGAATGTGTGGAGGTGCTTAAAAAAGAAACAAAGTTTTTTATTCAATGTAATGTTGATAAAGGAGTGTCAACACATAAGGTCTGGGATACATATAAAGCAGTAATTAGAGGTGTGTTGATGGATTTAAATGGTAGAGACAAAAAGAAAAAAGAAATGAAGTTAAAAGAGATTCAGGGAAAAAATATTCAAGTAGAACAGCAATTGAAAAAGAGGCCAGGTAAAAAGAAATTGTTGTATGAAATAAAGTTATTGCAAGAACAAATTAGGGTTATGGAAAATAAGGAAGTGGAGTGGGAATCGAAGAAAATGAAGTAAAAATCATTTGAAGGAGCTAATAAACCAGGGAGATATTTGGCGTGGCAACTGAAGAAAAAGAGAGAAAAAAGAACAATAAGTAAAATTATGGAAGAGGGGAAGGAATTATATGATCAAGGACTGATTGAGAGAGCATTCTATAAATATTATGCAAGACTATATCAGAAAAAAACAGTGGACTATGAAAAGATAAGAGACTATTTTGACATGATTGATTTACCTAAGGTGCCGGAGAAGCTGAAAGGGAAGCTTGGTGCTGAAATAACAACAATGGAAGTGGTGCAAGCAATACAAGCTACTACAGTTGGTAAAGCTCCGGAACCGGATGAAATTACAGCAAAATTTTACAAAGTGATGGTAGAGGATTTAAAACAATTGATGCAAAAAGTGATCAATGAGATAGATATTGGAGGGGGCAGAGATGCCAGATACATGGAATGAGGCTAATATTACATTGATACCAAAGGAGACATTAGATTTAAGTAATGTTAAGAATTATAGACCAATATCTCTAACTAATAATGACTACAAAATATTTGCTAAGATATTAGCGGGAAGACTTAAGGTGTGGTTAGTGGAATTTATAGAAGAAGATCAAGCTGGTTTCTTGCCGGAAAGACAAATAAAAAATAACCTACGTGTATTGCTGAATTCCATTGAGTACTATGATAAAAACCCAGGGAAGCAGGTTGGGGGTTTTTTTGTGGACGTGGAGAAAGCTTTTGACAATTTGAACTGGGAGTTTATGTTTGCAACAATGGAGAAGATGCAGTTGGGAGAGAAATTTATACAAGCAATAAAAGCAATATATAAAAATCAATCTGCAAATATAATTGTTAATCCGGATGTAACAAAAAAGTTGGAAATAAGAAAAGGAACAAGACAAGGGTGTCCGCTTTCCCCACTTCTGTTTGTAATGGTATTGGAGATTTTACTTAGGCAAATAAGAGAAGACAATTCAATAAGAGGACTGAGGACAAAGGGATTTGTATATAAAGTCAGAGCTTTTGCCGATGATATAAGGGTGATAGTGGAGGATCCAGTAGAGTGCATGCCAAAATTGATGAAGAAAATGAAAGACTTTGGAGATTTAGCTGGATTTGTTATAAATAAGGTGAAGTCCAAAATATTGTGTAAAAATATGACTAAACAACAGCAAAAGGAGTTGATGGACAAGGTAGAATGTGAAGTAGTGAACAAAGTTAAATATCTAGGAGTGGAAGTGACAGCGAAAAATATTGATCTGTATAAGAATAATTATGACAAGCTATGGCAACAAATAAATAAAGATATGATTAAATGGAATAAAATGAATTTGTCATGGTTAGGTCGTATTGCAGTAATTAAGATGAATGTTCTTCCAAGAATGATGTTTCTACTACAGACAATACCTATTGTTAAAGATAGTAAACAATTTGAAAAGTGGCAGAGAACGATATTAAACTTTGTTTCGGCTAGAAAGAAACCCAGAGTTAAAATGAAGGTACTGTATGATGCAAAAGAAAGAGGAGATTTACAATTACCAAATTTTAAATTATATCATGAAGTGGTATGTTTGGACTGGATAAAGGAATGGTTGACATTGAAGCATTTGAAGCTGTTAGCATTGGAAGGATATAATAAACTATTTGGATGGCATGCATATCTATGGTATGACAAAGTAAAAGCAGACTCTATGTTTTTACATCATTATGTAAGAAGAAGCTTGTTTGCTGTATGGACCAAATACAAGAAATATATGGAAGAGACTATACCAATGTGGATTATTCCTGCTGAAGTAGTAAATCCGAGAACAGAATATGCAGGGGAAGAGTGGTTGACATATAAAGAAATTCTTGAGATAAAACAGAACAATTATTTGCTTAAAGACAATGACGAATTGCCATTCCAATATGGTTGGTTTCAATATATGCAGATAAAAGATTTGTATGAGAAGGACAAAAGGAAAAACGGTTTTAGGCTACAAAATTCTGAGATTGAGAACTGCTTGCTTCCGGGGGGGGGGGGGGAGAAAATGATTTCTAAAATATACAAGATATTATTGAAATGGTTTACAGAGGAGGAGGTTGTTAAAGTTCAGATGGTTAAACGGGCAATAAACTGTAATAGGGAAATTTCAATGGAAGCTTGGGAAAAGGTATGGAAAAATACAGTTAAAATTTCAGCATGTACCACGGTGCGAGAAAATGTTTATAAAATGATGTATAGATGGTATTTAACACCGAAGAAGTTGGTCAATGGTAATAGTCAGATGTCTGATAAATGTTGGAAATGTAAACAACATGAAGGTTCATTTTATCATATGTGGTGGTCTTGTGACAAGGCAAAACAGTTCTGGGGGGATATAGTAAAGGTTATGTCGAATATTTTACAAAGCAATATAATTAAAACCCCGGAATTGTTGTTATTATGTATGAACCTAGAAGACTTTGATAAAATGGACAGAGTTACGGTATTTTATATGATTATGGCGGCCAGAATGTGTTATGCACAGTTGTGGAAGACTCAGGAGATACCATCTATGGAACACTGGATCTTGAAAGTTCTGAACATGGCAGAAATGGACAAACTAACAAGGAAATTGAAAGAGCAAGAAGTATTGGAATATACATTAAGCTGGGAAAAATTCAAGAAATATGTGGAGAAAAAGTGGGACATGAATGGGAAATTGTGGTCTTTGGATAGTTGTTAAGGGGGAGATAGAAACTTACTTAAGGTTAAAAGGGGGTATATTTTATTATATTTTATTGGATTAGTATAGAGTTATAGTATTATAGTATTATAAAGTTAAGAGTAAGACAGCGTATTCATATGGGAAGTAATAAGGTTGAACAATAAGGTTGTATAGGTAATAGGGAGTATATACAATATTTTAGTGATGTAATAGAAGTAATAGATTTATAATATAGATAATAGGTATTTAAGGATTAGTATATTATATATATATATTTAGTTAGTATATGTACCATTTTTATACTCTTAATTTAGATAAGTATTATATTAAGATAGTTAATACAACTAAAAAGACTAGATTAGTATGTATTATATAGATATATATTATATATATTATAGATTTTAAGAATTTATAGTATATATTCTTTAGGTTAAGTTGGGTATGGAAAACTGTTGGGAGTCATTAGAAAAGGGAGGGGGGAAAGGATGGGGAAAATACAATAGGGTGGAAAATAATAATGATTATTATGTTTATGTTTGTAAACCCATCCAATAAAAATCCTTAAAAAAAAAAAGAATTGGTAGAATTACAAAGGAAGAGGCCATACGAGAGGTACCCAGATGTGAATCACAATGGGGGTTTTACTCCAAAATGTTCCTAGTGGACAAAAAAGATGGTGGTGTTAGACCCATTTTGGACCTCAGGGGTCTTAATAAGTTTGTCTATATTTGCACATTTCAGAATGGTGACGTTGAATATGGTATTACAACTTGTACGCCATAACTCTTGGTTTGTGGTTCTGGACTTAAAAGACGCATATTTCCACATTTCCATTCACCCATCACATAGAAAATTCCTACGGTTCACTTGTAATGACAAAGTTTTCCATTATCAAGTACTACCCTTTGGATTAGCTACAGCGCCTAGAGTTTTTAGCAAGTTCATAGCTATAGTGATAGCTCACCTAAGAACATTAGGGTGTTCCATTTACCCTTACCTAGATGACTGGTTAATTTCAGCTCCATCAAGAGAACAGCTACAGGAGCATGTTAAACTAGTGATTAACACCTGGCAGAGCTTAGGCCTGGTTGTAAATTGCAAGAAGTCTGTTCTTATACCCTCTTGAAGAGTACAATTCATAGGGACTATGCTAGAAAGTGTGGCAAATAAAGCCTTTCTACATGTAGAAAGAGCAAATAAAATAAAGAACTTAATCAGACAATTCATGAGGTGCAGATTCTAATTGGCATTAGCCATTCAGACTCCTTTAGGATTCATGGCCACTACCATAGTGGTAACACCCATGGCCAGGTTAAACATGTGCGCATTGCAACTTTGGTTCCTGTCATTCATCATCCTATCACACATAGATCCATCCACATCAGGCTGGGGTGCTTGCTGTGGTTCCTTTTCCACACATGGGAAATGGTTGCAAGAGAGAAAAAATTGCATATTAACATACTAGAATTGAAAGCAATCCATTATACGCTTATCTCTTTTGCAGATATTATAAAAAAGAAAAGAGTTCAGATTCTATTGGACAGTTGCCCTTCAGTGTTCTACATGAGTAAGCAAGGGGGCACCACGTCCAAACTACTGTGCAAAGAAGCCCTAATTACCTGGCAATGGGCAATAAAACACGGCATAACCATCCAGGCAGTGCATATACCAGGCAACACCAATGTAGTTGAAGACAAATTAAGCAGTCTTCCAACAGATAATCACAAATGGTAAATAAAAGCCACATATTTAGAACAAGTCTTCCATAGATGGGGATTCTCAGAGGTGTACCTGTTTGCCAAGGTAGGGAATCAGAAGACACCCCCCCCCCCTCTATTCTGTTCAAGGAAGGGCATAGGTTGAAATTCTAGAAGAGATACATTTAGATAATCTGGACAGATCATCTCTTCCCTCCAATTCTCTTGATTGTCAAGACAATGAGCAAGATACAGGCAGACAACCCAGGTATTATTGTAATAACACCCTTTTGGCCCAGATAACCCGGGTTCCAACATCTGATGCATCTGTCCAGGGGCTCACTGTTTTTTTTCAGCTCGGACCCAGATCAGCTCACTGACCGCGGAGCCTGGTATCACGACTGATAGTACAGAAGGGAAAATCTCTGACTGACTGATAGTACAGAAGGGAAAATCTCTGATAAGGTAGCAGAAATTATACTTAAGACTAGGAAGGAAAATATTAGGAAATCTTAAACTTCCAAGTGGGAAAGATTCTCTATTTGGGCCAGAGAAAAAGAACAGGACCATCTTGACTGCCTATTGTCGCATATTTTAGAATTTTTACTTTCACTAAAACAAGAAGGTCTTTCCAATTCGTCTGTCAAGGTCTATCTAGCAGCCATATCTGCCTTCCACTTTCCTATTGATAAGAGAACTATTTTTTCTCACAATATATCTAAATTATTCCTGAAGGGCTTGCAAAATTTATTTCCCCCAGTTAAGGAAATTGTACCACAGTGGTCACTACAACTAGTGTTATCTAAGCTCATGTCGACACCTTTTGAACCACTAGCCACTTCTTCCCTAGGATATGAATCTTTAAAAGTGGTATTCCTTGTAGCTATAACTTCCAGTAGGAGAGTAAGTGAATTAGCAGCCCTTTGCTCTGATCCTCCTTTCCTCAAGGTACAATAAGGGAAAGTGGTACATAGACCTTGTCTGAAGTTTAGAACCAAAATAGTGACTCAGTTTCACTTATCACAAGATATAATACTACCTGTGTTTTTTTCCAACCCCTTCTACAAAGGCAGAAAAGGCACTACATTCACTGGATGTATGCAGAGCCTTAGTATTTTACCTAGAATGCACTGCAGCTTTCAGAAAGGACACACAACTTTTTATATGTTACGTGGGCCCCAGGAAGGGGAAGGGTGCCACAGCACAGACCACTGCACAGTGGGTGACAGTAGCCATTAAGACATGTTATACATTGGCTGGCTTACCTTGTCCAGATCTCCAGCTTCCTCAACTGCACTGATGAAAGGGGTTCCCCTGTGTAACACCTGCAATGCAGCGACATGGTCCTCAGCAGACACGTTCGTGAAGCATTACACCTTGGATGTGATGGAGAGAAAAGAAGCAGCAGTTGGTCAGGCTATTCTCCAATCACTTTTCCAATGAAGAGCACACCCACCTCCAGGGTAAGCAACTTCTTAGTCTTCCATTTGGGATTGCACAGAGGACAAACCATGAAAACAGAGTTTCACTTACCAGTAACTGTTGTTCATCTACGGTCTTCCTGTGCAGTCCCACGTGGGACTGCGCACGCACAGGCCTGCCAATACCGGAGATTTTTATAGGTCTAAGCCACTAGGGGGCGCTCTCGCCTCTAAACGCGCATGCACGGCCGCTTTCCCGCCGAAACGGCTCCTAAGAGGCGGAGCGCCCCTCACATACCCTCAATTTCTCTTTTGCCACTGATCGTTGAGGTTTACAACTCTTCCTTCGTACGCGATGTCGGAGACGGCCTTGTTCAAGCGATGTGAGACCTGTGATCGCAAAATGACAAGGTCGGATGGTCATTCTGTTTGTTTATACTGTCTTGGAGAAACGCACAATACCCAGGCATGCAAACATTACCGAGCGTTTACCTCCAAGGCCAGGACGGAACGAGCGGATCGCTTGCATGCCTCCCTCTGGCAGCGTGCAATGTCGGTTGAGGATCCCCCACCAAAATCCTCTTCTGCTCCGTCTGCACCCTCTTGTCCTCCCCTAGAGGCGTCGGGTTCCAAGACTCCACGCTCCCAACCGTCCCCTAGTCGTTCGGAGTTGAGATCCGGGAAAACGGCCCCAGCACGGAGTTCGTCGGAACCGACCGCTTCGGTTCCGAGACCTTCTCGGAGTCGACCTCCTTCAACCTCTTCGACCGGTCAGACTTCACCTAGCCATGGAGCCCGTGGAAGTAAGACTCCCTCGGTTCGGAGGACGACCCCACCGGCTTCTCAGGAGACATCGGATCCGACGTCCTCGGATCCGACTTTTAAGTCGAAAACTGGAACCGATCCTGAAAAGAAAAAGAAGAAACGTAAACACTCCAACAAGCATGACAGGGCGGTGTTGGAGAGCCTGATTGCTGCTCCCCCGTCGGTTCCAATCGAATCCGTTTCTGCCCCTTCGGAGAGGCGTGAGGAGTCGACTGACCACCCTTCTTCTAAGACCCCTCCTGCGAGGGTGACCCAGGAAGAAAATGTGGCTCCGATCGAGAAGCCCCCTACACCATCGGGTTGGCCTCGATCAGCGTCTTACGAATCGGGCTTGGTTCGTTCTGTGCGGAGTCAACGGAGTCGGTCTGATCGTCGGAGCAGCCCTTTCTCCTACCGGAGCCATTCCAGGGATAGTCGGCGTCGAGATGAGCCAGTTACCCACTACAGAGAAGGCTCGTACTATTCGGACCGACAGTACAGAGGGGTCTCGTTGTCCCCCTCTTTTAGAGCCAGTTCCTACACTGGATATGATCGAACACCTCGTCCTTTGGAGGTGGTGTCTCCTCGGATCCGTGCTCGATACAGCGAATCCCTGCTATTGGATTCACCTGAGAGAGAGATTGGGCCCTCGGAAGAGGCTTCGCCCTCCGATGATTATCTGGCCTACAACGAACTTCTGCAAAGAATAGCTAAGGCTTTGGACTTGGAAGTTACATCAACTGAGTCCAAATTCACCGATAAAATACTGCAACATATCTATTCGGGGTCGACGCCCTCGATCGCTTTTCCCCTTATTGAGGGTTTTGCAGATCTTCGGAAGAAGTTGCACACTAGACCTGCGTCTGCTACGGCCACTAATAGGAAAGTGGAGAATCTTTATAGAACCAAGGATGATGTACACTCTTTCCTTGCAGTGCACCCGCCCCCGTCCTCGCTTGTGACTGAGGAAATGCAGGCTTGACATCGGCAGGGCTCGATGTCGGCTCCGGCTGACAGGGATAGCAGATGAATCGATGCCATGGGCAGGAAGCTGTACACTTCTACAACGTTTGGCATCAAGGTTGCGAATTACGCAGCTATGATGGCGGCCTACCAGCTTTTTCTATGGAAGAAGGTGGCGTCTTTTCTTCCGAGGATTCCCAAGGAACATCGTACTCTACTTCGAGTTATACAGGAGGAGGCTGTTCGCCTGTCTAGGCATCAGATCAATGCTGGCAGGAGTATGGTGGACACTTCCGCCAGGTCACTTCTCTCAGCTGTGGTGTTGCGCAGGTATGCTTGGCTTCGCACGACTGCTCTTCCTGCGGGGACGAGAAATAAGGTGGAGGATTTACCCTTCAAGGGCACCACGCTGTTTTCTGAAAAGACTGAGGAATATCTGTCCAAAAAGAGAAATGATCGCTTGACTGCCCGCTCGTATGGGGTCCTGCACCAGGCACCGCAACAGTCTTCTCATCCATACTACCGCTCCTTCCAGCGTGGCAGACAACACCGCTACCAGCCCTATCAAGGGTATACTTACCAGCCTCACAGAAACTATCAGAGCCCGCAGTCTGCTTTTCCTAGATGGAGGCAGGGCCAGCGTCCTAAGCCTGGTTCCCAGCAGCATCAGGGCAAGGACCAATATCAAGTACACAAGCAATTCTGACAATCACAGGGACCTGACCCCACGTTTGGGGACAAGCTTAGTGCATTCTTGAGTTCGTGGTGTTTGATCTGTTCAGATGTTTGGGTTCTTTCTATAATCCAGTTTGGTTATAAAGTTGAATTTGTTGATTTACCTTATTTACGTCTCCCTGTCTTTTCTTCAGATGTTCCACGATCTGAGATCTTAGGGGAGCTTTCTGCTCTATTACAGAAAAGGGCAATAGAGGAGATTCCTGTTGACTCAGCTGGGTTGGGATTCTATTCCAGCCTGTTTCTGGTGGAAAAGAAGGATGGTGGGCTACGACCTATCCTGGACCTTAGGGGCTTGAACAAGTTTATATGAATCCGTAAATTGAAGATGGTTACCCTACAAATGGTGTTGACCTTACTGCACCTGCAGTCTTGGTTTGCAGTCCTGGATTTGAAGGACGCATACTTTCATATTTCTATTTTCCCTGAACATAGGAAGTTTTTACGCTTTGTCTATGACCAACGAGTTTTTCAATATAGGGTTTTACCCTTTGGGCTAGCCACTGCACCTAGGGTATTTACTAAGTGCATGGCAGTGGTTGTGGCTCACTTGCGCCTTCAGGGCTGTCGCATATTTCCATATCTCGATGATTAGCTCCTGGTTGGTGACTCTGAGATGGATGTGTCTAATCAAGTGTCTCTCACGCTGACTTTATGTCTGCGTTTGGGACTTTTTGTTAATCAAAAAAAGTCTAACCTGATTCTTGTACGCTCCATTCAGTTCATAGGTATAATCTTAGATGGTGTAAGAAATGCGGGCTTCTTGCCTGTGGATCATGCATCTAAGATCAAGAGACTCATTTCAACCCTTAAAAAGTGTCGTTTTCAGTCCGTCCGGTTTATCCAGACACTGTTGGGCTGCATGGCCTCTACAACTGCGGTGGTCCCACTGGCCAGATTATTTATGCGGCCTCTCCAACTATGGTTCGATTCAGTTTTTTCACCAGGCCGTGATTCTCAGAATAAGAGGCTGTCGGTCCCAAGGGGGGTGGTGTCCTCTTTAGACTGGTGGTTGGAGGATGCTAACCTGTTTAGAGGTGTGGAGTTCGGACATCGACAAACTCACCTGTCTGTCACTTCGGATGCCTCCCTGTTTGGCTGGGGGGGCTCACTGTGCAGGATCTTATGCTCATGGTTTGTGGTCTGAGTCTGAACGTAAGGAGCATATTAATATTCTTGAGTTGAGGGCAATTTTATATGCACTGATCTCCTTTTCAGATACCGTGCGGAACAAGTCCGTCCAAGTCCTGACAGACAACACGACGGCAATGTTCTATGTCAACAAACAAGGTGGCACTGCGTCTGTGGCGCTCTGCACCGAGGCGATGAGGCTCTGGAAGTGGGCCATAGATCACGCTGTGTGGCTGCATGCTGTACACATTCCAGGGGTGGAGAATTCGATGGCGGATCACCTGAGCAGGCTCCACATGGACAACCACGAGTGGTCCCTCCAGGACAAGTATCTTGCCCCAATCTTCTCCAGATGGGGGACCCCGGAGCTGGACCTCTTTGCGACAGTGGAGAATCGCAAGGCCCCATGTTATTGCTCCAGAGGAGGCGTAGGCCCAGAATCACATGGGGACGCGTTTCAACTAGATTGGTCGGGTCCCCTTTGTTATGCCTTTCCCCCGTTCCCGCTTCTGGCCAGGGTCCTCAGCAAGATCCAGAGAGACAAGGCGTCAGTCGTCTTGGTGGCCCCGTATTGGCCGAGGCAACCCTGGTTCCATTCTCTCCTGAGTCTACAGATTCAATCGATCAGTCTCCCGGTGGTTCCAGACCTGCGAGGGGGTGCTTCACCATGACATCGGGAGACTCAAACTGACAGCTTGGCTGATCAGACCGGGAGTGCCTTTTCCTCGGCTGTGACTCACGTTTTACTAAATGCTAGGCTTCTGTCTACGAGGCAGTCCTACGTCTTTTAAGTGAGATAAGTTTTCTGCCTGGTGTCGGCAGAGGGATTTGGACCCTTTTCTGTCCTCCCTTTCTGATATATTGGAATTTTTGTGGGAGGTGAAACAGAAGGGATTGGCCAGTACTTCAGTGAAGGTTTATTTGGCAGCTATTTCTGCCTTTCACCCTCCGATTGACAGGAAATCTGTATTCTCCCACTATTCTGCTAAATTATTTTTACGAGGGTTGAATAATTTGTTCCCCCCAGTTCGGGCTCTGGTTCCACAATGGTCTTTACCCCTGGTTCTGACTCATTTAATCTCCAAGCCGTTTGAGCCGTTGGCCTCCTGTCCGTTACGTTTGTCTATGAAGGTGGCCTTTCTGGTTGCGGCCACTTCGGCTAGGAGGGTGGGGGAGTTGGCAGTGTTGTCTTGCGAGCCCCCTTATCTGAAACTGCACCCCGAAAAGGTTGTTCTTCGAACCAAGGTTGAATTCTTACCTAAAGTGGTGTCTCATTTTCACCTATCTCAGGAGCTGGTGCTGCCAGTTTTCTTTCCGGTCCCAACCTCAGAAGCAGAGAAAGCTCTCCATTCCTTAGATGTCCGCAGGGCCATTCTGTTCTATTTAGATAGGGTGAAACCTTTTAGACTTGATTCTAATCTATTCATCTGTTTTGCGGGACAGAATAAGGGCAAAAGGGCCACGCCTCAGACTATCTCAAGATGGGTGGTCCAGACTATACTAACTTGTTACACTGCTGCTAACTTGCCTTCTCCTTTGGAGGTGCATGCCCATTCTACCAGGTCCTAGGCGTCGTCAGCGGCTCTCCTCAGAGGTGTTCCTCTTCATGACATCTGCAGAGCGGCGACTTGGGCCTCGGCGGATACCTTTGTGAGGCATTACGTGCTGGACATCCTAGATAGAAAGGAGACAGCGGTGGGCACGGCAGTTCTACATTCCATCTTTGAGTGATGCGTTGGCGTCACCTCCACCCAGGTATTTAGCTTTGTAATCTTCCCATGTGGGACTGCACAGGAAGACCCTAGATGAAAAACAGGTTTTACTTACCATAACTGTTGTTCATCTAGGTCTTCCGTGCAGGCACACATGCCCTCCCTCCTTCCCCGCTGACTCTCTTGGTACTTAACCTTGTAGGGGGCAGCTAAAGAGGAACTGAGGGTATGAGAGGGGCGCTCCGCCTCTTAGGAGCTGTTTTGGTGGGAAAGCGGCCGTGCATGCGCGTTTAGAGGTGAAAGCGCCCCCTAGTGGCTTAGAGCTATAAAAATCTCCAGTATCAGCAGGCCTGTGCATGCGCAGTCCCATGTGTGCCTGCACAGAAGACCTAGATGAACAACAGTTATGGTAAGTAAAACCTGTTTTTCATGCATGTCTTTTGTACAGGCACACATACCCTCCCCCCTGTCCTCCTGATGATTTTCAATACTTACCTGTTGGCTCGGCAGCTCAGCAGAAATTGAGGGTAAGGGGCACCATCTCCCAGAAGCACACTCAGTTTCGACAAGAAATGCTGCGCATTCACCCTGGAGAGACAGTCACTCCTAATCGATTTTAAAGTTACAAAATCTCACCATTCAGTAGGCCTGCGCATGCGCAGTCCCATGTGTGCCTGCACAGAAGACGTCAATGAACAACAGTTACTGGTAAGTGCAACTCTGTTTTCATTGTTGTTCTTCTGTGCAATCCCACCTTGGGGACTGTGCATGCGTGCAAGCCTGCCACTTAGAAGATTTTCCATAACTTCTTAAAGGCTCCCTTAGGGGCCGCTTCTCCAAGTCATATGGATACTTATTTTCCTGCCTAAACAGTCACTTGACTAATGGGAGGAGCGACCCCTTCAGCAGTTCTCTTTGAACCCCTGAAAGGAGAGGAACCTAGCTTATTTGCTCCATTCATTTAATATTCCTACTGATTAATATCGCTTCTTTGATCTCATCAGACTGTTTTCTGACTTCTCTTTGAATTTTGAACTGGCTATTGGCATTCTCGGTATTGTTTGAGTGATTTTTACTCTCTCACCATGTCTGGGCTCTTTTTAAGAACTGTGCCCAGTGCTCCACTAAAATGATGCACTTGGATCAACATGAGTTGTGTCTCCTCTGCCTTAGAGAAAGCCAAAAGGTCGGGGCCTTCTCCATTTGCCAACAATTCACACCCAAGGCAAGAAATGAGAGGTCCATAAGGCTTAAAACTTTCTTATGGGGGTGAGTGTTCTCCGGAGCTGACTCCTCAGCAACAAAATCATCTGCCAATAAGGAGCAGGCCTCAGTGCCAGATCCAAAAGAGGTACAGTCTTTACGATCACCCAGTTGAAATTTTTGGACTTTCTCTGTAGCATCATTATGTTCGGTGGCAAGATCAGACTCGACTTCTGCAAAGCCTAGCATTTTTTGCGCTTTTTTGGATCTGAGGCATTCCTCTGAACCTCCAGTTAAGAAGCCTGAAAAGACTAAGCATACATCCCGATCTGAGTTGAAATCGAGATCAGAGTCAAGGTCGAGGTTGGAGTCGAATCTGAGGTCAGACTCAAGACCTGCTAAGGATAAACCTCTGCAATGTCATGTGGAACCAGAACAAGTGATTTTGGTCCATCCTCAGACCCCATTGTCTCATTTGTGCTTTCTGGAGAGATTTATGTCAGAAGGTGAGCTGCATGAGGTTGATCCCCATTTGCCACAAGATCCAGTGGAGTGGAAGAGAGTTTAGCAGGGAGCTGGCACCTCCTTCAGATTCGAGGCCAACAGGACCTGACACTCTAGCACCCCCTCTTCAGAGTCGTCGTGGATCCAATAGCCAGCACTTACCAGATTTGAAGCACTTGATTGCTGAACAATATAAACATGCCTGTTGTGTCCATATCACTGCCGTTGGCCAGGGGCCCCAACAGTGTTCTAATATTCGGATCTGAGACCTTCAACATCCTTGGGAAGGGCATGGCTCCCTCCTCCATCGCCTGCCCAATTATAGCTTTATGATTCCAATGAACTCGTACTGATGCCATCTGAAGTTCCATCTGAAACGACATTGAATCCGTCTTCAGACAAAAATGTTGCCTCGTCTGCTGGGTCACCATTCAAAGATCTGAGGATCTACACTGGACAAACGGTGAGAATGGCCAAAGCCTTGGAACTAGAAGGCGCTGCTACTGCACCTGCAGCTTCCAGCAAACTCCTCAACAGGTTGTATAATGATGCCCGTGCATCAGTGGTGTTCTCTATACTGAGATGGCCTGGACGAAGTCATCCTTAAAACTTGGGAGAGACCTGCGGAATTTCCTGCAACATCCAAATATGTAGAATAGTGACAGTTCACCAATGAGTAGTGACATTCCATTGTAATAACAGAAACTGCTTCAATTTTATTATGAGTGGCTAATTTTTTGGAATATTTTTAAAAAGCTAATTAATATAACGTTTACCTGCCTGGGGAAGTCGGGAAAGCTCCCATTCTCCTGCCTTTCGCAAACTAGGAAAAACAATTATTCAAGAGGGCTTTCTACCCAGATTATAGAATTGTGTCCTAGTAAGTAGCTCAAAGAGATGCCTTGGTAGAGACAGGGACTGTATGCTATGCTATTGGGTACTGTCTACTGATGCAGATACATGCCTACTAGGGAGTTTCCGCATTGCTAAACATGCCATGTAAATTAGTTGAGTGTTGTTTCAAAAAGATTTTATCTCTATGTCTTCTCTGTTTAAACATCTGGCCCCTTCCTCTCAAATGACTGAAGAAGATCTGCGCCAGCTTGCAGGGTCACACTCCTCACCTCCTGACAAGGAAGGCAGAAAACTTGATTCCTTGGCAGGCACTAATATTCTGTCTCCACCCTGAACTTAAGAATTGTAACTATCAGACAATCATAGGAAGTTACCAACTCTATCTCTGGAAGAAGCTCAATAACTACATTATAGGACTCCCAGAAGACAAAAAGGCAATGGTGAAACTACTGCAGACAGAAGTGGTGCAGCTGTCTAAGCAGCAAATGAATGCGGTCCATCACATGGTGGAAACATCTGCTAAAGGTATGGGTGGCGCCATCTTGATGTGAAGGCATTCTTGGTTGTGGTCAGCAGCTCTGTCACTGGAAACAAATGCCCTTCGAGGGCTCATCCTTTTTTGCAGCAGGTATTAATTACTTGTTGTCACAGAATAAAAAGAACTGATAGACAGCAAAGTCCTTGGGAATAGTGCCTGGGGAACAACGTTATCTACAAACCTAGGTACTTCTCAAGGCAACAGTACCATCCTTACCAGTCATATTGCACGCCTTATAGGCAGCCATACCGTCCTCCCAAAACAGGAAACAAGGGTCTTATAGACTGAAGCAACAACAGCAGCAAGGAAGGACAACCAGTGTCCTTCAATAGATAAGAACATAAGAACATAAGCAAAGCCATGTTGGATCAGGCCAGTGGCCCATCCAGTCCAACATTCTGTCACACACAGTGGCTAGAAATCCAGTGCCATCTAAAGGACTGTCAGTGAGGCCAGGACACCAGAAGCCCTCCCACTGCCTTCCTTCCAGCACCAAGACAACAGAGCACCACCTCCCCACAAGAGAATACCATCTATCTCCTGTGGCTAATAGCCACTGATGGACCTCTGCTCCATATATTTGTCCAGTCCCCTCTTGAAGCTGGCAATGCTTGTAGCTGCCACCACCTCCTGTGGCAACGAATTCCATGTGTTTATCACCCTTTGTGTAAAGTAGTATTTTCTTCTATCTGTTCTAACCCGACTGCTCAATAATTTCATAGAGTGCCCACGAGTTCTTGTATTGTGAGAAAGGGAGAAAAACACATCTTTCTCTACCTTCTCTAACCCGTGCATTATCTTGTAAACCTCTATCATGTCTCCCCTCAGTCGTCTTTTCTCCAGGCTAAAGAGCCCCAAGCGCCTCAGTCTTTCCTCATAGGGAAAGTGTTCCAACCCTTTAATCATTTTAGTTGCCCTTCTCTGTACTTTTTCCAGTGCTATGATATCTTTTTTAAGGTGTGGCGACCAGAACTGTACACAGTACTCCAAATGAGGCCTCACCATCGATTTATACAGAGGCATTATGATACCGGCTGATTTGTTTTCAATCCCTTTCCTAATAACCCCTAGCATAGCATTAGCTTTTTTTATGGCAGTCGCACACTGTGCTGACGTTTTTAGTGAGTTATCTATCATGACTCCAAGATCTCTCTCTTGGTCAGTCTCCGCCAGTTCAGACCCCATCAACTTGTATTTATATTTTGGATTTTTGGTTCCAATGTGCATTACTTTGCACTTGGCTACATTGAACCTCATTTGCCACATGGATGCCCACTCTTCTAGCCTCGACAGATCCCTTTGGAGTGCCTCACAATCCTCTCTGGCTTTCACCACAACTCCAGAGGAGTTAGCCGTGTTCGTCTGTAGTAGCAAAATCAAAAAGAGTCCAGTAGCACCTTTAAGACTAACCAATTTTATTGTAGCATAAGCTTTCGAGAATCAAGTTCTACTGGACTCTTTTTGATTTTAGTGTCCTTCAAAACACTTTTGACTTGTTGCCGCCACCTCTAGCCCTGACTGCTCCTATTGAGATCAGCTGTCGGCTTATCTACTGGAGTGGGGGTTGATAACATCTGACTCTTGGGTCTTAACCATTATAAAAATGGTTATGTGTTAGACTTTGTGGCACCACATGATTGCATGTTGCCATCCAGTGCTGTAAACAATGTATTAAGGGAAATGGGAGACAAAATTCAGGCCCTTCTTCGGAAAGGTGCAATTGTAGAGGTCCAGGATGCAAATCTTATACCTGAGTTTTTCTTAGATTCTTTCTTGTACCAAAGAAGGATGGGGGCCTTCAACCCATTCTTGATTTAAGAGGTCTCAGCTGGTACCTCAAGACTTCAAAATTTAAAATGGTCACGTTGGTGCGATCTTGCCATTTCTGAACCCTAATGATTGGTTTGCTGTCCTAGGCCTCAAGGATACGTATGTGGCAATTAGAGATAACCACAGAAAATACCTTTCTTTTAAATACCTTGACACAGTTTTCCGTATAATGTACTGCCCTTTGGCCTTTCTACAGCATCCAGGGTATTTACCAAATGTATGTCTCCTGTTGTAGCACACCTAAGGGAGCAAGGCTTCTCTATTTTTCCATACCTGGATGATTAGCTAATCTCAGCGCCATCTAAAGAGCAGCTCCTAGACCACCTTTCACTAGGTGTGAAGACTTGTTTGAGTTTGGGATTGGTTATCAATTTTGGTAAATCTAAATTAGAAACCTCCCGAAACATAACCTATATTGGGGCAGTTTTTGACTGGCAAATTTTTGGCCAAAGTTATGAGAACTGTCCAAAAAGACATACATACAGCTGCTATTGGCCCTGGACATACTCAGCTGTGGGGAGGTGTATCACCACAACATCAGCTCTCTGCATTTGATACCATGGCGCATTCACACAGGGACCTAACTCTGTCCTTGGAGGTCCAAAGGGTTCTGCAAGGAGACAATAAACAAGGAGGTCCTATAAGGCCAATTGGAAATGTTTTCTCCATTGGACTCAGGCCAGAAACCTGTCAGCAGTAGATTACTCCTTACATACTATTATGGAGTATTTATTCATATTAAAGTCTGAGGGTTTCGCTTCAACGTCCCTAAAGGTTTACTTGGCGGCCATTTCGACCTTTCACAAGCAGGTTGAAGAGAAAACGGTGTTCTTACAACAAACCTGCCATCAGTTTCTGAAAGCAATGTTTAACCTACACCCACCTGTGTCACCCCCTGTCCCACAGTGGTCTCTCTCATTTGTCCTGTCCCAGCTTATGATGCCTCCATTTGAACTTGAGTTTCATATTGATCCTTACTTATTTGTGTGTTACGGGGGTACAAACAAGGATAAGCTTACATCTGTGCAAACAATCTCCAGGTAGATTGTGTCTACTATTTGAGCAGCATATCAGCAGGCTGTGTAGAATGTCCATTACATGTCAGGGCACACTCAACCAGGTCTCAAGCATCCTCTTCAGCCTTTTGAAGGGGTGTGCCTGTAATCCAGATTTGCAAAGTAGCTATGTGATCTTCCTCAGACACTTTTGTAAAGCACTATGTGGTAGATGTTGACACATCACAGGATGTAGCAATGGCAAGAGCTGTATTGCAATCACTGTCTAAATGGGAAAAAAGTGTAAGTTAACTACATATTGCCAGGTTACTGTGCAGATCTATAGCATTTTCCTAAAACTTTTCTGACTACGATGCACTGTGTTTCTGTCTAAAGTTAGTTCATCATACTTTTACAGTTGATGATGTTAATAAATGTTTTTTTGAGAGATTCACTCCGCCTCCTTATACTGTGGAAGCTTGGTAATCTCCCAATGTGGGACTGCACAGAAGAACGATGATGAAAACAGACTCAAAAGAAGCATAACAAACATAATACATCCCGATCAGACAGGCTTCGTGCCAAAGAGATATATGAAAGAAAACATGCGATTTGTAATTGATGCAATAGAACTAGAGGAGAAGAAAGGACATAAATTTGCATTTGTCTTTCTGGATGCTGAAAAAGCATTTGATAATCTCTCTTGGACTTTTTTGCAAAAAATAATACAAAAGTTATGCATTGGCCCTAAGTTTGAAAATTGGATAAAAGGAATTTATGCAAAGCAAAAAGCAAAGATTTTAATTAATGGAGTATTGACAGAAGAATTGCAAATAGAAAAGGGTACTAGACAAGGATGCCCGTTGTCACCACAAGTATTCATATTGGCAATGGAAATTCTTGCTCCCAAAATAAGGCAAGACCCTAAAATTAAAGGCCTAAAAATGGACAATAAAGAATTTAAACTAAAATGCTATGCAGGTGACGTGGTATTGATGATTTTGAAGCCGCAGGAGACAATACAGGATGTGATGAAACAGCTTTTGAAGTTCGGTGAATATTCAGGATTCAAAATTAACAAGAAAAAAACAAAAATTATTCCTAAATTTTTAACAAAGCATGAGGAAGAAAGAATCCAGGAAGTATCAGGCTGTGAGATAGCAGCAAACCCAGTGAAATATTTGGGCATCTATCTAATAAAACATAAAGACAATCCGTTTAGAGATAATTATGATACATTGTGGAGCAGAATTCAGAAAGATTTGGAAAGATGGTCCAAATTAAATTTGTCTTGGATTGGAAGGATTTTGGCGATTAAAATGAATGTTTTACTGAAAATTAATTTTTTGTTTCCAATGTTACCAATCAGCATAAAAGATAAGACATTGAAGGATTGGCAGAGACAAATTAATCAATTTATCTGGAACAGTAAAAAATGAAGAGTAAGATTCAAGGTATTACAAAATGAAACTTCCAGAGGAGGGTTGGCAGTCCCAAATATTAAACTATATTATGAAGCATCTGGTCTAGTTTGGATTACAGACTGGATAAGAAACCCCAAAGCTAGATTAATACGACTAGAAGCAGCGGACCTGACAGATGGACTACACAACCTCCTTTGGGTGGCAAAAAGATCAAGAAAGAAACAAGAAAGTCATGTTATAAAAGACAGCCTCATTCAAATTTGGGATTCAGTTAGAAGAAGAAGAAGCCCGTTGATATCGCCACTATTTTCACCAATTGATGTCTTTTGTGATAAGAATCAGAGAAGAGATAAAGATTTTATAACGTACCAAGATATGATAAACCCTCAAGGAAAGATAAAAACATGGCAAGAAATTCAAGATGAAGGGGAAAAAATACAATGGCTGATATATTTTCAGGCAGTTTCCAGAATACAAGAAGCCCAGAAGGAACTCAGAGGACAGTTAAGGAATCGTACCGACTTTGAGAAAATAATCATGCAGAAAAAAGAACACATCTTGGGGTCTAATATATAAACTTTTACTCCAATATGATACTGAACCAGAACAACTTAAAGTGTGCATGATAAAGTGGATGCAAAATTTTGGAGAAAAAATAATATTTCAACAGTGAGAGAATCTTTGGACCAAGGGCATAAAATTTACGGCAAGCCAAACATTAAGAGATAATTGGCACAAGATGTTCTTTAGATGGTACATTACACCAAAAGACCTCGAGAAAATGGACAAGAAATATGTGGGGTTATGTTGGAAATGTAAAGAAGCAGATGGTTCCTTCTATCACATGTGGTGGACTTGCCACAAAAGTAAGAACTTCTGGAAAGAAATACATGCTGAGATGCAAAGAATTTTAAAATTTGATTTTGCTATGAATCCACAAACTATGCTGTTGGAAATACTACCAGAAAATGTAGACAGAAAATTACATGCACTATTTAGATATTTATTGTCGGCGGCAAGGGTGGTATTTGCAACTAGATGGAAGGATGATGAATGCCCAACTAGGGAAATCTGGAGAGATAAGATGGCAGAATACGCAGCGATGGCAAAACTAACAAGCTATTTAAACAGAAGACCAATGAGAGAATTCGAAGAGAAATGGGGGGATTATTTTGCTTACAAAGGATAAAATACATAAAAATGTCTTAGTTTTAGAAACCTGAATAGATGGTATACTGATATATTGATATAGATTTGATATAAGGTTAGGATCTGATAAGATGAAATCGGTTAAATATTAGTGTTGAGGTAGAATGCATGATATGGACTTTGCCAAAATAGTTAAGTTAAATAGAAATAATATGTATAGAAGCATTAGACTACATTAAGATATAGTAGTAAGAATGTACATGGAGACTGCTTGTTTTGACCTTTAGTTGATCTAAAATTGAATACTGTGTAGGAAAAAGATCGTATTCAGTTTGAGAAGAGACACAGGAGTTGGAATAGGAGATGTAATATTGATGAACTCTGATTAAGGTATGTTTGTGCAGTCTGTTTTTTATTATAACAACTCTTGTAGTGCAAAATCTTATTGTTCCTCTGACCCTGTTATCCCCCCTTCTTCTTTTGTTGTACCCCTCTTTGTTCTGAAAATAAATAAATAAAAACACAGAGTTGCACATACCTGTAACTGTTATTCATCAAGTTTTTCTGTGCATGTACACATCCGTCCCTCCTGCCCTGCTGTGAACTCTCTGGTTAATCCAGTTGTAGCTTGTGGCAGCTCAGGAGAACTGAGGGAAAGGTGTTGCGCCTCCCATTGGTCACATGACCATTTAGGCAGGAAAACAGGTATCTGTGAGACTTGGGAAAAGCGGCCCCTAATGGAAGAAAATCTTCCTAGCGGTAGGCCTGTGCGCCTGCTCAGAACAACTCGATGAACAATAGTTACAGGTATGTTTAACCCTGTTTAATGATCAGGACTCCTTAGCTGCTTCTGTTTTAACAGAGATGATAAACCTGCACCTCTAAGCCCAGTGCTTTTGGAAGGCAGCTTTTTTTCTGTCGGTTCCATTTATGTCCACACTCCCTTTTTCCTTCCAGGGAATGGGGCTGGCTCTTCCCACAGTTCTCAGTCTCATTGCTGTAACATTCAGCAGTTATTTAGGAACATGCAGAGGGTCTTATTTAGTCAACAGGGAGAAACTTTATTCAGCAGAAACAAAGAAAAGAATACAAGGACTGTTTTCACATGTCTTGACATAGCACTAAACTCACAGAACAAGGGCGTCTTCGTGGCACAATTTCTGATGTCATCTTGCCACAAAAACGGAATCGTGGCACATTGACGTCAGAAATTGTGCCATGAAGATGCCCTTGTTCCGTGAGTTTAGTAGTGTGCTGAGACGTGAAAACGGCCCAGGTTTAGCTCAGGTGTTGCCTAGCAGTTCTTCAGCCAGTTTACACAGACATGAGTAAAACCTGGACTGGAACTACTCCAGATTTTAATATCCTGGGACTATCATAAAAACATGAAACAGAATCCACAGCATTATAGTTGCCACTGCTAGGAGAGAATTCTTATTGCAGTTGTATTCATCCTGCCTATGGGGTTATTCCTGTAGGACACCATTTCTAACAAGAGCCAGTTTGGTACAGCAGTTCCAGAATGCTATTGTGCTTGACAGACTTGCCTATGGCCTTGGACCCGGCATATTCTCTTGGACTGGCTTGCTTTGCAGGGTTGTTGTGTGTATAGAAAGGTATAAAATTTTATATCCACTTTAAGTCCCCACTGAGGCTGAAAGGTGAGGTTATGATCAATGTTCCCTCTAAGTGGTGCAGTGTTGTGAGCCAGAAATCCAATTTGTGAGCAGCAACTTGCAAGTTGTGAGCGCGCCTTTTCGAAAACCAGAGTCCATTTGATTAAAAGACTTTTGATTTAGGTTGTCTGAGGCATTGGTATTGGGTGCCATCAATATGTTGATGACACCCACTTAGGCATGTGGTTCTCAAAAGCTTATGCCTCAGTAAAGTTGATTAATCTTAAAGATGCTACTGGACTCTTTACTATTTTGCAACTACAGATTAACACAGCTAACTCCTCTGGATCTACGAAGAAGAAGAATTGTGCATCATCCAGCCCCGCAATGCACTCACTCTCTGGCTATTCCCTTCTACGTTTTATATAAAAAGGTGTTGTGAAGCATGCCTGTGTATGGCTCAGACACCATTTCTTTCCACATGCATCAGTGTATTGCCAGAGTTTTCTTTACATATTGGGCAGCGTCAGGCAGATGAGCTTCAGTGTTTCTCTTTGCCCACAAGCAAATCCTAAACAAAATGTGATGTGCAGTCATCCCTCCCCCTACCTCTGCTCTGTCTATTGGCAATTTCTCATTTCTTCTGTGGCCAGGTCTGCAGAAAGAAGAAGAAAGCTGGCTGAAGTTGCAGGGGGAGCACCTATTTAGCTTCCATCTGAGAGCTACTCATTGGAACAGCCTAGAACTGGCCTTTAGTCACCCTAGAGGCTTCATGGCTTTAAAACTCTTTCCTTTTCTCTTTGTGAGTTATGGTCATGGAATCTTTGAAATGAAATCAAAGCATAAAGTCAGCATTGAAGTCCTGCCTTCTCCTTGCTTGCCATTCTGTTTTATTACACTGCACTGCAATGATCTATTCTCCCCTGAAGATATAAGCAGAATGCCATTGATGTACAATAATACTGGTAAAACTGAGGCCTCAGCTCCCCACTCCCCATGGAGTAATTTAACTAGAGGATAGCCTGTTGTACCAGCCCGTGTAAAATTTCCAGATTCAGACCCTAGCTCTGCCATGAATTTTCCTTGCCATGTGACTGGGGAGTCAATCTTTTGTGTGCATGTAAAATAGATTTCCTCAGTCATGAATTTACACACACACAAAAAGAGTATTTCCCTACCTGGAGCTGGCAACCCTAGGAGTGTGAAACACCACCGCTGTCGTCTCCTCCTCCTCCTCTAGCGCCCGGCGCTGGGCCAGAGAGGCTGCTTGGTGGGCTGGTGAGAAATCGCATGGGTGCCTGCCACTACCACCGCTGCCTTCTCCTCCAGCATCGGGCCAAGGAGGATGCTCGGCAGGCCAGCGAAAGGCTGTGTGGATGACAACCATGGCTCCTCTTCCACCCCCGGCAACGGGCCTGGGAAAGGCTGTGCGGGTGCCCACTGCAGCTCCTTCCTCCAGAGTCTGGCGATGGGCCTGGGAAAGGCCATGCGGGCACCTACTGCAGCTCTTCCCCCAGAGCCTGGCGATGGGTCTGGGAAAGGCCATGTGGGAGCCTGCAGTGGCTCCTCCTTCAGAGCCCGGCGATGGGCCTGGGAAAGGCCGTGCAGGCGCCTGCTGCGGCTCTTCCCCCAGAGCCTGGCGAGGGGCCTGGGAAAGGCCATACAGGCGCTTGCTGCGGCTCCTCCTCCAGAGCCTGGTGAGGGGTCTGGGAAAGGCCATGTAGGCACCTGCCGTGGCTCCTCCAGAGCCCAGCAAGGGGCCTGGGAAAGGCTATGCGGGCATCTGCTGCAGCTCCTCCTCCAGCACCCAGCGCCTGCCATGCGCTGGAGCTTCTCAGCTGTGCGCTGACTTGTGACAATTCATGCACCATAGCGCAGGAGCGCATGTTGGTGGGAACCCTAGTTATGATCCTTTTACCATCCCCTTTGAAGGGGGAATGAAAAACGTTTTAACCCCATCCTGGGGCATAAAGGGAATTCGCCAAAATGTTATATATTTAGGCCACTGAACATCTCCAATATTAGATTGCATCTTTGTAGAATATGATAAAAAGGACTAACATTTATTTGCTATGAGGTTTTGTGAGTTCAGCTTACTCCTTCAAATATCTGTATGTTTCACCTCCTATAACTAGTGTATGTGATGAGACTATTCCTTTAATCTGGAGCTGGACTGCCCTAGTCCATGCTGGGAATTTTAAAAATGGGGGGCTAGTGGCTGTTACAGTGACTTCACACAGAGACTAAATTCAGTCAAGATAGACACTCTAGGGGGAGGAACAGGCTTGCTGTCAAATCCTATAAATTCATTTGCCTATCCTTTCTGATGATTTACTCTATAACAGAAAGTAAAAATTCAGTGGTCTGCTGCCTTGTCCACCATTCAGTTTTCTTACCATTCTTTTCACACCTGTGTTGCTTTGTGAGCTCAAAATACCCAAAGTCTTTCCCATGTCTCCTCTCAGGGGAGGTTGCCTGTTCTCCCATTAATTGAACTATTCAGTTCAGTATTTCCCCTGAGACTGAAAAAAGGGTGTTTTTCTGAGTGCTCCTTATTTTTTAAGGAGGACAGATGGAAAAGCCTATTTTAGGTCCAGGTCATCTAATTTTATGTATTGTAGTCTTTACAGTTGTGCTTGGTTGTCTCATTCACATGTATCTCTTTCCATGCAGCAGAGATTCTCTCTGTTGTTGGGGGTGCAGACTGCTGGTGGCAAAATTCCAAAATCTTGGATGCTTATGAAATGCATGACAAATAGGGTATCCCACTTGAGACTACAATATAATTTTTCCCTCCGGCCTATTGATGGTTACAGGCCCTTTCCAGGTCAACCCAGGTCTTCTGCACAATGACTTTGTCATACTACTGCTGCTACTTTCATCCAGTGTACTAGACGTGGATTTACTTGCTTTGTGTTTTGTTTTACTGCAAGTGCTCCATGTCATGGCAATACCTTGCAGTAATGTTTCCTCAACTAATTAGTGCCAAATCCTAGATACTCTGATTGGAGACATGGGTTATTTGGTGTGTGATGGTTCATGGCCTACCCTTTTGTTTGCTCCATTCCTGCCAGGGACCCCCGTCACTGGAGAATGCTCTTGCTAATCCACTTGCAAAATAATCTGTTTTCATGTTTTATCTCCTGGTGGTTTTTTTGCTGCACATACTGTTCTACTAACAGCACAAGGTTCATTGATGGTTCATATTGTCTGTCCTTTCTTTGACCTCATCATGCCTGCTTCACAGTTTTCATTATTGTGTGGATCTGCTATGTTTTCACTCCTGCTGATGGCTTTGGCAGTTTTGGTCAGCAGCTTTTCCTGCACTATAGCAGTAGTCTCTGGTTTGTTTTTTTTTTCTGACTGGCAATTTCTGCTCCTTGCACCACTAAGCGGGTAAGAGTTTCTACTAAGGCTATAGCAGGACTTGGATCTTTCTTCTTGTGCTTCTTGTGCTACACCAGTTAGGTGTAGTGGTTAAGAGCGCAGGACTGTAATCTGGAGAACCGGGTTTGATTCCTCACTTGAAGCCAGCTGGGTGACCTTGTGTCAGTCATAGTTTCTAGGAGCTCTCTCAGCCCCACCCACCTCACAGGGTGTTTTGTTGTGTGGATAATAATGACATACTTTGTAAACTGCTCTGAGTGGATGTTAAGTCATCCTGAAGAGCAGTATATAAATTGAATGTTATGCTGTTGACTGCGTTTGGGACTGAAACCCTCTAAAGTTTGCTCTTCTTTGTTGGAGCTCCAAAACATTTAAAGTAGGGGTGTAACTACTTGTTCACTTTTTGCAGTTCCCTGGTGCTTCATTTTTAGTGTACAGCACTTCCACCTGTGGAATGAAGATACTGTGAATTTCTCACCAATATTTCCCCCCTCCCCATTCATAGAGTTTCACAATGTTAATGTGTCTAGTGCCCTGTCCAGGAATCCCTGGACTACACTATATTGGTTGTATTATCATTTTAACACTTTTAATATTAGTTGTATTATAATTTTAACAATATATTAACACTATATTGGTTGTATTATCATTTAGTCTCCAAGAGAAACCTGGCAGTATCCCTGCACGACCCTTCCTTCGTGGTTTGGCAGAGGCTTTCATACTTTCCCTCGAGTGCATGACTGTTCAATGCCCTTTACCTGGAACACCAACCAGAGCGCTGTTTTTTTCCTTGCTGCAATCCTGCTTGTACTTTGGCAGGGACACTTTTAGAGAGCTCTGAGCTTCTTTAAAAGTACATCTAGGTTAATATCAATAATACACTAAACATCTGTTGGGAAGATGGTCCTCCATAATATCTTACTTTGAAAACTTCACCCCCACCTCCTTTAGTAAGTGAGCTTGCTACTCTCCCACTATTGACTGTGCAGAAACCATGAAGATGAAGATTGAGTGGTCTTATGTGCAGGCACACATCTCTCCATCCTGCCCTACTGTGAACTCTCTGGAACCCTATTTTCTGGGGGGTCTCCAGCAGGAGCATGGACAGAACTGGTGGAATTGCACCTCTCCTCCTGGTCATGTAATGTTTTTGCTGGGAAAGCACCAAAGGAAGGAGGGGTACTTGTAGACTTCTAGAAAGCTTCTCCATGGCTGACCTGCACGTGCACAGTCCCAATGTGTGCCTGCACAGAAGACCAACTGATGAACAGCAGTTATAAGTAAGTGCAATGCTGTTTTCCTCCAGAAGGTTTTTTTAGAAGAAATGGTAATTGAACTTCAGTCTGATCTTTGCATTTAAACATAGGAAGCTTGACTGTAGAACATGTTTGATCAGTTTGCAGTATCTGTATTCATAAGAGTCTTGAGAGGTAGATTAGACTGAGAGAAAGTTACTGACCCAGAGTCATCCAGTTTTCTGCATGATGACTATGAATTTGAACCTAGGATTCCCATGTCAGACACCGATTCTTAACTGTGCATCAGAAGTACAAAAAAAAAGTACATCCCTTTTAACACTCAACGCTACATCAGATGTATGTCTCTTTGTTAGCTGTAACCACACTATTTCAAAATAATTTTTAGAAGTTATAAGTGAACAGCTAGTTGATGGTGAATAAATAAAATGTAGGGCAATTTTAAAATTTTGGTTAATTTATCTTAATATGATAAAACTTCACATCCTGGAGGAGACGCTGACACAGTAGCCTGGTCCCAGCCGGAATGTTTATGGAACAAAATAGTGAGTGTGATTGTAGTTAAGGACATATTGTAAATATGTAATATTTACATATTTAAATTGTCAACATTTTGGTTAACAGTAAACAAAAACAACTTATTGTATAAGTTGTACACATAACAACTTTTAAGAAATAATTGATATGAATTTAAGAATATTATTTCTTCACAGAGGATACAGACAGCTATACCCTATTTTAGGGGAAAGAAATAACATAACACAAAAAAACTGCAGGTTAAACTGTGGAACTGTAACATATATTCTGCAACTGGCTCTCTATTAATGTAAATGTGTTTTTGAAACACACATTGGGTTCATAATACCAAACCATCCCATTGTAAATTAGGTGCAGTAAAACAAAAATCCTGACAGCTGATATTCATTAGGGTGTATGTGACTTTTACTATTGCATTTTGTATTCCCCTTCTCTGCTAAAAGAACAGCCTTTGAAATTAAAATTGTCATCAGAACAATTACAATCCCACATGCAATTTTATTGAAATCATCGTGGCTACCAATAAAGTAAATAATTCTCAGCATGTTTAATCAGAATAATATCTAACCGAGGAGACCAACTTTTAATTCTTATATATTTTGCTGGTAACCATGAGAACTCCAAAACAAGGAGCATAATAGAGATTTAAGGCAGCATTCAGTAAAAGAGAGAAAATATTTTCCTTTTTTAGGGCATCTCATGACAAGAGTCTTCAGTCCATTCAGGAGGCAGATGCCTATTTTTGGTGTGTGATGCCCTCTGCAGTACCCCAAGACTGGAATTTGTCCTACACCCAAAGGTTAGTGAGTATTATTAGGTTAGGAGTTCATAGCACTGAAGTTAATCTTTAGTATCCTGATCTAAGCATACATGCAATCCTCAGGATTAGATTGAAGAAGTTGTTTTCACGCAAGATTTTCTAGCTTCTCATACTGTCAGAGAAAACCTTAATGTAATAATCAGTCCATTAATACAAACTGGAGCTTTGCTCAGACATGAAACATGATTTTAAAAGAGAGCAATACATGTAGAATACCTCTCATCGTCACACTCATAACATAAGTTTGCAGATGCTAAAATATTTGGTCCTATAATCCTACGATGATTACAAATTATGGGTTAGGAAATAGTAACGCAATTTAGAAGAAGATGATTCTCCACTTTTAAAGGCTAACAAGAGAGGAGGAACTGTGAAAACTTGTAGAGGGAAGAAAAAGCACCTTTCCTCACCAACTCTCCTAGGATTAAAGCTCATTGCATCCTTCTCCTAGCTGCCGCCACCATCTTGGTTGCCTGACCTCTGCCAATTTTTACACATCATTTTTGGGTTTCTGTGGCAACTACAAATACTGGCTTAGTTCTGGCAATTTGCTTTTTCAGTGACTGCATTAGTAAAATTTGGGGGTGGGGGTTCATCACAAAATTAGTCTTTCTTCTGAAACTCAGAATTTTTAGCAAATTTGGGAATTTCCCTATGTTTGCTGACCCTTACATCCACTGGCTGGTCCCATTGTGAGGATGTGGTTATCAACATGAGAAAGAGCTCATTACTATTACATATGTTACACCACATCTCTGGAGAGGTAGCATAAAAAATTTATAAATAACTAGAGAACAGAATATATAAAAGTAGCACAGAAATCAATACTTTGAAGAACAAACATAAAAGATAGTGTTTAGGGACTACTGAGGGCCAAGCTACAAGTGATGAATGACACTTGAATGGCAAGTGTATTTCTCTCTGTTCACTTGCCCTCCACTTGCACTCAACTTGATCCACTTGCCGTTCAAGTGTCATTCGTCACTTGTAGTGTGGCCCTGACTTACGTTTTCCCTAATATATGTGTGTGGTGAGGAAGGAGCTAGTTGGAGGTGGAGAAAGATACCTTTATCACTGATTTTCACTTCAGTTTGAATATCTCTAGGAAACATTTATAGTGTACAGCAGGGATAGAGTCCAGTGGCACCTTAGAGACCAACAAGATTTTCAGGGTATAAGCTTTTGAGAGTCAGATCTCCTTTCCTCAGTCATCGAATGACACCTGTCTGAAGCAGGGAACTCTGACTCTCCAAAGCTTACACCCTGAACATCTTGTTGGTCTCTAAGGTGCCACTGGACTCAAATTCTATGGCAGATGAACACTCACCTAAAACTATTTATGGTATATATGAGTCATAGATCTGTTTTTGTTTTCTGCCATTATGAAGCAATGAAACTTTTATACTAATTAATTGGTTTTTTGTTTAAAATAAATTAACCTCCCTTTCCATATAACTGAAGTCCAAGATGGTTTAAAAAGATTAAAAACCAGAACACAAATAGAGCCAGATTAAAATATTAAGCATTCCAATTCAGAAACTATAGCTTGAAAATCTATAAGCTGTCTGCAGTGAAAGCTTCTAAAAGGCATTAGTAAAGAAAGTAGTTTAGGTCTACTGTCTAAAAGAATTATGTATTTTAATAAATTTTCTTCCAGTAAAACACACATCCTACAGTAAATTACAAAAAGTATGTAAAAACCATTGCTGCAGCAAATGGGTAAGAGAAAAAATAAGAGCTTAGTAAAACAAAAATAGCTGTGCAGCAGGTAAAATAAACCAACAGAAATCTGCACCACTAAATGTAAACCAAAAAACCTGTTGAAAAAAGTAGTCTTCAATTAACTGGTTTCGATTTGGCGTCTTGTTTTTCATTTTAGATGGGCTTTGAAGCCTCGGTGCAGTTTTGGGCTTTCAAACATTTTAACCTCAAAATTTGTGGCGTTCCTAGATAATCAAGAATAATTCTGTTCCACAGATCTAAATTTTTACTGAAGCTGCAAAAAGGCAGAAAATCTCCAAGCCCATAAAGGCAGAACTATGATATTTTCAGGTTTCCCATAAATGCTTATTTGAGCTGTAGGCCCCAATAATTGCTAGCTGGACTATTGTTTTTTAATGTCCAACCTTTGGATTCAATTTCATACACCCTGGTTCTAATTCCCCAGTATGCCATCATGCTCACTGTATCATCTTTGGCTAACCATTCTCTCAGAAACCTTTACAGTTTTGTTGTAAGGATAAAACAGAGAAAGGGAAACGATGTATACCACCCTGAGCTTCTCCCACCCTCCCACTTACAGACATTCTCACCATATCAGAAAACCTAAGTGTTGGGGCAAGTGTATCTCAACACACCACTCAATGAGGAGATACCTGCTTTCAATCGTTAATCTTCCTCAGATACTTTTCTTGGTTTTGCCTGTATGAGCAGTATTTAGTAGTACAAAGATCAGTGATGGAAGTATTCATCTTGCTGTAATGCATCTGTGTTCCTTCTGTTTCCCCTCCCTGGTTAGAGGATTGGACTAGGACAAAGGATATGGAGACCCAGGTTTGGAGACCCACTCTGCCACAGCAGCTTGGTTTGGGCCAGTAATTCTTTCTCAGCCTTCACTAGCTCACATATTAGGATAAAATGGAGGAGAGTAGAAGAATCATAGAATTATAGGGTTGAAAGGTACGTCTAGAGTCATCTAGTCAAACCCCCCTGCACAGTACAGGAAATTCACAACTACCCCCCCCCCCCGGACTGCCCGAGTGACCCCTGCTCCATGCCCAAAAGATGGCAAAACACCTCCAGGATCCCTAGTCAAACTGGCCTGAGGAAAATTGCTACCTGACCCCAAGGTGGTGATCGGCATTACTCTGGGCATGTAAGAAGGCCACAAGAACTAAGCACTGATGTAACCCATTCTGCCCTCTCCCTCATAATCTGCCCAAGTTCACAGATGGCCATCTAGCCTCTGCTTAAAAACCTCCAAAGAAGGAGAGCCCACCACCTCCCAAGGAAGCTGTTCCACTGAGGGACCACTCTAACTATAAGGAAGTTCTTCCTAATGTTTAGCCGAAAGCTTTTTTGATTTATTTTCAAGCCATTGGTTCTGATCCGACCTTCGGAGGCAATGGAAAACTACTCTGCAAGTACTTGAAGATGGTTATCATAATCACCTCTCAGTAATCTCCTCTCCTCTCCAGGCTAAACATTTCAAGCTCCTTCAACCTTTCCTCATAGGATTTAGTCTTCATACCCCTCACCATCTTCATTGCTCTCCTCTGGACACATTCCAGCTTGTCTATATTCTTTTAAAATTGTTGTGCCCAAAACTGAACACAATTCTCTAGGCGAGGTCTAACCAGAGCAGAGTCAAGCAATATCATCACTTCTTGTGATCTAGACTCTATGCTTCTGTTTATACATCCCAAAGCCGCATTTGCTTTTTTAGCTACCATATCACACTGTTGACTCATATTCAGTGTATGGTCTACTAAAACCACTAGATCCTTTTCGCACATACTTCTGCCAAGACAAGTCTCCCCCATCCTATAATTATGCATTTGATTTTTCCTTCCTAAATGCAGAACTTTGCATTTATCTCTGTTGAAATTCATTTTATTTATTTTAGCCCAGTTTTATAGCATTTCAAGATCATCCTGTATCCTTAATCTGTCTTTGACCATATTTGCTACCCCTCCCAATTGAGTATCATCTACAAATTTAATAAGCATTCCCTCTGTTTCTTCATCCAAATCATTTATAAAAATGTTGAACAGAACAGGTCCCAAGACTGATCCCTGAGTACAAAAGTCTAAGCCACTTTGGATCCCCATTAGGGAGAAAAATGAGGTATAAATATCTTAAATAGTAATATTTGGAATGCATTAATATCTTCATGAAGCCTTTCCAGTGCCATGAAATATATATCAATGTAGAACAAAATTTGAGTCCAGTAGCACCTTAGAAGACTTTGAAAAATTTTGTTGGTCTCTGAGGTGCTACTGGACTTGAATTTTGTTCTGCTATATCCAAGGATGACATTTCTGCTTAGCCTGGACAAAGGCCTCTTCCCCCCCACCTCAAGTGCTGGGCGTGACAATGACAGTGCTGCCCAACGCAGTGTCCCTGATGTGGAGGAAAGATGGCACCACACCAGTTTACCCACCAACATCTTCAGGGGAGCAGCAGGCTACAGTGGGCAAGAGTCAAGTGGCCAAGCAAGGGTGGCTCCAACCTGCATCAACAAAATGCAGCCCCTGCCTGAGGCAGCCTCGTGATGTGGGCATGGGCCCCCTCACATGGCCAGCTGGGAACATAGAAGGCTGCTCTCAGACTGGCTCCCCAGACAGCCTTAGGCTGCCAGCCCCCTCACAGGATCAATCAGATGGCTGGGCGGGGCTGGAAACCTCTGGAGGTGGAGGCAGGTGGGGCAAAGGGTGTGGCTTCCCTCAGGGATTGGCCCACACCCTGGGGATGGTTTTAGGGATGTGGGGCGAGGGATAAAGGGGATAAAAGAAGTGCTTCAGAGATGGACTGGGGAAGTCCCAGAGAGAGAGAGGGAGAGAGAAAAAGAGTTCTCCGGGGGAGAGACAGAGGCGTGGGGTGACATAACCCCACTCTATAAACTCCATTCTAAGACCCAAAGGAACCCTCAGGGAAGGGCCAGCAGAATGACAGACAGTCAAAGTCTGACCCAGAGGCACCTGAGGCAGCAAATAGTACAAACTAATATGGCTACTTGATACTAAGAGGGTTAGCCATGCTAGTCTGTTTGTAGCAGTGTAAAAGAGCAGTAGCGTCTATAAGACTAATAAAAATAGTGGTAGGGTATGAGCTTTCATGAGCCTCTTTTCCACCTGATACCAGTGGACTCTTGCTCTTTTCCACCTGATACCAGTGTATAAAGTCTGCTATCAAAGTTTACTGATCATGTATCAATGAAATACAGTGTTTGAGACAAGGTATATTGATAGAGGCAAAAGAAGTATGTGTGTGGAAAGTGCTGACAAATCACAGCTGACTTATAGCGATCCCGTGGAGTTTACATAACAGGTGGTTTGCTGATGCCTGCCTCTGCGTAGTGGCATGGACTTCTTTGGTGGTCTCCCATTTAAGAACTAACCAAGACAAATGTTGCTTAGCTTCCTAGATTGGGATTGGGCTAGCATGGGCCATCAAGGTCCAGGCAAATGGAAGGTTATTTAGTCAGATCTGAAGGAGTGACAGAAAACTACATAACTTCAATGGAGCAAAAGAAAACTAGAATGAAACCATGCTTTACAAGAAATATCTCAGGTGTTGTAGGAAATCCATAATTACCTAATTGTGAAGAAGAGAATAAATTTATAGTGATAGTCTATATTTGCTAATTTTGTTTCTTACTAGTATATTGGAGAAGGGTAGTGCGTAAATAATACTATAGCTGGAATAATCAAGGCTGATAGCTAATCTCACTGAATTTTTTTTTCGCAGTGTCTTTGGTATATCAAATATTGCTAGTTTAGAAGTATTGAAATAGTTTCACCATTTCACATGGACTATCATAGTAACAAAGTATATTGTACATTTATTATTTTTTTAAAACTGTGCTTGGGGACCCTCTATTCCTTAAAAACTTATCAAGGATTCATCATTGAGAAGATCAGTAAGCTGTCTGTCTTGTACTCCCAGTTTCCATCTGCTGTGTGCAGTCAGGGGGATGTCTGTGCGTTCTAGGATGCAATCTCAGTCAGCTAGGACAGTAGTACATCAAAGTATATCTGGCTAATATTTCAAATATGTACCCTAGAAAATTTCCCAGAAATCCCCTGAAATGTACAGGAGTTATATGACAGACATAGAACAGGGCTCCTGGTTAGACAAATTGATGTTAAAAAAGATTTCTGGAGTAGAATATTTAAAAACATCAAGCTTGCCTGGTAATGTATTAGAAATGGCATCTGTCCATAGATTAATTTTATGAAACTGAATTTTTATAAACAAAGTATTCCACAGAAAATAAAGCACTAGAAAATTTTCCATCCTACATCTGTGAACAACACAAGTGTATTATAGGAATAGATGCTAAATTAGGCATTAGATAGCTTTACCTATGAACAATATTTATCCCTCTTTAGTGCATCTATAAATTACCCATTGGTTGTTGTGGGTTTTCCAGGCTGTATTGCCGTGGTCTTGGCATTGTAGTTCCTGACGTTTCGCCAGCAGCTGTGGCTGGCATCTTCAGAGGTGTAGCACCAAAAGACAGAGATCTCTCAGTGTCACAGTGTGGAAAAGATGTTGGCAGGTCATTTGTATCTACTCAGGAGGGGTGGGGTTGAGCTGAGTCATCCTGTAAGAGTTTCCCAGGGTGTGGAATGCTAATGGCGGGAGGCTTCACTGTATCCTGAGGAGGTTCTTTTGCATATGGATTGGTGCTTGATGTGCTAATCTTCTCTGCAGGGCTATTGTCGAGTATAGAGTGTTTTGTTAGCCTGGTGTTTTTCAGAACTGGAAACCATGCTCTGTTCATTCTTAAGGTTTCTTCTTTCCTGTTGAAGTTTTGCTTATGCTTGTGAATTTCAATGGTTTCCCTGTGCAGTCTTGACAAAGTAGTTGGAAGTGTTGTCCAGTATTTTGGTGTCCTGGAATAAGATACTGTGCCCTGTTTGAGTTAGGCTATGTTCAGCCACTGCTGATTTTTCAGGTTGTCCAAGTCTGCAGTGTCTTTCATGTTCTTTTATTCTTGTCTGGATGCTACGCTTTGTGGTCCCGATGTAAACTTGTCCACAGCTGCAGGGTATACGGTATACTCCTGCTTCCCACCAGCAATATAACACACAAGGAGAGAAATGCCATCAAGACCCTCAATGCAGATCCAGACATCATCATTCTACCAGTTGATAAAGGCAATGCTACAGTGATCATGAAAACAGAGGAATACAAAAAGAAGATTAAGGAACTCCTGGACCCCTCCACCTACAAAAAACTAAAACGAGATCCCACCTGCAAAATCACCAGGCTAACAAATGCGCTGATCAAGAATTCCTCACTACATCCTGACACGCACAGAAAACTATGCAAGACAGAAGCACAGCCACCCAGACTATATGGACTCCTTAAAATACATAAGGATTCAGTCCCACTCCGACCCATTGCGAGTGCCATTGGTTCACCGACATATGAGTTAGCTAGACATCTGGCCGATCTCCTGCAGGACCACATCGGGAAAACCTCGTCTTACATCAAAGATTCAGCAGATTTCATCAACAAAATCAGTTCTCTGAAACTCAATCCACAAGACATACTTGTCAGTTTTGATGTTGTATCCCTGTTTACCAAGGTTCCAGTAAAAGACACTATTGCACTTATTAATCAGATTTTCCCAGAGGATGTAACAGCCTTATTCCATCATTGTCTGACAACCAGTTACTTCCAATGGGATAAAGAATTCTATGAACAGATGGATGGGGTGGCCATGGGGAGCCCTCTCAGCCCAGTTATAGCAAACTTCTACATGGAACATTTTGAAAAAACAGCTCTAGAATCAGCACCCCACAAACCTAGTGTATGGTTCCAGTTTGTGGATGATACATTTATCATTTGGAGCCATGGGGAGGAAGAATTGATGGGGTTTTTGAATCATCTCAACAACATCCACCGGAACATACAATTCACAATGGAGAAAGAAATCGAGGGAAAACTCCCATTTCTGGATACCTTGGTCATCCGTAAAACAAACTTTCAGTTAGGTCACAAGGTCTACAGGAAACCAACTCACACTGATCGGTACTTACACAAAAACTCCAATCACCACCCCCGATAGAAAAGAGGCATAATGAAAACATTAGTGGATCGCGCAAGACGGATATGTGAGCCGCACTTTCTCAATGAGGAAATTAATCATCTAAACCACGCACTTCAGGCAAATGGCTACTCCAGAAATGAAATCCGAAGAGCAATCAAACCCAGGATGAATCAAACAACCAAGGAAAAACAGTCTCCTACAGGAAAAGTGTTTTTGCCATATATCAAAGGAATTACTGATCAGATGGGAAAGCTTATGAAAAAGCATAACCTTCAAGCAGTATTCAGACCCACCCGAAAAATACAACAGATGATACGATCAGCAAAAGACAGTAGAGACCCCCTCACCTCCGCAGGAGTATACCGTATACCCTGCAGCTGTGGACAAGTTTACATCGGGACCACAAAGCGTAGCATCCAGACAAGAATAAAAGAACATGAAAGACACTGCAGACTTGGACAACCTGAAAAATCAGCAGTGGCTGAACATAGCCTAACTCAAACAGGGCACAGTATCTTATTCCAGGACACCAAAATACTGGACAACACTTCCAACTACTTTGTCAAGACTGCACAGGGAAGCCATTGAAATTCACAAGCATAAGCAAAACTTCAACAGGAAAGAAGAAACCTTAAGAATGAACAGAGCATGGTTTCCAGTTCTGAAAAACACCAGGCTAACAAAACACTCTATACTCGACAATAGCCCTGCAGAGAAGATTAGCACATCAAGCACCAATCCATATGCAAAAGAACCTCCTCAGGATACAGTGAAGCCTCCCGCCATTAGCATTCCACACCCTGGGAAACTCTTACAGGATGACTCAGCTCAACCCCACCCCTCCTGAGTAGATACAAATGACCTGCCAACATCTTTTCCACACTGTGACACTGAGAGATCTCTGTCTTTAGGTGCTACACCTCTGAAGATGCCAGCCACAGCTGCTGGCGAAATGTCAGGAACTACAATGCCAAGACCACGGCAATACAGCCCGGAAAACCCACAACAACCATCGTTCTCCGGCCGTGAAAGCCTTCGACAATAAATTACCCATTCTTTCCCAAGTTATGGAAATTTCAGTGGTATTAGCCACTGAGGTTTGTCAGTGGGTCTCTGGTAGGTCTTTCCATAGTTACTGGCCATGGGAACTGAAGGGAACCTCCACATTCAGGGGCTGCAAAACTGTGAGCACCAGTGCCAGAGGGTAACATCAGCCTCTCTGCCCTGTTTGCCCTCCAGAGTAACTGGTTTGCTATTGTGTGACAGGATGCAGGACTAGATGAACCACTCATCTGATCTAGCAGAGCTCTTCTTATGTTCTTCTTAAAGGTGGTTGCTTTAGTTGTTTCAGCTCACACCACAATTTTACCACATCTTATGAAGCAAGGTTAGCTAGCGTGTGTTCTTTCTCTTTATATATGCATGCATGCATGTATGTATATACATATGTATCATTTTAGACTCGCAAAGAGTTTCTCTTCTAAAAATTTGCTAGGAGCTTGACATATGATCACATAACAAAGTTGTAATTTGCATATCAAATGTTGGCAATAAATGCTAACAATAAAAATATAAAAAACTGTGTGCATGTTATGTTTATGGTAGCAGAATAATAAATTATATTTTGCAGGAACAAAAAAGCATCCCAAGCCATTACATTATTGAAGTTATATGAACCTTTTAATCAACACTATAGGCAAATACACCATGCTAGAGCTGAAGGTTCTGATCTTTAGTATGTATCCACAACAAAAATCGATACAGGAATAAGACAGTCTTATTGAGTTAGTTATAAGAGTAACAGCAACTACATTACAAGGACAGTGGATTAAAGATCTGATAGGTAACATTTTTGGTTAAGTTATGCTGTCTGGTTAACAATGTAAAAAGAGTTTATATTCCAACTAAGGGTGCGCTCCCCGAAAATATTCAGGTTTCCCTCTTTGGGAATCCCCCCTGCTGGCTGCCAGCTGATAGTTTAAAGAGACGTCCTTCTTGCAATCAGCAGAGCCCTTTAAACACCCCAAACCCCACAAACCCCAGCCACACTCCTCACTCCCCAGCCCCAGCCCTCCATCCTCCAGCCACTTGAAACAAGGGAGACTTTGAAGGGAAGGAGGATCTCTGCGTGGCTTGCCGTGCCGAGATCCTCCTTCCCTTCAAAGTCCCCCTCCCTCCTCCAGCCGGTTGGAACCGGGAGACTTTGAAGGGAAGGAGGATCTTGGCACGGCTTGTAAGCCAAGCCAAGAGCTTCCTTCTCTTCAACGTCCTCCTCTCCCTCCTCCACCTGGTTGGAATGGAGGAGACTTTGAAGGGAAGGAGGATCTCGGCGTGGCTTGCCACACCAAGATCCTCCTTCCCTTCAAAGTCCCCCTCCCTCCTCCAGCTGGTTGGAACAGGAAGACTTTGAAGGGAATGGGGAAGGAGGAATGGAGGAGACTTTGAAGGGAAGGAGGCTTGCAAGCCGCGCTGAGATCCTCCTTCCCTTCAATGTTTCTCCTGTTCCAACTGGCTGGAGGAGGGAGGGGGAATTTGAAGGGAAAGAGGATCTCAGCGACGGCAAGCCACACTGAGATCCTCCTTCCCTTCAAAGTACTCAGCTGCTTGTTGGAAACCCCGACAAACAGCTGATCTGTGGTTTAAATGTCCTTCTCCCTCCTGCTGCATGGAGATGGACATTTCAAGTCCTTGCCCTGAAGCTATACAGATAGCTTCGAGAATCTTTGATTCGGGGTTTCTGAAACGGCCCAGATATGCTGGGGCCGTTTCGGAAATCCTGAATCTTAACAAATTGGGTCTGATTCGGGTATTTTTCCCGAATCAGAAACCTGAAGCGCACATCCCTAATTTCAACTGGGTTGCTGGGGCTGATGTGTAATTAAATTACAACCATATGTTCCTTTTATTATTTGCATGCAGTTTAAAATCTGAAACCCCACATCTCATTTGTGTTTATATTAGAAAAAGATTTGCAAATAGATCATTTCCCCCCTCATTTGTACACGTATACTATCGAGTTGCATTTTGTATACAACCATTTTTATTTAACGCATTTTATATACAACACTTAATTTTTATTTAATAGCTTTAAATACAGTGATGGTGAACTAGCTATTCAGGTTCCCCCCCCCTTTTTTCTTTTTTTAGCCAGATTTTAACTGCTGCTCCCCAGACCACAGTCCCTGTTGACTTGTTCAGATCACCCGCTGGCTTCTGTGTTGCTGGAGTAATTTTCACTGCTTTATCTGTCATAGTATGTTGTTTTTCATTGTTGTTTCTGTTATACCATGAATACATTGGGGTTTTTTTTCTGTGTGCAGGCAATCCATTCTGTAGCTTGGCATCATGAAGGAAAGCAATTTATTTGTAGCCATTCGGATGGCACTTTGACTATATGGAATGTAAAGAATCCTACCAAGCCATTGCAGACAATCACTCCACATGGTAAGTGCAAACTATTCTTACACATAACATGTAAAAAATATAAAATACAATGCACATCCATTTTGAAATCACCTAATTCACTTTCACAATCATATTTATTTTTTCCTTTTTTTCTGGCTGCTTTCCTCCAGATCATCAGCCTTCATGCAAGTTATTAATAGTAATTAAGTGCTGTCAAGTCAAAACTGACTCATGGTGACCCCCTCATGGGGTTTTCAAAGCAAGAGATAAGAAGAGGTGGTTTGCCATTGAGCTCGTCTCCATACCAGCCAGCTCTTCCTTGGTGGTATCCCACCCAAGTACTAACGCCAACCCTGCTTAGCTTACAAGTTCTGACAAACTCAAGCTAGACTGGGCTAATCAAGCAAAACAAAAGAGGAACCTTCCACTTTGTTCTTTGTTATCAGACTGGGCTAATCAGGCTGGTATTCATGCAAGTTAAATGTGCTTAAAACCATAAACTCCTACAAAACATTTCAAGGGACTGTTATAAATATGGTCTTTTGTACTTGGTTAAGCAATGTCATAACAATTATGAACAGCAATAGAAAAAAATGACGGTAGTGAAGATTATGATGGGTGGTGCTGATACTTAGGGAACTCTGCCTTTTCATAAGACCCAATAACATTACCTTGAATAAATTGGATTGCAGATGGTTAGAATTCCAGTTCCACAGGCTTTTAAAAATGCAGGGACAGCTGCATTTTCTTGTGAGTAGAGGAGGAAAGAGATGAAGAGGAAACATAAGATGGCTTTTCTTGTGTACTGGAGCAAATAGTGAGTTATATGTCCTAAGGCAAAAAACAGTGATCACATGTTCACCTGGTATTTTAGAGAGTTCTTGAAGTAGCAACACCATCACTTGCTGCTCCTTTTAGGACAGAATAGCTTTGCTGTAGGCTAGAAGCATATTCTATGCTGTAGTCCACAGTGTTTATCACATGTTTATTTCATTTTGTGTTACAAATCAGTAAGAAAAGAAGGTAAAGGGGAAAAATATTAACATTGAGAAGTGTTTGCTTTCAGTGATGTGTTAATAATTCCAATATTTTCTGTTGACAACAAAATTGCACGGTTGTACAAATTAATAGGTTATTGTTCTTTACACCAGAAGTCATAGAAGTTTCCAGATGATTGGAAGGGAAAGGATTTTTGTAAACTTGATAATCTTCCAGATGTACAGTTAATTTAAGGTCACTGCCAAACTTCAAAGAGTCAAGACCTAATATCCACACATTTAACTCTCTTTCAACTTTTGCCAATGATCATTTTAGCAGCAGTAAATATCGCTGAGTATTTTCACCTCCAATTATTTGCAAGTTGAACTGTTGTTAAGAAACAGCTACAGGTGTTGATCAGATGTTAATGGTGAATATGGTCATGAGGGCAGCTACACTACTGTGTAGAGAGGAGGGGAAGAAGCCAGAGAAAGAAATAGCCTTCATCAGAACAGCACAATCCTACTGTAACTTTCGAGCAGAGATGCTGCCTGAGTTAATTTTGAGTCTTGAAATACGAACTTCAGCAGATTGTAAGGATCACCTGCATTGCAAAGTTCTTCTGTAACTTGGTTTTAATTCCAAGATCTCTGTTTTCTTTCCTCTTCCTGAGTTGTGACAGTAATCAAGCAGAGAAAGGAGGACAGTGGAAAGGAAATCTGCCATTTTTGCCTTCCTCAACATCTTCTTTTCTTTCCTTCCCAGCACCCCAAACACAGCCACAGCAGTAATGCCAGTATTAAAAGTCTCAGGCAGCCTGGATAATGTAGTTCTTCCATTCTTCTGAGTATAAGACTTCCAGGGGGGAAAAAATGTATTAACTCATCTTTCTGGGACTTTGTTTATTGTAACTCTATTCAGAGTGGTAGTAAGAGATGAGTACTACTTTTATACATTCCAGCTGCTGCTGCCCCACAGAGAGGGGGAAGGAGAGAGTTTCAGATCACCCTGTCTCCATGTTGCACCTGTTGCCTGAAATAATGGGACATAGGGACTCACAGAAAGGGCTGTGGGGGTTCTCAGCATCCTCTCAGTATTTACAAATAATTTTAAAACTCTCAAGAATATATTTTTCTTTAATGACTTTATTTATAGATCACTTTTCTCCCTAGTGGGACACAAAAGCAGCTTACCTTGTTCTCCTCTACTTTATCCTCACAGAAATCCTGTGAGGTAGGCTATGCTGACTGTGTGACTTGCTGAAGGTCATCTAGCAGAGTTCTCCAACAGATGTTGCAATTTTCCCAGCTCCTTCCGCTCAAGCCTGGTTGTATCCAATGTAAGGTTTGTGCAAGGATCTCTGATCTTCCTGGCAATCTCCTTACCCAAGCAGCCATTTCCAGCTTTACAAAAGGTTATTTCAGAGTTGTAGGACCTCATGGTGAGGCACACTAGTTAAGAGGCTGATATGGAGAGGGGATGAAATCACTTCCTCTGGCACCTTCTGTCAGATGGACTCTGTTCACACAAGAAACAAGAGGGAATGATTTGGTCCCCTTTCCCCTTCCCACTGTTATTCCATGTACCACAGCCCCAGGAAATGACTGCTGGGGAGAGGAGAAAGCTGGTAAGACTGGCATTGGATACCAGCTCATTATTAAAAGTGTGAACAGCTCTGCCTCGTATCTAAACAAAAGTAGGGAGAAAGAGAGGAATGATTGTCTTTAAAAAAATCCTCTCTAGAAAGTCAGTATAAAAAAAAGAAACAAGAAAACCTCTTGAAAGCGATTAAGTTGTAGAAGAATAAACTTGATCAAATTGATGCGTCCTCCCTTCATAAGAAGATGCTTTATACAAAGAAAAGATTCTTTGAGATGGGTGATGCAGTTGGTAAATTATTAGCTGCAAAGTTAAGAAAGAAACAAGCTAAAGAAGCAGTTGCTGTGATAAAAATGAAGGGCGGAACAATCACATCAAATAACAGCTTAATTATTAAGGCCTTTACTGAATACCATCAAAAATTATACAAAGCTAGTAACCCAATAAATAGTAAATCTCATTACACAGTATGGAAATGTTTCTGGGTATAAAGTGAATCTGGATAAATCAGAGATGGGTATCTAGTTAAACAAGAATGATGATGGAATTTTAAAGATCAATTTTTATCCAGTAATAGCTAAAATGAAAAAAGTAGTTTGGGAAACCTTAAATCTATCTTTCCTTGAATGTGTAAATACAATAAAAATGACAATCCTTCCTAAACTAAATTTTTATTGGTAATCTCCCAGCTGAAATTCCAGAAAAAGATGTTGAAAGAGTGGCAGCTATTAATAAATGCTTTTATCTGGGATAAAAACAAATGTAGGATACGATATAATAAAATGTATGATAAAAAATTAAATGGTGGTTTGGAGGTACCTAATCTCAAATTATATTACCAGCCTACCAGACTTAGTTGGTTGAAAATGGCTATCAAACCCTGCTAAAAATACTCTGGCCTTTATTGAACAATCTTTTGTAAAAGTACCATTGAAGAGCTGGCCTTGGGTAAGGAAAGAAAATAGGAGGAACTATTATAATAATGATAAAACCATCATAAATACAATACTTAATATATGGGATCAAGTTAAAAATAAACTGTTTTAAGATTCTCTCCCCTAGCATCTGTCATTAGTGATATGATTGATGAAAGGAGCCAGGAATTTATTCCTTTGAGAAGGTGGGAATTTTCAGGATTTAGTGATTATTGAAAACTAATAATTCATAACCAAGTGATCCCATATAATGATATTAAAGATATTCTAGCTCATAGTATTTTATTTTAAGGTCATTACAGAGTTTGAGGAATTGCTTTTAGCAGATGGTAAAGGTATTATTTTTAGTATATATTCTTGTTTATTGAAAATGACTCTCAAACCTGATTAAACTTTTTGTAGTAGGTGGCAGAAAAATATAAGAAATAACTTAGATATGAATATTTGATCATCGTCGTCCTTCTGTGCAGCCCCACATTGGGACTGCACAGGCGCAGGCCAGCCACGGAAAAGATTTTTCTAGCTTTTAGAGATGTGAAGGGGACGTTCGGATCCACCGCGCATGCGCGCCGGTGTTCCCGCCAATTTTGAATGTATATATATCCGAACGCCCCCGGCATTCCCTCAGTTCCTTTTTCGCCGCTGTCGAAAAGGTTCTTCTTGTCTAGCGTTATTTGTCTCTGAGCGTCTCTTCGGAGTTTCTTCATCGTTTTCCTGCGCTGTTCGGTATTTTCCTGTGTCCATCTGTCGGGAGATACTGTTCGAAATGTCTCAGACAGCTTTATTTAAGAAATGTCTGAAGTGCAGCACGAAGATGACCCACTCGGATGGCCATGAGCTCTGTCTCATCTGCCTGGGTGAGGGGCACATTGTGGAGCGTTGTGCGGTGTGTATGTCTTTCACCCCGAAAGCAAGGAGCAATTGGAAGGCCAGACTCCGTGCCTTCTTGTGGGATGCCAACCTTCTCCCCCCCAAGCCATCGGGTTCATCGGGAGATAGGCCCCGCTCCGCTGCTCCTTCGCCGGCACCATCTCGAAAATCGCCGGAGCCGCTCCCCTCGGAACCGATGGGGCACCCGTTCCGGAGGGCCAATCTGACTCCAGTTCCGTGGATTGTCCTTCTGGCTGGAAGGCTAAGAAGCGTTCCTCATCGAAGCCATCATCAAAGCCCTCGTCTAAAGCTTCGGCCACAGAGGCTTCTTCGGAGCCCCCGCCTAAAAAGGCCAAGGCCAAGTCGAAACCTAAGAGCCGTGCACCATCCCCGGCTCCGACTGTGCAGCCCGGTACGCCACCCAGACCGGTCCTGATTGATGACGATGTGGTGAGTCTTCATACCCCGTCACCTCCTTGTACGCCTCCTCCAACGGCATCGGAGGATTACGTGCCATTCCCGCCTTTCCCGGAACCGTATCAGTCGTTTGAGCGTTCCCTGCCGTCCACCCCGGCGCCTTCGGAGGCCTCCGTTCTGATGCAGTCTGCCTCATCGGTTCCGGCGCCGTACCACTGGCCTGCTCCGGTGTCCGCTCCTCTACCTCCTTGGCAGCCTGTCCCGGGGATAGGGAACATGACCTCCTGGCAGGATTTTGTGGCCTGGTTCCAGCAGTCTGTGCCCTTCCTGCAACACCCTTCGGTCCCGCCGTCTTCCGTTCCAGCTCAACCGCTTGTGCAAACTGCACCTGCTCCTCCTGCGGCTAGAGTGCAACTCCATCCCTCGGTTCCTGCGCCTTGTCCATCGGCTCCGGTCGGGCGCCCGGCTTCAGTTCCAACGCAGACCCTGGCGGAGTTTTCGGATTCCGAGGATGAAGAGGGCCTGGCTTCCCCGTCCAATTACTCCTCGGATGTGGCTTCTGACCCTTCCCCGGATGACACCGTGGGTGAGCTCCGTTCGTCGTCCCCAAATGACGACTACAGAATGTTCGCCGAACAGATGGTCAGGATGGCCGCTGCGCTGGAGATAGATGTTGCCTCCATGACCTCCAAGCCTAAGAGCAAGCTGCTGGAGGCGTTGTATTCAGGGTCCCCCGCTTCGGTGGCGTTCCCTCCTGTGGAGGACTTTGTCGATAATGCTCTTGCGCTCTGGCAGACACTGGCATCCCTGCCGCCAATGGCAAAGAAGGTCGAAAGGTACTATCGCCTGAAGCAGGACGACTGCCCGTACCTTTTCTCTCACCCTAAACCCTCTTCCATCGTGGCGGAGGAAGGTCAGGCTCGGTTCCGATACGGTTCCTCTTCGGCTCCGGCAGACCGGGAAGGCAGGAAGCTGGATGGCATGGGCAGGAAGCTCCACTCGTCCGCGTCCTTGGGATTCCGTATAGCAAATTTCCAAGCTATAATGGGATCCTATAATTTATTCTTGTGGAAAAGGCTGTCCTCTTACCTCTCCGACCTCCCGGAGGATCGTCGCCACCTGGTTAAGGCCCTCCAGGCTGAGACCATGAAGCTGTCAAAGCAACAGATGACAGCGGGCAAGGACGCCGCTGACTCTGCAGTGCGAGCAATGGCGACTTCGGTGGTCTTGCGTCAGCACGCCTGGCTCCGGTCCACGGCCCTGCCACCAGAGAAGAAGGCGAAGGTGGAGGATTTCCCGTTTGAGGGGCCCCAGCTCTTTTCAGAGAAAACAGATGAATCCCTCTCGCTGATGAAAAAGAACCAGCAAATGGCCAAGTACTTGGGAGTCACTCCTTCAGCTCAGCCGTCGGGCCCAAGGTATCGTTACGGTAAGTTCCAATCCTACCAGACCCCTTATCAGCCTTACCAGCAGCGTCAAGGGCGATTCTTCTCGGGCCAGTCCTATGGCCACCGATCCTACTCAGCCCAGCAGCGTCACTCTTCCAGGTGCTCCGGACGGTCCAAGGGGAGGCAGCAGCCCCCCTTGCTAAACCATCGACCTCCGTGCAGAAGGCTTCTGTCTTCTGACTAAGCCTGGACGCTCCCCAGTTAGCCTCCAAGGGCACTCTCGCTACTGCCCGGTTCTTGAACAGGCTTCGGCCTTTTTTGCCCTGTTGGCAGCTTGTTACTTCTGACACTTGGGTCCTGTCTATTGTGGCCCATGGTTACAAATTGTTGTTTTCTGATGCACCTCCCCTTTCTCTCCCTCCCTGTTGTTCTCCATGTTGGAATGTTGTTTTACACAATAATGTTATGGAGTTGGTGAACAAAGGTGCTGTCCAGGTGGTCAATGTCGCTACTTCCCCTTGGGGATTCTACTCGAGATACTTTCTCGTAGATAAGAAGGATGGAGGGTCCCGGCCCATTTTGGACCTTAGGGGCCTCAACAGTTATTTGAAGGTTGAGAAGTTTTGAATGCTGACCCTGACAAGGGTCATAGAGCTCTTGGAAGCAGGCGTCTGGCTAGCCATTCTAGACTTGAAAGACGCCTACTTCCACATCTCCATCTTTGAGGGCCACAGAAAGTATCTGCGGTTTGTCTATGGGGATTCTGTATATGAATATATACAGTGTTGCCTTTGGGGCTGGCCTCTGCACCCAGGGTTTTCACGAAGTGCATGGCCACCTTGGTGGCGTATCTACGGTCCAGGGGATGCTTTATCTACACTTACCTGGATGACTGGCTCCTGGTGGGACCCTCAGCTGACTCTCTCCGGGACCATATTGCCCTCACCTTATCTGTGCTAGCGAGGTTGGGCTTGGTGGTTAATGGGGATAAGTCTATCTTAACTCCGGGCACAGCCATTAGATTTATAGGGGTCCATTTCGACTCGCCACGGGCAGGGCCTACTTACCCCCGGATCGCTTGACCAGGCTTTCCTCCCTAGCCCGTCACTTCATGCACAACCGTTTTCAAACTGCCCTCTTAATTCAAACACTGCTAGGCCTTATGGCCTCCTCCACAGGGGTGGATTTTTTCACACGCCTGCATATGAGGCCTCTGCAAAACTGAATCGTCCGGAGGTACAACCCCCTCACTATGGGCCAGCGTCAGAAGTTCTCCATCCCCAGGGTGGTCCAGCGTTCCTTGGCCTGGTGGACTGTCCCTGAGAACTTGTCCGAAGGTTGTCCTTTTGGCCCTTTCCTGGCGGAGGTCACCGTCTTTACTGACGCCTCCAACTTGGGATGGGGAGGGCGCTGTGGGCAGCTCTCAGCCCAAGGCATCTGGTCCCCAACTGAAGTGACCATGCACATTAACCTCTTAGAGCTTAGAGCGATCTGTTACTCCCTTGCTTCTTTTGCAGATGTCATTCGGAACAGGAGGGTTCAGGTCCTGTCGGACAATACCGCAGCCTGCTATTACCTCAACAAGCAGGGAGGAACGGTCTCGCTCAAGCTCTGCAGGGAAGCAACGACTCTCTGGAAATGGGCCGTGGTCAACAACGTCCTTCCCAGGGCCGTGCACATTGCCGGGGAGCTCAACACCGCAGCAGACACGCTGAGCAGGGTGTTTCTGCCTCAACACGAGTGGTCCCTCAACAGGGCTTACCTCCACCAAGTCTTTCGCACGTGGGGTACACCACTCATCAACCTCTTCGCCACGGCCCACAACAAGCAGGCTCCGCTGTTCTGCTCCCGGGCCGGTATTGGCCCTCACTCCCTAGGGGATGCCTTCCAGATACCCTGGTCCCCAGGGCTCTTTTATGCCTTCCCACCCTTCCCGCTCATGCACAAGGTCCTCTCCAGGGTCAGGGCCTTCAACACCCACTGTATCCTGATTGCCCCACACTGGCCTCGCCAGGATTGGTTCCCTCTCTTACTCTCCCTGTCATGGGGACGATGCCTAGCGCTGCCACCAGCCCCGGACCTATTAATCAGGGACGGGGTCAGGCACCACAGTGTGGCAGTTCTGAGTCTGGCTGCCTGGCTCCTGTGCACTCCGGAGTAGGCCTCTCCTCAGAGGTTCTTAAGGTCATTCTGAATGCCCGGAAGCTATCAACCAGGTTATCCTACCAAAGGAAGTGGTCGCGTTTTTCCAGGTGGTTGGCCCCAAAAGGGGTTTCTCCCTTTGATTGCCCCTTACCTATCGTTCTGGACTACCTCCTGGATTTGTGCTCACAGGGTCTTGCCTTCTCGAGCATTAAGGTACACATGGCTGCGATCTCTGCTTTCCATGAGCAGATTGATGGGAAGACCGTTTCTACGCACTGGCTTTCCAAGCAGTTCCTAAAGGGCCTGTTCAAGACCTTCCCTCCTAGGGCCCCGCCGATTCCTCAGTGGAGTCTGTCCCTGGTTCTCTCCCAGCTGATGCTCCAGCCCTTTGAGCCCCTGTCCACCTGTCCCTTACCTTTGCTCACACAAAAGGTAGCCTTTCTGGTGGCAATCACGTCCTCTAGACATGTTGGGGAGCTGTCTGCCCTGCGGTGTGACCCTCCCTTCCTGCAGTTTTTCCTTGGTACGGTCATGCTCCACACTAGCATGGAGTTTCTACCCAAGGTGGTCTCCAAATTTCACCTGCAGCAAAAGGTGTTCCTCCCTTCCTTTTTTCCGACACCCTCGTCCCCAGGGGAACAGGCACTACACACATTGGATGTAAAACGTGCTTTATTGTTTTATTTATATCGCACCAAATGTTTCAGGAAATCTCCTGCCCTGTTTTTGTGTTACTCTGGCCCTCGCAAGGGCTCACCTGCTTCTGCCCAGTCCATCTCTCGCTGGATTGTGTCTACAATTAAACTTTGTTATCAGCAAGCTGGAGTCCAGTGCCCCTTGTTAGTTACTGCTCATTCCACTCGAGCGCAAGCTGCTTCTGCTGCCTTCCTGCGAGGAGTGCCGCTCCGGGACATCTGCCAAGCTGCGACGTGGTCCACTGCAGACACTTTTATCAAACACTATTCTGTGGACGTGAATGCACGGCATGAATCAGCTGTTGGCACGGCTGTCCTGCATTCTTTGTTCAAGTAGACACTCACACCCGCCCCCATTGGTGAGATGCTAGTTATTCTCCCAATGTGGGGCTGCACAGAAGGACGACGACGATAAACAGGGTTTCTCACCTGTAACTGTTGATCGTCAAGTCTCTTCTGTGCAGACACACATTCCCTCCCACCTACCCCGCTGTGAGTGCTTGGTTAACTGAGTTTTTCTCCGGCGGCTCAGGTGAACTGAGGGAATGCCGGGGGCGTTCGGATATATATACATTCAAAATTGGCATGCGCGGTGGATCCGAACGTCCCCTTCACATCTCTAAAAGCTAGAAAAATCTTTTCCGCGGCTGGCCTGCGCCTGCGCAGTCCCAATGTGTGTCTGCACAGAAGAGACTCGACGATCAACAGTTACAGGTGAGAAACCCTGTTTTTTTCACTTACGGTATTTCCTTCACAGTTTGCTTCTCTTTTAAGAGAAGTGGTTGAAAATAATTTACAGGTGGCATTTAACTCCATTTAAAACTAAAGATTTATAAGACCAGTACCTGCATACACTGATTCTGTAAAGATAAGGCAGATTTTTTTCCATATTTTGTGGGTGTGTATATGTGCCTCCAGTTATTGGAAGCAAGTGGTGAAAATTATATCAATAGGATTGGAAGAACAAATTCTCCATAAACCAGAGACACTGCTGCTGAATTATTTACTACTTGATTTATCTAGAGATCAGCAAATGGTTGCCTTACATATAATTACAGCTGCCAGGCTGGTTTTTGCCAGGCGATGGAAACAAAAAAAATACTCCTAGACTACAAGATTGGTTGTTGAAAATAAAGGAAATCTATACTTAGTGAAATTAACCGCTTATCAGAAAAAAAGATATTTATAGTATAGATCTTTTGTGGTCAAGACAGATACAAAGAATGGAACTAGCAATTATATAATTGGAAATAGTATCAATATTGCCAGTTGATCGTGAAGGGTTTTATGTGTCTATGGAAGCAGGATAAGGGGACTTTGCTAATGTATTTTATAAATATTGACATGTGTAAGCTCTTTATTTTAATAAATTTATTTTTTTAAAAGAAAAATGTGAACAGAAGCTTACAGTGGTATTTTCTAATATCTACAAAAAAAGGCTTCTCTAGAGACATCTTACTTGTGCATTATGCATTGATATACAATTTAGAGCAGTTGCATTTTGCTTGATTTACATTGCATTTTGTGTTGTCAAACTTGTATCTAGCTTTTTAGTAATTCAAAGCAAACTCCGTACTATAATTAGATTGTGCAATGTGAACTAACTTTTTACTATTTATGCAAATGAAATAATTGTAAATGGTAATTATGCTGTTCACTTAATTTTAAGTGCATTTGTATTATAGAGGCAATTTTTTAAAAAATGAACACTTCTGTCATATCTACTTTCTATACTAAACAGAAACCTAAACAAAAGTTCCCCACCACCCCCGGAGGAGGCTGGCCAGCCACTCCCCATTGTTCCCTATGATGGGAACTTCTAAACTGTCTTTCCCAGGGCAATTATGCACAGGCCTGGGGTGCTACAGTGGAGAGCACACTGCTGAGTGCAAGCTTGTCCCTGGGAAAGCACACCTGAACCACAAACACCCATCCCCAAGTCCCCCCGCCCCCCAGAGCGGGCTGGCCAGCCACTCCTCATTGATGGGAACTAAACTTCACACTAGAGAATAAAACACACACACACATAGAATCAAGTTCAAAATTTGTTATTTTTTAGCTTTCAGTTGCATCATTAAAGGCACATGACACTAGTGTCACATCCTAACAGTCTCCTAGACAGTAGTACCACAACTGTCCTCACATCAGAGAATCACAAAACACACACAATCACTTGCAAAAACACTTTATTTCTTGGAGTTCCTGGGCTAAGGTTGGGAGACAGCATACAACAGCAGCACTACATTTATAACACACACACCCCCAACATAACCATAGTGACTCCAAGGGAGCCAAGCCACAGTGTCACACATCCATTCCACCCAAACCAATCTAAACTGGGGGAAACTCTTGCAACTTAGTCCATCAGAACCATTGTTATTTCCTGCAGCTGGGCTCTCAGTTCAGCCAGTGGGAAAACACCACAGAGCAGAACAGTACCTTGCCACAAGCACAGCACAATGGCATTCGCAGAGCACTATTGCAGAGGTTCTCCCCCCCCCCCGCCAGATTCAGGCAGAACTGGAAACCACCTGTGAGGCAGTGTTGGGATGTAGCCTTCATCATCAGCTGGCACCCAACCACACCATTCCTACTAACCCCACTCCTCCCCCACCCCTTCAACAAGAACATTTTAACTTTAACAAAAACATTTTACAACATTAATATTCTCCTCAGCAGCATAGCTAAGTTTGGCTGCTACTCTGAGTTTCTTGCTGTGAGTCCCTAACCTAACCAGTCCCTATTTAACCTGTCTCTCCCTCCAGTGGCAATCAACATTTCTGGGGCCTCTTATCAATTATCAGAATAAATTTGTGTCCACAGGGTCTGTGACAGTTTTAGGGTTTTTTTTCCTGTTGTTGGGGGGAAGTCATATTTCAGGGTGCATTCCCTTTGCCACTGAGTTCCACCCTTCTCCTGCTGGATTTCTTTCTACTTCTAAAAGTTTAATGTAGGGAAGAGTGTGATTCCTCAGGTCCTAGACTCGCAGAGGATGCAGGCCACAAGGAGGGCTCACCTCATTCACTCTGGAAGTCCACTCCTGAGAGCCGAGAGTTGACCTTCAGGAAGACCAACTGCTCCACTCTCCATGGGGGAAGGTGAGAGTGATGTGGGCTGATAATGTTGCCCGCATAAGAAAACATGCTTTCCACGCTCGTTGGAGGGCATGAGAGGAGCCACTACGCCTTGAGGGAGAGGTCTGGCCAGACCGCCTACTTCTTGGCTCAGTAGCTCAGCGGATCTGTGGACAGCAACTCGCAGGGCTCTGCAAGGTAGTCCCTGACCACTGCCTTCGCCGAATCCTGTCTCACGTGATTCATGATTCCAGAGGGGCCGAGGGGCCCGCCAGAGCATCTCCATGGACATCCTGGCAGTGGCCGCAGGAGGAGCCTGCTCAGAAGGGGCGTGAGAGGGACCTGCAGGGCTGGGCCCCTCACCTGTCCCCTCTGATGACAAGCGTCCCCTCTTGGCCTGCCTGCGCCTCACCCGCGCACAGAGGGCATCTCTGGCTTGGGTGAGGTTCCCATCCCGCTCGGTGAAAGTGCCCTTAATGCGCAGGTTGCACATGGTTGCCAACATGTTCGACTCCTTCTGCGTGAGAGGCATTAGCCTGACAGCTATGCCCTACTACAGCCTTCTCATGAGCACGCACACAGCTGGAACAGTGTCTGCATGTGGTATATCTGGGTCCACAAAGGAGGCCAGTGAACTCTGGAGTGTGTACACCAGAGGAATGACCAGACCGAGGGTCACCGTGTCAGACGAGACCGCTACAGTGAAGTCCTTGAAGGGCTTCAGGACCTCCACTGTCTGGGAGATGGTGAGCCAATCCTCCTGACTGAACTCACCTTCTGCCTCCAAGCATTACTCTCTAAGAGCCATGCCTCGGGGGCGGCCTGCTGCTCCACCAAGTGCTCCAACATGGCACAGGTGGAGTTCCAGCGAGTGACTATGCCAGAGATCATGCGATGCTCCGGCACACCTGCCCTGGCCTGCTTCTGGTGCAGTTAGTGAGAGGACTCCACACTGCGCAAGAAGTGAGTCGTGAGCATCCGACATTTCTGCAGGAGATCCTGGAGGTCACGAGTTGTGGTGTCCTGAGGTTCCAGGGAGGAGCCCACCCTAAGCGCAGCTCTCACTACTAGGTGAAGTTTGTGAGCCACACAGTAAATGCGCTTGTGGATCACCTGCCGCACTGCTGTCATGTTCTGGCCACCATCCGTCACCATGCATCCCATGGTGACGGTACCCTCGCCTATCCAGCTGTCCAACTCCCTCCTCAAGGTGGCTGCGATGTTCTCTGCCATGTGTGACATGTCGAGAACCTCGGCGTGGAGCAGGGCCTTGTGGTAGCAAGCCTAGTGGTCTCCCATCTGTTGCTGCCTAGCGCTGGACACCTCACCCCCATCTTGAAGATCTTCGGGTTGCCACCAGTGAGCAGTAAGAGAGAGGTACACATGCTGTACTCTACAGCAGGTCCAGATGTCAGATGTGAAGTGCACAGTCCTCCCGGCTGCACGGGACAAACAAGGGCACCACGGTCCTGCTCAACGTCATGCGAGCAGGGGTCATGTACCAGGGATAGGCATCACGGAGCAGCCCCTGGAAGCCGAAGTGGTCAACTAAGGAGAATGGCTGACCATCTACCGCTATCATATTGACAATGTGGCGCGTGATGCTCTGGCTCGCCTTCTGGATCCCCCCCTTCTGGGCACACTAGCACCCTGCATACTGAGCATCTCCGTCAGAGAAGCTTGGCATCCCTGCCCTACAGGAACCCATGGGGGGAGAGCACCAGAGGAGCCTGCCTCCATCTGGCTAGCTGGCAGCCGTGTGGTGCCACTTGAACTCTCCCCCCAAAGAAGGACCACCTGGTGTTGCCTCTTCAGGTGGTTCCACGTTCCAGACGTGGAGAGATGTTTCACATCCCTTCCGTGACTGATCTGTTGCCTACAATGCCGGCAGTGGGCAAACTGCGAGTTCTCTGTTCTCTGGAAGTGACTCCAGATATTGGAGGTAATGGGAGCCCCACACCGCACAGGGGAGGTGCTTACAGGCCCCCCAGGAGACACCTCCTGTGAGGTGCTCGGGGCAGACACACCATGTCTCACTCTTAGCTGGGCAGTTGGAGATAGATGAGGATGAAAGGGCAGAGATGTGGGCTCTTCCTCAACAGTCTCTTCCTCGTTCTCCAGCACCTTCTTCTCCTGCACAATGGTGAGAGGCCTGCTCCTGACCTCAGAGAAAACAGGAGAGGACCATCTAGCAGGGGGTTCCTCCTACAGTTCCTCCATATCTGATGGGTCCCTGGAGTGAGCAGGAATGCAGGAAAAGTCATGTGTCCCATGTCCATCCCAGGAGATACCACATGCTGCTTCTCCTCCAGCAGCTGGGTCTCAACTGCTAGAGGAGGGGGAGCCTCAGCAGCAGGCCCCCGCCCAGAGCCAGCCCCTGCCTCAGACACTTGGGTTAGGGGTGGCTCTCCAGCAGCTTCCTCAGGAAAGAGGGCCTTGCGAACCCTCTTCCTGTAACCAGAAGCCAGGCTGGTGAATGGCAGCAGCGCAGAGGAGGGCCTCCTCCGCTCAGATGGGGGGATAGCCACAGCACTCCCCTCCCGACTTATCTCTGGCCTCTCTCCCGGGATCCCTCTCAGCTTTCCTCTCGCTCATGCTTCCCTCCTTGATTCCCCCCTTGAGCCTACATGACCAGCTATAAGTTGATTTAAAAAATTAAACTTAAAGCCTAGCACAAAGTATGAATTTATCACCTATCTACCTATTTCTAAACTTTTTTTTTTGCTCTGTCACTGGAGATGGTCACTTAATTTTTTTTAAAGGGCCCTGTTTATGTATGTGAACCTGAACCTAAACCTACACCAAACAGTGAATTCCTCTTCAGGAATCAAGTTGGCCCTAAACCCCAAGTTAAGGGAAAGCATATTACAAAAAATGTGCCCAGCCTGGCTCCAAGGTTGCCAGAGGTGGGCAGGGAAACCCTACTTAAGGGACTACTATTAGGCAGCCTATTTATATTTAAACAGAATAGAACCCAACCTAACACTTACTGATTCTTCTCTTAGTGAAGCCTATTTAATGGGGAAAACTAGCCTTCATGCCCTAACAATTTATTTTAGAGGGCAATATTATTAACTGACAGAAGCCTACTACTAGCCTACCTAACTTACAAGTCCACTATTTAAATCAAAACTAATTTCTCTGGGAAACCCAAAGTAAACTTACCAAACACTACTATAACTGCAAAAACAACCACCCAACCAACAGAACAACAACAGTAGTAGATAACATACCTTAACTGTAAAACACCAACCATAAGGAACACCAACTCCAACAACTGTAAAATTTGCAAAACTACAACCAACAACAGTAAAAAAAGCCCCAAACCCCCAAGCAAGCTCACTCTGAACCCCAGCTCCCCCCCCACACACACACATGCACACACACTTATACACACACACAGCAGAGAAGCAATTCCCAAATTAAATTGAAATTAAAAACTCAGGCCTAACCACTTAATCACAACAATTTAAACCAGAACGCCCAAGCAAGCCTCCTCTTAATTACACCCCCCAAACAGACACACACATAAACTTACACACACACACACAGAGCAAAGTAGCAAACACAAAATTAAATTGAAATTAAAAACTCAGGCCAACCACTGAAACACATCAAATAAAATCAGAACTCCTGAGCAAGGCCCCACTTGAACCCTAGACATCATCAACACACTCTTAAAAACAATAACAGTTCCCCAACACCAAGAACAGGAAAAAAAATTAAAACACCAACAGGAAACTTTTAAACTGCAAAAAAATGGAACAGGTCCCCCCCCCCCAAACAACAGCAGGAAAAAGTGAACTTTAAAACAACACAGAACACACACACAACTCAAACAGGAACAGTATCCCCCCACCCCCAACAACAACAGGAAAAAAGGTAAACCCTCCCAAAATTTAAAACTGCAAATAAAGACCAGCCTCCCTCCCAAACAAATGCCCCAGCCAGAAGCTGCTCACACCAGCAAAGGCCCTCCCACACACACACACACACACACACACACACACACAAAGAAGCAAGAATCTCTCCCCCCAAAAATAAAGTTTTAAATTAACGTTTTAAAAACAATCCCTTCCCACCCACCCCCACCCAGACAAGTAAAAAAAATCCCTCCCAGAGAAAACCCTGTGAGTCACTGAATGACTATCTCACTAGTCCTGCAGTCCAGCTATGGTCAGGCAGGCAGGAATCCTCCAGGTGAAGTCCCCCAGCACCAACATGCCAGCCAACAATGGAGACAGAGAGTCCCAGTGGACGTACTCTCAAGTCTCTATGTAGACCAAGGAAAATTGTGGGCTGGCCAAAAGGCAAGCCTCCAATTTAAATCCCCTGTTGCATCTCCTTCCAGAAATGCATTGACTGGAAGGAGGATGCAGCAGTGGGATTGGACACTCCTAACTCCCCACTCCAATCCATGATCCCCCTCCCTTCTCCCCCTTGTACTCACTCACCCCTCCTCACCCCTCCCATTCTGTAAATTAGGCGAGACTCTCTGCAGACTTTGCTGGCTGATTGTATTGCATTGCATTGCAAACAGCCAGCAAAGTTCTGAAGCAAATTCAAGTTTCCCACCTTTTTTACAAGATGGGAGAGGTTAGAAGGAGGTTGTAGTGAGTCACTCCTTCTCCCCCTTCCCCTCTCATAAGAAAGCGCGGGAAGCTTGATTTTGGCTCAGAAAATTACTGCTCCCGGCTGACCCGAAGCGATCCGAATCGCTTTGGAAAGCTTTGCTTCGGTATTTCTGCATTGGGTCCAGCATTCAGAAATACTGAATCTTTCTGAATCAGGCCCAGTTCGGGTTAAAAACCCGATTCGGATTCCTGAAGCACACATCCCTACCTGTGACCCCTGAAAAGGCAATTCTAGGGGTTTGAAGACCCTTATGTACAAAATCAGGGTTAAGGGGCTGCAGCAGAAAATTCAGTGGGGAGCTTTTAACCCTAATTATTATTGGTGGCTTAGAATGGGGCCTATTTAAGATGCTCCTCTTCCTAGTTCTATTATTGGAATGTTTATCAGGTATTTTTTATGGTCTCCCACATTATTCCTATTTATATTTACTTGGGAGTAAATTCCATCTAATTATGTACAGGTAAGAGAAGATGACTTCTATTTCAGAAAAAAAATACTAATATTTAATTCTTTTTAAACCTGCCAGAAACAATTTGTGATAGGTGATAGATTTGTGATATATATATCACAAATCTATCTATATCTATATCTATATCTATCTCTATCTATCTATCTATCTATATATATATCTATATATATCACAAATCTATCTATCTATCTATCTATCTATCTATCTATCTATCTATCTATCTATCTATCTATATATCTTTTATAAATGATGAGAATATTTTTAAAGTGTTTATGTGGTGTTCAAGATTAAAAATTATGTTTAAATGTAAATAAGAAAATGTTTTGTTTTAGGGAAGCAGGTAAAAGATGGGAAGAAGCCAGAGCCTTGTAAACCTATTCTTAAAGTGGAATACAAAACTACAAGAGTTGGGTAAGAACCATGGTGCCATTCTTTAATTCTATTGTAGCCACTTGCAATAAATAAAAATGTACTTTGCCAAGGAAAGCCTTCTAAAATAGATAGTGAAATATTTGTATGACCTGAGAAGGTACCTGAAAACCATTTAGAATAATGTGTGTTTTATGCAGAAAAATCCCTCTTTTTTGCTGAATAGAAAATCCAAGGTACAAGCAGATATTACTTCTCATGTTCCTATGCCTCCTCTTTCATAAAGCTTTCTCCAAAAAGATGTGTACGTTTCACAGGTTTTACTTCCTGGAATGAGTAGAAAACTAAAATTACAATAGTATTTTTAATGCATTGTTATACAACCTAGATGAAAATTATTTTTTCAAAAACTAAAGTTGTTGGTGCTGTGTCAATTAGTAGGGTAGCAAAATGTTGTACTCCAAGATAGATGGTGGAAGTTCTGCATACCAGGGTAACTTCTGTTATACAGCAAAAGATTTCTTATTGTTTTTGTTACTGCTTTTAAGCCAAATTGGCCTTACTTTTTAAATATTTGTCACATTTGCCATTTACACATTTAACCTTATATAGATGAGATGGGACCACAAAGTTTTAGAATTACCATTAACTCAGGGTCCAGGCAGTCTCTACTTCTGGTACAAAACAATGTGGCATAAAGATTAGTGTGCTGGACTAGGACTGAGAGACACAAATACAAAAAATGAGAACTTGTGTGATATCATGATTAGAGCATTGGACTAGCATCTGGGAGATCCAGGATCAAATCCTCGTTCTGTCATGCAGGCTTGCTGGGTGACCTTGTACCAATCACATTCTCAGCCTAACCTACCTCACAGGGTTGTTGTGAAGATAAAATGGAGAAGAAAAGACATCGGGCAGTTTAGGTCTGCATTGAAGGGGAAAGGGGTATACATAAAGTAAACAAATACATCTATTGCCATGGAACTTACTTGTTGACTTCGGGGTGTTCACTTTTTCTCAGCACTCAATTTACTATTCAGTTCCTACAATGTCATGGCTTCTTGATCAACCTCCAAAAGTGTTCGCTTCAACCTTCTCAAAAGCTGGAACACCTGGGTATGATCATAGACATGAGAAAGTGTTTTCTATTCCTCACCAAAGAAAAGGTCAGGAAGACCAAACGCTGAGACCGTCATCAAAAGCACAAAGTCACCTCTCATGACATTGGCCAAACTGATGGGCTTACTAGTTGCCAACAACTATGCAATATTTTTGGGATCATTCACATGGAAGACCACTTCAGACCTTCCTCAGACTTTATCAACATCATATCATGGAGAAGACAAATCTTCCCATTCAAGTACCTCTTCAGATCAAAACCAGCTTGAGCTGGTGGACTAAGGACACTAACTTATTGCAAGGCAAAAGATTTATGACTAGGGCTGTGCAAGCCCAGGTCGTTTCGGGTTTCCCAATTCGGATTTACCCGAACTGGGAAACAGCTTTGGGTAAAGTGTATTTCCGAAGTGGCAAGCTGCTTCGGAAATACAGCTTCAGAAAGCTTTGGGTTTGCCTCGGAAAGATTTGGGTGTCAATTTCACTCCCAGCTTTCCGGTGCCCTGGGGGGCCAGTTTCTTTCCAAGGCAAACCAAACTTGGTGGGGACCTTCTCCTACCTCTTCTCTAACACCCACCCACGTTTTGGAAAGAAGGTACCCCCATCCTCCTCCATTCACCATTATTCCCTATGGGAAAAACAGGTGACCTTTCTAGGTTGCTAGGTGTGGCATTTTGCAAGCAAAATGCACCCAACTTTCAGGGGCCCTTCTCCTACCTTTCCTCTCACCCCTCACCAAGTGTCAGGCAGATCCCACTTTGGGGGGCCATTTTATGGCCTCCCAAAGAAGCTGCCCTTAGCCCCCCCCTTTCTCCATTATTTCCTATGGGGGGAAAAAAGGAGAGGCTTGTCTGGCTAGGGGTGGCATTTTGCATGCAAAATGCCCCCAACCCTCAGGGGACCTCCTCCTACCTGTCCTCCCACCCTCCACCAAGTCTCAACCAGCTCCCACTTTGGGGGGGGCATTTTATGCTCTCAGCCCCCTCCTTTTCTCCATTTTTTCCTATGGGGGGAAAAAAGGAGAGGCTTGTCTGGGCCCAACCTTCAGGGGCCCGTCTCCCACCTGTCCTCCCACCCCCCACCCCCCACCAAGTCTCAACCTGCTCCCACTTTGGGGGACCATTTGGGGGGCTAACCCAAACCCCCCAACAGCCACACACAGCCCCAAAGACACCCTCCCCAATATTCCCACACTTGCCTCTACCCCAAGAGCAGACGGGCCAGCCATCTCCCATTGTTCCCTATGATGGGAACTTTTAAAACTCTCTTTCCCAGGACAATTATGCACATCCCAGGGTGCCATAATGGAGGGCACACTCCTGAGTGTAAGCTTGTCCCTGTGAAAGCACACCTGAACCACAGACAACCTCCCCAAAATTCCCCCACCACCTACAGAGAGGGCTGGCCAGCCAGCCCCATTGTTCCGTATGACAGGAACTAACCTAACACCAAAGAACAAAACCACAAACACACAATGAATAAAGTTTAAAATCTTTATTTTTCAACCTTCAATTACAGCAAAAAAGGCACAGTAGTGTGACACAGCACACCATTCCCCATCACCACCCAAAAGGAACACAACTCACTACACACCAGAGAATTTTAAAAACACATTTACATGCAAAAAATCTTTATTTCCTGTTGGGATTTAAGTTACACAGCATGAACACAACACAAAGGGCATCGCAGCCACACACACACCACACCCAAAAGGAACACAACTCACTACACACCAGAGAATCTTTAAAACACATGCACATACAATTGCTTGAAAAAAACTTTATTTCTTGGCTTTTAAACATCATGAGGACAAACAAATATCCATTCCTCCCAACCCAAAGTGACCTGGGGGACAGTCTTTCAACTTGGTCCAGCTGAACCATTCAAATACGTGAAGATGACACAATCCGAGGTATGAAAATAAAAGAGTGTTCTTACAAGGTCAGAGCTTTTGCGGATGACATAATGTTAATAGTAGAGGATCCAATTGAAAATATGCCAAAGAGAAAATAAAAGAGTTTGGAGATTTGGCTGGATTTTACATGAACAAAAAGAAGTCAAAGATTTTATGTAAGAATATGACTAAACAGAAGCAGCAAGAGCTAACGGAGATAACAGACTGTGAGGTGACTAATAAAGTAAAATATCTTGGCATTGAGCTGACTGTGAAAAATATAGATTTGTTCAAAAATAATTATGAGAAACTGTGGATACAAATAGAGAGAGACTTAATAAAATGGAACAAACTGAATTTATCATGGCTGGGAAGAATTGCAGCAGTAAAAATGAACGTCTTACCACGTGTGATGTTCTTGTTGCAAACTATACCAATTATCCGAGACTCCAAACAATTTGATAAATGGCAAAGGAAAATCTCAGATTTTGTGTGGGCAGGCAAGAAACCACGAGTGAAAATGAAGGTTTTACAAGATGCGAAGGAAAGAGGTGGCTTGCAACTGCCCAACATAAGACTGTATCATGAGGCAGTATGTCTTGTATGGTTGAAAGACTGGATAATGTTAAAAAACCATAAGTTGCTGGCCCTGGAGGGACATAAAAAAATATTTGGATGGCATGCATACATGTGGTATGACAAAGTAAAAGCGGACTCTATGTTTTTGCATCACTATATTCGGAGAAGCCTCTTCACGGTCTGGAAGAAATACAAGTTGTATATGGAAGATGGAATTCCTTCATGGGTGGTTCCGTATGAAGTAATAGATCCGAGAACTGTCGATAACGAACAGCAATGTCTAACCTACAAGGAGATTACACAAATACAACATTCAAAGCTGAGAATAAAGACAGAAGAAGAATTATCTCCTTGTTATGGATGGTTCCAGTACAGACAGATCAGAGACCTTTATAATGCGGACTGCCAGAGAGGAGGAATAAGATTGGAAAATTCGGAGTTAGAGGAAGTGATACTACAAGAAGGCAAGAAAGAAATATCCAAGATTTACAAATTACTTTTAAAATGGTTTACGGTGGACGAAACAGTAGAAGTCCAGATGGTGAAGTGGGCAATAAACTTTCATAAAGAAATAACAATGGAGGCATGGGAGTACCTATGGAAAAATACAGTGAAGATTTCAACTTGTACGAACATTAAAGAGAATGTGTACAAAATGATTTACAGATGGTATTTAACACCAAAGAAAATTGCGCTAGGAAATACTAATATGTCAGACAAATGCTGGAAATGTAAAAAGCATGAAGGATCATTTTATCATATGTGGTGGACATGTGAAGTAGCTAAACAGTACTGGGGAGAAATAATTGAAGCAATAAATGAGATTTTACAAATACAAATAAACAAGAACCCAGAACTGTTGCTACTGAACTTGGGAATGGAGGCAGTTCCAACGCAGTATAGAACATTGTTATTTTACATGACTGCAGCGGCAAGACTTTTGTATGCGCAGAAATGGAAGACACAAGAAATACCAACTGTAGAAGACTGGATTTATAAATTGCTGTACATGGCAGAAATGGATAAAATCACAAGGAAACTTAAAGATCTTGACCTAGGACAATATATTGTTGATTGGGGGAAATTGAAACAATTTTTGGAAAAAAAGTGGGATGTAAAAGGAGAACTGTGGCAGTTTGAAATTTTTTTAAAAAAACAATGTTGCAATGAGAAGAGAGAAGGGATCTTACCGTTTAGGGAGAATGTAATTATAATCTAAGCTAATATAATATTTAAGGGAATTTTACATTGAATATATGAGATAATGAGAAGGGGTAAATAGATATCTCAATGAGATATACTATATATGATATATAACATAAAATAACGGGTTAGTGGATCAGACTTTACATTATATATATTATGTGGTTATGCTATATGGTGTTGTGTGCTGTGCTACATTGGTGGCATAGCATACAATATATATATAATATATTACTATAATATATACTATATTGATAGTGTATTTGATGGAGTATATGCCTAAAAGAAAAGAAATAGAATAAGTTTAAAGTAAGAGATAGTGCGATCCCTGCTATATATTATACTATATTGTTATGTTATATTGATATGAGATATACTATATTGATAGTATGTTTGATAGAGTTTATGTAAAAGAATAAGAATGTGCTTAGAGTAAGAGATATTATGATTCAAAGTTGGTCGGAAAATATAAATGAAATAGATTTAAGTAATAAGGGTTAAGGGTTGGAAAGCTGTTGGAAGTCAATAGGGAGGGGGGAGGAAAAGGGTGGGGGACAGAGTAAGGGGGAAAATGGGATTATATGTGTTAAATTTGGAAATTTTTCTTTTGTTTTTCCACTCACCAATAAAATTTTATTAAAAAAAAAAACTTAGTCCAGCTGAACCATTGTCATTTCCTGCAGCTAGGAATACAGTTCAGCCAATGGGGGAAACACCACAGTGCAGAACAGTACCTAGCCACAAGTTCAACACAATGGCATATGTGGACCACACAGCTGCAGAGTGCCCCCCCACCCCCTGCCAGCTTCAGACTGAAACAGAAAACATCTGTGAGACACAGTGACGTAGCCTTCATCATTAGCTGGCACCCTCCCTCATAATCCCAACCAGCCCCAACTCCAAACCCACCCCCACCCCTTCAACATGAACATTTTAACATTTTAAACAACAATAAACAACTTTAAACAACCCCCCCTCAAAAAAACCAGCAGAGTCATCCTAGCCTAACCAGTCCCTACCTAACCTATGTCCCCCCTCCAGTGGCAATCAACAGCTCTTGGGCATGTTATTTTTATTTTTCAGAATAAATGTGTTCCCTTGGAGTAAGTGATAGTTCTGAGTTAACTTTTTTAAATTTTTTTTTAAAGGTGGGGGGTGGGAGCCAAATTGCAGGGTGCCCTTTGCCACTGGGTCCCACCCTCCTTCTACTGGCCGGTTTTAACTAACTCTAACAAGTTTTATATTGGGAAGAGTGCAATTCCAAAGGATTGGACTCACAGAGGATGCAGGCCACAAGGAGGGCTCACCTCAGTCACTCTGGAAGTCCAGTCCTGAGAAATTGAACAGCCGAGAGTTGACCTTCGGGAAGGTCAGCTGCTCGACAGTCCATGGGAGAAGGCAAGAGCGATGTGGGCTGACAATGTCGCCCGCATATGAAAAGACGCGCTCGCTATCCACGCTCGACAGAGGGCATGAGAGCAGCTGCTGCGCCTCGAAGGAGAGGTCCGGCCAGACCGCCTTCTTCTTGGCCCAGTAGCTGAGCAGATCGGTGGAGAGCAACTCGAAGGGCTCCGCAAGGTAGTCCCTGACCACTGCCTCCACCGTATCCGGCTCTCTCATGCGACTCACGTTCCCTGAGGGGCCGAGGGGCCGCCAGAGCATGTCCATCTCCACAGACATTCCAGCGGTGGCCACAGGGGGAGCCCGCTCAGAGGGGGCATGAGAGGGAGCCGCCGAAGGGCCAGGCTCCTCTCCCGTCCCCTCTGAAGACAGGCGTCCCCTCCTGGCCTGCCTACGCCTCACCTGCAGACTGAGGCTGTCTCTGGTTTGGGTGAGGTTCCTGTCCCGCTCGGCGAAAGTGCCCTTTATGCATAGGTCGCACATGGTCGCCAACATGTACGACTCGTTCTGCGTGAGAGGCGTTAGCTTGGCATCTATGCCCTGCTGCAGCCTCCTCACGAGCGCGCACACCACTGGAGTACTGTCAGCACGTGGTGCATCTGGGTCCACAAAGGGGGCCAGTGAACTCTGGAGCGTGTGCACCTGAGGAATGACCAGACCCAGAGTCGCCATGTGTGACAAAACTGCCTCAGTGAATTCCTCAAAGGACTTCAGGACATCCACTGTCTGAGTGATGGTGAGCCAATCCTCCCAGCTGAACTCAACCACCTGACTCACAGTGTGGCTCTCCAAGAGCCACGCCTGGAGTGCGGCCTCCTGCTCCACCAAACATGCCAGCATGGCATAGGTAGAATTCCAGCGTGTGCTAGCGTCACCAATGATGCGATGCTCTGGCACGCTTGTGACGGCTTGCTTCAGGCGCAGTTCGCGTACAGGTAACACACTGTGCGCGAAGTGGCTCGTGAGCCTCCAACATTTCTGGAGGAGATACTGGAAGTCATGAGCCCCGAGGTCCATGGATTCCGCGTTGGAAACTGCCTCTAGCTCTTTCTTCACCACTAGGTGAAGGAGGTGAGCCACACAGTAGATGCGCTCGCAGCTCACCATTTGCGCCGCTGCCCTCATGTTGCGACCGCCATCCATCACCATGCATCCCATGGTGGCGGGTCCCTGGCCCACCCAGTCTTCCAATTGTCTTTTGAGGACGGTCGTGATGTTAACCGCCGTGTGCGAGATGTCGAGAGCCTTGACATGGAGCAAGGCCTTGCAGTAGCCGGCCCAGAGGTCTCACATCCCCCTATGCCTAACTGTAGTAGTAACCACACCCCCACCCAGAAGCTCCTCTGTTTCCCACCAGTGACCAGTAAGCGAAAGGTACGAGTGCTGCCCACTGGAGCTGGTCCAGATATCTGACATGAAGTGCACAGTTCTCCCGACAACCTGGGACAAATGTGTCTTCACGTAGTCCTTGGCAGCCCTGTAAAACGAGGGCAACACAGTCCTGCTCATCGTCATGCGAGCAGGGTTCGTGTACCAGGGAACAATATCCTGGAGCATCTCCCGGAAAGAGAGTTGTTCCACTATGGCGAATGGATGGCCTTCCTGGGCAATCAGATAGGTGATAAGGCTTGTCATGTGCCGGCTCGCCCTTTGGATCCCCTCTGGTGGCACTCTAGGGCCCAGCCTACCAAGCATCTCTGGCAGAGAGGCATGGCGTCCCTGCCCTACAGGAACACTTGAGGGGGGAGCACCAGGGGAGCCTGCCTCCCTCTGGCTAGCTGGCAGCTGTGCGATGCCACTCAAACTCTCCCCCCGAAGAAGCACCGCCTGGTGTTGCCTCTTCAAATGGTTCCTCATCCCAGACGTAGTGAGATGGTTGACATCTCTGCAATGGCTGATATGCTGCCTACAGTGCTGGCACTGGGCAAATCTGAAGTCCTCCGTTCTCTGGAAGTGCTTCCAGATTTCGGAGGTGATGGGGCCCCCACGCTTCACAGGGGAGGTGCTTACAGGCCCCTCAGCAGGCACCTCCTGTGAGGTGCTCTGGCTGGACACACCATGTCCCACATTCGGCCGGGCAGTTGGGGATGGAAGAGGCTGAAGGGGCTGAGATGTGGGCCACCACTCTTCCACCACACTCTCTTCCTCTTCCTCCAGTTCCCTCCCTTCCTGCACATCCATGAGAGGCATGCTGCTGGCCTCAGAGAAAACAGGGGAGGACCGCCCAGCAGGGGGTTCCTCCTGCAGTTCCTCCAACATCCTACGGGTCCCTGGGGTGTGCGAGTGGGCAGGGAAAGTCATGTGCCTCTCGTCCATCCCAGGAGACACCACATGCTGCCCCTCCTCTAGAAGCTGGGTCTCAACTTCTGGAGATGGGGGAGCCTCAGAAGCAGGCCCCTGCCCAATGCCATTACCCCCTGCCTGAAACACCTGGGTTGGGGGTGGCCCTCCAGCAGCTGCCTCAGGAAAGAGGGCCTTGTGAACCCTCTTGCTGTCACCGGAAGCCAGGCCAGTGAACAGCAGCAGCGCAGAGGAGAGCCTCCTCTGCTCAAGTGGGGGGAACATTGCTACAATCCCCTCCCCCTCCCCTCCACCCCTCTAGCTTTGCCTGTGGCCTTTCCCCTGGGGCCTGTGTCACCTTTCCTATCAGCCATTCCCTAAACCTAAACCTAAGCTAACCCCAAAAAGAAAACTGTTTTTCAGTAACCTAATCTACCTAACTATTTCTAAGTCTTTCTTTCCCTTTGGCCCTAGTTCTATTGGAGATGGTCAGCACAATTACTTTTTAAACAACCCTATTTATTTTGAGGAACCTAAACCTGCCAAACAGCTAAATTCCTGTTCAGGAATTAAGCTGGCCCTAAATCCCAAGCTAAAGGAAAGTCTACTGCAACTAATGTCCCCGGCCTGGCTCCAAGGGTGCCAGTTATGGGCAGGAAAACCCTACTTAAGGAGGTACTATGGGCAACCTATCTATATCTATATATATATCTATATCTATCTATATCTATATCTATATATATCTATATATATCTATACACACACACACACACAAACACACTACTTAACCCTCTTCAATGGGGAGAACTAACCTTGATTCCCTAACAAATTATTAAGGAGGGCAAAATTTTACCATCAGAGAAGCTTACCACAATGCCTACCTAACTACAGTCAACTATTTAAATCTTAAAGTTATACAAAAACTCTGCTTTACAGCCTACAGCAACTACACAAACAATAAAAACTCCCTCAACCTCCAAGCAAGCCCCCTAATACCCTTTACCTACCCTACACACAGATACACACAATCTCACACACAGAGAGAGCTAAGAAGCAAATTAAAATAATGAAACAAATTAACTCAGGCCCAGCCCCAGTAATGCAGCAAAGTAAATTAGAACCCAGAACCCACAGCCCCCTGCCTGACCCTACACTAAAACTCTTTCACACACACACACACCAGGAAACACTCCTCCCCCCCCAACCCTTTAAAATCTTAGTTTGGTTCAGACACACACACACACACACACACACACACACCAAGAAAGACTCCTTACCCATCCCCCTTTAAAATCTTAGTTTGGTTCAGACACACACACACACAATTTAGAAAAAAAAATTAATTTTTTTTTAAAAATTCACTCCCACCCAGTCAAGTTCCTAATCCTCCCCTCCCCTCCCCACACCTACCAAGACAACCCTCCACCCCCATCCCGAAAACTTAAAATACTTTAAACAGGAACAAAAACCCCTCCCCCAACCAACAACAGTAAAAATGAATTAAGAAAAAATTCTGAAAAAAATAATTTTTTTAAAAAAAAAATCACTCCCACCCAGCCAAACCCCTAATCCACCCCTCCCCTCCCCTTCCCCACCAAGACAACCCCCCCAAGAAAACCCTGTGAGTGACTGACTCGCTCACCACTCCTGCAGTCCAGCAATGGTCAGGCAACAGGCAGGAATTCAACAGGGGAAGTCCTCCTCCACAACAAGACTGCAGAGATGAGAGGGTCGACCAGCCACAGCAGCAGCGGGAGCCTCTCAAGTCTCTCAGTCTCTAGGACAGAGCAGAATGGAAACTGGTTATTAAATAAGTATATTAACTCTTTAAAAACTATTTCTAAATTCTAATTCCTCAATCCCAAAGTGTGGAAGCCAGAGTAAAAAACTAGGTCAAAGCCTTGGCACGCACCAGGGAAGCCACCTACTGTAGAAATGAAAGGCAGACACAGTAAAAAAAACTTTAAACAGAGCAGCAGTGGGCCACCTTCAAATTAAATCCCCACACACACACACACATAGGTCAAAGCCTTGGCACTCACCAGGGCTTGGCATGAGTCTGCCCCTGGGAAGCCACTGTTAAATTTAAAAAATAAAAATAAAATGCAAACTTAAAACAAATCCCTTCCCAATCCCATCCCCCACCCCACCCCTCCCCCAAAGATCAAAGAATCCTGTGAGTCAGTGAGACTCACTTACCAGTGAGATGCAGGGCCAGTCAGCTCTCAGCAGCAGGGAATCCAGAATTCCTCTTCCAATTTCTTCCAGGCCAGCCACTCTCTCAATGCCAGGGTAAATTGGAAGCTTCCTAAAGGGAAACCTCCAATTTAAAGCCCTGCACTGCAGCATTTTAAAACAGGCACTCTCCTTCCAGAGAATCCCCATTGGCTGGGCTGGAAGGAGAATGCTGCTGCAGGATTGGCCACTCCTAACCCCTCCTCCCCCTTGCACTCATTCATCCCTCCAAACCTGCACGTTTGGAGGGATTCTTTGCAGACTGCTTGCATTTGCAATGGAAACAGCAAGCAGCAAGCAAAGCTCCGAAACCTATTCAAGGCTTCCGGTCACTTTTTCAGGGATGGGAGGGGGAAGGAGGAGGTTAGAGTGAGTCACTCACTCCCCCTCCCCTCTCCAAAGCCAGAGCCGGAAGCCTTGAATAGGCTTCAAAACATTGCTGGCTGCTTGCAATTGCAAGCAGCCGGCAATGGGAAGCTTATTTAAGCTTCCTGTGCTCGCGGCTGGTCTGAAGGGACCCGAATCACTTCAGGAAGCTTAGCTTCGGTATTTCCGAAGCGGGACCATCTTGCTGGCCCCGCTTCGGGAAATCCCAAAGCTTTACTAATCGGGTCGCTTCGGTTAACTTTACCCAAAGCAAAACCCAAAGCGACCAGCCCTATTTACGACCCCTTGGACATATTACAGCACTGTAACTGTCATCCAGACTGGCTCTGCTTAACTGTGTGGAAATTGAAAGGAAATTGAAATACCTTCCTAAGATAGGATATTCTGCAGTGATGACCAACACTCTCCAAGAAACAGCCTGTGATCAGAATTTACAACTCCTCTTGGAAAGCCTCCACTAAGTGGGGCAAGAGGAAAGCACTGGACATTCTACACCCTTCCTTGAATTCAATAATAGGATTCCTCCAAGATGGACTTATAATCGCTCTCAAACCAGCTACCCTTAAGAAACAGTTTGCAGCCCTGACTACAGTTATGCCTCCAGTGGAAGGATTCAAGCCATCTAACCATCTGCATGTCTAGCAATTTCTTCAAGTGGCAACACTTAAGAGTTTGCCTCCAACCCACCATTTTCCTACATGGAGACCCACATTGTTCTATCAGCCCTGACAAAACATCCATTCACACCAGTCAAGGATACTTCCCTGAGAAGACTGAGAATGAAGACCATCTTCCTCATTTCAGCCACGTTCGCCAGAAGAATCTCTGGACTAAGCACACTGTTAGTCCTGAATTCTGTATCTTTCACAAGGTTGCAACAGATAAATCTACCATCCTTCTGCCCAGACCCTAGACATCCTAAGGAGAGGCTGTGGCACAGCCTAGATATCAGAGGGACACTCAAGGCTTATCTGCTCTGAACAGAGCAAAAAAGAAAATTGGACTTCCTGTTCATCAATATCTCTTCCCCCAATTTGGGGAAGAAAATGTCTTCAATTGTCATAGGTGCCAATATCAAAACATGCATTATTAAAACCCACACAGCTCTCAACAAAGTGATTCTTACTGGAATAACGGCACACTCAGTAAATGCAACATCCACAGGAACACTTCTGTAAAAGAAGTCTGCAAGGCAGTAACATGATCATTGGCCATGACCTTTGTGCAGTGCTACAAATTAGATCTGTATGATTTGGCAGACTCTACCTTTGGTAGAAGAGTACTGCAGCATGGGATTTTGGATGAAGATAACAACCCACCCAGAAAAATCAAAAAGAGTCCAGTAGCACCTTTAAGACTAACCAATTTTATTGTAGCATAAGCTTTCGAGAATCAAGTTCTCTTCGTCAGATGCATGATCCGAACTGGTCAAATACAGAAGAGGAGGGGAGAGAGGGGAGAAAGAAGGGGACATATATCACAAGGGGACAGGATGCAATTAGCGGGGATCTGGATCTATAACCCACCCAGAAATGATCTCTGGTGTAGGAGTTCCCAAAGATGTGCTCTGCCTCAGAGGGAGAATTGTCCTTTGTACACTTAGCATGAAGGGTCCCTGTCCTCTGAGGAAAGGAGGACATCTTGCCCTCCCTGGGTCTTCATCCTTCTCTGTCCTACTGCCTCCTTCTACCTCCTCTGGGCTATTCTTATTTGCAGTATCTGGAAACCACCAGAAGTTTTTTCTCTCAGTTTTGACAGTTGCTGATTGATTATTTAAACATTGTTGCTTCATGGAGTCACCTAAACTGAAAAGAGGGTGTTTCACGCGCCAGACAGGAAGAGGAAGAAAATTAGTTCCTGCCTCCCTGATTGGATGTTGTGAATCACCCAAAGATGTTCTCCTTTCATCAGAGAAGGACCCTTCACAGTAAATGTTGAAAGGTCCGTTCTGATCTGAGAAACCCATCGCAGGCTTCTACGTTTTACCTATAACTTCTAATATCAAGCTCTGCTTCTTGCCTTGAAATCATCACCCAGGGTGTTCACCAAAATCCTAGTAGCCCTAGTAGCACATCTAAGGTTGCAAGGAGTATCTCTTTTCCCATATATGAATGACATCTTGATCAAGTCTCCATCCCTATATCAAAGAATGAAAGTGGTAAAAAGAACAGTTGCATGCCTGCAAGATCATGGCTTCGTGATCAACAAGGAGAAAAGCTACCTCTGCCCAACCCAGAAAATCATCTTTCTGGGGTTGATAATAGATACGGTCCAAGACAGAGTCTTCCTATCACAGGACAGGCAACTGAAGATTCAGACAATGGCAACAGAGATTTTAAGGAAACAGAAAGTAGAGGTGATGCCTCCTGAAGCAGCTGCTGGGGATGATGGTATCTTGCCAAGATGTCCTCCAGTGGTCAAGGTTTCGTGCTTGTGTCCTCCAGAGGTTCATATTGCCATATCAAGAGGGGATAACACACAAAAAGCCCAAGTTAGTTCAGTTCAGAATCTCAAACAGGAGATCAGCTGGTTGCTGGACCATGTCTGCTTCCACAATGGCACTCCGCTCAAGGAATCAAAAAGGATGGTGGTGACAATGAATGTAAGCCTATGGGGCTGGGGAGCCAACACCAGGAAAAAATGATACGGGGCACCTGGTCGGAAGAGGAGAAGGTCAGCAATATAAACCTTCTGTAGCTCAAAGCTATCAGATTAGGTCTAGTGAAATTCCAGGATAGTCTTATAGGACAACATGAACAATAGAACAGCCAAGGCTTATGTGAACAGACAAGGAGGAACCAGATTCAAGTACCTGCACGAAGAAGCAAGCATCATGTTACAGTGGGCAGAGAAACATCTAAACTTGCTAAAAACGGTACATGTAGCAGGTCAGGACAACTCCTTGGCAGAATGGCTAAGCAGGGAAGTCATGGATCAGTCAGAATGGATACTATTCCAGAGAAATTTTCCAACAAGTCTGCCAAAGATTCAAAGCTGGGTCTATTTAAGAACAGCCAAAACCACCAGCTTCCAAGATTCTTCTCAAGAAAAAGAAATTTTCAGGCCATAGGGATAGACGCCTTAAACTTTTGTAAGCCTTTTCCCCAATACACTTGCTACAGAAAGTAGTTCAGAAAATCGTAGAGCAATGAGCGAAAGTGATACTAATAGCACCCTTCTGGCCCAGAAGGTCATAGTTTCAAGACCTGAAGAGACTCACTAATGGATCCCTGGCAACTTCCAATAAAGGAGGACCTTCTAATGCAGGATATAGCGACGCGTCCTTTACCATCTATACTAAACCTCACAGCTTGACCGTTGAGCACAAACAATAGGCTTAAGTTATATAGAGGGTGTAATTTCGACCATGTTCGCCTCTAGGAAAAGTTCTACAAACAGAATTTATAACAAAATCTGGCAGGTGTTCCAGACGTGCCTAGTTTGAGACGGAACCATGGGCTGCACCATTATGTTGCTTTACATATTATCTGTTGCTTTGAATATGTACTCGTATATACTGCTTGTGCTTCATGTTGTCTAATGTCAATCCTAGAATTGATTTGTGTTCTGTTTCAGCAATCCTTTAACCCTGTATTGCAGGGGTGGGCAAATTGTGGCCCGCGGGCCACATGCGGCCCGCTACAGAGTTTTTTGTGGCCCGCCAAGACAGTAAGAAAAATCCGCCTTGAACCGAGATTTCCTTCCCGTGCGCAACCGAAGATTCGTCTCGTATTTTCCACTAGGAAAATATTCAAATAAATTGAATAAAACTACCACTATTTTATTTAAGTTATATTTATTGGTTTTTATGATACAATTTATACCTTTTCTGAAATGCAAAGTTAACTAATGAATGCAATCATTTTAAAAGGTGCGGCCCTCCGCTAACCTCCGCTCCCACAAAGTGGCCCCCGAGCCAAAACAATTGCCCACCCCTGCTGTATTGGATCCTTGCTAATGCTATGTCTCTGTAAACTTGTATTCATCTACTCTATGACATGGTTTAGGGAAATGTCCTTGACACTGTATGGAAATGTCTACCCTTGTCCTTGCTACTGATTGTACTGATCTCACACTATGTAATCCGCCTTGAGTCTCAGTGAGAAAGATGGACTATAAATGATATAAATAAATAAATATCAGTGCCAGTTTAGGTTTGGATAAAGGGCTTAGCACCAGCACTCTTAAAAGACAGGTGGCAGCCATCTTGGCAATCGGAATCTAAGAAGGGAAATTCTCTAGTACAACATCCTCATATTAAAAGATTACTAAGGGGGACCTCAGTGTTAAACCCTGTTCAAGTTCACTGGTTCCCCATATGGAATCTTAATTTAGTGCTGAAAGCCTTATCAAAAGAGCCTTTTGAGCCTATGGCCTCATATTTGCTAAAAGAACTAACCTTTAAGATGATCTTTCTAGTGGGCATCACCTCAGCCAGACAAGTGTCAAAACTGCAAGCACTATCAGTAGATAAGGAGCTCTGCATTTTCTGCAATGATAGTGTTAAGACCTTCTTTCCAAAGGTGAATTCCGCCTTTCATAGGATGGAAGAGATAGTGCTGTCCTCCTCCTTCCCTAATATGAAACACCAAAAGAAAAGGGAGTGGCACTGCCTTGATGTGTGAGTTTGATCTTTGAGTTTCTGCATAGATAGGACATGTCAGTTTCGCAAATCTGAGACTCTATATGTATCATTTAGGGAATCCTCCTTAGGACAGAAAGCGTCCACTTCCATGCTAAGTAAGTGGATCAGGGGATGCATACAAAGCCACCTCTTGGCATCACAGCACATTCTTTGAGGGGAGCAGCAACATCAGCAGCCTATAGGTCCCATCATTAGAGACAATCTGTTAATCAGCTGCCTGGAAATCAGTACACTCCTTCAACAGGCACTATAGATTTGATAAGTGGGGCTCTGCAGAAACGGCCTTTGGCAGCACACCATCTAAACACAGAAGCCAGGTTACCCAACCTGGGGCATACTGCTTTTTTATGTCCCAAGCTTGAGTACTGCCTCACTCCTAGGACCATCAGAGAATGGAAGATTTGTTTTCACTTACTGTCAAGCTTTCTTTCTTGGTGATCCAGGAGTGGGGCAGTCCTACCCACCCAAATTCTATCAGGGATGGTTTCTGGGTGAAGTGGGGGTGTACTGAAGAACCAGAATGATAGTCATACCCACACTGAAGTTTAGAGGGAGAGACTATGGGCTAAAACATTACAAAGAATACTCTAGACTAGGGGTGTGCACCCCGAAAATATTCGGATTTCCTGCTTTGAGTTTACCCGAAGCAAGAAAAACATTCAGAAACACCCAAAACCCGAAACGGCAAGCCCCTTTGGATTCGGGTATTTCAATCGCTTCGGAATGCTCAATAAAGATTTGGAGCATTCTGAAGTGATTCAGGGGGCTGGGTTTTCCCACAGCACCCCCATCCATCCCGTCCCTCAACCGCCCACTTACCCCCCCCCTCCGCTCCAACCCACTTACCTGGCCCTTTAAAGGTCCCTTTAAACTATCAGCTGGCAGGCATCAGGGGGGAATCCCCCCAGCCAGCTGCTGGCTGGTAGTTTAAAGGGACCTGCCGCTTGCAAGCAGCAGGGCTCTTTAAACACCCCAAACCCCACAACTCCTAGCCTCAGCCCCCCACTCCCAAGCTCCAACCCTCCATCCTCCAGCCAGTTGAAACCGAGGAGACTTTGAAAGGAGGGAGGATCTCGGCGTGGCTTGCCGCGCCGAGATCTTCCTTCCCTTCAAAGTCCCCCTCCTTCCTCCAACTGGTTGGAACGGACGAGACTTTGAAGGGAAGGAGGATCTCGGAGGATCCTCCTTCCCTTCAAAGTACTCAGCTGCTTGTTGGAAACCCCAACAAACAGCTGATCTGTGGTTTAAATGTCCCTCTCTCTCCTGCTGCATGGAGATGGACATTTCAGCCCCTTGCCCCAAAGCTTCCCAAAGCTATACAGATAGCTTTGGGGATCTTTGATTTGGGGTTTCCGAAACGGCCCAGGTATGCTGGGGCCGTTTAGGAAATCCTGAATCTTTACAAATCGAGTCTGATTCCGATATTTTTCCCGAATCAGAAACCAGAAGCGCACATCCCTACTCTAGACAACTAGTTCTAAAAAGTTATGTTAGATTACTGGTAACGTTGTTTACTCAGTTGTAAGGTTTACACCTAGAGAGAGTTGATGGAAGTTCCTTTTATCTCTCGGAATCGATGGGGAGAGCCAAGGCTTGGGAATGGATTGGCGATCCCTAAGATAAACTGACTGAGCCTGCCTTCAGAGAGGAGGAGCTGAATCCCAAGTATGGGGACTGCTCCACTCCTGGACCACTGAGAAAAGGAAGTTTCATGGTAAGTGAAAACAAATCTTCCATTATCCTCACAGCAGCCTTGTGAGCTGGTTAGGCTGAGAGGGTGTGAGTGATCCAAGGTCTCTTAGCAGCTTTCATGTCACTGTGGAGATTCAAACCTGGGTCTCCTACAAACTAGTTCAACTCCCTAACTACTGCTTGTGCTGGTACATAAATTAGTGCTGCTGTCTGATCCATTAATCTCCGATAGTTTGACAGTAAAAGTAATATTGCAAATTTAAAAAAATCAGTTCTACTCTTCTAACTATTTACTTAATTTTATTTTTCTTTCCAGAGAACCTTTCATTATTTTGTCAGGTGGCTTGTCATATGACACTGTAGGAAGAAGACCTTGTTTAACAGTCATGCATGGGAAGAGCACTGCTGTTTTAGAAATGGATTATTCAATAGTTGATTTTCTAACTCTCTGTGAAACTCCATACCCTAATGGTAAGTTCTGAGAGCATTCTTTGTATCTTTGACTAATTTATAGTGATTCCTTGTTGCTACTGTTGTAGAAGTCTGTGTCATTGTTTATATTTATATAGGTAGACCTTAGTGAAGTCAGTTTTAGGGATCTGGAACATGTCATGGAATTGTGTGCCCTTTCTTTGTGGGGTGTAAATAAATAAATACTTCATACATTTACCTTTGGGTTTCTTTCACAAAGTCATAATTGTATTAAATTTAATCACCTGTATGTAATTCAAAATGAGTTTACAAACCATAATTTTGGAGGTTAGTGGTAACCATAGTTGCCTGATTTAGGCATGTGGTGGTTATTATAGCCAAGAAATGGTGAAGGAAATCTACATGAGATAGGAAACAAGGGAGGAAGTGGTGTGAGCTGATTGCTTGTTTCTGATAACCCATGGGTTTTTTAGTATCAGCTAATTATAAATAGTGTTATTTGATAGCAGATACAGTAATTCAGTAACTTGTTCTTGGAGTTTCACAGAAAGCTTTTTCAGACTATACATTAAAAAAGAGAAAAAGACCAAGAGTGGGAGGAGATGTTCCTGACAGAAGGCACCATGGAAGTTCAGTCTGCAGTACTGAGAGGAGGCTGTTTGAAGACTAAGCTGATTCACACATTACGAAACCTATATGGCTATCTTAAGGACTTTGGGCCAGTCATGCTTTTGGAGTTGCATGATGGAAACTTAATTTCCAGATGCTCGGTGGCCCAATTGCTATTGGGATCACAGCGCAAGAGGGAAGGAGCTTAAGCTTTCTCCCTTGTCCTTCCTGTCTTGAAACAGCAACTGCTGTCCTCTCTGGGAACCTTGCTTAAACTGAGGACTGTGCATAACAAGGCAAATAGCTGCTTCATGGGTCAAAAATGGTACAAGTGGACAAAAGCTTGTCACTTCACTGCCCACTGTTGTCCTGATCTAAATCAGGTCCCTAGTATGGAACTTCAAGCATACGTCTGTTGTCAGACCACTTGTCTGACTCATGTGTTTGTGATATGTGTATTAGCCATAATCAGATCAGTCTGTGTTAAATGGAAAAGATCGTCAGTTTTACTAATAGATACTGGCAATAAAAATACTAGTCTTTTCTTATAAATATTTTTGAGCTTTCTATAAAAATAATCAATTAAATAGGTTTCATTGAGTAATGATTTTTTCCTGTCTTCCAACATTTGGTGTGAACACCTACATCTAAAATAATTTCTTAGCTACCCATATTTTCACTACTTAAATGCTTAGACTGGTTGTATATAGTCTTATAAAATTTCAAAGCAGTAGATATATGTTTAGCAAAAGCTAAATACTCTTTCTTCCTGGATTTTTTTTAAAGATTTCCAAGAGCCATATGCGGTGGTTGTCCTTCTAGAAAAAGATTTAGTACTTATTGATCTTGCACAAAATGGGTAAGAATTCAGGGTTTAATGGGATTACATGGAGGGGTCTCTGTTCATTAAGTTTAGCAGTGGATATAGTTTGATAAATGTGTTTATCAAAAAAAAACCTTTATTTTCTATTGTATTCCATTTTGATACTGACTTACTGAACCCTTCTAAAAGTTTTTTTAAAAGAACTTTTTAAAATGAAGAGTCTCTTCATTTTTTGTTTGTTTGTTTTTCCTTTTCTGCAGCGAAGAGCTGTGAATACATTTCTGTATCAACTTAATATGGCACACTGTGGGCTGGTTCTCACATATGTGCTTAGTGGGGAGCATAAATGCAAATGTGTCCTTACTGTGCTTACAATATAACGCATGACTTTCCCGTGCTGTTTTTAGAAGAATAGATCATTCAAATCAAGTGTATCTATAACAAGCATCACACTTTATGCATCATGTATATACAAGAAGTGTAAACCTGCCCTGAGTAGCACTATAACCATAAAATTGAATAATATAATTTACAGTTCTTGTAAATTTTGTAGTGGCTGGTTAGCGAAATGTATATGCGAAGCACATTCCCCTTCATCCTCCTGCTTTTAGCTGCTGTTATTCGCTTCCTGGCAGCAATTCTTATCCTAGAAGATAGATTTATATAGCTGGTATTTTTTTATCCTGCCCTTCCTCCAAGGAGCTCACAGTCATGTATCTGGTTCTCCTTCCTCATTAGCAGGGAGCCAAATTAGAGACATCACAAACAGCTGATCTCTAGCATTTTAGGGAGTAATCCTACTCAAAATCCTAGTCATGTTGTCTATTCAGTGGAGTTTACTTCCAGGAGAGTGTTTTTATAATTTTCCTATTAAATGACTTCTTTGTGGAGTGTGTTAACTATATTACACTGGAGTGTTTTTTATAAATCTGTACAGGGCGCAGCAGGTTAATTGACCTGAACACACCCAACAGGATGAAATTGCAGCCAATTCTTCACTCTTGTGTTCCAAAGAATCTGTATAAAAATCATAATCTAATCTTTCTTTAATGCACTGTAAATATATCAGCACTCTTTTCCTTGTTGTCTATGTAATGTATCATTTGCATTTAGTTACTAAACTTTGTATTCCTTCTGTTTACATTTTTATCATGACTAAAAGTTGATTTTGTATGGAAAATAATATAAAATTTCAATTGACCTAATTTTCACTCCCTTTCATTAAAGGTATCCTATATTTGAGAATCCCTATCCCTTGAGTATACATGAATCTCCAGTGACCTGTTGTGAATATTTTGCTGATTGTCCTGTGGATCTTATTCCAGCACTTTATTCAGTTGGGGCTCGACAGAAGCGTCAAGGTTATAGTAAAAAGGTATTAAAAGGAATTTAAATTCTTATTTCTTAATAACTATGTTAAGTGTCACTGAATTTAACCTATTGGTTTATTTACTTAGGAATGGCCTATCAATGGCGGAAACTGGGGATTGGTCACACAGAGTTACCCAGAGATCATTATTACTGGGTAAGTAGAAAGAGGAGGGGGAGGTAGTTGTGAATTTCCTGCATTGTGCAGGGGGTTGGACTAGATGACCCTGGAAGTCCTTCTAACCCTATGATTCTAAGATAGTTTCAAATAGTGATAACTTTAATGTTAACAGATGTGTTAATTTATTTACTGTTTTATTGTATAATTGCCTTTGAACTTTGTTTTTATGGGTTTATATGGTTTTAGCTTCTTTGAATAGAGCAAATATAGAAACAGCCTACACATTTTTAAATTAAATAAAAATTTAAATCTCCTTTATTTATTTCTTTATTATCTGTTCCATAAATTTATTTATTTATTTATTTATTATATTAGATTTTTAGCCCGCCCTCCCCACTGAGCGGGTTCAGGGCGGAGCACAACATTTTAATTTACATAAAAACACATAAAAGCAGATAAAACATTACAATAAAATTTAAAACACTACATACAATAAAAACTTCTCCTCAGATGGCAATGGAAGAGTTACTTCATTTCAGACATGGACCATATATCCATATCTATAGATATATATAGGGTGGTGGACAGATCTTTTCAAGTCAAAATAATGCTCCATGCATTTTTATGGGTGCTGCAAACATTCTGAAATAGGGGCCACAATTTGGAAATCCTGAATCAAATCTTCCTGAAGCATTCATAATGCTTTGGTAAGCTTCAGGGCCCTGGGAGTTAAGTTTAAAGGGCCCTTTTGCAAGCAGCAGGGCACTTTAAACTTTCCCATTCCCTATCCTTACCCTCCTCCCCCACTTACTGGCACCATGCTGGAGGAGGCGGCCCTCCCACCTCCCCGCTGGCCTCTGGTGGCCGTGCCAGCAGTGGCCCTCTCTGCCAGCCAGCTGGCCGCGCCGGCTGTGGCTGCGCTGCAACGGCAGCAGGGAGGGCCCTCTCTGTCAGCCAGCTGGGCATGCTGGCCATGGCTGCGTGGTGACGACAGCAGGGAAGGCTCTCTCTGCCAGCCAGCTGGCCAGCGCAGCATTGGCTCCAGTCTTCCACCTGGCCAGGTAAGTGGGGTGGGGGATGGGATTTAATGGTGGAGGTGGGAGTTTAAGGGTGGGGGTCCCCCCTCCCCCATCACTTCAGTATGCATCGAATCTTTACGGAGCATACTGAAGTGACTTAGAAACCCGAATCTGAAATGGCATGCTGCTTTGGATTTCAAGTTTTTCTGAAGCTTTTTCCCACTTCAGGTAAACCCGAAGTGGGAAACCTGAATTTTTTTCAGGTGCACACCCCTATTCTGAAAATGAGATGCAATGCTATATAGGTTTTAGACAAGCTGAATTAGCAAGTGTATTTACTAGAAGGATAGCCATGTTTTGGCTGCAACAAACTAACAAACAAACTGCATTCAGATATCCAGTTTACCCACAGAGAACTAAAAATGTGCACAGACTTTTTGTTTGGCTGCTTCTTCTGTTCTTTCTTGTGGGAGCATGATGGAGGAATGATGGTTTAAGTCTAACTGGTTTACTGTGTGAATGCGAGTAACTGTTTTCCTTCTAACTGGGATCTTAAGACAGGATTGAATCTTAGTTAAGAATCTTGGTTTGCAAAGGAAAACTAACTGTAGCTAAAGTGAGTCTACAGTCATATGTCACAGGTAATTGGGATTACTCTTAGCCTATCGTTCATGCATCACCTTCCATGCAAAAAGAAATGAGGGAGAAACCAAATGCAGGCATGTATCTGACAGAAGATAGATTCTTCCAGTTTTTTAATTAACTGTAATTGGTAGTCTAAGTGCAGTCAAAGAGCTTTGTGGCATCTTAAAGACTATAGCACATTTATTATGGTATAATTTTTATTGAACTATCTCCACACACTCACCTGATGCAGTTTGTAGGGAGATAAATAGCAGAGCATCATCAGCATATTGATGCTCTCACTCCAGATCCCCAGACGATCTCTCCCAGTAGTGGAATGAACATGTAATTTGTCCAAATAAGGATTTAATTGTTAGATTTCCCCCCCCCCCCTATATTTAAATAGCACCTTCAGTTGTGGCTATTTACAATTTAAGATTTGAAAATAAGATGAAAAACAAACCAATATATTTTATGGGCATTGTGCTGGCAACACTACAATACTAGGGAAACAATCAAGTCACAAAGGAGTATTTAAAATATTGATTTAATGTGATTAGCTCAAATCAATCTCAGCACCATTGCTCTCCATTTCTAAGAATATTTTCTAAAAACTTCCTGTTTCATAGGCATGCAGATGGGTCAATCAAGTTTTGGGATGCTTCTGCAAGTGAGTATTTTGCCAAGTTATGTAAGGTTCTCATAGAAAGCACTTTGTAAGTGCTGTTATAAACCTATTGTGTTATGAACATAATATTACTGGATTATCTCTCCACCTCATACACTTGACTGTCAAGGCTTTACTCCAGCTAAAGTTACTTGTACAAATACCCTGTTCAAATCAGTGGATTTTTAAGTTAGAACTTTTCCCATTATTGTGATTTGGACTTAAGCACAATTAGTTGTAATTAAATTGGAGCCAAAAATTAATATACATATGGGTAAGGCAAGGCTACAGGAAAACCCAAAGAGGATTATGTTAAAATTATGAAGTAGGAGATAGCCAATTTGATATAATTAGAGGTCACTATTATGAAGAATTTTGAGAGATTTCTGAAACTTACTCTGCATGCAAACTAAAAAAAAAAAACGATCAGAGAAATGTTATAAGTTGAACCATACATTTTATTTTAGTGATTTTGAGATTTAAGGTCATGATACTTCCTGTGGAAGTAGAGGCTGAAACATTCTGATGAATGTGGCCATCTAGAGCTCACTGAAATCTAAGATGACCAGGAGCCAAAGAGCTATACACAGTGTTTTGCAGATGTACCAGGGCTTTGCTTGCTCTTTGTTCCCATTGCAGTCTGTCAGATTCTTGCTATACTGTCCATGAGAATAAGGGGGCTGATTGGAGGGTTGGATATCACAACAGTAAAATAAATTATATAATGCAAAGAACATGCAGGGGAGGGGTGGGAATAATCTCTAAACCCATACATGCAGAAGTGCTTTTCCAAGCATCAGGGTCTTTGAATTCAAATATAGATGGGAATGTATGTAGTGTGGTGATTTCAATGGGCTTAGACTGGAGGAACTCCGTTTAGGATTTCACTGTTAGTATTGTTTTGTTTGAACCATTTTATGAAGGAGGGAAATTCCAAAACATTGTGCATATTTGCTCATGCAATTATTTTGCTTATTTCTAGTAACACTGCAAGTGCTATATAAGCTAAAAACAGCTAAAGTCTTTGAAAAGTCACGAAATAAAGATGATAGACCTAGCACGGACATTGTAGATGAAGACCCATATGCCATTCAGATCATTTCATGGTGTCCAGAAAGCAGAATGCTGTGCATAGCAGGAGTTTCTGCACATGTCATTGTTTACAGATTCAGCAAACAAGAAATTACAACAGAAGTTATTCCGGTAAGTAGCATTTGCCTTTATTTTAAATATATTTCATATGCTGGTTAAAATCTTTGTATGTGCCACTTAACCATTCAAAGGCTTTGCTTCATGTTTGTATCACTTTCTCACACTTGTTACTGAGAGAACTGACACTCTGTTGAACACTTCGTTTCTGCTCGTGGTATGCTTGGACTGTATGTGTTGTAAGTCAGCTTCAGTCTGTGCTCAGTGACAATTCATCAGATGAAGAACAGCCTGCAGTTTGCCCTCGACAATGTATAATTGACCCAGCTGCAGCTGACCTTGAGTCAGAAGGAGAGCAGCAAAAGATCAGGTTTCTGGCTTATAGGGAATCACAGCCTACAGCTGAGGCTGAGTCAATATCACAGAATTCTGAAGTGAGCCACAAGGCTTCAGACACCCCCTTCAGCCTACCTGGTTCACCTACACCCTTCCAACGCAGACACTGTCAGAGACGTGTAGAATTGCAGGACCGGAGAAAGAGTGCAAGACTCATGAGTCATCGTCAGCTGTCAGCTGCAGAGATTGATGAATAGTTTTGGGATGGCTGCCAAATAATTACCTGGGAGTTTAGTTCATTAGGACATGGCCATAAAAGCAGTTGGGAGAAACAGCAGTTAGCGGACACAACAACTACAATTTACAGCTGCTCCACTGTCCTTGCTGTTACCCAAACTCCAGAACTCTAACTTTTGGACTGGGCCTGACTTGTGGCTTCTCTGAAAATCTGACCCTTGGACTGGACTTGACTTTTGGCTTTTCTGGAACCCCTGATATTTGAATTGGATTCTATTTACTCTTTGCTGCCTGGTCATGACTGGCCTCTGAACACTTGCTCTGGCCCCTGGGGAACTACGTCAGTACAGTATGTGTGTTACATGCCTTCAAGGTGCCTCCGACCTATGGCGACGCTATGAATGAAACGTCCTATCTCTAACATACTTGCTCAGATGTGGCTTCTTTTATTGAGTCAAGCCATCTTGTTTTAGGTCTTCCTCTTTTTCTGCTGCTTTCCACTTTTCTTGTTTTCTCATGATGTGACCAAAGTATGGTAGCCTCAGTTTTGTCATTTTAAATTCTAGGGAGAATTCAGTCTTGATTTGATCTAGAACCCACTTATTTGTCTTTTTGGCTGTCCATGGTATCCACAAGACTCTCCTCCAGCACCACATTTCAAATTAATCAATTTTCTTTCTGTCAGCTTTCTTCATTGTTCAGCTTTCACATCCGTACATAGTAATGGGGAATAATATAGTTTGGATTATCTTGATCTTGATCCCCAGAGAGACATCTTTGTTTTTTAGGATCTTTTCTATCTGCTTTTCCAAGTCTCAAGATTCTTCTGATTTTTTCATTGCAATCTCCCTTTTGGTTGATAGTTGAGCCAGGGAATAGAAAATCTTGGACAATTTCAATTTTTTCAGTGTCACCTTTAAATCTGTGTAATTCCTCAGTACTTTTGTCGTCTTGGTGTTCAGCTCTAATCCTGCTTCGACACTTTCTCCTTTAACCTTCATCAGTAGTCATTCCACTATTTTCTGCCAGTGATGTGGTATCATTTGCATATCTCAAATTGTTAATGTTTCTTCCACCAATTTTCACTTCACCTTCTTCTAGTTCTAATCTTGCTTTCCTTATTATATGCTCTGAATAGAGTTTGAACAAGTACGGAGATAATATGCATCCTTGTCTGATACCTTTGCCAGTTGGAAACCATTCTGTTCCCTTATGGTTCAGATATAAAGATCAGGCCTATAAGATATTATCAGAAGATCAACTAAAGGATTTTGAGAATAAAAACCCAGAACTCTGCTGCACCAAGAACGAAGAAAAGGAGGAGCCGGAGGGGGGGGGGGAGGAGGAGAGCATCGCAACAGCAGTTGCACAGAGAGAATTGCGTCCGGGACCCAGAAGGGGGAGGAAAGTTTAATCAGAATTTGAAATGTTTATTCTCTGTATGATTAACCACTCCATCATTATTCTATGGAGCTATTTTTGTATTATGACAGTATGAAGGGAAACATTGAAGTGTAGTGTTTAGTGTTTGTAGTTCATTCCCCCCCCCCCCTTTTTCTTTTTCCACCCCCCTTTGTCCCTTCCCTCTCCCCTTTCCTTGTGATAGTCTGGTGTAGTGTTTTGTAGTTATGAAAAATAAAAAAATTTATAAAAAAAAAAAAGGAAACCATTCTGTTCCCTGACAGTAGCCTCTTGTCCAGAGTACAGGTTGCGCATCAAAACAATCAGATGTTGTGACACCCCCATTTCTTTTAACATTCTCCATAGTTTGGACTAAACAGGGATTTAAGATGGGTTGCAATGCTCATTCTGACCCCATTAAAATGAAAAGAAATTTAATAACATAAAAAGTGCACACTGTATCTGTAAACATAAGCTGAACAAAGATAAAAGAAGTGTGAATAAACAGAAACTTCTCTAATCCTTGTCTCTTGCATACCCCTACAGAAGGTAATAAGAGACAGGTAATATAATTTTTGGATTTGCAAGCAATTAGAAATCATCCATTATCTTGGTTTCAGTGTCCAGGGGTCATCACCTGTTGATTTCAGTTCTTGGAGTCAAGTTGGAGTTCTACCTCCTCCTTATAAAATGGAGACCAGAAGAGTTTCCTCAGCATATTGCCCACCTCCAACTAAGACCTCTTTCCCTTCTTGTTTGCAAGAAATGTCCACTCTGCCTTTTGGCCTCCCAAAGCTCTATAGCTTAGATGTGACTCTGACTGTTCATTGTTCTTCTGCAGCCAGTGTTATCTGCATTCTGTGGTACTGGCTGCCTTTGAGGTGACCACTTCCAACTTGTTTCTCCACTTACCTCCTCCTGGTAATCAGCAGAGAATTTCTCATAGCCTCTGTGCCTATAAAGAATGCAAACCTAAAAAATTCTCTTTTGGGGTGCTGGCTGGGACTATAATCCTGGGGTGTAAGGCATTTCACCACAGACAATTTGTAGTGCAGTGTCATAAATATTCTGATAACAACCATCTCTGTATTTAATTTCATTGAAATCCGGGAACAGTGATTCACTACTTGAATAACTGCCTAAACATGCTTATAGGCTAGATTAGGCTAATGTTGAAATTTAATCCAGAGAAGGCAAATTTAGAACACCCTTGTTCTGAAGAAGTGTTTTTTACCTGACCAAAATGGTATAATACTACCCTAACAAAGATATTTTATTTTAGTTGTATTTTTAAGCCAGTTTGGTGTAGTGGTTAAGAGCACAAGACTCTAATCTGGAGAGCCGGGTTTGATTCTCCACTCCTCCACTTGAAGCCAGCTGGGTAACCTTGGAATAGTCACAACTCTCTGGAGCTCTCTCAGCCCCACCCACCTCTCGGGGTGTTTTGTTGTGGGGATAATAATGGCATACTTTGTAAACCGCTCTGAGTGGGCATTAAGTTGTCTTGAAGGGCGGTATATAAATCGAATGTTATTATTATAATGTTATTATAAAATTAAAACCCCAAATCCAACAATAATCAATAAAATTACAGGAAAAAAACAACAACCCCATTTTATAACCCATGTAAAATAAAATACCTTTTAACACTAGATTCTTATCTGAAATAGATACATCTTCAAAATCTTCCGGAATAGCAATAAAAAGTCAAATAGGCTGCTCCCCTGGGGGCAGGGGGGGGAGATGACAGCTCACCAGGTCCTGCCCATTGAATGTCTACGAAAACTGGTGTCCACAGCAAGCCTCCCTCCATCCAGTTGATCTCAGGCTGGTTTATACAGTTGAATGTCGTCCTTAGGTCCTTTCAGCCCAAACCATTTAGGGGTTTAGTTGTCAAAAACAGCACTTTTTATGTAAAACAGAAGCAAATCTGTGCCAGTGTAGCTACTAAAAAATGGGTGAATTGTGGTGAAAGTAACATTTTATTTGGTATTTTGAAGTTCCGTGGCCATCTTCCAAAGCAGCCCCACATAGAAAAGTCTGTTACATGGAGTAGTCTAGTCTGGATGTTATCAAGGCAAGTATGTCCTCCTTATGTAGGTTTCAGCAGGAAAGAGTAAAAAGCAGAGCCAGATACCACAGGTACAGTTTTTCAGTAGATGGAACAAACATACAAGTGCAACATGCATTGCCTAGAAGTACTATTGTATCCTTTGTTCCTTGTGGTTCTTTGGTGTATTTTACCAGTGGTGATAACTCCTCCTGTCAGATAAGTGTTTGACCTGTGTTTTGTTAATTTCTCATACTAATTAGTTTAGAAGCTCCAACTACTAAAGAAAGTTGCTGTAGCTCATCCCTTGACAATGATGAGACACAGGGAAAAATATACCCTTAGCTTAGCTACTCTGATTTTCAAATCAAATATATAAAAATATGTGTACACACTAATATAGTTTAGACAGTAGAAGTATCTAGTGCACTCTCTGGCACTATTTGGATCACTTTAACCAGCTTATTTTGTTGGACGTCAACAGTATCTTGAAAGTTGTGAAGGCCTTCATTTGCACTGTTCTTCATCATCATGGATACTGAAATCTTGTAAGGAACTGATTAATTGTCCTTTGATATCCACTACAAATAAATCACTGACTAAAGGTTTTTCCCCCTCAACCTCTAAAGGAGGCAGTTATTTCTCCATTACTTGAAAAACCATGTCTGGAGAAGGCAGTTGTGGCCACCTATCATCTAAGTCTCTAATCTGCTCTTTTTGGGAAAGATTATTGAAAAATGAGTGACAAAGACCTCCTGCTCTAGACCCTTTTGAATTGAGCAGAAACACAAAAACAACATTGAAAGCACAGAAATTCTATTGGTGACATTATTTGATGAGTGTAGACAAGGGCTGTGCTACATTATGGGTGTGGCTGTATTTTTCAACACCCTTTGATATAGTAGGTCATACATCATGTTGAGACATTTGGAGGTAGAAATATGATGTGCTCAAAGGTTGTGCTCTGGAATAGTTCAAATCATTCTTTGTGGATTAGACTTCAAATGCTGTTGGAGACCAGTTGTCTTCATCATTGTGGGACTTTTACTGTAGTGTTCCATAGGGCTCAGTTTTACCTCCTGTGCTGTTTAATTTTTATGTAAGGTCCGTGGAAGAGATTCTTCCTCAATTTAAAATTGTATGTTATCAATATGCTGATGATATCCATCTTTATAGTTCATCTTGTCTTCTGTGCAGTCCCACAAGGGAACTGCACATGTGCAGGCCAGCCACAGATGTTCTAAAGCTCTAGCCTACCTTTTCACATGCTTTTCCTCCAGTCATGGCCATAAAAGGCAGGGCAGGCAGTTCCCTCCCTCAGTTCTTCTTTAGTCGCCACTGAAGAAGAATATTCCTTTGCTTTGTTTCCTACCTTCTGATGAGAGTTTTGGTTTTTCAAATCCATGGCTTTGAAGGTTGTCTTCAAGAAGTATACATGTTGTGGTACCAAGATGGCTCAGTTGGATAGGCATGACAAATGCCTGTTAGGTTTGGGCAAGGACCATGACTCCTTGCAGTGTGTGGTTTACAAACCACAAACAGTTTACGCCCAATATTGAAAATTACACTCAAACCTGATCAAAACTTCTGCAGTGACAAAAACTATAGGTAGCAACTTAGATGATTCAACATAGATCTTTATTTTCACTCATCGTATTTCATTTACAATTTGCCTCTCTTTTAGGGAAAACCTGCTGAAAATGATTTATAGGAGGCATTTAATTCCTTTAAGGCTGGCAAAGATCTATAAGACTGGTATCAACATACGCCAATTCTGTGAAGAAGATACAGCAGGTTTTTTCACATTTGGTAGATGTGTATACGAGCCTCCAGTTATTGGAAGCAAAGTGGAGAAAATTATATCAATTGGATTGGAAAAACAAATTCCCCATAAACCAGAGACACTGTTGCTGAATTATCTGCCTGATATACCTAGAGATCAGCAACGGTTGCCTTACATATGATTACTGCTGCCAGGATGTTTTTTGCCAGGCAATGAAAACAAAAATATATTCCTAAGATACAAGATTTTATTGTTAAAAATAAAAGAGATCTATCCTTCAGTGAAATTAACCTTTATCAGAAAAATAGAAATACTTATGGTCAGGAACGATTCAAAGAATGGAATTGGCAATTGTATAACTGGAAATAGTATTGATACTGTCAGTTGATGGTAAAGGGTCTTATATGTCCATGGAAGTAGGACAGAACAGGATTTAGATTGGCAGTTTATCTTATAAATATTTTGTATTTTTTGTGTATATCTGTAAACTGTTCATTTTAATATATTAAAATTTGAGTTTAAAAATAAAGTTTATGCCCAAGATGCGCCATGAAAGGACGTCGCGATTGAAAGCAGGTCTTTGGGAGTCAGCCCTAAAGGGCATTATCAACACAGAGAATAATGTTGTAGATAAAGGACTGCAATGCCCAGAATGGGCCTCCTTAGTTCCTTCTGCATGCTCAGCACCTATTAGTACAGAAACGTTCATTCGCTTCCAGTCACTCATTCAATAGCTCCACCTCAGTGCCAGTCAGAGCTGCCTTTGAAAAAAGCTAAGCTCAAAGCGAAGCATACTGATTAATTGTCGACTTCGAAGTCGCAAAAGAGGAAAACATCCTCTTCAATTCTGATTGTCAGTTGCATTGAGTCCTCCCAGGGTTCTAAGATCTCCATCTCCAACTCCCAGATGGTGTTCCACTTTGGTTCCATCCCTTTCAGAGAGTGAGATTCCGGAAGTCATAAAATTGTTGACAGCCATATCTCCATTGCTGCCATCACTAGTATGGCCTGTGGAAAGACAGAGGACTTCTTCGGATCCATCTGAGAATGACAATAGTTTGGAACCGGCTCCACACCATAGATGCCATCAGTTCCCTGTAGCATTACTATACTTACCAGTTTGAAGGCTCATCAGGCATGTACCTACCTCCTCACTACTTCTTCCATGATGAGGACCTGTAAGTGTCTGCCCATTCAGAACCAAGACATAGTAAAGCCAAACCTACATCGATTCTGGCTACAGTTCCAAAAGACAGTGCTGTCCCGGAACCAACACTGAATCCCACTACTTACTCTGATGACTCCTATGTCAAATGGGATTTTGCATTGGAGCTGTCTCTACCAGAGTTTGTGACAGGGTTCTGCTGTATCCCTGAGTGAAGATCTCTGTTTGTATACCAGTCAGTTAGTCCCGATGGTGGGATACCTGGATATTGAGGTGACCTGCTCTGCTTCGATCTCTTCATATCTGGTATTCAAGGTCCTTCGCTCAGAAATGGCCAGATTGGTGGCATTCCCAATCATGCAAGGCATGTGAGATGTGATTAAAGATCTATGGTCCAGGCCAGCCTTGACTCTGATAACATCTAAAAAGCTGGCCAATATGTATAAGACGAAACAGGAAGGATCAGCCTTCCTACTGTAGCTGCGAATCAGCACTCTACTAGTTCGAATCCTACTACTGCCATGAGCTCAGTAGGTGACCTTGGGTAAGCCACTCCTCTCAATCCCAGCCCCCCAGCTGTATTGTGGGGATAATAATAACACTAACTTGTTCACCACTCTGGGTGAGGCATTAATCTGTCTAGAACAGCAGTATATAAGCGCAATTGTTGTTGTTATTGTTATTATTCCACTTTACTCACCCTCCCGCCAATTCTCGTGTCACCAAGACCATCCAGGGCAAAGGCCTTCAAAAAAGCATGAGCCACTTGGCTCTGATCGATATGAAGGGCAGGAAATTAGACATACTGGGCAGAAAGGTTTATGCTTCTGCAGTCCTAACCTTTAGAATTGGTAAATATGAGGCCATCATGGCCTGCCATCAGCTTTTCATATGGGAAATGATCGGCCCATATCTAAGCTTAATAAAGACTTGCAAAAATTCTGCAAGGAGAAGCTTTAAGGCTCTCCAAACAACAATTAAATATGGCCAGACTGCTCTTCCTGGGTGATGGCCTCCACTTCCTCTGCCTAAACATGTGTGGCTCAGAAGCATGGCTCTCGCACTTCACCGTAGGATGAAGATGCAAGACCTTCCCTTTGAAGGGACAGACCTATTTTTGTCGACCATGGGACAAGGCACTCAAAAAGATCAAAGATGATGGGACTTCCGGTTTGGGATCCATGGAGGTCTAACGCAGCTCTAAGTGCAGAGCTGACCGGGCTGCCGTTTCAGCGGCCGGAGGGGCACAAATAGCCCCCGGCCACCTGCTCTCAGGCGGAGAACAGGCAAAGAACGCTCAAAGACCTCAGGGCGTGTTGATCTCGGGCGAGGGGGGGTTCTGCGCTAAGGATTCTCTCTCGACCCTTGAGGTCCCACCCTTTGACAGGTCGGCATAGATCTCTGCGACAGACCCGGGGCCAGTGCGGCTGGCATAAGACCTTCGTGCCCAAGCTTCAACAGGGGGAAAACAAACGGAAAGAGAACTTAAGATTGAAGCAGTGATTACAACCCAGAAAGACGTTTGAAAAGGTAAAGATCACTATCTCCTGAATTGGGATGGATTGTTAAAAGTAACGAAGTTTTAAAAGGACTTTTTAAACTGCAACAGACTTACTATAAGGAGGGGGAAACCCGGCAAGAAATAGATTCCAAAAAGGACTAAGTAAAAAGAAGTAATTTCAGAAAAGAGACATTTGTTTATCATACCTGTGGTTGAGAATCGATAGCAGGCTGTGGGAAAACTTCTACCATCGCGAGAGCTGCAGCGGAGAGTCGGGAAACAGGAAGTACGTAATAGTGATAGAGTCGCCAGAAGGAGACGGCCCCTACTGGAAGACAGGAAGAAGGGCATCGCCATTTTTGAACAGGGAAGGGCTTTGGCTTCAGCAAGGGCGGAAGTAGGACATCTTGGATTACAAAAGGGTACAGAGAAACCATAGAGAAAAGACGCCCGACATTTTGGATTTTTGAAGCGATTTTTGTTCATTTAAAGGACCGGGACTTTTAAATTAATTAAAAGGACTACCAATTTGGACGCCACGGAGCTAAGAAAACGTGCAGACTCGTGGAAGCGAGGTAAATCAAGCCCCACGATGTCGAAGAAAGAGTGGCAAGCAGCCATAGAGAACTTGGACAAAAAATTTTGTGAAATGCTAAAGGAGCTTAAAGAAACAAAATTGGAGTTGGTGAAAGAAGTCAAAGATGTCAAAGAGACAGTTAAAAATGAGCTGGCAGAAGTAAAAAAGGGAATGGAGACGATACAAACCGACCTGCAGGCAGCGCAGCAAAAAGTTAACGATGTGGAGAAGGCGATGGACAACCTTACAGAGACGCAGCGAACGGACATGAGAGTAATGAGGGGAAGAATGGCAGTTGCGGAGAGTAAATATATGGAAAAGCAGCTGAGGTTTCGAGGTTTGTTGGAAGTAGAAGGAAAGACAGCACAAGAACAGGTGACTGAAGTGTTAGCTGAATACCTGGAAAAGGAGGAGGAGGAGGTTGTGGCTTTCCTAGATGTGGTGTACCGAATAAATTCCAGATTTGCGACCCAGAGAAAGGTACCAAGGGATGTGATAGTGCAATTTACGACAAGGAATGTAAGGGAAATGATAGTGACTAAGCAATTTCAAGATCCATTGATAGTTGATGGCAAGACAATTATCATCATGAAGGAGTTACCCAGATCGGTGCTCTTGGACCGGAAAAAATACAAAGTGTTAGTCCAGACTTTGAAAGACATGAAAGTAAGATACAGATGGGAATTACCGGAAGGGATATCTTTTGAATTTGGAGGGGTAAGAAAGCGCATCAGATCTGAATTGGAAATGGAAAGGTTCATGATGGACAATGAAAAAGACTTACCAACAACAAGGCTTTGAATATGGAGTGCAAAGTTTTATCGTGGAATGTAAATGGACTTAACTCACCTAATAAGCGAAAAAGTATTTTCCACTGGCTATTAAAACAGAAATGTGATATAGTTTGCTTACAAGAGACTCATATTAGAAATCAGGATGTAAAATACCTTAAAGTAAGTAAATTGGGCATTGAATTAGTAGCGGCCTCAAAAAAGAAAAAAAGGGGAGTGGTACTATATATAAAAGAAGAGCTGCAACCAAAGGTGATAATTAGAGATGGGGAAGCCAGATTTATAGCAGTGGAATGCATTTGGAACTTAAAGAAAGTGTTGGTGATTGGAATATATGCGCCTAATGGAGCTAAAGAGTGCTTTTTTGAGGATTTAAAGAAGGAACTAGATGAACTTTCATATGATCAGATAATACTTGCAGGAGACTTCAATGGAGTTACGAATTTGGAACAAGACAAGAAATCAGCCACTACACAAAAGAAAAGAGGATTTATTACCAAAGACTTTTTTTGGATTAATGCAACAGGAAGCGTTGGAAGATGTGTGGAGAATGCAGAATCCCACAATCAGACAGTATACCTTTTTCTCTGCAAGACACTCTACCTTATCGCGTATTGATATGATCTGGGCCTCAAAGGACTTAGTACTTTGGACTAAGGAAGTAGAAATAATGCCTATGGTAGGCTCAGATCATAACCCAATTATGTGGAAATTTGGAAAAAGAACTAAGAGAAAAGGATGGAGAATAAATGAGGATTTGTTGCAAGAGGGAGAAAATATGGAAATGTTGAGAAGGGAGACTAAATTCTTCATACAGTACAACATGAATCAAGAAGTACCAACCAACAAGGTATGGGACACGTACAAGGCAGTAATCAGAGGTGTTTTAATGGACTTAAATGGAAGACTCCGAAGGAAAAAAGAGGAGAAGAGACAGGAGATTATGGAAAAAAATAAAAGCCAAAGAAATCCAGTTGAAGAAAAGACCAGGGAAAAAGAAAATATATCAGGACATTAAAATCCTTCAGGAGCAGTTGACGGCCATGAATAATAAAGAATTGGAATGGAATCTGAAAAGACTGAATCAAAAGTCGTTTGAAGGGGCGAACAAACCTGGGAAATTTTTGGCATGGCAATTGAAGAAAAGAAAGGAGAAAAAGATAATAAATAAAATATGTGATGACAATAAAGTACACCTGGAACAGGTCGCTATTAGCAGAGCCTTTTATAAATTTTACGCTAAATTGTATGATAAGAAAGAAGTGAATAAAGATGCGATAGCCGCATATCTGGAGAAAATGAAGCTGCCAGTAATGTCCGAGGAGTGGAGAGTTAAACTAAACAGTGAAGTAACAGAAGAAGAGATAAGGAAGGCAATACAGTCAACAAACTTGGGAAAAGCGCCAGGGCCTGATGGACTCACAGCTAAGTTTTACAAGGCAATGGCCAATGAACTGGTACCGTTTTTAAAAGAGGTGATCAATGGTGTTATGAGGGACCAAAGGATCCCAGATACCTGGAGTGAAGCAAATATATCATTGATCCCCAAAGAAGGACAGGACTTGACCAATGTTAAAAACTACAGACCTATCTCTTTACTTAATAATGACTACAAGATTTTTGCAAAGATCTTGGCGGAAAGAATAAAGGGGTGGCTAGCCGAAGTTATTGGAGAAGAACAAGCAGGCTTTTTACCAAATAGACAAATCAGAGACAACCTAAGGACAGTCATAAACGCTATAGAATACTATGACAGGCGATGTGATAAGGAGGTTGGTTTCTTTTTTGTAGATGCTGAAAAAGCATTTGACAATTTGAACTGGGACTTTATGTTTGCCACCATGGAACAGCTACAAATGGGGGAAAGGTTCATAAGAGCAGTGAGAGAAATTTATAGAGACCAGAGTGCAGCAATTGTGGTGAATGACGAGCTGACTAAAAAACTGATTATCGGAAAGGGTACAAGACAAGGTTGCCCGCTATCCCCATTGTTGTTTATTTTGGTTCTTGAAATTTTGATGATGCAGATTAGAGAAGATAATGCAATCCGTGGTATAAAGATAAAAGACTTTTCCTATAAGGTCAGAGCGTTTGCAGATGATATAATGTTAATTGTGGAAGATCCAATTGAAAACATGCCTAAGGTAATAGAAAAAATAAAAGAGTTTGGAGACTTGGCAGGTTTCTATGTAAACAAAAAGAAATCAAAGATTTTATGTAAGAATATGATTAAACAAAAGCAACAGTTATTAACGGAAATAACAGACTGTGAGGTAACAAGTAAGGTGAAGTACTTGGGAATTGAATTGACTGCAAAAAATATAGATCTATTTAAGAATAACTATGAGAAATTATGGACTCAAATAGAGCATGATTTGATCAAATGGAATAGGCTGAACTTGTCATGGTTGGGAAGAATTGCAGTAATCAAGATGAACGTGTTACCAAGAGTTATGTTTCTGTTACAGACGATACCAATCATTAGGGACTCCAAGCAATTTGATAAATGGCAGAGGAAAATATCAGAGTTTGTGTGGGCAGGCAGGAAGCCTCGAGTGAAAATGAAAGTGTTACAGGATGCAAAAGAAAGAGGGGGAATGCAACTGCCCAACTTGAGACTTTATTATGATGCAATCTGTCTGGTATGGTTGAAGGATTGGATCACATTGAAAAATCGCAAACTGCTGGCCTTAGAGGGATACAAAAAATTATTTGGATGGCATGCATACCTATGGTATGATAAAGTAAAAGCAGATTCTATGTTCCTGCATCACTATATTCGGAGAAGCCTCTTCACAATTTGGAAGAAGTACAAAGAATACCTACAAGAAGGAATTCCCTCCTGGGTGGTTCCATATGAAGTAATAGATCCAAGAACGGTCGATAATGAACAACAGTGTTTAACGTATAAGGAGATAACTCAAATAGAATCCTTTAAAATAAGAATAAGAACGCAACAAGAGATGTCTCCAAACTACGACTGGTTTCAATATAGACAAGTTAGAGATCTTTATTACTCAGACTGTGCGAAGGGAGGGATAAGGATGGAAGACTCAGAATTAGAGAAAGTAATTTTACAAGAAGACCAAAAGGAAATTTCTAAGGTCTACAAAGTGTTGTTAAAATGGTATACTGAAGATGAGACAGTCAAAGTGCAAATGGTGAAGTGGGCTATAAACTTTAACAAAGAAATAACAATGGAGGCGTGGGAATACTTGTGGAAACATACATTGAAAATCACGACATGTACCAATATTAAAGAGAATATTTACAAAATGATTTACCGTTGGTATCTGACGCCAAAGAAGACTGCGCTAGGGAACTCGAATATGTCTAATAAATGCTGGAAATGTAAAAAACATGAGGGATCAATGTATCATATGTGGTGGACTTGCGAGGTAGCTAGGCAGTACTGGGGGGAAATAATAAGAGTAATGAGTGAGATTTTACAATTTCAAGTTAACAAGAACCCAGAACTCCTGCTACTGAACTTGGGAATGGAAGACATCCCAGCACAACATAGGACATTGATATTCTATATGACGGCAGCAGCCAGACTTTTGTATGCGCAGAAGTGGAAAGTACAAGAAGTGCCAACTACTGAGGACTGGATTTACAAATTGCTGTACATGGCGGAGATGGACAAAATGACAAGAAAACTGAGAGACCTTGATCCAGGGCAGTTTAACACGGACTGGGGAAAGCTGAAACAATATTTGGTGAAAAAATGGGAGGTGGGAGGAGAACTGTGGCAGTTTGAAAATTATTGAGGTACACAGGAGGAGAGAAGTGACTATACCGAGGGGGTGGAGAGTTAATGGAAAAATTCTAAGCAACTTTATATGATTTTTAAGTATTATATTAAGTAGCAATAGCGTTGATACTATGAGAATTAATGGGATAGAAATTAACTAATCTATATTTTTTGGAAAGATAACCGTATAACATAGAGTGAATATATACATACATACGTAAATTCAAAGATAGGTCTAATTGTTAGACTTATGGTATATGTATAGATAAAGAACAACATATAGAACAGAAGCCTAAGCAAATGACAATAAGTGTGTATAATAAGTATGTGTATAGAAGTATTGGAATTGATGTATAAAGGGGGGCAAATTGTTTGTCCCATATTGAAGAGAATAGAAGGAGTAAGATAAAACACAGGTTATCAAAATGAATATTATTAGTAGTTTTAATGAAGAAGATAGATTAAGAGGATTTTATTTATATGACAATTTATATGTGAAAGGAAGTGGAAATAGTGCTTAGAAGAATCTGAAAGTATATTATAATAAACAAATAAAATAAATATGAAGGAGTAGAGCGAAAGTGGATAGGGGGTTGGAAAACTGTTGGAAGTCAATAAAAAGGGGGGGGAAAGGGAGGGGGTTAGAATTAGAAAAAACTAAAGAATGTGATTATAATTGTTATTATATGTTTCTAATCCAATAAAAATTCTTTAAAAAAAAAAAAAAGATCAAAGATGATAAGATGACAGCTAGGTCTTTGGGTATTACACCTCTCTACCTAAATCTCTTTAGAAAAAAAATTCCCCTAAGGCCATATGTGTCTCATAGCAACAAATATCAGTTCCATCCCCAACCAATTCATGCATTTTCCAGAGGCTCCCAACAGCCTTCTTCCTCAGCCTCTGTTCAACCTCAGAGGAGATATTTCCGAGCTAAGTCAAAAGACAGTTCCCAGTCTCCAAGAGATCAGTCTGGGTCTAATAAACGGAGCTTTTGAGGCCAAACCATCTGGTGCCATGTCTGTCACTTTTTCTACAGGCCTGGAAGTCGATTACTCAGGAGCTTTAGGTGTTGTCCATAATCAAACAAGGCTGCTGCTTGGAGTTCAAGGCAACTCCGCCCAACATTCCATCTCTGTTCAACTCACCATCTCCTCCTGCCTTACTTTATAGAAAGTGCAGTCATTGCTGCAGAAATAGGTCATAGAATCTGTTCCATCCATTTGTACCTATAGGATTTTTTCCTACTATTTTATTGTAGACAAAAAGTCAAGAGGACTCCCATCTCATTTTAGACCTTCATCCCCTTAACGAGTTTATAATTTCCAGAACATTTCGAATGTTGTTGTTAAGGGACATTTTTCCCCTGTTACAAAGTCAAGTTTGGTTCATTACTGTCGATTTAAAAAATGCATATTTTCATGTTCCAATAAATGTTCACTACAGAAAGTTGTTTCCAGTATGGCTCCAAAAATACCAATACAAGGTTCTTCCTTTTGGTCTCTCCTCTGCCCCTCATATCTTTATGAAAGTTATGGCGGTAGTGGTGAGCCACTTCAGAGAAAAAAGGTGTATAATTTTTCCCTATCTCAACAATTGGCTTTTAGTGGGCCACACCAGAAAGTCTCTGTCACAGCACCTGTCTCTAGTTCTTGCAGCCCTCCATCATCTGGGCCTGAGGGACAATGTGGTGAATCATCCTTGGTTCCCCACCAAAAAGTGATATTTGTGGGGTAAGTCTTAGACTCCTCACTAGCCCTTGCTTTCCCTACTTTGAAAAGGATAGGGAAATTTCTCATCACTCTCAACAAGGTCCTTTCATACAAGCACCAAAAAGCAAAACAAATTCAATGACTGTTAGGTTTTATGGTCTCTCTAATTCTGATAGTTCCATTCGCCAGGTTGAGGCTTCGTCCTCTACAGAACTGGTTTAGCAGAGTGTTCTGCCCACATCAACAGAACCCATACAAAAGTTTCTGATTTCCGAGGCTCATCTACAGGTTGCTGAACTGGTGGAAAACACAAAACCTATTAGTGGGGACCTCTTTTGGATCCTCTTCAGTTCAGATCTTGATTTAAACAGATGCCTTGCTATCAAGATGAGGTGTGTGTTCTGGGATCACCCATGTAAAGGGAGCTTGGTCCCTTCAAGAATCGTTTATGTACATCAACCTCCTTGATCTCCAAGCAATAAGGTATGTTCTGAAGGCTCTGACTTGCCTAGTGGAAGGCAAAAACATTCAGATATGCGTAGACAATACGACTACTATGCATTACTTGAACAGACAGAGGAGCACAGCTTCCCTGGCTCTCTCCCAGGAATCCTCACTGATACGGGAATGGGCTATCCAGCATCGCATCTCCCTCTCTACCATACACATAGCGGGCAAGGACAAGGTTCTAGCAGATGCACTAAGTTAGTCTGAATCCCAGAACTATGGGTGGTTCATCCACATGGGTTTCCTTCACCCTGTTTTTTGCAACCATAAATCTGTTTGCCACAGACCTCAGCAAGAGATCTGCTTGATACTGCTCATGGGCAGAAAAGGGGGAAGGCCTATCTTGGGACACTTTTCGGATCCCTTGGACAGACACCGTCCTATATGCATTTCCCCCTCTTATGACACTGACACTCAGCAAAATGATGAGGGAAGGTTCCTTAGCAATCATAATAGCTCCTTACTGGCCAAGGCAAGCCTCATGACATAGGGCAGAATCTACCTATTTCCCCTAACACCACACCTGCTACAGGACAAGTTCTCCACCATGACCTGGGCACTCTGAAACTGACGGTCTGGTTTGTATGCTCCCTGGACTGAATTTCTCCTCACCAGTTCATAAAGTCTTGTGGGAAGCCAGAAAACCATCCACCAGGAAATCATACCTGGCCAAATGGAAAATATTTTTGTTTTGGACCGCAGGCAACAACTTGAACCCGGTCTTGGCCTCTTCACTTACTGTTTTGCGCTATTTGATCCAGTTAAGGGATCAAGGTTTGGCTAATTTATCCATTAAAGTCCACCTATTAGCCATTTCGGCCTACTTTGACTACATAAATGGGAAATAATAATAACTTTCAATTTATATACCACCCTTTAAGACAACTTAATGCCCACTCAGAATGGTTTACAAAGTATGTCAATATTATCCCCACAACAAACACCCTGTGAGGTGGGTGGAGTTGAGAGAGCTCCAGAGAGCTGTGACTAGCCCAAGGTCAGCCCGGTGGCTTCAAGTGGAGGAGTGTGGAATCAAACCTGGCTCTCCAGATTAGAATCCCGCGCTCTTAACCACTACACCAAACTGGTGTAGTGGCCTCTCTCTTGGCCCAGCCTCAATGCAGATCCTTCGTCAGAGGTTTGGCAAACCTATATCCTCCAGCATCCAGGCTGATCCCCCAATGGATCCTTAGTGCTTGCTTCACTCATGCATAAACTTTTTGAGCCCCTAGCTACCTGCTCCCTTAACATTCTAACAGCTGAAACAGCCTTTCTGGTGGCTATAACCTTCACTAGGAGGACAAGTGAATTGCAAGCCCTGAGATAAGATTCTCGGTTCATTAAGAAGTTTGCAGATAAGATGGTTCTCGGTCCAAGTCTTTTCTGCCAAAGGTTGTCTCATCTTTCCATTTAAACCAGGACATTGTCTTACCGGTATTTTTCCCTACTCCAGTAACTACCACAGAGAGACTTTTGCACACGCTTGATGTTAAACATGTTTTGTATTTTTACTTGGACAGGATAGCTCCTTTCTGAAAGGACCTCAGTCTTTTTGTATCATTTAAAGAGCCCCAAAAGGGTCTGAAGATCACCACACAGACCATTTCAAATTGGATAGTTTGGCTCTTTATATTCAGTCTAAACAACCATGCCCATGGCACATAAGAGTGCACTCCACAGGGGCTCAGTCCACCTCATCAGCCTTTAACTGGGGCATCCCTCTAGTAGACTTGTATAAGGCAGCCACTTGGTCTACACTGTCCACATTCAACAAGCATTATGCCATTGATGTAGACTCCAGAAGGGACACAGCTGTAAGTAAAGCTGTCCTGAAGAGTCTCTTCCATTAAAGAGCTTCACGCCCACCTCCTGGCTAAGTTAGCTTGCTAATCTCCCATGTGGAACTGCACAGGAGACACTACAATGAAAACAGGGTTGCACTTACCTGTAACTTGTTTATCGAGTGATCTTCTGTGCAGACACACATCCTTCCCTCCTTCCCTGCTATGTGCTATTTTTTATTACCTTCCTTCTACATTGACAGCTTAGAGAACTGAGGGAGGGAGCCACTCACCCCACTTTTATATATAGCTGTGTCTGGGGAAAAGTACACAAAAAGGCTAGGTGAGCATCTCATGCCTTTAGAAGCTTTAGAATATCTGCAGCTGGACTGTGCATGTGCAGTTCCCATGTGTGCCTGCACAAAAGACCACTCAAAGAACAACAGTTACAGGTAAGTGCAACCCTATTTTCTTTATATAGACTGCCCAATAGTGATGTACCACTGCTGTGCCAGTGCCAGTTCATAAACTGGTGTATTGATGGTGACTTAAAAAAACAGTGACAAAATATAGGCCTATGATTCTTACAAGTCTGAATGTGCTCATCCCTGCACAGTGTCTTGAATTTCCCCCTTAGCTGTAATACTGTCAAGAATCACTGGTATCACCTCTATGTAGCCATCTTCAAATCCTCCAGCACTTCTGTTGGCCAGGAGAACAGGAAAAATTCCCATGGATGATGAAGATTCTGGCCTGGCAGGTGGATCTATTCCAATCTTATGCTGCAGAATGCTTGATACCTGTGTGTCAAGACCAGCCTTAAAATCCTAAATGTATAACCTGGCTGCATGACTTTTGAAAAGGGCATAGTTTGAGATCCAAGTGGCATGTTTTGCAGTAACACTTCATTGTTACTTACAGATGCTTGAAGTACGGCTTTTGTATGAAATAAACTATATAGAATCTCCAGATCCTGAACAAGTGCCACCATTGCCTACTCCAGGCACAGGTTCCAATCCTCAATCCATTGTTCCCCAGTCTCATCCATCCACTAGCAGCAGCTCATCTGATGGGCTTCGGGATAATGTCCCATGTTTAAAGTAAGTATACAAATAGTACGCTTCTAAAGTTATATATAACTTGTATACGCTATTTAAACTGGTTGTTGGAGTATCTTTAATGCCTTTTGATAGTGCTTTGGGACAGTGGGTTGGAACCTGGCATTCTGCTAAGTTTAGTACAGAGCCTTCCTCCAGCACAAGGAACATTTTTTGCCAAAAGAGTTTTTACCATGCTCAGCTGAGCCAAATGCCAGTCCCCAGCCTGTAGCTATCTACATTTTTTCATGGTTGGTTGTATTATAAATGTGCATAAAGAGAAAATATCCATAATGTGTTTGTATCATTGTACAGTGTAGCTATGTATTGATCTATAGAAACATATGAAACTGTGTGTTTGATCATTTTACTTGGCAAATTTTGTTTGTAGCAGCCTAAGGAATAGATCCTATGCTTCAACAAGTTAGATTCAGGAACTCTTGGCTATCAACAAGCATAGATATCAGTAGCAGGAAACTGATCAGGGAGGCGGTTTGGCCTTTGGAGGAGAAAGAAATGAATGGAAGATAGGGAGATGGCAGAGAAAGTGAATGAATGCTTGTGTCTGTTTTCATTGTGCAAAACATGGGACACATACTCACACTGAAGCCACTGTTTAGGGGAAGGGTATCTGCAAAACATACACATTGAAGTGATAAGAGATGAAGTTCTAGGACTATTGGGCAAACTGTAAATTAATTGATGTATTGTCGAAGGCTTTCACGGCCGGAGAACGATGGTTGTTGTGGATTTTCCGGGCTGTATAGCCGTGATCTTGGCGTTGTAGTTCCTGACGTTTCGCCAGCAGCTGTGGCTGGCATCTTCAGAGGTGTAGCACCAAAAGACAGAGATCTCTCGTGACACTGAGAGATCTCTGTCTTTTGGTACTACACCTCTGAAGATGCCAGCCACAGCTGCTGGCGAAACGTCAGGAACTACAACGCCAAGACCACGGCTATACAGCCTGGAAAATCCACAACAACCATGTAAATTAATTAGTGCCAAATGGCATACACTCAAGAGTTCTTAAGGATTTCATATATTAAATTGTTGCTCTATAAGCCAGCATATTAACTTGTTAAAATCAACCTCCAAAATAGAGAGCTGGAAAGTAGCAGATATCAAACTGATTTTTAAACGGATCGATGGGATCCAGGAAGTTACAGGCCATTTAGCCTAACATCTGTTCGTCTTCATTCTTCTGTGCAGCCCCACATTGGGACTGTGCATGCGCAGGCCTGCTTCAGAGAGAGATTTCTAGCTCTAGAGGGGGTGCTCCTGGTCGCATCACGCATGCATGGCCTTTTCCTGCCTGAATGCTGTGTCTAGACTGGGATGCTCCCTCCAGAATCATAGGGAGGTGTGAGCAGTTAATGGCAAGATTATTCTGGATGGGGAAAACCAAGACATATTGTGAAGATTATCTTATATATTAATAGCCAAGTGCCTCTAATGTCCAAATACTTAAACCCACTGATCTAGAACACTTTGGAACAAAACAGATGTTTGTGCAACCTTGGGGCACTCCCAAGGGTTGCACAAAAAGTGAAACACAGTAAAAAAAAAAAAAGAGGTGGATTAAAAAGATCACAAAGAACGTTTTCTGTGCATGCGTAGAACATGCACTAACCTCTCCTCTGTCATCTTTTGTCGGTGGGTAGGGCCCACTAGAGACAGCAAGGAGATAAATATAAAGAGCGGTGGAGCTCAGATTGGACAGAGCTAGGGGGAAAGTGGCCACAGCTGCACCAAGATGTGGGGGGAGAGAGTAGAACCCATGGCAGCCCCAGGATATTTTCACAGCCCTCCTGCACAACCTTGGGCATTTCAGCTCAGGGCAGCCACTGGCAGCTCTGCGCAGCTTGACAACCAGCAGGGGCCAATGCCATAGAGCGCTGACTTATGATGGCCTTGGAAAGTATCACATCACCCTTGCACAGCCCAGCCCAGGGCAGCTCCACACAGCCCTTCCCCAGCACCACTGTGTGTCAAGCCAACCCCAGTGGTGGCAGTATGTTACAGTGCGCCCCGTCCAGGCCAGTGATGTCTGGTGCTGGACAAAGGTATATGAAATGGGAAGAGGAACCATATTTGAAAAGCAAAGATACAGGAGAAGGGTGTTAGGGAGGGGGGGCAAAGAGGGGGAGGTGTTTGGGAGAGAAGGAGTGGGAAGGCAGAAGGTGTTTGGTTTGAACATAGGGGGAGGGGGAAGAAATGAAGCAGGGAAGAGCAGTGACAGGGTGGCTGGGAGCCCAGCACAACTCCTAGTACCACCACCATCCCCATGATTTTCACGGTCCCCCTCTTGTCTATAAATTAGGTAAGTGGGCAACAATGTCGCAAATGAAGTTCAGTTTAACTAAATATAAAGTGATGCATATTGGAATAAAAATCTTAACTTCAAATATATATTAATGGGGTCTAATCTGACTGAGACTGAGAGGGATCTTGGAGTAGTACTAGATAGCTCAATGAAAATGTTGACTTGGTATGTGGCAGTGGCGATAAAGGCAAATTCTGTGGTGCAGGATTCATCATGAAAATAATTGAAAACAGTATTATAATGCTACTGTATATTTCTATGGCACAGCCTCATTTGGAATACTGTGTACGGTTCTCATTGTCATACCTCTTAAAGGATACTGTAGAGATGTAAAAAGTACAGAAGAGAGCAACCAAAATGATTAAGTGGTTAGAGCACCATTCCTAGGAAAAAAGGCTAAAGATTCTGGGACTATTCAGTTTAGGAAAAAATAATAGATGCATATAAAATTATGCTTGGTGTGGAGAAAGTGGCTACCCTCTGCTGTAATACTAGAACTTAGGGGCACTCAGTGAAATTAATAGGTGATACAGATTAAGCAAAAGACAGCAAACCTCTGAATACCAGTGCAAGGAGGCCACATTAGGGGAAGGCATCCCTATTTGGTGTCGTCAAGGGCAGTTGGTTAGCCACTGTGTGAAACTGTTCTGGACTAGATGGATGAATGGATGGATCCAGCAGAGCTTTTCTTATTTTCTTTCTGTATTTATTTCCTATTCCTTCATATTTGAGAGGTATATCATACTATAGATGAAGAGTTACAGAGTGGAAATCACAGGTTCAAGTTTTAGTTTGGCCATGGATTCACTAGACGCCTTACTTTTTACTGTTTAAAAAAAAGGCTTGGTGCATATAACAAAGCAAATAAAGCCTACAGATATGGATACAAAATAAAAAAGAAATCACGTGGAGTCCATCCAAGTGATGTCTTTCCAGATTTTCTCAGATTTGTAAATATCATTAGACGCTTTAGAACTCTGTAACTTGTCAGTAATTTGGTGATTGTATACTGGCCTACAATGCAAGATTAGTATAAAAAAATTAATAGAATCTGTAGTTACAGAGGGGCTTTTCGCCTTTCAGCCCTTGCTTGGTTTTTCTGACCTGTGCTTACCTAACTGTTAACAATTTTAAAGAGAATGGGTTTTAACAGAATACTTTTAAAAAAAAGATTTCCACTATTAGTCTGAAAAGCCTACTTTTGCGTAACAAAATTGAATGGAAATTAAAGGGTTCTTCTTCCTTTTCCAGCCCATATGAATTGAAACTGTATGTATACATAATTTACCCTTTAACAGTCAGATGTCTATTTGGTCCCCTAAAGTCTCATCAGTTCTCTTCTGAAGTAAACATATAAAGCTCACAGCTGTACTCATTTCTGTTAAAAGATATAAAATAAAGAGCATATATTGCATTTATGTTTCAGAGTTAAAAATTCTTCCCTTAAAGAGTCTCCAGGCTATCAAGTTGAATTGGTTATTCAGTTAGTATGGGTGAGTGGAGAGCCTCCTCAGCAGATAACTAGCCTTGCAATCAATTCTGCCTATGGCTTGTAAGTATATTCTGTATCACATTGTATCTTTCTAAAAACTGTTTTCCTTTTGGCAAATATCGTATAAGACTATTATTAAACTACTGGACCTATGTTGTTTGGATGTAGTCTTTGTATCCAGTTTAGTAAATGCTGACTGTAAAGGCCTGTAGTATATTTTTAAATGGATGATATGTACTATTTATGTTTTTAATGGTAATGTTGATTAATTGTGTAGTGTGTTTTTAAGCTTAAGGAGGGCGGACTATAAATTGAATAAATTAAATTAAAAGTAAATTGCACACAGCAGTCAAAATGTGCTTAAACCACATTTTAGCCTTAGCCAGCAACTCTGTTGTCAGTCACAATAATATCTCTGTATATTAAGTGGGGAGTCAATGAACTTTGAAGGGTATAACTCTGCTTAGGCTTACACTGTAAGACACGTTCTCCTCCACAGAAGTGTCTTATTTTCCCAAGCACAAAATATGGTCCTTTGATGGGTTCTTAAAGTGCGGCGAAAGGGAGTGTTTGTGAGCTGTACAAGCAAGGAAACAAGTAATCAGTTCCTAATGGTGAAAATGAGAAAGAAATGGGAGATGTAATAGATAATGATAGTGCAGTGGACATAAAGACTAATTGAAGCAATCCTAGAACAGAAAGCTGAACGTTATGCTAGGCCCTGTGAAGGGCTACAAAACATGTAAGACAAAGGATTGTAGAAGTAAGAATCATTGTAAAGGTAAGATCAGGAAAGGAAAAGTTGTAATTATAACAAGGCTAAGCTCTAACAGCTAGGATTGGGGATGGCTCCAACTGTCAGACAGTGGAGATGTAGTACTGTCCCAAGATCCCATTGTATGGACTCTGATATATATGCATGAGCATAGGAAATTGCTTTATACACAGTCAGACCATTTATTTGTGAAGGTTACTGCTGTTTACTCTGATTGGCAGCTGCTTTTCCGGAATTTAGGCATTGGTTATTCAAATCACCTAATACTAGATCACATACCATATTTTACCACTGTATACACAGTCAAGCATAACTCAACAGGCCTGCTGTTGAACCTGCAGTGCCACAAAGCCTTAATCATAGTATGAACAACTAGTACTACTTATTTTGTGTCAGGGAGTCAGAGATTTGCAGTATAATGAAGCTAAGCCTCAAAGAAGTTTAGTATGTTCTCAGCAGCCGTTATAAAAGCAAATTTTTTCAAGTGCAAACCTACGTTTCAAAATGTGTCATGGTTTGAGTTCTGTTCTTAGGAGTATATTACAGACATTAGATTACTCTTTTTAAAAGTTTTGTGGAGGTCACTTATTATATTTGGGCTACCAATCTTCACTTGAATTATATTCTTTCCAACCAATTTTCTTTCAGAGTAGTTTTTGGCAACTGTAACGGTATTGCTATGGTTGATTATCTGCAAAAGACCACGCTGTTAAACCTGGGCACCATTGAATTGTATGGTTCTAATGATCCCTATAGGAGGGAACCCCGATCTCCACGAAAAAGCAGACAACCATCAGGAGGTAGGGTTCAAGTACTTAACAGTTTGCCAGTAAAATTTCTACTGCTTTACAATCAGATAAGTGGTAAAATTGTTTGCTAGGATTATAAATATCTAGCTTTCTCTTTGTGAACAAAGGTTATATAGATTCAGCATTGTTCTGTAGTTTGCTGATTTTTTTCCCTAGAAGTCCTCTCTTGTCTAATTATGGTAGTTCAGTTTTCTTGTTTATAAGCATATGTGCTGCTGACTGGCTGTTGTGATGCAACCTTCATTACCTCCTGTGGTCCATCAACCTTTGTCCCTGCTTAGCATTCTACATCCTGTTTTCCCTTTAAGAACTTGTACGGCATTATTGGCTGTCCATGATTGGTCTAGGTTAGAGATGGGCATGAACCTGGAAAGTGGCGGTTCGTGGTTAGTCGCGTTTCACAAACCACAAACTTACACTAACTTGCCCAGTTCGTGAACCAGTTTGTTTCATTCGTCACGTCACTTCCGGAGGCTGTAGAATGCCCCCCTTGACAGTCAGAGATGCCAAACTCACAGGGAGTCTTCAGCAGGCTCTCCTCCAGCCCCCCTCCAAGTTTGGCAAAGATTGGATTTCGACTGTCCAAGTTATAAACCCCCAAAGCAGGTGCTCCTAGGGAAGTTTCATTAGATATAAAGAGAGCCATGAATGCCAGTTGACTTGCATTGGCTCCACTGAAATACATTACAGCACCAAAAAGTTGCAATGAAAACATGGGATGGAGTTAGAGAATCTTCCTCTGAGAATGAAATGACGGTTCCTGGGAGCAGAAAACTGCTCTGGGACTGGAATGGGGACAGAAGTACTCTTTGAGGGGACAGTCAAGGAGATGTTCTTAGGGAGACAGGAATATACTTGTACAGGAAAGGACAGAGGCAATTCATGAGGGAATGTCAATCCTAGGGGAAGGTAGGGTTGCCAACTTCCAGGTGGTGGCTGGAGATCTTCCAGAACTACAACTGATCTCCAGGCAACAGAGATCAGTTCCCCTGGAGAATACAGCTGCTTTGGAGGGTGGACTCCATGGCATTATACCCTACAGTGGTCTCTCCCTTCCCCAAATCCTGTCCTCTCCTTACTCCACCCCTCAAATCTCCAGGAATTTCCCAACCTGGACCTGGCAACCCTAGCCCGGGAAGGAGACCTTGGGGGAACAGAAATCTTATTGGAGGAAAAGATGCAGTGTTTGAGGAGAAATGCTCTTTGAAAGCATGGAAAGAAAAGACAAAAATACTTCTTTGATAGGAAAGAAAGTTCTTGGGGGAGATGGAAAGAGAGTCCTGGGGGAGAGCTGCAGCGACCAGAGTCCATCTCCGTAACCGGGGGAGGGGGGAGGGATGCCTTCCACAGTGGAATCCATCTCCACAACAGGATGGGCGATTCTTGAGTGGACTCATGAGGACGGGGTGTGAGGGGTAATGCGGGTGACTGCATCAGCAAATGGTTGGGATGTCGAGACCCTGGATGGTCTAGTGGCAAGGAATTCCCAAAGAGGGATTCAGATCCTCCTGGAACGAACACCGCTATGGACAACTGAGTCCCTCTTCTGGGATGCAGCCAGGGGCAGCAGGCACTGGTGGGCTAGGGGATGGGAGGACCAGTGTGGAAGGAGGTTAAAATTTCCCTTGTAGGGGGGTGTATTTGCACTCGGCAAGGACAGGGGGTGGTCCAGAGCCCTGACCCACCCAGACACCTGCCTATCCGAGACAGGTGTTCTAAATAATAATGAAACCGACAATAAGTATGATATATAAAGTATTCTGTGAGTCCTCACAGGAACCCACTATGCTTGGCCCCTGAGGCTGGCACCGGGAGAGTAGGGTTGCCAGCCTCCAGGTGGTGGCTGGAGATCTTCCAGAATTACAACTGATCTCCAGGTGACAGAGATCAGTTCCCCTGGAGAAAATGGCTGCTTTGGAAGGTGGACTCTTTGTAGGGTTGCCAGCCTCTAGATGGTGGCTGGAAATCTCCCAGAATTACAACTGATCTCCAGGCCATATAGATCAGTTCCATTGGAGAAAATGGCTGCTTTGGAGGGTAGACGCCATGGCATTAGACCCTGCTGTGTTCCCTCCCTTCCCCAAATCCTGTCCTCTCCATGCTCCACCTCTCAAATCTCCAGGAATTGCCCAACGTGGAGCTGGCAGCCTTAACTCTATGGCATTATACCTTGCTGAAGTCTCTCTCATCCCCAAAACCCACCCTCTCCAGGTTCCCTTCCCCCCACATATCCAGGAATTTCCCAACCTAGATCTGGCAACCTTAACTCTATGACATTATACCTTGCTGAAGTCATTCTCCTCCCCAAACCCCACCCTCTCCAGGCTCCCCCAACCCACATTTCCAGAAATTTCCCAACCTGGAGCTGGCAAACCTATGGGAGAGTTGTGCAAAATAATAATAAAAGACTCCTCAGATGAGTAACCCACTAGGCTTAGTCCCTGAGCCTGGCTGTGGAACAAAAGCAGGTGCTTCAGAGCCCTGAAGCATCAGAATGTCAAACATAATCTTCAAATGGCTCCCTCTGTGACTGAAAATTCAATAGCAGTTCCTCTCTGTCCAACTGCCTGCTGGAAACTGAAACCACTTGCCTGAGAGCTGGGGATTATACTCCTTCTGCTCTCATAGAGAAGAATGGGAGCTCTCTGGTTGGCAGCCAGAGCTGCCTATCATGCTTTGGAGGGCTGACATTGGTGTTCTCAGGGCTGCAGAAGTCCATCCCCTCCGTTGCCTAGGGGAATAGATTGATTGGCTCTAGGCTGTCTGCAGTGACGAACTGAAAAATGAACCAAACAAACTGCCCTAAAAATCATAGTGGTTCATCATGGTTCATCAGAAATGCACTCCAATGAACCACTGGTTCACGAACCGTGAACCAGCCAGGTTCGTGACGAACTTTGGTTTGTATTTTGATTTGTCCCCATCTCTAGTCTAGATAAAAAAATTATGCTATCCCATCTATCCATTCTTTCTTAATTTGAGACTTTATTTTTACTTTCCTGAGTGCTGAATTTATGGTACTTCACTCATGGAATTTTTTCCTACAGATATGTCTTTCTCTTTTTTTTTGAACAAGCTACTTTGTATTCTCATTCAACACTCCACCTTTTTGGACACACTTTTCAGCATAGTGCATTTAATTTATTGGTATGAGTACTACCAAGCAAGTGCACTTACACAAATTCAGTAGTATTTATGGGGAAGGGAGAGGTAAGTGGGAACTAAAGCCCAAAATTTTGAAAGGAGGAAATGCAAGATAAGAATGTTACATAACAGCTCTTGTTATGCATGTGTTCCACAAGTGTTTGCAGTGATAAATAAATGTAGTATAGATGGGTAGACGTGCATCTCCATGCATGCACCAGGGAGCCAATTGCAGCTTCCTGTGTTGCTAAGTGTTTTGAGATGCCTGACTCTCCCATCATGTATCATACTTACAGTGACAAAAATTGGAGAAACACCTGTGTAATCAGGTGGATGAATAATGTGTAAAATTACAGCCCGGAAAATCCACAACAACCAATGTGTAAAATGTCTCTCTGTGCTGGGATGAGAGACAAAAATGAAATCAGTTATGCCAGCAGTGCTTTTCTGGATCAAACTAAAGCAAGATTATTATGTTGCTCAAGGGGAGAGGAGATTGATGAAAGTAACTCATGGGGAGAGGTGATTGGTGAAAAACAAAGGAGGGATATCTTTAAGTACCATAAGACTATGCTGTGGATTATGCGACTTGCTTGAACAAAAGCCACGCGGAGTGGGGGCTGTAATAAGGAGGGGAGTTATGTGAGCATGAGTGAAAAAGTTGGCTGGATAATATATTGTAAAATATATTGTTGCAAAACAAGTGGCACAATGCCAAGATCAGTTGAAATACCTTGAGTATTTTCTGTTTTATGGTTGTGAAACCTATTTATGACTATAGAAGATACAGAAGTTCTGGCTATCATTTTAGCTGTTCTTTTTCAGCATTCTAAATAGTTCCCCTAAAAATGTCAAGTTGTGGTCCATCAGTGGAAGTTGCTGATAGTTCTGAGCATTCCTGTGTTGCTCTCTCAGCAGTAGTCTTTTCTGATCCTAGGAAAGTTTATTCTCAGGGAAGTGGGGCCCACATGGTCTAATAGCTGCTTGGGTTGGGAGGCTGCAAGTGTCAGGCTCTGGATGACAGAATACAGCAGACAGATCCCCGGTTCATTATAGCAAGACACAGGTCCTTGGTTAAATGACTTTTATTCAGAAATCAGATCTTTTCCATATTCAGATTCAAAGGTCTACTTAGGAGTAAGGTAAGCAGCTAGTAGTTCTAGTAGAAGTTTGACAAGAATGGCAACATGGGAAAAACACATCCCTTTTCTACCCAACTTTCCTTCCCCCTCCCAATGTCCAAACAATCCATTGTTGCTTTTTCTGTGTGAGAACATTGTGCATATTTGTGCTATCATGCCATGAAGAGAGAAGACATATCATAGTCTGGAAGAGAGGTTCAAAGTTGTAAACAGACAGCCACCTGGGAACGTTTGAGACTTCACTAGAACACTAGCAACAGGAAATGGCACCTAAGCATATACATAGCAAAATTAATATTGGCATGGGTGGATGGGCACAGACAAAAATGACAGCAAGGGAACAAATTATCCTTCCTGCCTCTTCTTTGTGGATTATTAGTCCATACTGGCCCAGCAGCTATGGAAATAAACATCTCCGTGGTCTGAAAGGACAATTTTGGAAAGGGAAATATGGGAAGAATCCACAGTCCTTACATCCACTGGTCAGAAAATCTGATTCACTTAATTGGATACTCAGAGTATAAATTACCTGTGGCTCAGATAGATGCATAATAATCATAAATGGAACCATTATTTATCTTGTTTGGATTGTTCTGTCATTGACTTCTAGTCAGTATTAATGGAAAGCTTTGTATATATCTTAAAATTATATAAATCAGCCAGTAAACTCCATACCAGTGTGTGAATTCTGGCATGCATGAATTTAAACATCTGAAGTGCTATTTTCATTTGCCTTTTAGTGAGATATGTTCCTGACTAGAGGTGGGCACAAACCGTGAAAAAAGCGAACCCTGCAGTTCGTGGTTCGTGCATTTTCATGAACCATGAACTTCCACAAACTGGGGCAAGTTCGCGAACTGGTTCGTGGTTCGTGTGGTTTAAATGCCCCTTTCCATTCTGCTTTGCAGCGGCACGTAAAGGGGCATTTAAACCTGTGGATCAACTGCTTGTCAGGGAGATCCCCGACAAGCAGCTGATCATTTAAATAGCGGGGCTGTTTAAATGGCCACTCTGAGCGGCAGGGAAATGGCCATTTAAACTGGGAGTTGGGCTTCGCTGGCTGGCCGGGAACTCCCGGCCAGCCAGCTAAGTCCCACCTGCTCTTTAAATGGCCATTTCCCCGCCGCTCAGAGTGGTGGGGAAATGGCCATATAAACTGTGGGTGGGGCTTGGCTGGCCAGCCAGAAACTCCCACCGGCCAGCCAAGCCTCACTTGCTGTTTTAATGGGCATTTCCCTGCCACTCCAAGGGGCTTGGAGCAGCGGGGAAATGACCATTTAAATTGCAGGTGGGGCTTGACTTGCCGGCCAGGAACTCCTGGCTGGGCAGTCAAGCCCTTCTGTTTAAATGATCAGCTGCTTGTCGGGGAGATCCCCGACAGACAGCTGATTCGCAGGTTTAAATGTCCCTTTCCGTGCTGCTTTGCAGTGTCACGGAAAGGGGCATATCGGTTTAATACGAACCAAATGAACCAGTAGACTAGTTCGTGGATGTTCATGGAAAACACGCTTCCACGAACCGCTGGTTCCGAACCACGAACCAGGCCAGTTTGTTTCTTTTTGGTTCATGTTCCATTTTGTGCCCATCTCTATTCCTGACAAATACATGGGCCGCATTTGGATACCATTAACAAAACAAGAAGTGCAAGTGATAGAAATGAGCCAGGAAGTTTTGAGGATTGAGTGCTCCTTCCCTCCCTCTTCATGTGGCTGGAAATTGAAAGATTTCCTGGTTCAAAACTTGAATAAGATTGAACTACTGATACAAATCAGAAGTCTAACCAAGAATTAAATTATATTTTTAGAATCCTCATTTTAGGCAAAAGGACATACCACAGTTTGCCATTTTGCCAAATTTAGATGTTGTAATAATTTGAAGTTTGTTCCAGATCAGCAAGTAATTCAGTCTCTGTTCCATGCATAAAAGGAGAGGGAGAATTTGAATCTGGGAATTTGGCTTGTCCTCGCCATGAATAAAGCATGACATTTCTTTGTGATAATTGAATGCAGCCCTAGTGTTCAAATTGTACAGCAGATTTTTGTGTCCAAACTTGGTGTCTTTGTCTTTCCTTTCTCATTGCTTCATCAAGGCATGATGGCTGTGGCTTCTTGTATGTATGGCCTTTCTAGCTTATATTCAGAGTCTGTGAAAAAACTTCGCACCTCTTATATAAGTAAGTCATTTCATAACACCTAATAGTGTTTCAGCATACATTCTGATTTGATTATGTATTCATTCACTCATTCTGAAATTTTTGTCACTGGTAGAGTGTGGTTATATTATTTGTCTAGTTAAATACTTTTATAAGAAATGCCATCAATATAAAACATTGAGTACAAACTTTCATCTATTTTATAAGTGAAAAATAAAATTGATAACTAACAAAGTACAAGACTCTTTGCTACCTAATTATTATCCCATTTTTGCACTGTGCACACTTGTAAAAGTATGAGTGAATTTTTGGGTTGCTGGTTACCTTCTGTTTTGTTTTGTTTTTTCATCCATAAAAACGTTTGTAATCTAGGCTTTCCAAAAAGGTTTTAGAATTAACCTCATGGTACGTAGTATTACTCTATGTGCTGTAGAACCACATGCCTTAACACACACATCTTGATGAGATCAAACGTTTTAATAGTTCCCTGCACTTAGTGCTGCCTTTAAGCTATGATGAGTACAGGGCCATAAACGGAGGAACCTTGGGTATATCTCTCTTACAGATTGTAGAAGTGTCTTGCTTTAACCCCTACAACCTGGTATTTTGGATTCTTCTACAAAAGCTTTTTCTGGCTGTGTAACTGCTGATAAAAACAATTTACAGTACAAACCTAAGAACGCTGTTCTGAAAGTAAGCCCCATTGACTAGACCTAACCAGAATTCTAAGTAGACCTGCTTAGGGTTGCTATCTAACAGTTCACCATTGTTCTTCTGTGCATCCACACGTGGGACAGCGCATGTGCAGGCCTGCTGCCGGAGAATTCCTCATCGCTTTTTAGAGCTCCAAACGGGCTGTTGCTCATGAGCCTCACAGCAACCGTTTCCTGCCTAAACGGTCACATGACCTATCAGCGAGCAATGGCCCCTTCCCTCAGTTCTCTTCTTGCTGCTGCTTGGAGAGAAACTTCTGCTTTGCACTCTGTGTTTTTCTGACTGACTGATCATTTTTTCTTGGCTTTGGACTTCTGATTTGGACTGTGTTGGATTTCGGTGTATCGACTCAGCTCGGTTTGACAACATGATTGCTTGCCGCTCTCAGTATGGCCTCAAAGGCACTTTTTAAACACTGTTGTCAGTGTAATACTAAGATGACCCATACGGATACCCATGATCTCTGCCTCCTGTGTTTGGGTAAGGGGCATAATGTGCCGGCGTGTAAGATTTGCCAGAACTTTACCCTGAAGGCAAGACATGAAAGGGCTCAGCATTTGAGAGCAGCATTGTGGCAGAAAGTGCTGGATGGGGGTGAGGTGCCTAAACCTCCTTCTCTTAAGGAGCATTCACCTCTGTTGGCTCCTAAAGCAGTTCAGGCTTTGGCCACTGCTGAGCGATCTTCGCGGGCTGGATCGGCTGTTTCCTCGAGATCGACTCTGAGGTCGGATCCAACAGAGAAGAAGTTGGCCTCGAAGCGTGTTTCGGATCCAAGAGCTGCGTCGGAACCACTGGCCAAGAAACATAAGTCAAAACATTCATCTCGTTCTGCTTCGACTTCGACACACCAGCCTCGATTCCCACAGTTAGAGGCTACAGATGATGTGGTGCTGATTTCTCCTATTGTGATACTATACTATATTATGAAATTTTCACAATTGAGCACTAGCACTTTAATAGAAGTAATTTTGTTTAACACCTGGTAGTATGTGTGGTCTCCCTGGGGATTTTCTGGTAGTGTTGTGGTATTCTCATTGGAGACGGTCCCTTTTTTGTGGTGGCTAGTATTAGTGTGTCTTATGCTACCACCCCTTGAACCGTTGGCAACATGTTCATTAGACTTGTCTTATAAAGTGGTGTTTTTAGTGGCTATAACCTTGGCCAGGAGGGTAAGCAAACTAGCAGCCCTTTAGGCTAACCCTCCATTTCTAAAGTTTCACTCTAATAAGGTGGTTTTACGACCCAGCCTGCAGTTTTTACTGAAGGTCGTAACTGCATTCCATCTAACTCAGGACATTTCCTTACCCGTGTTTTTTCCTAACCCGGTGTCTAAAGGAGAAAGAGCTCTTCACATATTAGATCTTAAGAGAGCTTTAGCCTTTTATTTAGACAGGACAAAGGTCTTTCATGCCAGTCCACATCTGTTTGTCTGTTTTGGAGGTTCTGACAAGAGTAAGAAAGCGTCTTCTCAGACGGTGTCACAATGGATTGTTTCAGCCATTGTAAAGGCGTATAATTTGGCTGAAGTACAATGTCCGTTACTTCTTAGGGCTCATTCTTCCAGGTCACAGGCAGCTTCGTCTGCCTTACTTAGGGGTGTCCCGATCACTAGCATTTGCAGGGCAGCAACATGGTCCTTTGCTGACACATTTGTGAAGCATTATGCTGTAGATGTGAATGCGAGTCAAGATGCTGCAGTAGCAAGAGCTGTTCTTCAATCCTCGTTTTCCTAAAAGAGAAACAGGATATGTAAGGTGGTGTAATACTACTGTGCACTTTTCATTGTATAGGTTTGTACTACATAGAACTGTTTTTATGAGTTCTACTGTATGTGATACTCTGATAGAGTATTGGTTGTTGAACATATTGTTCTTTGTTAGTTGATATTATTATATTTTGCAATTCAAGTTATTGTTTTCTCTATTGCCTTTGTTATATTAATAAAATTGAGTTGGAGTCTCACCCTGCCTCCTTATTTTGTTCCAGTGAACCTAAAGAGAACCCTCACGGGAAGAAACAACAATTACAACCAATAAACAACCCAATAAACAACTCTATTATAAGTGCCCAAAGGGCCATACGCATTTCTTATGTAAATGTACCAATCAATAGGATGACCAATTACAAATTATACAATATATACAATAATTCCTCCATGAACTGGAAATCACTTATATCCAAGTAGTAGTCCAGGAAAATACCAAAGTCCAAAAGAAATGTGTCCTGTGTCTTCTTTATGTGAAATAGCATTCATGCACAGCTATATCCACACATGGTAAGGAAACCCATGGCTGCACGCCCAATCTGGAGCCGGCTGAAAAGCTCAGATTTCATGCAGATTCTTCCTCAGGGGCGTGGCCAAGCCAACGCTGTGTGGTAACCCTTAAACGCTGTAACAGTTATTCACTCCCGGACCTGAACAGCTGTATCTTCTTTAGCAGGGCGGCAGCCGTGGGTTTCCTTACCATGTGTGGATATAGCTGTGCATGAATGCTATTTCACATAAAGAAAACACAGGACACATTTCTTTTGGACTTCGGTATTTTCCTGGACTACTACTTGGATATAAGTGATTTCCAGTTCATGGAGGAATTATTGTATGTATTGTATAATTTGTAATTGGTCATCCTATTGATTGGTACATTTACATAAGAAATACGTATGGCCCTTTGGGCACTTATAATAGAGTTGTTTATTGGTTGTAATTGTTGTTTCTTCCCGTGAGGGTTCTCTTTAGGTTCACTGTTACAGTATGGGAAGTGCCATTGTTTTGTTGTTCCTTATTTTGTTCAGCTTGGTACTGTCCCATGTGTGGATGCACAGAAGAACGACGATGAAAACAGGGTTGTACATAACCAACTATTGTTCATCAAGTTCTTCTGTGCAGACACACATCCCTCCCTCCCACCCCACTATGAACTCCAGGGTTAGTCCTTGTTGGGAGGTGCGGTGGCATAGGAGAACTGAGGGAAGAGGCTGTTGCTTGCCAATAGGTCACGTGACTGTTTAGGCGGGAAACGGTTGCTGTGAGGCTCATGAGCAACGGCCCCTTTGGAGCTCTAAAAAGCGATGAAGAATTCTCTGGTGGCAGGCCTGCGCGTATGCAGTCCCATGTGTGTCTGCACAGAAGAACTCGATGAACAATAGTTACAGGTATGTACAACCCTGTTTGCAATCCTAAACAAGACTATACTTAGAATCTTAATGAAGTTTATTCAATGGGGCTTTCTGCCAGGAAAGTATTCCTAGGGTTGCACTGTTTATTTATTTATATATTTATTTTATTTAAAACTTTTGTACCTTTCTACCCAAAATGAGTCCCTAAGGCAGCAAACATTTTAAAAAAATGAAACAACATTTTAAACATTTTAAATTTAAAACTTTTAAAATAGTATAAAAATCAAGAACAGAGTGGAGGACCAATAACAGTTATTGCGGATATGGCAAACAAAAAACAAACGTCTTCACTTGCTGGCGGAAGACAGTAATGGAGGGAGTCAGTTAATGGTGTCAGTGTGGCAAACCTTGCATAAGATAAACTTCTTATCCTGTTGGATTATTTCTAGATATCCAGCAAATAATTCATTTCGCCTGGATTATTTCTGAACCAATATCAAGGACATTAACGTGTCTTTAAAACTGTGCAAAGCTAATGAAGTAGCATGCAGTGTACACGCTACTGGCATCAAATATTTTCCAGTCTAACAAATTTCTCTTGCCAATGGAACCTGAAGAGCAGTTCAAGATTTTGCCCAGCTTTTTCATTCATTTTCTAGTAATATTAGACAAAAGTCTAGCTGCTTTTGTGACATTGTTTATTTTGCTGCTGTTGTTTCTTCTCATGAGCAAATAGCTATGCAGTTGATTCGAAATTCTCATCCTGTACCTTCTTGGATTTTATCAGATTTTTCTGTACCCTTCTCATGCCAATCTTTCTATATATTTTTGCTGAAACTTCCTTAAAAAAATAAAAAGCTGAGCCTTTTTGGAAACTAGCGTTTATGCAGTACTAAATTCTGTGCTTACATGATACTTATTATACAATATGTCCTATATCTAATGTTGAACTGGGCCCAAGGTGGATTGATATACCTACAGAATAGGGCTATGCTCAGATAGGGGCATTCTTGTGCAGATCTGGGGAACCCCAGCATTGCAGAAAAATGTGAAGATCCTAACAAAAAATGAGGGGGGGGTGGTTTTAAATCCCCACCCGAAGGAGAAGAACTTTGTCTGTGCAAGCAAAGACAATTGTAATGGAGGTCACTTTCAGGGGGGCTGTGAGGTGAACAGAGGATCAGGAGCTGTTCCTGCCACCTAAGCTGGTGAAAGAGAGAGTTGGAGCCACTGTTGCATTGCATGTGCCAGGCAAGCAGGCAAGCAAGATAAGATGTCAGCTGGAGCTGCCACTGCATGCGACAGACAGGGAGGAGGGGAGAGAGCCAGAGGCATTGCTGCATGAGCCAGGCAAGCTGAAGTAGTGGCATGGCAAGCTGGGTGAGCTGGCTGGCCTGTAAATGGGCAGCCCATGGGAGGGTGGATGAGATTCTTCTCCATGAGTCTTAAGAATTCCCAGTTGTCACTGAATCTAATTGTCAACATGGCCCCATCTTGTGGATCCTTAAATCCAAAGATTAAGGCCTTGTAGCACGTAAGGACTTTTTCCTACAAACCTGCATGCCCCCCCCTTCAAGATTTGCAGGAAAATGTGGAAAATATGGAGGTTAAATCTCCCCAAACAGAGGAACGATGCCTGTGCTTGAGCAGACAATGAAGGTTCTGTGAGCAGGGAGCTGAGCATTGGTTCTGTGCCTCTGTTGGCCCAGTTTTGTCTCCAGTGGTGGAGACAGAGCTGTTGCCCCCTGCATGAGGCAGGCAGCTGTTGATAGCACTACAGGCAGGGGAGGGGAGCTGTTGCTGCCCCCATGCTGCATGAGGCAGGCAGTGGTGCGGCAAGCAAGTAGACTGGCAGAGAGTGATTAATCTGGTGAGAGAGCAAGCGGGGGACAAAAAAAGGGAAGGGATTCCTCTCCCACTTGTACAGCTCTGGTTACAAGTAGTAGTAGAATTCTGTAATTTTAATTGTGGGCAGATAGACTAGTAGTATACATTGCAGGAATATTATTTCACTCAGCAATATTCTGCAGGGAAAATGTGATAATTTTTTTCTATCATGCATGTGCTGTGTGGAATGTATAGGTATCACTGTAATCTGGTAGCTGTTTTGATTCATTCCTAAGACTTTTTACTTTCTCTGTTAGGGATGACATAACTTCCTATTTATGCCTACCCAAGACCAAAGGCCATCTGTTGTCCACATTAGTTGACCCAGGTTAACTGAAGAGAATACTTATTGCATACATTTATTTATTCAGAAATATTTGTATGCTACTTCTCCAAACCTGCTCATGGTAGCTCTCAGCAGTTAAAACCAAGCAGACAGTAAAAAACAATTTTTAAAAAACCCATGGCAATAAAAAACAGCCAATGAAAACAAACCAGAACACAACAGCACATAAAACAAAGCAGCCTAAAATGACATTAAGAAAACATTCCTATAGCTAGGAGGAGACTATAAAAAATCTAAAAAGATGGATCCCCCACAGTTAGCAGCCTGAATAAGGAAAAAAAGTTTTTGCACTTTTAAGAAAAGGAAAGTGAGCCTCAAGTGGGAGGACGTTACAAATGTAAGGTGCCTCCACCAAAAAAGTCTTATCTGTGGTAGCCAACCACTTTACTTCTGCAGGCATGGGTGCAGAGAGGAGGGCTTGAGAAGAGGTTCTCAGCTAGCAGGGTGGACAGTAAGGGAAGAGGCTGTGCTTCAAGTATCCCAGCCCTAAAATATTTAGGGCCTAATAGGTAAGCACTTTGAATTGTGCCCAGAAATGAATAAGCAGCCAATGTAGGTCATTCTGCACAGAGGTGAGATGATCCCAGTATCCAGTCTTGGACTATTGTTCCTTGGCTGCTGCATTCTGTACCAGGTGAAGTTTTCAGGCAGTTTTCAAAAGTTGCTTCATATAAAGTGTGCTACAGTAAATCTAACATGGATGTGATCAGAATATGGAACACTATGGTTTTTTGAGAAATTGATATAGCTGGAATTTCAGCCAATGCTAATAAAAGACAGTATGACACAGAGGAGACTTGAGCCTTTAACATAGTCTAAGATCCAGCAGCATCTCCTAAGCTATGAACTTGATTCTTCAGAGGGAGTGCAACCCCCTCCAGGATAAGCTGACTCCTTAGTAGTCAAGCAACTTAGTATTGACCAACAGCACATCTGTCTTTTCTATACTGAGCTTCCATATACTGGCCCATATCCATCCCATTCTCTTATCAAGCTACCTGTTCAAGACTTCCACAGTTCCACCTGGCTCATTTTTAAGGAGAAATAGAGCTAAGTGTCATCCGCATATTTGTGGCACCTCACTCCAAATCCTTGGATGATTTCTCCTAGCAATTTTTTGGTGGTCCTAGGAGTGGGCCAGTCCTCATGTTTGGGATGTAGCTCCTCTCCAAGTCAAAGTCAGTTGATTTGTTTGATCCCAGAGGGGAGGGGCTTATCCCTGAGATCACCAGTCTTTCTGCCCTGCCTCTGAGCAGGACATCTTCGACCTCACTCCAGAGAAAGCAATCCCAGTGTTTCTTGGACGTATGGATGGCAGGAAAACCCACAGGCAAGCTCACAAAGGATGGAATTGCTTCTGCTCCCTCCCCAAATTGCTTCAGAAGCGAAGGTGAGCACCAAAGCTGACAGCCCTAGGTTCTCCTAGGTCCATGGCCTCCGCACAGACTCTCGCTGAGATCTCCAGCCTTTGGACCTGGAGAACCACCACCACCACCACAATCTTGGAAGAACCAGAGGCACGGTATAGTTCATGGTAGCCTGACACAGAGCGACGACATGGCAAACAGAGCCCACAACAGCTCCAACATGCTAATAGAGGGCTCCTACCATCAGAGGAACATAGCCAGTTCCCTTTCCGCCGATGGAAACATAGTAAGAAAGACTCGATCGGAGACAGGGACGACATACAAGTTAAGGAGAAGCCCTTTATCTTCACTTTGGCCCATACTGGCCAAACATCTATTGGTAATCCGTGGCCCCAGGGAGGCCCGGTTGGCCTCGACCAGGCCAATGTGAGTCTGTTGTTCTAGAGAAATGCAACCTGAGTAATGCCATACTTATTTCTGTAGTTGTTTAGTCTTCCCCTCTCTCTCTAGGCCCGTGGGATGCCAGGAGCCATTTCCATGGGAGAGGATACTTCATCTTATCTGTTCTCTACTCAGCCGACATTGGCTGGTCAGTGTTCCCACCGAGAAGTTTCCTGCTATGTGAACTCTGGGGGGAGGTGGATTCGGTTTTGTTTTCTCGGCCATGTCGGACGCTCCTCTCCGCTGGTCCGAGAGGAAGCGCCCGAGCAGCCTGACTGGGCAGCTGATCTGCAAAGATTAGCCCCCAGGACTCCCAGTGAGGGAGGCAGGGTCCGGGACGCGGCGGGAAGAGCTCCCTGAAATCAATGCGGGGGGTAAATTGCCCGTTTGTCCCTATGGAGGCCGGCAGACGTGCGCGGCACCTCGAGTGCTGCCGGGCCATGGAAAACGGCAAAGAGCAGAACTAGGCGGAAGCCTGTAAGTAAGCGAATCCCTTCTGTTATTACAAGCGCACGCGAAGGAGTGCTGGGATCTGAAGCTAAGAAGGCTCGTTCTTCCCCCTCGCTGAGTTTCAGAATTTGGTCGGCGGTCGCCCCCCCTAAAATGGCAGCGAAAAAGCAGAGTCCCACTTTGGGCAAGTCAATCTCGGCTGCCCTGCAGGGGAAAGGAGAGTCACTCGAGGACTTGGTGAAGAGGTCGGTTATCAAAGCCATAAAGCCCTTTGTTGACAAGCTGAATGAAACAGATCAAAGGGTGGGCTTAATTGAGAGCGAAGTGAAAACCATTAAGGAAGCAGCGGGGGGGGGGCAGAGAAGTCTGCTCAGGAAAATGCGTCACTCGTGAGGGCAACGAATAAAGAGTTAAAGCTGGTGGAGAACCAGCTGATCGGGTTACAAGTGGAACGAACACAGACAATTTTGCGCCTCCAGAATGTGAAAGAGGAGGAAAATGAGGATTTATGGGGTCTGGCCTCGGAACTATTGGCGACACCCGTGAGGGCAACTAAAGAAGAGGTAAAAAGCGCAATTTTGGAAGTCCGTCGGGCTTCTTCAAAATATGCAACGAAGCGTCAGCTGCCTCGCGAGATCATCATCGATTTTTCATATAAGAGGATCCGAGACACTATCCTATACAACTCATACAATGCAGATCTGGACTTTCTGGGTAATAAAGTTAAGATACTGAAGGACGTCCCATTTTTAGTTCGGAAAAGAAGATTTAAGTATAAAAAGTTCGCAGCTCTTCTGAGGGAACGTGGAATAAAGTATAAATGGCTATTTCCGGAAGGTATCTGGTTTAGTTACAAAGATCAAGCTTACAAGATAATATCAGAAGATCAACTAAGGGATTTTGAGGACAAAAATCAAGAATTTCAGCAAGACACCAAGCAAGAAGAAAAGGATTTGAAGTCTGAAGGGGGGGAGGGAACGAGCACTGCGGTTGCAGTTGCTCAGAGAGAACTGCGTCCGAGGCCCGGGGGGGGGGGGGAGGAAGACTTCATTTGGATTGTAATCTGTATTTTGCAAGGTCAACCACTCCATCAATATCTTACAAAGTTTTAATTTTTTAATAATGGCAGTATGAAGGGAAAGCATTATTTGTAGTGTAGTGTTGTTATATGTTGCTGTTCTTTTTTCTTTCCTTCCCCTGCCCCCCTTCTTTCCCTCTGTATTGTTAGTTAATGTAGGTAATAAAAAAAAAATGAACTCTGGGGGGAGGCTGGGCTCTGAGGGTTTGAGGTGTAACAACTTTCGTTCTGTATCTCATTCCTAACAAAGCTTTGCTCAGTCAGGATCTGCTTGGCCCTGGAATGTGGACACCTGGGCCTGAATGCTGTCTTTCTAATAAAGCCTTTTGAAATCAAAAGACCTTGTCTTCTTGCAGAAAGGAGGAAGGCAGACTCTAGCGAACTGGAATGCCATAGTCTGACAGGCCAGGGCTTTTTCAGTCCTAGCCCCATCCTGGTGGGACTCTTTGTCGTAGGATACACAGGGCCTGCCAAGACCGTACATCTTTTCAGCAAGCTTGCAAGACAGAGATGTTCCGCCAGGCATATGGTTGAGGCCAGTCTTAGATCCATCTAGCAATGCCTCCCTACTGGTCTCCCGTAAGGGGGGGCGGCTATATAGCCATCTACCCACCCCATATATGAAGTCACAGTTTGATAATATTAACTTGCACCCCTGTGTATGGTTGTTAGGAAAGAATGAAGGCAGCTTCCATCTTGGGATCTGGAATGTATGTTCATTGATAACTCTGATTTTAATGTATTTAAATACTTCTGTCTTTTGTATTTATTCGTACTGTTGTAACCCGCCCTGAGCCTGTTTGCAGGGAGGGCAGATGAGAAATTAAATTGTTGTTGTTGTTGTTGTTGTTATTCAAATTATCTGAAACACAATCAACAGTAAGTAGAGGTCACATGTTATTATTGATTGGCCTTGTTAAGCTGATACAGGTTTCTGCCGGAAATCTAAGTATCAACCAGATATCAGCGTAATATACACTGTTCCAAGTAGCGCCGTCTTTTGCAGTTGTGTAGGTGTTATGTCAGAAAGCTGCAGTTTTTCCATATGAATTGCAAAGTTTTTCAAGATGCTTCCAAGGGGCCCGATGACAATGGGGACTACTGTTGCATTCTTCTTCCATAGTCGGGTGGTTTCTATTGCCAGATCTCTATATTTCATCATTTTTTCTTGTTCTTTTTCTTCGACTCTGGCATCCCCAGGAATTGCAATGTCGATTATCCAGACTTTTCGATTTTTCCACAACTGTTATGTCTGGTGTATTATGTTCAAGGTGCCGATCAGTTTGAATTCTGAAATCCCACAAGATCTTGACTTGTTCATTTTCTAGCATCTTTTCCACCTGATGTTCCCATGAATTCTTTGATACTGGCAAGTTTTACTTTTTACACAATGACCAATGAATCAGCTTTGCGACCCTGTCATGTCTAGCTTTGTAGTCCGTCTATGCAGTTTTACTGCATTCAGAGATAAGGTGGGACACAGTTTCGTCTTTTTCCTGGCAAAGTCGACATTTTGGATTTTCACTGATTTTCTGAATTTTGGCTTTCATAACATTCATTTGCAATGCTTGTTCTTGTTCTGCGAAGATTAGACCTTCAGTTTCTTTCTTGATTGTACCCATCTTCAACCATGCCCAAGTTAGGCTGTTGTCACTTTTTCCTTCAATATTTGTTAGATGTTGCCCATGTAAGGGTTTGTTCTTCCAGCCATTTAATCTATTCTCAAACTTTCTTCTTGTAATCAGCCTTTGTTTCGGTTGTTTTTAATATGTTCTCTGTTTTCACAGCCTGAAGTAATTTTTCTGTACTTCTACTGATGTAATCATTCAGGCCTCTGTTTTCTTCTTCCACTACATGATGTGCTTGTAACAGTCCTCTTCCACCAATTTTTCATGGCAGATATAGCCTGTCAACATCATTTTTTGGGTGTAAAGAGTGATGCATGTTCATTAGTTTTCACGTTTTTCGATCCAATTTTTCTACGTTGCATTGTGTCCAATCTATTATTCCAGCTGGATATCTGATCACTGGAATTGCCCGTGTATTTATGGCCTTGATTGTATTTCCATCATTTAATTTTGACTTCAGAATTTTTCGTACTCTCTTGATATATTCTTTTTGAGTCAGTTCTTTTACTTTCACATGCAGGATACTACCTAATTCTCATATTCCAAGATATTTATAATTTTCATTGTTTGATAATGATTTCATAATGTCACCATTTTCAATTTCTATTCCGCCAATATTTTTTACTTTTCCCTGCTATATGGAGAGTACTGCACATTTGTCTAAGCCAAATTTCATTTGAATATCATCACTGTACATTCTCACTGTATTAAGTGATGATTCAAGTTCAGCGGGACTCTTTGCATACAATTTCAAATCCTCCGTGTACTGGAGATGGTTTATTTTCCCAGCCTGATTAGAAATATATTAACCTATTTTTGTTTTCTCTAGGACCCTTCATTGTCAAGGGGATTAATTAAATGTCGAATAATAAAGGCTACAAGGAGTCCCCTTGAAATATACCTCTTTTGATACAAACTTCCCCAATTTCTTTACCATAGGACATTAACATGGTTTTCCATTTTCCTTAAGGAACAGCTTGATGTTTTCACTAATTCCAAAAATTTCCAGGCAGGTATTAATCCAACTGTGTGGCAGTGAATCAAATGCTTTTTTGTAGTCAATCCATGCCATGTTCAAATTTATCTTTCTTCTTGAATTTTTCTGTACCATTTTGTCTATTAGCAGTTGATCTTTAGTGCCTCTTGACTTTTAAAAATTGCCTTTCTGTTCAATAGGGTATGCTTTGTTTTCCATTAAATAATCATTTACTGATGTTGCTAATATCCTTGTGAAAAGTTTGAATGTTGTTGGAAGGCATGATTGGGCAGTAATTGCCGGGCTCATTGCCTTTTCCTTCATCCTTCACAATCAGAAATGTGCAGCCTTTTGTGAGCCATTCTTCACTGGTAGAATTTTGAAGCATTTCATTGAATTGCACTGCCATACGTTGATGAAAACTTGTTAAATACTTTAGCCAAAACCCATGCAATTCATCTGGCCCAGGTGCACTCCAGTTCTTCACATTCTTTGCTTGTCTGGCAACCATTTCAGTTGTTATTACCACATCATTCTGCCGTTTCCCTTTAAATTCTTTACTAATGTCTTTAATCCATGGGGCATTTCTGTTATGCTCTACTGGGCTTTCCCAAATTTCTTGCCAAAATTTCAGGGCATCTTCTTTACATGAGATGATGTTCTTCTGTGCTGTATTTTCTCCCAGTGACTTATAGAATAATCGCTGATTGCTTTAAAATTGCAAATTTTCTTTATGCTGCTTTATTCGCCCGCCATATATTTCTATTTTCTTTGCTGTTGCTGTTACCCGTTGTTTTAATTTTTCTGTGGTTTCAGCAATTGTTTTCCTTCCAAATCGTACCTTTGGCATAATCTATCTTTTATCCTCTCATTTTTCAATTTTCCATCTTTCAGGTATTTCAGGTTACTAATATTTCCACATAGTTTATTAATCTTTTCCAGTCAGATTTTCCATTTTGGTATGCCAGGTTTTTTCTTTTTTGGCAGTTTGTAGCCAAGCTCTGTTGTTATTATAGCAGCTGTACTATACATGAGTTGATTTGTTTCTTTTAATATCTTGGTTGGAATTCTATCGATGTCATTGGCTACATTCAGTAAAATTTTAACTTGTTTTCTTTGTATTTGGTGAATTATAGGCAGTCTTTGTCATTCACTGTCTTGCCTGACATGACTCAAAAATTTTTCTTTTCTGTCTCTTTGCTGATCATTCAAATCATTATTATCAGGCTGATCCATAGCTTGTATTTCAGGTAGAGCATGTTCTTCCACTGTGGCTTTTGTCTGTTCAGCCATGATATTTTTCCTTCTTTGGTCATTATTTTTTGTTGTTTCTTTTTTTGCTAGTTTCTCCAATTCTTGCAATTCCAGTTCTGTGAAAACTTTATTCCGAATAATGAACCGTCTTTGATCCATTATTCTTTGCTCTGTTATACCACATTGTGGATGATTTTCTTTCCAAATTTGCATCATTCTTTTCTGGAAACCGCGAGCAGATGAATTTGCCTTATAATAACATTTCATTATTGATGTCCGGCATCAATCGGATGTCCAAGTTTTGCGTTTACTTTGTTCCAGTAGCACTACAGCAGTCTATCCTGGTTCCTCAACAGAATCTGCTGAGCCCTGTAGCCCATTTGTCAACAGGTGTCCAGGAGCCATAGCACCTACCACGGTCCTTGTTGATCTGGGCGACGACCAATCTGGTATGGATTTCTGTTTATTTTGTCTCATCATGATTGATGGTTGTTAGGTGCGCTTAGTCTGGCTCCTCAGTCAAGACCTGTCTGGTTTGGGTGACCCTACTGATAGCAATGCTTCCACCAGCATTGCTCTCAGCCTTATCAGAACACACAAGCCCCACCACCACTGCAAGGTGGCACCCTTGGTGGGGTGCAAAGTGGCACCCTTCGTGGGGATAATAATAATAATACTTTTGGTTCCACGTGAAAGATCATTTTGGTGGGAATTGCAGGCACAGAGGGCACAATCTGTGAATCAGGTCTGCCCAATTCTCCAGCCTCCTAACAGTCCCAACAGGATGAAGGGGGGAAAGCACCTGAGGTGCCTCTTTCAGGTGAAGATGCGAGGTCAAATCTGCTAGCATGTCTTAGATCAGAAATTAAGAAGGAATTTAAAGAGACCCTCAGGGAGCACAACCAGAGTGGTATGATTTGCGAATCCCCAGGAAAGCAGGGAAAACTTCCCAGTGAGGGGTCTGGGTCCAAGAGGACCAAAAGGGTTGATATTTCCCCTCCCCCCCCCCATCAAAGGAGAAGAACAGAGGAGCCCAAAATCCAAAGGGAACATAATGCCTGAGACATACAGTCAGAAGATTCCAAAGTGTCAGATTTCTCTTCAAGTAAGGAAGAAGGGGAGTTGTTAGAAGAGGAGGAGGAAATGGTTGCCTCTATGCAAATAACTTCCCCAAGAAATTTATGCCAGATTGTTACCTAAGGTACTAAAGGTACTGGAGATCTCCCACAAAACTAACAGGAAAAAGGAAACAGACTCAATTTCCCAGAAGGATCAGAGAAAGCCCTACGTAAGTCAAGAGTTACTCCTTTAGGGATTCCCCTCCAAGCAGTCTTTTGGAATAATGAAGGCTGGATGGAAAGCCCTGGCTAAACCAAATGCTAATCACCCCACTTCAATAAGTTCTGTTCACTAGTGCCAGAGGCTACTAGGAAACTTAAGCTACCATTGATGCATTACCTGATAACCAGCTTGACATCCATTTCTTTGCTAGCAGTGAATGCAGAAGGTCTACCCAAGGATCCCTGCAATAAGAATAGGCCCTATGCAGAAACTTTGAAGCCTTGTCCACTTCACTTAGAGTTTTAACATGGTCTCGCTCTTTGCAAGGACAGCATTCTCCTAGGCTTTGGATCTGATGGCAGCAGAAAGTAATATTCCCAAAGAGGTAAAGGACAAAGCAAAGTCTTGGCAACAGGTTTTGCAGCAGATGCATCCTTAGATGCCTTACAATTATCATCCAGAACCTTTAATGTGTCAGCAAGATGCAACACATGGCTGAGGAACTGGGAAGTGGACCCCTTGGCCCAAGCTAAAGTGGCAGTGATCCCTTTCAAAAGTACCAATTTATTTGAAGAGGCCTTGGATAGATATCTGGTGGAAGACAAAGAAGGTCCTTCCGTCCAAGGGAGTTAGCTGTGTTAGTCTGTATAACAAAATAGTATAGAGTCCAGTAGCACCTTTAATACTAACCAACTTTGCTGTAGCATAAGCTTTCGAGAACCACAGTTCTTTTCATCAGATGCTGACAAAGAGAACTGTGGTTCTCAAAAGCTTATGGTATAGCAAAGTTGGTTAGTCTTAAAAGTGCTACTGGACTCTTTACTATTCTTCCATCCAAGGAGAAGGAAGTGCAAACAAAGAAGTAGTTCTAGTCTTTCGTGATTTCAAACAACTTCCTTGCTCAGGGAACTCCAGACCATTCAAGGAATGATTGCAGTTCAGAACCTGAAGGGAGAGCAGATCTTCCACCTTCATCAAACTGGGTCAGTACACCAAAGGACAGAGAAAGGGAACCTCAACATGACTATGTCATGACAGCAGAAGTAACTGTAATCAGAGGGCAATTACAAAAATTCACAACCATGTGGCAACAGACTGTAACAGACAGATGGGTACTGGATACAGTGACCAATGAGTATTCATGGGAATTCAATTTTATGCCACCCAGTCAGTTCCTGCAAATTCTAAAGAACCCATCAAATCAAAAACACCAACTTCTAAGAAAGGCCATTCAGCACCTACTAGAAATAGGGGCCATAGAACCAGTACCAGAAGCACACAGAACCCAAGGGGTCTACTCAGTGTTCTTCATAGTTCCAAAGAAGAATGGGGATGTCAGGGCCATACTGGACCTAAAAAGGCTGAACAAATACATCAGAACATGTAAATTTAGAATGAAAATGCTTACGTCCATTGTAGCAACCATTCAGAAATGAGATTTCTTAGCCTCTATCGATCTCTCAGAGGCTTACTTACATATCCCAATATAAGAATCCCATCAAAGGTTTCTTAGCTTCTCATACAATGAGAAAAACTTCCAGTATCACACCTTATCCTTCAGTCTAAAATCATCACCCAGAGTGTTCATCAAGATACTGGTAGCCCTGATAGTACTCCTCAGGCTGCAGGGTGTATCATTGTTCCCATATCTGAATGACATCCTAATCAAGGCTCTATCATTAACCTTAGGACTGGAAGCAGTGAACTGAACAACAGTGTCTGAGAGATAATGGCTTCGTAATAAACAGGGAAAAGAGCAGCCTCTTCCTGACCCAGAGGATCATACACGCAGGGGTCATGTTAGACACAGTACAGGACAAAGTGTTCTTATCACAGGAAAGGTGGCAAAAGATCCAATCGATGTTAGCAGAGATCCAAAGGAGATGGAAAGTGGAGGTGATGCTCCTGGCTCAGCTACTGGGGATGATAGTATCATGCCAAGATGTCCTGCAGTGGTCAAGGTTCCACACACAGGCATTCCAGACATTTTTCTTACCCTACCAGATAGTTATAACATACAAAAAGCACAAACAAATGCAACTATCAGTGAACCTCATTCAAGAGATCAACTGATGGTCAGAGCCTACCAGGTTCTACAACAGTGTACCACTCAGAAAGCCAAAGAGGGACATGACAAGAGCCTATGGGGACAAGAGCCTATGGAGTTGGGGAACACACAAGCAGGGAAGGATGATGCAAAGCACTTGGTCAAAGGAAGAAAAGTCCAGTAGCATAAACCTGTTAGAACTCAGGGTCTTCAGAAGTGGTCTGCCAGAGTTCCAGAACCCCCTATCAGGCTACCATGTACTAGTACAGACTGACAATATAACAACCAAAGCCTATGTAAACAAGCAAGGAGGAACTAGGTTCAAGTCTCTTCACACAGAGGTCGGTATTATACTCAAATGGGCGGAGAGCCATCTCGAATCTCTGAAAGCTGTACATGTAGCAGGACAGAACAACTACCGGGCAGACTGGCTAAGCAGGAGAGTAGTAGATGAAACAGAATGGATGCAGTCCAAAGAAGTATTCCAACAGTTTTGACAGGGATTCTGAAAGTGGAAGTGGACCTACAAACAGCCCAAACTGCCAAGTTCCAAAATTCATTTCAAGAAGAAGAGAACTTCAGGCCATAGAGATAGATGCCTTGAGCTGCTGGTGGCCTCGACAACTGTTCTACACCTTTCCTCCAATATAACTGCTGTACAGAGTAGTGCAAAAGATCATAGACCAACAGGCAGAAAAGAGCATGGTTTCACGTTCTGATGAGGCTATCAATCATGCAACCTTGGCATTTTCTTCTGCAGGAGGATCTGCTAACACGGGACAATTCCTCACCTGCAACCTGCTCTACTAAATCTCACAGCCTGTACATTGAACACAAACAACTGAAAGAGTTAGGGCATGAGGAGGGGGTAACCTCTAGAAAAGACTCTACTAACAGGAGTTACAACACCTGGCAGATTTTCCAGGCTTGGTGCCTAGATAAAGATGGGCACACTTTAGCAATATCAGGGAGGTATTTTCCTTCCTACAAGAAGGGTTTGATAAAGATCGTAGCACTAGCACCTTTAAACGTGAGGTGGCAACCTTCTCAGCAACAAGGGATACTAGGAAGGATAAATCTTTCACAACATCCACAAGCCACATATCAAGAGATTCTTGAATGGAAAGGCCCTGATAAATCCCCCACAAATCCACAGGTTTCCCACATGGAATCTAAATCTAGTATTGAGAGCATTAACAAAGTAACCCTTTGAATCTATGGCATCTTGTCACCTAAAAGAATAAACTTTTAAAACTATTTTCTTAGTAGGAATTCCACCTTTCACAGGAGTGAGTAAATAGGTTCTATCATCATTCTGTCCTAATCCAAAACATAAAAGAGAGTGGCATTGCCTTGATGAACATAGAGCCTTGAGCTGCATGGACAGAATAAAATAGATACAAAAGTCAAAGGCACTATTTGTGTTCTTTAGAAAATCCTCCCTGGAGCAAAAAGTATCTGCTCACACCTAAAGTAAGCAGATCAGGGGATGTATCATTCAGACATACAAGGCCAGAGATCTGGAACTGCCTAAGGGTAATTACAGCACCCTCACTTAGGGGTGACTTTAACAGCATACATGTCCTTCCCTTCCTTAGAGATGATCTGTAAGGCAGCCACCTGGAAGTTGGTACATTCTTTCACCAAGCACTATAGAATAGACAAAGTAGCCTCAGCTGATGTGGCCTTTGGCAGGAGGGTACTGCAGCACACCTTTTAACTCTGAAAGCTGAATAACCCTCACTGGGGCACACTGCTTTTCTATATCCCAAATGTGAGGACTTCCCCATTCCTAGGACCACCAGAGAATAGAAGATTTGAATCTCAATTACCATGAAGCTTCTTTCTCCGTGGTCCCAGGAGTGGGGCAGTCCTACCCATCCCAGAACCACTGTGTGGGGGGGTGGGGGTATGCTGGAGTAATATGATAGTAATGACTCCCTAAGATTACTAACTGGAAAAGGTCAGGAACTCAGACTAGACCTGAGAACAAAATTATGTATATAGTTAGTTCTGAACTGTTTACCAAAGTTAACAACGTTTAGCTAAAAGATTTGATATGTAGGTTGGAAGAAGGTGGTTAGGAATTTTACCTCAATATTAGTGTCCCTATGGAAAATTATGACTTGAAAACAGATTGGTGATCTCAGGGATGAGCCCCTCCCCTCCAGGATCAAACAAGTTGACTGACCCTGCCTCAGAGAGGAGGAGCTACATCCCAAATGTGAGGACTGCCCCACTGCTGGACCATCAAGAAAGAAAGCTTCATGGTAAGTGAGATTAAAATCTTCCATTTCATGTAGCTGTTAAATAGGATGGAGGAACTAGGTAGGCCCTTGCAGGGCCCCATAGTATGAATACCATGCAGCCAAACAGCAGTCCTCCCAGCACCACCTTCTGTAATCAGTCAACTATCTAAGAATGGAACCCACCAAAGCAAGGTACATGTGATTAACATAAATAACACACCAATCTTAAAGAAATCTCTTATGATTCCAAACGTTCAATAAACGTTTATTCAATTTGTTTTCCTAAATAATCAGCTTCTTGATAGTCTATTCAGTCATGACTTTAGATATATGCTAGCATTAAATATTCTGCTGAGGAACCTGGGAGAACTCTAAACTAGTCAGAGCAAGGAACAAAATATTTGTTGGCTCACAAAAATATGAAATGTGGCAATCTTTTTCATATTACAGATTTCATATTACAGATCTTTGTGGCTTCTGTGCAGCCCCATATTGTGACTGCACACATGCAGGTCAGCTATGGAGCTTTCTAGAGCTTTCTAGAAGACTAGGAACACATCTCTTCCCATTGGCGCTTTCCCTACTATGAGGGTGTGCCTCCAGTTGGCTCATGGTTTTCTGCAAAATGACTTTGTCATACTACTACTACTTTTACCAAAAGTACTAGACATATATTACCTTTTTTGTCTTTTGTTTTACTGCAATTGCTCCGTGTCATTGCAATGCATTGCAATAATGTTTCCTCAACTAACTTTCACCAATTCCTAGATACTGTGATTAGAGGCATGGAGTATTTGGCATTCTAACACAGTATGATGGTCCATGGCCTGTCCTTTCGTTTGCTCCATTGTTGCCAGGGACCCCATCATTGGGGAATGCCCTTGCTAATCCACTGGCAAGGTAATCTGTTTTTATGTTTTACTAGTAGTACAAGGTTCATTGATGGTGCATACTGTCTGTCCTTTTTTTGGCCCCATCATGCCCACTTCACTGTTGTCGTTATTCTGGTGTGGATCTGCTATGTTTTCACTTCCGCTGAGGACTTTGGCAGTTTTGGTCAGTAACTATTTGTGTTGTATAGCAGTAGCATCAGTTTTTCTTTTTCTGAGTGGCAACTACTATTCCTTGACTATCATATCTTGCACCTCTGAGTGGGTAAATTAGAAAAGAGTCCAGTAGCACCTTTAAGACTAACCAACTTTACTGTAGCATAAGCTTTTGAGAATCACAGTTCTCTTCATCAGATGCAAATGGATCTAAGTGGGTAAGAGTCTCTACTGAGGCTATAGCAGGACTTGGACCTTCTTCTTGTTAATTTTTTGCACTTCCTTGGTTCTTCATTTTTAGTGTGCAGAACTTTCACCTGAAGAATGCGGGCACTGTGGGTTTCTAACCTATGTCCCCCCTCCCCCACCCTTCATAGAGTTTCACAATGTTACTGTGTCCAGTTCCCTCTCCAGGGTTCTCTACCAGGGATTGGCTTTCAGCCCTCATGTCTCAACTATTGGTTGTATTAGTGATCCAGGCACCAAGAGAGACCTGGCAGTATCCTCACACAATACTTTCTTTGTGGGTTGGTAGAGGCTATCACACTCTCCCTTGAGTACATGACTGTTTGATGCCCTTTACCCAGCACGGCTCTCCTCAACAGAGCACTGTTTTTCCCTTGCTGCATTCCTGCTTGTACCTTGGTAGGGACACTTTTGGAGAGCTCCCAGCTTCTTAAGAAGCACCTCTGGGTTAATGTCAGGGAGACACTGAGCATCTGTTGGGAAGGTGGTCCTCCATAGTCTCTTACTTCACCCCCATGTCCTTCAGTAAGTGAATTTGCCACTCTCCCATTGTGGGACTGCACAGAAGCCACAAAGGTGAAAACAGGGTTGCACTTAACCTGAAACTGTTACTCATTGAGTTGTCTTCTTTGCAGGCACCAAAGGGAAGAGGTGTGCTCCTAGTATTCTAGAAAACTTTTCTATGGTTGGCCTGCGCATGCGCAGTCCCAATGTGTGACCTCATAGAAGACTACTTGATCTTGTAAGTGCAACCCTGTTTTCTAGCTCCATCAATGGCTGCCCTTAAACATTTCCTGAGTTCTGGAGGCAGCATATTGACTCTGCCCTGAAAAGCAGTATCAGGTGGAGAGGGACTCGGTTATGATAGACTATGTTGATATAGAAGAGCCTGTCATAGCTACCTCATCTTCCCTTTTGTTGTACCTTTCTGGAGCAATTACTGTAATTTCTACAGCGTTTGCAAATGCTATTGTGCATAGTGGAGGGGAGACGGTGTCCCAGTGGTGTACATCTTTTCCCTGCTCTCTTGCTCTTTTTTTCCTCCGCAGCTTAGTTGAAGAGAAGGCTACAAGGCTTTAAGATTGGCTGTTCCCCATCCCTTCAGAGACTGAATACAGTACTACACAACTGCTGAGAGAAGGCAGAAAGCACTCTTAACAGAAACAAAAATCATATGCTACAATAAATATAAGAAGTCTTTAAAATGCTGTAAGATACCTTTTTGTATTTTCTACAGCATACTAATCTGGCTATCCTTCTGGAATTTTGGAGTCATCAAAGGAAATAAGACAAGGGAGCCAAATTCTTTTCAGAGAAGATCAGATGATGAGTAAAAATTGTATGCAGTGTTCAGCAGTTCTTAGGGTTACTGCTACTGAACAGAGCTGTTCTGTGTTCCCCAAAGGAAATAATGTCGTATTAGGAGTGAAACAGGCAGTGTAGAGCCTCTTTTTCCATTTGCAGACTCATGTCAGTCACTGTCATAATTCACTAAGCCTACATCTTCTTCACATCCCTGTCCTTCTGCCCAAAGCTGTTGGTTTGCTTGTTCTTGTTCTGCAATTTTTCCTCTGCCCCAGCATTTGCTGGCTGATCTTTGAGTTGTCCTTCCTGCTACTGTTTTGCCTGCTCCTCCTCCCACTCTGAGGTTAGAGATAAGACTTTTGTTGTTGAAGGTAGTTGAATAGCCCCACTCCTAGCTCCCTTGAAAGGTTTTGCATGTTTTTGCAGTGCATCAAAATAGCAAAATCTGTTTGACTAGGCACAAAAGTAGGGACTGTTATTTAGTCTAATTATGGGGTTTAGAGTTCAATTATTTTCTTAATAGGTCATTGTTAAGATATAATATTTACTTATAACTTGATGGCACATATACATTTCATTTTAAATTATCTGTTTCAAAAGGTCTCCCTTGTTCACTTTCTCTGAATCTTTATAATCCCTCGTTTTCCCTAATATTATAAAACCAAGGCAGAAATCTCATTATTTATCAGATTTGTTCTCTTATCCCCAAAAGCCCAGTGAAAAATGTATTTTTACTGGCCAGTTATAGACATTGTCAAGGGCCATTGATCTTTTTTTAAAAAAAAAAACTAATGTGATTCCATATTTTACAGCTGGTCTTTGTGATATTAATGAAGGCACTGCAGTACAAGAAGATCGTTGCAAGTCACCCACCTCAGGTAATTAAATCTTTGCAAGAACTCCATAAAACTATATAGTGCTTCAGAATGTTTTGACTCTTCTCTGTTTGTCACTGTTTTTTTATTTAGACAGTGCCACCTCCCAAGAGTCCTGCTTGAGGTGGCTTTTAAGTTAAAAACAATACCATCTTGTGCTAAGTAGCATTTACAAAAGGTTGCAATGGCTTTCTGAATGTGCAGCTGGCAGCACTAATGTATTCTTTAACAGTGTGGTTATGGTCCTGAAAATAGAACAAAGTGAATTAGTGCTATAATATATATTGATAACACTGGTTCAAATGGGGATGTGTTTACAGTGTTACCATTTCTTATATATGAATGACATGTAAGGTGACAACTGGAGGAGGTGGCTGTCAGGATCTTATCCTATTAGACCTATACTTCATGCAGTTTCATCATTTGAGTTTAGGCTGTAAGTCTTTGCAGGCCCTACTCAACCTGCTTTGGAAAAAATATGCACAGGCTTGTTAATTACATGCAGCTGCGAGCCTCTGCCAGCCTTGAGAAGCCTAGCACAAACACCCCTGTCTATTTTGTAGCCTAGCAATGCCAGTTAACCAACTGAGCCCTGATTGGCCATTGGCTCATGGTCCAACATGAGAAGGCCTGAAATGGTGCCTGCTTGGGATACCTATCAACCCTACTGATACTCTCTATACAGCATCTTTTTTACCAACATGTGAGAGAAAGGTTTTGGCTTCCATGCCTCCTGCTTTCCAGCATGACAAGAACCACATAGCATGGAATGAACTTCCTTGAGCCTGTGGGTAAAAACATCACCCAAGAAGAGAAGCAAGATAGCCAGCTTAAGTAATTTTAGATAGTGCCTAGTCAGCAAAGGTTAGATGTTATTGTTTTCTGCCTTGCGTAACACTTGTTAATGGAGTGGTTACTGTTGGACATACACTCCTTGTAACTTGACTTAAATAAACTCAGAATATATTTTTACTTTTCTGTATCAAGAGTTACTTGCTGACTGCATGCAGAACTCCCCTCAGGACAAACCCTGAAGCTGAAAAGCCTCAAACAGAGCAGAACCTTGGGGTCTTGAGAGTAGCTGTGTTCAACACCCAAGAATGGGAGCAGGGGGTCTCTGGTTCATACAGCGCTTGATCTGCAGGCACCCAGCCTATTCATCATATCAGCCCCATAGGAAAGGTTGGTGAGAGAAGCCAACAACTCTTCAACCTGACTCATCTTTCCTAGCCAAAACAACAAATGCTTGCCTAATTGTTGTGCTTTTTCAGGGAAAAGCCTAGTCACAGAGTACTGGTAATGGTGCCAAATACATCCTCAGACCCAATCTCGCTCTACCACCATATCAAAACCTAGAGAGCCGTTGTGTCTTGATTACTGACTTACACAGACTACAGGCAAGGGAAGCTGCCTAGTTATCAGAGAAGGTTGAATTACGGTTCCAAGGTTCAGGCACGGGTTAGACAAGACTCACAGCTTCGAGTCCAAAGGCGGTATTCCAGAATCTAGTCCATGATTAACAAGCCGAGGTCAGAGGTGATGGAATCAGTTTGAAACACAAGTAGCAAGGCCGGTAGTAAGTGGACGCATTGCTTCCACATAGCCACTCCCTTCTCTGCTGCTTTTAAGCCTCACGCTGCTCAGCCACTTGTGCTGCATCATGCACCTCCCAGCTGTCTCAGTTCTGCTCCTGCAAGCACTCATCATCACTGTTCATGCTGGGCCAGTACTGTGCTGCTAGCCTGGTACTGCATCTTCTGGCTTGGAGGGCTCTCCTTGCCCTCCTGATGGCGCTCTTGAGGCTGGTTGGTGCCTGGCTCTTTGTTGCCAGCCCAGGGCTGGGAAGGTGAGGGGCCAATGTGCTGGGATCTGGCTGTGGGTCTATGTCTGATCCTTCAGAGACTGCCTCCTCCTGCAGTGCCTCTGCCACTGGCAATGGATTTGGGTCAGGTTCTCTGGCTGCCTCTTCCTCAGAAGAGTCCTCTGCATCTCTTTGCTTTGCTGGGCTGGGCTGGTCCACAACATATTGCCTCCATTCTCAGTGAACAACAGCCACCCAAGACCTCTAGAAGCCTTACAGGGGTCTGGTCCTTCGTTTGAGACTTGTCAGCGTCAGAGTTCATTTCTGAGGGTACAGGCACATATTCAGTCAGTCACTCTTGACACAGAAGATAAAATATATTAAGCTTTGTTAAATGGAAAGTGGTTGGTCAGCCTGCTCAGGGGGTGCTGGATTTTTTGGGAGGGTGGGCTTCATTTTGGTTTTGTTGGGTTGTTTGGTGTGGAGATTGTAATTGGGGGTGTGCCTGTGGCCATGGCAGCCATGATCCATGTGTTTCTGCAGTGGGAGTCAGTTAAACAAATGGGGTGGCTGTCAGCACCTTCTTTGAGGTTCCCCCTGAAACATGGGGGATCTTTAGAGGATAGTTAGGAGTAGGTCCCCTACAAATGCTGTGCATTTTGCTTCCAAAATGCCACCCCGGCCCCCTAGATAGCTTCCCTAGTTTTCCCCTTAGAGAATAATGGAGATTGGAGGTGGCTGGGGACATCTTCTTTGAGGGGGCTATAAAATGGCCTGCCAGGGTCCAATCTTCATGAAACTTTAAGTGGTCTTTAGAGGACAGTCAGGGATATGTCCCCTGAAAATTTTGTGGATTTTTTTTTTTTGCAAAATGCACCCCCATCCCCTTGAATAGCCCCCTTAGTTTTCCTTATAGGGAATAATGGAGAGTTACGGTGGCTGGGGGCAAACAGGCAGGAAGCTAACAGCAAGAAATGCTGCTTCCATGACTCCTGATGTTTACCAAATTTTACCAAATAAATTTGGTAAATTTCAATTCAGTATTACCGAATCCATCACCAATACTGAATTGAGTTAGGTAATGCTGAATTTTACTGAATCGGGTAAAATTACTGAACCTCAAACCTGAATCACGCGTCCCTACTCATGACTGTATCTCCGGCTACCAATAGGGACTGCTAACTGCACTTCCACACCACTGGGGAATTAGCAGTTTTTCAGCAGACCAATTCCTTCTCCTGGTGTCCATTTTAAAAATCATATTAAAATAGTGGGGGTCTGTGTGGTATAGAGAGCAACTACCATTATTAAAAATTATAAAACATCTATTAAAAAGAAAATGTCTATACTTATATGCTCAAGGGATGCAAAAGAAAGGTGTTAACATGCAAGTCCTCTAAGCCTCACTCTGTTTATGCCCTAGCAACTCTTATTCTAAGGCAGGCTCTTTAACTTAGAAGTTACAGTGTTCTGAAAACTTCCCATTGCCTTGGAGTCTTAACTTAACGGTTCATTATTCAGAGGTAATGGTGGCCTTCAGCAGGAGCCCAGTTGCAAGAGCTCCTTCTCCCTAGATGGATTCAGTCAAAGATAACTTCCTGCTTCATGTCAGGGGTTTTTATTATCCCTGTTTGTCCACTCCCCTATGTATCAAAGAAAACTTTTCTAAAATCCCCAGGAAGAGATCTTCTAGCATCTTAAGCCTCCCAAATCTCCCCAATATGTGCTACTCCAAACTTTAGTTTGGGGTGCAGGGGGCATGCAGCTGTTCTAGTTCCTTATTCACATAATTTCCCTAATACAAAGTTCTTGGAGGCAGCCCAAATAGAAGCTCTTTGCGCTGAAACCAGTGTTTGGGTCAGGCACAAGTGCATGTCTTCTTCTGTGGGACAGTCTCTGGAGTGTTGGACTGTATGATTTGGGGTGATCCTAGTATTATTTTGAGGTGCAGTCCCCTCTCCTTTCTGCTTGTACATTTGTCCTGGGGATACCCCACTTTGAAGCAGTTAGCACAAGAACTGGGCTTTAGGGCAGGAAGCAGCATAGGTTCACTTGGAAGGCAGAGTCCCCTGAATGTGGGAGGGGTGATATGTGGTGAGTCTAATTTTGGGTGCAGAGGGCATGGAGCCATTCCAGTTCCTTATTCACATCTTTTCCTCAATACAAACTGCCTGTGTAACTGTATGTTTTTAGAGTAAGTTTAGCTCTTGAAAGTACAACCTGCAATCAGATAGTTGTATTTTTACATTAGCATTAAAAAACTGAATAACTCTGAATGCAATAAATACTTAAACCGATTCCACATTAATAGGGGCATTAAGTACATTTTTCTTTGGCTAACTTAGCGTGAACAGTTACAAAAATAAACAAACTTGCAGTTAAAATGCATGAAAACAATGGCTGCCAAAAACCTTTTCATGCAACATTTAATCAGTGGGTCACCATTTCTAATAAATTTGAACTTATGAGTCTCCATAACAAAAAGGTTGTAACCAGTGAGTTACAGGTAAGTGCAACCATATTTTTGTCCTTACCTTTAGGAGCCTTTTTCTTGCTCAGTAAAATAAAATGTCTTGAATAGATAAGTAAACATTGGGTCACTTCTATAATACCTTTAATAGTACAGTAATACCTCTTTATCCACACAAAACAACAGTAATACCTCTTTATCCACACAAACCAACAGCCACAAAATAGTGAACACGAAAACTCTTCATCAGACTAAGTTGTAAATACAAAATGGAGGGAGTAGGAAAGGCCCGAAGTCTGCATTTTGTAGCTTTCTTTAAATGGAGATTAGGTGGTGTTGCAGACTAATTAGATTACATGGTGATGGTTGGAAGATGGATTTCAATATGCATGAGAGTCTCCTAGGATGAAGAAGCAAATGGGGAGGGGAGCCCCTTTCTTTGATGTACTGTTGTCTTATTTATTTTCAAAGGGAGACTGAGTTGGTTTATCAGAAAAACTTGTGTGTGTTTGGGAATTAGGATTTGGATAACTTTAAGAACTCTAGTTGAAATAAGTATGCCTTATTTCTATATTAGTGGTAAAAGAATATAAGAACCACCTATTCAAAGGTCCATCCAGTTCAACACTTTTCCCCCTGCTCCAGTCAGATTTACCTAGGAAATCTTAAGCAGAAAAAGATGGAAGTCATACTCCCATTGCTTGCCTTTGGCACCTGGTAAGCAAAGGAATATTATTTCTGAACATGATACAGTTTTGAGGTAGATGCATAACTTGAAAAGGACAAGATTCTACTTGGTGGCATTTCTAGAAGTAGCCCTAATCTATTCCCCTTTGTTATCCTGTTTTGCTCTTAGCTGATTTATGGAAATGAGGGTATTTGGTATGGACGAGCATTAATTTCCCTTCATATTCTGCTTTTCGTGACTATTTCTAAAGCAGATATAAATGAAAGAAGAGCAAAACAGGCTTCTTCAGAAGAAAAGTGGCACTTCACAGATGAAACACAAAGCATCTTTAATGAGTGTTCTTCCTCTAAACTAGATTAACTCAGTATGTAAAATTAGCATTAAAGTATTAACTATATCACATACCATTATGTCTCTTTAATTAAGATGACTTGGCCCTTGAACATTTCAGTTAATCTGGACAAGTGAGGTCTTGTCACGATACATTATGTTTCCAAAAGTCAGAAGTGAATACATATTCTGAGTTTTCCTCCAGGTTGCATGGTTCTCTTCACTAGAAGGTGGTGGGACTAGGATTAATAGATTGCAAAAGTAAAGCATGCACTGCATGCAGTTTGTGATGATATATCACAGATATGGAAGAGTCAGATATCTGTGTTAAAGTGGATGTGTGCATAAAGACTCTGGAGATGTCAAACAGGAAAATAGAGGATAGAGATTCTATCAACACAAATGCCTTACCTTTTCTATAAAACAGAAGTTTGGAATCTATGTCATCATTACTATTCAAAAGTGGAACAACGCTATCATAGTAGTAATGTCCACAGTGTATAATTTCTTAATCAAGGGGTGTGTCATAGTTCTTCATGTATATGTTTTGTATATATTCTTTTTGTGTGAATATCGTTTCTGTATGTCCATTTCATTCTTGTCTTCACTCATGTAGGTTCTGGTTCTCCCATCAATTCTGATGATGATCAAAAAATGAATAATTTTATAGAAAAGGGTACAGTATTTTTATTCTTAAGAGAATATTCTTTTCATTAGTTCATCTTTTAGTATATGTATAGATTGACGTTTTGTATCAAAATATCATTTGCAGTGAAGACCAAAAGCAGAAAGTTTTCCAAGAAGGTAGCCAGTGATATAGGTAGGAACTAGAAAATTATCCTTTGCTCCTTATCCAGTACCTTACTCTATGCAGCGCTTAACTCAGCAGTGAAACAAGGCAAGCTGCATTGCATTCTTTGTTAAATTAACATTCTCCTAACCAATATGGTGATCTGTGGGCTGCTTCTCTGCTAATATACTGGGTTCATTGATTAATGCAATCAAGGACACTGGGGTCTTAATTTTCTCTAATTGTATATATGCATCCCTCTAAAAAGAGTTTGGTTTCTATTCCACGGCATTGAAAGGGTTCAATCCTGTATGTACTGCCACATAAAGAGATTTTAACACCAGTTCTTTAAATTTAGTGAATGACGAGAGATTTTCACTTATTAGGAAAAACATTTCACATTTTTATTCTTAATATCTGTATTAATGGTGTTGCTAACCAACCTATGATGCCTGAAAACTTGCAAATGATTTGTCAAATATACACAAGTGCACAGTGCATGCACAAAGTCGATTGAACCCTTCTGTGGTAAGAAAATAAATATGGTGGATGATGAATTAATATGTAGAATACTAAGGAATAATTTCTTGCTTGGGTATGGTTTACCTTCAGTTTATTTTAGAATATAATATTTGTTCAACATATCAGTTTTCTGTGTAAATAGAAGCCCAACTTTTTTGCATTTTTCCCCTGTGTTTTCTATTTACCACAACTATTAGGAATATATATTAACAATACTTATTATAGATGTAGGAATATATATCTGCAAAGTAACATTGACCTATCTCCCTTTTACTTGACATACTTACAGCATGCTATCAAATAAAGTGATATTTTTCTTGATCACATTTCTTTTTTTAATATCCTCATTTAATTTGCCACCATGTTGTAAGTGTCAAAAGACATTTTGTACATTCAGTTGTAAATGTAAAATTTATCAATAGGACTGGTATTCTAAAAGTGTTACAGTAAAATGTATTTGTGCATTATTGATTTTATGAAACTAGAGCTCAGAGTATCTGGCTAATTATGTGTACTACTACAGGTGTTTGATGAAGCATACCTTTAAATTAGGCTGTGAAGATAAATACCCTCCTGGAATTGTAATTCATATAAAACTGATTGTTCACTTTGTTCATAGTAATTCATATTTTGTATCATGAAATATTTTAGATCACACATGAATACACTGTCTCAGATCATGAAGGACTACTTCACACTTTCAGTCTGATGTGATTCCCATTTCTTTCTGACTAGAACTCATTCTGCTCTTGTAACATCTAACAACAGAAACTTATGGGCTAGAGGATGATGTGGGAAGCTTTCCACTATCTCATAGGGAGACGAGGAACTAATGTGATACTGCCCCAGTAGAACTGTCCTTAGCAATTAAGTGGTTGGGTTGCAAATAAGCACTCTGCTGGTTGGAACCCCACTACAACTATGAGCTTTTTTATTTTTATTGGGTTTTTATAGTAGTGGGAAGGGGTTACAACAAGAAGTCAAATTTTAGCAGGTTCACACAAGACAGACATACATCAATCCAAGTAAAAAAGCCACTAAATATATAGTTAACACCCCATATACCTTCAAGTTTCCCTTTTGTTTCCATAAACATTATTTAATTGTTACGCTTTTTAATCCACTTACCCCTATTCCTTATGTCATTTCTAACATTCTTTTCTTTTATATATATTATATATGAGTCATTCTAGGAGCAGAAAGTGAGAATAGCAAAACAGTAAATATCAATCAAACAATGGTATACATCTATATAAGAAGGAAGTATTTTTGTGCTAGTTTTCCTCTTTCTTGCCTGTTCTGGCCACACCCTCCAAACTTGTGTACTTGTGCACAGTTTCACATTTTAAAGAAAAAAAAGAAAAAAGAAATAGGTTGTAAATATTATAAATGAGTCATTCTAAAAGCAGAGAGTAAGAATAATAGAACAGAAAATAACAATCAGTGGTATAACATCTATATAAGAAGGAAGCATTTTATGCTAGTTTTCCTCTTTCTTGCCTCTATTCTGGCCAAACCTTCCAAACTTTTGTGCTTAGATTTTCATAATAGTAAAGGTAGAGAGGCTAGATCAGTATTTAGTTCAAGAAAAGAAAAGTCCAACCAGAGCTATTTGCTTGGGTTTTCATATTGATAAGGTTGGAATGTCTACATAAACTACAAGGCTAAAGTGCAGTTTCCCATTTAAAAAAAAAAGAGAGAAGAGAAAACTAGGTCCTTCATCTGTTTTATCTTGACTATCTGCACTATTACTTGGGTTTTCATAATCGTAAGGTTAAAAAGAGCAGTCAGTCACTTAGCTTAGCCACTCATATTCTAAAAGGAAAAACTAAAATCAACAATGGATAGAAAGCTTCAAGGGCCCAGCCATCACATCACCATCATCCCTTTGGCAATAAACATTCAAAATCTATCATAATACAGAGGCTCTAGAGCTTTCATTAGATCTATATTGCATATCATTTGACATACAGAAAGATCATAATCCATATTTCTCCTTCCATAGAGACAAGGTGTTAGGTCTGGATTATTAGGTATTCATTCTGGAATTTGTCCTTATTTTTTCTTCTTTCTTCCTGTAAAATGATATATCCAGTCTTTATTCCATCTGCGCCGCCAAAGGTGAATTTTCTTATCTTCCATCCAGTTCAGGGGAGGGTCAGCAAGAATGTTGTCACTTCTCTGTTTAATTCTCTGCTTGAGGGACCGCTGCACTCCTTTTTCTCCATTCAGTAGTGAAATGCTGAATTCTCTCTTTACAGGTCTGCTTCATGGTTTTGCTCCTTTGGTAGTACTGCCTTGTATCTTGAAGATGTATACTGGTACAACCACCCATTTTGTAGACTCAATGGATTTTCCCCATTTTGTAAATTTGTCTCACTTCGTTCTATTTTTCTTTCAAATGGATCTGTCTCCTTAGAGACTTGCTCTGTTGACATTTTTTACCTTGTTTTTATCCTCTTCTGCTCCAAATATCCCATCTGCTTTAATTAATATTTCTGCCATTAGTTTGGAGGCTTCTTGTAATTTTGTAAGTACGTCTTCTTCCCAAGAAACCATTTCAGATTGCTTATATGTGTTATGGCTAATCTATCATCACAGTGGTAAAAAGCTTTGTTTTGTTAATTATGTTCAAAAATTTATTGCTTTCCAGCCCTCTGCTGAGAGGATCTCTTTACAATTTCTCTGTCTCCCCCTCCTCCTCCCAGCTTCAATCCAGCGGCCACTTCGCAAATAGGCTGGCTAGCCCTCATAAAGCCATAAAAACTGCTTACTTGGTAGAAGGGGTCATAAATCTTTTAAGCTGTCTTGAAGTTTATCTGTCCTGTTTGGAATCTGCTTATATTCGCTGTAGATTTCATTTAATCTTGTCGGACTTTTGGTTTCCGCAGCTTCATGGCCTTAGGCCCTTCAGTTGGTCCTTGCTTTCGGAACCGGTGCTGAGACTTCTCAGGGTTTGCCAGACCCCTTGGGCTCTTCACCTTGTTCCAGCCTGCCTCCCCTCTCCCGGGGGGGGTGTGTGTGTGTGTGTGCTTGAGGGCCTCTCAGGTCCCAAGGAACCAGGAAGGTCACAGCAGGGAGCTCTTAAAACTCAGCTGCTGTGGCATCGCCGTTTCATTCAGGAAGTCTACAACCATGAGCTTTGTAGGTGGCCTTGGGTAAGCCTCTCCTCTCAGCCCCAGCTCCCCAGCAGTATTGTGGGGATAATAATAACACTGACTTTGTTCACCCCTCTGAGTGGGGCAATAATCTGTCTAGAAGAGTCGTGTATAAGTGCAAGTGGTAGTTATTTGGTAATTCAACTAACAGCAATGAAAGATTCAGCTACAATGAAGAAGTATTTGTGCTGCTGTGTTACAAAATAGGAGTAATGAAATTAAGAAACCAAAAGATAAACAAATGGAGAGTTTTTCATGTAACAAGTACTGTCATTCTGAGAACAGTGATTACTCTCATTGGATCTTGAGGGAGGGCTTACCTCCAACTTACTTTCTCTGGTAGGGGGAGGGAATTCATACTCAGTTCACTTCCTGCCTTGCCAACAAAAGCAAGGTGGAAACTGATACCAAGAGCTAATACGGCTTTCTAACTTCCTTACTCTCTCACTTTTTTGCTCCTTTCTCTTCATTCTTCTGGAACTCTGAATCCCTTCTATTTTCCTTCTCTGATTTATACTTCAAGTTGATCATGACAACCAAGACAATGGCAGATGGAAAACAGCAAGGAGGAATTTTTAGCTGCTTCCTCCTTGAAGGGCAGCCATTATGGCTGTCAGAGCCATAAAAGAGCAATCAGCTTACCAAAGGATTCTTGTCCACCATACAAAAGCTCTGATGCAGAGTTGGACAAATGCAACCGCTGCCTTGGAGATGGACCTCACCTTTGTGCAGAGGTGCTCTGCTAAGAAGATTGTTAGGCAAAAACACATAGAGTCCCAGTCATATTCACTGTCTTGAGACAACCAACCCTCTGAAGGACAGAGTGATAAGCCATGACTCCTGGACTGCCTGTTTCCCTTTTTCCCCAGACTAGCTAAAAGTCTTTTTGGCACAAGCATACCAAAACCCACTGATCCCAAAGCTAAGAGAATAGAAAAAGAAGCCACGCCGCATATTAGCCTGTCCCTTATGTTCCACCTTCCCTTTTCATTTAAAGACTTTTGGAAGGTGGGAAAATGCAAGAGGGTCAATTGAATCCAACTGGATATTCGACCTAGTAGTTCTGCTCACTAACATTGCCAAGGTGCATAATGCTGTAGCTTGCAGAGCTTCTTGGATACCAGATGGAGATCATCAGACCCAAGTCCAGAAAAAGAAGATAGTGAAATGTAAAAGAAAGATGTTATGGGACTACAACATTCTTCAAATAAGCTATTCCTTCAAAAAGATGTCCAGTCTGTGCTCCACAGAATGCTGTGGTGTTAGAATTACATGAGGAAAGTGATGAACACTGCTAAATCTTCCACCTACAAGAGCCAAATGAGCTTCTTCCGAGGGAAAAGTCAGGCAAAGGGTTTTTACCAGTACTCCACTGGCAAACAAATTCATGACAGGCCTTTCAAGAAATGCAACCCAACAATCAGTGCAAAAATCATAAAACCCAGAGAACAAGAATTTTACTCCTTTCAGTCCCAGAGAAGTCCCTCTTGATTTCAAGACTTTAAAAGTCTTCCTGGAACAGAGAGGTATGAATACGTCAATTTCCACTATTTCACAGCATTGTAATTAATCCCACTTCATCAGAAGTCATTAGCATTGCAATTGATACCAGGCAGCCCCATGTGGAAGACTAGCTTCATCTGTTCCAGGTAGCATGGATCCAGTCCTCTTTGCACCACTAGATTAGAAACACCACTCAAAGAACTTACAAGAGCTTACAGAGCTAACAAGTTTTTCTTCAATGAAGTTTATTCCATCTCCTAAGTTAAGCTAACCAGAACAGTTAATCAACCCAGCATGTTATTCAGCACCCAAGGAATATTATTATTTATTTAGAAAACTTCTATGCCACCTCTCTAGAGAATCATCTCACTTATATTAGGGCTGGACAGTTAGCTAGGTATTTCAGTCCTCATTCAAGATTTTCTGCAGCTTTAGAAGTCTTGACCTGGCTTACTGGGGATTCCTCATACTGTGAGACACCAGAAATTGGAGCAAAGCACTGCTTCCAGATCCAGTGGAAGGAATCACTTGCAGTAAGTCCAATTTTCCTTTATCTTGATTTCAGATCACATGGGGATAACATTAAGTAAGGTGTACTACTCACTTTTCCCAACTTGGTAGTTGTGTTCTGATAAAAGGGAATTGAGACATATACTTAATATGTTAAATCTACTTACCACTTCAACTCTATAGTTCTATAATTATAACTGATAAGCAGATTCACATGAGCCACCAAATGCTGCCAGGTGTAGATTAAATGACACTGAAAAATAATGCTTTACTACTAACTTTGTTTGGCCAGCAGAAGAAAGAGAAACAAGCTGAACAATTTTTTTGTAGGTTGCTGCATGAAATGTTACTGTGAGGTCTTATTGTGAGTTGCAGGGGGCAATATTATTTCTATTAGACTCTCCTATCAGAGATTCTATCTTATCTCTGTCAACCCTCACCCACCAAGGAGGATGTGACTTCTGTAGTCTTCTTTTCTGCATGCAGTAACTCCAAGCAAGACAAACCTTTGGTTCAGTCTGTGCCCTAATTGTGAGATCAGAGATGGACAAGATACAAAACAAAAATATCACAGTGGGTTGCAGATGACTCTACCTCTTGTATGATAGTGAGAGAAAACATCATCAAACACCTGAAAGAGATTAGATAGGCAGCTCTACACACAGTGCAGTTTGACAGAGGAGAAAAACCTCTTTTCCATCATCACCACTACAACATAGTTTCTAAAGTGATCTGTATGCCATGCTCAATTATATTTAGTACAGTCGTCTGCTATTTATATTCTAACAGTGTTTTCTGATGTCTCACTAATTTTAGCTTACTTTTGAACTGAAAAGGGCATGTGTTGTAAAGATTTTGGAACAGGGTCATTTCAGATTATTGATTCAAAACCATGTCTAGTTTCTCATTCTGGGATGTTGTAGGAAAATTTATCTGGCTTGCCTAACAGAGACATGGCTGCAGGAAAATGACAAGGTGTGTCTATCCCAACTAACTCCCTCTGGCTATGCAGTCCTACACCAACCTCGCTATGGTAGATGGGGCGGAGGGGTTGCTATTATTCTTCACAAGTCCTTCAATTTCCACAGATCTCCAGTACAAGCTATCACTGGTATTGACTACATGTTCCTGTCTTTGGGAATTAAAGATAGACTGAGTACTCTGCTTGTTTACAGACCACCCAGCTCCCCCATAACCACTCTTTCTGAGTTGGCAGAGCTGCTAGCAGACATGGTTTTAGAGACACCTAGACTTACTGTTCTGGGAGACTTCAACATCCATGCTGAGTGTTCAAAGTCAGGCCCAGCTCAGGAATTTATAGCTTCCCTGGCAACCCTGGGCCTCTCAAAAATTGTGACAGGCCCTACACATGAAAGAGGCCACACCTTAGACTTAATAGAAAACCTTGTTTCAACATTGGAAATTCAGCCTGAACCATGGTCAGACCATCATCTGCGGAGGGCAAAAATGAATATAGCCCCAATACCCCTCAAAATGGGAGGTCCAGTCAAAATGATTTGCCCACAAAGTCTCATAGACCCAGATTCCCAAATGCCTTGGGGGTTTTTAGAATTCCAGACACATGCTCCACAGAAGCTGCTGTAGTAGTGTGGAACACAGAGCTCCTTGAAGCTATTGACACCATTGCTCCTTGTCAACCCCTCCAGCCCTTAGGATAGAAGCTGGCCCCATGGTTTACCACAGAGCTGGCTGACCTAAAGAGGGCCAGAAGACAGCTAGAAAGATGCTGGCAAAAAACTCACACGGAAGCTGATACAGCTTGCTACAGAACACACTGGAGAATCTATGAAGTAGAAATGAAAGCAGCAAAGAAATGCTATTTCATGGTAATCATTGCGTCAGCTAGTTCACAACTGTCCAAATTGTTCAGGATATCCAGGCACCTTCTAACCCCTAAGTCTGAACCTTTTCAGTCCCAAGAACAATTAGCTGCGATGCTTTTGCTAATTTTTCACTAACAAAATAGCATGAATACACTTTGATCTAGATGCTAGCTACAATGGAAACGAGATAGAAGAATTACACCATAGAGATAGAAGAAATACACCATCTGGCCTACATTTGGACTGCTTTGAACCAATTACAGTAACAGACCTTAACAGGTCTGCTGTTATGTGCTTGATCCTTGCTCATATTTGCTGTTAAAATCAAGTAAAGATCACATAAGTGAACCACTTACATCCATTGTAAATCAGTCGCTAACTCAGGGCACTTTCTCCCGGCCGCTCAAACAGGCTGTGTGTGCTAATTAAAAAAAACATCCCTAGACAAAACTGATGTGACCAATCATCGCCCAGTTTCTAATCTGCCCTTTCCAGGGAAAGTGATTGAGAGAGCAGTAGCTGAGACTTCCAGTTTGGGATCCATGAAGGTCTAATGCAGTTCAGGGAGCTGAGCTGTCCGTGCTGCTGTTTGTAGGGGCTGGAGGGGCACAAATTGCCCATAGCCCCCTGTTCTCAGGCAGAGAACAAGCAAGTATGCTCAAGACCTTGAGAGTGCGTTGATCTCGGGTGTGAGGGGGGGTCTACGCAATGACCCCCCACCCACCCTTGAGGTCCCACTCGAAGACAGGCAACCAAGATCTCTGCAGCGGCTCTGGAGTCATTTTCTGACATAAGACCCTCATGCCCAAGCTTCAGCAACACAAAGAAGTACTTTGAATCGATTGGATAATTGAAGCAGTGATTACAACCCAAGAGAAACGTCTAAGAAGGTAAAGATTGCTATCTCTCAGTACGGGACAGATTACAATAAGAAATAAAGTGATAAAGAGAATTAGAAAGCTGCGAGAGACTTAATAAATAATTGAGAAAGTTCTGGCAAATAAATTGCTAAGAAGTGACTTTTTAAAGAGAAGTTAGAGCGGAAAAATGAATATTGTTTACATACCTGCGGCTTGGAGGAGATAGTGGACTGTGAGAAAGTTTCAGTCTCGCGAGAGCTGCTGTGCAACGGAGAGGAACAGGAAGTGCGTCACAACCATAAAGAGACGGGCGAGAAGCAGCCTGTAACCAACGGAAGTGGAATGTCGCCATTTTGAAGAAGGGCAGAGTTTTGACTTCAAGGAAAAAGGAAGTAGGACATCTTGGATAAGGGTAAGGGCGGCTGCCTCAAATAAGATCATAGAGAAAAGATGCCCTGCATTTTGGATTTAGTAAACACTAACTTTTGGAAAAACAATTTAAATCCGAACTTTTAAAAATAAAAGAAAAGAACAAATTTGTGCCACGGAGTTAAGAAAAAGAGCGGACTCATGGGAGCGAAGTAAAGCTAGCCCCACGATGTCGAAAAAGGACTGGCAGACGGCGCTGGAAAATTTAGATAGAAAAGTTAAAGAGGGAAATAAAGAGATGGAGAAAAAAGTCATAGAAGGAAATAAAGAGCTTAAAGATTTGATGCAAGAGATGGCAAAAAATTTGGAGGACTTTAAAGAGGCATTTAAATCGGAGATGGCAGAGCTATCTAAAAATATGGACCAAGTCCAAAAAGACTTACAAGTCACACAGCAGAGAGTTAATGCAGTAGAAAACGCGGCTGACACTTTGGCGGATGTGCACAGATGAGAGGAGTGAAGGGAAGAATGGCCGTAGCTGAATGTAAACAAATGGAAAAACAACTCAGATTTCGTGGAATCCCGGAAGTTTTGGAAAAATCAACCCAAGAGCATATTACAGAAATTTTGGCAGGTTACCTGGACAAAGAGGAAGTGGAAATAGCAGCTCTTCTGGATGTGGCATACAGGATTAATTCAAAACTCGCGGCCCAAAAGAACCTACCAAGAGATATGACTATGCAATTTACAACTAGAAGCATCAGAGAGTCAATTGTGAGTAAACAATTTCAAGATCCATTAGAAGTCGATGGGAAAGCAGTGAGAATCATGAAAGAGCTGCCCAGATCGGCGTTGCTGGAGAGGAAAAAGTACAGAGAGCTGGTCCAGATGTTAAAAGACTTGAAAATTAGATATAGAAGGGAAATACCTGAAGGGCTGGCTTTCAAATTTGGTGGAACTAGGAGGAATATCAGATCTGGTCAGGAGATGGAAACGTTTATTAAAGACAATGAAAAAGACTTACCAAATAGTGCTAAAATTTGATCATGAAGTGTAAAATTATATCTTGGAATGTAAATGGACTAAATTCACCTTCTAAACGCAAGATTATATTCCACTGGCTTTTAAAACAAAAATGTAATATAGTGTGTTTGCAAGAGACACATATTAAAAACCAGGATGTAAAATATTTAAAACTTGCAAAACTTGGAAACGAATTTGCAGCGGCTTCCAAAAAGAAGAAGAGGGGAGTTGTATTGTATGTAAAGGAAGAGCTGCAGCCTAAATTAGTTTTATGTGATACAGAAGCCAGGTATATAGCAGTGGAAATAATTTGGAATTCAAAGAAGACCTTGGTGATTGGAATTTATGCACCTAATGGTGCAAAAGAAAATTTTTTCAAGGATTTACAGAAACAGACGAACTGATCTATGATCAAATAATTCTGGCAGGTGACTTCAATGGAGTTACAAACTTGGAAGAAGACAAGAAATCTAAAAGTGCACATAAAAAAGAGGACTTTTGCCAAAATCTTTTTTTGCGATTAAAGAACAAGAAAGTCTGGAGGATGTATGGAGGAGACAAAACCCCCAAAATAGACAATATACATTTTATTCAGTAAGACACTTTACATTATCAAGAATTGATATGATCTGGGCCTCCAAGGAACTGGCGTTATGGACTAAGGATGTGGAGATAATGCCCAAGGTAGGCTCAGATCACAATCCAGTTACGTGGAAATTTGGGAAAAATACTAAAAGAAGAGGATGGTGGATAAATGAGGATTTGCTGCAGATAGAAGATAATATGGCGTTGCTACGAAGAGAGACCAAGTTCTTTATACAATATAACATGAATAAGGACATGCCAACTCACAAGGTATGGGACACATACAAAGCTGTGACAAGAGAAATATTAATGGACTTAAATGCAAGAGACAGAAGGAGAAAGGAACAAAAGAGACATGAAATTATGGAAAAAATCAAAGCCAAAGAGATACAACTTAAGAAAAGACCAGGGAAGAAGAATATATACCAGGATATAAAAATTCTGCAAGAACAACTGACGGCAATAAATAATAAAGAATTGGAGTGGAATTTGAAAAAAATGAATCAAAAACTATTTGAGGGTGCAAACAAACCTGGGAAATATCTAGCTTGGCAATTAAAAAAGAAAAAAGAGAAAAAAACTATAATTAAAATCCTAGAAGAGGATAAAATACTGTTGGGTCAACCAGCTATTAGCAAAGCTTTTTTTAAATTCTATGTAAAATTGTACCAAAAAAAAGGAGGTGAACAGAGATTCAATAACGGAATATTTGGAGAAAACAAAGCTTCCAATGATGTCAGAGGAATGGAAAGAAAAGTTAAACAGGGAAGTGACAGAGGAAGAAATAAAAGAAGCTATACAATCAACTAAATTAGGGAAAGCACCAGGTCCGGATGGAATAACGGCAAAGTTCTACAAAATGATGGCTAATGAATTGGCACCTTTTTAAAGAGAGGTAATGAATGAAATCTTGCAAGGCCAAAGGATTCCTGACTCATGGAACGAAGCCAATATATCGTTGATTCCGAAAGACGGACAAGATCTGACTAATGTTAAAAATTATCGGCCAATTTCGTTGTTGCATAATGATTACAAGATATTTGCAAAAAATTTGGCGGAGAGGTTAAAGGGATGGCTGTTGGAATTTATTGCAGAACAACAGGCTGGATTTTTACCTAATAGACAAATTAAGGATAACCTAAGGACAGTAATAAACGCTATTGAATACTATGACAAGCATTGTGATAGGGAAGTTGGTTTCTTCTTCGTGGACGCGGAAAAAGCATTTGACAACCTGAATTGGGACTTTATGTTTGCCACTATGGAAAAGCTGCAAATGGGAGAAAAGTTCATACAAGCAGTGAAAGAAATTTATAAAGACCAGTGTGCAGCGATTGTAGCAAATGATGATTTGACCAAAAAACTGAAAATAAGCAAAGGTACAAGACAGGGCTGGCCTTTGTCTACATTGTTGTTTATTCTGATTTTGGAAATATTGTTGATTCAAATACGAGAGGATGATACAATTCGAGGCATAAAAATAAAGGAATTTTCCTACAAAGTCAGAGCATTTGCGGATGATGTAATGGTAATAGTAGAAGATCCAATAGACAACATGCCAAAAATAATAGATAAAATAAAGGAATTTGGAGACTTGGCTTTATTTTATGTGAACAAAAAGAAGTCGAAGATATTGTGTAAGAATATGACAAAGCAAAAACAGCAAGAACTAATGGAGATAACGGATTGTGAGGTAACCAATAAAGTGAAGTATCTAGGTATTGAGCTGACTGCGAAAAATATAGACTTATTTAAAAATAATTATGAGAAACTGTGGTTACAAATAGAAAGAGATTTGATAAAATGGAATAAATTAAACTTGTCATGGTTGGGAAGAATAGCAGCAATCAAGATGAATGTGTTACCACATGTGATGTTTTTGTTGCAAACAATCCCAATTATCCGAGACTTCAAACAATTTGATAAATGGCAAAGGAAAATCTCAGACTTTGTGTGGGCAGGCAAGAAACCCCATGTGAAAATGAAAGTATTACAAGATGCGAAAGAAAGAGGTGGACTGCAACTGCCAAATATAAGATTATACTATGAGGCAATATGTTTGGTATGGCTAAAAGATTGGATAATGTTGAAAGACCGTAAATTGCTGGCTTTGGAGGGACATAAAAAATTGTTTGAATGGCATGCATATCTGTGGTACGACAAAGTAAAAGCGGACTGTATGTTTTTGCATCATTATATTAGAAGAAGCCTTTTCACAATCTGGAAGAAATACAAGGACTATGTGGAAGATGGTATCCCCTCATGGGTGGTACCATACGAAGTAATAGATCCGAGAGCTGTTTATAATGAACAACAATGTTTAACCTATAAAGAGATAACAATAATGGAACATAAAAGGTTAAAAATAAAAACGCAAGAAGAGTTATCTCCTCATTATGGATGGTTTCAATATAGGCAAATCAGAGATCTTTACAACTCGGACTGCTCAAAAGGAGGAATAAGATTGGAAAAGTCGGAATTAGAAGAAGTGATTTTACAAGAAGGTAAAAAAGAAATCTCGAAAATTTATAAAATACTTCTAAAATGGCACACGGAAGATGAAACAGTTAAAGTCCAGATGGTGAAATGGGCAATAAATTTTCATAAAGAAATAACAATGGAAGTTTGGGAGCATTTGTGGAAAAATACACTGAAGATTTCAACTTGTACAAATATTAAAGAGAATGTATATAAAATGATGTACAGGTGGTATCTAACACCAAAGAAAATTGCGCGAGGAAATACTAATATGTCAGACAGATGCTGGAAATGTAAAAAGCATGAAGGATCATTATACCATATGTGGTGGACTTGTGAGGTAGCTAAGCAATACTGGGGAGATATAATTGAAGTAATTAATGAGGTTTTGCAAACCCAAATAAATAAGAACCCAGAATTTCTGCTACTGAACTTGAGAATGGAAGATGTTCCAATGCAGTTCAGAACATTGTTATTTTACATAACTACAGCAGCAAGACTTTTATATGCGCAGAAATGGAAAGTACAAGAAATACCAACTACAGAAGATTGGATTTACAAATTGCTGTACATGGCTGAGATGGATAAAATGACAAGAAAACTCAAAGACCTTGATCCAGGAGAATATATTGCAGATTGGAGGAAATTGAAACAATATCTAGAAAAAAAATGGGATGTGAAAGGAGGACTGTGGCAGTTTGAGAACTATTAATTTGTGATTTCTTAAATAGAAGAGAGAAGTAACTTTACCATTAATGGGAAAATTTAGCTATTAATTAACCTAAGTTAGTATTACTATTAAGAGACTTTATTAAAAATATACAATTTAAATAGTGATGTAGAGAATGGATATATTAGTGGATTTGATAGAGTATATATAAGAGAATTTGAATATGCTTGGAGTAAGAGATATAATACATATATGATTTAGAAGAGTTTAATGGAAAATAAGTTAAGTAATAAGATAGGTTAAGGGTTGGAAAGCTGTTGGAAGTCTACAAGGAGGGGGGAGGGAAAGGGTGGGGGTTGAAATAAATTAGGTATGATGGGGAGTGTATGTAATAACTATGTACTCACCAATACAATTTAAAAGAGAGAGAGAGAGAGAGAGAGAGAGAGAGAGCAGTAGCTGACCAATTCCAGATCTTGGAAAATTCTAGTGGTCTAGTCCCTTTCCAGTCTATATTTAGACCAGGGTATGGGACAGAGACAGCACTAGTAATGTTAGTGGATAATCTCCGTCTGAATATAGACAGAGGCCATGCCTCCTTACTGCTGCTGCTGCAGCCTTTGACACAGTAGACCATGCCATCCTGTAGAGGCATTTAGAAACAGAAGTGGGTGTCAAAGGATGTGCCCTGGACTGGTTTAAATCGTTTCTCATGGGACGGAATCAAAGGGATGCCGTTGGAGATTAGCTACCTCCAGAATGGGAACTATCTTGTGGGGTTCCATAGGGCGCAATCTTATCTCCCATGTTATTCAATCTTTACATAAAACCTTTAGAAGAACTCATTTGCAGCTATGGAGTTGAATGTCATCAATATGCAGACTAACACCCAACTATGTATCTCACTATCCATGTCCCCACCGGATGTAGTAGAAATCTTAGATCACTGCCTGACAGCTACAGTGAAATTGCTGAAAAATAACAAATTGAAATTGAACCCAGACAAGACTGAAGTGATGCTTGTTGGGAAAGATGAGATCTTGAAAGGCATTGTACTCCCCACTTTTGATGGTGTTTGTCTGACCTTTGCAGACTCGGTTAAGAGCCTAGGGGTTATACTGGATCCAGCACCACTACTAGAAAAACAAGTTAAGGCAGCCACAAAAAATACTTTCTACAATCTCACTTGCCTGAAAGATGGCTTCTTACCTCAACCTAGCCACCTGGATCCATGCTATGGTAACATCAAAAGTTGACTATTGTAATGCACTATGTTACCTGAAATGGTCTCCTTGCATTAAAATATAGTTTATGATTTATGGGGGAGAATTAGCTTGCAAGGAAGATGGCTATACAAGAGGTGGTAACTGGAATCGAATCACCTGTGTCTACAGGGTCCCAATCCAAGCAAGTCTGGTGCTTCAAATCAATCAGTAACTTTTATTAAAGAACAGAACTTCATGCACATACACACCAATTACTGGGGGGAAATAATCACACAGAGAGAGAGAGAGAGAGTCCTAGGAAATATAGCCAGAAGTGTGGGAATAGAGCAAGAGAGAGTAATTTTATCTACCTATCCTGAAGAAGGGGTCCAGTCCGTGTTGAGAAGGGAGAGAAGAGCATCAAACGGCCAGCATCCTCAACAAGGCAAGAGGCTTAGAGCAAACCACAGGGGAACAGCGCTTGTGGAGCCGGAAACGTGTTCAAATGTGTTCAGAAAGAGAGAGACTCAGGGAAGTGACCCTAAGGGAGAAGCCAGGAAGTTTGCACGATTTGAATGAGACCAGAGTTTACCTTTATAGGTAAAATGTGCCCTGACGTGGAGGAGAGCCCTCCTAGCAGTTAGGACAAAGACTCCAACGGCTAGTTCCTGGGCTGGACAAAAGGCTTGAGTACTTTGATTGATAGCTGCCGGGGTGTATGAATATAAATGTAAAACTAGTTCTCGTGCTGCACAAAAGTACAGTTTTCCTGATGAAGTATTGCTAGCAGCCATAAATATGAAGCTTCTATTAAAATGGTGGAGGCCAGGTCGACTGCTTACAATCCCCCCCCCTCGAAACCTCCCTGCTTTGCTGGGCAGGTTTCGGGTGCTCCTGGTCAGAGCCAGGCTCAAGGCTTAGGTCAGTCTCAAGGAGAGAGGGAGCAGGACTGAGGGTTAGGAGCAGAGCTATCAATTTTCATTATAAGCACAAAAGGGCAATTTGGAAAGCCACATAACACATAAATCTTTTTGGTAGCCGAATAAAAATGAGTTCCAATTAAAAAGAGAGAGTGCCGAGAATGTGGTCTCCCTCTGTGGACTGGAACTGGATAGCAACAGAGGCAAGCGTCTAGGCTAAAAGCAAAACATTCTAACTCTAAGCAAGTGAAAACAATTCTAACTAGACAGCTGGATCAGACAACTAGACAGCTGGATCAAGGTGGGTCAGCGCTGCTGATATTGTTAAATCTATCAACAGCATTCAACATGGTCGATCATGACCTGTTGGTCCACTGCCTTGCCGATGTGGGGATTCAAGGGACAGCTCTGCAGTGGTTTGTCTCTTTTCTCCACGGTCAGGGACAGAGGGTGGCACTAGGGGAGAAGTTGTCATCCTGCCACCCGTTGGTGTGCGGTGTCCCTCAAGGGGCAATACTCCCCCCCCCCACTATTTAATGTATATATGCGCCCCCCTCACCCAGCTGGTACGGAGTTTCGGACTTGGGTGCCATCAATATGCAGATGACACCCAATTGTATCTGATGATGGACAGCTGGCCTGGCTCTGCCCCAGTTGTCCTGGAACGTGCCTTCGGAGCTGTGACTGGATGGTTGAAGCAGAGTCGGCTGAGACTGAATCCCTTGAAGACGGAGGTCCTGCATGTGGGTCTAGGGTCCATGGGTGTGGGACTCCAGCTCCCTGCTCTTGGTGGAGCGCCACTTACGCCGGTGTCAAGAGTGAGGAGCCTGGGGGTGGTCATGAATGCTTCTTTGTCTATGGAGGCACAGGTCTCAGCGGTTGTTAGATCCTCTTTCTTCTATCTAAGACAGGCTCGACAACTTGTCCCCTACCTATCGACCCATGACCTTACGACAGTGATCCAGGCAACGGTCACCTCCAGATTAGACTACTGCAACTCGCTCTATGCAGGGCTTCCCTTGGGCTTGATCCGGAAACTACAGCTGGTTCAGAATGCAGCTGCACAGGTGGTTGCCAGAGCACCAATCATGGCTCATATAACACCTATCCTCCGTCAGCTGCACTGGTTACCGGTTGAGTACCGGGTCCGGTTCAAGGTTTTGGTGTTGACCTATAAAGCCCTATGCGGACTGGGCCCAGTATACCTTCGGGACCGCCTCTCCCCATATGTTCCCCGGAGGTCGCTTCGATCAGCCACTAAGAACTTGCTGATGGTCCCTGGCCCCAGGGAGGTCCACCTGGCCTCTACCAGAGCCAGGGCCTTTTCAGTTCTGGCTCCGACCTGGTGGAACTCTCTGTCTGAGAAAACTAGGGCCCAACAGGATTTGTTATCTTTCCGCCGGGCCTGCAAGACAGAAATGTTCCACCAGGCATTTGGTGGGGGCTAGGCTGTCCTCTCGCCAGCCAGACCACTGAAGACCTTCCACCACCCATGCAGGAAAATGCTGTGTTTTAATATTTTATACCCGCCAATTTTAATTGTTTTGATGTTTTAATGTTTTTATAATGTTTTTACTGTTTTAAACTGTTGTTAAACCGCCCTGAGCCCGTCTGACGGGGAGGGCGGTCTAGAAATGTGATTAAATAAATAACTAAATCAAATTCAATGAAGCAATCCAAATAACTGGCAGTAAATAACAAGGCAGTCAATAAACGCGCACACACAATAAGAGAACACGGAGGCAGACAATCTGCAACCTTGTACACACTGAGGCAGTGGAGGGCTTTTACATGCCTCCCCCCTAGTAACTGAAAATAAAAGCAAGATAGCAATTCAAGGGCTCAGCTGCCCAAGCAGCAAAGTCTTTTGAGGCCAGCCGGTCCAAACGGCAAGCGCCATTCGCGGCAGCTCCCCCCCCCCCGGTTCCAAAAGCATGGACGGGGTGCCAATTAATCAACTAAGGCAAGAGTCCAACTGTCTTCAAGTAATCCACAATATGGAGGTAGTGAGGCAGGCGCTTCCCTGGTCAAGGTCCAGGCAAAGAGTCCATAAGGCGGGCAGCAAAACGCTGGTTGAAAGCAAACGGCACAGCTGCACTTAGCCGTGGCTTGAAATGGCAGTAGCTTTGGAAAGAAGGCAGACTGGATCTGCGGTCTGCTTGGGTAATTGTAATCCTTGCGAGACATTGGCTCCAATGGGAGCAAGCACACAGCTCTGTGGGGTTTGCATTGGGCAATTAGGGTCAGCTTGGCACAGCCAAACTTCAGGGGTGCACATTAAGATCGGTGCGGCAGGCAAGCTGCTTTTTTTCGGGGCGCAGCATGCAGCGCTGCAGCCTCTTGACTTTTGAGATTAAGTAGCTCGGGACAAAAAGAAAGGTTAGCGGAGCCCCGCGCTGCCTGGGGTGTGAAGCTGGGCGATCAGAGCTTTCCAGCTCGATCCGTGAGGTTAAAAGGGCACTGGTCTCCGAAAGTTACCAAGCTGGGCCGAAGGTGCCTGGCGCCTCTAAGTCTAGGGTGATTAGGGGTTCATGCTAGCGCAGGGAATCCTGGCTATGCAAATGAAGTGCATTGCCAATTATACATAACAAACACATCCCAAGAACAAATTCCAAGGGCATTGTACACACTAAACAATAACAAATCCTGAGAGAGAAGGCAAAAACATACCAGAGGGTGGCAAAAGCTTTCTGGCCACCATAACCAATATGAGCGTTAAAAGGAGAGGGGTGCTGCTTCTAGTAGGAGCGCCTTTTAAGGGAGGGCTTCAGCCTTCGGAGCCCGCCTATAAAAGTAAAAGAATAGAAAACCAAGGAAGGAAAAGGGCGGCAGAGAGAGCAGGAGGAGAAACAGCAGCGGCGGTAGCCTAGGCGGTTCCCACCCTCCCGTAGTGGCCTGCATCAGTCAGAGCCTCTAAGCGGGTCATCTGATGGCACACCCAACAAGTCAGAGTAACGAGAGCAATAACAAGCAGGACTTCAAAAACAAGGATTCACAAACTGAGAGAGGTTAGCAGGGCTTCATGCCACCTGGGACGTGAAGCGGAGCGATTGGGGCTGTCCAGAAACTTCTGAACCCAATGAAACTTAGGTTAAAGGGGCAGTGTCCCCAAAAATATCTCAAAGTAGCAAAGTGGGGGCTGGTCACCCTGACCAGTTTTGAAAGATAGGAAGAAAAGGAAAAGAAGGGGGGGGGGAGCAGCAGTGGCCACAGGCTGTGCTTTCCCCAAGGCACCACAGCGGGCTATATTGTTCAGGGTCTAACTGAGCGGGTTGGCATCTCACTCGGTGGGTGAGAGAAATCAAAAGAACACTAACAGGCAGCATTTGGAAAAGGGAAACATAGCAAACCATAGTAAGGCAGTACTTTCCCATGGCTAGCTCCATTTGCTTTAAACATATACTCCTATACACTACCTGTGTTTCACGTTGTCTAATGTCAGTCCTAGAATTCATTATGTTCTGTTTCAGCAATTCTTCAACTCTGTATTGGATTCTTGCTAGTGCCATTTCTTTGTAAACTTGTATTTATTTATCCTATGACATTGTTTATGGAAATGTCCTTAACACTATGGAAATGTCCTTGATACTGGTTGTAGTAATCTCACACCACGTAATCCACCTTGAGTCTCAGTGAGAAAGGCAAACTATAAGATACATACATACCTACATACCTACCTACCTACCTACCTACCTACCTACCTACCTACCTACATACATACATACATACATAAAAATTCTTTTATATAGTAGTTTTATCTTAATTTATTGTATGTACCAACTCCATTTTTGTGTACTTTTACACTCTGTAGATTTACAGTTATGTTCAGAATCTTCCTGGGGACTTTACAATTGCTTACATTCATCACAGGCAGATAATAAAAATAGGAAGCTGTGTGAAGTCCAAATTATTTTTCTTCTGGAAAACTTGTCAATTATTTTAAAACCGTATGGTGAGCTCTAGGTTCAAGCCAAACTTCTTGATTGTCTTAACGCTACTTTTGTAGAAATGTAAAGTAGCCAAGTGAGCAGTACTATTTATTCTTGGTTGTAATTGACATTGGCTTTATTTGTGTTCACCTGGCCATTTAACTATCTGCTATTGACCAGGTCAAAGCGACACTGTTCAAAAGAACTGGAAACACCATTTATTTTACATTTTTAAATAAGTCAATAATGATATTTTATTCACAGTATTGTGACATCTGGCTTTTTACTGGGTTTGCGCAAATGAGAAATGGGTGTTAAGATATTTTGGGATGGTCTTTAAAATTTACCATGGAACAAATGTACAGGGCTTATGTGTATAAACAAATTACTCATAACTGATTAAAAGAGAATCCAAGAAACCAACCTCTACTCCCAAGGCCTTGATTTCAAGCTTCTCCCAAGAGACTCGAGAATAAATCCGAGTAGTGCCTGCAAAAAGCAAGAGCTAGAATGCTTGAAGGGAAAATATGGAGGACCTTGGTTGATCTGGAATGACTTGTCTAGCTTGCTGTATCCTCAGAAAAGTATCTGAATACTGTGTGTAAAGACTGCTACTGTGTACTGAATTGTGTAAACTACTTGCATCTTTTTGTTGCTTACTCTCTGGAAGCTTGTGTATTAGAATTTTTAGACTGTTACACTAGAACAGGGAAAGCTATATGAATAGTTTTTATAGTGCTTTCTGTTAAGAAGATCGTATTCTAAAAGGACATGTACACTACACATTCTGCATTTAGATTTAAAATGGAAGATAGAGAGCCTTGTATGTCACATCCATAGTGCAGTACTATTTAACATAGTACCATCCTGCAATGGACAAGTGCCTAAGATAGGCGTAGAGTTGCAAAGAATAGGAGAGGATAGTTAACATTATATATCTTAGGGCCCGGATAACTTGTAACCCTTCAAGCTGAAGTCATCCTCCACCAACTCCTCACCTACTATATTTACAAATCCCAAACAGGCTACATTTGACTTTATGAGTGAAAACTATGCAGGCCAGGCTCAGGAGGAAACGAGGCATGACAGAGTTATGGTGGAAGGAAATTTGAGTTCAGTAGTACCTTTAAAGACCAACAAAATTTTCCAGGGTATAAGCTTTTTGTGAGTCAAAGCTAACTTCGTTAGATAAGGGATAGGGCTATGGTGTTATCTTTGAATTATTTGTGTGCTATGTCCACTGGATCAAGTTTATCTGAGTGCTTGCTGACACCCTCAATTTCTGATACACTAGGACATGACTTCCTTTTCATTTTCTTTATAAATGACATGTGTTGAATAATGGTACAAGTCCATAATACTGCTTACTAACACAATAACACCATAGGTCACTGGTTTTGGTGCATGTGCTTAGACCGCCTGATCAGAGGTATGAGTTGTTAGTGGAATTACTGCTTAAGTTATGCCTGTTTTATGAGATATGTTCTGTTGTGATACCATTCAGTATGCTTTCTGAATCTGTATGTCTTAATCCAGTGAGATCCCTGTCAAATATGTTCTTTTGGGTGCAACAAATGATAGTGAGTAATGACAGTGTAAAAATAAAGCAATTTCTGTTTCTTCTCACTTAATGTGGTCTGAAACACTACAGTGGGGCCTGATATGTTACAACATAAAGTTGCCTCGTCACATGTGTTTAATTGTGCTTATAGTCATAGCTATGTGCAGAGATGGTCTTTTCTTACTAGTTACAGCTTGTCTCAAATTTTAAAGCCTGCAGGCTCCTCTAGTCTTTTTGCTCTTGTATGTGGTGTGAGCAGAGCACCTTTTTGCTGGTTAAGGTTTAGTGCCTTCTCTCTAATACTTGCCAGTGGTTGGATACCAAATAAGTTCAATATGTTCTATTATTTCCCTATTACAAAATGTTCATTGAGACTTATAAGGTGTCAGTTGTAACCCACCACCATTGCAGTTACATATCAATTTTAAACACGAGAAGCTCGCTGACTCACTGGCAGGCTGAGTTGTCACCGCTGTGAAGGATGCAGTGGAGGTGGTGTTAGCCAGGATGGGGAGGAGCGCCCAGCCCACATCTGGTCAGCATCGTGGTCAGCACCATTCCTCCCAGGACTCTGGCATTGTGCTTACTTTCATAGCTATGTGCAGAGATGGTCTTTTCTTACCAGGTTACAGCTTGTGTTTCAAATTTTAAAGCCTGCAGGCTCCTCTAGTCTTCTTGCTTTTGTATGTGGTATGAGCAGAGCACCTTTTTGCTGGTGAAGGTTTAGTGCCTTCTCTCTAATACTTGCCAGTGGTTGAATACCAAATGAGATCCAAATAAGAATACCAAATAAGATCAATATGTTCTATTATTTCCTTATTGCAAAATGTTCATTGAGACTCATAAGGTGTCAGTTGTAACCCACCACCATTACAGTCACATATCAATTACTTTTAAACAAAATATTTTTTTAAGTAGATGTTAAGGATTGTTGCAAAATTAGATCAGAGTTTGCATTTGAATCTTCCTCCCCAGTTGCTCATTGAATCAATAATTTGATGGATAAGATTTCTGATAGGTTGTCTGTCCAACATCACTCTCCCTTTGCCCCCCCCCCAATCATATTCTTGTAACCAAAATAATTGTTAAAGTGAGTATTTTCACAATCCTGAATTTCAGAGATCATTGGAAAAAGCAGGTATTTTACGAAGGCTTTCCAGTGTGTAGCAGTATGATGTGTGTGGCTGGGGGGAGGGCGTATTTTTATGACTCATGGGTTCAGATTTCTAAGGTTTGGAGATCATTAAAAGTACACACCTAAAAGTATTGTTTCGAATGTGATATAGGGAAATTCATTGGCAGTGAGAGGTGAATTGTTACTCAAATCAAGAAATGTGATGCCTAATATTACTGAGAATGCAATTGATTATTTTAGGTTAAAATTGAAGTATAATTACAAGCTTAACCACTGGTTGTTGTCATGCCAACATTTGATTGTGCCATATTGACATGCATGTAATCATTCTTATAGAGATCACAGTCAACATACAGATTATCATGACTCTGTAGAGACTTGGCAATTTGAAATTTCTGTTTTGAGCATCATAATCTTAAAAATGAATGCAATATTTAATTTTATGCGGTTTTTAATAAAATGCAATTATTTGAATGTTGCTAGATATGAATAAAGTGATACTTGCATGTGTTTTCTTTCTGCTTTGTGCTTATGTTTACCATAAGGCAATTGAAAAAACATCTCTATTGTATAGCTTTCTATTAAAACTCACAATAACATTATTTTTCAGCAAAAATGTCTAGAAAATTAAGCTTACCAACTGAACTGAAGCCTGAGTTAGGTAAGTATTTTTTAAAATCTGTGTTAATGGTATTTATAATTTTGAAAGCCAATGAGAAGGGGGAAATATACACAATTGGTGTCTTGACTTTGAGCTTTAAACTCTCATTAGGAAAAAGTGAGGTCTTCTGTTACTTGGTGCCAAAGTTTGTTTCTAGGTGTAATACATGTTTAAAAATTATTTTGGCCTTGGGTTGCTGCTCTTAAAAGCATGGAAAATCTCACATAAAGGAAGCATATATTTTTGTGCCTGGCTTGTTATAAGAAAATTACCATAATCATGATTACATGTTAGAACTCAGTATGACAAGCCAGAATAGTAAAAGGAAATTTGTATAGCTGTTTTGAAGTGGATTGTTATTTGAACCACAGTTATCAAAGATATTACCAAGCAGAGTCTGTTGACTAGAGTATGAGATCACTGAAGATCACTGGAAAGACTGACATTTTTTCTCTGCTATGTATATCACTAAGGGTATCTCATGTATTGATTTATAAACAATTCAAGGAACTCGGGAAGGGATGCAGAAAGTTGCTTGTGAAACTCCTATTAGTTTCAGGCAATTTCCTATACAGAAGGGGAGGAGGATATAATGCCCAAACCATAACCAAAGCTTCTTGGCTCAAAGGACTTGTTCATTATTCTTCAAATCCTGGCTGTAATATTAGTCCCCCTCTCCCTCCCTCCCTCCCTCTCTCTCTATATATACGAATGACTTCTTGTATAATCTGTTGTTGTTGTTGTTGTTTATTTATAGTTTGCCTTTCTCACTGAGGTCCGAGGCAGATCCATACTGCAAGTGAATACAATGTGATCAGTATCTAGGACATTTACAGAGCAAAACATACAACATGATCAATAGTTGGAACATTTAATGAAAAGAGATACAATAGGATATGGTAGCAGCAAATTTGAAAACTAGCATATAGCTGAACACATAGATGAAACATTTCTGAATTAAATCATATGTAATTAACATGACATCTCTAGTGACATTGAACTACCCAGCAGGAGCATATCTGCATCAGCAGACGGTACCCAATAACCTAGTCTACAATCCCTGTCCCTTACCAAAGTATCTCTTTGAGCTATTTCTTATAACACAACCCGATAATCTGAGTAGACAGCCCTCCTGAATAATTCATTCTTGCATAGTTTGCAGAAAGCCAGGAGAGTGGGAGCTTTCCTGATGTCCTCAGGCAGGCCATTCCTCACGGTGGGGGCTACCACAGAGAAAGCACATGTTGATTTAGCCCAACTGCAGGATGGTATCTGCAGAAGGCCTTGTTCAGATGAATGAAGCTGCCGTGGCGGAACATAGGGGGAGAGGGGGTTTTGTGCACCAAAAAAAATCCAGGTGATCCAGATCCAGGTTTCAGAGGTACAAACATATCTGACAAAGGGAGCTCTGATTCTCGAAAGCTTATACCCTGGAAATCTAGTTGGTATTTAAGATGCTATTGGACCCAAATCTTGCAAAAAAAATTCTAGTATCCCTGAAATCTGTATCAGATTCTCTAATCTAATTAGAGAGTCCCAAATGTAGGACCATTATTCACTAGGGGGAACCTATCAGGAGGTTCTGGAGGTTATTTTTCAAGAAAACTCCACCAAATTTGTAGGAAACCTACTCCTTCCTGTCCACTAAAGACTTCTCCAAGTTTCAGGAAGATTCGACCCAAGGGTCCAATTCTGTGAGCCCCCTAAACAAGCTAACCCCAGCCACTCCCCATTATTTCCTATGAGAGAAACATTTTCAAAGCTTTCCAGGCAAAGGGAATCGTTAAGCAAAGGCACTCCCTGGCAAAAAGCCAGTCCCAAATGCAAATCCCATGCAAGCTGAACCCAAACAGAACCAAAGTGAAAGAGGGAAACCAATGTCAAACCAGAAAACCCCAATGTAAAAGAAGAGAATTCCAAACTAAAGGAGGGGTGAGGTTTGCTGGAGCTGAAAAGTTTAAAAGATAGCTGGTGGCAGCTTGAAAGGCTCCTTTAGAGCATCGCATGAGTGGAAGGGTGGGATGGGATGGCAATCCTTTCTGCATGCTACCTCCTGTCCCTGCCATCTTTGTGCCACTCTCTGCTGCGGCACAAAGGCTGCCACTGCTTTGTGCTGCTGCCCTCTTGCCTGTTCTGCTGCTGTCTTGCTTGCTGCTTTTCGGCCTCTGCTGCAGCTGAATCAATGCAGCCCAGCAGAGTTCAGCTCTCCGGATCTGATCCAGGATTGTCCAGTGTGATCCAGCATAGCTGGATTCTGCTGCATCTGCTTTAATCCTGCTATTTAGCCAAATCATAAATCCCAGATCATAGACTCCTGGTGTAATCCTGTTGACTGACTGGAGTAGTGTATCTGAAACTAGATTGTCATATGCTAGATTTTGGTTCTCTTGATTTGGTTCTCTTAAGTTCTCTTTGCTTGAATGTCTTTATTCAAATAACATTATTGCTGTTTTGAACAAATATGCCTGCTAAAACACTCATATTTGGCTCAGAAAATGGTACTGAAGAGCTCTCATCCTATAAAGCACACAAGAAAGGTACATACAAAGTAGAAGTCAAAGAGGCAGAATTCAGGAAGTCACACCCATCCCATAATATCAGTGAGTTATAAGGCTTTTGGTTAGTTTCTCTTGTCCTTGGTAATGGATATGTGCCAGGTTTCCCTACATGTTTTTATCTAACCTGCTGCTGTTTATATGATTCTTTTTACAAACATGCTTCTTAAATGCAACAAAATACCAATCAAAGTATTGTTAATATTTCAAGTTCTGGTGTTATGATTTGAACTCAAAGCAGACTTCCCTTTGAAATCTTTCTTGTGATCAGTAATAGAATCACTGGGTCATTTTGTTCATTTGCAGAGTGTAATCCGCCCTGAGCCTGCTAGTTGGGGAGGGTGGAATAGAAATCAAAAGTTAATAATAATTATTATTATTATTATTATTATTATTCCAGTAAATGCTGGCTGAACAATATTTTAAATGCCCCAAGTTCATCTGATAGGCATACTTGTTCTTTCCTTCAGGAGGTTACCATTCTGCTGTACACTTGATGGCACCAGTCTCTTCCCCCAGGCTGGCAGGCACTTCCTACCTTTTTTCTAGGACGCACCTTACCTTTATGCTTCCCGGAGCTGGAGGGGAGGATAACAGCTCTGCCCTTAATACAAGCAGTTCTCCCCAAGTAGGCAAGCAGGCACTCACTTCCTCACACATCATTCATTGTTCATATGTGGGTGCTGAGGTGGCTAATGCTATGAAGGTTCTCCCTGCCCCAACAGCATAGACCAGTGGGTAGATTCAGCATAGTGGCTTAATTTTCAAGGTATATTTCAGTTTCTTTTGCACCACAAAATGTTTGAAATATGTTACAGATTTGATAGATAGCTAGTTCCATTTTATTGGAATTTTCTAAACTATATGTGTAACTAGTTATATATATAGTTATATTACCCTACAATAAAACTAATTATTGCAGTAAAGGTTGATGGAATACAGAAAATGGGAATAAGATTGTTTTGTAGAAGTAATGTTGGTTCTGGATCCTGTGCACTGCTAGCAAATGGTACTGGCAGAAACATATCTTTCTCGCTTTCCCTTTATCTGAGAATGTACCTATGAGCACTAAAAAAAAGTAATCTAAGATTGGGGGGATCTGTGTAAACAAAGTCACAACACTTGGGGGTCTGCAGTGAAAATGGGAGAGCAGGCAAAATTGTATCTGCTGCTGCTTGCACTATTAGAGCCTAATCTGCTGGTAGAAGGCTGCTTGTACCAGAGAAAGGAAATCAAAGAATTTAACTTCCTTAAGTCTTCTGTTGACTGATAATTAAATGAAAAACAGAATACTAGCAAGAGCAACTGTAAGAATTTATGTATGTTCCTAGAATGGAATGGTGGTGGTGTTATTTAAGAAGCATATCATGAAATAGATATCAAATAAGATGTATGGTACCAAGCTTATATACTGTCTACTAGCAACAAAGCTCATTGTAGGAAAAAAGTACAATGGGCTCTAGAAAGGGGAGGGCAGGCAGGTGGGCATTCCCTCCTCCTCTATCACTGATCCCGGCTGGATGAAGGCGGGGTGGGTGGGCATGGCCACCTCCTCTGCACCTGATCCTGGCTGAGTGAAGGGGGCAGGCATTGCCGCCTGCTCCGCACCTGATCCCAGCTGGGTAAAGGGGGGCGAGCATTGCCACCTGCTCCACTTCTGATCCCACCTGAGTGATGGCTGGGTTTGGGCATTGCCACCTGTTCTGCTCCTGATCTCAGCTGGGTGAAGGGTGGATGGGCATTTCCACCTGCTCCACTCCTGATCCCAGCTGGGTGATGGCAGGGGGTGGGCATTGTCACCTACTCAACTCTTGATTCGAGCTGAGTGAAGGCAGAGGGCGGGTATTGCCCCCTGCTCCATACCTGATCCCATCTGGGTAAAGGGTGGGCAGGCATTGCCACCTGCTCTGTGCCTGATACTAGCTAGGTGAAGACAGTGGGCGAGCATTGCCACCTGCTCTGCTCCTGATGCCAGCTGGATGAAGGCGGGGGGGCATTGCCCCCTGTCTGATCCTGATCCCAGCTGAGTGAAGATGGGGAGCAGGCATTGCCACCTGCTTCGCTCCTGTTCCCGGCTGGGTGAAGGCGGAGGGCGGGCATTGCCACCTGCTGTGCTCCTGATCCCAACTGGGTGAAGGCAGGGGGCGGGCATTGCCACATGTTTTCGACCTGGGCTTCCCACCACGGCATGCTCTCTGGAGGTCTGGTTCCCTTGTCTGGGCTTCCCTCCACAGCAGCGTCCTCTGGAGGCACACCAAGGTAGGAAGTGAGTTGTCTTGAATACACTTCGCCTTTTATATAGTAGGATAATTAAGGAGACTCTTAAAGTGTAAATATTTTGTCCTAAACCATAGATAAAACATATTAAACTACAATTTTAAATGGTATAAACAATGTAATAAAATAATAAAAACCTACTATCAGCAAATAAACAAACCCAAACATTTGCAGAACAAAGAGTTCATGAGCAAAGTAAGCATAATGTGCAGTAGCAGTAAAAACCTGTGAAGTTATTCCAAGGTATGATAATTGAAAAACAGCATATGCCCAGCAAGACCTTCCTAGACAGGGTAGTTGCTCTGCCACAGAAATGTATATAAATTGAGTAATTCTATTATACCGTAGTATGTCTCCACTATATATTTATAGTACGTTTGTGTGTGTCTCTGTGTGTGTACAGTATAGCACCTTTCCAAATATATTCTATAGTGTAACACAATATGCCACAAAGGGAATCAGGTCTTCAAGGTTAAAGACAGGCTCTGAGGTCCATAATTACTTAGAACTAACAAGGCTGGAGAGGGGGCGGGAGATGGAGAGCAAGTTGTCGGATTTGTTTCAATATGCTCCACATATGTTTCAAATATATTTTACTAATTTTATTCTCTAGGTAAGCTAATCCCTAGTCCTACAAGTGCCATCCTCAGTAGCCACACCCTTCTAAGCTCACTGTGTTTCGGGTTGCACTACTACTCTGCCACAACCTTTTCCCTAACTTTACATCTTTAAAACCTATGTTGAATGGGGTAGGGTGTATATGTGTGCACTTAAACATTTGATTAAGTGTCTTTACTCCAGTTTTTTTTCTCTTGGGAACTTGGTTTGACTGCTTCTCTGATCTGTGGTGTTTCAAATTCATGCAATCATTTTCCTTCTAATTGGTTTCAGCAAATTCTTCCTCCATCGTAAAACTTTGAATTAATCAAATACAAGCAGTCAAGGGATTATCTGATCAAAGGGAGGAATTAATATCTCTAATTTTGTGTATGTCTTTTAAAAGAAGTAGTCACTATTTTCCACTAATCCATAGCAGTGAGTATCTTAAGAGAAATAAGAAAAAAGGATGCATCATGTAACACTAACATATTTTTTTAAAAGTATTACATGATTATAGTTGCCCTTTGTACTTTCCAAAAGCTGAATGATCTAAAGTACAGTATAACTGAACCGAGGAGGGGGTCATTCCTCACATTATGTGGCAGAAAATCATACATATGTTTCCGAGTATCTTTGTCTCATTCACTAACATCTTCAGATCTACAATTAAAAACCTTTTAAAAAGTATTATGCAAAATGGATTTAATACTAGGGAAGTGAGCTTTTAGAGATCCGGTATAGTGAAACATATATTCTGTTAGGTTATAAGTACAAACTACAAAACTATTTTCAGTATCTGCATTCATATAAAATCTTTCAGATGTGAGAGACAACTCATTCAGCCGATCTAGGAGTTCCAGTGTAACCAGCATTGATAAGGAATCCCGAGAAGCAATTTCAGCTCTTCACTTCTGTGAGACTTTCACACGGAAAGCTGATACAGCTCCCTCGCCCTGTTTGTGGGTTGGGACCACACTGGGCACAGTTCTAGTCATTGCCTTGAATTTACCCCCAGGAGGAGAACAAAGATTACTGCAGCCTGTAATTGTATCCCCCAGTGGTACGTATTGTATAACCAATGAATCAGTACAATAGTTATTTCATAAAATGAAGTCCATAATATATATTTGTAGTTCTTAAATGTGTTGTGATATTATTAGTTGTGAATATAATAATATGGACAGATATACCCAGAATATTATATAATTGTCAGAAAAATCCTTAAATGGACAATAAAAACACTGCATTTGCATAAAATTTGGCCAGAAAAGTTAAAATACTTATATTTTGTGTCTCCTAATGATCTAGATACATATTCAGCACATCGTATTTTTGTATGAACCATATCTAAATTCAGTATTATATTATTTTAAATTAAATTTATAATTTGCACCATACAAACTTAAGAATGTGAAAAATAAATATATCTTATTTATTTGTTATTTATAGTTTGTTTCCCACTGAGACTCAAAGCAGATTACAGAATGTAAGTTAGTACAATCGATAGGACTAGAGTTTCAGAAATCTGAAACAAACAAGGCATAAATATTAAACAGTGCAAGAAACAGTACTGCATTAGTTGAAATACAATGCAGTGAAAGCAAAGTAAAAACAGGTAATACATATTAGAGGTATAGTCCATATTTTCTCTACTGAAATGTCTTCCTGAATCATTCTTTTACAATGCATCCTTAAAGGCTCCCCTGAACCTCTTTTACATAGTTTGCAGAAAGCCAGTTCTTCTTGACCTCCTCAGTCAGGCCATTCTGTAATGTGGAGGCCACTACAAAGAATGCACATGTATGGGCAATTGTTGATCTTGCCCATTTGCCCATTTGCAGGGTGGTACCTGTAAAAGGTTCTGTTTATATGGGCAAAGCTGTCATGGTGGGGCATAGGAGAAGAGGTGGTCCTGCAGATAGGAAGATCCAAGGCCATGAAGGCTTTGTATGTGATAACCAGTACCTTGAATTGAACCTTTTGACTAATGGGCAGCTGATAGAGTTGATTGCAGAATGGGTATAAGATGCCCATATTATTTAAATTGCAGCACAATCCTAAACAGAGTTACACCCTTCTAATCCCAATTATTTCAGTGAACGTAGAAGGGTATAAAACTTTTTAGGAATGCCCTGTTAATGTTTTAAACTAGTATTTAAAATAAATTAACAATACAAATAATGCTTGAATTTTAGACAGTGTCTCTGTAAAATATTGTGTTTAAACAGCTTCATTAAAAGACACAATATGCCTTATGGGCTACACAGACTCTAATCAATACCCAAATACATTATGCTTAATATAAAAGTCTGTGTAAGCTTGATTGAAAGATACTTTTGAAAAGCTTTACATCAGTAAGTTTTTTTCATCATTTCATTTCTAGCAGCTGTCTGAAATTCTTCTTGAAAAAGTATTATAGGAGATGATTACTTTGATACAGTATTTTTCTCCTCATTGATTTTATATCCAAGACATATTTGTACAATTCAGCTTTCTGTTAATATGAATGAATATTGGCATTTGAAGTTGTTTTCAAAGTCAGTGTTAAGTCATATATCCCCAAGTCACCTTATTTGAGGCATATATTATTTTGTAATGAATCACCTTTTAATTCCAAATTCCAAGAACATATTAATGTTCCCAGTTAGGACAAGGTCAAGAAAGAAAAATGAAACTGGAATCTTATTAATGACTATATTTAAAGTTTAGAGGTCTATTTTTATTAATTACTAACTATTATATAAATGTAATTTTTATAGCTTCTCCAGTTTGATCTTTGCTTAAGTTGATTTTTTGCATGTATTTTTTGAAGACTCTAGTTCAGTGCATGTCCTTGTTCAGGAATGGTACGTGAGCACATGCAACATGGTATTATGCTACTGAAATCAGTAATTTAATTGTGCGTTCATGTTCTTTTGAAATTAGGACTAAATCTATGGATGTGCTAAAATATACTTCAGAATAGTTGCAAAATATTTCTGACCAACCACAAACTAAACTAAAAAGAAACTTCAGAAATGTTCTCAACTTCTATATCTTAGGAACCATACTGAGGCTTAAAGGAGCAATCCTGAGAATGGGTTTTCTGGACACAACAGGATCATTAGTTCCACCTGCGTATGAACCCTGGAGAGAACCCAATGTTCTTGAAGACAAGGATGAAAAGGATAAGTCAAAAAAACGGCGGCCTGTCTCAGTGTCTCCATCATCCTCTCAGGAAATCAGTGAAAATCAATATGCAGTGATATGTTCTGAAAAGCAAGCAAAAGTTATTTCACTGCCCTCACAGAACTGTTCTTATAAGCAAAATATAACAGAGACTTCATTTGTCCTTCGTGGGGACATAGTGACACTGAGCAACAGTATCTGCCTTGCTTGCTTCTGTGCCAATGGACACATAATGACTTTTAGGTAAGACATTAAATGCGAAAAGGAAAAGTGCAGTTACTAATGGTGTGCAGCAAAAAAAAAAATCAATATTATTTGGATCCAGGTATCAGGAGTAGAGATGGGCACGAACAGCAGTACGAACAAAAAAACCCCCACGAACAGCCCAATCTGCTGTTCGCGAACAAGCTGTTCGTGAGGCCCCATTCTAAATGAACATGTGGTTGTTGCAAGCCTCGTTCGTTGCTGTCCGTCTTGCTGTTTGTCAAGCCAGACAGTCTGGCACCTGTAATCAATTCCCTTGGCAACTTAGGTAGGGATTGTCTGAACTCCTGCTATTGCCGTGGAAACCCCAATTTAAGCCCAATTTAGCTTGATAGACAGGTCTTCCTTTCAAGTGTGGAGCTCCAAATTTGTTACAAGGGAGCAAAGAGCAGGGGGAGGGGGGCTCTCAGCTCTGGTTTTGCAGACAGCGAAGAAGGAGAGACAGTTGCTGTTGGCATTTTGATAGAGTGCATTGGAGCTTGAATTTTCTTTGTGTGTGGTGGGATAGGGATCTACCCCTTCAAGTTCCAGGGCTGCTTTCAGGCTCTGGGCCAAGCTATTATTTATTATTGGTACCTTTCCTGCTGCCTGCTCAGGTAAGATTTCTGGGAGTGGTGCGGTAGGGCTCTACCTCTTCAAGTTCCAGGGCAGCTGCCAGGCTCTGAGGCCAAGCTATTATTTATTATTGGTAGCTTTCCTGGTGCCTGCTCAGTTCAGGTTTCTGGGAGTGGTGCGGTAGGGATCTTGACTTGGATGATGGCTGGAGAAGAGCCGGCTGGCCCCCACGAACAGCCAACCACGAACATGTTCATGAACAGGGCCATGTTGTTCGTGAGTCCCTGTTCATGGATGGCAACAAACAACGAACATCATGTTTGTTTGTTTTTCTGTTCGTGCCCATCTCTAATGAAGAATACCATAAATAGTCATTATTCCTGATATTCCGGTATGATTTAGTATTCGGATTCAGTTTTATTTGTGAATCCCAAATATATTTGACCCATTGTTCCCTATGGGAGAAACTATCCAAGGGACTGGAGGGTCCATTTTGCAAGTAAACACCTTCAAAATTGCAGGGAATCTAGTCCATTTGATCCACTAAATACCACCCAAGTTCCAAGAAGATTGGATCCAGGGGTCCAATTCTATGGGCCCCTGAACAAGATGCCCCCTGCCACCATCCACTGTTTTCTAGAGGGGGCAATTCCAAGGCATTCTAGGGCAAAAAAACCCCTTAACCAAACCCAGAGGGACAACCCCTGGCCAAAAGTCAGTCCCAATGCAGACTGAACCAGCCAAGCCCAACAAAGCCAATGCCAAACCAGAGAATCTCAGCAGAACCAATGTCAAATCAGAAAATCTCAACAGAACCGAATGGAAGCAAGGTACACTGTTACATGCCCAACAGAACCAATGTCATTCAAAAATGCCAAGCAGAACCCAAGCCCAATGCAAGCCCAACAGAACTAACATCAAGCCAGAGAATCCCAGCATTCAGTGTAGCAAGTCATTAATACCAAGGGAGCAGCCAGACTTGGCAATGGCATATGGCAATCAAGCAATACTCCCTCCCCTCTCTTCCTATTGCCTGGGAAGCCTGCAAAGGAGGGAGGGACAAGCTGCTACAACCTTTAAAATGTGATTCTTGGATATTCCTGAATTTATCTGGACAATTCAGTAACATAAATACCAGTTTATCCAAATATGCTGGATATACCCGAATAATTCAAAATAATCTTTGGGGGTATATATTTGGTATTCCCAAGACGAATCAAATATCTCTAGCAGTTACCATACGTGTATTTGCTAAAAATGGATTACTGTATATAGACTCTTGGAAAACAAGTAAGCTAGATGAATAAGGGCACAACTGTTTAACAAAAAGTACTTTGAGGAGAGGGCTTTCATATATTCTTTTAGATTTTTACGCTGTAAGTGCATGACTTCCCTGACCTGGATAGCCTAGACTAGCTTGATCTCATCAGATCTCAGAAACTAAGCAGGGTTAGCCTTCGCTAATAATTGGATGGGAGACCATCAAGGAAGACCACGTTTGCTATGAAGAGGCATACAATGGCAAACCACCTCTGTTAGTCTCTTGTCTTGAAAACCCAAGCATGGGTTGCCATAAATCAGTCATGACTTAACTGTACTTTCCACCACCACCACCAGGTATATGACTAATTATTTTGATAATATTCTACTTTTCTTACTTTCATAAGAAAAGTTGCTTGTTTTCTGTTGCTACATATCCCATGTATCCATTACTTTTCTAACAAAAAAAATTTAAGTGATTAATTAATTTTTTGGAACATTGAGAACTTAAGAATGGTTCTCACACAGCCACATCTAGTTTATACATTCACAGGAACCATGAGAACAAGGTTTACTTTACACTGAAGGTTCTGGGCAATCCTAAGGCTTACTTCCCTCATATACAACCTAAATTCTGTGCTATATGTGAGCTAGTCCACATTTTTTGTAATCTAGCGCAATTTTTGATAGTAAAAGTCCATTGTTTTCCTTTTTTTTCTTCATTGCATCCAGTGTAATTTTTTGGCTTGATTTGCATATTATTTAGACTACAATCCAATATCTATTATGATCAGTTTTGTTTTAGAATGCTTTTTGCCACTGGCTCAGTTTAGATGTTGTCCCGAAGCACAGGTTGTGTTAACTTTAGTTCAGAACCCAAATAATGGTTTGAACTTCCAAAAATATGGGCAAACAACGGGTTCAAATTAGTGGTGTGCAGGAACAGAAAGATTCGGTTTTCCCAAAAAGTCGGAAATAAGTGATTTCTGATGTTGCAAGCCGCTTTGGAAACTGCTTATCGCCATGCTTTGGTAGGCTCCGTGAAGACTCGGAGTACACCAAAACTTCCTGCCTCACCACTTTTTTCACCCGATGGGAGAGGAGGGGTTCCCTCCTCCCCCTCCCATCGGGTGAAATAAGTGGCGGGGAGACTTCTCACGCTTCAGTTGGCTGGCAGGGGGGATCCCCTGCAAGGTGAAGTTTAAAGGGTCCTTTCCCTGCCGCCTGCAAGCAGTAGGGAAAGGGCCCTTACCTCACTTCAGCTGGCCTGCAGGGGGATGGATCCCCCTGTGAGCCAGCTAAAGTTTAAAGAGCCCTTTCCACGCTTCTGCTGGTCTACAGGGAGATGCCTCCCTGCGGGCCAGCTGAAGTTTAAAGGGCCCTTTCCCTGCTTGCAAGTGGCAGGGAAAGGGTCTTTTAAATTTCAGGTGGCCCGCAGGGAGGATCCTCCTCTGCTGGTCAGTTGGAGCCAGCCATGGAGTTTGAACATGCCCCGAAGCTTCCCGGATCACTTTGGGAAGCTTTGATCTGACATTTCCTAACTGTTAGCTTATCATAATCTTGTATGAATCAGATCTATACTGAAGGTTAAGCTTACTAATAGTGGTGCCAAGGAAGAGTTTATTCTGTGATTAATGATCTGTTAATAGATTTTCTAGTTAGTCACTAAGTGTATTTCTGATGTATCTTCCTCAGTCATTTTATATAACCAGAAAGTTAGCATAGTTCAGAATATAAATGATATTAACAGTTTGCCTTACTTTTTGGCAAATATTATTTGTTCATTGTTTCCTTACTTGCTGACAGACTGTTGCCTACCTCTGGTGTGTTTTCTAGTCACGAAAACATAATGATGTAGTTGGGTTGATTAAGAGTGACTTGGAGCAATTGTTTAATCATTCCTTTTGGGTACTGTGTCCAATGAAGGATTTAGTAGGCATAATTTTGCTAGTATTTTTCAGTATTGCCATCTAATTTTTGAGTATTTCAAGCTAGTCGCCATCTATAAGGAGAGAGATTGCTCCTGTTTTTCTTGAGATGTATTTTTGAAATATCTATAAATGTTATCTCAGTGTAATGTGAAACAGAAACATCGCAGGTGAATTCCAAGCACCACATAACTACTTGTAGGCCCAGTGAGGTTTGGGACTTGTGTCCATTTAATATATAAACATTTAGGTTAGTTTCTTTGCTTGTCATTTATATGATATCACCTTAGTCGAGGCAAGCAGATGTCACCAGTTACAATGTCTAGCAACAAGGAAAACAAAGTTTTTCTCTTTTTTTTCAATTCACTACCTTAAAAAAATTAAAGAAGAAAAAGCCTAGTCATTCCGCATGATTTAATTCCATTTCTTAGAGACTATCATATTCCAACTGGGCAATAAATTGCTACTGCTTTTTGTACTGTTAGGTTTAAATTCCTGAAAAATTTAGATTGTTAAAATAAATGAAAAATAGAAGCCTGCTATTTATTTTCATTTGCCTAGCAGGTCGAATTTCTAGGGCAAGGGGCCTAGAGGAATCTCTGATCTTAATGTCAGCCAAAAAGGGGGGGGGGGTTAGTGCGCTGTATCAGGTTTAGAAACAGCAATGATAAGAACTCTTTTTTCATGTTAACAATCTTTTAATTCTATTCTCAAGTTTACCAAGTTTAAGGCCGCTGTTGGATGTTTATTACTTGCCACTTACCAACATGCGAATAGCCAGAACATTTTGCTTCACCAACAACGGGCAGGCATTGTACCTTGTCTCACCTACAGAAATCCAGAGAATCACTTACAGTCAAGAAACATGTGAAAATCTACAGGTAAAGTATGAAACATTATAACATTCTCTTGGTAATGGTGACAGAGAAGCATACTCTATAAGACACACTTTCTTTTTTGCTATTCTCATCATAGCTTATCGAAACATATGGACTGAATAGGCCCAAATGGTGGGTTGAACTGTAGCATAGGAAGCAGACAGCTGGAATTTAAAGTGTGTTTGCTTAAACTCGTGTCACAAACTATATTCAATTTGATGGAAACAAAATGTTTCCAAGTTCCAGATTTTGCATCTGAGAGAAAATCAAGATTAGGATAGACTTGAGCAAAGCTCTTTTTTAGATTTTTGCAGAAAAACCTTTTCCCATTTTGACCAGCACCACTTGTTTTAGTAATCAGTGAGAGATCAACTTGGCATTCCATCTTGTATTAAGCTTAGGAGTACAGGCAATCATTTGTTCTAGTATCGCTTCTACGGTTACTGGCTGATTTTGTCAGTCATTAAACGGTAAGCTGAATTTAGGTACATGGTGAAACCATTATGTGACTTCTTCTCTGTATATACCCTTCCTGAAGGTTGTAATGCATATTGTTAGCATGTTTCTGTGCATCTGTGTTTAATTGTAAACCAAACTGGTCTCCTGTTGTTATCAAATATAAATTCTGTTAAATGACCAAATTTACATTTGCATGAAGGTATTGTATTTGTAATAAGCATCTGGTATAAATTCTTTGAAGAAAATTAGATTTGTAGAACTTGAGAGACAACTCAGCCTTTAATCTGAAAAAAGGTGAGGTGACGTTATAAAGCATAATCCTTTGTCTTAAGAGCCAAATGTTAAAAAATGGATCTAACATGCAGAAAACTGTAGGTTCATCATTAGTCTTCTGTGCAGTCCCATATTGGGACTGTGCAGGTGCAGGCTGTCCACGGGAAAGATTTTCAAGCTTGCAAATGGTAGGGATTGCGCCCATCCAAGCTACACGTATGCACAGAGACTTCCCACTGAATGCAGTGTTGCTGGGCAAGATCTCGTAGCCTGGTTACAGTCTGCACATCTTCTCACCTTGGTTCCGACACCACCAGTTCCGATCCTGCCCACCCCCAGTTCCAACAGCCACCCCATCGGCCTCCCATCAGTTTCGAGCTCAGTCACCTCTTCCCTCCAATTCCGACAACTGCGAGGATATGCTCTCCCGTTCCAAGACTATCTCTGAATTAGTGTCAGATCCATCCCCAGAAGAAACGGTGGGTGCCTCAACATCACCATCCCCTACTGAAGATTCCCGCTTATTTTCAGAACAGATGCTCAGAATGGCCAAGGCACTAGACCAACTCAGTGATGACTCATTACAACAAATGAAAAAGAATCAACAAACAGCACATTCACTAGTGGTCATCGCCCCTTAACAGCAGCAGCAACAACACCAATACGCTAAATACAGTTACCAGAGCCACCCACTGTACTACCAACGTTCAAAGTACTCATCCCAACCTTATCGACAGAGGGGCTACTCATCTTACCCTTGTGCAGGTTCGAAGATACCTAATAAACCCGGATCCAGGCAACCTTACCTGCATTCTCCAAAATCAGCCCAAGGGCAAAATCCACTGTTCTAATTGACAGTACAACCCAGCCTTTTCAGGGATAGGCTAGCTCCCCTTCATGAGGCTAGGGATATGATCACATCAGACTCTTGGGTTCTCAGAATTATTAGCAAAGGCTACTAACTTTGGTTTATAGAGTTGCCACAGTTACCTCCACCCTCCAATTTGTTCTATTGAAGCCCTTTCCCCGGTTATTGAGGAACTGCACTCAAAGGGAGCCATGGACAGAGTACCCACTTAGATTCTACTCTAGATACTTTTTGGTGGAGAAAAATGACAGTGGACTCCACTCTATACTAGATCTCAGCAGACTAAATCTGTTTATTAAAGTTGAAAAGTTTAGAAGGTTAACTCTCTCCAGTGTCTTATAATATCTAGAACCACATAACTGGTTTGCGGTAATAGACCTCAGGGATACCTATTTCCGTATGGCTATACATCCTGAACACAGAAGGTATCTTAGATTCTCCTTCCAGGGAGAAATATTCTAATACATGGCCCTCCCCTTTGGGTTGTCTTTGGCACCTCATGTTTTCACAAAGTGAATGGCAGTGGTAGTCGCCCATCTTAAGTCTAGGAGTTGTGCCATCTACCCTTACCTAGATGATGGGCTCCTAGTTGCTCATCCTAGGACTCTCTTTCTAGAGTACGTGAATGTTTCCATCCAGACTATATCCTGGTTGGGCCTCGTCATCAACTGGAAGAAATCCTCCCTTGTCCCTACTCAAATTATCCAGTTCATAGGGGCTAGACTATATGCAACCATTGGGAGAGATTTCCTGTCCTTGGACAGAACCAGGTCACTGCAAGCTTTAGTCCCTAAGTTTCAGGACCACAAATTCCAGTCGGCACTAACCATTCAAAGACATCTAGGGCTTATGGCTTATGGCAGCTACCACCAATTTGGTACCCTTTGCCCACCTAAATATGAGACCTGTACAAAACTGGTTTCACAGACACATCAAAACGTTTAGGGACTCCCAGCAACAGATATTATCCATTCCAAGAGCCATAACCAGACCTCTCAATTGGTGGTCATATAATGGAAACGTCTTTAGAGGTATTCCATTTGGAATTCAGTTACTGGATATCTCTATCACCACAGTTGCCTCACTTACAGGTTGGGGTGCACGCTGTGGGGACCTCTCTATACAAAGGACATAGTCATACTCAGAACATTCTATGCACATCAGTGTCCTAGAACTTAGAGAAATTCGCTACTCCCTTGCTTTTTTTGCAGATACCCTGAGCAACAAGAGGATTCAGGTCCACACCGACAACACAACCACCCTCTACTATCTCAACAAGCAAGGGGGAACTGCTTCATTGACTCTGTGCTCTGAGGCATCAGAACTATGTCACTGGGCCATACAGAACAACATACCCCTCAAGCAACTTGCATAGCAGGCACCATAAACAACAAGGCAGACTCCTTAAGCAGAGTCTTCAAACCTCACCACAAATGGTCCATCAACCTAGATGAAACCCACTGCAACTTTAATTTGCTCTCCTGGAAGGTAGCCCTCCTCATAGCAGTTACCTTATTAAAGAGGGTGGGTGAGCTAGCTGCCCTGCACATAGACCCACATTTTCTGCAATTTTTCAACAAGAAAGTCATCCTGTACCCCAGTTTGGAGTTGCTTCCCAAAGTAGTCTCCAGATTTCACTTACAACAAAAGGTTGTTCTGCCAGTGCTCTTCCCCTGCCTGACCTTCGAATTAGAATGCACACTCCACAAATTAGATATCAAGAGGACTTTATTGTATTATGTTAACAGAACAAGTTCTTTTAGGAGGTCCAATGCCCTATTCGTATATTATTCAGGCCCACTTAAGGGTCTCCTGGTAGCCAACCAGTCTCTCTTCAGATGGATTGTGACAGCCATCAGATGATGCTGTTCCTTGGCCAAAGTTCCCTGCTTGGTGACCATTAGAGCACATTTCACCAGAGCACAGTCTTTGTCAGCTCATTTTTCTGTGACGAACTCCTCTATAGGACATTTGCTAAACCGCACCATGGTTGTCAGTGGACACATCCATACACCACTATTCTGTGGATGTGAATGCCAGGAAGGATGCAGCAGTAGGGACGGCTGTCCTGCACTCATTGTTATCCTAGTCATCTCACACCCTCCTCCATTGGTGAGTAGCTTGCTATACTCCCAATGTGGGACTACACAGAAGACCAACTATGAAAAATGCTGTGCCTGCCTGTAACTGTTGTTTTTATAGCTCTTCATGCAGGCACACATTCCCTTCCTCCTATCCTTCTGTCATAGTCTCAATTTGACCTGCAGCAGCCTAGAGGGAACTAAGGGAAGGGGATTCCTTTGCCCAGTAACATTGCATTTGGCAGGAAGCCTCCGCGTATGCATGTAGCTTGGAAGAGAGTGCCCCCTACCATTTGAGAGCTTGAAAATCTTTCCAGTGCCCAGCCTGTACCTGCACAGTCCCGGTGTGTGTCTGCACAAAGACATAGACAAACAACAGTTACTGGTAGGTGCAACCCTGTTTTCATTGTTGATCTTGTGCAGCCCCACATGGGACTATGAGTGCTCAGGCCTGCCAACCAGAGGATTTTACAACTTTTTCTCCACTAAGAGGGCACGTTCTCATCCCAGAGCACCTGCATGGCTATTTCCTACCAATAATGCCCACGCTTTGGGGGAGCAAGCCCCCTGACCTTCTGTTCCTTCTTTGCTGCTGACCAGTTAGGATCATCAGTAGGAGCTTCTCCTCTATTTGCAAGCTTTATCGTCACTGATCCCCTTCTTCAGAGAGATAGAGTGTCAGCAAAATCTCTAACTTGCTTGTGGCTGATAAAGTCTTGTTTTGCACTCAGTGTGCAACAAAAATGACAAGGATGGACAGGCACTCACACTGCCTCGTTAGCCTGGGGAAAAGCAACCATGTGAATTCCTGTGAGCACTGCCAGGTTTTCACCCCCAAGGTCAGAGCCAAACGAGCTGCTATGCTCAAGGCTGTATTGTGAGAGCAGGCATTGTCAGCAGTGACCAGCCCTTCAAATCTGACAGTTGATTGGTCGAGATCAGAGTCGAGAGAGACTGCGCGCAGCACCTCAGAACCTCCTAGTTGTTGATCTCAAAACAGGTGCAGTGGAATAGATTGAAACTCCTCGAACGCTTTCGCCTCACAAAAAAAAAGCCAATTTATTTGTTTGAAGAGGAAGGTGAGATAATACAATCCCATTTGGATCAGGTGGAACCGTTTTTTCGGAGTCCTGCCCATATGAATGTCCTTCCTGGTACCAACAGGAGCAGCGTCTGGCATCAGATGCTGATTGGGGAGATGTGTATTACACAGAGTCTGTTGGAGCTATGTCTGACTATCGGGCTCCAGGACCTTGATGCCTTATCTTAATACCCAAGTCTGCAATGGTATTTGTCATATTCCACCAGAGCAGTTTATGAAAAGGAATTAAGGGAAGTTTGTTAGACACTTAGCTCCTTTGCAGATAAGTTAGAGAACAAGAGTGTGCAGATACAGATAATTGTACAGCCATGTTCTATATCAATAAGCAAGGGGGTATGGCATCCAAGATGCTTTGCATGGAGACCCTCTCCATATGGAAGTGAACAGTATGAAACAAGGTTACCCTCCAGGCTGTACATATCCCTGGAGTTTCCAACAATGTTGCAGACAAACTTAGCAAATTGGGTTTTGCTACTCATGAATGATTGATAACTGGATCTATATTTATAGCTGACCTTCCAATGATGGGGATGGACCTCAACAAGGGAAAAAAGTAAGGCTCACATGGTTTGCTACATCAGGACACAGCCTCCCTAGGGGACACCTTTCAGAGCAGATGGTCAGGACACCAGTTTTATGCATTCCCACCTATCTCGCTAATACTGCGTGTGGTGGGGAAAATACAAGCAGGACAGACCATGTGTATTGTAATAGCACATGGCAGCTATTTCAGCCTTCCCAGTAGACGGAAAAACTATTTTCACATTACATTTCTAAACTGTTCCCGAAAGGAACTGAGTAACATGTTTCCACCAACCACTCAAATAGTGCCACAGTGGTTACTACAGTTGGTCCTAGCTAAATTGATGAAGAAACCATTCAAAGCTTTGATCAAATATCCCTTGAGGATTTTGGCTTATGAAATAGCTTTTTAGTGGCAATTACATCCACCAGGAGGGTGAGCAAATTAGCAGCTCTGAAGATGGACCAATCATTCCTTAAAATATATCCAAAGAAAGTAGTCCTCAGGTCAAGTCTTGAGTTTGTTCCTAAAGTGGTTTCTAAATTCCACATGAGACAAGAGATAGTGTTCTTCCTGTCACCTACTTCAAAGGCAGAAAGAGCACTTCATACACCAGATGTGAGAAGGGCTTTTGTTCTACTTAGATCATACAACCCAATTTAGAACACATACCCATCAGTTCACTTGCTCTGCCAGACCTAAGAAAGTGAAGAGGGCATCTTTACAAACCACTGCGAGATGGGTGGTACAGACCATCAAAATGTTATGAAAACACTGACATGCCCTGTCCTTTGGAGGTCTGTGCACCAGGTCTCAGGCGAGATCAGCAGCACTTTTTATAGGTGTACCATTACATGAGATCTGCAAAGCTGGAACTTGGGCATATGCTGATACTTTTGTGAAGCACTATGCCCTGGATATGTTCAACAGGAAAGAAGCAGTGGTGGGTCAAGCAGTTTTGCAGTCTTTGTTCCAGAGAAGAGTCAATCTTCCTCCTATTAAGTGGCTTGCAAAACTCCCATGTGGGACTGCACAAGAAAACCAACATTGAAAAGAAAGTTGAGCTTACCTGCAACTGTTGTTCATTGAGTTCTTCTGTGCAGGCACACATACCCTCCCTCCTGCACTGCTATATACGCTTCACTTCTCACTTTGGAGAGTTTTGGTGGCAGAGGAGAAACTGAGGGTCAGAGGGTACACTCCCCCAGAGCATGGGCATTTTCGGCAGGTAATCGCCACGCAGGCACTCTGGGAGGAGAGCATCCCCTCTTAGAGGAGAAAAGGCTTTAAAATCCTCTGCTTGGCAGGCCTGTGCATGCACAGTCCCATGTGTGCCTGCAGAGAAGACCTCAATGAACAACAGTTACAGGTAAGTGCAACTCTGTTTTCTCTTAGTTTCTGCAGACCACCAGCATTGAATTGCGTGGACGCTTTGAATGTAACAAAAGAACTCTTGCCTTTAGGTGTAAAATCTAAATATAATTTTGGGGAATAGCTGAAAATGACTTTTACTTCTGTCTAAAGGAAATGTTGGGTGAACTCTTCACACCAGTAGAAACACCAGAGGCACCAAACAGGGGATTCTTCAAAGGCCTATTTGGTGGTGGAGCACAGTCACTTGACCGAGAAGAACTCTGTAAGTTGTTCTTTTTAAAGATAGACATATTTTCAAATGAGAAAAGTGAGGTAATATAGTTGAAATCGTTAAAAAAAAATCCAGGAATAAATTTTTCCAGGACTGCATTGAGGAGAAGAATGTGGGAAAGATTATGATCCTTGCATCTGCAGATTGTTGATTATTTATTTACTTCATTTATACCCCACCTTTCTCCCCAAGGGGGACCCAATGTGCCTCATATGATTTTATCCTCACAACAACCCTGTGAGGTAGCTTAGGCTGAATGGGATTTTAGCCTGGGCTGGATCTAACCTCATGGCTGCTTCCCCAATTAAACTGGGAGAAACTCAGTTTTTTCCATCAATTTTACAGAAAAACCAAACAGTTTTGTCAGTTGTGTTTCATTCCCAGCATGTTCTAGTATTTTTCACTTCCTTTCAAACTGATTTATTTATTGGCAGTTGCAGTGTCACCTGTCCATATGTGGACTGATAAAGCAGTATTAAGGTTTCACTGGACTACTGTTTCTTAAATTTTAATCTGTCCCTTTGTTCTAAAGCAATTTCCGTTTCTTAGCTTAATTTTCTCATTTGGGTTCTGTGGTATTTCTGCACAATTGGTCCTTGTAGGGAGTATTATTAGTTTTCCTAACTGCATCATTACAAAATTGCAATAATAAAATTACTAAACAGTTTAGCAATTAAAAGATCTTTCCCTCTCCTGCAAGGAAACTGATTAAGTATAAATTCAGGAACATTGTATAAGTGAACAAGAAGCAAATAATTAAGCACAGTGAAGTAGAAGTCACTGTAGAACAAAACTGAATAGCAATCTAAAGGGATTTTTACTAAGAACAGTAGAACTTCTGTTAATGGGACTTTTTTCCAAGTATACCTACGTATAAGTAGGATCTTGCTCATGAGGATGGATACTGTCAGATTTTTAAGGAGACTGTAGTGTTGTATGGAAACATCATCTTAGTTCTACTTGTAGCTTATTGTGAAAAAGCAGTCTTATAACACTACAAAAAGTCATAGTATGGAAATGCAAAAAGAGGGCCCTGCCAATGAAGAATTTCTTTTGCTTGTGCAGTCTCTCATCACAACAACAGTTATAGGGTAAATGTGTTCAGCACATAGATTTTGTGTATGTGTACACACACGTTTGGAAATGCGTAGGGACCTTCAAATGACGTAAAATTTGTTTTCCATGGTAAAATCTTGCTTTCTCTTCCTTGATTCTGCATAGTATGAAAGCAACATGCCTTTTATCTCCTTTAGAAAAAAAATACTTAACTACAGTTGGTAGCTTAAATTATTACCTTTGTCACATCACAAAACATACACATCAGTTTCATTCATCCTGCTGCCACTGTATTCAAATAGATTTTAGTAATTCTATGCCCTTTTTATGAGCCTTCAGAAGGACATCAGAGGCTATCCATTTGAAAATGATCTTTTTAATTAACATTTTGTTTGTCTTAATGGAACAAACCAAGAAATAACTTAGTACAGGAACTTTTAAAAGGAAGGGGGAAATGCCAAATTCAGTGGTCCACAAGGCAAAATTCTCTGTCCCCCAAGGCAAAGAGTGTTTTCAACTTCTAATCTCCTGAAACGAAAGGAAAGTTGGGTCAGGCACTTGGCTGCACTCCATCTTTTTGTGGCCATGTTCTCATCATTTGATGGATATTGTTCTAGCTCATTGTTCTAGCTCATTGATGGATATTGTTCTAGCTCATTTTAAATCATACAAGAAATGTGTAGTGTGTAGGCCAAGTGTAATTTTCACAAGAGTCTCAAACACTTTATTAAACAAATATGTTTAATAAAAATCATTAAATTATATCAGATTCATTTTCATACATGACACTGTTCAAATTGGTTTTAAAATAAAAATGTATTCAGTTTTTATCTCCAAAATCACTTAACTAGTAACTGTTTTTAATCTTTAAAATGTTGGTGGGTAATTTTCATATTTCATGACCAGTTGGAGAATCGGCTTCAGGAAAGGCATCAAGGAGCCTTGCCCAACATATTCCAGGACCTGGTGGTATTGAAGGGGTCAAAGGAGCAGCATCTGGAGTTGTTTGTGAATTAGCACGAGCAAGGCTAGCATTAGATGAAAGAGGACAGAAGTTGGGAGAACTGGAAGAAAGAACAGCAGCTATGTTAGCCAGTGCTGATTCTTTCTCTAAGCATGCACATGAGGTAAGTCATCCTAGGATATCTCCATGGTTCTTTACTATAGAGATTCAACTGTACATGGATTTGCATTTTTTAATTTATATCCCACGTTTCTCCTGACTTGGGAACTCAAGAGTGGCTTAGAACATCGTTCGCCACTCCTCCATTCTCTCTTAGCCTCGGGAATCTCTGAGGTAGTCCAGGCTGAGAATTTGTGATGGATCCAAGATCACCAAGTAAGCTTCCTTGGTAGAATGGGAATTTGAATCCAAATTTCCCCGGACCCTAATCCACCACTCTGTCCACTATCAAAAAGAGTCCAGGAGCACCTTTAAGACTAACCAACTTTATTGTAGCATAAGCTTTCGAGAATCACAATTCTCTTCATCAGCAGACAAAGAGAACTGTGATTCTCGAAAGCTTATGCTACAATAAAGTTGGTTAGTCTTAAAGGTGCTCCTGGACTCTTTTTGATTTTGCTACTACAGACTAACATGGCTAACTCCTATGCATCTCTGTCCACTATGCCACACTCTGAGGTTCCCCCCTTAGTTTCTGCTCATGTACTCGCATCCAGTAGTGTGGGAATTGCTTCCATGATGCTATTAGGGAATGAGTTTCATGGACCACTGGTTGAATGGGGCTTTCCCACCCAGTCAGCAGTCAAATTTTGTGGAGTGCTAGTCATGTGTGAAAAATATTAATTGTATTTTATAATGTCCTTGGAAGAGGGTGAGAGGCTTATTAATGATTAGCTTAAGTTCACGTTTGTGTAACTAATCGCACTCATTTCAATCACCTACTTTACTTTTACAGTGACACTATTTTCATAAGGGTTACTTACCTCTAATTTGATATGTTCTCTTTTTCCTAGAGGAAACTGTACTGTATATACTGTAATATACATGACTGCCTTGTGTTTCTTGTGTTTTTTATAGATGATGTTGAAATGCAAAGATAAGAAATGGTACCAGTTCTGACAGTGTGTTTCCAAATGCATCTATATAACTTTACCTTGAAGAAAAAAAATCTCCTTTTCATTCACTTCTGCAGGATCAGCAGAATTGGAAGGGTGTCAGCCAATGGATACTATTGTTTCCTAGCACAAATTATACACTGTTTTACCTCAGTCACACAGCTTTAACTGAGGATCATTATGTTTAAAACTGACACCTGCACAATCACACAAAGTGGATGTTCATCTTACCTGTGGGCTGACTGAGAGCCTGGGAACAGAGTTGGTAACAAAGAAAAAGTGGTGGACAAAAGGGAAAATTTGATATCAGAGAATGAGCAGGGGCAATGCAGGATGTATCCTGTGTTAATATTCATATGCCAAAAGTTTTTGTGCTATTGTTGTTGCTGCCAGTGTTTCATCCTCCCGTGGGAGGTTGCAATAAATCAGGGGTCCAAGAGCTAGAATAAAGTTATTCATCTTACAGGACTGCCAGTAGCTGATATCACCTACCCTTCTTAGAGCACGTCATTACTGGAAATGTTTCTGAACCACCTCTCTGATCTGACAAACTGGAAGTGTGTGAGCTCCCTCCTGATCTTATCTATGTAAAGATAACAGGCACATAATCTTTTCTTGGACCCCTGATCTAGTATTCTTGTATTTGCATCATCCTATTATGTCAAATACAAAACAAGAAGATAAGTTACTTTTGCGTGGTTAAAAAAAATTCAAGTGAATTATATGATTGAACTGCACATCATGCTGGAAATTTTCGTTTGTGTTTATGGCTGTGTAGTGTGAAAAGTAAAACATTTATTACAATGAGAAAAATATTTGTCAGCCTTCATCCAATTATTTTTATTTTCCTGCAAATACAGTTGGGTCAATTTCCTAAAATATCTTGAATTGGTTATGAGTTTAATTCATGTTGTGCATTTTCTTTTGTGTGTTTAACAGAACGTCTTTGTGCAACAAATTAAAATTAGACATTTTTAGCTAGATTATGAGCCCAGTCAGAACTAAAGCACCATATGAAATGGTTTAGAGTTCCAGCATTGTTGAACTTCGATGTGTTTCTTATAAATTCCATAAGATTAAAAGTACTTGAAGAAATTTGTCCAACTTGATCCCATTCAGAGAACTGTTACCAAGTCAAACCTACTGGGGAAGAAATGGCCACCAGAATCCTGAGCAAATTTAACCTGGAAGTAAGTTCTTTTGATCTGAATAGAATTTTCTTCCATGCAAGTGTCATTAGCTTCAAAATGAAGCTAGTTAGAATAGATTTTTCCCAAGATGAAGCAAAAATTTAACTTGTGTTGGTATCACTTCAGGAATTTGTAGATTGCTACTTAGATTCTTGTCAGAAGATGCATTTATGATGTGCCAAATTTAAGCAGTATATTTTAGCTAATAAAGGCCATAATGTCATAAGAGCAAATGGATTTATTTTTTAAAAATTAGGAAAATGCATAATGAAGATCCTTATTGATATATATGAAACTGAAAATAGAAACTAATTTCTCATCATTCACAAACAGCCTTAACTAGTGTAGGATTTATTGGCGAGCAAGTATCAGTGCATATTTTAGAGTCTTTAGAAATTTTTTCCCTTAACCTCGGTTGTATTGTACACACATTAAGAGCAGCCTGCAGTTTGCTTGAACACAAAATATTTTTGTGTTCACTGGTTTGTAAAATCTTGATCTTAATGCTCCATCAAATACTTTGATTTGAGCATAAATCTTTGTGTGTGTGATTCAATAAAGGTTGAAAAGTTACTACTTGGTCATGCATAGCACAGTCTTTTTTAACTTAATTATATTTCTATATAAATGTGTTTAGGATCAGGTTTGAATCCCTTTAAATTTAATTAAGGCCATGCAGTAGCTTGGGTACAAACAAAAGTTGTTTCTAGGTGTGGGGTTACATACAGCTGCAGAGATGTTTAAATCTGCTTCTCACTTAGTTTTGTTAGATCTTGTTATGTTTAAATACACCAGCTCCAAATTCCCCTGCAGTGGATGCTTACCATGAAATTCAGATGACTACATTGGAAGCACCATCAAGTATTCCTGCAATCATATAAGCCTCAAGCCTATAGAAGTAATTTTGTGCAGTACCCAAATTGCTGCAGCAGTATTAGAATTAAGTCTAAGGCAGCTTGCTAAGGGGCTACAATTATTAACATTGTTCTTCTTTCTGTTGCCTGAAAATATAAAGGTTTTTGTATGTGGAATTATCTGAGTTGCATTTAGCATTTAATGAGACACATTGGCCATACAGTGAAAAAGTAACTGATATGAACATTTAAATGCCAATAGTAATACCACAATTTTCATCATGGTGGTAACACAAATGCACTTGCCAGGAAACTTCTCTGTGCATTAGAAAATTCATTTTTCCATTGCTAATTTATATTCAAAACACATAATCCAGTCAAAATTAAGCACTTTAAAACCCCATTGGATTAGATCAGCTCCAGTAAGTCTTTTCTGCTAAGTTTTCTTCCAAAGAAAATCTCAGAGGAAGGGAGTCATTGCATCCAAGCCACAAATTTCAATATGAGAAATTTAAATCTGTACTTAACTCTCTCACTGACATCCCATTGATTTTAATGTGCTTAACTTGGATGGATTGTGTCCAACATTTATTAATTTTACATTTGTAGTTAGAAGCACAGAGTTGAATACATAAAAGGGTTCATGGTATTTTTTTAAAGTGTGGAGTCTCCCTTTCCCCAATTAGTTAAACATAACACAGTTATTTTGCCTGCTATAGAAATGTCCAGAAAGGGTAAATCAATGGTCAGTCAAGACATATTGGCATTTCTTTCCGTGGGAAATTCTGGCAGTAGTGTATTCCTTGTGGAAGATACAACATCATTTTGAAATGAAAGATTTTGAAACAAAGTTTAACCTTACAAATATCTGATAGCCAGTGGCATATAAAGAAAAATGAAAACAAGAAAAAACTCATACTAACCCAAAGGTTAGTTCACATCTGTTATAGTTTCCTTAATGTATGTATGTTTTCATATTTCATAAATAAATAACTGGTCTATGAAAATATTTGAGGTATTGTTCTTCAGTAAATTCATGTAATATTTGGCCAGTTATACATGCTTTTCAACAATGTTATTTCTAGAAAAGTGAGATGGAGGTGTACTTGTAGAGCTACAAAGTTTCTATCAACCTTATGTGTTTGGTATAATGTAATGGAAAAATTAGTACTGTTCTCTTGGTTGACATTTAATTTGATCATTCAACATTTTTGATAAGTCTATTGAGGAATAAGGCTGTGTACAGATGATATCTTTTAGAGAGTTGGAGTCTGTGCTATGGAATGCCATTACCTGTGGTGTTCATTTTTTAAGCCTTCCATGGTTTCTGGAGTCTTGCAGGTTTTTCTTAGTGCTGTACTGAATTTTCTCAGGGTTCAACTTTTTGTGTGAAATAGGGTAATTCAGAGGGAGAAAAATTTCCCCTAAACCCCTTCCCAATATTATCTTTTGTCACTCTTTGTTGCCGTTTGCACCCCTGGTCAGCTGCTAATTTGGCAGTTTTTTTCTGTTGGCCTTTTCCGTTTTGGAAACTGTGAAGGCATCTTGAAACCAATCAGGTTTAGTTAATTTATGACATCGCTGGGGGAAAGGAAGCTTTTCAGTGTGACGATGTTGCCCATAAGATTTGCTTACCCTTTGGTTATGCAACTGTTTACTATTTCTAGAAAGACAATTTTTAGGAAAAAAGTACAATCAGGATTCAGGAGGACTGCAAACAGACTCAAAAGACACTTGAGAGAAGAGCACTAAACGGAAAATTTGGCTGCTGGGCAAGTTTGGGAGGAATGCATATTGTTGCAGGGAACAACACTTTCAGTTGCTTTTGTGCACCATCATCTCCAAAAAAGAAAATGAATTGGATTGGGATGATCTTTGCAGACTAAGATATTTGTAAAATGTCCTCTCCCCCATCTCCTATTTTTGCTTATGTTTTCCTAATATTTCAAGCTTTTTACCTGAAAAAAAAACACAAAAATACCAGTGCTGCTGCAATACACACATGTTGGTCAGTTGTTCTGGTCGCTCACTGGCTAATGTACATGCTGAATAATTTCTGTTCCTCACACACACACACACACCTCAGTACTTAGACCACTCTAGGAACTGTTACTAAAGGTTGGGTTTTTTTAAAGTACCTCAAAGGAGGAAGTCCTTCAGCTTAAAAGGGTATGATGTTGTTCTTCTTAGTGATGTGACTAGATCAGAAGCAGTGTGTGTTTTCTTGTCAGTTTTACCACTTTCTTTACTTGAATGGGAATAGTGGAAGGGGACAATGAAAACAGTGAGAACAGGTTCTCTACCAAGAAGGCCCCTCCTCTTCCCTAGTTGTATAGTTATCAAGCGATTGACACTGGGCTAATGCTCTGCTGTGGTAGCAGCAGCAATTGCTACTATTTCTTCAGAGAAATAAGCCTCTCTACACAGCCTAGGTGAGTGATTTTTTTATATTGATAAAATGCAACTGAACTGCTGCTATTTGTCTTTCGTTTAATGTTACCAAGTTTATTATAAACTGAAGACAAGTTTCTTTAGTTTGGAAAACTGCCAAATTATAACTTCTGAATGTCATTTTATATAAATATTCCATGTATTTCAAGTAAATCCATCAATCCAAACAAATTAATTCACTCACATTAGATATCAATTATATTAAGATGATTTTACATTTGTGTTTTTTGTTTGAGGAATTCCTCATAAGACAATACTACATTAGAAAGCTATAGCCAAAGGTAATATTTTGATGCAGTGACTCTTCTTTTTTGCTTTCTATAACACTGATCTAATCTGAACTATAAACTTGAATTTATGTTCCCTGCACAGTGCTCCAGTTTAAGCTCATTGGTTTCAGTGGGATTAGGCCAGAGTAACTCTGCATAGGATTGCACTGTAAGTAATGCAACCTTGAGTACTTAATCCCTTTACATACATTTACATTTTAAATTCACTTATGTGTACATAAAAAGTATAGTTTAACAAACTGTAACCAAAGCTGTGCATTTACTAACACATGAATAAATTCTTTGTAAAAGGGACTTCTGTTCCCTTTATTAGAATGGAGTTAGGGATCTATGAAAGGAACACACTCATGGATCTGCTTTCTTTAGTGAAACTTAAAGGCAACACTGCTGGTGGGAAAGCTCCATGTGTAAAGCTTCAGACCAGCTCCCTTGATCAGCACAATTCAATTTAAGCACTCTAAATAATTCCTAGGTTTTAAATTTTTTAAATAGCTGGAATTCAGATTTGTTTAACTATCACACCAACAGTAATCTAGTCTACAATAATGTGCTCTTTTGTCCTATGAAAGTCAATTAACATTAAGCACAGGTAAATGTGGCTGGATTGCAACCACAATGATAACCTATTTATATGTAATCCCATAAGAATACAGTTTATCAAAATTTGTATATCTAAAGTCTGACTTTAAATAAAATTTGTTATGAAAGAAAATATATACACAATACATTATAACAAAAACATCTCCTACCAAGATCAATTCCAGATTAACCCCTTTTGAATTAATTAGATTTAATTACAATTTTTTTTGCAGAAACTAGCCTAGCATCCTCATTACTGAATTTAAGTAAGTGCTCAGAGGGAACAGTGAAATATTGTTTTACACGCGTACCATATAAACTATAAGACCTTTTGGATGAATATGTTGATGGATATTTACATAACTTTTTAAAAGTGAGAATAAATAAAACTAGATACTCATGTATCAGCATTTTAAAGTAAATTTCCAGAATTAATGTTATATGTATTTTTGTGAAAGTTTTCTTTTTGTATTTTGAATCTGTTTTTTCATATACTTTATACCCACTGAAAGTTGGTTGTTTGCATAATTTTTAAAAAATACATATTCCTGTGGCTGATGAACCATGCTTTACTGTTCTGCCTATGACATGACTTCACTTGCAGGATAGTTTGAAAAAAGTACCCATTGTTTACAGTTCAAATTCATAGCAGCACTTGCACCCACAGTTTAGAATAAATATTTGTACAATCTTATGGATTTTATTTTCCTATGAACATTAGAGATCTTGCTGCCAAACACACACACACACTTGCAGAAAGATTTATGGATGAATTTATTAATGGATAAAATGAGAAAACAAACTCTATTGTATGTTAATTGTCTGAACATAACCATTGTTTAACATGCATTGAGAACCAAATCTAGGAAAATGCCTTGATGCTACTGATCATCTGTTTTATGAAAGTTATGTTTTAAAAGTCCACAATTGTGTGTAATTTTTATTTATCCAACTAATTTGAGATACAAGGTTGATCATAAAAATCAAAGATGCAATTAAATCAATGTTAATATGTTATGATAAAACACTCAGAATAATATTTCTAAACTTCAGATAAAGATAGTATGATTTTTCTTTTACATTAATTTTTTTTTAGTACAAGGTTAATTTTTTTAAAAAATCAACTCATGGCATTATCTAGAGAATGCTATTTGATAGTAGGTAATGCAAAGTGGGAAATTTCAGTGCTTTAGCTACCCCTTTTAAAATATGTAAATAAGTTGTGTGTTACTTTAAACACATACACCACAATTCATATTGGTTAGTACTATGAGAATCATGCTGCTTTCTTATTATGCTACTGTTTCATTGTACAAGCACCACTGGGGGGGAAATGAAGAACATCAATAAATGTTTCTAACATTACTCATTGGGTAAGCATGCTTGTTATAGAACTTCTAGCTTATATGTATCTTAGTCTCTGTATGTGTGCATCCTTCATACTGTTTTTTCTCATTTCCAGTCCACTTAATTTCAGTCTTGCGGAGCCCCACTATGTGTTCTGAAGATGAAACTTGGAAATGCATTTTAGGATAGGGTTGCAAATTCATCTGTCTACAAATATAGTTTCGTATGAACTGCAAACCATGCCATTACAAATGGAAATGTTAGATTGCGTAGTTATTTTACTTAATGTACTTGATCCTAAATTATGTCACAAACATTAAAATTAAGTATGGGATATTTTTGTAAATAAAAAATACCTGTGCAGCTGGTATTTTAAAAGGGAAAAAAATGTACTATACTGTTTCAGAAAACAATGTTCATATGTGTATATGAATGTGTCATTATGCTGAAGGGCTCTGATTGGGCAAATAAACTATTCAATTCTCTCCTGAGACAAATCAAATCTAGTTTTTGTTTTATGTATCAGTTTCTCCCTAATATGAGTTCTGGTGGAGGTGGGTAGGATTGCTGCTCTGCTTAGTATTACAAGAAACACATTGCTGTTTGGATGCTGTACACCCATAAGAGTTTAATGTATGCCCTTGATCTTAAAGCTGCTTCATACAGGTTCTTTAACCAGCTGTGGCTTCTGAAGCCATATGCATTTGTGTATATGTGTGGTTTCAACACTGGGACATTAAATTGTTGTCCTCCTGCTGTTAATTGATCACAAAACTGGGAAACAATGGACTAAAAACAGTATTATACAGAAGAGAAAGGTTACAAGATTGGAAATCAATGCACTAGAACTGTATTACATACAACAAATAATGTAATAATGTTGGTGTGGTTATGGGAAGATGATTATGATGGAGCTCTGAGACAGATGTACTCAAGACTTTATTATGTTTATGTTTATGTTTATGATGAAGAGTTATTAGTATGTAAACTATGTGCTTCCCACAAGTCTTTATTCAGGTGCTGTTACAACAATATTGGTTGTTTTTATGAAATAAATGTAGTTCCCCCTTTTTCTGTATATTTGGCTGGACAGATAAAACACAGATGAAAGCAAAACATGTTTATAGAACAAAAAAACAAAGTGTTCAACAGACTAAGTGTTAGGTACATAGGCATAAACTTCAGGGAGTTGAGGGGCTCAAGCTCCCCCCCCCCAGATTTGGCCAGGGGGGCTCAGCCCCCCCAGGCAACCAGGGGCATTTGAGGGGTTCAGTTATACAATGGCAACTGAAGCACAAGACTGCCCACCCTTCCTGTTGTATCATATTAGAATTATGATGATTCTTTGGGGTTTTGTTCCTGTTTGTTAGTATGTATTTGTGTGTTAGTATGTGTGTTTATTAAGAACTTATAATAAAAAAGGAGTTGCAGTTTATATAAGGAATTTACAAATAAATGTTACAGAATAATTAAGAGACTGTGAAGGAAGATATATGATTATGAAAATCAGGTTCCTGGAAGACAAAGATTTACGCACTAGCAACAATATATGTCCCAAACAATGCAAGAGAAAAAATGTATGAAAATGTTTTCCAATTCATTTTAGATTTTCAAGATGGAAAGATACATGAATGAGGATACATGGATACATGAATGAGGTAATGGATCTAAAAGAAAGATAGATGGGGAAAAAACCAAAGGTGGCAAGCTTCCCAAAAATGTGTTTAATTATATGGAAATATAGCAATTGAAAGATGCTTGAAGGATCAAAAATCTGAATACTAGGAACTATACGTTTTTTTCTGAGAGACACCAAACATATTCAAGGATTGATATGCACTGGATATCAAAAACCGTATTTATTAATCTAGAGAATGCAAAGATACAACCAAAAACCTTTTTAGATCACAATCAGTAGTTACTTGGTAACAAATCAGAGGCAGAAGGGAAGCTGGAGATTAAATTACATTTTTTTACAAAAAGACAGTACAAATATTTGCTATTATCATATAATTTTTACTGTTTACAATATTGTTTGTAATATATTTACTCTTTCTTTTCATGTAATTATAATTGTGATATCTTTATTCTATTTTTTCTGTTTATACACTGTCTTAAAATACCTGTGGATATGGCCCACTCAAAGTAGCTTAATCCTTAAAACCCTGGCTGGTTCCACCCACTCTCAATGTTGCAACAGTCAGACGGCAATGCCTCTTTTGGGCCCAATTTAAGTTTGGGGAATGTTAGAAGAGGAGGACTTGATGCTGTCCCTTCCCTCAGTTTTCAGAGCGAGACAAACTAGAGAGTTAGAAAGATAAACAGGAGAGGGCGTGGCTCTGGCTGAGACAAGATGGATGCCTGAAGTGCTGGCTCCAGCCTGGCGCAGCCCCAAAAGCCTCAAATAAGCAACTAAAAGCACACAGACTAGTCTGCTATGAGAGGCAAACACAAGCCTTACAACAAAAAACAAAACTCAAAAGGGGTGAAGCATTTAAAGGACTATTTTCCTGCTACTGAACAGCAGAACCCTCCAGAGGAGATAACAAACACAGAGGCAGAGATGGCGACGATAGAAGGCCAAGTACAAAAGAGCCATTAACCCTTGATCCTGCAATACAAGCAATATTTACCAACTTTGAAAAGAGCATCTTGAGTAAAATGAATTTGCTTTTAAACCCAATAACCAAGCAGATTGGGGAAATGAAAGCAGCCTTAAATGCAGTTGTACAAGCAACAGACAAAGCACTAGGAATGAATGCTACAATGCAGGAAGAAATTTGGGTGCTACAATCAGAACACAAAGATGCCCAAAAAAGAATATTAATATTAGAAATGCACAACCGAAGCCAGAATTTAAAATTTAGGGGCTTTAAAGAGCATGCAACATCCAAACTGGACCTTGCAAAATTCTTATCAGACTGGTTAGCACCAATATTGCAATTGGAAGATGGAGCTGCACCAATATTAAACAAAGCATACAGAGTTGGCCCAGCAAATGCTAAAAGCACAGAAACCCCAAGAGATATTGTAGCAACCTTCACAAACTGGAGAGAAAGAAAGAAGGTATTGGAAATTGCTAGAACTCAAAAGTCACTACTAGCTTTCAATGAGACATTAATCACTGTCTATACAGATCTGCCAAAAGAAATATTGGAGAAAAGAAGACTGCTGAAGCCAATAACAGAAGAATAACAAAAAGCAAATTTGGCATACCATTCGGTAAACCTTTGCAATCTTCAGGTCAATTACAATAATAAGACATGCCAAGCTGTAGATCAAGAATCTGGAAACAACATGCTGCACGCATTGGGCATAACAACATCAATAGAAATCGAAATGAACTCTCAAAAAAGGAAACGCAGCCAACCATCTACCTCGCAGAAGGGAAGCAAGATCCCCATTAGAAACAACTGAGTGTAAAGAACAGATAAGGGAAAACAAAATTCATCTTTTTCTTTTCTCTTTCTTTGTTATTTTTATTTTCTTGCTCTTTTTCTTGTAGAAAGCCTAAAAATGTGATTGCCTATACAAGCAATAGGCTGTGGGGGGAAGTCAGACTAATTGCTCTTAGAACAGTCAATCCCTTTTACTGTGCCATATGCAATAACCCTGTTGAAGAGGTATTCACAGGGTTATAAGGGATTGTTTAGCAATTACAAATTTTCTTTATATAGAAGGCTAAATATTAGCAGCATCAAGAGAAGCTATAAAGATAAGAACTTTTTTTAGTTAATAAGTGACAAATATATTCAGATAAGAAATATAAAGTTTGAAATACAACAGAAACAAGCTTGCTATAGAAATAAAGTTAACGATTGTTAAGTGTTAAATTAGCAAACTGAACTGAGAATTATCTAGAAAGAACTATAATTACTAAGATATTTAATTTTTTAGTTGATAAAAGTTCACTGTTGAACATTTAAGTTTATTACTATTTACTCAGTGTTGAATTTAATTGTAATTCGAAGTTGATTGAAATAAGAGCACACAACTTACTTTGAAGAAAAATAAGAAAGTGTGTATAAGTTATAATAGGGAATAAAGGGAGGGAGTTGAACTAACTATAGTACAGTCGTAACTCAATTAGTTACGTGAAACCTTTTATTAAATAATACTGATTTTTAATCTCATTTTGAGTAAAATTGTGACTATCTATCGTGGTATCCAACATCTACAAATTTCACAAAGGTCATTTTATTTTTTTATATAAACATTAAGGAGAAACAGAGGGAAGGCGTAATAACTTCAAAATATAGAGTCTGCACAGAAAAAACAAATGGCCTCCCTCAAAATTAAATATAGTATTTCAAAATACACATGGTCTCAACAACTTGATTAAAAGAAAACGAATTCTAACAAATTTGGCAAAGCTCATGTCAGACTGTGGCTTACCGAAAGTTGCAACTTAGCCCACCTCTTGCAATAAGACAAAGGTCCATTGATTTCAAAAGGCTTTACTGAAGATTGTCAACGAATGGAGTACACATTCTAAGATACATTGATCTTAGCTGAACTGTAGAATTGTTACAAATGCCAAGCATAGGAATAGGTACAGAATATGCAGTTCCCCTCAGGCCCCATCCTCCCCCTTACTTCTCAAAACAAACGACCTGAGGGTGAGAAAAGGAAAGTTTCTCAAGGGCGGCAGGAAGGCGGAGGTATGCAGACGATAACAATCCCTCCCCCTCTGCCAGGCTCCCAGCATCGGTCTTCCCACCTGCAAGAAGCACACTTGACACACTGACAAAGTTAAAATGGAGTCTCTTTGGCTTAAACACAATCAGAACCTGACAACTCAATCCAGACATAGTCTTGTTACAGGAAACCCATCTACACTCTAAGAATGAGGAAGAACTGAAAAAGTGGATTCAAATGCAATTTCATGCCAAAGGCACCTCTAAATCTAGAGGAGTTGCGATAATCTTGTCTAAAAAAATCCAATTTACACACAAAGCTACTTTAAAGGACTCAAGGGGTCGATACATCTTTGTAAAGGGATCAATAGAAGAACAAATGTATACATTAGCTTCAATTTATGCACCAAATTCCAACCAATTAAATTTTATAGAAGAGACACTCAAGGAACTACAACTTTTTCAGGATGGTTCAGTGCTAGCAGGAGGTGATCTTAACTACATCATGAACAATAAACTAAACAGAACTCACTTCAATAATAGGAAAAGAAAAAAGAACAAAAACAACACTTATTTAGTATCAATATTAAAGCACTATCATATGGTAGACATATGGAGAGTATTAAATGAAACAGAAAAAAATTACACATACTACTCCACAAGACATAATGTATACACTAGAATTGATTGTATTTTAGTTTCGGAAGACTTAATTAAAAAAACTGCACATGCTGAAATAGGGAACATTGACTATTCAGATCATGCATGGGTCAAATATACAATATCAACAATTAAAGAAACAGTTAAAGAAAAACACTGGACATTTGATAAAAATCTATAGTATGAGAAATATAGAAAAGATTGAACAATATATTAAGCAGTATCTAAAAGAAAATCAAACAGATAATATAGCTCCACACATTTTGTGGGATGCCTTAAAAGTAGTACTAAGAGGACAATTAATAGCTTTAATATCATATTTAAATAAAAATAAAAATCTCCAAAAGCAAGAAATAGTGCAAAAAATCCAACAATTGGAACAATCACACAAAGAAACAGGTAGCAAAAAAGTGTACAAACAATTATTAAATGAACGGAAACTGCTGGAAACTATAGAAGTCAACAAAATTCATAGAAATCTATTATATTTAAAACAAAAATATTGGTGCAATTCCCCAAGAACGCTACGTACGATCTCCTGGAAAATAAAGGAGAAAAAAACAACAAAAATTATCAAAATAATACAAGACCACAAAGGTCAAACATTTACAAAAGCAACAGAAATTGCCCGTGTTTTTAGAGGTTTTTATTTAAAACTATATTCATCTAGCAAACCGAGCAAAAGAAAAATCAAAGAATTTTTACAAAATCATAAAGGCATTAAAAAACTGAAAGAAGCACACAGAAATATATTGGAAAACCCCATAACATCACAAGAAATCTTGGAGACAATAAAAAACCTTAAAATTAATAAAGCAACAGGACCTGATGGTTACCCCCCTGAATTCTATAAAAAATTTGCCAGTACACTGGTACAACCACTAATGAGTAATTGCAATAACATACTCAACACTGGTAGGCAACCTCCTTCTTGGTCGGAAGCAACAATAACGCTAATACCTAAGCAAGGTAAAAAAAACTTCCAATCCAGGCTCGTATAGACCAATATCATTATTAAAGACAGATTACAAAATCTTGACAGCTATGTTAGCTAAGCGACTTAATATGTTTATCGGAGAATACATCCAACAAGATCAGGCCGGCTTTATTCCAAAAAGAGATATAGCTGATAATATCTGTAAAACTCTAAACATTTTATCTTTTTGTAAACAGAACCAAATTGAATCAATATTGCTTTCACTAGATATAGAAAAGGCTTTTGATTCTTTGGAAATATTATATTTAAAAGAACTACTTCAATATATGAACTTTGGTCCACACTTCCTACAAGCAATAAATGCAATTTATGCGCACCCTACCGCCAAAATTAAAACCAACGGAGTCACTTCAGAAAATATTAAATTAAATAGAGGTACAAGACAGGGTTGCCCTCTATCCCCTATACTTTTTGTTATAGCATTAGAACCCTTAGCTGAAGCAATAAGAAACAACAAATGTATTCAAGGTGTAGAAATAAATCATAAAACATATAAAATTAGTTTATTTGCAGATGACATTCTTTTATATATTACCCAACCAATCTCATCATTACAAACACTTGATTTAGAACTTGCTAACTTTAGCCAAATTTCAGAATTAATAATAAACCAAGCCAAATCTAACTTACCACCAATCAATATAGCAGATCGAACAAAATCACTAATTACACAACACAGCAGCTACCAGCACCCTATTTAACATATCTAGGAGTTAACATTTCACCTGAGTCGAACCAATTAATTCAATTTAACCATACACAAAATATAAAGGAAATTAAAGCTGATATACAAAAATGGAATAAGCAACCATTATCCTGGCATGAGAGACTACATACAATTAAATCATTTATTCTTCCAAGGCTTCTTTTCTTATTTAGAACTATACCTATTAATATTCCAAATAAGCTACTAAAACACTGGCAATCATTAATAAATCAATTTTATGGCACTGTAAACACCCTAGAATCACTTTCAACATAATAAAAAGGAAAAAATCACAAGGAGGCTTAAATTACCCTGACCTCACAACATACAATGCAGCTTCTAGACTTTTAAATGTAATTCACATATTACAAGATAAAGTCCATATTGACTGGATCAATATTTTGGACCCTTTACAGCAGCACAACACAATAAAAGATTCTATTTGGACTTCCCAAAAATATAGATCAAACACAAGTAAACAAAACATGATTTTTGCAGCTATCCTTAATATTTGGGATAAATTTAAAAGCAAAATTGTTCTGGAGATCTCACAGTACTCCACTTTAACATCACACCAATCCCTACCACCACAACACACTCTATCCACACAAGGAAATATACGGCTACCAGACATTGCCACCAAACAAGGACAACTGGGAAAGAAATAGAAACAAAAATAGATCAAACTATTCCTTGGTTTTCATATTTTCAATTATCCTATTTTGCAAAGGATATCAAACTAAAAGAAATAATGAATACACCAAAAACAAATTTTGAACAATTTTTAGAAGTAGTAGAGTTTACTCGTAAAAATTTAATCTCTAAAATTTATAACATACTAATACATAATGAAGACATCCAACTTACAGCTGCACAATCAAAATGGCAACAAGATTGTGGAACACCTCTAACAAAAAAAGATTGGGAACAAATTTGGACATCAAATGTATCCAACTCCAAGGTTATTAACACTTGGCTGCAAACTTATAAAATTATTAATCATTGGTACCTGACTCCCCAAAAACTATCAAAAATTTATTCAAAAATATTGTCGAAGGCTTTCACGGCCAGAGAAGGATGGTTGTTGTGGATTTTCCGGGCTGTATAGCCGTGGTCTTGGCATTGTAGTTCCTGACGTTTCACCAGGAGCTATGGCTGGCATCTTCAGAGCAGTCATTGCAAACTTCTACATGGAACATTTTGAAAAAACAGCTCTAGAATCAGCACCCCACAAACCTACAGTCTGGTTCCAGTTCGTGGATGATACCTTTATCATTTGGAGCCATGGTGAGGAAGAATTGATGGAGTTTTTAATTAATGGAGTTTTTAAACCACCTCAGCAATATCCACCTGAACATACAATTCACCATGGAGAGAGAAACCGAGTGTAAACTTCCATTTCTAGGATTCAATAGAGTGCATGCCAAAATTGATGAAGAAAATGAAAGACTTTGGAGATTTAGCGGGATTTGTAATAAATAAGGTGAAGTCCAAAATATTGTGTAAAAATATGACTAAACAACAACAAAAGGAGTTGATGGATAAGGTGGAATGTGAAGTAGTGAACAAAGTCAAGTACTTGGGAGTGGAAGTTACTGCGAAAAATATTGATTTATATAAGAATAATTATGACAAGTTATGGCAACAAATGGATAAAGATATGATTAGATGGAACAAAATGAACTTGTCATGGTTAGGTCGCATTGCAGTAATTAAGATGAATGTCCTTCCAAGAATGATGTTTTTATTACAGACAATACCTGTTGTTAAGGATAGTAAACAATTTGAAAAGTGGCAGAGAATGATTTTAAATTTTGTTTGGGCTGGAAAAAAACCCAGAGTTAAAATGAAAGTACTTTATGATGCAAAAGAAAGAGGAGGTCTACAATTACCAAATTTTAAATTATATCATGATGCGGTATGTTTGGACTGGTTAAGGGAATGGTTGTTATGGAAGCATTTGAAGTTATTAGCATTGGAAGGATACAATAAACTATTCGGATGGCATGTATATCTATGGTATGACAAAGTAAAAGCAGACTCTATGTTTTTACATCATTACGTAAGAAGAAGTTTGTTTGCTGTATGGAACAAATATAAGAAATATATGGAAAAGTCTATACCAATGTGGATTATCCCTGCGGAAGTAGTAAATCCAGGAACAGAATATGCAGGGGAAGACTGGTTGACATATAAAGAGATTCTTGAGATAAAGCAGAACAATTATTTGCTTAAAGGCAATGATGAATTGCCATTCCAATATGGATGGTTTCAATATATGCAGATAAAAACTTATATGAGAAAGACAAAAGGAAAAATGGTTTTAGATTACAAAATTCAGAGATTGAGAACTGTTTGCTTCAGGGGGGGGGAGAAAATAATTTCTAAAATATATAAGATATTACTGAAATGGTTTATGGAGGAGGAGGTTGTTAAAGTTCAGATGGTCAAATGGGCAATAAATTGTAATAGGGAAATTTCAATGGAAGCTTGGGAAAAGGTGTGGAAAAATGTAGTTAAAATTTCAGCATGTACCACTGTGCGTGAAAATGTATATAAAATGTTGTATAGATGGTATTTAACACCGAAGAAGTTGGCCAATGGTAATAGCCAGATGTCTGATAAATGTTGGAAATGTAAGCAGCATGAAGGTTCATTCTATCATATGTGGTGGACTTGTGATAAGGCAAAACAGTTCTGGGGGGATATAGTGAAAGTTATGTCAGATATTTTACAAAGAAATATAAATAAAACCCCGGAATTGCTGTTGTTATGCATGAACCTAGAAGATTTTGATAAAATGGACAGAGTTATGGTGTTTTATATGATCACGGCGGCCAGAATGTGTTATGCACAGTTGTGGAAGACTCGGGAGATACCTTCTATGGAAGATTGGATTTTGAAAGTATTGAATATGGCAGAAATGAACAATTAACAAGGAATTTGAAAGAACGAGAAGAATTGGATTATACATTAAGCTGGGAAAAAATCAAGAAATATGTGGAGAAAAAGTGGGACATGAAGGGGAAACTGTCTTTGGAGAATTAAAGGGGAGATAGAAACTTAATTAGGGTCAAAAAGGGGTATATTTTATTGTATTTTATTGGATTAGTATGGAGTTATAGTGTTATAGTAATAGGTATTTAAGGAATAGTGTTACACACATATATATATATATATGTATCTTTTTTTAGTTAGTATATTTAGTAGTAATTATATACTTATATAATTTTTACATTTTTAATTAGGATAAGTAATATAGTAAGTGTAGATAGTTAAGATGAGCAAAGAGATTTGATTAGTATGTATAATATAGATATACAGTATAGACTTCAAGAATCTATATGATATACTTTTTAGATTAAGTTGGGTATGGAAAACTGCTGGGAGTCACCAGAAAAGGGGGGGGAAGGATGGGGAAATTGTTATGGGGTAGATAATGATAATGATTTCTGTGTAAGTTCGTGAACCCATCCAATAAAAGAAATTTTTTTAAAAAAAATAAACTTCCATTTCTAGATACCTTGGTCATCCGCAAAGCAAACTTTCAGTTAGGTCACAAAGTCTACAGGAAACCAACTCACACGGATCGGTACTTACACAAAAACTCCAATCACCACCCTCGAGAGAAAAGACGCATAATAAAAACATTAGTAGACCGTGCAAGACGGATATGTGAACCGCACTTTCTCAATGAGGAAATTAATCATCTAAACCAAGCACTTCAAGCAAATGGCTACTCCAGAAATGAAATCAGAAGAGCAAGTAAACCAAGGATAAATCAAACAACTAAGGAAAAACAGTCTCCCACAGGAAAAGTGTTTTTGCCATATATCAAAGGAATCACTGATCATATGGAAAAGCTTATGAAAAAGCACAGCTTACAAACGGTATTCAGACCCACCAGAAAAATACAACAGATGCTGCAGACTTGGCCATCCTGAAAAATCAGCAGTGGCTGAACATAGCCTAACTCAAACAGGACACAGTATCCTATTCCAGGACACCAAAATACTTGACAACACTTCCAACTGCTTTGTCAGACTGCACAGGGAAGCCATTGAAATTCACAAGCATAAGCACAATTTCAATAGGAAAGAAGAGACTGGTTTCCAGTCCTGAAAAACACCAGGCTAACAAAACACTCTATACCCAACAATAGCCCTGCAGAGAAGATTAGCACATCAAGCACCAATCCATATGCAAAAGAACCTCCTCAGGATACAGTGAAGCCTCCCTCCATTAGCATTCCACACCCTGGGAAACTCTTACAGGATGACTCAGCCCAACCCCAACCCTCCTGAGTAGATATAAATGACCTGCCAACATCTTTTCCACACTGTGACACCGAGAGATCTCTGTATTTTGGTGCTACACCTCTGAAGATGCCAGCCACAGCTGCTGGTGAAATGTCAGGAACTACAATGCCAAGACCACGGCTATACAGCCCGGAAAATCCACAACAACCATTTATTCAAAAAGTTCACTTCTTTGTTGGAAAAAGTGTGGCGAAGTAGGTTCCTTTGCCCACTGTTGGTGGGAATGCATGCATGTTACAGAGTTCTGGGGGAAAATATTAAACCAAATAGCCCTTATTACAGCATACACTATTCCCCTAAAACCAGAATTAATTTTTTTAGACATCTGGAAAGACCAGTCAATACCACAAATCAGGAAAAAAATAATAACTACTTTTTTAGTAGCAGCAAAATCTACAATAGCCTCGTATTGGAAATCCCAAAGTTTACCAAACCCTGACACCTGGTATAACAAAATTTGGGACCAATTTTTGATGGAAAAAATAACAGAAAAAATATGCTCTCAAACAACTCCGATCAGAACAACAGAATTTTACACTAAATGGGAACCCTTTTTGGAATTCCTCTCTAGAAATGAATTTTTAGTCACAAAACTTCCTCAACAAGCAGTTTGCAGTTTGGAAATGTTAGGCTTATGGTAACTCATTAAGAAGCCAAACAACATAATGTAAGTTGTAGTTTATCAAAATGCCAATGTATTGAGTTTTATCAAAGCTTTTAAGAGTTACAAGTTGTAATTGTAGATTCTTTATTGTTACTTGCTATTTGTTATATGTTTTATTGTTATATTTAAAAAATGGAAAATTAATAAAAATATTAAGAAAAAAAAAAGAAAGATAAACAGGTCAGGGCATCTGTTTACTGTTTACTCCTTTATTGACCTAATCTATTATTTTATGTGTAGATTGCTAATCTTGGGATTTCCCCCATGTGACATCCTTCTCTTTCTACCTTTGTCACACAACTAGCTTTTCTCTCCTTCTTGCACCATGGATGCAGAACTTGTTCTGCCATCCATATCCATCTTTAGACTAAATCAGAATCTATCCACTTTCCTATCGAAGTATGGAGTTCCTATAAGAACTCCTACTCCTTTTCTAAACCTAAGGAAAGTATAAGTTTATTTTTTCTCTCACACAACAGCCAACAATCTAAAACTGCCCATCACATTTTCTCTGCAATTGATGCCACTCTGTTAAGGGGCCTGTTTCAGTTGCTTTTAATGGAGAATAAGTGAATATTTTACTTTGCAGGTACATTATGATTGCATTGTATTTTGGGAATGGAACACTGGGGAAGGGTAGGGCCTATGTTTCCTTGTTGAAATAGCTTTGTTCACTTGCTTGCTGCTGTTGGTTTTTGCTGGGTGTAGGATGGGTTTATATATCATTGATTCAGAACAGTTATTTTTTCTTCATGGTGGGGGCTGCTTCAGCCACCCCTAAGCTCTGCTTTCAATTTCCATTTCATTTTTAAATGGTGGGTGGTATCTGAAGAAAAGGACAATTCCTAAAATGGCAGCGTGGGTGCTGTCTTTCTTAAGCAATGAGAAAACTCATCTACATCAGCAAGATCGAGGCAGGGGGGACACAGAGAAGAGGCTTTTTAAAAATTTCTTTTTGCCCTGTGTGCAGCCTAGAGAGAACATTGGCAACAAATGTGCACTCTGTACATGTTCGTGTTCTTCATTTTGCTGTTATCTAAAATGGTGTGATGCAGTTTCAAAGGGACAACCAACTAGATAATCTTTAGAGAAGAAATTGAAAAAGACAGTTGAGTAGCACTTTCAAAACTACAGGAAATGTATTGCTGTAGGATTTGGGGATTCTTTCGGTAGATAGATATTTTGTGCCTTCTTCAAACCTATGATTTTGTTTGTTGAAGTGAATGCTGAACCTGTTCTTTTTTGTTGATTAATAGCCCCAGCAAGCCTGTTAAGAATTCTTCTTAAAATGTCTATGCTCTAAAGAGTTGGTCAAGTAGCCAGTAGGTGTGTATTGACAATTATTCACAACCTAGGCAGATACAGCTAACATGAACTAGTTTCAAGCATATTAATAGTATAATAGTTTTGCACTGTGGCTTTGCATAGTGGTTGTTGGAATAAAAACCTATAAAGCACTTTGGAAAATTTGAAATGCTATTACAAAAAGTTAGACGCTGGCCCTGCCTGCACAACCCAGGCAAGCCTGTCCCAACAGATACTCATACATATTTGCCAAGGACCTAAATATAACATCTAATGTGTACAGGCAAGAATATTCAGAATACACACACACTATATACTGTTTTATATTCTGCCCTGGCTCAGAGACTTTATGCATTTACCAAATGAAGGTATCTGTGATGCCATAATTTAGTAAATTTCAGTACTAAGTCACCCGTATGAATAAGGCAGAAACAAGACTCCTGTAAATGAATGTCCAGGAAAACTTTACAAATGTTCCCCTACAGGCTCTTCTGTATTGCCTTTCTTAGTGGTAAATTTGTGACCATTAGTTTGTCCTATGCACACAGTACCCCACCCCACCCCCGGATGCGCACCTTAACATGGTGAGGCAGTTTGAGTGTGTCAGTGAAGCTGAGAGCAACACCATCAGGAGCACAGGGTTGATCAAGAATCTAAACTCCTGGAACAGTCACTTAATGCAGAATGGTCAGAGCTGTGACACCAGACTAAGATGTATCCACCCCCTTCAGAAATCAGTGGTCACAACAGCAGAAGAGAATTGAATGTTCCAATGATGAAGGGAGCGGAGGAATTCTGGGCAGCAGCAGTAGTGGAAGGTAACACTGGCGGAGGGGCTTTCACAGACAATGGTAGTATCACTTCAACTAACTTATATTAGTTCTGTGAAGCAGAAAGCAATGGTAAACCACTTTTGCTAAACTCTTACCTTGAAAACCCAATGATGAGACGATCCAGAATGAAAAAAGATATAGTGCTGGAAGACAGGACCCCCAGGTCGGGTGGCACTCAATTGGCTACTGGGGAAGAGCCAAGGACAAGTACACATAGCACTCTTTAGAAACTTTTTATTTTTTTTATAACAGATAAGGGATACAGAATAGAAGGGAGAGGGGAGAAAAAATCGTATATTTGTAAATTTAACACATTGCATCATTCAATCTAGTATGATTCAAGCTCATAATTATTATTACAAATACCTCCTTATGTTCTGTGGCTCAGCTATTATTTTCTATGTTTCCATTTTAGTTATTGTCCATAAAGGTCTTCATCTTGACTATAAGCTAGGTTTCTTCAATCCTTTTCTGTATCCAGGTGTACAATGGCTCCCAAATGTCATTATGTGTTATAATATCAACATCTTTCAATAAACTCGAAAGTTTGTCCATTTCAGCTGTCTCAAGTATTTTTTCAATCAGGTTTTCTTGTGTTAGGATAACTGCCATTTTCCAGAATCCTGCATATAAAATCCTAGCTGTTGTTATATTCAAAATCAAGTGTTTTTGGTTTTTATTAACTGGAACCAATATGTGGTTTAGTAAGAAGAGTTCTGGTTTCAAGGGTAAGCAAATCTTAAGTGTCTGTTGAATCATTCTGTGGACCATCTTCCAGAACTCCACCACTTTTTTACATGTCCACCACATATGGAAATATGAACCCAGCATACTTTCACATTTCCAACATTTATTTGACATATTTGAAGACATTTTAGCTATCCTAATGGGAGTTATGTGCCACCTGTAAAACATTTTGTATACATTTTCTTTCAGAGAAGCCGATTTTGTCATTCTTAAGTTTCCTTTCCACATTTGCAACCATTGCTCCAACTCAGTTGTATGCCCCACATTCTCTGCCCATTTTATCATAGTATCTTTAACTTCTTCCCCCTGTCGTTTTATGTTTAGAAGCACACCATATATTTTCTTTGTCACCTAGGGGCTATGTCGGACTGCGTTACAGCTCAATAAGCACACCAGACACTTGCGTGGGTTAGAAAATGGCCACAACTTTATTGATTACAGCTATATGGAGCATTGGCCTGGCATCTGGGCTGGATCCCCGTTGGCATCGTAGGCCTCACTGCTGAACCGATGCATCACCCGCCAGCCTCCCGCTGGCACCTCGGCACATGCTGTTCCGTCGCTGGCTCCGCCTGGCGACCCTTGCCCCCAGATCTGTCGGGGTGAGCAGCTCGCAGGCCCGCTCACCCTGTTAGGATCCAGCCCAATGCCTTAAAAACCGCCACCGGAGGCAGGCCAGGGGCCCGCCTCCCCACCAATGCTCCAGCTGCTGTAACCACAAAGGTGGAGCCACCCCTTACCCCTGGGGGGCCCCGACTTTGATGACCAGAAGGAGGTGAAAAAACCCCAAGTTACCTCAGCCAATCTGGCCCCTTGTGGGAAAAATTCCTCCCTGGCCCCCGAAGGCGACCGGCATAACAGCCCTGGTGATCTCCGCCAGGGCCCTCCAGGGGGCCCACTCTCGACCCCCTGCTTGCGCTGCTCTCGTCTCACCATCCATCTGTCGACCGTGCAGCCTCTCCACAGTAGGGTCGCCGTGCCTGCAACTTAATCACATAACGTTAGTACTGCCATTCCTGACATAACCCAGGTAGGCTCTGGACTTCCACCTGCCCACGAGCTTTATCATGTCAGCGGACAGGCCCACCTCCGCTGCTGTGGTCGCGGCTCCTATGCGGAACGAGTGGGACCCATACGCCTCTGGTGGGAAGCCCGCCGCTCGCAGGCTGGCTCGCATTACCGCTGTAAATTGATACCTCGTGAGCGGCCTGCCATTGTGTGCACCAGGAGCTGTCCCGGGATGGCTGGGCGCCTGTCTAGGTAGGCTCTGACCGCCCGCACTGGGCACGGGGCCCCCCACCGCATGGAGCCGTACCAACGCTCTGTGCCCCAGCTGGTCGATCTTGGACCGCTGTACCCTGATCTGCAGCTCAGCCCCCTTGACCACAACGTCTGCCCGCGCTAATGCCCTGTTGGACAGATCTCCGGAAGAGGCTGCCGCTAGTTTGCTAATGCAGAAGGCCCTGTAAAATGCGAGGCTGAAGGCCGCCCCGAACAGTGAGCTTTCAAAAGGGGAGTGACATGTCCCGCTCAGCTGCCCCAGTATAACCCGTAAGACTTCAACTGTGACGGGCCGCCTGGCGTCCCTGCGAGGTGGCTCCCGGCGGGCCCAACCCGCCACGGCCTGGCAGACCAGGAAGCTGCCTGTCGGGTCTACGCTCCCTGTTGCCTTGCAAAAGAACGAGATTGCTGCCACATGCAGCTTGATGGTCTTAGGTACATACCCGGCCTCGTCCATCCGCGCCAGGTATTCCAACAGGGCCACTTCCGGCACGTCCTCTCGTGCCCAGTCAGGCCTTTCCGAGAGGAATGTCATGAAGGCAGTGATCGCGGTCCTGTAAGCCTGCCTGGTCGTAGACGCCAGCGAATTCAGCACTCCCTGCACTATCTGGTATTCCCAAGCTCCCACAGCTCCTCCGGGAAGGGGTCTGGGTGTTGCTTTGCGTCTGGTGCCAGTTCACGAAACCTGTCCTCCTGGAAGCAAGAAAGGGCATCTGCTATGTTGTTGTCCACTCCCGGTATATGCCTAGCTCCAAACACGATGTTGTTCTGCAAACACCGAAGTACCAGCCTGCGCACCAAGCGCATGACGCAGTCTGAGCGTGACGACTGTCTATTCACGACTCACACCACTGCCTGGTTGTCGCACCAAAAAAGAACCTTCTTGTCGCTGAACTGCTCCTTCCAGAGCTCTACTGCCACCAGGATGGGAAAGAGCTCCAGGAACATAAGATCCCGCAGGATGCCATCTCTCTGCCAGGCCATGGGCCACTTCTGAGCGCACCACTGGCCTCCCCAGTACACTCCAAATCCAGCGCCTCCTGCCGTGTCGGAGTGCACCTGCAGGGACGTCCCCGCCTCGAGCGGGTCCCGCCACCAGGACACACCGTTATAATCCCTCAGGAAGGTGTCCCAGACCCGCAGGTCCTCTTTCAGGTGCTTTGTTATCCTAATGTGGTGCTGCGGCTCTGATGCCCCAGCTGTTGCTCTGGCCAACCGGGCGCAGAATGGTCTCCCCGGGGCGACGACCCGGCATGCAAAGTTCAGGCTACCCAGGAGGGACTGCACCTCCCTTAGCGTCTTCTTCCTGGCTTTGAGCACCGACTTGATCTTGTCTTGCAGGCCTTTCAGCTTCTCGGGGGGCAGCCTGCAGGCTCCCAGCACCGAGTCTATTTCTATCCCTAAATATGACAGGCAGGTAGTAGGGCCTTCGGTCTTCTCTTGGGCCAGCGGAACGCCTAACTCTTTGGTCAGCCCTTGAAACAGCCCCAGGAGTCTGTGGCACTCATTCCCCCCCCCCAGCCCCGACATGATAAAGTCATCCACGTAGTGAGAGACAAATGGGGAGCGCGCCAGGTCTTTCAGCGCCCACTCTAGGAATGTACTGAAGGTCTCAAAAGCCGCGCAGGCCACCGCGCAGCCCATAGGCATGGCCTTGTCCATATACCATTTGCCTTGGAATTTGAATCCCAGAAGGGACCAGTCCTCCGGGTGGACCAGCAGCAGCCAAAAGGCAGATTGTATATCGCACTTGGCCATCAGCGCGCCCCAGCCGCAAGCCCGCACTAAGTTCACGGCATGGTCGAACGATGCGTAGCGCACTGTGCAGAGCTCTGGAGGTATCGCCTCATTCACTGATGCTCCTTTCGGGTATGACAGGTGGTGAATCAGCCGGAATTCGCCTGGTGTCTTCTTTGGGACCACCCCCAGCGGGGACACTCTCAGATTGTTCACGGGGGGTAGATCAAATGGGCCTGCCACACGCCCTGCTTGCACTTCCTTTTCGATCTTGGCCGCCACGATGCCCGGCAGGTCCCGTACGGACTTGAGATTGGGTGCATCCGTAGCGACCCGGGGACCCATGTATGGGATCCTGAATCCCTCGGTGAAACCCCCCCCAGAGCAAAGTGGCAGCCGCCTTGTTAGTGTAGCGCTGCAGCCACAGCCGCAGCGCCGCTGGAGAGACTGGCGTCAGGGCGAGGGATCGCCAGTCTCCCGGGTCGACTTTGTCACTTCCTTTCGGGGGCCGCAGTGGCGCCCTGCCCCCCGCTGCCGGTGTTCTGGCTCCATCATCCCCTTTGGCTCCGCTCCCCCCAGCGCCTCCCCGAAAGGGGCACTGAGCTCTGGTGCCTCTGGGGCAGTCCCACCGCGGGTGGCGGCCCTGGCACTCTTCGCACACGTGGTCAAAGTGGCATCTCATCTTGCGGCAACCACCTGCGTTGAACTCCCAGCAGTGGCATTTTGCGGCGTGGCGTCTGTACCCTGATGCATTTTCTTTCAGAGAAACCAATTTTGTCATTCTTAAGTTGCCTTTCCACATTTGCAACCATTGCTCCAACTCAGTTGTATGCCCCACATTCTCTGCCCATTTTATCATAGTATCTTTAACTTCTTCCCCCTGTTGTTTTATGTTTAGAAGCACACCACATATTTTCTTTATCATTTTAACATTAGTACCACACATTATCATGTCAATATTCTCATCTTTTTCATAGAAACCCATTACTTTATCTTTTTTATATCTGGATTCCAGTTGTGCCTGACCCCTCCATCCCAGCTCAATATCTAGATCTGCCATTTCTTCTGAATTTTTTAACAAACCGCCTAGTTTCAATAATTCCTTATAAGTAGGGGCCTTCCCCTCCTTTTTCAAGGTGGGTTCTGTAAATGCTTCTATTGGGGACACCCATAGAGGAGTTTTCTCATAGAAAGTATATCTTACTCTTTCCCAGACCAAAACTAATGCCTTCCTTATCCAATGGTTTTTCAAATATTTATGGTATTCCCATTTTTTATACCAGAGAAATGCATGCCAGCCCATCAGTAGATCATGTCCTTCCAAATTTAAAAGCCTTTTGTTCTCCAAAGTAATCCAGTCTCTCAACCAAGTCAATGCACAAGCCTTATAATATAGAAGCCAATCTGTTAGGACAAAACCAGCTTTTTCCTTTGTATCCTGCAACGCTTTCAGTTTAATTCGTGGTATTTTGTTCTGCCAAATAAAGGATTGCACAGCCTGGTTCAGCTCTTTAAAGAATGTTTTAGGTACCCCTATTGGTATGTTTTGAAACAAAAATAGGAGTCTTGGATGGACATTCATTTTTATCGCTGCAGTTCTTCCCAGCAATGTTATCTGCAGATCTTTCCGTCTTTCCAAGTCTTTTTTTATTGTTTTTAGGCGCACCATATAGTTATCTTCATACAGAGAGCTGCATCTGTTAGTCATCCAAATTCCTAGGTATTTTATCTTCTTTTCAATTGCAAGTTCTGGTTTTTGGATTAGTTCTCCCATCTGCTGCTTCTGGTTATTTTTTGTAATCAGCTTTGTCTTTTGGATATTTGTTTTCAAACCCACCAGGGCACCATATTCCTTGATTTCCTGCAGGAGCTTCTGTATTGAAGTTAAAGGGTCTTCTAAGATAAAGACTAGGTCATCCGCAAATGCTTGCACTTTATATTCTTGCTTCTTGATCTTGGCTCCTCTAATTTCTTCTAAATTTCGGATCCTATCCATGAGTGTTTCCAATGTTAGTATAAACAGAAGAGGGGACAATGAGCAGCCTTGCCTGGTTCCTTTTTTGATTTCTACTAGATCTGTTAATTGGCCATTAACTAGAATTCTGGTTTTTTGTTTATCATAAATTTTTTGAATTATTTTAAGGAAGTTTTCCCCGCATTGCATCTCTCCAAGTTGTTTGAACATGAACTGCCAATTAAGATTGTCAAAAGCTTTTTCTGCATCTAGGAACATTAAAGCTAGCTGCTTTTCTGGATGGGCCTCATAAAATTCCAGGATATTTTGCTTATATTATGGCTAGTTTGTCTTCCTGTTAAAAAGCCAGCTTGATCTTGATGAATCGTGTGATCCATTATTTTCCTTAATCTCCATGAAAGTATGGATGCAAAAATTTTATAGTCCACATTCAATAGTGAAATTGGTCTGTAGTTTTTCTTTCAAATCAGTTCCTTCCTTTGGTATTAAGGAGATCGTGGCTTCTTTCCAAGATTCTGGTAAAGATACTGTGCCCCATATTTTTTCCATCAAACACGTAAATGGAAACATTAAGGTCTCTTCAAAAGACTGGTAAAATTCAGCTGGAATGCCGTCTGGTCCCAGAGATTTTCCCTTATTTTGTTTTTTAAATGCCTGTGATATTTCATTCATAGTAATTGGGTCATTTAAAATCTTTCTCTGTTCTTCGCTGAATTTCTTCAGGCCCAATTTCTTCAAATAGGCTTCTTGTTGCTCTGGCTGGACAGCTATTTTCCCATAAAGCTTCTTATAGAAAAGTTCCACCACCTTCTTTATTTCCTCCTGAAGCATTTTCTCTTCCTCTTTTTCATCCCTCAGAGACATTATTTGTCTTTTAAGGTTTTCTCTGCTTAATTTGTAAACTAACCATCTTGTAGGTTTGTTTGCATTTTCAAAATAATTTAGTTTTGCATATTTAATTTTTTTCTCCATCTCCTCTGTTAGCATCAGATTGAGCTTGTTTTGGAGCATCTTTATTCTCAGTTTTGCTGTGCTATTTTCAGGGATGTCTTTTATTTTCCTCTTCTTTTAAATTCCTTTCCAATTTCTGATTGTCTTTATTTCTTTTCCTCTTCTTTGCTGCATGTCTGGTTGCCAGTCCTCTAAATAAAGCTTTACTTGCACCCCACACAATTTCCACAGTAGTTTCTTTGTTCAGGTTGTGTTTAAAGTACCAATCCATTTCTTTGGAGACTATCTCTTTAAATTTTTTATCTTTTAATAAACCTATGTTCAGTTTCCATCTGAATTGTCTTCTTTCCTCTTTTATCTTCATTGTCAGAGGGTTATGGTCTCCAATCACTTGTGGTAGGATATCTATTTCTTTCATGTCCGCTCCTAATGATGTTGACGCCCAGCACATGTCTATTTGTGACCAGGATTTGTGCCTATCAGAGTAGAAGGTGTGGTCGGTTGAGTTCAAATTTCTTGTTCTCCATAAATCTACTAGATCCATTTCCTCTGCAAATTCAAAAAAAATTGGGGGAGGGTTCCCCCCTTCCCCCCTTTCCCCCATTCTTCATATGTTTGCTATCCAGTTTTTTATCCACCACTGCATTGAAGTCACCCACAGTGCATATGTCAGTATAGTTCAGATTGGATATACGCTCTAAAAACTTTGGGTAGAATTTTTCTTGTTGATCATTTGGGGCATAGATGTTCACTACCAGAATTTTGCTTTGGCCTTTCTGAAATTCAGTCATTATAATTCTTCCTTGATCACAAGCATAAATTAGCTTTAGATTCAGTCTTTCCTGTATGTATGTTACTAGTTCTCTTTTTTTTTACTTTATCTGCTGCGATGAATGGGGATCCCAAATTCTTACAATTCAACAAGTTTCTTTCTTTGTCCCTAATATGTGTTTCTTGAAGACATATTATCTCCACCTTTAATTTTTTCAAGTATGTAAAGGTCCTTTTTGGGGGAGAGTTCAGTCCATTAACATTCATTGAGAGTATTTCTAAGTAGTCTCTAGCCATTATCTCTTATTCTTCATACTACCTTGTTTATCTCGCTCCTCCTCCTTCTGCTTTCTAGTCTGTACTCTGCCTTTGGCTCCTTCTTTTTCTGAATCTGATAATGAACTTCTGGCCTTTTCTCCTCCTTTGTTCTCTTCCAATTCTGCGCCTCGCAACAGGTTTTTCAGGACAAATGCTTGGGCTTTATGTATTGAGTTGATATTGAACCTTTGGCCACTGAAGTTGAAGAGTAATTCCTCTTGTATAAGCCATCTGTATTGGATACCATTCATGCGTAATAGATCTGCCAGAAATCTGTATTCACTCAATGATATGTGTTTCTTGAAGACATATTATCTCCACCTTTAATTTTTTCAAGTATGTAAAGGTTCTTTTTTGGAGAGAGAGAGCAGTCCATTAACATTCATTGAGAGTATTTCTAAGTAGTCTCTGGCCATTATCTCTTATCCTTCATACTACCTTGTTTATCTCACTCCTCCTCCACCTTGGTACCTCAGTGGAGTTCCTCATGTTGCTTTGAGAACTTCATTTTTCTTTTTACAATCTTGCTCAACTCAGTAGCAATAAGAATCAAACCTAGCTTGCCCCACTCCTCTGCTTCAACCAGCTAAAGCAAGAAAAAATATTTTTGTATTTACCTTCTCCCTTTCAAATGTTTTGATTCACAAACCACAATGTTTCCAAATATTCACTCAATGTTTTCAAAATTTTCCAACCCAACAAACCTAAGCATTCTGCCAATATTTATACATCATTCCAAGGGGAAAATTCAACATTCACACATCTGTGTCCCGGAAGTTGTTGCATTGAAGGTCTTCCCTCCTTGAGGCTGTAGAAGATGATGGTGTCACTACGCAGTTCAAATTGCACTATATTCCCTTTTGGGAACTAAAAAGAAAAAAGAGAAATAACCAATTTATAATCCACTAAATGGTTAAATCCAATCCCAGATTTTCTCAGCTGTATAATCCAACCAGGTGTTGCCAATATGAAGGCCAGCAATAATTAAAAATTAAAAAAACAAAAGGGGAAGAACATTTTTTTAAAAGCAGACGGAAAAATATAAAAACACCTATGCAATGTACATCCAGAGAGTCCTAGTCAAATCCAGTAATCCAGGGATCTTCTTCTTTTTCTGGACATCCAACAATATTTCAAGAGTCATGGGGGCAGACCATATGATAATATAATATATAATATATGATAATATAAGTAAAAGCTGAATACAAGCCAAATAAACCTCTTCTTTCTTCTTTTTATAAGATCAAATCTGAGTTTTTCACAATGTATGGGGGATGCAAGAAATATCCTTGATGGCAGATCTTTAAAAGCTTCCTCCCCCCCCCACCCTTGCAGATTCAGTTTTCCTTTCTTCTGGGCAGTAGCTAGATCAGTTAACTTTTAAAGTACGCCAAAATGCCAGTTGGGGAGTTTACAGATAAGGTACAGAAAAGGGGGGGGGCAAAACTTTCTGTAGATTCATGGCTGCTTTAAACAATTTGGTAAAAAGGTCAAATCTCACCCAGCTGAAGGAAGAAAGTCAGAGAAGTTCACTGCCGCAGAACTGCCACTGTGGCGCTTGTCAGTTTCAGTAGTGCTCCTCCCCGGCTATAGGATACAATATCTTCGGCGATGAATTAAGTGAGGAGGAAGAGGAAGGAGAATCAAGGAGGAATAGAAGAAGGAGAGGACTCAGAGACTAACTCCTCTTATCCGGATGTGAAGAAACAAGATAAATAGAAGAATGATTCTTACAAGGGACTTCTGCCGAAGATATAGAAACTGTATATGAACTTATGGAGAGGGGTTGGGCAATGGGTATATATGTACGGGAATAAGGATGTTTCGAATTTAAAAAAAAAAGAGAGAGAGTAGAATTGTAATACTAATTAAGTAATGACCTCTATGGAATCATGTTGTCCATCTCTTAATTCATAGAGAATGTCACTCTCCTAATAAAATTCTTCTGGAGCATGAAAAAAAAAAAGTTTCAGTAGTGCTGTTTTTCAAGCCTCGGAGTTCACAGCTGATGAGCCATTAAAGGCTTCCTCATTGTCTCCCTGCCAAATGAGCTGGCTGGGAGCCACCTAGAAGAGCCGCCGCTCCCCCAGGGACCCCCTGCCGTGCTCCAGCTTTGCCTCTCTCGCTGGAAGGGGCTTAGAGACTCGGTAAATTGAGTTTCAGGGGAAAACAAGACGATCGTGGTCCTGAGCTCTCACTCAGCATTGACGATGGCACCGCGCCATTTCAAGAAGTCCACATAGCACTATTCTTAATAATGGGACTGGATTAAAGCCAAAAGGACTCAAGTGTCAGAGACTGCCAGCTTAAATCTCAAGTAACTTCACTGCATGAATCCAAGGATGCATGAGTTAAAGATTTATTGATAATCTAAGAGCTCAGTACCGTAGACATCTCATTGTGTTGTGGGCTCTGAGTCCTCAGAGGATGAAGACCTCAGGGAGGATGACAGGGGAGAGAGTATGCCAAGCCCCTCCAGAGTCAGCCGCTTGGAAGACCAGCAGGAACCCTTACCAGAGCAGGCTGAGGAATCCAGGGCAGACTCAGAGAGAGAGGCTGTTCCCCTACCTGCACCAGCAGTTGAGACCAGGACAACATCCCCACCAAGCTCCCCTGAGCCTGAAAGGCAGTGTAGGGTGCGGCAGCGTCTTGCTGCACAGGAAAGGAGACAAAGTGCAAGGCTTCAGGCACTCAAAGAGCAGCGTAATGACCTTGAGGCTTAACAGGATGCAGCACTGCCCTGGAGATGATTGCTCTTAAGCTGGGACGCCCTTCCCCTCATTGCAGATGCACCTGCGCACAGACCTGCTCTGTTTTACTGCGACCCAGCTCTGCTCTGACTGCTCTCTTGGCTCTGACTTTTGAATTTGGCTCCCTGGACTACGCTCCCTGCTTGCTCCCCGGTCAGCTTGGTTATACTCCGGACTCTTAGAGAAGCTTGAGGCAGACTCCCCGCCTGCATTCCAGCACACATTGACAGGAATAACCGTTCCTTCCCCCTGCTAAGCATTAAACTCTTCTAGCCCAAACCATTCTACTCCTCAGTTACGCTCTAAGCTAAGTTCTAAGTTCCCATCTAATTAGCTGAAGAAGGTAAAATGAAAAAAATTCCCTCCCAAAAGTCAACCTCCCCCCGGCTTGTCCGGATATTTCTTGTGGAATGCATCCACCAGTCTGTCAGCATGAACATCAGTAGCTTTGACCCATTCAGCTTGACTTCTGTCAAAATGTTTCCACTGTATCAGGTAAAACAATGTGCATCTCTTCCACTAAGAGTCCAATATCTGTTCAATCTCATGATGAAGTTACCTCCCAACCATGATAGATGGTGGAGCCACTGGTTCTGGATGGCGCTTGTCTGGCCCAGGTTCCTTCTTCAGAAGGCTGAAATGGAACACCAGATGCACATGTCTCAAGTTCTTAGGCAGGTTGAGTTCCACAGTTACATCATTGATTAATCTGGGCACTTTGAAGGGTCCTAAGTATTTTCAAACTAGCTTCTTGCTTGGTTGTTCCTCCCTAACGTTCTTAGTTGACACATGCACTGTATCATGGTTTTAACTCCGAAGGGGTGGAGTATTTCTTGTCTGCCTGATTCTTATCGTCTTGTTTAGCTTTTTCTAGGGTTTGTTCCACTAACTTCCATTGATCAGTTAACTTAGTCCACCGCTCTCTCAAATCTCCGGCCCCACCCAGGAATCTGCTTTCTAGCATAGGCATCGGTTTGCCTTCAAAGCCCTGGGTCACTTGAAAGGGGAATGTGCTAGTTGAGCTATGAATACTATTGTAGCAATACTCTGCATATGGCAAGTAGTCTACGCAATAATCCTGTTGATGGTTAATGTAGCACCTCAAGAATTGTTCCAAGATCTGATTAGTTCATTCCAATTGTCCATCCATCTCTGGGTCATGGGAGGAGCGAAGTCCTTGCTCACTCCCAGTTACTTTTAGAAGCTTCCTCCAAAACTTGGCAACTGACTCTCTATCTGAAATTACTTTGTCTGGGAATGAGTGCAGGCACACCACACTTTGCATAGCTAGCTTTTTTGCAGTAGGCAGCTTAGAGCATGGTACGAAGTGGGTTTGTTTCCAAAACAAGTCCTCCACCACCGGGATCACCGTGGAGGAAAAGTCTGTAATAAAGTCCATAGAAATCGTAGACCAATGTCTAGAAAGTGTTTCAATCGGTTGCAATAGTCCCGGGGACTTTCCGCCCCATTTCTTCCCCAGGGAGCAGATTGGGCAAGACATTACATACTGGGAAATGTCTTCTACATTCTAGGCCACCAAAATTGTCTTTGGGCCAAGTTCAGTGTTTTGACAAACCCAAAATGACCAGCCAATTTGTCATGACATTTTTTTAGAACTTCCCCCCACAGGTTTTCTGGTATGTATAGTCTGCCATTCCTGTACCAGCACCTATCCTTCTTCTCCATCAGAGGATCTTGGGAACCTGCCCCTCCTTCTTTCCTTTGTTCCTCCTTGATTGTCTCTAGCTAGGAGTTAGGTGGGTTTGCCAAATGTTTACGTGTCTGCTGATGTGCCACTACAGCTCCTCCCAGCTGTGTTGGTGTAAACAGTGTCTACTACCTCCTCCCATTGACTTTCATGTTGTGGGAGGTGGAAAAATGTGTCTGCCAGGAAATTCAAAGTCCCAGGGAGGTGTTTGAGCATAAACTGAAACTTTGAGAACAACTCCGCCCATCTAAGCTGCTTCGTTCCCAGCCGTTGGGGCAAGTGGAGGGCTTCCAACTTCTTGTGGTCCGTCCACACTTCAAATGGTATTTTTGCCCCCTCCAGCCAATGGCGCCAGGTTGGCAGAGCTAATGTAACAGCTGCTGCTTCTTTATCCCACACTGACCAATTTCTCTCAGTGTCAGAAAATTTGTGGGAGACATAAGCACAGGGGTGTAACTGCTCATCCTCCCCTTCCTGCAATATCACTCCCCCATTGCAGTGTCTCTCGCATCCACCTGCACAATGAACTTCCTATTCTTGTCCAGATGGCACAGGATGGGTTTGCAGGTAAAGAGTGATTTCAGCTTTTCGAACACTTGCTGACACTTGTTAGACGAGACCAAATTAGCGCTCGGCTTTATTCCATCCGGCCCCTTCCCCTTAGTCTTTAGCAGATCGGTTAATGGCCGGGCTGTCTGGGTGAAATTCTTTATGAATGGTCTATAAAAGTTCATGAAGGCTAGAAACTATTGGAGCTGCCACCTGGTTGGGGCTTCCCACCCCAACACATCCTGCACCTTGGCCAGGTCCATCCCCAAGGTCTTTGGGGAGACCCAATATCCTAGAAAGTCTAGTTCTTCCTTATGTAACTCACATTTGGACAATTTAGCGTACAGTTTATTTTCATAAAGAGTACTTAATGCTTCTCTGACCAGTTTCAAATCCTCCTCGTAGGTATCCATGTAGATCAACACATCAAGATAAACTACCACCCCTTTGTACAAGAACTTGTGTAATACCTCATTGATCAGGTTCGTTGATCAGGTTCATGAAAACTCCTGGCACTCCCTAGAGCCTGAATGGCATTACTAAATACTCAAATTGCCTGAGGGGGGTATTGAAGGCTGTTTTACACCCATCCCCCTCCTTGATGCAGACAGTGAATTAAGCATCTCTTAAGTCCAACTTAATAAAGATTTTCCCCTTGGCAACAACCCCCAACAAGTTTCTGATGAGGGGGAGCAGATAAGCATTGGACATGGAAACAGCATTGATCCCTCTGTAATCAGTATTAAGCCCCCATCCTTTTTTTCCAGAACAGTACTGGGGCTGCATAATGGGAACTTGTAGGCCTGATAAAACCCCTCACCAGGTTTTTATCAATGAATTTGTGGAGCTCCTCACATTCTGCTAGGCTAATGGAATACCATTTCCCCTTGGGAAGGGTCTGTCCAGGAATCAGCTCAATGGTGCAATTCATGGCCTGATGAGGGGGGAGCTCATCAGCCTCTCCCTCCTCAAACACTTGCCTCAAGTCCTGATACTCAGGGAGAATCTCAACTTCCTCCTGGGTGAGGCACACTGTCTCAGGCATCATAGGAGGGTAGGGGCCTCACTTAAAGTACCACACATGCTGTTTACAATTTTCTGCCAGGAAACATTTGTCCCACTGTCCACTGGATGTACGGTTCATGATCCTGGAGCCAATGCACTCCTAATACTGCCGGGAACTTAGCGGCTGGGCTCACTATAAAAGCCCTTTCCTCCCAATGACTTCCCATCCCCAGCAGTGTTAACTCAGTCTTGTAAGTGAGAGGGGCCCCCTTCATGAGGGTTCCATCCATCTCCCAACCCCATTACCAGAGCAGGTGTAATTAAGTCTCTGCTGCTCCCCAAGTCCATTAAGGCCTGGACTCTGATATGAGTCCCCTTCTTTGGGTTTACTAGGGTGATACTGATGAACAACGAGACTCCTCGTTGTCTCACCATTTGCGGCACCAGCTTTTCTGGGACCTCCTGTTTGGTGCCCTTCGCAGCAGGTTTCCGCAATTTTCTGCCGTCAGTGCCCCTTCCCTGTCGCAGCTGGTTGGGGTAAAGGTCCCTCCATCTGCTCTAGCCACTGCCTCCTCCTCACAGGATCGCTTTGCTGCTCATCTGGGTTTCTGGCAACCTGACAATTCTTGCTTGGAACTCCTTCCTGAGAAGAGCTCCTTTCTCACCTGGGCATTCCTTGGCAAAGTGACCAGTTGCCCTACATCACAGGCACAATCCTTGCTTCCTCCTCCGCTCCTTTTCCATCAAGGTTGTTGGTTCCCATGGACGCAGTTCTTCCCTCCATCAGTAGTCCCTTGCCCTGGTACCACCTGTTGTGGAGACAGCAATTTCACCACTTGCTCTTGGTTCTCAATCTCACATACTAATTGGATCCACCCAAGTAGGGTATGTGGGTCATCTTGGATCATGGCCTTAACCACCAAATCTGGGTTGAAGCCAGCATGGAAGAATTCCACCTTCACTGACTCATTCCAAACTTATACTTTGGCTGCATGTGCTCTAAAATCCACTGCGAACTCTCACACTGACTGATTCCCTGTCAATCTGTCCGAGCTTGCCAGTTTAAATCTCAAGTAACTTCACTGCATGAATCCAAGGATGCATGAGTTAGAGATTTATTGATAATCTAAGAGCTCAGTACAGGAGACATCTCATTGACAGGAATAACCATTCTTTCCCCCTGCTAAGCATTAAACTCTTCAAACCCAACCTGTTCTACTCCTCCCCTTAGTTACATTCTAAGCTAAGTTCTAAGTTCCCATCTAATTAGTTGAAGAAGATAAAGTGAAAGTAAACAAAGTTGTTTTTACTAGGCCTCCCAGTCTTTGGCTAACTGGCTACGTCTCCCTGGTAATGTTGATAACATTCCCACTCATAACATTCCTTCTCACAGCTTCTCTGACATGTAGCACTCAATAGCACTCTTAAAGCAGGGCACAGGAGATCAGGCCTGTAGCCCGACAATGAACCCCCCAAAGTATGGCAGGGGTCACCCTGACATCCAGTTGTGGACATAAATAGATGCAAAAGAAATGTCCAAAGCTGTGTGACACACACAGTAGGAATCTGAAACATGAGAAGTATGCAGCCGGGTAAGCTAAAAATAGTAAAACAAGAAATGGAACATTTAAACATTGCAATCCAGGGTTTGAGTGAACCAATGTGGACTGATTCAGGACATATGCATTCAGAAAACCATAAGGTGGTTTATTGCGGAAATGACAAACTAAAAAGAAATGGTGTTGCCCTAATACTGAGGCAAGACATAGCACAAGCAATCAAGAGCTACAATGCTAAGTATGACCAGGTAATATTAGACTTCAGGGAAGGCCTGTTAACATAACCATCATTCAAGTTTATGCCTCAACTACAGATGATGAGAAAGAAATCAAAGACTTTTATGCAAGTGTCCAAGATGAAATTGATCACACAGCTAAACAAGATATGCTGATAATCATAGGTGCCTGGAATGCAAAAGTAGGAGACAAAGCAGAATCAAACATTGTGGGAAAAATTTGACTAGGATCACAAAATAAAGCAGGAGAGCGACTCAGAATTTTGTGAAGCCAACAACCTGTTCATTGCTAACACGTGCTTCAGGCTGCGGAAAAGATGATTGTACACATGGAAATCACCAGGTAACCAATACAGGAACCAAATAGATTACATAATTGAAAACAAAATGGAGAAGTTCTATTCTGTCTGCTAAAACAGGACCAGGAGCTGAGTGTGGTCTTGAGTTGCTAATATCAAACATTAGAATAAAGCTGAAGAGAAACACAAAAAATCAAGAGTGCCAAAATGCAATCTAAAGAATATTCCTGAAGAATTCACAGTCCAGCCAAGGAATAGATTTGCAATACTAAGTTTAATTGATTGTGAACCAGAATGACGGGCTGAAACCAGAGATATTACCAAGGACGAATGTGCAAAGACTATTCCTGTAGCCAAAAGAAAGGAGAAGCCTAAATGGATGACTGAGGGAATTCTTAAAATTGCTAAAGACAGATGAGAAGCAAAAGCAAAAGGTGACAGAAATAGAGTCAGAATTCTAAATGCAGCTTTTCAGCGATCTACATGCAGAGACAAAGAAATATATTATAATAACAAGTGCAAAGAAATAGAAGACAACAGCAAAAAAGGAAGAAGAGATCTGTTCCACAAGATCCGGGAAATCAAAGGGAAATCCAAGCCACGGCTTGGGATGCTGAAAGATCAACTCAGAAATACAGTATCTGATCAGGACAAAATAAAGGAAAGATGGAAACAGTACACTGAAGAACTATACAGAAGAGATGGAAGGATGACATATATTTTTGAAGAAGAGTTCTTTGATGAAGTACTAGAAATCTTAGAAGGTAAAGTAAAAGTTGCACTCAAAGCATATAGGAGAAACAAAGCACCTGGAGTAAATGGAATACCAATAGAGCTATTTCAAGCTACAGAAGTGGAGTCCATCAAAATCTTAACAAGAATTTGTCAACAAATATGGAAATCAAAACATTGGCCCACAGAGTGGAAATGCTCAGTCTACATTCCAATTCCAAAAAAGGGTATGCCAACGAGTGCAGAATCTATCAGATCATGCAAGCAAAGTGATGCTCAAGATTCTACAGCAAAGACTCTTACCGTTTATGAAACAAAAAATGCCAGATGTTCAAGCTGGATTCAGGAAAGGAAGAGGCACTAAAGATCACATCACAAATTTACAATGTCTAATGGAATGCACCAGGGAACTTCAGAAGAAAATCAGCATGTGTTTTTTAGATTACTGCAAAGCTTTTGATTGTATAGATCATGGATCATTGTTAGAGGGTGTGCAGGGCCTCAAAAATTTCTGAGGAGCCCCTCTCTAAATCTCCCATGGCTCTACCTCCACAGATAGTTGCAGTGGAGGCCCCTCCCTGTAATGTCATTGGCTTCTCCCTATGATGTTACTTCTAGACATAGCATAGCAATGCCCTTTGTCCCAGCCCTCTCCCCTCCCCGTGAAATTTACCAACGCTTTGAAGAAATTCTAATAATTCCTTTTAAGTGCTTGATGGAAAAAGTATGGGATGCAGACTCCTTACCAGGGACATGGAAAGAAGCTACGATTTCTTTAATTTCTGAGTTGATCTTGAGTTGATCTTTCAGCATCCCAAAGGAAGGAACAGATTTGAAAGAAATTAAAAATTATAAACCAATTTCACTGCTGAATGTAGATTATAATATCTTTGCAACTATACTTTCATGGAGAATGAAGAAAATACTGGATCAGATGATCCACCAAGACCAAGCTGGCTTTTTAACAGGAAGACAGACTAGTCATAATGTAAGGGAAATATTAAATATCTTGCAATATTATGAGGTTCGTCCAAAAAAACTGCTACCCCTAATGTTTCTTGATGTGGAGAAAGCTTTTGACAATCTTAATTGGCAGTTTATATTTAAACAACTAGGAGAGATGCAATGTGGAGAAAATTTTCTTAGAATAATTCAAAAAATTTATGATAAACAAAAGACCAGAATTCTAGTCAATGGCCAACTAACAGAACCAGTAGAAATTGAAAGAGGAACGAGACAAGGTTGCCCATTATCACCTCTCTTCTTCATACTAATATTGGAGACACTTACGAATAAGATATGAAACTCAAAGGAAATCAGAGGAGCTAAAATCAAGAAGCAAGAATGCAAGGTACAAGCATTTGCAGATGATTTAGTCTTCATTTTAGAAGATCCTTTAACATCAATACAGAAGCTCTTACAAGAAATCAAGGAATATGGTGTTTCGGCAGGCCTAAAAATAGACACCCAAAAGACAAAGCTGATGACAAAAAACATGCAGAAACAGCAGATGGAAGAACTAACCCAGAAGTCACAACTTGCAATTGAAAAGAGGATAAAATACTTAGGAATTTGGATGACAAATAGATGTAGTTCTTTGTATGCTGATAATTATTTGATAGTAATAAAGACAATTCAAAAAGAGCTGGAAAGATCTACAGATATCATTGTTGGGAAGAATTGCGGCAATAAAAATGAATGTTCTTCCAAGAGTTTTATTCTTGTTTCAAAACATACCAGTGGGGGTACCCCAAGCTTTCTTTAAAGAACTCAAACAGGCAGTGCAGTCTTTTATTTGGCAAAATAAAAGACCACGGATTAAGCTGAAAGCGTTACAAAGTATAAAGGAAACACAGGTTGTGCCTTACCGGACTGGTTGTTATATTATAAGGCCTGTGTGTTGACTTGGTTGAGAGAATGGATTACCTTGGAAAACGAAAGTCTCCTAAATCTGGAAGGACATGATTTACTGATGGGCTGGCATGCCTTTCTTTGGTGTAAAAAATGGGAACACCGTAAATATTTTTAAAACCACTGGATAAGGAAGACACTAGTGATGGTCTGGGAAAGAATAAGATCTACCTTTTACAAGAAAATCCCTCTGTGGGTCTCCCCAATTGAAGCATTTACACAACCTAATCTGAAAAAAGAGGGGAAAGCCCCTACCTACAAGGTACTGCTGAAATCTGGCGGTGTATTAAAAAACTTTTAAAAAACGACAGATTTAGACATGGAGCTGGGATGGTGGGGCCAGGCACAACTAGAATCTAGATATAGAAAAGATAAGTTAATGGGCTTTTATGAAAAGGAGGACAATATTGATATGATAATGTGTGGTCCCAATGTTAAAATGATAAAGAAAATATATAATATGCTTCTAAATGAAAAACTACAGGGGGAAGAAGTTAAAGACACAATGATAAAATGGGCAGAGAATGTGGGACCCACAATTGATCTAGAACAATGGTCACAAATGTGGAAGGTCAATTTAAGGATGACAAAATCAGCTTCTTTGAAAGAAAATATTTACAAAATGTTTTATAGGTGGCATTTAACCCCTATTAAGTTAGCTAAAATGTCCTTAAATATGTCAAAAATGCTGGAAATGTGAGAATATCCCCGGTTCATATTATCATATGTGGTGGACATGTAAAAAAGCAGTAGAGTTCTGGAAGATGGTTCATAAGATGACCCAACAGATACTTAAGATTCCATTGCCTCTGAAACCAGAACTCTTTTTATTAAACCACATATTGGTTCCAGTTGATAAAAAACAAAAACATTTGATGTTGAATATAATTACAACAGCTAGGGTACTATATATGAAACTTTGGAAGACGACAGCCATTCCAACGCAAGAAAACTTGATCGAAAGAACTCTTGAGACAGCTGAAATGGATAAATTGTCGAGTTTATTGGAAGATGTGGACAATACAATGCATAATGGGACATTTGGTACCCACTTTACAGTTGGATACAAAAGAAGATTGAAGAAATTTAGCTTCTACTAAAGATGAAGATTTTTATGGACGTTATTTAAAATGAATGGAAAAATTTGTAAACAAATTGCTGATCTGCAGAACATATTGAGGTGACAAGAAATATATTAGATTGAATGGTGCAATGTATTAGAGTGATTTAATTTGAAACCTTCCCCCGCCCTTCCCTTCTTATTCTGTATCCCCATTTTCTTAATAAAAAAGAAAGAAAAAGAAATTGAAAATTCTATGCCTTTGGTTACATATGTATTTCAGCATATAAGGGGATGCAACCCAGCAGTTACAGTGGTTCTCTCATTTTATATACGCTGCAAAATGTGTGGGAGCCTTAATGACATCAGTAATGTGATGAGAGCGAGCATGCCCCAACAGCCCCCTAGCTGAGCACGTTCCTGCCATGCATCACTCCCATGATCCCTTAAAAAGATCTTCCGTTATGGGGAAATTGAGCTCACAGGTGGTGTTTTCTCCAAAAAGGATCTGTGCCCAAAATGACTACAAGAGGTGAGCAGTGCATTGCCCGGCTCCCACAAAAGCTCCTAAAGTTGCAATCAACATAGAAGCCCATCCCAAATATCATGCAGCCAAATATCCTACCCCTTGTTGGACAAGTGCACCCCATCAAGACAGAATAATGCCTGCAGCTGAAAAGAAATGTTCAGGTGATGGATCATCATGCCCCCAGCCACTTCTACAAAGTGCCTATTCCCTGGCTATGTTCCCCAGGGAATAGGCACTTTGTAGAAGTGGCTGGGGCCACCTGTTCCCTGGCTATATCCACCCTGTCCAGGCAAGATGCCCTATGCCAAAAACATCTTTTCAGTAAGTCTGACCAAAAAACCTGCATCCCAGGAAAGCATCCAATAAGTGTCCAATAAGAGATTCCAGGTCAGCCAAAATAGATTGCATTAAGTCCAACCCTGCTGGCTGCCCAGATTGTTCTCCCTCTGGTGGATGACTAGGGCATCTGGGGAGCCCGCTTTTCTGCCATAATGAAGCACCATTGGCACCAAGGAGTCCTATCACATCCCACTGATGTGATGCTAATGGCCCCATCCAGACCCATATGCCTTCCCCATCCCAATGATGACACGGAGAGACTAGATCAATGCATGATTCTTATCTACAAATCCAAACATTTCTCCTGACATGTAAAGACTAAAAACTGGGATGATCATTGGAAAACCCCAGCTCCATACAAACATTAGTTCATCGTTGTTCTTCTATGCAGCCCCACATTAGGACTGCATATGCAGAGGCCTGCCATGGAGAGATTTTTCTAGCTAAAAGTCTGTTAAGGGGGTGTTCACCCATACTGCGCATGCATAGTAGCGTTCCCACCAAAATGCAGTGACTAGGGTGAACGCCCCCAAATTCCCTCAGTTCTTCTTTTGCCACCAACAAGAGAGGTTTGTTTTCTAGCGTGTTGTTGTTCATTCTATTCTGATGTCACAGTCTTCTCTCTTCAAAAAGTGCCAACGTTGCAGCACAAAAATGACCCACTCTGATGGTCATGATCTTTTCTTGTTATGCCTTGGGGAGGATCATAACGTTTCCCAGTGTAAGATATGTCAAAATCTAAGGCAAGGAATAATAGGGCTGTTTGCATGAAGGCAACATTGTGGGAATCGTCCCTCTTAACCCCTGAAAAATCAATGGGGGAAAATCCTGTGGACAAGGGCCGGTCTTCAGGACCAACGCCATCTCCAGCCATTCCAAAAGGCTCAGATCTGAAAAAAACACTCATTGGTTCCAAGTAAATGGCCGTCAGATGCGAGATATGCCACCAGTGAGCCGGTAGGGACCAAAACGCCAGAGTCTAAGAAGCGTTTGTCTTCAGACCTGGCAAGAGTCAGTTGGGCTGCTTCAGAGACCCCTCCTAAAAAGGCTAAGACTATTCACGGAAAGCACTCAGCCTCATCTTCTAGGAGTGACAGAGGTAGATCTTTTCCGCCTCCTACCATCCCAGAGGAAGAGGTGGTGGATCTGCTCCACACCTCATTGCCTCATTGCACTCCTTCTCTGCATGGTGGTGATGATTATCCTCTGGTTCACTGTCGGAGCTGGTCATGTCATTTGAGCAATCTTTAACTTCAGACCCGATGTTAGCTCACATCTTGGATCCAGTAGAACAGTCTTCATCTGAGCCAACTCAGCTGCCTTCTACCTCAACTCAATGGCTGCAGGCACAACTACCTTCAGAACCAGTTCAGCAACGCTCCATTCCAATGCAGTGGATGGACCCTTCTTAGCAGAGCTCTTACCTCTCAATGGTCTCAGTAGCCTTCTGTTGGACTCCCAGAATTGCTCCCCCCATGGCAGCCGGTTCTGGGAGTGGGTAATATGACTAACTGACAAGACTTCGTTGCATGATTGCAGTCTGCATCTGGCCTTTTCCAACGTCAGCCTGCTGCACTGCTTCCGGTACCGTCTTCTCATCCACCTATAGTGCGCGCTTCTGTTCCGATGACATCCTCAGAACCAGCTTCATTGGCCCCAAGGACATTTTCACATTCCCACTTCCAACAACCTCCAGTGGAATTCTCCAGTTCCAATGAGGATGCCTCCCACTCTGAGGTTACTTTGGACTTGGCTTCTGATCTGTCTCTTGAAGAGTCGGTAGGTGACACACATTCAACATCTCCTAATGATGAGTATAGAATGTTTTCGGAACAAATAAATAGAATGGCAACTGCCTTAGAGCTGTACATTTCCACATCAACGTCCAAGCCGAAGAGTAAAATCATACAGGCGTTGTACTCTGGATCTCCTCCATCTGTTGCTTTTCCTCCAGTGGAGGATCTGTTGGACATGGCACAATCCATTTGGCAATCACTTTCCTCTACTTCAGCTACTTCTCGTAAAATAGAGAAGTATTATAAGCTTAAACAACAGGACTGCCCATATCTCTTCAACCACCCTAGGCCATCCTCACTAGTGGCAGAAGAGGTTCAGGCACGTTACCGCCATGGCTTTTTGTTGGCCCCAGCAGATAGGGAAGGTAGGAAACTTGACACAATGGGAAGGAAAATCTAGTCTTCTTTGTCTCTTAACTTTAGGATCATGCATTTTCAGACCATCATGGGGTCATATAATCTTTTCCTGTAACAGCGTCTGTCAACTTACCTGCAGGAACTGCCTGAAGAATTGGCCATTCAATAAAGTTAGTCCAGGGTTTCCATCGTGTATATATGTATGTTCTTTGGCCACGAGGAACAGCAGAATCTTCACAAAGTCTTCTCAAACGAAAAATTACCAGGTGGAACAGGTTCCAAAGCAAATTAGAAATTAGCCACGCCCAATCTGGGGCTGGCTAAACTCAGATTTCGTCCCCTTCTTCAGGGGCGTGGTTCATAACTGTAATGAAAAATTAATTTTGTGTTACATTCAATGGTATCCCCACTTTAGTGATTTATACAGTATCTATAAGTAAATGTATTACAAAACAGCAATGTAGGTCTTTTATACAGTGTTACAGAATGCCAAAAGTCCTTTTTTTTAAAACCATAAACCCATGACAAGGCATCACAACCAAATAAATTTACACTACATTGTAAAAGACAGACCTGTTCCATTCACTATTATTCAATTTCAATTGGCAAAGACGCTTGTTTTTCCCCCGCACCGGGACGGCGGCAGTTGTATCTTCTCCTGCGCGTTATCTAATTGGCCATACTGAGTTTAAATAACATCCACTGTGTGTTTAGCTTACTTTAAAGTAGAGTATCTCATTAGAGAAAACAGTTTAACAATAACTCAGTGTTAAGACATAAAGTGCTGGAGGCACCAATAGTTTCCCATTTTCTTGAATATCACCATGAGGAAACCTCCTTTAAAGTTTCGGTACTGGAAGTTTTAATGAAGGGTCAGCTAAATCAAAACAACTTATTAAAAAGGGAGGCATATTGGATTGTGACTCTACAGTCAATTAGACCTTATGGCCTTAACACTGAGTTATTGTTAAACTGTTTTCTCTAATGAGATACTCTACTTTAAAGTAAGCTAAACACACAGTGGATGTTATTTAAACTCAGTATGGCCAATTAGATGACGCGCAGGAGAAGATACAACTGCCGCCGTCCAGGTGCGGGGGAAAAACAAGCGTCTTTGCCAATTGAAATTGAATAATAGTGAATGGAACAGGTCTGTCTTTTACAATGTAGTGTAAATTTATTTGGTTGTGATGCCTTGTCATGGGTTTATGGTTTTAAAAAAAAGGACTTTTGGCATTCTGTAACACTGTATAAAAGACCTACATTGCTGTTTTGTAATACATTTACTTATAGATACTGTATAAATCACTAAAGTGGGGATACCATTGAATGTAACAAAATTAATTTTTCATTACAGTTATGAACCACGCCCCTGAAGAAGGGGACGAAATCTGAGTTTAGCCGGCCCCAGATTGGGCGTGGCTAATTTCTAATTTGCTTTGGAACCTGTTCCACCTGGTAATTTTTCGTTTGAGAAGACTTTGTGAAGATTCTGCTGTTCCTCGTGGCCAAAGAACATACATATATACACGATGGAAACCCTGGACTAACTTTATTGAATAGCTCATATATGCTTTATAATATTGAGTAGTAAATGCATTAATATATTTGACTGTGATCAATAACATTGAGTAGTAAATGCATTAATATATTTGATTGTGATTATATATTCAAATGGGTTTTGAATAGTGGCTCCTGTGAGTCTTTTCTCTCTTCACATACAGTTTTAAACAGGAGCAGCCTCTTTTCTTTGAAGAATTGGCCAAGCAACAAATGAAAGCCGGTAAGGATGCCACCGACTGCTCTGCCCGTTCCATGGCATCTTCCATCATCTTGAGGTGTCATGCCTGGCTCCGTTCCACAGTGCTTCCTCTGGATAAGAGAGAAAAAATTGAGACTCTCATCTTCTTGGAGAAAATGGATAACTCTCCCAAATGAAAAAGAATAATCAAACAGCCAAATCCTTGGGGGTCATTACCCCATAGTAACCTTCTAGTTCTTGGAGTTGCTTCCAGAGAGCACAAGCTTATCAGCATGCCTATCAACAACCCTACTAGCAGAGACAAGGAAGGTACTCGTACCATCGACCGTATAGTCAGCGTTCCTTTCCTCCTCCTTCCTCTCAGAGACACTCCTCTAAGCAGTCCTCCAGGTCTCAAGGAAAGCAAGGCCAGACACAATCTCCCAAGGCATCAACTTCAGGGCAGAAATCCATGTTCTGACTAGGACTTGATGGGACAAAAGATTCTGCTCCCTTTCTGGACAGATTATGCCCATGCTCTGTTTTTTGGGGTTCCATCACAGATGACTCTTGGGTTCTCTCAATTATAGTTAATAGTTACAAGTTGTTGTTTTCAGAACGCCCCCCAGTTTCTTTACCTCCTGGTTCATCCTCCTCCTGTTCTCATGTTCTTCGAGTTAATGTTGTTGATCTGTTAAACAAAGGTGCTATTCACAAGGTTGATTTACAAGCCTCTCCTTATGGGTTTTATTCAAGATATTTTCTGATTGATAAAAAAGATGGTGGGTCTAGACCAATACTAGACTTGAGAGGCCTAAATGAGTTCATAAAAATCACAAGCATTCAGAATGCTCACACTGAACAAAGTTAGTCAGCTTCTAGAAGCAGATGTTTGGTTCACCGTCATTGATTTGAAGGATGCGTACTTCCTCATTTCAATTCATGAAGACCACAGGAAGTACCTTCGTTTCATGTATGAGGGTGAAGCCTTTGAGTACATTGTTGCCATTTGGCTTAGCCTTGGCTTCTCGTGTGTTCATGAAGTGTATGGCCATTGTAGTGGTATTTCTGCATTCTAAAGGTTGTACTATCTTTCCTTACCTGGACGATTGGATCCTGGTGGGACCCATGGCGGATGCACTTCATGATCACATAAATCTCACGGTTACTACCATCTCCTGACATGGGTAGTTAGTGAATTGGGCCAAGTCTATTCTGACTCTATCCAGAACACTTTGTTTCATTGGAGTCCAGTTGGATTCTCTACAGGGCAGGGCCTTTTTGCCCTCAGATAGGGTGCAAAGGCTAAGCTCCTTGGCATGGTTTTTCACATCCAATCGGTACCAGTCAGCCCTTATGAACAAAGTCATTCAGCTTCTAGAAGCAGGTGTTTGGTTCACCATCATTGCCTTGAAGGATGCATACTTCCACATTTCAATTCATGAAGACCACAGGAAGTACCTTCATTTCATGTGTGAAGGTGAAGCCTTTGAGTACACTGTGTTGCCATTCAGCTTAGCCTTGGCTCCTCGTGTGTTCACGACGTTTATGGCCATCATAGTGGCATTTCTGTGTTCTAAAGGTTGTACGATCTTTCCTGGATAATTGGCTCCTAGGGGGACCCACGGTGGATGCACTTTGTGATCCCATAAATCTCACAGTTGCTACCGTCTCCCAACTGGGGTTCTTAGTGAATTGGGACAAATCTATTCTGACTCCATCCAGAACAATTCATTTCGTTGGAGTCCAGTTTGATTCTCTGCAGGGCAAGGCCTTTTTGCCCTCAAATAGGGTGCAAAGGCTACACTCCTTGGCACAATCAAAAAGAGTCCAGTAGCACCTTTAAGACTAACCAACTTTATTGTAGCATAAGCTTTCGAGAATCACAGTTCTCTTCGTCAGATGCATGATTTTTGATTTTGCTACTACAGACTAACACGGCTAACTCCTCTGTATCTATGACCACTCCTTGGCACAGTTTTCACATTCAGTTGGTACCAGTTGGCCCGTATGAGCCAAACTCTTTTGGGCCTTATGGCTTCTAATACAGCTGCCGTGTTCCTTGCTTAGCTTCATATGAATTTTGCTTCATTGCAAAATTGGTTTGTGCGCAAGTACAATCCACAGATGATGAACCAACAGGTTCAGCTGTCTATCCCCAGGGTCATTACTAAATCCCTTCTCTGGTGGACAGATCATAATAATTTGACTAAGGGCTGCGAATTTGGCACTTGCTTAGCAGATGTTACTATTTCTACAGGTGAATCCTCTTTGGGTTGAAGTGGCCACTGTGGTACTTTAACCATTCAGGATGTCTGCTCGCACAAGGAGTCTGACTTGCACATTAATGTCTATCCCCAGGGAGTGATCTGTTACTCCCTTGCTTCTTTTGCAGGTGTCCGCAACAAATGGGTTCAGATCCTCACAGACAACACAACAGCGTGTTATTATCTGAACAAGCAAGGGGAGAAGGCATTGCTCAAACTCTGTGCCAAAGTCACAGCCCTATGGGAGTGGGCAATAGCCAACAACATTCAACCTCAGGCTATGCACATAGCTGGAATGGTGAACACCAAGGCAGATGCACTCAGCAGGGTATTCCTGAACCAACACGAGTGGTCTTTTCACGACAGATACCGGACACCAAAGTGGGGGTTCTCTGCAGTAGACTTTTTTGCAAAGAGGTCCAACAGAAAGATCTTCAAGTTCTGTTCCAGGGCGGGAGCAGACCCTACCTCTCTGGGCGATGCGTTCCTGATCCAGTGGTCACCTGGCCTATTCTATGCTTTCCCTCCCACCCCCCTTACACACACGGTTCTCTGCATAATCCGGTCCTTCAGTGCTCACTGCATTTTGATTACCCCCTTCTGGGTAATACTGGTCAGGGACAATGTTTGGCATCATAATCTCACTGTCCTGAAGTTGACAGCATGGTTGCTTTACCCCACATGCTAGGGTTCTCTGACAACATTACGCGCATTCTGTTGAACACCAGAAAGTTATCCACCAGGGTGTCTTATTCCCAAAAATGGAATCGTTTTTCTCAGTGGTTAAGACCCACCGGTCTCTCTCCTTTTTCCTGCCCTTTACCGTGTATATTGGAATACCTCTTGAATCTACACAGGGGAGGGTTCTCTATAAGCAGTGCTAAAGTGCATATGGCAGCCATCTCTGTCTTCCAATAACAGTAGATGGGAAATCACTGTCTTTCCCACTGACCCTCCGTTTCTTCAGTTTTTCCCAGAAAAGGTTATTTTACACTAGTATTGAGTTTCAACTCAAGATGGTGTCCAAATTCCACTTACAACAAAGAGTGGTCCTTCCTGTATTCTTCCTTAGACCCACTTCCCCTGCATAGAAGTTAGATCTCAAATGGTCTTTATTGTACTATCTGCATAGAACAAGGGATATCAGAAAGTCTACATCTTTGTTCATCTGTTATGCATGTACATGTAAGGGTCTTGCAGCGTCTTCTCAGTCCTTGTCTAGCTGGATTGTTGCCACCATTAAACTGTGTTACCAAAAGGCTGGTGCTAGGTGTCCATTTGTGGTTCAAGCCCACTCCACACAAGCCCAGGCTGCCTCCGCTGCATTTCTTCAAGGAGTTCCTCTGCAAGACGTCTGTCAAGCTGTGACCTGGTCTTCTCCTGACACATTCATAAAGCACTATTCTGTGAACAAGGCGTGATTCAGCAGTAGGAATGGCTGTACTCCAGTTGCTGTTTATCTGATCACTCACACTTGCCTCCATTGATGAATAGCTCGCTATACTCCCAATCTGGAGCTACACAGAAGAACAATGATGAAAAACAGTGTTGCACTTACCTGTAACTGTTGTTCATCAAGTATCTTCTTTGCAGACGCACATTCCCTCCCTCCTGCCACGCTGTGAATGGTTATTTAAAGTATTGTCTCTCCAGCGGCTCAGGAGAACTGAGGGAATTTGGGGGCATTTGCCCTAGTCACTGCATTTTGGGAGGAACGCTACTGCGCATGCGCAGTACGAGCAAATGCCCCCTTTAACAGATTTTTAGCTAGCAAAATCTCTCCATGGCAGGCCTGCACATGCGCAGTCCCAATGTGTGTCTGCACAGAAGATACTCAATGAACAGCAGTTACAAGTAAGTGCAACACTTTTTCTATATGATCCTGACTTCCACCTACCTATGACCTGTATAAGAAAGGGGGGAGGCCAAGTTCTGCAACAACAGTGGCCACCCCAATCCTGAAAGAGTGGGCCCCAAATTCCTCAGGGAAGGCCAGTTGTAGCCAAACAGGACCTGAGGATGTAAGTGAACTAGATCCTGGTGAATGGGAAGCAGTTCACGTGAATGAAGAAAGGGCTACTGTTTGACGGTGGATAGCAAGGTAAGCCACAGTGGCTCTGGCTGGTCACAGTAGGGCATCTGCTGCTCATTTCAGGCAGATACACTTCCCTGCCCCCTCTGATCGGACTTGAATCACCTTAATATAAGGAAGATTGCAAAATCCAACAGTGAAACATCCTGCAACCCCAGGGCCATTCCAGAGATGGTCAGGTGGGAATTAGCTAGCTACCAACTCGCTAACTCTGAAGGCCTAGTAGACAGCCAGTGTGAATGCAACTTAAAATAACTATCTCAAAGGCTAACAAGCAAGTACTGGGAAACTGCTATATGATTTTGGCCAGGATGGGCAATATGATGAGCCTGTGGAGTTATGGGAATCTGGCTGTCAACCTTTTCCAATCCTCTTATTCAATGGGTGGTAAATGAGGTAGAAGGGTCAGGAAAGCTGTTGGTCTTGCTAAGAAAGGAAATGGCTGCCATGTGACTGCTCATCATTTTGGGGACCCTCAGAAAGACCAGGTAACAGAAGGTCATGGTCTCAGATGTGGGCGAGTAGGCTCTATCCTCAGAAATGGCCACACATGCCAAGAAATTAGAGGTGGCAGCTGAGAATCCCAAAGGGTAGAAGGAATGACCGATCTGTGTGCTCCCAAGTTCCCACAGCTCCTCTGGAAACTGGACCAAGGTGAAGCTTGCAGCTGAGGCTAGGCAGAAGAACCTCTCCCTCTGGAAGTGAGGCAAGGTCTCCACAATTATTAGTACCTGCACATACCAAGCTGAGAACAAGATGTTAGTAGTTAAACGACCAGCAAAAACTTGCATATGGGAGCATGGGGTCGGCTCCAAGGGAGAAGGATGCTTGGGAAGAGAGCTCTGTCCCTCCCCACCCTTATCCATAAATCATCATAACAGAACTTAAAATCAAAAAAGGAAAAATATGCGCAAACAAAACTCGGGGGGGGGGGGGAAACCAAAGTCAAACATCTATAAAAGGCTACAAGACTTCTTCCCAATCTCACAGCAAGCAGCAGAGGAAGAAAGTGAAGCAACTAAAATGGCGGACGAAAATAGCGGGGGTAAGATTAACTTACCTATCTTTGCCGATCCGACGCTTATCAAGTTATTAGCCTGTATGGAACAAAAAATAATAGACAAAATGTCAATTTTGTTCCAACCGTTAAAAAAACTAAGAAATAAAAACAGCTTTAGGCAAAGCAGCACAAAATGCTAACTGAGCACTGGAATTAAGCATGTTGCTGCAGTCTGAACTATCCAAGTTACAACAGAAGCACAAACAACTTCAAGAAAGAATTTTACACATGGAGATCTCACCAAAACAATCAAATCTTAAATTTGGAAACTTTGAAGAACAAACAACTTTAAATGTAGATCTGCCTTCCTTTCTAGAATCATGGCTGGTACAACATTTGCAACTCGAAAAGGGAGCAGCCCCACTGATCACTAAGGCTTTCCATGTGGGAGCACAAAATCCAAAAACTAAAAAGTCTAGAAACATTCTAGCGACATTTCCAGACTGGAAGACAAGGAGTAAAATCTTGGAAATAGCAAGAAATAAAGGTTCAATCCCTTACAAAAGATCATTTATCCTAATACTTACAGACCTGCCATCCACAGTTTTCTAAAAAAGAAGAGAAATTAGATCTACAACAGAAGCACTGAGAAAAGCTCAAATAAAATATAAATGGACTAACTACACGAAACTCCCAAATAAAAATACAAGATACCATCTATCGCGCTACAGATCAGGAATCTGTAAGGCTACTCTTGCAGGACCTTGGCATTGAGACTCCCATGATCTGCGATAAAACCTCACAGAAAAGAAAAACGTCCAATCTCCTATCACACACAAGGGCAGTAAGATCCCAGTGAGACACAGCTAGCAAGCTAAGAACAAACAAAATAAGATGTAAAAATCCAAGCTGAGAGCCAATGAAAATAATCTGCAAAAATGTTACTGTATAAGGTATAAATCTTATACATTAATAGACGTACGGGGATTGGGGGAGCGGAGCTCATAGTTAGGGCCCCTAGTTATTTTTTACAGTTCTTCAAGTTTGGTATAAGAAATACCAATAGTCTATAGGGTGTGACTCCTAGGCTATAGAGAACTGTTCAGCATGCAAATTTAATTTAATCTAGATTATAGTTTATTAAGCAGTAAATAAAAATACCTATTAATCAATCTAGACATTAGTATCAGGGAAAGTAGAGGGAATAGAGTTAAGAGAGGGAGGGGGTAAGGGAAGGAGGGGTTATTCCAGCAAGGTTTATAAGAGTTCCGATAATGGTTACAAAATCGTTGGGGTTTTTTTATTATTGTTATACTATCAGTAATCAACCTACTAAAGATTTGACATAACAAAAATACTTATTTAATCATTACATAAAGAATTCTTAATAGTAATGTCAGGTCTTTAGATATCACTCAAGAAAAAATACTCTTTTAATAGTTTATAGATACTAACCTGTATTCAAATCTAAAGATGGAAACACTCATATGAAAGAAAACTTACTTGATATCATTGAATGAAAACCATCCCTAATATATATAATAGAAAACTTACTTGACATCACTGTATAATAACTATCTTTTTAAAAAAAAATTTTTATTGGATTAGAAATCTCTATAATATCTATTACAATCAATTTCCTTTAAATATTCCAGTTCTAACCCCCTCCCTTTCCCCCCCCTTTTGTTGACTTCCAACAGTTTTCCAACCCCTTATCCGTTTTTCCCCCTACTCATTTCAAACTTATTTTATTCTATTAAACATATACTTTCACTCTCTTCTAAGCTTCTATTATAACACAGTGCTATCTCTATTCCCTTTCCCACTTAACTTATCGAATAAATGTTACATTCTTTAATAATAACAGTCATTTGTCTACTTTTGTACTCCATATTCTATCTTATTTCTTGTCTCGTCAATATGGGGCAAACAATTTGTCCCTTATTCTGCATAACTTTAAGTACTTCTATAAGCATTGTATACATTCACTGTAAGTCAATCAATTTAACTCATACTCTATATGTTGCTCTTTACTTCCTTCTATCTTATATTCATTCTATCTTAGTTATATAATTTCTCCATTATACAATTATCTGCCAGAAATAAAATTAGTTAATTTCTATCCTTATAATTCTTATAGTAACACCTCTATTACTTAGTACTATGTATAGTAGTCAAATAAAATATTTGCTTCGAATTTCTCATTTAACTCTCCTCCCCTCGGTAAAGTCACTTCCCTCTTCTTTTGTTGTATTTCAGTAATTTTCAAACTGCCACAGTTCTCCTCCCACCTCCCATTTTTTCACCAAATATTGCTTCAACTTTTCCCAATCCATGTTGAACTGTCCTGGATCAAGGTCTCTCAGTTTCCTTGTCATTTTGTCAATTTCCGCCATGTACAGCAATTTGTAAATCCAGTCCTCGATAGTTGGCACTTCTTGTACTTTCCACTTTTGCGCATACAACAGTCTAGCATCTGCTGTCATGTAAAATAACAATGTCCTGTATTGTGCCGGAATATCCTCCATTCCCAAGTTCAGTAGCAGGAGTTCTGGGTTCTTATTAAACTGTATAATAACTATCTTTATTACATTTGTCACTGTTTATTAAGCATAATTAAATAAAAAATTAATTTAAAAAAAAACTTGTGTATGAGGCACATGATACACTCTGAGTGTGATGACTACCTGTTTAGGTCCAAAACCACAGGCTATTTATCACCAAAACATGACCCACTTGTCCCTAAGCCGCTTCTGTTAGATGACTGCTGTCAGAATCGGGAAGAGCTCTAAGAAGGTGAGACTGTGCAAACTATTGGACTTCACCCACTGGTCAGGCCACTTCTGGGTGCGTTAGCACCCCCCCCCCCCAGAACAGACTCTAAAGCCTGCACTGCCCGCAACATCAGACTGCATTTTTATGTCATGATCCAGTCCCACAGATCTTGCCAGAGGGAGACTCACTGAAATTGGTAACAAAAGAAGGTCGGACTCCTATGTCCTCCTTCATGCCCTTGGTTACATGAATGTGGTGGTGTGAGGTGGATGTCCTGGCAGTTGCTCTGGCAAGATGGGTGCAGAAAGCCCTGCTGGAGGAGACTACCCTGCAGGCAAAATTAAGATGGCTGATAAGGGTTATAGCTCTTTAACTGTGCACTTGTGGTGGGACATGACCTGTTGGATAAGCTCCTGCAAGGTCTATAGCTTGTCAGAGTGGAGATGAGAACAACCCAGCACTGAGTCAAGTTCAGTGCCATGGTAGACTAACTGGGTGATGGGACCCTCAGTCTTTGCCTGTGCTAGTGGAACACCCAGCTCACCAGCCAGAGCTTGGAATGTGCCCAATCAGTTAGCAAAGGTCTTGCCAACTGCAGAACCCACAATCGAGAAATTTTACAAATAGTGTGTATCATGAGGGCACCCCATGCAATCCTTAGCACCCATTCCAAGAACATGCTGAAGGCTTCAAAGGCAGCAAAAGCAACTGAGCACCCCATAGGCATAGCCTTGTCAATGTGTGAGAGATTATTAAATTTAGATCCTAGAAGGCAAAATCACTAGGGTGTACTGGCAGCAGTCTGAAAGCTGACTAGATATCGCACTTGGCTATAAGCACCCCTGAGTCACATGACCCAACTAGTCAGTCTGATCAAGAGAGGCATATTTGACAGAACAGAACCCAGGGAGGATGGTCTCTTTAACAGAAGAGCCCCATGGGTACAACAGGTAGTGTATCAGGCAGTACTGTCTTAGATTTTTCTTTGGAACCACCTGCAGGGGGGAATCCACAAGTTCAGAAGGGGTGGGCTGTGGAAGGGGCTTGTAATGCAGCCTGCTCTTTAGCAATTTTTGCGTTCCCAACCTCAGAAAGATCCCTGGCAGATTTGAGATTGCCAAAGATTATGGAAATATGGGGGCAAATGAAGGGCATGTGGACACCATTGGTGGACCCAGCCCAGAGGTTCCATGGCTGCAGTCTTGTTTGGGGAGCAGTCCAAACGGGTGCAAAGAGCCTCCAGCTTAACAGGGGTAAAGGCTACATAGGGAGTTGGAGAGGCTCCTTTGGATCCTCCCTCCTTACAGGAGCTGTTGGAGGAGGGTTGAGGAACTGGAAAGGACTGCTGAGAACTCAAGTACTGTGGGCAGAATAGCTTGGGGTGTGGACCAAAACAACTGTCACAGCTGTGGTTGAATTTGCAGTGCAACTACCAGCATTTTCCTTGATTATACTCCCACCAGTTGCACCTAGTGTGGTCCCACCCAGTAACACGCTTTCCACCCTTACAAGCATTGGACTTGCCCTTGATGTGGGGATTCTCCAAGGGGAGGAGAGGCACTCCTAGAAAGCTCTAGAAATCTTTTCCATGGCTGGTCTTCACATGTGCAGTCCCAACATGTGCCTGTACAGCAGACCATTTAATGAACAACAGTTACAGATAACTACATCTGTTTTTCTTCACCTGTTCTGTAATGGAACTTAATGTGGTGGTTATTAGCTTTGATGTATAAATCTTTTGAACCAATGGCTGCATGTGACTTCTCTGTCCTTTCATATAAAACTGCCTTTCCAGTGGTGATCATGTCTGCAAGATGAGTTTGAAAAGGGCAGGCCCTCCAATGTAACCCATCATTCATGAAATTCCATGGGATCATAGTGGGGCTTAGACTAAGTTTAGCTCATTTCCACTTTTCAGCTTTCATAGGATATTGTCCTCCTGGTGTTTTTCCCCAACCACACATTTAGACAAGAATACATGCTGCACATGCTAGGTATGAGAAAGGCTCTGTTATTTTATTTGCAATGGGTTAGAGACATACGTAAGGAACAAATGCTATGCCCAATAAGGGATAAGCAATCTCTTCATAGGATATTTCAAGGTGGGTGGTCTCTGCCATCAGAATGGCTTAGTCTAAGTCTGAGGTGCCATGGCCATTCCCCATCAAGGCTCATTCTACTAGGGTGCAAGCATCTTGACTCCTTCATGAAATGCTGTTCAATCAATGTGGACTCCAGGAGTGAAGTGGCTGCGGGGAAAACAGTGTTACAATCATTATTCCACTGATAAGCCCACAATCTCCTCATGATGGTAAATCAGCTTGCTGTGCTCCCATGTGGGAATGCACAGAAGCCACAAAGATGAAAACAGGGTTGCACTTAATTGTAACTGTTATTTATCGAGTGGTCTTCTGTACAGGCACACATCTCTTCCTCTTTTTCCTGCTGTGGGCCGCTTGCTGCATGCCTGGCCTCTTCACGGCAGTAAAGGGAGGATTGAAGGAGGAGTGCTCTCCCCTCCTCAGTCAAATACTAGTTCAAGTGGGGAAAAAACAGATTGCACCAAAGGGAGGAGGAGCTCTCCATGTGCCTTGGAAAGTGCTAGAAAACTTGAGAATCTTGATTTGCATGGGTGGCCAGCACATGCACAGTCCCATGTGCGACTGCATAGAAGACCACTTGAACAACAGTTACAGTTAAATACAATGCTGCTTTCTCTTCTGCTGATGTAACCATTGATTCCCATAGGGGGTGGTACATCCTTAGTGTGGTGTCTCAGTTTTGACCATTCTGACTTGAGTGACTCTACTAGCAGTTTAGACTCCTGACCGAGTCTGAACTCCTAACAGTATTGTTCTCAGCTTCACTAACATGCTTAAACCCCCTCACCATATTAAGGTGTAGATCCAAGAGGTTGTTCCCAGGAACCCAGAGAAACCTTCCTCAAACCTGGCAAAACCACCTAAAATACCTTTCCTGGATTCCAAGGTAATCCTACCCACAAAAATAACACTGCTTTAGAAATATAAAGATGGTTATTTAGCAAATAGGAATGGATAACGTTGTTAAATTCCAGTACAGTCTCAAGCAGGTCAAACAGCAAGAAAATAATAAAACTTTCTTTATTACACATTAGATACCTGTAGCATAGATGATACTTCCAAGTACACAGCAAATACATGAGTTGTAGCATGGGCTTTCTCATTAGTCACATACAAGCATAGGCAAACAGACAGACAATGATTGGTAAGTATATGTCTTGCCTGTCTGGAGGTGTAATGGTAAGTAAGTAGGGCTAGAATGGTGGGTGTATGGACTGAACCATACACTTAATTATAGAATTGGGCCTATATAATCAGATGACCAATGCCAACCAATGAAACTCCTTTTAGGAACTTTCTAGAAAATTTTCATTACTGCTTCTTCTTTCCCTCCTCCTTAATCTTCACTCAGGCCTGTTCTCAGCAATGCATGACCTTGGGAGAGAGACGGCTAATGAAGAACAAGCATGCTCAGGCCAGATGTATCTTGTTAGTCTGAACAGGCCAGTTAGTGTTCACATTAACCCCTGAGTGGAATGAAGGTACAGTAACATCACAGACTTGAAGCCTGCCCCTCTAATAATATGATTTAATTTGTGAGGAAATTCTCAGGCTACATGGGAATCTATACAACTTTTAGCCTGGATTAGAGTTCCTTGTCAAGACCGAAATTCAGACTTGCATCAAACCTCTGATATCAAGGACAGGATGTGCTAGGATGATCCATGTAATATTTTGTTAGAACCAACCAAATGACACATAACCATGCACAAGCATTTTAATTTTCCAGAACTCTTCTTCATCTAGCCTGAAGAAGAGTTCTGGGGAACTTGAAAGCTTGCAAATGGTTATATGACATTTGGTTGGTTCTAATAAAAGAAATGATATGGATTGTGTTCTGGGGTTTTGGATTTTTCTTTTAGACTGGCAGAGCTGACAACTTCTTTCTTTGTGCTAAGATGATCTGTCTTGAACCCATTCCTAGGAGGGGATCGTTGAACTTTCTCTGTCTTGCAATAGTTCCCAGTTATCTGTACTTTTAAGGATTTTTCTTCAATGATTAAAGATCTTACTGTTGGAGTGTTTACTTATGACTTCCTGGGGGAAATTTTCACTCATGACATTAAGACCGCTGGGGTTTATTTATTATTTATTTAGGTCATTTATAGTCCACCTTTCTCACTGAGACTCCAGGTGGATTACCCAGTGTGAGATTAGTACAGTCAATATCAGGAACATTTCCATAAACAATGCCATAGAGTAAATAGATACAAGTTCACAAAGACATAGCATTAGTAGGAATCCAATACAACATAGTGGTGCTCATCCAGGTTTGTTAATTTATTTTTTTTAATTTACATTATTTATAGCCTGCCTTTCTCATTGAGACTTAAGGCAGATTACACAGTGTGAGTGAGTACAATCAATTTCAAGGACATTTCAATAATCAATGTAATAGGAGCTATAAATGCAAATTTGCAAGGATTTATAACCAGCAGAAATCTAATACAGAGCTGGAGAAATGCTGAAACAGAGCACATGCAATTCTTAAAATGATACCTTAAACAACATAAATCAAGCTAGAACTACCTGGTAGGATCATACCCAAAGAAACAGCACACAGTAGCATATAGTAGTAAAAGTCTGTCGTCCCTATCCCTCTACTGATGAATCCCTCTGAGATCACTTCTTTATAGTACAGCCCTCCTATCTGAGTGCACAAGTATTGCAAAGTGTTCTCGGAGACAGTTCAGAAACTGCAGGGAGCACAATATGCCATAGCTTACAGTGCAATCCAAAACAGTGCAATGCTAAGCAAATTTAAATGGGCTTAAACTGGAGTAACTCTTCTTAGGATTGCACTGTTAGTTCCTCAGGAATATTCAACCAGTATTATGGAACATACACTAACATTTAGTGAGTGTTCCTCTTTAACATAATTGGTGGTACAGACCCTCATCACACAGAGCCTCTTCTTGTATGAGACATCCTGGCATCTGCTGACAGAATGAGGAAAAATCAACTGGATATAAGGACTCACGCAAAAATATAATAAGGTGCTCATTGCTGCAGTCCCAAGGCAATGTACTGAGTTTCCAGTCAAGTTCTAAAAATATAACTTACTTTTGACATTGTTTATGAAATAGTTTTCTTGTTTCAGCAAGTTTTGGAGAACTGTTTGATCTAGCTATTCTACTGTATTGTATTTTCCTAAAATGCTAAAGATAGCGATTGGTTTTAATCTTGTGTGTTTAGATCTTTTAATTTTGCAGTTCTGTATTTATGTTGGATAGTAATACGACTTTTTAAAATAAATCTAAAATTCAGTTTACTTCTTTCTATGAAAGCAAAGATGCAAATACTCACAGTAGTCTTAAACCGTGAAAGAATTTCTACATGGTCATTGCTTTAATGATCCCAAAGTCTATAATAAAAGAGACTTAATATTAGAACCATTTCCAAAACCAGAAAAGAGCCTTAAAATCAAATTGCAAATTGGTTACCTTTTACTTTCCTGAATTTACCTCCTAATTGCTTGTGGGCTAACTGCACCTAGCTTCTGCTCCTATGTTCATTCCATTCATTTTTATTTCTCCATCTTCCAATAAAATAGGCAAGTTGAAATGGTTGTTATATTATGCTGTTGTTCATAATCATGTGCAAGTGTGATTCATGCTTTTACCACAGGATGGCAATCCTGCATAACATTTTACTTCTTGAGGGCAAAGCTAGGTACATAAGCATTTTATGCATGATCAATTGCCATCCCCTCCCCCAGTGCTACAGAAAAGAGGACTCTATATAGGGTCTTCTCCCCTGAGGGTTGCAAGGCCACACTGGATTTTTACACAGCTTTCGTCATCGTGCCCTAACTGAAGTAATCAGCAAACAGCAATGTTTGCAAGACAGTGGCAGAAGAGATGCTCTCAACAGCCTCAAACAATCCTGATGCTATAACCAAGGAACTGGATAAAGGAAGGACAGTTGTCATTACAGACACTGGAATATATAGGAGACTGAGACAACTCTCCTACACCACATTTTGCAAACAGCTATCCGTAGACACGAGACAATCTGTATGGGAAAACCCCAGGAAATTCAGCTAGGCACGTTCTATCTGGTAATTCTAAATACACAAGCCTGACAGCCCAGGATGCCTCACTGTCCCAGGTATTGGCACAATCATTTAGAGCTATCTGATCATGTGAACTCCATTGTCAGGCCCTGTGCCATCAGCATCCTGTTACTTGTGTGATACTCGTGACTTTCTCCATTGACAGTTTCCTGGAGATACAATTTTACCCATCCTCCACAACAGACTATGAGCCACCAGGAACATTATCCCTGACTATTCCACAGCAGACCTTGTTATCAAGTTCTGCCACTTTGTCCTCACAAGTACTTTAGATTCCACAATCGATTTGACAGACAACTGACACAGCCATAGGTACCAACCCACAGCACCAAAATATGCAAGAAGTAAAAAAGCAGATTGACAAATCTGACAAAGCCTATTATAGTCCACTATAAGACTGGCTGAAAGGAAGTAAGAACAGAACACCACTTGTTGCTTACAGTTCAAACCAGTCCAATGCATTGGATCTGCATCCTGCCCTGAACAATCACATTTCTCTTACGTTGACCTTGGATGACAGACTGCCATGGTACTGCTCCTGACAAAGGGAAATGTAGAAAAGTCCACTAGTCCAGGAGGAAGTCAGGCTGGGGCAATAGCCTTTTCTTTTGGGGTCCAAACACCTTGTATATGCTGTCCTGCTGTGCCTTGTGATTCTCAAAAGCTTCTCTGGCTTAGTCTTCCCTCCTCCTGGTCCTTATGAGTCAGAGGTTAAGAAACTCATAAAATAGCTAATGTGCTTTAAACTTGCTCTCATGTTTGGAATCGTTTGCAATACACAGAGGTTTATGGTTTCTCTCTCTGCTTCTCCTCTGCTGAGGACTGGTGTAGAATTGTAGACTCCTGTCTTATTTGGTTATGATGATGCACTGCCTGTTATGAATCCCACATCATTTGCTGTAGCTATATACATCTTTCTAGTGTTTCTACCTCTATTTTTTTTACTATTTATTCATATATAATGTATTTGATTTTGTTTGCTTGTGTAAAATCGCTGAATTAGAACTGACATTAAAGACTATCCCTCCCCTGCCACCCAAACTTAACAGGGACTTTTGTTTCCTCACTATCATCTATTTTTGTTTATCGTATATACTCCACCTTTCTCTGAGGCTCAATAAGAACTAACATGGTGCATATCTCAAGAGTTACAGATGTCAGTTCAGCTATACCTTTGTGACTTCCTCTTGGATTTGCTTATCTTGCACTAGATTTTGTTACTCCTACTTTGACTGTTAACAGTTGGGAGTCATCTTCATTCATCTCAAATGAACAGATTACTCTTTTTATTGGATCTTGTTGTAAACCAGCTCCTCTCTGTAAAACCTGCTACCACCTTCCTGTTGTAAATATAAAAGTATCAGCCAAAGAGAGGTCTGTTTCAGAGCATTTGACGTATGAAAGCTTATGCTCATAATCTCTTAATCAATTTTTTTACCTCTTTCTCTTATGTAGTACAGATTCAAACTGGTACCTTGGCATGTGGGGACTTAGACTTTCTCTCATACCATTTTTTTCAACTGGAAGCACCTTGGGATCCCCTACTTGTGTTGTTGGAGGCTCCATATGTACTAATAACATAAACATATGTTTCCACAATGGGGCAAACAGCAGCTCTCCGGGGCCATTTCAGGTTGAGAAACGGCATGAGGGAAGAGCTTAAGCCTTCTCTCCCTATATGCCAGGGCCCTTCTGATCCAGATCAGACCCTTGTAACCAGTGAAAGATCTGCCTGCTCCCATTCTGGAGGGGGGCAGAGTTTAGCAACACCTTCAAAATGACAACGCTCACTCTGTCTCTCCCCCCACCCCGCCCCAATTTCTTTAACAAGGCTCCTGTGCCAACCCGTAGTGAACGGTGAAGAGATGGAGCTTGTGAATGCTGTCTCTGTGCTCCTCATTCTCTCACTTATACAGTAGGGTCACGCTCCCCACCCTCCATCTGAAAGCAGCCACAGATGTGATGCGATGTACTCTATAGCATGTAGTTATGCAACCCAAATAATATTCAGAGACCATTCCTACTTAGTGGAAATTCATGGTCTGTCAAAACAACACATCTGCTTGTAAGAACTGAAGTTATAGTAATAGCACAATGTTTATTTCAGCAGAGCCTTGCAGCACATGTATGAAGGGTTACTGGAATGGAAGAATGGCTACCTGCAAAGAAGAATGTTCTAGACTCAACTGACAATTTCTGCTGATTCCTTCTTCCTGCAACAAACTGCCCTCATGGTTCCTCAGGGCCCTCCATCCCCCAGAAGCAGCATTTTAAGGAGATCAATGGGTTGCGGTGGAGGCAGAAAAGTTCCATTTTGCCACTGGAAAATTTAATCTAGATCTAACCTATAGTGAGAGTTGCTTATATACATGAAATTATTATGTATGACATGCAAATGGAAAGAAAATTTCTCTGCCCTGTTTCTGCCACATTTCTGTTGTACAGACAACATATTGTTTTAGTACAGGACAAAATCTTTTCCAAGAAATACCTCTTGTAGAAAAATAATTTGCATGTACAGTGAGTTTTTACTATGCTACTTTGTTATGGGAGCAAAGAAGAATGCTATCTTCAGATCAAATGTATGATAATCATCTATGCCATGATTCTTAAGACTGTTTGGTGTAAACTACAGGATGCATTTTATATGTTTGGTATGGATTGTGGAAAAAGAATTTTAAAAGCTGTAAAATGCACACGTGTGTAAATAGGTCTCTTTGGGGCTTTTTTTCTGGGAGAAGAGGTGGTGGAACTCAGTGGGTTGCCCTCAGAGAAAATGGTCACATGGCTGGTGGCCCTGCCTCCTGATCTCCAGACAGAGGGGAGTTGAGATTGCCCTCCGCGCTGCTCAGCGGCATGGAGAGCAATCTAAACTCCCCTCTGTCTGGAGATCAGGGGGCAGGGCCACCAGCCATGTGACCATTTTCAAGAGGTTCCAGAACTCCGTTCCCCCGCGTTCCCCCTGAAAAAAAGCCCTGGGTCTCTTTGAGACTTACTTCTGAGTAAACATGCACAGGATTAGGCGATTAAGTACAGTCAGACTTCCATTTTACAGTTAACTGACAGCCAAATTTAGTGTAAAGATTATCTTTACACAAAATTGAGTGTCAATAGCCATTTATCTAATAGTTGGTGCCTTTACAGGCCAAAAGTTTGCCCCACTCCCAAATTCTGGCAATAAAAATTAGTCCAGATTAGTCCAGCTACTCTGAACCAGTCTTGAGCCTGTCTATCATAATTAACAGATATTTACTTCTCACACAGATTTTTAAAAGTCTCCTGTGAATCTATCTTTTAACACCTTTTTGCTTTCACAGGTCTTTAGAGTTCCATTAGGCATCCAGTGCTAATTAAATGGTGTTGTCAAATAATGCCAGGCACTTTTCTGAAAACTAAAAGCATCTAATTAGTTAAACTAGAGATTACATATATTAATAATTTCAAGTAAATAGTAGCTTCATGTGCTATAGTGTGATTATTAAAAAATATGATGAAAATCTAGCATTCACTGCTGCTTCACTGATGTGTGACACAACTACAATGTTTTCCAGACTTGCAATATTTACAGTTTCAAATTATCATCCAGGATGAAAAGAGAGTTAAACTATTATTTCTTTAAAGAATTCCCACTGAGGTGCCACAGTGGCACTTTTTGTTTTCCCATTTACTATAATTTAAACCTTTGTTGTTGTTGTTTTTGAACACCTTAAGCTTCACCGTCTCCCCTGTGGTGTTTTTTACAGCAATACTCTCTGTGCAAATCTCTAAAAACCTAAGAGACAGTTTAAATTAAACAGAACTTCAGTTCAGATGGGGAGTGAAACTGTTCAGATCATTTTCAGAAGTGATAGTAATGATGAGAATTTTCCCTAAGAATGCCTTCTACTCTTTTTAAAAAAGAATCAGGCTTTAACAGTAATTCCTTCCTGAAGAAGGTTAAGGATTTTTATTGTGACCCTTTATCTGAATCCTCCTTAGTTAGGAGATATGCACGGACATAGAGGGGGAAAAAACTATTGTCAACAGTGGTGTCATAAAGCAATGAAATGCAAGGTGATAGTGTGTAACATTTCTCTGAAAAGTTTAAATAATGATCATTTACAACAACCATAATAGGTGATAACACAATCTTCCTAGACATGCTAAGCTTATACAATGCCTTTAAATGAGATATGATCCCACTGTTTTTATTGAGGAATAATAATACGGTGGCAAACATCCTAATTAATTTTGAAATTCAGCAGTTTTACACTGGAGTCTTTCTTTGATGTTGTTTTGTTGAAAAATGGTGATTTCCACGTCAGCAGTAGAGTATCCTGAAAATAGGTTCTCGGGTGTCTTGTGAACGGCTTCCAATAATGCTTCTCTCATGGGCCTTGGGTGGTAGACCAGAAGTGCACAATGTTAGATGGAATAGTAACCATTTGTGGTAATTACTTCCACAATATTTAAAAATAATTTCGTAATTAAAAAAATATTTTAGCTGCTTTTTAGCTGTGATTAATTTTAAACTGCCCTGTATCTTCTGAAGGTAATGTATGTCTTTCTAAATAAATAAATAATTTAAATCAATATGTAATGTTTTTGGAATATCACAGATGTGTTTTTATTAAATATAGTCATTAAGATAGTGTAGCTGTATAGATTTGTATAACTCTATTCACAAAAACAGCTTTATATAAATTTAATTACTTAATTTACTGGGATGATCTAGATTCTCAGAAACAGTAAGATGAATTTACACATTATATTATCAATTTGGTAACAGTTACTATAACTTGATAACCTGAATGTGTATTGTCAGCCTTATTTGTGTGATAGGACAGAATGATCCTATCATACAAATAGCCTATATGTGTGGATCAGCCAAAGTCAAAAGGTTTTATTGAAAGCTTCAGTCTTCCTCAAAATTAGGTTGCAATTGTTTTCTACTAGTGTCAGGTTGGTATATTGGTTTGCAACTCAGCAAAACAGTTCTGGCATCACACCAGGGACAATTTAATTAATCAGTATCTTAGACCCCTGCTTTGGGAAAATAAAAGAGCTTGTGCAGGAGGGCAAACTAATAGGAGCCAAGTAGAATCTAATTTATATTATGCTTAAATCAATTTATTCCAGTATCCTCCAGAATGCAGAAGGGTCTCAAATTGCTTTTCAGCTATTAGCATAGCTGAATATGTAAAGAAGTAGTTACATTCAGGCCAGTCCAGAAAATACACAAACAGAAAGCCACAGAGAATACATTAATGCATGATGAAGATTTCTGAGAAGAGTAGTGTTCTACTCTTTGGTCTTAGGCTTTAAGGATTCCCATAAATTCTGTCTCATAAAAGTGCAAGTGATTCACTCGTTTTCTATCATTTACTATTCGTTGCTTAATTTGACTGACTGATTGTGTTGCAATGTGTACAAGTAGCATCTAGGGGACAGTTTTCTGCTTTGCATGTCTTCAGTCTTGGCCCTTCAGAGCTCCTGTAGCAAACTGATGGCTGCTGAGGCTGACTAACATACAGACTGAGCAAGAGTGAGAGCTGAATAAATATCTGTTTATTGGTTATAAAGCTGCTATGCCATGATATTCCAGATACAATATATGGCAACAAGGATAAAATGAAACTCCATCTTGACAAACGATTGGCCGCAAAACGTGCATTTCTCTATTTTTTGGTTGACGTATTTCCTTAAGACAGGAGAAAATGGCTGCCACTATGGGGACTATGACACAATTAGAACTACGGCAACAAATTTGGGAGGAATAGTTTGAAATTATCACACATTTTTTCACTACAAGTGATGTAACAAATGAGGATGTAACCTATACCATTTACACTCTTGACTGAAATAAAAAATCCTAAGGTGGACCCTATCTGCATTACATTGAATGTAAATAACAAGGTATCTTTTGAATTGGACACAGGTTGCAGTGTTACTCTTGAGTCAAACCTCATTTGAGGCGTTAGAGTGAGGAGGGGACCCTTACTGCAGCCTAGTACAATTAAATTGAGAACATATATAGGTGAAATACTTCAGTTACTAAATGATGTTGAAGTCACTGTGTCCTATGAAGTTGAAGTAAAATTGTAGTTTCAGGCAGTGGACCCAACTTACTAGGAAAGAAATGGTTAGCTGATTTGGGTTTGATGAACAATTTCTTCAGGCTGGAGAAGGAATTTTTCTTGGGAGATGTTTTATCTATGCACCAAGAGGTTTTCCAGGAAGAATTAGGTGCTATAAAAGGTATGGTGGCAAGAATATGTATAAAATCAAACAATACGCCTCATTATTTTAAACCTAGATCAGTTCCTTTTGAAATGAGAAAAAAGTAGAAATGAAATCGGAAAGATTATTAAAAGCAGGTATTATAGAGCCTGTAAAGTTTTCAGAATGGGCAGCTCCACTTGTACCCGTGTTAAAACCGGATGGTTTGGTGCATATATGTGGAGATTACAAACTGACTGTCAATATGATAGTACAGTTGGAACAATACCCTATTCTCAAAATAGAAGATCTTTTTACAGCAAAATTAGATATGAGTCAGGCCTATCAACAACTTGTTCTAGATGAAGACTTGAAGGAATGTGTTACAATCAATACGCACAAAGGTCTCTTCAGGTATCATTGCTTACCTTTTGGAATCTCTTCTGCCCCAGCAATCATTCAAAGGACCATGGAAAGATTAATTCAAAGGATTCATCATGCAATCATTTACTTGGATGATATGTTAATCATGATGATCACAACACAGGAACTGTCAGTCCTTGGCAAGTAAATCCCTAAGTTCTCTACAGCAATCACACAGGTGAATTGGTAGAAGTAACTTTTATTAGAGATCTATCAGGTTCAAGGTGCTCAGACAGTGGAATTGGCAGAAGTGACATATTGAGGGAAAGCGTGGTTAGTTATAGGTTGATGTCCCACCCCCAGGTTAGTAGCCTGTTGGAATTCTGGCATGAACGCCAGAGACAAAAAGTATCAGAGTTTAGACTACAATAAGGAACAATTATCAAATGGGGAATGACATCATTCGTGTTCCCACAGAAGATACATTTCAGACTGGCTGCATCTGGTCTCAAGGCCATTGGTGACATAAGTGAAAGTGTTCGACTTCAAAGCAGAGATAACACACTGAACTTCCAAATAACAGGCATTGAATGGTACTCAGAACTAATTCAAAGCAGAGATAACACACTGAACTTCCAAATAACAGGCATTGAATGGTACTCAGAATTCTGCATAGTGTCAGAGGACCAATAGGTTACATATAACATATACATGGCATATACTGCAGGCAGGCATACATGACATACTGCCCCCTCCAAAATAAACTCCCCCCTTACATGGGTCCCGGTTTCTGAGGATAAGCTTTATGGAATTTGCTAATCAGTTTTGGGGCTTCTACATCAGAGGCTTTCACCCACTCCCTCTCCCCCTCATAAAAATCCATCCAACGTATTAGGTAAAACAATACTCCTCGTTTTAGCTTTGAGTCTAGGATTTCTTTGACTTCATAGTGCTGCTGTCCATCCACGAGAAGGGGGTGGGATTCCACAGTCTGGATGCTATTTGTCAGGAGGGGGAGCTTTCTTCAGGAGGCTAAAATGGAAAACCGGATGGATATTCTTTAAGTTCTTGGGTAGTTTTACCTCCACTGTTACTTCATTTATAATCCTTACAACCGGAAAGGGGCCCAAGAATTTCCAGCCTAGCTTCTTGCTTGGCTGCTCTCCCTTTAAGTGCTTAGTAGATATGTATACATAGTCTCCCATTTGTAATTCCCAAGGGGTTGATCTCTTTTTATCAGCATAGTTTTTGTAATCCTCTTTGGCGTTTTCAAGAGTCTTTTTAATCATGTCCCATTGTTTTGTTAGTTTAGAGCAGGGGTCCCAACCTTTTGGCGCATTAGAGAGCCCAATGCCTAAAGAGGGCCACAGCTTAAATCAAAATGTACCAAAACTATTAACCTCCCCATTTAGATCAACAGTAAATATTCAGAGGTCAATGAAGAAATGTTAACTTGAATGCAATCCATTTTGGAACAACATTTTACTGTAGAATCCTTTTATCTAACTACACATGCTAACCTAGTCAGTGTGATTTTGGAGGCTCTTTCTGTCAGCCAAGGCATTAATGTCCAAGTCAAGGTTTGTGACATACACCCTTAAAATGTCATGTAAATGTTCATCTGTAAGTCGTGACCTACACTTGGATTTCACAATTTTCATCTTGGAAAGTTTTTTCACAGATGTATGTGGTGCCAAAAACTGTGAACAATCCTGCAGGAAATTTCTTTAGGTTGATAAATGTACCAGGTAGACCAAAATAGAAATTGAAGACTATTTTCTTTGTAAATGTCTCTCAGAAGATCACTGGCTTGCAAATCAATTAGTTCCATCTGAAAAAAGTTACTTGCATCTTCTGGTGCTACTTCAAATGAAACATTCTTATTTCCTCTCTGTGCTTACACAATCAGTGAATCTGTTCTGGAATTCCACCTGCAATAGGTTCAATGCTTTGACATGTCCTTCAACATGGAATTGTAAATTCCTGTCCTTCTCAAATTTTAGTTCATTGTAGCATGAGAAGTTTGAAAAATTTCTTTCACTAACTTGCTTCCCCAATCAAAAATTCAGCCAGAGTCAGAAAGTCAGAAAGTACTTCTAGACTTTTCTCCTTGAGAAAGACATCAACTTCATGACAACGACTGAAAAAACTTTTGAGGACTTTGCCTCTGCTAAGCCACCTGACTTCTGCATGGTACAATATGTCTCCATATTCTGCATCTATCTCTGAGAGAAAATTTTGAGACTGATGATGAGTAAGGCCATGATGATACCTGATGTTATTAATGCTGGATACAACAACACGCATCACACTTTCCCACTGAATAATCTTACTACAAAAGGCTTGCTGATGGATGATGCAGTGAAATTACATGGGACATGTACCATTTAATTTCAATATCTCTTCATTGATTCTTGCAACTACGCCAGTTTTACTTCCCACCATATTTCTTGCACCATCAGTTGTAATGCTTTTCAATTTATCCCAACTCAGACCAAGATTTTCTATTGATTCACACACCTTCAAGAATATGTTTTCTGTAGTTGCAGTGTCTTTCAAACTCTGCAGGGCACACAACTCTTTTGTAATTCTGAAGCTGGAATCTATCCTCCTGATAAATATTAGTAGTTGAGCAGTGTCTATAATGTCATTGCTCTCATCTAATGCCAAAGGGGGAAAAAAAACAAAACTTTTTGCCTTGGCAATCAGTGACATATGCAGCTCTTTTCCTAATTCTTCAACATGCCTGGTGATTGTAGATGCTGGTAAACTGACACAACTAACACAAGATACCTTATCAGGACATATTTCCTCCATTACTTTAACCATGGACTTTAAAACAAATTCACCATCAGTGAATGGCCTACCACTCACAGCAATACATTTAGCAACAATGATAGCTGGCCCTCACAGTAGATAGATTCTCCTCAAAGTGCTTTCTAAAACTATTTTGCTGCAAAAACATTGATTTTTAAGAGAATTTATCTTGTTCATTTGCACCTCTCCTTGATATACTGAGTAGCTTTTGTGACAGGATTCAAAGTGCCTTCTAACATTGTATATTCCTTTAATACTAAGACAGTTTCAAGACATATCAGACAAACTGATTATCTTTGTTTAAAACAAAGTACTCAGTAGTCCAGTTGTCATTAAAGACATGGTGCTCATCTGCAATTTTTCATTTCTTTGAAACAGCACTTTCTTTTGGAGACATCTTCTTACAATTTTTTAGCAGAGCAGCAGTTGCAGAATTTCAATATTATCCTTGAATAAATAAAAATATGAAAAGTCAAGTTTTAGGGGTCTAACTCTTCCCTTTCTCATCAAACTCACCCCACTCTAGCTGCTATTAGCTGGGGGTTTCATTTTTTTTATTTTAAATTTTATTGTGTAATTTTATTACACAAAAACAACATTTTGAAACATATAACAACTCGGTATAAGCAACAACTTGGTACATGAAAGGTAAGTTACAATCATAATGTGAGGCTAACATATAAATATTAAAGAAAGAGTGAATGAAAGGGCAGCCTCCTGCCTGGAGCAGAAGACAGGCCATTAACTTGCCTTCAAATGGTATGCAGGGTGTACATACACATCGCTGCCGGTCAGCCAAGCCTCAATCATGAGAAGCAAAATGGCAGCCGGGCAGAGGGGAACTTGGCTGGAGGAAGATGTGGGAAGGGGGATCCCATAAGCTTCCCTGCTAAGGGAGTACTCCTTCGCGCTCAACCCAAGGGGCCACTCACCAGCTCCTGCAATCCCTGATACATGAGAAGATTCCTAGCGGGAGTGAGTGGGGGAGGAGAGGCAGACGCAAGCAAAGCAACAAGTCAGAGCAACCAGCTCCTGTCTTGTTGCCTGCAGCAGCAGCCTCACCAGTAACCTTGGAAGCAACTTGGAATAATCTTGATGGGTGGAGCCTCTAGAAATGTTCAGTATGCAAAACTCTTCGTATCCTTTTTTTTGCAAAAATACCAACCCTTTGACTGTCCTTTTCCTGCCTTTTTTTGCAAAAGACATCTCCTGTACTCTTTCACACACCTGCTTTATACACATATATAGCCTTTAACATGGTAATGCATGGAGAGGGGGAGTGTAAAAGTTGAGCAAAGCAGCCAACTTTTTGCTGGCAAAGCACCCCAAATGGCCAAAACGCTAGTATGGAGGATAAGAGCAAGAGGGGGCTGGCAGAAGGAACCATGAAAACCAGAAGAAACAATGTTGCTATTGTGTTTTTTGCAAGAAAGGGAGACAAACAACAGCAGTAGCTGGTGCCTTTTGAAGTAGGAAGAATACTGTGGTTCTGAGGGAAAATGCCTTGAGAGTGATAGCAGAAAATAAGCAGGTTGGAGGGCCACACAGAAAGAGCTTGGGGACCGCATGTGGCCCACGGGCCACAGGTTGGGGACCCCTGGTTTAGAGCACCACTCCCCCAAATCACCTGGTTGCATAGTAACTGGGGTCTGGGTGAACGGCATCGCTGTGTCTTCATATCCTTGTGCTACCATGAATGGGGAGGCACTAGTGGATGCATGGACTGTGTTGTTATAACAATATCTGGCGAAAACTAAAAATTGGGTCCAATTATCCTGTTGGTAATTGATATAACATCTTAAGAACTGTTCCAGTACTTGATTAACCCTTTCGTTTTGACCATCGGTCTCGGGATGATTGGCGGAGCTGAGCCCCTGTTCAATCCCCGCTACTTTCAATAGCTCCCGCCAAAGTTGACAATGAATTGTACTCTGCAATCTGAATTTACCTTATCAGGAAATGAGTGCAGCCTTAATACGTGCTACATGAATAGACTGGCCAGTCTCTTTGTGGTGGGGATTTTAGACCAAGGGATGAAATGAGCTTGTTTAGAAAATAAATCCACCACCACCAAAATTACTGTTTTTCCCTTTGAGGGGAGGAGGTCCGTGATAAAATCCATGGAGACCACTGCCCATGGCCAAGAGGGGGTTTCTAAGGGCCGTAGCAGTCTAGGTGGCTTTTTGAATTTTAAGGTGCCAAAGTGCAAAGTGCTAATAAATATGAATATATATATATATATAAATACAGAAATCTTTACATACAACAATGTGGATGTAAGTAGATGGAAATCAAGGAGCCATTTCCATCTGCTTACATCCACCTGCAAAGAAAAAAGAGAATATGAGTATTTATTACCCTTTGGAAGATTAAAAGTTGATACTTACCTGTCTTTGTCTAGGGACTCCTTCGGGACTACTCTGCCACCTTCGCACCTTCATACAAGAGGATTTTAGTTTGAATGTAACATTGTTATATTGAATATTGTTTGGCCATTTGCCTCTTAGGTATTTAAATGTCATCCTTGCAAGCAGTGTTTTGTATTGAGATTTTGTATGTAGCTTATATGTAAAGAGATTTCTGTATTTATATATTTATTCATATTTATTAGCACTTTGCACTTTGGCACCTTAAAATTCAAAAGTATATTTATAAAATTTTATACATATCTTATAAGCTTTTTTATTGTCTTAGTCCCTTAGGTGTGGTTCTCCACTGTTAGTCCAGACATGCCTGATCCCGTCTGGGTGAAGGTGATGGGCGAGCATTGCCACGCCCAATACCAGCCTGATGAAGGGGGGTGGGCATTGCCTCATTCTCTGCTCCTAATCCTGGACAATGAAGGGAGGAGGGCATTGCTCCTGCTCCGTGCCTGATCCCAGCTGGGTGAAGGTGGGGGGCAGGCATTGCCACCTGCTCCACTCCGGATCTCAGCTGGGTGAAGGTGGGGGTAGGCATTGCTACCTGCTCTGCTCCTGATCCCAGCTGGATGAAGATGGGAGCGGGCATTGCTGCCTGCTCTGTGCCTGATCCCAGCCTGGTCTTCTCACTGTGGCATGTTCTCAGAAGGATGGGCTGCCTCTTCTGGGCTTCCCTCCATGTCAGCACCCTCTAGAGGTGAACCAGCATAGGAAGTGAGTTGTCTAGAATATGGTTAGCCATTTATATAGTAGGATAAAGATCTTCATGTTCTTCTTAATATTGTTGTTAGGGTATTCTGGTTTGGGAGTTCAGTAAAAATTTATGGGGGGGTGGGAATATTGTAATGGGTACAAGCAGCCTCTATTTTCTGCTTTGAGCGTCTTCAGTCTTGCCTTTCAGGGCTCCTGTAGTAAATTGGTGGCTGCTGAGGCTTGACTGAGAGGCTGACTAACATGCAGGCTGAACCAGAATGATAGCTGAATAAAATCCTGTTTATTGTATAGAAAACTGGCTAATCATGGTCTTCAATTAGAGACGGGTTCGAACCACAAAAAAAACAAACCATTAGGTGGTCCGTGAGTTTTCATGAACCAGGAACCATGAACTGGCACAAACTGGGGCAAGTTTATGAACCAGTTCGTGGGGTTTAAATGCCCCTTTCCAGCCACTTAGTAGTGGCAGGGAATGGGGCATTTGACAGTTTAAAGGGCCCTTTCCTGTCTTGCAAGTGGCAGGTCCCTTTAAATTATCAGCTAGCAGGTGGAAGAGGGGGATCCACCCCCTCACTGCCTGCCAGCTGATAGTTTAAAGGGACCTGCCACTTGCAAGCGGCAGGGCCCTTTAAACTGCCCAAACCCCAGCCCCACACTTACCTTGCCCTGTGGGCCCGTGGCATCCTCCCCCTCCTCCCACAAGTGGCAAGAAGGCCATTTGAGAGGTGGGAAGGCTGTTTTTAGCTTTCTCCGCCACCCTTCATGCCCACACGACAGTGGAAGTGGCCAAAAATGGCCTTCCTGCCCCTTGCAGGAGAAGGGGGAGGACGCCGTGGGCCTGCAGGGCAAGGTAAGTGTGGGGCTGGGGCTTGGGCAGTTTAAAGGGCCCTGCCGCTTGCAAGTGGCAGGAAAAGTTTATATGGTCATTTCCCTGGGGAAATGGCCATTTAAACTGCCCCTTTAACACGACCCAAACGAACCAGTAGACCAATCTATGGAAACAAGCTTCCACTAACTGGCCTGGTTTGTGTGTTTTTTGGGGGTCGTAATTCGATTCGTGCCCATCTCTATTCAAGATACAACAGATAATAATTAGATGAAGAAACGAGAAAGATTTGAGAATTATAATATCTTTGGAAGTGTAGTCTTGGATATCAAATATAATACTGTTATATTTAATATTAGTATAATTTACTGAACTTTTGAAAAAGCAGTTTATCAGTTGTATCAATATATCTAATTCTCAGCATGGAAATATTTGTAGATACTTAAATCCAGAAGGTGGAACTGTGAACAGGCAAGACAGATCTAAACCTGAAAAATGTACATTTGCAGAAATATTGGCACTCAAAACACACACACATATATTGGGAAGTTAAAATCCTCCAAAATAATAGAAACAGCATCTCTAGCTTAAAGAAATGAATGCCCTCCATGGCTATTGCTAGGCAACCACAACAGTGTTGCCAGCTTTCAAGGTTTTGTTTCTGTCATTACAAGGCAAGGTCCCTTTCCAGGGCTGTTTTGGGCTTTGAGGGTGGACTTATCAGGGCCAGGCCTGGCAGCAACCATAGGGACAATTTAATACCATGTGACTTGCATGACTCACTCAAGCCAAGTTGCTTGCTATTGCCCAACAGCAGCGATCCCACGAAAGCCAGCATGGTGTAGTGGTTAGAGTTTCATACTAGGATCTGGGAGACCCATGTTCAAATTACCACTCTGCCATGGAAGCTCAGAGGGTGACTTTGGGCCAGTTACACTTTCTCAGCCTAACTTACCTAACAGGGTTGTTTTGAGGATAAAATGGAGGAGAGGAGAATGATGTAAGCTGCTTTGGGTGCCTAATGTTGAGCTATAAACAAAAATATATCTGAACATAGGAGGCAGATAAATGGTAGGTTGGTAGGTAAGTGTGAAAGATAGAAGGAATCAGGAAAAGGTGAGGATATTGGGGGTGTTGGTAGAAGGCAAACGGGAAATAGTGTGCAGAAGGGGATACAGGGAAAAATGAAGTACTACCTGGAAATCCTTGTGGATTCCCCACCATGCAGCTAGGCCAGCACAGAAGTTTACTGCATGTAAACAAGCCAGGCAGATCCTACTGGGGAAGGGAAAGCTGAAGACAAGGAGGCAGATAAAGGTAGGTTGTCTGGTGAGTAGGAAGGACAGAAGGAAGCAGGAAAAGGAGAGGCTTTGGAGGCTTTAGGGCAGGGAAAAAAGGAAATAGTATGTGCAGGGGGGGAGGTGAGATGCTCCACAAGTTTTATTCTGTCTACCAACACATTTATAAATCCATGTTAATGTGTGTGGCAGGTGTCAATATCCTCAAGCTGACTTGCTACATGTCTGTTGGAGATGTGTATTTCCATCCAAATTTTGTGGGGAATGTCGTAAAAAATATCCAAGACATGACTGGCTATGTGATCCCATTGAACTCTAAAGATTAATAAGTAAATCCAGAACGGAATAAATAAATCTAGAAATTATTTTGAATCTGTTAATTGCAGCTAATATATGGATAGTGATGTATCAGGGAAAAGAATCCCCACAACTATTTCAAACTACTTGAGAAGGATTTTTTTTCCTTTCCAAACTGATATATTATAAAAGAACCTAGCAGAGTAAACCATTTACATCTAGATAAGTTTGTTCAGAGATGGATTTTTAAATTATATACTACAGTTAAAGTTTACAGCTTTTTAGCCTTATTTATATTAATTGCCCTTTATTCAATAGCTATACATTCTTTTTTAAGGCAAGGGAAAATCATGTTTCCACACAAGACTTTTGCAGCTTGATGAGCTTCATAGTGGGTTCTTTTCCTTTTAAATAGCAAGACATATCTTGACTCCCTCCATTCCCTCATAGGTAGCCAGAACTTTGACAGCACAGACTACAGGGAATAAATAAATCTGAGAATACTATGCATACAGCATTAGAATCAGAAATATTTTACCTAAGGCCTTATTTGTGCCAGGGCTTTTCCATATGAACCCTGTAACATTATCAAACCACAGTATGATTACTAAAATTATTCCTGTGGTTCATACACTAAAATTATTTCATTCAAATGTATCCACCTATTGATGAGTGGCCTCATCCTGACTTCTGTTTTAGTGTTCAACATAGGACTATATGTAGCAAGAATGCTACATACCGAATACTACATACAAGCTATGAGCCAAAACTGCACTAGCTAGACACCTGTTCACTGTATGAATCTAGCTTTACAAGCTGGTGATTTGTATCTCTATAGTTGCACAATAGTGGGATAACAATCCCCAAGCTGTAATATGTCAACATATACTTTAAAATTTCTGTAAAAAAGATGAAAAGAGGATGGATGTGGGAAGAAAATAAAAACAAAGTTACCTGGATGTTAGTACTTTTATCAAATAGTCCTGTACATCAGAAAACACGTAACAGAACACAAATTTTATTTGAGGAACAGTATATGCTCAATGACTACCCACACTTTGGGGGACATCAATGATACAGAATTATAAAATGAGAAAACTAGCAGAACTGCTAACTGTGCTTGTGCCATTTCAATGCACTCTGGTATTCCAAAAGACTATGAAATTTATCCCTGCTAGTAAACACCATAGAGAACCCAACTAAAAGTACACTATCTTTGCCCTTTGAGCTCTATAGCTGGATGATGGAAAATGACTATATAAATGGTAAGCACATGACAAATGTCTTTCTAATTTCTGGTTTTACAATTGGAGTTATTTTTCTTGTTCTCATTGTAATGGGAGCTATTATTGACAGCTGGGTAAAATTTCTGAAATAACAACAGGTAGGAAATTTGTGTAATTTAATGTTTTTCCATATGAAACACCCTCCAAACAGAAAACTAGGTATCAGACAGAAAAGGGATTCCCTGTCACATTAGTTTTCTATGTTCCGGACTATCATTCTATGTTCAGGATAACAGAGGAACACTCAGTCACATGAGTCCCACCTCCAGTTTGCTACAGCCACACACTTCAGCTAGCTTTAAGGCAAAGATTATCCCAAATCTTTACATCCTTACAGCCCTTCCTACTTAGGTATTGATTTCATGTAGGAAGTTGTGTATACATTCTCCTCAGCACAAATGCAAGTAGGTCACAAGTACTGTGCCATCTTCTACATAATTTTGGTTTTCTTTTTTTCACAGAAGTACTTCCTATGCAGAAGATGCATAATATTTGCAAAGCAATCTTCTGGGAAGATAAGATTTAGGAAAAATTAACATTTTCAGCAGGGATCGTCAGGGGGCGCAGCGAATCCAAGTTGGAGAAAGATGGTAGAAAACAGCGCAGATAGACTGAGAACAGGACCAGAAGCGACGCTGCCGCTTGCTTCATATCGGTATAGCTAACAGGGCTCTGAGGAAAACAACTAAACCTCGGAAGATTGCTTCTTGAGCCCCGCGTCCTACATGTAGGTGTGTGTCAAATTGTCTCTGTATTTCCCACGATTTCTTCTACAAGCCAAAAGAGCCCCTTCTCCAAATACATAGCTTTACACTTCTGTTCTCCAGTCTTTCTGCACGGGGGGAAAAAATTGGCAATCCCGCCACAGAGTCCCCCCCCCCCCAATTAAAAACTTCTATTCATTGTGCCCTCGTGAAAGCAGGGAGCAGCGAAGTCGCAACTAGCAACCTTTTCTCTCAAGGTCGAGAAACTTGTAGCTTTTCATTAGTTAATTAGAGGAGAACGAAAGAACGGTTAGAAAGACGGCAACATATTAGAAACACATAACCGTTCCACTCGCAAGGGAGCCTAAAATTGTCCTGGAAAAGGGTCTGCCTGATGGAAACCACAAGAGAGTACTGGCGAGAAAGGAGGAGCCCTCATGGCTCCTCCTTGCCGGCCTCATGGGTGGGGGCAGGAGAGACGTGTACAGGTGCCACCCCCCCCCCCAAAATCTGGTCTTACGCTTTTCCTCGGTGAAGGGAAAGCAGATAATTAAGAGAAAATAAGAAAACTGGGAAAATATCAAAAAACCCTCTTCGCTTAGGTTCCTCAACCGAGAAATAGCTGGTACCATTGGTACCATTAGCGGTACACTTACGACGTCGCCGAAATCCCCCGCCTCAATATTCATTTCTCTCTCCTCCCCTCCTCCGGCCACTGAGGCGAAAACCTTTTCCCCGAGGCGTGAGAAGGAAGGTGGGATTATTCCACGCGAGAAAGGCGGGAGGCAGCAAAACTGTTGAATTTAGCTTGTTTACATGGTTTAGCTTGCTACACGGCGGACGCCAGTTGCATGCCGCTTGTTTTCTCCACCCGAAAGGGAGAAGCAGCGCAAGGGAGTCCGGACAATCGTGGCGGGGCTGTTGAGTGGACCTGAGAAGAAGAAGAGAAGGCCGAAGGGATCGTTTTGCAGAATCTGACGAGAAAGCACAGGTCAGGGGAGGTGACGAGGGTGTTGCGCAAGCAGGCGAGCGCTGCAAGAGCGTGTCCAAGTCCTTTCCCTTCATTGACACGGGGCTAGATTAAAATCCTGGCGCGCTCACGGCTCAGCTGCGGTAAATAGATGTCTCGTTCATGGCAAAGAGGGAAAGAAACTAGGCAAGCCGGCGGAAGCAATGGCAGCAAGAGACTCGCCTGTATAGATGGGACCAGACGGGGACTTCTGGAGGATAGATGGCCGCTCCAATAAGCCCTTCTGAGGGGCCAGAGGCGTCCGCGTCGGATGGGAGAAGAGAAGAGGGACTGAGCTAGAAGATTCCGTTTGCTCCGCCAGCGATGTGTCGCGTTTGCGGTTGCTTTGGGATTTAGTTTTCGGCTTTCTGCTCACCACGCGTTCCCCCCATTAGTGTGTATTGTGCTTGGATTTTTCTCCCGCGGGCTCCTTTTGTACCAAAGGAGCTGCCGGGGGTGTTAAAAGTTGCAGTTCTTCCTAATTCTTCCTCTTCACCCTCGCCCCTTCTTCCATCATGTGCTCTAACATAGTCTATGAGTGGCTGAAGACCTTGAAGCTCTCTCAGTATGCCGAGTCCTTTGTGGATAATGGCTATGACGACCTGGAGGTATGCAAGCAGATTGGAGACCCGGACCTGGATGCCATCGGGGTCTCCATGCCACAGCACCGGCGCCGGATCCATGAAGCCGTCCAAAGGCTGAAGGAGGAGGATGAGACCACAGCTGGACTTTATTTCACCTTGGAACCTCAGCAACAGGGCTCCCCTTCTCCTGAGATCTACACTAGCCACCTAGTGGAGCAGTATGAGGCCAAGACTTGGAAGGAACCACCTGCTCAGTATCTTCATGGGTTTCCTGGGAAAGTAGCCTCTTGCAACAAGGAACTATTTACTTACCCCAAACTCAGACTGAAAATTATGATTAGGGATAAACTCATCCGTGATGGGATCAACCTTAGTAAGCTGCCTTACTCCAACAAGGTGAGTTGGTGCTGTGCCTTTTAAAATAAACTGTCTTCTTGTCTTCCTTGCTCCAAGACTTCAGTTGAGTTAGGATACATACTGAACTGCTAAAAGTGTTTGCAGAGATGAACTAGAACTCTTCTACACAGTCACTGGCTGGAGTTTGCTTGCTTCAAGTTTTTCTGCAGCTGGAGGCATTTTGCTGCCCCAAGCACTTTCCTACCTTGTCACCTGGTCAGGTGCACAGCTGCCTGCAAAAGCATCTCGCTTCCGCAGAGTTGGGCAGCAGGGGCGTGAGGGTAAAGAGAGGGTTTGTGCTACTCCTATGGATTTGGTAAGCCACTTAATGGCTTGCTTTATTTGGCCCTCAAACTGGCCTTGTTTGGGATTTACAAGTGGAACTTAGTCTTCCTGTTGGGCTGAAAACTCTGTTTTTTGTGTGTCTTGATGATGGTGATGATCAGGCATCTGACGAAGAGAACTTGATTCTCGAAAGCTTATGCTATAATAAAATTGGTTAGTCTTAAAGGTGCTACTGGACTCTTTTTGATTTTGATGATGGTGGTGAGAATTGCTTAGAAAAGTAAGGATGGAACTTCCACTCTGAGTTAAAGTTTGGAGACTTGACTTCAAAACTTGTCAGGATAGTTTTCAGTGTAGATCCTTTTCTCTTCTGAGAGTTACTCAGTATGTCTTATCCATATAAGATGGGTGCCTAGTGTTGGAACATTTGTGAAACAAGGTGACAGCTTAATGGTAATGCTGATATTGCTTACTATTTTCATTTAGTTTAATTTTCATTTAATATTTTGTCGTTTGATTCTTGGAAGACAGGAATGTGTTTGTGGAGAAATTAAGCCCTTTTGTTAAAGTCCTTGAGAAATATCCTCTTTAACTGCATGATCTACTAGAGATGCTAAAATACAAAGATTTTTAAAGGTGCAAACTTACTGCACAAAATCAAGAGCGATGACAGTACAGAAAAAAATCTATTATGGCTTTCAAAGAGATTTTGGAAAGTCACTTCTCAAAATATAATGTAAAATAGAGGAAGCTGTGGAAACAAGACAAAAATTTTGCTGTGAATTTTTAGTTGTTTTGTAAATGAATGATAACTTACAACCTAAACTTCGAAGTCCTACTAAATTCAGTTGAGTGTGTGTAGGACTCCAGACCAAATATTATGGTCTCTGTGTGTTCTCTTATGATGAAAGAGGTCAGTATTAGACACCTTATAAGAAGCTTTGGGATTAGTGATAGACAGTTTCTGCTTTAATGATTTTTTACAAGAAATGCCAGCAACTTTCCCACCAAGTTCAGTAATTGTCTTGAATTCTTAGGCTTTGTGCTTTTGCAAGAGGGATAGACAGCAACTTAATGGGGTTTTCTGATTATCAGCAGCATTGTGAATAAATTTCAGACTAATTCATTTTCACTGCAGAATTGGCTTATGAGGATGACAGGTGGAATTGGTATCCGTAACCTGGTAACTGTAATATAATTCAATAATAGTCTAAGCTTTTCATAGATGGGCTTTGTGCTCACAGGAAAATATTTCACAGTCGTCATGGACAGCACAGTAGATGATGACTGACCAGCATGCAGCAAAAACAGTTCTAAATGCAAATAGATGATGAATGCATTTGGAAGTAAAAATGTGTAGGAAATAATATACTGTCAACCTATCAATGCTAGTAGAGCACATTGGGGAGTGCTGCTTATAATCCTGGTCACTGTATGTTGTAAAGGTTGCAGATTAAATAAAAAGGTGTCAAATAAGGAGGACCATGCTGGTTGTCAAATACATATCAAAACTAATGCAGATATAAACCATATATAACTCAGCTGTCTCCCTAAAAAAGTTCTGAAAGGCAGGAATTTATGCAACTATATCTGAAATTTAGGCAGAACAGTTTTATGTCTATGGAAACTGTTTCTAAGAATGGGATATCATGACATAAAAAGATGCAGTGGTCCAGGAGAGAGCAAAGCTTTTTCTTTCATACCATGTAATGTATTACATAGATTGGTTTTGTCAGGGAGTAGCTACTGGCAGTGGCAGTAAACCATATTCAGTGGACTGAGAGTCTAATATGAATTGGCAAAGATTGTGTGAAGTCTTCCATCCTCTTCAAATACATCATGTTCTGAAACAAATTAACTGTTATCTACTCTAACAGCAATTTTTCTTCTTTTCAAAAAATAGTTATATTTACCATACATGGCTTAATGTTTTAAACAACTCTTCAGCAGTTTACAAAAAGAAACCCAACCCTTCTCCTGCAACCAGTTTTGTTATTATGGTCTCAGAAACCTACTGGAGATCTAAACTTCCTTGATGACATTTTGCACTTTGTTATAACTAGAAAGACTTTTTGCAGGTCAGGTTTGTATTTTTCAAGTGAATGTCTCTTCCACTAATTTCCTGCAATGATAATGATAAATCACTGTGATATATTTGGACAACATTCAGAAAATCAGAGAAACATTTCTGCTGTTGCTTCTTTAACATTCCTTATATTTTCATAAGGAAAACTTTTAACTTAACAACATTAGGTAAGTCATTTTCAATTTATGCAAGGTGTCTAATGAGCCCTATTATGTATTATCAATTTCTGGGGGGAAATCAGAAGTAATTGAAGAAATATCAGGGTAACATGACTTATGTTTAGCACAGTAACATATCTCTGAACATAAGCAAAAACATAAATCAAGTTACCCTGATATTTCTTCAATTACTTCTGATTTTTTTTCAGAAGATAGTACATAATAGGGCACATTCCATGTGTTCAAAGCACTTCACTTTGTCTCAGCAATCCTTATTATATGGGTCACATTTTAATGAGCCTCTGATTGCTCAGTTATAATAGATAGTTGTCTTTTTTGTTGTTGTTTTTAAAAAGCTTAGTGAGGCAATTGGAATTGGAAAGGAATTTTCCTTGCTGATGCCTGAATCATGAACAGCATGAACTGAAAGACAGAAGATTTGAAGCTGTACAGGGACAAGGTAAAACAGGGTGCTCATTAGTGGGACCAGGTATAAGGAGAAGGTGGGTTACAATCAGTTGCCTGATGGAAATAACTATTAAATCCACTGTAAGATAAACAGAGGAAGGGTCCAGCCTTTCTCTGGATTGAAGGATGGCATAGCTTTGTGATAAGAGTGTTAGACTGGGACCTTGGACAACTGGGATCCAATTCCCACTCCACTATGGAAGCCTGTCAAGTGACCTTGAGCCCACCACAATAACTCAACCTACCTCACAAGGTTGTTGCTGTGAGGACAGAGTGGAGAAGGGGGAAATAATGGAATAGCCTTTATGGTTCCCGTTAGGGAGAACAGCGGGATATAAATAATAAATAAATAATCTAGAACTGATCTGTGTATACTTTATAAAAGTCTTGTAGACATCACTAGCTGAAGTTGCTGGTCCACATAATGCTAGTAATTTTTGCCTGTGTTCACCTGATGTATACAGGAAGAGATATTCTAATCACATGAACTTTATCTGATCATTATTTCTGATATGTTGACGCAAGGCAGAGGCAGAGTTTGGGCATGTTCCTTTAGGGAATGGGATAGGAATGATTCTGCTGTCGGATTAATACATAGAGCTAAAATGCATAGATTTTTGACATAACGTGAGTTGTAACATATCAGTTGTCTATCCAAAATATATATGTGGGTTTCATTACAATGGACCTTATAACATGGTGTTGAGGTCTTCTACAAGTAACACAGCAAATGGCCTTCAGGTTAGGGATACGTGGCTTGATTGCTTAGAACCTAGTACTAAATCCCACCATTCTGGTAAGCTGCTGACACCAGCAGGACTTGCCCTACCAGTGACTATCCTGTGCTGAGAAAGTAAAAATCCCAGCCCTAAGAAATTTAGACTAGTATAGGACAGCACTAGAATCTATAACAACATTGCCAGGAGTCACCAGTCACACATTGGCTTGTCAGTGATTCCCTCATGTTAGTCATACATGGAAACAACCAACCAATTCATGATGACTCCATCTGCCTTTGTGATATCTCTATGCCCCATTGCATCAACCTACAAAACAGAACAATGGGAGAAACAAAAGCAATATAACACCTTTCTCTATGTGGAGGAATGTGTTATATCTGTTATGTCACCTGTGGCCACCCAGATCCTGGAATCCCTCTAGATGGGGGTTTGAATTTCCTGCAAACAGTTACTCTTTTGATAATAGGAGGTACATGGTAAAAAGGTTGGAAGAGGAAATCCTCATGGAATTGCCCTCTCTCTACCAATGATTCAGGGCCCTCTGGGGGAGGGATACTGGAAGTAGATGCAAGGAAAGGGAGACTAGGACAAGTACCAAAATATAACATTCACAGAAGGTGCCACTGGACTTAAACCCTGCTAGTCGCAGAATGTATCCTTTTCATTTCCCCTGAAGCTCAGTGAGGTTAAGAAGCACTGAATTAGGAAGCCAGTAGTATAGGCTTGAATCCCACCAAGAAGGAAGGTGAGTGTAAATCAAATCTTCTTGCTAGCAGAAATCCTGTTAGCAGCAAAATAAGAGGAGGAGCAGTATTAGAATTTGTGTGTGTTATGTGTTGTCAAGTCATTTCCAACTTATGATGATATGAATTAAGGACCTCCAAAATGTCTTACATTATCAGCCTTGCTCAGGTCTTACAAACTGAAAGCTGTGGCTTCCTTTATTGAGTCAGTCCATGGCTGTTTCCACACGACTTACCTGCCTGCGGAACATTGCGTGAAAGACCCGGAAGACAGCGTCTTCTTGCGTGAAATTGTGCCAGGAAGACACAATTTCATGCAAAACTCCAGGATAACAGTGTCTTCCTGGCGTGATTTCACGCAAGAAGACGCTGTCTTCCGGGTCTTTCACACGATGTTCCGCAGGCAGGTAAGTCATGTGGAAATGGTCCATCTCATGCTGGGTCTTCCTCTTTTCCTGCTGCCTTCAGTTTTTCCTAGCATTATTGTCTTTTCCAGTGAGTCTTGTCCTCTCATGATGTGACCAAAGACTAATAGCCTGAGTTTAGTAATTTTAGCTTCTAGGGAGAATTCTGGCTTGATTTGATTTGATGTTTGGGGTTTTTTGGCTGTCCATGGTATTCGCAAAACTCCTCCGTCTCACCATTTTAAATGAACCACTTTTCTTCCTATCAGCTTTCTTCATTGTCCAACTTTTATATCTATATGTAGTAATGAGAATACCATGTTATGTATTAGCTTGTTCTCCAGTAATGCTTCCTTACATTTAATGATATTTTCTAGTTCCTTCATGGCTGTCCTTCCAAGTATCAGTCGTCTTCTGATTTCTTCATTGTAGTCTCTCTTTTGATTGATGATTGAGCCTAGGAATAGAAAATGTTTAACTATTTCAGTAGTTAAGTATACATTCTATATACTGTAGAACATTTTTCCAAACCACACAGCCAACTGGGCAGACAGACAGAGGAAACATCATGGAAGATTTAGAACCTCCAGTAGCTCTAGTGATTATATCAGCCATCTATTAGCGCTGAAAAGATAGTAGTGAAAATGTTTGGTATTGGGGAATAAGGAAAGTTTAGCATATCTAAAGTTCCTGGTTTGATGTCTGTTTGCAGTTATCTTCCAAAGAAAACCTGGCAAAAATTCCCCACATAGGCACATCTGAGGTTTGGTATAGCCAGATCAGTGACAGGAAGTGGTAAAGCTAACTGCAGCTTCCTCAGACTATATTCATCTAGTGTAACCTCTTGCCAGGTCTCCCTTGGATTCATTGGGCTATTTCGTCTGCTAATTGTCCCAGCATTCCTTGTTCTTCACTCCCCCTAACTGCAAGTTAGGATATTCCTGGGAATAAGAAATCAGTAACATTTGCAGGTAAATATTAAAATCTGTAAAATAACCCTTTCCCCAAAGACTTCTGGAGATATGTACATAACAACAGTAAGAATAAAGAATATAGATATAAGTAACACAAAGATAAATGATTATATATAACAGGGAAATCTCTCAAAAGTTTAAACAAGAAATGTGTAATACCTTCATACCAGCATAAACTAGCTGCTGACAAAAGAAGAGATATTTATTTTCTAGGATTAAGATCCAGCTTCTTTTAATTCAGTGAACATGGCTTTATTGACCTAAGGGACAAATAGATAAATTTAATGGAACCTGTTTTCTCTGTTCTATTCTGTTGGATTTTTATGTGACATCAGATTTAGGCTGTGACAGAAATCTGTTTTGGTTGAGTGATTCATTAGATTGATAGAGGCACTTGTCTCAGGAGTCAGACTGGGCCCAAAATTACTAGATTTTCAATTATGGCTGTGGTCACTTTTGACCAAAATATGACATTTCAAAAAACAAAAGAGTGGAATAAAGATTCAGCAATATTTGGGTGAAATGGATATAACACTTCTTTATCTGCAACAGTGTGAAAGACATGGGACACATATTAAAGAAGATGGGAAGGAGTCAACAGTTTAAGTATGATGAGCTCAGTTTTATTCTAGACTATAGAGGACTATATTGCATTTGAAAAGTATTAGTAATAGAAATCTGCCCAGCTTAATTGATTATTAATTACATAACTAATAAAGAATTACCAAAATAGCTGACAAATTATTACAACTGAATGGAAATGGAGGTTAAAATGTAAATATAAGGAAGTCAGGGATGCATAACTGTGGGACATGTCAAGAGGAATTAAGCATTTTATTTATATCACATTTGGACTAACTGATATCTAATACTTCAGTAAAATTTCATTTCGGCTTCTAATTGAAATAAATGACCTGACCTGACCCATACTTGAGGAACTTTATTCAATTTTTCTTCCATGGAGAATTGTGCAGACTACTGTACAAGAAAATAAAATTATTAAAATACAAACTCTCTCTCTCTCTCTCTCTCTCTCTCTCTCTCTCTCTCACACACACACACACACACACACAGAGTAAATAAACTCATCTAAATTAAATTTGTTTGGCTTTGGTAAACACGAATTAATGGAGATTTCTATATTTATTAAAGACATATCTAATAAACACAAGCATATGGGAGATTTTGCTTGATTTACAACATTGTTCACAAATTATTATGTTCGGGTAGCTTTGAATGTGCACACTGCAAACTGTTGCAGTTTGAGTTGTAAACCTTGGAGTACATACAAACAAATAGAAAAATAGCAAATTTAGTTTCAAATTAATGCTCTTCAGTGATCTGGATTTCTAGAGCAGCATACTCTGTACTAAAAGTGTACAATAATATTTATATCTTACAATATCATATGAGATTATATGTAAAGGATTTTATGCTTCTCTATTGCTTCTCTATTATTGCAGTTATAAAGTGGTAAATTAATAAAAACAAGTTACTATTTGACTAAACTATGGCTTGTACATAGCCCAAAGATACTAGTCTCTGCTTTTGATTTATAGCATGTGAATACCAAAGGTAGCTAAATGGGCTCTGGTACTCTGTTCCATCCCCCAAAGGAGGGCAATGATTTTGTTTTCTTCTTCTGAGTGTTTTGCCATTAATTTAGCTTGGAACATCCAGTTGTTCTATGATAGTTAAATATAGTACATAATAGTCAAGATGTTTAACTCTCCATCTTTATCCAAATCCAAATTTGCTACATTTCCAGCATCTCTACTAAAGAAACTAAATTTCTAACCATATATAGTCCTGTTTTGCATGGGAATGCTTAATGCACATACTTTATATAGCAAGGATTATTTATTACTGATTTTAAAGATTATAACATAGAAACACATCATTTTTTTTGCCATTGTGGCCATAATTACATCATTGCACAGAACACAGAAAATTGCACTAAATGTGCAACTCCTGGTTTAGCCAAATTGCCTTTAAAAAGTGAACTCTTTTTGAATATCAGGGAAATACCTAGTATGCTTAACATTTATAAATCTTGTATGTAGTATTTGTGTTCAGTGCATATCTAAACCATCATTACTTAGTGTCCTGATCCAAAAATATATTGGCAGATAATGGAGCTGAAGTACACAAGAATTATCCTGCTTTTCCCTATTAATTTAAGTGGAGAATCCAGTGTTTGCTTGCAAAAGATTACACTAATATTGGCTTCCTCCACTGATATAAATGGGGACTCTGGTGAATAGAGGAGTTTCTTGTGGTATACAATACAGCACAGAGAGCTAACCTTTAGCTTGTAGTGGTCCCTACAACAAGTGAAAGGCTAATATGGAGACAGCAATGTAGAATTTAATGTGCTATGTTATATATTGTTGAACTGGGAAACACCCATAATAATGTGGATTTAGTGTTAAATATAATAATAGTAATAGTAATAATAAATTAATGGTACAAGAATAAGCTATCTTATAGACTAATAGCAAAGTGGCCCTGATCTGGGGATACTTAAATCTGAAGATTGGAACCATGAACAGACAAGACAGATCTTCCTACACACCTGAAAAATGCCCCAGGTTTGCAGAAAAATCTGAAATCTAAAAAAACAATCCCCCCACCAATTCAGGGTTAAAAACAACCCCAAGATGATTAAAAGAGTTCTTGCAGCTTTAACCAGATGCTCTCAGTGATTGTTGCTAGGCAACCAAGTAACAGTTCAGTATTCTAGGCTTGGTTTCTGTCAGGAAAAGATGGAGGGGGGTAGGGGCCTTTCCAGGGCTGTTTTGGCATTTGAGGGAGGACTCATTGGGGCCAGGCCCACAAACAATCACCACATAGCTTGATACCACATAACTTGCATGACTCACCCAGTCCTGGCTGCTTGCTACTGCTCAGCAACAATACTCCCCAAGTCAGTGGAGTCAGTTAGAGTTTCAGGATAGGATGTGAGAGACCCAGGTTCAAATCACCACTCTGCTGTGGAAGCTCACTGGGTGTCTTTGATCCAGTCACAAACTCTCAGCTTAACCTACTGTATGAGAACCTAGGACTGCCTCAACTCAGAACCTCCAGGAAAGGACAGCCCAAGGATCCCTGGTTAGCAAGACAGTAACCAAGTCCAGGTAGTGGTTATCACCAGCTTCTCTAACTTCCCCACAACTGGAGACCAAGAGGCAAGCCTCCAGCCCTCAGGGCACTAAGCAATTGAAAGTCAGCCTCGTGAGGTAGGCACCCACAGTTCCAAGACAAATTAGTCAGGTAGCTTGTGGCAAAGTGGCCAAAGAACTGGATTTGGGATTGGTGCACCAACACAATGACTTCCACATGAAATACAAGTAATAAAATGTATTAAAGCAGTGCAAGTCAGTTATCAAGAAGTATAGAATTGTGCAGCAAGCAAACAATATAACAAAGATTAATTAACTTAGCTTAACCCTAAACTGATTTCCAGATGTTACCTTCAAGGAAATAGCAAGGCTTCAAGATGAGTTCCAAAAGAAGTCAAAAGACCAAAAATCCAAAGAAAGGTTAGGTAAGGTGGTGGTCTTCCAGAGAAAAGGCTTTCAGCAAAGCAGGCACACAAGAAGGCAAAATGGACTCTTAGGAAAACTATGGAGGTACCCCAAGAGGAACAAAGCTAAAGTAAAAAAGCTGTATTTTAAAGGCATGTTCCCGCAGAGTGCCCAAAGTTAGCCAATCAGAGGGCAAGCCTGCAAGACCAATACTGCAGATACTATTTTTCTCTTTTTATTTTTTCCTATTACTTTATTAGTGCAAAACAAAAAATTAAAAAAGCAAACAGAAGAAAAAGTACTGTCTACAAAACGCTATTGGCAAGTCTGTACATTGATATCTATCAAATATCTAAAAATAAGTCCATACAGAATTGCCTTCTATATACAGTACATTCAAATGTTAATAAGTTTATGAGGTCTTCAATCTAGTGATTTACAGGAATTGGGCTTTTGTTTCCCAGTGTTGAAGTATAAGTCTTTTAGCAACTATAAGGGCACAGAGGGTCCATTTCTGTTGACTGTCTGTTACATTACAAGAGACAGGCAAGTAGTTTAACAGTACACTACATTAACATCCTCAAAAATAAGTGAGTTTCTTAACACAAAATTAATATGACTAATAACTTCCTCTCAAAAGGGCTGAATGACTAAACTTGTCTAGAGATGCATTTTGTGAATTATACTGCCAACAGTTAGGCCTTTATTAAAAAGACGTTATGGTGTCCAATACAATTTTGCTGAATAAGACATAACTTAAGATTCTTAGTAGTTACAGGTATAGACTTAAAGTCTTATCCCATTGCTTTAGCAAAATTGGACACTCTGGGTCATTATTCCCTTCATCTCTAAAACTCTGTGTATCATATTTATTAATCAACCTCGAATATTTATATACAAATATCATAGATTTTACTTTCTGTATTGATTCAATAAGAATCTCCAAAAGTGGGGGAGATTTTGAGACACTCGAAGCTGCCAGACGATATTTGGACACCAACAAATGTTGCAATTGTAAATATTGCCATTCAGCAGAAGTTGGCAAACCATATCTAGACCTTAGTTGAAAAAATGACAAAAACTCATCATACTTATTTGTCAGTGGCTCTGTCCAAGCTTCTACAAGAAAGATTTCTTCCCATTTTTAAAATCTGGATTTGACCATAGTGTTAGTTTAACATGTGAGAACTGGTTGAAGTGATATTGTCATGATATTATACACCAGACTCCTCTAGCTGCAGAAATTGTTGGAGGAACAACATCCATTTTAACATAAGTAGATATGAATTCCATGGTTGTTGTGGGTTTTCCGGGCTGTATTGCCGTGGTCTTGGCATTGTAGTTCCTGACGTTTCGCCAGCAGCTGTGGCTGGCATCTTCAGAGGTGTAGCACCAAAAGACAGAGATCTCTCAGTCTTTTGGTGCTACACCTCTGAAGACTGAGAGATCTCTGTCTTTTGGTGCTACACCTCTGAAGATGCCAGCCACAGCTGCTGGCGAAACGTCAGGAACTACAATGCCAAGACCACGGCAATACAGCCCGGAAAACCCACAACAACCATCGTTCTCCGGCCGTGAAAGCCTTCGACAATACATATGAATTCCACTTTAAAAAATGGTTACAAAAAAGAGGCTTCCAAAAGTGCCCAAAATGGATATTGTAGTTGAGGGGAGGAATCCCAATAATTTCTACATACTAACAAATATACCTGATGATAAGTACTAAGGGCTGAAAGACCAAATATTCCTTCATTAATTGAAAGTTGCATCCTTTTAAAGGAAATCATGGGTGGTGTTGAAAGCCACATAAATTTTGGAAACAGAGTATTAATTCTATGAATATATTTATATATGAATGTATCTTCATCTACATAGACAAAATTTGAAGCTCAATAAAAACCTTAAAATATGAGACAGATACATTGATCCAGTTTCCAGGGTCAAACTGCTGCTCCCGTTTGTAGCAAATGGTATAATAAAATCCACAGGGGATAGCTTTTTCTTCATAACAAGTGATCAAAAGGCAAAACAGTATCTTGAAAAAAAATTATACTAGCCAGAGACGTAGGCTGCTCTGATTCCTTTCTAGGAAAAGTGGTCTGTGTTTTAAACAAAGCTTCTAAATGCTTCCAGACACATCTAGGAATTAAAGATGAAGATGCTGCCGATATATGAGAGGCTGCAATTGCTTGTATTAGCATAATTTCACCTGTATGTAAGCTACACTGAAAGCATGTCTGTCGATGAAATTAGAGTTTCATTTCAAGTTTATTATTTAGTAATAAGTAGATTTAGAAGTCATGTATTATATGCATTTGGGAAATAAATTTGGCATATGCTGCTGAAGACAATAATTCAACTTCACATTGCACGTAAGAGGCGCCTGGAAGAGACAGCTGTGTCCTATTTTTTTTTAAGTATGACAATTACTGGAAGGGCAGTTACTCAGAGATAGAATACCTGCTCTGCATGATGAAGGTCCCAAGTTCAATTCTTGGCATCTTCAACTAAAAGGATCTTAGAGAGTAAGTCTCAAGGTGCTCCTTTCTTTGCCTGAGACCTTGGAGAGCTGCTGTCAGTCAGAGTACATGTTAAACTGTGGGTTCACATCAAATAGTTCAACAGCTCTTTATTTACCAGGAACACAGACAGAACAGAAGCCCTTAATATATATACAGAAGCTCCACCCCAAGAATAACTGATAGCCAATGAGAACACATACTTTACAATACCCTTATTTGCATAAACTATATACAATGTATGAAGTAGGCAGGCCACTGATTGGTCTTTATTATAGAGGACCGATTGGCTGCTGCCTTGAGAAAGTAACCAGTGATATTGCAGGGATTATGGACCAATGAGAATGCAGGCATCGGGAGCCTTGACTGAACCTTAAGCTCAACACAGTATAGTGCATTACAATCAATACAGTAAATACCTTAGAGGCCTTGCTCGGCCAACTCAGCCCAGTACACAACAGTACACAATACAAAAATACACAAGTGATTGGTCTGACATAATCAATCAGAATACCTAATTCTTAACATAGACCCATCTGTGGATACTTAAATTAAAGAGATTGGAACCATGAACAGGCAAGACAGATCTTTCTACGAACTGAGAAAAGGCATAGCCTTACAGAAAAATCTGTACTCCAAATAAAAATAGAGGTAAAGCCTCAAATAATAGAAATGGCACCTGTACCTTTAAGAAATTGCTGCATGAGATCTCAGTAGCCATTGTGGGGCTTCCTAGGCAATCATGACAATATTGCAGTCCTTCAAACTTTGATTTATGTCAGTGAATGCAAGGAAGAGGAGGGAGGGAGGACCCTTTCTAGGGCTATTTTGGCATACTAATCCACCCTTTCTCCCTTCCCTCCTGGCCTGGAGGGATGGCTCATCAGGCTAGGGCCAGCAGCAACTACCAGGCAACTTGCTGGCATGCAGTTGGCAAATTTATATACTACCCTTCAGGACAACTTAACACCCACTTAGAGTGGTTTACAAAGTATGTTATTATTATCCCCACAACAATCACCCTGTGAGGTGGGTAGGGCTGAGAGAGCTCAGAGAAGCTGTGACTGACCTAAGGTCACCCAGCTGGCTTCCAGTGGAGGAGTAGGGAATCAAACCCGGTTCTCCAGATTAGGGTCCTGCCACTCTTAACCACTACACCAAACTGGCTCTCCAGTATTGATCAGGATTCCCAGATATACCTGGGGAAATGCTGATAAGGTCTTTTGGGGTAAATTTTTGGACAGGATATACTGAATTGCAAACCACGCCCCCCCCCAATGGAAACCAGAATGTCTGAAGACACCTTGTTCAGGGGTCCAGAAAACTGGAGTGCTTTGCCTAGTCCTCTTAAATGTGGGGGGGGTCATTAGGAGAGAGGCATAACTTGGTACCGTGTAGTTTCGGTACTATTTGCTCTACAAATGCCTACTCCAGACCCCCCCACCCCCCAAGTGTCACATATTCCCCCCATAGGAAACAATGGAGGCCAGATAGCTGGAGTAACTTGTTCAGATGTCCATAAAGTAAGGCTTCTGTTACCAGTACCCTTTAGGGAAGAATGTTACTTGCCCCCTAGCAAATTTAGTGGTATTTGTGCCAGATCCCTAGAAAGATCCCCTGATATACTGTTTTTTTCTGATTTTTGATAATCCCAGAAAGTTCTGCAATTTAATTTTTATTCTGTAAATTCCCAGAACGATCCAAAAGAGCATTTTTGGGGGCATGTCTGCAGCTTTGGGGAGAGATATTTTTTGGAGTGTGTGCCTTCTACTGCTTGTTGCCAGGTTGGTTTTACTGGGACTCTCTGGTTGTTTTGCTTTGTGGGTTCTTTTTGGAAGGCTTTTGGTCAGTGGTTGCTTTTGTGTTTTCGGCAACTGTTGGATGAACTTTTTTGCCTTGAGGAAAACAATAGACTGGGGGCACCTTGTTCAGTGCCCGTACAATTGGATCCCTTTGCTCAATCTACTTGAAACTGTGGGTCTTCAGTGAACAGACAGTATTCGCCCAATTACAATAATGGTGTCATTTGCTTTTAAAACATCCACTCCAGCCCCACAGAAAGATTTACCCATAGAAATCCCATAGGGAATAATGGGCCCAAATATTTTTGAAATTCCAGAAAAAGCCTGGATTCGAATGCTAAATTGGTGTGGGGAAACCCAGATATTTGTGCCCTTGCAGATACCCAAATCCCCCCCCCCATACCACACCCCGGCTCCATTGTACAGAGAAAACTATGTAGTATTTTCTGTTATAATAACTGAAATGCTTCTTTAAGGCAAGGTTGTTCTTATTCAAAATGTATAGCATGAGAAGTTCTCAGACTTTTTTAGTTTTTCTAATTAGGACATGATATAGAACACTGAAAAACCTTTTGATTATTTTTCCCTTCTGGATTGAGTGAAATGAAAGTCAGGATTTTACTAAAAATTGGTAGTAATATGAAATTTTCTATGTTAGTTGTTCTGTAGCATTAGATAATGACAAGCAGAGAACCGGCAAGGACTTGTTGGAAGTATCTCATTTTCTCCCCTCCCCCACAATTTCTTTTTTCCCTTTCCTGGCAATCCTCCCTTTTCCTGTTTACTTCTCTCATTTTCACCAACCAACTTACTTCTTACTTTAGCTTTCCCTCTTTGCCTTCCCCTGGCATCCTCTCTGCAGGAAAAGTCTGGTCCAGGTGGACAATGGCTGGTGTTGGCACTGACTGAGTTGCATGGCAGCCACCACAAATGCCAGGGTAGGCCAAGTTGTGCAATGGCCATCAGTGCCAGACTGGGCTCAGTTGTGTGGTGCTACCTGCTGCCAGGGCAGCTCTAGTTGTATTGCAGTGGTAGGTATCTCTAGACTGGGCTGGGCCCAGTTCCATGGTGGCCACTGCCAGCATGCTGGGCCAGGCCCATTGTGTAGTGGCCTCTGTCAGGTGGACCAAGTTCTGAGAGTAGTGAGTCTCTGGCAGTTGACACTGGGCCTGTCCCTGGTAAGTCATCTATTAGGAGATATATGAAAAAGTAAGGGGATGGAAGATTTTTAGGACTGTTTTAGCCTCTAAGTACTACTCCCCTCCCCAGGTTTTTGCTATACAGAAATCAAGGTTTAGAAGCCTGAGTAATGTTGCCTAGCGACCACCAAAATAGCCCCTGAGAACTCAGTGAGCATTCTTAAAGATACAAGTCTTGTTTCAATTTTGGGGAGAATTTTTTGTTTTAGATTTCAGATTTTTCTGCAAATCTGGGACTCCAGGTTTGTACAAAAATCGCCTCTATCTTTCCATAGTTGCTCTGATATAATCTCATGATTATATGCCTCTAAGGCATGGTCTGAAGTTAGATATATGGTAGTTCCTACATCTACTATAGACATATGGAACAATTTCAAGATATTTTTCTGTTTAAATATAAATAATTTTGCAACAATTCATGTGCTATAATGTGTTTAATAACAATACATTATTAAAGAGAGAGTGTTTTCTGTTATAAAGTTTAATTTAATTTCCAGATATGCTGGTAGTCCTACTCATTGTGACTATATGAGAGTGTTTCTGTCCAAGTAATACACTTCCTTTTGTTTACAACAGAATTTGTTTTCTACATTCAGTTTTTGTTTTTTCTTACATCTCAGATGACAAAAATTAAGATACATGCGCTGTGGTAGCAGAGGGTGCAGCAAAAATTTGATAAATATGTCAACGCCTACAATGTTATATGCTAACCAAGTTATAAATGATGTATTTTATGTTATTAAACCATAACAAGCTTGGGTTTGATAGGGAAGTAAGTATTGCATATATTTCATTATCCCTCCAAGTTCTATTTTCCCCCAGGGGGAAAATAGAAAAAACTGTTTTTTCCTATGCCTTCAAAGTTTCTTGAAATTTTACATCTCAGGGTGGGGGTGGGATTTAGCTGAGTTGAGAGTTTTGTGTTTCAGCATTTGCTTTTATATATATATATTATGGTAGAGATAAAGAAAATGAAAATGCTAAATAAGAGAAGAAATGTGTATAGAATTAAACTAGAAGTAAGAGCCTGCTAATTATGTCCTTAATTCCACTGGGTAATTTTTCCTCCCTCCAGATAATATTCTTATCTTAAAATTATTATTTTAGTTTGTGCTTTTCATGCCTGGAGCAGGGGACATAGTTTTTCATGTGGAAATTCAGAATGTCTAAATACAAAAAAACCCTAGTGTGACAATTGCCCAGTGGCCTCAGAGTAAGTGCAGCCCCTTTAACAGCAGGCCTTACAGCTCATCCCTGGCCTGATTGGGGTTTCCTGTCCTCTAACATCTCCCATGCTCCTGTCAGTTGTGCTCCTCCTGAGCTCAATGCTGGATATCTTATCCAGCAGGTAGGCTGTAGTGTTGTTCGGGATGAGGAGTCCTGGCTGGCCTGACTGGGCTCTACATGGAGCAGCCCTGCTCCCCTCTTACTAGCTCTCTGAGAGCCAAACTATATGAGATGAGTTACACAAGGCTATGCAAGTGTCTGCGAGTGTCTAGAATCATGTCTGCTCCTACCTGCCCATGTCCATTTTACCCCAGTTGAACATGTGTCATGTAGTCCTAGTTCTTCCACGTGTTGGGGAACTGGTGTAGTCACAGTTGTGAGTGTCCATGGTCATAATCAATGAGTCATCATTGCAGAGCATTGATTTTGGGCAGCTTCCGCTTCTCTCCCCCCTCTTTTTGCCCTTAGATCCAGCATCTGAGCAAAAGTTCAGAAACATGCCTGATACATGAACCTGAAAAGGATGGGGTGGGGGGAACTTGTTCTCCAGTTTGGCTCAGCAATAAAGAGCAAATTTGGTAAAATTTGGCCATTATTTCCAGTGGGAAATGCAATTCAGGGCTGTCTGGGGGAGCATTTTAGGACTGAATTTTACCAACTTTGCTGGGGACCTATTTCTAGCTGTTCTTTAAAGACTCCGCAAATTTCATGAAGATTGGACTTCGGGAGCCCATTTTATGGGCTGCGAAAGAAGGTGCCCCCAGCCACCTCCAATCTCCATTATTCCATGGGGAAAACTAGGGAAGCTATCTTGGGGGCTGGGGGGACATTTTACAAGCAAAATCTTCCAAATTTGCAGGAGACCTCTCCTCACTGTCCTCTAAAGATCCCTCAAGTTTCAGGGTGATTGAACCTGGGAAAGGCATGATTGATGGATTTCCCTAGTTGCTGTCATTTTCTCTCCACAATAGTAAAAAACGGAGTGGCTGTTGGCACGTACTTTGGGGGGCTCTAAAATGACCTCCCCAAGGTCCAAAATCCACCAAATTTGCAGGAAACCGACTCCTCACTGTCCTCTAAGGACCCTCTCAAGTTTCAGGGAGCTTGAACCCCGGGAAAAGAATGACCGATGGGTTTCCCCAGTTGCTGTCATTTTCTCTCTACAGTAGTAAAAGATGGGATGGCTGACGGCACCTTCTTGTGTGTGTGTGTGTGTGTGTGTGTGTGTGTGTGTGTGTGTGTGTGTGTGTGTGGCTAAAATGGCTCCCTAAGGTTCAATCTCCCTGAAACTTGGGGGTCTTTAGAGGAGAGTAAACAGTAGGTCCCCTGAACATTTTGTAGATTTATTTTGCAAAATGCCACCCCCATCTCTTTGGATAGCCCCCACAGTTTTCTCCATAGATGATAATGGAGATCGAAGGTGGCTGGGGACAAACCGGCAGGAAAGAGTTGATTCTGGCTGACTACAAGAAACATTGCCATGGCTTCCGACATGGAGATTGCCCACCCCCCTTTGCATAGATGCCCTCCTTCCTTGCAGGGGAAGCTTCAAGATCTCAGCAGAGGTGTGGAACCCACGTTTTCAGCCCCCCCCCCCCAGGAAATTCGGCGGGTTTTTTTCCCAATGTGTCCAATTGAGTAAATGAGTCTCCCTTTCAGAAAAGCTGCAGAGGAAGGTTTGAGCATGTGCAAAGAGAAGGTGCATCATGGGATACCATCTCTTGTCTGGGAGGAATGGGGAAGAAACACATGCCAATCTGACCATGGGATTGATTGCAGTGGGGTCGCAGTGTGCAAGTGAACAGGAAAGCAGCAAGGAAACTCATGTAAGTGTATTCACATTTCATACACATGTAATTGGTCTCGTGTGGTTTGGCTCTGAAACTGGACCTCCGTCCCTGCTGCCTTGTCTCTGAACCCTGCTGTTTGCAGTTCTTTTGGCTCTGCACCTCAGCTTACTTACTCCTTCTTGTCTCCCTCTCTTGCTCTCCACCTCCACCATCCCACTCTCCAATGCCCCCCCAGGGCTGTGCATCTTCCTTTTGAAGATCCCGCTCTGCTGCCTCTACCCCACCCCTTTGCTGTTGCGTCTTGTGCCAACTCGTCACACCTAGTAAAACTTTGTTAATGTCCACATCTCTAGTTATGATTTTGTAAGGTGTATGATGTAGCAGTCAACTAGATTGTGTCTAAGACAAGAGCTATAAAGCAAGTCGGTTGAAGAAATCTATGGATAGGACTATCTTCCCAGTGGTTCGAAGTCTTTTAGGGACAACGACCTTCTAGTCAGACCTTGGATGAAAGATCTGCCCATTGAAAATCAAGTTATGCAGTTCAAATGAACTGATATATTACAAGCAAAATGTCTGCATGGCAAAAATAAAACTATTTGAAGAAATTTATCTCCTTTGATTTCACTCCAAATGGAATCAGAGCAAAACCCAAATGGAACCAGAACTATTTCTGGGGAAGATCCAATATTTGCTGCTTTATCTACCTGTCCCAGAGATAAAAGGAGACAGTTGTAGCATTCCGTAGGACATTCCTTCTCTAGTCTACAATCACCATACATGCCTAGAGGCCTCCGAGGAAAGTGAGGGGCTATTTTGTGAATGTGTTTTCATTGCAGGGAGAGTAGAGTAGTCCATGGAGAAGACATTTCGGGACTTGTACTGTTTTGGACTTGTCCCAAAATAAACTAGGCAATGTGTGCTATTCTCCTTTGTTTGATGTTTGTTTAAGAAGATATTGATGCTTTCTTCTCCCTGTTCTACTATTCCAACAATATTTTTCAACTCCTTTTCTAACTTCCGGTTTCTTATTTTCCTTTTTACACTCTCATTTCTCTCATACTATCTACCATGGAAGTCCCATTATTATTGCCTTTTATAAGAAATTTCCATCAAAGTGTCTCATGGAGCTACTTGTCTAGCCAGTGATGGCACTAAAAATACTGAGTGGGGGAGCAAAATTGGATTAAGTAGGATGATGAGCCAAGCTTTCCTCACATATTAAAGTTTCCCAAATGGAAACATCTATGTATTTCACATTAATGCTCACATTTACTCAGAAGTAAGTTACACTGATTTCAATTTAACTAAGCCTGTTAAGGATTTGCAGCCTTTATTAAAATGCTAATTTAAGATTCAATTAATTTTTTCATTTAATTCTAGCCTCCAGGTGCTCTCAAAATTGCAAGGGGTTTTATGAATAGAGTATAATAATAGGAATTCTGTCTTATAGCAGAAGATCTTTTCAGGTGAAAATATTATTTTTAATAGTTCCATGACAGAAATTCAGCGGAAGTCTGTCCCAGAATGGAGATACAGTAATAGAAAGTGTGAGCTGTTGAATTTCTGCCTTTTATGCAGCTGCAACAATCCAGGAGCTTCTGCAGAAAATAAGTGTCAACCATTGGATACATACTTGATGGACCTTGCAAATTGACTCAGTAAAGTAATTCAGATGGCTCAAGTGAGCCATTCAAAGCACCTCAGGGTAGTGAGGGAAATGATGCTTGTAAGGTAACCCTGGAAAACAGTGAAAAACCTTCCAGGTGAGACATGCAGGAAGGTGAAAGATTTTTTAAAAGTCCTCTTTTCCACCGTTTTGCAATTGTTTCTTTCCATAATATGCAGCATTCCTACTACATTAAAAAGTGTTTTTTCCCTAAAGTAATTCCAGACAATCGGAGATTATGTATCCAGTGTTTTATCATGTGTCCAGTTAGATCTGGCTACAAGTCGGTGCTGCCTTTGGTGACCATGAACTGTTCCAGAAAATTATAGGCTCTAGGATTCCCCAGCCTACATAGCAAACTACTAAGCAGCAGTAAGCAGAAGCAAAAGATGGGCAATTTGAACAGCAGGTGTAATGGAGAAAGCAATTCCTGGAGCTTGAGCCTGAGATATTGCCTTTGGGAAAGCAGGCTTCTGTTTCTTGAGACCTTTCCAGGCAACTCTTTTGCTTGTTGTCTCTTATAATCCATACTTTCCCTCATCTCCTTGTCCAAGAGGTTTCCCATTTTGCTGACATTCTTTATATTTTCTTCCTGAACTCCGGTAGCACATGAAGTATCCAACTGAACATCTGGAAATATTTAAAACACTGTACCAAATAGTTTATCAGCCAAAGAGTGAACCAGTTGCTTATAAGCCATATAGTCCATTGTACCCAAGTTCCAGCAAACAACCAAGATAAACAGCATGACTAGGAATGGAACTCTTCCATGGCCCTTTGCCAGTTAGAGTAGTTTTCTAGGTGGACATTTTCCTACTCCTTTGCTCCTGTGGTTCTGCTAGTGTTTTTATATTGGTACAGCTTCTTCTTCCAGATGAAGCCCATATAGTCCTACCCAAGTATAGTCTGTCTCAAAGTCAAGTATTTAAGGATTACCTTTCAAAATACATTGAGATATCAAATTTCATTATATGTGTTCCTAAAAATTCTGGTGAAACTATCCAGTGAAGCGTGACTATTAACTTTTAAGCTGTTAACCATCTGGCATGTAACCCATTCATTCAGTGGTAGTGACCGCCGAATAATGTGTTAAATTTTTCATGCCTTGTTATAAAAATGTAGTGTGGATTTCTTCTAATCTCTTTTTAACTTCAGCACAGAAAGGCTTTGCAGCATAGATAAGGGACTCAGAAATTATGTATTGTTTCTGTTACAGACTTGAGAGAAATAGTAGGCAAACTCATTTGTGTTAAACATAAGCTTAGACACAGATCACCAAGGTTATTTTTGTACTTGTAGCTTATCAAAACATGAAAATGGAATGCAGGTGGTGCTGCCACAACCACTTTGCAAGATGAAGTAAATATTTTCAAAGTCGTTTCTATACAACAGCAACCCCTGGTATCAAAATAACTTTGAATATTGGTAAGAAAATTTATGGATTTCAATTACAGCTTGTACTGCATCATAATTCCAGCTTTATATCCTATGCAGCTCAGTGTTTTGGATTTTTAATGGGTCTTGAGCAGTAACCATAAAAGTGATTCAAAATGCACCCAGTAATTATAGAGATATGCTGTTGCTTTTGCATTAAAACTGATGATTTACATTTTTAAAAAACTGTAATCTATAGTTGTAGTTACAATATTTTTGAAACTATATTGCTTATTCGTTATAGTCAAGTGATTTAAAGCTTAAGATATGCACATTAGAATCCTATAAAATTATTTGTTCCTTTAATAGATAATACATTGAAAACAGATGTTATATTAATTACAATCTTGTACATTAAAGAATACATATGTATGCTTTTGCATCTTATGTTATGTGAAATTAATTGAAAGTGAAGTGATAGAATTATAACAAGGACGGTATATATCATTCTTTCATTTAAAATTTTTTAACATTGCTAAAAACAGTAATTTTTACGGCAAGTACATTTTCCATGGGGTTACGTTCTGTCATGCCCCCATTATATCAAAATTCTAGCTGTTGCTTTTGAAGTTGACATAATGCATATATTTTAATAATCTATTCTATTTTTTAAAAGGCCTAGAAATTTTTACACCTACTGTGTGAGCTTGGATTGCTTCCTTGCACCAGCAAAGCAGAATGCTTATATCATCAGATAAAATGTGATTCCACGATAACGATATCTTTCTGCTAGTAGCAGGCTACCACAAAAAGAATAACAGTTAACGCTAGCAGGACTCCAGTAGTGTAAAGGCTTTGGAGCATGATGGGGGGGGGGAATAGAAGTTATAATTTAGTGCTCACTCATATTGGCATAAAATTATATGTGCAAAAACACTGGCATACGTTTAACATCAGTCATCGAGAGTCCCCTGCTTTTTCCCTCTTTTAGTCCACAACCATGGCTAATATTTTTGCTGGTGGCACCAGCAGCACCTTGTTGAACAGCTGAAACTGTTTGGCTACTCATATTATCCTATGCCAGGCTCAGCAAAGGAGTTCATGAAGGGGTGGTCTTAGCCAACAAGGGCAGCTGCTTATTGTACCACCCTCCTGATGGAGGGGGAAAGAAGAAAAAGAACATGGTCCTGCTGCTGCCACTGACACCCATCCTGTCCAGTGCATGAGCTTCCTGTTTTCAGTGACAGCCACTTGTGCCCACCCTGTCCAGGGACTGGGCAACCAGCTCAGTACTGGCTGCTGGTGCTCACTGAGCCACAGGCAGATGGCTTCCAGTAATGGTTCCTTCACATGGAGAAAGGGTGTCTCTTGTTCGGTCCCAGAGGTGGTAGTGGCAGGGTGCCCCACTGGAGGGTGGCAGTGATTCTGGGCATCCATCCTGAACTTTTGCCCAGGGACTAGGGTTCCCATGTCCATATACCCTGCTGGAGAGTGGAAAACACAGGATTTACCTGGAATAGTTTCCTCTGCATGTGTGCTCCTGGCCAGGTGTTATAATTGCATGGGGCCAATTTGGGACCATTTGGGGCCAAAATTGGACCAAGCAAAGTGTGGGAGCATGCCTGCGGCTGGCACAATGGCGGCTGGCACACTTTGGGAACTGATGTCATCTCACCCCTCTGGGAATGTGCTCAGTGTGTGTTTTCCTAGGTTGCCTGCCAGTGGTGGGTGATCACAGAAGGGGGTGGGTGGGTTGCCACTATCTGCCGATTGCCAGTGATCGGCAGACAATGAGGCAAACCCTCATATGATTGTCCACCACTAGAGGGAAATTGAGAAGCCTACCAGGGCCCCAGATTCACTAAGGCCACCCCTGAGTGCATGGCAAACATTTCAAAGTGCACAGCACAGCTACAATACTGTGTCCCTATTTTATTCTAGTGGCAACAGTGTTGCTATCACTGCATACATTCCCTTTTATAGCTGCTGGGTCCTAGGTTGCCTCTCTTCATCCAGGCATAGCCCACATTATCCTTCTTAAGGAGAACTGACATGGCATTGCAGTGTACTTGTCCTCAGATGTTAAAATAAAGTCGATGCCCCAGGGAGCCTATATTATTCCTTCAGTTTGTTCTTGAATGATGAGGCCATCCCATTTATATCCATATTTGGTCCGTGAGTAGTTACGGAAAGCTGGCACCACTGGGCCTGTTGGAATGAAAGAATTCAGTTTGGGAAAGGAGACAAAGGAGGCAATGCCTCTCTATCACAACATAGTCACTATTTGTCAAGTTTGGTGCACAGCTAGTGTTGTAAATGCAAGCCTAGTTCTTCCTGTTGCTCTGTAGCAGCAGCTTCAGTAATGGATATGTTTGGATTACACAGAGGGAACAAAATCTCTGGCAAAAAATATCTGCTTGCTGTAGAGATCTTGTACAAGCAGAAATATGAGGAGAAAAAACATGGTAGCCGCTTGTGCTAGTTTAACCTTATTGTAACCCCACTTGCATTTTTCTGCTTGTGCAACATATTGGGCAAGTAGTTTCTGGGCACTATAATATATATGGAGTAAAGCACTAGGTGTTGCACAAGAATTTGCACAAGTGAAACTGTACTAAATCCATTTACATTTGCACTTGTGCATTGGATCCAGATCTAAAATAGTGACCATCATTTTTCATGTGCATTGCTTTGAATTGAAGAATGGAAAAAAGAAACGCGACCAACTAACTCAAAATAGTAAAGAGGCAATGAGAGAAGCAATTAATTTATCCAATAACTGTGAAATAAACATTAAACATTACATTAAAGTGCTCTTAACAGAAGCCCTGGCGTACGCCTAGAGTTCCCCAAGGGGGAAAAAAAGAACTCTCGAAGAGCAAGGTGGACTGTAAAAAGCCCCAGCGTAGTCAATCACAATACACACAGTACATTCATGTATTTTTGTACATAAGTATGTGCAAGGTATAACATCCAAAAAGGGTCAATCCGGGAGTACATTCAAACCGTGAAATTAACAAACATAATCAAATTGTAACCGCAACGGGTTCGCTAGCAATAGACCATCCCGTATCGGATTCTCCTTCTTCCAAGCAGTTACAGCTGCAAAAAATCAGAATTCATCTTATTACAAGGTTCAATTATTGCACATATTCCCAGTATATCTAAAATATTATACTTACAAGAGTAAGAAGCAATATCAACATATGCAAATAAAGTTCATTCAAACGGCTCGCTCCCAGGCGTCAGCACAGCCTCACGGAACATACCTTCTTAAATACCATAAAAACCTTAAAGCACCAGGACCTCCAGGTATCCTCAAAGGTAAGCCAAAAGTCCAGTTTTTATAGGTACTAGTGATAACAGTGACAAGGATGGCCCGAAGAATCAAAAGTTTTCTCTACCACTTTATAGGCAAAAATACGGAAAAACAAGATTAAAACTTTGTACAGAATGAGAAGTGAAAATTTCCCTGTCAACCATTTTGTACAGGGAAGTTGTAGCATTTCCTTTTTTTAAAAAAAAATTGTTTATTGGTGAGCATAATTTCAAACAATATTTCAATTAAACCCTATCTGATTGAATCTAACCTAACACCCACCCTTTCCCCCCACTCCTTCTTGACTTCCAACAGCTTTCCAACCCTCTACCCCCTTTATTACTTAACATATCCTATATTAGACAATCAAGCATCCCTACATAGCAATCCTTACTCTAAGCCCTAATTACTCTATAATCTATACATACTATATTAATTTTACTGATATTTCTTCCCAAAATTAATAACATACTTATCAAATTAATTTTACTAATACTTCTTCCCATAATTAACAGCATACTTCTCATATCTTATACTTAACCATAATTCAAACTTAATGATAGTTAAGTTAATATTCTAACTTAATAACATTTATTACTCTAAATAATTTCCTCTTCCCTTACTATATGTATGCTATATTACTTTTTCTAATATATCAATCCCACTTCTAAGTATCAGTTATATATGGAAGTTGCAGCATTTCCATATCTCTTAATGAGTTCCTGTTTCTTCCTCCCACCTGCCTTGAATCTTCTGCTGGGCTAATAATCATCTGTACCTGCTATTTTTGGGTTGGATATTGTTTCACTCTCATTATTTCTACTGATGTCCCCCCTCCCTCTGCAGACCCCCAGGGTATTCCCAGTGACCCCCAGAAGTCAGCTGCCCATTTCATGGAGTGCAGCAGGCTACAGTGGGAAGCTCCTGTTTTGTGGAGTACAGTTATATTTTCAGGCATAGGGTCCATCTCTTTGCAATCTACCATGCTTTAAACCGAAGTGCCTGTTGTTTGTTATGAAACATGAACAAAAATGTTTTTAATGGAATCTAACCATTCAGCTAGTAGCTCTAGATAATGTTTGCAGCACAATGTCAGCCTTGACTTACTTTTCCTCCAAATCAATGGCGACTCAATATGGTGTTTGTCTTGTGTTCACAGTAGTACTACAGTAGTAATACTGTGTAGTTATGTCAGGTATTAACTTTTGAAAGTCATTATGCCGTTCATGATATTGTTCCATTTGAAGACAGCTGCTGCCACACTATTTAATTAAATAGTATTTAAACAGCTAAGTTGAATTTTAACTTGTGCTTATCTTCAACAACACATATTGAGGCAGTGGTTAGCATCCTGTTAAATATTCATTCTCTTACTAAAACCATTTTCTCCAAACATTAGAAAAAGTGGGGAAAGTACTGGTCTTAACATTTTTGTTTGGATTATAGTATTTTGAAGTAGGATTATTTCTTTAAATTATCTTCTGAGAACTGAGAATTACAGACCATCAAAAATTGCAACAGCATTCAGCTTTGCTTAGGATAATTCTTTAATTGTTGTTTGTCAAGTAAAATCAATATCTGTAGAGATATTTTCTTTAATTTGCAGTTTTTACAACTAAATAACAGTATATGTTTAGAAAGATAAATTATATATATATAAATTATATATAAATTATATATAGCCACCTTTTCAGTAATGTTGGGGAAATGTTTTGCAAATAATATTTATTTACCTCATAATGTTTAAAAGAAATAGCCAAATAAAAAATCACACATGACAATGGGAAGTAGCTGGCATGTACTTACTCACTTAATAGTGTCAAGCCATCTAAATCATCTGAGTCTGAGAATAAATTGAAGAAACAAGTGAAGTCATTATTCTTTAAATAGTTGTGGTTTTTCTGATAGCTTTTAAACGAATAGTACTATGCATCAAATATATACTATGCAAATATTTCTTGTATTGTCGAAGGCTTTCACGGCCGGAGAACGATGGTTGTTGTGGGTTTTCCGGGCTGTATTGCCGTGGTCTTGGCATTGTAGTTCCTGACGTTTCGCCAGCAGCTGTGGCTGGCATCTTCAGAGGTGTAGCACCAAAAGACAGAGAGATGACTGAGAGATCTCTGTCTTTTGGTGCTACACCTCTGAAGATGCCAGCCACAGCTGCTGGCGAAACGTCAGGAACTACAATGCCAAGACCACGGCAATACAGCCCGGAAAACCCACAACAACCATCAAATATTTCTTGTACATGATTTACAGGGCAGTCCTAAACAGAGTTGTAGCCTTTTAAGTCCATTCATATTTGTTAGGGTTTAATTAATATTATGTATCATTCTGAACTGGAACCAAGAGTGTGGAGCAAAAATTACAAAAATACACACTAAGCAGCCATGGACAAATGTGGGATTTTTCTGTAAACTGGAGGGAAGCCCCAGGTTTGCAGAAAAATATGAAACAAAAAAAAAAACTTACACTTGATGGGGGTAACCTTCCAATTAATAGAAAAGTGATGAATGGCACTGAAATTTCACAAGACTACCTTCAGAGATGCTGAAGGTGATTTTGAGGATTGGGAGATGTACAGAAATGCATTTTACTGTGGAGGTTTGGACTGTACAAAACCTTCACCTTTAGCTTCAAAATGTTTTTCTGTCTCTTGGCGAACAGGCATGAGAGGGGAATTCATTTCAGTTGCTCCTGCCTCACCCAGGCCAATGCTTTAGAAATGCTTAATGGCTTTCTGGCCATAGACAATGAAGTGGTCAGCTCACACCTCATTCTAAAAGTTGGCACCTAACAGGGAAGAGACATTAGGGAAGCTTAAGATGCTGGAAAGTCTCTTCCTGGAGATTTCAGGAAAGGCTTCTTTGACCCACAGGGGGTGGGCAAACAGAGATAATAAAGCCCCTTGGCATAGAGGGGCAAACTCTCTTTTGCTGATTCATTCTAGGGAGAAGGACCTCTTATACCTGAGCTCTTGCTGAAGGCTAGAGCATGTACAGAATGAAGGAGAAAGGAATTACACGCTTACACCTTTTTTTTCAATCCCTTGCTCAATCTGTTGCTGTGCTGAGAGTATGAGTATGGACACTTCCTTTTTAATAAATGTTTTATCATTTTAATGTTGGTAGTTGTTCTCTGTACCACCTAGACCTCCACAGTTTAAACATGCTGTTTAAAACAGGTATCAGGAAAAGGAGGGCAGTCAGTTGGCAAATTGCTAATCCCCCAGTGGTGCACAAGTACATTAAGCTGCCTCCATGGTATCCAGATGCTGGGTAGTGGGAGATATGGGCACAAGGTGGGGCCTTAGACAGCAACACAGAGGAGCTGGGAGCCCTGGTCCCCTCAGCATGTCATTTCTACAAAGGCAAGATGGTGGCATGGTGTACTGAAAGAGGAAAAGAAAAGGGGTGGGGAAAGCCAGGAGAGTGCCATGTTAGCAGGTGGGGGCTTGGTCAACTGTTGGTGCCTAGACACCTTGGGGGCTCCAGTGGGGCTTTTCTGTTACAGGGGGCAATCACAACAATATTGCCAAGTCTTCCAAGTCTTGCTTTCTGTCAGTCACAGACAGGGTGGGAGAGAAACTGGAAGAGGTAATAGATGGGTGAGAGGAAAGAATACAAGGGAAGGGCAAGAAGAAGTGGATCCTGGAAGGGGGACAGAAAAGGGTAGTCAACTGGGTTGAGAGAAGAAAAAGGAAGAGACTTTCAGTGTAGGGTTGCCAGGCCCCCTCAACCTCCTGGCGAGGGATTGGGGCCTGGCACTTACCTGCGGGGGTGGTAGGGTTGCCAGCGCCAAGTTAGAAAATTCCTGGCGATCGGGGCGTGAAACCTGGAGAAACCTGGAGAAAGTGCGGTTTGGTGAGGGAAAGGGCCCTGGCATGGCAAAATTCCATAGACTCCACCCCCCATTTTCTCCAGGTGAACTGATCTCTGTGGCCTGGAGACCAGTTGTAATTCCAGGAGATCTCCAGTCACTACCTGGAGACTGGCAACCCTAGGGGGTGGGGGTGGGGTGATTCCGGGAAGTGATGTCATCACATGGCCCTCAGGAGCATGCCCATGCTCCACAGGGGCCCAGATTGGGGACACTGCGGAGCACGGAAGCACTCCTGCCCTCCACAGTGGCCCAAAACGCACCTGTTTCGGCCCAGATTGGGCTCATTTCGGGGGCCCAGATTGGGGACGCTGTGCTGTGCAGCGGCTCAAAACGGGTCCAATCCATGCCCATGTGGGCTGAAACGGGCACGTTTTTGGGCTGCTGTGGAGGGCAGGAGCACTCCTGCACTCCATAGTGGCCCCAATTCGGGCCTGATCTGGGCCAAAACGGGCCCAATCCAGGTGGCTGCAGTGCATGGGAGCACACGGCGCTGCAGGGGAGTGCACATGGAAGGTGAGCTCCCCCTGCTGGCCAGGTAAGTGGGGGCGGGGTGTGGGGGCAGGGGCAGGGGATCCCTCTTTCAGTGGGATGTATGGAAGGGAAGCTGAAGACTGGCAGGGCACATAAAAGTAGGTGGGTGGGTGGAAAGGAGGTTGACAGCTGAGGACTGTCAAGGGGGAGAAGAGAGAAAATAGTTTGGGGAGGGGATATAGGACACTGAGATACCCTGTGAGTTCTCATAGGTCCTCTGCTTATTTACTGTAGTTGGACATGTAACCTTTGCTTATGGAGGTTATGTGCCAACCTTTCCCTTAATTTCCCCTAAGATTCTAAGAAAGTCAAGGAACCATCAAGACATCTTTTACTTGATTCATTATCAATCAACATGAATATTCAGTGAAAAAAAATTCAACTAATATATGACACGGAAGGTATTGTTTCCAAGTTCAGGGCCGTTTCCACATGGCTTACCTGAAGCCGGGCCATGCCGCAACGTTGCGGATCGTGCCGGGGAAAACACGAAATAACGCGTTTTCTCGCGCGAGTTTTGCGCGACGTCATGCAAAACTCACACGAGAATGCAATATTTCGCGTTTTCCCCTGCACGATCCGCAACGTTGCGGCATGGCCTGGCTTCAGGTAAGCCATGTGGAAACGGCCGAGGTCTTGGGTCCCAAAATACAGATCCAGGCCTTGCTTCAAATTAAACACTGAAGCTGGTTCTTCTAGGAGCCACTTCACTCAGGATTATTTTCTTACAGAGGTTATTATTCTACATAGGAAAATGTGTATACCTCTAATTTGTAGTCAAATGTCATGTTTTCCTTACTGAGATGGCACAATTGGTTACATTCATCACCACATTTGACAGTATGTTCTCTTCTCTACAAAGCAGAAATTTCAAAGCATATAAATAAAAAATGGCCTCGTTTTCAGCTTCAGTACAGTGCAAGTGTGTTAGCAAGGTACAAGTTGTGAAAGGACCCTTAGTTTCCATTTAAACTTAGAAGACTGACATGGTTCTTTTACCACTGGGAAGATGTTACTCAGTAGCTGTTTGCTCACAACTACTTAACATGAGCATTTTACCACTTTTAACCAGAGAGATGATTGAGGACTTTAATCAGTGCTTGGATTGTGATAAGAGGAAAAATTTAACCAACACATTACTGATTGAGAAGGGAAATTATGAGGCCTCCATTAGAACAAGCCCATGGATAAAACACAACATATGTGGGGGAGAAGGGGATATAACAAAGCGTCTTCTCTTCTTCTGAACAAGGAGATAGATTAGGACTCATGTTAGTCTGTCTGTAGCAGTAGAAAAGAGCAACATTCCAATAGCACCTATAAAACTAACAAAATTTGTGGTAGGGTATGAGCTTATAGGTGCTACTAGACTCTTGCTCTGAACAAGAAGTTCACAAGGCTGCTCCTGAGGGGAAGCTCTATTCTCTTCCTCTGCCAGCTGGCCCAGAGCTGATCTTGAGGGAGCATGTTCAGGGGGTTGAGAAGATGGGTCAAGATGGCATATAGCAGCAGAGGGGTTAGTGATGAGGGGCTTGATGCAGTATATCTTCCACAGTAGGTAGAGGTCAGTAAGGTGTTACAGGGGGCTGGACGAGAGGTCAGGCTGCTGAAGGAGCAGCACCAAAAAAGAGACCATGCATGCATACACCTCTTTCTCTCCTGTGGCTTTTTTGAAGTGCATTGAACAACTCCTGGCCACTCTACAACACTTTCTTCCCTTCTTACGGCTATTATCATAAAGGTACTATTTGAGAATGTGAGAACCTAGAAAGGAGGAATAAGAAGGAAAGAGACTGATGCAAAAGGAAGGAATAACGGTTAGGGAAGGCTGACTCGCAACCTACTTTTGGGAAACACAGTTGGAATCTCAGAACACATAGATTTGTGGGAAGAATAGGAGCAGGTGATGGCAATGGACCCCTCGCCTGCAGCAGGGGGATGGTGTATGGGAGAGTACAGACCAAAATGATTGGCATGTGAGGCAGCCAGTCAGCATGACTGATCCATCCCAAGTGATTGTATTTGATTGTGAAAACTGTCAGCTTGGACGATTGGCCTTGGATTCCTTCAAGGGACTCTCTGGTAACTTGTCCTTGTGCAGTGCTAAAATTGAGAATGTGGGTATGCCATAGATGTGCATTTCTACTGCAGTATGGCGTTCTCTGCAGTCCATGCCCTGGTTTGTAGGGCTAGTATTGATGCCAAGGCTCTTGGGGTATTCCTATCCATGTCAGGACTCCTATACATTAAACATTATACCAACTTATCATTGAGGGGGATCTGTGTTACTTCCTATAGTGTGTTCTGTTTGTGTGTGGTGCCATTGTCATATTTAATACACCATGTCTAAGGGAATCCTAGGAAATGTACAGTGCAATCCTAAGAAGAATTACTCATCAATGGGTTTAGGAGTAACTCTGCTTAGGTTAGCACTGACTATATTTATCAAAGTGGCAGCATTTAAAGAAAATGTGAAGAAGACACAGATTTGCCCCTGTCTAAGCCAGAAGCAGTGATAGCTCTCGGCCTAGCACCATGTAAGGAGAAGGAAGAGGAAAACATGTATGTCAGTTACATTATTTCTCATCCCATCCCTCTCCTCCATGGACTTTAAACCAGACAGCTAGGCTTGAAAGTAATGATGACGTGTGCATATTAACTAATATTAAAGGAGGTTTTAAAAAATATTTCTCATTGCCATCATATTAATGATGTTAACAAAATGTTTTTGTTTAGTATCTGAATACTTAATACACATCTAGTGTGGAGTTAAAAAAAACCCAGAGAATGGTGCACAAAAGTGCCTTGAGTCTTAGTGAAGAAAGAAGGATTTGAGTCCAGTGGCACCTTAGAGGCCAACAAAAAGTCTGTGCATAAGCTTTTGAGAGTCAAAGCTCCCTTCTTCAGGTGTTGAAGTAAGTTCTGACCTTGAAAATTCACACCCGGAAATCTTGGTCCCTAAGGTGCCACTAGACTCAGATCCTGCTCATTCTACTGCAGAATGAGCTACCTAACTAAGAGACTTTTCGCACTCGGGTTTTAAAGCGTGTCTGTACCTGTTCCGCATCCCATGTTTTCAGGGCTTTCACATTTGCAAGCAGGTCATAGGACGCAGTGCCGCTCTTTCCCCCCATTACTTCGATTTTTCTCCTTGCTGATATAGCCCGATGTTAATTTTTAATCAGCTGCCTAGTTGGGGCAGACGCGATTAATGCCAATGTGAACGTTTTGCGGCGCTCCCCCCCTCCTCTTCTTTTCCTTGGTTGCTGATTGGATTGTGTGAAATTAACCACACCCACATAATAGCTCTCTGAACTCCTCTTTTCCGCCATTTTTTTTGCTGCACCTCTTACTTTATGACTCTGAGATACTTTTCCTTTGGGTGGGACCTGCACTATTTATCTGCCTCCCGATAAATAGTGACATCTAAGTAGTCTATGCTATCGGTGCTGCCGGTCCAAGTGAACTGGATTGCCGGATGCCAGGAATTGAACCACATGCCCAATTCCTCTGCGCACCTTTCCTCCCGTAGTAGGATTATGACGTCATCTATATAGCGCCTATAAAGAAGAATATGTTCCTTAAAGGGATTCCGATCTTCATTAAAGATCCATTGACTCTCTAGAGAGGACATAAAAATATTGGCGATGCTCGGGGCAGCCGCACAGCCCATGGCTACCCCTTGCAGTTGGAAAAAGAATTGGTCGTCAAATTTGAAATAATTCTTCTCCAATATAATATCCAATATATTTAGGAGAAAATGAGTGGAAGGCTTCTGTACATCCCTTGAGAGGAGGGCATTTTGGACTACATGCCTCGCCTCTTCGTGAGGAATGGAAGTATATAGTGACCTCACGTCCAAGGACATCAGGTATACTGTCGAAGGGACGTCCATTGATTCCACCAGGGAAATTAAAGACATAGTATCTTTTAAATAAGCAGGCGTAGTCGTGACTAGAGGCTGCAAAAAATGGTCTAGATAACATGATAGTGGTTCCTCTAGTCACGACTACGCCTGCCCTCCTCTCAAGGGATGTACAGAAGCCTTCCACTCATTTTCTCCTAAATATATTGGATATTATATTGGAGAAGAATTATTTCAAATTTGACGACCAATTCTTTTTCCAACTGCAAGGGGTAGCCATGGGCTGTGCGGCTGCCCCGAGCATCGCCAATATTTTTATGTCCTCTCTAGAGAGTCAATGGATCTTTAATGAAGATCGGAATCCCTTTAAGGAACATATTCTTCTTTATAGGCGCTATATAGATGACATCATAATCCTACTACGGGAGGAAAGGTGCGCCGAGGAATTGGGCATGTGGTTCAATTCCTGGCATCCGGCAATCCAGTTCACTTGGACCGGCAGCACCGATAGCATAGACTACTTAGATGTCACTATTTATCGGGAGGCAGATAACAAACTTGCAGTACGTCCCTTTAAGAAGCCCACAGATCGTTGTGCCTATTTACATTATCAGTCTTTCCATCCAAAAAGCCTACGGAACAATATCCCCGTTGGCCAATTTTTGAGGATAAAACGGAATTCCACCAATCCATATTTCTACAAGATTGGACGTAAAGAAATGGGGGAAAATTTTGCCACAAGAGGTTATCCCAGGACAATCATAGATCAAGCTAGGACACGCTCGGACGCAACGGACAGGGGAACCTTATTGACTCCGAAACAGAGGAGAGGGGACGATAGGATTAAATGGGGTTTGGAATATACCCCCTTAGCATCGAAGATTACCTCTATTGTACGGCAGCATTGGCATCTTATAGTGGATGTTCGGGGATGTGAGTCAGGAGTAGCAGTTGGTTACAGACGAACTAGATCGATCAGGGACATTTTAATTAGGTCCGAATTTTCAAATGCACCACCGCGTCCTAACATGCCCAAGGGCCATTTTGCATGTGGCACATGCAATGTATGTGGCCACATGGTAGGACTGGATCGGATTTTACCGACCCACACACCTCTGCGACATGGATTTACAAACTGTAAATCAGCCAATGTGGTATATATTATACAATGCCAGTGCCCCTTGTTATATATAGGCAGTACCACCCGCCCGCTCAGGATAAGAATACAAGAACATATATCAAGGATTAAGAACGGGGTCCTAGAGGCACCCCTGGTTGGTCACTTTCGTGATTGTAAACATACACATCACGACTTTAAGGTCTCCGTCCTTGAACATTTGGACTGCCCATATGCTTCAGATATAAATAAATCACTCATGCGGTTGGAGTCTAAATGGATCTTCCAACTCAATACCCTCTCACCGCATGGATTAAATTTGGAGATTATCTACTCTTGCTTTCTATGAAATTTGATGTCGGAGGCTCCACCATAAGTAGTTAGGGTTTCACAGACCTTTCTCCAGCTGGAATCCATTTAGACATAATTACTGTTGGAATTGGCCCCAAACAATTGATATATACACAGTAATTAATTTACCAATCATGAGTCCGTTAGCACCATCTGATTCATTTGCTGCCGGAGAGGGTAGACGGAGCTTGCACCACACTGTGAGTGGATATATTTTGTGAAACTTTGTATAATTTTACATGTGCGATGAATAATGGATACAGGTGTTGATTGTAATTTATGTTCACAGTGAATCCGGTCCGAAATGTTCATGCCCAAGATGAAGTGAGTGTTTACTCACGAAACGGGTTAATTGAAATCTGCCAGCATACTCCCGTCGGCGTTTTTGGAATTAATTTAATTTTTGGACTGTGAAAGGATATACAAGCCCATTGCCACTCTCCACCTCCGGCTTCTTACTGTAATAGGCACTTTGCACTTTAACGCAGAGGATAATTTCTACGGACTATAGAAGACTTTTTGTAATGACTGTACTGTGTGTTTGTGTATTCTTGTATTGTAAAATTATATTGTAAAGTTATTATAATTGGATTGTTGCACTTTTGCACTACTGCACTTTTTCACACGTTATAAAAGAAAAACATATTTCTGAAGTTCCCTGGCTTGTTTTCTGTAACTATAATTGTTAGTCTGGGGTTGCCCGTGGTTTTGCCTACTGTCCTAAGATGTAAGGCAGGGTCATTACCACGCATGCTCAAAGTTAAAAAAAAAAAACAAACTGACGTGCACTGCGATGCCCCGAAAGTCCAAAGCTGAACAGAGGCTTCCAGGCAGAATCACAAGAGGCCAAATCGAAACTGCTGGGAAGTGTGAAAGGATCAGTGCCAAGCTGACGCCACTGCGGTTGCTAAAAAAAGGCGCGTTAAACTGTGAGTGCGAAATATCTCTAAATCTAACAGTGAGAAAGGTAGACTGTAAACAAACAAACAAGAGCAGGCATGATGGTGTATAAGTTTGGACTGAAGTTTATTAAAGACATCCATTGAAAGATGAAATGGACTGTAATTGTACTGAATTTTTTATCCAAATTCCGTTTTCTAAAAACACCCAACATTCCAGAACTCCTTGGAAAATAGTTGTTATTCCCCATGCTAGGACTGCAGTTTTGCAGAACAGTAGCGCAGAACAGGAACCATGGCCTTAGAAATCCTGCTGTTTCTAAAACTTGGCAACCCTGGAGACCAGTAATGTCATTCAGAATCATTGTTTTAGTTCCCTGCAGACTAAGACAGCCATCACAGTAAATTTCTTCTGTTGTATTGTCAGTGTTGCCTCTGTAACAATTACAGCTTGAATAACTGTATTAAGAATGACTGAATGAATGAAAACAAAAGGAATATGTAGAGAATCTTTCCAGCTCTTCTAAAGTCCAGACATGGACTATGGGAGAATTGTGTCTTCTCCTTATTCAGAATAACAGTCAACTCTTGTCCTTCTTGCTTAAGGAAGCAAAATCAGAATGTAGTGTCTATTTTTTATTTTCATATTTCTTCTTAGAACAAGTTGTATTCATATACAACCAGAAATTTGTTTCCTAGTCCTTCCACAGACTATGATGATGCAATATTTTGAGGAAATGTTTTTCTGTTCTGTGGCACATATAACAATAGTGCCTTTCTAAGCAGGTCCTCCTCCTGCTGAGGTCTATTCAATGCTACTCTCAGGAAAGTGTATTTGGGATTAAACTGTAAATCTGTAACATTAAATTCTCTAGCAAGGTGGGTGAAGCTTCAGCTGAATATCTTTTCTGATCTTTTCTACGTGTATTTTTAAACTATGTGTACACAAAAAGCCAGCTAGGGTACGTCACAGACTCCTTGAGTCCTCAAGGAACTCATGCTGGAGGTCAAGAATAAAACACATTACTCCTCACTTCATCTCTCAGGCCAATGGGACCCTTCATTGGTTCCTCTTAGCTAACTCTCAACTTAGAGCCCAGCTACAAGTGATGCCTTACACAGGTTGGACACTTGTCAGCTTCCCTCAAATTTTGATGGGAAATGTAGGCATTCTGGTTTTACATCTTGGCTCTCCATTACAGCTGCAAGACCAGGATGCCTACATTTCCCATCAAAACTTGAGGGAAGCTGACAAGGGTCCAACCTGTGTCAGGCGTCACTTGTAGCTTGGCTGTTAGAGATCAAGGAAGAAAGTCTCCAGCTCTTCCTGGTGTTAAGCAAGAAGTCAGTTGGATACCTGCACGCTGAGTTCCACAAAAACAATTACTTGGTAGTTGTGGCCAAATTAGGCCAAAGTACTGCACTCATGCAGGCCCAAATCAGCCCGGATCAGGCTGCTGTGGAGCATGGGAGCACTCCCGTACTCCGCAGTGAGCCAATTTGGGCCCAAATCAGGCCAATTTGGGCCTGAATCGACCCAGATCGGGCTGCTGCAGAGTGCCCAAATCAGCTTGGACTGTAGGCAATAAACCTTCTCATTGCCTACAGTATCACAAAAGCAATCCCGTTGCAGGCCGATTCAGGCCCAGTCTGGGCAGAGTCGGACCTGAAATAGGCAGATGCGGGCTTGGATTGGCCACTGTGGAGCTCAGGAGCATTCCTATGCTCCGCAGCAGCCCGTTCCAGGCCAATTTGGGCCTGATCCAGGCCCGATTTGTCCCCCTTGCGGAGTGCTGGAGCATTCCCAGAGCAGCTGGGAGCGATGTGTGACATCACTTCCCAGAAGTGATATCATCATCACATGAGGTAGGTGCCAGAAGCCCCACCTCCCAATGGGAGGACAGGGGGACCTGGCAACCCTACGCTTGAGGCATAAAAAAGATTAACATCTTGCAGAATGTAATTATATGCTGCTTTGCCTGGATTCTTGGTCATAACAAATTATGTGTTTATTTCTGATTTTTTTAAAAAAACTGATTTTTAAACTGTAGTACTTGGAAACTATGGTTTCAAAGTAGTATTTAATGATCCAGTGGTCACATTTCAGGGGATTTGAGAAAGAGGCTTTTCTAAGTTAATTAGTTTCTTGACTTTTAAATTCTCTCCAATCAGGTTTTTGAAGCTCAAAAGATACACAAATTGCTGCAAGTACTTTTGCAACCCCACCCGGAATGAAGAGGCAGACACAGGCTTGGATTAAAGGGCCATTTATTAAACATGACCATAACACAACAAGGCAAGGGCCAACTATGCGGTACAGGTCAAGCCCTGGGGTCAACACCTGGACCTCCGCCTTGACCTGCCTGGGCGAGCCCCATCGCCCCGGGTATAGGCCATTCCAAGAATGGCTGCCACCCGGTCCAGCCAGGCAATGGATCCCCCCAGCAAGCACCTAACGCCGCAGCCGTACGGCATGAGGGGAGGCCTTGTATTTGGGGATCCCCGCAGGATTCTGCCAGGGGTACGGTAGCCGTCAACAAGCATACCGCCATAACTGGCAGACCCTGTTCCCCACACTTGGGGAAACGCCACTGGGAACTCACCATCCCGCACCCTATTCCCAAAATCTCCTGCCAGTGACCCGAAACAGCTCCACCTTTTAAATCTCTTCCTCCATCATTAGTGCAAGGTAGGCGAAAAAACCCGCTCTCCAAACGCCAATCAGGAAAGACGAGCAAAAAATTCCTACCCGGCTCCGAAAAGCAGCCAGCTAATCCTACACTAAAGACAGGGAGAGGTGGGTGGGCCGATCACAACTTATCCGGCACCAGGGAAGAGGGCGGAGCCGCCTTATAAAGGCTCCAGGCTCTGCCCCCCTGGTCAAAGCCCTGGATGGGAGGGAGCCTGCCTCCGTTCATCCAATGGGGGCTGCAAAAAAGACTCCCTGCTGAACGCTGCAAGCAGCTGCAGGGTGAGTCTGCTTGCAACCCCACCCGGAATGAAGAGGCAGACACAGGCTTGGATTAAAGGGCCATTTATTAAACATGACCATAACACAACAAGGCAAGGGCCAACTATGCGGTACAGGTCAAGCCCTGGGGTCAACACCTGGACCTCCGCCTTGACCTGCCTGGGCGAGCCCCATCGCCCCGGGTATAGGCCATTCCAAGAATGGCTGCCACCCGGTCCAGCCAGGCAATGGATCCCCCCAGCAAGCACCTAACGCCGCAGCCGTACGGCATGAGGGGAGGCCTTGTATTTGGGGATCCCCGCAGGATTCTGCCAGGGGTACGGTAGCCGTCAACAAGCATACCGCCATAACTGGCAGACCCTGTTCCCCACACTTGGGGAAACGCCACTGGGAGCTCACCATCCCGCACCCTATTCCCAAAATCTCCTGCCAACGCCAGGGCCAAGCCTCTGCTTAGACCCTGGCGCCCCACTGGTGGCCTAGCCACCCGAAGCCCTTGCCTCAGGTCATCTAGGAAAATATCATTGCCCTCAGGTGCCAGGTGGACACCATTGCCTCCGTAGAGGTGGGCAACTCGGCCCTAATCTTGGGGTGTAGCAAATAAATACCCAAGCCTTGCCCCAAAGACCACTTAATGGCGTGGTTAGCCTTGCGTCGGGCCCTCTCTATCGCCCTGGTGTCAAAGGCCTCCCGCCAAACCCATTGTTGTAGCATCTCTGACCATACTATAAGCACACTCGTCCATCGGCTGCTTATGTATTCAAGGTCCTCAGCTACCTGCATTGACAGGGCCTTGCCCTGTACCAGCCCAAGGTCAGTACCACACAGGTGAATGACCACAATATGTGGGGGAGGCTTCGTCCGTCCCCTAAAGAGGAGAGGCAGCAGGCTGGGCCATCTGAGACCACGCCTGCCCTGCCACTCCACAGTGGCCACAGTGCTCAGGCCCAGCTGGGATCCCATCTGTGTTCTCTTGGCTTGATTGGCCGCCCAGAACACCATGCTGTGGCCACAAATCAGGATTCTCTTCCTCTCACGGCCCGACATGGCACCTGAGGAAAGAACAAGTAGTTTGCCATTTAAAACTGCGGCAGAGGCTGGAAATAGGACCGAAATGCCCTTGACCGCCACCTGCCCACTCTCTGAATCGCCTGCTGAGGGTATCCCATAGCAGCTTCTGTGGATGCCGCACCAATCCGGAAGGAGTGGGTTCCGAATTTGACCCCCGACAAGCCAATTGTCTTACGTGCCCTCTCTGTCACTGCCCAAAACTGATATTTAGTTAGTGGGACCCCTTGGTCATCCCCACGAAGCGTGACATATTCCTTGAGGGCCTTAACAGGGCACAGCTCCTGCTCAGAGCAGGGGCCCAAAAGCAAGGTGCTTCCCCGCTGCCGCTGGTCAGTCTGGGTTCCAAACATGATTCCTGACAAGCCAAGATTCTTAAGGGCCCTCTCTGTCACCACCCAAACTGATATTTAGTCAGTGGGGCCCCATCTTCATGGCGGAATAAAACCCCTCGGTCATCCCCACAAAGCGTGACATATTCCGTGAGGGCCTTAACAGGGCACAGCTCCTGCTCAGAGCAGGGGCCCAAAAGCAAGGGGCTCCCCTGCTGTCGCTGGTCAGTCTTGGACCATCTGATCCCAATGGAGACTTTATCCCCAACAAATTTAATGTCCCGGGCATTCAGTGCCTGGCCATACGCGTCTGTATGCGATGAGGCCATCAGCTCACTAACTCGCAGAGCTCCAAAAATTGCAATTAAGGCAGAAGCGTGGGAAAGCTTCCGTTCAAACGCTGACGAGCAGACTTCCGCCCATGCGGTCCCCAGTCCCTTAAGAACTGATGGGGAGATGGGCTGCCTCGGGTCACGTGGTCATTTTTATCTCCCTGGTCCAGCCTTCCAGCATCTTTCTAATCCTGAAGACACCCGTGAATTCAGGTAAGCCACGTGCTTTGCTGGCGAAGGCTAAAGCGGCCAACTGACCCCTGATGGACCTCACTGCAAGGCCCCGGCCCCGCTGCACTACACAAAGTGCATCAAGTGCTCAGGTGGGATGAGCCACAACTGCTGGAGCCCCGCCGACACCCTGAACTGGTAAAGCTGCCTGACCGCACGGTCGTAGGCCTGGCGTGTACTGGGGGCAATGGACAGCTGGATTGCTCTATTTACTTTCGCCGTCCAAGCTCCCATAGCTCCAGGGGCATCCTCGCTGGTTGCCTGTCAGCCCAGGGGACAAGCTGCCAGAATCGTTCCATCTGTTGGCAAGACAAAGCGTCCGTCACACCGTTGTCAACACCTGGAACATGCCTGGGCCTGAACAAAATGTTCATCTGCACACATTTCAATGTAAAGGCCTCGACCAGCCTCATCACCCTGGGGGATCTAGATGCCATGGTTTTGACCACGTGCATGACAGCCAAGTTGTCAGACCAAAAGTGGACAGCTCGGTTTGCTAAGTGTGATCCCCAAAGCCACACTAACAAGGGAAAGGACTCCAAAAACGTAAGTTCTTTGGACAATCCCTGGGCTACACAATCAGCGGGCCATTGGTCAGCACACCAATGCCCCCTAAAAAAGACTCCACAGCCTGTAGACCAGGAGGCATCAGAGGTGACTTGAAGTTCGGCTTCTAGCAAAAGCTCCTCCCTCCAAAAAGTCACCTCATTAAAGGTGTAAAGGAATTCCTTCCACACCAAAAGGTCATCCCGCATGCCCTTATTAATTCTTAAACGCTGATGGAGCAACCGTAAGGCCCTCATAGCATCACACAGCCACCTGAGGAAAGCCCTCCCAGGCGCAACTGCCTTACAGGCAAAGTTTAAATGGGCCAACTAATTGCCGCAACTCAAGGAGAGATATCTAGGCTCCACTCACGCAGCCCTCCAATCGAGCCCAAGATCTACCGCTGTCTCTAAGGGCAACCTTAAGGTCTGTTGTACTGTGTCCAGTTCTATTCCCAAGAACACTATGACAACAAATGGTCTCTCGGTTTTCTCATGAGCGAAAGGAACCCCAAGTTCCTCTGAACACTCCATGACCCCTGCCAAAAGCCTGGCACACTGCCCCATGCCAGCTGGCCCAGACATCAAAAAGTCATCTAAACAATGGACGAATAGTCAGCACCCTGCGCCTTGGGGAGACCTGAAGAAACCGTTCAAGTACCCTCAACTTTACTGGGCTGGGCCCCTTTGCCGGGCTCTTGTTGGCCGCCACTGGCCCCAAAGCATTTCCCACCCTGTCTTCCTTTGGGGCAGGCAGATTATGGGTGGGTTCCCATGCATGCAGGGCAGTCATGCATATACTTGCCCACTTTTCAGTTGCAGAGTTCCTCGGACGTGAAGTCCCAACAACGCAGCCGTATTTAAACCTGCTGCCCCACAGAAGTGCGGGAACCTGAACCCTGAGAGGGCAGAATAATCATATGAACACTCTCGCTCCTATTTCTGAGGTTGGACTTGGCAAGGGCCATGACCTGCACCCACAGCTGTATCAACCAAGCCGCCCCCTCAAAGTCCGTGTACCCCCTGTATATAATGTTCATGTATTGGAAAAGGGGGGAGAGCCCTACCTGGCTGTGCCCTAGCCAATACCCCTGCATAAACCAGGAACCCAGACAACCAATGAGTCCAGTTCCTGTCAATCTGCCTGCAGCAGATCTTCTCCTTATCCCTGTTGTACAGATCATCTATATCCTTCTTCTCCCATTCCCTGAAGAGAAGGGTAAAGACATCCATGTACTAACCCTTTGTATATTCTCCCCCCCCCCCTTTGCAGGCAATGCCATATCTCGCGGGGGAAGTGTCCTATAAGGAACCATGCCATATCCCTTGGGTCCATAAGGGGCCAGGCCCATCTGCCTGCCATAACCAAAAGGCCACCCAGTCACAGACAGAGGGAAGGCCTATCCATCCCAACTGGTAGCACAGCCCGATGCAGGCAGTACTTGCGCCTGCTGCAGGTGCAAGGAGCGTCTGGCATAACTAGGCCAAATAGTTGGGCCTGCAGAAGGCCAACCAAGCATGGGATATGTCTCCAAAACAGAAGATGCAGGAGCGCCGGTAGCAGATACCTGTCCCAAGGAGCCCCAGGGCCAAGTGGCACTCCGCTTGGGCAAAGGATCCTTACCGTCAGGCATGGGTTGTTCCACTGCTATGGCAACTTGCCCACTGTCAGCTGACCATTCCTGGTCAATGTCAGCCACACTCTCAGTTAATGTTGGATGGTCCTGGCTGCAGCCTCCATCACTTGCCACCACTCCTAATACTCCATCCAGGGCAGAAAGACAAGAGGCAAAATCCTTATTAAAATCAGCCCTTGTAATTCTATTAGCACCCTTGCGTGTCTGAACAGGTGCAACAGCTGATGCTGTACCAGCCCTAGCCCTCTCAAGAGCAACAATGCGTTCCATAAGTTCCTGCCTGCTTGGGCCACCGTTGTCGTCTGAGGAAAACAGAGCCCAAGTAGGGTTCCGCGGCACTGGCCTTTTTACAGGCCACTTCCCCATTGATGGGACACCCCCTTTTCTGGGCAGCATAAACATTCCCAATTGACAACACAGCAGCCATTAATAAGGTGTTGGACTGGCTCACAGCTTTACCCCTTAACCAACTGTTAACGCTAGCCCTGACAGGTAGCACTAAGCCCCTGCAAAAGTAGCAATCGCAAGGAGCAGTACCAAGCTGCCACATAAGATGGCGCCGAGCATGGCCCTGAGCAAATCTGCCTGCCAACAGAATGGCTGCCAGGCAGAGACAGGCCACCAGTAATTCTCCACCACAAGATGGCGCTGAGCACAGCCCTGAGCAAATCTGCCTGCCAACAGAATGGCTGTCAGGCAGAAACAGGCCACCAGTAATTCTCCACCACAAGATGGCGCCGAGCACAGCCCTCAGCAAATCTGCCTGCCAACAGAATGGCTGTCAGGCAGAAACAGGCCACCAGTAATTCTCCACCACAAGATGGCGCTGAGCACAGCCCTGAGCAAATCTGCCTGCCAACAGAATGGCTGTCAGGCAGAGACAGGCCACCAGTAATTCTCCACCAAAAGATGGCGCTAAGCACAGCCCTGAGCAAATCTGACTGCTACCAGAATGGCTGTCAAGCAGAGACAGGCCACCAGGCCCTCTTTTATGGCCCACAAGAATATAGGCTTAAGTGCCACTTTACCAGTAAGCCAAAGTGAAGAACACAGGCTCTGTTTTTTAAGTTACTTTATATTACTTCTTGCCGGGGGTGGGGGGAGGCTAAATGGAAACAAACAGGCTTATGGCAGGAAGAGGGGTTTATGTGTAAGTGGGGGTGGGGAGAGGGCTCTCACCACCCACTCTCTCCAAGACAACCATTAAGGAGAGTGACCACACCCAAGTTGGGCCACAGTCCCTCTGATACAGCCTAGCTGCCCGCCACCCCAGTGCCCCACCAGCCTGCTCAATTGAACCGCTCAATTACTCTAGCCCCCAAAGGCCCTGAAGCCCTGGCCTGTATTGTGCGCTGCAGCTGCAGGTGCCAGCTGCCTCCGACAGCCTCCAAGAGCTGCTATCGCTGCTTTCCAACTGCCTCCACTGCCGCCATCAATGTTTGTTCAGCACACATTCCTCCCTTCAGCTTCACCACTCAAAGGAAGGCAGAGCAAAGAGCTCTTGTTTCACCGATCACAACTTACCCGGCACCAGGGAAGAGGGCGGAGCCGCCTTATAAAGGCTCCAGGCTCCGCCCCCCTGGTCAAAGCCCTGGATGGGAGGGAGCCTGCCTCCGTTCATCCAATGGGGGCTGCAAAAAAGACTCCCTGCTGAACGCTGCAAGCAGCTGCAGGGTGAGTCTGCTTCTATTTGACTTAATAAAAACTTTTCTCTTTCAGGCAAGATATGATGTGTTAGAAATTGTTCAATTTACAATGAAATTGCAGTTTTTCTAAATTTTAAATACTAGTAGCCTGTTTTAAAATAATTAATTCAGGAATTATTCTCTCAGAGGCTCATACAGCGCTCTTCTTTATTGCTTCTTTACTAGTGGTGGAGCTACTGAACCAATTAAGAAAGGCATTAGGCTCTTTTAGACTGTTTGCCACTAAAATATGAATGGGAAGGGTGCCAGTTTTCTGATATTATTGTAATGACTATGTAACTGCATCTAAAAATAAGTCTCTCTCTCTCCCCCCCCCTCTCTGTGTGTGTGGTTGTGTGTGTGTGTATGAACAAAAAGTTAATGCCAAAGTATCTTCGTAATCCTTATCATCTCTCCCTTCAAAAATGAGGTAATTATAACTAATACAGAGTGATTCCGCACATGTTGGATAATGCACCTCCAATCCTCTTTGTAGATCATTTGCAACGGATTTTTTCGTGTGCAGAACAAAAAATCCACCTCAATTGATTGATAGAGTGCTTTGAAAGTGCATTATCCAACGTGTGCGGAATCAGCATACTTAAAAGTCTGCAAAAATTACCAGAAAAAAAATGTGCTGGCCCAGTTTACAATTGAAACAAAACTTAACACATTTATATTTTCAAGATCATAGTTTCATGTGGGTACCCTGGAAATCTTGTTGGTCTTAAAGGTGCTACTGGTCTCAAATCTTGCTAATATATTCATATATTTATATTTTTAAACTATAAGTAGGATTTCCACATCAGTCTTGATCACTTGACGTCTCCATTGATGTACTGAGGAGGATGCTGTTGGAAGCGGAAGATCCAGCGCTGTCCTTCTTCTCAGTTTTCAGAGGGGTACAAATGGAATCCTTTAATTAGGTTTCTGGGGCCTACATAACGATTTATTTATCAGATGCAACGTGCATCTGACTGCCTTCCATGCTAGGCCGCTTTCGGGGAAGAAGGGGTAGAAGCAGAGTCCTCATCTGGTTAACAGAAGTGCTGGGCCAACACCTGCTTCCTCTCTCCAGCAGAAGCTGTTGTAAACTTCAATATGTTATTTTCTCCATCTAGATACACCCAACCTATGGAGAGACAGTAGTGGAGTTTTGGCACACAGCATGCAGATGTGATAGTATGATGTATGTTTTTGGGAAGAAGAATTAAGGGTAAAGGTAATCCACTCAGAACAAGCAGAGTGAGACTTCCATGTGTTTCCTTTTTGGCAGATGAATATTAGCAGAACTGAAAGAGTAGTCAGGACAGCTTTCCACCAGTAAAACGGCGCTCCTGTATTAAGATTAATAGGAATGCTAGTACTGATTCCCCCCATTCGCTGCTAGTGCATTGCAGACTGTCCTTCCTGGCACGGTGCTGAGAGTAGTGTGAGCAAATTATCACTTGATAAGATCCTTTCAAGTTTTAAGTCATCATCACTGCAGACTTAGAACTTCTGCTCTTTAGAGTGGATGTCCCTTGTACTTCTCCCACTTCAGTTCTGTTGTTCCAAACCAGTGTTGCAGGATGCAGTAAATTTGAAAAGGGAGCGACTTTGCTAATTATACATCAGTATCTTTCCCCTTGTGTGCATTGTGCCGCCAGCACAGCCTGGAACATTCAATAGCCTTACCTGAGCCTCTGGGTTTGAATGCCATCTTTGAGTTTCTGACTAGAGTCTGTGTTCAGAGAAGCCCAGATTGTGCAGGTATAATGGCTACTTGCCTTGTTATCTTTGAAGGACTTTGGTGCAGCATGAGGATCCTTCTGAGTGGGCATAACTCCTCGGTCTGGACGCCTACTCTGTCCTCTAGCAGACTTGTTGCTGCACTGAGAGTGAGACTTCTCCTGGTCAGTCACAGCAGAAATGTAGACTGGCTTAACTCTCTTTGCTGCTGTCCTGGAGTGGTAGCATGTTATAGTAGGGCAGCACGACCACTGCGGCTGCCACCTACCTGGCCGATGTGGGGGCAGGGGGCTGTGATAGATCCTGTTCCATTGCCAGCCTGCCTAACTCAGCTAGTGTGGGGGCTTGTAGATCCTGGTTCTTGCCCACCCACCCATAGTGCCCGGGGGGAGACAGGGGCAGCAGCTCCAGTGGTGCCTGCTACTCTTCCCCATCTGCTGGCCTGCAGAGGAGAGGCGATAGTGGAGGAGCTGTCATTAGCTATGGTGCCTGACTCTAAGCCAGCATCCCAGCTGCGTCCTCCCCTCCCCAGTCAAGGTAACTGTATGTTGCCTATGCAATGCTCCTCTCCTGGAGGGGGATTTAGCCTCCCCCCTCCATTTTTGTTTCACATTTTTTTCTGCAAACCTGGACAGTCCCCTAGGATTGTAGAAAAAGTATCCTTGTCTGTACCTCTTCTCATTCTCTGTGTCTATCAGTCCACAGAGGGCTAAGGTTCAGAATTAGATATAGGATTGTAATAGTGTTATTAGAATGCTCTGTCCTCCCTCCCGCAATTCCTGTCAGTGTTATTTTTACTTCACCAAAGCTCCCCATCTGTAAAATGCTGATGACAAAGTAGACCTCAATGTATAGTTGCATCTAGGATTGCTTTATAATAGTGCTGTAATAATATCTTCCTCTCCACCAAGTAGCTGTGTAATTTTTTTTAGGTTGGTCTGAACCTTCATTTGAAAAATGAGATTTGATCACATGGGAGGGTTTTTGTAAAGATTTCTCTAATAACATTGAGAGTGTTCGTTCCTCTTCAAATTGCTGCATTGTCTCAATGATAAATATTTATGAAGTGACCGTGAGAAAACTCCCTTAGTTAATAAGAATGTAATACCAGTTTCTTGAACTTGCATTAAGTAACCCAGATCAACAAATTATAATTTAGCCTATATGATGTTACCATTAATACTGCTTTTCAATGTGTCATCACCAAGCCCAGCCTTATGATGTCAGCAGATGCTTGTGAGTCTTAGTGCCTGGATATCGATAACCTGTGAGTCCCAAGTCTTGTGATTTGAAAGTAGAGATGGGCACGATCCACATTACGATTGAAAAAAAACCCACGATAATGGCGATCGCGTGATTGTGACCCGGCGGATCGTGATCGTCCATGGCCAACGATCCAGCGATCGGGAGGGGCCTGGATCGGGGCGATCGGGCTCAGATCGAGGATCCAGACACTCAGGCGCCAGGGGAATGCCTGAGCTCTGTTTGCCCTCCTTCTGTCGCCCTGGAAACCCGAAAGGAAGCCCAGCTTTCCTTGATCAGCAGGGCTTCCTTCCAACCACGGAGAAGCAAAGCAGTCACCAATTCGGAGAAGACAGACAGGGGAGGGAGGGGGAAGGGGGTGTTCTGTAGCCATGGGCACTCCAATCTCATCCCTGCAAACCCTGATAGGCAGCTCTGACGGCTAAACACAGATGGCCAAACACAAACACAGATGCCGCCGGCATCACCCACCGTTCCTGTATCGCTGGGAACAGCGGGGCGCCCCTCCGCTTTTGCCTCCACGACCCACATTCCTTTCTCGCCTGAAATACCAGCATGCTCCACTTTGGCCTGGTGGGCAGGCACATGCGGGGTGCCGCTGGCGAGTGGCCAGACCCTCCGCCCCCTGAAGGGAGACGGCTCGTTGCCGTCTCTCCATGCCCGCCAGGCCCGGCGGCCACTGTCATCACCCACCGTTCTTTTCTCGCCTGGAATACCAGTGCACTCCTCTTTGGCCTGGTGGGTGGGCACAAGGGGGGTGTCGCCGGTGCGCGGCCAGACCCCCCGCCCCTTGAGGCCGCTGTCATCACCCACCGTTCTTTTCTTGCCTGGAATACCAGCGTTCTCCTCTTTGGCCTGGTGGGCAGGCACATGGGGGGTGCCGCTGGTGAGTGGCCAGACCCCCCACCCCCTGAGGGGAGGCGGCTCGTTGCCATCTCCCTGTGCCCGCCAGGCCTGCCGGCCGCTTTAACATAATAACATTCGATTTATATACCGCCCTTCAGGACAACTTAATGCCCACTCAGAGCGGTTTACAAAGTGTTATTATTACCCCACAACAATCACCCTGTGAGGTGGGTGGGGCTAAGAGAGCTCAAGAGAACTGTGACTCGCCCAAGGTCACCCAGCTGGCTTCAAGTGGAGGAGTGGGGAATCAAACCCGGCTCTCCAGATTAGAGTCCCGCGCTCTTAACCACTACACCAAACTGGCTCTCAGTTTCATTACACACCATTATTTTCTCGCCAGCGTGCTCCTCTTCAGCCTGGTGGGCGGGCACATGGGGGGTGCCACCGGCGAGTGGCCAGACCCCCCGCCCCCTGAGGGGAGGCGGCTCATTGCCGTCTCCCCATGCCAGCCGGGCCCGGCGGCCGCCGCCACCACCCACCTTCTCATATAGCTGGGAATAGCAGCTCGCCCCGCTTTGGCCTCCACGATCTACGATCCATGATCCACGGATCAGGAACTGGAGATGATCGGTGTGGATCGTTTATTTGGGATTGTTGCCGGCGCTGATCCACGATCAGCTGGATCGTTAATTTTTTTTGGATAGTGCCCACCTCTGTTTGAAAGTAGATGCAATGCAGCTTGCTGCTATCTGTTGTGCTGACTCAGCATAGTAAAGATACAAAACCAAAATCCTGTGATGAACTACTCAAACCACTGATTTTTTATTTATTTATTTATATTTCAATTTATATACCGCCCATCCCCAGGGGCTCTGGGCGGTGAACAGTTAAAATTGATAAAAACAAGAACTAAAATCAATATACAAACAATAAAACAAATTAACAAAGTGCAGTGGTGGGGAAATGTTAGAATTGCACCCAAAGTAACCAGTGTGGAGTGGGTTAGAATGTCACATTTGCATCTGGGTGACTTCGGTTTGAATCCCCACTCAGCCATGGAAGCTTGCTTGGGCCAGTCACATACACTCTGCCTAACCTACCTCACAGGGCTGTTGTGAGGATAAAATGAAGGAGAGGAGAACAATGTAAGCTGCTTGGGATTTCCATTGAGGAGAAAGGCAAATTATAAATGAAAGAAATAGTATGAATTTTTTTCAAGACTGTAGGACTCATATTCAAAATATGTGCTGTAGATCTGTTGGAGGTGAATATCATACTTAAAAATACTGCCCTGTTTGATGCTGCAGTACTATAGTGGTATATAAAAGCAACAGGATCGCTCAATTAATTACAGCATAATAAAATGCTGGCTGTAGCTACCACAGGTTTTTTTGGCCAGTCTCTTAGAGTACTTCTGATTTTATTAGAACTTCAGTCTTACATGGAAAGATCTGCAAACAGATGCTTTCTTGCTTCATATATGTTGGAGATTAATTTTCTGAAATCCATATTCCTTGAAAACAGATTCCTAGTGCTTCAAAGGAAAAATATTTAAGAGCTTGTTGTTATATTGTAGCACAAGTATAAGGCATGTTGTGGTTGTATTACCACTTTCATTCTCAATTTTTTAAATCAGAATGATTAATTATTATTCCTGTGGATTTTCCTTTGATTCCCATTTAAATTCTTGTCATCATCTGTGAACCTCATACAGGCGTGAAAACATTTTTCCCCAAAACACCATGGGCAGAAACCAGTCCTAATATGCTTTCCATATATCTTTATTTTACTGATGCTTCCTCCCCCACCTTTTTCTTCCATCTCTCATGAAAATGTCAAGGGGTACCAGGACAGTCATTTCTTAAAGACTGGGTGTCAGAGTCGGCAGATGGGTGGCAAATGTCACACTCCTGCTTGCATTCATTTTAGCAGGGATCATGGTTCCAATAAAGGCAAACTATCACCACCACTAAAATGAAAGGACCAAGATTGACTTTTGCTACAATGCAAAGGAAATCCTCTGGCTGTCTGCATTTCAAGGAATCCTCTTAATCCTATTCAGACGACAACAGAGCATAGTATTTATTTATTAAGAGGTTGCAAAGGTATATTTATAATTAGCGATGAGCATGTGTACAACAAAAATTTGATCAGCAATCATGTTAAAATCATAAGAAAATATGGTAGGTTTAGGTCTCTCTGCTGTTATTATTCTCCTTGTTGCTCTATTTGCAATTATGGAAATGAAACCCTCATTTAATAAAATCAATCTTTCACTGGCTTTAGAAAAGAACCAGGTAAGTTAGTCCTGTGCACTGCCCTTTTGGATCCTTAAAAGCAGAGGTAGAAAGAACTGGTAATTCTAAAATGAGCAAGTAGCTTTTCTTTGTGACAAGGCTAAGCATATTTTTTGAAGGTCAGGGCTTTTGGGTCTTTTAACTTACTGGAAAACTGCCTGGTGAACCCCTCCTGGAGGGCCATTAGGGGACACGTGCAAGTCAAACTAAGCTCCAACAGTGCTGACAGAACTGCAAGAAGTGCTTGGCTCAGATCCAATCAGTGGTGACAATGGTGAGCAGCCCCTCCTCCCGTATCTTAAGTCACTGGGTCTGAGATGTTCAGTCCTTTGGTTGTGCCCTGCAGGAATCCTCTAAATTTGGACCCAGCTAGGGATAAGAAAGCCGGACCAGAAGTGATAAATCAAATCTGACAAGATTAAAGAGTATATATTTGGCTACCTAGTGCTGCAAGTCTGCTTCTCTTGGCTTTCTCTTAGGTGATTTTAAGGCCCCAATCCATCCGAATGTTAATGTCAACTAAATGTATTGTTATCGCAAGTGATGTGAATGGGGATTACTTTGAGGAATAATTTTTTTTCAAAAATATCTGTAATATTTAATAAAAATGGATTAAACCTACATACGTTGCAAAAGTACTTAGTACTGCCAAATGGAATACTAAAATGCTATTCTGATCAGTTGAGCTGAAGGCTTAATGCTTTCTGTACATTTTCATAAACTTCAGATATGATAGTGTTACACTGAGATATTTCCCCAAATTTCTAATTCAGTTCAAGAATCTATGTTGAAGAATCTGTAAATTGCAGGAAAATAATCTAGTTGTTTCTCAACAATGTCTGTCAAATTGTACCTTATAAATGCCCAATTCTAAAAGTCCCACAGTGTTATTAAATGAAACATACGTCCAAGAAGTGAGCCAAACCATCTTCTGTACCTTTGCAGTGATTTTATTCTTTATATACACCAGCATTTTATACTGCTTTAATTTGTAATTTAGTTTTCCCAATACACACATTTTAAAATTATGTCATATAGCTAGCTACTGGCAGATTCAAACTATTCAAGCAGCGTTCTAGATTTTAGTGAGTTGGAAGTCCTCAGGGAAAAAATTAATTATCTAAAATTTCTTTAGGGAATGTCTCAAATAGGAATTAATTTGGAAAAGAGTTTGTGGGTTTTACTGTTCAGCAAGAAACATTTAGACGGGCAAAATTTATCTAGAGTTTATATTAAAACAAACCCTTGGTGTAAAATATATCTAACAGTTGTTTCAAGGCCACACAAATATATGAAGGGTGCTCAGGTTGTTTAAGGAATACATTAGGAAAAATGCCCCTCTTTTCCTTAATCAGAGTATTAACATTTCTCTAGACAACCAAGTTGGTACCCAGTTTCCTGGGGGTGAAGTGTAGATGACTGGGGAAGGCAATGGCAAACCACCCTGTAACAAAGTCTACCAAGAAAACATTGTGATGTGATGTCCCCCCAAGGGTCAGTAATGACTCGGTGCTTGCACAGGGGACTACCTTTACCTTTTTAAAAGCATTTGAGAGTCAGAGCTCCCCTTGTCAGATGTTAGAGATGTGCAATTCGGGTTTGGTAATCCCTTTAAATTTGGTAAACTTCAGTAACCGTTGCTGGCCTGTTCCTTTGTTGTTCCTGCCCTTTTTTCCCAGTTGGGAGGGGGAAGAAGGGAGGGTGGAGTGAGGCAGAGGCAGAAGGGAGGGGGAAGTGAGTGGCGAATCCTTGTAGGAACTCTCCTTCTCTGGCCAATGGTATTCTCTAGAAGGAGAGTGACTTTTTCAAATTGCCTGCAAGGAGTTAAATAGGCAGGCTTGGCTGAGAGCAGCCTCCATTTTGTGGTATGCGGACTGGCTGCCTGGTGGAGATCCACACACACTTGATCTTAGCTAAAAGGCTGAGAAGCTGCTTGGTAGAAATCTGAGAGACTGCCTGCCTGCTACTGGCTGTTCTCTCCCTCTCTCTGCCCTCTGCTTTGAAGTATAGTGGATCCTGCTGCACCTGAAGGACTTTTCCTGCTGCCTTTTGAGAGATATAGACTCTGAGTTTTTTTCTGTGTTTGAGGGGAGAGGTTGGCCTGGTGTCTTAGAGGGATAGGGTTGGGGGTAGGGATTTTTTGGTTTTAGTTTGCATTTTTAAAACTGCTATTTTGCTGTGTGTGGGTGCTTTGGTTGGGGTTTTTTGTGTGGGAGGTAGGGCTTTGTTTGAAGTTGGTTATATTTACTGCTCATTTTGCTGCTTGTTCATGGCGGGGGGGGGGAGTCTTTTTGCTTTGTGACCTGGTTAAGACCAGCAGGAATCTAACCTGGAGAACTGAGTTTGATTCCCCAGTCCTCTGCCTGTAGCAAGCTAGATGACCTTGGGTCAGTCACAGCTCTTCCAGAGCTCTCTCAGTCCCACCCACCTCACAGGGTGATTGTTGTGAGGATAATAGTGACCAGGGCTCATTTGGAGGCGGAATGCGCCAGAACGGTGTTCCGGTAGCTCTGAAAAGAGGTCATGTGGGTTTTGGCCCTACCCACATGATTCCTTTTTCTCCTGGCTGTCCTCGTCTTTAGCAGCAGGCTCTGCTGCTTCATTTTCATTTGTGACTCATGGGAGAGAGAGAGGGAGAGAAAATGAGTGAGTGAGTGCAAGCCGAGTGGGGCTGGGCTCCAAAGGAACTTAAGCTGCGTTGAATTCATTCTGCTGCTTTATTTTCATTTGTGACTTGTGAGATAAAGTGAGTACGTGCGTGCATGCATGCAAGCAGGGCTGGCTCTCCAGAGGAGGGTAAGCTGCTTTGAGTTCATTCTGCTTTAAGGAAATACCTGGAGATTTTTGGGGAAAGGGGCCTGAGGGGTGGATGGTGCCTTCTGACACACTCCTGGTGATGTCAGGGTGTGTGGCATATGCTAATGAGATATGCTAATGAGTTCCTGCAGTTCTTTTTCTAGGAAATGACCCCTGATAGTGACATACTTTGTAAACCACTCTGGGTGTTAAGTTGTACTGAAGAGCAGTATAAAAATCAAATGTTGTTGTTATCATCATCATCCTGTTGTGGGTGATTAATTGTTAGGTATTTTATAGTTCCTGTTAAAAAGATAAAGGTAGTCCCCTGTGCAAGCACCGAGTCATTACTGACCCATAGGCGACATTGCATCATGATGTTTTCTTGGCAGACCTGTTGTTACGTGGTGGTTTGTCATTGCCTTCCCCAGTCATCTACACTTTACCCCCAGGAAACTGGGTACTCATTTTACCAACCTCGGTAGGATGGAGGGCTGAGTCAACCTTGAGCCAGTTATGTGAACCTGGCTTCCGCCAAGATCGAACTCAGGTCATGAGCATAGCTTGGGCTGCAGTACTGCAGCTTACCACACTGTGCCACAGGGCTCCTTATAATTCCTATTAATTTTATTAAATTTACTCAATCTTTGGGGCGGGGGCTGTTTTCCCCTGTTGTGGGTGCTTTCTTTGTAGCTTTAAATTTTTGCTGGTTGCTCTTTGTGTGGTGGTGGGGTGTTTTCCCCTGTTGTTGGGACTTGGGATGATCTTTATTTATAGTGTTTTTTGCTTGGTATTTTTTGCTGGGTTCTGTTTTCATTCGGCATAGAAGTTGGGTTTGGTGTTCAGTTGCTGTTGTTCTTCTGGGAGGGGGTGTTGGGGTGTCTGCTTCAGTTTGTTCACTTAAATTGCCTAGTGGTGTTTGGGTATACTTTGGACATTCTGAGAGAGTTGTGAACTTTTAAAAAGTGATTTTAAGATAAACTAGTCTTGTAAAGCAAAACTTATTTGGTAGCTTTAGGAATGAGGTTCCCCCCCCTTTAATAAAATTGTGTAGGAATTAAGAAGAATTCAGGTTCTTGTCAAATTCTATAGATAAATAGGCTGCCCATAGTGACATTTAATTAGGCTCCTGCCCACCTTTGGTCTGGCTCCCTTGGAACTAGGGTAGCACATTAGAAGTACTTTGAGAGTTTGTCATAGGCTTTCCTGTAGACGTTACTGGATTCAGGGTTTAATTCCTGAAATTAAACTGCTTGCTAGTGTAGATAGTGTCACATATCTAAATAGGGCTTTTTAAAAAGAGTTTTGTCTCCGTCTTGAGGTTTATATCCACAACCAAGTTTTCGGAGTAGGTTGGCAGGTTTTAAAAGAAACTCATTTTTGGTTAGGTGCTTTGGGTGGGTTGGTAATTTAACTGTTTAATAAGGTTAGTTACTAGTTAGTGTAGGTTCCAGGAGGCATAAAAATAAATGACAGGAGGCCAGAGAGGTGCCTTGGGGGGAAGGGTAAGTGATAAGACTAGAGGAGTGCAGAGGAGAAGGGCTGCGGAGGAGGAGACTAGAGGAGGAGGGCTGCGGCTCTCCCCTCACCTGCATGGAAAAAGCTCACTCTAGAGCAGCTGCCATTCACCAGTTTGGTTTTTGATGACAGCAAGAAGATTTGCAATGCCCTCTTTCCTGAGGCAGCTGCAAGAGCACCACCCCCACCACAGGTGCCTGAAGCAGGAGCTGGCTCTGGGCAGGGGCCTGCTGCTGAGGCTCTCCCTCCTCCAGCTATGGAGACCCAGCAGTGGGAAGAACAGCAGCATGAGGTGTCTTTTGGGGTGGGCTTGGGCGATGTTTTTCATCCCTTGAACTCACCCCAGGACCTGGAGGATGTTGGAGAAACTGGCGGGGGGGGGGGCAATCATTGGTGAGCCTTCCTCAATTTTTTCTTGAGACCAGCAGCAGGCTTTTCAGGGTGAGGCAGGAGGAGAGGATGGTGATGGAAGAGGAAGAGATTGTGGAAGTGGTGACCCCCACATCTCAACCCCTTCATCTTCATATGGTGACTGATGGTGGCACAAACATGACGGCAGTGGTGGCACAAGTGGGCCTCAAGTGCACTTACTGCTCAGGCCACAAACTTTACCTCATGATGAAGGATTCACTTGGTCTGGATTCCTCCAGGGATCCTGCAGAAGACCCTGCAGTTCATGAGTTCTAGTGTCTTCTCCAGAAATGCCAGGGACTCATGAGTCACTTCTCATGCAGTGTGGAAGCAACTCACCAACTGCGCCAGAAGCAGGCCAGGACATGCATGCTGGAGCATCTCCTTATCTGATGTTATCACATATTGGAACTCCACCCATGCCATGCTTGAGCATTTTGTGGAGCAGCAGGCTGCCCTCATGGTGTGGTTCTCAGAGAGCAACACTTAGAGTGGGGAGAGGGAGTTCAGCACAGAAGATTGGCTTACCATCTACCAGACAGTGGTGATCCAGAGGCTCTTCAAGGAATTCATTGTCGTGGTCTTGTCTGACATGGCAAACCTAGGTCTGGTTATTGCTCTGGTGCATACACTTCAGAGTGCTATGGCCTCCTTCCTGGACCAATACAGGACATGCAGACTTTGTTCCAGATGTGTGCATGCTTGCAAGAAGGCTGCAACGGGACATTATATCTCAGCTGCAGCTGTCACCAAGAAGAAGTCATACATGTTGGCAATGGCAACCATGTGTGACCTGTATCTCAAGGGAACCTTTGCCAAGCAAGTTGAGGAACCTCCCCAGCGTGAAATGCCCTCTCTTTGTGGGTGCAGTGTAAACAGGTCAAGAGGGGCCTACTGCCAGCAGAGGAGGCAGGGGAGGGGCCTAGCTTTGTTGATTCCCCCCTTCTCAGCAGGCTCCCCCCATGGCCAGCGCCAGAATGTCCATGGAGATACTCCAGCATGCCCTTGGCCCCTCTGGGAATGTGAGGAGCATGAGCCAGGTATGCATTAAAAAAACTTCAGTAAATTGGTTACGTAATACTGAACTGGAGAAAAAAAATTGGTAGTCGTCAGATACTGAATTGATTCTCTAGTTTGGTTCAGTAATACAGAAAAGTAGTAGGGCCAGATCATGCAATGACTTAGTGGTCTCTCCTGGCACTCTCTCTACAGAGGAAAAGCTTCAAGCCACCGAAAGTGCACTCCTCTGCCTGATCTTTGCCTTTGCCCTAGCCCTTCATCTTTTCTGCTCATCTTTCAGGGCCCTGGTGAAGTGGAACTTTGGGGGATGGTTGCTACAGCCTCTTAATCTGTTTTCTTGAACATTTTCAATAAATATATTTTAATATATAGATATTTGTACAAAAACTGTTTTACTCCTCATTAGAGTATTTCTCTTGCTAGGCTCTTAGGAGACAGTATGATGCAGACAACAGAGTTTTAAACTTTGACCAGAAAGATCTGAATTCAAATGTCTGATTAGCCTGAAACCTTACTATCTGTGAGTCTCTCTACATGAGATGCCTCACTGCATGTTTGTCAAGTATAGGAAGACACAGTGTTAGCCAGGAAGTGTAGTTTAAAAAGACAGAGCTGGTGGAGATCACTCCTCAGAAGGTTTGTTAATTTCATTTTCGCCTCCCTGAAGGCTCTGTCAATTTCACCTCTCCATCTAAAACTGTATGGGACCACAACCAGAGGGCAGCAAGGAATGGAAATGGGCTGGAGTTGCCTTCCAGAGCTTAGATTGGATCCAGAGAGCTTATAATGGGCTGAAGTTTCCCTTCTGGCATTTCACAGCCCCTTCACGCAGCTCCAATGTATAGCAAAGCCTTTGCCCTGCCACTGGCTCTGTTTTTTTTTAAACTACCCTTCTCAACTACCATTGCATCTCCTGACATGTGTTCTTCACATGTCAGATGTCTCGTGTAGGGAGACTCTGTGAGTCTACTCATTTTTCAGCTTAACTTACTTCATGGAGTAATTTAGAATGAATAAAAATGAAAGGGATCTATTAGGGTTGAGAGATCCCTGGGGTGCCAAACTGAGGGATGGTGGGGAACGGGGGAGGGGGGGAAGAGAGAGATGCGGGGACACTTACCTCACATGCACACATGTGTGCTCCGGGCATCCCCACGTCATGCTAGCAATAAAATAATAGGTTGTGCAGAGAGTGTGATTGAGTAGAACTCAGCTTCAAACGCTAAATTGGAGGCCAGTCAACCTCTGGAACAACCCATTATTTCCACACCATTCTTGGAATGATGTCATTCCTGGCATGATAAGGACATGTGAGAGCACTCAGGAATGTGTTTCACCCTGCGACCATGTTCCCGCACCTCTTTTTCCCACACCTACAAGGTGAGAGGTGGTGGAGCCTGGAGGCTGGGGGTGGGGGACTAGCAAGCTGTGGATCCATATATGCCTGCTAAGCTCCTTGCAGAAATAGTTGGATTAAAAACGTAATTTATTATTTAATTGCCCTGTTAGGTAAACAATCTAATAAAATATATAAAATACCGATTAGCTTTCTTTGGCAGTTATTTGACTAAGCTGGGGTCCAAGGTTAGGATGCTCAACCAGCAGGCAATCCTGTCTCTTATCAGGGAGAAGAAGTAGCTCTGCAATAAAACTCTATTGAAATAATATAAATACAAACATTAAATGGATAATACAATATTAAAACAGGAATACAAACATAAAACCCATACATCTAAAAGAAATTTGTAAATTATTCATTTTCCTGTTTTGTTCCCTTCAGCCAAGGCTGCGTACGTGTTAGTCTGCCCGGTCACCTTCCCCTTTTCACTCATTTGTTTGTAATTGTAAGCCTCTCCTGGAGAATAAAATCCATATCCAGATTTGAATGAATTGTTGCAGGCATGTATTTGAGCTGTTCCACACCCCTGTGTTTGTTCAGGAGATAACAGTGCAACCTATGCAGTTACTCCAGCCTAAACCCATGGTCTTAGATTGGTTTAACTTTGCTTAGGATCGCACTGTAAGATCCCAGCTGCAATGATCTTTGTGGAGGTTGCACTTAATTTTGAATTTCCTTTTTCATTTATTGGCTTCCTACTTTCAGACTCCTGCTCTGCTTAAGACAGTCAGGCTTCTGCCAGACTTGCATGATTGCCATTCCCTTGGTGGAGGCAGGAGACCCCCTGCTTCTACCCTCCGCCCCCTGCCACCACCCACCTGGCTGGTGGGAGAGAAAGGCAAGGCTTTCTGAGCATGCTCCCAAATCAGCCCAGTGCAAAGCACGCTTGCACCTCTGGGCCTCCGCAATGATGTCATTTTCTGTGGGTGATATCATCATGTAGGTCAGGGAGTACGCATGTGTGTGCTTAGGGAAAAAAACAGATGAGTGCCAAGTCCCCCCCTCTATCTCTTTCTTTTGACCCCCTTCTTAGGTCGAATACAGTACAACTGCTTGTGTTGGTAAGATTGGGGGCATTTCTTTATGCTCATGTAGAACTTAAATCAATAGTTCTTTTAGCATGGGGTGAGAGGTGATGAATGGAAAGTTTCTTCTTTTATGCTTCGGTTACTTTTGTGTAGATATAGGCTAAATTGGAAGGTGGTCCACATTCAGACAAGTATGTGGATGCTGTTCATATGCCTCCCTAAACCCAGTAAAAACTATATATTATTCTTCAAATTATTTCCAGCAATAGCTGTAAACGTTTCTTCTTCAAAATCTGTTTAATCTGAAGTCAGTTTAGCATAGTCAATGGGGCAGTTCCTTAGTAAGTATTTTGTGGCCTTAATTTATCATTTACTGGGTTAGTTTATTTTAGCATTCTGCTGAAACTGAAATGAGACAGCTGAGTGAGTAATTAGGACTATATTTCTCTTCAGATTGTATTATAATTTACACTTTGATATTATGGAGATCATTTCAAACTTTCTTTAAAAATACAGTTTGGTCTGTTCCAGATAAGATGATAAAGAATGTTAATTAAGAAGATGAAAATGGTGTTAACTGATTAGTGTGATAATCTTGTGATTTGATTGCAGTTTGCAGTCACAGGGGAATGCCCAGCTGGTGATTCCTGCCTGATTCATTTAATAAGGGCAGATATGGTAATAGTGAGTCCCAGTTCAGATGGTTATATGTGTGCATAGACTGAATTGTAGAAGGTGAAAATTGCTTGTTTTGATTTTTCACATGCATAATTATAATGGTAGATAATATACCTGCTTTGACGGCAAGTTTGCTAGGGATGTCTCCAATTGAACTTCATAAATTAATTTATGAATGGAAAAGTACAAACAGGAATATGTCCAGGGGAAAATGTCACAGGTTCATCAGCTTCATAGGTGCTGTTCAAATAACTCAGTAAGAATTGGTACAGAATTAAAGCTGATAAACAGAGAGCAGTTAGGCATGATCCAGCAAAGTTTGTGCTTTCATTGATTCAAACAGAAAATTAAGGGTATGCTAATTTCTCTTTCATTTATATCAACATTAACTGGATGCATGCTAACTACCCTATCATGTTTATTATATCTGGCTGTCATCCATCTAGTACTTAAAAAAACATCCTTAGACAAAAATGATGTAGCCAACTATCACTTAGTCTCTAATCTACCCTTGCTGGGCAAAGTGGTTGAGAGAGCAGTAGCTGACTGACTCCAGGCTTTCTTGGACAAGTCTTGTGCTCTGGACCCTTTTCAATCTGGTTTTAGACCAGGCTATTGGACGGAGACAGCTCTAGTGACTAGTCAATAACCTCCACCTAAATGTAGACAAAGGTCATGTTTCATTGTTGCTCATGCTGTTGTAATAATATAGATTAAAACACATTATACTAATCAATACTAAACTAATACATAGTAATGGCTTGTATTCTAGGTGAACTTTTAAACTTTTCATGAACTGTCTGTGCATCTTTTTAGAGTGTTAGGTAACTAAAACAGGTGCACTTTAATCTTTTGACAGCTAATTAAAAATAGTGGACTCCATCTAGATTAATGTTTCTTTATCAGAGACTGGACCAATAGTGATCTAGTATCTTAACTCTTCCTGTCATTTCTCATGGATTTATGGCTTTGTTTTGTATTGACCTATAAGACCCTGTGCGGACTGGGGCCAGCGTACCTGAGGGACCATCTCTCCCCGTATATTCCCCAGAGGACCCTGCGATCAGGAGAAAAGAAATTGTTATCAGTCCCTGGCTCCAAGGAGGCCCGCCTGGCCTCGACTAGAGCCAAAGCTTTCTCAGTACTGGCTCCTACCTGGTGGAACGCTCTGTCTACCGAGACCAGGGCCCAGCAGGATCTACTATCTTTCCGCCGGGGCCTGTAAGACAGAGTTGTTCCGCCAGGCTTATGGCTGAGGCTGGGCCTCCGCTGGCTGGAGGATACAACATCTACTCCCCTCCCTATGAGAGCTGCCCACCACTGTTCTTAAGCTGCTGCTATGTTCAACTGCACTGTTGCACTATTTGTAATTAACAGTATTGCCGCCATCAAGAAAAAGAGTGCTGCTATTTTTTTAATATATATTTTTGTACAATGCTTTTAAATGTTTTATATTAAATGTTTTAAATGTTTTAATGCTGTTATCCGCCTTGAGCCTGCTTGCGGGGAGGGCAGAATATAAATATGATAAAATAATAATAATATGGCTAATTAGAAGGTTATACAATAGAAATTATGAATATTCAACGAAGCATTAAATCAATCATGGTTTGCTTATGCTATTATGTGAAAAGATCTTAGATATTTGCATATGATAACCTATAAAACATGCTAATCTAGATAATGAGTTAGAGTTCTGATTGGAAGAGATCTCATGAAGATTAGGTGAGAGTCTTATCTTTGCAACGAAGGCTATGAAAATCTTAATGCATTTCATAAGAACTCTGATTATTTTTAAACTTAAGAGTTAGGAAATGTTAGCAAATTTAATTCTGATTTCCTTTCTGTGTTCTATTTTTGTAGGACTTATATTAATAGTCATATATTTTTTAACTACTTGCTTCATTAAAAAAATAGAGTGTATTTTCAATAAAAGAAATAAACTCTTAACAGGTGTCTGAGTACTTTGATTAGAAGCGGCAAAGCAATAAAGAACGTTTTACAAATAAATGTACTGATAAGCAAACGGTTCAAAGAACAATTTTGCTTGACAGGTCTTGAACTAATTGCTGAACACTATCCAAAAGAAAAGATAAATCTTTCCTTTGGAGTAGTGGAAGCTTAGTTCAGACACAGGCAAGAGAGCCTGTTACAGTGCTAGATCTATCTGCAGCCTTTGATACAGCAGACTGTGCCATTCTTTTGAGTCATTTGGAGGCAGAAGTAGGTATCGGGGATGTGCCTTGGACTGGTGTAAATCATTCCTTATAAAACAAACTCAAAGGGTTGCTGTTGGAGACCAGCTATCCTCAGAGTGGGAATTATCTTGTGGGGTTCCACAGGGCACAATCTTATCCTCCATTTTATTGTATCTCTACATAAAGCCTTTAGGAGAAATAATTTGTAGCTATGGAACTGGATGCCATCAATATGCAGATGATACCCTGCTCTATATCTCACTATTCAAATCTCCTAGTAATGCTGCAGAGGTACTGAGTTGCTGCTTGACAGCTATTGTGAATTGGCTGAAAGCAAACAAATTGAAATTGAACCCAGACAAGACAGAAGTGATGCTGATTGGAAAAGCAGAAATACTGAAGGACATTGTGCTTCTGACCTTTGATGGGGTCTAGCTGATCCTGTCTGACTCAATGAAAAGCCTAGGAGTTATAGTGGATCCAGTGCTGCTGCTAGAAAAGCAAGTAAACGCAGCAGCAAAAAAGGCCTTCTCTCAACTTAGGCTAGCCTGGAAGATGGCCACCTACCTCAACACGGCTGATCTGGTCACCTGGATCCATACCATGGTAACTTCAAGACTAGACTACAGTAATCCACTCTACACTGGTCTCCCCTCAAAGACAACTTGGAGACTCCAGCTGGTGCAGAAAGATGCAGCTTGTTTACTATCAGGAGCTTGACAGAGCGTGCATTCTGCAGCCATTCCACTGGCTACCCATTACTTACCGGGCTCAATTCAAGGTCATGATTATTACATCCAAAGCTCTTCATGGCCTAGGCTGCTTGTGTCTGCAAAACTGACCCTCTCTCTATGTTCTGCCCAGGCAGCTTTGGTCATCTGAACAGGCCCTTCTGCAGATAACACCCTGCAGTTGGGCTAAATCAACACGTGCTTTCTCTGTGGTAGCCCCCACCTTGTGGAATGCCCTGCCTGAGGAAGTCAGGAAAACTCCCACTCTCTTGGCTTTCTGCAAACTATACAAGACTGAATTATTCAGGAGGGCTTGCTACTCAGATTACAGGGCTGTGTCATAAGCAGGCCTTTTTTCTGCTGGAATGCACCCTGACCAGCTTGCGAGGGAAAGGACTACAACATTATATCATTAAAACAGTTAAACCAGAGCTAAAAACATATAAAAACAACAATTAAAACATTTAAAACAATTTAAAACATTAAGAGTTAAAGAGGGATCACTGAGGGAATTCCAAACAAAACAAAACAAAATCTTGACAAGAGAATGGAACAGACTAATCTCTCTACGGAAAGAGCCCCTGAGTTTTGGAGCCAAGACCAAGAAGGCCCTCTCCCAATGCACCACCCGCCTAATCTCTGAAAATGGGAGCTCCCAAAGCAGATCAGCTTCATGTATTTACTGGAGAACTAGAGCTGTTTGGGGGATCTTTGCAGCACTCTGTGGAAATGCTTTTGAAAAATTCTCAAACAAATTTCAACTGCTTATTACCCATTCACATACATCTTCTTTGGATGCTCATTTGTTTGACTTTTCTCAACATGGTATGTTTATTTATTGGTTTAAAACTTCTAGCCGTAAGAGGGCTTTATGCTGGCTTGTCTAGGATAAGGGCCCCCCGATATGGTGACCATACGCACCAAGGCATCTGACAACACCTTTCCAGGATCCCACCAAGTATTTTTAGAAAGTGGGTGAGGCCAGATGGAACTCTTGTCCAGCAGGCCTTCTGATAGGCTAACCAGTTGGTTGTCCAGACTAAAATAACATTAGTTCAGCAGCAGCTACCACTACCATGTGGGCTTTATTTTCTCTCATCCTCTTTCCTGGTATGCTTTTTAAAATTACCCCTCTTCTCTCATGTGCTTGGGTTTCCTTTGTGTGTGCAACAGCCATTCTGTGGTTGAACCCACCACTCTGTGTCAGGTTCCAAAGGTATCCAGAGGCTCAAAAAGTTGGGAACCCTTGGTCTAGGACATGTTTCACTGACAGATCTGTACTACTCTAGATCTTCCTGGTATTATTTATTTATATTTTTATATTTATTTAATTTATACCCTGCCTTTCTCCTCAGTCGGGATAAAGTGGTTTACTTCATTCTCCTCTCTGGTATTTTATCCTTACAACAACCCTGAGAGGTAGGGTAGGCTGAGAGTGTATGACTGGCCCCAAAGTCACCCATAGAGCTTTCATTGCAGAGTGAGGATTCAAACCTGGGCCTCCCAGATCCTAGTCTAACACTCAAACCACCACACTAGGGTTGCCAGGGATCTGGAGTCCTGCAACAGGGGATCTCCAGGTCCCTGTAGTCTCCTGGCGGGGGATTGGAAGTAGGCACTTACTCTGACTTTTCCACGAGCATGCATAGTGTGTGCACATTTTTGGCATGCGTGATGATGCCACTTCCGCAAGTGATGTCATCACACAGGGTCAAAGGGGGCCCTTGTTGCCGCTGCCACCGGCTTTCGTTGTGAGCACAGCTGCCGCTGCCGCCTGCTCGCTCGCTCTCATTTGGCGCACAGGGGCATAGTGTGTACACATTCCCAGCATGCGTGATGATGCCACTTCCGCAAGTGATGTCATCACACAGGGTCAAAGGGGGCCCTTGTTGTTGCCGCCACCAGCTTTCGTTGTGAGCACAGCTGCTGCTGCTGCCTGCTTGCTCACTCTCATTTGGCGCACAGGGGCCGTGGTGGTGAGAGGCAGCAGTGACGGTGAGAGCAACCAGCCACGCTTGCAGCGAGAGCCTGCTCTTGCTGCTGCCACTGCTGCCTGCTCTCGTGGCGCAGGAGCATACCCCCTGCCCGAGGAGCGTGCCACGCCACCTGGGGAGGGGGCTCCCCATGGAGCACCCCCCCCCACCAGCCACGTAAGTGGGTGCAGGGGGAAAGGGTGGGATTCCCCCAGTGGGGGAATGGCAACCCTACACCACACTATGCTGGCATTGGTTCCCTTCTACCTGACTAGGAAAAGGATTGATATTAAATATCATTAAATAGGCGTTCAGTTGCACATTTGAATTATATGATATTCTCTGGTGAATACTAATCTATATCACTGACTTACTACTATATAATTATGATTTAGTTCCAAGGCCTTTTCCTTTCCACATTTATTTGATATATTGCCTGGAGGGGAAAGAGTCATCTACTGTAAAGACAAAGACATATGCAAAGCAATTTCTGTGTTTCTCCAGTGTTGCTTTTATATTTGTATAATATGATGGCCATGCAGGACAGAGAAGCTTTAAGTATCTAAAGTAGCAAAATGACAACAGAATACTTTACTTATTAAATATTAATATTCCTTCTGTGTAAAGCAATAAAAAATTAATGTGTTCAGTCAGATATTAATCAAATATAATTGTGTAGATTGATCAAGTAATTCACTGAGTAGTAATTCAAGTAATTCACTGAGTTTTAGATTGATTAACCAGGGGTATAGAATTCACTAAAGATCAAAGTAGAACAGCAGAGAACAAGAACTATGTCGTATCAGTCATTGTTAGATGTCAGAAAAAGATAAATTGGGTATCAAGAAGGTGGTTGAGAGCAAATGGGAACATGGGAGTCATTATCAGTCAGCTAAGAGGACTCTTTCCTTACATCAATCGAAGAAGGATATTATTCCAAGTACATTACCCAAATCTTAGTATTTGCTCTAATATTATGCTTTAGTTTATGCTGGGGTGGGGAGAATCTGAGTAACATGGACGAAGAAGCCTGTCCCATTAATCTGAAGATCTGAATGCCCCTGAATAAATGATAGGTGCTGGTGACTGTGTAGAGAAGGTTCTGAGAATGAAAAATGAAAAGAAAATTATACATATATGTTTTGTGTTCTGATTTTTGATAATTTATAACTTTGTTCTCTAAAATTTAAAGAATGGAGTTTTCAAGTGCATCAGAATACTTAGTGAACACTTAATCACTCAAAAAGTATAACAGAGCCTGCTGCTATGTTACAGTTTTAAAAGCCTGGCAAATTTATTCTAAGTCTTAGAAAAAATTAAAAGTTAGCACATACGAAGCATGTTTTTAAAATAATCTCTTTATCCTAGGATGGGGATCCCATCCCCTCGGTGGGGGCAGGGCATCTCTTGCTCCCACCTTTTGGCCCCCGCCACCGCTTACCTGGCCGGCTGGGGGAGAGGTGGGGAACAGGCCTCCCAGGTGTGCTCCTGGGTTGGCACAATGACGTCACTAATGTCATCGCGCTGCCTTGAGAATTCTCCCACACTTTTCAGCAGGCCAATTTTGGACCCCAAGTGGGCCCACTGTGAAGCACATATGTGCTCCCCAGCCTTGCATGATGATGTTACTTCCTGGAAGTGATATCATCATGCCAGTGCAGGACAGCATGCATGCAAGGAGTGTCCCAACAGCACCAGGAAAGTAAGAGCTGGGTCCCCCCACTCCCCGGAGAGCGTAAGGAGATCTGGCAACCCTAGCCTAGAACCATTATAAAAATTGTTCAAAAAGGAAAATAGCCTATCCCTCCTTAAACTAAATGAAATGTCTGCAAGAAACAGAATAATTTATTAGAGCTATCCTCTAAGGAGTCAGAAAGAGTACAGCAAACTAGATGCTTTTAATGAAAAATCTATGAACTTTGTTCCTTGCTCATAAAACTGCGCAAGAATATCCAGCAGCAAAAAGACTTAAAATTAATAAATAAAGTTAAGTTTCCTTTCAAGGTGGTTGGTGTGGGAAAGTATTTATTTTGCATGGCACTTCTTAAAATTATTATTGTGTAAGATTAAGGAAGTATCCTTAGAACAATTATTTTTATCAGCACATATTTACAGGGAAATGATTTCAGGTATGGAGTCATGTTGCACAACTAACAATCTGATTTTGAATGTATTTCTGTGAAAGTGAGATCCATTGATAGATCTGCTGAGAACAGTCTGCCAGACTGCCCGTTTCTATTTAGCAGCCTCTGAACAGCCCTTTGCGTGAAACTGAGTGTTGGACAAGACCGGTAAGAGTGCTGGATAGGTAAGCTATGGGGTAAGCATTTAATGATGGAAGCACTAAAGCCCTTTGTCTCTGGAGAAGCAGGAAACACATAACTTTCCAATTAATTGAGGCAGCTAAGCTGTCAATCAATTGGTTATAAGCCAGCTGTGTTAGAAAGGGTAGATGCTTTGGCTGATTTGCCACAGTGATCATATGATTGCAGCCAACACTCTTTCACAACCGCGGTTGGCAGCACTTGACATGCTGGCATGCCTCCATAATTTTGGGCAAGAAGCCCATTTTTCTTTTCAACGATGGGGTTGAAAGAGATGAGATACTCATTTTCTGAAACAAATTTAAACAAAAAACATGCATATCTAATATCATTTGTTAAAAAGCTATATAATAAAATATAGAAGATGAATATTTTTACATTAATCCTGAAGGTAATGGGAACACTAGAGCAACATTAGAATTCACAAGTCATGTATTATACTGTACATAGCTTTTATAATGATGATTGGGTTGTTTGTGTGTGTGTGTGTGAACAAATTTTATATTTTGATATTTTTATGCAATCCTTATCATGCAGCTCACCCCTTATATAGCTTTACGTTTGTACAACATTTGTAATGATATTAAATGACTGTTGCATTTAAAGTTCTTTGCAAACTATTCAGTTAGTCAGTCCTATGTAATTTTAAAACCTAATTGTTTCTGTTTGGGCAATGATACATCTACTGAATTATTTGTGTACTCATGAGATAAAAGAAGGGCAATTATATCCCAAAGCTGACTTTCAAGAGACTAGAAGTGCATGTAGATATTTTGTTTGATTTTTGCTTCATGGGAATTAAAGTTGGACCTCTTACAGAATTTTAAATGCAATTGATTAGAGATGCAAAGTAAACACATTCCAATTCTGAAGCAATAGCCCATATAGATGTTTTAGAGTGGACACTTGTTGTGAGAATCTTGTGCCTACCTCCTTGGGCCTACAACAATTTGGGTCCGTCGCCTGTTAGCCCTTTACCTCGGGCTGTGTGGTGTTGTGCATCTCCGAAGTTTACTCTACACTAAATAACCCCTGACACTAACAAGACTCAACTCAGAAATGTCCTTAACCAAGTCTAACAATGTTTATTAAATGATACTTCAGTATGCAAAAATACCCAAGCCAGAAGGCACAATGCAGGGGCCTTGGCAGTGAACACAAGTAAAACAGTAATACGAAATTCCCCTGAAATACCCAATACTTAGACAGAGAAATAAAAGAGAAAGAAGATAGCCGATCGGTTCCTCCCAAAGAATGAGAGCTCTTGACTGAGGTACGAGCCCGCAGGAGCCTAAGTGGGCTCTCTGCAGGCTGACACAGTTGGCCCAGAACCCTAGGGGCCAAAGCCTTTTATAGAAGAAGATTAAGGAGTTTGGTAATTTGTTACCAAATCATCAAGTTTGCTTTGTTTTCCTTTGAAGGTACAGAGAAGAGATGTTCCCAAACAATAAAATTAGTACATCAGTTCTTACAAGACAGGCAGTGTATTTTGCTACAAAAGCATCTGGTGATATAAATTTCCGAAAAGAATTTCACACTTTTCCAGCTCAAGCCTGGTTGTTTTTCTAATTCACAGAGATAAGTCAGCAACTAGGGCATCTTATCTGTTGTTTTAGGACAATTTAGATGCAAAGGCCAAAAAGGGCTGCATGTGCTCTTTGTCAATTAGCAATTGCTTTATAGCTTCTCTTGGCATTTTTTTAAGGGAAGAGATTCCTCCAAGCTGCAAGCGGAGAATGCTCGCTGCACAGCCTCTTGGGAGTTTAGTCAGGCCTGTGCTGGATCTGTGTTTTACCTTTATTAAATAATCAGTTGATTTTTCCAAGCCAAATCAAAAATTTTCTTACACAACACTTAATATCTGAGTTCTGTACTTTAATCTTGATAGGGAGAGATTTCTATATGAAATGTATGGTAGTGGATATGAATGAAAAACTCAGCACAGTGCTGTATTACCGGAAGGCATAGGAACAGATTGGTTCTCTTGTTGCCAGAACAATCTTGTAAAAGTTCTACAATTTATGTGGAATTTTACATTTAATTGTGGCTGGGATCTTACCCTAGGACATGGTGCATGGTAAATCTGCTCTTAGGAAGTGAAAGCCAGAGGGAATTGGAGCAAAACACTATCAAAATAATCCACATGGGTGATCTGCCTGGGGTTCAATGCAATTTTTTCCAGCTTTCCCACAGCATCATGGTACATATGTGCATCTTGGGATTTCTCTGATTTTTCTCTGATCTTTCTCAAACCTGCTTTGAAATGATGTTTTGGGAAAGATTGCAATAAAGCTGGGATGGCTGCCATGTGGGTGAGAAAGTTTGGATATTCCTGTCCTCATGGTAAACACTGCACCTATCACTGCAGCAGCCATTTCCTCTCCCCATCACCAGGAAGCATTTTGTATCATTATTAGACATGGGCACAAACAGCATTATGAACAAAAAAAAAAGCCATGAACAGGCCACTCGGCTGCTCGTAAATGGGCTGATCGGGATGCGCCTCTCCAGCCAAACATGCGGTCGGAGCAAGCCTCGTTCGTTGTGATCGGCCGCCGTTCAGGAAGCTAGACACTCAGGTGCCTTCAATCAATTGCCTCAGCAAAGGAGTGGGGGGAGTGCCTGAACTCTGTCTGCACTCCCTCTGTCGCCCCGGACACCCCAATCAAAGCCCAACATCTTGATGGGCAGGTCTTCCTTCCAAGCGTGAAGCTGCAAATCGGTAACTATTGGTAACGAGGGAACAGACACCAGGGGGAGGGAGGGAGGAGGGGGTTGTTCTGTGGCCATGGGAACTCCAATCTCATCCCTGCAGTTCTGACTGCCAACCACAGGCCTCCTGTGTTTCTCCATGAGTCCTCAGCTTATAAAAGGGCACTGCACTCCCAGTTCCGGTTTCACTTTCAGCAAGCAGTGGAGTGGGACAGAGCTGTTAACAGCGTTTTGGAGGAGAGAGTGGGAGAGCGCATTGGAGCTGGGCTTTTTCTCTGTGTGGTGGGTAGGATAGGGAACTATCCCCTCTGGTACCAAAGCTGCTGCCAGGCCCTGGGGCCAAGCTCAGTGGGCACCACGGCTGAGGGCTCACCATGATAATCAGTGCCTGATCTGGTCAGGTCTATGGGAGTGCTGCTGGGCTAGGGCTCTAGCCCCAGGCTCTGGTTCCAGGGCTGCTGCCAGGCCCTTGGGCCAAGCTCAGTGGGCACCTCGGCTGAGGGCTCACATTATTATCAGTGCCTGATCTGGTCAGGTCTGTGTTAGTGCTAGGCTAGTGCTCTACCCCCTCCCTCTGGTTCCAGGGCTGCTGCCAGGCCCTGGAGCCAAACTCACTGGGCACCTCGGCTGAGGTCTCACAGTGTTCTCTCCTTTTCTGTCCTCCTTAATTCTAGTTTGATGGCGCAATGACTCTTCCTGTTGTGTTGGTCGCCAAGGATGGTTGTGGGGTGCAGAGCAAAGGCAGTCCTCCTGGTTTACTTGTAGAAAGCAGTAGTGGGTATGGCTTGGGGGCAGCAGAGAGTCCTCCTGCTCCCCCAAATTTACCTGTGGGGGCTGTGGAGGAGGCTGAAGAGGTCTTTCTGCTGGAGGGATAGGATCTCTCTCAACATTTTGAGGAGGAGGTGGGTGACGGATCCCTGGAGGAACGGTTTGTGTTTTATGAAAGATCCCTTCCTTCCCCATCCCAAACTCTCGGTGGTGTCCCTGCCTGCAGTCCACCCCTCACCCCATCGTCCGTGGCCAGCTCCACAGCTCAGCCTGTAACCGTTCGTCCTCCTTCCCCTGGGACAGTTAGTGGTCCATGTTTCAATGCCTCCATATGGAGGCACTTTTGGGCCCTTCCTAATGACCTCCGCGTGGTGCGTTGCTGTGCCTGTGATGTCCTGGTGCGCAGGGGCAAAAACCTGAAGCACCTGTCTTCGACGGTCCTGACTCGGCACCTGAAGACGCACCACCCAAGCCTGTCTCTGTCCTCGCCCAGTGAAACATCCGTTGTGGGGAGAAAGGGGGTGACCAGCTCTTCTGAGCGGGGATCAGTGGGAGGGTTACCTTGCCCTGAGGGTGACACTGGTGGGAGTGGAGCGCTCCGGCAGGCCGTGCTCGTGGAGGTTGTCCCCTTGGGGTCTGGGACAGAGCTGCTTAGAACCTCGAGGCTGAGGGCTCAGGAGGCGGGCCTTCATGTCTTGGCAGAGATGATTGCCCTACATGGCTTGTCCATATCCATCGTGGAGTGTGTGGGGTTCCGCAGGCTACTAAAACATTTCTCCCCTTGGTTCTCCATGCCATCGCCATGCACCCTTGCCCGTCAAGTCCTGCAGGTATCTCAAATGAAGGCTGGCATGTTTGGGTCAGGTTTAGCCAGGCCCACTCCCACTGCTAACAGGCTTCTGAGACCTTGATAGGCCTTCCTGGCACAGCCAGATCATCATGACACCTCCTTTCTGCAAAGGCAGGGAAGTGGGTGATGCTGGCGGCATCCTCCTTTGGGCACTTTGGGCACTCCTTTGGGCACATATAGTTGAGCCACATGGTGCCCCTATCCATTGCAAACACTGTGCCCTCTGAGCAGGGGGGAATGGGTCCCTCGACTCATGTCCTTCCTGCAAAGGCAGGAAGGTGGCTGCTGCAGTCCCTGTCTCTCCCTCTCTGGAACCACTCTGACCTGTCCAAGCAGTTTCCTGTCCCGTCCATCCCGTCCTTTCCGCAAATGCAGGACAGCGGGTCATGTCGGCCGCTGCTTCACAACTGGGACTATCCTGTTACTGCTCCCTCCTTCGTTACACAGCTCGGTTGCAATCACACAGCCGATTGTATTGTATAGGGATACTGTCAGTTGCACAGCATGGCGGTTCCCATGTCAAGGAGACTGACTGGACCCCTTTGAGCCGGGTGGGAATATGTCCCGCAACTCCCGTCCTTTCCTCAAAGGGAGGAAGGTGGGCGATGGCAGCTGCTGCCACTGCCCTATTTCTTCCTCTCCCTTTCTGGGACCACTCTGACCCCTCCCAACTACCTCTCACTTGGGAGCTTTCCAGTTCCCAATCCATACCTCTCCCTCCCAGGTACTGCCACGAGTCCCTTCCCCACCACTTGCAACACTCTGTCCCCTCCTTTCCATGATGGCAGGGAGGTGGTTGATGCCAGCAGCCGCTGACAGATTGGGGTCTTCCAGGCCCTGTCACAGGATCTTCCAGGTGCAGCTCATCACCACGGCCAGAACCCCTGGGTCCCTCTCTTCCACCTTGACCACTTTGTGTTCCCTCTTTCTCCCTCTCCCTCTCAGGTACTGCCACAAGTCCCTTGCCCAACACTTGCACCGTCCCGTCCCCTCATTTCCATGATTGCAGGGAGGCGGATGAAGCCAGCAGCTGTTGATGGATCGGGGTCTTCCCATCCCCCTCACAAGATCTTCCAGGTGTGGCTCGTCACCGTGGCCAAAGCCCTTGGGTCCCCCTCTCCCACCCCGACCACTTCCTGTTCCCTCTTTCTTCCTCTCCCTATCGGGTACTGTCACAAGTCCCTTCCCCAACACTTGCACCGCCCCGTCCCCTCATTTCCATGATGGCAGGGAGGTGGGTGAAGCCAGCAGCCACTGACAGATTGGGGTCTTCCTGTCCCCCTCACAGGATCTTCCAGGTGTGGCTCATCACCGTGGCCGGAGCCCCTGGATCCTCCTCTCCCTGACCACCTGGCGGCCACAGTCTGCACCCACCTTGCTGCTCAAGCGGAAGTGTTGTCCGCCTCCAACCTGGAGGCCTGGCGGACAGGAACATGGGGGGTGCCGCCAGTGAGCGGACAGACCCCCTGCCCCTGAGATGGGAGGCGGCATGCCACTGCCTCCCTGTGTCCGCCAGGCCCGGTGGCCACACTCTTCACCCACATTGCTGTACAAGCGGAAGCGTTGTCCACCTCCGACCCAGAGGCCTGGTGGGCGGGAACATGGGGGGTGCTGCTGGTGCGCAGCCAGACCCCCTGCCCCCTGAGGGGAGATGGCACAACAACGGCTCCCCATGCCTGCCAGGCCCAGTGGCAACAGTCTTCACCCACCTTGCTGCACCAGCGGATGCGTTGTCTGGCTGCTACCCAGAGGTCTGGTGGGTGGGTACATGGGGGGTGCTGCTGGTGAGTGGCCAGACCCCCCTGTCCCCTGAGGGGAGGTGGCACACCACTGCATCACTGTGCCTGCCAGGCCCGGTTGCCACAGTCTACACCCACCTTGCTGCCGAAGTGTTGTCTGCCTCTGACCCGGAGGCCTGGCAGGCGGGCACATGGGGGGTGCCATGGACGAGCAGCCAGACCCCCCACCCCCTGAGGGGAGGCAGCATGCCACCACCTCCCCATGCCCGCCGGGCCCGGCTGCTGCAGTCTTCACCCACCTCGCTGCTCCAGCGGATGCATTATCTGCCTCTGACCCAGAGGCCAGACCCCCTGCCCCCTGAGAGGAGGCAGCACACCACCACCTCACTGTGCCTGCCAAGCCTGGTGGCCACAGTCTACACCTACCTTGCTGCACAAGCGGAAGCGTTGTCCGCCTCTGACCCGGAGGCATGGCGGGTGGGCAGATGGAGGGTGCCGCCAGTGAGCAGCCAGACCCAACCTGAGGGGAGGCGGCACGCTAGCACCTCCCCATGCCCACCAGGCCCGGCGGCTGGAGTCTTCACCCACCTCACTGCACTAGCGGATGCATTATCTGCCTCCCGCCTGGAAGCCTCCCCATGCCCCCATGCCATCCCTGTGCCCCCACCCCCTGAGGGGAGGCAGTGTCCGGGGTCTGAGCCCCAGCCCCCAGACTTGACAAGAGGGAACAGCAGGGGACAAAAGGGTGGCAGCAACCCCACCCCCCAAGCCGGCAACCAGGGCCAGAACCTACCTACTCCAGGGGGAAGGGGTAAAAGGCCAGAACCTCAGAGGGGTGGAGGGGGCAAGGAGAGACCAGCCAGTCCCACCTTCCAGGGGGAAGAAAGGGGGCTAAGCAGGCCAGAGGGAAAGGGCCACAGCAGGGGGAATGTGGGACCAGCAGCAGCAGCAGCAGCAGCAACCCAAGCAGAGCCCTTACCTGGCAGGGAGAGGAAGCAGCCTCTACAGCCCAGAGCCACACCATGGCTAGAAGACAGCAGCCTGGCTCAGGAGTTGCTAGAAGCCAAGCCTCTCCAGGGGGGGCTGCCACAGGCATTCTGGGGGAGGAGATGGGTAGCCCCGCCCAGCATTGCTGAGCTGGCAGCGCAGAAGCTGGCTAAGGCAGCACCTCATGAGCAAGGCCAGGCAAGCCCAATAGCACGGAGGCTGGCTGGGGCAGCTCCTCGTGAGCAAGGCCAGGCAAGCTCAATAGCACAGAGGCTGGCTGGGGCAGCTCCTCGTGAGCAAGGCCAAGGAGCCCTCAGCTGGGGATGGCTTGCACTCAACCCCACCCTACCAGCAAAGCAAAGGAGCCCAGGAGGGATTAGTGGTTGGAGGGAAACACCTGGAGGGACGCACAGCTGGGCCCGGTCAGGAGAAGGAACAAGCCTAGAAGGAGGGCGGGGCAGAGAGAGGAAACCCTATAAAGGGTGGCTGGGAAGAGCTCTGGGGTGGTGGGTGTGAGTGAGGAGTGATGATGTGGAGTGAGAGCAGTAGAATGCAAGGGTGGAGGCTTGGAGGAGAGTTCTGGAAGGAGGAGATGAAGGAGGACGCAGAGGGTAAGCAGGCCAGGTTGAGCAGGCCAGCGAGTGGACTGAGAGGGAGTCTGGGTGAGGTATACCGCCCCTCCTTCCACAGAGCAGGGTCCTGCAGAGTCCCTGGCCCCCCTGTGACGTCAGGAGCAGACCGCCCAGTGCCACGCCCAGCGGCAGCCGCGGCAAGCCCTGACAGGCAGCATGCCACCGCCTCCCCATGCCCACCCGGCCCAGCGGCTGCAGTCTTCACCCACCTCGCTGCTCCAGCAGATGCGTTGTCCGCCTCTGACCTGGACGCCTGGCGGGTGGGCACATGGGGGTGCCGCAAGTGAGCAGCCAGACCCCCCCTGAGGGGAGGTGGCACACCAGCACCTCTCCGTGCCTGCCAGGCCTGGCGGCCGCAGTCTTCACCCACCTTGCTGCACCAGCAGATGCATTGTCCGTCTCCGACCCAGAGGCCTGGCGGGCGGGCACATGGGGGGTGCTGCCGGCGAGTGGCTAGACCCCCTGTCCCTAAGAGGGGAGGCGGCACGCCTTCAGAACCACCGCACAGGGCACAAGTGAACTGGGGAGGGTGGCTCCATTTGTGTTGATTAGGAGTTTTCTGGGGGTGTCGAATTTTGGAATGTATAACTCCGAGATCCATACTGCAATCTTGACCAAACTTGGGCGGTGGCTGGAGAAGAGCCTGCTGCACATTCCCTGTGAATATGGGCTCTCTTAAGTGCTAAGGGGGCTGCCCTGGTGCCAACGAACACCGAACACGTTCGGGAACGGGACATGTTCAGGTCCGGTCGGCTGTTTGTGTTCGTTGTCAGGAACGAACACCGAACAGCCTGTTCAGGTTTTTTTTCCCCGTTCATGCCCATGTTGAAGTACAACTCCAGCTCCTGGTGTGGTCCTGTATTAACTAGATTGGTTCAGTCAAGGCCATAGGCAGAGCTGAGGGTCAAACTTGTAATTTACCTCCTCATCCCAAATCACATTCCCATTCCAAACATATACACTGCAATCCTATTCAAAGGTACTCCAGTCTATGCTCAATGGATTTAAACTGGAGTAACTCTGCATAGGGTTGCGCTGTGACAGTCTCTTGTGTCATAGAAGAAAAATGTCTCTTATTTCAGAAACAATGCCAATACACTATATTAGTGTATAAGAACTAGCATGGTTCTTGAAGTTATTCTCTGTAGATTCATTCATTAATTAGAAAATTCATTATTTTCACATGATAGACAAAAACTATAAAATGACTTTTAGCTTGATAAAAATGGATCATTTCTTTCTTTAAATAATTTATATGTGGCCTCTTTGGAGACCTGTTCAAGGTGGCTCAGAAGTAAGAACAAGGCCATACAATTGTAAGAAACAACAAATTATTAATATTAAAAACAAGCCATTACAATAAGCCATAGGTATTTAAAAAGCATGAAATAAATATGGACCAGTGTAAAAAACAAAACAAAACAATAGAACAATCCTCAGGCTGCGAATATTTTTTATTTTAAAAATCCTTTGTTAAAACTTTGAGTAAAAATAAGTGTTTTGGTCTGACATAGGCCCTAGGTGAGCCTCGGCATGGAGGGCATTGTGAAAATGCCTTTCCTGTGCTATCTATTTCACAATAATATAGTTTTGTATAGTTTAAGACTATGGCTAACTGCCTGTTGGTGTTCAGGCCATCAATTTTGTAGTCTTTTCTTTACACAGTGTATTTTAATTTAAAAAATAAAAATACGGAAGAATTGAAATGTAATCTAAAGGTTTATAGATATATGGATCTCTAGGAATGAATGCCCTTCACTTATTGTTCCTTTCTCACCTTTCAATATCAGGATTATTCATTAATTTCTGAGATAATCTTGATGTAGGCATCAAATCCAAGAATCAGTTAAATAAAATATTAACATTTCACTGTTAGTCATTGCTCTTTGAGGCATCTCCCTTTGTACATTGCGGCAGTATGACAACGATCATCAACTACAGGCAAGTTGTCCTGATTGTGATTACCAGTGTAGCACCCATCGGCTCCATGGCTCCTGCCACCCCCATTTCTTGTGCCTACCAAGTGGGCAGAGTGGGGCTTTTGCTCAGCAGGGCTTCTGATTAGCCATTGAAGATCTGATTGGCTATTCAGATTTTTAAAAAGTTGCTTTGGCAGCCGCTGCCACCACGGCTCAAAGATCTTCACTGCATGGCTGAAGGTGATGTGTGTGTATGCAAGAAAATATTTTAAATAATATATTCATTTTAAAAGGCATCCTGTTAAACAGGCTTCATCCTGAAATGTTGAAGAGTTACTAGAGTTATGCTTGATATCACTCCTTGACATTTTGTGGTTAGCTCCACCTCATGCACCTCCCACCTTGTGTTAGAATTCTAGAGGTGCCTGCAGGATCTAAAAAGTTATGGACCCCTAGTCTACATCTGCTCATGGATGCATGTTCTTGAATTGCTTCATGTGAATTGTAATTATTTTTCAGGGGAAGAAAAATCATTCCTTAGATAACTGCATGACTGTTGGTTCACTGCTTTCACATGATCTTTATTTTCATTTTGTAAAATTGATGCCTGCTGATATGAAGAACATTAGAAAAGCTGTTGCATGTGTACAAAGCTGGTCAACATTGTGTTTGTATTGAAGCTTTATCAAAATGTCTGGTGAGAAGCATGGTTTATGTATAAACAAGCAATGTTATCATGGTGAGTTTATATGATTATTGCATTGATTGTCATAGTTTGCAGCACTTTGAATTGAACCTGGAATCATGCAGGCAACCTGGAAATGTGCTCCATAGTTTGAATATACTCACATTTCTTAACAGCTATCAAAAGGGAGGTCACAGCATTTTGTACAAATTGTCCAACATGCAAAAATAATTAAAATGAAGATGGAAAATCAAAAGCCTGGGTTAAAAAAGCAGTTAACTTGATACTGAAAATTTAGATTCTCTGCCAGGACCAGTCCTTATTAGAGATGGGCACGAACAGAAAAAAAACCCCAAACATGATGTTCGTTGTTTGTTTCCATCCACGAACAAGGACTCACGAACAACCACGAACACGGCCCTGTTCACGAACATGTTCATGGTTGGCTGTTCTTGGGGGCCAGCAGGCTCTCCTCCAGCCATCATCCAAGTCAAGATCCCTATCGCACCACTCTCAGAAACCTGGCCTGAGCAGGCACCAGGAAAGGTACCAATAATAAATAATAGCTTGGCTCAGAGCCTGGCAGCAGCCCTGGAACTTGAAAGGGTAGATCCCTACCACACCACTCCCAGAACCTTACCTGAGCAGGCAGCAGGGAAGGTACCAATAATAAAGAATAGCTTGGCCCAGAGCCTGGCAGCAGCCCTGGAACTTGAAGGGGTAGATCCCTATCCCACCACACACAAAGAAAATTCACGCTCCAATGCACTCTCTCTACCAAAATGCCAAAAGCAACTGTCTCTCTCCCTCTCCACTGTCTGCAAAGTCAGAGCTGGGAGCCCCCCTCCCCCCTGCTCTTTGCTCCCCTGTAACAAATTTGGAGCTCCACACTTGAAAGGAAGACTTGCCTATCAAGCTAAATTGGGCTTCGATTGGGGTTTCCAGGGCAACAGCAGGAGTTCAGACAGAGTTCAGACAATCCCTACCTAAGTTGCCAAGGGAATTGATTGCAGGTGCTAGACTGTCTGGCTTGACGAACAGCAACGAACAGCAATGAACGAGGCTTGCAACAACCACCTGTTCATTTAGAATGGCGCCTCATGAGCAGCTTGTTCACAAATAGCAGATTTGGCTCTTCGTGACTTTTTTTGGTTCGTATTGCTGTTCGTGCCCATCTCTAGTCCTTATTAAGGAAGAAGAATCTGGGTAAAGGTCTCTAAAGAAGATCTTAGTTATATGGCATGCTCATATGACCTCAAAGCATTGGATGATGCTATATTCAATGATGTCACATCCTCGTGATCTCTTTTATACTTCTGTGATTTTTCAGGGTGCTGCTGCTTTTGCCTCAGTCCAAGGGCCTTTATGTATCAGCAGCAGTCATCATCACTATTCGCGCTTCATTCAGTATTTTCCCCCAGCACAGCAACAGAACCATAAGAATGTTTACGTGACAGTGTTGCAGGTGCTTCTTTGGCATTCTATTTGATAGGATGCTGTTAGAGAAGTGGGGTCATGCCATTACAAAGCACTACACAAAGTGCCTTTTCAAACCCAACAAGCATTCTGCTTAAATGTTCCTGCCATTCTGCTTAATGTGCACATATGCAAGGACTTGTTTCACATCCAGCAAACTGTCTGCATGAGATCAAAGAATGTTCAAAGACTGTATGATACTGCAAAGTTATATGAGTTATCTTCTCACTATGTAACTGGGAGAAAAACCTGAAGGAAACACTGATGGTGGATTTTGCAACAAATATCCTGTCATCCTGTTTGAGAAAATCAGATCAACATGATCAAAGCAACTACAACAAACTGATGCTTCCAATCCAACACATTTACTCTGGTGATGGCAGCAAGAAAAAAAATAGCCTAACTGGAAATTTTTCTCCTTTAAAGCTGCCATTTCCTCAATGAAAACTAATTGTAGTAGTCTGAAGTTCAGTTGTAACTCGAGTCTAGGAGAACTCTAGTTTGCACCTTGAAGTTGGTAACACTAACTACTTCTGTGGTAGGAATGCATGTCCCTCTCTCCCTGCCAAAAAAGAGGTATCCTATAGTTAAGATAATGAAATTAGATTCTTCAGGCTTGAAAGGATGCATATATTCTCTGTGTATGATTGTGATTTCTCTGTGTGTGACAGATGGTGGCAGAAAACCATGTCCACTACCTACTTCTGTGCTCTAATACTTTAAATTTAGACTTGGGTATAAGGAATAGAATTTAAATTGGATAGAAAATAACTTCCATGCTACAGGAAACCATGTCTCATTTCACTATTCCTAGATCCAGCCCTCAATACCCAACCCAATGTATGTATTACTTTCCTTTGGCCACTATTCATCTGTTACCAGTGAAATATATGTAATTCATTCATTCATCTGAGAATTCAGATTGAAAACCTGCATCATTTCAGTAGCTCATACAAGAGTTTTTTCTTAATTTTCTTTTTTCCTGAGCAACCTCTTGTTCCTCTGAAAAGCCTCAGTTAAGTATAAGCAAAATGCACTATGATACGAGGCATACAGTGAGAAGAAAGAATCCACCCACTCGCCCCCCCATCCTCAGGATCCAGTGTTATTCCAAACCCTGGGTTGCCAGTCCCCCCCGGGAGTGGGGGATCCCTTGCTCCCACCCTCCACCCCCACCCTCACTTACTTGGCTGGTGGAGGAAAAGGTGGAGGAAAAGGCCTCCTGGAGCATGCTCTCAGGCAGAGCAGCGTGCTCCCGCACACTGCAGTAGGCCAATTTTGGCCTAAAACGGGCCTGATTTGGAACTCTGTGGAGTGCAGGAGTATTCCAAGGCCTGTCACGCCACCTGCACTCCTCAGTGGCCCAATTCGGCCCATTGTGGAGCATCAGAGCAGTTTTGGGGTGTCATGTGGTCTGGGCAATGACATCTTTCTGGGAAGTGGCATCTTTCTGCAGGCCGGGAGGACAGAACTAAGGTAAGTGCCAGGTTTCCCACCTCCCGCCTGGTGGATAAGGGGACCTGGCAACCCTATCCAGACCCCATCTGGCAACACTATCTATGCGGATGAGATGAGAGTTTTTTCTGTTAGTGAAGATCTGTGTGGAAAATTAGTCTCTGTGACTGAGTCTGTGAATTTACCTTCAAGAAGGTACAATTATTTTTGAAACCACCAAGCTTAAGAACTATTCTGAATCCAATACACTTATCAGAACTCTGCAATCATCATGTTTATGCTCTTATAAATAAATTCTACTTTTGTTTAAGTAAGAAAGATCCCCTTCCCCCCCCCCAACAATCACCCCATGCGCTGACTGTTCTGTCAAACTACAATCTTATATTACCCGTTAAACTGAGGGGTTCTAAGTCAAAAAAACTTTGGTGTCAGCAAAAACTTTTTGAAGGATTCAGCAGTATAAAGGTCACAAACACAAAAGGGAAAATGTTCTTAAGATAACAGTTTGGGTTAAGGAGAGAATACCTAAAGATCTGTATGAGTGGAAATAAAAAGGGTATGGCTTATGACCAGAGCCCTCCTGAGATATAAGTTTAAGGTAACATAAGGAGCTGGATTAAATTTCCTAAGGCAAAGTTTTTAAAAGGTTTAAAAAATTAAACAAATCATTACACCCAGTAATTCCATTTTACTGAGATAAGTAATCCATGTAAGCATACAGGATTGGCAGGGTAGGGTGAGATCAACATACTGATGTCACACCTGGTTATATGTCATAATAACCTGACACATGCCAACCCAGAGTGAATCAGTGAAGAATTCCTCTGCCTTGACACTCATTAATCCCCCTTTTCTCCCAACCTCCTTCCTTTACATTTTGTGCTATGATTCCTGTAATATTTTGCCATGTAAATTGATTGTGGGTTTTGTTTCTGCTACTTAAATGCAAATGTTTGGAATGTATGTTGCTTTGGTTTAAAATGCAGGCTTTTGAAGCAAGGCGGGCTGGATGGGTGAATGAAGCATCCTGCAATTGGATGGTAGCTGTATCTTAAGGGATGGAGTGAAATGCAGTTTAGTCAGAGTACTGAGGGAACGAATCCAGTCAGTCAGGTTCAGTGAGTCTGTGTGGAAGCCTGTGCTAGTGAGGAGAGAATTAGTTATTCTGTGAGTTATTTTCTGAGAGAAGAAGTCTGTCTGTTTACTTCGTGGATTAAATCATTCTACATGACAAGTGAACTCAGAGAATTCCATTTTCTTCTCTTTTGGTGATATTTTTAGCCTAAGTGGTAACCATGTGGAAGATTAGTCCTAGTGACTGGGTTCATGTATAAACATTCAACGTTCTATAGCTATTTGAAACATTTACTCTTACAACCTGTTCTGAAACCTATATGCTTATAAATACTCTGCAACCATTATTATTGTTGTTGTTGTTGATAGCCTTCCCTCCCTGTAAGCGGGCTCAGGGCGGGTTACAACAAAAACAAAAACACAGGCATAACAATAAAATCACAAATCTTACAAAACAGCATTTCAACAATTCACCTGCTCAAAGGGTGAAGGTGTGGGTTGATATCCTGCGGCTGCTCGTGTGTGGGGGCAGATGACCATATAGCCGCCCCACAGGTGGGAGGCCGGCAGGGAGACTCATTTGATGGATTTAATGTTGGCCGCAACCGAATGGCTGGTGGAACATCTCTGTCTTCCAACAGAGAGTTTCACCAGTTCGAGGCCAGGACTGAGAACACCCTGGCCCTGGCCAAGGCCAGTTGAGCCTCCCTGTGCACAAGGACCACCAGTAGGTGTTTACCTGCAGATCTCAGCACCCTCCAGGGTATATCTGGGGAGAGGCAGTCCCTCAGGTATGCTGGCCCCAGTCTGTTTAGGGCTTTATAGGTTAAAACCAATACCTTCAACCTGACTCAGAACTCCACGGAGAACCAGTGCAACTGCTGCAGAGTTGGCGTTATGTGTGCCCTGTATGGTATACCAATCAGGACACATGCAGCAGCATTCTGGACCCACTTCCGGCAGCCCTGGCTCCACTCCACTCTGCTCCACTCCGCTCCGCTCCCTTCACATTCAGAGAGCCCAAACTCTAAGAGAATCTTCATCAGCCTCTTCTCTAGCCACCCTCCAAGTTTGGTCAAGATTGCATTTCAGATGTCCGAGTTATAGACCCCCAAAATGGCTGCCCCCAGGAAACTTCCAGTAGATATTGGAGTTGCAAATGCCAATTGACTTGCATTGGCTAGCATCTCCAAAAAGTTGCAATGAGGCAAAATCAAACAGAAAGGGGTGGGAGAAGAGCCCACTCACTCACCACACAGACACCTTCCCAGCCGTTGCCTAGGGAATTAATTCTTGCTCCTTGCTCACATAGAGAAGAATGGGAGCTCTCTGGTTGGCAGGCAGAGCTGCCGATCAAGATTTTGAGGGCTAAGATTGGCTGCAGAACGTCCACCCCTCCATTGCCTAGGGAATTCATTCTTGCTCCTTGCTTCAGAGAGCAGAATAGGAGTTCTCTGCTCAGCAGGCAGAGCTGCCTATTAAGTTTTTAAGGTCTGCAAAAGGTCTGCGGACATCCCCTCCATTGCCTAGGCAATTGATAGATCAGCGCCAGGATGTCTGGGACTCATGGACCATGGACCAACAGACCGGCCCAAATGGACCAAAATTCATGAAAAATGTGAGTCCCACGAACTGTGTGTTCGCAAACCATGAACCGAACCAGACCATGTCTAATTTAGGTCCGTTTTCCAGACCATAGCCACCTCTACTACTATCTATAGCAGGGGTGGCGAATGAAATGGCCTGTGATATTATTTGGACTGGCCCGCAGGGCCAATGTGTCCATTGAGGTGGAGCCCGCAGCCACCTTGAGCTCAGCTCTCTGAAGGAGGTGCTGTGGCCCATGCCAGCCCCTGACAACCCCCTCGGGCCGACCTGGCACCAGCACGGTGGGCTGCGCAGTGCAGAAGCAACCAGGCTGTGCCTGTTGCTTCATGCGCTTGTGCCTCCTGGCCAGATCCTGTGGCAGCACCGTGGGATGCGTGGCGCAGAAGCAATCAGTCTGTTGCTTTTTGCACTTGTGTCCCCGGCCCGACCCGGTGGCAGTGCCACAGGATGCGCGGAGCAGAAGCAATCAGACTGTGCCTATTGCTTCGTGTGCTTGGTGGGTCAATCAGGCTGTGCCTATTGCTTAATGCGCTTGGTGGGTATTGGACATTGGGAAGGTCAGTTTGTAGCCCCTCAAAGTAGCTGCCAGCAGACAATCCCGTTTTTGCCACTGTGAAGAGAAAATGACATGAAGGGGAGGGACCCATGGATCATGCCTTTCCCAGGGTTCAATCTCTCTGAAACTTGGGGGTCTTTAGAGGACAGTGAGGACTATGTGCCCTGCAAATTTAGTGGGCATTGGATATTGCAAGGTCAGTTTGTAGCCCCTCAGAGTAGCTTCCAGAAGACACTCCAATTTTTGCCACTGTGAAGAGAAAATGACAGGAAAGGGGAGACCCATGGATCATGCCTTTTCCGAGGTTCAAGATAGCAGGTAATTTTTAAGTTGATAATTTTGTATGGCCCGCGAATGATGTTATAAGTATCCCAATTGGCCCTTGGCAGAAAAAAAGGTTCCCCACCCCTGATCTATAGCTAAGATTTCCTATACAATAAGTCAAACTGAGAGAGAACGGAGGCAAGAGCTTTTGGTGGCAACAAAAATCTAAGGGAATGCTAAGGAAATCAGGGAGACTGCAATATATAGCTCAAATAAAGAAGGCACAATGTTACAAGCTTCATGTGCAAACAACCACATGATCCCAGGGAAATAATTTATTGGCCAGATGTTCCTTTTAAAGTTGTTGAAATAAACATCCCACTTTCTGATGGGCCAAGAGAAATTCTTTGTTTCTGATCACAGGTGTGCACATCAAACATTTTGGTAATAATTTCAGATCTGTATTTTAGTAGTGCACTGTTTTCATCTTTTGAGATTTTTGTAGCTGTTTCAGGATTTTTTATCCCCCCACCCAAACTTTGGGACCATTATTTTTGTCATTTCCCTCCATTTCCCCTCACAGGCAGCAAAGGTGGGAATGGAGGGAAGAAAAGATAGGAATACATTCTCTGTAAAGGCTTCTTCCTGCTGTTGGCATCAGAGGTGGAAGGGCCCAACATCCCTCACCCCTCCACTAGAATATATTTAGTAGGCTCCTGGACTCCTGTGAAGCTTGGCTGCCAAAGTGGCCACTTCTCCCCTCCTATCCAGGCCTTTTGTAATTTTTTTAACTTGCCAATTGCATAGTATTATATCAGTGCACCAGTATAGTCTGATGTGTATCAGGTCCTCTGAATTACTATTTTTCATTTAAAAAATTAAGTCTCTAGCCACTTTCATTGTGGAGATATACCTTTTACTCTGTATTTCTGCAAGGAAAGAGGCTGGAGACCTTGAAAACTGGGAATTCAGAGAATCTGATTGATACACATATTAGTATACTGTTATATCACTATAATGATTCAATTGCCAATTTTAAAAAAGTAAAAGCCTTCCAGTGGTGGGTGGAGGACATGCCCACTGTGATAGCCAAACCTCACAGGAGTCTAGGAGTTTGCCAGCCCCCCCCCCTCATTTTCAGGTTGTGGAGGTAGGATCTGCTACCTCTGATGCTGGTGGCTTGGAGAAGCCTCCAGCACTGATGATGCCAGAATGGAAAGTCCAGGGGCTGGTCAGATCTTTCTCTTTTAAAATTTAAATGGCCATGGTGTGCCCAATCATCAGAGTCAGTGTGTAATCCCTTTAAATTAAGAGGTGTGCTGAATAACAGCTATTTCCAAGGACTGGCTTCCTCTCTTGCCTTCCCATTCTTCTACCTCAACAAAAACCCAGAATACTCCCCAAAATTCCAGGATATAAATTTTTATTACTCCCTAAACTGGAGGAATGTGATACTTTTCTTTATCTCACACACATTTATGCAATGAATAAAAAATTACTGGTTGTCCTTGAACAGTCTGTTAGTACAGTCTCAAGATGGTTGCAGAGTATTTTGTTGTCCAGAGGCTGGGCTGTTTATATAACACTTCATATGTGCATGTTTAGCAGATCTAGAAAACGGGTAACCGTAGCAGGCTTCTCACAGCCTAAAAGATTACTGTGGTTTTAGCTTCTTACCTTTCTGTACTGCTGGTGTGTTTGTTTTAGACTGTAAATTCTTTGGAGATAAAGTATTTATTGTTTTGTTTCTGTACAGGGCCTTGCACAATAAACACCCAGTTTGTGTTGGACTTTCAGCTCAACAGCAATAAACATGATTGATAATACAATGCAAGTATAAAAGAGAGCCTGCTCTAAGTTAGCAGTTAAGGGAACCTATTTTTAAAACAGCTATATCATTGATTTATTTTTTACCAGTTTACCCATCTGGCCTGTCATTCTGAGTTTCATTCAGTGGTCAATATAATGCAAGCAATAAATCATTCTATTTTCTCTTCATTCTTTTTATGCTTGTCAAAAACATTTCTAAAGGGATATTTGCTATTGCAAGAACAGTGATGAAATACATTTATTGACTGCACTCACAAGACTCTAAGTAGGTGTCTGTATTTGTGCTGTTAAGCAATAATAAGACATTTGGGAAGGAATCCATGAAATAACGGTTGCATCCATTTTCCTAAACCAAATCTGAAATTTTCAATTTCATAATATTGGCAAAGGCAACAAAGATAATTCCTCATACCATGACATTTTCTGTCTGGAGGTTCATTTATTTTGGTTGTATAGGGATATCATAAACAATAATCTTTCTCCAATTTTTAGTCCTAGGTGACAAATTCATATAATAGATTTCTTGGACTAATTTTTTTTCTTTTCTTTTCAAATATGATGATTTTTCAATGAGACAGAAAGGAAATCAGCCCAAAATGTATGTTTTAAATCACATTTTATCTCTGTAGCATGCAAGATGATTTCTTCTGTGTTGTCTATTTATATATCTTTCTGATTTGCTTCATTCCATAATCATGAAATGATTTGTCTTAATATTTAGCTTTTAAATGTTCAAAAGACTTCTCATCCATGGTATGGTTGAAAGATTGGATGAAGCTGAAAAATCGCAAATTGCTGGCCTTAGAGGGATATAAAAAATTATTTGGATGGCATGCATACTTATGGTATGACAAGGTAAAAGCAGATTCTATGTTTTTGCACCATTACATTCGGAGAAGCCTCTTCACAACTTGGAAGAAGTACAAAGACTACCTACAAGAAGGAATTCCCTCCTGGGTGGTTCCATATGAAGTAATAGATCCGAGAACGGTTGATAATGAACAACAGGGCTTAACGTATAAGGAGATAACGCGAATAGAATCTTCTAAAATAAGAATAAAGACGCAACAAGAGTTGTCTCCAAATTATGACTGGTTTCAATATAGACAAGTTAGAGATCTTTACTACTCGGACTGTGTGAAGGGAGGGATAAGAATGGAGAATTCAGACTTAGAGAAAGTAATTTTACAAGAAGAAAAAAAGGAAATCTCTAAGATTTACAAAGTACTGCTAAAATGGTACATGGAAGATGAAGTAGTTAAAGTGCAAATGGTGAAGTGGGCTATAAACTTTAATAAAGAAATAACAATGGAGGCGTGGGAACATATGTGGAAAAATACATTGAAGACTACGACGTGCACCAGTATCAAAGAGAATCTCTACAAAATGATTTACCGTTGGTATTTGACACCAAAGAAAATTGCGCTAGGGAATTTGAATACGTCTAATAAATGCTGGAAATATAAAAAGCATGAGGGATCTTTGTATCACATGTGGTGGACTTGTGAGGTAGCTAGGCAGTACTGGGGGGAAATAATAAGAGTAATGAGTGAGATTTTACAATTTCAAGTTAATAAGAACCCAGAACTCCTGCTACTGAACTTGGGAATGGAAGACATTCCAGCACAATACAGGACATTGTTATTTTACATGACAGCAGCAGCTAGACTTTTGTATGCGCAGAAATGGAAAGTACAAGAAGTGCCAACTATTGAGGACTGGATTTATAAATTGCTGTACATGGCGGAGATGGATAAAATGTCAAGAAAATTGAGAGACCTTGACCCGGGACAGTTTAACACGGACTGGGAGAAGCTGAAACAATATTTGGTGAAAAAATGGGAGGTGGGAGGACTGTGGCAGTTCGAAAATTACTGAAATATAACAAAAGGAGAGGGGAGTGACTATACCGGGGGGAGAGAGTTAAGTGAAAAAATTCTAAGCAATTATTTTATTTGACCAGTATGAATAGTTGGGTATCAATAGTGTTATTATCATAAGGATTATAAGGATAGAATTTAATTAATTTTTTATGCGAGTAGATAACTGTACAATGGAGAATAAATATACATTAGCATACAGAATGTGGGTCTAATTGATAGACTTATGCTGAACGTGTACATGAATTGTTTGTTGGATAGTTTTATAATGGAGAAATTAGTTAATTAAAAAGGACAAGATATGTAAAAGAAAGTAAAGAGTAACATATAGAGTATAAGTCAAATTGATTGATTTATAATAAATGTATGCAATGTTTACAGAAGTATTTGAAGTTATGTATAAAGAGGGACAAATTGTTTGTCCCATTTTGAAGTAATTAGAAAGAGTAAGATAGAGTACAGATTATCAAAATGATTATTATTATTATTATTGAAGAAGATAAGTTAAGAGTGTTATATTTTTACCCATTTGGGAAGGGAATTGGAGATAGCACTATGTTACTATAGATAAGCTTAGAAGAGTTTGAAAGTATATTACAATAAGCATAATAAGTTTGAAATGAGTAGAGGGAGAATAGATAAGGGGTTGGAAAACTGTTGGAAGTCAACAAAAGGGGGGGGGAAGGGAGGGGGTTAGAATTGGAAAATTTAAGGGAATGTGATTGTAATAAATTTTATATGTGTCTAATCCAATAAAAAATTTTATATATAAAAAAAAGACTTCTCATCCATGTTCTCAGTAATCCTCCTGTCCACACATTATTTGAAACATGTCGGAGTCACTTACGTATGAATAGGGCCATGTGAATGGAGTAAGAATTAAATTACTTGGCTGTATGGGATGGGGATAATCCTATAGTACTTTTACCCATAATCAACATGATTGGAACATTATAATCCTTTCCTACATTGTTGTGCTTTTACCTACAGATAAAAGTGTAATATATAAAATATGTATTATCCTCCCGTATTACAGATGGCGGTTATGAGCAGTCCAAGTAGGTATGTTTTGAATGTTAACAAGGCATACTTAATTTCACAGAGAGTTTAAAAATTAGAAAATATGTAATGATGTGAAAATAGATTTGAATTCTTTATGTTTATTTAGGATTGAGAGGAAAGGAAGTGAACATGTTTAGATTTTATTGCACTTAGTTATATCTTTAAGAAGAGGATGCTTCCAGTTGAAGGAGCTTTTGGTGAGAGAAAGGAGGGCAGACATCTTTGGCAAGACCCAAGAGACATCACACCTTAATACTGGTGAGGGGGAGTCACTCTAGCTGGCCAATCTGCCTGGATTTAAGGTCAGATCGTGAGATAACTGTCGCGGGAAAATATTTGTGGGAGAGGCCCAGCTGGGCCCCATGACTCCCCCTTGGGTTCACTGCTGAGACTGCCTATACCAAGGCAACTGATGCAGACTAAATACCCTAGCTGTCCCTTATCTAAAGGAAGTGCACTCTGTACGAAAGGTGCACTCTGTACAATGCTTAACCAAATTCTAAAAGTTTATTGAATATATATATATATCAGAGGTTAAAATACAAACCACAAGAGGAAAAAAAACTTAACACTAAGACTTAAGAAATATATAGGTTAAAGGCTTATGGCTGAATGTACCAACATACTATTTGTTCCTCCTCCCTCCTGAATTGAAAGTTTCAGGCTACAATGCCAATGGCTTGGAGAACTCCTAGAAGCCTCCTTGCCTTTTGGCAGTGAAGCAAATGAAAGGGCTTTTGGCTCCTCCTTTTATGGACCAAAGCTGGGGTGTTGTGTAAATAAAACTACTATCAGTGGATCCATCCTGTGCCTTCTCGAGGATCAAATGGACCTCTAAATCTAAAACATCCTCTACAACTTAGAGAAAAGAATTTCACACTTTGCCAGCCCAGGCTCTGTCAGTGTTCTTGAAAACAAGATAAAGATGACCTAAAGCCCCTCTATCTAATTGTTCTGCTGTAATTTAAAGGCAAGGCTAAAGACCTTCCATACTCCTTAGTGCCAATCTGTGCTAATTAACTTAGTGTTCTCCCCTCTTCTGAGGACACAAAACTCCGGCCAGCCTTCAGGGGAGTTACAGAAAGGAAAGTTAAAGGCTTCCACTGAGGTTTTTGGGAGGTTTTCTCAGAGCCTGAGCTAATTTTATGTTAGTAATGGCCTGGTCTCAGAACCAAACTCTAAAAAATCCTACCACAATAACCCATGAGTATTCCCTAAGACTGCTTCAGAGGTTGCTGCATTTTTACTCTCAAACCAGGCAGCCTGGAATCCCAGGACCCAGCTGTGCTCAGAGCTGTGTATGAAGCCTTTACAAGGACATTAAGCCCATCCACTCCTCATTTCTTCAAGATTTATGGAAATAATTACCTTATGGACAAAGAGAGATTTTCTCCAAGATAAAGAGCAATTCCTTTTTTTGAGAGATGCTTTTTCTTGAATTACAAAAACTTAGATGAACAATTATTTTAAAACGTTCATGGATTTAAGAACTTTGGACTAAAAGTTTGGAGCTGAAAAAGGAAAAAATAATAAATATTAATGTTGATGAATCTGTCTGTGTTAAATTTGCCATCTAAAGAATACAGATAGCAGTGGGAAAACTTTTTGTTTACTTTAAAGGGATGCACAACAAAAAATAAGAGACTGCAGGATGGAATCTTTGGTTGCCATGGTGATGAGACCTGAACCTAAAGAAAGTAAAAAGAGAAAATAGTGAAATCTTAAGACTGTAATTGAGCAAGCCTTTCACTGGCTGTTGTTTGATTATGGCCACAACAAAAAATACAGCCAGGTGGGGATCTGTTGAGGAATCAGCAGAGAAAATGATGCCAATGGATTTGATACAGAAATGGTTTCAACAAATCAACAGATGGAAAATTTGGTGAAGGACTTGGGCAGTAAAATGGAAAATTTTGAAAAAAGAATAGACCACAGGTTTTTTACACTAAAAGATGAACTTTCAGATCAAGTTTAAAAAATGGAAAACTCTATGAAACGTGTCTGCAGAGATGAGCCAGATTAATAAAAAGGTGGTGATCTTAGAGAATAAATTGGATACTTTTGTTACAGAGATGGAAAGACAGCTAGATAATTTAGCTTTATTGGAAATGAGAGACAAGGAATTCTGCTTGAAGTTTAGAGTAATTCCAGAGGAGGCTGGGGAAGAGGCTATCAGAGAGAAGATGGTCATAGTTCTGGCTAAACGTTTAGATTGTGAGCAGGAAGAGATGCAACCAGAAATTGACCATGTACATAGAACCAATTTCAGGTTTGCCAAAATAAGAAATGTCCCAAGAGACTCATTGGTTTATTTTGTAGGTAGGTAGGTAAATTTATTGTATATGGCCATTGGCCTTTACAAGACAAAATGTATATAGTAAATTTACAACCACAAAATTTTAAAAATTCTAAGATAACAGACAGCATTAAAATTATTTTAATCACAAGCAAGACCCAAATTTACTACTCAGAGTTATGATATGCTTTCTTAGATACCGCATTTGATGTTATGGTTTATTTCGTAAGAAGGATTGTGAAGGAACAGGTCCTGCAACAGCATTTTAATAGAAAATTAAAAATTGACTATGTTGATATAATTGTTTTGAAAGAAATCCGTATTAGAATTCTATGGAAAAGAAAAAATTATAACTTTTTGGTGGAGAAATTAAGGAAGCTAATATGTTTAGAATTTATTGCACTTACTTATATATTTAAGAAGACTTTAATACTTTCCTTCTACAAAAAAGCACTCAGCACAATAATAAAACATAATACAATAAAAATTAAGAGAAACTTCCAGAGTAACAGCAATCAATAATGAAGAGCAGCATGGTAGAATATAGTCATAAACAGTAGTCTTTAATAAAATAGGCTGTAAAATTAATAAATAGATTTTTAAAAGTATGCAAAAGATCATTTAATCAGCAATAAGGTCAGTGGATTCTGCAGAGAAGGCAAATGTCAACAAGCTGTAAACAACCCAGAGTCCATTTCAAGATAGGACAGTTAATAACAGATCACTAGAAATCCAATAGTGTGTGCGTGTGCGGGGGGGATGTGAGTCTCTTGGGTAAGGAGTTCTATAATCTGGGGTAATGCTTCACATGGGTAAGATTATCAACTGCCTGGAGAAAAAAATGTCCTGTCCCTTTAATAGAGATTTAAAGTTATATTAATTATCAGGTGATGTTATTTACCTTCATGTTGTGAAAAGCTTCAACAGTTGTTTTCACACATTAAGCCTCTATTAAAGGGATGGGAGTATTCATTCATTCATTCATTCTTTTATTTATTTGTAATCTGCCTTTCTCAGTGAGACTCAAGGTAGACATAGTGCGAATCAGTACAATCAGTTTCAAAGACGTTATAATAAACAGTGTAATAGGGTGTATACATGCAAATTTTCAAAGGCTGAAGAAAGTGAGATGGCAATGTTTCAAATTATGCTAGAATGAATTTAGCCTGTAGTCCATTTAGGTGAATAACTGCTGTGTGAACTATTTGCTAATAAACTTGAATTACAGATTTAAACTTTGAAATAATTAAAGTCAGTTATTAATCATTACCAAGAAAAGTTAATATTCATAAAGTCAAAAATGCAAACAAACATGGCCTAATATTAGGCATGACATGCTTTCCAAACATTTCCAATATTTTTGTTGTGTAAATTGTGTATACTTCCTCACTGTAGTGGCAGCAGAAGCCCAGTAGAACCTATTTCCACCATAGAGTCTTTCCTCAATAAACAACTTCGGCCTAGGCAAGCTTAGACGGAATAGCTTTTCCATCTAGACTTCTACAGGAACAGGGACAGCTCCATCTTCTTCTAGCAGCTGAATCCATAAGCTTACAGAGCCTATTTATAACTCAGCCATACAAGAACAATTTGTTAACGAGTTTTTACACTGCTGGTGTGATTCTGCTGCATTCCATGATTTTCATTGAAAAATGAAGCAGGATAGTTTTAGATCTGGCTGAAAAGAAGTGGTATTGGATGTCTTACCCCACCTGAGCCACCGATCTGGGCAACAACCGTTAAAGCTCTATCAAGTTATATTCACCACTCTTATCTATGCTAAAGTGGAAATGTGCATGTCAGGGAGAAGATAAAGCTAGAACCCTTTCCCTAGACACGTAATATTTTTTAGGCATTAGGTAGCACATTTAGAAAGAGATGTGTATTAAGTTAGCTCAGCAGCGGCCCCACCATCTTTGTCTGTTATAAAAAAGGCAATTCTAGTTCTGTGGGACTAATAATACTTAATAGACATTTGCACAAACAAGCATTAGATCAGTGTGAAACCAGAAAAGACAACAGTGCAATCCTAAGAAGAGTTACTCCAGTCTAAGGCTATTCATTTCAGTGGGTTTAGACTGGAGTAAGTCTTCTTAGGATTGCACTGAAATTGCACAAAAAATACCTCCTTTAAAGGATTAATTTTTTTTTCAAACACTGGTAAATTCCCTGGCTTCCATTTGGTTAGGAGAGAGATTGGTTATAAACATTTTAAATATATACGGAAAAACATTTTACCTATAGGGGTTCTATTATACATGGGATGAAAATAAGGGGGAAACACTATATGCATCTTTGTGTATGCTGGCGTATTATTATTGTTACTGTTGTTATTATTTTGACTATTATTAATTCACCAATATTTATATAATTATTAGTTATATTTTTTTCTTGGTATTGTATACTTATATTTTCATGCTATTAGAATGTAGGTTATATACCCGACAAAATATTTTGTTTTCCCCAGTACCAATATTGCTATATTTCTGTAAAAGCGTTGTGTACCTGATTAAGAATTGTAGCATAGTTGTCACAGGGCTGTTTCTGCATATTCAGGAGAGAGGGGTTGTGACGATCCCTTTTAACAGGGTTCTGCAACAGTGTTCCCATATCACATATGGTGCTGTAAGTCACTCCATCGTTACCTAGTGTTTCCAAATAATGATGTTAATTACACAGATGGGCATTTAGGAAGTCAGCATTTTCTCAACTATAAGGTTGATGGTTTTCTTTAGCATTAATTAGTAGGGTTATTAATCCAAACAATTAAATTCTTTTCTAACCATATAGCTGTCTAATTAATGAATCCTTTAATTAATCAGTGAGCTTTCCAGATGTCTTCTGAGGTATGGTCCCTTAAGAATCAACATTAGTTGTTGGTCTTTTATTAAAAAAACAACCTTATATTATCCTTTTAGTGAGTCAGTGTGATATTGTTTTATTTTAGAAAGTTCTGTTACAGTGTTTTCTTTGAGCAGTATTCTGTTTAAATTATAGTAATCACAATCTTATTAATGCTAGCATGGCTGTAAATGCATTGCGATAAGATTAAGCAGTTATTTATTCAGATACACTCCGTTTCACCTTCTAAAGAGTAGCTTACAAAAACTTCAAACCCTGGTTTAGTCAATGCATGCTAAAGTTTGCCTCGTTCGGCTCTTTACACCTTTCATTGAATGTCCGGAGACAAAGTGCCAGTCGTGTTGGCATGTCAGGAGTAGTTTGATTACCTCCTCAGCTCCTGCAGGCTTGAATCCATACAGAGCATTTCACATTACATTGTGAAATGTAATGATGTTGTCCATAAGACCTATGGAAACTTGTATGATAGTCTTAATGGCCCAAATTAGTTCAAAGCAGATGAAACAGTATTTTATTTGGTGTATTAATTAAAAATGTAAGTTTTAAAAATTATTCAGGATTGTTTGTCAAGTCAGAGCACACTGTTTGGAGGCTATGAAGTGGTGGCAGTGGTAATGGCAGTGAAGAAGCCTTTCTCCACCATTATTGCATCATTGGAAAATTCTTATTTAGCTCGCCTGGTTAAAATGGTTTGTGACTTGAGAATACCTAAGCTTCATCTTGTCAGTGATGTTAATTTGGCCCCTAGTTATGATGCTTTTGCTGACAAAATCTCTCTCAAGTATTCCAACTTGGGGGACAAGTTTAGAAAATATCTGGTAGCTGAGGTATCAGTGACAATGATATATGTCAGCTAGCTAAATTGATCAGAGGCAGACTACCTCATATCAGAGATGTATGAAAATAGAAGTGTTGCCAACTGAATAAGTGGCAAATATATAACTGCAGCCTTCATGCATTTCTCTTGAGCTTTCAGGGTGATCTGGCAGGTGCACCTTAGAAATAGTATTCTGAAGTTAGTTCTGATCCAGCAGCTCTTAAGGCTCAGGAACCTCTAAATGAATCAATAGTACACTGCTTTTACTTGCCTTGAGATAATATGGTGTAACTTTATTTAGTATTGCAATAGTAGGATTTTCATCCAGTGGCACCTTTGAGACAAACAAGTTTTTCAGAGTGCAAGTTTTTGAGTGTCAGAGCTCTCTTCTTCAGATGCAAGCAGGAATGGAGATCCTTGAGCCTTTATATCCCAGCCAAAGGCAGGTGGGGGGTTACAAGGGAAGACATCAGGATGTAAAAGTACAATGCAGCTGATTGGAGCAGAAATTAGCATCTGTAGTGAGATAAGAATCCTTGTGAATAAAATTTGAATTTGTGAATAAAATAAGCTCTAATCAGTTAGATTGTACCCACCCACCTTTGGCTGGGATATAAAGACTCAAGGATCTCCATTTCTCCTTGTATCTGAAGAAGGCAACTCTGACTACACTCTGAAAATCTTCATCTCTAAAGTGCCACTGGACAAAAATCCTGCTCTTCTACTGTGGACAACCTAACTATTCTCATAGTATTGCAATGTTACTGAAGTTTTGCTAAAGTGTGAAATAAAACAATGTGTTTTTTCATAGAAGTTATAAATTGTTCTTTCTTGCAATTTATTTCAATATTTTAGAATGCAAATTGTAGGATTGCTCTAGACTCAAATATTAAATCCTTATTCTGTACAAACAGAATCTTAATCTCAGGGAAGAATAATGCAATTATTTGGTTTTCCGGAATATTTTTATCATGTCACTTTTAGAATTCTGTATCTCTAAAGCAGTGATAGTTTATGAAGTTCTAGCTTGTGGAGCGCTTGTTAAAATTCATTGAGTTGCCGTCGTATTCTTTATGCTGGGGTTCCTCCTGCCCATGCTTACTCTTTATTTTGTTTTCAAAACAAACCACATTTTCCTTTCTATACATATGGATGGTGAAACCTTTCATAAGTTCATGATGGCCATATGAAATAGTTCTGAAGTAAATCAAATTGCCTGTCCTTTCACTCACCTGTACCAGCACTACACCACCCCATTCCCTGACTGCAGTTAAATAAAATGAAAGACATCAACAAAATGGGCCCAAAATCACAAAAATGGGCCCCAAACGGCCCGGATTGGGCCTGAATCGGCCTGGAACAGTCCGCTTCTGGGAGGAGGAACACTCCCCCGTCGGGCAGCGGCACAGTCCTGGCCATTTTGGGGGCATTTCAGCCATTTTGGGCCCAATTCAGGGAACACTTCCCTGCTCGGCAGAGGCCTGATCCTTGGCATTTTGGGCCCAATCCTGGCTATTTTGGGCCCCATTTGGCCAAATGGGCCCAAAACTACCATGCTGTTTTAAAAATACTCACATGATGTGGGTATTTTTAGAGGTGCCAGAATGCTCTTCCAGGGCATTCCTGCTCAAAAAAAGCCCTGCAGAAAGGAAACATAAATATATGTCTCTGTACTTGCAGGCATGTCACTTCTTGCAGAGGACAAAATGGCAAAAAGATGGTGGAAAAGGGAAGGAAAGATGATGGAAAAGGGAAGGAATCTGAGGAGGAGAGGAAGACTCTCTTATGCCCATATCTTTACACCCAGCATTTCTTAACAGAGCTACCACTCAAGTTGAGTAATAAGAGGGAGGGAAAGAGGTAGGAGGAAGGTGTAAAAGTTTTTTGTCATTCTGACCTGTGAAAATATCAGCTAAATATTATATTATCTGGTAAGTGGCTCATCATTACCAAATCCCATTCTTCCTCTTTCTTTCTCATCACTGGATTTCCGTTGAACTCTGGGAGAAGAGGTTCCACCTCAGCTTCCACAGTTTCTTCTTGCTTAACAAAGGCATGCACTGAAAAAAAATTCCATTTCAGTTTTGGATCCAGGGGTTCTGAATCAACCAAACATTTCCAGAGTTATTTGGCAAGGGGAGGGGGGTTCTCCACTTGCAAGGAACTAATTGGCAGGGAGACAATGGCATTGTATGGGTAGTGACAGGGGAAAAGAGATACACTCATGCACATTGCATGCATTCTCCCTTCCCTTCAACAGAGTTAATTAATAATGTAAGGGCTGTCTCCTCTTGGAATCCAATTGGTGAATGCCATTAAGGAAAGATGTTGCCCCTGTGAGCCCAGTGCCTGCTTGCTGGTGGTGGTGACGCAAAATATGAACCAAAATGAAACACACAAACTTTTTGGTGGCAGTTTGGCTTCTCAGTTTGGTTTAGCATTCCGAAAGCTGCTTTAACAACCAAACAATAATTTCCAGATGTATTTCTGGGTCATTTGTTATTTTGCACATCCATTACTTAATTCGTGCACTAGTTTCTTGTTTTGACAGAGCCAACTGCTCCAATTTTCATGGACATGTAGGAAGAGTAAAACTCACTTATAGCAACTGTGCTGAAGAACCAGCTTTAAAAAATTACTTCTCCAGTGAATATTACCCTCAGTAAAAAAGATGTTAGGATTTGTTTTCGTATTAACTTTCTCTGAACCCACTTTGTTGCAATTCCTCACTGAGGAATGAGAAATGTTGTAGCTAGCTTTAAATGAGATCTGTTCAATAATGATTTTTAGCTTGAGATTCAGTTTTCTTTCTTTTTCTTTACACATGGAGTTAATTTTAATAGACTCTTTGACAGAAAATTGATAAAATTAGTTAAAGATCAGCTGTCAAGTGATAGAGTGAGTATCTGTTATAGTACTAACCAGGGTGGATTTGATTTAAATCAAACTGATTTAAATCACGATTCAGTAAGGCTTGATTTAAATCATAGTTTTCTACATAAAGACTAATTCTTGCTGGTATAACTTTAATATGCAAGTAGATGAAGATTTTTAGAATAACAACTTTTCATATTATTTTTACAGTTGTATAAAATATTGATTTTAATACTATTAGAAACACATTATAGTTAATTTATTGTGAGATGAATTATCCCCAGTTTAGGTTAATCATTCATATTTGGACAACTTTTCTGTTGTACTTTATTGGAAGGAGAAAAATAATCATTACCTTAATAATAACAATTTAAATAGTTTTATTTATTCAACTGAAACAATAACATTACAGCATATGTTATTTGCTTAAACAAACATCCATGTTTGTTAACTAATTTGGCTAAACAAAATATATATATTTTAAGAAACTTAGACTGTCAGCCCAGCCTACACATGAAAAACTTAAATACTGTCCTCTGTAGCTCACTCGTCATCTTCATCTTCTTCTTTGTTCGTAATCTGGAAAAGAAAAACAAGCTTTCCTGCTTTATCGGGTCCCAAACGATTTCTCAATTTAGAATGAATGAGTCCAAAGGAAGAGAATATTCTTTCAGCGCCTGCAGAAGAAGCTACTGCTGTTAAAAGTGAAATCATTACTTGAACAGTCTCTAAATCCAAGTGCTTAAGTGACTTCCACCAGTTCACTGGTGTGACTTTCTTTAAAATATCTTCAGCAAACATATATTTCTTGAATGGTTCCCCCTTAGCTCTGAAGTTTATTATAGTTGGCATTACAGATGGCTAACTCCTCTTCCTCAGCACTTAAGTTTTGATCCTGGTACTGGATATTGACAATATTTGCCAAAAAATGAGCTGGAGACAGTGCTTGTCCCATTCGTTTTTTTAATGCTTGTAATTTAATTCTGTCCATGTGTAGTTCTGTTTTTAAGTGTTCACTCAGTTCCTTCCAAATTTCAACAGTATCAGCAATAAAACAGCTATTTTTCTGTATTTTGTTTAAAGCTTCAGAGATGGGTTTCAGGATGCTCAGCATATGTTCAACATTTCTCTTAAGCCCAATGTTGAGGATTTTGGCTGTGACAGTGCCATCTATTTTATCTCGATTTTGTTCACAAACTGTCATCAGAATAGGCCAGTTCTTGATATACTGCTCAAAACAGTCCACCACAGAGTTCCATCTAACATCTTGTGGGAGCGTTAGCTTGGTTCCACCCATCCTTTTCAGAGCTGCTGCAGCAAAATGATTGTTACGGAAGTATTTAGCAATTTCAACAACATTAGTCTTTATTTCTGGAACACTTAAGTCTTTGGCTAAGAGGTGCAGCAAATGAGCACTGCAACCATATGTTATTAGCTTTGTATTCCCTTCCTGCTCTTCTAAATTTCTTCTCATCTTGGATACATTTGCAGCATTGTCTGTGACCAAACTGCGTACTAGACATTTGAATTTTTGTTCACATGTTATTATAGCTTTTACTGCCACTTCTTGTAAGTATTCTGCTGTGTGTGCATTTCCTGATGTATCAATTGTTTGTGCAAGGAAGACTTTCCCTTCTTCTGTTGTTATACAAGCACATACAACAGGATCATTGTGGACATTACTCCACCCATCAATACTTAGGTTAACAATTCTACCCTCCAGAGCTGTTGCACATTGCTCTATTTCTCTGTCATACACTTTATCCAGCAGTTTCCCTGCAACATCTGCTCTGCAGGGTGGACTGTATCCTGGTCTCAAGTGACTGAACCATATTAATGAAATGTGAGTTCTCAGTCAGACGGAAAGAAGAGTTCGTTGCATAAACAAACTGGGCAATTTTTTCATCAATTAACTCTTTTTCTAATCAGCTAGTTTTTATCACAAACTTATCTATGGTGGTTCCAGGAGGGAAGGGTTTTTTCTTTCTTTTAGGTGATATACTGTGGGTGTCTGATGATGATGCAAATGAAGCACTATCCGGGATGGATAACTGAAACTGTAGAACAGGAGGATGGTGATCTTGATGTTGCCAAGTAGGCCCCCTCTCCTGCTTTAAGGCCTGCCATGGACTGTGTTAAAGTTTCCTGCATTGCTGCTTTACTGCTACACAAAGATTGCCCTGCACGTGTGTGTTCTGGTACACGTGTCAGTTTCCTGCCTGCTTGTTAATTACCTTGCTGCTGCAATAGACTGTGTTAGTTTCCTGACACCATGCCTGGATAACTGCACAAAGGACTCTCTTCCTGGGCAGCCCTGCCTAGACCTATATCTGGACCTCCCAGTGTGTGTTTGGACTTTGTTACAAGTGTGCCCCGTGCCTGCATTGCCATCTGCCATGGACCGTGCCTGTTCCCTGCTATGGACTGTGTTTTACGTGCTGTTCCCCCTGCCTCCATGGAAGCCTGCCTCATCTGGGCCCAAGCCGCTGCTAGCAGCCGGGCGCCTGCCGGGGAAACCTCCAGCGAGCCTGGCTAGGCGCTCCCTGGTCAGTTCCCGCCTAGAGCCTCCCGTGGGCCGGTCCCCGAGCTTGCCCTCACTACCGGGCAACCTGCAAACCAGCCTCCGCCATGCCCTGCCGGCAACCATGTTCTTAGGCAGCCAGAAGACCAAGGGAAGAAGTCTGCTTTGGGAAGCCATTTCGGCGAAGCAGACACACCACGTCCGCAGCAAGAGAACCTCGCCCCGCTCTGCATATCTTAGGAGCTGCCCCAGAGAAGAAGCTAAGTGCCGACCATCCCAAGCACTTAGAGAATGCATCTCAAAGAAACCTCCGCATTCCAGAGCTGATGACATCAGGACAAGCCCTGTCCGCTGGAACATCCATTCAGCCCACTCGGATTTCCCCCTCCCTCCTTTGTCCACTCTTCCTGAGGTGTCACTTAACACAATCAGATTCCTAAAGTGGCCCATCTAAGCCATTCAGTGTCCCATTAAAGCTTTTGTTTTAATCTGTGAGAACCACCAAGTACAGCACCAGCCCCAGGGTACGTTTTGGGGTATTTAAGCTGGTCGCTCAGACCGCATGGTGCTCAGGCCATTCCTATCCAGAACCCCTTGCTGTCTGTCCGTGGATCCATTGCTGGCATTGGACCACCCCGCTGTTGTGTCTCTGCTCCGCTTCAGGATAGTGAGTATTTCCCTTATCATCGTTGGGAACCTGCTAATGCAAACGTCTCTATATTTCTTACTCTGTATTTCTTAGTCCTTGTATGCTTTCTTGTATGTATGTGCAAGTTCAGGCTTACGCCACAGTATTAGTAAATACACGTGTTTATTGAACCTATTTGTAGTCTGCCTCTTTGTCACTAGAGTGTCTGGAATCGGGACCTCCGTAAACACTGGTTAGATCCGTGCTAATTTTAGTTCCAGACTGCTAAGCTAATTTCCCCATTATAAAAAGCAGTTCTGGTAACATTGAAGGTGGATAGTTTCCAGAATCCTTAATGTTGACGATGAATTCCCCTAAACAAAAAAGTCAATGCTGTTATTTTATTGTTTATACAATTTCTGCTTATTGTACAGCACTGCCCCAAAAGGAATATTTGCTTTTCTTCATAACTGTACCAAATGACAGTAACATGCAGTAATAATAAGAAATATAATTTTGCTCAAACATGACAGTTCAAGGCAGTCTTTAGAAATATGATTCAATAAAAATGTTTACCAACCTGAACATCCTGCCTGTTCAAATGTGTTTCTTTGGTCATCTTCATCACAGCACTTCTCATGATGTTGCCTCATTTGGGCCACCAGGCCTTGCATTTCTTTGTTGCAGTGTTTGCATTTTGCACGCATGCCTGCCTTACCGATAGGTAAAGGAACTTCATTAAAGTATTCCCAAACTGGGTCTCTTTTACGGCCTGCTGCCATTATAGGTTTTTTCCTCCAAGGAAAGAATGTGATAAACCTCAGGTCATACACACAAAAGATCCAAAGACTTGTGCAGTATTGTGCTCAAAAAGTTTCACTTTCATTTTGTACTGCTTGCCCCTCCCTCCTCACACTTAATTTCTTCTTGTGCAGATCTATTCCACTCCAAACAATCAGAAAAATATTGTTTCTATTCACTGAACTTCTTGAAACTTAGCACTGAAGGGGTTGATTCTGTCTTCATAGGTTTGTAGAACAATAGGATTTAGGTCTTTTTCTCAACTCTGTTCATGTTATAACATTTTTGCTGTGAAGAAGAGGCATGTGATCTCTGCTGAGCTGACACAAATTCAGTTTTGAGAACTGCAAAACCAAGCATCTGTGATAATATTTTGTAGGCAGAGAAACTGCCCAATAATCTTACCTCTGGAAGAGGTAATCTTACCTCTGGAAAAAACCTCTGGAAGAGCATGACATTGTGAATGGATTAATGGAATTTATTTACCAAAAAAAATTAAACATATACAGCCTTATTCTACATAATTAAAAACTAATCTTTATTTCATGATGGAATAACCTTTGGATGGTAATATATTTTCCTCAAAAAGCATTTTATTTAAAAAAATCCGATTTAAATAAAAAAAATCCGATTTAAATAAAAAAAATCCGATTTTTTTGATTTTTTTAAAAAAATCATTGATTTTTATCCACCCTGGTACTAACAGGTTTTAACAGACAATTATAACTATTTTTGTTTATGAAACAACATGTCTTGATTTTTATCTTGAAGGAAAAATATATTCTTATCATTAAAGAAAAATGCTATTTATCAAATGTCTTTAAAGGACAGAGGTGAGAAAAGAGCCATAGGATATGTTCCACAGGTTAGTAACATGGAAACATTTTTAATCAGATCATTGAATAAAAATAGCTTTTACCTCTGATTGAATACTTGTTCTTTATTCACCAGTATGGAGTCATATTCCCTGATGTAAATGCTTTCCAGAACTGCTAAAGAACATTGTCTGTACATTGCCTGTATGTATAGAATATTAGGACCTACTGAGTTACATTGACATAGTTGAAGCTTCATGCAGCTGAGGTAACTATTTATTTATTTGTGTATTAATTTATTTAAAACATTTGTATGCTGTCTTTCTACCCAAAATAGTAGTGAACATTAAAACACTTAGAACAATTTAAAATAACTATTTAAAACAATTCACATTTAAAACAATATTTAAAAGGGCATAAAACAATTTCATAAACACTCACACAGAAAACATTTAAATAGGCTTTGGATATGGAATTTCCCGTGCCACCATAATGCATCCTGGCACGTGGCAGCTGTAGTGTGGATATTTGCCATATGATCTGGCTGGCACACATGTTAAACCACTCTACATACACCTACCTCAGTGCAATGTGCCAAGTATGACAAAGTGGGATTTTTGGTAACAAGCACACTAAAGTAATAATATTTGAATCTGTCTTGTATTAATGAAGGAGAACATTTGTTAATCTATTCCAAATTTTCCGTTGCTGCTTCTTTGCCTCCCAAGACCGGTGGGGGGCTCAATGATGGTCCTGACGCTGGCCTCAACCGTAAGCCTGGTGGAACATCTCTGTCTTGCAGGCCCGCCGAAATGATACAAGATCCTGGCGGGCCCGAGTGCCCTCAGAGAGTTCCACCAGGTTGGGGAGGGGAACTGAGGGGAAAAGCTGCTTAGGGGGAAAGCAGCAGTGAGAAGGAATGTGGGAAATATTTCTTCTTTTACATGGATTTCAGAGAGAATTTCCACAAAGAAGAATCAAGAGAATGCCACTTAGCAGCCCTAGTTGAGACTGATCCCCTGGTGCCATCATACATTGATCTTGGCTACCTTATTAGATCAGCATCCATAGGGTAATGGTTGTATTCCCTCACTAAGTGCAATACTTGAATTGCTTCTGATTAACAATAATGGGGCAATGATAGCTTGTTGCAAAGGGATGCTTACATAGAAAGGGTATCTAATGTATTTTAATGATGTTGTAGCTTTTTTTCTTTTCCTGATTCCTAGTACTTAGTTCATAGTGCACCACTGCCATATCTATATAAAATAGCTTCAATTTTTGTTTACATGCACAAATCCATATATGTAAATTTTTAAATCAATAATAAAGGTAATTCTAGATCAGGTTATTCTATGGTGTCTTCAAATATCAAAAACACAAAGTATCTGTGGGAGTTTTCATAAAAGATGCTAAGAGTTCCCTGTAATATGCCACTTCTGAATGACCTTAATTATTGTTTTAAAATGTAAGACACGGTTTCTCAATGTGCATCCAGTGGCGTCCAGTGAGTACTTCTCCTGGTGCTTATTGAGCTGTTCAGAAAGTAGATGGAGCCTTTGTAAGGCAGAAATATTGTGTTTAGCTCCACCTCCTGTGGCAGCCATCCTCTCTGAGAATTGCAAAGGTACCCACAGGCTCAAAAAGATTGGGAACTCCTGATTTTTAAATCCAGTGTGCTTTTAGATTTTGCATTTTAATCATACACCAAATAACTACAAAAGCTGATGTAAAGATAAAATGAGAACATGGGATAGAAAGGGAGCATACCTTCCAACTGGTGTGATGACTATATATATGTAGGGTTGCCAGATATCTGGTTTCCCCCCAGGCAGCCTGATATTTTGCCCAACTGTCTGGGGGAAACAAAGTTGAAATATTGCTCATTGGGAGGAATATGTGCTCGCCCACTCACCTTCCTGGCCTGCTGCTGTGTTGCGTCCCCCCCACCCCATTCTCCTGACTGTCCAGCCTACTGTGTATCAGGGAGTGTCTGGCTCACTTGCCTTCCCAGCGTGCTGCTGCTCGGCACATGCCCCCACTTGCCCAACCACCCAGCTTGCTGCGTCCAGGAGCTGCTTTCCTACTTACCTGTCCAGTCTGCAGTGCAACTTGCATCCAAGGAGCAGCCAGCCAGGCTGTCCACTAGCCTCTTGTGTTCCAGTGATGACTTCATGCAAGTAAGTAACATCATCATGCTGGGCTGGGAGCATGTGTGTGCAAAGTGCACATGAGGGAAAGAAAAGTGTAAGTACCAGGGGGCCCATCAGATTTGGGAGGGAAAGTCATCTGGCAACCCTATAGTGTGTGTGTGTGTATATATATGGAGAGAGAGAGAGAGAGAGAGAGAGAGAATAAATTCTATGGTTGAAGAAAGAATATGTGTGAGACAGCCTCCATCCATCTGGGGCACACTGTCTGTTTTCTGAAAGCAAATAAACATAGCAACATGAATACCAGTGACATGATTGTGAGAACATAACTTGTTAAAAGAGCCACTGTGCACAGATCCGCTGTATCATGAACAGAAGTCTGTTAATCTTCCCCTCCTCCTTTAATTATCTCTGCATAGGAAAAGTTCGTTGTTGGATACTAAATATACACCCTTATATTATTTCTGCAACATTCTGGATTCAGCAGAATTATACAAATTTAACACACATTAGAACACACACAGAGTTCATAAATTGTTGGTTTAGTGTTGCATGGAAGGTTGTGTTGTATAGAAGTAATTGTTTTTGTCTTGTGTAGAATTTTTTTTGTCATCTGGTATGTTGGTTATAAAATCTACATTTAAATCATTGTTCTTGTTGGCTAAGTCAGATTTTTCTATAAGATCGAATTACACAGAATGTGAACATTTGTACAGCTGTTGAAAAGATCTACAGTGTTGAGTTGATTTTACCTTTTTATTAATTTTGTCTTAAAGATTTGATGGACAAAAAAGACATCTTTACAATATAATTAATGAAAATATATAAATTGTTATTTTAAAAAATCCATCTTCCTCACTTGCAACATTACAATTCCCTGGACTGGCTTAGAGGAGGTCATTGGGAGATCTTGTGTAAATAATGCATCTTTAAAAAACAAAATTAGGTCACTGGCACAAATTTAAAATTGACTTGATTCAAGCTGAGAAACTGGAACAACTTCTTTACATACTCTGATTTGGTCTTTACAGCCCCAAGGATTTACTTCTGAATTTTCATTTTAGGCTGTAAGGCACAATTATTAACCTTCCAGTTGAAGATGGTTAAATGGAACCTCCTTATAGAAGTAGTATATTTGCTTCTGCTTCTCAAGGGAACATTATTTTGGTCTTGCTATGAATAAACAATGGACACTGTGCTAAACATGAGATTTCAATACAACCCCTTAAACACAACCAGCAATGTAGTATATCCCTTTCTATATTCTTGATACCAATTCCTGCTCATTATAAGTAACAGTAAAGTTTCAAAGTTTTATCCTAAATCTGGCGTTGCTTTTAACTTGAATATTTTCGAATAAAAATTGCAAGTCAAAATGTACACAAATGAATAAACAGAAGGAAAATATATGAATTTGGCCTCCAAGATCCTCCTCTGCGACTATGACCTCATTTAAACAGGGAGCCTCTTTATTTAAATATCAAAATATTTATCTTAATTTTCTTCTATGAAATAACATCTGATCTAATGCACTGTAAGCTCAAAAGAGCTTACAGCTCATCCTAAACATTGCCACGCAATTTCTTAATAGCTTTAGTTGGTAGAATGTATCTTTGCATCAATGCAAGGTTGCTAATCTCTCATAACCAGCAAAACCCCTCTCCTGCAAAAGAAACATCTCCTGCTGGCAGCTTTTTCTTCCTGCACCCATTTGTAATGCATGTGAGCTTTATTGTTAATAATCAGTCTCTTACCTTTTATGTGAGAGAGACAGATTCTAATACACTTGATTTCTTTATGCCTGTGTTTGGGGGGTGGGGGTCTAGTTTTTTCTTAAATACTAATTAGAAATATCATTCAGGTAAAATGGTGATGGATGTTAGTGTAATTTCATGTTGACTATATTGTCATAGAACTTCCAGAGAATCTAATTCCATAGCAGTAGAACTGAATTGGGCCTTTAATGCTTTTTTCATATATCATCACATATTTAATAGGTAAATTTTGAGAAAGAAATTGCTAAGTATAAAACTGCTTAATACACCTCTGTCTCAACAGTATTTCTCAGTGTGGTTCTTGAAATACTGCAAAACAGTATAACCATCATGATGTTTCACAATATTTCAGTCTAAGTCAATTAGGTCATTATCCCATTAAAGTCCTACATGATTAAAAAGTGAATTTTCAGCAACCCTTGAAAAAGGACTTCTATGCATTGTTCAGCTAGTGGCAGTACAATGAGTATTGCTTGAGCCTGCTGCCTCCACTCACTACCCCTTAACACATTAATTGGTTGTAGGCTTTTTCTTCCTCTCACTTCCTACCATTTGATTGCCTCTTACATCTCCATACCCACCAAAATGCCAGAGCATCTAATATACCTTCTGATCCCCCAGATATATGGAGTTTGTCTAACCCTTGCCTGACCCTAGGCTTGTCTTAACCTTCAGTTAAGAGCCTAGGGTTATACTGGTTCCAGCACTACTACTAGAAAAACAAGGTAAGGCAGCTACAAAAAATGCTTTCTACAACCTCAGCTCTAGCCTGGAAGATGGCTTCTTACCTCAACTTGGCCAACCTGGCCACCTGGACCCATGCTATGGTAACATCAAGACTTGACTACTGTAATTCACTATACATAGGTGTCCCATCTAAGTTAACTAAGAGACTCCAGTTGGTTCAAAATGCTGTAGCTCAACTATTATCAGGAGTGAGCAGAAGCATGAGCATCACTCCCTTCCTGCTGTCACTCCATTGGCTATCAATTACCATGCTCAGTTCAAGGTATTATCACATCTAAAGTTCTTCATGACCTTGGTCCGGCATACCTATGGAACCGCCTTCCTCCCTATGTTCCTCCATGGCAACATTGCTCATCTGAACAGGGTCTCCTGCAGGTGCTACCCTGCAAATGGGCAAAATCAACTGCAGTCCATACATGGGCTTTCTCTGTGGTGGCTCCTAACCTGTGGAATGGTCTGCCTGAGGAGGTCAGGAGAGCCCCCACTCGCCTGACTTTCTGCAAATGATACAAAACCAAATTATTCAAAAAGGCTTTTTTACTCAGATAGGAGGGTTGTACTGTAGGGAGTGGTCTCCGTTGTTTTGCTAATGAGCTAGGAACCTTAGACTTCACCACTATGTTGCCTTACGTACTATTTGTTGCTTTAAATATGTGCTCCTGTGAGCTACCTGTGCTTCATGTTGTCTAATATCAGTCCTAAAATTACTTGTCTTCTGTTTCAGCATTTCTTCAACCCTGTATTGGATTCCTGCTAATGCTGTGTCTTTGTAAACTTGTATTTATTTACTCATGACATTGTTATGGAAATGTCCTTGATACTGGCTATACCAATCTCATGCTGTGTAATCCACCCTGAGTCTCAGTGAGAAAGGCAAACTATAAATGATACAAATAAATAAATCCTAAGACATAAAAGGCAAACCATGTTGCCAGTGACTCACTTCTTATCCCCGTGCATGTACAGAATGTGGGGTGCCAGTCCTTCCCGCTGCCTTAGGGCTTCTCAACTGGGCATGGAGAAGGTGGGTGAACCACTTCTTTCTTCCTGCCTAGCTGATTTGCAGGCAAGGGGAGGCAGTGAGGCCACCCACTGCTCTGCTGTGCAGGGAGAAGGCTTTATCTCTGCCCAGCTGATCTGTGGGGAAGGGGGGTGGCGGTGAAGCCCGCCTGCCTGCCTGCCGCTCAGCTGGGCAGGGAGAAGGCTGGCGAACTCGCTTTCTCCCTAACCAGCTGATCCATGGGCAAGGGGTGGTGGAGGAGGAGGATGGCTCTGACGCGTGGCTAAGCTCTGTGGCAGCTATTAGCCATGGCGCATTCTTCTGCCCTGCCCACACCTCACACCTGCAATGTGAGCCGGCCCGGCCCAGCATTCCACGGTGGTCCGGTCTGCTGCAGTGTGGGGCAGCCTGGCCCGGCCCCCACTGCTAGAGCCCATTGTATTCTTTCACAATGGGCTCTGCCGCTAGTAAATAAATATATGAACAGAGAGTGGAGCAGGTTACAAACACTTAGTGGAGTGCTCCAGTCTTGTGAAAAAAGAATGTTAGCTGACCTGGGACAGTGATCATAGGTACTTGACAAGAAATCATAATTTACCATGCAAAGGAACTCTGAGAATGTTGGGCTGGATCATGACAGAAAGTTAACACATTTTTAGAGGCCTAGCAGAAAATGAGTTCAGGTAATATTGCCTGGAAACCACGTTTGATACAATGTTTGGGTTTCCTACTAGAATCTCCTGCCTGTGCATGTGTGTGTGAGAAGGCCTTGCTTTCTGTTCTGAATGTGTTGTGTTCATATGCTCTTTAAGATTTGATCATCTTGAATCTCAAATCCAAATAAATTTCATAGCCTAATTATTATTTTTTTTAAAAAAACTTCATTTATACCCCATCTTTCTCCCTATGTGGAACTCAATCTGGCTTACATAATTCTCCTCTCTTCCATTTTATCCTTGCAGCAACACTGCCAGGTCCCCACTGCCAGGTCCCCAGGACGTGAAAGTGGGGGGTGGAGGTTTTTTTGGGAAGGGGGTCTGACAGGAAGACATACCTTGGGTGCTCTGGAGCATTTCCACGTTGCACTGGGAGTGGCATCCTTCATGGCACAACAGTAGAGTTGCCAGGTTCCTATACCCTTCTAGCGGGAGGACCTGGCATTTACCTTTTGCCTTATGTGTGTTCTTTTTTGAGTGCACGCTCCTGGCACTTGAATGATGATTCACTTCCTGGAAGTGACATAATCAACGTTGGCCATAGCCGAGTTCCCACACTTAGTGCTGGGCTAATTTGTTGCCAAAATTGGCTTCAGCGAAGAGTGGGAGCACACTCGTGGCCAGTGTGATAACGTTATTTCAGGAAGTGGCATACTTGCACCCACTGAGAGTGTGCCCAGTATGTGCTTTCCTGGGTTGCCTGTCAGAGGTGTGTGATCTCCAGGGGACTTGCCAGCTGTCACCAGTGATTGGTGGGCAATGGGTCAAACTCCCGGGAGATTGACCACCATCCACAGGCAACTGGAAAGTCTACACAATAGGGAAGTTACAGTTGCACAAGGCACTGATTTAGTAAAAATCAGATTGGTGCTTGAATTTTACTAAATCAACCCTGCCTGTGACCTCTCGCTTCTGCTTCACACTGGGAAGAACATCATTCCAAGTGCAACGTGGAAGTGCTCTGAAGCATGCAGGAGAGTGCTGTAGGGTTCCCAGGCCTGTTCCCTCACACACATACCCTCCATCCAGATGAGAAGTGGCGGGGGACAGAAGCTGGGACTGGGGGATCCCCTGCTCCCATCAGGAGACCAGTAACCCTAACTGTGAAATAGGTTAGGCTGAACGGGTATGACTGGCTCAGAGTGGTGATTTAAATCTTGTTCTCCCATAAAAAAGGTAAAGATAGTCCCCTGTGCAAGCACCGAGTCATTACTGACCCATGAGGGAATGTCACATCACGACGTTTTCTTGGCAGACTTTTTATGAGGTGGTTTGCCATTGCCTTCCCAAGTCATCTATACTTTACCCCCAGGAAACTAAGTACTCATTTTACCAACCTTGGAAGGATGGAAGGCTGAGTCAACCTTGAGCCGGTTACATGAACCTGGCTTCCACCAGGATCAAACTCAGGTCGTGAGCAGAGCTTGGACTGCAGTACTGCAGCTTACCACTCTGCACCATGGGCCAATAATCTTTCCACTATTATTTATTTATTCAAAATATTTATTTGCCATCTTTCTACTTTGCAGGAACTTAAGGTGGCTTAAAGTATAAATATAATAATAATAACATTTGATTTATATACCGCCCTTCAGGACAACTTAATGCCCACTGAGAGCAGTTTACAAAGTATGTCATTATTATCCCCACAACAAAACACCCTGTGAGGTGGGTGGGGCTGAGAGAGCTTCAGAGAACTGTGACTAGTCCAAGGTCACCCAGCTGGCTTCAAGTGGAGGAGTGGGGAATCAAACCCAGCTCTCCAGATTAGAGTCCCGCGCTTTTAACCACTACACCAAACTGGCTCTTAACCACTACACCAAATAACAATAAAATGAATAAAAACAAGTTTAAAAACACAGTTTAGAAATGCCAACGAACATGAACACACCCTTAATTAAAAGCAATCCTAAATAAAAAGGTCTTCATCTGCCTCCTGAAAATCAGCAGTAAGGGGAGACCAGGTGAACCTCCCTTGGCATGCTATTCCATAATCATGGGACTGCCACTGGAAAACTCCTCTCTCATGTACTCTCCAGGTGAGATTCTTTACCTGATTGGACAATCAGGAAGGCTTTTCAATTCCCAGGCAGGAACATATGGGAGAAGACAGTTCTTCATATACCCTAATCCCAAGTCATGTAGGGCTTTAAAAGCTAAAACTAACACCTTGAATTGTGCTGAGATTGGTAGCCAGTGCAATTGCTGTAATACCATCCATGGAAGCAGCCCCAAGAACTGAGGGAGGCTTGAGCCCGCTGTGGATGAGCTGGGCTGGCCACAACCCCAGGGTGGCTCAGAGCCCAGGTAGGTCCAGGTCAATGGGAGGGTACCCCAGTAGGTTGAGGTTCACCTTGATGAACGTCAACATGTCCACCAGGTCCGGGTGCAGATGTGCACGGCGGGGACGGAGGAGGTCTCCCAGGTGGGAGAACACCCGCTCGCTCTGCACGCTGGTGGGAGGGCAGGAAAGGATGTTGGTGGCGACGATGGACAATTCCGGCCATCGGTCCGATTTCCTCGCCCAATACTGCAATGGGTTGGCATGGGGGGGCTCGGTGGGCTCCGAAAGGTACTCACGCACCATTGCCCCCACTGAGTCCTCCACTGGGTGGGAACAACCACGCTGCCCACCGACGAGGCCCACAGATCAAAGGTGTCTGTTGGGGTGGCTCTTCCCTGGCCTGGCTCTCTTCCCACCTCCTGCCCCTCGCCCTCACCCTCCTCCTCCTCCACCTGCCCCTTGCCGCTGCCTGGTTCCTTGTCTCCGGCCACTGTCTCTGGAAATGGAACTCCACTCTGCGGAGCTCCTTTTTCCAGTGCTGCATCTGCCCCGCCTGCGTGGCAATGCTGCCCTTGATGCGGGGATCACAGAGGGAGGCAAGTTGGTAGGGCGCCTCGCGGCGGAGAGGATGCAGGCGTTCGGCAACGCAGGCCTGGATCCTCTGGACAAATTCCCAAACCCTGGGGAGCAGGTCTTGCCCTTGCTGGAGCTCCTCGGCCAGAAACTGGTCAAGGCCGTGGATGAGAGGGAGGACCTGACCCAGGCTGGCCTGGTAGGAGCACAAGAGCTCCGTGGCATCCTTGAACGGTTTCAGGAGCCAAGACATCTGTGCAAGGACTCTCCAGTCCATGGAGCTGAGGCCCAACTCCTCTCCCCTCCTCAGCACGTCCGACGAGGACAGGATGTCTTGCACCACGCACCTCTGTTCCACCAGACGACAGATCATGTCGTAGGTGGAGTTCCAGTGGGTGGGCAGGTCCTGGAACAGTTAGTGCTCGAGGTCTCCTTCTGGAGCAGCTCATGGGACGAGTTGATGCTGCGGGAGAAGTGGGAAGCAATGCGACAGCAGCTGTCCAGCAGACTGCGCGTCCGCAAGGTTCCCTTGTCCCAGCTGTCCCTCGGCTTGCTTCCCAGCCCAAGCACGTCCCGCATCACCAGGTGCAGCTTGTGCGCCATGCACACCAGGCCCGGGAGGGATGCCTCTCTCAGGGCTTCCAACATGTTGGCTCCCGCATCCATGACCATGAAGCCACGGACAAACCCTTCCACCCCGGATGTCCACTCCCTCAGAGCCACCTTGACGGTGGTGGTGATGTTCTTCCCAGTGTGGACCTCGTCCATCCCCCGGACCTGAAGGAGAACCACCCTGTAGCCCAGGCTCTGACAGGTCTCTGTGCACCATGTCTCGCACTGCCTCGTACAGGGCGGGCACGACTCGACGCCCAACGGTGTGCCGTGACGGCATGGTGAACCATGGGGCAAAGTGCTGGAGCAGCAGTTGGAAGCCCATGCCCTCCACGACCGACAAAGGGAAGCCTTGCAGGGTGATCGCCTGAGCCACCGCACGAACGCTCGCCTCCTGAGCCCTTGACCTCACCCTTTTCAGCGGCGCCACCCCCGACCCTGATGGAACAACTTACCCCAGGGAGGCCTACCTGAGCCTTCCGCTCCCACCAGCCGCACCCTCGGGGCAAGGCTTCTTGCTCTGGGTGCATTCCGGAGACCCTCCCACCAATCCTGGATCATATGAACTGGCAGCCCTCAGTCTCCCCCCGACGGAGACCACAGGCTCGGGTGGTGCCTCTTCAGGTGCCGAGTCAGGTTTGACGATGACAGGTGCTGCGGGTCGTTGCACCTGCGCACCAGGCCCTCACACACACAGCATCGCACCACACGGTACCTCCTCCACAGCCTCAACTGGTGATTTTGGGGGAGCGAGAGTCTCTGCTGCTCCAGAGCCCTGCGCAGCACTGCTTCCCGTGCTGCAACCAGGACAATCTCTGCACTTCCCCCCATGACCACTCTTGTCCCCCACCCGGAGCCTCATAGTGCCAACAAACAACAACTGAGGAGAAGGAGTTGACACTGAGAGCCCTCAGCCGAGGTACCCACTGAGCTTGGCCCCAGGGCCTGGCAGCAGCCCTGGCACAAGAGGGAGGGAGGGAGGGAGGGACTAGAGCCCTAGCCCACCACTCCCACAGACCTGACCAGATCAGGCACTAATGTGAGCCCTCAGCTGAGGTATCCACCGAGCTTGGCCCCAGGGCCTGGCAGCAGCCCTGGCACCAGAGAGAGAGAGGGACTAGAGCCCTAGCCCACCACTCCCACAGACCTGAACAGATCAGGCACTAATGTGAGCCCTCAGCTGAGGTGCCCACTGAGCTTGGCTCCAGAGCCAGGAAGCTGCCCTGGCACCAGAGGAGATAGATCTCTATCCACTAAAGCCAAGCACAATTGTACTCTCTCAGTCTCTCTCTCTCTCTCTCTCTCTCTCTCCAAAGGCTGGCAAGTAGCAAGCAAGAGCTCTGTCCCACTCCACTACTTGCAGAAAGTGAAACCCAGCCTGGGAGACCACGGCTATTTATAAGCATGGGTCCCATTCCGCAACATAGGAGGTCTGTGTTTGGCCGTCAGAGCTGCCTGTCAGGGTTTACAGGGATGAGATTGGAGTGCCCATGACTACAGAACACCCCCTTTCCCCTCCCTCCCCTGGGTGTCTTCTCCCAACTTGTGACTGCTTTGCTGCTCCGTGGTTGGAAGGAAGCCCTGCTGATCAAGGAAAGCTGGGCTTCCATTCAGGTTTCCAGGGCGACAGAAGGAGGGCTAACAGAGCTCAGGCATTCCCCTGGCTCCGTTGCCAGGGGAATAGATTGCTGGCGCCTGAGTGTCTGGATCCCCGAACTGAGCCCGATCGCCGTGATCCAGGCCTCTCCCGACAGCTGGATCGTTGGCCGTGGACGATCACGATCCGCCGGGTCACAATCACGCGATCGCCATTATCGTGGGTTTTTTCGTTCGTAATGCAGATCGTACCCATCTCTAATCTTGACAGGCTGGAAAATTGGGCTAAAATAAATAAAGTGAATTTCAACAGAGATAAATGCAAAGTTCTGCATTTAGGAAGGAAAAATCAAAAGCATAATTATAGGATGGGGCAGACTTGTCTTGGCAGTAGTATGTGTGAAAAACATTTAGGGGTCTTAGTAGACTATACTCTGAACATGAGTCAGCAGTGTGATATGGTAGCTAAAAAAACAAATGTGGTTGTGGGCTGTATTAACAGAAGCATAATGTCCAGATCATGAGAAGTGATGGTATTGCTGTACTCTGTTCTGGTTAGACCTTACCTAGAGTATTGTGTTCAGTTTTGGGCGCCACAATTTAAGAAGGATATAGACAAGCTGGAACGTGTCCAGAGGAGGGCAACGAAGATGGTGAGGGGTCTGGAGACCAAGTCCTATGGGGAAAGGTTGAAGGAGCTTGGAATGTTTAGCCTGGAGAGGAGATGACTGAGAGGTGGTATAATACCATCTTCAAGTACTTGAAGGGCTGTCATATAGAGGATGGCGCAGAGTTGTTTTCTGCTGCCCCAGAAGGTTGGACCAGAACCAACAGCTTGAAAATAAATCAAAAGAGCTTTCGGCTAAACATTAGGAAGAGATTCTTGACAGTTAGAGTGGTCCCTCAGTGGTACAGGCTTCCTCGGGACGTGGTAGGCTCTCCTTCTTTGGAGGTTTTTAAGCAGAGGCCTAGATGGCCATCTGACAGCAATGCTGATTCTGTGAACTTAGGCAGATCATAAGGGAGAGGGCAGAATGAGTTACATCAATGCTTAGTTCTCGTGGCCTTCTTACATGCCCAGGGCAATGTTGATCACCACCTTGGGGTCAGGTGGCAATTTTCCACTGGCCAGTTTGGCTAGGGATCCTGGAGGTGTTTTGCCATCTTTGGGCATGGAGTGAGGGTCACTGGGGCAGTCGGGGGAAGGGTAATTGTGAATTTCCTGCATTGTACAGGGGGTTGGACTACATGACCCTAGAGGTCCCTTCCAACCCCATGATTCTATGATTCTGTGATTCTATAACAGTGTAGAAGTGTGAGACACTTACATGTAACCTTGCCATTTTATAATACATGCCAACTCTGGCTAATAAAGACATGTACCTACAGTTAATAACAGTTTTTCTTTATGCACAGTTCATGTTCAAGTTTGCATTTATACTGATTTATTTTCTTATATCAACCATTAAGGATGTGTGCAAATATCATTTCTATATATGAATAACCTAGAGTATCTTAGTAGGTATGTACACCTGGTTATTCTATTTTTGGCCATATACAACAAAATGAAACTCCAAGTGAGCAGGAGGCAAGGCAGAAGTCAACATGATTCCATTTCTTGTGGGGAAATTAGAAGTAATAACTGCTTTCTTGGACTTCTGCCTTTTTTCATTACGTCTTTTGAAGGCACTTCAGAGAAAGAAAACCTCAGGAGATTGTGCCTTAGTTCTTTAAAGTGAAAAACATGATGTTTGTTAACAGCATCATTTTTTGTTCATGTTAAAAGATTTAAACAAAAAGTGGTGAATGTCAGTGCCAAATGAAATGTGAGCTACTGTATAGTAAGCTTTACACTGAGTTGTGTTTTCCCCTACAAGCATTTATTTTTTCATAGTGCTCTTTGATCAGTTGGTTGCAATCCTCTTGAATTGCCTTTGGGTGCTCATGGGCTGTTGATTTAAGAATTAGGAAAGGCCATGTTAGTTTACAGAAGTAACCCTTAAGCAAGGGTAAAGGAAAAGGCAGGGTTAGCCCTTTTCATTACAATAATGACACTTGATTTCAAAGTTGTCATGAACTGACAAGAGGCTTTGCATTTCATGTAGCACCTGCTCTTTGTGACCAGAAGGATTTGTTTGAATAGGGTACTGTAGCCAATGAAAAGGCAGGGGGATGAAATATAATACTTGATCATTCTGAGTGAAGTAGATTGTAGAAGGCATACAGGATAATCCAGAAGGTGAAAGAAACAGCATCAGCTGATTGGATCGATACCACATATCATCTGTACTTTGGAATAGCCAAACAGCAGATATTATGGATAACCTGAATTTCTTCCCCTATTTTTTCCAAAATTCAGAACATTATAATTATTGTGCCTTCAAAATATGTGACACTTTACAGAATAAAAAGCAAAAAGAACTGCCACTTGCTCTGAGGAGCTCACAACTCAGCTTTTTCAACAGTGGGGCAGACAACAGAAAGAAGAGAGGATAAGGGAAGAATTATTACACATATTTAGACTTTATTACAGTTAAGGAGAGGATTTAAGAGGTTAAGCCAAAGGCCTACTTGTTATCTATAGGTCCACCTGGTCCAGTCCTGCTTGCAGATTTATATATATTTTCCTTTAGTTCAGATGGTTGGGAAGCATCCCCAAGTGCTGCCAGATACACTCCATGAGTGAACAGTTCTCTGAAACCTTAAAATCAATTTTTGCGAGCTTATACATGGTTGCGGCTGACTGTGATTGATGTCCAGTACTTGGATGAAAAAAAAGACACAAATTTCTTCATTATCAAATATTTACTTAGCTATTTATATCTCACTTTTCTTCCAGATTGGGACCCAAAGTAGTTTACAATGTTCTCTTGTCCTCCATTTTATCCTCACAATAACCCTGGGAAGTGGGCTAAGCGGACAGGGAGAGTGACTGGCCTGTGATCACTCCATAGCAGAGTCAGGATTTGAACCTAGGTCTCCCGCAGCCACCATTGATTGCTGCAGGTTCACTTGGCCCGAGAAGTGGCCAGTACTTGTAATGTCAACAGCAGCTGCCAGACTACCAGTGATTAATCCTTTTTGTGGACTTTGTCTTGCCTATACATGTAAAACAAGTAACCAGATACTAGGTTCTGTGTTGCAAATATAAAGGAAGTTCATGGCCATCCAACAAAATACATCCAGTCTCCCCAATTTTTTTTAAGTGCGTGAGGCCTGCTCTGGTTTTTATGATGATCTTTTGTGGTATGTGGAATGAATAATAATTAAACTCTTGTCATTTAAAAATATACTGAGGCACAGCCAAAGGAAAAACATATGGATATGTTGATAAAACATATGGCCATCCATATGTAGAAGTAACTATATGAATTTGTGGTTAGTCCCCTGAGGTTCAGCATATGCAAAAAAGGTTCAGTGGAGTGTTGCCAGTGAGATGAATAACATTTCATATATAAGAAGGAAACTATGAAGATGTACTTACCCTGACAATCTTTTTGATGTTCATATATTTGTTTAATTCTAGGAGTAAAGAGGGTTTTAGTCACCTGTTTTACATAACAGCTTCAGTGATAGGTTCATTGTTGCACATATTCTGGTGATTCAATTCAAAGAAAGGCTGGTCCATTCAACCATGAATCTTCTCATCCCACAAAGTTTCTCTAAAAAATGATTAAGCAGAATCCAGACTCCTTTTAATGAAGACTTTCCCCCAATTATGTTGTTTGCACATTTTCTCACTACAATCATTTCATTGTTGTGTGTGCATGCATGCATTAATTGTTTTTCTGCAGACTGTCTTGGTCATATTGAATTTCTTTAGTAGGGGGAGGTTCCTCTGTGTTATCCTTCAAGAAATCTGTTGCTGAATTTTCAAAAGAAATATATCAATAAAAATGATGAAACTCAATTGAGATGTTATGCATATAATCACCATGGCTGATTAAATCCTTCTGAAGGTGACAATTAGTGCGTCTTAAAAAACTTGTTTGAGAAACTAACATTTGTACGCTTTAAATTTTCAGCACTCATTTTTATTGCCTTCTCTTATATCTCTTGTGCCCTACTGTCAGTTCAAAGGTGGAATGCTGATTGAAAAGCTACTGCCAAAATACATACTGGGCTAGCAGTAACCACCTGGTAGGTGGCTGCATCACACAATACCCAACAACAAACATGTTTGCAACTGGACAACCAGTTGCAAGCTGGAACAACCAGTCTTGAATTCCTGGTGGATCTGCCACATCTGTCTAGATGCAGAAATAGATTTTACATGAATGGGTGAGGTGTATATTTACACATGACTGGATGATGACCATTTCAGCAGTCGAGATTATGCACGGAAACATATGCAACATCTCCCTGAAACAGACATGCATAATTTGTGACTGGGTCAAAATGGCACATAGGATATTTTGTGAACCTTCTATATTTTGTTTATTTAACCCATATCTTGCACTCTAAACCAAAACTGCTTTGTGAGGTTGTTTACAGTAAAAATAATTTTAAAAATACATGTGTTATCTGTAATGTTTATTACAGATAACACGTTTTTTGCAAAATGTATCTCAATTTCAGAAATGTTCTCATGTTGGATGCTGTAGAAAGAAGGTGCCCCATTCACAGCATGTATACTAAAACCCCAATGCCAATGTGACACTGGCACCACTGGTCAATATGCTCTGCTCACTCAGCAGAGTGTAGATATGTAAAATAGAGACCGCCCAAGGTGTGGAGACCATAGTAATTGCATTAGAGTCAATAGTAATCCTGCAACACCCACATATCACAGAATGGCATGATGTCATTAACCAGCATGACACGCAAAGGTGAAATTGATCTTGCCTCTCAGATGTCAGCTTGGCATTGCTGATATGCAGAAAGCAACATGGGCAGGAATAAAAGAAACAGACCACACAAACTCTGTACGGAGGCTTGCTCCATGAACAGTAGGAGCCCTGGAATGCACACATGCCCAGGAGCTCTGCACAGATGGGTTTGAGACCCTTGTGCAATGATGTTCCTTTTTGGCAGACGTGCACACAGAAAAAGAAATATACCCACTCCAGCCCTATCAGCCTCACTTGGCAGAGGTAATCTTGAAAAAATGCCCAAGACCTCTTTAGCATTTCAAGTCATAGGGTGTGTTGAGGGTTGAAAATTCTCAACAGCACCAGTGTTTTGCAAGGCAAAGCAGATGCAGACACGAGGGTAGTGACAAGGAAAGCATTACTACACAGTCAGGGAGTATACCTGGCAGTCCCCCAATAGTTCACTGAGGAAAGGCCCCTGTGTGGCAAATAGGAACTGTGGGTTTGGATCCTTCTAAGGGAAATGCTTGCAAGAATGCAAAGCTCTTCTTTTAGCAAGAACAAGCAGCAAAAAAGAAGGAAGAAGTCAGATTAGAAAATGCATTCAGTGTATTTAGCACCAGTTCTCTGACCCAACACGTGAATAAGAAACTTGCTAGTTGAATGCTAGCCGTTTATACCAGGGCATAGAGGACTGCAGAGAAAGACACAGGTATAGCATCCTCATAGATTGTGGTTTCAACCCTGCATGGAAATAGCTACCAGATATCCCTGGGAAAAGTCCCAGTTAGAGCTGAGATTTTGTATCATCTGACACATAATCACCAGAGATAGGCTGCTCGTGCTGATTAGCTGACCTATATGCCAATCATGTTGGCTGACAAGCCCACACGCACCACTACCCCTGCTGCAGACAAGCTCCTATTCATCCAGGCAATGCATGAGCTCTATCCCTTCCTGTCATTCAAGCTGTAAGGTTTATAAGACACCATCAGTGATCAGACCGAGTCTGCAACTTGAGTAGGCCACCTTCCCCCCTCATAAGAACATCCCTATACAAACACTGACCCTTACCAACCACCCCACACTGAAGACACCTGAGTTCAGTAGTGAGCAGGAAGTAGAAACCTAGCCCTGTGTATCAATCTCCAATGAAACAAAGACACGTGCAACACATTAATTGAAAGACAGATGTCTGGAAACAGATTAATAGGGTTACCAACTGTGTTGTTTCAAAAAGACACTTGTGCCACTGAAATCTGCACTGCCAGACTGCAGAATCACAAGCAGAGCTATCATACATCCCCATGAGAGAGGAAACTATGCTGGTCAAACAACAGTGTAGGAGCGATTTATCAACTCCATAGGAGAAGAACTAGATGTATACTGATCACTGCAACTGTTGGTTGTGTTACAGCCTCAATAGGTGGTTGGCATTGCATCATAAAGGGAGCTGTCTGCAAACAAAAGCAACACAGCAGCAGTAATGATTAATATTTTACTGTAGCAGCATACAGCAAGGCACTCTTGGCGTTTCCACAACGCTGAGCTACTACTTACTCATCCTTGGAATGGAATGTCAAAGGAACCATGTGTGCTTTTTCTTTTTTCTGGGTCTGCTTCATGGGATTTAATCCTAGAGAGCAATACATCATGTGTGCCAAACCAAAAAAAAAGGTGAGAAACAAACATAAATTTTTAAAATCCACTCTTTGGAATGAGTGCCATATAAATACATTAAATTTCCTTTAATAAACAAACCACATACCTATAATCTGCAGAACATCCCTACTGTGAACCGTAAAAAACCCAAAAGTTTCAATGTATTTATTTAAATAATTTATTATTTAAATAAATAATAAATAAATAATTTATGCCCCTCCTTTCTTCCCAATGGGGACCCAAAGTGATTTATGTTGTTCTGCTCTCCATTATTTTATCCTCACAACAGCCCTGTGAAGTAGGATAGGCTGAGAGGGAATGAGTGGCCCAAGGTTACCCAACAGACTTCCATGGCTGGGTGGGGATTTGAGCCTGGATCTCCCAGATCCTCATCTGATACTCTAAACTGTACACAACATATACATAGAATTAAACTATCCAAAGTGCAGATAAAATATCAATATGTAATTGAACCATGCCCATCCAATCATTCTTTATCATCTTATTTCCATAAGATAAGAAAATGCAACATAAAAACCATAATTATTCTATACTTTTACATGTTCAATAATATATCTCCAGACTAAAAAAAAAGTTTCTAGCCATAGCATAATGGTTACACTGTATTTAAGTGGGTACTATATCTTGATAAAAACAAATTACCAGTTTCCTAGACAATAAAAACCAGAATATGATACTGGAGCAGGACATGTTGCACAAGATTTTGTGCAATCTCTTTCACAAACAGAACGATGCTAAGTAGATTTTCAGTCTGCACATCGCTGGATCCTAAGCTGTGCAGGGATTTGAGGGCAAGAGCCCAGAGGTAGATGGTTGTTTATTAACACACAGTGGCAACTTAGAGAGTTTTTAAAAATTTACACAAAGGTTATTGCTGGCATAACATTATCCCAACACTGAGAATGTGACTGAGGCTCAGGAAGCTTTAGAAACACTAAACCTTGTTCTCTGGTACACCTCCATGCTGCAATGTTGCACTTTAGTGCCAGCAGATCTCTAGAGACTAGATAAAGTGTATCTCTCTGAGTTACGCTGATGTGTGTATGTCAAATTTAGCCATCATCCTAAACTGTTTAGAGGCAGGGGTTATAATAATAATAAATAATAATAACTGTGCTTACATACCGCTCTTCTAGACAGATTAGTGCCTCACCCAGAGCGGTGAACAAGTTAGTGTTATTATCTCCACAATGCAGCTGGGGGGCTGGGATTGAGAGGAGTGGCTTACCCAAGGCCACCTACTGAGCTCATGGCAGTAGTGGGATTTGAACCAGTAGAGTGCTGATTCGCAGCCAAACCAGCTACAGCAGCTGTTAATCTTTCTGAGCAACCAATTTTCAAAACCCTTTGATCTATCCTAATGAGTTGGCAGGGGTGGGGAGGACTGTTTTGGCTTCTGAAAGAGAACTCTAGCTTTGATTATAGTTATTTGTTATTGTTTGATTTAGAACTTTCAGCAAATTGTAGTCCTGTGATCTAAACCATGAGGGCATTTTTTTGAGAGTTAGAGAAAGCTTTTGAATTATTCAGAGAATTAAAAAAGAAATATAAAATAAGTGTCTTTTTATTGTACTGTGTTCTTTCTCTCAATCTCTCTCTCTGTGTGTGTATGTGTAACATTTTGACATTCAATGCAGTATTATTTATATCTTAATAAGGGAAAGATCAATTTCTTCCTATTTTTATACAGCCTCCATTTTGTTTGCAGGGAAGGTTTGTAAATTATGCTGTCAAACATCGTTTATTAGGGAGGCAGCTTACCATGCAAAACTGTGTCCAACTGTTAGTGTGAACAAATAGGCAAATGACACTTTGCCCCAGCCCGTGACTGAAAAGCAATTGGGCAATGTAAACTTCATGTCACAATTTGTTTTGCCATTTGTTGGATGTAATTAAGCTAATATAGAGAAATTGTTTTTCTGCTTCTCTTTTTTCTCCTGAATTGGAAACAAAATGTAAATTCCAAGCCCTGGACCACATCATTAATGCTGTTTTCACACTCCTTTTATCTGCTGGTTGCAAACAAAACAGATATAATGTTCCTGGAGGCAATTCCTACCTTGACTTGTTCATTTTGATATGTTCAGTGTAATTTATTCCAGTTTAGTCCCCCACCTGTAGGGAATAATTCCTGTTGAATTTAACAGGACCTCTATTTTTGAATAAATGCATATAGGATTTGGTTGAGAATGTTACAGTACAATAACCTTTGCTTTTATTGTACATTACTGCAACTGTAGTTACTAGTTGATCATTTTTCTACTACTCTTTTTTCAAGGCAAAGGTCTGATTGTCCAGAATGAATTAATCCTTTTCTGCATACCTAAATTTTCTATAAGATTTGAAAAGATGAATTCATAAATATTTGCAGCTGGCAAATTGCTTTGGAGAAGCATGTTCTTATAATGCATGGCCCTGGAGCAATAGAGAATTGAAAGCTGGCCAAAAAAGTATGCAAGTAATCAGCCCTGTTGCTTATGCATATGCAGATAGAACTGTCAAAAGCAGTTTAGAGGGGGCTGGGTGACTTCAATATGAATTTAGGTTTTTAGGCTTTTAGTACACGTGATTTAAAAAATCAGCTTCTAAAATATGAGGTCTGGGAAAAGTAAAGAAGGAGAGCATCTTTTTGAGATTCAGGATCAGTGTGTGAGAGCAAAATGGGTTTTTTTTAACTGCCAGTTTGGTGTAGTGGTTAAGAGCAGCAGGAGTCTAATCTGGAGAACCAGTTTCAATTCCCACTCCTCCACTTGAAGCTAGCTAGGTGACCTTGGGTCAGTCACAGCTCTTTTAGAGCTCTCTCAGCCACACCAACCTCACAAGGTGTTTGCTGGGGGGATAACAACAACGTACTTTGTAAACCGCTCTGTGTGGGCGTTGTTGTCCTGAAGGGCAGTATATAAATTGAATGTTTAAAAAATGTTGTTGTTGTTATTATTATCATTAATCTTTCATGCACACACAAAGAAATCTTGAATTATCTTGTGCAATCCTAAACAGAGTTATTCCAGTCTAAGCCCACTTACTCCAGTCTAACTCTGTTTAGAGTTGCACTGTACGCTTATTAATCAAGACTAAAAAGCATTAGGAAAAATAACAGTATAGAAGAGAAAGGAAGTGCAAGGCATCAAAAAATTGGAAACTTGAATTGGTAGAATGTATAATCAGTTCAAACATTTGACGTGTTCCCTGTAGAACTATAATTTATGATGTGCCACCATTCCTTGTTATAAATGGTTTAGAAAGCCTCTAACAGCCCCTTTACAGAAGCAGTGTATTTGCTGCCACCTGAGATGACTCAGAAAATAGTGCCTATAAATTCTCCTCATCTGCTGTTGGCCTGTAAGTGCATTACTGGGATTGTCACTTTTATTAAAAAGAAAGTTAATATGGATGCAACGCATAAATGCAGTATCTTATATGTATTTAAAGTAAGACACATTGAGGAATGTATAATAGTTTGCAGTGTGACATTTGTTTTTAAAAGGTTTTCAGTGTACTCATATATTGTGTGAGAAAGTTATATACTTTATTTAACAGTAGTTCATCACAGGTTATGGGTGGGGGAGGGTGTTCTAGAACCAGCCACTGAAGACTTACTTTTGAATAATAGTGGAGAAGGATTGTGACTTAACTTTGTTGATTCCAAATGGCCAGCATATTTCATATATTCTATTTGTTCTAGGATGCTGCCCTTTTAAAAATTCTGTTTGTTTGTGTAGTGAAAGCTAAATTACTGTTGCTGAATAAATGCATCCAGAATATCTATTTTTACACCAAAGCTTTTTCAGCAAAAATTGCCTACCAATTATTATGTGGTAATAGATCTTGCTTAAATACAGAGGGTGTTGTCACAGTACTTAGTTCAAAGGCTGATTATCATGCAATAGCTAGTAAAGTGTCAGGTATTACATTTGCTGTGAATTTTTTACATAATATTTGGAAAGATTTAGTGACAAGCACAATTCTGTGGATCCATACAGAGATATGGCACCCACTTTTAAAATCTGTGAAAGTAGGTGCACAAACCCACAACTCGCAACTCCCAGTTCTGAGCACTGATCTACAGCTACTCTAGAGACCAGACAGGCAGAATGTGGTTCAATTTATTTATGAGACTGGAAGCTTTCTCTTTCTCAAAGGCCATGCTTCTCAATCTCCATTCTGTTTCTGGGGTGTACCCACACACAAGGCATGAATTCCAGACTTCAGCTGAATAAAAGGTTATTAATTAAAGTGTGTCTCCACAAAACATGAAGCACTCTGTTCAAGCAACAAGCAATAAAACAAGAAATCCTTACTTTTTTTTTAATTAATGCATCACATATTATTACATTACAATACAGTCCCAGTTCTCCTATGATACATCTTTTACCCCTTTTATAACCCTCCCCCCTGCAAGGTGGCCATCATATAGCTACAAACTAAATTTTTAGCCACGAGCACATTTTTTCCAATTTTCCAAATATATCTGTATTGGCTTCTCCATTATATACCCATTGAAAATATACAGACAATTTCTCTTTTATCTCCTCCATTTTTCCATCCCATGCCTTATCTTTTTTTAAACATTCCAACATATCCAATTGAATATATTCATATAGGTAATCATTCCATCTTTCTAAGGTCCATTTTAAATTCTCCTTCCAACCGTATGCAATCACTGCATGTGCAGCTAGTAACATTGCTTTAAAAATATCCTGGTTTTGTTTCTCAATTCTAGTGTTTCCCAATACACCCATGAATAATAGATCTACATCTATATTAAGGTTAATCTTACATTCCAATGCTATTTTTCCCCGTATCTTTTCCCAAAAATCTATGACCTTTGGACACTCCCACCATAAGTGGGAGTACCGCCCTTCTTTTGCATTGCAATGCCAGCAGTTAGGTTTCATCCCTTTAAACATATATGCCAATTGGGCAGGAGTTCTATACCACTTCATAATTATCTTTCTTTCAAGTTCTCTATAATTTTCTAGCTTAATTGTCTTCAAATTCACCATTAACTTATTAACCTCCTCAGAAGTTTTGTTTTTCTTTATTCCATTTATTTTTTAAAGTTCTAAACATAAACTCCTTATCCCTCACCAATTCAAGGTAGATTTTCCCTGCCAGCCCTTTCTTTATTTCATCCACATATAGTGCATGTTCTATATTATTGTCTTCCCTTTTAATAGCTTCTTTATATTTATCTTGTTTAATTAAATGGTGTAGCCCCATTAAATTTAACCAATATCTTTCCCCAAATTTTTGATTCAATTCCTGAAGTGGTAATAAATCCCCTTGACCATTATACATATCCTTCACTCTAGTTATACCTTCCGCCTTAAGATCTTCCCAAAATTTCGGGTTCATCTCCTTCTCCCAGATATACTTAAGTGGAGTCCATTTCGAGTTCTGTGGCATCATAGCTGTTTTCCACCTCTTCCAAGCAATCAAGGCTATTTTTCTTGGGCCCTTTGCTTGTCTTATCTCCTTTTGCATATCTCTAGTATAAATTCCATAACTACCTGCTCCCTCATTGATTGCAGATTCAAACCTTACCCACTTATCCCCTTTCCTCCTTTCTAGCTCCATCAATGCTTTCAACTGGAATGTATCATAATAAGCTTGCAGATGTGGGAGTCCCCATCCTAAATCATCTTGGGGCATATATACCAATTTTTTTGAAATTCTTGCTTTTTTCCGGCCAAACACCCAATTTTTAATATTTTCGTCCCATTTCCCTATATCTTTCTGGTCAAGTTCTATTGGAAGTACCTGAAGTAGGTATAGCATCTTTGGTAGTATAAACATTTTTACTGCTCTAATTTTCCCTAAAATACTCATATGTTTATTCTTCCACTCCTTCAATTTCTTTGTTATCTTTGTCCAAACCTTATTATAATTGATTTTTTGTAGCTTCTCTATGTTTCTAACAAGATATACTCCTAAATATTTAATTTTACTTACTCCTGAATTCATCCCCGTTAGAACTAATATCTCTCTTTTAGTTTCCCTATCTACATTAAGAAACATTATTTCAGATTTCTTGATATTGACTCCGAGCCCCGAGCTTGACTTGAAATCTTCTAAAATAACTAGCAGTTCTCTTATTGCCTGTAGCAGATTACTTATTGTCAGCAGAATATCATCCGCAAAAAGATTTAACTTAAGTTCTTCCTTACCTATTTGAAATCCCTGAATTCTACCACTATTTCGAATCCTATCTGCTAGGGGTTCCATTGCTAATGCAAATAGCATCGGGGATAATGGGCAACCTTGCTTTACTCCTCTCTGGATTGAAATTTCTCTAGTATGTCTATCGTTTATTCTAATAACTGCTTTACCGCCCCTATATATTTCCCTTGTAGCATTTAGGAATGGGAAGTTCTGTGCATGCGTCGATCCGGTTAAGATGCTCCCAAAACTGCCTCCCGAAGAAATTTGTTATTAAGCTGCCAAGAAGAGAGATAAACTTTGAAAAACAGTCTGAAACATCTGTGAAAAAGTGCCAGAGAACCAGAGAGGTTTTATTCTCTGTGAGCCTTTGGAGGTGAGAGATATCTTTTGCTTCTATACTCCCTAGGCGTGGGCTGGTAGAGAAGGAGAGAAGTGTAAAATGGCGACTAAAAAAGAGCTGAAAGATTTAACACAGCTTATCACCACCTCGGAACAGAATGTTAGGGGTGATATTAAGGCACTCAAGAAAGATTTGAAACAGATGGCCTTAGAAATTAAGAGCATAAAAAATATTGCTGATAAGGCAGCCCAGAAAGCTGAAGCTAATGAGGCCAAAATTAAGGAACTGACTAGCAGATTAGCTTCTGTAAATGACCGTCAAAGGAGGAGAAACATTTGTTTATCTGGCATTCCTGAAGATATCTTAAAGACTGATCTTGAAGCAAAACTAACTGAATGGTTTGAACAATATGAAATAAAAATTGGCCCGGAGGAAATAGAAAGAGCACATAGATCTCTCTGCCCCAAACCTGGTCTGGGAGCAAAGCCAAGAGACATCATTATGGCATTTGCAAGAGAGAAAACAAGAGACAGTGTTTATAAAAGGCTAAAAATTCAGAAGGACCTACAGTTTAATGGCTTTAAAGTGATAATAAAACAGGACCTTTCTCCAGAGACGCTGCAGCAAGGAGCATTGTTAAAACCTTGTACTCAAAGACTTTTTGACAATGGAATATTGTTTACATGGGGATACCCAGTGGTAATTTTGGTATTTAGAGAAGGTAAACTCCTGCGTGCAAAAAACCTAGAAGAGGCAAGGAGAATGATGGAGAGACTGGGAATTAGTACGGCGTCATTAGAACCAAAAAACATGGAGGATCAAGAATCTGAGCAACAGGAAGTTTGTGACATTACCCCAACTAGCAGCGAAGAAGAAGAAGGGGGATTGAGCCAGACATTACAAAGCAAGCCAAAGCTCCTGAGAAAAGACACTAGTCGCTCTTAGGTTACATCTGGTACTTCATAATAAGGCTTTGTATGGAGATATAGCATTGATGTTAATTTATTTTTGATTTTTTTTCTTTTGAATAGATAAAATATGAAATAAGCAAGGTGGCTTCTATTGAAATATGCTTAAACTAAATAATAAGGGAGGAGGGGATGGGAACGCGGTCCTCAACTAAGCAACGAAGAGGTCAGGAGGCATGTCACTTGTATACCCCTTAGGGGAGGCTCTTCGGGAAGGTGGAAGGGGAATGGGGGTGACCATCAAAGTAAGAAAGGACATAAATGAGCACACATATATAAAATTTACAAAAGAGAATGGTTGAGATAATTAAATTACTTTCTTTGAATCTAAATGGATTGGCTTCAGATCTAAAGAGGTACAGATTAAAAAATTTGATTAAAAAACAGGGAATAAATATAGTATGCCTACAAGAAACCCATAAAGGCAAAAAAGATAAAAAACCTTTGCTGAATTCCCCATTATGGGAAACAAAGGTGGAGGCAAGAGGAACTAAAAAGGCAAGAGGGGTAGCTTTCCTTGTACACTCAGGTTTAAAGATACAAGTATTAGATCAAATATCTGATTCAGAAGGGAGATATGTTTTTTTGAAATTTAAGTTGAACAGCAGGAAGTTTACAATAGCTTCTATATACGCACCAAACACAGGTCAAGTAAGTTTTTTAAATAAGGTATTTCAGAAATTACAGAATTTCTACGAAGGGGAATTGGTTGTGGCAGGAGATGTTAATTATGACTTTAAGAGAAGTAAAACTTTAAAACTTAAGAAATGGAAATTGAAGGATGCATTTACTTATGGAGGGAAAACACCACAACCTACATATTTCTCTAATAGATCTAAGACTTTTTCATATATAGACTATATTTTGATAAAGGAAACCAGTGAGATGGAGGTGGTGAAAACAGTAACTGAACCTATTTGGATTTCGGATCATGCCCCTCTGATAGCGCAATTTAAATTAAGTGAAGATCAGAAAGAGAATATTTGGAAATATAAGGCTAATATGCCATTAACAGAAAAGGATCGGATGGACTTAAGAAGAGATATAGAGCTCTATTTTAGAGAAAATAGGAACTCAGCTATGGAAGAAGTGCTCTGGGATGCTGCTAAAGCAGTCATAAGGGGAGTTTACATTGCTAAAGAAATTAGAATTAGAAGGGGAAATAATAAGGAAAGAAGCAGGAAAACAAGAAATCCTTACTGTTGCTAAATACTAAAATCTGTCTATCTAAACTTAAAAGCTAGCTAACTAAACATCTCTAAATGGTTTCCATAGCTGCATATCTCACCCATCCATCAAATAGTGAGCCATCTCTCTCATACTCAATAGATTCAGCACAGAAACATGCTAAGGGTGATAATATAGCATACAGCTCTCAGCTTCCAGCATGTAGCATTTAGCATGTTTCATCTTGCAGCTCATAGAGTGAACTGAGAAGCTACCTTCTCAAGACTCTGCCCAGCAACACAGAAACCAATCAGGGTTAAATCCCAAAGCAGGCTCTACAGAGAAGGTTAAGCTGCTTTGAGTTCATTCTGCTTTCTTTTCATTCCTCTGTGTGTGTGTGTGTATGTAAGAGAGAGAGAGCACAAACTGGGGCCCAATGCGGGCTCTGCAGAGAAGGTTAAGCTGCTTTGAGTTCATTCTGCTTTCTTTTCATTCCTCTGTGAGTGAGTGAGTGAGTGAGTGAGTGTGAGAGAGAGAGAGAGAGAGAGAGAGAGAGAGAGAGAGAGAGAGAGAGCAAGTTGGGGCCCAATGCAGGTTCTGCAGAGGAGGTTAAGCTGCTGTGAGTTCATTCTGCTTTCATTTCATTCAGGGGTTTCTGTGTATGTGTGTGCTGCTTTGAGTTCATTCTGTTTTATTTTCATTGGGGGAGTGGGGCTGTGTGTGTATGTGTGGTGCTTTGAGTTCAGTCTGCTTTCTTTTCAGGGGGATGAGGCTGTGTGTGTTTATGTTTGTGTGCTGCTTTAAGTTCATTCTGCTTTCTTTTCATGGGGTGGGGGGCTCTGTGTGTGTGCTGCTTTGAGTTCATTCTGCTTTATTTTCATGGGGGTGGGAGCTGTGTGTGTGTGCTGCTTTGAGTTCATTCTGCTTTCTTTTCATGTGTGTGTGTGTGTGTGTGTGTGTGTGTGTGTGTGTTGCTTCCATTCTTTTGTTGATTGAATTGACATTGTTATGGTTCCCACAGCTTTTGAATGCAGATTGGTTCTGTGTTAGTTAAATATATTAGTTATGGTTATTTGTATTAGTTAAAATATCAGTTATGATTATTCCAGTTTTATGCTAGGAATGGATAGCTATGTCGAAGTCACAGAAGGCTTTCATCAATATATTCATCAGCATATAGGTGTTCTTATGTCTTAATAGCTGTAACTCAAATGGCTCTCTCCACCCTCAGCTGATTAACATCACTGAAATTGCAGTGGACATATAGGTGTTAAGGAAGTTTTTATGAATATTGTTTGTCTGGGACATTGGAATATTTATGAGCTTTTCACAATGACACAACAGCTTAGCCATTGGTAAGGTAGAGTTGGCAGGCAACAAAAAAAACCATTTTAAACTAAGTATAAATCTATTGCAGTTAAAGTTGAGCATCTTCTTTTGAATTGCTCCAGTAAAGCAAAACCCTCCCTGAAAATTTGAAAATTCAATATTCATGAGATTAGGAATTTCAGACTCTGTGGAATTTTGAAAAAGATTTTTGGAATTTTTTTTTCTACACTGGCAGAGAGAATCTGCTAGAATTTAGATTTGTGAGATGAATTTTGGATTTTTAGAGGCCCCTCCTTGCATATTTTAAAATATGATTCCAAAGAAATGATATGTTTAGAAAAGGGAATGGAAGATTTCACTTTTTGTAGAGGCTACAGGAAGGAAAAAAACTTTTCTCATAATAGTGTAATTTTCCAAGCTTACTAACATGTATCTCATTGTAATTCATTGTGCTGGATTCCGAGAAGTGGCATCACTTCTGGGAAGTGGCGTCACTTCCGGGAGTGACATCATTACACATTTCCAGGAGTGCACACGCACTTCATGCACGCACATGTGGTAATAGAGCATTCCACCACCTCTTTTCCCAGAAAAAAAGCCCTGGTAGGAACTACCCACAAACCACCACCCCCCGCCAGGAATGGCTTTGCCCATTTTCCTGAAACATGGCATGAGTGCCACATTGGGAAGTAGTGCCCAGACAAGGAAATGGTGGCATGCCAAAGATTCACATAACGCTTCTGAGCCTCTGAGTGAGTCACTGCCTTAAAGGCTAAAAAAAGCTCTAGTATTAAAAACAATCTCCTTTTGATAATGCCCCTAAACAGTGAACTATTTTATAAGCAATGGAAGACAAAAGACAGAACATATGACCTGCCTTGTATAGGGATATGCTGGCATAGGGACATCTGGTTTTCATGGATATCATGAAATCCTGAGCTGCATCCAGCAAGGTGGAAAAGTATGAATCTGAGGTTTCTTAAAATATTTCCAAGACCATCATTCCAGAAATGCTGCATCTACTTGATAGCTATATAAATAAAAGGAAAATTGAAGAGAGGGGGTTAAATTGCTGCAGACATTTATGAAAGCCTTTAGCAATGCAAGATTATATTATATTATGCAAGACTGTATATTATTTGAATATTCTCTTTCAACTCAAAAGGTAGCCAAGTATGCACTGAAAGTGAATGTATTTTTGATTTTTGTTTTAAGCTGTATAATGCTAAGTATTTTTCTTCCAGAAAAAAGCGACAGGAATTTGTCGCTAAAAGGCTAAAGGAATGCTCTGTTGTAACATCATTTTAACTTTTTATTATAAAAAAAATTATAGCAATGTAAAATATATAGAAGTTCATAGCCCAATGCTATAAAAGAGCAAAATACTTCACAATAACCGGTAGAAGTGATATATCTTTTTATGGTTAATAGATTAACTGTTTGTTTTATTTCCTAGCTAAATCTTTTGCTTCAGTGTAATATTGCTGATTTTTTCCTCTTTTTTAGGGTTCATTGTTCTTTATATTGGTGGTGGTAGAATGTTCTGTCAAGTCATAGCTGACTTATGGTGACCCCGGCTGGGGTTTTCAAGGCAAGAGATTAACTGAGGTGGTTTGCCATTGCCTGTCTCTGCATAGCATCCCCGATCTTCCTCAGGGGTGTCAAGTCCAACTACGAACCAAAGCCAACCCTGCTTAGTTTCCAAGATCTGATGAGACTAGTCTGCTTACCTAGCTTTTATTTCTTCTTCTCCTCTTGTCCCCACAGTCTGTAGTCAATTTGAACCGTCATATTAAAGTATGTTAAAGGCAGAAAATGAGGAGGACACACTTTTAAGTGAAGGACAGATCTTGGTCCAAGTGTACATGTTGGAGCAACCAGGGCCATAGCCAGGGTGGGGCTTGTGGAGGCACCACTGAAGTGCTGATTTACATTCCTTGTGTCTTTTATTTCAAAAACAGCTGTGTAACTTCTGATATCATAGCTTCTATTTAAAGAATTTGGACTTGTTTTTAGAATGAATACTTAATAATCTGATGCATCTAGTCCCCCTGCCCCGTAAGTGATATCACTCCATACTCATCTTCCTGTCCCACCCAGTTCTACCAAGATCTTCTCAATTTAGGATGGATCACTATCACACTCATTATGCTTAAATCATCCTGAAGAAAAAATCATTTTCTTTTGCTCTTATGATTATGGTCATGGCAAGATGCTTAAAAAGGAGGGGTAGAGTGACTCAAGTGTAGCTGTAGCTCAGTGGTAGAACACACGCTTTGCATACAGAAGATCTCGAATTCAATCTCTCCCATTAAAAGGATCAGCAGATAATGTGAAAGAGCTCTGCCTGAGACCCTCGACAGTCATTGCCAGTTAGAATTGATGGCACTGGTTCTGATAGTCTCAGTGGGAAGGCAGCTTCATATATTCCCAATTAAGAAAGATGTGTATTTATATAAATATTTATTTAGGGAAGGTGTTCATTAGATAAAGTCCTATGAAGTTAAAAGTAACTGTTCTTATTAGGCATATACACTTATTAGGCATATACACTTTTGATTTCGCTACTACAGACTAACACAGCTAACTCCTCTGGACTTCTGATGCTAGAAATTCATATCAGGCATCTGACGAAGAGAACTTGATTCTCGAAAGCTTATGCTAAAATAAAATTGGTTAGTCTTAAAGGTGCTACTGGACTCTTTTAGAAATTCATAGATACTGAAATACACATAGACATTTAGGCTTGGAAATAAGTGTTATAGAAGTTTCAGTTACAGGTGCTTATGTGGCTATCACCAGTTTTCCATTCAGTTCCTGAATATGTGGCATCCCCACCCCACCCAGTGAGGTAGAATGGCTAGGGCCATTGGGAGCATCAGCTGTCAAAGTTCCATTAAACTGAATGTTTATGAAAGCATCTGAGGCTTCAGAAGAAGTTCCAGCTGGGTTGAAACCTTGAATTTTTGATTTTGAATTTGTGTTAATGACAATCTAAAGGGGAAAATGTTTAATTTCCTCTCTGCATTCTAACTAGACATGGGCATGAACGAAAAAAACCAAACAAGCTGTTTGTTGTTCGTTGCCATCCATGAACAACGAACAATGAACAGTAACGAACATGGCCCTGTTCACAGACATGTTCATTGTTTGTTATTTGTGGCCCCTTAAAGATCCCTTTAAACTATCAGCTGGCAGGTGGCAGCAGGAGTTCCCCCCTGCTGCCTGCCAGCTGATAGTTTAAAGGGCCTTTTCCTGCCGCGTGCAAGGATCAGGGCCCTTTAAACACCCCACAAACTGACCTTCCCAATGTCCAATACCCACCAAATTTGCAGGGGACATAGTCCTCACTGTCCTCCGAAGACCCCCCAAGTTTCAGAGAGATTGCACCCCGGGAAAGGCATGATGCATCCCCCCCCCCGTTGCTGTCATTTTCTGTTCACAGTGGCAAAAACAGAACTGCCTGTTGGAAGGCAGCTACTTTCAGGGGTTATAAACTGACCTTCCCAATGTCCAATACCCACCAAATTTGCAGGGGACATAGTGCTCACTGTCCTCTGAAGACCCCCCCAAGTTTCAGAGAGATTGCACCCCGGGAAAGGAATTATCCATGGGTCATTACCTTTGTTGTCATTTTCTGTTCACAGTGGCAAAAACGGAACTGCCTGTTGGAAGGCAGCTACTTCGAGGGGTTACAAACTGATCTTCCCAATGTCCAATACCCACCAAATTTGCAGGGGACATAGTCCTCACTGTCCTCCAAAGACCCCGTTTGTTGTCATTTTCTCTTCACAGTGGCAAAAACGGGACTCTCTGCTGGAAGTACTTTGAAGGGTTAAAGCCAGAAGGAAAGCCAGAAGGAGTTCAGACAGAGTTCAGTTCCTGCTGTTGCCAGGGGAATTGATTGAAAGGCCCCAGACTATCTGGCTTGACAAATGGCTGACAAAGGCAACAAACGAGGCTTGCAATGACCACTTGTTCGTTTAGAATGGAGCCTCACAAACAGCTTGTTCGTGAACAGATGAACGGGCTGTTCGTGGGGGGTTTTCCATTCGTAATGCTGTTCGTGCCCATGTTTATTTGTAACACATTTGATTTTTTATTCTGTTAAGCTGTTTTTCTTTCTGTATTTTGTATAGTTACAAAAAGAAGTAGAAAGTGTTCCTGCTTCAGATGCAATCCAATTTTTTTTAATGTAGTCTTCATTATTAAATACTTCTTATATATATGGTATGTTTGGTGGGTGTGCATTTGTATGTATTAGGAAATATGGCAAAAGGACAGAGGGAACGGTCCCAAACTCCAAGGCAAAAGGCACACTAAGGACACGCCAAAAGACCGCTGCTGCAATCCAAGCTTTATTCACAAGTGCCGAGGGTCAAATCAAGAAGACAGGGGAGCGCCCACACTCTCCGGCTGCTCCCGGCGGGAGATTGGCAACGGGTTTGCCTGGCTAAATTGTCCCATTTCGCAAGGCTCACAGCTTCATCAAAAGCCACAAATAAATTCTACAATGGAATATACAATACATATGTTGGTTACATCACAAACTGAAACAAAACAATGTACATTTTATTTTAAACAGTGTAACAAAATTTCAGTAGAGATTACAACAAAACAAGAACAACAAAAAAAGAAATACGCTTTACACCAAGGTAATGTTTTGTTGTAATCTCTATTGAAATTTTGTTACACTGTTTAAAATAAAATGTACATTGTTTTGTTTCAGTTTGTGATGTAAGCAACATATGTATTGTATATTCCATTGTAGAATTTATTTGTGGCTTTTGATGAAGCTGTGAGCCTTGCAAAACGGGACAATTTAGCCAGGCAAACCCGTTGCCAATCTCCCGCCGGGAGCAGCCGGAGAGTGTGGGCGCTCCCCTGTCTTCTTGATTTGACCCTCGGCACTTGTGAATAAAGCTTGGATTGCAGCAGCGGTCTTTTGGCGTGTCCTTAGTGTACCTTTTGTGTTAGGAAATATAACTGTTAGAAAAAGAAATCTAATAGTGTTTTTTACTTTTCCTTCTTTATGGTTACTTGGGATTGGCAGTCAATCCAATAAATGCTTACTGAAAAATGAATTGTCCTGTCTTACTTTATAGTAAGTTAGGTATAGGAGTGCAGCATGAGTCTGATAGCACTACATTACACAGAAAATATGGTCACAAAAAATCATTGTGGTCACTACTTTAAGTACACTTTGACCTAATTGACTTCTAGAATGATCATCTGAGAGTTTATGTGCTTCTTTTATCTTGCTTTTTCTTCCCTTGTCCGTCCTCCCTTCACTTCTCTACATTGTAATGGAAATTCAGTGAGGGATAAGAGGATGGTGGTATACAATCTTTCACCTCTGACAACATGTACTGTAAGCTGCACACAGCTGTCATGGTAATGACAAGTCTGGTGCACCAAGATAATTGGGTACTTGAGGAAGATTCATAAGGCAAAATGCTGCACAGCAATGTGTTAAGCCCTGGGGCAAGGGGGAAAAGAGAGAGGGTACCAGATAGGGTCGGAAATCTGCTCTTGATAAATAATAATCCAGTTATATGATGCAGTGATGTGATTTTGTTTGTCTGCAAAGTAGCTTCCCTTATATTATTTCTTGATGCAGAATTATTTTTAAGGGTTCCAGAGCTGTCTTGTACTACATATGAAATCAGATTCCATTTTACAAGGAATGGAATCAAATATCCCAGTGGAATGACTCTCACATCTATTAGATGCCTTCTGAGATGAAGAGGTTTGACATCTAAGCAAGCTCTGTGAGGCTACCATCTGACAAGTTCCTTATTAAGGCATAGGAAGGGCTGACTTCATCTGTGCAGCATATTATTGTCTCATCTGCAAATTAGTGTCTTTTGTTCATATGTCACAAATTCAGCCTGATTTTGAGGAATCTGTCATTGGAAGCTAAAGGGGATCACACTTTGTGGGTGTCATGTGAACTATGTTGTGTGATCCTTTTTCTTCTTAGGCACTGTTTAGCGTTATTGAAGATACTTGTTACAAACAGAGTAATTTCAAAATCAAACAACAGAGCAATTTCAAAATCATGCTTTTTTCTTTATGGTTCTCAATCATTTCTAAAAGACAACCACACATTAATTAAAAAAATGGGAATGATGGGAGACTCTGTGAAATATTATTGAGAAATATATACTTTGATTATAAGCAGACTTAAATAAATGAAACCTTAAAATATGTCTTGGATCCAGAGACCGATAAGCTTAGTTTGCTGAAGAAATCTTTGCTGCAGCTCCCTTTGTCCCCCCAGCAAGCCTGTCTTGGGGTCAGGAGTTGTGCTGGATGTGGCATAGGGGGATTTAGAGATACCCAGCAGGTATCACTACTCCTAATCTTGTCTGAGTAGAATTCATGTTTAAGTATTTTTTTAAGATGCAATATATTACTGAATTCAAGTCATCACTCATTTGTAGTAAATACTGTTGTTTCTTTGCATGTCATTATACTGGATCTCCTAAGTCTATGAAGCGAACTGTATTTTTAATAGCAAAACTGATGCTATATAGCTATGGTAGCAGTTGAAACAAGAAACCATTTAACTGTTATCAAAGAAAAGGTCATATGCTTGAGTAACTATTCTAGCATTACAGATTTGCAGTATTACAGAAATGAAACTTGTATAAATGTGGTCTGTTCCCCTTGAGACTAATGAGGTTGACATGCTCCATAAACTACAAGGAACACTTTTTAAAATGCCTAAATGGTGAAGTGGACCATGCACACTTTACCCTTCATAAAAGGTACAAGCACTACGTTACTGTTAGAAAATACTGATGACTACTGATGAAGTTTAAAGAAGAAAGTATTGAGTTTTAGTTAAGGCACATTCTCTAAACAAACTGCACGCAGAAAGCTCTCATCCAAGTTAGAGAACCAATAACTGTTTATTCATCTAAAGAAATATGTTTACATAAGTTTAGTGGAGAGAAAGAACTAGTAACTCATCTAACTAACTATGATGGTTTTAGATTGAAAGTAGGCCATCTCTCTCAGGAAGAGGCTCCATGCTGCCTCTCCTGGTGCATTCAGGGAAGAAGAGAGAGAGGAGGGGAGAGAAGGGAAGGAAGGAAGTTCCTCTGGCAGGAAGGAGACTGATAGCGGCCTATCTATCTAAGTGACTCTATGCTTGTTGCCTTCCTTCTTCTCTGCTGGCAGTCCTAAAGGGTTGAGCAAGAGACATCACCAGTCTCTTCTTCTAACACCCCCTCTCGATGGATCTTGGCTCAGTGTGTCACGCCCATCTTCGTTCAGAGAGCTTCAAAGCGTTCTCTCTGGAGAGGTTTAGTTAAAACATCAGCAATCATTTCATTGCTAGGACAGTAAACTAATTTAATAGTCCCATCTTTGTACAGATGCTTAACTATGTGGTACTTCAGGTCAATGTGCTTTGAAGATGTACTGACGTCTTCGGTTTGTGACATACAAATGCATGTTTCATTATCCTCATCTTTGATGACGTGTAGGTATATTTAGGCCTAGATCTTCAGTTATTTTGAGTAGCCACTGAATTTCTCTGCATCCTAATGCTGCTGAAACATATTTGGCTTCTGCAGTAGATCCAGCAGTGATGGTCTGTTTCTTACTTGCCCACTTTATGGCTCCACCACCATAGAAGATTATGTTGCCACTTGTGGACTTCCTATCAGATTTGTCTAACAGAAAGTTCCAAAACAGGATTACAGCTGAATATCAAGAATACAAAAGTAATGACTACTGAGGAATTACACAATTTTGAAGCTGACAATGAGGAAAATGAAATTGTTCAAGATTGTCTATTCCTTGACTCAATCAGCATCCAAAAGGGAGACTGCAATGAAGAAATCAGAAGAAGATTGAGTCTCGGAAGAGCAGCTGTGAGGGAGCTAGATAAGATCTTTAAAGATAAAGATGTCTCTCTGGGTACCAAGATCAAGATAATCCAAACTATACTATTCCCCATTACTATGTATGGATGTGAAAGTTGGACAGTGAAGAAAGCTGACAGGAAGAAAATTGATTCATTTGAAATTTGGTGCTGGAGAGAGTTTTGTGAATACTTTGGACAGCCAAAAAGACAAATAAGTGGGTACTGGATCAAATCAAGCCTGAATTCTCCCTAGAAGCTAAAATGATAAAACTAAGACTATTGTACTTTGGCCACATCATGAGAAGACAAGATTCTCTGGAAGAGTCAATAATGGTATGAAAAGTGGAAGGCAGTAGGAAAAGAGGAAGACCTAAAACGAAATGGCTTGACTCAATAAAAAAGCCACATCCTCGTTTGCAGGATCTGAGCAAGTCTGTTAATGAAAGGACGTTTTGAAGCTCTTTCCTTCATAGGGTTGTCATAGGTCAGAGGCGACTTGACGGAACATAACACACACACAAATGGTGAAGTGGACCATGCTCTCTTTACCCGTCATAAAAGGTACAAGCACATCTATAGCTTACCGTGCAAAACTGAACCATCTTTTTGCAACTCATTTGCAATTTGTGGTAGAAATGGTTCTTGTTAAATTATGTTTTTCATTCCCAGATTGCAAAATAATAATGGGGTAGCTGTTCTAAATATGGCTGGCCATAGCTGTTTTGCTAATTCTATTTGCTATATTCTCTGTACTGTTTTCTCAGTAAGTGGGAAGGAGTCATGCATTTTTACCAAATCCTTGAACATAAAAATATTACTCGGCACTTCAAGTAAAGATAAGTTAATGGGTGTTTGTTAATCACTGACTGCAACATCATATGATCTGCAATATCGTAAAGTATGTGTAAAATGATCTTTTATCTTTAATGAAACATTTATCTTTAATTATCTTTTCATGTAAAATGCTTTTGTAGTAGGCATCTTAGCTAATTTATTGCCATAGATATACTGTACAATAACTTCTAACCCTATAGGATGGAATAAGGCATGATTGATTTTATATCCAAATGTACATAGTAGTAAATAAAGCATTTATGCTTCTACTGTAGGGATAATTGTTTCATATTAGCATGACAGCATTATAAAATACCAGAATTAATATATTTTTTTCATTTATCAGATGATTTAGCCCGAATAACCCAGACTAGCCTGATCTCATCAGAGCTTGGAAGCTAAGCAAGGTCGACTACTGTTAATACTTGGTTGAGAGATGACCAAGGAAGACTGGGGTTGTTATGCAGAGGAAGGGAATGGAAAACCAGCTGTGTTCATTTATTGCCTTGAAAATCTGAGGTTGCCCTGAGTTGGTTGTGACTTGATGGTACACAATTATTAATTTGATATTACTAAAAATAAATTACTTTCTTATTTCTATTCTTATATATAGGTTGTGGCTTTCTTAGCAAATTTTAACTATAGCTAAACTAATATAGCTTTTAATCCTGTTAACACAAAAGAAATCACATTGCTCCTTGGCCTTCCTTGTTTATTATGCTACAGTCTTATTGCTTTATCACAGTTCTGCTTTTCCCATAACTTCATTACATGATGAATGCAGCTATACCTCGTACAATCCTGTTTGTCATTAACTTTTGATAGACAGAAATAATGTGAGAACAAATAGGTTAAAGACACTGTTTAGGAATAGTTGCCCATCCTTGGCTTTGGCTGCACCTATGAATGTTGATGTAGGTCCCACAATAGGGAATTGTTATTTCCTATTAGGAACACTTTCTGGTAGGCTGGAATGATTGTTTTGCAACCAGGGTGGAATCTAGTCTTGCCTTTCCACTAAAGACCCACCAAGTTTCACACAAATCGGAACAAGGGTTCCAATTATACAGGCCCCTAAACAAAGTGCCTCCAGTCATCCTACTCATCTTCTTTGTTTTCTATGGGGAAAATATCCATACTTTGTCTAGGGCAAAGAAGCCAATAACCAGGCACACAGGATCAAACACTAGCCAAAAGCCTTCTAATGCAAACAGAACTAACAATCTCAACTGTACCAATGTCTAAACCAGAAATCCCTACAGAACCATGGGCCAATATGGTAAGCACAGCACAACCAATGTCAAAGCAGAGATCCATACCAAACCACCTGAAGTGAGAGACACAGAGCGGAACTACAAGTGACAAAAGGCACAGGTTGGACACTTGTCAGCTTCCCTCAAGTTTTGATGGGAAATGTAGGCATCCTAGTCTTGCAGCTTGGCTCTCTGACTGCTGTCCAATGGACTTTTCAACTGTCACTTGCCCAACATTCTGCCAAGCTGCCTACATTTCCCATCAAAACTTGAGGGAAGCTGACAAGTGTCCAACCTGTGCCTTTTGTCACTTGTAGTTCCGCTCACAGTTGCAAGCTGAACTGAACCAATGTCAAACCACAGAAGCCAAGCAGAATCCAGGGCTAATGTGACAAACTCAGTGGAACCGATGTCAAACTAGAGAAACCAACCTCCCAAACCAGGATTAAGAAAACCAGTTAGACTTGGCAAATCTCCCTCTTTCTCTCTCTCTCACACACACACTCTCTCACACACTAACATCATTTTCCCAAGAGCCAGTTTGGTGTAGTGGTTAAGAGCGGCAAGACTCTAATCTGGAGAACCGGTTTGATTCCTCACTTCTCTGCTTGAAGCCAGTTGGGTGACCTTGGGTTAGTCACAGCTTCTTGGAGCTCTCTCAGCCCCAACCACACAGGGTGATTGTTGTGTGGATAATAATAACAACACACTTTGTAAACCGCTCTGAGTAGGCGTTAACTTGTCCTGAAGGGGGGTATTTAAATCGAATATTAGAAAGTAAGACAGGCGGCTTGGGGCACCTGTGTTATCTTCTCTCTGTATTCTGCAGCCTATACCAACACTGGCTTGGAGGATCCTAGATACAGTGCTGTAGCTGCACTTCATCATTGATGTTCCAGTTCCCTCCCTCCCCTGTATAGAAGAAACACAACAGCAATATAGCATGCATGAGCTTCATTTTAGGTGCTAATGGTTTTAATAGATATACTTGTCTATTTTCCTAATTGCATGTATTATATGTAATACATATAATACAAAATCATTGAACTTCATTTGCCACATGGTTGCCCAATTTAAAGAGATCCTTCTGGAGTCTTGGCCTTGGCTTTCACCATCCTCAAGAAATTTGTGTCAACATCAAACTTGGTCATTACACTGACTATGCCCCATTCCAGAAATTCATGAACAAATCAAATAGCGCTGGCCCAAATACTGATCTTTGTGGGACTCACTGTTAACTTTCCTTCATTGAGAAAACTCTTTTATCCCTACTGTCTGGTTTCTCTCATAATAGGACCTGTCCTCTTATTCCCTTACTGCTAAGCTTACACAGGAGCCTTTGGTGAAGTACCTTGTCAAAAATGGATTGCCATTATTTACATGCTTTTTCATTTCCTCAAAAAATTCCAAAAGGTTTGTTTGCTTTGCAGAAGCCATGCTGATTGTGACATAAGCCCTACTCACTCTCCCATTGGAAGGCAAATTTTCCCTTCAAAATGGTCAATATTGCTTGCTGTGGCTGGGCAGCCTCTGGTAGCGTGTCTCTGGGTATAATCTTAAGTTCTTTTTGTCCCACACTTTAATATATATGGCTTATACCCCAGCATAAATATTTGGTAGGGGAGAACCCATATCTTCTTTAAATGAAATGGCACTAGAAGCTGAGTAAAGTTCAAAAGGAAACAACAGGATTATTAAACAGGCTGGATTGGTATATAGGTAGGCAGGCAAAGAAAGGGTGAGGTAACTTTTGATTTTAGAGCAGAATACTTCACAAGCATTAGGCACAATAAATCTTCTTAAAGCTTAGTTTCAGTAGTTACAGATTTTAAAAGTGCGAGGTTGATAGTTTCAGAGTTAGACCCTTTTCACACTCAAGGTTAACCCACCATTTTTTAGGGTTCGCCACAATTGCAATGGCTTCAGCATTGCACCTGCATATTTCATTTTAGACCCACATTGAAGCCTCAGATCAGTTTTGGGCTTTTGGGGCTTCATAATTCACATCACACTTTTTTCTAACTTTGAGCATGCATAGTAACATTGCAATGTTGGAACCCATCCCCACCCCTCTCTGTATTTACTGATTGAGCTGTCCCATGCCCACTGGAGAGACAATTGGTGGTGGAGTTCTGGTGGAAAAGATGTACTTTTTGTGCATGTTCCACTCTCATTTATTTTTTTAAAGCCAAGGCAGGAAAAGGTTAAAATGCTGTTGCTTCATCCCCTTCCCTGCTACTTTGTTTTGCAAACAGCTGTGCAAAACGCTTTTGGGTGTTTTTTTTTCCATTAGCAGAAGAGAGGGGAAAGCAGCCATTCAACCCTTTCCTGGCTTTTAAAGCCAGCAGTGAATAAGCAGTAACAAATCATTCCTGCCTTAAAAAAACAAAAGAGAGTATGCACATATCCTAGAAGGAGGAAGGGAAAATCAGCCATTCAACTCTTTCCTGGCTTTTCAACCCAGTAGGGAATAAGCAGCAAAGTTAGGAATCATTCCTGGCTTTGGGAAAAAAAATAAAAGAGTGTGTGCATACCCAGGAGGAAGGAAGCCAACAGAGAAACAGCCTTATGACCCTGACCTCACTTTACTGAAAAAATAAAGGAGCTGAGGAGGGTGGTTAATGCCGCAAAGACCAATCAGCTCCCAGGGAAAAGGAGAGAGGGGAGAAGCAGAAGGGGAGTATAGAGTTCACATTGATTGGGCCAGATGCGACTTGGCAGTGGCTTCGAAATAACATTGCTGTATGTCCACAGGGGGAAAAGTTGGGTATACCTTGGACAAACATCACTACTGCATCCCATGAATACCTTGCAAGTGTGAAACTCCTGCAAACATGGGAAGCAGAACAGATACTGAAACGCTTTAAAGTCCCAGTGCGAAAAGGACCTAAGGTTACTTTAACAAGGTTCCTTTATAGATTTCACTTTACAGCTTAGGTGTTTTGACTTCAATACAGCACTCTTTTCCCTTTATGCTAGATCCAGGATCCTCCTCAGAGCCAAAACCCCTTTTTTAGATACTAAGCCAGAATTATTCTTCTCCAAACTCTGATTACTTGACTGAAGGGAGTCTCCTTTCACTCCCCACTTCCTCTGCTAGCGACCTCTCTCTCCTCCCCATTCTATCTTGTCTGTGTATCTTATATAGACAATATACAATATCCAAATTCCAATTCAACGGCTTGATTCTGGGTGTGCCAGGACAGATAAACAGGAACTCTACAAGTGTGTCTGCTGATTGTTGGTGGAAATGGTGACAGAACCCCTGATGAAATGGCTCCATATGAAACAAGTGTATTGTAACCGGTCAGTTGTCGAGTTCTAAACAGGACCAGCTTCTGTTCTTTCCGGATCCACCTTTAAGAAAGAAAAAAGATTCACATTGGAGAATCTGATACTCAAGACAGTAGTTTTTGACCTGTCTTTTACTTACCTGTGAAAGCTATACATACCTTCTCAGGAACACCCTGGATCCATGCACCTAGAAGAAAAAGAAAGACACATCAGAAGGTGTATTTGGACTTATCTCTATGAATTTGATCGCCGTTGCCCATATTTGAATGACTGTATATGAAATATTTTTGAATTGGGATTTGGATATTGTGTATAGTCTATATAAGATATTTATTGTTATTGTTACAGCATATTTATTGAGCACTTGTTCACTTTATTTCAGTACACATTATTTGTTTTGTACTATTGTGTATAATAATTTTCTTTTCCTGAATTGTGGGGTTCCACTTTGGTTGTTTAGTTCTGTATTCGGGGAGGTTTGTTTGGTACAAGTTAGAGGAAGGCTGCTTAGGCTGGAGGAAGGCTTCAAACATTCTAGAGTAGAGTTGTAAAACAGGAGTAAGAGCCACCCCATTAAGAATTCCAGAGTATAAGGCAGGTTTTCTAAGAAGTATTAGAATAGCCGTTGTACCCCCTACAAATCCCATATTGTGACACTGAAACCAGACTTCCGTCTCACACAAACAGATTTCGACTAATATCAAGAGAAATAAGACCCTCTTCACTAGTTCTTCCTTTAGTAAGGATGTTTGAGCACCCACCAATTCAGCTCATATTCTATTTGCCGATTGTGAACATGGAGCTGTCTGCTAAACTATTCATGGCTGTTTGGCAGGTTGCTTCACTGTATTTTTTCTAACCATGCAGTGCATCACAATTGGGACTTTAATGCATGAACATTGTTCTTACATAGGCTGATTTACTTCTATTACCTCTGCCCTTGCAATGTATAAATCAGTCATAGATAAATGCTATGCTGTAATAGAATCCTACCCCTTGGTGTTCATCTAAGTAGTCCTTAGTTACACTAAGGGCTAAACATTGGTTCGAATCACCAGTGGATTTGTGATTGTGCAGTTTTGCAAAAACCAGATTCAAACCTGTTCAGCAGGCATTCACAGCAGGCTGGGTGATTGATTCATGTCTGATTGACACCTTTGAACATGCTACGTTTGACTGCCAATCACGTTTGTGGCAAAGTCCACAGCACCCTATTCTTGAGTGATTAGACACGGGGGAAACTGAAGGGTAATTTAAATGTTATGGTGCTTATATGAAGACATGTGTAGCTGCTGAAAAACAATGATTTTTGCTCCATATTGCTCCATACAGTAGGAATGCTGGCTCATACACATTCAGTATATGTATGACAGCATTGTAGATTCAGATAGTGACAACACAGGCACACATATTTTGCACATGTATGTGATAGTGCACTAGAAGTTATCATCTTTTAAAACATTGCTGTTACCATGAGGACTTCCAGCACAGCTAAACCGTTTGGAATGGCTTCCCCTTGTGGGCTATATAACATTATGCAAGCCTTCTGAGGAGTTTGACTTGAGTCTGGCAGTTTTCACTATTCCTGTGCAAATTTTTTAATATGCTGAACAGACCTTTTCATCTAGCCTTTTTTTTTTAAAAAAAACTAGAATAACCATCTGATTTATTTTCCCCAGATAGCAAGACTATACGGGTACTGACAAGGTATGTATCTCTCTTCAGTTTAGGCCATGATATTCGATCCCTAGACCTAGAATACAATATGGACATGTTTTAAGTTGATCATATGTATCAGCTTTCTGTTACCCTAGGGGGAGGAATGAACTATTTATTTCTTAATTTAGGAAGAACTAGAACCACTGCTGCAGAATAATAGAGGGCAGATTGGTAAATGAGACAGGAGACAACACAATCTGTTTCATTATGCTGGCAGTAGATGGAGGAGTATTTAAAAGTGAGATAAAATGAGGCATTTTGGAAAGCAATATTTTTGGAAATGATTGTGATAAATGTGGGTTCCTGGTGGTAAACTGATTACATTATGCTACATTTCTGGCTAATAGATTCACTGAGAGAACAGTCCAGCAAGTTGTGAGAACAGCACAGCCCTAAGGCATAAATAAAAGTGATATAATTGACGAGTAGGATAAAATGGGTTGGAGGCAAGTGGATTGCTAATGTGTTCAAGAGGGATAGTTTCCAGCTTGTGGGGGAAGTACTTTGACTTTCCCCTGCTCTGCTGTATGAAGCAACTTTGATTTTGGATGCCTTTGCCAATCAAAACGTGCTGTCTTACTAATACTTAGAAGTGAAAGATACAAGAAGTGGGATATCTGCAGTATTTGTTTAGACAGTATATGCACACTGCTTATTTTTATCTGATCAAACTAGGCTTCTGATCACATTCTTTAGAAACCCCCAGAGCCATAGTGGCTAATGAAAATCCACAGAAACCATGTTCTGTAGTACAGTTGCTGGAGCCTAAGCAGGCCTTCTGCTAGCTGAGGGGGATTCTTATAGGAATCTGCAGAATGCCAAAGCAGAAATAAATCTTCTCCTTTGCATCCCTTCAGAGGGCCGTAAGACGTATCAACTCATTTTAATGTATTGTTGCCATGACTGATTGTTGATGGATTGTGCCCAAAATTAATGTTCATGTTTTCCACATTCTTCCTCACGCTCAAATGGCCTTCAACAGTTTCAGAGGCATTAACATGGTGTAAGTGCAGGAGCTGCTTTTTATTGAATATGTGAAATGTTCCTTAGAGTTGTAAGCAGGGTGCATTTGTATACATTTATTTATTTAAAACATTTGAAAGTCACCTTTCCACCCAAACTTAGGTTCCCCAAAGTGGCAAACAAGCAAAACATTAAAACAACATTTCAAGGACAGATAAATATATTTAATATATTTAAAATAAATAAAACATAAAAACACAAGAGATACACAAACTAAGAGGCGTACCAATGAGACTTAGTGAGGGACTGCCAAAGAAAATAGAAAATTCTAGCTATGCATCTTGATTTCCCTGGTGCCCTGAAGTACGGAAAGCTCTTAAATATAGAACACAGGGGTATGTAGGCTTGCCATTCCCCTGCTGGGGGCAGGGGATCCCCTGGTCCCACCTCCTCCCCCCGTCCCCACTTACCGGGCTAGCAGGTCACCCCCCCCAGGGCACCCCCCAGTGGCACAGGTGCACCCCAGGCAGTGAGGTATGCCCCACAATGGGCCTGTTTCGGGCCGAATCGGGCCTGTGGGTGGCGATTCAGCCCTTTGGGGAGCATGCCATGCTCCTGGGCCAACCCTTGACCTGTGTGATGATGCGCTGGGAGCATGTGCATGCGACGGATAACTACGAAGCTGGCACAGGGTAAGTGCCTGCATCCCAGTCTCCCACCAGGGGACTTAAGGGACCTGGCAACCCTAGTGGTATGTTAAGAGCAGATATGGACTGGGAGTAAAAAGGGCCCCATCCTCATCCCTCCCAGGCCCGGCCCCCAAAGGGAGTGAGGGAAGAAGAAAAACCCAGCCAGTCCTGCACCTCACAGGCCTTGGCTGGGTGCCTTCTGTAGTTCTTTTGGGTAGCACAGCCCTTCTACTTTCAACTGGACTCTGGCCCACTTAAGGGGCAGGCCATCTGTCTGCTGGGAAATTCCCCAGTAGCTATGATGAACAGTCTGCCCCTGTTTAAGAGCCTGGCTACTGTTCCTTTAAAGTTCAGCTTAGCAACTTGCTCCATATCCCTGTACTTTAAGGCTGGGCACTTGACGAAATGCGTAGTAATTTTCTTTCAGTAAGGTGCATCAATGCTATCACACACACATCAGTTCTAGCTTTCCTCATGCATTTTTTGGTCATTGAATCTTACCTGGGAGGCCACAGACTTTCTTAACCAGTAGCTGAAAAATCATTGCTACTATCTGAGAATATCTCCCTCCAGAGGAGCTGTAACCTCTCTTCTGGGCCAAATCCAACATGTGCTTTGTGGGATGCTGTTGCTACATATTTATTCACTTTTGTTGTTGCTGTGGGAATATCAATGCTTTTCATACTTTCAACATCCAAGGAACTTCAGTACATCTGTCATGGAACCCCTGTGCATTGTGAAATGTTTGGTAATCAGTTCACATGGAGAACTGACAAAGTCTGCTGGGCTTCTCCATTGCCCTTTGTAAAACAAGAATGCACTCTAGAACATACCTAGGACTCCCTTCTGATTTTGTATTTTAGGGAACATTAGTAGTGGTGGCCAAGTTGTCTTTCAGGGAAGCTTGTCCATGATTTCTGATATTTTTAAATCAAAGGGACCTTGTAAGGCTCTGAAGAGTTCCAGGAATTCATGGAATACAGTTTCAAAACTACTGTGGTATGCATTCAGCAGATTCATTGAGCTACTTTGTGAACTTTTTGTTGAAAATGGAGGGTAGAAATGTTGTAATTAAAGCAAAGTGGGCACACTCTGCACTGAATATGGAGCTGTCCACATTCTTCTCCATTCCTGCATTCTCTTCTGAACCCCAGAAATATCATTTCCACTCTTACAGGACCTGTTCAGAGGAAGGACATACCTAAAACTCTACAATCTAAGTCAGTGAGCAGTTTCATCTCTGCAACACAGACATACATACATAAAACATAAACTAGTATGCAAAGTATCTCTCATCTGAGTTTCAAATCAGGAACAAGATCTATGGACATGATGGATGTGATCTAGTATCATAGTTCAGAGTCTTTAGCTTCTGTCTTTTGTATTTGCATCCATTCTGAAAAGTAGGGAACTGCAGTTACAAAACACAAGATAACTTACATTTATTGAAACAAACTACACATGATATAAAAACATGCCAGTGCCATCACACTGTTTTGCAATTTCAGTGAGTTATATTTTAACTCTGGATCTTGCAACTATAGATCACTTCATAGTGACAGACCACTGGCTTCATGAGACTGATTTCCGACTATAACTATGACTTGACATCCAGCAGAAGGCTAGCAATCCTAGGTAATGCAGAACATGGCAATATTTAATGATAAAGTAAAATTTTATTAAACTTTTCTCAAAGAATAAGAATATTTATTAAAACTATTTTATCTTAAAATGTCTTTAAAGGTTGATTTATTGTTAGTATTTATTTATTTACAAGATTTTTATCCCACCTTTCCACCCTCAAAGAGCCACCAAAGCAGCTAATAAATTCCAATGTACAAATTCCAATGTCATCTTAAAAACCGTTAAAACCAGTATACAAATGCATCATTAAAACAATTTAAAGCCACATCATAAAATGAATATAAAAGATAGGAACAACAGTTAAAATATTGGGGAGGAAGGAGAGATCATTGAGGAAATGCTGACTGAAACAAAAAAGTCTTCAGTTGCTGGCGGAAGATAGCAACAGAAGAGGAAGGGGCAGATGAACCTCCCTGGGAAGAGAGTTCCAGAGTCTTGGTGCCACTGATGAGAAGGCCCTCTCCTGGGTTGCCACCTGCCTTGTCTTGGAAGGCGGGGGCACCTGAAGCAGGGGCTCTGTGGGCCGGTGGGTTCATAAGGGAGTAAACGTTCCTTCAGGTATCTCGTTCCCAAACATATAGGGCTTTAAAAGTCAGCACCAGCACTGAATTGTGTCCAGAAACAAACTGAAAAACAGTATATATAAACTAGTATACAGAGGAGCTTTGAGAAAAGAAGCGGGAACTAACACGGCTTGAGCGAGTGTGGCGGCGATCTCGCGACGAAGAGGCAAGATCATCTTATAGGACGTTTATGAAAGCCTATGAGATGGCGGTGAAGGCTGTGAAGAAGGAGTTTTATACAGCCTCCATCGCATCAGCTAGCTCACGCCCAGCAAAATTGTTCAATGTGGTTCGATCACTAGTCTCCCTCCCAGGGGGAGACTGCCAAATTCAGAATTCGGACATCAGCTGTGAGGCTTTGGGGAGCTTTTTTGCTGAAAAAAATTTGTCTCTCCGCCATGACCTGCCAGCCACAGTTGATACAGTGAAGGAACTAGAGACCCCTTGGCCATCTTTAGGGTCAATATTTGATCAGTTCAGTCCACTCTCCGGGGAAGAGATTGACAGGACCCTACAATCTGTTAGGCCCACCACGTGTCCCCTGGACCCATGCCCATCGTGGCTGGTAAAGGCCAGTGCCGATGGTCTGCGGTCCTTGTTGGAGGCCATTGTTAACACATCCTTGGGCACGGGGGTTTTCCCCGGGCCACTAAAGGAAGCCGTGGTGAGACCGCTCCTGAAAAGACCATCACTGGACCCCACTGACCTGGTCAATTATCGCCCAGTCTCGAACCTCCCGTTTCTGGGAAAGGTGATTGAGCAGGCGGCAGTGGGACAGATACAGGGTTTACTGAATGATGTCTCAGCCCTAGATCCCTTTCAGTCCGGGTTCCGGCCAGGACATGGGACGGAGATGCTGCTGGTCGCCCTCATGGACAACCTTCGCAGACATCTGGATCAAGGTGGTTCAGCGCTGCTGATATTACTGGATTTGTCAGCAGCGTTTGACACAGTCGATTACGATCTTCTGACTCACCGCCTCGCCGATGTGGGGATACGAGGGACTGCCTTACACTGGCTTGTCTCTTTTCTCCACAGTCGGGGACAGAGGGTGGCGCTTGGGGAGAAATTGTCACCCCGTCACCCATTGGTGTGGGGGGTCCCACAGGGGGCAATACTCTCCCCTTTACTGTTTAACATCTATATGCGCTCCCTTGCCCAGCTGGTGTGAAGTTTTGGGCTTGGGTGCCATCAATATGCAGATGACACCCAGCTGTATCTGATGATGGACGGCCGGCCCGGCTCAGCCCCAGATGTCCTGGAACATGCATTTGCAGCCGTGACTGATTGGTTGAAACAGAGTCGACTGAAACTGAACCCAACAAAGATGGAGGTCCTATATTTGAGCCATGGGGGACTGGATTCGGGACTCTGGCTCCCGACCCTCGATGGGGCACAGCGTGTGCCTGTTCCAAGGGTTAAGAGCCTGGGGGTGATCCTAGATGCCTCCCTGAAAATGGAGGCACAGGTCACAGCGGTTGTCAGGTCTTCTTTTTTCCATCTGCGGCAGACCAGACAACTTGTCCCTTACCTGTCTACCTGTGACTTAACTACAGTGATCCGGGCAACGGTCATCTCTAGGTTGGATTACTGTAACGCGCTCTATGCGGGCCTACCCTTGTGCCTGATCCGAAGATTACAGCTGGTTCAAAATGCAGCGGCGCATCATTATGAAAGCACCAAATAGGTTGCATATTACACCAATATTGTGCGAGCTGCATTGGTTGCCAGTGGAGTATCGGATCAGGTTCAAGGTTTTGGTATTAACCTATAAGGCCCTGTGCGGACTGGGGCCAGCGTATCTGAGGGACCATCTCTCCCCGTATATTCCCCAGAGGACCCTTCGATCAGGAGAAAAGAAATTACTATCAGTCCCTGGCTCCAAGGAGGCCCGCCTGGCCTCGACTAGAGCAAGAGCTTTCTCAGTCTTGGCTCCTATCTGGTGGAACACTCTGTCTACCAAGACCAGGGCCCGGCAGGATCTACTGTCTTTCCGCCGGGCCTGTAAGACAGAGTTATTCCACCAGGCTTATGGCTGAGGCTGGGCCTCCACTGACTGGAGGATATAACATCTACTCCCCTCCCTATGAGAGCTGCCCACCACTGTTCTGAAGCTGCTGCCTTGTTTCAATTGCACTGCTGCACTTTCTGTAATCGCCACTAAAAAAAAAAGAGTGCTGCTATTTTTAATATCTTTATACAATGCTTTTAATGTTTTATGATAATGTTTAATGAAATGTTTTAAATGTTTTTAATGCTGTTATCCGCCCTGAGCCTGCTTGCGGGGAGGGCGGAATATAAATATGATAAAATAAATAAAAATAAATAAAATAAAATAGTACTGGAGTGATTTTATTCATTCATTTATTTTATTTGGATTTCTATTCCGCCCTCCCCACGAAGGGCTCAGGGTGGATTACAGCATTTTAAAACACATTTAAAATTAATTTATACAATTAAAACTATAAATAGATTTTTTAAAACTTCACCCGTAAAATGTTCCCTATGTCCTCTATGACCATTCTGTACCAATTGAAACTTCCAAACCCTTTTCAAAGGCAGTCCTATGAAGAGTATGTTGCATTAATCAAATGTAGAGGTAACCACAGTGGCCAAATCTTTCCTGCCCAGGAAAAGACACAGTTGGCTAACCAGTTGAAGCTAGTAAAAGGCAAACTTGGACACAGCTACCTCCTGCTTATCCAGAAGTAGGCCTGGGTCCAAGAGCACACCTAAAGTATAGACCTGATTCTTCAAGGGGAGTGCAACCCTATCCAGAATGGCTGACCCCTAAAATCTAGAGTCAGACCTTTCTCTCACCAGTAGCACATCCATTTTGAGATTAAGCTTCAATTGGAATTATGCTTCAGTTTATTAGCCCACATCCACTCCAAAACTGCTTCTGGGCACCAGTTCTTCTGAACACCAGCCTCCCTAGGATCCACTGGGAATGTGAGATAGAACTGAGTGTCATCTGCATATTGGTGACAACCTAGCCCAAATCAACCCACTTATAATAGTGGTCTGGACCCAAGCCATGGGGTTTAATCTAAGGTGACCTTTCACAAGCAGAAGATACCTTTCATCAACCAAAGACGGGGAAGGAGTTCAAGATATCGTCTCCTGAGGATACTTTGTAACCTTGTTCCTTTTATTTGTTTTAATTCCTCCTTTTTTAATCTGTTTGAATAATAAGTTTCCTCCCTGAACAAGTAAGAGGTTATGTCTGGAAGTCAGGAGACTTTTGTGTTCTGTTTTTAATTTGTTTTGCTTTACTTTTAACTAATTATATCTGGAGCTTCTGTGGAAATTTAATTGAACTGAGTTTTACAAAGGCTTGGATACCTCTGGAAATGCATAAAGATACCTGCCTGAATTTTACCTGCCTGCTTGCTGTGAGGAAAACTTAATTGAATTTTGCAGAATAAACTGAAGGACTGAAGAGCTTTATTGCTGCCATTGCTGGGACTTTGGGGTTCTATTTCTTTAATGAGGCACTGGCACTTTAATGAACAAGCACTGGTGGTAACTTTCATCATTCCAATATTGTTGAATATGTATATAACTGTGATTTTGTAATTTGGTACTTAGCACTTTATTGGAGTTATGTGAATTACCTTGAGTATCCTGTATAATCTGTGACCTATTTTTGCTGTTCTGTAAAGTTTGAATTAGTTGGTGACTGCCTCTGTGGCATCATTAGGTAACTATAGACTTGTGAATTTATTTCAATAAGTATTCTATAAACATTTTCATTCATAGTTTATTGTGTTGTAGATTTTGTCTTGGTTAGCTTGTCATGGCGCTTTTGCTTTTCTTTTCTTCTTGTGTTATTTACCATGTCTCTCGTTTCTGTCTCCTCCTTTGCTTTTCAACCTGTTTGCCAGTTTGGTGTAGTGGTTAAGAGTGGCAGAACTCTAATCCTCAGAACTGGGTTTGATTCCCCACTCCTCCGCTTGAAGCCAACTGGGTGACCTTGGGTCAGTCACAGCTCTTTCAGAGCTCCCTCAGCCGCACCCACCTCACAGGGTGATTGTCATGAAGACAAAAATAACACACTTTGTAAACTCCTCCGCGTGGGTGTTAAGTTGTCCTGAAGGGCAGTATGTAAATAGAATGTTGTTGTTGTTATATGATGATACACGACTTATATCCTATATACAAGTTGACCTTAGAAGGCTTTAAAAACAGTTTAATTTTTATTGTAAATATAATTTACTAAACATTAACTATGATAAAACAAAGACTATAGTTTTCAGTAAAAGGATCCACCCTCATAAGTGGAAAATGGATAGGAATTTATTAGAACAAGTGACCTCTTTTAAATATCTTGGGGTAGTCTTTCATAATTCTGGTTCCTGGTCAGCACATATTGAACATGTAAAGTGGAATTTTGAAAAGGTTGTGTTTGACATTCTTAGATTTTACAGAACTAAGGGGAGGCTGTTTGGTGCGCTCAATACTAGAAATCAATTGAACAAAGGTATTACCACAGATATTATATGGAACCCCAATTTGGGGAGTTGGAAATTTATGACCATTAGAAGTTATTCAAAATAAATTTGCTCGTATTTTATTAGTGATTCCTAACTCAACATTAACAGATATAGTCTGAGCTAGCTTTGCTTACAATATTGTCCTCAGTCCATTAAGCTACTATTAATTTTTGGTTAAATATTCACTTTGGTCTAAGTTCAGTTTTCTTAACTTTGTGTTATGAGGATGTAAAAGCTAACTCATGGTGAAGTCATCTATTAAATCTAGTAGCCAAACTTGTATTTTAAGATTATTTAAGAAGGCTTGACTTATTTTGCAGTGAAACAATTAATGAAACAAAGATAGTTGGATATAGGGATCCCAGACCCTCAGTCCCCATACCCCGCCCCCACTTACCTGAGCAGCGGGGGGGGCACACCTTCCTTGTGCGCTCCCCGTGGCGTAGCACGCTCCTGTGTGCCGCAGCCACCAGGATCGGGCCCGTTTTGGCCTGTATCGGGGCAGCTGTGGAGCGCGGGAGTGCTCCTGCACTCTGCAGTGCTCAAAATGGGCCCAATCCATGGCAAACTGGGCCCATTTTCAGCAGCTGCAGAGTGCAGGAGTGTGCCTGCACTCCGCAGCGCCCAAAACAGGCCCGTTCTGCTGCGGATTGGACCCGTTTAGAGGCACTATGGAGCGCAGGAATGCTCCTGCACTCTGCAGTGCCTTAAAAACGGGCCCGATCCATGGCAGAATGGCTTGTTTCTGGCGCTGCAGAGCGCACGAGCACTCCGCAGCACCCAAAAACGGGCCTGCCTAGGGGGCTTGTGATGATGTCACTGCTGAAGTGACGTCGTCATGCCTGTGGGGGTGTGCACGCGTGCGCTCTGCATGCGCACACACCCCTCTCCCCAAAGGTAAGTGCCAGGTTCCTGTCCCCCGCCGGGAGGTTGAGGGGGCCTGGCAACCCTAGTTGGATATAAGTGTTCAGGTGGATGCTGCATTATTGGGTACCCTGAGAACAGCTTCTCTCTATAAGCAGCTTGCATCTTATTTTAATGTTGTATTAAATTTCAAGCATAGGAAAGCATTTACCAAAGCACCTTTGCATATTTTACAACTGGCAGTGTTAGGAGGTTGTTATAATGGGACCCCATATAATGAACATGTCTGCCTCTGTGACCAGAAATCTGTTGAGGACCTAGCCCATGTGGGTTTCCGGTGCCCAAGATTTGTAGTAGAATATGAATGATATCTTGAGAATGTTTTATCACGATATCCAAGAAGATCAGACCAGAACAGACTTATAATATTGCTTGCTGATAAAAATAAATGGGTAAAGCACAAAAGGCAAAGTTTATCACTTGGATGATAAAGACTGTCAGAACCATCTATTGCTTGACGGATAGACTGTATGCTGGGTTCAACGTGTCAGTATAGGAACAGTAAATTGCCTCTAATTTTCTATTGTATTGCTATGATTTTAATTATTATGAAGTTTAATTTTAAACAGACATTTTAAGGGTTTTAATTGGTATTGAGATTGTATTGCAGTTTTCTCCTAGTGTTATTTGCTAAAGTTATGAGCTAATGCAATAAAGCTTATGATGATGATGCTCAGCCAAAGAGCACCTTTAGACCCAACCCAACATTTTAAACCCAACTCTCCAGTCACAATAGAAAAGCCATAAAATACAAAAATATCTTTTAAACTATCAGAATAAGAAAACAGTTGCAGAGTAAACACCAGCCAGAACAGAACAAAATTATTAAAGAAGGCAAATTAAAATTAAAAGATTTTAACCTTGCAGTTTTATACTAAATGTTAAATAAGGCTGCATGGCCAAGAGAGCAATCCTATGCAAGTCTGTTCATAATCCTACTTGGGCCTATTCAATAGGGCTTAGTTAAAGTTGCCAAGTCCAGGCTGGGAAATTCCTGGAGATTTTGGGGGTGGAACTTCGAGAGGGAGGAGTTTGGGGATGGGAGGGGCCTCAAAATGGTATAATGCCATAGAGTCCCTCCAAAGCAGCCATTTTCTCCAGGTGAACTGATCTCTGTCACCTAGAGATGAGTTGTAATTCTGGGAGATGTCCAGCCACTGCCTGGAGGCTGGCAACCCTAGGCTTAGTCCCTGGGAAATGTGTTTAGGATTGCACTGCAAAACAGTCATTTCTCTAGTCATTCTTCATCTCATTGTCCAAAGGACACTTAAACAAGCCTCCAATGAAGATCTGAGTGGATAGGCAAGTTTATATGCAGCCTTTTGTTTGCCCTAGACTCAGGCTATTTAAGGCTTTAGACACTGAAAACATTTTGAACTGCACTTGGAATAAGCAAGAACCCAATTTAGATATGGCAAAATAGGTTTCATGCATTCATTGTGATTTGTCCCTGTGAGCAATTTTGCCACAGCTTTTTTTTTCCCATGAAGGGGCAACTGAAGACAAATTTTGACTGAATGTGGTCTGAAGAGTGAGAAAACTGTAACAAAAAGGACATGGGTTTAGATATTTTTAATGCAAAATGCAAAATTCATGAATTTGGTCATTTGTTTTAGTAGCTCCATCCATAAATCTCTTACATGGTCACCTGTTATTTTGTATTTGGATGAATATTCCAAATAATACTTGCTGTTTTCCTATTTTTTATTCACAGTCTTTTTGTAGATTAAACTTCACATATAAATATTCATGTTTGGAAAGGCTGCTACAAGCTTAGTTCAGGTTGACCTGTAATCCCTGTAGAGTTTGTATTTTAATGCACTTAAATCAGATCACAGACAACCACATGTCCCCTGTAAATCACAATGAGAAAAAAACCCTGCAATAATAGTTGTATTTGAAGAAAATAACAAATAGCACTGCAGATGACACTGACAGACAGTAACAAGTGTCATCTTTAGATTTGGTACTTTGGTTTTTCACACTCTGAGGCAGCTGGAAGCATTGAACAAGAGAGAAAAGGCCTCCTTGTCCCGAGAAGCTGAAATGACAGAGTTTTGCCAGGAAAGTAAGAAAAGCAAAGAAACAAGCTTTCCCCTGTCTTGCGGTAGAAATTCTACATAAAAACCTTGGGCTGCTATGACAGGGATTGCTATTCCTTCGACCCTTGGGAGTGACTGCCTGAAGCATCAAGATAAGCTTATGGAGTCACTTCACCTGCCTTGCTGAACTTGGCACGTCAGCTAAACAGATTCTGTTTAGCACTTCTGGGATCCTCACCAAGGGTGTTTAGCTTTCGTCATTGACAAGACTATAATGGACATGGAATCTTCCCATCCCCTGGTGGCTGTGTGCTAGAGTTTATTGGATTCTCTTCTAATTATCATCAGACTTCCAAAGGAATCAAAAATTTCCACCTTAGTTTGTAGAGAAAAAGATAAAAGCAATATTTATATTACTAAAATCCTGAAAGAACAGAATTGGTTTGTATCCTTTGCATTACAAGTAGCAATTGTGGCAAGATTAATTTTGTGTTAATCAGTCAACACAGAAAAACAAGTAAATCCCATACAAAACAAAATATATTCCTATGGGGTGGTCGGTGAAATTTCCTAGTTTTGATGCTGCATAATACAGCTGCCCAGTTATTGACTGAAGTTTAATTATATGCTGACAGTTGTTTTAATTTGCATCTGCATATGAATGATTTTAGGACTTAGTTAAGATGACTAGGGTCATAATTCAGGGAAGGATTTGATTTTATCAGTGAAATTGGAGGTGAAAAGAAAGACACAGGTTCTATGTACTTTAATATGCTACAGGCTTTTAATGTGACTAACCCCCTCTATTTTAAAAGGGCTTCAACAGTAGATACTGTCAGCAACATTACAAAAGATGTTAAACCAATGTAAAATAATAGCATGGATGGAAGCCTTCCTTTGCTGGAAGTGGAACTGAGAGGAGCTCCAGACTAGTGATAAGAAGAGTTTGGAATCCAAAACAACACATAATACAATAAAAAGCAGAAACAGCTAGTGTTAGACAGTACTCTCAAATAGAGAGCACAAACTGAAAAACGAACCAAAATTCATCACGAATCTGGCCAGTTCGCGAATTAGTGGTTCATCAGAGCCCATTTCTGATGAACCGGGATGAACTTTAGGCTGGTTCGTTTGGTTCATTTTTGGTTCATCACTGCAGACAGCCTGGTGCCGATCAATCAGTTTCCTAGGGAACCGGAGATAAGCTTTCTGCAGTAGAGGTGTGCACCCAGCCGCTTTTCAGCTGATGGGAGGGGGATCCCTCATGAGCTGAAAAAAGCTCCCACCTTTGAAAGGAGCAATAGTTCTCTTGCATGCAAGAAAAGTGTTGCTGCTTTCAAATGCCAGCTGGAACGTTAAAGCGTTTCCATATCTTCATAGATGCTTCCATGTGCTCCAAGGAAGATCTGTGTAATTTTAGTCTGTATATGCCCCTTTTGTCCCCTGTGAGGACCCAAGATGGCTGACAATACAAAAATAATGTGCCAAAACATGCAGGAAAGGTGGTGAGTGAGACAAAAATGCTTCTGGGGAGGTCTTTCTCTGCCAACAGATCTTCCTCCTGCATCCAGGCTGTGACTCTAAAGCTGAGAGCCAAAGAGTAACAGCCTAGTTTTTCTTCTTTTAAAAAAACCCCAACTTTAGTCATTGCAGTAAATAACTCTGCTGTGTCCATTGGATTCACCAGAAGAGTTTATGGAAGAAGTTGGTGAAGCAGCTCTTCCCCTGCTTTCTTTTTTCTCAAGCAGCTTACCATTTGTCCTGAAACTCAAGCAGGTCTTTGGCCAGCCAGCACATGCCTTTTCTATATAAATAAATTAATAAGTTCTACTCCTGCCCTGTCAAGTATGGAGGAAAAGAAGGAGCAGTCAGCCAAAGATGAATTTCAAAGGGATTGCCTTTTATTGAGTGGGACTTCTTAACTTGGGAGAGTTTGCATTGTGAGCTGCCCAGGCTGGATTTTGTAAGAATTCCTAACTGCAACCACACATAATCATTAAAACTAAACTGCCTCACTTACTTTCTGATAATGTCATCTTCAGCATCTAAAATCTATAAATCCTAAATATGCACCTCAAATTATTAACAAAACATTTCAGAATATGTGAATGTTGTGCAGCTCCAGAACATGAAGGCACTTTGCTGTGAAATTGCTTATACTTTTATTAAAGTGTAATTGCTGTTTTTGGAATATTTTGCTGCAATTACAGCTGAAGTTATTAATTAGAAAGGAAGGCAGATGTAAGCACTAAAAGATAATTTCACAATGAAAACCTCTCTCAACCTTCTACAGAAGTGGCAGTCAGGGAAGAAGTCATTTGTGAGAAATCTCTTCTGACACACTGAATGGGGGAAAAAAGAATACGTCTGTACTAGTACTAGTGTTATGTTTTGTTTTGTTTCAGTTTGGTATTCCAGTGTCTGCCACAGTTCTGGGAGTCTTTATACATTTCCTGTAAATGCATACTTCTCCCTCTGAGGCAGAGGACATCTTGGGTGATTCCCACCATCCATTCAGGGAGGCAGGAACTAACTTTCTTCCTCTTCCTGTCTAGCCTGTGGGACCACCCTCTCTTCAGTTCTGTTCCTGCCTCCAGGGAGAGCAGTTCTTCAGCAGACTAGCTCTGCTGTCTTTTTTCTCTCTATCTCTTATTTATCTTTCTTCTTCCTCAAACCATTCTTTACCTTACTCCTTACTTACTTCATTACCTTACTCTCCGCCCATTTTCTCTTCTTTTACTCCTCTTGCCAAAGAAAGAAAAGAAGAGGACGATATGGTCTCTAGGGAGTCATCCGACTCAGAGGAAAGCTCCATAGAGGAGAATATGGGCTGTTCCCACAGAGCCATCCTACCGGCGGCGGGAACAGGTCCAGCTGGCACCAGCATGCCTCTTAGGCTGCATGGGTTCCCCGGCGAGGAAATGGCCTTGGAAGAGACGCAGGCCTCTATACAGCCCCATCTTCCACAGAGGGAGCTTGTTAAAACAGCGTGCCTCAGCCAGCCAGCTGAGAACAGTGCCACCTGGTGAAGCTCAATTTTGGCGTGAAACAACGCAACACACTTGCCAATCTCCTGGCAGGAGAGACACGGCTGAAACATAATCCAGACAGTCCCTGGCTGTTCCCATGGAGTCGTTCTGCTGGCCGTGGGAACAGACCCTGTTGGCGCCGACAAGCCCTCGAGGGCGGCCCGGCTCCCCTACACACAAGCGGCAGAGTCTGAAGACAGGCCAAAAAAAAAAAAAGAGCTCCAGCCGACAAGCCCAGGAGGGCCACGTAAGTGTTCCCCTGAGTGGGTTATACCTCCAGAATTCCTGTCAGCAATTAGACTGACGATGAGGGAAGAAATCCTGTCACTTTGCCAGTTAGAAGCACCGTGGCCCTATAAAGATTCCAGAAATCTCCTCAGCCCTGGCACCATGTGAATGTGCCCATGCCAATCTCCTGGCAGGAGATTTTTACAGCAGACCTTTCCCTTTTGGATTTAGCCCTGCTTTTACAACAGGATCTAGCCCTGCCTTTCCCTGTCAGATGGGTAATGTATAAAGGGCGCAAATTTGCCAGTGTCTTTGAACCTTTTAACTCTTAAGACTAACCAGGAGGGAGGAAATAGTGGTGTGGTATCTGCCTCCTCCTCCCTCCATGAGTAAGGCTGTAGCTCTGTAGAAGAGCTTCTGTTTTTTATGCAGAGGATCCAGGTTTATTCCCCATTAACTCCAGTTTAAAAGATTAGGTAGATGAGGAGAAAAACCTCTTCCTGAGACCCTGGTGACCTGCTGCCAGTCTGAGGAGATAACACTGACCGATGGTCTAAGTCAGAATAAGGCAGTTTGTAATGTTTATCAGTCAGGGATCCCCACGGAGCAGAGGGATCGCCCTCAGATAGAGTTCGTAATGACAGGGAGAAGGATGAATTCCTTCAGACGTGGAAGAGGAGAAAATAGTCCTACCAGAACAGTCAGCCTAGCTGTCTGAATCTGAGGTCTACCAGTATTTACTACCTAAGACATTCTCAGCCTTAGAGCTGTAGAAATTACCCTTGGGGGAGTAGTCTGGGAATACTAAATCCAACCCAGGTAACGAGAGTCTGTTCCTAGTGAAGGTTCCTCAGAAAAGGTCCTCCCATTTCCAGAATATTTGGGGAGAAGGTTCAAGGCTGAATGCTCTAAACCATAAACCAATTAATAATCCCCAAACTTGGTCCCAAAACAAAACAAACTGTACTCACTACCTTTCTTTGCTATGAGTTGTTGCAGGTACCTGCGATGGAAACTCCAGTGGCTACACTTCAGTCATCTGGGCTCTGGTCAGAAGATGGGTAAGGATCAGTCAGAGACCACTTAGACAAGAGGAGAAAGGCCATGCTAACAAGTGCTCACGAGGCCGTGTCCATGGCTATTAAGGCTACAGCTATTGTCTCAATTGCCTCAAGAGTGTCAGGAGTTTGGATCTGGAAACTGATCCAACTCCTCCTGTACAACAATAGCTGCTCCTATTGAAGGGGCAAACAGAAATGTAAGGGCCAATACCTTCAAGACAGACGTCATCCTGGATACATTTACCTTTTTCTTCCAGGATTATGGTCTTGACAGCAGTAACAAGCCAGCACGCTTGACTAAGAGCATGGCCAGCAGATTCACACTCTAAAAATATCGTCCTGGCATACCTCTTTCAGAGAGGCAAGCTATTTGGGGATGCCCTGGGAAAGATCTAGATTGAGACCTAGGACAGAACAATGTGTTGCCAAAAACACTCAAACCATCTGAGAGGAGATCCATTGGCCCTCAGCCTTTTATTCACAACACACACTACTAAGGTCCAGGCAAGATTCCAAATGGCCATCCTGGGGTTAAGCTAGGCAGCCCTTTATTAAGGGGGGGTCTTTTCAAGACCCCACTTGTAGTATAGTGGTTAAGTAACTGAACAGTGATGCAGCACTCTGCAGGTTCAAATCTCACTACTGCCATGAACTTGCCACATGGCCTTGGATAAACCAGTCCTCTCAGTTCCAGCTCTCCAGCTGTATTGTGGGGTTAATGCTTACCTTTTCCTAAGATCAAACAGACAGTTCTCCACATGTGGAAAGAGTTCCAACCTTAATACCCAGATCTCTTAAGACAGGACTTGCTAGCTGTCCCTGTGAGAGGCCAACTACTCTTTACCATCAAGCCTAGGTTGACAAGCAGGCAGCGCCTTACAAATAGTCTCACAAGGCTATTCCATACAATTTGAAAGCTGCCCACCAGAAAGGGGTCTACTCAATCTTCTTCTCAGTCCCTAAAAACAATAGGGACTGGAGGGTGTTATTAGACTTCAAGTTCTTTGAACAAGTTTATCAAATTGTATCACTTCTGAATGGAGACACTGCACTTAGTTGCAGTGACCAATCAATCAGAAGAACACATGACATCTACAGATCTCACAGAAATATACCTCCGTGTGCCATTTCTGACAGCCCATCAACAATACCTAAGATTTTATGTTTAAAAACAACAACAACAACAAACAATTGGTAGTTATGAGCCATCCTGTTATGGCCTGTCCATCACACCAAGAGTATTCACAAAATTAATGATCAACCCCATCATTCGTTTCAGAGATGGGGTATTCATGTTCACTTGTACCCAGATGATCTGATCTGTTCAAGAGAAAATCTCACCACAACACTCAATTCACCATTCAGTTCCTACAAGCCTGAACACCTGGGTTAGATCACAGTCACCAAAAGGGCTTTTTCTATCCCTCACCAAAGAAAAGGTCATGAAGACCAAACTGCTGACTGAGACTGTCATCAGAGTGCAAAATCACTTCTCACAACACTACTGAAACTGATGGGTTTGCTAGTGGCCACCTACAATGCAGTACCTTGGGGTCGTCTATAGGCAAGATCACTTCAGACTTTTCTTAGATCTCATTAACAACAGATCATGGAGAAGACAGATCTTCCCATTCAGATACCACTTCAGATCAAAACCCATCTAAGCCAAGGTCATCAACCCAATGCAAAGCAAAAGATTCATGACCCCTCAAGAACAACACATTTACAGGTGTAAGAATCAGGTTAGGCATGTCTTCCTATCAATGACTTAGAAAGGTGAGCAATTTGTCTGGCCCTGTTCCAGATCTGTATGGACAGGGTTGCAGACGAAACATATATAAACAAGCAGGGGGGATTCAAGACCTCGAGGTGACACAAGGTGGCAGCAAGGATACTTAGCTGGGAGGATGGTCACCTAGCTTCAATCAGAACTGTACACATCAAAGGCATATCCAATGCCCAGGCAGACTGGCTGAGGGGACAACAGGAGAATAGTCCCTTAAGAAACATCTCATAACATTGCACTTCACAACACTTCATGGACCTGTGTGTGTCCCAACACAGCCATCAACTACCGTGGTACATGACAAGATTTGTTCTACCCACAAGCAGATGCCCTGACATTGCAGTGGCCATTAGGCCTCCTCTATGTATTACTACCCTTACCAGTAACAGACCATGCCTTTCCACCCTCCAACAGATGGTGCTATTTCCACCTTTCATTCTACTGACCGGTCGGGTTACAGCAGGGACCGATTTGGCCTTTTCATTTAGACTTACTCTGCTTAACAGTGTGGAAATAGAAAGGAACACCTTCCTAAGATGGGGATATTCCTGAGAGGTGACCAACACTCTCCTAGCATTCAGAAAACAGTTTATGCTCAGAATTTACAACTCTGAGTTTATGCTCAGTTTATGCTCAGAACTTACAACTCTGAGTGGGAAGCCCTCACTCAGTAGACATTTTACACAGCCCTGACCAAACATCCATTTGAACTGGTCAAGGATATTCCCCTGAGAAGGCTGAGAATGAAGACTAACTTCCTTATTATGTTTGCATCTGCCAGAAGATTTAGTCAGACCTGAACTCTGTATCTTTCCCAGTGGTAAGGTGATGCCTCATACTGTCTTCCAAAAGCGTATTCCAAACTGCATAGTTTGCAAGAGATAAGGTTACCATATTTCTACCTGTACCCTAAATAGACTAGGGAGAGTCTCTGACACAACCTAGATGTCAGAAGGAGGCTCAAGGCCTATCTGCTCCAAATAGTGCAAATTAGAAAGTCAGTCTTACTGTTCTTAAATATATCTCCCCTCAATTTGGGGAAGAAAATGTCTTCAGCAGTGGTAGGTGCCAATAGCAAAACATACACTATCGAACTCCTAAAAACTCTCTTCGTAGAGGTTCCTTGTGGGATACCAGCTCACTCTTTGAGGGATGCTACTACTAGTGCAGCATTACACAGGAACACTTCTGTAGAAGAAGTCTGCAAGGCTGCAAGGTTGTCAGTCTTGACCTTATTAAGATGCTACAAACCAAATCTATATGATTCAGTGGACACTGACTGTAGTAGAAAAGTACTGCAGTGCATGATGGTGGACGAAGACCCCATCCCACCCAGAAACTGGAAACTGCTTTGGGAGCACCCAAGATGTCCTCCGCCTCAGAGGGAGAACGGACCTTTGGAAACTTACCATGAAGGGTCCTTCTCCTCTGAGGAAAGGAGGACATCTTGCCCTCCCCTCCGTCCTTCTCTACCCTGCTGCCTCATTCTTCTACCTCCTCCGGGTTATGCTTTATTTACAGTACATGTTAATGCAACAGGTGTTTTTTCTCTCAGTATTGACAGTTGCTGAATGATAAATTCAATGTTACTGCTTTGTGGAGTTACCTGAACTGAAGAGAGGGTGGTCCCACAGGCTAGACAGGAAGAGGAAGAAAGTTAGTTCCTGCCTCCCTGATTGGATGGTGGGAATCACCCAAGATGTCCTCCGTTCCTCAGAGGAGAAGGACCCTTCACGGTAAGTGTCCAAAGGTCTGTTTTCCAACCCAGTGCAAGTTGATTGGATTTTCTCTTTCTCTTAAATAATACTTGGTGGAGGCGTGGTGTCGGTCTCCGAGTAGATGGACGCGCGTTGAAGGAGCTCTGACTCCCCCCTACCTGAAACTAAGCAAAATAAAGCTTTTAAAGCAAGAAAAAGAAAGGAATGAGGAAGCAAGGGCTGGGGAAGAAAAAATCACTGACCAGATCGCACCAAAGCCAGCAAACACTTCCTTTAGAAGCGATTCCTTTTGCACTGCAAAGCCGCGGCTGTGAGAAAGACAAAATGGCTGACGGAACTTCGGAAGCTGGCGCAGCGGTAAATACTCACTCTGCATCCCTTGATAAGCAGTTTGCACAATTGCAGCAGGCTCTTATAAAGCAGATGTCTGAACTAATCCAGCCTTTATCAAACCACCTAGCCGACATAAAGCTAGAGCTAACTAAAACAAATGCAAAAGTCGATAATGCATTAGACATGGCACTTATGTCCCAGCATGATATTCGTAATATGCAAGAGTCTTCTGACTCTTTTCAATCAAGAATAATTAATCTAGAAGTGGCTGTGAGGAGAAAAAAATTAAAGCTGAGAGGGATAGAAGAATCCCAACTCAATAACAATGACTTAATTTCAACTCTAACTGGTTGGTTAAGAAAACAGCTGAACTTGCAAGAAACTGAGAAACCACTGATTTTGAATGCTTTCCGCATTGGCTCTGAAAAAGTAGCTAAGGCAAAGAATTCATAAAGAGACATTATTATAGAGCTAGAAGATCTTAATATTAAAAAGCAACTTGTGGAACGAGCCAGGACACAAGGTCCCCTACTTTTCAATGACAAGACTATAAACATCTTTACTGACCTGCCCAATGAAGTGTTATCTAAAAGAAAGGCGCTGAGATCTGCAACTTTGGTGTTAAGAAGAGCTAATATACACTATAAGTGGGTGAATTTCATCAATCTCTCCATCATCTATAATGGAAAACAGACTGTAGCCTCTGATCCAGAAGAAGCAGAGCATCTCCTACAAAACCTAAACCTAGAATCTCCAATGGAGGTCAACAAACCAAGCTTTAAAAGAAAACTCTTGATGTCACCTTCTCAGCAAAAAGGGAGTAAAATCCCAGTTAAAAACATTTAATTAAGATTATAGCCACCGTGGAAGTGTATTGCTAAGAAAATAAATATCATATCCAGGAGGGGGGGAGTAGGTTTAGTTCCTTTGATGTTGCTCCCCTATTTTTGTTGTGGTTCCTTAGGAGTAGGTATTTACCTAATGCTAGTGTATATCATACACTAGCCCAAGAGAACATTATTTGATCTTTTTTGTTAAAAACTAATTTCAATTTATTTTTATTATATTAATCATTAACATTTTATTATGATACAATTTCATAAATATATACACATTTTGGGGGGGTTATAAATATAAATACAATCGTTTAGGGAAGAAGGTTAGGTAAGTAATAGTTATTCTTAATATATATCTATATATCTATATATAACATACATTGAAAGCTGATTTTGTAATTTATAAGGTGTTGAAATTTATAGCTAGGTAAGTTAGAGATACTGAGGTAGTGTTATTTTTTTCTTCTCTTTATTTTTTATTTTTAGAAGTTCAATATATTCTGATTAAATATTTTTCAATTTTACGGTAACTAATCTAATTTAAAAAAGGAAAAAAAGGAAAAAAGAGAGCGAGAGAGAGAAGAGGAGGGGGGAAGGGAAAAAAAGAGGGAAAAAAGGGAAAGAAAAAGAAAGGAAGGGAAAGGGGGGAGGAGGAGGAAGGGGAGAAAAGTAAAGCGGGGAAAAACAATAGGAAATTAATTATCGATAAATACTTATATACAAATATTTTTTTTAAAAAAAGAGTTGATCTTGTTAAGTTATATTACAGCTGTTACACTGTTGAGTATACATTGATTGAAATTATTGACTCTAGGGTTCTAATATCGTGATTATTAATATTGTTATAGTAGATATATTATAGGATATTACCTCTTAATTAGGTTTGAAATAACGCTACTTTAGAAATATAGATAAGAAACCAGTTAAATAATACTTGATTTGTGCAACTGTACTGATACATTCATAAATAAATCACATTCAATGTGTTGTTCCAAATGTGAAATGAACTTTTTGGTTCTGTGAAGTCTAGAGTTGCTAACAGGCTGGGAGAAAAAATGCATTGTCCCTTCACAAGATGGAAATGGGCATCTGAAGCTTTTCATGACATAGCAGTAACAAATACTTATTTTAAAGTGAAAGGACATTTTTTCCTCTGGGCCGTTGGCAACCCTGTTGAAATTAGCAAAAGTTATTAGCAAATTGAATTATAGTAAGTGCTCACAAGTGTCAGATGGTGGCTTGTTAAAAGTTGCAATCCAGACTACCCCTTGCAATGAGACATGAGTCCATCGATTTCAAAAGGTTTATTGAATATAAACAACCATTATAGTCCACATTCCAAGATACAAGGATCTTGGCTGATATTGAAGCATTGTTACGAATGACAGGTAAAAGCTGAGGTACAGAATAGCAATTCCCCGCAGGCCCCATCCTCCCCCATAGTTCTCAAAACAATCGGCCTGAGGGTGAGAAAGTGAAAGTTTCTCAAGGTTTGAAAGGCTGTAGACAAAACATTCCTTTTCTCCCTGCGATCTTCCAGCGAACAGCTTACCACCTGCAAAATACTGACAAAATACTGACAGGATTAAAATGGAGTCTCTTTGGTTTAAACATACAGAAAACATAGTCAGAACCTGACATTCTGCCGTCCCTAAGACGTTCCTCCCCCAGGTTTGAGAGGACACAGAGTATGAAATGCTTTTAACAGTCTAGGAGCATGAATATGAATAGACTCCACCCACTCATCATGCCCGGAGTCAAAGTCCTTCCTCCTGATGAGGTAAAACAGTTTATTATGTTTAATTTTAGAATCCAAAATTTCCTGTACTTCATAATGGATTTGATCATCAATTAAGGTAGGTATGGGAGGAGTGCGGGTGCGCCATTGCTTTGCTGGAGGGACCTTTTTCAGCAGACTGATGTGGAAGGTGGGATGTACGTGACGTAAATTCTTTGGTAAATCAAGTGCTACAGCCACTTTGTTGATTACTTTACGAACAGGGAAAGGTCCCAGAAATTTTAGCGCCAATTTACGACTTGTTTGTGCCACTTTCAAATTTTTTGTTGATAGATATACAAGATCTCCTGGATGTAGTTCCCATTTGGCCACACGATGGCGATCAACGTATTTCTTATAATCTTGTTTGGCTTTGTCAAGATGTTTTTGAATAAGAGTCCATTGTTGTGCTGCTTCCCCCCACCATTCTGAAACATCTTTAGGAGCTGTTGGGGGGGGGAATAGTTTCAAAAGGAAAGGGTTTAAAATCATAGCCATAAACTACTTTGAAAGGTGTTTCTCCAGTAGAAGTATGCACACTGTTGTTGTAGGGAAATTCTGCTAACGACAATAAATCAATCCAATTATCTTGTTGAAAATTGATGTAACATCGGAGAAATTGTTCTAATATTTGATTAGTTTTTTCCGATTGCCCGTCGGTTTGCGGATGATGGGCGGAGCTTAAGCCTTGTTCCACGCCCATAAGTTGGAGGAGCTCCCGCCAGAAGTTGGCAACAAACTGTCCGCCGCGTTCGGATATCACCTTCGATGGAAAAGAATGTAGTTTTACAATATGTTTCATAAAAATGTCCGCTAATCTTTTTGCTGACGGTATAGTGGTACAAAGAATGAAGTGGGCTTGCTTCGAAAATAGATCTACTACAATCAATATACAGGTGTGGTTTCTGGAGGGGGAAGATCTGTGATGAAGTCCATAGAAATTATTTCCCACGGTCTGCGGGGGGTTTCAAGGGGCTGTAAAAGTCCGGGAGGCTTTCCTTTCCGCGTTTTGGCACTGAGACAAATGGGGCAGGAAGCTACATATTGGGAGACATCTTTGCGCAAGCCCGGCCACCAAAATTGTCTTTGTACTAAATGGAGCGTTTTTAAATATCCGTAATGGCCAGCGGTTGGAGCATCATGACAGCGTTGCAATACTTCTTTTCTTAAACTAGCGGGTACGTAGAATCGATCACCCCAAAGCCATTCCCCTTGCACAGATTGGATTAGTTTATCTTTGGGTATATTCTCCCCCTCCTTTTCCACTTCATTTTTCAGTCTTTGTCTCCACCCTTGATCTGACTGAGGAGGTTGCATTGCGCGTCTGCGCGTCGTGACCACACCCCCTAACTGCGTAGGCGAGAATACAGTGTCCACTGTCTCCTCCCTCTTGCTTCTGAGTTGGGGCATGCATGATAGGGCGTCTGCAAGGAAATTCGTTTTACCGGGCAAGAATTTGAGGGTGAAATTGAATTTAGAAAAATATTCCGCCCATCTTAATTGTTTGGCATTCAACCTCCTAGGGCTACGCAACGCTTCTAAGTTTTTGTGATCTGTCCAAACTTCGAAAGGGTGGCGGGCCCCTTCTAGCCAATGTCTCCAAGAGGAGAGTGCGGCTTTGACTGCAAAAGCTTCCTTTTCCCAGACATTCCAATTTCATTCTGACTCAGAAAATTTTTGAGAGAGATAAGCACAGGGTTTAAGTCTATTATCCTCCCCCCGTTGTAGGAGGACACCCCCAATCGCTGTATCACTGGCGTCTATCTGCACTATGAAGGGGCGATTTTCATCGGGGTGTTGCAGCACCGGTTCAGATATGAATTACTGCTTTAAGAGATCGAAAGCTAATTGGCATTGTGGTGTCCATATTAATTTAGCAGTTGGTTTTTTGGCTTGTTCCCCTTTGTTTTTTGTTTTTAGTAGTTCTGTGAGGGGAAGAGTTATTTGAGCAAAGTTCTGTATAAATTCTCTGTAGAAATTAGCAAACCCCAGAAAGGATTGCAGTTCTTTACAGTTTGTGGGAGTTTGCCATTCTTGAACTGCTTTAACTTTGCTCGGATCCATTTTTAGCCCATCTTTTGAAATGCAGTATCCCAAATAACTGAGTTCAGATTTGTGAAATTCACATTTAGACAATTTGATGGGCAACTTGTTGCACATGAGGGTAGTTAATACTTGTTGTACTAAATGTACATGTTCTTCTTCTGTTTCAGAATAAATTAATACATCATCCAAGTAAACAACTACTCCTTTATATAAAAATTCGTGTAAAACTTCATTGATCATGGACATGAAAACCGAAGGGGCCCCAGCCAGGCCAAAAGGCATGACTAAATATTCATACTGCCCTAAGGGTTTGTATGCGGTTTTCCATTCATCCCCCTCTCTTATACGGACGTGGAAGTAAGCATCTTTTAAGTCCAGTTTTGTGAAGATCTTACCTTGCGCCACGACGTTGAGTAGGTCTCTGATGAGAGGTATGGGATAGGCGTTTGTGGAGGAGACTGCATTAAGTCCTCTGAAGTCAGTGCACAGTCTTAATCCCCCATCCTTCTTTTTAACAAACAGTACTGGAGCGGCATGAGGACTATTTGCTGGTCGGATAAATCCCCTTTCCAGATTAGTGTCAATAAATTTGCGGAGCTCCTCTCTTTCTATAGGGCTCATTGGATACAATCTGCCTTTAGGCAAGGTGGCTCCGGGAAGGATTTCTACTGCACAATCTGTCCTTCTATGAGGAGGTAAAGTGTTCGCTTCTTCTTCTTCTGTGAAGCTCGATATTCCCTAGGTATTTGATTGATTTCTTCCTGGGTTAGGAGTGCTTGTTCCATGAGGGTAGGATTGGTACCCCAATTTTGGTTCCAACGATGATTTCTGCAGCCCTCGTGTCTAAACGTAATGCTTCCAGCCGGCCAGTCAATGTCTGGGTTGTGGTTCCACAACCATCTGCTCCCCAAAATCAAAGGGTATTTGGCTGTAGAGCTAATTACAAATGATCTTGTTTTCCAATGCTGTCCCATACCTGTGATTACAGGTTTTGTTTCAGTGGTAACTGGGTTCATATTGGTACCATCCATTTGTTCAAAAATAACTGGAGTCTCTAATTCTTTCATTGGGAGTACTAGTACATTAACTAAAGCGGGTGCAATAATGTCTCTGGAGCATCCAGAATCAATGAGTCCTTGCACACGAATATGAGTTTTTCTTTCGGTATTAACTAACGTAACTGGCATGAATAATATGGACCCTCGGGGTCTTTCCACTATGGGAGCGGACTGTTTTTTGATCTGCCATTTGGGTCCGGTTACGACAGATCCATCTCGTTTCCCGAACTGGGGCTCCCGGGTCCTTCTTCTCCGATTAAAGCGGTTGAATCAAATTCCATGATTTCCTCTAGCTCTAAGCCTTTCTCAGGAGGATTTCTTCGGGATGAACCTCGCCCTCTCGCGGTTCGTGGAGCTGGCGTCGGGCGGTATGGCGGGGGAATGGTGGTAGAGGCTGTACGCACTGGCTGGAACGGAGTCCGTTGCACAGGCCTGAGTGGACATTGTGCTGCGTAGTGACCGCTTTGGCCACAATGTAGGCACAGGCCTTGTCGCCATCTAGCTTCTCTCGCTCCTCTGGCCGCGTATCCTGCTCCCCTTCCCCCTCTCACAATTATTGAAGTCCTTCGGTGCCCTGTTGCTTGCTGCTGCTCCACAAGCCGTACTTCCTGCATCCGGTTTTCCACTTCACATGCCAATTGAATCCAACCCAAGAGTGTGGGGGGATTGTCCTGCATAAGAGTGTCAGACAGTGGCTTACTAAAAGTTGCAATCCAGACTATCTCTTGCAATTAGACATGAGTCCATTGGTTTCAAAAGACTTTACTGAATATAAACAACACTTACAGTCCACTATCCAAGATGCAATATCTTGGCTGGTACATGAGTATTGTTACGAATGACAGGCAAAGGTTAAGGTACAGAATAGCATATCCCTGCAGGCCCCATCCTCCCCCCACAGTTCTCAAAACAAATGGCTTGAGGCTGAGAAAGTGAAAGTTTCCCAAGGCTGGAAAGGTTGTAGTCATAACATTCCTCTTCTCTAAGATAGCTGCTACTGAACTGCTTGCCATCTGCAAAAGAAGTACTTAGAATACTGACAGGATTAAAATGGAGTCTCTTTGGTTTGAACACACAAGAAACATAGTCAGAACCTGACAAAGAGCCCGATCCAGCAATTTGGGGTTCATGCCTTGTTTAAACAAAATTATTTTTGTAGATTCCTCACATCTTGGGCATTTGGCAGCTAACTGTCGGAATTTAGTAACATAGTCTCTGGCCGACAGATTACCTTGTCTAATGGTTTGTAATTCCGTTTGAGCTCTATCTTCTTCTAACGGGTCTTCATATTGAGCTCGGAGAGCTGCTACCAAGCCTTGTAAGGAATCTAATTCTGGGGCCCCTAGTTCATACAAAGTTACATACCATTCTGCTGCTTTTCCTTGCAACCTGGATCCTAGGTGTTCGATTTGACTGGCTTCGTCCTCGAACAAATGTCCCCAACGATTGAAAAATTGAAGCGCTTGCACTAGGAAAAATCCTAGTTTCGCGGGATCTCCGTCGAACATGGCTTCCAGTTTCACCCATCCCATCGGTAATTCTTGAGGTCTAGCGACTGGTGATGGTAACGGGTAGTACTGTAGAGGCGCTGGCCTCTGTCCAGGCCGTGCATTGGGTTGTTGCGGAACCTGTTGTATTGGGGGTTGTTGAGGTCGTGGTTGAGGGTACCCCTGCTGTCTTGGAGGTGGAGGGCCCTGTGGCCTCGGTGGTGGGGGGCCCTGCGGTCTCAGTGCCGGAGGACCCTGCGGAGGTGGCGGGGGGTCCTGGCGTCTTGGAGGCGGAGGACCCTGCAGTACTTGCCTTGGTACTAGGCCCCGTGGAAGAGGTTGACGAAGCGGCTCTTCTTGTGGCGGTGGGAGTCCCGGGGGAAGCTCCTGGGGCTGCAGTGGTTGTTCTCCTGGGGGAGGCGGTGGCTCCTGCGGCTGGAGAGGAGGTTGCTCTGGCGGTCGTTCCTCTCCGTCGTCTCCCGGGAGCACTGGCGGGGCAAGACCATCATCTAGTGGGGGCTCCTGAGGGAGCTCTTCTGGTGTCCCGTCCGATGGATCTTGAGGTTGGTCAGGCGGTGGCATCACTGGTTCTTGCTGATCATCCTCCGGCAAGAGCGGCAGTTGCCAGCCCTGAGGGGGGACCTGACCTTGTGCTGGCCGTAATCCAGGTGGGCCCCTCTGAAGAGCTGCTACCCCTCGACCGATCGAGATTCTAGGGCGTTCCCCAACTTCTCGCGGGGGATCCTCTCCTCGTCCTTCTACAACCAGTACTGATAGCAAGTGCACTGCATGCACCAGGCTCTCCTCCATGCTGCTAATCCTATCTTCCAATCTTTGTACGTGTCGTGGTACTGAAGTATCGACATCCTCATATGGCGGTTCCTGGGGCATCTCTACTGGGAATTGTGTAGTGTCTATATATTCTTCAGAGGAGATGGTTGCTCGGGGCCAAGGCTGAATCTCTCCCATTCCAGTGGCCCTGGTACTCTCCTCTTCCTCCGATATGCCAGCCAGGATTCCTTTCGTTAGTCCCGTTATCGCCGAAATCCTGGCATCCACAGCTAACGTGCGGCTTTGTAATTGCTGCCAAGTATGATTGCTTGACTCGCGCTGCCCCGTCCATGGGGCGACTTCAGCATAGTCCCAACTCATCAGATCGCGACGGGTAGTTTCCCAAACCTGGGTGCTTTCGCTACTTCTTGGGTCCCACTCCAATTGGTCGGATTCTCTATTCCAGTAATACCACGGCTGGTTACTGGTCCGCTCCATTGATGAACCGACAGTCCTTTTCCCATCCATCTGCGACCTGGTAAACACCATGTTTGCTCTCCTCTCCCGCGTCTCTCTTGGCCTCGAACCCCACTGCCTCGGTGTAGGCAACAATATCAGGGGTTCCGCCGCTGCCCTTGGTCGAGCTCCCCAGTCCCTCCAGACATCCTGGGTGCCAGCTCTGTCGGGTGCGAGGGTATACACTGTTGCACGACTTGACTCCGTTTTCCCCCAAACGGGTTGCCTTGTAATAGTAAGTTCCAGTCCTTCTGTGTTAGAGACATATGGATCAAACAAAGGGTCCCTGTTGGGCACGGCCTTGGTATCCGTCTCCTCCAGCCTAGACATTGGAACAGATGTGATTCGTAACAAAATGTCAGACGGTGGCTTGTTAAAAGTTGCAATCCAGACTACCCCTTGCAATGAGACATGAGTCCATCGATTTCAAAAGGTTTACTGAATATAAACAACCATTATAGTCCACATTCCAAGATACAAGGATCTTGGCTGATATTGAAGCATTGTTACAAATGACAGGTAAAAGCTGAGGTACAGAATAGCAATTCCCCGCAGGTCCCATCCTCCCCCATAGTTCTCAAAACAATCGGCCTGAGGGTGAGAAAGTGAAAGTTTCTCAAGGTTTGAAAGGCTGTAGACAAAACATTCCTTTTCTCCCTGTGATCTTCCAGCGAACCGCTTACCACCTGCAAAATACTGACAAAATACTGACAGGATTAAAATGGAGTCTCTTTGGTTTAAACATACAGAAAACCTAGTCAGAACCTGACAACAAGAAGCTCAAAAAAGAGAGGATGTAAAATCACAGTGATCCCACCCACCTATTTCCTCTACACATGGATGCAATGGAGAAAATATAAGGCCATCACAGATTACAATATGCTAACCAGATTGTATTTATGAACAATCCAAAGTAGTAATATCCCTCTCCAGTTGCTCATATGCTGTCCATAGGAAAGGCAACAGCACTAGATTGCAATAACTTACAATTTTTTCTGTAATGAGATACGGTTAATAGCTTGTCCTGTGTTATAATAAATTGGGTTGTCCTTAGCAGTGTCAAGCCTAAATCATAATGGGGCTATACCACTAATATCAGCAAAAGACAGCAGTTATTTGGAATTGGTGAAGGTTTAAGGCAGTATACCTCTACTATCTCCTTATATCATATCTCACCCTTCCCTTTAACATGCTATCCTAACTATATAAAAGGCTAAGTGTATTCAAGACAACTCACTTCCTACTTTGGTGTGCCTCCAGAGGGTGCTGCTGTCAAGGGAAGCCCAGATGAGGGTGCCAGACCTCAAGGGAGTGTGCCGCGGTGGGAAGCCCGGGCCGAAAACAGGCGCGGAACAAGTGGTGGTGCCTGCCCCCACCTTCACACAGCTGGGATCCAGAGCAGAGCATGTGGCAGTGCCCACCTCTTGCCTTCACCTGGCTGGGATCAGGAGTGGAGCAGATGGTAATGCCCGCCCTCCACCTTCACCCATCTGGGATCAGGAGCAGAGCAGGTGGCAATGCCCGACTCCCGCTTTCACTGAGCTGGGATCAGGAGCAAAGCAGATGGCAGTGCCCATCCCCTACATTTACCCAGGCAGGATTAGGAGTGGAGCAAGTGGCAATGCCTACCCTCTGCTTTCACCCATATGGGATCAGGAGTGGAGATAGTGGCAATGCCTGCTCCCCACCTTCACTCAGCGGGGAACAGGAGTAGAGCAGGTGGCAACGCATACCCGCAACTTTCACCCAGCTGGGATCAGGCATGGAGCAGGATGCAATACCCACTCTCCACCTTCACCCAGCTCGGTGAAATGTCTTTAGGTTAGTTTAGCAGTTACTGATAGTGATACATGGTGGGCTTTATCCAAATCCCCACAGCTATACTTTATCATAGAAGTGTGCATAAAATTAGGTGTTTGAAGTCAGCTTGGTAATACGCCAAATGACCCAAAACACTTGCAAAATTTCAGGTATAATAAAAATTTATCTCCTGGAATTTCAGTAGTGTTCTGCAGTTTCCATTATTGACTTCTTTGCCATGGAGAAAACATGGATTCCACCCACCCACCCCACCCCAGGAAACAAAGGAGACAAGTAGGATGGCTGGCGGGGACCTCATTCAGGGGCCTTGATTTCATCCAATTCCTGACACCCAAACTGCAAGGAATCTAGTTCTGCCCAACAGAACCAATGTCATATTAGAGAATCTCTACAACACCACAGGCCAGTGTGGCAAGCCCAACACAACCAACGTCAGACCAGAGAATCTGAGTTCTCCTTTCTCTGCGCTTAGGAGCCTAGAGATAGTGCTGCAGGTGGACTTCATCATTGGTGCTCCTGCCTCCCTCCCAACTCCCCTGTAAAAAAGAAACACAACAGCAATATAGCATGCATGAGCTTCATTTTAGGTGCTTCTGTAGGTTTTACTTTCCTAACAATCATTGTTCCAATGATATTTGTGTGTGTGGGGGGGGGGGAGGGTTTTTTATTAGAGTGGCAGCAACATTTTTGGCACTGTATTTGTTTTCTGCACAGAATTGTGTCAAAAGGTGCTGTGCTCCACCAATATCCTCATGCCACACAGCAAAAGGATTCAATTGAGGTTTTTTTAAAAAAAAAATTATAACACAGTTTGTAATCTGGATTTTAATTACTGCCAATCAAATTGGATAACTTCCCTGCTGCTACTTTTCAGTTTTAAGTTTGAGGAAGAGCATTTTTCCTTGACTTCTCAGCACAGACTGAGAGGATGCAGGCACAAGCATGTGCTCTTTTCACTCATGCTCCAAGTCCAGGGCTGGGTAGTTGATGAGTGGCAAGATGACCTTTAGGGAAGACCAATGGCTCAACCCTTAAGAAGAGCAGAAGTGAGTGGTGCAGACTGACAGTATCACCTGGAAGGAACCTGAGAAGAGCCTCTGAGCCGCAAGAGAGAGGTTGCGCCAAACCGTTTCTTTCTTGCCCAGCAGATTGGAAGAACTCAACTTGTAGGGCTCAGACAGGTAACCTCACTATTGCATCCGTACAAGACTGGCTCATTCACCTCACATTCCTGCTGAAGCAGACTGTCTCCCTGATGGCCTCTATCTCTGTGGGCATCTTGATAGGGGCTATCCTGCCCAGAAGGAGGGTGGGAGAGCAACAGACTTGTCCCTCCCCTGCCTGGAGGCAACATGCCCCTTTTGGCCTGAAATTGCTGCATCTATCCAAGAGAGCTCATTTTCCATCTAATGAGCTGGCTAGCTGACCAGCTGAGTCTGCAGTTGATGATCAGGTCACACGATTGCCAACATACAGACCTTCTCCTCAGTGAGAACCCAGGGGTTCCAGGGTAAGTGTCTTCTTACATCCTCTGAACCAGCATGCCCTGCTGGAACAATATTCTCTCATATTACACATGGGTCCCAAAAGATAGCCATTTCCCCTTGAAGCATTTTGATCAAGAGAATGATAAGACCCCAAAACAAGGCTTGCCATATCTGAGAGCACTTTAGTGAACTCCTTAAAGGGCTTAAGGTCCCCCAACATCTGCGAGAGTCAGCCACTCCTCGTTGCTGCACTCTCTCCCTGAACAGTGTCAGCCTCTGAGGCCTCCTTGTTCATGTGCAGCCTCATGTGCAGCAACGAGGAGTGGCTGACTCTCTCCCTGAACAGTGTCAACCTCTGAGGCCTCCTTGTTCATGGCACTGTTCTACTCCACCAGATACTCAGCATGACACAGTTGGAGTTCCAGCAAGTGCTGATGTCACTGATCAGGTGGTGCTCTAGCATGTCCATCAGTGCCTGCTTGTGTGAAATAGATGAGTAGCCTTCTCATTGAGCAGGAAGTGACTTGTGATATTCCAGCAGTTCTGGAACAGATGCCAGAAATCACAAGTAACAGAGTTAAATTCAGGATTCTCTGCAGAACGCAAACACAGGACATCCGTCACCACCAGGTGAAAGAGGCGGGCCATGTAGTAAATGCACTTCAGGCCTACAGCCTGTGCCACTGCCCTAATATTTACACCACCATCAGTCGCCATATAGCCTATGGGTACATTCCAGCCTATCCATGCCACTAACTGCTTCTCAGTGGTATCAAAGATGTCGAATGCCATGTGTGCCTCATCCAGTACCTCTTAACCTACCTAGTGCTGGTGGCCCCACTCAAAACATCCTCAGGTTGTGGCCAGGGTGCAATCAGTGAGAGGGGGAGGGGACAATAGAAAGGGCTGCTCATCTACAGCAATCAGTTCACCAATGAGATGAATGACCCTCTGTCATGACTACTTCTGTTCACCGCTTGGTATGATGGTGCCATCTGCACCAAACATCTCAGTCATCTATAGAAGACACAGTGAATTGTGGAGCCAGCCCCTACCTCAGGCACCTCTGCAGGTGGCGCTTTCAAGGCCTTTTCGTTGCACCACCCAGCTAGAGGAGAAAGTAATGGGAGGTAGTTGTGGGAGGGAGGCCTCTGCACTGGTGGGAAGGAAGCTGCAGCCCTCCCCATCCCTTTCACTCTAATACACTTCTCAGCCTTTCCACTGAACCAAGCTACAAACACACCACACAAACACAAACCTTGCTCTTCCTTCCTTGCTTCTTTCCTTCCTTTCATAAAAACACATCTAAGCATGAAAGTTGACTAATTATTTTGTGATGCCTTAGATGGAAGTATGGGAAAAAACTCAATTGGAAAGAAATCTGGCAGTCACATTTTTGGAAAACACTAAAGGCTATAAAACTTATTATGGTTTATGAGGTACAATGACACCGGAAATAGTGCTATTGAATTATTGGAAGAACCCATCAGTCCCAAAGATTAGGAGAAATCTTATCTTAATACTGTTGTCTATAGCCAAATCCATTATTGCTTTTAACTGGAAATCCATCAGCCCACCATCAATCACAACTTGGTACAGCTGTCTATGAGAGTATTTTATAATCAAAAAGCTAGCAAACCATATAACACAATTAGAAATGACAAGATATAATGATAACTTTTTCAATCAGTGGCTACCTGTACTTTAATTCCTTAATGATAATGAACCAGTAAACCTATCAATTCCGAATGCAGACTACTATAAAGCCCTAATAGCCTATTGAAGTTATCAGCTGATATATATTAATAATTTTGTGAAATATGATACCAAAATGTTTACTATGATTGTCTGCCATGATTATTTATTATTTATTGTTTAATGTTTAAAAAGTTAGTTGAAGTTAAAAGTTTGTATTATAAAAGTATTTTGAAAAATAAAATACGATTGGAAATTTAAAAAAACCCTATTTATTTTATTCTTTATTTGTCATAGGATACAAGCAAAGCCTAATTTCTCCCCTCAAATCAAGCTGATCCCTAGTCATTCTAAAAACCCAACTTCAATTTTTTGAAAAACTAGATCAGCCAAAACCCTATTTTTAAAATTCACCTAGCTTTAGTTCTTTTGAAGACAGAACCCTGATCTGAAGTTTAGGTGGTATTTTTTAAAATACCTAAAACTTCACCTATAGTTAACTGTTAGTAAACTCTAACCAGAAATTTCCTTCAGAGAAATTAATTTTTTAAAATCCAACAGAAACACCCCAAAACACTAAGGCACAGACAGATCAAAGCAACCAGAAGTACACCAACACTCAAAAAAATCTTGCCCTGAAATGGATCAAAGCTGTTATCAGGCCTGCTTTTTATCCTCTTTGTCCATGGTCAGAAAGCTTGTGAGAGAATCATTGTGAGAGGGCAGACAATTAACACATGTAGCCATTGAGGGGTTACTTATCCTATCACTTACTTACCCTTCACTTATAAGAAGTTGCATTGGATGTATCTGTTGCTGAGGCAATACACAGAGGAGGTACTTATGAAAGGAATGTGGGGGGGGGGAGGCAGAATTTGAAGCAATCATTCTTTGAGGCCAGGGATATCCTTCCCTCACTTATTTCCATGAGTTGCATTGTACTTGTATTCCCAGGTGGAGGAGAAGAGACTACAGTTTGGTGTATGTCCTGAGAAGTGGTTCCTGTAAGGTTTCCGAGCATAGCAGACCTGTTTCAGACATACAATATTATGTATTTGGACTGTTTGTGCAAGGTGTCCTTTTGCTACAGTTCCCATAACCAAAGTCTCCATGTGTGTATTCTAAGCGTGCCTATCATGAGACCAGAGAGATAAAGCTACAGGTGCTGTCATCTGAGCTATAGGTGTCATTGCTAGAGGTTACATGGTGTTAAGGAGAGTTGTGATTATCTGCAAATGTAGTATTCTTCCTAAGCTGGGCTGCAGCTTGGAGGCATGGAGGTAAGTTATTGGGTGTGTTTTCCCCTGCCTATGAGTTCTGTGGAAATTTTACAGTTACCCCCATTTTGCTAGTGCTAGGATATTGTAATGCTTAGGATACCAGCTGAGCCCTGTTCCTCCACAAGCATGTTCCCAATGCCACCCATTTCTAAACAAAGAAAGGGAGGGGCTACCCCTCTTACAATGTAATCACCAAAGAGAGGTAGCCCAGAGGTAAGGAGACCATATACACAATTATTATCAATGTAATATATATTCAAAACAAAAGACTGTATTAGATTGGAATATAATATATTTGTAGTTTGCACTTTGCACTTCGAACACTTTTGCACCATCAGAGTGAATATATATTAAACTGATAATAATTGTGAATATACTCTCTTTACCCCTGGGCAGTTGTGCCTTTCTTTGGGCACCCATTTCTATGCTGGCACAGGAATTATTGCAGTGATGGCCCTTTGGAACACTGTGAGCCAAACCACATGAGACGAATTACATGAGGATGCTCAAGTGAAGGGAGATGCAATGTTAGCTGGGAAGTGTAGTTTGAAATTCACCTCTCTTTACAGATTGCTCCTCCAAGAGTTTGTTAATTTCACCTCTCTACAGAGCCAACCAAGATCCTCTTCAGAGGGTTTGTTAATAATTGACAGAGCCTTAGGGGAGGCAAAGAGAAAATCAACAAACCCTCAGAGTAGGGAGTCGGCTCTGTAGAGAGAGGTGAAATTTAAACTACACTCCCTTCACTTGAGCGTCCTCGTGTAATTTGTCTCCTGTGGTTTAGCTCTCAGACACAGATTATTGTACTAGTGTCAACCTCACACGCTGTGACATCCATGTATTACACCATTTATACCAGCAAATCTCAGTGTTATGCCAGCACTCTGGTTAGTTGCTTTGAACTACACTATAAAAGTTGCCCAGAAATTGGGCAGGAAGTCTATATGCTGTGTATGTCAGAAGAGAGATTGAGAAAAAGCTTATTGTGCTGTTATTCTGGTAAATATTTGGTCTTTTGTAATCATTGTGGGCTTTCAGGTTTACAGAAGTTAATTTGAATTTTCTAATTAGACATGATTTTCACAAGTACATTTGAAGAGCATTTTTATTTTAAAAACACAATAAAAACACTAAGGTAAATCCTGAAGAGAGATGAATGTGAAATTATGGCAATCAGATAGAAAGCAATTATTTGAACTCCAGTGGAATGTAATATGGCTGAAAGCAATATTGGATTTGAAGGGGGGGGGACAGGGGGAAAAGCTTGCAGCAGATGTAGCCTGTTTTGCTTTGTAATTGAAATTTCCTGAGCATCTGAACCAATTCTGTGACCCTTTAAAAGAGAATTAGTGATTGCAATCATATTCAGCTAATCAAACCTCCTGTAATGAACAGTATTTGAAAACCTTCCATGTATGCAGGATGTTTAACTTGGCTTCTAAAATTTCCTCACACATTCCCACACAATGGCTTAGGATAACAGGTTTGCTAATATTTTTTAATCTCATTAAATGAAACATAGCAATTTGAAAGAGGGAAGTTGCTAGGAATGGAATGATACTGCAGTTTTGAGAGCAGCAATTCTGTTTGGGTGAATGAGATTTTGTATGTTGCTCTGACATAAGAAACAAACAAAAACTGTTATGAAACAATAAGTTATTGTAACTTTTGAGGTGATACCCTAAAAGAAGTTTTTACAGATAAATTCACAAAAGAAGAGTTCACATTAGAGTTCACATGGGAAAATTTCTTATGTGAGATGTAATTCTAATTTTGTACAATTTTGTACAATTAATTCTTGTAATATTAACAGCCCAAAGGGAGAACTATTTCTGAATAACCTAGAGAAGGTTAAAGAAAAATAAATAACTGAATCCTACGGTGGTTCATGCTCTGGTGAAGGTCTGCAGTGTACTTGGTAGTAATTCAGGAAAACTAAGAAAAATCAAGAACATTGACGAACAATTCTATCTCAGCTCCCCAGGCTCTGTAATACAGCTGACTTGGAGAAGCATGGTGAAGGGAAAGGGAGGAGATGCTAGGTTATGGGTAGCCGTTGTTAGGATCACACATTTTCTGTGTTGCTGGCAATCTGCTGCAATAAAGTTGGTTAGTCTTAAAGGTGCTACTGGACTCTTTACTATTAACTATTATTGTACACTCTGTTTTCTCTTCATAGCATTGGCATTCTTACACTGTCAGAACTTACATTAAGTGCGGAGAAATCTCTTGATGTTGGAATTTGAAATAAAGAGAGACTTTTTAAAAAAGGATAAAAACAATCTCCATTTTTCTGCTCCATAAAAACCACCCCCACCCACAAAAGAACCATGTCTTTCCCCCAAGATACTCTGGCCTAGTGAATTATGGGCTTCGATGAATCCTTTGTCCTTCCCCCCCCCCTAATTTTTTTTTAAATTTAAACAGACAATAAACAAATAAAATTTAGCATAGAATAAGTAGAACATAGAAAGAATAGATAAAAAAGAAGAAGAAAAGAGAGCAAAAAAGAAGAAAAGGAGGGAAAAGAGAAAATATAAAAGAAATATAAAGAAAAAGAGAAAAGGCTCCCGATTTTCTCTGAGGCAAATATGAGTACAATTCTAAAATTATCTCTTTTTCCTATAGTTACAAAAAAAACCCTATCTTTTTTCTATTTATCTAATTGTTTCCCCTTAATCATCAATGCCACAGCTCATCAATTCATTTCTGTCTGTTTCATACAAAAAGTCTAAAAGGGGTTTCGAGTCAGCGGTAAATGTAGTTATTGTATTTTCTTTAATCAAAGAAGTAAGTATAGCCATCTCTGCTAGTTCCAGTATCTTCACCAACCATTCTTCTATTGTAGGCATTGTTGAACCTTTTCACTTTTGCCCATATAATAATCTCATTGCCATTATCATATGAAAACAAAGTTCCATGACTTTTTTACAACTGTCTGTCCATTAGTCGCCAAAGAAAAGTCTCTGGATTTAATTGTATATTGATCTTTAAAATCTTTTAAATGAATGTGTCAGGGCTTGCCGCCGCTGCCGCTGGGCGTGGCACTGGGCAGTCTGCTCCTGACATCATAGGGGGGCCAGGGATTCTGCAGGACCCTGCTCTGTGGAAGGAGGGGCAGTATACCTCATCCAGACTCCCTCTCAGTCCACTCGCTGGCCTGCTCAACCTGGCCTGCTTACCCTCTGCGTCCTCTTTCACTTCTTCCTCCCAGAGCTCTCCTCCAAACCTCCACACTTGCATCACACCACTCCACATCATCACTCCTTACTCACACCCACCACCACAGGGGCTCTTCCCAGCCAGCTTTTATAGGGCTTCCTTCTACTGCCCCACCCCTCTTCCAGCCTGGTCTTGGGCTGCACCAAGCAGTTGCAGCTGGGGCAGCTGATCTGGCCCCACTGACCAGCACCAGCTGTGCCTTGTTCCCTGGCTGCCCAGCCTCCCTGCCTTGGCTGATTGCTGAAGGCCTGTCCAGCTGCAGTCCCCTGGCTAGCAGCCCGGCCTCCCTGGCTGAGCTGATGGCTGAAGGTGGGTCCAGCTGTGGCTCCTTGGCTGGTTGCCCAGGGCTTCCTGCAGAGTGCCTCCAATAGCCCCACCTGGAGTGGCTTGGCTTTTGGCAACTCCTGGGCCAGGCTACTATTTTCTAGCTGGGGCGTGGCTTTGGGTTGTTGGGGCTGCTGCTGCTTCTCCTCCTCAGGTAAGGTCTTTGGGTGGGTGACTGCTGGGCCCCTAATCCCTCTGCCCTTGCCCCCTTCCTCCTTGCTTAGTCCCCTTTCCTTCCCTAGGGGAGTGGGACTCGCTGGCCTCTCTCTGTCTCCCCCTGCCTCCCGAGGCCCTGGGCTTTTGCCCCTGGCACTGGCAGGTTCTGGCTCCATTTGCCCGTGGGAGGGGTTGACCTGCTGTCCCCCGGCTGCCCCCTCTGCCTGCCAGTCAGACCGGTTGACCTGCTGTCAGCTGGCTGACCAGTTGACCTGCTGTCAGCTGGCTGACCAGTTGACCTGCTGTCTGCTGTCTGCCCCCTCTGTTTGCCCATCAGCCCGGCTGACCTGCTGTTCCCTCCTACCAAGTCTGGGGGCTGGGACCCAGACCCCGGACAGAATGAATGTATTTATATCCAAAAGTTTTGAGCTTTAATACAAGTCCACCATAGATGATAAAATGGCCGTTCATGTTGTTCACATTTCCAGCATTCATTCGAAATTCCTTTATAAATTCCAGCCAATTTCACCAGAGACATATACTATCAATACATGATCTTATAAAAATTCTCTTTAAGTTGAGAGCTTAATGTAAATTTCAGCTCTTTCACCCACATATTTTACCATTGTTCCTCTGTCTCAAATTCCAACAAAAAATTATACATTTTAGTAGTAACATATTCATTATTTGTACACAGTTCTGTTTCAAATTCAGTCTTGGCTTGTTCAAAACGATCAAGTCTTCTATCTACTTGAGCAGCACAAACCTGAGAGGGGGGGAGCACCCTAGAAACCTAATAGAAGTCTCACTGGCATATCACAGATTTACACTGGCATAACCTCCCTGTGCTGGTGCAGAGGCCAGGTGCTGCTCCATTGGGAACCTCTACCATCACCCAGCCACACTGGCTGGGTGCAGGCAAAATTGCGGCATAAGTTCCAGTGCCAGCATGCTGAGGGTGTGCTGGGGGGCATGAGTTAGCTGACTCCCTAAGTTATTTCAGGTCTGGGAATGCCCCTGGCAGTAGCAGAAAGTTAACACCACAAAAATCAACGGCATAGTCCATGGGCACCCAATGTATGAGGAAAGTTGAGGGCTCCCAGCTCCGTCCAAGTGGGACAGCAGAACATAGGATGCCAATTACCACAAAGACCACTCCGCTAACACCCCCACACTAGCCAAGCCCCCTCCCCCACACTCAATCAACTAGAGCACTCTACATAACATCCCGTCAAGGCATCCATGACTCCAGGTAAGTAGGGAGACGACCAGATGCTCTACCCTGCCATGAGGACTTACAGTTGGGAGGGGGTACTCACAGTGACAGGGCAAGAATGTGCAGAGGGAACTTTGCAAAATTCAAGGCATACCTTGCACCCACATATGGGGAGAGCCCTGTCCAGAATGTCTAACAAATATCACTCAAGTTCCGTGGCAGGTTACCCGTCTCCTGAGTCCTGGCTTGAGGAACGGTGAGGGCAAACTGACAGATAAGGAGCTGGGGAGGTGGGCTGCCCCAGCTTGCTCATGCACACCAGCCTCCCCCTCCTTCCCCCATGCCCCCCAAACACTGGCCTCTGTGGGGGGGGGGGTGCCCCATGCCAAAAAGGCATACTTCACCTTTTTGAAGTATGCATGCACAATACATGATATTGTGGAGTCTGCCAACTGGTTGACAACTCATTTTTTCATTGTGTCTCCATGGTAGATGAGTTGTCACAAGATGTGAGGGCATGATCTAACATTTTACTTTTACTCACGTTACCATTGCTTAGTTAAATGCAAGTTTATGTTTTCATGCAGTTAAGCCCAATTTGCATTCTCCCACAAAAAGCACTATCCTAAGCTCTCATTCTGTAGTTACACTCACTGATAGTTACATGAGGGCTGTGGGGGAAGGGCAAGGTTAGTGGGGGAGGGGGTATGTCACACATGGCCCTGATCACAGCACCTACCCCCAGCCTGTGTCCAGAGGCCCGTGAGCAGTTTCCAGCTGCTCTATCCATCCTGCCAGTTAGGGGCAGGATGTGTCTCTCTCATGGGGCTTTCCCATGCTGCTTGGCCTTGGTTCCGCATTCCTCTGTTTGGGTCAGCATGGCCATGGAGTGCTCTGGTGGGAGTGGTGGCCAGTGGCTGAGGCTGAGAAGTCCTGGTGGTGGAGCATGCCAGTGTCACCCTTGCCATTCTAATGAACTACTCTGAATACAGCCTCAGGTCTTCAGATGGAGATACTGGTAGCTTGTCTCCAACCAGTTCATCAAGTGATGGATCAGGGGCTATATTGGAACTGCCTTCTGATAGTTGCATAACATCATCTCCAGGGTCCAACCAAGGATCCTGTGTTAAGTAAATGTGAGCCTTCTATGTTGAAGCTACTGGCTGACCCTCAGAACTGAAAAGTTGTTGAAATGCAACTGGTGGTTGACCCATAATGAGATGCTGACACCAAGGATCCCACTGAGGAAAGTACATCAGCAAAGGAACTAAGAGGCATTGGAACCATAGCTGTTCTTGAGTCAGGGATACTGGGCAGGCATGGAACCTGAAGTCAAAGTAGTGTAAATCTCAGATCTCTTAGACTTAGCAGGTGGAAGTGATGGATGAATCACCTGTAACAAATCATTGTCAGAAGACAAAGCACTGCCCAGATCTCTTGAAATTGGAGAGGTAGTGCGACTGCTTGGAGAATTCCCAAATTTGGCACAAACCATGTGAATAGTCACTAGTCACCATTCATATTGCAGGCACATCAAACATAATAGCAGACACTCTAAGCAGACACCTTTCCACCAATCACAAATAGTCTATCCAACAACTCTATATTCAACCAACCTTCTCAACATGAGAACAACCAACGGTGGACTTGTTTGCTTCCCACCAAGTGCCACCAGTTTTGTTTTGTAGTTGGCTCAGACCCTCTTTTGATAGGGGATGCTTTTCAAATTCCATGGCAAAATGTTTTTTTTCCCTACGCCTTCCCTCCACTTCCTCTCCTTGTGTATTAGAGAAACTCCGTTCTGACAAAACTACTTCTATACTAGTGCACCCTCTTTTGGCCGAAACAGATGTGGTTCCCTCTGCTCTGGGATTTATCCAAAGGCACTTTTATCCCTCTACCATTAGTGAATGACCTAATTCACATGGGTCCCCTGATCCATCACAATGTCAAGTCCAGCTCGGTTTATCTCCCCAGGGGAACATAATTATCTAGGGTAGCTCTTGTTCTGTTAGCATCTAGAAATAGGACTCAAAGGTCCTATTTAGACAAGTGGTCAAAATTTTCTATCTGGGCTAAATCAAAAGAGATTAATCCTCTAATATGTGATTTGGAGTACATTTTAGTAGACTTTGGCCTGGCAGTTACTTCTGTGAAGTAGTATCTTGCTGTGATTTCAGCTTTTCGTGGTAAGATAGAAGGTGTCACTTTTTTTCTTGTGAAATTTCTAAGAAGTTTTTGAAAGGTTTGTTCAATCTCTCTTATTTCTTAACCAGTACCACAATGGAGTTTGTTTTTGGTTTTATCTTCATTAATATATAAACCATTTGAACCAATGGCTGCTAGTGGTTTGGATGCTATTTCATATAAAACAGCATTCCTTGTAGTGATTACCTCATCTAGGGGGGTGAGGAAGATATGAGCTCTTAGATGTGCCCCTCCTTTTAGTAAGTTCCATCCGGATAAAGTGGTCCTTAGGCCTAGCCTGTAGTTTTTACCAAAAGTAGTCTCTTTGTTCCACCTGTCTCAGGATATTGTCCTTCCAGTGTCTTTTCCTAGCCTGTGTTCAACTCAAGAACAGACACTGCACACATTAGACATTAAGAGAGCACTGTAATTTTACTTAGACAGAATTTAAAGTTTTTTTAAAAGACCCAAATGTATTTATCTGTTTTTTGGGCTCAAAAAAGGATATGGCAATCTCTTTACAATCACTCTCTAGGTGGGTGGTTTCTGCCAAAAGAATTGCATACAGAATGGCCAAATTACCTTGCCCATTTCCAGTCAAAGCTCACTCCAGTAGGTCCCAGGCATCATCATCATTTTGCCTCTTTTCTCCCTGAAGAACTTGAGCCCATCTAGAGATGGTAGTAGACATGACAGGACACCTGGGTGGCTAGTTGACATTGACAGAGAGGTTGTGGAGAGGCACCTGGCTGAACTGGATGAATACAAATCCTCTGGGCCGGATGGTGTGCACCTAAGAGCACTCAAAGAACTTTCTAGAGAACTCGCAGAGCCTCTGTCCATCATCTTCAAGGCCCCCTGGAGGATTGGGGATGTGCCACAAGATTGGAGAAGAGCGATTCTTATCCCAATCTTTAACAAAGAGAAGAAGGATGACCTGGGAAACTACAGGCCAGTCAGTCTGACTTCTGTTGCTGGGAAGATATTAGAGCAGATTTTAAAGGGCTCAATCTGTAAACATCTGAAGGATCACTTAGTCATCCAGGGAAGTCAACGTGGTTTTGTCCCCAACAGATCTTGTCAGACCAACCTGGTTTTCTTCTTTGATCGAGTGATGAGCTTACTGGATCGTGGGAAGTCTGTCAATGTGATTTACCTCGATTTCAGCAAAGCTTTTGATAAGGTGCCCCATGACATTCCAATGGGTAAACTGGAAAACTGTGGACTGGACTATAGGACAGTTCGGTGGTTAGAGGACTGCACCCAAATAGTGGTGGTCAATGGCATTTCATCAGATTGGAGGGAGGTGTCCAATGGGGTGCCTCAGGGCTCGGTTTTGGGCCCGGTACTTTTCAATATTTTTATCAATGATCTGGATGAAGGGGTAAACAAGTTACTAATTAAATTTGCTGATGATACCAAATTGGGAGGAGTGGCAAACACCCAAGAAGATAGAGTTAAACTTCAACAAGACCTAAATCCTCTGGAGAAGTGGGTGGTTGTGAAGAGGATGCAATTCAACATAGATAATTGCACAGTATTACATCTGGGCCACAAAAATGTGAAGCACAAATACAGGATTGGTGATACAATTCTGGGTAGTAGTGTATGTGAAAGAGATCTTGGAGTAAGAGTGGACTGTAAACTAAATATGAACAATCAGTTTGATGCAGTGGCAAAAAAGGCAAACTCAGTCTCGGGTTGTATCAAAAGGGCCATTACATTGAAATTGCAGGAGGTCATAGTCCCTCTCTGTACTGCCTTGGTCAGGTTGCACCTGGGGTACTGTGTGCAGTTCTGGAGGCCTCAATACAAAAAGGATGTGGACAAAATTGAGAGGGTGCAGAAGAGAGCAACAAGAATGATCAGGGGTCTGGAGACTGAGCCCTAGGAGGAAAAGCTGAGGGCCTTGGGAATGTTTAGTTTGGAGAAAAGGAGATTAAGGGGGGGACATGATTGCTCTCTTTAAATATTTGAAAGGCTATCATTTGGAGGAGGGCAAGGAGCTGTTCCAGTTGGCAGCAGAGGATAGGACTTAAAGCAATGACTGACCCAAGGTCACTCAGCTGGCTTCAAGTGGAGGAGTGGGGTGTCAGACTATGGCATTCCAGACTTGATAGTCTGCTTCACTCCCTTCTGCAAGAAGACACGGTCTTTTGATTTCAAAAGGTTTATTGTGAAAGACAGCATTCAAGCCCAGATGTACATATTCCAGGATTGGAGATCCTGGCCGAGCAAAGCGTTGTTAGGAATGATTCATAAAATGAAAGTTGTTACATCTCACACTCCCTGATCCCAGCCTCCCCCCCTGAGTTCACACAGTAAACTTCTCAGAGCTGGCCAAGGTCGAGACGACAGATAAGACAGTATCCTTTCCCATGGAATCAGTCCTTTGCAGGTGGTGGTGCCTAGAAGGAAAGAAGACTAAACACTACAGAATTAAACATGGCATTACTCAGGTTAAACAGGTTCTGACATGGGGAATCCGCAACTGGGTGTTATCCAACCAACTACTCATAGACTCATGCACATTTTCCCCTATGTTCTGCTCACCAGTCCCCTACCAGTCCTTCTTGACCTCCGGAAAGATGATGCCTGGAGTTGTGGAACTTGATGGGCAAAACCCATGCAGGTCAGGAGCTGCAGTGAGTGGCAGGGGAGGGGGATTGGTCAAAACCACACCTCATCCTTCATCCATAATTGTAGTTTCGTGAGTGGAACAGGGAGGCAGTTTCACCGGACTCTCTCTCCTCAAGGCAACTCACTGATGTTGATTTTTATCTGCATAGTTTCTGCTACTCCAGGTATCAACTTTTCAGGCGGAAAGGATCAAAGGGGACTGCAGGGGAAAGGAGAAAGTAGGGAAAACCCATTCACATTGGACCAGCAATTGATTGGATTCAACTCATTTCCAAATTTCCTCTAGAACTAAGCTGGCCCGTATTGGAAGAAAGAAAGATGATCTAGACAGACCATTATACAAATTTACATAGCAATACTTATTTTCATTGAAATACACTATGATTGAGGCCCTATGTCCCAAATTCCCAATGCAGATATTTATATCATGCCCAAGGCTATGCCAGATATTTTATGACAAGAACTATGCAACATCTATGTGGGATATTTATTTAAAGTAAAGTGAACACAGCCTTCAGGAAGTTGCTATTACTGAATCAGGCTTCCATCATTTACCTTGGAATCTGTAAAGGTTTTAGAGTGATTTTAAGAGACAGGAAGAAAGATTATTTTAAAGTTAACAAACTGTACTCAGTATTCAATTATTATTCTGTTAATTAGCAGATGATTGTCTCTATAATTAGCATTGGCTGTACATTGATGTGTTTCTGTTTTGTTTTATTTGAGATGAGTTACTACTAGAATATTTCCTTTTGAAATATATTTTGGTTATTATTTGAATATCTAGAATCGAGACATATTTTCCTTCAACAAAAATGAAATATAGTATATTGGGTTGTCAATGTCCAGATAGTGGCTAGAGATCACCTGGAATTAAAACTGATCTTCAGGCAACAGAGATCAGTTCCCCAGGAGAAAAAGGCTACTTTGAAATGTGTAACCGATGGCATTATAGCCTGCTGGGGTCCCTCCTCTCCCCAAATCCTGCCCTCCCCTAGCTCCACCCCCAAAATCTCCAGGAATTTCCCAACCCAGAGCTGGCAACTGTAGTATATATTGAGTGAGATTCAAGGAACTACTTGGAATATGCCCAAGAGCTTGGGCACTCCAAGTGAGCCTCCCCCCCCCTGCCCTTTATCCTTTAAACAACTCCAATCCATACTTTCTAAAGTTGTTTGGAGTGTGGCATGTTAGGAGGCTGCTGATTGAGAAAACCCAACTTCAGTGATCTCTTGGGTACACAGAATTATTTGTAAATTTTTGTCTCCGTCCTGGCTACTGTATGTGACTGAATCTGTTATTCTTGCCTGGAGGGAATATAGCAATAGCCTGAAATATTATTCTTCATTAACATATGATAATAAAGTTGTTAGATAGTATAGCATTTTTGGTCATGGTGCTTAATTCTTCCCATATCACTCTTTAGTGATTGATCTTACTTCTATCTAAATCCACTGTTAACACACTCTTTACCTTCAGAAGAGGATGTAATGCTCTAGGCTTTCATTAACATTAGATTCTGTTCTTGAGAGCTCAATTATGTAGGGCAAAAATACATTATTGAAAAGTTTAATGACTTGAGTCAAAGATTATTGATAGATGCAATACTAACCTATTAAAATCTCATTTTAATTTCTCCAGATAATATAGTACATGAGTAAATACTGGGTCACCCATTTGTGAAGAACATAACCTATTGTTTTGAAAAATACTATTTTAAAATGTCTTTGTGGCCATAAAAGAAACTTTGCAAGTAGACCAGCATAATCCTTTTTGGCCCATTCTGCTGTTGGCCAGTTTGAAATAACAGCTTTGAGAAATCTTCAACAGTGCAAATGTATTGTGCTTGCAGTGTTAAAAAAATATAGCTGCTCATTTTAATAGAAACACATCTCTGCAGCAGAGTTTGAATAATGCCATATTCTTTCAGCCACTCTTACTCCCAGCCTGAACCTTCCTTATTGTGAATCCATCCAGTTTTGCTTGTTGTCTTTGTTCTCTGGTGGGATCCATTCCTATCTTCAAAAAAATTATTACATTATTGCTTTGTACTCTTGACATAGCAAGTATGAATTATGGTGATTCAACCCAGTTCTTCCCATTTTTTTTCTTTGCTATTATAGGTTTTGTTCACCCTTTCCTTTTTATCTATACATACACATGCATAAAAAGAAGCTCCTTGTCTGTTACAGTCTGCATGCTGAAAAAAGAAGGGTTACTATATGAAGGTGAACAGGAAGATAAAAGGAATGCTTTTGGCTCAACAGAAAGCTGCTGATGTGTGACCCACATGAGCAGCAGCATATTTTCAGACAGCTTTTTTACATGGTCACTCAATAGCCCTATCTTTATACATGAATAAACTCTTCTGTATTCTCCCCACTAATTTTTTTCCAGTGTGATTTAGCTGGACAACACTTAATTAAACTCCATTTTCTCTCTTTACGCTCCAGGTATTATTATGCAGCTTTTTTCAAGAGATAATTTGCGCACTGTTTTTGAAGCTGCAAAATTAATAAATTCAGACCAGTGCTATTGACTTCTAGCTTAAAGAGATGTATTGACATGCCCTATGAAAATATCCCCCTCCTACCACATAAACACGTAGTATAACCAGTGAATGGGTAGAGGCAATGGTAGGACAGGCTTTTCTAAGAAAAACATAACTATATATAGCAAGATTGCTCTAAATTCTGTATTCTTTTCCTTGGCATATGGATACAGAGGCACATATAAAATAAAGCTGCTGTAGCGTAGTGGCTGGGCTTTGAATCAGCACTCTGCTGGTTTGACTCCCATAACTGCCATGAGCTCAGCAGGTGGCCTTGGGTAAGCTCTCATCCCTAGCTCCCCAGCTGTATTGTGGGGATAATAATAACAGCAATGAGCTGGGCACTAATCTGTCTAGAAGGGTGTTGTTGTTGTTGTTAGGCCATTGTATTAAAAATCTGTTTTGTAATTGGTGTGAAAAACTAATTATGTTTTCCTGGACACATTACATTTTGATCCATCCAGAAAAATTCGAAGCAGTATGTGTTGGATTTTGATGAGAGAAAAAGATTTAGCTGACATTCTGTTTCTTAAGTAGGTTAGGTGATAGGTCCCAAGTACATTATTAGGTTAAGGGCTCTGACCCTGGCCCAAGCATCACACAAAATCTGGTAACTGCCAAGTAATGGTGCAAAATCTGAGCTTTCTTTTTTTAACAAGTAGAAAAGAGCAAATTTCTACCTATCATGTATAAAAAGAGATCCACAGCAATTTTTATCCAGGAGCTGAGAAAGATCCATTGACCAGAAGGAACATTTAGCATAGTAGTCTACATGCTTGTCCAAACACAGAACTCAGTTCTCTTTCATACTGTCAGCCATTTCCTTTGTTAATTTCTGCCTTCAATCCTTACTTTCTCTCTGCAACTCTTTACTTTCTTACTCTCTTCACTTCCTATTTTTTCAACCACTGCCTTCTCAGTTTCTCCCTCTCTTCTCCATCAGGGGGGGAAGGCATCCAAACTAGAGACAAAACGCAGGAAGAAGTTATCCATTTGTCTGGCTGGGCAGCAATGGAAAGTATTTCCCCAAAAAGACCCAGGGCCCTGGGTGTATGGGAAAGAGAGAACATGTGAAGAATAACCCTTCCCCATCAGAGGCCTTGGGCAAATGGGAAGGGCAGATGAGAGCCACTGGCCCTCCAACAATACAAGCTGACCAGTCAGGAGTTTACAAGGCCTCAGATCCCTCCTTGATCTGATCTACCTTGCCCACTCCAACAACAGTGGCAGAATCAGAGGCATTGATGGGATGAGGAAAAGGTGAAGACAGTCAGCTACTCGGTGGTTCAGAGACCACCGGACCAAAATTCCTTCATACCAGGCATTATCAGCCACATAGGCAGTGGGTTGATACCTCTCCAATGGCCTAAAGCCCCCCTTGGCCCCTTCTCGGTGGTCAAGATCACAGAACTGAGACCTTTCTGACAATGTTTCTCCCCTTTTAGCAAGGTCAAACAGCCATTCCAGGGGCACTGGCTACAATGGGAGTGGCAAATACAGCGGGCATGCCATTTTTTCCCAGTCTTTACAGACTGCCCCCTATGGAGTGGATGATGCATGCTTGGAAATCAGCCTGGATAAACCTCTCACGTTGTGGGCCCCCAACATAAATCTTTATCAACCTGAAATGGAAGGGAGAGCTAGGTTTGATCAGGAGAGAGTAGGGGGCGGGATATCACCAGTGGGCGAATGTACAGAGACTGCAAAATGTCTCCGAGCATGCAGCCCCTCTCTATCCACCGCTCTGGAGTATTCATATTCTTCTATCTCTTCATCTCCTGAAAGAGTGCAGCCCAGACATAAAAGTTTCAAAGCACCATTAGTGATTAATAAAAATTCTAAGAGGACCAGATCGGGAAGAACTAGATCTGCATCCTTTCCTCACCTCACAAAAGTTTGCAGACACACTCAGACAGAGAGCTCTTGCTCACTAATACCGGACTCCAATACAGAGGTCACCATATCCATTAACCCCTCAATTATCATAACATCTGATAAGGAGGAGAGAAAGTGGTTGGGGATGGAGTCAGACACAAAGGATAATTTAGCCAAGCTGTTCTAACCAGAACATTTTCAGAGGCTGCTTATGAAGGTGGTAACCACTTTAACTTACTAGCGAAGAGTATTTGAAATGTTACAGCACAGCCATGGGCACACGCATGGCACTACAATATGCTAACATATACATGGCAGACTTGGAGCAATGCTTCCTCAGCTCCCATCCACTGAAACCACTCCTGTACTTAAGGTTCTTGGATGACATCTTCATCATATGGATCCATGGGAAGGAAGCCCTTGAGAGATTTCATCAGGACTTGAACAACTTTCACCCTACTATCAACCTGAGCCTGGGTCACTGTACACAACAGGTACACTGTACAACTACATAATGGACAGATAAATACCACCTTATACCGGAAACCCACCGACCAATACTCATATCTACATGCCTCCAGCTACCACCCTAAACATACCACTCGGTTGATTGTCTACAGCCAAGCCTTACGTTACAATTGTATCTGCTCCAGTGCTCTTGATGGGGATTCTCACTTAAGAGATTTACAACAAGCATTTTGGGGGCTACAGTACCCACCTAATGAGGCAAGGAAACAAATCAACAGGGCCAGACTAGTACCCAGAAACAGTCTTCTCCAGGACAAACCAAAAGGAACTAACAACAGAACACCACTGGTTGTCACCTATAGTTCCCAGTTCAAACCCACCCAACATATCCTCAGTGATCTGCAGCCCATCCTGGAAAATGATGCCTCTCTCTCACAAGCCCTGGGTGGAAGACCTCTCCTTGCCTACAGATAGCCCCCCAACCTTAAATGACTTCTCACCAACAACCACGAACCAGCAAACAGAGTCACCAACACAGGTACCAGACCCTGCAACAGACCCAGATGCCAACTCTGCCCTCATACTTACCCAGAAAATGTGATTACAGGACCCAATGGCATCAACTACACTATCCCTGGCTCTTAAAGCTGCTCATCCTCCAACGTGATATATGCCCTCATGTGCCAACAATATCCATCTGCTCTGTACATTGGACAAACCAGCCAACCTCTGCACAAAAGAATAAATGGACAGAAATCTGACATTAAAAATAGCAACATCCAGAAACCAGTGGGAGAACAGTCTACCGGGACATTCCATCAAGGACTCAAAGGTCACCATAGTTCAACAGAAACCTTTCAAAAACAAAATCCAATGAGAAGCAGCTGAATTGGAATTCATTTGTAAATTTGACCCAGTCAGGCTTGGATTGAATAGAGACTATGAATGGTTATCTCATTACCAAAGGTAACTGCCTTCAGGCATTCTATTTAGATTCTGCCATGGAGAGGAGTGGTCACACCCAGCCTGGATTGTGCATTCCACCTCTTTTATGAACTTATTTACATTTACATGACTCTTACTTCATGCATCCTCTCCCCCTCCCCTCACTACCTATATATCTCTGGCCAGTTTCTTCATACCCTCCATGCATCTGACAAAGAGGGCTGTGGCTCTCTTTGAATTCCCCCAGCAGCACTTGGATCAGCCACTGAGTCTGTGATGCACAAAAACTCCAGCAGATTTCATTCAGTGTAGAAAAAGCCTAAACAAAATGTTGTTAATAACCTTCATGAAAAAGGTATTCCTAAACGCTGGCAGGTTTTGCTTGAAAATATCTTGTCCAGGAAAACAGATGAGGCTTGCCCAAAATGCCAGTCCCTGGAAATGGGCAGTTCTGAGCAAATGCACAAAACACAGAGCAGATGGTTGACTGGCACTGGAAAGCTCCAATGCTGCAGCTCTTGGGCTGGAATTTGACCTGCTTGTGCTCAACAAAGAGAGATTTGGCCATAAAGTAAACAAACAAACTCTAATGCAGGTTCAAAGCTGCTAGGCAAGGAAAAGCAGTAAAAGATTCCCTGATGCATCTAAACTGTAATGATTCCCTAATACAACATACATGCCTCTTGGTCCTCCATAGAAACAGACTGGCATGACCCATGCTTCCCCAGCATGAGGATCCATTTCCCACTTTCTGCTGCTACTCTGATGACTGCTTCCAAGCAAAAGGACACCTGACTGCTTGGAAAGAGACATTTATAGATTCTTCTGAAGCCCTTTACCCTCTGCATTAACCCAGTCAAATCGGGTCAGTTGTTCTAGCCAGGTGCCAATCTCGGTGCTTGAATTTTACTTAGGAGACTGAGGGCAGAGAGGATTAGCTTCTCTTTCAAAAATCTCCATTAAGTATATGGCTCAAATTGACAGGGCTCCATTAAGTATATGGCTCAAATCTGACACAAAGCATCCTTTTCTGTTGTCAGGACATTTGGTCAGGACATTTAGTGAAAGACTGGGGAAATTATAAGAAATCCATGGCCCTTATGTAAAAGAATAAGATATGTGGACAAATAATTTTATATGGTCAATTTTTTTTTGTTTTATTACTATACATCAAAATACCTTTCTTTATTTGTTGGCTCATTTGACCAAAGGTCTCAGGCTCAGAACTTATCACACACATATCCACAATTTAAAACAATCTACAGTAGTACATACTAAACATGGGCATGAACAGAAAAAAAACTGAACATGGTGTTCATTGTTCGTTGCCATCCACGAACAATGAACACTGATGAACATGATCTTGTCATGAACATGTTTGTTGTTCATTGTTCATGGGGGCCAGCAGGCTCTCCTCCAGCCATTAAGATCCCTACTGCACCACTCCCAGAAACCCTACCTGAGCAGGCAGCAGGAAAGGTACCAATAATAAATAATAGCTTGGCCCCAGAGCCTGGCAGCAACCCTGGAACCTGAAGGTGTAGATCCCTATCTCACCACACACAAAGAAAATTCAAGCTCCAATGCACTCACTCTGTCTAACAGCAGCTGTCTCTCCCAGAAAGAGCTGGGAGCCCCCCCCCCCCGGTCTTTTCCTCTTGTAACAAATGTGGAGCTCCAGACCACACTCAGGAGGAAGACCTGCCTATCAAGCTAAATTGGGCTTAGATTGGGGTTTCCAGGGCAACCGGAGGAGTTCAGACAGAGTTCAGACAATCCCTGCCTGAGTTGCCATGGGAATTGATTGCAGGTGCCAGACTGTCTGGCTTGACAAACAGCAACGAACAAGGCTTGCAACAACCACCTGTTCATTTAGAATGAGGCCTCATGAACAGCTTGTTTGTGAACAGCAGATTGGGCTGTTTGTGGGAATTTTTTGGTTCATATTGCTGTTCATGCCCATCTCTAGTACATACGTACCGAATCACTACAACAAAACCCCTGTAAACCATTATCTTAATAGGATATAAGAGCAGAAATAAGATATAAATTATATAAAATATTTATTCAGAATAAAATATACAAATATATAAACCTGTTTAAAACCAATACATTTAATATGTATAAAACAGGGTAGGGAAATATAAATACAGGCTTTTCCTATTCATTTCTTTTAAAAACACTTTTATTACTACAATAATACCTTCATAACATGATAAGAACAAGAATAATAACAAGAACAAGAACGATAACATTAACAACTAAGGTGATCTGCTATAGCCATTAACAACCATACATCTGATGACTTCCTGTTTGGGATCCATGAAGGTCTAACACAGCTCAGGGAGCTGAGCTGCCCGAGTCGCTGTTTGTGGGGCTGGAGGGGCGCAAACTGCCCATAACCCCCTGTACTCAGGCGGAGAACAGGCAAGTACGCTCAAGACCTTGAGGGCGCATTGATCTTGGGTGTGAGGGGGGTTCTACGTAACGAGCCCCCATCCACCCTTGAGGTCCCACCCGAAGAAAGGTTGCCAAGATCTCTGCAGTGACTTTGGAGTCAAATTTTGGCATAAGACCTATATGCCCAAGCTTCAGCAAACTAAGAAGGGAACCTGAATCGAGTGGATAATCGAAGCAGTGATTACAACCCAAGAGAAATATCTAAGAAGGTAAAGATTGCTATCTCTCATTACGGGACTGATTACAATAAGAAATAAAGTGACAAAGAGAATTAGAAAACTGCAAAAGACTTGATATATAACTGAGAAAACTCCGGCAAATAAATTACTAGAAAGTGACATTGTAAAGAAAAGTTAGCGCGGAAAAACGATTATTGTTTACATACCTGCGGCTAGAAAGAGATAGAGGACTGTGAGAAAGTTTTAATATTGCGAGAACTGCTGTGAAACGGAGAGGAACAGGAAGTGTGTCAGAACCATAAAGAGTCTCGCGAGAAGTGGCTTGTAAACAACGGAAGTGGAATATCACCATTTTTGAAGAGGGCAAAGCTGCGGCTTCAAGGAAAACGGAAGTAGGCCATCTTTGACAAGGGTAAGGGCGGTTGCCTCAAAATAAAACCATAGAGAAAAGACGCCTGACATTTTGGATTTCGTAAATATCAGCTTTTAGAAAAATAACCTAAACTTTGACTTTTAAAAATAAAAGAAAATAATAAAGTAGCGCCACGGAGTTAAGGAAAAGAGCAGACTCGTGAGAGCGAAGTAGAGCTAGCCCCATGATGTCGAAGAAGGAATGGCAAACGGCGCTGGAAAATTTAGACAAAAAAGTTTCGGAAAGGAACAAAGAGCTCAAAGATGTGATGCAAGAGATGGCGAAAAATTTGAAAGACTTTAAAGAGGCACTTAAATCGGAGATGGCAGAACTAGCTAAGAATATGGACCAAGTTCAAAAAGATATGCAAGTTACACAGCAGAGAGTCAACGCAGTAGAAAAGGCGGCCAACACCTTGGCAGATGTGCAGAGAATGGAGTTGAGAGGCGTGAAGAGAAGAATGGCCGTAGCTGAATGTAAACAAATGGAAAGGCAAGTGAGATTTTGTGGAATCCCGGAAGTTTTGGAAAAAACAGCCCAAGAGCACATTACAGAAATTTTGGCGGCATACCTGGGAAAAGAAGAAGAGGAGATTGCAGCGCTTCTGGATGTGGCATACAGAATTAATTCAAAATTTGCAGCTCAAAAGAAGTTACCAAGAGATATGATTGTGCAATTTAAAACTAGAAAGACAAGAGAGTCAATTGTGAGTAAACAATTTCAGGACCCATTAGAGGTTGATGGGAAAGTGGTGAGAATCATGAAAGAACTGCCCAGAGCGGTGTTGTTGGAGAGGAAGAAGTATAGAGAGCTGGTCCAGATGTTAAAAGACATGAAAATCAGATACAAATGGGAAATACCTGAAGGACTGGCTTTCGAATTTGGTGGTGTAAGGAGAATCATCAGATCTGGCCAGGAGATGGAAATGTTTATCAGGGACAATGAAAAAGACTTACCAAAAGGAGCTAAAATTTGATCATGGAGTGTAAAATCGTATCTTGGAATGTAAATGGACTAAATTCACCTTTTAAACGTAAGACTATTTTCCACTGGCTTTTAAAACAAAAATGTAATATAGTGTGTTTGCAAGAGACACATATCAAAAAACAGGATGTAAAATATTTGAAACTTGCAAAACTTGGAAATGAATTTGCAGCAGCTTCCAAAAAGAAAAAGAGAGGAGTTGTATTATATATAAAGGAGGAGCTACAGCCAAAATTAGTTCTAAGTGATACAGAAGCTAGATATATAGCAGTGGAAATAATTTGGAATTCTAAGAAGATTTTGGTGATTGGAATTTATGCGCCTAATGGGGCAAAAGAAAAATTTTTCAAGGACTTACAGGAACAATTAGATGAATTGACTTATGATCAAATAATTTTGGCAGGTGACTTCAATGGAGTTACAAACTTGGAAGAGGACAAGAAATCTAAAAGTGCACAGAAAAAGAGAGGACTTTTGCCAAAATCGTTTTTTGCGATTAAGGACCAAGAAAGTCTGGAAGATGTGTGGAGGAGACAAAATCCAAAAAATAGACAATATACATTTTACTCTGCAAGACATTTTACACTATCAAGAATTGACATGATCTGGGCCTCCAAAGATCTGGTGGTATGGACTAGAGACGTGGAGATAATGCCCAAGGTAGGCTCAGACCACAACCCAATTATGTGGAGATTTGGGAAAAATACAAAAAAAAGAGGATGGAGGATAAATAAAGATTTGCTGCAGACGGAAGAAAATATTGCGTTGTTACGAAGAGAGACCAAATTCTTTATACAGTGCAACTTGAATAAGGATGTACCAACTAATAAGGTATGGGACACATATAAAGCTGTTATTAGAGGAACGCTAATGGATCTGAATGCAAGAGCTAGGAGGAGAAGGGAAGAAAAGAGACTTGAAATTATGGAAAAAATTAAAACCAAAGAGATACAACTCAAAAAAAGACCAGGAAAAAAGAAAATATTTCAGGATATGAAAATCCTGCAGGAACAATTGACGGCAATGAATAATAGAGAATTGGAGTGGAATTTTAAAAAAATGAAACAGAAGTCGTTTGAAGGTGCAAATAAGCCTGGGAAATATTTAGCCTGGCAATTAAAAAAAAAAAAAGGAGAAGAAAATTATAACTAAGATTCGAGAAGAGGATAAAACATTGACAGATCAGTCAGCCATTAGTATAGCCTTTTTTAAATTTTATGCAAAGCTGTACCAAAAAAAAGAGGTGAACAGAGATTCAACAGCGGAATATTTGGAGAAAGTGAAGCTTCCAGTAATTTCAGAGGAATGGAAAGAGAAGTTAAATAGGGAAGTGACAGAGGAAGAAATAAAAGAAGCTATACAATCAACAAAATTAGGGAAAGCTCCGGGACCAGACGGAATAACAGCAAAGTTTTATAGAATGATGGCTAATGACCTGACACCGTTTCTAAGTGAGGTAATTAATGGAATATTACAAGGCCAAAAGATTCCTGATTCATGGAATGAAGGTAATATATCATTGATCCCGAAAGATGGACAGGACTTGACCAACGTTAAGAACTACCAGCCAATTTCGTTGCTGAATAATGACTATAAAATATTTGCGAAAATTATGGCGGAAAGATTAAAGGGATGGATGTCGGAATTTATTGCAGAAGAACAAGCTGGATTCCTACCTAATAGACAAATTAAGGACAATTTAAGGACAGTAATAAACGCTATTGAATATTACGATAAGCACTGTAATAGGGAAGTTGGTTTCTTTTTTGTGGACGCGGAAAAAGCATTTGATAATTTGAACTGGGATTTTATGTTTGCCACTATGGAAAAGCTGCAAATGGGAGAAAAGTTCATACAAGCAGTTAAAGGAATTTACAAAGACCAGTGTGCAGCGATTGTAGTTAATGATGATTTGACTAAAAAATTGAAAATAAGTAAAGGTACAAGACAAGGTTGCCCATTGTCTCCATTGTTGTTCATTTTGATTTTGGAAATTTTGCTGATTCAAATCTGAGAGGACGATACAATTTGTGGCATAAAAATAAAGGAATTTTCCTACAAAGTCAAGGCATTTGCGGATGATGTAATGTTGATAGTGGAAGACCCAATAGACAACATGCCAAAAATAATGGATAAAATAAAGGAATTTGGTGATTTGGTGGGATTTTATGTGAATAAAAAGAAGTCGAAGATATTGTGTAATAACATGACGAAGCAAAAACAGCAAGAATTAATGGATATAACGGACTGTGAGGTAACTAATAAAGTGAAATATTTAGGAATTGAGCTGATTGCAAAAAATATAGATCTATTTAAAAATAATTATGAGAAACTGGCAACAAATAGAAAGCGATTTGATAAAATGGAATAAATTAAGTTTGTCATGGTTGGGAAGAATAGCAGCAGTGAAGATGAATGTGTTACCACGTGTGATGTTTTTGCTTCAAACTATCCCAATTATCTGAGACTTGAAACAATTTGACAAATGGCAAAGAAAAATTTCAGACTTCGTGTGGGCAGGCAGGAAACTCCGAGTGAAAATGAAAGTAATACAAGATTCAAAAGAAAGAGGGGGGCTGCAACTACCAAACATAAGATTATATTACGAAGCAAATTGTCTGACATGGTTAAAAGACTGGATAACACTAAAAGACCGTAAACTGCTGGCCTTGGAGGGACACAAAAAATTGTTTGGATGGCATGCCTACTTGTGGTATGATAAAGTTAAAGCGGACTTTATGTTTTTGCATCACTATATTAGAAGAAGTCTTTTCACAATCTGGAAGAAATATAAGAATTACATGGAAAGTGGCATCCCCTCATGGGTGGTACCATATGAAGTAATAGATCCGAGGGCTGTCTATAATGAACAACAATGTTTAACTTATAAAGAGATAATGTCGATGGAACATAGAATACCAAAAATAAAGACACAAGAAGCGTTATCTCCCCATTATGGATGGTTTCAATATAGGCAAATCAGGGATCTTTATAACTCGGACTGTTTAAAGGGAGGAATAAGACTGAAAAACTCGGAGTTAGAAGAAGTGATTTTACAAGAAGGTAAAAAAGATATTTCGAAAATATACAAAATACTTTTAAAATGGTATATGGAAGACGAGACAGTCAAAGTCCAGATGGTGAAATGGGCAATAAACTTTCATAAAGAAATAACAATGGAATCATGGGAACACTTGTGGAAAAACACTTTGAAGATTTCAACTTGTACCAATATTAAAGAGAATGTATACAAAATGATGTATAGGTGGTATTTAACGCCTAAGAAGATTGCACTTGGAAATACAAATATGTCAGACAAATGCTGGAAATGTAAAAAGCATGAAGGATCATTGTATCACATGTGGTGGACTTGTGAGGTAGCTAAGCAATACTGGGGAGATATAATAGAAATAATTAATGAGGTTTTGCAAACCCAAATAAATAAGAACCCAGAATTGTTGCTACTGAACTTGGGAATGGAAGATGTTCCAATGCAATATAGAACATTGTTATTTTACATGATTACAGCAGCAAGACTTTTGTATGCGCAGAAATGGAAAGTGCAAGAAATACCAACTATAGAAGATTGGATTTACAAATTGTTGTACATGGCAGAAATGGACAAAATGACAAGAAAACTGAAAGATCTTGATCCAGGAGAATATATTGCAGACCGGGAGAAGCTGAAACAATATCTAGAAAAAAAATGGGATGTGAAAGGAGAACTGTGGCAGTTTGAGAATTATTAATATGTGACTTTATAAAGGGGAGAGAGAAGTAACTTTACCATTAATGGGGAAGCTTAGCTATTAATTAATCTAAGCTAATATTAGTAATAAGGAGATTGTATTAAAAATAGATAGTTTAAACAGTGAAATGTAGATTGATATATTAGAAAATTGGAGATATAGAAGAATTTGAATATGCTTAGAATAAGTGATACAATATATATAAGATTTAGAAAAATTATAGTTAAGAGTAACTTGAGTAATAAGATGGGTTAGGGGTTGGAAAGCTGTTGGAAGTCAATAAGGAGGGGGGAAAGGGTGGGAGCTGATATAATTTGGATAAGACGGGGAATTTGTGTATTGAATAACATTTTATGTACTCACCAATAAAAAATTAAAAAAACCAACAAACATACATCTGATAACTGTTTTCTCAAGAAGAGTCAAACTAAGAGCTGAAACAGACAAGACGAGTTCCCTCAATTCAACCTGGGTTGAATTGCCTCAAGGTTTGATGGGAAATGTAGGCATTTCTCATTCCCGTCGCTCAGAGGAGGAGGGCTCCTCTCGCCCGGCCGCCGCCGTTCCCAAGCGCGAGGGACTTGAGGAGCCTGAAAAGTGGCGGGGGGATGCTCTTATTCTGGGGCACGGCGGCAGCGGCGCTCTTGCTGCAGCCCCCCCGCCCCCCTGCCCCAGCCTCTTCCTCTCGTCCTCCTTCCTCTCGGCTTCCTTCTCCAACGGCGAGAGAGGCGGTGGCGGTGGCGAGCGGCAGCAGCAAGAGCGCCGCCGCCGCCGCACCCCAGCCTAAGAGCATCCCCTGCCACTTTTCAGGCTCCTCGAGTCCCTCGTGCTTGGGAATGGCGGCGGCCGGGCGATAAGAGCCCTCCTCCTCCCCCCTCCTCCTCTGAGCGACGGGAAGGAGAAATGCCTACATTTCCTATCAAACCTTGAGGCAATTCAACCCAGGTTGAATTGAGAGAACTCGTCTCGTCTTTTTCGGCTCTAAGGTCCATAAAGTAGGTATTCAGAGTAGCTCCTATGAATTATCTAAATTTATTTATTTATTTATTTTATCGTATTTATATTCCGCCCTCCCCGCAAGCAGGCTCAGGGTGGATAACAGCATAAAACCTGATCAAGAAGAATTAAAAGTCCAGATTAATAATCGCTTGGTATGGAAGCTTTGTTAATAACAATTCATTATTTGATAGAAAGTCCAGAAACGGTTTTCATTTTGCATAGAAATTTGTTGTGCAATGTGGCCTTTCCCTTTGTTGCAATCTATCAGTTATTTTCTCCATAATTATTTTCTCCATAGTTGCTCCCAAATTTTGTTATACCAAGTATTCAAACTAGGAGACTTATGAGACTTCCAGTTAAGAGCTATCGAGGTTTTTGCCGAAACCAGCAATGATGAGATTAATTGTTGTCTAATAGTTGGAAGTTCTCTGTCTTTCTAAATATCTAAGAATATTAATTCTGGCTTTAATGGTATATTGTATGATGTAATGAGTGCAATTTGTCACTGGATTGTGTCCCAAAAGTCTGCTACACATGGACATTGCCACCAGCAATGTAAGAAGATATCAATCTATCCGCATTCTTTCCAGCATAAGGGGGAGCTGGTGGAATATATTTTAGACAGCCTATGTGGAGTGAGATACTAATGATTTATAATTTTATATGATTGAAGTCTTATGGTTATGACTGGAGAGTTTACTATGCTTGATTTCGAAAACTGTTGCCACTCTTCATCAGAAATGCTTATCTCACAGTCCTGTTGCCATTTTAAGTGAGTAGCGTCAGGTTTCAGTGTCACAGCCTGCACCAGTATGTTATATATTTTCGAAAGCAGCCCCTTTCGGGTAAATTCAGGAGTTTCTAGCAATAATTCCAGTTCCATCTTGGGTTTTTTCATTATGTCTTCTAGTTTGATATCTTTACAAAAATGTGAAAGTTGTGAATACAGGTACCAAGGAATGGAACAAGAATATTTTGCTTCCAGCTTAGTTTTCTCTGAAAGGCCCTCTTTAGAGGCAATGTCTAGAAAGTGTACATTTTTAATCCTATCTGCTCTATTATATGGTCAATTCTTAACCACACATATGGCTCTGGGTAGTATTTTTATCCATTATCTTTATTCATTGTGACTGCTGCACACTCAATGATACTTTCAAGAAGATTTATTAAATACAAAACATTTTCTGGGTGTCTGTGGAAAGCGTTGAGTCCAATGGTTAGTTGTCGTGTCAACTATTTATGCTACTTGAAGATGGAAAAGCAGCACACCTGTCTGCTTTCTCAATTTTATTTTCAATAGCTTTGTTTGTAAAATATGGTCTGCAGCTCTTGTGCTGAAGTATGGAATTATCAGCAAGGCTCAATAGATATTTGAAGTAGTCATTGCCATAAACCAGTGGAAATCTTTTTGGATGTCCTTTTGGACTGTTCATTTTAATATAGTTTTGATTCCATTATAAGAACATCCTCCCGAACATATCTGTGTTGCACGTTTTGTGGAATAATATAATAATCTTAGGCAACTGGAATGCAAAGATAGGTGATAAAGCAGAATCAAACATAGTTGGAAAATTTGGATTAGGATCATGGAATGAAGCAGGAGAGCGGCTCATAGAATGTTGTGAAGCCAACAACCTGTTCATTGCTAATACATGCTTCAAGCAACCAAAAAGATGATTGCATACATGGAAATCACCGGTGACCAATACAGGAACCAAATAGATTACATAATTGGAAGCAGAAGATGAAGAAGCTCTATTCTCTCAGCTAAAACAAGACCAGGAGCTGATTACGATACAGATCATGAATTGCTAATAACAAAAATTAGAATAAAGCTGAAGAGAAACATTAAAAGAAACATAGTGCCAAAACAGAATCTAAATAATATTCCTGAAGAAGTTAAAGACCAGGTAAGGAACAGATTTGCAATACTAAGTTTAATTGATCATGAGCCAGAAGAACTATGGGCTGAAACCAGAGAAGAATGTGCAAAGACTATTCCTGTAGCCAAAAGAAAGGAGAAGCCTAAATGGATGATTGAGCAAACTCTTAAATTGCTAAAGATAGATGAGAAGCAAAAGCAAAAGGCAACAGAAATAGGGTCAAAACTCTAAATGCAGCTTTTCAGCAGCTTGCACACAGAGACAAAGAAATCTATTATAATAACCAGTGCAAAGAAATAGAAGAGAACAACAAAAAAGGAAGAACAAGAGACTTGTTCCAAAAGATCTGAGAAATCAAAGGGAAATTCAAGCCATGGCTTGGAATGCTGAAAGGAAAGGAAAGCTGGATTAGATCTAGAAGAAGGTGGAGTGAAAATTGGTGGAAGGAACATTAACAATTTGAGATATGCAGATGACACCACATTACTAGCAGGAAATAGTGAAGACTTGAAACGTCTACTGATGAAGATTAAAGGAGAAAGTCCAAAACAGGATTACAACTGAACATCAAGAAGACAAAAGTAATGACTGCTGAGGAATTACACAATTTTAAAGTTGACAATGAGGAAATTGAAGTTGTTCAAGATTTTCTATTCCTTGGCTCAATCTTCAACCAACAGGGGGACTACAATGAAGAAATCAGAAGAAGATTGAGACTTGGAAGAGCAGCTGTGAGGGAGCTAGATAAGATCTTTAAAGATAAAGATGTCTCTCTGGGAACCAAGATCAAGATTATCCAAACTATGGTATTCCCCATTGCTATGTATGGATGTGAAAGTTGGATGGTAAAGAAAGCTGACAGGAAGAAAATTGATTCATTAGAAATGTGCTGGAGGAGAGTTTTGCGGACAGCCAAAAAGACAAATAAGTAGGTACTAGATCAAATCAAGCCTGAATTCTCTTTAGAAGCTAAAATGACAAGACTAAAGCTATCGTACTTTTGTCATATCATGAGAAGACAAGATTCTCTGGAAAAGTCAATAATTCTAGGAAAAGTGGAAGGCAGCAGGAAAAGAGGAAGACCTAAAACGAGATGGCTTGAGTCAATAAAAGAAGCCACATCCTCCAGTTTGCAGGATCTGAGCAAGTCTGTTTTGCGGATACCATGGTCTTTCATTCATAGGGTTGCCATAGGTCTTTGGAGGTCTTTCATTCATAGGGGTTGCCATAGGTCGGAGACAACCTGACGGCACATAACATACACATACATGTTGCACCAATATAGATAAAAGCACATGACGATAATCAATACTAAGCAATACTATGCCATGTACTTGTATTCTGGATGAACTTTCAAACTTTGCATGAACCTTCTGTGTTTTTTTCTAAGTGTTAGGTAATTCTAACAGGTGTGCTTTAATCTTTTAACAGTTAATTAAAATAGTGGACTCTATCGAGATTAATGTTCCTCTATCAGAAATTCAACCAATAGTGATCTCTTAACTTTTTCTGACATTTCTCAGAGATTTATAGTTCTGTTTTGCAAGTTTGAGTTTAACATCATTTTTTACTAATTGGAAAGTTATACAATAGAAACTATGAATATTCAATGAAGCATCAGACCAATTATTGTTTGTTTGTGCTATCACGTGAAAAGCTCTTAGATATTTGCATATGATGACTTATAAAAATGCAAATTCAGATAGAATGTCAGAGCTCTGATGGAAGAAATCTCTTAAGAGAATTTAGGTGAAAATTTATCTTTACCTATGCATTTCATAGAAACTTTGATTATGTTAAACGTAGAATTTATTAGGAAATGTTAGCAAACTTATTTCTTATTGCCTTTCTGTGTTCTGTTTTTATATGATTTATATTAATAACCATTTATATTTTAATTACTTGCTTCATTAAAAAACTAGGGTGTATTTTCAATAAAGTGAAATAAACTCTAGACAGATGTCTTTGTGTTTGATAAGGAGTTGCAAAGCAATATTGAACCCTATATAAAATAAATGTACTGATAAACAGATGGTTCAAAGAACTTAGCTGTTTGACAGGTCAGAAAACTAATTGCTGAAAGCTTTCCAAGAGAAAAGATACATCTTTCTTTTGGTTAAGTAGAAGCTTAGTTTCAGACACGGGCAAAAGCTTGTTACACACACACACATAACTAGGGGGAGGGCGCAAGTCCCAAAGAACTCCTGTCCATTCATCCATGCTAGTACCTCTTGACATATAAATATATAATAAGAAAAACATGAGTTACTGTCAATAAAATCCTAAATAGAGTTACTCCAGTCTAAACCCTTTGAAATAAATGGACTTAGACTGGAGTAGCTCTTCTTAGGATTGTATTGTATATTCTACGAGAAGTATCAATAAGCTGATCTGCCAGTGTGGGTTCTATGGGACTACATCAGGAACAGAACTTGCAAGACAATTTAAAAGAAAACCCTCTAACATATAGAACTATACAATGAACAATTATATAACTAAACACATGGAAGTAACAATAAAAAACCCAATTGCAATTCAATTAATCAGCTAGTTCTCATTTGCAAAAATTTTGTGGTAAACCAATTTCTTCAGTACAGCCAAAGCTGTATTCTTGCAATGCTCTTCTCTTGCAAAATGGAAGAAAAACGACCAACAAACCAGACTACAATCTTCTGCCTGAAAAATTTAGCTCTGAAATTATAATATAATTCCAGCAACAATACTATTGTGCTAAATTTAACCTCTCTCACACAAATTTTCGCATACATAATTTTCAGTTACCTTATATAAGGTGAAAAGAGTCCAGAAACTCTTACCTGGTTCTCCAGCAAACAGACTCTACATATGCTGCTAACTAGAGATGGGCACAAACCGAAATACGAACCAAAATTAAATATGAACCAGGCTGGTTCATGGTTTGCGAACCACGGTTCATCAGATCCCATTTCTGACGAATCACCACAAACTTTTAGGCTGGTTTGTTTGGTTCATTTTTTGGTTCGTCACTGCAGACAGCCTGGTGCCAATCAGTCAGTTTCCTAGGCAACAGGGGATGGACTTCCTGCGGACCTTCTGCTGACCTGGAAGTGAACTTCTGCTAGCCTGGAAGTGACCTTCTGCTGACCCGGAAGTGATGATTTTCTGACCTGGATGTGTCATTTTCATGAACCAAACGAATCGGTTCACGTACCAGGGGCAGGTTCATGAAAGTTCGTGGTTTGTGATTCGTGAAATTTGACGAACCATGAATCACATGGTTCGGTTTTTTTCCAGTTCATACCCATCTCTACTGCTAACCTCCTTTCACTGACTATTCCTACTGAGCTAAAGTATCTAGTTTCTGGGAGATACACTAGCACACAGATCTGTCTATTACTATTATGACTATTGTGACTTAGGATCTTAAATTGTAGCACAAGTAATGGAGCTTACATACAATGAAAAATAAGGGCTGTGGTATGTAATAAATGTCACAATACAATATTTTATTATTTGCTTTATTACTTATTAGTTAATGTACAATTAGAACAGAAATTATTGTAACTTTTTAAAAAATGTTAAAAGTACATTTTAGGGCTATGTGAAGCTCTGTAACTGTTCTTGTGTATATTTTGGTGTTTGCATTGTTCTGCATATTCTGAGCATTTGGATACTGAAACTTTAGCCAGTGGGAAAACACATTGTTTATTTTATCAGTCCAGTCCAGCTGTTGTGTCACTACCTTATTCCATTTTAATTGTCTAGCCTGAATATGGCAGTCCTTCAGAGTGAAATCAGTGACTTAGTGACTTATTTGTCACACCCTCGCTTTGTCTTACAGTTTAATGCTTGTTTAATGGCTTGATTTTACCATTGTGAGACAGATTTCTAGGGCTAATACAGAACAAGCTGCTGATGCCTAGTTAGAAGTAGGAAAGTCACAATGCTTTTAAACTAACTAGATGAGACGAAGCAAGCTGTAGGTCATAAAGCTTGCCAGATATTTGGGGAAAGAACCAGTGAAGCATCTGAAAAACTCTGTCAGACCAATTTCCTCTAAGTACAGATAAGGGAAGCTTTTAGACCACGTTGAGTCCATTGAATTTAAAGCTTTAATCATGAAAGCAGTGCTGATCCTTAATTTATATTTGCTGTACGTATGTAGGTAGGTAGGTAGGTAGGTAGGTAGTCAGGCAGGCATTTATTTATTTATTTATTTATTTATTTATTTATTTATTTATTTATTAGCATGCCTTTCTTGCTGAAACTCAAAGCAGATTACAAAATGTTTAAAAAATGCAATCTCAGACCTTAAATTCCAATAAACAGCGCGATAAAATGAGGATTATAGAATTAGAAAATTTTGCAAACTGTATAAGGCATGGCATATAATGCAGAAAGTGGATTACAAAGTGGAATACAATGCAGTAAATTAAGATGATTAATAAACTGAACATTGCAGTGCTCTTTGATATTTGGTATTTTGTCTGTTTTGTGACTTAGGTCTTAAAGCTCAAGTCAGAAATTGGGAACTACAGTAACAGAACTTAAGTTGTTCCAAGACACGTTGTGGCAGAGTTATTCTACCCCCCAAGCATGAATGCTGCATATCTCATACAATACAAAACCATATAGACATATTGTTTAATGTTACAATGGTATAACAATGTCAATTGCTGATTTTTTTTAGTCTTCACAGGTATGACAGCTGTATCCATGCAAATGTGTGAGTGACCGCACATAAACATACACCTACAATGACCCATCTCATTTTCACTCTCTATTTACACTTGTACCTGACCCCCCTCTGTGCTATCTCAGTGATGCATGTCCCTGACAGACAATAATCAATTCTTAATAGTGACCTGTATCCCAACACATTCTGAAGATTTAAGGGCACTTAAAGGGGGATAGCAATTTCTACCAATTCCCCCTCTCTCATTTACCACCCCCCCCCCTTCATGCTGCTCCTGAAGGTCTGCTGAATCCCAGGAACAAAATTTCAGCATAAATCATTGCCTCCCTAAAGAAAAAGTGAGGACATTTAAGTTTTCTTAACTGTGTGCTTAGATACAGACCAGCATCTTCATTATACATTAACAAAATAAGCATAGTAAAGTTTACACACCCTTTAATGTAAAGTTTGTAATTAAATTCTTCTAAATTCTAACAGCAAATTTAGGAGATTCTTTTTCTCGCTATGGATAAGCAATTCCTTCAATTATATTATAATTAATAATCTTCCTTCTTTCATTCCAGCAGTGAAAACAATTACTAGATACTAATTTATTGTAATAATTCTATCCATTTTCAAGTGCATCATCAACCAAAATAAAGATGACTTATACTAGACATCATGGCTGCGGAGAATCTCTTATTTTGAGAATTCAGTCATGCTGTAGCAACTGTATTTAGAAACTATAATCTTTCAAACTAGGAATGGTTATAGGGATTTAGGAGATGGGGATTTAATAGGGGTACTGACCAAAAACCTTAGGGAGCATTAAAACTCCGCTGCAATCATAAATGTTAATGACTCATTGCAGTAATGATAAATATGTAAGCATGCTTTATCGCATTTTTGTGTCAATTGGCAAGAAGCAAATATTTGGTTTAACTGTCGTTTCTTTGGGAAAAAAGATTTTAAAGATGTAGTGCATTTTGTTGTGAAGTGATTTATAACATCTTGGCTAGGATGTTCAGTGTTTATGTGGAGCTGGTAGAACTGGATACAAAGCATGAGGAAAATTTGCATACGAACCACAATTCAAGAAAGGAAGTAAGTTGTTTTTATTTTAGCCATCTGTTTGGTTTCTGCATCTCTAATTGCCTGTACTACACCAGACAAACTTTTATATCCAATGCATGTTTAAATGCCTTAAAATTAATTACCCATCTCTGCAAACACTCACTTGTTTAAATTTGATAAAGCATACAGGGGAATAAAATAAACAAACAGTAATAGCTTTTTAAAAGTGATATGATTTAGTTCTGGATTACTTGAAATGGATGTCCATCATCTGAGAATGTAGTAGTTCTGTCTCCCCAGTGGGAACACAAAAAATCTACAAAACAAATGTGCTGTTAATCCATTAATATAATTTAATTCAGAGATAAAGATAATTTTTCAGTTTAATTAAATGTATTTGTAATTTGTAGTTAATTCAGCAGTGTGGAATATATATGTATTCCTCAATAGAATGTATTTACTTACACTGTGTAATCTGCCTTGAGTCACTTTGTGAAAGGTAGACTATAAATAATGCAAGAAAACAAACAAATAAATAAACTGAAACTGTGAGAAAGAATAATAGGATATGTTAGGCTAGAATAGGTACTCAGCTGCATTGAAGAGAGTGATTGTGATGACACACTTTCTCCAGACCTAGAAACTAGAGACTTAAATTTCACGTTGTACAAACTTCTTTAAAAACACTTTTAAATACCTTTTGAAAATACTTTTTAGATCTTCTAGTCCTCAGTGAGTGCAATATCTGGACTCAGGATGCCACTCAGCATTCACTTGGCCTATTATGAGGAGTCTATAGGCTTGAAGGAACCACACAGTAGGTTTGATGAAAACAACTAAGAAACAGGTTTATTTCAGTGGTATGTGTGGCTTGGTTTGTTTGTTTTCCTTTTCCCCAATCCTCTCAGTATTACAGTAACAAAGTTACAGGAGTACTGGGGCAAGTTACAAAGCAAGTTTTTTGTTTGACTGATTCAGACATATAATGAACTACTTGACAGGAACAATACCCAAACTCTATTTTCAAAATACCTAAAGTCCCTAATGGACTTCCTGCCTAACCAGCAGACCACTAATAACCTTTTCCCCACCCAAATCCAACAACTCCCAATCTTGGAGATCTGGAAACAGCTTTTGCTCCTTTTAGAGAAACTGTTTGTCAGTACAGAATATTTTATACAGTTTTTCTTGCAATACTCTCCCCACCAAGACACAGAGACTCCTCTTAAGAATTTAATGAGAAATTCTTTAATAAAAGAGTTCCTTTTATTAAAATCAACTCTAGTCTTTTAATAAAGCAAGGTATCAAAATATAAATGCTTATTAAGATGAAACCTACAAAGATGGAACAGATAAAGGCAACAAAAATTATGTCTCCTAACATGTCTCAATAAAATTTAAGTTTAAATCACTCCGATTACCTATGAAATGCATCGAAATTCCCATAGCATGCATTACAAAGCTAAGTTTCTCATGTAGATCTTCATGAGATTTCTTTCAGTCGAAACCCTGATCTGCTATCTGGGTTAGAACTTTTATATGATACCTTATGCAGGAATCTAAGATCTTTTTCATGTGATAACTTAAATCATGATTAGTTTGAGATTTAATTAATTATTCATATTTTCAATCATGTGACATTCTACCAAGCTCAAAAGTGACACTATGTTCAGCTGCAAGATAAGATACATAAATTAGTAAAGATGACAGGACAAGGTAAGTGAGCAGATCATCATTGGTCCATTCTACAATTAGAGAACATTTATCTGATACTTTGCAGTGTTTCTAATTGGCTGTTAAAAATGGAGCATGATACAACACGTTAGAAAAAAATACTGTAAAGTTCATACAGAGTTCACTATAATACATGTGTGTCATTAAGTATAATGTGCACTAATCCATATTTCCATGACAACATGGATCCCAAGACTGTAGGTTCATCCTACTATATAAAAGGCTAAGTGTATTCATGACAACTCACTTCCTACCCTAGTGCACCTCCAGAGGGTGCTGCTGTGGAGGGAAGCCCAGATGAGGGAGCCAGACCTCCAGAGAATGTGCCGCGGCTGGAAGTCCAGGCTGAAATCACATGTGGAGCAGGCAGCAATGCCTGCCCCTGCATTCACCCATCTGGGATCAGGCACAGAGCAGGAGGCCATACCCGCCCTCCACCTTCACCCAGCTGGGATCAGGTGCAGAGCAGGAGGCAATTCCCCCCCCACCCCGCTGCCTTCATCTGGCCGGTATCAGTGACAGAGGAGGAGGGAATGCCCACTTGCCCACTCTCTCTTTTCTAGAGCTCGTTGTATTTTTTCCTACAACATGCTTTGTTGCTAGTAATATCATATTTGTTAATCTATCAAGAAACAGAGAAATAGAAGGGAACAAACTTTTTGAAAAACCCACTGTGGAAAAGCAATGATTGATCTATACTAATCTTTGGGCCTAACCCTGCTATAGAAGTTCACTAACCTGCTTTCCCTACTTTTATTGTGCTGAAATAAATTAAAAGGAGCCTCTCCTTCCACTTATATTATGAAATCTTGCTGAACTCCATCAACATAGCAAAATTCAACATTTGACCTAAATGAGATTTGTATTGCCTAGAGATCAAGGCTGTCCGTTTGTAATTCCTTCGGAGGGAAGCAGAAGAAACTATTCAACAGAAGGCAACCACTGCTGGGGGAGAAGAAATCATCCTAGAAGGGAATAACAGCAATTTATATCACAGGATTGTGTTGTGGGCAAGTCTGATTCAGACTGTTAGGCACTCTGTGAGGTCAAGGGAGAAGTCCTCCATGAGTGAAAATGCATTTGATTCTATGGAGCTCGAATCTCATTCACTGTCTGCAAAGTTTGAAAGAACCTCATTAAACTTTCAGTGCATATGTTTTCTGAAATGATGGTAACTTAAGGAATAAAGACTGTAGTTTTAACAATGATCTAGTGTGCTTCTCATTCCATCTTCCCCCACCCTTGGTTTCTCTGAACTGTTTTCTAAGCAGCAACAGCAGCACTGTTGGTGAACAGGGGAAATTATAATTACAGTATTGGACAAATTATAGACTAAAATATGTTCTTTGGATAATACGCAAATTATGGTTCTGAAATTGCTTCATCATATCACTAATTTTATTATCATTTACAAAAAAAGGTTTTATTTCTGATTGCAATGAAAGCAATGCTAACATTTCACAGTACGACATCCCTTTTGTGGTGAGGCAATATTGGCCTTGGCAAAGAGTGGCGCCTGAGGTAAACCTCACTACTGAAGTACTTATCCTGGGAAAGGCTTGATTCAATGGCAGATATGAAGTTCTGCAACATTTATTTAGATTCTAGGGTTGTTTACAAGAAATTCCTTCAAGTAGTTTGTCTGGCAAAGTGCACTGAATAGAATAATGCTGGAATGCCTTCTTTTGGCCTTTAAATTTAAAAAGGACTTAAAGATATTGAGATATAATTTAGTTGTTGCTAAGAGAATTAGAGCTGAGACGTATTTGCCAACATAATAAAACGTTCTCTGCTAGACTGGAGATGACCTAAGGGAACTTGTATGTCACTGTAAACTATATCCCTGTGTTGTCATTCCCTGCTCAAACCAAAAGGCAATTGTAGGGTGCTAAAGCCACTGTAATTACACTTATGAATTCAAAGAGAGAGAGGTAAGAAATCAGCAAGAGAAAATAGGAAACTCTGCTATTTGAGGACCCACAACCTTATCAGTATACTGAGGGCATTGTAAAAGTGTATCTTTTGCTCATAATGATCTGAACTGACCCTTTTATTTCACAGTTCAGTATGATGAAAAGGATACATTTGCATGTATCAAAGCTTGTATGAAACAACAAAAAAAATATCAGAATGGGTCATCCATGTGTAACTAATATGAACAGTGAACGGTATGTATCTTGGAATTTAAATATAACACATACTGATGTTACCTTGTGAGCCAGATGCATTTCAATTTTATTTTGGAACCTTTGATAGAGAAATCTGTAAAAAAAAAAAAAGTGACTTAGAGGTAGGCCATATAAGCAGTGTCTGATAGGGAAATGGATCATGCTTAATACCTTACAGAATGCTACACACATAGAATTTTGTCATTATATAAGCCATCTTATATAAAAAAAAGTTTTTTTTCATCAAATAAAGATTTTTGTTTCTTCCTTTGAAAAATGTTGTCAGTGCTTTGTTTTGTACCTAATAATAAAAATTTTCATACTATTTACAAAACCATTTCTCCATACAATATGGCACAAATGCCAGTCAAGTACTTTTTGCATTAAACCAGAAATGTAGCAAGAAAATCTAGGAAAGGAGGAATTAGGTAGCTTAATGTGTCATCAAGTCTGTCAGGTCTCCCACCTTGTGGCAGCATCCCCACCACTGCTAGGTAGGGGGGGGCAGGGGGAAAATGTGTCCAAAGTTGCCATTGCATTGTCAGTGTGACATCATTTCTGGGGGTAAACATGGAAGTAATGTCATGCCATCAACAGAGTACTCTAGCATTCGCTGGAAACTCCATGATAACCATAAAGTTTCCAGTGAATGCTAGAACATTGTGTTGATGATGTAATACCTGTACTGTAGCAACAGAACTTCCATATGTCAGGTTTCCTCTCACTTTTCCCCACTCTAGACCCCCCCAATGCAAACTTTTACAGTTTTTTCAAATCAGAAATTGTCATTATTATAGTATTATAACATTATAACCATCTGTCTATATGGTTTCTGATTTCCCAGTAAGTCTCTAACCCCATTTCCTCAAATAATGGGCTAGAGACTTACTTAAAAAAAAATAAAGCTGGGAATTTGAGAACCAGACAGACAGACACTTTATCATGTTATAATGATATTGTAAATTGCCAATTTTTTTTAAAAAAAAGGCCTGTAGTGGTGGTGCAAGGAAATGACTACTGCAGGGGGCTGAGGCAGGGAAAATAGTACTGATGTGAATGGGACCAAGCAGATGTGGATTTTCCTTTTAATGTGGTTGCCATCCTGGTTTTGCTGCGATCTTTCCCTAATCATCACATAAAAACAAGTTTGGGAAAGATTACAAGAAAGAAGGTAAAAACCATGATGCTGTGGGGAAGTTGAAGGGGCAGGTACATTCCCCAAGAACATCAAAAACCTGGACAAACAACTCATGTGTAAGTGACACAAGTCCCATGTGTGACAATTCCCTTAAATTGTGTATTAAACACCATGGACATATCAAATACCATCTTGTAGTGTTTTGCATACAAAGTAGTTTTTATTATTTTATTTTATTTCTGTTACTGATTTTTTAAAAAATTGTTGCTGTGAGTTTAAATGCAGACCTCTGAGGAAAGACGGGGGGTGGGCTGGATGGGTGAACAGAGTGTGATCTGATTGAAAAGTAGCTGTATCCTAGGGGATGGAGTGAACTGCAGTTTTTAGTCAGTTTTCACTCACCCTTTGAATTGCTTAGAGATAGGTTATTCTAGTTAAGTCAAACAATCTGTGTGGAGCTTGAACTGTCTGGGTGTTTCTGACAGAAAGTATTATTTTGTCAAGTTCAGTGAAACTGTGTTTCACTGAACTTTAGCTTTTGAGATCTAATGAGATCAGGCTCACTTGGGCTATCCAGGTGAATATATAACTGTCTTTGAAACCATCAAGCTTAAGAACGATTGTGAAACTGATAAACTTATCAAAATTCTGCAACCATCACGCTTATGTACTTGCAAATAAATTCTACTTTTGTTTAAGATTTTTTTTTACCTCACAGCCACCTTCTGTGCTGACCATTCTGTTAAACTACAATCTATAACAAGCTTTCCTATATTACAAGTTAAACCAAGGAGGTTTAAGGCACAAACCTTTGGTGGCAGTGAGTCAGGGAGGCAGCAATACAAAGGTCACACAAACAAAAAATGGAAGGTGTTCTTGAAGTATAAATCCAGAAAGCAGAGAACACCTTAACTCTGTGCGAGCAGAATGTGGCCCTTCCCGGCAGCTGCGCAGAAGCTTGAGCTGGAGACCGAAGTTTGCCCGTCAGAAGGAGAATGGGGCAGATGGACCTTTTCTGGGCATCTGGGCTTATGCCTGGGGGCAGAGACAAGTGCTGTTACAGGTGTCTCCGCCCCCAAGGTCCATTTGCTCCATGTGATCGGATGAGGCTGGAAGCTCTTTTCAGTTCCTGCACTCTCCCGATCCATGGAGGAGTGCTGGCGAGCGGGGAACACGCTCAGTCTCCCTGCTTTGGAGCAGCTCGCCTGCCCAGCAGTATCTGGGGCTGAGGCATAGCTTTGTTGTTTCAGTCTGCGGTGGTGGCAGCATCGGACAGGTGGCGGCGACGTGCTGCAGCTGTGGCAAAAAGCTGCACTCCGGCTCGCTCGCCTTTTTTGGTGGCGGTTTGTAGCTCGGTTGCGCGGGTTGCCTTTCTCAGGGGAGTAGGTGGGCAATCGGGGTGTGGGGTTTATTCATCCCCTCTCCCCATCCCCCCCTTCCTTACTTGCTGCGGCTTGGCTTTAAAATGTACTTTAAGTGGCATTTGCCTGGTGCTGGCCAGGGTTGCAACTCGGGGCCCGCCTGAAGCTGTGAGGTGAAAAGGCAGAGCAGGCCTAGGGGCATGGTGCCTGCTAACACGCGGTTCTTAGTGGGGGGCGCCATTCTATAGTGGCCGCCATTTTCTGATAGCCACCATTTTGAGTTGTGTGCAGTTTTGCCAGGTCTTATTCATAGTGTTGGTCCAGGAACCATTTTGCTTCTTGTTATTTGAGTTCCTCAATATGGTGTCCAGGAAAGGCAAAGGGCAGTCCAAAGGCAAGCAGCCTGCCCAAAAGCAGCCGACTAAGAGGCCCCCACCAGTCCTCTCTTCATCTGAAGATGATGAGGACACTACTTTTAGTGTAGAAATATTGCACCATTTAGAGGCTTTGGAAAAGTCTAAGGGTTCATCTACCCGGGTAGGGAGTGAGAAGCCATGGGCAAGGCCGGTAAGGGCTGTCTCTAAGTCTGCCTTTTGGCAGGACATCCTTAAGCATATATCTGCCCTTGAGTCCTCTTCAGGTGCTGGGGAGCCGGCAGCTACTTCCAATTGTGAGGTCCAGGATGCTGAGGATGACATGTCATTGGAAGTTGAACCGGAGGGGCAGTTGGATGGTTGTCCAGTAGTGGTGGCTGTTGAACCTGCTATGCTGGAGGGTAAGTCTACTTTGCTGCAACAGGTGTGCTCATGGCCATGGGGACCCTGGGGTCAGGCCACTGCCTCCGGGTCCTCAGGTGCCAGAACACCTTCCTATGTGCATCACACTTCACCATGGCAGGTGGTGGGGCAGATGGGTTGGCCAAGCCAATTACCAAATGTGCCTGCCACCTCAGAAGCTGTTGGGAGCCCTCACACAGGGTGGGCAATGGTGGATGGTCAGACTATTGGCATACTTTCTGCTGGCTTGCAGTGTGGTGCCTTCCCGCCATGGGGCCTTCAGCCTTATGGAGTTTATGGACAGGTCCCATATAGAGCACTCCGTTTTGGTGATACAGCTTTTCCCCTTGGTGATCATCTTACCCAGGCTACCAGGGATAAGATTGTTAAAGGGGAGTACGTCGAAATTTTTACCCTTCTCTTCAGGGAACTGTAGTAGGATAAAGATGATCTGGACGAATGTGATAAGGAAAAGATTAGGAGGAGGAAAGTGGAATGCAATTGGCATAATTGGCTTCCAGGATTCTTGATATATGCCGGCATGTTGGGTAGAGCTCAGTCTGTATGGGCTGTGTCTCTTTTCCAACATATGAACAAAATTTACAGGGGTTACACTGACTTCATTGGTGCTGCATGGCTGCAGTACAACGAGGAGTTCAGAATGAGGGCAGCCCTCAACCAGCAACTCCCCTGGGACCAGATTCACCAGCAGTTGTGGCTGCAGGTGATGTCTCCCGCTAAGCCAAATATGGGTGACAGGTCCAATAGTGGCCATCTGATTCACGGCCCTCAGGCAGCGGCTTCAACCCATGCTCAAGTGGGGCAGCAGGTTCAACCCCAGCTGCTCTGCTGGGACTTTACGGCCAAAGGTGCTTGCAACCGGAAGGTGTGTAAGTACAAGCACGAGTGCCCCTTTTGTGCTGGTCCCCATCCCTATGCAGCTTGCCCCAGGTCCAAATCTGGGGAAGGAGGGAAGCGACCAGGGTCGGGTGGCAGCCAGCAGTCTGCGGGTAAAAGGGCCCAGCCCAATAAAGCTGAAAGTGCTTGAGCGCCTGTTGGCTGCTTATCCCAAATGTCGGGATGCATTGTTGTTATGGAATGGTTTTAAGTTTGGTTTTCGGATACCCTTTCAAGGTCAGCGCGCCCCCTTTTTTGGCTGATAACTTGAAGTCGGTGGTTGGCATGGAGCAGGTGGTTAAGGAAAAGATTAGGAAAGAAGTTGCGGAAGGGAGGGTCCTGGGACCATTTGATGTCTCTCCTGTGCCTTGTCTGCAGGTTTACCCTCTTGGGGTGGTTCCCAAGTAGGTGGTTGGTGAATATCACCTGATTCACCATCTGTCGTTTCCAAAAGGGGCATCTGTGAATGATGCTATCCCTGAGGAACTTTGCTCTGTGTGGTACACTTCCTTTGATCAAGCAGTCAAGGTAGTGCACCAGTGTAGGATTGGAGCGGAGATGGCAAAATGCAATATCAGGTCTGCATTCTGCCTTCTACCCGTGTACCCTGGAGACTTTGCGCTCTTGGGTTTTGCCTATGAAGGCAAATACTACATGGATCATGCCCTCCCCATGTGGTTTTCTATTTCGTTCGCTGTTTTCGAGCACTTCAGTTCCTTTCTAGAGTGGGAGCTGTGCCGATGGTTTCAGTGCTGTGATATGGTGCACTGTTTAGACGATTATTTGTTCATGGGGCTGGCAAGCACTACCCAGTGTGCCAGGCTGTTAGCGGATTTTGTCGCCCTTGCCAGGGATCTGGGGGTCCCTTTAGCGCACAAAAAAACTGAGGTCCCGGCTCAGGTCCTTTCATTTTTTGGCATTGAGCTCGACACGGTGCAGTAGACCCTTCGACTCCCAGCCGACAAGGTTGGTAAACTCAGGGAGCTACTAGCTGATTTCAGGGGTAAACAGAAAGCTTCCTTGGTTGAGCTGCAGCAGCTTGTGGGGCATTTGAACTTTGCATGCAAGGCGGTTGCTCCCAGCAGACCATTTTTATGCAGGCTGTGTGATACTTTGTCCTCACTCAGAGCCCCACATCATCAGCTGCGCATAAGTAGGGGCATGCAAGCTGATATTGAGCTTTGGCGTCAATTGCTTGGGTCCTTTAACGGGGTGACATTTTGGTGGGATGATGTCTTGCTGAAGATGGGGTTGCAGGTTGCTTCGGATGCTTCTGGACCCGCTGGATTCGGTGTTTACTTTAGGGGGCACTGGTGTGCTGATCAGTGGCCTTCTGAATGGGCAGCTACGGGTTTAGTTAGGGACTTTATCTTCCTGGAATTTTTTTCCCATTTTAGTGCCTGTCTGACTTTGGGGTAAAGAGTTTGTCAACCATGTGGTGCACTTCTGGTGTGATAACATGGCAGTAGTCCAGGTTGTTAACTCCCTCACTTCTAAATCGTCCAGAGGGATGAATTTAGTGTGGGCATTTACATTCAGCCTTCAGCTGAATATCATGTTCAAGGCTGGGCACGTTCCAGGAGTTGACAATGAAGTGGTGGATGCTTTGTCATGCCAACAGATGGAATGTTTCCGGCAACTAGCCCCTGGGGCCAACCTTCAGCCTACTCAAATGCTCCTAGAGCTGTGGCAGCTTGGGAATCAGAAGTGACTAGAGCAATCCAGCTGGCCATTGCCCCCAGCATGTGGAGAGTGTATGAGCATGCGGTAGGACAGTTCTGGGTATTTTGGGGGGAGGCTGGGCTAGACCAGCAATTGCCTATCCCCCTGACCACTTGCAGTTGCAGTTCTGCGTGGCTCAGTGGGCCCGCAGGTTGGCAGTCAAGTCCATTAGGGGGCAGTTAACAGCATTGGCGTTTGCCAGCAAGGTACATGGATTTCCAGAGTCCACAGAGTAAGGAAAATGTTGGAAGGCTGGGCTTGTGAATCGGTGACCCTGAAGGATGGGAGACAGCCTATCTCTCTGAATATTCTATGGGGGCTGGGGACAATTTGGGGAAGGGTTTGCGGTTCAAGTTTTGAGAAGAAACTTTTCCATGCTGCCACATTGACGGCATTTTTGGGGGCCCTGCATGTCAGAGAACTGGTAGATCATTCACGGAGGGACGTATCGGACAGGGCATTGCTTGCTAAGGATGTCAAATTCCTTGGAGGGAAGGTGTCAATCAGGATTAGGCAAACTAAAACAGACCAGAAACAGGTGGGGGCAGTGCTTACTTTGGGCCCTTGTGACATGAAAGGGTTGTGCCCGGTTCGGGCCCTTGAAAGTTACATTGCGGTTAGGGGGGAGGACCAAGGGGTATTTTTTCATCATTCCGATCGCTCTCCCCTTACGCGTTACCAGTTTGGGGCAGTGATAGGTAAGGCACTGCACCAGTTAGGTTTATCGGGTGTCAAGTTCAGCACCCATTCCTTTCGTATTGGGGCAGCCTTCATGGCAGCAGCCTTGGGGTACTCTTGCAGGGACATTAAGAAGGTGGGCAGATGGCGATCGTCTGCCTACCAATCCTACATTTGCCCCCTACCTTTCTTTGACTCTCACTCTGTTTGAATTTTGTTTCTCTAGGAGTGTCGGGGCACCCTAAGAGGAAGAGGATTCTCATTGCCGGACACAGTATGGTGTTCTGGGTGGCCATCCAAGCCAGAAGAACTCCGGTTGGTTCTCAACTTGGCCTAGGTGAAGTCGCCACAGTTGAATGGCTCGGCCTACGGGGTCTCCGATGGTCAGGGTTGCTGTCTCTCTTGTTTGGGGGAAGGAGTGGTCCTTTGCCACATATTGTGGTCATCCACCTGGGTGGTAATGACCTGGGTTTGCTGAAAGGCAGGGCTCTGTCTCTACAGGCAATTGTCGACTTTAAAGTCATCAAGAGCCGATGGCCCGGAGTACTTATTTTCTGGTCCAAAATGCTCCCTCAGCGTATATGGAGGGAGACCTTGGACCCTAGGGCCATGGCCAGTAGGGCCATTCAGAAGGCATTGGGGTGGATTGGGGATTTACCTTCCCCACCCTAGGATCAAAGCCGCATTTGCCACCCTTTATAGGGATGATGGGGTACACATGTCAGTGGCTAGCAATGACATCTTCTTAGATGACCTGCGGCAAGGGCTCAGGTTGGCACTAGGCCACCTGTGGGGCGTGGAGGCCTAAGCAGAGGCTTGGCCTTTCTCAGTGGCAGGAGAAAGTCGGAGAATAGGGAGTGGGCTGCTGAGCACCCCTTTGGCAATTCCCCAGTGGTGGGGAAATGGGGTCTGTCAGGAGGGATGGTATGCTTCATGGCTACCACCACCTGTGCAGACTGCCTCCAGGGAACCCTGGTGTAAGTCCTTCCCTCATGCTGTACGGCTGACGCTTTAGGAGCTTGATTGCGGGGGGGACCCCTTTGCCTGGCCGGCCAGGTATAAGCCATTCCAAGAATGGCTCATGCCTGGGGAAGTGGGGCTTGCCTAGGCAGGTCAAGGTGGAGATCCTGGAGTGACCCCGTGGCTTGACCTGCACTGCCAGTTTGCCTTTGCCGCAGTTTAGAGTTGTTGTATTTAATAAAGCAGCCCTTAGTTCCAATGCCTTGTGTCTGTCTCGTTCTTCCGACTGGGGGCGGCGACAAATAGGAGTGTTGATTGGGACTAGAGCCTTCCTGAGGTATAAGGTAAAGTAAGGAGGAGCTGAACTAAAGATCCAAAGCTTATAAAAGGTGTTTAAAATAGGGAAAATCATTAAAGGGTGTATATCAAACTAAGCAAATCATTACAAGTATGTTTATTCAAAACAGTAAAAAAATTAAAAAACCCAATTACTTAAGTAAAATGAAAACTGGATGTTTTAAAATCTGCATCTTTCTCAAACAATTTCTATTTTTATAGTGTTTTATTAGTTGTATAAATTTTATGTACATTTGCACATCAGTTTCTATGATACTGTGTTCTACAGGAGTCTTGCCATGTGACAAGTTTATATATGGAGATGTTTTATCTATTGCCTAAGCAGCAATACACTGCAGAAATTTATATTCTTTAGTTATTAAAAAGTGGTGACTATCTTAAGTTAGTTATTGAAAGTAAGGAATTCAGCAATGGAAATTAATCACTGTCACTTCCCAGTTGAGTGGCTGGAAGATGAAATGCGTTTGTTTTGAACAGGAAAATATTGTTATAGTTTCCTTAATAGAAATAGACAGTCATAGAAATCTTAATTTAAAGGATGCTGAGAAGTCATAAATCATGCTGGCACTATGCTGTAAAGCAAGTAGGCTTCATAACTGTGGCATAAGCAGGATGTACCATTTTATGGTTCCAACATGAAATTGCAAGCACCTTTTATTTATTAATGCCATCAGTGTTGTAATTGATTTCCATAAAGAAAATATTTATAGCATTCTTTATCATAAAATGGCAATTTATTTGAACCATATTTATGTTTTTACTGCCACTTATCTTCTTTTAGGTAAATATCATTCCTTTTTGAGTGTCTATTAGCATTTGCAATACATTCTTTATGGTAGTATTTGATCTTACCAAAACTGTTAAGTTCAGGAAAGTTCTCACTGTTTTAAAAGATGGGTGGTGGTGGTTGTGGGACCAATTGATATATCATTCTCTATTACATAAGGTTGCTTGCAACCCCATAAGAAATTATGGTTACCAGAGCAGGAGCTATCATTAATCCATCCCGTAAAAAGGACAGCCTTTCAAGCATTACACAAGAAAAAACACCCCTTCTGAGACAAGAATTGTTTTAAGTAATTGATTTCCTTTGGCTCTGCTTCTATGCAACATACTAGAAATAACAAAGACATTTGAATAAGGTTGGCATTCTTTTATGAGAGGGTGTTTTAGTCCTCTGCAGGGCTGCCAAGCTCCACCCTGAGCTCCTGTTGTATGTTATTGCTCCAAGCAGCAGGGTGAACATTTTAAAAACTCACCAATATCCAAATCATGATGATGTCACTTCCAGGGAAAACCTGGAAGCAATACTGGTAGCTCTAGTAATCACCAGAAACACTATGGTTTTACCATAAAGTTTCTGGCAATGTGTAGAGCTATCACTGTCACTTTTGGGTTTTCCCTTGAAGTGATATAATCACACTCACAACACCACTCCCCCATGTCCCCACCCTCAACCCTCCTACCAGTTGCCTTTCTCTGGCTTTGCCTGGCATCCCTAGTCCTCCATGAAGAAGAATCTAAACATCCTAAAAATGTTTTCAAGGTACAACTCACCTTTGAGCAACCTCATTTGTATTTGACTTAAAGTCTACAACTTGCAACCCCAACGAAGCTGAGAGGCTTTTCCCAAAAGTATACGGATGTCATAATAAATGCTAGGTGCTCTAAATGCTCTGAATGTAACATGCATAAAAACCAAATCTGCCCTTTCCTCGTGTTAAAAAATGAGTGCGACAGAGGAGGGAGGAGTCGATTTCCCTCTTCCATCATGCTCATTTTCCAATCGGACAAAGGAAGGAGTTACAGTATGTGCCTGTGTGCACACTGAAGATGAGCTGAGTGAAAACTGCCTCCAAGAGGATGGATTTTACTCACCTCTGTTTCAACATGCACCAAGATTCCTCTGAGAATGGGGAACATGTGAGAGCTTGCACACTATGCGCACACATGGGAAGTTATTACCCTCCTTTCCCCTACTTCCCAGCCTCCTGCACCCTCATTTGGACCCCTGGGACTCCTGGCAACCCTAAAGAGACCATTTTTTAAAAAAAACTTTTAAAAGTTATATAACATTTGCCCGTACACACCCTAGAATATTTACTGCAGTTATCTTTGGGATACAGTGCTTGTGGTAGTGAAACTTCACCATGAATAGTAAGGGGGTGGAAGTAGAGAGGCTGTAGAACTGTCCTCAGGAAACAACAACAACGTTCAATTTATATACACTGCCCTTCAGGACAACTTAACACCCACTCAGAGCAATTTACAAAGTATGTTGTTATTATCTCCACAACCAAACACCCTGTGAAGTGGGTGAGGCTGAGAGGTGATACAAATGCATGAGAGAGAGAAAGTGCACTTGCATGTAAGAGACAGATTGGAGACTGATAGTACATGATACACAAATAGATAGGAGAGAAGATTGGGGTATGGGGAAGGAAATGAATGACATTAAGATTATGCATCATGAATGTGATATGCATGAAGGTTGTGCATTTTGGAATTAACTAGCCAAAATATTGAATGCAAGCCTCTACTGTTTCAATAACATCAAGTACAGTTGTGAGAAAATCAGGCAAGTTCCAGTGACACTTGCATATTTTTCTGGACTTGTTCTGAAAATTGCAGGCATCCTTCCGAACATACATTTTGAAATGTGGGAGATTACAGTGTCTGTTAAATTTGTTCTCATGCTAGGGATCTATCTGTGAATATTACAGACAGGACCAACTATTGGGGAACTCTCTTCATTTCTAGTTCAATAGCATTACATTATTGCAGTCCATGGATGGAAAGATAGCTTTCTGCTTACCTAGCTCCTGAACCTCAGCAGTCTAGTGTTGTAATATTACTGCTCAGTAGTTCTGAGCTTCATGGGTAGCTCAGCAAAAATCCATTTATGTATCCTAAACCTTAGCAATACAGTGGAAAAGAAGTTACATTTTTATCACCCTCTTCACAAGCTACATAGGGTCATCCACTGACCTTAATTTTACTTCTGACATACTTAACTCTTAGGGGCCTTGTTCCCTCTGCAGTGTGAAGAATCCTTGAAAGGGAGGGAGTGTGATTACTTAGTCTTGAAGGAAAATCTTTTCCTCCATTTCTAATCAGTTGTCCCAACTAGACACTTTTACCTGCAAAGTAGTTAAAGACTAAATGCTTATATCATCTGGAACTGGGGAAGATTGGAAAATTAAGGTTAGTGGGTGAATGTCTCACAATATGCATCACCATAAATTTCATTTGCTCACTGAGATACTATCAGCATTTAGGGAATTCAAGCAGATCAATTTATCTCCCCTTCCATCAGTTTAAAGTTCATTTTTTAAAACTGAGTGTCACCTGTTCTCAACATTCAATACCTCCTAGAAAGCATCCAGACCATTGTGTGGGTGGGTGTGTTCAAAAACTAATATTATTTTTCTGTATACCTACTAGAGGTGTACATAACTGTGACAGTCTGCATGTTTTAGAGAAGCCTAGAAGAGCTGTGTACACTAGAGAGGTGCACGGACCAAAATATGAACCTAAGTTCGTGACTAACCAGGCTGGTTTGTGGTTTGCAAACTGGCGGTTCATCAGAGCCCATTTCTGATGAACTGCCACAAACTTTAGGCTGGTTCGTTTTTTGGTTCATCACTGTGATCAATCAGTTTCCTAGGCAACAGGAGATGGACTTCCTGCAAACCTTCTGCTGACCCAGAAGTGGCCTTCTGCTGACCTGGAAGTAACAATTTGATGACTTGGATGTGACATTTTCACGAACCAAACGAACCGGTTCACAAACCGGGGCAGGTTCATGAATGTTCTTGGTTCGTGATTCATAAAATGTGACAAACCACGAACCACGCAGTTCATTTTTTTCCAGTCTATGCCCATCTGTAGTGTACACACACATTTGCAGGACTGTTAGAGTTAATCCATCTCAGAGAGCTTTGAGTGGCAGGTTACTCCAAAGACATCTGATCGGGTAGCCTGAGCTGAAAAAGGAGGATTTTTTCCAGTCCTGACAGAGAGAGTAAAAAGGCTGCACTTGTTCAAGAGTCCATAGAATTCAAAGAATTTGTCCAATTTGCTTGAAACTGTGGGATTCTTTGGTGGATAGGCAGAAGAAGCTGCACTGAAATTTTGGTGACATTTGTTTGAAAAACAATGCCTCCACCCCCCTTGCCAAGTCCCCCATAGGGAATAATAGAAGTTGCTCTTCTCTCTCTTTACTCTCTTAAACAGACCACAACAAGGAAGCATGGCAAACACAGTTTTCAGCAAAAAGGTAAAAGTTCTTCATTGTCAGTCACTCACCGTAAGAGTAGAAAAATGAAATGAATGCAGACAGGATTTTTTTATGAATTAGAGGGAGGACTGTGTTCTGTGCAAATTCAGTGCCATTATCTTTATAAAGAGCTGCCCCAGATGCTTGAATCTATTCCCCATTGAAAATAATGGTCCTGAAGAATTTGACTCCCGAACATCTAGTAAATTACCCGGAAATAAGCAGCCACTGTAAAAAAATTCCCCCCTTTCCCAAAGTCTAGATCAGAAATTATGATGACATTTTTCTTCTTGCACACCTCTAATATCTACATAGTCCTCCAATTTTGTATATATTTGGATACTGAGGTCAGTTTAGCTGGGTATTGCTTCTCTTTTGAATTTTTTGTTTGTTTGATGGTTATAAGAAACAACAAATATAGACTGAAGTATGCTTATTTTTCAAATCTTTGATTTCTTCTCTATTATTCCAAAATTCAATTATTTTTCTATCATGCGTTTTGAAAATGTAGTAAAACAGTTGAGCTGTTTTTGAATAAATAGAAACTAAAATATACATCCTTTTTTATTTCACAAGCATTGTTTGAATAGATTATGAATGCTGAAAGAAATGCTATAGTTTGTACCTATAGTGAAGAGAAAATGCATTTGTTCCCAGAACGAGACTCTTGATGCAAGACTTTGGATTAATAAAAGATGGCAGTATGGCAGGCTGCATGAGATATTTCAAGGAGAGGGACAGCAGAGTTTCTGATTTAGGATTACCACTGAGTGAAACACCATAGGGGGCTTTCAGAAACAGTGATATGCCCTAATCATTGAGTTGTGGGTACCAGTCATTTGTATTTCCAGAGTTCATGAGATGTGTGAACCAAAATATATCTAGAATATAACTTCTGTTGGTAGTTGAAGGAGCCAGAGGAAAGAATCTGATGGGGAAAGAAAGTAAAAACTTAGATTATATCAAGGCTCAGTGAAACACAATAACAGCTTAATGGCCTCTAAACAGCGGCCCCCTGGACACTACTTTCTTAGACTTAAGACAGGCAGGGGAGCTCACTATAGATTTTCTCTTTACTGCCATTCTCGTTTTTATTTACAACAGTGCTTAGTAAGACACAGCAGGCAACATTTTTTACTCGGATCATTATTTTATCCTTATGAAGGATCCAGTACAGCAGCAGTAAGCAACACAGTTTTCTTGTAAGGTTTTATTTCAACTAATATATTGGCAAAAAATTAGTCTTAAAGTAATATGTAAGAGAGCTTTGTCATGGTGAAACATCAGGGGCTACATTTTATTCTTGATTATTTTACTTTTTGTCATTTCTTATTTTGTAGATTTCTCTGATAATTAATTTTACTGCTGTCTGAATCGTTTACAGAAGCGTACAGTTGCCAATCTTGTTTCCATAATTTTGAATTTACAAGTAGTTTGAGAGCTAGATTTCTGTAAAAAACTCTTCTCACAAAATAGTTTCTTGTGTATACAACAATGAACACACCACATCTGCAGAATATAACATGGGTGCGAGTAAAAATTTTCATTTAAACACTCCAGTGTCTGCATATTATTTTGCCATGTGCAGTCTCTTCCCATACTGCACCATTTCTTGTTAGAGAAATGAACATGTCAACAGTCACTTTAAACAGCTCCTGGCTCTCAAAACCTTGACAAACATTAGGATAGTAAAAAAAATAATAACATGTAATATGAATCAGTTATTACTGTTTAAAATGTGCTTTTAGTGAGTGCTGATCAAATAGGATAAACTATATTATAAACTGCCTTGAGTTTATTTTTCATATACATGCAACATTTCTAAAACAACTGATGCTTCTAAGATAAGTAACCATGTTATAGATTTTAAAAAATCTTTTAACAAGTGCAATAAATAAGTATCAGCATATAGGTAGCGATAACTAAAAGTGGCAAAGTGAGATTTAAAAAGCAAGCAAAATACCAGTCAGCTAATCAAAGACAACTAATTGTCACCAAATTTTTTGGAGAAAAATGACTGGACCAGATGCTTAGAACCTACAAAAATAGTTACCAGCACTAGCATGCAAGGCCCCTTGTGATTCCAGTATCTGTATGGGGATCCTGTTAATGTTTATGTTAACTATACATATGTTATGAAAAAAAGTCTATAGACAATGTTGTGGTAGGTGCAGATCATCAGGTATAACATTCTTGTTCACTTTTCTTTGTGACCTGTAAGCAGAAAAGGTATTTAGCACAGTTCAGTTTGTGCAAGCAATAATACAAGAGCTACAATATAATTTTAATTCAATAACAATGTGCATATGGAGCAATGCGGTATATGACAGATATCTTAAATGATTTTATTTATTTTGCTTTTGAAACCTTATTGGACGTACCTTGTACTAGTGCTATATCTACATCCACACAGAAGATGTAGTGGGGATACAATTATTTTCACCTAGTACAACTAGGTCTGACAGGTCCCATGGTGGGAGCTGTTGATTCCTTGCCACTGCCCCCCACCTCCAGTCTTCTGGCCAGTAGGGGGAAAGGGCTGGAGAAAGGGCAAAAAGCCTCCTGGGCCAGCTCACGGCGGTCGCTTTCCCACTGGGTGCAGTCATGTCACTTCCAGAAGTGACATCATTGCATCAGGTGAGAAGATCCAAAACAGAACTGTCAGGTTTCCCCGCTCTCACTGGGAGGGTAAGGGGACCTGGGAACCCTAAGTACAACCAGATCATGAGGATTAATAATGCTTATGCTAAGTCCAGCTCGCAACCTTAAACTGAAGTAATTTTTTGTGGCTGGGTGAAGAATGGGAAGAGGGAGACTTTGGGCGATTGTACCCCACATTGGGGTGACTAACACGCTGCTTTCTGCAGCCTGCCCCCATTGCCTAGCTATATAGGTTGGGAGGTGGGGTCAGCAGACCTGATGATCAGGCTCCAATTTGGTCTGCACTGCATGTTAAAATGAAAGGGATGGAGTTAGGCTGAGCATCAGAACTGTCTGCAAGGACAGTAGAGACAATCATTTTTACTTAGCGCAATCAAATAGCAAGGATTATTTCTATTGTTTATACAAGGGCTATTGCACACATTAAAATCTTCCATGGCATTCACCCCTACATTTTATCATCCTATTTCATGCACGTCATAGAAACATTAGAAAATACACTGTTTACAGATAAAAGAAATGCAATCCAAGCCAAATCTCCAGCTCATCTAAATGTCACATATAATTTAAATTTTTAAAAATGTTTGCTTGACACAAATATTTTCATCAGTTGAAGACAATATAATGTTACCCAAGGTATGTCTAATTTGCCAACTGATTTCCTTCCTTTCAAAAGTGAAGTATATGTTTGCTTAATTGTATAGGCTATGTGTAATTTACTGTAACAAAATCTGGAGCAGGGATATAGTTTAAAAACTTACTCTAACATTTTGATGTTATCTCATGATCCAGAGCATTTGAACTTATTACTGACTAGCTAAATCTTCAATAATTTATATAGCATTCTAAGTCATTATGAGTTGGAACAAGATGAGGTAGATTGTGGAAATGTCATGTTTCATTCATGCTCCTTGATAATGGGTCATTTCTAATTGCATTCCAGCGGCTAGACAATATGTTCTGTGTTGCCCTTCAGAGAGTGCAGAATTATATTAAGGCCACAAACATCTTTACTTTCTTCTGTTTCAACATGAAAGCAATTCAATCATGTAAGGTCTTCCTTCCAATTATATTACTGAAAGCTTGTGATTTGGAAAATGGACTGTTATCTTCCACTTTTCAAATGATTTGTGGTTGGAGTTTATCATTCATTTTAGAGTTGTATACTCTTTACGAACTGAAACAGCTTTAGTTCTGCAAGCCATGTCTCCTTTGGGGTACTTGCCTGAAGAAAAACCATAACTGTCCCATTATTTTGTTGAAATGGACTTGTTCTGTGTGTGTCAGCATCTGTATTGTGTGTCTCTATGTGTGTTTATGGGGAATTGCAACAAAATCTACAGATTTCCTCCCTAGAAAAGTCCTTTATGATTTTGAAAATATAAAGTAACTATGTATGACTTACTCCTTATGGCTATATGTCTCATAAAGATTCAGTCGCTGTGTTATAACACTGACTTGCAATAGGACATTAAAACTTGGTTTCAGTACTGAAAATCTCTTGCAATATCATCTTGACATTCAAATAGATTGCATTTTTAACCAGATACTCACTGTTGATTTTCAGATTTGTAAGTGGACAAAAAGAAGGCTCTCATTAAATGGATTAGCTATCTACGACACTATTTAACCATATATAATATTGGAGGTTAAAATTTGGCAGAAAGTCAGATTTCCCACATGCATGTAAACTAATGGATGAATTTGAAAATTTAATCAGTTTGTTTTGGTGGTGGTTTAAGAGTTCTCAACCAGTTTTGGATTAATAACATTAGATACAAAGGAACAATCTTTTTGTTTGTTTGTTCTAAGTATTTATAAACTGCTTTTCTGAAAATAGTAATATAATTTAAAACGGTTTCCCTACATATCCTTAATATACAAAGAGATATTCAAACCTATACATTAGCAAAAAAAAGCAGAAACCACTATAATCAAGGCCAGTAAACAACAACAGTAATAAACAACAGTAAGCTACCAAAGGCATTCTAAACAATATAGCTGTGCTGACTGAGATGGTGTGGATCTTTCAAACTGGGGCTACCAGGAAAAGAGCCCAGGTCATGGCAGAAACAGTTTTCACCTCCCTTGATGCTGGGACTATCAACAGCCTCTGCTACTTATGAGCATAGCATTCTTGAGCACTCATACTGGGAGGGGAAGTCCAGCAAATATGTGGGTCCCAGGCAGTTAGGAATAAAGGTCAAAAACAGCACCATGAATTGAATTTAGAAATAAAGTGGTAGTCCATTTAGATGTTTTAAAATCTCAGTAAACAACATTCCTTTGCCATGACTATCTAACAAGCATAGTATGTGTATATGCTTAAAAGTGCAATTTGAATGGAAAGATACCATAGTGAGAATGCCATGTCCGGATTTAACTACAGTATGGATTATAGCACAATAAAACAGTAATCCATCTCCTCTCTGACACTTCTGACTTTTAATTCCAACTGTGGCATGCCTTATGATGCTGTTTATCTTGTGCTTTCATTTTGTCATGCATCTGATAGTTGTAAAATTGGCAGATGGTATCTGATGCTTTACCAGTAATTGTCATATGAATCCTAGTGATTAAAAATACTGCTGATTTGCTTATGTGAAAAGATTAATAGCAGGCAGCAAAGGCGTTTAAAAAAAATCTGTGTCACGTAATTCAGGACTAAGACAAAAAAGTAGACTAGATCTAATCCAGTTTTAGGACTGCCTTTTATTTGTTTTCCTGATTCAGCAGTTGCTCACTTCCTGATAGGAGACTGAAGCAGCAAATAAAATGCTACATCACACACACTGTTTTATTGGTCACTATGTAAAAGAAATTACAAAGAAAGCAAAATCTCACAATTATATTGTTTAATCTCACTGAAGTCATTAGAAATGTATCCAATTAAATCCTGTTTAGCTTGGCTTGTGAATTGGCATACTATGAGGATATTAATAGACTTTCAAATCATGAAGATTATGTAGAATTTTGGAATAATACATTAGGGCTTGTTCATACATGGTTCACACATAGTTGCCTTGGGAGCATGCTGTAATATTCCCATGGCCATATTGAGAGTTTGCATTCATGGAGGTGCCAGGAGTACGGTGCATAGTGCTTGAGATGTCCTGGATAGTAGCTGCATTCTTGATTCTCGATGATTGTACAAGTTTAGGTGGCTATGTACTTAAGAGCCATATTAAGTGCTGGTTTACACAGATATTATCTCCACTCAAGCATGGATCACTTGTAATCCCAGAAGTGGTCTTATGTGCCCCTTAAGTTATCACATGAGGTTAGTCATGTGCAAAGCAACCCACAACCTATGTCTGTGAATTTAGTCAGAAGCTAAGTATTGTGTTGTTTATCTTGCTTAATAAAATAGTTGTTAATTTTGGAACAACCTCAAATGGATTCATTTAAGGCAACGTATTAAAAATACATTGTATCTGAAATCACACATATTTGAAGATACGTAAAATATAACAAGAATCAGGAATGCAGCTATTTGCACAATTAGAACATATTGTGTCAGGACATTCCCCCTCGCCCCATACATACCAGAGTCAATAGTTGTTAATTCTGGAGAAGGAATAGGAGAGAATGGCACAGTGTTATTTATTTATTTGTTTGTTTGTTTGTTTGTTTGTTTAGAGAAGGTATATACCTCCTCTCCAGACCTGCATGAGGTGACTTATAAGTAGGATTGCCAGGTCCCCTTACCCTCATGATGAGGGTGGTGATGGACCTGGTACTTACCTTTTTGACCGAATTTACCTGGTGTGGAACTCGGGAGCTCTCCTGGGGCCTAAGCGATGATGTCACTCCCAGGAGTGATGTTGCACTACACCAGGAGAGCGCCCCAGGAGGCCCATTCCTGTGCATTTTTCCCTGCCAGCCTGGTGAGTGGTGGATTCCCTGCCCCCACTGGACCAGGGCGGGCAGGATGGCCTTTTGGCTGAGTGCTCAAGGGTGGCCTCAGATTTAGACACTTGGGGGGTTGGTATTTTATTTCTTTTTCAACAAGTTTTATGTACATCATTTATCATCATTTTTCATTTTTGAGGCAGGAGCCTCAAAAGCTGATGATTGAGGCCTCTCTATACCTTTAGGAGCACTTGCTTATAAGTAAAACCAAGCAAGTACCTCTCCCAACTGTTCACTTCCATGGCTGTCCTCCAGTGGTAGGCCAGTCTTCCTAGACCAACATGGACCTCTAGACCATGATGATACTAACTTACCTGAACAGAAGTAGGCAGAAGTCAAAGGTACTCATAGGCTTGTTTGGTCTCCTCAAGCATAAGCTATAGTGGGAGGAGAGAAAGAGTGTAGTCCCTGGCTTCTATCATGCAGAACATTTCCAGTAAGATAATGGATTTCCATCAGCAAAACAGACCTTTGCCTCTCACCTGCCACTGCAGTGCAGATGCACCCTGAACTGCCGCTTCAGGGGAATAGGTCTGCCATGAAAGGGGAGGAATTGGCGAAAATCAGTAGAAATCCTTATTGGTTCTGACCCCCTGACCATATTTTTTTTTTTTATTTATGTCATTTATAGTCTGCCTTTCTCACTGAGACTCAAGGTGGATTACACAGTGTGAGATTAATACAGTCAGTTTCAAGGACATTTCTATACACAACGCTATAGGGTAAATAAACACAATTTTACAAAGATGTAACATTAGTACATGTGTACATGTGTGTGACAGTATGAATTGTAAGTAGACATGGGCACGAATGCAGGAAAAAAACCCGAACACACTGTTTGTGGTTCATTGCTGTCCATGAACAACGAACAAAAAACATTGACGAACATGATGCTGTCATGAACATGTTTGTTGTTCATTGTTCATGGTGGCCTGCAGCCCCCACCCACCCCCAAACCCTGCCAATTAGCCCCATCCCCTCTAATCCACGAATATGATGCTGTCACGAACATGTTTGTTGTTCATTGTTCATGGGGGCCTGCAGCCCCCCCACCCCCAAATCCTGCCACTTATCCCCATCCCCTCTAATCCACGTACCTGGCCCTTTAGAGATCCCTTTAAACTATCAGCTGGCAGGCAGCAGGGGGGATTCCCCCCTTCCACCTGCCAGCTGATAGTTTAAAGAGCCATGTCCTGCCACTTCCAAGTGGCAGGGCATTTTAAACACCCCCACCCTCCCCTGCCCCACCCCAGCACTGCCGGGCTTCTGCCCGGTGCGAGCAGGGCAGGGAGATTCTCCCTGTCCCTCTTGCATCGGGCAGAGCCAGCGCCACTGGGCTGCCTGGTGCTTCTTGCACCAGGCAGAGCCAGCGCCATGGGGCTGCTTCTGCCTGGAGCCAGCGGGGTGAGGAGATTCTCCCCATCCTGATTGCACCTGGCAGAGCTGGCGCTGTGGGGCTGCTTCTATCCCATGCGAGTGGGGTGGGGAGAATATTCCCACCTCTCCTAGCACCGGGAGAGCCGGCGCCGCGGGGCTGCTTCTGCCCAGTGTCAAAGGGATGAGGAGAATCTCCTCGTCCCTCTGACACCGAACAGCCCTGCGGCGCCGGCTCTTCTGGTGCTAAGAGGGACGGGAATTCTCCCCATCCTGCTCACACCCAGCAGAGCTGGCGCCACAGAGCTGCTTCTACCCCATGTGAGCAGTGTGGGGAGATTCTCCCCATCCCGCTTGCACTCGGCAGAGCTGGTGCCATGGAGCTGCTTCTGCCCCTTGCAAGCGGTGTGGGGAGGTTCTCCACACACTGCTTGCACCCAGCAGAGTGGGAGATTCTCCCCGGAGTGTTTTCTCCTGGCAGAGCCGGTGTCCCGAGGCTGCTTCTGCCCCATCCGAGCAGTGCGGGGAGATTCTCCCCGCACTGCTTGCACCCAGCAGAGCCGGCGCTGTGGGGCTGCTTCTGCCTGTGTGAGCGGTGTGGCGCTCGCACCCAGCATAGCCAGCGTGCCCAGTTGCTTCTGCCTCGTGCGAGCGGTCTGGGGAGATTCTTCCCCCACCGCTCGCACCTGGCATAGCCAGTACCCCCGGCTGCTTCTGCCCTGTGCGAGTGGTGTGGGTAGATTCTCCCCATCCCGCTCACACCTGGCAGAGACAGCACCATGGGGCTGCTTCTACCCTGTGTGAGCAGGGTGGGGATATTCTCCCCATCCCTCTAACTCTGGGCAGAAGCAGCCTGGCGGCGGCGGCTCTCCTGGTGCTGAGAGGGACAGAGAGATTGTCCCCCTCCCTGTGGGAGCACGAGCATGCCAGGCTGCTTCTTCCCAGTGTCAGAGGGTCGAGGAGAATCTCCTAGTCCCTCTGACACCGAGCAGAAGAAACCTGGCAGCGCTGGCTGTCCCGGTGGGAGAGCAGAGAATCTTCCTGTCCCTCTCAGCACCGGGAGAGTCAGTACCGCTGGGCTGCTGTGACCTGGTGTGAGAGGGGCAGAGAGATTCTCCCCATCCTTCTTGTACCAGGAGAGGGGCAGCCAGCACTTAGCCGCTCATCGGGGAAGCTTCCGATAAGCAGCTGATTCAGGGGTTTAAAAGCCCCTTTCCATACAGCTGAGCAGCGGCACAGAAACAGACGTTTAAACTCCTAAGCTTCCTGAAGCTATAGAAATAGCTTCGGGAATCTTTAATTTGGAGTTTCCAGGGCAACAGTAGGAGTTCAGACAATCCTTGCCTGAGTTGCCATGGGAATTGATTGCAGGTGCCAGACTGTCTGGCTTGATGAACAGCAACGAACAGCAACGAACGAGGCTTGAAACGACAACCTGTTGGTTTAGAATGGGGCGTCATGAACAGCTTGTTCGCGAAGAGCCGAACAGGCTGTTTGCGGGTTTTTTGCATTCGTAATGCTGTTCGTGCCTATGTCTAATTGTAAGCATTATTTTGAGAGTTCTACTAAATATTTAGCTTCCTGTTTGTTCATTCATCCATGAAGCAGGCATACAATAATTTCAGCAGTATATTGGGAGCTACTAGAACATAAGATGGGCTATACTGAGATGGAAGTGCCACTTGCTGAAGGATTGCTTTTATGTGGACAGCACTTTATGTTGATGGCCCCATGATAATGGGGTTTAAAAACAAAGGCACAGAAATGCTCAGGCATTTGTGTAGTGGCTGTTACATGTGATAACCACCTCTTGGATAAAGTATGACTCTTCTCCTGAAATATAAAATTGTTTTACTTTCATTATCTTAGAGAGAGCAAAGTTTTGAAGGGTTACTCCATCTATATAGTTAAGTAGCTAGAGATAAATGGAATTGTTTCAGAACATAACTTGACAAGAGCAGTTTGGCTTTCAGAAAGGCCTTAATTGTATAAAACACGGATTTTATCAACTCTTGTTAATAAATACATCAAAACTAATGGAGAATCTATGTTTGCTGCCTTTGTCGATCTTTGAGCAGCTTTGATTCAGTATCACACACTTATTTATGGGAAAAGTTAAACTCTGCTTCTGTTCCTAAGTGGCTATTGGCCTGATTGGCCTGGGAATGCTCTACAATTAAAAGCTTTTAATATAAATTCATCTCTGAGGTTAATAAGAATCAAAAAAGGTGTACAGCAAGGATGTATCCTAGCTCCAGAGTTATAAATAATCTCTTCCCAAATTTGCAAAATAATATTCATGTATCATACAATGCCTTCTCCGAGCGCGTTCAGCAACTGTGGCCAGGGGAAAGTGGAGCCGCCTGCAAAAGGCTCATGGCTCCACCCCCGGCCAAAGCCCCAGATGCCTGGGAAGGGATCCTGTCTCCTTTCCTCTGGGTGGGGCCGCAACAAACGGCTCCCAGCTCAAGCAGCTATTCTGCTGCTGGGAGAGCCACATTCTCCTCAGCCAAACCCTGATTGGCTTGAAGAAATTTATGAATGATTTCTGTGTTTTTTGTGCTTGGGAGCAGCTGACAATTAATTTTGCCAGAACAAAGTTCTTGAGTTCTCTAAGTCAAGGCTTCTCAAAGAACATTCCTGGCAAATTTATGGAGAAACTACTGAAGAAGATAGACAGTGTTATGTTTAGTTATAATTTATCTTGGAGCTCCCATATAAATTCTATCATAAGAAAGACTCAAATGACATTGATCATTATTAAGATTTTTTTTATACTAAAGGAGGCCAATTTATCTCACTTTTGTTAAAGTTATATAAGTCCATCATTCTTCCTAAATTCCTTTATGCTCCCCCAACTTGGGTTAATGCACCATTGGATTATCTTGCTAAGTTTCAGCATACTTTCTTCCCTAAGATTCTTCTGAAGATACAGCCGTTGTGCAGCTAGAACTTGGACTTCCTCAGATTTCAACAATAGCATGGAATCGTGCCATCAAGTTCAGATGATCACTTTGTGAATCCAAACTCTACTATTCTTGCTGCAATTAGTAACAACTGACTCCTGGTTGGAAACTTGGCTCATCCCAATTGATTTAAAACTTGCTACATCAAACTTGAGCCTAAATTTTAGGGATTCATTTTAAAAAATCTTTTAACTGTATGAAATCAATTACTTAAAAAAGATTGGGCTATGCTAAAATTTCAAGCTGATCTGAAATGTTCCTCTATTTATTTCTATTTATCCTATCAGAAAATTTTTGAGTTGTCTAAATATTTTTTTAATCTAACAGTTCAATAGTATCATTGCTTTTTCCTGTTACTTAGATGCAATGCATGACCTTTCACTGAGATGAAGGACCATTTTAGTAGAACTCCTCCCAAGAAATGCTTCTGTATTTATTGTAAAGATCAAGTTGATTCAATTGCCCATATTCTTTTTAGTTGCCCTTTTTATATTTCACTTTGTAACTAACGTACTGCTCCCTGAACTGACCGTCTACAGAACATTTCAGAACAACAGAAACTAAAGATCTTATTGTTAGGCAGGATAAAAAAAATATACATGTGATTTAGCTATATTTACTTAAGCAGTTATAAACTATCCATAAATATTGGGACGTATGGCTTGTAGGCTGTTAAGTTACAGAGAAAGAATTGTCTCAGAGAAAGCCTTTGGGTTCATAGCTATAAACAATGATGTTTGGTGATATTTACTGAGCTTACAAAACAGGCAAATATATATTTTCTGACAGAAATATAAGATTCTGTTTTCTAAAGGCAGTTGAAAAAAGCCAACCAAATAGTGACCTAAGTAACACCTGGGCAACTTTGTTGTTGCTCTTACATATATCTCAGAAATAATTTACATTGTGATGAAAACAATATATTTTCCTTTAAGTTAATACTTTCTGCTGTAAGTAAGATGGTTTGCCAGTAGGTGGACAGTCACTAACCAATGCATTGTTGACACAAAAATAAGTTTGTTGGTAGTATTTAGGAACAAGCATCCTCACTAAAGAAAACAGTAACATATGGAAGGCTGGCAGTTGAAAAAGCTAATTCTCTTCTTTCATCTTTATCGGAGACAAAGAAGAATTGAAATAGCACAATCCTGGTATGTGACCTATAATGGCTTAATGTAATCCAACATTTCCATCTAGTATAAACAGCTTATGCTATATAGTTATTTTCTAAAAGCCAAGATAGTTAGTACAAGATTGGTTAGTACTAGCATGATTTTTGTGTGAGTATACACACACAAATGTATCATGTTCCTTAGTGTTAAGGGGAAATGAATCTATGCATATTAAATTCTATATAGTAACAGACAGCTATTAAATTCATGGACTGCTGCCTGATCAGTTTGTAAATATGGTAATAATGACAGTGTGGTTCCCCCCTACGGATGGGGAAGCAGGCACAAGGGTCTTGGAGGCCCTGGACCTTGGTGAAAAAGGAAATGGCAGCAAGGTCCTTCTGCATGGACCTGGGTGCAAAACCCAACCTCTACAGGTGAGCCAGATATTTCAAAACCATTGACTGTGAAGCTGGCCAAGGGGCTTGAGCCCCTGCTTTGTGGGAGAAGGCCATGACGTGAGTAAGTGTGCAGGGTTGCTGGAGCCACTGAGCAGAGCATTCCATGCATTATGGTGTCCTGCCAATCCACCCCAAGTCCTCGGGGAACGGGTCTGGTGTGCGATGAGCCTCTGGTGCCAGTGTGAAGAACCGTTCCATCTGGAACCGAGACAAGGCATCCACGATGATGTTAGAAGCAAGGCAAACCAACACAAAATGGCAAACCAGACACATGACCTGCTCAGAGCGAGAGGATTGCTTGTTAATCACCCTGACTAAAGCTTGTTTGTTGCACCAAAAGAGAATCCGCTGATCCTGGAATTGGTCCTGCCACACTGTGACAGCCACTAATATGGGAAATAGCTCCAGGAAGGTGAGATCCTTAAGCATCCTGGCCTCCGCCCAAGAGGCAGGCCATCGCTGAGCGCACCATCTTCCATTAAAATACACCCTGAACCCCAGGCTGCCAGCAGCATCCGATTGGACCTGTAAACCCATGCCCAAGTCCAAGGGCTCCTGCCATAAGGAGATCCCATTGTAGCTAGACAAGAACTCAAGCCAGACTTGGAGGTCCTCCTTGATGTCCCTAGTGAGTCGAACGTGATGGTGGGGAGATGATGCCCCCTTGCAGGCCCTGAATAGATGAGAACAAAATGCCCGCACTGGGGAGACCACCCTGCAGGCAAAGTTAAGGTGCCCAATAATTGAATGAAGTTCTTTTAAGGTAGACTTCCTGCGAGATAAGGTCTGTTTGATGAGGTCCTGCAAGCAACCCAGTTTGTCCCCAAGGAGACAAGAAAGCCCTGCCATGGAATCTAATTCAATACCCAGATATGTAAGGTGAGAGGCGGGGCCCTCTGTCTTTTCCCTTGCAAGGGGGACACCAAGTTCCTCGGCCAAGGCCTGGAAATTGCATAGGCAGTCTGCACAAGCATAAGTCCCTGGGGGGCGGGGGAGCCATTATCATAAAGTCATCTAAATGAGTAATGTGGGGAGAACCCATGTGGTCCTTGGCGGCCCACTCGATGAAAGTGCTGAACTTTTCAAAGGCAGCACAGGCCACCGAGCAACCCATGGGCATGGTCTTGTCCACATACCAATTGTCCTGAAATTTGAAGCCCAGCAAACAGTGGTCTAGGGGGTGGACAGGCAAAAGCCTGAAGGCAGACTGAACATCACATTTGGCCATAAGGGCCCCAGGTCCACAAGATTGAACCACGCGAACCGCGTAATCAAAGGACGCATATTTAACTGAGCATAATTCAGGGGAAATGGATTTGTTGACAGATGAGCCCCTGGGATAGGATAGATGGTGAATTAGCCTGAATTCACCTGGGGGTTTCTTAGGGACCACTCCCAGAGGGGAGACCCTTAGATTGAGCATGGGGGGGGGGGAGAGAATAGCCCGGCGATGCACCCAGCATCCACCTCCTTGGCTATTTTTGCTGCCACGACCTCCCACATTTCCCTGGCCGATTTCAGGTTGCCAAAGGTGATGGCCACATGGGGCCTCATGAACGGAATAAGAAACCCCACCGTGAAACCCTCCCTGAGGAAGCTAGCATCCTGTTTGTTAGGGTACCGTGAGAGGAGGGGCAGGAGTGCCTGGACTTTAATGGGGGTGTGGGCAAGGCTCAGAATGCCTTGGTTAGGGCTACTTGCTGCTGCTGGCTCCTTGAGCAGTGGTGGCTCCAAACCCCCCATCCTTTTGGGAACTGCTGCAGGAGTGCCAGCCACCATGAAAGGGCAAAGGGGAGGAGGGAACCGTGGGGGCATGACACACGGGAATGGGGGCCTGCACAATTATCGCAGTAGTGATCAAAATGGCATTTAGGCTGCTGGCACCTGCCCTAGTTAAACTCCCAAATACAGAAATGAACCGTGACTTACTGACTAATCCAATTAAAGATACAAGATAACAACATGTACAATAAAGTCTATTATATCATTCAATGAATATCAATCTTTAAAAAACTCTTAAGTTGGTTATATTGCTGGCAACAGTCAATATATGGAGGATACAGCACATGAAGCAAATAGCAGCTACATAAGGAATAATTTTTTATGAGGGGGCTCCCGGGGCTGGGGGAGGAAGACGTAGTGGTCAATCTATCCTCCAGAAGCCTTACCCCTTTGGAGCTTCGGGTCTTGAATCTAGGGCTGGGCTTCGTGCCAACCCCAGCATACAACTCTTTTCAAACTCGTATAGACGTACAAGTTGGTGAGGCTTTTGAAACTAAGAGATTTTTTTGGCGCTGCACCATCAACACAGAATGTACCTTTCGCCTTGTGTCCTAACTTGACTTTTGTTCCACCCTGCACTAACCATAAAATACAGACATTTGAGGCAATGGTCCTGCAAGAAATAGAGACTTTGGAAAAAGCTTTCCGCCCAAGAGGACATAATCTTCAGCGGCATGAATATGAAGCTCTTAAAACTCTCACATCAGATACCTCTATAGTGATCAAGGAGGCTGATAAAGGGGGAGCAATTGTTATTTTGAACAAAGCTGACTATGTGAAAGAAATTAAGCACCAACTATGTGATAAAAACAATTATAAAGCCATTCCTACCGACCCTACCAAGCATGTTGTGGGTATTATTAAAAACTCTTTGGTTAAAGCCTTGGCTATGGGTATTATTAATGATAGAACACATAGAGCACTCATTAACCCCTTTCCCAGGGTACCTATATTTTACACCCTGCCAAAAATACATAAGCCAGGCTTTCCTCCGCCAGGCCACTCCATCATTTCGGGTTCTAATTCAGTTCTAGAACCTGTTGCAAAGTATTTAGACTCATTTCTCCAACCATTTGTGAAACGGGTTGATTCTTACATACAAGATATATGCGCTTTCATTAACACAGTGGAGGGGCTGGAGATCCCCCAACAGGCTGTTTTTGTCACGCTTGATGTGGTCTCCTTATATACCAACATACCACATGAGGAGGCACTGGATACTATTGAGCGGGTTTTGGAACAATGTAGTTCTTTAGTGCCTCCCACCAGGTTCCTCATGGAACTGATGGATATTGTACTGAGCCACAGTTACTTTAGATTCCAAGATGAGTTCTTTCTGCAGATCTGTGGAGTGGCAATGGGCTGCTCCGTGGCCCCGAGTGTGGCGAATCTATTCATGGCCTGCTTAGAGCAGGAGTTTTTTTACAATGCTGATAAGAACCCTTTTCGTTCGGAGATTTTGATCTATAAAAGATTTATTGATGATTTATTCTTTATTCTGGCTAATAGTTCGATAGTCCAAGAATTTTGCAACTGGATGAATACCATTAATAACAACATCCGATTCACCTGGTCCTCGGACAGCACGTCCATTAACTATCTAGATGTCACGGTTTTCTGTAATAAGGAGGGTATAGTGGGAGTCTGCCTTTATTGGAAGGCTACCGATAGGAATGCCTTTTTACACTTTTGGTCTTTTCATCCCCCGCATTTGCATTGTAATTTACCATTTAGCCAGTTCCTCCATTTAAGACAGAATTCCACTTTTTTTCAAGGCTTCTGTAAGAGTGGTGATCATTTGGCCAGATCGTTTTCTTCTAAAGGTTATCCAGAAGATATTATTAACAATTGTAGGACTCAGGCTCTTCAATGTAATAGGCAGGACTTAGAACTTCAGAGGAGCGGTTTACTTTTGCACTAGACTACACCCCTCTTATGAAATCAATTAGACAGGTGGTACTGGAATTTTGGCCATTAGTGCTGGATCTCCCAGGCTGCAGCAATACTCTGAGAGTGGCTCTATGTAGAACTATGAACCTCAGGGATTGTTTGACACATACAGATATGCTGGTCAGAAACCCTGATAGGAGTTTACCTAAGGGTCACTTTAAGTGTGGTCGTTGTTCTACTTGTGACCAGCTGATGTTTTCCCAACAGGTTAAAGAGCTAGGTTTGCGCTGCGAGGTCTTCTCAAATTGCAATACTCAGAATGTGGTGTATATAATTGTATGTCCATGCAAAAAATTGTATGTTGGAAACACTAGCAGAATTGTCAAGGTTCGCATACAGGAACATCGATCCAGACTGCGTTGCAAAGTGGAAAAAGCCTCCCTGGTGTCGCATTTCTCGGAGAAAGGACATAGGGATGGTGACTGTCTTTACACAGTGATATACATCAGCAATTACAAGGAGGATTCATTTGCATGGAGAGACTTATTAAAGAAGGAAGCTTGGTGGATCCACAAATTGAACTCGGAGGAGCCCCATGGACTGAATATTAATCGCGATCTGTCCGCTTATTTATGAAGTCTGTTCTCTTGGTATTCTGGCCCTTTAACTATTTTCAGACTAATTACTATTTAAACCTATTGAGTTTTCCTGCGCACATGCCAATTGAGCGAATGGCCACTGTGCATGGAAATTGATATGTAACTTACCTGTGATACATTTTTCTAAGTACATTTTCAGATATAAATGGGTTTCAGCTTTTGTTATTAGGATTATAATGAGCTATATGTTATCTTTGCATCTTGGTAACTGCCAGGAAGAAGGGGATATCGGAAATGGGATTCCTCACTAGCAAACCCGTTGCAGTTACTACTTATTCTTTGGAAACTCTCATGAACAAGCTCATAGCTGTTATTGGCATTTATGTATACTGTTGTATTCTGGTTTGTTACCTAATACTTTTGATTTGCACTCTGTGGTTATAGGAGGTCTGGTCCATTCAAGCTAGCACTTGCACTTTAGGATATGAAACTTACAAGTAATATTGTACTTTGAATTTCTGTATGTATGTAGCTGCTATTTGCTTCATGTGCTGTATCTTCCACATATTGATTGTTGCCAGCAATATAACCAACTTAGAGTTTTTAAAAGATTGATATTCGTTGATTGATATAATAGACTTTATTGTGCATGTTGTTATCTTGTATCTTTAATTGGATTAGTCAGTAAGTCACGCTTTGTTTTTGTATTTGGTACGTTCTCCGTGACTCTCTCTATATTGGTTGGTTAAACTCCCAGCATGTTCTCCGGGGGTTTTCCCGCCGAGAAAACCATCTCCCAACCCAGGATCCCTCAGGCTTCCCCTTCATGTGAGGCACCACCAGCCAGAGCCGTAATTTCTGGTTGATGAGGTCCCACCTAGCCCTAGGACTATGAGAGGTCCTCTTACGGAAGGCCTCATCATATTCCATGGCTGCATTGTCCCCAGCCAAAGCCCGGGCATGGAGAACATTCCCCAGATGGTTGGTGAGGTGCCAGCCCCTCTTGGGGTAGGCCGCCTGGACCACCCCCATGTTGCTGAAATTACGTTCACATACCTCTTTCTTCCCCTTTTTCCTATCCTGCCTGGATAGGACATATCATTGGACATCTATACATGGCAAGGGCCTAACTAGCGATACAGGTCAGGCCCTGGGGTCACCCTGGACCTCTGCCCTTACCTGTCTAGGTGAGCCCTGCTGCCCCATCCACACACATGGCTGGGACCGGGCCGGCCAGGCAAATGGTTCCCCACTCCAAGCCTATAGCACCTCTCTGTATAACAGGAGGGCCATACTTGTCTAGGGGATCCACACGGCAGTCTGCCCTCTCAACTGGCAGCCGTAAAGCAGTACCAGTGATCCTGACAGACCCCAATTCCCCTCCAAATGGGGATGTGCCAAGGGTGCTCACTGGCCTGCTCATTTCTCCCCCACCTAATCCTGCCGCCACTAGGGCCAAGCCTCTGCTTCGGCCCTTGCGCCCCACAGGTGGCCTACTGCCAACCAAAGCCCTTGCCACAGGTTATCTAAGTGGATGTTGTTGCCCTTCACTGATAGGTGAACCCCATCCCCTCTGTAGAAGTCAGCAAATTTTGCCATTATTTGCAGGTGGGGCAGATAAATCCCTAGCCCACCCTCTAATGCCTTAAATAGGGCTCTACTGGCCTCATGCCTAGCTGTTTGGATCAAGACACCAGGCCACCACTTGCCCATCACTGCAAGTCTAAATGCACCTGCAAAGACTAGAACCAAGGTCATTACCACCCAGGTGAATGACCACACACGAGACAGAAGACTGGACCTCCCCTCAGCCATCAGGCCACCACTTGTGTGGGCGGTGCAAGCCTGTGTGAGCCTGAAAGGAATGGGCCATGTCCTGCAAGTCAAGGTCATTACCATGCAGTGAATGACCAACGTGAGGTAGAGGTCCACACCTCCCCTCAAACCATCAGGCCACTACTTGCCTGGGCGCTGCAAGCCTGTGTGAGCCTGTAAGATGGCCATGCCCTGCGAGTCAAGGTCATTATTACCACATGGTGAATGACCAGAATGTGAGGCAGAGGTACACACTTCTCCTCAAACCATCAGGTCACTACTTGCCTCGGTGCTGCAAACCTGTGTAAGCCTGTAAGGAAAGGGCCATGCCCTGCAAGTCAAGGTCATTACCACACAGTGTGAGGTGGAGTTCTGCGCCTCCCTTCAAACCATCAGGCCACTACTTGCCCAGGCAGTAAAGCCTGTGTGAGCCTGAAAGGAAATAACCATGCCCTGTGAGCCACGGTTATTACCACACGGTGAATGATCAAAATGTGAGGCAGAGGACCTCACCTACCCTCAAACTATTAGGCAACTACTTGCCTGGCCACTGCAAGCCTGTGTGAGCCTGTAAAGATGCCAGCTTCTTGTGGATAGTGACGATGAGTAGCATCAGGATAGAGCCCAAGCAGCTGGCTGCAAACTATGCCTGGCTATAAAAGTCAATCTACAGGAACTGCTAGGTGTGGAAACAATGAGTTGAATTCTTGCTACTGCTGTGACCACTCCTTTGAACTGTGCCTTGCTTCTGTAGCCTTTGGACCATGTCCTGTCTCTGCCTGCATCTGGATCTGACTTTACTGGTACTGACCTATGGACCCTCTGACTTGGCTCTTGGACGTTGGACTCATTCTCTGACCCTGGACTGGACTTTGACTACTTTGCTTGGGCTAACCTGGCCTATGACAAGCAGACTATAAATATAGTGAATAAATAAATACTAGTCTAGATAATGCTAAAGACTGGCTATGGTTGGCATATGTCTAGTAGCCCAAAAGAACCTAATTGTGGACATCTCTTAGAGGCTTTAATTACCATGATTAAACTTGTAGTTGAGATTATTCTAATTTGGGGGATGTTTTTGAAGATCTTTTTGTTGTGCTTTGGAATTAATTGAGATTTTTATAATGTTATATTTAAACAAATAATGAATTCTCAAAATGAGAGAGCAATAAAAACAATTATTAATATTATGTGTTAAAATTGAAGGTAATTTGCTTGGATTTGCTATTCAGTTATGTTGGTTGTGGTTCTTTTTGAGAAGGAAAATGCAAGTGTTTGCTGGTATTTAGTTTTTGATTGATTTTGTGGACTGAATTTTAACTTTTCAAGATTTTAGATTTTAATGGCTTGGGATGCTGAAAGATCAACACAGAAATACATCATCTAATATAGACAAAAGATGGAAATAATATACTGAAAAACTATACAGAAGAGATGAAAGGATGACCAATGCCTTCTTCTTTGATGAAGAAGATGAAGAAAATGAAGTGAGAGATTATTGAGGGAATTTGTAAAGCATGAGTGAGAATCAGAGTTCTAATTGACATTTCTATGCATTGCTGAGGAAAGGAGAGGCCCAGATATGGCCGTGATAAAAAAGAAATGGCTTAATGAGAAGGCCTGGAGCAGGATAAAACAGATGAAACAGAAATTTGGAAATTCTTTGCTGCCTCTTACCACACCATCTTAGAGGAATAAATTTTAGACTCAGGGAAAGAGGATTGTGCTTATTACTCATTTTATGTTCCCTCAGTCATTGTTAGACAATTTTTGCAGAGCTACAAGCTTTTTCCTTTTTGTCAAGTAGTGTCTTTAATCACAAGCAGAACAAGGTGCTTTTCTGCCAAAGTAATAATCAAGGAAATTAGCATTTTCTCCTCGTATTGGGTTCATTGGGCAAACAAGAGGGGGACAACCACGGAAGTGTTATTGGCAATTTGAGTCAGATATCCAAACTACACCAGGCTACAAAAGAAAGACAAGTTATATGGTAAGATTTTTAACACTTCTATTTTTTTATTGATTTTGTTTTAATGATGGATGAAGTGAGGAAGCAGTGCGAGAACATGCTTTTCTGATGCATTTTCAAGAGTTTGGGGAGAAATGCACACTCAGTTTTTTAGTGGTGCTGTTCACAATTAGTGAGAAAATTGCAATCTAGATGGAGGAGTAATTGAGCATCCAGGCTTTCATGCATAAGCTTTGCTAATAGGTGTACCCCTCTGTTCTCATTAAATGCCTCCTCCTTTTTCCTACTGCAAATGCAGCTGCAAGACTTAATGCCCTCCATCTCTAATGCCCAAAGGAGAGGCCTTGTAACCTTGGAGCTTCAAATGAAATTCACACCACACACATGCACACAGAGGTAGAGAGAACAAAACACGTTTAAATCTCACTTGCTGTTTTAAATAAGTAAAAAAGCAGACTTGGGAAGCTGAGGATTTGAACACAAAAGTGTTCAAGGTTTCCCCCTTTGGTATTCATTTTTTGTCCAAATTGATCCACAGGCATGTTTGCAAGAATAAATTCACATCTGGAATGGCATGGGGGTGAGTCCTATCTAGGAAAGGGAATTTGGAGCAGAAAAATGGCTGGTGGTGGTACTCCCTACCACCCCTACTCCCCTTCATCACTGAAAACTGCAGTATCTCAAAGCTTATCTTTTTATTATTTTCTTATTAAAAATAGATGTTGGGTTTTTTTTAATTTGTGTGAATCTGTAATATCTAGTTAATCTTTCAGTCTTCTCTTGCTCTCTGCCTTACTAACAGAAAAGCAGTGAATGGGGAAGGCATTGTGTGTCTTGGCAAAGAAAATATAATGTGGCAGGAGACAAGCGAGAAAAAATGTTTGCCACTTGATTGTTGCTCTGGGTTCATTACTGGAATTATATGTACACCAATAAGAGATGTATACTTGAGGAACAGTGTTGTTTTTTCCTCCCGGGTCCTCCTAACAAAATTTATGTTTTTAGTTATATTTTACAATTGCTGTTCCTGGATGACATAGCTTCTTCCTTTGACTCATCTTTGGATTATTGCCAAGATTTGTTGAAATATTGACCTCAAGCTAACATCTATAGTATATTTCTACTTGTTTAATGGGATGTAGTGGTGAAACAGAGAGAGAAACTTTTTATAACATTGATGGAAGTCTCATGAATAATACAGATGACGAGACAGTTTAACAAGCTGTTGTCATGCATTCTACTAAATTAAATACATTTTATAAATATACAAGGAAAATAATATTTTGTAAACAAATTATATTTCATGCATTGATTCTTTTAAAATATTTCTAGGACCACCCTCCTAACATACTTGGGAGTAGGGTTGCCAACCTCCAGGTGGTGGCTGGAAATCTCCTAAAATTATAAGTGATCTCCAGGCCAAAGAGATCAATGCCTCTGGAGAAAATGGCTGGCATGAAGGGTGGACTCCATGGCATTAAATGGTCTGTGGTCCCACCTGTCTTCAAAATCCACCTTCTCCAGGCTCTACTTCCCAAATTTCCAGGAATTTCACAGCTTGGAGCTTGCAACCCTACTTGGTCTGTTTAGTTGCCTCATCAGACTGCTGATTGAGCCTTGACAGTCAGAACTCACTTCATCAGGTGCACAAAGTGAACAAAGTTAAAAAAAAAAGGAGCAGAAAAACTGCAACCCAACAAAAGAAGGGTAACCAAAAAGGAAGAAAGACAAAATTAAGTATTGCTCAAAACATAGTACACATAAATAAAGAACCAGTACAAAAATTTAATCAAATTGTATATAATACAAAAATGTCATTAAAAGCAGTCACAGCATGGCTCACCATATTAGTATAATACCATTGTGTACTGGAATAAACAGTTTCCAAATATACAGGTATTACAGTACATTTATCACCATATCTATAGAACCAAACACATTTCAGCCTAAGGCCTTCCTCAGAAGTATAGTTTCATGCAATGCACTCTATAAATATAGCTATTTAATGTAAAATCCCTGACTATGCACAAGTGAACATAAAGGTTATATATAATCATGGAATAAATACATCCCAATCCTCCCATAAAAAGAACTTAGATTCCAATGTGGCCACCTTATAGGATAGTAACCCTAAGGCCATCTCTGTCCCCAAGCCAAAAAGGCAAATTGGAGACAGGTTTATGATTGGCCAGCACTTGCAAATCCCTTGAAAGCTTTATGAACAGAAGTCTGGTGACTACGTCTTCTAAGAAGCTTAGGGAAGATCTCTTCTATCAAGGAGACATTTAGAATTTCTAATTCTGGAATCATTATTGCTTCCTTGCAATGGCCGTTTTCACACTGCTTACTGGCCATGGAATATTCGCCGAGCTCCCAAAACAACTGTGTTTTCCTGGTGTGATTTTGCGCGAGAACTACTGTTCTCACACGAAATCGTGCCAGGAAGACGCTGTCATTCCGGGAACTCAGTGCGATGTTCCATGGCCAGTAAGCAGTGTGAAAATGGCCAATGTCTCAGTTCTCAGTAAGGACTAGACATGGGCATTAACGGGGAAAAAAATGAACACGCTGTTCATTGTTTGTTGCCGCTGCCGAACACAAACAGATGAACAGTAACGAACATGTCCTGTAAACGAACATGTTCATTGTTTGTTGTTCATGGGGGTCAGTATGGCCCCCATTGGACTTAGAGAGCCCATATTCACAAGGAGTGTTGAGCAGGCTCCCTTCCAGCCATCATCCAAGTTTGGTCAAGATTGCAATACAGATCTTGGAGTTATACATTCCCAAATCTGACATCCCCAGGAAACTTCCATTAGGCACAATGGGAGCCACCAATTGACTTTTGCCCCATGTACAAGCAGTGGACTCTAGGGGGTGGGGGCTTTGGCTGCTCACTGACAGCACCCCCCATATGCCCACCTGCCAGGCCTCCCAGAGGCTACTTTCCGGATGGAACTAAGTAAGGTGGGTGATGTTGGTGGCCGCTGGGCCTGGCGGGCTGGGGGAGGTGGTGGCGGGCTGCCTCCCCTCTAGGGGACAGGAGGTCTGGCTGCTTGCCGGCAGCACCCCCCATGTGCCCGCCGCCAGGCCTCCCTGAGGCTACTTTCTGCCAAGGTATGACGGTGGGTGATGTAGGCGGCTGCCGGCCTGGTGGGCTGAGGGAGGCATTTGTGGGCCACCACCCCTCTAGGGGGAAGGGGGTCTGGCCACTCACCGCTGGCACCCCCCATGTGCCCGCCTGCTAGGCCTCCCTGAGGCTAATTTCCGCCAAGGTTATGTTGGTGGGTGATGAGTACGGCTGCTGGGCCTGGCAGGCTGGGGGAGGCATTGGCAGGCCACCTCTCCTCTAGGGGACAGGGAGTCTGGCCACTTGCTGGTGGCACCCCCCATGTGCTCGCCCGCCAGGCTTCCCTGAGGCTACTTTCTGCCAAGGTATGACGTTGGGTGATGAGTTCGGCCACCAGGCCTGGTGGGCTGGGGGAGTCATTGGTGGGCCCCCTTCCCTCTAGGAAGTGACACAACAAACCGAAAAAGCACGCCCGAGACGGAAAGAATTTCAACCATAAACAGTAGTGAAAAGTGTAAATACAATATTTCATCAAGGTTATACGTTACTATACAAAATTTTTTTTAAATACAACATCCTGAGGACACACAAAATCAAGGCAGTATACATATATATCAAATGAATGCCAACAGAGTCCAAAGGAAAACAAGGCAGTATTGCTGAGAAGATAGTCCGTCCAATTACAATCAATAAGCTTCCCAAGTACGCGTGATAAGATGGAGTACGCTGTGCATCAAGGGGCAAACACTCCTTGATGCACAGCGTACTCCATCTTATCACGCGTACTTGGGAAGCTTATTGATTGTAATTGGACGGACTATCTTCTCAGCAATACTGCCTTGTTTTCCTTTGGACTCTGTTGGCATTCATTTGATATATATGTATACTGCCTTGATTTTGTGTGTCCTCAGGATGTTGTATTTAAAAAATTTTTTGTATAGTAACGTATAACCTTGATGAAATATTGTATTTACACTTTTCACTACTGTTTATGGTTGAAATTCTTTCCGTCTCGGGCGTGCTTTTTCGGTTTGTTGTTGTACTTGTTTGAAGCTTATTACCCCCTTCTGTGTTGGTGTACTCTAGGAAGTGAGGCATCTGGCTGCTCAGCGGTGGCACCCCCATGTGCCCACCCACCAGACCTCCCTGAGGCTACTTTCCGCCAAGGTATGATGGTGGGTGATGAGTGTGGCTGCCGGGCCACCTCTGGGGGGGTGAGGTGGGGGGTCTAACCGCTCACCAGTGGTACCTCCCATGTGCCCACCTGCCAGGCCTCAGAGTACTGCACTGGACTTTCCTGTGCAGACAGGGACGTGAGTGATGAGTGCGGCTGCCGGGCCTGGCGGGCTGAGGGAGGCATTCGTGGGCTGCCTCCCCTCTACAGGGCATGGTGGTCTGACTCCTGATGGCTAACATCACCCACCTTCCTGCTTTTGCGGAAAGGATGGGAGGGAGAGATGTCATTTGGAGGGGGCGGAGTGTTCCAGAGAGGGAGAAGTCGAAAGAGGGAAGGGGAACTGGGAAGATCCCAACAGTTGCTGCGAGGCCTCCTCTGAGGATCCCACTGAGGTACTCAGTGGAGTCAGCTAACATCACCCATCTTCCTGCCTTTGCAGAAAGGATGGCATGGGCAGGACAGGAGAGGTTGTTGGGAGGGGTCGAAGCAGTTCCAGAGAGGGCAAGTTTCAAAGAGGGATGGAGAACTTGTCAGGGAATGAACGAAAGAGGGTTACCACTTCCTGGCCCCTTGCGGAGCAGGACCGGGAAAACCCAAACATTTGTGAGCCTGCATCTTTGAAACCTGCTGATCTTGTCATGGCGGAAGCACCCATCACCCACCCTCCTGCCTTCACGGAAAGGACGGGATGGACAGGAGAGGTCATTGGGAGGAGTCGGAGTGGTTCCAGAGAGGGAAAGGTTGAAAGAGGGAACGTGGAAGTTGACAGGGAGAGGAGGATAAAGAGGACCCCAACATCCACCGTGTCGGATTGCACAGACTGTTCCGGCAGAGGCTTGTCTGCCCTTCCTGTGTCACGGTGGAGGATGTCACCAGCATCACTCACCTTCCTGCCTTCACAGAAAGGATGGAATGGACAGGACAGGAGAGATTGTTGGGAGGGGTTGGAGCAGTTCCAGAGAGGGAGAGATCAAAAGAGGAACCAGGTATTTGTCTGGGAGATGAGGACAGAGTCTTCCTGGCTGCATTGCACAGCAGGAGTGGGATGGAGGACCCCAACATCCACCCTGAAGGATTGCACAGACTGCTGATGGAGAGGCTTGTCCACCCCTCCTGTGTTGAACTGCAGGCTGCGGCCAACATCACTCACCTTCCTGCCTACGCGGAAAGGAAGTGAGTCACGGGACCCATTCCCCCCATGCACAGCAGCAACAGCAGGTGCCCATGCATGGAGGTGCACCATGCAATACAACCGTATCTGCAAAAGCTTTTGAGCCACCCCTTGTGCCAAGAAGCAGTGGCAGCAGCACAGCACCCACCTTCCCGCCTTCATGGAAAGGGTGGGAGGGACCCATTTCCCCCTGCTCAGAGGAGAAAACCAGTGCCGTTGACAGGGGGCACTGTGTTGCACAACTACATGTGCAACAGCTCCTGATCTGCCCCTTGTGGCCAAAAACAGCAGCAGCAGACAGCACCCACCTTCCTGCCTTCGCAGAAAGCATGTGAGTCACGGTGGGACCCATTCCCCCCTGCTCAGAGGGGACAGCAGGTGCCATGGAAAGGGGGGTACCATGTGGTGCAACCTTATCTGCAAAAGCAGCTGAACTTTCCCTTGTGACCAAAACCATCAGCAGCAGACAGCACCCACCTTCCTGCCTTCACAGAAAGGGTGGGTGGGAGGGACCCTTTCCCCCCTGCTCAGAGGGGACAGCAGGTGCCATGGAAAGGGGGGTACCATGCGGTGCAACCCTATCAGCAACAGCAGCAGAGCTGTCCCTCGTGTCCAAAAGTGGTGGCAGCTGACATCACCCACTATCCTGCCTTTGCGGAAAGGATGGGATGGGCAGGACAGGAGAGGCCGTTCGGAGGGGTCAGAGTGTTCCAGAGAGGGAGAGTTTGAAAGAGGGAATGTCCAGTAGCTTGTCGGGGGGAGGACAACGGGTTGCTTGTCACAGCTGCATTGTAGAGTGGGACCAGGAAGGACCAAAGATGGCAGCAGTAGCGTGGTAGTCCCCCATGCCCAAAGGCAGTGACAGGTGACATGACCCACCTTCCTGCCTTCGAGGACAGGATGGGATGGGCAGGACAAGTTGTGGGGTGGGGTCATATTGGTGCCATCCTGAGAGGGAGCAGTTGAAAGAGGGAAGGGGGAACTTGTCTGGGAGAGGAGGGCAAAGGGTTACCTTACAGAAGATGGCAGTTCCACAGAATCTGCTCCACTCAGAGGGTTGGTAGTAGCAGACAACATCATCCACCTTCCTGCCTTTGTGGACAGGATGGGATGGGCAGGACAGGAGAAGTTTTTGGGAAGGGTCGTTCTGGTTCCATCCACAGGGGCAAGGATGAAAGAGGGACTGTCTGGGAACTTGTCAGGGAGAGGAAGCGATGGGGAGGACAAGTTGTGGGGAAGGGTCATATTGGTGCCGTCCAGAGAGGGAGAGGTTGAAAGAGGGACTGTCAGGGAACTTGTCTGGGAGAGGAGGACCACGGGTTACCAGCCATGGAAGCAGCCCAAAGAACCAAGGAGGGCTGGAGACCACTGCACAGGAGCTTGGCCTAGAGAACCACAGTAGACTTGGGGATGCTCCGAGCCCAGGTAGGTCAAGGTCCAAGGAGGGATACCCAAGGAGGTTAAGGTTGACCTTCCCAAAGGTCAACATGTCCACCAGGTCCGGGTGCAGATGTGTGCGGCGGGGACGGAGGAGGTCTCTCAGGTGGGAGAACACCCATTCACTCTGCATGCTGGTGGGAGGGCAGGACAGGATATTGGTTGCCACGATGGACAGGTCCAGCCATATGGCAGATTAACTCGCCGAATACTCCAAGGGATTGGAGTGGGGGGGGGTCAAAGGGCTCCGCAAGATACTCTCACACCCTAGCCCCCGCCAAGTCCTCCACTGCAAGCGATGTGCCCACTGTGCTGTGGCAAACCACACAGCCCACTGACGAGGCTCAGAGATCAGGTGGGGCAATTTGGGTGGGTCTCTCCTGACGTGGCTATCTTTCCAACTCCCCCCACCCCTCCTCCGCCTCCTCTGCCGCCGCCTGCCCCTCGCCCCTGCCCGGTTCCCTCACACCTGCCTTCTCTTTCTGGAAATGGAACACTGCTATGCAGAACTCTTTTTTCCTGTGCTGCATCTGACCTGCCTCCATGGCGATGCTGCCCTTGATCCAGGGGTCACAGAGGGAGGTCATTTGGTACGGCACCTTGTGGCGCAGAGGATGCAAGTGCTCGGCCACGCACGCCTGGATCTTCCTCACAAAGTCCCAGACCCTGGGGAGCAGCTCTTGTGCTTGAGCTCCTTGGCCAGGAACTGGTCAAGCCCGTGGATCAGGGGGATTACCTGACCCAGGCTGGCTTCGTAGAAGCACAAGAGCTCGGTGGCCTCCTTAAAGGGTTTCAGCATCCAGGACATCTGGGCAAGGACTGTCCATTCCATGGAGCTGAGGCTACTCTCCCCTCCTCAGAAAGTCCGTAGATGACAGGATGTACTGCAATGGGCCCCTCTGCTCCACCAGATGACATATCATGTTGTAGGTGGAGTTCCAGTGGGTGGGCAGGTCCTGGAAGAGCTGGTGCTCGAGGTCTCCTTCCTCCCCCTGCCTCTGGAACAGCTCGCGGGAAGAGTTGATGCTGCAGGAGAAGTGGGAAGCGATGCAGCGGCAGCTCTCCAGCAGATTGAGTGTCCACAAGGTTCCCTCGTCCCAGATGTCCCTTGGTTTCCTCCCCAGCCTGAGCATGCCCCTCATCACCAGGTGCAGCTTGTGCGACATGCACAGCAGGCCTGGGAGGGATGCCTCTTTCAGGGCTGCCAACATGTTGTTTCCCGCATCTGTCACCATGAAGCCATGGAGAAACCCTTCCACCCCCAACGTTCACTCCATCAGAGCCGCCTTTATAGTGGTGGAGATGTTCTTCCCAGTATGGACCTCATCTATCCCCTGGGCCTGGAGGAGAACTACCCTGTATCCCGGTGTCAAGCATGGCACCTTTTTCCAGGGGGCCAGTTTTGACCTGGGACGGCGGAGGTCCTCTGGTTGCCACCAGTGGGCAGTGATGGCAAGGTACCCATGATGGCAGCTGCTCCAGAGGTCAGCCGTGAAGTGTACAGTATGGCGGCTGACAACTCCCTGAGCACCATGTCTCACACAGACTGGTAGAGGGCAGGCAGGACTTGGCGCCCAATGGTGCACCATGGCAGCAAGGAAAACTATGGGGCAAAGTGCTGAAGCAGCCTTTGGAAGCCCACACCCTCCACGATGGATAGGGGGAATCCTTGCGGGGCAATTGTCTCCGCCACCACACGAATACCCATCTCCTGAACCCTTGACCTCACCCTTTTCAACGGCACTATCCCCGACCCCGATGGAACAACCAAGGGTGGCCTGCCTGACCATTCCACTCCTACCGTCAGCACCCTCAGGGCAAGGCTTCTTGCTGGAGGTGGATTCTGGTGACCTTCCCACTGATCCCTGCTCAAAGGAGCTGGTAGCCCTCTATCTTCCCCCGCCGGATGTTTCGCTGGCCAAGGATCGAGACCACAGGCTTGAGTGGCACGTCTTCAGGTGCCTAGTCAGGACTGTCGATGACAGGTGCTTCGGGTCATTGCCCCTGTGCACCAGACCATCACAGACACAGCAATGCACCATACAGGGGTCATTCAGAAAGGGCCTGGAAGGGCCTCCATATGGAGAGTTTGAACTGTGGCCCACTAATTGTTCCAGGGGAGGGAGGATGAAGGGTTACTGGCTGCACCGCAGAGCTGGCAATGGAAGACGGAGTGAGGGGTGGACTGCAGACAGGGGCAGAACCTGGAGTTTGGGATGGGGACCGGATAGATGTTTCGTCAAACCCAAACCATTCCTCCATGGATCCCTCTAGTCTCCTCCTCTTCAAACAATTTAAAGAGTTCCCCTTCCCCCAGCAGCAAGAGCTCTTTGGCCTCCTCCACAGCCCCCACAGGTGATTTTTAGGGAGTGGGAGTCTCTGCTGCCCCAGAGCCCTTCCCAGTACTGCTTCCCACGAGGCAACTGGGACAATCTTTGCACTTCCCCCCACAATCACCCTTGGCCCCTGGCCAAAGCCTCATTGTGCCAGCAAACAAGAATTAAGGAGGAAAGAAAAGGAGACAACACTGTGAGCCCTCAGCCGAGGTGCGCATTAAGCTTGGCCCCAGGGCCTAGCAGCAGCCCTGGAACCAGAGGGAGGGGGTAGAGCCCTAGCCCAGCACTCTCAGAGACCTGACCAGGTCAGGCACTAATAATCAGGGTGAGCCTTCAGCTAAGGTGCCAACTGAGCTTGGTTCCAGAGCAAGGCAGAAGCCCTGGAACTAGAGGGAGGGAGTAGAGCCCTAGTCTAGCGCTCCCAGAGGCCTGACCAGATCAGGCACTAATAATCAGGGTGAGCCCTCAGCTGAGGTGCCCACTGAGCTTGGCCCCAGGGCCAGGCAGCAGCCCTGGAACCAGAAGGAGGGGCTAGAGCCCTAGCCCAGCACGCCCAGAGACCTGGCCATCAGCCACTGATAATAATAATAATCAGTGTGAGCCCTCAGCCCAGGTGCCCACTGAGCTTGGCCCCAGGGCCTGGCAGCAGGCCTGGAACCAGAGGGGATAGATCCCTATCCCACCCACCACACACAGAAAAAAGCCCAGCTCCAATGCACTCTCCCTGTCTCTCTCCCAAAAGGCTAGCAACATCTCTATCCCACTCCACTGCCTGCTGAATCTGAAAGCCGGAACTGGGAGCACAGTGCCCTTTTATAACCAGAGGTCTCATAGGAGTGCAGACATAGTTCAGGCAGTCCCTGCCTCCATTGCCAAGGGAATTGATTGAAGGTGCCTGACTATCTGGCTTCCCAAACAACGGACTAATGCCACAAATGAGGCTTGCATTGACCACTTGTTCATTTGTAATGGCGCCTTATGAATGACTTATTCGCAAACAGACGAACGGGGTGTTCATGACTTCTTTGCATTCGTAATGCCCATGTCTAGTAAGGACATATAAACTGCAGATTGTGGTTGTTATACTCCGCAGGAACCTGTTGACATCACATAGGGAGATCAAGCTGAAATGATCCAAACAAGTGTAACCAGATGGTATTGCAGTCACTTCTACCACATGATTTATTGATAAATTGATATTGAAGTTGCAGCATATCTGAGAGACTTTATTAGAAAAGAAACATGCAAAAACATCACAACTAAATGTGATGACTTTGTTCAAAATAGTGCTTCTGTGACCCCACAAAGCATAATTTCCCCACCTCCCCCCTCTTGCAGCATCCCCAAATGCCCCCTGAAATTTTCTTTCTCTGGGAGGCATATTGGGCTGCTGGAGGGGGAGGTGACAATATTGAGCTGTGAAATAATATGTAAAAGTAAATGAGAGAAAGAACCTTTAATCACATAACTGCTGGTTGTTAACTAAAATCAATTATTGCAGACATCTGGATTCACCAGCAGATGAGTGCTCTAACACTTCTCAATTTGAAAATTAAGGGCTTCTGGACCCAAGACACTGGTGCTCAGTACACATTTTGCCACTGAAAGCTACTCAGGACAGGTTCAAGATCAAGAAAGTACAAGCTATATCAGACTTACCCTTCATTTACTGCATCAAGGGCGCAACTTCAATGGACATAGAAAGATGAAACTCTGCTTAGAATGGCACTCGATTTACAAATATCGTACACTCATTGCCTCATTCCACATTTCTACCAGCCAGTGGTGGCGTGGTCCAGGATGTAATGCCCTTTGTTTATCACACTGCCAGTGGCCAGGAACAGAATAAGCCACTGTGGTTCATCAATACCTTCCTCACTGTGTGTGTCCCAGCAATTGCTTGGCAGCCTCGACCAAAGAACGTTCCTGGTAGACTTATTTGAGACGTTCTGGGGATTAACATCCATGCTTGTGCTGCAACCTCCCCATGCCTCACCACAATTGAATGCCAATTGTTTGCTTTGCAGCTAATATCTTTGCATTCAGAAACAAGTGATGATAGTTGTTTTGTGGCTCTGTGCCCTGATACAGTTTAGGCTTTTTTACTAATTAAGAAATCCTAGGGAGTTGAAGGACCAATGTAAACTTAAGAGTTTCTATATTTTCCATAATTCAATCTTGGAACAAAATAGATACACAAGAAAGCATCCAATTACCTAAAATATATTTGGCATACTTAAGTGTCCTTTCCATATACAGAGAAGAATATGAAACACAAACTTTTGTTGCATAGTTAAACATTGGTTTAAACCTCTAGTATCCAGCACCACAAGTGTTATATAAGAACTGGGTACAAGGTGAAATGCAAGCTTTTCCTTCTGACTTCAATAAGAATGGAATTGTTAAGTTAAAGCATGGCTGTTCCAGATGAATTTTTATAGTGTTGTAATGAAAAATATGTGATCATAAACCCTGCAGATTTATTTTCCTGTGAATAAAAAGTCTACCGCCATTTGATGTTTGACTTTCAGCTATAAACAGGCCTTTTAAAAGAAAGGTATAGTATAGGTAGATTAAACTGCTGTATTTATTTCTGTCAAACATTCCTGATGAAAATGAACTGACATAATGCAGAACAGCCTGCCCTAAGAAACTTATATTACAAGCAAATGGTTGTCCATAATATTCATCAGCAAAACAAACAATATTTCGTTTCCTCAGCTAAAGTTGTTAAAATTTCAAAAAAGTATGGTATACATCTTGCATTCTGGTAATTTCCAAAACTGAATTCAATTGAACTGTAGCCTTCATTGCAGAGAACAGTTGACAGAAGCCAGGAACAAATGAATATGAAAAGAATTAAAGAGATGTGAGAAGATAGCACTACATATAAGAAGCACAGCCCTCGGATCACACAGTTAGATTGAGTCTTGAATTGTCATTGACGGTTTTCTCAATCTTGTCAGTAATGATAGTCTCCCATGGGGTCCACAAACTCCAAACAATTTTCTGCAGTAGCTGTTAGAACCAGATTGTATTATGATGAACTGTTGTCATGAGACATGCGCGCGTGCACACACGCACACACACACACTTTTCTCCTTGACCATGTCACATGCAAGCAGTTTACTGAAAAATTTTACCTGATGAAATAATACTGGTGTTTTAGTAGTTGCTATTTATTGTGCCTTTATCTATCATTTATGCAATTTTTATTCTGCTTTCCTTCCAAGGAGATCAGGTAATTTAAATAGATTCCTCCCACACATTTTATTCGATATCATATTCTTACAGAACAGACAAAATTTGAGTGTATGTAAACCCACAAGGAGCTTGAGTTCACATAGTCAAATAATACAGCTTCAAAGCTTATGAGAACAGATAACTAGAAAACTACAAGAACATGGTTAAATATTTATCTTTAGCTCTGTTCAGGCATTCAGAATTGTGCCCACTGGCCCCACCTGCAATATCTATGTAAACAGGCAAACATCTGCAGTGATCTTCAACATGTATACAAGTGTACAAGCGTAGGATTGCCATGGGAGCAGGAATTCTGCAAAAGCTTTGACCCTGATTGTGTGGATTCTGTGGTGAAATACACCACGGCTGTCTTTGTGAAAATTTGCAACTTCCAAGGTAATCACTAAATTTAAACCTTGTGAATGCTCAGAGGCTAAACTAAAACAGCCTTGACAAATAGGTAACAAGTTTTTCAGTCTAATTTCTGGTCTACTGAGGGAGCAGGATGTCAAGTCATATGTTCATGGAGACTGCCTGAAGAACAATAGGGACTTCGGAGCCTCGTTGTGAGTTTATTATTTTTAAAATTTTAATATGACAGAAAACCTTCTGGAAACTGTCTGGTACTTTCCATTAGGGAGAATAGAAGGGGTTTATACTATAATCTCTGTCCTTTTGGGAAACAGAGGTGGTACATAGGGGGTTTCTTTTTCTGAAATAGGTGTTATAGATATTTATTGTGCCCAAATAAAAGCTTAACTTGTTTCACCTTTATCAAGATACAAAGAATAGGCTGGGAGACACCTGCCTGGGTTTGAATTATTCTAATAAGTTAGAGTTCCTCACATATATCCATGGTGGTTTGGAATAGAAGGGTGATTCTTAATTTGAAGAAAATTCTCTTAAGAATGTGTCTGGGTTGCATGCAGATTATTACATAAGTATATCTCTAACTTTCAACCTGCTGGTGGCAGCAAAAAAGAATCCTATATGTGTTGGGGAAGAGGTAAAGCTGGAGAGATTAATGCCTTAATTGAGGTCTAGTGGCTGGGCTAGGTGGTAACTACCATGATAATTTCACATCTTCTGTGACAGCATGTGGTTCTTGCAGGGCCCATTTTGCCACAGATGTAAGTGTAGGCATGTAGTGGTCTGCTGTACATATGTGCAACACTTGGGGCAGGGCAAATGGATGTAAACAAACTTAACTCTTTTAATGAACAGGGATTGTGCAACAGCTGAAATTCTGTTCTCAGAAGGATTTCCGCACATTTCCTTGGGTGGAAAAATTTCTGTCTGCAGAGCAGTTTCATCATCTCCTTCTACAGCTTGAAATATCCCCTTGAAATCTTGGGGAACATGTTCCACAAGCAAAAATCTTGCCACCCACAGAAATGCTGCAGTGGTTCTAAGCTACCAGGACTACAGCCTCCTATCATACAATTTCCCTAGAATTACCATTTCCATTAGGAAAATGGTGATATTGTGCATATTACTGATATGAGCAACTGTTTATAGCTACCATATGGTAAATTGGTAAGCACAGCAGCCACTTGCACATTGTTTCTTGTTTCACTCTAAACAAATGATGGTGGAATAATCTATTTTCCACTCTGCAGCAGAAGTCTGTTGTAATGTTTACAATTCTCTCTCTCTCTCTCTCTCTCTCTCTCTCTCTCTCTCTCTCTCTCTCTCTCTCTCATACGCATACACGCACACACACGCACACACACGCACAAACACACACACCTGATCCTGGCCAGACATCCATGAAAGAATCTGGGAGGCCTCATCCAATATAGTTCCTAATATATTTGTTCAAATAAAGGCAGATTCTGCCTTTTTGGGCTTTGCTTGGCTCTGTGACAACCTGACCACTGTTAAAATACAGACTGAGAAGTGTCCTCTGGCCTCCACAATAACAGTGTGTGCTACAGAAACCAAGACAGTGAGATGTAGGAGTATTTATCAGTATTTAACTCCATACTGAAGGTGACATATGGCTATACAGATATTAGATAATAATGGTAGATACAATGGTAGAAGATGTGAAAGCATCTGTTTTCTAGGAGTAAATGTGTGATAGCAATTAATAGGATGCCCTGGAAGAAGGTTTCTTCATCAGTTATGGAGGTATAATGTCAACATTTAGTTGATATTTTCACCAAGGGAACACCAAGTCAAAATATAACCTGATGGATACAATATTTTAACTTTCTGTTGTCCTAGGGGGGAAATAAGGAACTGATCTGATCCTGTCTCGTTTTTGCTTTTGTTACCCAGACAAAGAAGACCTTGTCAACCCACCCAGCTGCTGTTGCCTGCCTTTGGCAGTGCCTCCACCCATCAAGTGCCATTCTGTCCTCCTGTCCATCTGCCACTCTGTTTGCCCACCTCCTTCTCCTACTCACTTGTACCACCACTGCCTCCTGCATGCAGCAGCACTTCCAATGGAGGGGCATTGTGTGCCCACACACAAATACTTCTCTAGGGATCCCCCCTCAGGTTTCAGATTTTTCTGCAAATCTCAGGGGTCACCCAAGTTTACTGAAAAGGCTCTCTTCTGCCTCCCATTCTCTTGTGACACAATTCCACTTGGTACATATAATGTGCTTCCTGCTCAAACAAAAGAGCAAGAAAATTCTTGCATGTGCGGAGCTCTATGTGTGCACTGAAACTACTGGAGAGCAGTCAAATATATATTCCAGCACAGGTCAAATTTAAAGACAGATCTAAAACACATTTTGCAGGAATAAACTTGGGTAAATAGATTCAAATTGCAAGCCAGGGGGGAAGCATAAAGAAATTGGTTTGCTGAAAAATATATACTATAGAAGTATGCAGTTTGTATTAAAACCCATTACAATATTTTATCTTTTAAATCTTCAGAACACTTAAGTTTTCAGCAGGGCAACTCTTCCTGAGTAGGAATTGTAGCTATTTTGAATCATAATGAAAAGCATCCTTAATTATCTTTAAATCTCAAGGCAAAAAGTCTTCTAGGCCAATTAAGTTGAAATTCAAGTACTCCACAAGGAAGGTGCTTAATGTCCCTGGTGAACTTATTTATTCCAGGGGGAAAAAATGAAGCTGTTACTAGACTTGAAGATTTTTTTTTCCTTTTCTTGGAAGACCCACCACTATTTTAGGGACAAAATATGTTTATGCTTATATAGGTAAGCTGGTATATTGCATCAAGCTTAGAGACTGATGAAATAGTTTAAATTTAAATTCTTTTATCTCCATTTTTTGTTATTGATACATGGTATAATCCTAAATGGCATATTCCAGTCTAAGCCCATTGATTTCATTGTTATTCTCTCATGGCTCCATTGTTATTCTCTCATGGTCAGTTTTATGGAGTCTGCTGTGTTTCAACCTACATTATGTTTTTTTTATTTTTTAATACTTTCTCTCAGATATGCACAGAGACTTTCTCAGGCTCTACACAGTTTGCCTGGCTTAACTAGAATAATCTTTCTTTAAGATATACAAAGGATCAGGGGTGAGTGATTTGGGATTCCGATTAGGAAAAAAACCCTGAATCAGTCCCAAATTGGCTCAGTGATTCAGAAAGCTTTGATTGGATTGCTTTAGAAAGCTTCAGGCCAAACAGGAGCAGCCCACTCCACAGCATTTTTCTGGCTGTTTACATTTGCAAACAGCCAGAAAAGTGCTGTTTCGTTTGGTTTGCGTTCAAACCTCCTGCCCTGCCCCCCTTTTCCCCGATGGGAGGGGGAGGAGGGTTCCTTCTTCCCATGGGGGGGGAAATTTCCCTCCTTCCCCTCCCCTAGGGGAAAAAAGCGGCAGGGCGAGAAGTTTGAAAGCCACCCTTTACATGCCATTTGCAAGCAGCATGGAGGAGGTGCTTTAAATTCAAACCCCTCACTGTTTGCTTCAGCTGACAAGTAGAGGAGTCTTCTCCACCCATCAGCTGAAGCAAATGGTGAGGGGGTTGAATTTAAAGCACCCCTTTCGATACCACTGAAAGGGATGCTTTTAAATCCAGTGTGGCTTGCTTCAGCTGACAGGCAGAGGGGAGGGCTCCTCCCCCTGTCAGCTGAAGCAAACACTGAGGGTAAAGTGTAGGTTTAAACTTTCTGCCCTGCTGATGTATTGTCGCCCTGATGTATTTCTGCCCTGCTGCTTATTTCACCTGATGGGAGGAGGAGGAGGAGGGAATTTTTTCCTCCCCCTCACCAAATGGGAGGGGAAGGGGGGAACTCCCTCATCCTTCTGGGGTGGGAAGTTTGTTGATGTGCTCTGATTCTTTACAGAGCATACCGAAGAGGGTTAGTAAGCAGTTTCCAAAGCGGCTTGCCACTTCGGAAACCATTTATTTCTGACTTTTTCCCGCTTTGTCAAAGGCTTTCACGGCTGGAGAACGATGGTTGTTGTGGATTTTCCAGGCTGTATAGCCGTGGTCTTGGCATTGTAGTTCCTGACGTTTTGCCAGCAGCTGTGGCTGGCATCTTCAGAGGTGTAGCACCAAAAGACAGAGATCTCTCAGTGTCACAGTATGGAAAGGTTGTTGGCAGGTCATTTATATCTACTCAGGAAGGTGGGGTTGGGCTGAGTCATCCTGTAAGAGTTTCCCAGGGTGTGGAATGCTAATGGAGGGAGGCTTCACTGTATCCTGAGGAGGTTCTTTTGCATATGGATTGCAAAAGGCTAACAAAACACTCTATACCCAACAATAGGCCTGCAGAGAAGATTAGCATATCAAGCACCAATCCATATGCAAAAGAACCTCTTCAGGATACAGTGAAGCCTCCCTCCATTAGCATTCCACACCCTGGGAAACTCTTACAGGATGACTCAGCCCAACCCCACCTTCCTGAGTAGATATAAATGACCTGCCAACATCCTTTCCACACTGTGACACTGAGAGATCTGTCTTTTGGTGCTACACCTCTGAAGATGCCAGCCACAGCTGCTGGCGAAACATCAGGAACTACAATGCCAAGACCATGGCTATACAGCCCGGAAAATCCAGAACAACCATTTTTCCCGCTTTGGAAATTCCGAAGAGGGACAGCCTAATCTTTTTTTGTTGCACACCCCTACAAAGGATAAATGAAAAACTTACCATCAGCGCTGGCTACAAACTGTAGTTCACTCCACCTCCCCAGGATACAGCTACCTTCCAATCAGAGCAGACTCCATTCATCTATCCAGCCCCACCTCCTTATTTCCTCAGAGACTGCATTTAAACCCACAGTAACAAATATTTTTTAAAAGCCTATAGTAACCAGCAGAAATAAAATACTCAAATTTAATTTCATGCAAAATTTTACAAACTTCCTGATCAGTTCCACTTCCTATAGTTATAGGATTTGATAATCATTCATCTTTAAACAATAGCTAACTATCTGACTGTTGGCTAACCAATCATTGTAGCTTCAAACACCACATAAGATTATTTATACATGACATATCTTCCTAAAATATGAGAATTGTTAGTTCGTTCTTGCTACTTTTTATCTTAACAGAGTCTATGTTAAAAAAAGTGATTACAGGATTCTCATACATACGGATATCTTTTTGGTCTTCAACCAATACACATCCTTAAATCATATCTTCACTTCTTTGAAGCTGGACATTCTTGTGATTCTCAGACGCTTTCTGCAGCAGGGCCTCAACATGTAATGTCTATTGATATGGGCTAGATGGCTCTTCTAATCTACACAAGGCCACACAATTGTGTTCATTCTTCATTTCATGCCCTTCTCCAAGACTACTGTTTTCTGGGTTTCTCAACTCCCTTTCTGGTATGTCTAACCATGAGGCCAAGCTAACTCTGTTCCTGCATGCAGATACATCCTCTACAATCTTCTTGGTCAAATCCAGCACCTGTTCCCCCTGTATTTCTGGCTATATCTGTGACACTGGAGTTGCTCAAGAGGAGATTTCTGGGGTAGCTCATCAGCAATGTTGTGATGTCACTTCCAGCACGACCTGGAAGTAACACCATCACATAGAGGTGGTACTCTAGCATTAGCTCAAAGGATGAGTCCAATGTGATGATGTAGTTTCTGGGTTATGCTGCAAGTGATGTCATGTCATCTACACAATTTTCCCATCCAAATTCCCCAGCAATTTCCCCCCACTGCCCTGCTTGGCAGCAATGGGTGAGCAGTGCCAGCAGGGGGTAGGAAATCTTTTGCCAAATTGGGAGACCTCTCCTCCCTGTTCTAGCCTTTCATCTGTAGTATTACACTAATTCTCCCTGCTCTTACTGTTTCCTAATATTGGACCCAGTATATACTAATAACAGAAATACAGGTACATCTCCATTGTAGAACATTTTTAATGGAACTTTTTTTTTCCAAAGAGGGGAGTTCACTCAATATACTTTTGTCTTCAGTTTATGTATTTATTTTTATCCTGTGTTTCTCCCAAGTAAGGATCCAAAGTGTTTTACAAATACAAAAATTACATTTAAACAAGGAAACAAAAAGACAACGATAACAATAACCACACCCAAAGCTAGTCCAGGATCCATTGGCCTGTCCCACTCAGGGCTGCAGGCTGCAAACCATGAAGTAAAAGACAAGGAGAGCCAAGAAGAATTTGGCTCGTGCCTCTGGCCATGCTCAGGAAAAATCACCTTGGGTTTCAGTGAGAAAGGCAGACTATAAATAAATTAAACAAACAAACAAACAAACAAACAAATAATAAAGCATTGGAAGAACAGAAGCTCAGCACAGCCCAAACTTCTGTTGTGCAATGTTTCAGGATTCTTCTACTGGAGAAGGGCAGAAAGGAGGAGATACAGCTGAGCCAAGCTGAACCTGCCTGTTTCTCCCTGCTTCAGCTCCACTCAGCAAATTAACAGGAAACTTAGAGTCGCATGCTGAAATAGCTCAGGGTACTAAGATGAAGAAGCAATGGTTGTCCTCCCTTTGAAAATATACAAATCAAAGTATTGTGGATCTGTTTCTAGTGCTGAATGGATTGTACAAATTTCTTGTAAAGCAGAGTAGAAGTGAAGATAAAAATGCACTGTGGTTCCCCTGATTAAAAAACTTGAAAATTATTTTTAGGTGATGTGCATTTGTAGAGTCAAATCAGCTAGAGCTACCTAGCGGAACTTCTGCCACCTGTTGATAGTGCTTTGCCCATCGAAAATAAGAGGCAGTTTCAAATTAAGGTTTCCAAATGTACAACACTTACAGCCAGCTTCTCTGGTCCAGTAGCTGGCTGCAACCTGAAATCTCTTTTGCATGGTCTCATCTACTTTAACCTAATACAAGGTACCAATAAAAGATATTATGCTACTGTTGCTTTTGAATTTTTTTAATAATCAACTAGCACAGCTTTCTGCAATTCTAGTTATTATTTGTAGGATTTTAAGCAAGTTAAGTTGTTTAATACTTCTAGTTAACTACTAGACTAACTTCAGGAGTTATGTTGTTTCTTTGCCTTTTTCTCTTTCTTCTCCCCACCTTCACTTCTAACAGCAGGCTGTACATTGTGCTGATAACAGTTTAGTTTGTTATATTTGAGAGCAGACTGTTGCTATCACTGTGAAAGCAGTGTGATCATAAAATCAGGCAGCTAGGGCAGAGTAGCAGAATGCTGGACAAGGAGATCTGGGGTCCTCCTGAGCTCCTTGAAGAAACTGCAAAATAAAATTACTATTTTTTGTGTTTGTACATATTTATAATTAAAACTGAAATACTTCTTTTTTGTAGAATCTGATTTTATTTGTAAGTATGAACATGCCTGTTATATAGTGTTTCATGATAAGATGCACTTTAAAAGGACCAATTTAATCAATGGTCTGGTATGCTTACACCTGCAAGGAAAAGTGATGTAGTTGGTTTCTCCTTGGCCCATGATTGGCAATGACAGCATATGATGCTCCAGCAGAAGAAAAACAGGCAGTAGTCAACAGGAAAAACTAAGCAATGCTGCTGAAAATGGTTGGCAGCCCCTGTGGTATCATTTAAATGTTGAAGGCATCACAAGAAGTCAGACAGTGGCAGGATACAAGTCAAATCACGAAGATGTACCACCTATTCTATATCAATCTATTTGTTAAATAATAAACAATTATTAACATATTCATGCTAGCAGCAAGTCATTCCATTTATTTTCTTATGATATTTAGCATAGATGTTTCTCCAGAGGTCATGGTGGCTCTTGGCAACCCTGGTCCTTATTCTGGCTGTGCAGCATCATCACAAATTGTTCTGGTTTGGCTACACGACAGAATCACCAAGCAGAGAAAGGATGATACGCATTTTCTTCCACTCTGTAGCTTTTTAGAGAAGGCTGGTTTCCTCAACCACAACTACTGCCACTGCAAGAAAGATGTCTGACAACTACTTTGTCCCTGTTCATAGAGCGAACCCTAAAGGATTACTAAAAGAGGGGCATTCTATAGTCTATGAAAAGGACAGATTTGGGGAGGCTGTTTCAGGTCATCCCTAGAAAAACTCTTATTTCCACTGGTGTCTAGTTCAGATTTTTGTATAATAATGAATATAGTGAAAATATTAATTTATGTTAGGGGCACTTCTATCATAGTAGGTACACTTCCTTTAGTGTTTCATAAAGTAATACAATAGTAATCCAATCATCTGAATTAGCCTATAATTTTTTTGTTGGAATAATCGGCCGAAAACTCAAACATTATTTCCCATAACTGAAAATCTAGAATGCTGAATCTTAAGGATAGGTAGATGTAAAAATGATTGACTGAGAGAGAAAATCTCTCTGCAGGATGTTAAAAAGATAGAATCTGTCCAACATTTAAAATATTACCTGCCATAACCTCTCAAAATAATACAGTTTAAGGATTTGATGTTGTTGACAGAGGGAAAGTACCTTTTTCTTATATATGTATATATGTATATATGTATATATGTATATATATATATAGCCTAAAAAGGGAAAGGTAACAGATGCAGTGAATAAATATTGCTGTGATGTTGTATGAAACATTTTTATTATTAAAGAAATTCTCCTTTGCAAATTAAGTACTTAATTAATATGTAGGAAAAGGTAAAAAGATGAAGCAAAGAATACTAACTTTGTTTTAAAACATTTGCAGTAAATTCCACATGAATCTATTTCATTATACATTTCCTATTGACATACTTTAATTAGAAAATGCAAATAAAACCAGTCATTTACCCATTTGCAGCCACTTCAATTGATTTGGTATCTGTAAGAGTTATCTATAAAGCCAGCTTTCTAAAATTAAATTGCATTTATTGTAGACCATCATCCGGATCCAGAAATCAGTATTTTCCAAAGTTCTGTTTCACTTTATGAATGGTGCATTCCCATTCAATTCAAAGTAGAGTGCTGATCTCTGTAGACAGGACTATACACATCTCCCTCCATTTAAATGAAAGGGGGAGGCAGAAGGTTTTTGTGTACTTATTAATGCTCCCATGCTTGCTATGCAACTGCATGCTGGGAGAAAAGTGAGAACATCTTGTTAGCAGCTCCTGAATAAGAGCTGGATTAATTTATTTCTTCTCTTTGTAGGTGAAAAAGTTTGGGCATATGGGAGAAATGAGATAAAAATACATCTTAAATAGACCAATGAATGAGTAACAGTTTGTTTTGACCCTGCCCAGTTTCACATTGTATAGCAGCAAGCATGCCAGAGACTTTGGTTAACTTTCCCCTCTATCCCAGCCAGGGCTACCAAAAAGAGGGGAATAGAAGGTCACTTCCCTTTTGCAGAGGTGGGGGTCAAGAAGATGGATTGTCCATGTCACATTGTTCTCATGTTTTCTCTTGGCATGATCTCAGGGTTTCAGCTACAGCTAGAAACCTCTCTAGGAATCCAGAAGTACTCATTGTAACTCTTTAGTTTGAAATTACTGCAGGTGCTTTTTCGCAGCAAGAGATCACTTGCTAAGTTTTTGGGGTAAAGGGTTAAAGTATATTATGATTCCTAAAGCAGCTTTTCTCTCCTCTGATCAATTAAGAACTAGTATATTCCCTCTCTTCCTTGTGTGTGTTCCTTAAATATGCTGGAGGTGGGATGAAAGTACCTTTTTCTGTAGACCTGTGGTGCCTTTTGACAGCCCTTTCCCTGACAAGCAGAACAAAGTCCTTTACCACTAGTGCCCCTCCACAATATGAGAAAAGATACTAAGTTGCATTCAATTTCCTGAGTTGCTACCATCCTCTTGGTTCAATAGGATAATTATGCTCTACCTCATCTCCGAGCACTGTGAAAAACCATGTCATGTCATTTGAACACTTATACAAAAAGGGTATATTTAGGAAAGCATTATTACATATGTTTGCAATGCATTTGTATAAACTGTTGGGAAGGCCAGGGAATCGGGCATGTAGAAGACAGTAGTGTAGGCAGTGCTAAAAGATAGAGTTTAGGCAAACATTTGATCCCCATCTCTTTGGGTTTATACCAATCACCAACATTATCAATAAATTAATTTGAATATGTTTCTTTGTATTGCTGTTATGACTCACAACTTGTGGTGGGATTATTTTTTGTGCCAGAGTTGAATATTGATGTATCAAGTGTGCTCTGTACAGCTGTTCCGTAGCTAGTCTTCCCATATATTATCATATAGTGGCTGAGCAATTTACAATATAAATTGAGTACTTCAGCCACTTAGCCTGCTGTGATGAATTTCCTGCATGGCCATGTCCTTGAATCACAGGCAATCAATGAACCACAGTAACAGGAGATGATACCAGCCAACAAGAAAAACCTTGAAAAAGAGATCTTTTCAGCCCTTTGTTTTGTAGGAAGAAATGCAGGTCTTGAAACTAGGAACGGAACTAGCTGTATGCCATTATGATTAAAACAAACAGTGTTTATGCAAATAAAGGTGATCATTATTATGTACATTTGTCATGGCTATTCAGAAGTGACCTCTGCACAATACAGCAGAGTCCTAAGTGTATTTACTCAGCATAAAGTCCTACCAAGTTCAATAGGGCTGATCCCTAGTGAGTGAGTTTAGGACTAAGCCTAAATGGCTTTCGTCTGTACTGTCAACATAATCTTTAATGCAATTAAAAAGTTGCCTAGTTTGCTCTCGTAGAGTTTGTTTCTTAGAAATAAGGTATCACATTTCCAGGATTAACAACATACGTTGGGAAAGACCTCCTCTAGTAATATTCTCATAAGCAGAATAGTGTTTGTAAAATTCTAGACACAGACATGTGAGTCTATATTGTAAGTAAAATGTTATCCTTTGTTTTATTTCCTTTGTTAAAGAAGTTCTGATTAGACATGGGAACGATCTGAATTACGATTTTTTAAAAAACACGATTTTGGCGTTTGCGCCATCATGACTCAGCTAATCGGTTCCGTCCACGGCAACTGATCCAGCAGTCGGGGGTTTGCTTGTTCGGGACTTGATCAGATATATCGGTTTCTGTTCGGAATTGCAGACACTCTTGCGCCAGTAATTTATTCCCGGGGCAATGGAGCCAGGGGAATGAGCTGTGTTTGCCCTCCTTCTGTTGCCCTTGAAACACTAATGGAAGCCCAGCTTTCCTTGATTAGCAGGCTTCCTTCCAACCATGGAGCAGCAACCCAGGGGAGGGAGGGGGAAGGGGGTGTTCTGAAGCCATGGGCACAAAGGAAAGGCAAAAGGCAGCGCGGGAGGCTGGGAGGCCGCCCGCACCGTTCGTCTTTTCCCAGGACAAGGGGCGTGTGGGCAAGCCGGCCGCCCCTTGTCCTGGGGAAAGGCAAAAGGCAGCGCAGGAGGCTGGGAGGCCACCCGCGTGGTTCGTCTTTCCCCAGGACAAGGGGCACGCGGGCAAGCCAGCTGCCCCTTGTCCTGGGGAAAGGCAAAAGGCAGCGTGGGAGGCTGGGAGGCCGCCTGCACCGTTCGCCTTTCCCCAGGACAAGGGGCACGCGGGCAAGCCGGCCGCCCCTTGTCTTGCGGGGCAGGTGAATGGCGCAGGCAGCCGCTGAGCCACTCGCGCTGCTGCCAGCTCCGCAGCGCACCGGGACAGCCGGCTTGCTGCATGGGCGGAGGGGGGGGGACCCAGGAGCGCACGCGCGCGCAAGAGCCTGACTACGGTTGCCCTGGGCGCTGGCAACTGTAGATCCGGCTCTGGGAATGTCCCCTCCCTGAGGGGAGGTGGCTCGTTGCCGGGTTAAAAACTCCCCCCCTCTACTCTATGTGTGTGTGTGTGTGTGTGTGTGTGTGTGTGTGTGTGAATGTCCCCTCCCTCCCTGAAGGGAGGCAGCTCATCACCACCTCCCCCTGCCCGCCAGGCCTGGCGGCCGCTGCCACCTACCACCATTCCTATATCTCTGGAAACAGCGGGGCACCATCCCGCTTTGGCCTTCCTGGTTCCGGATCGGAAATGGGACTTGATCGGTTAGAATCGGTGGCCTGGGTTCGGCAGTGGCCCGGATCCACGAACGGTTTAATCGGTATTTTTTTTTTTTGGATCGTGCCCATCTCTAGTTCTGATCTTACGCTTTGATGCTGAGCAACACTTTGGGAATCTGATAAATTTATATTTGCACAATTGTCTAAGTGAGATGAGCTTGCTAGTTCTTGTTAAAACCATAGAGGAATATTATAAGCAGGGTAAAGTCACAAGAAGTACTCTAAATCCAAGTACCCTAATAGTAACTGTAGCTCCAACTCCTTTTATCAAGTATGTGAGTGACAACTTTCTTACATTTGGTTCATCTCTTTCAAAAATAGGGAACTAGCCATTGTTATGCTTGCACTAATATCTGCTTTGATTGGTCAGTGCAAAATATTCTGTGTTCTGCTGGATAGACAGACAGCTCATAACCACTTTTTGCAACCACTTGGGGCTTTGTGCAGGGAGAGCACATAACACCATTTTTTTCACAGTTACACTGGCTGAAAGTTCGCTTTCTGTCTCACTTCAGATTGCTGGTTTTGACCTTTTAAGGCCTAAATGGTCCAGCCTGGGTTTTGTGTGTCTAAGGCACAAATACATGTTAAATTTCAGATATTCACAGTGCCATTCTAAGCAGAGTTCTAAACCTATTGGCTTCAATGTGTTAGAAGAGTATAAATCTGCTTAGGATTGCTCTGTTAGATGAATTGCTGCTCTGGTTCCTTTAAGGAAGATACTAGAAATGTGAAAGACTAGGGAAAAAATCAGGGAATTAAAAATATACTTGAACAGGTCTGAACAGAATTTTGATGAACACTAAAAAAATCCTGTGAAATGTTTTCTCTTTTGAAATGAGTGAAATTCGTTTTAAGACAAGATTTTACCCACTCAGTGGGCATAGTATGAAGACCTTACGTTAGCGAATCTACAGTATTAGATAATGAGAATTCTTGTGTACCCTGTAGATATACTAGGTATTTTAAAGGATTAATTTTGCCAGTTTGTGAATTGCTGCCTTGTGTGCAATTCCCCCTCCCCCTCCTTCATTTCAATGGCACTTAATTAGGAGGAATATTTGCACCTAAAACATACCACACTCACAAGCACCTTAGACCAGATTGGTCCCCTGGTGCTATATAGCTCCCTAAATGCCAATCCCAGAAGCAAAAGAAAGGTGAAATTAACAGCTTCTATGCTGAGCAGGTTTGGTAACAGGCTTATTCAGGAACCAGAAAGGATACCTGTCCCTCTATTCCTATCTCCTCTACCATATCCTTGGCCCTTTAGCAGAACTTGTTGCAGAACTTGTAATTCTGGGAGACCTCTGTGCCTCACCTGGCAGTGGACAACCCATCAGCACAGTAAGAAAAATGCGTACGTATATTTGTCCCTTCATTTCTCAAAGAAAAAGGCTGACTATAAATGAATTAAATAAATTAATTTTTTACTAGTGGAACAATCAAGGTAGTATTCATCTAAGAAAATGTTAAACTTATTTCTATAAAAAATACTGAAGAATACTATTAATTTGTCATAAGAATAATATTTTGGTTTTCTTTAAATCCTTTCTTTCAATATCACAATGTGCAGCATAACAGCTGCCTGGAAATGCATTAAAAACCAACAGCTCAATGTCATTTTGATCTAACTTTATGGTATTGCCTGCTTGATTATAGTTCTTGCTGGGAGAGCAGAACGTTTTGATATCATCCAACCCCCCTGAGAACAATTCAGACCAGCTGGTTTACTATATATTACATAATTACCCAGCACATGGAACTGTTTGGAATCCTTAAGAGGCACTGGGGGCCTACTTCTCAAAATATTTACAGCCTTTTATTCTCCTCAAAACAATCATTTACATATTAAACCTGGTATATGTAGATTTACTTTATTTTTACTTCATTTTTTTTTAAAAAAACCTTACCCCCTAACAGATTATATGTGGTAGTTAACATGCTGAAGAAAAATGTCAGTAGCAAGGAAAGTCTTATATGCGTTGAACGAAAGTTGTGTTTTTTCCTAGACAGAGAAATATATTTATAAAAGCAAAAGTAATAATTTCAAAACAATTTGAATTTCTTTAGTGATATGCAATGCACCTTGGATGTGGTCAAACTAGGACTATGTGCACATGAATTCAGATTCCACATTGTTCCTGCGTCCCTCTGTGTGTGTATGGGGGGTGCTGCATGTGGAGTCTTTTTAAAAAGCTAACCATTCAGCTGTTTGGGAAAGGGCACAGAATACTACTGCTCTCAATCCCTAATTTTTCCTTCAGCTTTCAGCCACAACTTGCCTCCCTAGTCGGAATGAAGAGACAGACACCAAGCTTGGATCTAAAGGCCACTTTATTAAATCAACATCAACCTTAAACAATTCAATAACAGTGGCAAGGGCCAACTAGCGGTACAGATCAAGCCACGGGGTCATACCGGGACCTCTGCCTTAACCTGTCTGGGCGAGCCCCAAAGCCCCGGGTGTGAGCCATCCATCCAGATGGCTAAGACCCGGCTGGCCAGGCAAGTGGGTTCCCCCCTTTCCAAGCTCCTCTGCCTCAGCCGTACAGCAGTGAGGGTAGGACTTGTACGCGGGGTTCCCCCTAGGGCCTAGGCAGTCTGCCCATGAGCTGGCAGCTATCACAAGCAGTACCAGCCACTCCTGGCAGACCCCTCTTCCCCACCAATAGGGAAGTGCCAAGGGGGCTCCCCGGCCTGCTCCCCTTTCCCCAAACTCTATCCTGCCACCGCCAGGGCCAAACCTCTGCGTAGGCCCTAGTGCCCCATCAGTGGCCTAGAGCCAGCCAAAGCCCTTGCTGCAAGTCATTGAGGAAAATTTCATTGCCAGTTTCCAACAAGTGAACCCCGTCACCTCTGTAGAGGTCAGCAAATTCGGCCCTGTTCCTAGGATAGGGTAAATAGACCCCCAACCCCTCACTTAGGACCTTCTGAATGGCTCTGTTAGCCTTCATCCTGGCCCTTTCAATTGCCTGTCTGTCCTCCACCTCCCACCACACTTGCCGCGGCAACATAGCAGACCAAATTATGAGAACCCTAGGCCAATGCTGAGCTATCACCTGCAGGTCCATCTTCGCCTGCAATGACAAGGCCTTGCTTTGAACAAGCCCCAAGTCATTCCCACCCAGGTGAATGACCAAGATATGGGGTGGGGGACCACATCTGTCCCTAAATAAGAGCGGCAACAAGCCCAGCCAGCAAAGGCTGTGATGGCCCTGCCACTCTACCATCGCCTGTTCACTCAAACCAAGCAGGGACCCAGTCTGTGTCCTCCTTGCTTGATGGGCCACCCAAAAAAAACCATGCTGTGCCCACAGATCAAATTTCTTTTCTCCACACGGGTAGCCACAGCACCTATGGAAACAACCAACTGGTAAAACAAAACCGCGACAGTGGCCTAACATAATACTGGTAATTTGTGGACTTCTATCTACCCACACACTGTCTTGCCTGCCCTGAGTACCCCATTGCTGCAGCTGTTGAAGCAGCCCCAGTCCAGGAAGAGTGGGTGCCAAATCTGACACCAGCTAAACCCAATTTGGCCAGTACCCACTCAGTCACTGCCCAAAATTGATAACGAGTCAAGGGGTGACCATCTTCATGATGGAACAAAATCTCTTGCTCTTCTCCTCGAACTCTTAAATACTTTTGGAGAGCCCGAACAGAACTCCGCATCTACACAAGTCCCTAATCTAACAATCACCCCTTTCTGCTTCTGGTCGGTCTTAGACTTACGTATTGTAAGGGAAACACCACTTCCCTCCAACTTAACATCCCATGCCATAAGGGCTCTACCAAATTTATCGTGATTAGACTGAACCACGAGCTCACTGATGTGCAGGGCCCCAAAAAAGGCTGTCAACACAGCTGCATGAAACAATCTAGCCTCATAGCCAGAACAGTAAAATGTCACCTCAGGCTGCACAAAGACCCTTAAGACCTGTGGGGAAAATGGGCTCCCTAGGGTCAGCATGAACACCAGCTTCCCATGACCATCCTTCCAACATTTTCTGAACTCGGAAGTCCCCCGTGGCCTCAGGAAACCCCCTTCGGAAATACTCCCCGAAGCCTGTGACGCCAGAAGCGTCAGACGTGACCTGCAATTCAGCTTTGAACAGCAGGACCTCACGCCAAAAGGTCACTCCATTATAGTGCCTGAGGAATTCGAACCAAACCACCAAATCCTCCTGCATATCCAAGCTTACTCGGAGGCGATGATGAGGGGCACACAATGATGCCATGGCATCACAAAGTCACCTCAAAAAGGCTCTACCTGGAGCGACTGCCTTACATGCAAAATTCAGGTGACCAACTAACTGCTGAAGCTCCAGGAAGGAAACCTTATGCTTGGACTGGAACTTCTGAAGCCTGACATTGAGGTCATCAACTTTCTCCTGGGGAAGCCTATAGGACTGCTGAACTGTATTCAGCTCAATACCAAGGAACGTCAGCACCTGGGAAGGGCCTTCCATTTTCTTATGCGCCAAAGGGATCCCCAGCTCCTCTGCAAGCTTGATAAAAGTGTCCAGCAGCCGAGTGCACTGCCCAGTTCCAATTGCCCCCCCACCAAAAATCATCTAAATAATGTGCTGTGTCACAACAATGCGACCAGTGTCTCAATTCCCATTCCAAGAAGGAGCTAAAGCACTCCAAGGCAGCACAAGAAATGGAACAATCCATTGGGAGAGCTTGGTCCATGTAAGACTTCCCCTCAAAAGAAAACCCCTGGAGCTCAAAGTCGTCGGGGTGAACTGGAAGGAAGTGAAATGCAGACTTAATGTCACATTTTGCCATCTCAGCCCCTACCCCACAGCGACGAGCAACTTTGACCACTTGGTCTAAGGAAGTATACCTGGCCGAGCATAAATGCTTGGGAAGAGCGTCATTCGCTGAGTTCCCTTTGGGAAACGACAGGTGATAAATAACTCCCCAGCCACCTTTTTATGGACCACCCCCAATGGAGATACTCTCAAATTGGGGACAGGGGGAGCTTCAGAGGGGCCTAAGACCCTACCCTCCATACATACACTCCTTCACTATTTTCTGCCACACTCTATCTTCTTTGCCAACAACTGAGTGCAAATTATCAGACATATAGGGCAAACGTGGCCCCTGAACTGGGATCCTAAAACCAAAAGTAAACCCATTCAAAAGAAAAAGAGCATCCTGCTTTTTTGGATAAACTTGCAACAACCTTTCAAGGGCCTTCAGCCTTACCAGGCTGGGTCCCTTTACCAGAAACCTGCTGACCACCAGTGCTTCCGCCCCTGGCTTTCCTACTTCCCCCACCTCTAACTTTGGGGCGGGCATTGTATGGGTGCGGTCCTGCACAGGATGGGCATTCATGTTTGAACCTACAAGGCTTCCGGTTACACACTCCCTTGTAGGCAAACTCTCAGCACAGCAGCTGGGGTTGAACCTGCTGCCCCACTGTAACACGGGTACTGGAGGCTGGAGCAGAGTGCTGAACTAAGTGGCTGCTGTCTGACCAGTCCCCCAAATTAGTCCTGGCCAGTGACAGAACCTGCAGCCAAAGCTGCTGGTGGATGCGGTCGCAAGGCATGCTGGGGTTAAGGGCAACCCTCATCCTGAACTCCTCATCATACTGCATCTATGCAGCACCCAAGAAGCCAGTATAGCCCTTGTATATTATATCCAGGTATTGTAATAATGAGGCAGCCCTCTGGGGTTCCGCCCTAACCAATACCCCTGCGTAAATCAAAAATCCTGGCAACCAATTAGCCCAGGTCTGGTCCACATGCCGACGCTTCAATCTTTCCTTATCTCTATCATCCAGATCATCTTTATCTTTCTTCCCTAGCTCTCTGAAGAGAAGGGTAAAGATGTCTACATATTCACCCCTAAGAATCTTATCCTGTGTGGCTTGAGTTAAATAGTCACCCAGAGGCAAGGCTGTGTCCACAAATGGCATAGTGTTAAAGGGGACTTGTCCATAGGCAACAGAGGGACATGAGTATAACCCCACGTGCCACCTGGGTACCCAGTCCAGCCACCCAAAGAGCCTGGGTAAGCTACACTTCTGACCCCCCCCCCACATTGGCAGGGTCACAGCAGGCTGCGCTAACGGAGGCGCCCCAATGCCCTGGGTCGTCCAGGTGGATTGTCCCCCTTGTGGCAGAGCTACAGGGAGCTGAGAATATGCCCCCTGAGGAGACCCGGGAACTGTCTGAGATACCCCTTACCCCCATGACCCCCAAGGCCAGGGGTAACATGCCTGAGGAGTAACATCCTTACCAACTGGCTCGACTGGATCCACCGCCACAGCCACTGGAGCCGCTTCCTCCAGCCAATTCTTGTCCACTTCCACCACCAACTCTTCTGTGCATTGTCCTGAAGCCCCCTTTGCACCACTGCTCTCACCAGCTGCCACCTCCCTAGTTCCTTCTAAAGCAGAAAGGTGCATCAATATCTCCCTATTGACTGCATCTCTAGATGCCTGCCTAACTGCCCACTTCCGGCTGTTACCCTGGGGAATGTGACCTGCTGGTCCCTTGGCCCGCTCAAGAGCCTCCAAGCACCTCAAAATATCCTGCTGGCTAAAGCCGGTCTCATTGTCATCAGAAGAAGAGATCACAGGGGCAGGTCTCTTACTTGCTGACCTTTTGACTAGTTGTTTGCCCTTGGCAGGGCACCCGCCCTTCTTAGGAGGCATTGCAACAGAGGGAAAAATGCAAAATTGGTCACCCATGCTAAGCTAATGGCCTACTATGGCTACCCAAAATGGCCACCCAAACCAGGCTGATGGCCCACTATGGCCCAATGCCTAAAATGGCTACCTAAAATGGCCACCCACAACACAAAATGGCCACCACTACAAGCCCCGCACCAAGGCCTAATTGCCATGAAAATGCCCCAAGCAGACAGCCAATGACGGCCCAACTAATGAGGCGCAAAACAGTTCAAAATGCCTCCAGCAAATGCTGCCGGGGGAGTGGAGGGGCAATGGATCTACCCCCAAAACCCTGAAAGAGAAGACGCAGGAGGCCTGAGCTCTGGGTAAGGCCTTTTAGGGGCCACAAACTTTCCATGCCTCGAAAGCTTCCTCCCTGTATAAACAAGCAACATGCTAAGACAAGGCTATGGTGAAGGAAAAAACATGCTGCCTTGCTCGCCCCCCAACACAAGGCCCTAAGGGGCCGTGAAACACCCATGCTTCCCAAGAGCTCCCCCCCCCCACTCCTGGCCACAATAGGAATAGGGGAAAGGGCACTTAGCCGCCGCCTCCGAGATCATCCTTCAGTCGCACACGCACTGGCGCAGCCCAGGGCAGCACTCCCAAGTGTGGCAGCTGCTCCTCCAGCCACCCGGGATGCAAAGCTTCTCCTGAGCAATCTGACAACACTGCTGATGTCGCCGCCGATGCCTTGAAGCCACGCTGCCGCACTGCCTGCACTCCTCGTCACTCAGCAGAGCACGCTGAAAAGCGCCCTGCTCCTCCGAGAACTTGGAGCCGACTGCGCTGGGAAAGGTGGAGCAGCCTTCACCGGCTGCTGGCTCCGCCCTCCCCAGGAAGATCCTGGATGGCTGGGAAAGCTCCATCCCTCCTCCTTCCAGGGGGCAAATGGCGGCCCCCCGGCCCGAGCAGCATTCGCTGCCAACTGGGATGGCCATCTTCTTTCAGTAATCTAGGATGGATCAGAGCCAATATATCTGTCCTATGTGCTTAAGTCACAGTAGAAAACTTGATACAAACTTTTTTAAAATTTATTTTTGGAAGAAAGTTCATACCATTGAGAAACTTAAATTTGTCTTTAAAAGTGGCATCTGCTTTAAGCCTAGAGAATACGAAGGACTAGAAATCTCACAGTGCAATATCCCTGGCATGAGGCAAAATCTCTATAGGCCATCCTCAAAAAGGTTACCAGTTCAAGGGGGGAAGAGATAAATATGAGGTGACAGAGTGGTGGTAGTGCAGCCAAACTGTCCATTCTTACTTGAATGTGGCCTTCCTTGCTCGCCGCAGTCATAGGCCGCCCCTCTGCTGTGGTGCCATCGCCCCATCGGGCCCCTGGACATGGACCTAGTCTTCAGACCTCCTGGTTGGTCCTCTGGGTATCCCCAGGTTCTCTAGCAGGCACCCCTATATGGCCTCCGAAATGGTGGGAGAAATGCTGGGATGGAGACCCCTGTGAGCTCCTCTTCCACCCAAGAGGCTGCCCCTTTCATCAGGGACAGAACCTCTACTCTCCTCCCTGGCCAGGGGCCTCTGCCCACTTTATATCCTTCCCACTTAAGTGACTCCGCTCCCACTATCTCATGGCCCCGCCCCTAGGGCAACCTGTGCTACAGGCGGCCACACTGCCCTTTCCCAGAGCCCCTCCCAGAGCCTTCCAGATCTTGCTTCCAGGACCCGCCTTCTGGCCCTGCCTCCAAGAGAAATCACAGGAAGGTAAGCAATGAGAGAATCCCATTGTTGTGCCAGAAAATAAAAAATCTAACCAAATTATTCCTTCCATGTGGAATACTGACTTGAGTGGGCATTAGTGTACAAGTGTGCAATGCACACGCCTGCTACCTCCCAATCATTTAACATTGGGTTAACAGTTTTAATCAGAAAAGCCCCAAAAGCTGGAAGTCTTTCAGGGCAAGATGAAATTCCTCCTGGTGCTCCTTTGGATAGCACCTCCTGCTATCTTTGGAAGACTTCTTACATCACAGTGGTGGCCCAGGGGTACCATGGCACCTAATAGAAGGACAGTAGCAGCAGGCTGCTGAATGAGCATAAACCAGCTCCACATGCCTGAGACCTCCACAGAGCCACTCTACTTTAATAATTGCTTTTTCTTTCCAATTTTCACTCTAATCTGTGTAACATGAGCCTTTGTGGCAGTTGGGGCCTTGGAGGCTGAAGGAGCCCCCTCCCTCCTCAAACCCATGTGTGCATGCCCATGTGGATGTTGCCAGCCTTTCCTTGCATTGTGTGAATGCACAAAAAAGTGAGGTCAATTGGCAATGGCGATGCTGGCACCAATGGCACCATGCCATCTGCTGCTTCTCTCCCTGCCCCCAAGCAAATCTGTTGTGACTTGATCCCTACAAACCACTCAGTGCCAATGCCATTGCCCAGAAAGTTCTGGGCACCACTAAGGGCTCAGTCTCTCCTTTTTGGATCCAATTGGTTGCATGAAGAGCATAGGCAGACTTGCTATTAGGGGGAAAATGCCTGGCCTGCCTGCATGGCCTCTGCGTGGTAAGAACCGAAATGAAACACACAAACCTTTTGGTTGGAGGGAGTTGTTATAGCCTGTTTTCCCAAATTTGTTCCACCATTCTGGAAGTCACTTTAACAAGCCAAACCAGTGATTTCTGTGTGTATTTTCAGCTCTCGCTCTCTTTTTTTTTTGTTATGCATACACCTAGTAGTGAGTAAAAAAAAAAAGACTGTAAAGCACTTTACACCCTTCATGCATACTTGCTTGGGAGTTTACTCTATTAAAACACAGAATAAATACTTTTAAGACTAACATGCTGAAAATGTTATAAAAGTATTGTAATAATAGTAACAGCAGTAAGTCAAATTCCGGGACAAAAATTACTAATAGTCTTTCTAATGCTCCAGTGATTTATTTGGACATCCATTATTTTATAAAAGCTCCTGTGAAAGGCATAGTGGATTAGAAATTAACTTTCACTTTATCATTTGAAGATATCATATTCATTTCAGCTTTGATAACAGCTTTTGCTCTAAAACAAATGAAATGGTGACTCCAAAACTGAAATAGGCCAGGCTTTCCCCCTCCAAGTCATCCATTGATGTCAAGTCCCATTTATAGCTTTGCCTGGACAAGCAGCAGTATTCTTGACCTGCAATAAATAATTTTTGTCTGTCATCATTGTTTTATTATTGTACTATCAGCCTTTATATTTATTCCCATCTATCAGTGAGTGTTCTATTCCTGTTGCCAGGTATCTAGGCACATTATTACTTCCAAGCATTGATAACTGGCTCTCTACCAGCCACTGTTGAATGTAGCAGTATAAAGGCTGGCTGCATTATAGTTTATTATGAATGTCTTGTCAATCATTTTCAGTTTTCCAAAAGTACAGAAAAAAATCTTTAATGAGTACTGTGTGGTTTATACAGAAGTTTTCCAGTCGTCTTCCCTAGGCAGAAAGAACGTCATGGCAAGAGGAATTAGAACAAACAAATGCATTCTCAATGCCATTAGACAAACTGGCTGATAGCTCAAATTGAGACTGATGTTTATGATTTTACTAATTTATCAGAAGCACAAAGAGCTGGCAACATGTGATGTAAAACCATGGAGCCAAATTGTGTTGGCCCACACAAGCAGAACATTGTGAGAAATTGTCCCATGGAAGCTAGTATAGTTCTCCTCTCTTTGCTAAGTAACCTCTGTCTTAGGGATACTGTATGCATAGACGTGATACCTTGTGCCTAGGACTTATGCTGCAATGAAAGGCCTTCCATGACTTCACAAGAATCCATTGTTCTTCTCCAGGACTTTGGCACAGGAGCTTTCCTGCAAAAATCAGAAACAAAACCATATGCAGGGCCTTGGAAACAATAAAATGTTGGAGGCATTAGAGGAGATGTGAAACACTTTTCATTGCAGCATATGGGCTGTTTTCACACTGCTTACCTGATCACGCAAAACTCCTGGAACGATGCGCCTTCCTAGTGCAATTTCCCACAATAACCGGAGTTATGATGGGAAATCATGCCAGGAAGGTGCATCATTCTGAGAGTTTTGCACGATCGGTAAGCAGTGTGAAAACGGCCATGGGCTGATTTCAATGCTGTGTGTTTGGCACCATGGTGTGTGGCTTGGTACTGTTGTGACTAGGGTAGTCAGGCCTCTGCCCTCAATCCCTGGGAGCTTTTGGGAGTGGAAAATGAGGAGTAGAAGTGTCGCTCAATGTTGTGATGCTCCCTGCCCCCCCTCCATTCTATTGAGGAAGCATGGGCAACATGGGAACATTGACAGGCAGACTCCTTCCACAAACAGGTAAGTGGCAACCCTAGTTCTGACCCTGCTGGTGAGTGGAAGACTATAGACTGTTTTGCATGTATAGAACTAGACTAAACCAGCAGAAATGCACCCATAGAATAACACAGGGGGCAAATCCACATTACTCATTCTAAGTCGCATGTTCCCCGCATTCCCCACGCAATCCCGAGTGCCGGTCACATTACCTCATTAAACAGACGCATTTCATTCACATTTCTCCCAAATATGTGGTCACAGGTTTTCAACGGGAGTTTCACAGTGGCCGTGAATGGGCCAATGCGCAATTTACGCGTTTTTTTAAAAAACCACCCCCCTTCCTGTCTCTCTGGCCGTTCCGAGAGTTTCTGTTGGCTGATTCAACTTGCAAGTGCTCCGTAGTCTGCAAAAGACTGTTTTTGACTTCCTAGCATTGGATTTATTGATTATGCTGTTTCTGAATCAAATCTGGTAGTTTGAAAAATCATTTTGGGGTGAATCCACCCTCAGAACGGACTCGCGAAACTTCCTTTTTAACTGTTTTTTATTTTTTTATTTTATATTACTATAATATCAAAATTATGAAATATCGAAATAATGACACTCCAAGGAAGTGAAACTTCAGTAAAATTCAGGCACTGAACTGTCCTGCATAGGAAATGCCCACAAAAGCTTCCCACATGCTTCCAAATTTCCAAAAAAGAAACGGGAGAGAGCCATCAGTGCTGTCAGTGGGGGAAAGAGAGACATCATTATCTTCAATGATGTTTCTTTATAAGGCAAGATCGAAATAATGGAAAAGTGCGCTCAAAAAAATAAAAAAAAATGGGCGGGAAAAAAAGGTCCCGCCCAAAAAAGCGGTTTTCGAGTGGCCATGTGACCAGAGGGATGCGCGAGAAAGACGGATTGGAAGCAGGAATGTGAACGAAGAGGAAAAAATCGCAGATTGGAGGCAAACGGAAGATATCCAATAAACATGCGGGTAATGGGTGAATGTAGATTTGACCAGGCTTATCTGTGGGAATAGGGGTCATTAAATCCCAAAATTAAATCCCACAATGAGGAAAGACAGGTACATATAGGATCATCTCAACATTTGGCCAGGCTTCCAAGGGAGGTTTACCTCTACACAGAATTTTCGATATTTCCTGCTGGTCCATTAACTATGAACATTAAATTAGGTTTATTATATTGGGTAGGCTTCAACGTAACCTTCTAATACAGGGGTGGGCAATTGTTTTGACTCGGGGGCCACTTTGTGGGAGCGGAGGTTAGCGGAGGGCCGCACCTTTTAAAATGATTGCATTCATTAGTTAACTTTGCATTTCAGAAAAGGTATAAATTGTATCATAAAAATCAATAAATATAAATTAAATAAAATAGTGGTAGTTTTATTCAATTTATTGTGCTAATTTCATATCCTCTATAGCTGCAAGCACATTTAATTTTAGAATCAGTTTAATGAGACAAAATTGAAATAAATTAATTAAAATGGAGATAGGCAAAACGTCTGCCACTTAGAGTCTCCTCTGGGGAGAAAGTGTTGTATAAACCAAGTAAGCAAAAAAAAGAAATAAATACCTGCCCCATTATTCACATTTAATGCACACCACAGTAAGGGATCTACCACTTTAGCTACATTCCCTTCCCTCTCCCCAGCTAGAAAAAAATACCAATCCCACCCCCTCAAAAAGACAATCTATTTAACATAATCGCTTTTTTAAATAATGAAAAAGACCCCCCTCCCCAATTAAGAAGAGATCCCATGGTTGCAAGGTGCTCTCTCGGGATCCTTCCCTGTCGTGATCGCCCCCTCTCCCCCCACCCACCGGATCCCCTCCTCGCAAGGCTGGGAAGGGACCCTCCCCCTTGCCCCCTCCCCTTTAAAACAGTCGGGGCAAGCACCGACCTTCTCCAAGGAGCTCTCCATGGCTGCGGCGGTGGCTCAGGGCTCCCTCCTTCTCTTCCCTGCAGCACTTCCACCTTCGCCGCGGCCGGCTCCACATTGGCAGTGCAGACGAAGGGGAGGGGGGAATGGCGCCCTCACCTAGGCGACGGGAGAGGCCGCCCAACTTTCCCAGCTTCCGTACGCCGCTAGGCCGCTTGGACGCAGAGGAACAGACCAAAATGAGAACAACGCGCTTGTGTGTAAAGAGACGACGGGGAGCACAAGGCGCTCCCCGAGGAAAGGCCCGGCCGCAGATGAAAGGGGCAGATCTCGCGTCATTCAAAGGGCGGCCACGGTTAGTTCCCTGAGGCTCCCCTTCTTTGGCGGGCCACAAAAAACTCTGTAGCGGGCCGCATGCGGCCCGCGGGCCGCAATTTGCCCACCCCTGTTCTAATAGAAGACAAATGGTGATTATTGCTGATTTCCCCATCCCACATCAGATCCCCACATCATACTTTTGACCCCCCCCCCCAAGGCATCAGGTAATGCAATGGACTAAGGAGTAAGGGAAAGCAGGAAAGATGTGTTCTATATGCAGAACTCTGCTACTGGTCTTTTGGTTCCAACACGCTGAATATACCAGTGTGTACAAGTTCAGAAAACACAAGATTTGAAAAGCCATTCTGATCACTAAATTAAATTCTATTCCAGTATGCATTCCTTCTTGCTTTACAAAACTTTGTTTAGAAATTATTGTTTCTGTTATTTTTGCATAAATAATTTCTACATTATCTTATTTTTTCTGACTTGAACCTAGAAGCTGGACAGTTGAAGAACTTATGGTGAAATAAAATATATATTATTTATTTTTCTTCCTATATACCCTACCTTTCTCCCCAGTGGGCACCCAAAGCTGCTTATATCATTTGCCTCTCCTCCATTTTTAGGCACAACAACCCTGTGAGGTAGATCAGGCTGAGAGTTGTGTAACTAGCCCAAAGTCACCCAGCAAGTTTCCATGGAAGAGTGGGGATATTTTGAACCCAGGTCTCCCAGAACCCACTCTGATGGTCTAACAGACATCTTAAGCATGTTTAGCTTTGTAATGTTATCATCAGTATGATATAAATTTGCTTTAGGCAGAAATATTCAGCTAACTTTGCTAATTGCAAATTTTACACTGTTTTTCAAAGAACTTCCCAGCCTACAGTTTGGTCATCTGGGAATTCAACTGCAGACATTACTTTATTTATACAGAAAGGTAGCTTTTTACTAACACTTCATTGGTTCTAGACTGACATCTCTAGTGGTTTTGTTTATCCACAAAACAAGGTCACATAGGTATTGCCATGAAAATGCTACTTCTGGAGTTCCAAGTATATCTTACGTTATTCTTTTCAGGATGAGGAATCTCACAGAATTGCAAGACCCAAATATTTATGGACTGTTAATCACTCAATACTGCTACTTCTACTACTACTTACACACATTGAATTTCAGCTCTTTTACTAATTGCTCTTTGCTTTTGAGCCATTTTGCCTTATTCTGGGCATTGCTGCTTTAGATAATTTTTGGTTATAATATTTTCTTTTTTCAGTTAACAGATATATATTTGCAACTAGCTGAATTTTTCATTTCTCTTTCATATAGGTTGCTAAACAACATCCAGCAAGTAGGTTTTTAGCTACTGTCTAACTAGATTGTATTAGGTGGTGGAAAAATCTATACTTCATTACCAGACTAGTGATACTTCTTTAAATTATTTTCCTTTTACTGTGGGCACAATCGAAAGTGATCTTCTTCTACACATGCTCCATTGCAAAGAATGGTAGTTGCAGATGAGCATGTTTTAACTCTAATACATTCATTTTAATGGAACTTGAGCAGAAAATGTACCCTGTAACATGCATACTGATGTAATATGATTTGTATTTCTACTGATTTTTACCAGGATTTTTATGCAAAATGTAGTGAACATGTAGACCTCATGCCAGACTTTATTTGAAATATATCCCAGCATCCAAATGATCATGCAACTAGTTTTATGCATCCAAGGGGACATAATCGTTTTTCTCAAGCAGTAGCCCCATTCCCTTTGCAACTTGGACACAATTTATCCAGCAGTTTTTTGACCCCAGACAATATATATACTTATCAGGAGTTAATTTGAGCTAGGATTTACCATGGCTCACCCTAACTGAAGTTATTCTTACTAAACTGTTATCTGATATCACAGGCTCTGCCAGCCCAACAACAGAAAATAAATATCAGGAAAGTTCCTTATTGGAAGAACAAATCTTGGGAGTCTCATAAATCTTGATATTACCTGACAGGTTCTCTTGAAAATCCCATGTCCAGATAAGAAATAACTAACACCACCATCATTTTGGCATATCTTGTTGTTGGGAACATTCAGTTATGAAGGTAGAGAGAGAGCAGTGTACTTGCTCAGTCTCTGGGTTTTTTTGCCTACTCACAATTAAAAATTCAAGCATCCTCTTATTATTTGTTGTAGAGTTTCAACCCTGGGCTACTATTGCCCTCTGTAGTGAGGACATGACAACTATTTCAATACTGGAAAAGAATGCTTCTGAACCATGTGCTGCTGTAGTTACTTGCATGTGTCCTGGGGTCCTTAACACTGATTTTGGCTTTCAAGCAGGTTTGAGTCTTCTAGTCCCACTCTCTTTAGTAATCAACCACTGCTGTTTCTGTAATATTAAAGAAATTTTTTTTGGCTACTTCTTCAGTCCATAAAATAAGCTCCAAAGGCAGGAAGTATCATTACTTTTATCTGAAGAGCAAAGTAAATTACAGTACTATATGTATGCATTATCCAAATTTATTACTTTTTGTTATGCCAAGTTTTTTAAAATAAAAGCTGGCAGGAAGAGACACTTAAAAATTCAGTAGCAGTCACTGGAAATAGCAATAAAAGGAAACAAATTATATAAACAAGGAGTTAGTATTACATTTTTTTTCATTTTTGTGCCCAAATGTTAATAGAAATTGCTTTCAAATTTATTTGAATATTTAAACAATTCTACACATTGGATAGAACTTATATGTTCTGTGTAAGTTGACTTGTTTTTAATGTACTGAATCAATACTGCTAGAATTAGACAATTCTTTTTACTGCCCTTTGCATGTGTCTTTTCCTCTGCAATCAATCTGATCATAGAACTTTTGTTTGTTTTTATATGGCAGTGGTGGTAGTGGAGAGTGCCATTGTCATAGCTGAATTATGGAGACCCCTGGTGGGGTTTTCATGACAAGAGACAAACAGAGGTGGTTTGTCATTGCCTGTCTCTGCAACCCTGGTCTTTGTTGCAGGCTTCCCATCCAAGGCCAACCCTGTTTAGCTTCCAAGATCTAACAAAATCGGGCTTGCCTGGGCTAACCAGGTCAAGATACTGGGATCTGTAATACAGGATTAAATGTTAAATTGCTCATGCATCCTACAGTCTTCTGTTTGAATTGCCCTCTGTATATCACGCTTATGTACTGCAACCAAGTTTAGAAATTTTATTTTGGTAAAGGCCATTCATGACATTGTGAAGTTTGTATAGGGATGCCAGACCCCTGGCGGGGGTGGGAGATCCCCTGCCTCCACCCCCACACGCCCCCACTTACCTGGCCAGTGGGGGACACGTACCTTCCATGCATGCTCCCCTGCAGTGCTGCGCACTCCCATGCGCAGCAGCCACTTGGATCAGGCCTGTTTTGGCCCAGATTGGGGCTGCTGTGGAGCATGGGAGTGCTCCTGCGCTTTGCAGCAGCCCAAAACGGGCCTGTTTCAGCCCAAATCAGGCTCGTTTTGGGCCCATTTTGGCACGCATTAGGCCTGTTTTGGGCTGCTGTGGAGTGCAGGAGTGCTCTTGCATTCAGCAGCGGTACTGATCTGGACCAAAACGGGCTCGTTTCGGACCCGTTTTTGGTGCAGATTGGGCCCGTTTTGGGCTGCTGTGGAGTGCAGGAGCACTCTTGCATTCTGCAGTGGTCCCAATTTCGGCCCAAACGAGCCTGAAACGAGCCATATTTGGGCTGAAACAGGCCCATTTTGGGCCGCTGCAGAGTGCAGGAGTGCTCCTGTGCTCCGCAGTGGCCCCAATCTGAGCCCCTGCAGAGTGTAGGCATGCTCCCAGGGGGCTACATGATGATGTCATTTCACGGAAGTGATGTCATTGCGCTTGTGGGTGCACGCCCCCACCCCAAGAGGTAAGTGCAGGGAGCCAGTCCCCCCGCCGGGAAGTTAAGAGGGACTGGCAACCCTAGGTTTGTACTAGCGAAGCAAAAAAATTAAAATTTGGGGGCTTTTTATAAAAAAGACCTTTGTATTTTCATTCCCTTGCCATCAGATAATTTACAGCACAATCCTCAGGACTACTATGGCATGGGCAGGCAGCCACCAACAGAAAACTGATGCTTCTAGTCTGTTCTATATGGACATTCCAGAGGGGAAAATAACACACACACCACAACAAAGCAAATAAAACATAGCAAGCACACTAGAGTCCATAGCAACCCGGGTAAAACCACAAATCAGACAACAGAAGTCAATGCTGCCCCAGGAAGTAACACACAGGTGCAGCCAGTCAGCAACCTTCATTCCGGTCACTGCCCCTTGATGCCACAACACACACACACACAAATAGCCAGCAGACTGGAAGGGAAGACCCAGTAACCACAACAGAGGCATGCAACCTAAGCACACACACCCAACCTATAGGAGAAGGGTACTCTTCTGGCAGACACGGCACCCACCCCTTTCCCGGCAAAGGTCTGACTGGCAGCAAAGTGCTGCCACAAGCAGACATCCTTGCTTCGAGCCCCTTTTCTTAACAAGTAAAGATAGAAAGACAAGAAAAGACATAGGCAAGCCTTGAAATCACAGCTTCCCCCACCCAACACCAGCAACCTAACCACTGGCCAAGAGGAGGGGCATCACAGGAGGCATGACAGCAGACACTAGGTACATCACTGAAGCCCTGATGCTACCACCAGCTACATGGGGCCAGGCAGAGAATATTGCAGAGGCAGGCATGGGTCAGTAGAATGGTGCTGGATAGCATGGCCATGGCTCGTGGTTTGATCCCCATATGGGGAGAGGTGAGAGGCAGGCAAGAGCCCTGAAGCTCTCAATTTGCTCCTTCAAGCGGCAAAAGGGGGGACAGGATGTGCCAGTCAATGGGCCATTTTCGAGATACATCATTTTGGATGAGATGCTACTCCACACCCCTCTATGCTTCACCCATGGCAGCAGTTCTTTTGCATCCCCCCTGGGTCCCCTCACTGCCAAGCTGCCTGGCTTATCAGATAGCAGCAATGCTGTGGGGGAGTGGGGGACCCCAAGAGAGCCCCTCCATGCTATAATAGCCACAAACACCCTTGAACTACAAGCTGCACACAGTAGCCAGCAGAGTTTCTGTGTGGGAAGGCTGTGGGCCAATATGTGGGGTCAGCCATCAAAGTGCCACTGAACAAAACACAACTCCAGTTGCACCAGAAAGACCAACTACAGCAATAGGTGTCTTTGAGTCAAACCCCACTCTTATGGATGTGTGAAGGGGAACCCTAAGGGAAAATCACAGATGTGGGGGGGGGGAGGTGAAACAGGGAAGGGTATGGAACTAGTCTCACCTGGTAACAATCATGAAGAGGCCCAATACATTTGTCCAGTATGTGCCTTTGCAAACTGTCCCCAGAGGCCACAGGGAGTCAGGCAGAGTCATCCTTAGCATAGCATGCATCTAAGTGAGGTGAACTTGCTGGCTGGAAGGATGCCTAAGGAAAGACGCTTCAGGAGCCAGTCAGGAACTGGTGACTGAGCAGAGTGGCAGGAACTGCACCTGGCCTCTCTGTTAAATGTATGTATTTGTTTTATGTTATTTTATTTACATTATTTATAGTTTGCCTTTCTCACCGGATTACACTGCATGACTTAGTACTGTCAATTTCAAGGACATTTCAAGAAAATAAATAATGGGTATATATATGCAAATTTGCAAAGATTTTTTAAAAGTCCAATATAGAGCTGAAGAAATGCTGAAACAGAGCATAAAGGAATTCTATTAAACAACATGGGAACTACCCAGTAGGATCATACTTATAGCAACAATAGTGGAGTCTATAGTCCATCAATATTTACAGCAATAGTAATAAAGTCTCTTGTCCCTCCCTGTCCCTTTACTCTATGAGACCACTTCCTTACAATATTGTCTTCCTATCTGAGTAAAAAGCCCTCTGGAATAATTCAGTCTTGCATCATTTGTGGAAGCCCAGGAGAGTGGGAGTTTTCCTAACCTCCTCAGGTAGACCATGCCATAAAGTGGAGGCCATCACAGAAAATGCATGTGTACAGGTGGCTGCTGATGTGCAGGGTGGCACCTGCAGAAGGCCCTGTTCAGATGAGCAAAGCTGTCCTAGCGGAACATAAAGAGAGAATCAGTCTCATAGATAATGATGAACCAAGGCCATGAAAAACTTTGTAAATGATAGCCACTACCTTGAATTGGACTTGGTAACTGATAGGTAGGCAATGAAGTAACTGTAGGATCTCCACCACCTGCACAGATACTAAAGAGAAACAAGTGCCATGAATGTCAGACAGCACTACTACTGTGCCAGCCCAGCCATGGTGGTGGGGTCTCCCCCAGGGTCTGCAGTTCCACCTCCGTGAGGGGTTCCATATGCCAAGAAACCTCCCTAAGGTGCATGCTGAAGCCATGCAAATGATACTTACTGATCCCATGAAGAAGTGCTCTGCCACTGCTCCATCTGCTGCTTCTGGAAAGGTCCTGGATCCTGCAAGACAATAGATCCCATGGTTGCTTAGCTAGCTGATCCACAAAACACAGTGGGGGGGGGCTGTCAAGCACCCCAAAACACCGGGGGGGGGAATACTGGCAAAGAAACACTGGGCTAACATCCCAGCACAGGACTTCTAGCATCCCTGCTCCCCCATCACAGGCAGCGAGTATGCCCCATTGTGTGACATAGGGCATGGTGCTGGGTGTCTGGCTTGGGTCACACACTGCTGGACTCCATTGTTGGAACCAACATTGTCAAAGTAGTGCCTGAGCTCTTGCAAAGGGAATGGGAAAAGTAGGGGAAGACCCCAGGGCCAGGGCAGCTGGATCCCTGCCCCTAGTCACCTGTCAGTGTGCGGTCACCCCTTCAGATTGCGATGGGGGCACTGATTATAGTTTTAAAATTAGACACCGCCATATGATATGGACTGAACCATGGGGCATCCTGACTGGGGTTTATGTAGATCTGAGGATAGAGGTAATTGGTTGCTGCTGTCATTGGCATCCTGTGTTCCACCAGGGCTTTTGGACAGGGGACAGTTTGTCTCATCCATTGTCATGGGAAGAAAGACCATTTAGTGGTGTTACAATCTCTCAGGGGTCTCATAAAGTATACATACATTAAGCTTGGATACATACAAAAGGCAAAGCATCTCACAAGAAGTATAATGGCAAATTCTATTTTTAGTCCTTTGGACTTGGTTCTTTTAAGAGATTGGAATGTTATACCTTTAAATTGGAGCTTGTAATTCAGCATTACACACGCTCAAAATGGAGGACGATTGCTGTTAATGGAGAAGTAAATGTGAAATGTCTGCTTGCGCTTGTATTTGATCCTTGTGTTGAAGTAACTGCTGAGAAGAAGTGAAACAGGCTTCCTCCACTGGCCTCCCCTCAGTGCTTACTCCATACTTTTGGATTTGGATCATTGTACAGAACATTGGACTTTATTATATTTATTCATCTGTACCTCCAGTAATTACGATTTGCGTTACTTGGTTACATGTTAGACAACGAGTTTGTCAATTTCAGACATTAGCACTTTGTAAAATTATTGAGTTTAGCACTAGGCACTTTGTTCTTTGCCATTGGCATATGAATTCTTGCACTTGGCACTTTGCATTTGCCATTATACGTCTTGTGAGATGCTTTGCCTTTTGTATGTATCCAAGCTTAATGTATGTATAGTTTATGAGACCCCTGAGAGATTGTAACACCACTAAATGATATTTGGAATATATTTCTTAAGTGACTATTTAAAAATTCTTCAGTTAGTTGATCATGGTTTTTTTCCCTGTTGGGTAGCTGCTTTTACCGCGATACTCTCCTTTCCATATTTAATGGGAAGAAAGACAGCATACAGATGCTTTAAATAAATAAATAAATAAATAAATAAATAAATAAATAAATAAATAAATAAATAAATAAATAAATAAATAATGACTTCCCAGAAGTTCGGGTGGGCATTCTGAACTGATGGGGTTAGGGAGCTGATTAGCCCCTGCCACACCCTTGGGGCCACCCATTCCCCCACTGGTACAGTGATGTGGTGGTGTCGCTCAGCTGCGTAGCCATGCCAGCTGCCACTGGTACATCTTGAAGATAGGCTGGCATATATCAGAGATATGCTAGCATAGCTCCTGGCCAGCTCCCTGTTCACTTTTGTCCTCCCCTCCTTCAGGATTGTACTGTTAAACTATGGTAGTTGATGGAATGTGGCTTTGCATTTTTTAAAAAAAATTAAAAAAATATTTAAAACAATTCTAGGTTAAAATACACTCAATGTACCTAGTGCCTTGGCTATAAATAAAAGGTACAGGTAAGTTCCAAGAAAGTAATTTCCCAGCTTTTTTCTATAGTGCAGAAGAGCAATAGGCAGTATAATAGAGTTGATTTCATGCTGTCAGAGCATTCTAGGATCTGCTTCACCAGTACAGGCTATATCTCATTTTTCTTATTACTCAAGCAGTTTGGGGCAGTGTTGGCTAGTAGAGCTTGAGTGAGCAGATGGCCTGAATAGGTACACAGATGCAGAGGAGTTAGCCATGTTAGTCTGTAGTAGCAAAATCAAAAAGAGTCCAGTAGCACCTTTAAGACTAACCAACTTTATTGTAGCATAAGCTTTTGAGAATCACAGTTCTCTTAGTCAGATGCGTGACGAAGAGAACTGTGATTCTCGAAAGCTTATGCTACAATAAAGTTGGTTAGTCTTAGAGGTGCTACTGGACTCCTTTTGAATAGGTACGTAGAGGCCAATGTGTGAACTGTCTTGGAAAACCAATGTGTGAACTGACTTAGAAAAACACACCAATGGGCATAAGGCCTGTCGTGTTCTGCCTTTGAGAAATGTTTTTTTTTACTTCATTTATACCCCACAGTCCCGAAATGGCTTTCTTCAGTCTTCTCTCCTCCATTTTATCCTTACAACAATCCTGTGAGGATTGCAGAGTGGAGATTTGAGCCCGGTCTCCCAGATCCTAGTCCAACACTGGACTACGTTGGCTAAACAAGCCACAAACTGCAGTTGCAGCTTGAGGGAAGGACAAGATCTGTTCCTGCTTCCAAGAAACTGAACCACCAGAGGTAGGTATAGTCCCCACCCCAATGGTATCCCTGAAAGTCATGTCCCCCCCGCCCCCGCATTTGTGAATATGGGGGAAAATAAATTCAACACTTGAAGAAATTGACACAGTGAGCTAAAATTGTTTCCTTGCCTAAACTCCAGGTTTAGAGATTGCAATGTTCTTCTTTGCTCATGGCCCATGGGTCTTTGCCTTTCACAGGTTCTCTTTCCATTCAGCACATCATAATGGTAGATAAGTTTTAATTATTTAGAAATCAAGTAATTCTTTTTTCGGGGGGGGGGTTGTCATATCATAGATCCCCTGTATCTATTTGATGCATTTTCTAATTTAAAAAAAACCCTGCTCATAAACATATGTCATCTATATGTCAGCTAAACATAATTAAACATGCTATTAAAAGATAAAATATCTGTAAATGAAAATATGTTCTTTGCATTTGCCTTAAGTACTTTTTGACTTTCTGGTGGTGTCTCTACAGCTATTGCAACATTGTGTTTGGCAATAAGATGTGTTCACAAATATTGTGACAATATGCATTAAATGAAACATGAAGATTCTGTTTTTTACTGTGTATGTGGCGTTATAAAATTTTATTCCTAACAGCAGTTAAACATTTTACTTTAGGGCCTTGTTATGGGAACATTAGTCAGTAATTACTAGTGTTGTTTATCTAAGTATTACTTCATTCAAGTATAGTGGGAGAACAAATTATACAAGATATCATTATTGTTTAATGAAAAGTAATAGTCATACCTAGACATGGGCACGAACAGCATTACGAACGGAAGAAACCCATGAACAGCCCGTTTGTCTGTTCGCAAACAAGCCATTTGTGAGGCTCCATTCTAAATGAACAAGTAGTCATTGCAAGCCTCGTTAGTTGCCTTCGTCAGCCGTTCATCAAGCCAGACAGTCTGGGGCCTTTCAATCAATTCCCCTGGCAACGGAGGCAGGGACTGAACTCTGTCTGAACTCCTTCTGGCTTTCCTTCTGTCGTTAACCCTTCAAAGTACTTCCACCAGAGAGTCCCGTTTTTGCCACTGTGAAGAGAAAATGACAACAAAGGGGGAGACCCATGCATCATGCCTTTCCCGGGGTGCAATCTCTCTGAAACTTGGGGGGTCTTCGGAGGATAGTGAGGACTATGTCCCCTGCAAAATGGTGGGTATTGGACATTGGGAAGGTCAGTTTGTAACCCCTCAAAGTAGCTGCCTTCCAACAGGCAGTTCCGTTTCTGCTACTGTGAACAAAAAATGACAGCAAGGGGGGGGGAACACATGGCTCATGCCTTTCCCGGGGTGCAATCTCTCTGAAACTTTGGGGGTCTTTGGAGGACAGTGAGGACTATGTCCCCTGCAAATCTGATGGGTATTTGGACATTGGGAAGGTCAGTTTGTGGGGTGTTTAAAGGGCCCCGCCCCTTGCACGTGGCAGGAAAGGGCCTTTTAAACTATCAGCTGGCAGGCGGCAGAGGGGAATTCCCCCTGCCACCTGCCAGCTGATAGTTTAAAGGGATCTTTATGGAGCCACGAACAACGAACAACAAACATGTTTGTGAACAGAGTCATGTTAGTTACTGTTTGTTGTTCATGGATGGCAATGAACAATGAACAGCTTGTTCGGTTTTTTTCCATTTGTGCCCATGTCTAGTCATACCTAAATATGAATTCACAGAGAGAAATTAGGGGAAGTGAGGGGGACTATGTGACTCAAGATCCTCTCTAAGTCTATGGTTTTATATTTAATCTGTCACAGACACATTAAGATTATACTGACACATAATAATGTTCTCCTTTTTTCTGAAAAAAATATTATTAGACTATTAATGATGATAAGAAGGGATCACAGTTTCCACCTCTCAGCAAATAATATGAAATATGCAAAGCTTCCAATTGCTTGGAAATAAACTCTGCCTGTAGTCAAAGCAATACTTTTTTTCTTTCAACAAACATCATGTGTTGAATAGAGAAACCAGGGAACAAAGCCATTATTTTTACCGTACAACTAATCATTATACTGTTGAATAGGTAAACGTATATTTTGCCCAAGTTAGCTGTGTTATATCTTAAAATATTCTGGTTTCAGCAAGTGCATTTTCTGCTGAGCATTATAAAATTTAATACAGAGGCAGTGCTTTATTGACGCTTATTTTTAGTGACCTTTTACGTCTTGTGTTAGTGACATATTGGTCCTCTGTCTCCAATGCTATGGGATTCTAATGACTAGAATAGAATGGGTCAGATAATGAAAGTCTTTGGTACATTAACTTTCAATTTCATGAATGTCTGAATACAGTATGGAAGATAAATAACAGGCATTTTCTTGCTTGTGCATGTACATTTTATAAGCTGGTTATATTCTTTGTTGTATTGCCAAACATCAGGCTATATGTTATGATAGTAAAATGAGTGTGTAGAGTCTTGACAAGGATAAGATTGCATAATAGCTTGTAACTTTTAGAGAGGTTGTCACTAGCAGAATATGCTGAGTAAGATGTACTAAGAATGTGTGTTTTATTTTACTTCATGTGTGTAAACTGCCCTTTGATCTATCGATCTTCACCAAGGATTTTCCTTAGTTGATCTTTTTGTTTATTTGATCTTATCCTAATCATTCAGAAGAATAAGCCTCATCAAACTCAGTAGGTTTACTTCTGAACCTGCCTAGAGTTTGGCTATAAATGGATTTTAGCACTTCCCATAGTACAGATAATGTTGTTGGTCTATTTGAACCAGCCATTTTATTTTTATGTTATTTTACTTTATATCTCACCTTTTTCCCCAGTGGGAACCCAAAGTGGCTTACATAACTCTCTTCTTTTCCATTTTATCACCACAACAACCCTGCAAGGTAGGTTAGACTGAGAGCAAGTGACTGGCCCAAGGTCACCCAGCAAACTTCCATGGCCAAGTGGGGATTCAAACCTTGTTATCCCAGATCCTAGTCCAGCACTCTAATAATTACATGACTTTGGCTCTCAATAAAGTTGTTTTAGTCAATATAACAAGTGTCTGGCATGCCTTGGATTTGCTCCATACATTTGCACAAGTTATCCACCTTGGTTTGCTAATAATTAATTCCTAGGTAAAGGTAGTGACAGAAGTGTCACTGCTCTCAGGGGAAAGAACCCCCTTTTAGGGTTGTCAGCTCTAGGTTGAAAATTCCTGGAGATTTGGGGAGTAGAGCCTGGAAAGGGCAGGGTTTGGGGAGAGGAGGGGTTTCAGCAGGATATAATGCCATAGAGTCCACCCTCCAAAGTAGCCACTTTCTCCGGGGGAATTGATGTCTGTCAGCTGGAGATTAGCTGTAATTCTGGGAGATCTCCAGTTTCCACCTGGAGGCTAGCAACCCTAACCCTTAATAGAGTGGTGTGCAGAAGCACTAAGAGGGGGGCAGGTTCAAGGAAGGCAGGAACCAGCTCAACTTAATACTGGCTGGGAAACCTCTGGTGAAAACATTTCTTTCCCTTCATGTATTGTTACACTCCCATTTCTAGCACCTGGTATCAAGTCCAGTTCATGGTGACTGACAGTGCAATCCTAAGCGACAATTACACTCTTCTAAATCCACTGAAGTCAACTCTGTTTACTGTAATGTCATTCAGTTTGAGTAGCTTATCCCTCATTGTCAGTGTGAGTGTCATCATTATCAGTGATCCTTATATGTAAGTAAACTGCATATCCAGTGAATACATTTTTCTCCATGACAAATACTATTGAAAACTTAGTTTTAAGTATTTTAATTTCAGTGATTTGAACTGGTTCATCGATTGGCTTGACGTACTAATTTCATGTGCATTTTCCCTGCCTAGCCTACATACAAGTGCTAGTTATGCTGTACTTCAGCATTTAGGAAGTGTGTGCACATACTGGACTAAATATGTATTGCTGAACCAGCTAAAAGGCTCAGGGTGCTTGGGCAGGCTAACAAATACTTATGAAACATAGCATGGAAAAAAGAGGCCACAGCTTTATTGGTTACAGTGGTAGGAACATTGGCACAGCATAGGGCATGGATCCCTGCACCGGCTGACCCACTTGCCAGCTGATGACCCCCTCACCCCTTCAGCCCACCTGCTGAAAGGGGAACCACATGATGACAATTAGTGGGATCTTCAATGGGTGGCAGCCTCAACATGGTTCCCCCATCACCTGGAAGCAGGCATGCTCTGGCAGCCCCCCATCTGGGCTTGCCATTACCCATGCCTTGTTCAAGATCCCTTATGGGATCCCCATCTATGACGAAACTGTGCACATAGGCCCTGTTTCCCCCCCAAAGAGGATCCATTCCCAATGCCAAAACTGCCACCAGAGCCCCAAAATGGCTCCTGTCAAAGCTCTTAAAGCTGCAACCAACCTAGTAAGCCATCCTGGATATCCTGAAGCCATATATCCTGTCCTCAGCTGGACAGGTGCAGCCCATCCAGGTGGTATATTGCCTCTAACCAGAATGAAATGTCAGGGTGATAAATCACCAGGTCTCCTGTCACTAACATGGTGTGCCCCAACCTCTTAAACAGGCACCGACAGGCCAAATCTACCCTGTCATTCTCCCGTGCCCCGAGCCACAAGCGGTACTCCAGCAAATCTGACCAAATGATACACGTTTGGGTAGCAATCTTGAAGTGTCCCCAGGTCTTTTCACATGGCTTGCAGTAGATCCAGCTTGGTCCTCTTGAGCAAGTCATTTTCTACGTGTTGCAGAACCACCTGGCAGCCCCATCTGCCCGGCCAACCATAGGAAGTGAGGAAGCAGGAAATTCCATGTCATCCCCCTCATGCCAATCCACTTGATGGATATTGAGTCTGCAAGTCCCAGGTGCAGATTCCAACCATATATTCTTGCATAACAAGCTGCTCAATGCAAGATGCTGTGCCCCATGAGCCAAACCAGCCAGCAACCACCTGAGAGAACTTAAAAGGGTGGGAATTAATCACCAGTTCAGGCCTGATGCATGGCCTGAATGTACTGGAGCACCAGCGACCAATTGCTTTAACACATGCAATTAACAGATCACTCTTAGAGGCCACGGTAGCTGCTCCAATTCTAAATGAATACACCCCAAAATCTCTAGCTGAAAGTCTATCTGCTGACAGGGCCATGTGCAGTACACTGGTAAACAAAAGTGTGTAAGGGGGCACCGTCCCTATGGAGGAAGATAAGGCCATAGCCCCATGGGCAGACAGCCAAGTAGACAGTCAGTGTCTTTAAAGGGCATGGGCTGGTTTCAGCAATGCCCAGGGAGACCCACCTCCCCTACCCACACTGGTCCTTCTTAGATCAACAGAGGGATATGCTCACCCTGGAGCCATGGAGGGACGCATCCACCATGGCCAGTGCCTGGCCAAAGGAGTCCCAATGGGAGTCAGCCACTAATTCCCCCACCCGGAATGGCCCAAAGAAAGCCAGAATAAACAGCCTGGAGTAGCAAACATAGATAAGCTGTCCCAGGAGCCGTGACAAGATGGTGTGTGTAAATGGGCCTGTGGGAGTCTGGAGGGGGCGGGGCCATCTGCCTCCATCCCCCAATGGCATGCCTGGCTGTGAAAGAATTGCATGGGTCTGGAAAGCCATGCACCTTGTTGAAGAATTAAATAGCATCAAGGTGGCATTTCATGGTCCAAGGTGTGAAACCCCATTCCATAAGTGAGCCAGGTAACACAGGACCATGCCTCCCAAAGTGGGCAGACATCCTGACATCCCCCATCAGGCAGAAAGAGACAAGAAGCTGGACAGGGCTTTGCAGTAGGACTTAATTGTGGATGAGGCAATGGATGCCAATACTCTCTGAACTACAGAGAGCTTCCAAAGCTCTCCTCTTCCAGGAATGGGTCTGGATCCTGACTTGCTTCTGGTGCCATGGTAAAGAACCACTCCATCTGTAAGCGAGACTACATGTTGGCGATGTTTTTATCAATGCCTGCTACATGCTTCACAAAGAAAGAGATGTTAGTTTCCAAGCACATCAGGACGAACCTGCACACCAAACACATGACCCGCTCAGAGCATGTCTGTTAAGAACTTTGACAACAGCCATGTTGTCACAGCAGAAAAGGACCCTTTTGTTCCTGAACTGCTCCCCCCAAATGTTGACCACTACCATTTGGTCTTGGAGCTCTTACCACTACCATTTGGTAGTGACCACTACCGTTTGGTCCTTGAGCTCTAGATTGGAAAGAGCTCCATGAATGTAAGATCTCTAAGCAAGCCTGGTCCATGCCTTACCCGTTGTACTGGGTAAGGAAAGCCAGCCAGATCTGCAGGTCCTCCTTCATGCCTTTGTTAACTTTGCCCCAGCTGTGGCCCTGGGAACAAAAAAGCCAGCCTGGGGCCACCACCCTATAGGCATAATTGAGGTGTCCAATTAGGGACTGCAGCTCTTTGAACATACACTTAGGCCAGATAAGGATGGAGCTAATGAGGTCATGCAGGGACTGGAACTTGCCGTGTGGTGGTTGGGAGCAACTGGCCACTGAGTCCAACTCGGTCCCCAAATAGGTGAGATTGGAGGTGGGGCCCTCTGACTTCTTTCTGGCTAAAGGGACACCCAGTTCTTTGGCAAGAGCCTGGAACGCCACCAATCTATTATAGCAGGTGGAACCACCTGCTGGCCAAATGATGAGGAAATCATCTAGGTAGTGAGTAAACTGCAGGCACCCCAGGTGACCTTTGGTGGCCCATTCAAGGAAGATATTGAAAGCCTCGAAGGCCGTACAAGCCACCGAGCACCCCATGGGCATTGGCTTGTCCACTTACCATGGCCCTTCAAACTTAAAGCTTAACAGGCAAAAGTCATCAGGGTAGATGGGCAGCAGCCAAAGACAGACTGAATGTCACACTTAGCCATAAGGGTACTGGGGCTACAGGACCATACCAAGTGAACAGTGTGATCGAAAGACACCTAGTGCACGGAGCAGAGCTTAGGGGGAATAGTGTCATTGACTGACGAGCACTGCAGGTATGAAAGATAATGTATTAGACGATACTCGCCAGGGGCCTTTTTGGAAATCAGCCCTAAAGGAGACATTCATAAGTTAGGGAAGGGGGAGAATGGGTTGGTGATTCATCCTGCCCCGACCTCCTTAGCCTGCTTGGCAACCACAACTTATGGCAGTACCCTGGCCAATTTTAAATTGCTAGGGGACGTAGGAACACTGGGATCAGTGAAGGGTATGTGAAAGCCAGCGGTGAAGCCTGCTCACAAATATTCTGCCGCTGTCCTTTTGGGGTAGCCATCCAAAAGAGGGCAAAGGACCTCCCTCAGAATGGGGGAGAGGAACCCCAAAGATACCTCATTGCTTCCCTGAGGACAGAGGCTGTGTTGTGGCCCTGCTGGTACTAGTGGACCCTCCCTACTTACATGCACCTGTGGAGGAGGGCCTGCCACTATGAAAGAGTTGCTGGCCAGAGCCCTGATGAGGGCATTAGGGGTGGGGGTGTGGCCTGAAGCAGTTATCACATAAATGCTCAAACTTACGTGTCCTCTGACACTTGTCCTGGTTGTACTCCCAGCAAGGGCCCCTTTCTTGTTCCCTCCTGGTGCTCCACCAACCCAGTTGGGAGGCATCCAATTTTCTTCTCATGTACCAGCCATAACTATAGTTTCTGGCTGATGAGATCCCAGCATGTCCAGGCATTATGAGAAGTGCGCTAACAAAACGCTTCATCATATTCCATAGCTGCCCATTCTCCTGCCAGGGCACGAGCCCCGAGCACATTGGTGAGATGATTAGAGAGATGCCACCCTCTTTCCAGATAAGCTACCTGGGCTACCCCCAAAAGCACAGCATAGCCCTCCAACCAATTACTAAAGGTCCTTCCCACCTCCCCTTTTCTATCCTTTTCCTTATGCTTCTTGGAAGGCGGACGGGTAAGCCCAGCCTCTGCCTCTGGGCTCATGATGGAGAAAACATCCATGTAATACCAATCAGGGATATGATTGCACACCTTGTGGGACAAATAGATCTTCCCCATAGCCCATGGAGAGGGGGCACGCTTCCTCCAGCGTGTCTACCTCCTATACTGCCTTGGGGCCGGGAGAGCCAGACCCCCTCTGCCTGAATGCTGGCGGGCAGCCCAAGTTGGGATGCCCGAGACCCAAGCAGCTGCCCCCCAATAATCTCGATCCAAGTCCCTTTCCTCCTCCCCTGAGGAAGACTCACTTGAGGATCCCATAGTGTCCAACTCCCCTCTGCGGCATGATGCCTTCCTGGGTTTTTTTGGTCTTGTGCCTCTTCCTGCTGGCAGGATGTCTCTTCTGTTCAGGGCTAGTATTTACGCTGCTAGAGGAAGAGTGGGCCCTTCTCCTACCCTGTGAAGGGGAAACTTGTCTGGCTGCCCTGCCTGCAGCTTGGGTGCAAGTGTCCTTAGTCCCCAAGGCTGCAGTCTCAGACCCTGCCCCAAGCCCCAATGCACCCAACTGTTCTACTTTTTCTGAAAGCTGCTGTAGTCTTCTAGACAGGCCATGTAACTAAGGCCCTCCTGACTCAGAATCACCATGGGCAGAAGGCCTTGAAGACCTGGCTTCCTTCGCAGGGAAAGTTGCTGTGCGGCCCCTTGTATGAGCCAACACAGGCCTAGATGGCCTGGCCCTCCCCTTCCTGTCCTGTGCAGGAGCATGCCTCGTGGCAGCTCCAGTTGGTCTCATAGGCTGTTCCCCCCCCCCACTCATAGATAGGCCTGCAGCCAATTAGGCTGGTGATGCCCTGTCCGAGGCTGTTTGAGAGGTCCTACTGGCTGCTGGCGGTCATGCAGCCTTGTGCCATCCATGAGCCCTGCCACTTTTTAGCAGCTGCCCCCAGGCCCCAGAGGCCCATTCTGTTGGTGTGTACAGCATGGCCTATCCATCAGCAATATGCTACAATAAAACCTCGTTGGGGGGCAAGCTGCAAAGACCCCTGTCACCTTGCAGCCCTGTTGCACAGCTCCTGAGCTCGCTGAAGGTTTCCAAGCCTTTCCTGCTGCTAAAGGGGGAAGATCAGGAGCAAGCACTGAAGAAGCAATCCAACAGGCGAGGAGCAAGGTGACCCTAGGCATAATGAGCTCTGACTCACTGTTCGGAGCCCAACTGCCACATGCCCAAGCTGGCTCCTCCTTAAATGGAAGGAGGGTGGACTTGGGAGGAAACTTCTTCTCTCAGATTGGGGACTGAGTCCCCATCCTTCCTCACCCTGCTGGTCTGCTCTGATTGGCCGGCTGGGTTCTTCAAACCCCATGGCTCCCTGCGCAGCTATGGGAGCCGTGTTGAAGAAGCCAGCCAGGGAGAAGGAAGCTGGTTTGTCCTCACCTGTACCTGCAACCCCCAAACTCTCGCCCTGGTGAGTTCGGGGCCGGTGGCTTCTGTGATTACACATAATTATTCTCTAGCAACTACTAGACAATATTTCCCCAAATAAATCATTCCTTAGATTACTCTCAGCAGTCAGAAAGATTAGGGGGGGAACTTCTAGATCTAGTGATGGTTGTTGTGGATTTTCTGGGCTGTATAGCCGTGGTCTTGGCAGCCCGGAAAATCCACAACAACCATCGTTCTCCGGCCGTGAAAGCCTTCGACAATATATTCTAGATCTAGTACTTTTTGAGAATCCACATCTGGAGGCAGGAACTGTGCCCTGTTCTGTTTTGAAATTTTTCTTTTTATCCAGCACCAAATAGGCAGTCAGCATCAAATAATATTGTCTTTGCAGAGTCATCAAAATATTCCTCCTCAGAGCAGTATTTTACGAAGCTGAGAAGGCAAATTATGTGAAAAATAAAGTTGTATTACATTCATTATAACTTCATTCAGTAGTTGCATCTGAAAAAAAAATTACGTTGGATGCAAAGTGATTAGCGTCAGCAGTGGTTTCATCTTTTGAGATTGATGGATCTGAATGAATAGGGTATTTAACAAGCTGGGAATTTGGCCAACATGTAGTGTCTAAATAGAAATTGGAGTTGACTTCCTCATTACAGGGAGGCCTTTTCTATTGCACATTCTGAAACTGATCCAACATGAAGGAGTTTAAACCCACCCTAAACTCCAGTTTCTGAGACTGAAGGGAAAAAAACTTATATTGAATGAGATTTTTCTTGAAGAAAGTATGAAACGTGCCAACAGCAGGGTCATTCACTTTAAGAATGTTTCATCATTTTAAGGTGGCAGTCACTGAGTCAGTTTGCCATGCATCTTTGAGACAAATTATACATCAGATTTTTTTTCAATTCACTGTTTTTGCATTGTTTATGAGGCTGTAAGAGAATTCCAGACATTCTGATGCCAGGTAGAATCTTCTGCTCCTAGCAGCAGCTCATTGTATTTTTTAAAAGTTTCTTCTTTTTCATAGTCACATTTTAGAAATGAGAAAGAGAGAGAGAGAAAATGATGTGTTCATGAAATGGGTATGATTGTCAAACTGATTTTTGTGTTGTTGTTGCTGTAGCTACTTAGAACAAAGCAATAGTAATTGGGAGGCAAAAAGACAAGGTGTTGCACATACTTATGGTGTACCTTTAAAGAAACCTGGTATATATTTGATTAACAGCAAGCAATGTACAAACCTAAAGAGAGTTACTACCTTATAATTCCATTTATGTTAATGAGCTTAGAAGGGTGCAACTCTGTTTAGGAGACAAAGGTTCAAATCTTATCTATGTTGTAAATGTAGTTTGTCGCCTGGAGCTGCTAAAATACAATCTTCTGATTGTATTGTATTTTAAATTCATTTGATTCTGGATTTTTAAACTTGACCCAGCTGCACCAAAGACTTTTCTTCTTATATATATTTTAAATAAAATAATGAACTTAGACCTCCACAGTTCTGAATCTGTAAAATGTAAGAAGTAATTACTGACATTATAGGATTTTCACATAGGATAAGCCCAATAAAAACACACAATTAACACAGCATTATTGCACAAATATTGACTTTATTTATTCAAAACTTGTTATTACAAAGTAGAGAAAATTACATTGCTATACTAAAATTGCAAAAGAATAGCCAGCATTGGTTTCATCAGATTTAATTTTTTTTTAAATGTAAAGATTACTCAATTGTCCTAGACAGCTGTTTGTTCAGAGGAGGGAGATGTGAGCAACCAACCAGGCCTGTTTTGAATGTTGTTACAGCAATTAGTTGCTTTTTCAACAGGCAAGCCAGTTTTAAGTGAAAAAGTGGGTTGCAAGGCCATTGGCTTCAGCGAAAACTTTTTAAACACTTGCAGCAATATACATAGTTCTTCTCTGCTTGGTCTTATGGATGCCAGGGATTGCAATCTATGTATGAATCATTAGAAAGAATTGCAAACTTCAGCAACTAGGTCTGCAAACCAGAAGATCACTGCCTACCCTTCACCAAATTGAAAAGGATAACTAATGCTATTATTTGTGACTGACGGATTTCACACAGACAAATTCTAATTTAAGCAAATGAAATGGGAACTGAAGCATCACCTGCAGTGAATTTGATCTATTTGCATTTAAACTGCTGAGTGTCACACATTACATTACTCTGCTTTGACCTATTCTTGGCATTTGTAAAGATCGTAAATTATATTTAACATATTGAACACAAATATACATGAAGCTGCCAATACGAAGTCAGACCATTGATCTGTCAAGGTCAGTAGTGCCTGCTGTGACTGGCACCAGCTCTCTGGGGTCTCAGTGAGTGGTATTTCATTTTAACTACAACCTCATCCTTTAAAATGAAGATATGTGAGCTTGAATTTGGGACATTCTGCATGCAAAACAGATGCTTTACCACTAAATCATGAGCCCTCTTTTACTATCCCATTATCACTGGAATTTGGAGTTAACATCATCAACATCTCATCAGCATTTAGCTCATTCCCTTTGCCTTCCCACTATTGAACTTGATACCTGAGCCATGCCACTGAAAAACTGGGATTTGTGGGAAAACCTTAACTACTTTGACTCCTTCCATCCAAGCCATTCTAAAACTCAAGGTAGCATGCCATCTCCAGAGGATCTCCAGTTATGGATTTTCAAATTCCAAAGACTGGGAGAGATGGCCTCTGGTCTGCCTGATTTGGGTATGTGTGTGTGATGGACATAAGATTCACCTTTACCAACATTGGTTCCGTTCCCAGTCCTTTGTGTCTTGGGACAGAACTGGCTTTCAGGATTGTCAGTAGTCTCACATAGTATATGTGGTCTTTAGGCAGGAGTTTTCTATGCAAAGGTCACTAAAGGAAATTTGTTTCACTAAACCTACATTTAAATAGGAACTACAGATAACTAGGAAGTATAGCAAAGAAATATAGCTAGATTCACTAAAGAAACAAACATAAAAACAGCTAGCTACCAGTTCAACACATCATTAGTGATCTGCAACCTATGCTGGACAACTATAATGCTCTCACAGGCATTGAGAGGCAAACTCATCCTTGCCCACAGACACCCCTCCATCCCAAACTTTAAACAATTTCTCACTTCCAACAATGCACTTCCCAACGTGGACATGAACTCTGAGGCCAGGGCAAACCACGATGGCAACTCTACCGTCATATTCACTCTAACAACAAAATCAAAAAGAGTCCAGTAGCACCTTTAAGACTAACCAACTTTACTGTAGCATAAGCTTTCGAGAATCACAGTTCTCTTCATCAGATGCATGGAGGGCAGGAAGAAACTAGTCAGATATATAGGTGGAGAGGGGAGGGTGGAGTAGATGCAAACAGTAGCTTCTGATATGGAGATCAGTTTGCTTCTGTTAAGGAAGTCAATTACTTCTGATAATGAGATAACCATTCATAGTCTGTATTCAATCCCAGCTTGACTGAGTCAGATTTACATATGAATTCCAATTCAGCAGCTTCCCGCTGGATTTTGTTTTTGAAAGGTTTCTGTTGAACTACAGTGAAGCCTCCCGCCATTAGCATTCCACACCCGGGGAAACTCTTACAGGATGACTCAGCTCAACCCCACCCCTCCTGAGTAGATACAAATGACCTACATCTTTTCCACACTGTGACACTGAGAGATCTCTGTCTTTTGGTGCTACACCTCTGAGGATGCCAGCCACAGCTGCTGGCGAAACGTCAGGAACTACAATGCCAAGACCACGGCAATACAGCCCGGAAAACCCACAACAACCATCACTGCTAAGAATAAGTGATATAACATATATAGGATTTAGAAAAATTATGGTTAAGAGTAATTTGAGTAATAAGAGGGGTTAGGGGTTGGAAAGCTGTTGGAAGTCAGTAAGGAGGGGGGGAAAGGGTGGGGGCTGATATAATTTAGATAAGATGGGGAATTTATGTATTGAATAACATTGTATGTACTCACCAATAAAAAAATTTTTTTTTAAAAAAGAGGACTTTTGCCAAAATCTTTTTTTGTGATTAAAGAACAAGAAAGTCTGGAGGATTTATGGAGGAGACAAAACCCCAAAAATAGACAATACACATTTTATTCAGCAAGACATTTTACATTATCAAGAATTGACATGATCTGGGCCTCCAAGGAACTGGTGATATGGACTAAGGATGTGGAGATAATGCCCAAGGTAGGCTCAGATCACAATCCAGTTATGTGGAAATTTGGGGAAAATACTAAAAGAAGAGGGTGGAAGATAAATGAGGATTTGCTGCAGATAGAAGATAATATGGCATTGCTATGAAGAGAGACCAAGTTCTTTATACAATATAACATGAATAAGGACATGCCAACTCACAAGGTATGGGACACATACAAAGCTGTGACAAGAGGAATATTAATGGACTTAAATGCAAGAGACAGAAGGAGAAAGGAAGAAAAGAGACATGAAATTATGGAAAAAAATCAAAGCCAAAGAGATACAACTTAAGAAAAGACCAGGGAAGAAAATATATCAGGATATAAAAATTCTGCAGGAACAATTGACGGCAATGAATAATAAAGAATTGGAGTGGAATTTGAAAAAAATGAATCAAAAATCATTTGAGGGTGCAAACAAACCTGCGAAATATCTAGCTTGGCAATTAAAAAAGAAAAAAGAGAAGAAAACTATAATTAAAATCCGAGAAGAGGATAAAATACTGTTGGATCAACCAGCTATTAGTAAAGCTTTTTTAAAATTTTATGCAAACTTGTACGAAAAAAAGGAGGTGAATAGAGATTCAATAGCGGAATATTCGGAGAAAATGAAGCTTCCAATGATGTCAGAGGAATGGAAATAAAAGTTAAACAGGGAAGTGACAGAGGAAGAAATAAAAGAAGCTATACAATCAACTAAATTAGGGAAGGCACCAGGTCCGGCTGGAATAACGGCAAAGTTCTATAAAATGATGGCTAATGAATTGGCACCTTTTTTAAGAGAGGTAATGAATGAAATCTTGCAAGGCCAAAGGATTCCTGACTCGTGGAACGAAGCCAACATATCGTTGATTCTGAAAGACGGACAAGATCTGACTAATGTTAAAAATTATCGGCCAATTTTGTTGTTAAATAATGATTACAAGATATTTGTAAAAATATTGGCGGAGAGGTTAAAGGGATGGCTGTTGGAATTTATTGCAGAAGAACAGGCTGGATATCTACCTAATAGACAAATTAAAGATAACCTAAGGACAGTAATAAACGCTATTGAATACTATGATAAGCATTGTGATAAGGAAGTTGGTTTCTTTTTCGTGGATGCGGAAAAAGCATTTGACAATCTGAATTGGGACTTTATGTTTGCCACTATGGAAAAGCTGCAAATGGGAGAAAAGTTCATACAAGCTGTGAAAGAAATTTATAAAGACCAGTGTGCAGCGATTGTAGTGAATGATGATTTGACCAAAAAACTGAAAATAAGCAAAGGTACAAGACAGGGCTGCCCTTTGTCTCCATTGTTGTTTATTTTGATTTTGGAAATATTGTTGATTCAAATACGAGAGGGCGATACAATTCGAGGCATAAAAATAAAGGAATTTTCCTACAAAGTCAGAGCATTTGCGGATGATGTAATGTTAATAGTAGAAGATCCAAGAGACAACATGCCAAAAATAATAGATAAAATAAAGGAATTTGGAGACTTGGCTGGATTTTATGTGAACAAAAAGAAGTCGAAGATATTGTGTAAGAATATGACAAAGCAAAAACAGCAAGAACTAATGGAGATAACGAATTGTGAGGTAACTAACAAAGTGAAGTATCTAGGTATTGAGCTGACTGCGAAAAACATAGACTTATTTAAAAATAACTATGAGAAACTGTGGCTACAAATAGAAAGAGATTTGATAAAATGGAATAAATTAAACTTGTCATGGTTGGGAAGAATAGCAGCAGTGAAGATGAATGTGTTACCACGTGCGATGTTTTTGTTGCAAACAATCCCAATTATCCGAGACTTGAAACAATTTGATAAATGGCAAAGGAAAATCTCAGACTTTGTGTGGGCAGGCAAGAAACCCCGTGTGAAAATGAAAGTATTACAAGATTCGAAAGAAAGAGGTGGACTGCAACTGCCAAATATAAGATTATACTATGAGGCAATATGTTTGGTATGGCTAAAAGATTGGATAACGTTGAAAGACCGTAAACTGCTGGCTCTGGAGGGATATAAAAAGCTGTTTGGATGGCATGCCTATTTGTGGTACGATAAAGTAAAAGCGGACTCTATGTTTTTGCATCATTATATTAGAAGAAGCCTTTTCACAATCTGGAAGAAATATAAGGATTATATGGAAGATGGTATCCCCTCATGGGTGGTGCCATACGAAGTAATAGATCCGAGAGCTGTTTATAATGAACAACAATGTTTAACTTATAAAGAGATAACATTAATGGAACATAAAATGTTAAAAATAAAAACGGAAGAAGAGTTATCTCCCCATTATGGATGGTTTCAATATAGGCAAATCAGAGATCTTTACAACTCTGACTGCTCAAAAGGAGGAATAAGATTGGAAAAGTCGGAATTAGAAGAAGTGATTTTACAAGAAGGTAAAAAAGAAATCTCGAAAATTTATAAAATACTTCTAAAATGGCACACGGAAGATGAAACAGTTAAAGTCCAGATGGTGAAATGGGCAATAAATTTTCAAAAAGAAATAACAATGGAAGCCTGGGAGCATTTGTGGAAAAATACATTGAAGATTTCAACTTGTACGAATATTAAAGAGAATGTATATAAAATGATGTATAGGTGGTATTTAACACCAAAGAAAATTGCGTTAGGAAATACTAATACGTCAGATAGATGCTGGAAATGTAAAAAGCATGAAGGATCATTATACCACATGTGGTGGACTTGTGAGGTAGCTAAGCAATACTGGGGAGATATAATTGAAGTAATTAATGAGGTTTTGCAAACCCAAATAAATAAGAACCCAGAATTGCTGCTACTGAACTTGGGAATGGAAGATGTTCCAATGCAATACAGAACATTGTTATTTTACATGATTACAGCAGCAAGACTTTTATATGCGCAGAAATGGAAAGTACAAGAAATACCAACTACAGAAGATTGGATTTACAAATTGCTGTACATGGCTGACATGGAAAAAATGACAAGAAAACTCAAAGATCTTGATCCAGGAGAATATATTGCAGATTGGGGGAAATTGAAACAATATTTAGAAAAAAAATGGGATGTGAAAGGAGGACTGTGGCAGTTTGAGAACTATTAATTTGTGATGTTTTAAATAGAAGAGAGAAGTAACTTTACCATTAATGGGAAAATTTAGCTATTAATTAACCTAAGCTAGTATTACTATTAAGGAGTTTATTAAAAATATACAGTTTAAATAGTGATGTAGAGAATGGATATATCAGTGGATTTGATATAGTATATATAAGAGAATTTGAATATGCTTAGAGTAAGTTTAAATAGTGATGTAGAGAATGGATATATCAGTGGATTTGATATAGTATATATAAGAGAATTTGAATATGCTTAGAGTAAGTGATATAATACATATATGATTTAGAAGAATATAATTGAAAATAAGTTAAGTAATAAGATCGGTTAAGGGTTGGAAAGCTGTTGGAAGTCTACAAGGAGGGGGAGGGAAAGGGTGGGGGTTGAAATAAATTAGGTATGATGGGGAGTGTATGTATTAACTATGTACTCACCAATAATTTTTTTTTTAAAAAAAATAATAAAGTTGGTTAGACTTAAAGGTGCTACTGGACTCTTTTTGATTTTGCTACTACAGACTAACACGGCTAACTCCTCTGCAACTCTAACAACACAATCACTAGACCTAAAAACACCAGCTATACCATCTCAGGATCTGAGGTAGTGCAGATGTTCATATCAGGAGATGTGGTCCTTCAAGTAGGTAGGTCCCAGGTCACATAAAGCTTTAAAGGTCAATACCAGCACCTTAAATTGTACTCTGAAGCAATTGGTAATCACTGAAGCTGTATCAGGATGGAAATAATATGCTTCAACTTCCAGGATCTCATCAACAGACAAGCAGCCATATTCTGTACCACCTACTACTTCAAATAATTTTTAAGGGCAGCCCTACGTAAGGTGTTTTGCAATAATCCAGCCTTGAACATCAGAGGATTTAGAAATATTTGGTAGGTCTGAATATAAACATGGAAAGAGAGGGAAAATATTGTATTACACTCTGTATGTATTACACTGCATATTTTTATAAGCTGGGATTGCAAAAATATATTTTGAAGACTGATTTGTCCTTCATGCCTTAAATAAACATGGCATGTAGCTGCACAGTTTTGCCCTTTAATTAAGGTGTGTTTAATTGAGAATATAAGTGCATTTTTCTCATGTTGTTTAGAGGTTCTATTTGACCATATTCATGTGTCAAACTAATTGGAATGCCTAACATAAATGAGGCCATCAATAAATAATGGTAAAATGAGACAGAACAGTTTGGGATATACTCAAGAAAATTTACAGTGGATGGATAATCAATCTTTTCAGCATTTATTGATTTATTGTAATAATTACTTATAAGATCCCTGTTCATGAAGCTGTCAAAACAAGCAATTATTTATGATATAAACAACGAGACATACCTTGAAATTATTTATTTACCTTGGCAAAATTCAATGTGATAGTGATAACTCTAAGTAAAGTACATTGTGCAGCTCTCTTGATAGTCGTCATCATTTCATTTAATATAGCCAGAGGTGAATTAGAAAAGGTGATAAACAATCAGCCAGACAGAAACACTTGGTTTGGATTAACTGTAAGGCAGTTTTCAAACAGGTCTATAGTTAAAGATTCCTGTAGTCCAGTTTTCAAGACAATCTTACTGAGAGAGGTTGCGTATGTTGCAGGCCATTTTCCAAAATAACAAGTGGCGGCGCGGTGTGTATGTGTCTGTTTTTGTAGCTCCACATGGGGTATTCAGTGCATGTGGAGCAGTAAACACAGGGAAATACTCCTCCCCCACCCCATTCTATATTGACATGGGAAAACGGCTAGAGGGAGGAAGCAGGAGCCCTTCTTTCTCCCGCCGTGGTGTTCTGATGCTGTTTGGGCTCTCATTTATTTTTTATCATCTGTTCGCCACAGCTGCTGTGTGGCTGTGGGGAATCTGAGTTAGCGTCTGAGGAACCAGAACCCAACTCTTTAAAAACCTGCGCATCTAGAGGGACCTTGAGTGACTGATTTATGATAGACAGCAAGGGCTCATTTATGTGATGTTTACAGGATTTTAGCAGAAAAGATGGGCAAGGATCCAGAAAACAAGTAGTGGCCTTCACAGATGCCAGGATCGTGTCAGTCTCCATCACTGTAACTGGGTCAAAATGGTCCATAAACAGACCCGATGGTGTATTACATATTTCTTCCTCCTCATCTAAATTACAGCCAACATCCAGATCAAAGAGTATTTGTGCTACTTTGTCAGCAAAAAACTTTGCAAGGTATCACAGCTAATTGTTCTTGAGATAGTAAAGGTTCAGATCAAGGAGTCAGAAGGTGTCAAGAGTAGACATGGGCGCGAACCAAAAAAATTTAATGAACCAGCAGTTCGCGGTTTGGTGCTGACGACGATCCCAAGTTCGCGGACCACAATTAACATTTACCGTTACCGAACCAGTTCGCAGTTCGTTGGGCACAGAATGGCCCCCATGGCACTTAGAGAGCCCATATTCCCGGGGAGTCTTTTGCAGGCTCTCCTACAGCCATCACCCAAGGTTGGACAAGATAGCAAAAGGGATCTTGGAGTTATACCCTCTCCAATCCAAGGCCCCCCGGAAACTCCCACCCAACACAATTAGAGCCACCGGTTGACGTTGGCCCAGTGTACAGAAGGTGGGTGTTGACGGTGGCCACCGAGCCTGGTGGCCACAGGGAGGCAGCAACGAGCAACCTCCCCTTTAGTGGGCGGAGGGTCTGGCCACTTGCCAGCGGCACCTGCCATGTGCCCGTCCGCCAGGCCAAAGAGGAGCGCGCTGGCATTCCTGGTGTGGGTGGGAGAGGACATGTCATTCGGAGGGGGCCTGATCCCCCAGCAAGCGAGGGTCCTCACCCGAAGCTCCCACTAAGCTACTCTGTGGCGGCAGCTGACAGCACCCACCTTTCTGCCTTGCTGGAAAGGACGGGAGGGAGAGGAGATGTCGTTTAGAGGGGTCGGAGTGCTCCAGAGAGGGACAGGTCGAAAGAGGGTCTGTGAAGTCGGAAGATCCCAACAGCTGCAAGGCCTCCTCCGACGATCCCACTGAGGAACTCTGCGGCAACAGTCAGCATCAACCACCTTCTTGCCTTTGCGGAAAGGATGGAATAGGAAAGGACCGGAGAGGTCATTGGGAGCGGACTGAATGTTCCAGAGAGGGCGAGGTGAGAAAAGGGACCGTGTACTTGTATGGGAAAGGAGGGCTGAGCCCGAGGCTTCCTGGCCACATTGCACAGCAGGACCGGGACAGAGGGACCCCACATCCACCCTGATCAGAGGGGGAAGCAGGTGCCCATGGAAATGGGGGGTACTGTGCGGTGCCACACTAACACCTGCAACAGCAGCAGAGCTGCTCCTCGTGGCAGAAAGCGGCATCAGCTCGCAGCACCACACCTTCCCGCCTTTGCAGAAAGGACATGACTGGCCATAGCAGCATTACCCATTCAACCCTGCCCAGAGGGGACAGCCGCTGCTGTTGGCAGGGGCCACCATGACGTACAATCTTATGTGCAACAGTAGTTGATCTGTCCCTCGTGGCCCAAAGCCGAAGCATCATACAGCACCCACCATCTGGCCTTCACGGAAAGGGTGTGAGGGCAAGGGACCCATTCCCCCCTGCTCAGAGGGAGCAGCAGGTGCCCATGGAAAGGGGGGGTACCACGCAGCACCACACTAACACCAGCAACAGCTCCTGAGCTGCCCCTTATGCCCAAAAGCAGCAGCGGCAAACCTCAACCACCTTCCTGCCTTCGCGGAAAGGACACGTGACTGGTCGTGGGTCCCATTCCCCCCATGCACAGAGAGGACAGCAGGTGCACATGGATAGGGGTGCACTGTGCAGCTCAAACCTGTCAAGCTCAGCAAAAGCTTCTGAGCTGCCCCTCGGGGTACAAAGCGGTGGCAGCAGACAGCACCCAACTTCCTGCCTTCCTGGAAAGGGTGGGAGGGACCCATTCCCCCCTGTTCAGAGGGGACACCAGGTGCCATGGAAGGGGGGGGGGTACCATACGGTGCCACTCTCACATTGGCAACAGCAGCAGAGCTGTTTCTCATGGCCAAAAGCAGCATCAGCTGGCAGCATCACACCTTCCTGCCTTTGCAGAAAGGATGGGATGGGAAAGACAGGAGAGGTTGGGAGGCATCTGAGCAGATCCAGAGAGGGAGAGGTGTGAAGAGGGAATGGGAACTTGTCTGGGAGAGGAGGGCAAAGTGTCACCAGCCATGGAAGCAGCCCCGAGAACTGAGGGAGGCTTGAGCCCGCTGTGGACAAGCTGGGCCGGCTACAACCCCAGGGTGGCTCAGAGCCCGGGTAAGTCTAGGTCCATGGGAGGGTGCCCCAGTAGGTTGAGGTTCACCTTGGTGAACGTCAACATATCCACCAGGTCCGGGTGCAGACGTATGTGGCAGGGACAGAGGAGGTCTCCCAGGTGGGAGAACACCCGCTCGCTCTGCATGCTGGTGGGAGGGCAGGACAGGATGTTGGTGGTGATGATGGACAGGTCCGGCCATCGGTCAGATTTCCTTGCCCAATACTGCAATGGGTTGGCATGGGGGGGGGGCTTGGGGGGCTCAGAAAGTTACTCATGCACCATGGCCCCCGGAGTCCTGCACTGAGTGGGACGCGCCCGCCGTGCAGCAGCCAACCACGCAGCCCACCGATGAGGCCCACAAATCGAATGTGGCCATTGGGGTGGCTCTTCCCTGGCGTGGCTCTCTTCCCACCGCCTCCCCCTCCTCCTCCTCCACCGCCTGCCCCTCACCGCTGCCCAGTTCCTTCTCTCCTGCCCTCTGTCTCTGGAAACGGAGCACCGCTCTGCAGAGCTCCTTTTCCCAGTGCTGCATCTGACCTGCCTGCATGGCGATGCTGCCCTTGATGCAGGGCTCACAGAGGGAGGCAAGTTGGTACCGCGCCTCGCAGCATAGAGGATGCAGGCATTCAGCAACGCAGGCCTGTATCCTCCGGACAAAGTCCTGGACCCTGGGGAGTAGCTCTTACCCTTGCTGGAGCTCCTGGGCCAGAAACTGGTCTAGGCCATGGATCACAGGGAGAACCTGACCAAGGGTGGCCTGGTAGGAGCACAAGAGCTCAGTGGTTTCCTTGAAGGGTTTCAGGATCTGGGACATCTGTGCAAGGACTCTCCAGTCCATGGAGCTGAGGCTCAACTCCTCTCCCCTCCTCTGCACATCCAAAGAGGACAGGATGTCTTCCAACACACCCTTCTTCTCCACCAGACAACATATCATGTTGTAGGTGGAGTTCCAGCGGGTGGGCAGGTCCTGGAAGAATAGGTGCTTGGAGTCCCCTGCCTCCCCCTGCCTCTGGAACAGCTCACAGGAAGAGTTTATGCTGTGGGAGAACTGGGAAGTGATGCGATGGCAGCTGTCCAGCAGATTGCGCGTCCGCAAGGTTCCCTCGTCCCAGCTTTCCCTCGGCTTGCTCCCCAGCCTGAGCATGTCCTGCATCACGAGGTGCAGCTTGTGCACCATGCACAGCAGGCCCAGGAGGGATTCCTCTTTCAGGGCTGCCAACATGTTGGCTCCTGCATCCGTGACCATGAAGCCACGGACAAACCCACCTCAGACGTCCACTCCCTCAGAGCCACCTTGATGGTGGCGGCGATGTTCTTCCCGGTGTGGACCTCGTCCATCCCCCGGGCCTGAAAAAGAACCGCCCTTTAGCCCAGGGTCAAGCTGGGCATCTTTTTATGGAGAACAAAATGGTTATTCCCTTGCGAAACAGCAAATAGAAGAGGAAAAAATCCACAGGGAATACAATACTAATTTACAAAATTACAAAACTGTATTCAGAGTGCAAAGGCTACAAAATTTCATCATTGTATTCAAATAAGTAAATAACAACCTCTTGATGCAATTTTCAGGCACACACATCAACAATACAATAATCTTTTACATAATCATACAGGGCAAGTTGCAGTAGACACACAATTCCCAACAATCTTCTTGGAATAGTTATAACAATTCTTTCCAGGACTTCCCTCAGCAAGTGAATGGTGAAGCCCAGCCGCGAAGCAAAGCTCCAACCCACGCTCAATCTGGGGCCGGCTATCTGTGGCAGATATCGGAATCCTTCATCAGGAGCGTGTGGAATGCTTTACAGCAGAAAAGGAAATTTCCAATGTGTTCAAGTCTTACATGCCCAAAGCATAGCCTTAAAAATCTCTTATGCGTGTGTCAACAGGTCGGCCGTGAAGTGTACTGTTCTGCCTTGGGCTGCCGACAGGTCTCTGCGCACCATGTCTCGCACTGCCTCGTACAGGGCGGGCACGACTTGACGCCCAACGGTGTGCTGTGATGGCATGGAGAACCATGGGCAAAGTGCTGGAGCAGCAGTTGGAAGCCCACACCCTCCATGACCAATAGGGGGAAGCCTTGCAGGGCAATCGTCTTTGCCACCACATGAACGCCTGCCTCATGAGCCCTTGACCTCACCCTTTTCAGCGGAGCCACCCCCGACCCCAATGGAACAACTTCCCCCAGGGAGGCCTGCCTAACCCTTCCACTCCCACCAGCCGCACCCTCGAGGCAAGGCTTCTTGCTCGGGGTGCATTCCAGAGACCCTCCCATCGATCCCAGATCAGACAAGCTGGTGGCCCTCGGTCTCCCCCTGATGGAAGTTATGCTGGCCGAGACCACAGGCTCGGGTGGTACCTCTTCAGGTGCCAAGTCAGGGCCATCGATAACAGATGCTTCAGGTCATTGCCCCTGCACACCAGGCCCTCACAAACACAGCACTGCACCACGCGAGGGTCAGTAGGAAGGGACCGAAAGTGCCTCCAAACAGTGAGCCCTCAGCCGAGGTGCCCTCTGAGCTTGGCCCCAGGGCCTGGCAGCAGCCCTGGCAGCAGAGGGAAGGAGAGACTAGAGCCCTAGCTCACCACTCCCACAGACCTGACCCGAGCAGGCACTGATCAATAATCAATGTGAGCCCTCAGCCGAGGTGCCCACTGAGCTTGGCCCCAGAGCCAGGCAGCAGCCCTGGAACCAGAGGAGATAGATCCCTATCCCCCAAAGCCAAGCTGAATTATACTCTCAGTCTCTCTCCCCAAAGGCTAGCAAGTGGCAAGCAAGAGCTCTGTCCCACTCCACTGCTCACTGAAAGTGAAACCCAGCGTGGAAGCCCACGGCTATTTATAAGCACAGGTCTCATTGAGCAACGCAGGAGGTCTGTGTTTGGCCGTCAGAGCTGCCTATCAGGGTTTGCAGGGATGAGATTGGAGTGCCCATGGCTACAGGACACCCCCTTCCCCCTCCCTCCCTTGGGTGTCTTCTCTCAACTTGTAACCGCTTTGCAGCTCCGTGGTTGAAAGGAAGACTTACCGATCAAGGTAAGCTGGGTTTCCATTCAGGTTTCCAGGGCGACAGGAGGAGCGCAGACGGAGTTCAGGCATTCCCCCGGCTCCGTTGCCAGGAAAATTGATTGCTGGTGCCCGAGTGTCTGGCTTCCCGAACCGCGGCCGAACGCACTGAACCAGGCCTCTCCCGAATGCTGGTTCGTTGGCCGTGGACAATCACGAACTGCCGGATTGCGATCGTGAGATCGCCATTGTCGTGGGTTTTTGAAGTTCATAATGCAGTTCGTGCCCATCTCTAGTCAAGATACCCTAAGCATTTGGGATGGTCAATGATTGCCGAGAAGTAATGTTTCTTTACTGATATCACTGCCACTTCATAGGTCTTCCAGTGGGCTATATTGCATGCTCTGTCTGATTCAATATGAGTTTTTTTGATAACATCTTTCTAGATTACTTCCACCCTGTTTAGGTCACTCAGCTTTGGGTGACCTTAACCAAGGGCTAGCTTCTGCTTCAAGGGAGAAAGAGGTCAGAACATTTTGGAACATGGTCAGATGGGTCTTTTTGCAGGGTGCTGGGGCCATATTGAGCTTTGCTTTCAGTACATAATTTTCCACTTTTCTGTGTTTGAAAATATCTCAGCAGCTCAATTGGCACAAAATGCAGCAACAAGACTTGAAATATATGGGGCTATGCTGTCTTCTAGATTAATCTGTTCTGCAAGCCAAGCTGCTATACAGTTGTGAAGATCCTCATTGTGAGTGTACCCTTTGTCTATTCCACGAAGCTTTGAGTTCTTCTGGTGAGCTCCAGTTTCAAGGCTCAGTATTTTTTCTTGTTGAGTTTCAATAATCTTTTTCAGATCGTTTACAGTTTCTTGCATTTCTCTGCCAGCTTCCAGTGCATGCTCCACTTTTTGGTTTGTTTTATTTATTTCCAGCTTAACTTCATTAAGCTGTTCCACTAGAGCTTTCATTAGTTGAGGCATTTGTTGTAAAATATTTCATTGCAATTTTGCTAATTGCGGATCCAGAGAGATGTCATCATATTGTGTGGCATTTATTGCCTCACTTTCCTGAGTGTCGGCCATTTTGGAGCCTGTTGCCTCAGCGATGACCTTTGGCCTAGATTGTTTTGGTGCACTGAAGAAGCCCTATAGGTTTTTTGAAGACTTCATATAATGTTTTTTCTTGTCTGGTTCTCGTTTCTCCATCATATGTTGTTCGGATTTGCCGTTACTCGCTTGTAAAAAGGGGTTTGGGGGTCTGAGAGAACAGAGCTCTATTAACATGCAGCCATTCCCTAGGTCTCTGAAGCCACACTCCCCTGCACATTATTTTTTGTTCAGAATACTTAAATGCTACTTCTCCAGAAACCTGCCCAATGCCACTCACAACTAAAACTCTACAACAAAACAAACAAGCTATTAAAATAATGGTGTGGCACCTAAAGGAAAGAAAGATACATACTAGGCAAACCTCAGGAGAGGGGACATTCCAGAGGTGAAGTGCCACAACTGAAAACTCCCAGCTCTGGTTACCTCTAGACATGGGCACAAACCAGAAAAAAACTGAACCATAGGGTTCATGGTTCATGGGGTTTCCACGAATCAGGAACCATGAACTGGCGCAGAACTAAGCCCAGTTACAAACCAGTTCATGGTTCATAGTTCGTGGGGTTTAAATGCCCCTTTCCAGCAGGTTCGTGGTTTGTGGTTCGTGGGGTTTAAATGCCCCTTTCTGGCAGGGGGGACTGGGACTGGGGGGTGGGGGCTGGGGGTAGGGCCATTTAAAGGGCCCTGCTGCTTGCAAGCAGCAGGACCCTTTAAACTATCAGCTGGCAGGTGGCGAGGGGGGAGTTTAAAGGGACCTGCCTCTTGCTAGTGGCAGGAAAAGTTTAAATTGTCATTTCCCCCGGGGAAATGGCCATTTAAACTGGCCCTTTAATACGAACCAAACGAACCAGTAGTCTAGTTCGTGGAAGTTCATGGAAACGAGCTTCCATGAACCCTGGTTCAGGAACCACGAACTGGGCTGGTTCATGGGTTTTTTGGTTTGTATTTAGGTTCCCGCCCATCTCTAGTTACCACCTCCTTACTTCTGCAGGCAGGGACACAAAGAACTGGGCTCCAGAAGATTTTAAGTGGTAGGCTTGACAGTATGAGAGGAGGCAGTCCTTCAAGTACCCTGGGCTGAAGGATATTTAGGGGATTAAAGGTAAGAACTGGTGCTTTGAATTGTTCCTGGAAGCAGATGATCAGTCAGTCTAGATCTTTCCCCACAAATAGCCTGGGCATTGTATTTTGAATCAACGGGGCAAGATGTTCCACAAAGTGGGAGAGGGGGAAATAAATTATTGTTGTGTATAATTAACTATGGAAAAATTGGTAGCTAGCAAAAAGATTGGGATCTAGAACTTAACAGGTTTATAAATATTCATTATCTTAAATGTTCACTAATTGCACTAAAGAAGGAGAATATTAATTCATAATCAATAATACAATATCCTTGAGAATATTTTACACATCAAGCTTTCATTTAAGCTCCATCATATGTCAGCCTCATGGATATGTGTTAATTAGTTTAGACTTCCAGAAATAGTACTGGGAATGATTATTTGGGGAATATTATACTGTTACGAGCACAGGCTTCTCAGCTGTGTATAGGAATGAGCAAACTGTTAATTTTGAAAGAAATGTTAACTGGTGATAATATTTATACTACAAATATTTCCGCACAGAAAGTCAGGAAATGTTGCTGTTGAACATATTGGACATTTTAAGTTTTGAAAGGGTTTGACAACCTTCCTTGTTCAAGTTTGGCCGGTATTATTATTCCCATATAGAAGATGAAGGGCTAAGGATGAAAGGACAGGGACTTGATTAAAGTAACCTATTAAATTCATGGCTCAAATGAGATTTGAACCTAAGGCTTCTCTCACCCACTTAGCTATACTGTTCCTTTTTTATGAAACCTATTGCTAATAAGGAAGTTTTTAAAACTTCTACTGCCAGTGGAATAATGTACATGTTGAATGTTTCAAGTTTTCTGAATAATTTCTTTACTGATTAATGATGCTTTAAAGACTTAGGAAAATTCTTTTAAAGGCCAGTAGATTTATTGCAGCAGGCTATCAATTGCTTTGAAGTCCTGGGAATTAGCCCTGAGGCTGAGGAGGGGAAATTGAACTGGAAAGATGAATTAATTGTGGGCACAGGATATGGGGATTTGTAGTTCCTTTGGACAGGCCTGTGATGAATCCTGAAGCTTGGTGCAGAGTCTCATTAGCCATGTGCCAATCACTTTGAGTCATCAGAAAGGGAGCTGATGCAATTGCCTACAGCACAGCACAGAAGGTCAGCTTGGGCCAATACCCTCAGCTTAGAGAAATGTAAGAAGTTCAAAGTGCTGCATGACAGGCTAGCTGCAATAATCCTGACTCCTGCATCCAGATGAGTCGCTTCTTTGGGAAAAGGCTTATTGTCAGGTGCTGCCTAAGGCATTTGCCATTTAAACTCCTAGAGCGATTTGATTTGATTATCAGCTGACATTTCTGTGATAACCTACATGACTTAGCATTATAGTAAGAAAAAAGTAAGATTCAATTAGAATGTTTTAAAGCAACTAGATAGTCTGTGAGAGTGTGAGAATTCTGTTCTGCATCACTGAATGCATTGTTAGTATGATGTTCCATTGTCTTTAAACAACATAAATGGCACCAGAGGTGTTTTTGAAATTCCAAAAATAACTAACCAGTTTATTTACTTTAGAGGGGGAAAGTGAGGTGAAATCAGAATTTTTTAACCACTGATTTCACCTTACCTGTCCCCTCTAAAGTAAATAAACTGTTCAGTTATGTGAACCTGGGCAGATCATGAGGGGGAGGGCAGAATGGGTTACATCAGTGCTTAGTTCCCGTGGCCCTTCTTACATGCCCAGGGTAATGCCGATTGCCACCTTGGGGTCAGGTAGCAATTTTTCACAGGGCAGTTGGCTAAGGATCCTGGAGGTTTTTTGCCATCTTCTGGGCATGGAACAGGGGTCACTGGAGCAATTGGGAGTGGGGGTGAGGGTATTTGGGAATTTTCTGCATTGTGCAGGGGGTTGGACTAGAGGTCTGTTCCAACCCTATGAGTCTATGATTATATATAAAAAAATAAATAATAACAACTGTGCTTATATACTGCTCTTCTAGACAGATTAGTGCCTCACCCAGAGCAGTGAACAAGTTAGTGTTATTATTATCCCCGCAATACAGCCGGAGAGTTGGGGCTGAGAGGAGTGGCTTAGCCAAGGCCACCTACTAAGCTCATGGCAGTAGTGGGATTCAAACTAGCAGAGTGCTGATTTGCAGCTGAAACACTTAACCACTGTTAACCTCATATATGCTCTCTGGGATGTTCCACTGCTGAGCTGAGGTCTTCTTCCTCACAGGCAGGGCTTTTTTTCAGCCAGAATGCAGTGGAACTGCATTCTGGCACCTCTTGATCATCAATGATCTGGATGAAGGGGTAAACGGGCTGCTCATTAAATTTGTTGATGGTACCAAATTGGGAGGAGTGGCAAACACCCAGGAAGATAGAGTTAAAATTCAACAAGACCTGAGTACTCTAGAGAAGTGGGCAGTTGTGAACAGGATGCAGTTCAACATAAATAAGTGCACAGTATTACATCTGAGCCACAAAAATGTGAAGCTCAAATACAGGATGGGGGATACACTTCTGGGCAGTAGTGTATGTGAAAGAGATCTTGGCATAAGAACGGACTGTAAACTAAATATGTGCAGTCAGTGTAATACGGTGGCAAAAAAGGCAAACTCAGTCTTGGGTTGTATCAAAAGGGCCATTGCATCGAAATCTCAGGAGGTCATAGCCCCTCTCTATACTGCCTTGGTCAGGTCACACCTGGAGTACTGTGTGCAGTTCTGGAGGCCTTACTTCAAAAAGGATGTGGACAAAATTGAGAGGATTCAGAAGAGAGCGACAAGAATTGTCAGGGGTCTGGAGACAGCCCTACGAGGAGAGGCTGAGGGCCTTGGGAATGTTTAGTTTGGAGAAAAGGAGATGGGGGGACATGATTGCTCTCTTTAAGTATTGAGGGGCTGTCATTTGGAGGAGGGCAAGGAGCTGTTCCAGTTGACAGCTGAGGCTAGGACTCGAAACAATGGGCTCCACTTCTGATCCCGACTGGGAAAAGGTGGGGGATGGGCATTGCCACCTGCTTTGCTCCTGATCCTAGCTCGGTGAAAGCGGGGGTTGGGCATTGTCACCTACTCTGCTCCTGGTCCCAGCTGCAGGTGGGCATTGCCCCCTCTCCAATCCTGATCCCAGCTGGGTGAAGATGAGGAGCAGGCATTGCTACCTGCTCCATTCCTGATCCCAGCTGGGTGAAGGTAGAGGATGGGCATTGCCACCTGATTCACTCCTGATCCCAGCCAGGTCAAGGTGGTGGGGGTGGGCATTTCCAGCTGCTCTGCTCTGGACACCAGGTGGGTGAAGGCAGGGGCAGGCATTGCTGCCTGTTCTACATCTGTTTTTGGCCTGGGCTTCTTGCTGCGGCACACTCTCTGGATGTCTGGCTCCTTCATCTGGACTTCCTTCCACAGCAGTGCCTTCTAGAGGTGCACCAGGGTAGGAAGTGAGCTGTGTTGAACAAGCTTAGCCTTTTATATAGTAGGATGATTGACTGCACACCACATTTAGTTAATGCTACACAGGGTAATGCAGAATCACTCCCTTCCCTCTTGTTTTGAATTACTCCCCAGCTTTGACTTTTGTCACAACTTCTCTCTTGTACTTTTGTCAGTACTACAGCACAATAACTGATCACTAAGACAGCCTTAGGACCTGTATATGGGGAGTGTATTTGTCATAATTCTGCTTAAAGTTTCCTAAGCACACATGTCCTATTGAGCAGTTATATTATAGCAGTGCTGCTAATGAAAGGTCCACTGGAATTAAAAAGTGGAGGTAGGAGAAAGACAATACTGCAGATTGTTTCTCAATTCTTTACCTTTATGGAAATCATGAACAATCACATAACGAATTATTTAATTGTTTGATTAATTTATGTATGTATGTATGTATGTATGTATGTATGTATGTATGTATGTATGTATGTATAGACTGCTTTTCTCAGACTCAGGCAGATTACATAGTGTTCTCTCTAATCACATGGGTGCAACATGTAGATGTTAACAAAATTGCTGTGGGAGCAGCCATGGATCTGCAACACACACATCCTTCCAGAAAATGAAAATGAGGACTAAGCTATAATTTTAGGCAATTTTCATGTCATACAATTTGTTTCCTGTGTGTGACTGTTAATGGGAGAGAGAAACTGAGTAACTTATATTCATAGATATAGAGCAACTGAAGTACAAAACAATTTAAACTTCACAAGTAGAAACCACATTATTCCCCCCTCCCAATGGTTTGATTCTTCATGAACCTGGATATTTTTAATTCCTCTTTAATATAAAATGGAAATGAGCAGATAAATGAATGAATGTTTTGTTTTAGTAGATCAATGAAAATGTACCTGGCTTCTGATCTATTTTGAATAAAATCTATATTTTTACAATTATTCAATTATAAAGCATTTTATTTGTGTTGTAACAGAGGCTTAAGGTTTCTTAAGGTCAGATTGATATCTGACCTTTTTGTATCAGATTTCCTTCTAGAATGTTTTTGCAAATGTCTTTTGGTCTGCTGGCATGAAAGTTCATGCATTGCCTCTGGGACAATGAGATTTTGCAAACAGTAAACACCAAAGATAGGTTACACATTGCATTACTGTAATTTAAACTTGTTTTGCTTTGCTAGGAACCTCATGTCACTGCTTTTTGGCTGAAACAGCCTCTCCTGCACTGAGCTTTTAAAATTGCAGCTACCTTTGCTCTTCTTTTATGGAAATGAAATTTAATATCCTTCCTCTCTCAATACAACAAAGTATTCCTGAAAAGATGTTCAATTTTCATTAGTGGTAGAATGACTTTAGCTTACAATTTATGTTGTAAGATCTATTCTTCTTAAGAAACAACACTTCCACATATTGATTCAAAATTTAATTCTAAAAGATATGTGTGCCTATTATTCTGATATTCAGCTTGTATCCAGTGTTACCTCTCTTACCATATTTCATATAGCAAGATTTGATGTTTTAAAATATAAACCATTCTTAGAATCTTTCCACAATCTGTAGTATAGTGTAGACTTACATACTGATGAGCAAAATACATGCTGCATACAGTCAAGGAACTTGTCTGTAGGGGTGTGCATAAGGGGAAAAACAAGCTGAAATTACATACAGAACTCAATGGTATGTAAACTATGAACACCTTCAGTATCTTATGGGAATTCATATGTGACTCTTCTGCACTTGTAAATAAGAGAATATGATATATGGTTGAAGGTTCTAAAGTGAAAATAAAGAGAAACGTCAGTTTAGATAAGCTGTGCTCTGTGCTTGAGACAGGCATTTGGACTACATGATGACTTCCCTGACAGGAGCAAAGGCTTGGAATATGACATGTGTGGACAGGCAGGTAGTGCAGGGGTCCCCAACATCTTTAAGCCTGCAGGCACACAGATTAGTGGACATAACCCAAAAATGGCTGTCTCAGGAGGTGGAACCAATCATAAAATGTCAGGTAATGATGTATAGTTCTAAAAACTAGACGAAAATACAAGTTTGGCTTGTCAGGTAATGAGGAATAGTTCTAAAAACTAGACAAAAAACAAGTTTGGCTTGTTAAAGCAGCTTCTGAAATGTTGAACCAAATCTGGGAAACACAGCTGTAATGGCAAACCCCCCCCCCAAAGTTTTTGAGTTTCATTTTGGTACTTACTGTATAGACGAGCCAGTAAGGGGCCATCTGACGACATCTTGTTTTCCTTAATGGTAACTCGGTCTGCACATTTAACCAATTGGCTCCATAGGAAAGAGACCGAGCCCTTAATGTTAACTCCATTGGTGGGAAGGGGATATATGTGCATTTGCCAACCCAGTTGGAATGAAGAGACAGATGCCAGTCTTGGATCTAAGGGCCATTTTATAAATTAACTACAACTATTAACATCAACTAGCAACTGTGGCAAGGGCCGACTAGCAGTACAGGTCATTCCACGTTGTCGCTCCCTGGACCTCTGCCTTGACCTATCTGGGCGAACCCCAAAGCCCCAGGTGTGGGCCATCTCAGACGATGGTTGCGACTAGGGGTGTGCAGGGCCAGCCTGATTCGGTATTCGGGTTTACCCGAATCAGGAAACCGATTCGGAGTGGAGGGAAACCCGAATCAGTAAACCAATTTGGGATACCCAAAGATTTGACCGTTATTTTCAATGGGGAACTTGCTCCCAGCTTTCCGTGCACCTGGGGGGAGGGCATTTTCTTTCCGAATCAAACCAAACTTGGTGGAGACCTTATCCTAACTCTCCTCTAACTACCCCCCAAGTTTTAGAAAGATTGGACTTTGGGGGGCCATGTTATGCCCCCCCAAAGAAGGTGCCCCTATCCTCCTCCACTCCACTATTCCCTATGGGGAAAAAAAGAGGCTGGCTAGGGGTGGCATTTTGTATGCAAAATGCCTCCAACCTTCAGGGGACCTGCTCCCACCTGTCCTCCCACCCTCCACCAAGGCTCAAGCAGATCCCACTTTGAGGGGCCATTTTATGGCCTCCCAAAGAAGGTCTCTTAGCCCCCCCCCACTCCATTATTTCCTATTTTATGCCCCCCCCAAAGGTGGTTCTCCTGCCACACCATGTAATGTCTTTCTACTGTGGGGAAGACTTCCACACAGCAGAAACACATAGGATTGGGGCTGCCAATGGCCACAGCCACAGTCCACCTGCACCCAAATTTCCAAAGACCGCACATCCCCTTCCCAAAACCTAACCTCCCCTGTGGCCAGCCACTCTCTCTCTATTGATTCCTGTTATGGGAAAATCCAGACTCCCACAGCAGGAACCCACAGAATGTGGCATCTATGGCCACAGGCACAGTTTCCCTTTTAAATTCACCCCCACAGCTCCACACAGACCCAAAGACACCCCCCCCCAACATTCCCACACTGGTCACTAACCCAAGAGCAGGCTGGCCAGCCGTCCCCCATTGTTCCCTATGATGGGAACTTTTAAACTCTCTTTCCCAGGGCAATTATGCACAGCCCAGGGGTGCCAGAATGGAGGGCACACTTCTGAGTGCAAGCTCATCCCTGTGAAAGCACACCTGAACCACAGACACCCTCCCCAAAATTCCCCCACCACCTACAGAGATGGCTGGCCAGCCAGCCCCACTGTTCCCAATGATGGGAACTTACTTCACACCAAAGAAGAAAACACAAACACACACTGAATAAAGTTTTTAAAAATGTATTTTCTAACTTTCAAAGTACAACTAGGCAAAGTATTGTGACACATTACACCAGCAGTCTCCCACATAAAAAAATTACACAACTCACTTAACATCAGAGAATCACAAAAACGCAATTGCTGTCAAAAACTCTTTATTTCTTTATCAAATGGAATAAGTTGAATTTGTCATGGCTAGGAAGAATAGCAGTAATTAAAATGAATGTACTTCCACGAATTATGTTTTTACTGCAAACAATACCAATAATAAGAGACAACAAGCAATTTTACAAGTGACAAAGGAAAATATCGGACTTTGTATGGGCAGGGAAGAAGCCTCGAGTGAAGATGAAAGTCTTATGTGATGCCAAAGAAAGAGGGGGATTACAATTACCAAATATAAGACTATACCATGAAGCAATATGTTTGGTGTGGCTTAAGGAATGGATGTTGTTAGAGAATCTTAAACTCTTAACTCTTGAAGGATATAAAAAATTTTTTGGTTGGCATGCGTACTTATGGTACGATAAAATTAAAGCGGACTCTATGTTTCTGCATCATTATATTAGGCGAAGTCTCTTCACGGTCTGGCAAAAATATAAAAAATATTTGGATGAAGGTTGTCAGGGCTTGCCGCTGCTGCCGCTGGGCGTGGCACTGGGCGGTCTGCTCCTGACGTCATAGGGGGGCCAGGGATGCTGCAGGACCCTGCTCTGTGAAAGGAGGGGCGGTATACCTCACCCAGACTCCCTCTCAGTCCACTCGCTGGCCTGCTCAACCTGGCCTGCTTGCCCCCTGTGTCCTTCTTCATCCCCTCCTTCCAGAACTCTCCTCCAAACCTCCACTCTTGCATTGCACCACTCTCACTCCACATTATCACTCCTTACTCACATCCACCACCCCAGGGCTCTTCCCAGCCAGCTTTTATAGGGCTTCCTTCTACTGTCCCACCCCTCTTCCAGCCCAGTCTTGGGCTGCACCAAGCAGTTGCAGCTGGATTAGCTGATCTGGCCCCACTGACCAGCACCAGCTGTGCCTTGTTCCCTGGCTGCCCAGCCTCCCTGCCTTGGCTGATTGCTGAAGGCCTGTCCAGCTGCAGTCCCCTGGCTAGCAGCTTGGCCTCCCTGGCTGAGCTGATGGCTGAAGGTGGGTCCAGCTGCGGCTCCTTGGCTTGTTGCCCAGGGCTTCCTGCAGAGTGCCTCCAATAGCCCCACCTGGAGTGGCTTGGCTTTTGGCAACTCCTGGGCCAGGCTACTATTTTCTAGCTGGGGTGTGGCTTTGGGCTGTTGGGGCTGCTGCTGCTTCTCCTCCTTAGGTAAGGTCTTTGGGTGGGTGACTGCTGGGCCCCCAATCCCTCTGCCCTTGCCCCCTTCTGCCTTGCTTAGTCCCCTTTCCTTCCCCAGGGGAGTGGGACTCGCTGGCTTCTCTCTGTCTCCCCCTGCCTCCTGAGGCCCTGGGCCTTTGCCCCTTGCCCCTGGCGCCGGCAGGTTCTGGCTCCATTTGCCCGTGGGAGGGGATGACCTGCTGTCCCCCGGCTGCCCCCTCTGCTTGCCAGTCAGACTGGTTGACCTACTGTCTGCTGTCTGACCGGTTGACCTGCTGTCAGCTGGCTGACCAGTTGACCTGCTGGCTGCTGGCTGCCCCCTCTGTTTGCCCGTCAGCCCGGTTGACCTGCTGTTCCCTCTTGTCAAGTCTGGGGGCTGGGGCTCAGACCCCGGACACACCTCCCCGCTTGGCTTTGAATTGTGGGGGTCCGGTTCAGCCTCGAACATGCGGGACATGAAGTCCGCGTCCACATGCCGTGCCCCCTGGCGGTATTTGACGGTGAATTGAAAGGGTAGGAGGGAGAGGTACCACCGCAGCACCCTGGGGTTGTGCGCCTTCATGCGATGGAGCCACTGCAGGGGTGCATGGTCTGTCAGCAGTACAAAGGGGTTGTTGGCCAGGTAGTACTGCAGGGCCCCACCGCCCACTTGACCGCTAGGGCCTCCCACTCCACCGTGGCGTAGCGCTTCTCGGCGGGCTGGAGCTTCCGGCTTAGGAACAGAATCGGGACATCCACGCCATCCCGCTCCTGGGTCAGCACGGCCCCGAGGCCGGTGTCCGAGGCGTCCGTGGCCAGTGTGAAGGGCCGGTCAAAGTCTGGGTTCCATAGGGCAGTGGCATTGGAGAGGGCTGACCGCAGGTCCTTAAAAGCTGCCTCTAGTTCTGGGGTCCACCGGACTTGGTTGGGCAGCCCCTTCCTCAAGCTGTCTGTCAGGGGCGCCGCTCGGGAGGCAAAGTGGGGGATGAACCGCCCGTAATACCCCAGTAGTCCTAGGAATCGCCGAACCTGCTTCTTGGCCTTGGGCTGTGGGGCGTCGGCTATTGAGGCCACCTTGTCCGGTGGTGGCCTGACTCGTCCTCCCCCGACCACAAAGCCCAGGTATTGGAGTTCCCGGAACCCCAGGTGGCTTTTCTTTGGGTTGGCCCGCAGTCCGGCCTGTTGAAGGGCTCTCAAGACTGACTCCAGGTGCTGGAGATGGGTGGGCCAGTCCAGGCTAAAGACAATGATGTCGTCAATGTAGGCCATTGCGTATGCCCGGCACTCGCCCAGCACCTGGTCCACTAGTCGCTGGAACGTGGCTGCTGCACCATGGAGACCGAAAGGCATTTTCTTAAATTGAAAAAGACCTTGGGGGGTGGCGAAGGCTGTTTTCTCCCAATCTTCAGGTCGCACGGGCACCTGCCAGTACCCCTTGGTTAAATCGAGAGCTGACAGGTAGCGAGCGGACCCCAGGTGATCCACCAGCACATCTGCTCGGGGCATGGGATAGGCGTCGAACTTGGCCACCTTATTCAGCTCTCGGTAATCGACGCAGAAGCGGGTGGTCCCGTCCGGCTTGGGCACCAAGACTATTGGACTCCTCCAGGCACTCTGTGAGGGCTCAATCACCCCCAGCTGGAGCATCTCGTCCGTTTCCTTTTCCACCGCCTCCCACCGCTTTCTAGGGATGGGTCGCCACGTAGCCCGAGCCGCCTGCCCTGGCTCGGTTGGGATGGCATGCTGTATCAGGCTGGTGCTACCTGGTCTGCGGGAGAAGACGCCTGGTACCCGGGCCCATAGAGCCTGTAGCTGGGCCTGCTGAGTTGGGTTGAGCTGGGGGTCCACCTTGGGCTCCTCGAATTCTGGGCCTTCTGTGGTCCACGGCAGCTCACTGGACGGGAGTTCCAGGGGGTCCTCCGCCAGCTGGCACTCCTCGCTGTCCCGTTCGTACCACCTCTTCAGCAGGTTCACGTGGAGCGTCTTCCTCTGGCGTCGACGAGGCCCACACTGGACCTCATAGGTGGTAGGTCCTAGTACCTTTGTCACCACATAGGGGCCTCGCCAGGGGTCCCCCTCCTCCCTGGGAAAAACTGTGCGGTGGACGAGGACCTTCTCCCCCAGCTGGAAGGTTCTCTGTCGCGTACCCCGGTCGTACGCGGCCTTCTGGTGTGTCTGGGCGTGGGCCAGCCGTTGGCCTGCTTCTGCTTGGAACTGCTGCACCCACTCGCGGAGTTGGCTCACGTACTCCTGGACTGGGGGAGCTGGGGGGCTGGCTTGGGGGCCCCATTGCTCCACCAGGCGGGAGAGCATTCCTCGTGGCTTTCGCCCATACAGCAGTTCAAATGGGCTAAAGCCAGTGGAGGCCTGGGGGGTCTCTCGGAGGGCAAACATCAGGGGGTCGATATACAGGTCCCACTGGTGAGGTTTGTCATGCGTCATCTTTTTCAGGGCCTCCTTAACAGTCTGATTCAGGCGCTCTGCCAATCCATCTGTTTGGGGGTGGTAGGCAGAGGTGAACACCTGCCGGATCCCCAAGTTCTGACAGAGCTGACGCATGGCCTTTGCTCGGAAGGGCCCTCCCCGGTCTGTCAAGATTTCGCTGGGCAGCCCCACCATTGCGAACAGCTTGGACAACGCCCGGACCACCCCCGGGGTCTGCATAGTTTTCAAAGGAATGACCTCCGGGAAACGTGTGGCGTAGTCCACGATCACCAGGGCAAAACGGTAGCCCCGGGGTGTGCGTGGCAGTGGGCCGATAAAGTCCATCGCTATCCGCTGGAAGGGCACCCCCATCACTGGCAGCGGGGAAAGAGGGGCCTTTGGCGGTCGTCTCGCTGCCACCCTCTGGCAGGTGGGGCATGAGCGGCAGTATGTCTTCACGTCCGCATTCACCGAGGGCCAGAAGAAACGCTCGAGGATCTTCCTCAGGGTCTTGTGGTGCCCCAGGTGCCCGGCCCAAGCGTGCTCATGGGCGGTGCGGAGGACCTCCGGCCGATAGCCTGCTGGTACAAGTAGTTGGCAGACCTCTCCCTGGCCATTCGGGGCACGAGCTATGCGAACCCAAACCCCTCCTTGCTTCTCGATGCGAGGGAGCCGTTGGGACCTCCGTTCATCCCGCACCTGCTCCTCCTCACGAGCGGCTGTCTCTCGCAAGCGCTGCAAGGACTCATCTGCCCCTTGAGCATCACGGAATGGGCGTTCTGCTGGGGGTCCAGCTGGGTCTTCAGTCCGTGGTTCTGCCCCTGGTCTGGTGGAGGGACCCTCTCCCGGGTCGTCGGCCTCCTCCACTTGCAGAGTGGTGGCAACTTGTGGGTCTGTCAATTCCCGTGCCGCCTCCCACCGAGGCCTGGCGATCCCTGGGGCGTCTCTTCCCGATTTCTTCGCTGCCTGCTGGAGGAGCCTGAAGAACCCCGGGGCATCTCTTCCCAGCAGCATTGGCACGGGTAGGTGAGCTACCTGGGCAACTTCCATTTGGTGGCAGACCCCTAGGTACTCTACCGTGATTAGGGCCGTAGGGTACGGCTGGGTGCGGCCCATCACATCCGTCACCGGGATCCAGCGGTGCACTGGGGTGGCAGCTGGGAGGAGTTGGGGCCGAATTGCTGAGACTGCGCTCCCGGAGTCCAACAGGGCTTGTAGGATCAGCTGGCCTATCCTCACGGTGGTGCATAGACTCAGCACCTGCTTGCCAGGTGGTGGGTTACTTTCCCAAGCCAACGCACATACCACTGGCGAGGAGGCTGTGGGTGTGCAGGCTTGCATCCGCTGCTCCACGGCCTGCATTAGCTCTGCCTGAGCTGTTTGGAAGGCCGCCTCCAACTTCCTCCACATCCTGTCCAAGCATTCCTCCAGCCACAGTCTGAGGTCTGCTGGGGCTACGGCATTGGGATACATCCCTTCGACTGGTGCCTGCGTCGGAACGGCTTTCCCCGTACGGGCCACCAACTTGTCAGGGCTTGCCGCCACTGCCGCTGGGCGTGGCACTGGGCGGTCTGCTCCTGACGTCATAGGGGGGCCAGGGATGCTGCAGGACCCTGCTCTGTGAAAGGAGGGGCGGTATACCTCACCCAGACTCCCTCTCAGTCCACTCGCTGGCCTGCTCAACCTGGCCTGCTTGCCCCCTGTGTCCTTCTTCATCCCCTCCTTCCAGAACTCTCCTCCAAACCTCCACTCTTGCATTGCACCGCTCTCACTCCACATTATCACTCCTTACTCACATCCACCACCCCAGGGCTCTTCCCAGCCAGCTTTTATAGGGCTTCCTTCTACTGTCCCACCCCTCTTCCAGCCCGGTCTTGGGCTGCACCAAGCAGTTGCAGCTGGGGTAGCTGATCTGGCCCCACTGACCAGCACCAGCTGTGCCTTGTTCCCTGGCTGCCCAGCCTCCCTGCCTTGCTGATTGCTGAAGGCCTGTCCAGCTGCAGTCCCCTGGCTAGCAGCTTGGCCTCCCTGGCTGAGCTGATGGCTGAAGGTGGGTCCAGCTGCGGCTCCTTGGCTTGTTGCCCAGGGCTTCCTGCAGAGTGCCTCCAATAGCCCCACCTGGAGTGGCTTGGCTTTTGGCAACTCCTGGGCCAGGCTACTATTTTCTAGCTGGGGTGTGGCTTTGGGCTGTTGGGGCTGCTGCCGCTTCTCCTCCTTAGGTAAGGTCTTTGGGTGGGTGACTGCTGGGCCCCCAATCCCTCTGCCCTTGCCGCCTTCTGCCTTGCTTAGTCCCCTTTCCTTCCCCAGGGGAGTGGGACTCGCTGGCTTCTCTCTGTCTCCCCCTGACTCCTGAGGCCCTGGGCCTTTGCCCCTTGCCCCTGGCGCCGGCAGGTTCTGGCTCCATTTGCCCGTGGGAGGGGATGACCTGCTGTCCCCCGGCTGCCCCCTCTGCTTGCCAGTCAGACCGGTTGACCTACTGTCTGCTGGCTGACCGGTTGACCTGCTGTCAGCTGGCTGACCAGTTGACCTGCTGGCTGCTGGCTGCCCCCTCTGTTTGCCCGTCAGCCCGGTTGACCTGCTGTTCCCTCTTGTCAAGTCTGGGGGCTGGGGCTCAGACCCCGGACAAAGGTATCCCGACGTGGGTGGTGCCAATGGAAGCCATTGACCCAAGGATAATTTATAATAGGAAACAATGTGTGCCATATAAAGAGGTGTTGAAAATGGAGCAGAATATGATTAAGCTTAAAACAGAAGATGAAGTATCTTATTACGGATGGTTCCAATATAGGCAGATTAAAGACTTATATGATTCGGATCGTATAAAATCGGGATTTAAATGGAAAAATTCAGAATTGGAAGACTGTATACTACAAGAAGGCAAGAAAAAGATTTCTAAAGTTTATAAGATCTTGTTAAAATGGTATACAGAAGACGAAACTGTTAAAGTCCAGATGGTGAAGTGGGCTATAAACTGCAATAGAGACATAACAATGGAGGCATGGGAATACTTATGGAAGATATTCCATTGAAGATGGACATTGAAGATATTGACTTGTACTAATATTAAAGAAAATGTTTACAAGATGATATATAGATGGTACTTAACGCCGAAGAAAATAGCATATGGGAATAACAAAATGTCAGATAAGTGCTGGAAATGTAAAAACCATGAAGGTTCATTATATCATATGTGGTGGACCTGTGAGGTAGCAAAGCAGTTCTGGGGAGATATTATAGAAGTTATGACTGCAATTTTACAAATTCAAATAAATAAGAACCCAGAACTGCTGTTGTTGAATTTGAATATGGAGGGGATTCCCAGGCAATATAGAACATTACTATTTTACCTGACAACAGCGGCGAGAATTTTGTACTCCCAGAAGACAAAAGAAGTACTATCTATTGAAAATTGGATACAAAAATTGCTGTACATGGCAGGAATGGACAAAATGACAAGAAAGCTGAGAGAACAGAGTCCAGAGGAATTCTTTAATGATTGGGGGAAACTAAAACAGTATTTGGAAAAGAAGTGGGACGTAAAGGGAGAAATGTGGGTGCTAGGTAACTATTAATTTTGCAGAAGGGAAGAGAGGGCGATCTTTACAAGAGGAGAAGGGATAAGTTAGAAACATGTTGTAATTGTTAATTTGATATTAGGTTTTTTATAGTTTAACATATAGTATCTATTTTAGTAGTATATTAGAATGAATAAGAAAAGAAAAAGAGATATAAGCAGTAGATTTAGACAGCGGGTTGGAAAACTGTTGGAAGTCTGAGATAAAGGGGGGAGGGGAAAGGGTGGGGGAATATGGAAATGAGGGTATTAATCAAAAAATTTGTAATATTAAATTTTACTCACCCAATAAAAATATTTTTTTTAAAAAAACTCTTTATTTCTTTAACTGCTTTCAGGTCCCCTGAAAGTTGGGTGCATTTTGCTTGCAAAATGCCACCCCAAGCCACCTAGAAAGATGACTTGTTTTTCCCCATAGAGAATAATGGAGAGTGTATGAGGATGGGGGCACCTTCTTTGGGGGGCATAACATGGCTCTCCAAAGTCCAATCTTTCTAAAACCTGGGGGGGGATAGTTAGAGGAGACTTAGGAGAAGGTCCCCACCAAATTTGGTTTGATTCGGAAAGAAAATGCCCCCCCAGGCTCCCGGAAAGCTGGAGGCAAATGCAAACGGCTAGCAAATGCAAACAGCTAGCAAAATGATTGCCGAATCAACCCGAATCATCCCAAATCAATTCAACAATCACTGATTCAGTATTGCCGAAACTGATTTGGCATGCCGAAAAAGTTTTGACAATGCTGAAACAAGCTGAATCGGGCCTGATTCGGGTATTTTACCTGAATCAGAATCCCGAATTGCACACCCCTAGATGCGACCTGGCCAGCCAGGCAAATTGGTTCCCCCCTTTCAAATTCCTAAGCCTCAGCCGTACGGCAGTGAGGGTAGGACTTGCTCCTGGGGTTCCCGAAGGCAGTCTGCCCATGCAGCATGGCAGCTGTCACAAGCAGTATCATCTGCTCCTGGCAGACCCCTCTTCCCCATCACTGGAGAAGTGCCAAGGGTGCTCACCGGCCCGCTCCCTATTCCCCAACTCTATCCAGCCATCGCCAGGGCCAAGCCTCTGCTTAGGCCCTAGTGCCCCAGAGGTGGCTTAAAGCCAACCAGAGCACTCGCCACAAGTCATCTAAAAGATTTCATTTCACCCCGTCACCTCTGTAGAGGTTGGCAAAATCGGCCCTGATCCAGGGGTGAGGTAAATAAATACCCACCCACCCCAAGGGCTTTCTGAATGGCCCTGTTGGCCTTCATCCAAGCCCTTTCAATAGCCTGATAGTCCTCCACCTTCTGCCACACCCGACATGGTAACATGGCAGACCACATGATAAGTACACCTGGCCAATGCTGGCCAATCATTTGCAGATCACGCTTTGCCTGAAAGGACAAGGCCTTGCCTTGTACCAGCCCCAGGTCATTCCCACCCAGGTGAATGACCACTATATGCGGTGGAGGACCGCCCCTGTCCTTAAACAGCAGTGGCAACAAGCCTGGCCACCAGAGGCCATGACGGCTTTGCCATTCTACTGATGCCCACTCACTCAAGCCAAGCTGGGACCCTATCTGTGTCCTTTGTGCTCGATGGGTCACCCAAAAAACTATGCTGTGCCCACAGATCAAAACTCTTCGTTTCTCACGAAAGTACACAGCACCTATGGAAAAACCAATTAGTATAACACTTAAAACTGAGACAATGGTCTAACATAAGCTCGATAAGCAGTGGACCGCCACCTGCCTACCCGCTGGATTGCCTGAGCTGGGTATCCCATTGCTGCTACTGTCGAGGCAGCTCCAATCCTAAATGAATGGGTGCCGAATTTGACCCCAGCTAACTCCAGTTGGGCAAGTGCCCTTTCAGTCACTGCCCAAAACTGATAATGCGTCAAGGGCTTGCCATCCTCATGTCTAAAAAGCACCCCTTGCCCCTCCCCCCGGACTCTCAGGTATTTTCTGAGAGCTCGAACTAAACACAACTCCAAATCCACACAAGTCCCCAATTTAATCATTGTCCCCCTCTGCATCTGATCCGTCTTTGACTTGCGAATGGTAAGGGAAACACAGTCTCCCTCCAACGTAACATCCCGTGCCATAAGAGCACGACCGGTTCATATAGAACTTCCCCTCAAAGGAAAACCCCAGGAGATCAAAATCATCGGGGTGGACCAGGAGCAGGTGAAAGGCCAACTTGATGTCACATTTTGCCAGCTCTGCCCCCATCCCACACCTGTGAACAACTTTGACCGCTTGGTCAAAGGAAGTGCACCTGACAGAGCACAAGTGCTCAGGGATAGCATCATTCACTGACTTCCCTTTGGGGAATGACAAGTGATGGATAAGGCAGAACTTGCTTTCTACCTTCTTGGGCACCACCCCGAAAGATGATGCTCTAAAATTGGGAACTGGTGGAGAGTCAACGGGGCCCCAAACTCTACCCTCACTACACTCCTTCATAATTTTTTGCCACAATGTCTTCTCTGCCAACAACAGAATGTAAATTCTCGGACATATAGGGAGAATGTGGCCCCTGAACCAGGATCCAAAAACCAAAAGTAAAACTGTTCAACAGAAAACTAGCTTCCTGTACTTTAGGGTAAGCCTGCAGCAGGCATTCAAGGACCCTCAGCTTTACTGGGCTGGGTCTCTTTTCCAAAGTCCTGCTGCCCCCCCTGTACTTCCTCCCCCGGCTTTCTTTACACCCCCTCCCTGTTGGAACTTAGGACAGGCACTGTAGGAGTGTTGCCCTGTGCAAGAGGGACATTCGTGTTTAAACCTACAAGGCTTCTGAATACATACACCCTTATAAGCAAATTCTCAGCAGAGCAGCCAGGGTTGAACCTGCTGCCCCACCATTTTGCAGGTACCTGTGGCTGAAGAGGATCGCTTGACAATGCGGCTGCTATCTGACCGATCTCCATCACTTGGTTTAGAAGGGGACATCACCTGCAGCCACAGCTGCTGGTGAATACGATCCCAGGGAAGGCTTGGGTTTAAAGCTGCTCTCATCCGGAACTCCTCATTTTACTGCAACCATGCAGCACCAGAGAAGCCTGTATACCCTTTGTAGATAATATCCAAGTATTAGAACAAAGGCAACGCCCGATGGGGCTGCACCCTAGCTAACACTCCAGCATATATCAGGAACCCTGGCAACCAATTGGCCCAGGTCCTGTCCACATGCTTCTGTTTAAGGCGCTCCTTGTCCCTGTCATCAAGATCATATTTGTCCTTCTTCTTTAGCTCCCGGTAGAGAAGTAAAAAGACATCAACATACTCCCCTTTTAGAATTTTATCTCTTTGTCGCCTACGTCAAATGGTCCCCCAGGGGTAATGCTGTGTCCCCAAATGGCAAAGCATTGAATGGGACATTGCCATAAGCTAACGAAGGGTATGGGTAAAAACCCCAAGGACCTGCCATGAACCCTGGCCACCCAGTTGAATGGCCTGTGTACATGGCGTTATCCTGCTGCCACCCTCCCACGTACAGGAAGTTGCTGAAGACAGAGGGAGTCTTTATTTGGACATTTATTTGGTAACCACGTTTTGTAGAATATGAAAACTGTTGTTCATCAGGAAGCATATATAAGAGCACACAAAAGTCACTGCCTGATAGACAGAAATGTTAAAAGTAAAAGGCAAGCAAACATTGATTTGTGTGTGTGTGTGTATTTCAAAGTCAACACGTTTATCCCTCTCAAGCTATTAAATGCATCCATAAGATAAAGGGGTCATTTTGGAAAAAGAGTCCATCAAGATGTATTGTCAAAGGCTTTCACTGCTGGAGAACGATGGTTGTTGTGGGTTTTCTGGGCTGTATTGCCGTGGTCTTGGCATTGTAGTTCCTGACGTTTCGCCAGCAGCTGTGGCTGGCATCTTCAGAGGTGTAGCACGAAAAGACAGGTGCTACCTGCCAACACCTTTTCCACACTGTGAAAAATGACCTGCCAACATCTTTTCCACACTGTGACACTGAGAGATCTCTGTCTTTTGGTGCTACACCTCTGAAGATGCCAGCCACAGCTGCTGGCGAAACGTCAGGAACTACAATGCCAAGACCACGGCAATACAGCCCGGAAAACCCACAACAACCATAGTCCATCAAGACTTCTTTCCGCTTGTGAACTTAACTTACTGTCATGTTGATCAAACTTCAATTTCCACTATTAAATAAACTTTTTCAAAAAACAAAACTCCAAGCATACCTTTCTTCACTTTGAGAGCCTAACCTTGAATTTCCAGATTTAATAGTAATAAATGGCTCTCATTATGCTTATACTTTTAACTTTATTTTTATTGACACATTAAAGAAATCTTAGTTTGACTAGCCCTGACTAGTCTGATCTCATTAGCACTTGGACAATAAGCAGGGCTAGCCACATATAGTACTTGGATGGGAGACATCCAAGGGAGACGGGTTGGTATGCAGAGAAAGGCAATGACAAACCACCTCTGCTCACCTCTTGCCTTGAAAGCTTCATGGTCCTCCTGGGGTTGCCATGAGTAGATTACAACTTGAAAATTATTATAATATTAAAGAAAACTACACTGTTGTGGCTTTATTACTGAGGGTAATTTTCAAAACAGAACTTTTGAATAAGTTAAAATTAATCCTTACATGCCCTTTTGATTTTGATTTCCTTCTCTATATGCCCAAAGCAGTATCAGAATGGTTATTTGTAAAAGCAACCAGGAACATGTGTTAGGGTATACTTTACAAGATCACACAACTTTGTTACATTGATAGATTCCCATTGGTCATCAGGAATCCATCTGTGTTTTCTGAACATTTGTGATGTTGATTTATATTGTATAATCCACCTTGAGTCTCAGTGAGAAAGGTGGACTATAAATAATGTAAATAAAAATAATATTTACTAGTGCTATAATACATTACATAATGTGTTGCTTTTATTATGTATTTAATATGACACTCCCTGACTATTCCTTGATGCTTTTTGTAATTCTGCACTGATGTAGGATATTATGAATTCCAGGACAGATATTCCCTGTCCATGTATAGCGTGTCTTACTTTGTGCTGGCATGTTGACTGTTATTATGAAGTACGCTTTCAGAGCAGTCCTAAAATGAGTTACTCCAGTCTAAACTCATTGAAATTAATGAGCTTAGACTGTTGGCGCAGCGTGGTTAGAACTGTGGCTGAGCTAAGAATGAGGCTTCCACACACGAGTAGCACTCAGGTGTATGTACAGTTTATTTTACAGTGACTTATTTACAGGTTCTTGTTCCCAGCGTCAAAGTGCTTCGCCAAGCACCTGATGGAACAAGGTCCACACCAGCACAAGACACTGCTGGCTTTTCCTGAATGACTCTGAGGATATGGCCCTATCAGATCCATATGAACCAGCTCTAAGGGCTTGTTTGACACCCGGCTACTTGACTTAGCCACAGGATATGCATGACTTTTCACTTGCTTACAGACCTGACAGTCTAAAAAGTGATTACACAGTTTCACACTCTCCCCTGGTAACAGAGCCAATGTTTTTCTCAATGCTTCAAACCCAATGTGACCAAGCCGGCGATGTAAGATATGCACACACCCCTCATGGTCACACCTGTTGGACACAACTTGTGCTCCTGCCTGGCCATTCTCAACCGAATATGCACTGTTATGCAATTTAACTTGCAGCAGAGACTTTCCCCCTTTAGAGATTGTACACCCATTCTGGGAAAAAGAAACACTAAACCCTGCTTTTGTTAGAGCACACACACTTAACAGGTTGCTTTCTAACGAAGGGACACATAGAACGTCTCTGAAGGTATAACCTAGGGAAGAAAAAGTTAGTTTCCCCTGGCAAGTCACCTTGGCACACCTCCCGTCAGCTAGCCTGACGTGAGGCAATGATGACTCTTGGACTTCCTCCAACACGGATTCCTCCCGGCAGATGGTCTGCGACGCCCCCGAGTCTAAGACACAGGACTCCCCGGCAACAGCAGACACCACAAGCCTTGCTTCACCGCTCCTGGCTTCACTCCTGCTGCTGTTGGATACCAGCTTCCTTCCCTTTTTGCAACACGAGCACTCTCTGTGAAAATGGGACTCACTCCCACAGATCCAGCACCGCCTGGCTGCCAACATGACTGGAGATGACTGTACAGCTTGCCTGTAGTTTGTCTGAAGTCTGCCATGTTCCTCCGGCTGGACGTTTCTCTGGCTGCCGGCCCCCTCAGAACACACTGAAGACTTGGCTGCATTCCCAGACTTGGCCGCATGCCTAGACATAGATAACGGCTTGTCTTTCTGCCTTCCCTCTGTGTCTAGCAATTTTGCCACAACATAACTCCAAGTCAAATCATCTGTGTTTACCATCTCTAGTGTAGTTAGAAGGACTTCGTATTGTGGCACAAGGCTAGACAGCAAAGTATACACATGGTCTGGTTCAGAGAAAACCTTCCCTCGTAGCTCCAGATCCCTGAAGCTCTTCGTCATTGCAGCTATGTGGTTTTTCACCGGTTCCCCAGGCTGCTGAACCCTCCAGTACAGGGCTCTTGTCAAGGCTATCAGGACTCCTACCGAATCTCGCAGGTTCACGGCCTTGAGTGCCTTCTAAGCCACTTGAGCTGTGGTTTCGTGTGCATTGTGGTTTAGCTGGCAGTCGGCTATGCTCAAAACGATTGCTGCCAGTGCTCTCTCATCTCTTGTCTCCTCTGCCGGCGTGGGGTCGTCTGGAGGGTTGTTGACACAGACCCAAAGACCTTCCCTCTTCAAATAATGCTGCATGCGGAGGGACCACACCTGGTAATTCTCACCCGTGAGTTTCTCCACCGGCAGGGTTGCTTGGACTTGAGCCATTTCCAATATCTGGACCGGGCCCGGGAGAATTTCTTCCTTCTCCTCCTCCTCCGCACTGCTTCCCTGCGAGGACAGCTTGCCGGGCACTCCTCCTCACCAACGCACAACAGTCACTCCTGGAGTCCACCATCCGCAGCCTCCAGCTCCAAGCCACACAGGACTTCACGGCTCACAGTTCTTCGAACCTGCAATGCTCACCACGCGGCTCTGGGCCCATAACCCTGTTGGCGCAGCGTGGTTAGAACTGTGGCTGAGCTAAGAATGAGGCTTCCACACACGAGTAGCACTCAGGTGTATGTACAGTTTATTTTACAGTGACTTATTTACAGGTTCTTGTTCCCAGCATCAAAGTACTTCGCCAAGCACCTGATGGAACAAGGTCCACACCAGCACAAGACACTGCTGGCTTATATCCCCCAGTAGCACCCCCCAGTGTCCAATCACAGCACATCAGGTGAGGTGACGTAGGTAGTATCTCTGCTCCTTAGTCAGGTGATGTTCTTGCATCATCCAGGACCTGTCAAATAGATCTTTGACATCTACAGTAACATGACATGACAGATGCAAACAGCAAGACACAGACATGCTTCTTGACTCACTAGCTCAACATAGACTGGAGTAACTCTGCTTAGGATTGCACTGTTTCTGTCTTAAATATCAACTGTTAAACATAAAAACATCCCATTTTAATTTTTAAAATAATGGCATGTCAGCATGTCACAAGGTGTTTCATGTCACAAGGTGTTTCATTGAGAGACAGTTTGGTGTAGTGGTTAAGAGCATGGGACTCTAATCTGGAGAGCTGGGTTTGATTCCCCACTCCTCCTCTTGAAGCCAGCTGGGTGACCTTGGGCTAGTCACGGTTCTCTGGAGCTCTCTCAGCCCCACCCACCTCACAGGGTGTTTTGTTGTGGGGATCATAATGACATACTTTGTAAACCGCTATGAGTGGGCATTAAGTTGTCCTGAAGGGTGGTATATAAATCAAATGTTGTTGTTGTTGTTCTTGGTGAAACTGAACAGAGGTGACAACTAGCCGAAAGCTATGAGTAGATGAATCACAGGAAAATCTGTGATCAGCTCTTCTGTTTGTTTTGGCTAGTTTGTTTGCTAAAAAAGTCAAACAACTGTGTTGGGGGCACAATCATATTTGGAAAGGGCTGCTGGAAGACAAGGGCTTAACTCAGTGTCATTTTGTCCAGTTCAAATTGCCCTCATAAGGGGATGTTAGCCCTACAGGGAAAAACATGAAGGTGTCTTATCTGGCACTTGTACGTTTCTTCCGTAGGCAAATAGCTTAAGAGTGGACCATCTAAACAGTGAAAATGGCAGGAGAAAAGGTAAAAAAGTTCTCTCTCTATGGCTGCTTCTGTCTTGAAAACAAATGTGCAAGATCCAGTCATGAGTCTCCCTGTTTCATGTGTCAGTTTGGTCTGTGGAATAATTTGAAAATTTATCCATTGCTAATATAATTATTTACTAAATCTTGGGAGCAGAAGAAAGGAATGGCAATATTAAGAAAAATTATTGGCAGTCATCAGGAAGTTTTAAGTTTATTAATTGTCCTTGGGATGTGGAGGATAAAACCCAAGTAACATAATTAAAAAGAAGTGATTTTTGCTTAATCCTTTCAGCAGTTATATAATTATAAAAATAAAATGTGTGAACCAACTTTTGTACTGAGAGCTGATAAATGTCCCTTGGAGTATAATTTATATTTGACCCTAATACTTATTTAAACTTTGAATTGTATGCCATAATGAATATTTTATGCCATATTGTATGCCATAATGAATAGTTCATTATTGTCCCTGTTCAAGATATCCAGACTAGAGATGGGCATGAACAGCAATACGAACAAAAGAAAGCCACAAACAGCCCAATCTGCTGTTTGCAAACAAGCTGTTTCTGAGGCCCCATTCTAAACAAACAGGTGGTCGTTGCAAGCCTCGTTTGTTGCTGTTCATTGCTGTTCGTCAAGCCAGACAGTCTGGCACCTGCAATCAATTCCCTTGGCATCTTAGGCAGGGATTGTCTGAACTCTGCCTGAACTCCTGCTGTTGCCCTGGAAACCCCAATCTAAGCCCAATTTAGCTTGATAGGCAGATCTTCCTTTCAAGTGTGGAGCTCCAAATTTGTTACAAGGGAGTAAAGAGCAGGGGGAGGGGGTCTTCCCGCTCTGGCTTAGTTTGCAGACAGTGGAGAGGGAGAGACAGTTGCTGTTGGCATTTTGATAGAGAGAGTGCATTGGAGCTTGAATTTTCTTTGTGTGTGGTGGGATAGGATCTACCACTTCAAGTTCCAGGGCTGCTGCCAGGCTCTGGGCCAAGCTATTATTTATTATTGGTACCTTTCCTGCTGGGAGTGGTGTAGTAGGGTTCTTGACCAAACTTGGATGATGGCTGGAGGAGAGCCTGCTGGCCCCCACGAACAGCCAACCATGAACATGTTCATGAACAGGGCCATGTTTGTGGTTGTTCGTGAGTCCCTGTTCGTGGATGGCAACAAACAATGGACATCATGTTCATTCTTTTTTCTGTTTGTGCCCATCTCTAATCCAGACACCTTCCAACCCCTAAATGTGAACCTTTACAGTCCCAAGACTGTCCCAAGAACAATTAGCTATCAGGCCTTTGCTACATTTTTCACTCATAAAATAGCATGAATCTAGATGCTAGCTGCAATGCAAAGGGCTTTTTACTCAGATAGGAGGGAAGTATTGTAGGGAGGGGGGGTCTCAGATGCTTCGCTAATGAGTTAGGGACCACAGACTTCACCACTATGTTGCCTTGCATATTATCTGTTGCTTTTAATATATATTACCTGTGCTTTATGTTAGCTAATGTCAGTCCTAGAATTGATTATGTTCTATTTCAGCAATTCTTCAACTCTGTATTCTTGCTAATGCTATGTCTTTGTAAAATCCTATGACATTGTTTATGGAAATGTCCATAATACTGTATGGATATGTGTTTGATACTGATTGCACTAATCTCACACTGTGTGAGAAAGCCAGACTATAAACAAACAAACAAACAAACAAACAAACAAACAAACAAACAAACAAACAAACAAACAAACAAACAAACAAACAAAATATTGAAAATATAATATACCATTGAAACTCATTTTCTGTACCCATATTCCTTACTTTTTGGATTCTATAAATTTTGTCTGAGGTTATTAGGTTGATAATTTGTTACTTAGTAAAGTAGTTTGTCAGGTTACGAGACATTAATCCTCCAATAGGTTTTTAATTAGCACAGATGAACTAAATAATTCATAGCACAACTTGGCCTGAAAACATTTATAATACTCAATTATACAATTTTACATGCATTGACAAATTGTTTTTTGTGTTATGTGGAAACAGTGGGACTTAATTAATTACCTTCGAGGTTCTGGACATCTGCCGTGGTTGTTTAAATGCATTACACTGGACAATCAGAATGGCTAAAAATAGAGTTTAGAGACCCTCAAGACTGAAAAAGGGGAAGAGCTATTCTAAAAAGGAAATGTATGCCATTGAGGGTGGGGTGTGTCATAAAGCAGTTAAGTAGAAAATAATGTGACCTGCTTCTTTCATCTGTTGCAGAAACCAGAAGGTGAAAAAGATCTAGCAACACTTGATATAATTAGGGAAATTATTAGTTAGATTTTTTTCAACCAGCTGATGACCATTTACAGTTCTATTTAGTGTGTCTGGTTCATCAGGTCAGTTGAAAAGAGGAGCATGAGTTTGCACATGTGTGACCAATATGTGCACAAGGGGCCAGAACCCATGAAATGAAGAAACAAAATGAATCAGTTCCAAGACAGCATTGCCCCAGTGGAAACAAACCAGTAATGGGACATGATTTTTCCATAACCTCCTGAATCCTTAGTTTTAATAGTAGACCCAGCTGACCCAGTGCATAAGTGATGGGACCAGACTGCTGGTGCTTAGTATAAACAACGCTGCTAAAAAAGGCATCCTTGGACCTGAATGATCTTAATAACTACCACCATGTGGCTAACATTCATTCTTGGGCAAGATGCTTGAGCAGGTGGTGGCTGTGTGTTTTCAGGTGGTATTGGAGGAGATGGATTATCTAGACTCATTTCAGTCTGTATCTAGGCTTGAGTTTGGGATGGAAATTGTCTTGGTAGCCCTTCATGAGACATACAGTCCCCCTGACTTGAGGTGAGTGACAGGGGGATTGTATCTCTGCTTATTCTCCTAGACTTCTCAGGAGCTTTCAGTACCATCAGCCATGGTATCCTGAGGGCACCGTGCTTCTGTCATTCTGCTCTTATTTGACTGGCAGATTCCATGCTGGGGAATGCTGCTCAGACTCTTGGCATTCAGGCTATGGGGTTCCACAGAAGTTATCTATACATTTGGGTTGAAGTGTCACCAATATGTGGATGGCATCAGCTCTGTTCATCCTTAACAGCTGAGTCAGGTAGCTCTATGGAAGTCCTGAAAAGGTGCCAGGAGAAGTTACCGGGATGGATAACAACAAATAAGCTTAAATTCAATCCAGACAATACTGAGGAGCTGTTGGTAAATGAAGAAACTTCTCAGAGACTTGAAGTCAGCCTGTCCAGGAGGGGGCTGCACTCCTCTTGAAGGGGCAGGCTTGTAGCTTGAGGGTGCTACTGGATCTTGGCCCAGAGTTGGCAGTTTGGGTTTCTTCTGTGGCATGTAGCACTTTTCATCAGCTTTTGCTGATATACCAGCTATGGTTGTTCTTTGAAAAGTATGATCTGGACATGGTGATCTATCACATCCAAGTTAGATTATTGTAATGCACTTTACATGGGGCTGCCTTTTAAAACAGTCCAGAACTGTCAATTGATCCAAAGTGCAGTGGCCAGACATTGTCAAGGGTTGGTTACAGGGATTGTATCAACCCTGAAAGATCTGTGTTGGCTACCCATCTGTTTCTGGACACAATTCACAGTGATGATTCTTGTTTCTAAGATCTTAAATGCCTTGGGTCCTGATCTGAATATTGTAGGCAAGCCGATCTCATAGAATCTTGGAAGCTAAGTAGGATAATTGGATGGGAAACCTCCAAAGAGGAACAGGGTCATTATGCAGAGACAGGCAATGGCAAACCACTTTTGTTAATCTCTTGCCATGAAAACCCCAGCAAGGTTTGCCATAAGAGAGATATAACTTGATGGCACTTTCCACCACCACCACCAAATGCCTTAGAGCCAGGCAACCTGAAGGACTATCTCCTTCTGTCCTATCCATCCTACCAGTTAAAATCTGCCTCTCAAGCTCTGCTCTTGGTGTGCCTCTCCTTCAGTGGTGAAGCAAGTGGCAACTAGAGGCAGATCATTTTCTCCTCTCTCCTCTTCCAAAGACTTCACCAGATAGGCCACCTGTTCCCTATATTTACTTCCTCTCATCCACCTGTTGGGGAAAGGGAACTTTATGTTTACTTTCCCTAATATACGCTGCCACTGCTAAATTAAACTTGGACTATTAGTTGTGACCAGAGTGTTTGATGTTTGTGTGTCTGCTTTAATTCCCCTCAGCCAACAACATCAAGGCAGCCAGGGTTAAAACAAGAATAAGAACAAACTTTATTTATAGCATAAGACATTGGAGTGAATGATTTTAAACTCACAAGTATACTATGATTAAAGAAGGAATGTTTTAATGTATCAGGTTTGTAACAGCCAGCAATATCTGCTGCTTTCTCTTAGCAGTTCCAAAAGCCTTCTCTTTCTCTCTAACTCCCTTTCCAATGGATGCCAGCTGTTACTGACCCAGCATTTTGTCTGCTCTCATTGGCTGTTTCTCAGGAGAGGCGGAGCTAGAACCAGTCGTGTCCGTCACACCGACCAACCAAGCTTCTTTGGTTGGCAGGACAGTCAGGAGGGCCTCTCTCTGTGATCTTAACTCCCAGGCAGGAATGTATGAGAGAAGACAGTCCTTGAGATGCCTTGTTCCTAAGCCATGTAAGGCTTTAAAGGATGGAACCAACACCTTTAATTGGGCTTGGGAGCAGATCAGTAACCAGCATAATTGCTGTAATATTGAGATTTCATGTTCCCAATAGCTGACCCCTAAAAGCAGTAAAGCTGCAGCATTCTGCACTAATTGCCCCTTTCAAACTCTCTTTAAGGATAGCACCATAAAGAGCACATTGCAGTAGTCCAGTCAAGATGTAACTAAGGCATGGATCATTGTGGTTAAATCAGACTGAACTAGTAATGGACACTGCTGATGCACCTGCTGAAGCTGGGCAAACACTGTCCAAGCCACCACAGCTACCTGGCTTTCTAAGGTGAGTACTATGTCAAGCAGTACTCCTAAGCTGAAAACCTGACTTTTCAGAGGGAGTGTAACCTCATCCAAGACAGGGGAGATCTCATATCATTGGTGTCATGGCTCAGTCTGGACTTGATGAGAGGAGCCTTGTGTAACCAACCAGGACTCCTCAGGAGAAGAGGAGCTCCATGTAGCCAGCCCTAGCCCTGACTCAGCAGAAGCTGGTGAACAACAGCTACTGGCTGATCAGCAGCTGAGGCAGAGGCAGTGGCATCCTCTGGCCCCAGTACCACAGGGGAAGCTGAGACAGGTACGTCCAATGCCACAGGTGAAGCCTGCAGACAACAGCAGAAATTGGAACTGCAGGAGAAACAGTGCAGTGCTCCATCTCCTGAGCTGATGCCAGCTGCTGGAGAGCAATGATGAGTAACATCAGGATGGAGCCCCAGCAGCTGGCTGAAACCCCACCTGGCTATACAAGCCTAGATGGAGAAACTGCCAGGCATGGAAACAAAGTGTTAACTCCCTGCAACTACTCTGTGTACCTTGTATCTTGCTCATACCTTGCTTGTGCCTGCATCTAAACCTGATACTTTGCTAGCTGACCTTTGATCGAACTTGACCTGGCTTTTGGATTCTGGACACACCCCTGGTATTTACCTCATGCTCTGATTGCAGACGACATGGCTTTTGAACCTTGCACTCCTCCTTGACTTTGTGTTAGTGCTCGGAAATTGGACTATCAGCTTGGGCGAGCTCAGCCCACAACAATTGGTCAACCTTTCTACTAACCTAGAGAACATTTGTCTTGTTAGGATTAAGTTTCAGCTTGTTCACCCTAACCTAGCCCATTACTGATTCTAGGCACTGGTTCAAGACATCAACAGCATCCTTGGAATTAGATGGAAAAGAAAGTTAGAGCTGGGTATCATCTGCATATTGATGACACCACAGCCCAGATCTCCTGATGACCTCTTCTAGGGGCTTCATGAAAATATTAAAAAACATGAGGAATAAAATTAATCACTATTGGACTCCATGGGATTGGGCAGGAGTCCCCAAGTACCATCTTCTGAGACCAATAACCCAGACAAGACCCAAACCACTGTAACATGGTGCCCCTTAGTCCCAGGGTTAAGATAACTCAGAAGGATACCATGGTTGATGGTGCTGAAGGCCACTGGGAGATTCAGCACAACTGGCAGGGTCACACCAAGGTGACCAATACAATCTCTGTTTCAAATCCTGACTTGAAAACAAACTTAAATGGACTCAGAAAAATCAGTCTCTTACAAGAACCCCTGGAGCTGAGAAGCAACCACCTACTCTAATACTTTGCTCAAAAATGGAAGATTGGAGACTGGCTGGATGTTCTCCTATGGATTTTTTTCAACACAGGTCTAATTCCTGCCTCCTTGTGCATAGGTAGTACAATTCTCCTTCTTAAGAAAGCATTTATCACCCTCATTACTCAGTCAGCCAGTCCCCTTCTGGTAGCTTTTATCAGCCAGGAAGGGCAAGGATTGAGTAGCAGCCTCTCTCCTGCAAGGATCTTATCAACACTTTCAGGCTCCATAAGCTGAAAAGTATCCATATAAATTGGATAAACAGATGCCAGAGGTACATTATCAGACCATGCATCCTTGCCGGCATCTAACTCAGAACGGATCTTGGTGATTTTCACTGCAATCCTATGCAGAGTTACTCCATTCTAAGTCTATTAAAATCAATGGGCTTAGACTGGAGTAACTCTCCATAGTATTGCACTGTAAGCCTACAAATTAAGTAGCAAATTGATCACAGCGAGCCATCGTGTGGCCAGAGTCCAGTTCTGCGTGGCACTGAAACAACTCAGCTTGATGCTTATATGCTGATGTAGTGGTGATGAAGACACACAGCATTTTCCCTGTCATCACTGTGAGGAAAAAGGGAGGGGGGGAAACCACCTGCCAAAATACTACTGATTATTAGATTGGTGAAACCCTGGGTCATTTAATATATCATGTGATACTTGGAATTCAGTATTTATTATTTATTTATACCAGATATATATTTTTGTTAAATCTGCAGTAATGTTTTCCATTTAAATAGTTTAGATTTTATTTCTCCTTGCTAATATGCATTTTTTAAAGTTATTGCTATGTGTTAAAATGCAGGCTTCTGAGGAAAATAGGAGGGGGAGGCTGAATGAACGAGTGGAGTGAAATCTGATTGGACAGTAACATTACCCTACAGGGCAGAGTGAATTGCAGGTTTTTTTAAAAATTACTGAGCTGAGAGAAAAGTGCTTCATTCTGGTAAAAGTGGGCAACCTGTGTGGAAGTCTGAAAGAAATTCTATTCTAGTTCAGTCAGGCAATCTGTGTAAAGCCTGACCTGTGTGATTCTGAGATAATGTATGGTTTCTGATTAAAACAGGCAAGCTGTGTGCAGCCTGAGAAGGGCCGATGTGTTTCTAAGAATAACTTATTGTGCCAAGTTCAATGAAACTATGTATTTCTGAGATTTGTCTGTACCTGTGTGGTATTCAGAGAAATTCTATCTAAGTCAGACAATCTGTGAGTGGGCCTGAGAAAGTTTGTGTATAACTGAGTGAGAGACTGATCTAACTAAATCAAGCAAGCTGTGTGGAAAGGGAAGACCTGTGTGGAAAATAACTTTGTGTGGCTGTCTCTGTAAATACCTTAAGAAATGATAACTGTTTAAACCACCACGCTTAAGAACTATTCTGAAACAAATATGCTTATCAAAACTCTGCAACCATATAAGAAAGAAAAATCCTTTATTTTGCTCATAACCACCCTCACGTGTTGACCATTCTGTCACACTGTCATCTATAACAAAGCCTTCCTATATTTCACATTATAACAAGGCAAAAGCATTTGGTGGTAGTTAAAATCTTTTGTGGGAGTCAGGGAGGCAGCAATATACAGGTTACACAAACACAAAAGGAAGGTGTTCTTGAGGTAACAGTTTGGGTGTAAGGTAGAGAACATCAAAGCTCTCTGTGAGTAGAAATGTAAGGAGTGTTTATTAGGACCAGGGCCTTCCTAAGTTTAAGGTAAACCAAGGAGCTGAATTTAAGGTCCAGAGCCAAACATAGAAGGTTTAAAAACAAGCAAACCATTACAGGGTGATAATAAAAAGATAAGGAAAATATTATTTGGTTTTAAATTGATATTAAATATTACTATGCATTGTAGTATTCTAATCTTTGTAAATTTGATTTAAAACTTAGTTGTATTAGTATTTTATTTATTTTTTACTGGGTTGGAATTATATTTTTTCCTGTAGCTTCTGAGATAATGTAATAAATATTTTGAATTGATTTCATCTTCAAGCAGTGATTACCCCCTGTCCCTATCTCTACAAATGTGTGTGTGCGTTTTTTAACTTGTTGTTTGAAAAAGTCACCTGATTCATGGTGTGAGTTGTTGGAACAACATCCTTCATGGAGATGACAACCAACACATGGTTCAATTTCAAATGCCCTCTTCACAGCTATCAATCACTGAGATACCAAAATACATACTTTTAAATTTAGCTTTTGTGTGAAAAAAAGGTTCCAGTACTCATATATAGGATTGCGCCAATTTCCACCAATTCCCCCTTCTGGATTTGGGAGAGTCCTGAAAAATGCTGTGAGTACTCAATACTGCTGATCACAAACTGATGCTATCATACTTTGGTCACATTCTCTGGAAAAGTAAAAAATGCTAGGAAAAGTGGAAAGCACTAGGAAAAGAGGAAGACCTAAAACAAGATGGCTTGACTCAATAAAAGCCGCGTCTTCCACTTTTGCAGAATCTGAGCAAGTCTGTTAATGACAGGACATTTTGGAGGTCTTTCATTCATAGGGTTGCCATAGATTGGAGGCGACATGACGGCAAACAACACGTACACACGCACTATCACAAAAATCCATGCATTTAAATATTAAAAATAATATTTAATTCTAGATAATATTTGTGTCATTAATAATAGTAAAATAAATTATTCCATCTATGCTGAAGCAAGTAATATTGCTTCATATAATTGGAAAGTTTTTATATAGTACAAATACTTACTGAATGTATTTAGGACTCCCAGAATGAGAGAACATGAAATAGCCAACTCATCAGAATACAAAAAGGTCCTAAAATGGCACAGGAGATGTAACGAACATAAGAATATGAAATGGGTGGTATCAGCAGAAGTGAAAAAATCCAAATGCTACAAATGTGTTGAGGGTTATTGATTTTCTCAACTTTGACTGATAGGTGGTCCATGTTGAGCTATATATTGTCTATCTATGTAGGCTAAATCAGAATTTCTTATGGTACAGGGCCTATGTCAATAACTTGCCATTCTTCATAGTTCTTTTCTAAAGGAAAAGGATTTAATGTAACCTGCCATCTAGTATCCTTTTATTGGTCTGATATTTATTGATAAAAATGTATACTCAGCAATAGCAGGAAAGGTCAACTCAGTACCTCATTCCCTGAGAGTACCACAGTATAAAAACTCCAAATAATTATATGATGGTATAGGATTTTTAAAAATGTATTTACATAAAAATGATATTAGGGGTGTGTGCCAAGAAAATTGTTATAATTTCTGATCCAGATTGGGGTGGGAGGTGGGGGTTGTACTGTGATTTCTTCTTTCTGGGTAGGCTATTACCAGTTCAGGAGACAAAGCTATACATTTTTTCTTCGGGACCATTATTTGCAATGGGAAATCTTTTCAAGGTTCTTGGTTAGCTGTTTATAAAGATAATGGCACCAAATCCCTTTAATTTGAAGACCCCCTAAGTTTCAAGCAGCTTGAAAAAAGGGGGTCAGTTTTACAGACCCCCAAAATAGGTCTTTCTCTGTGCAGCCACACTTCTCTCCCTACTGATTCTTAAAATGGTGGCAGCTTAGCAGGAGAGCTCTTACTAATGCATTCATTTTATTTTCCTACTCTTACAGTAACTGACTGACAATAATAAAAACCTTTCCACTGAAAACTCTCCATTTACCATGCTTCCTTGTTGTGTTCTGATTGTTTGACAAAGATTGTTTAACAAAGATCAGCAGCTGTTCCATTGTTCCCTATGGGGGACTTTGTAGGGGGGTGGGAAAGTTGTTTTTCAACCAAATGACACCAAACTTTCAGGGGAGCAACTACAGCATATCCATTAAGACCATCCAAGTTTCAAGCAAATTGGACCAAGCATTCCAATTTTACCCCCAAGGCTAGTTTCTACATTCAGAAGGGGGGGGGGAAGGAGATGAATAAGTGAAATTCTGCTATTATTTCATATGGAGGTCTTTGGGGAGCTGGGGAGGCAGTTTTTCAACCAGATGGCACCAAAATTGCAGGAGAGCGACTACTGCATGGCAATTTGATGGCCACTGGTTCCTCAGACTTTCTACTTTCAGAGGGAAATCCCCACAGAGGAGTGGGGAAGAAGAAGGCAGCTTTTTGCATCTTGTTATTGGCTGGAAGTGCTCAGTGTTCCTCCCTTGCAGTGATTGATCAGAAGTGATTAGAATGTCCAAGAAATCAGTAATAATAATAATAATTTTAAAAACCGTATGTTCATGCTGCATGTAAGCACCAGAACTTGGAGTGAGGGGAAAGATTTTTTCAGGGAGTGGTTTATGTAATTTCCATGTATCTTGGGTTTGTGTTACCATTCTGGAAAATCAAGGTAATGATTCAAAATAGTGATTTCCATGTATATGTTCAGCTCAGGAATTTTGTTATGCATGCCTGATATTAAAGTCAGCGTTAATTGTCCAAATACTCTGTATAACATACATTCTCATATCCAAAAACCCATAAGAGACAAACCATGAGATTCTGCACATCTTACAATGGAGTCAGGAGGATCACTGCAACAAATATACTCTTTGTTTGTCTGTATAATCCTAACAAACACCAGAGACAGATGTGTGATAAAATTATTATATCTGTATGAGTTCAATACACTGGTGAAATCAAAACGCATACATCAGCAGTCAACACTCAATAGTAGCCAGAGGATCAACCATAAGCTCAGTCTAAGGTATTAATTTAAGTCACCATTTAAGTTGGAAAGGTGATATTTGAATGATAATTCTAAATCTGTCTTACTTTTTAATCCCACCCTTTCTCCAAAGACCTCAGGCATAGATGGTTCTTCCCTCTCCCATCATAACAAACATATGGGAAAGATTACACTGAGGGAAACAGAAAGGAGGGGATCCAAGTTCATCCAGTGAGTTTCTTGGCCGAATAGGTATAAACTTGGGTCTTACTAGTCCTCCTGCTCCATCCTGCAACCCCATTGCACTAGCTCTCTAAGTCTCTGTCCTCACAAATTCTTACAAGTCAGGTTTATGAGGTAGGTTGGCTGTTATTTATCTGGAATCTGGGCATGCCAGCCAGTACCTATTTAGTTCACTAGCTGGCTTTCATTCCCTACTTGTATTTTTAAAAGAAAGTTTCTAGACTTTCAAGATAAGAGGGCAAAAGACAAGATGTTCAATTTTCTGCCTCATTTACATGATGAGAAAAGACCTATTTATTTATTTATTAAGAACATATGTGTGGCCAAGACTTTTTTTCTGGGGAAAGAGGTGAGGGAACTCTCACCCGGGGAAACTCCCGGGAGGACATGGCACCCCTGTCACTACATGTGCACACATGCAATGTACGCGTGTTCCCAGGATGGCACAATGACATCACTTCCAGGAAGTGATGTCATCACGCAGGCCATGGCCCCCCAGGAGTGCTCCCATGCTCCTTGGGGGGCCCAATTCTGCCTGGATCAGGCCAAATTCATCCCAGATCAGGCCTGAATAGACCCAGAATGGGCTGCTGCTGCATGCGTGAGCACTCCCCCACCTGGCAGCGGCCTGATCCTAGCTGTTTTGGGCCCAATCCTGCCCATTTAAGCCCAAATTGGGCCAAAATGGGCCCAAAATGGCTGCTACCACACAGGAGAGCACTACCCCACCTGGCAGCATCGCGATCCTGGCCGTTTTGGACCTGATCATGGCCGTTTGGGGCCCGAATTGGACCAAAATGGGCCCAAAATGGCCAGGATCAAGCCCAATTCAGCCTGGATTGGACTGCTTCCAGGTGGAGGAGCACTCCCCCACCTGGCAGTTGTCTGGTCCTGGCTGTTTCGGGCCCAATCCTGGCTGTTTCCTGCCCATTGCAGCCATTTAGGGCCCCATTCGGCCATTTCAGGCACAAATTCGGCACAAAATGGCCAGGATTGGGCCACTGATGGGTGGGGGAGTGTTCCTCCACCTAGAAGAGGCCTGATCCTGGCCATTTTTGGCCTGATCCTGGCCATTTTGTGCCCATTTCAGTCATTTTGGTCTCAAAATGGCCAGGATTGGGCTGCTGACAGGTGGAGGAGTGTTCCTTCACCTGGCAGAGGCCTGATCCTGGCTGTTTCAGGACCAACCCTTGCTATTTCTGACCCTATCCTGGCCATTTCAGGTCTGTTTCAGCCATTTTGGGCCCAAAATGCCCAGGATTGGGTCTGAAACAGCCAGGATCAGGTTGCTGCTGGGCAGGGAGTGTTCTGGCTTGGTTTGTGACAAACTTTGGTTCATATTTCAGTTTGTGCCCATCTCTAGTAGGTACACATGTGCACCCTTGGGAACAATGTGGGACGTGGCACACCCCCTCCGCAACTAGGAAGAAGAATCAGCAGAAACCACTCTTTCCATTGCAACCCCAGCCAGAATGAAGAGACAGACACAGGCTTGGAATTAAAGGGCCGTTTATTAAAATGACCATTAAACATAAAGCATGGCAAGGGCTAACTAAGCAGTACAGGTCAAGCCACGGGATCAACTCCGGACCTCCGCCTTGACCTGCCTGGGCGAGCCCCAAAGCCCCAGGTGTAGGCAATGTCACGAATGGCTGCAACCCGGCCAACCAGGCCATGGATCCCCCCATCAAGTACCTAACGCCCCAGCCGTTTAGCATGAGGGAAGGCCTTGTGCCTGGGGATCCCAGAAGGTGTCTGCCCGTGTTATGGTAGCCGCCAAAAGCATACCGCACTGATGGCAGACCCTGTTCCCCACCCCTGGGGAAGCGCTACTGGGGCTCACCAGCCCACACCCTATTCCCAAAAATCTCCTGCCACTGCAAGGGTCAAGCCTCTGTTTAGACCCTCGCACCCCACAGGTGGCTTAAGTCCAGCTGAAGCCCTTGCCACAGGTCATCCAAAAAGAATTCATTGCCCTCTATCGACAGATGTACACTGTCGCCTCGGTAGAGGTGGGCAAATTCAGCCCTAATTCTAGGGTGTGGCAAATAAATGCCCAAGCCATCCCCCAAGGACTTCTTGATGGCATGGTTAGCCTTCTGCCGGGCCCTCTCAATTGCCCTAGGATCTAAGGCTTCCCACCAAACCCGCCTTTGTAGCGTCTCCGACCAAAATATAAGCATGCCCGGCCATCGGCTGCTTATACACCAGAGGTCTTCAGCTACTTGCATCGACAGGGCCTTACCCTGCACCAGCCCCAGGTCATTACCACCAAGGTGAATGACAACAATATGTGGGGGAGGACCCTTCCTTCCCTGAAACAAGAGGGGCAGCAGGCTGGGCCATCTGAGGCCACGCCGGCCCTGCCACTCTACAGTGGCCACAGCACTCAAACCCAGTTGGGATCCAGTCGGCGTTCTCCTGGCTTGGTAGGCCGCCCAGAACACCATGCTGTGGCCACAAATCAGGATCCTCTTCCTACTTTGGCCCGACACGGCACCTGAGGAAAGAGCAATTAGTATGGCCTTTTAAAAAGCCATACTGAGGCAGGGGGCGGATATAGGTCCGAAATGCCCCTGACCGCCACCTGCCCACTCGCTGTATTGCCTGCTGAGGGTACCCCATAGCTGCTGCCGTAGAGGCCATCCCAATCTGGAAGGAGTCGCCTGTATCAGGCTCTTGGCTCCACCCCCGGCAAAGCCCCGTATGCCCAGGAAGGGAGCCTGTCTCCATTCCTCCGGGCGGGGCTGCAAATGAAGGCTCCCAGCTTGAGCAGCTATGCTGCTGCTGGGAGAGCTGAATTGTATGAGCTCCTTGGCAAGACAGAGTAGGAGATTTCTAGAAATTCTAACTGTAGCTGCCCGTCCATGCATACCAAAAGCTGCTATTTCTGAAAGCAACCTGGTCTTCATGAATAGCTTTTGGAAGAGGCACAGGGGATGCAGTGGGAAGAGGAAAGTGAGGGGGAAATCATTCTGTTAATTCCTTTTGTTTGCAGCTCTTTAGAATCTGACTTAATAAATGTAACATTTAGTTTTAATATACTTAGCTGTAAACGATGGTCATCTGTAAATGATAATCGTGGAGGAGGCAAAGCTGAGAAGAAAATAAATCAGAAGCAAAATATATATTGTGGATGTTACTATATTACTGAGATGACAGAATTGCACCAAGGAAATATTGCCAGTACAAGTGAAACTTAATTAGAGAAAATTATTGTTCTTGGAAATTTGTTACAGGAATATTTCTCAAGCAAACTATTTAAAAGCCAGTTCCAAACAGATAATATCTTTCAAACTCTATTTCATGTTCTGCATTGACCAAGGAATAGAAGAACATGGCTCAAAACTATATAGGTAGAGGGATGAAGCTTAGCAGATTATAACAAGCTTAATGCTCAGTTGGGTCAGAAAGCAGGCATAACACCAACTCCAAAAGAGTCCCCCCAGATGCACATCTTTCTCTCATAAAGGTAAACTGCTGCCACTTCATTTATGCTGTACTTGAGGAAGCTTAGAGGGATGACAATATTTACAGGGACACTAATACTGATTGGCCAGGCCTTTACTAGTGCAAAACATTTCTGTGATGCATACCCCACCATTAGGCCTTGCAGTACATAAGATCCACATATGCATACTGAAAATCCACCATCATAAAGGATAGCTTTAAGAATGAAAATTAATGCTATAATTACGGAGTGGTCTAATTTCATCCAAACCATAACCTTATTTCTCTAACTTATTATTGGCGGAGGGTTCTCTATTGGTAGTAAAATGAAGCAGATCTCTATTTTGTATTTTTTTAAACACTAAAATCACCTAGTATTAAGAATCCATTAAAAAATAAAAACTAGGTAAGTTGTTAGAATGAACAAGGCCAACTAAAACTCAGCCATCTTGGCAACATAGCTGATGAAAAAAATCAAATTCTACTGTATTGTATCTTATTAAGTGTTAACACTATAGGAATTTGTTGAACAATTTAAATCTTTGGGACTAAGTCAGCTTTAAACTGTCAGAGGTGAATAGACTTGAATTCCACAGAATGACTCCTAATGGGACAAATTTCTCTCCTGATGATAATTACACTAGCTAACCTCTCCTGTGTGGATTACATTTTCCAGGGTAATTCTTCCCATTGGGAAAAATCTTGCTATACTACTATTTTATTTTGAGTATGATGAATTAGAAACTGTCTTTAAAACATTACTTTGTTTTTCTAGTTATATATCTTTGTTATTCTCCAGTGGTCACTGAATTGAAAAAAAATAATGGCCAGTTTCCAACATGGTATAATAACATTTTGCTTTTATCTTATTTTCCAAATCACTGATCAGATAAATATAGCCATACAGGTATACGATACCAGATGACAACTAAATTTAAAATAAATAAGATATTATATTATAGAAATAAACTACTGTACTTCCAAAAGTCACATGCAGAAATAACTACTATGCTGTTCTCCAAAAACATTTTTTCACCTTAAATCTTGCTTCCTTTATAGATAAATATCCAATGTGATGAGAATTTTTACTCAAGGAGGAGATTGTACACCGCCAAAGTGCAGTCTTTGAAGTTTTGCTAGCTTTGTAAAACCTTTAATTATGTGTTTGATTTAGATGTTCTTTTCCAAGAATGCTTGGAATACTTAATAAGAATTAAGAATAATAAAGTATGATTCCTATGCAAATTCCTATTAAACTTTTTAGTAAAAGTGAATGAAGCAGCACATGGGATACCATTTGGGTTCCCAGACCCCTGGGAGGGGGAGAAATCCCCTGCTCCCAGCCTCTTCCCCCCCCCCCCCCACTCACCTGGCTGCCAGCAGGTGGGAACCAGTGGGAATGGGCCTCCCAGGGCACCTCCCAGCAAGGTGTGACAATGTCATTCCCAGAGTGACATCATTGCGCAGGCTATGGGAATGGCCCCATGCTTTGTGTCGGGCTGATTTGGGCCCCAAATGGGCTGATTCTTTAAGAATCAGTCTGGCGCACAGCGCGGGAGCACACCCGTGGCCTGCATGATGGTGTCACTCCCGTAAGTGACATCATTGCACCATTCTGGAAGCATGCATGCTCTTTGCATAAGCACGGAAGGACTTTCAAAAGGTGAGTGCTGGGTCCCCCCCAACAGCTGGGAGGGTAAGGGGACCTTGCAATCCTAGATTCCATAGAAGGAACATTTGGGTGGATTAAATCTCTGGAGAATCTCAGTTTGTAAGGAATCAACAAACTTCAGTTTGTCAAGGTGCCCGCATTAGAACATCATGTGTCCTACAGCTGGTCAGCAATATTCCTTGGGAGTCAGTTAGTCAATGGGCCTGCTTGTCCTCAGAGGTGCAGAGTGGCTGGGGCTAGATGCTGGACCTTGCAGCATAGGCTTGCACCTAGTGGACCAGCTGATTCAGCAATGCACACTTTTCAAGCCTCAGTTTAAATAGGTTTGGAGGTGATCCTGCTCAGCCACATCCGCTGGCAGGTGTTGGATGTAAGGATCCTGTGAGGAATCACTGGTCTCAGCATTCTTTTCTGGGTCTACATGGAGGTTGTTGCACAGCCAGACTGGCACTTCATCTCCTTTGTGCCACCTCATCCTTGGCACTTCACTGCCACTATTTCTATGGAGTGGGTGAGGGTTCTGGGGGGCCATGGGCCTGGGGCCATGTCTTGCCTGGCAGGGGTCTAGTGGTTATCTCAGGGACTGGAGGTAAGAGCTTCATTGCAGGCCCTGGCAGAGTGGCATCTGGCACTACTGGTGCTTGGTTGAAAGATGCCTCTGCAGCTTTGGGTTCTCCCTGACCATGCTGGTCCTCCTGGTTCCCTGGTCCTGGTTCCCCAAGCTCTTCTTTTGAGCCTTCCTGGTCCAAGTCATTGGCCTGGTTAGGGGCTAGCCAGTGGGGGGTCATGGCACCATAGTGAATAAGAGCTTAATCAAACATGTTCATTGTTGGAGGTGTGATCTTTTCAAAGCCTGGGAAGCTGATGACCTCACCAGAGCCACATCCACCTGAATTACATATTCCTGCCTTGTTGATCCATCCTTGACTGATGATTGTAGATCTCCAAACATTTTGCTCTGAAATTAATGTCAGTACCCTGGAATGCTGAGCTCCTACTGTCAATCCTAGATCTGCAAATCAACTGCTCTGTCCTCAGTGCCCACCTTACAAATGCTAGTGGCAAAAGCAGCAAAGAAAAATTAAACCTTCTGTGGTGCACAGAACATGCAAGTTCCCTACATCCTGGTACCTGTAAGTTATGGGTTGGTTGACTTCCCCTACAGTAATATAAATAAAAATAAATCTGTCATAGGCCTGGACCTATGAAGCCTTTTGCTTTCTTTAAAAAAAGAAAACAATATTTTTCTTGATTTTTATGATCTGGTGGACCGAACCCACCAAACCTTTGAAATATTCCAGAATCTCTTTGATTTTCCTAAGCTTGTCTATTCCCTTTGACCAGCAAACACCTCTTATACTTTCAGACCTGGAGTGATACTCTCTTTGGGAAGATAATGCATGGGAAGCCAATAATCTATGTACTATGTAACTGCTGGAATGCAATTACATTTAAGGGAAGTAGGAAGGATCGAATTATGATAATATACCAATCTGCAACATTTCCACGAGTCCAGTTTGAGCTAAAGAATTATTTAAATGAGTGCTGTTACTTCTATGCTATGCTACTATGGGTAATGATGAAGTCATATTCTACATGAAAGTCAAGTATCTAATCTGTAATGCATTAGAAAGAACTGTCAGATTACAACATTTGCCGTCAAGGTTGCTCTGCCCTCATATAGAGATAGTGCTAAACTGGCATCTATTATACCATCCTCTAGCTATCCACTTTGGAAGTGCTGAAATGCTGTTGCGAACAGACCCGCAGTTCCTATCTGACAAGCTACTTTGTGTAGAGTAAGGTCTCAGAATGCTGTTGCCAGTGTTGCTGGTTTGATACCTCCAGTTTCTAAAGAAATCACGAAAGCTAGGCTGTCATCTTAAGATAATGTGCCCTTAGGCTCTATTGTTTGTCTTATCCCTCAATAAGGAAAAGAACCAGATGATATTGGGAATGAGATTTGGGCAACCGTGGCTGTCCTTCCCTTTGTTTGTTAAACTTATTTACACAGATAAGCATATTTAGGGGGTGAAAAGGTCTTTTCATCCATTTAGTTTTTACAAGGAGCCAAGGGTGGAAGCTATAACATTCACAGCACTCTCTTGATGGCTGCAATCATTCACAATCATAATTCACGTGTGGAAACCCAACAGGAAAGTGATGTGTTGTGTATTATGTTACTTTTAACATAATATGAACATTAGATCATTAGCTGTGGCAAAGTATCTAGTAGTGTGTGTGTAAATGCATGAAGGTATGATAATCTGCCTGATGAAGTACTATATGGAATGTCCATGAAAGAATTCTAATTTGTTAATAATTAGAAATGGAAGGTTGGGTGCTGGGTCAGTGATCAAGAAGCAGTGATGTTAGGCTCTTGATGCATGCACTAGTTTTTTATTCCTCTTTAATGCAACCACCACCTTTTTATCACATTTTTAATCAGGAGGGGGCTTACTGGTAGCACACATATCCTATGAATGGTCCCAGATTCAGTCCCTGGTAGAGATGGGCACGGACCGGCAGTCGCCTACGGACCGCCGGTTCGGGGTTCATGGGCTTCCATGGACCACGGACCACGAACTTTTAAACGGACCAGCCCGGTTTGAGAACCGGTTTGAGAACCAGTTCGATTCAGAAAGGCCTTGTTTTTCCCACAGATTTTCACTTGAGTCGACTTTCCCCACCAAGGTTCTCATGTAACGCTCCTCGATTATCACTTTTCCAAAGAGACAAACAACAACTTCCCCTCCCCTATTCTGATTGACCCTTACCCGTCCTTGGGGGAAGGAGAGAGACTTGTGCTCCTGTCGAGGAGAGGTGGCTGCCCACAAAACCCACCTACATGGGGCTGCGTCAACAATAGATGCCCTCCCCGGGGGCAGGGAGACCAACACTCCATGATGGGAAATGAATGGATGTACTTGAGTGAAAACCAACTCCGCAACAGGAGATCATGTAGCAATTCAAAGGCCCCTTGTTGGAATGGAAGGCGCGGGAGGGATGGAAAGGATGTCTTCCACACCTTGAGGGAAGGAAACTTATGCTACCCTGTTCAGAGGGAGCCTCTTTGGGCAGTGGACAATGAGTCCCACCTCAGTGACGTCGTGTGTCACTGATAGCAAGCAAGCTGACCTGGGCCACTGTCCTCCTTGTCACTGGACTTTGGGGATTGACCCTCAGAGGGGCCCTTGCGCCCGCAGGAGCAGGACGGTTGGTCGCCGACGAAACTCACTTCACTGAATGTGATGCAGTCAATCAAGGAAGCTCATCATGTGCCTTAGACTGTTTTGTTAATATACAAATCATAATGGAAGTAGTAGAGTTTATAAAGAATAAGAGGAGGTACTTAGAAGGTGCCAGGGACAGGGCTTGTTGTCAGGAGAGGATAGCAGGGACAGGGCTTGTCGTCACGAGGAGGATACGAGGGATAGGGCTTGTCATCAGGAGGAGGATACCAGGGACAGGGCTTGTCATCAGGAGGAGGATACAAGGGACAGGACGTGTCATCAGGAGGAGGATAACAGGGACAGGGCTTGTCATCAGGAGGAGGATACCAGGGACAGGACGTGTTGTCAGGAGGAGGATGACAGGGACAGGACGTGGCTGGAAATGTCCCTCCAAGTCACCCACTATTTAGGGAGTGAAAGGCTTTGAAAGAAGTGAAGCAGAGAGAGCCCCCCAAAACATGCTGCCAGTCGTCAAAGAGTGGGTGTTTCACAGAGGCCAGTAGCAGTCTCCCCCTTGCACCTCAAAAGCCAGGCAGGAAATGTCCCCCCAAGTCACCCACTATTTAGGGAGTGAAAGGCTTAGAAAGATATCAAGCAGAGAGAGCCCCAAAACGTGCTGCCACTTGTCAAAGAGTGGGTGTTTCACAGAGGCCAGTAGCAGTCTCCCCCTTGCACCTCAAAAACCAGGCAGGAAATGTCCCCCCAAGTCACCCACTATTTAGGGAGTGAAAGGCTTTGAAAGAAGTGAAGCAGAAAGAGCCCAAAAATGTGCTGCCAGTTGTCAAAGAGTGGGTGTTTCACAGAGGCCAGTAGCAGTCTCCCCCTTGCACCTCAAAAGCCAGGCAGGAAATGTCCCCCCAAGTCACCCACTATTTAGGGAGTGAAAGGCTTAGAAAGAAGTGAAGCAGAGAGAGCCCCAAAATGTGCTGCCAGTCGTCAAAGAGTGGGTGTTTCGCAGAGGCCAGTAGCAGTCTCCCCCTTGCACCTCAAAAGCCAGGCAGGAAATGTCCCCCCAAGTCACCCACTATTTAGGGAGTGAAAGGCTGAGAAAGAAGTGAAGCAGAGAGAGCCCCAAAATGTGCTGCCAGTCATCAAAGAGTGGGTGTTTCTCAGAGGCCAGTAGCAGTCTCCCCCTTGCACCTCAAAAGCCAGGCAGGAAATGTCCCCCCAAGTCACTCACTATTTAGGGAGTGAAGGGCTTTGAAAGATATCAAGCAAAGAGAGCCCCAAAGCAAGCTGCCAGTTGCCAGAGAGTAGGTGTTTCACAGAGGCCAGTAGCAGTCTCCCCCTTGCACCTCAAAAGCCAGGCAGGAAATGTCCCCCCAAATCACCCACTATATAGGGAGTGAAGGGCTTAGGAAGAAGTGAAGCAGAGAGCCCCCCAAATCGTGCTGCCGGTCGTCAAAGAGTGGGTGTTTCACATAGCCTAATAGCAGTCTCACTCCCCTTGCATCTCATCAGCAGCCAAGAAAGAACGTGGGGGAAAGAAGGCAAGAACTCAAGCAGACAACGCCCAAAGCTGCCTTGCACCCACTGTGGGTCTGTGAGTGGGTGGGATCAGAGCACAATAGAACCTACCGGCAAAAGAGATTTTGTGGGGGGAGGGGAGGATTAAGCCCGAGAAGAACCCAAGGACTCGAAAAACGCAGAAAGAAATCAGAGTAACCCGATAGTGCGGTAAAAGGATTTTTTAAAAAGTGCTCTCAAGAAAACTAGAATTGAAAGGAGAAAAAAATTAAACAGGAATGGAGAAAAGAGAAAGCTCTCTTGCACCTGAAGCCCCAAAGCCCCAAGGCACAAGCCACGCTCTCACAAAAACAAAAAAAACCTTCCCCACAGCAAGCAGTTGCTAAGCTTAGAAGCTAACTCGCGTCCCCGCACCAGCAAAATGGAGCGGGGCTTCGCGCACTTTGTCTTTTATGCAGAAAGGCTGGTGATCTCTGTTTGGCTGACAGAGCTGCCAATCAAAGTTTCCTGGGCTAAGATTGGTGTGTTCCAAACGGGGAAGGTGGCTCCACACCGTTGCCTAGGAAATTGTTTGAGCGGGAATCCTGGCATGACGGGCCAACGGACACACGGACAGAAATCCCCAATGTTCGGCGCTTTCATGAGAAAAAAAACAAGCCCACGGCCCGCGTATTCGCGAAGGACAAACTGGATAAGTTAGTGACGAAATTAGGTCCGTTATGCGGACCGTGCCCACCTCTAGTCCCTGGCATCTCTACTCTAAGGGTCTATCTGACTGAGATGTAGGAGAGCTGCTGCCCTTCTGACCAGGTAGTACTGACCAAGTTTCACATAGTATAAAGCAGCATTTTATGTTCATATGTGTACTCTGTAAATTTTCATACCCAACCGGAGTGGCAAATGCCTTATTCTTTAAGCCAGTTTTGCAGCATTGTGTAATATAATATTTGCAACTGCACTCCAACAGAATTTATTTATATTGCATTAAATTGCTTTAAAATAGGAACACTCTCTAGCCAAAGAGAAGACAGAGAGACCAGTATACATTGATTTCATTGGTCAGTTATGAAAACAATTAATGGGATTAAAATGCTTAATTTTAGACAGATTGCACCCTATATAATTATGAATATTTGTGGCTGCTTCTGTTGTCAAAAAGGACTTTTTAAAAAGATTAGCCTTCTTATTTACCTTTTAGTAGGATTTGTGACATAATATGAAACAGTTTCCTGAAAGTAATTGTAAAACTGAACAGCCTTCTGACCTCCAGTTAGTTCCCATGGATAACTTATATGCTACAAATGGAGTGATTGATGGATAGGAGAACTTCAGTCAGCAAAAATCCCATACCTAATGAAGCATTCTAAAATGTTCACTAAAGCCTTACAAAGATGCTTGTGCCAGGTTTTATTTCTTCACCATGGCAGTAGTAGCGAACAAAACATTTTTGTAATAAAATAAGGTTTTATTCTATGGAAAAATACCTTTACCTTTGTGGACTCCCAAGCAGAGCTACACCAGCTTAGAAAGGGGAAACTCTGCTTAGCATAGCACTGCAAATTACTTCCATCTCGGTTGCAGGTACCTTGTTATTCATTTTACAGCTAAAATACAAAACACACGTGCTGCTTATTGTTTACCAGTCTTTTATAAAGTGAATTGCGCAGCTATGAATGGAATTTTTATGGTATATTCCAGACGCAACCCAAAGAAAAATACTCAAATGTCATTAAAGTAATGATAGTATATCCTTCTGTCTTGGTGAAAGAAGAAAATATCAGATTTAAAGTATTAATAATCTGGGTATAAAATCTCTCTCTTGTTAAGACTTCAGATAATAAAGATTTAAATATTTAAAATTATATGCAGAAGATCTGTGTTTTAAGCATACATTTCTCCATCAACAAAGGGTTCAGCTCTATCTTAGAGCATTTTGACTTTTCTCTCCTTGTCACAATCTTTTTAACATTCCATTTGGAAAGATAGGCAGGAGTCTTCACATGGCTATAGACAAAATTTTGCATGTTCCTATTCCTATGGATTTCTTCAATATTCAGATATTAAACTGCAGAGAAAGGGAAATGTTTTGACTATCTGTGTATTTATGTGATATTTTTAAAGATGAGGCTGCAAATTATTTCTAATTAAGAAAAATCAAAATACAGCAATACTATTGTCATGTGAATTGTTTTAAACCATATTGTATTAAGCAATATTATTTGAGAAGCAGCTAGACTGTGGCATCTGCAGTATGAGTTATTGTTGTCCAGACATGCTGCCTATAACCTTTGCTTTCACATGCAATGTGAAGAAGTGATGGAAACTATCACCCAGTAATCAGAAATGATTAGTTTAAAAACATCATGAAATGGTTTTAGTCACATTGCTAATAGTTTTCTTTATCTACCTTTTGCAGTACGTAGTTCTGGTTCTCTGCAGTAAAATGATGGCTTCAAATGCTTTCTGATGATCCTAGAGCTACGATGTACCTTTCAACCCTGTAACTTCCAAGATTCGTTGATACATGAACTGTGACTGTAATTAAGAGTTCACATATTGTGAATTACTCGTTATAAAATTACAGAGTTGGAAGATAGGAGGGCAAATATTTTACTGTGTGTATTCTGACCTGCATTCATGCAGACATTAAACTGTGCTTCATGCAAAAATACTAGAGATTCAACTTCGTTATTAACATTACATGTTATTAACATTATATGTTAATGTTCCTGGTATATGAACCATAGTTTGTAGTAGTGAAGGAACATGGGACCTGCATATCTTTGGGACCACCTCTCCCCATATGTGCCCCAGAGGACGCTTCGATCTAGTGATAAACAGCTACTAACAATCCCTGGCCCCAGGGAGGCCCGCCTAGCGTCGACCGTAGCCAGGGCCTTTTCGGTCCTGTCTCCAACCTGGTGGAACGTGCTGTCTAATGAGACCAGGGACCAGCGGGATTTGTTATCAGTCCGCCGGGCCTGTAAGACAGAGCTGTTCCGCCAGGCGTTTGGTTGATGCTGGGTAGGGCCCCCGCCAGCTGAAATAGGGTAGAATGCCCCCCCATTAAAACATCCACCTTCAAAAAAGAAGTCTCCTTTTTCTTTAATTATTTTTCAGTGACAAGTGGAAATGGGTCAATGAACTGTTTGTGCTGCTTGTGTTTGTTTTTAAATATCTGTATTGTATTTATTATGTTTTAAATTGTTCTTGTAATTTTAATGTCTATAAATGTGATCCGCCCTGAGCCTGCTGGTGTGGGGAGGGTGGAATACAAATTTAAACAAATGAATAAATAAAATAATAAATGTCCAAAAGGAATAATTGACTCAAATTTTCATATGCTAAAACAACACATTTAAATGCAGTGATACAAAACTAAGGGGGTGGGGGCTCTCCTAATATCAGTGAAACATTCTTACAATTTCCTCCCTGTTAATATTGTGACAACAAATCTATATGTGAGTTAAGAGAGTTCTCAGAGGAAACTTCACTGACCACTATAATAATGCTCAGTTCCCTATAGGAGTAAGGAATGCTTTTGACATATCTGTAACATAACATTTACAGATATGGTTTCCTGTTGTATCCCATTTGTGCTTCTTTATTGCTACCTTTTTTTGTTTAACAATTTAACAGGTTTTTTTAAAAGTTCAGAACAATACTACTCTTTGATCATTTTTCCCAGTTCTTGTGCAATACCTTGGAGCAGAGATTCAATGACAAAATCCAATTTTAAATGTGTGTATTTTTTTAAAAAATATTCCTCATAGCTTCAGCTGCACTGAACAGGTAATGTTTAGTGGCATTCCGCATCAGTGCATTCTTCATTTGGGGCATTGAAATTGATTTTCCCCATCTGGGAATGTGAAAACTCCGTATTCTTCCTGCAAGTAGTAGCATACCAAACCCAGCGGTAAAGATGGTGAAGGCAGATGCTTTGGACCTTCAAGAGTGGTGCTCTCAGCATGAGCAGTCTGTGCAAAGTCAGCTGATCCATATGTTGGCTTCAGGAGGCCATGGATATTATTATACAGTGAGCTGCGAGGCATTGTGTACCTGTGCTGATGAATGCCTTAAGTATAAATTCTGTCTTCAGATTGGTCCTGTGCATTTCAGCCCCAAGATAAAGAAAAGCCTATATGACTGCACATGAAAGAAAATGGTGCTTAAATACACAGAAGCCTAAAGTTATTCTTACACTCCAGCAGCTAGGTATGTGATGCTTGTTATTTTAGCTGGTATCATAAACGTTGGCCACTAACTCCAGCTTTCTTTTGTCAATCCTGTTTATAAAGCTTAGGTGGTGTAAAGTTCTGCCAAGTAACTCTCAAAGACTTCACTGCATGAGTCCAGGAACTGCATGAGTTAAAGCATTCTATTGATAAGCTACTAGTTCATACACTATTACATTTCTTGGCAGGAATGGCCTTTCTCTACAAGCACATAACGTATATAGGATTCTAAGCCCAGCTCCAGCCCCACCCCCTTCAGAGAACAGTTAGCTAAGTTTAATAGATGAATAGCAGAACAGCAGTGTGAGAAACTGAGAAGTGAGAAACTGAGTGTGAGAAGGCCATGAGGCCTTCCCAGGCGAAAGAGATAACCCCAGACTGAGAAAGAGATAACAGCATTCCAGGCAGCGAACAGCCTCTAACATCAGAGTCACACAGAATCAAACAGATCCTGGCAAATTGCAAATAATACACAGAGTACACAGAGGCCTTGCAGAGTATGACAGGAGACATCCTGACAGGTGGCCATAAATGAGACTAAATTTCATGATTCCTTATAAAATCATGAATAGGAAGGTGGAAACCATCAAGTGTTCCATTTATTCTGTGTTGTCTTGCAGCATCTCTCTTTGACATTGTTAGTCTCTCATTTTAAACATTAATGTGTGCCTCTTAATGAATATGTGTCTGTAGTTCATAAACATACCAGTTACTACATATTGCACACAAATAATCTTTGGCCATCAGAAGTTCTTTATATAGCGGAGAGAGGTGGAATGCAGCTGCCCAATCTAAGACTCTACCATGATGCAATCTGCCTGGTGTGGTTGAAAGATTGGATGACGCTGAAAAACCGCAAACTACTGGCCTTAGAAGGATACAAAAAAATATTCGGATGGCACGCATACTTGTGGTATGACAAAGTAAAAGCAGACTCTATGTTTTTGCACTATTACATTCGGAGAAGCCTCTTCACAATTTGGAAGAAGTACAAAAATTACCTACAGGACGGAATACCTGCCTGGGTGGTCCCATACGAAGTAATAGATCCGAGAACTGTCGATAATGAACAGCAATGTTTAACGTATAAGGAGATAACAAGAATAGAATTTTCTAAATTAAGAATTAAAACGCAGGATGAGTTGTCTCCAAGTTATGATTGGTTTCAATATAGACAGATCAGAGATCTTTATAACTCGGACTGCGTGAAGGGAGGGATAAGAATGGAGAACTCGGAATTAGAGGAGGTAATTTTGCGAGAGGATAAAAAGGAAATCTCTAAGACTTATAAAGTGTTGTTAAAATGGCTAACAGAAGACAAGATAGTCAAGGTTCAAATGGTGAAGTGGGCAATAAACTTTAATAAGGAGATAACAATGGGGGCGTGGGAGCACTTGTGGAAAAATACGATGAAGATTACGACATGCACCAATATTAAGGAAAATGTCTATAAAATGATTTATCGTGGGTATTTGACACCAAAGAAAATTGCGCTAGGGAATTCTAACATGTCTAATAAATGCTGGAAATGTAAAAAGCATGAAGGATCTCTGTATCACATGTGGTGGACTTGTGAGGTAGCTAGGCAGTACTGGGGGGAAATAACAGAAGCAATAAGCGAGATTTTACAATTTCAAATTAATAAGAACCCAGAACTCCTGCTACTGAACTTGAGAATGGAGGATATTCCAGCACAATACAGGACATTGTTATTTTACATGACAGCAGCGGCTAGACTTTTGTATGCGCAAAAGTGGAAAGTACGAGAAGTGCCAACTATGGAGGACTGGATTTACAAATTGCTGTACATGGCGGAAATGGACAAAATGACAAGGAAACTGAGAGATCTCGATCCAGGACAGTTTAATATGGATTGGGAGAAGCTGAAGCAATATTTGGTGAAAAAATGGGAGGTGGGAGGAGAACTGTGGCAGTTTGAAAATTACTGAAATACAATAAAAGAAGAGAGAAGTGACTTTACCGGGGGGAGGGAAGTTAAAGAAGAAGCTCTAAGCAATTGTTTTGTTAGATTACTACATATGGTATTAAATTATAGAGGTGTTATTTTAAGAATTATAAGGGGATAAGTTAACTAAGTATGTTTCTGGCGGATAACTGTATAATAGGTAAACTATATAATCAAAATAGAATGAATATAAGAAAGGTGGAAGGAAGTAAATAGTAACATATAGAGTATAAGTTAAATTGATTGACTTATATTGAATGTATACAATGTTTATAGAAGTACCTAGAGTTATGCAGAATAAGGGACAAATTGATTGTCCCATATTGATGAGATTAGAATGAGTAAGATAGAGTATAGAATACAAAAACCAGATAAAATGTTACATTATTAAAGAATATATGTCAGGAATGTAATACTTAGTTTGATAAATTAAGTGGGAAAGGGAATAGGGATAGCACTGTTATAATAGATAAGCTTAGAAGAGAATGAAAGTGTATGCTTAGTAGAATAAAATAAGACTGAAATGAGTAAGGGAAAAAATGGACAAGGGGTTGGAAAACTGTTGGAAGTCAACAAAAGGGGGGGAGGGGGTTAGAACTGGAATATTCAAAGGGAATTGATTGTAATGAATAATAATTTGATTTCTAATCCAATAAAAAAAATTTTAAAATGAAAAAAAAAGAAGACGTTCTTTATATAGCTGATGCTTGAAAGTGGAAGCCAATTGTGTGGATGAAATAGTAGTTCTAGGGATCGGAATGGAAACTAAACTATTTTACTGAATTTCTCGAAAGCTTAGGTTTGATTTGATGGTTGAGATTTCATTTATGGTTTCTCCTTACTCAAGACAAAATTATAGTTGCTCCCCCCCATATATATTATTGGCACAAATTGATAGAAATAATGCTGTTAAATTTGATGCCTACTTTTGCATCACTTGTGTATGAATGGCGCATAAATGATGTAAAAGGCATAAAAATGGCATGAGAGAATCAATAAGGGAAAATTAGCCAATGAAAACTACAAAACAATTATATTCCCAATCATCCACAAAAATTACAAATCCCATGTGTTGAGGACCTGTTCATATTTTACAAGTCAACAGCTCAGATCCAGTTCTAGTAATTGCCTACTAGTTGACAAATAGCAGCCCCAGATGGAATGTTATTTCCAACAGCATTAAAAGATATGTCCAGCCAGTTTGATGGGACCCAAATGAGTTCTGTAATACAGATGATCTTCATCATCCACATATACATCACCATCTGGATCAGCTATGCATGCCTGAATGAGGACACATCTTTTTTGTGTGTTGGTTGTTGTGGATTTTCTGGGCTGTATAGCCATGGTCTTGGCATTGTAGTTCCTGACGTTTCGCCAGCAGCTGTGACTAGCATCTTCAGAGGTGTAGCACCAAAAGACAGAGATCTCTCAGTGTCACAGTGTGGAAAAGAAGTTGGCAGGTAAGGTAGGAAGGTAGGGTTGGGCTGAATCATCCTGTAAAAGTTTCCCAGGGTATGGAATGCTAATGGAGGGAGGCTTCACTGTATTCCGAGGAGGTTCTTTTGCATATGGATTGGTGCTTGATATGCTAATCTTCTCTGCAGGGCTATTGTCGGGTATAGAGTATTTTGTTAGCCTGGTGTTTTTCAGGACTGGAAACCATGCTCTATTCATTCTTAAGGTCTCTTCTTTCCTGTTGAAATTGTGCTTATGAGGGGGTCTCTTTTTTTTTTTTTTTAATAAAATTTTTATTGGAATTAGAATAATATAATTTCACATTACAATCAATTCCCGTTTCCCAATTTCTAACCCCCTCCCTTTCCCCCCTTTTCTTTTGACTTCCAACAGTTTTCCAACCCTTTGTCCCTTTTCTCTTACTCATTTTAAATTCATCTATCTAACAAACATATACTTTCCCTTTGATCTAAGCAATAATTCTTTAACTATTTTTAATACTCTATACCTTATCTTTGAGTCCCTTCTTCCATATTAGACAAACAATTTGTCCCTTTTTAACATAATTTCATAGTTTCCTGGTTTCAAATATTTCTATAAACCATATACCATATAAACCATATAACCCATACATTTGTATAAGTCAACCAATTTAACTTATATTCCATATATTGCTTTGTATAACTATCCTCAAAAGTTATCAATCAATTTGATCCATATATTTCTTCAGGTAGGCTCATTCAGTTTAACATGTTACACGTTTATACCAGAAACAATGTTAATTAGTCGGTCCTTATAGTTAATTATTTTCTATCCATTTTCTATATATTTTTCTATATATAACAATCTAACAAAATAGCTGCTTAGACATTTTCATTTCTCTCTCTACCCTCCGGTAAACTCACCCCCCTCTACATTTTGTCATATTTCAGTAGTTCTCAAACTGCCACAGGTCTCTTCCCACCTCCCATTTCTTCAGCACATATTGCTTCAGCTTCTCCCAGTCTGTGTTGAACTGTCCTGGGTCCAGATTTCTCAGTTTTCTTGTCGTTTTGTCCATTTCAGCCATATACAGCAATTTGTAAGTCCAGTCCTCAATAGTTGGCACTTCTTGTACTTTCCATTTTTGCGCATACAAAAGTCTGGCCGCTGCTGTCATGTAAAATAACAGTGTTCTATATTGGGCTGGAATGTTCTCCATTCCCAAGTTCAGTAGCAGGAGTTCTGGGTTCTTATTAATTTGAAATTGTAGAATCTCACTTATTACTTTTATTATTTCTCCCCAGTACTGCCTGGCTACCTCACACGTCCACCACATATGGTACAAAGAGCCCTCATGTTTTTTACATTTCCAGCATTTATTAGAAGTGTTCAGATTCCCTAGCGCAATCTTCTTTGGTGTCATGTACCAACGATAGATCATTTTGTAAATGTTCTCTTTAATATTAGTACACGTTGTAATCTTCATTGTGTTTTTCCACAAGTGTTCCCATGCCTCCATTGTTATTTCTTTATTAAAGTTTATGGCCCACTTCACCATTTGTACTTTAACTATTTCATCTTCAGTATACCATTTCAACAGTACTTGGTATACCTTGGAAATTTCCTTCTTATCCTCTTTCAAAAGTGTCTGCTCTAGTTCCGAATTCTCTGTTCTTATGCCTCCCTTTGCACAATCCGAATTATAGAGATCTCTGATCTGCCTATACTGGAACCAATCATAGTTGGGTGATAACTCGTCCTGTGTCTTTATTTTAAGTTTGGAAGATTCTATTTGGGTTATCTCCTTATATGTTAAACACTGTTGCTCAGTATAGACAGCTCTCGGATCTATTACTTCATACGGAACTACCCACATGGGGGTTCCTTCTTGTAGGAAGTCTCTATACTTCTTCCAGGTTGCATATAGGCTTTTCCATATGTAATGATGTAGGAACATAGAGTTCACTTTTACTTTGTCGTACCATAGGTATGCATGCCATCCGAATATTTTTTTATATCCCTCTAGGGCCAATAATTTCTTATTCTTCAACGTCATCCAATCTTTCAGCCACACTAGGCAAATTGCGTCATAGTAAAGTCTTAGATTGGGCAGTTGCATTCCGCCTCTTTGCTTTGCATCTTGTAAAACTTTCATTTTCACTCGAGGCTTCTTGCCTGCCCAAACAAAGTCTGATATTTTCCTCTGCCATTTTTCAAACTGCTTAGAGTCTCGGATAATTGGTATTGTCTGTAACAAAAACATTACTCTTGGTAACACATTCATCTTAACTGCTGCAATCCTTCCCAACCATGACAAATTCAATCTATTCCATTTGATCAAATCTTGCTCAATCTGAGTCCATAATTTTTCATAGTTGTTTTTGAATAGATCTATATTCTTTGCAGTCAGTTCAATTCCCAAATATTTCACCTTGGTTGTTACTTCACAGTCCGTTATTTCCATTAACAGTTGTTGTTTTTGCTTAGTCATATTTTTACATAATATCTTTGACTTCTTTTTGTTAATATAAAACCCTGCCAAATCTCCGAACTCTTTGATCTTCTCTATCACTTTTGGCATATTCTCCATTGGATCTTCCACAATTAACATTATGTCGTCCGCAAATGCTCTAACTTTATAAGAAAAGTCCTTTATTTTTATTCCGCGGATTTCTTCATCTTGTCGTATTTGTATCATCAGTATCTCCAGTACCAGAATGAATAACAGCGGAGACAACGGGCAACCTTGTCTTGTTCCTTTACTTATAGTCAGTTTCTTAGTAGTCTCATCGTTCACCACAATTGCTGCATTCTGGTCTCTGTAGATTTCTTTAACTGCTCTTATGAATTTTTCTCCCATTTGTAGCTTTTCCATAGTGGCAAACATAAAGTCCCAGTTCAAATTGTCAAACGCTTTTTCTGCATCAACAAAGAAGAAACCAACCTCTTTGTCACAACGCTTATCATAATACTCAATAGCATTGATCACTGTCCTTAAATTGTCTCTGATTTGTCTACCAGGTAAAAAACCTGCTTGTTCCTCCTCAATAATTTCCGAAAGCCACCCCTTCACTCTCTCTGCCAGTATCTTCGCAAAGATTTTATAATCATTGTTAAGTAAGGATATAGGCCTGTAATTTTTCACATTAGTTAGATCTTGGCCCTCTTTGGGGATCAGTGAAATGTTGGCTTCCTTCCAGGTATCTGGAATCCGTTGATCCTTTAATACTCCATTGATCACTTCTTTTAGGAATGGTACCAGTTCGTTGGCCATTGTCTTATAAAATTTAGCTGTAAATCCATCTGGCCCTGGTGCCTTTCCCAAATTTGTTGATTGTATTGCCATTTTTATTTCCTCATCCGTTACTTCATTGTTCAGTCTATCTCTCCACGCTTCCGAGATTACTGGGAGCTTCATTTTCTCCAAATATGTCGCTATTGATTCTTTATTCACCTCTTTCTTATTATACAATTTAGCATAAAATTTATAGAAGGCTCTACTAATGGATGTCTGTTCCAAATACGTTTTGTTATCTTCACATATTTTGTTTATTATTTTCTTTTCCTTTCTCTTTTTCAATTGCCATGCCAAATATTTTCCAGGTTTGTTTGCACCTTCAAACCCTTTTTGATTCAGTCTTTTGAGATTCCACTCCAATTCTTTATTATTCATTGCTGTCAGCTGTTCTTGTAATATTTTAATATCCTGGTAAATTTTCTTTTTCCCTGGTCTCTTCTTTAACTGTATTTCTTTGGCTTTTATTTTTTCCATAATCTCCTGTCTCTTCTCCTCTTTCTTTTTTCTGGCTCTTCCATTTAAATCCATTAGTATGCCCCTAATTACCGCCTTGTAGGTGTCCCAAACCTTGTTGGTTGGTACTTCTTTATTCATGTTGTATTGTATGAAGAACTTTGTCTCTCTTCTCAGCATCTCCATATTCTCTCCCTCTTGAAGTAAGTCCTCATTTATTCTCCATCCTTTCCTTTTGCTCCTTCTCCCCAATTTCCACATAATTGGATTATGATCCGAGCCTACCATCGGCATTATTTCCACTTCCTTAGTCCATAACGCTAAGTCTTTTGAGGCCCAGATCATATCAATTCTCGATAGTGTAAAGTGTCTTGCGGAGTAGAACGTAAATTGTCTGCTTTTCGGGTTTTGTCTTCTCCATACATCTTCTAAAGTTTCCTGTTGTATCAGTTCAAAAAACAACTTTGGTAGCAATCCTCTTTTCTTTTGTGCAGTTGATGATTTTTTGTCTAAATCCAGATTTGTCACTCCATTGAAGTCTCCAGCAAGTATTATCTGATCATATGAAAGTTCATCTAGTTGCTTCCTTAAGTCCTCAAAGAAGCTTTCTTTTGCTCCATTAGGTGCATAAATTCCAACTACCAGCACTCTCTTTAAATTCCATACGCATTCCACTGCTATAAATCTGGCTTCCACATCTTTCATTACAAACTTTGGCTGCAGCTCCTCTTTAATATAAAGCACTACTCCTCTTTTTTTCTTATTGGAGGCCGCTGCAAAATCATTGCCCAATTTTTTTGATTTTAAATACTTTACATCTTGTTTTCGAATATGGGTCTCTTGCAAACAAACAATATCACATTTTTGTTTTAATAGCCAGTGAAAGATGCTTTTTCTCTTATTCGGTGAGTTAAGTCCATTTACATTCCAAGATATAACTTTACACTCCATACTCATAATCTTGTTGCTGGTAAGTCCTTTTCATTGTCTCTTATAAATCGCTCCATCTCTCGTTCCGATCTGATGCGTCTTTTGGCCCCTCCAAATTCAAAGGACACTCCTTCTGGTAGTTCCCATCTGTACCTGATTTTCATATCCTTCAAAATCTGAATTAGCGCCTTATATTTTTTCCGGTCCAATAATACCGATCTGGGTATTTCTTTCATAATGATAATCGTCTTGCCGTCAATCTCCAATGGATCTTGAAACTGTTTAGTCACAATCTTCTCTTTCATATTTCGGGTCGTAAATTGCACAATCACATCTCTTGGTAGTTTCCTCTGGGTCGCAATTCTTGAATTTACACGATATACCACGTCCAGGATAGCCACAACTTCCTCCTCCTCCTTCCCCAGGTATTCAGCTAACACCTCCGTCATCTGTTCTTGCGCTGTTTTTCCTTCCACTTCCGGCAAACCGCGAAATCTTAGCTGCTTCTCCATGTGTTTGCTTTCCGCAACCGCCATTCTCCCCCTCATCAGCCTCATCTCTGTTTGTTGCGTGTCAGCTAAATTCTCCACCGCGCCTTCTACTACTTTAACTCTCTGCTGTGTTCCTTGCAGTTCATTTTGCATTATTTCCATACCTTTCTTTACTTCTGACAGCTCACTTTTCACTGTCTGTTTGACCTCTTTGATCAGCTCCGGTTTCATGTCCTTAAGTTCTTTAATCACTTCTAAGAGTTTTTTGTCTAGGTTCTCTATTGCCGATTGCCACTCTTTTTTCGACATCGTGGGGCTTGCCTTGGCTCGCTCCCACGAGTCCGCCCTCTTCCTTAACTCCGTGGCGTGAAATTAAGCGTCTTTTTAATTTTTAATTTAAATGTCCCAGTCTTTTTGCAAAGAAAAAACTTTTAGAAAATCCAAAATGTCGGGCGTCTTTTCTCTATGGTTCTTCTATGGTTTTTGTAATCCAAAATGGCTTACTTCCTCTTCCGCTGAAGCCGCGGCTTTTCCCCTTTCAAAGATGGCGATTCCCTTCTTCCTGCCCTCCGGCAGGGGCCGCTTCTCTCCAGCAACTCTGTTGTTATTACGTACTTCCTGTCTCCCGACTTCCCACAGTAGCTCTCGCGATGGCAGGATTTTCTCACAGCTCCATAACTGCAAGTATTCAAAACAATAGTCCAAATTCTTTAATAACTTCTTTAAGCTTAGTCTTTTTTCTGTTTCGACTCTTGCCGAGTCTTCTCCTCGTTATAATTAGCCTGTTGCAGTTTTAAAATCTACTTTTAATCTTCTTTACTTTTAACAATCTGTCCCGTATCAGAAGATAGTGATCTTTACCTTCCCATTCACTTTCCATGGGTTGTAATCACTGTTTCAATCTTCGTTTCCCTCCACTCCTCTTTCCCCTATTGAAGCTTGGGTACGTAGGTCTTATGCCAACCGCATTGGCCCCGAAACTGCCGCAGAGATCTTTGCCGACCTGTCACAGGGTGGGACCTCAAGGCGGAGGCGTGAGGGGGCCCGTCGCGTAGAGCCCCCCCTCGCCCGAGATCAACGCGCCCTGAGGTCTTGAGCGTTCTTTGCCTGCTCTCCGCCTGAGAGCAGTCGGCCGCGGGCTATTTTGCCCCCGCCGGCCGGTTAAAACGGCAGTCCGGTCAGCTCCGCAGTTGGAGCTGCGTCAGACCTCCATGAATCCCAAACCGGAAGTCTTATGAGGGGGTCTCTACTGTCTTTTTTGTGTGTTGTTTGAAGGAATGATACGTGTTTGCAAATATATAGAAAATTCAAGTGTAATGATTTTCTTGTTTTATTTGTTATAACCTTAGCCTTTAGATCTCCTCGTTATATTATCTTAAACTTATACCTCAGGAGGGCTTCGGTCACACCAACACTCTTTTTATTTCCACTCACTCAGAGCTTCAGGTGTTCTCTGCTTTACCCAGGCTTTTACCTCGAGAACACTTTCCCCTTTTTCATTTGTATGACTTCTAACTCCCTTAAAAGGATTTTGTTGCCACTGAAGTCTTTCACCTTAGAACTTCTCAGTTTACCTGGTAATATAGGAAGGTGTATTGTCGAAGGCTTTCACGGCTGGAGAACGATGGTTGTTGTGGGTTTTCCGGGCTGTATTGCCGTGGTCTTGGCATTGTAGTTCCTGACGTTTCACCAGCAGCAGTGGCTGGCATCTTCAGAGGTGTAGCACCAAAAGACAGAGATCTCTCAGTGTCACAGTGTGGAAAAGATGTTGGCAGGTCATTTATATCTACTCAGGAGGGGTGGGGTGGCTTCCCTGTGCAGTCTGACAAAGTAGTTGGAAGTGTTGTCCAGTATTTTGGTGTCCTGGAATAAGATACTGTGCCCTGTTTGAGTTAGGCTATGTTCAGCCACTGCTGATTTTTCAGGTTGTCCAAGTCTGCAGTGTCTTTCATGTTCTTTTATTCTTGTCTGGATGCTACGCTTTGTGGTCCCGATGTAGAGTATACGGTATACTCCTGCAGAGGTGAGGGGGTCTCTACTGTCTTTTGCTGATCGTAGCATCTGTTGTATTTTTCGGGTGGGTCTGAATACTGCTTGAAGGTTATGCTTTTTCATAAGCTTTCCCATCTGATCAGTAATTCCTTTGATATATGGCAAAAACACTTTTCCTGTAGGAGACTGTTTTCCCTTGGTTGTTTGGACAACCTGAAAAATCAGCAGTGGCTGAACATAGCCTAACTCAAACAGGGCACAGTATCTTATTCCAGGACACCAAAATACTGGACAACACTTCCAACTACTTTGTCAGACTGCACAGGGAAGCCATTGAAATTCACAAGCATAAGCAAAACTTCAACAGGAAAGAAGAAACCTTAAGAATGAACCGAGCATGGTTTCCAGTTCTGAAAAACACCAGGCTAACAAAACACTCTATACCCGACAATAGCCCTACAGAGAAGATTAGCACATCAAGCACCAATCCATATGCAAAAGAACCTCCTCAGGATACAGTGAAGCCTCCCGCCATTAGCATTCCACACTCTGGGAAACTCTTACAGGATGACTCAGCTCAACCCCACCCCTCCTGAGTAGATATAAATGACCTGCCAACATCTTTTCCACACTGTGACACTGAGAGATCTCTGTCTTTTGGTGCTACACCTCTGAAGATGCCAGCCACAGCTGCTGGCGAAACATCAGGAACTACAATGCCAAGACCACGGCAATACAGCCCGTAAAACCCACAACAACCATCAATATAGGAAGGCTTACTATAGATGATAGTTTGACAGAAGGATCAGTGGGTAAAACTGGTTGTGAGGTAAAAAAAAGATTTTTTTGCTTAAACAAAAGTAGAATTTATAGGTGCATCAACATGATGGTTGCAGAGTTTTACTAAGAGTATTTGTTTTCAGAATAGTCCTTAAGCTTGGTAGTTTCAAAAATAAATATATCTTCTTGAACTCAGACTAATTTTCTACACAGATTTTCACTAACGTAATAAACTCTCATCTCATCCATACAGATGTATAGATTCACTCAGATCTCTCTACACAACTTGCCTGACTTAGAGTAATCAGATATACACAGACTGCCCCAGGTGCACACATAGTTCACCTGACCTGATCGTCAGGAAATATTGGAAGAGAAGAGTGATAGCCCAGCGGAAAGTCTCTGGGTGAAGATAAGGGAGGGAAGGACAAGCAGAATTATGGCTTTTGTAGATGACACCAAACTGGGAGGAGTAGCAAACAGCTTTGAAGATAGAGATAGAATTCAACAAGATCTGGACACACTAGGAAAGTGGGAAGATTTGAATAAGATGCAATTTAACAAGGATAAGTGCCACTTTCTGCATCTGAATAACAAAAATGCAAAGCATGTATACTGGATGGGAGATATACTTCAGAGTAGCAGTGTGTGTGAACAGGATCTTGGGGAATGAGTGGATGGGAAGTTAAATATGAGCAGTAAGTGTAATGCAGCAGCAAAAAAGGTGAATGCAATATTGGGGTGTACAACAAAGGCATAACATCCAAATCACAGAATGTCATTGTCCCCTATGTTCTGTGTTGGTTAGGCCCCACCTGGAATATTGTGTGCAGTTCTGAAGGCTTCAATTAGAAGAAGATGTGGACAAATTGGAACAGGGGCAACCAGGATAATCAGGGGACTGGAGATCAAACCCTATGAAGAAAGACTGAGGGACTTGGGAATGTTCTGTTTGGAAAAGGGGAGGTTGAGAGGAGACATGATTCTTCTCTCTAAGTATTTAAAAGGCTGTCACTTAAAGGAGGGAAGGGAGCTGTTCCTGTTCGCAACAGAGTATAGGACGCAAAACAATGGGTTTAAACTACAGGAGGGAAGGTACCTGCTGGATGTTATGAAAAACTTCTTCATGTTAAGAGTAATTTAGCAGTGGAATTGGCTGCATAGGGATGTGGTGGGTTCCCCCTCATTGGCAGTCTTCAAGTGGCAAACATATAAAGGGCAAAAGCTGGGAGTAATAGCAACTGGAACAACACTGAGCTTCCAGTAAAGGTTCTATCACCGCACAGTCAGAAATTATCTCAATATTATTCAAAGTGCATACAAGTCAAGTGCAGTCAGCAAACATTTCCAATCAGTCAACATTATTCAATAAATGCATATATATACATGAATATGTACATCAAGCCGATACAAACAAGTAGAGGAAAACAAGTAAAAGGGTGTTCAATCAAAGAAATAGTTCATTCTTCAAAGAGAAAGTCAAGTCCAATTTCTATGATGGTCCAATGAAATGCAAAACTGCTGTGGAATCAATGAGGTAGAGTGCACTGAAGGTAATTCACTGGGCATATGTATGATTCAATCTTCAAGCCGTAGATGTTTCTTCAGATATAGCTCTGCCTCATGAACACGTCCTACAGACTCTTTGGCTACATCTGTTTCACACTATCCATGCTTTCTCAATGGCAAATAATGATCAACCTAGTTTAACCACCCATTTGGCTCATTCTGACTACATATTCACTACTACAATTTTGTATATATTGAGTCTTTATTTAGAGCATCAACTAAAACCAGTCTTCAGTTTTGTTAATATAAGCAGTGGTGCTATGTCTTCCATTTTTTTGCATCTTGTTCCCAGCACACCAGGTTGATACCAGACACAGAATCAAGGAATTGGACGGGGCCATACAGACCTTCTAGTCCACCCCCTGCCCAATGCAGGATGAGCCACACTCTGTGCCCCTTGAAGCCAGCAAAGCATTCCACTCAGAATTGTTGATAAAGAGGCTTTAAGATTGTGGCCTGTCAGATATTTTTTATGTCCACCCACCTTTAACATGCAGCTTGGTGAAGATTTCTGGAGAACTCAAAAGGGTGCTCATTGTTGTGTTACTTTGGTTAGCCTTAATAAAAAGTATTACATGACTTTTGGACTTCTGTAACAGCATTTACTTCAGATTTGTCTGTATTTAGATGCAGTTACAGTGAAAGTATGCTGTATAGATAAAGCTGTTTAGAATAGCAAAAGGAGCATAAAATTCAAATATTTATGCTTAAACATATCAGTGGCTGTCAACACCTTGTTTTTCAATAATTCAATTGATGGAGTTAATGCTTTTTCATTTATGTTTTTAATTACTTTAAAATCCTATGTCCCAACTTTTTCCTCTTCCAAAAATGCCCTTTTGAATTGCTAAAGAATGACTTAAGGAATATTTTGTTGTTGTTCTTGCTGCTGCTGCTGCTGCTATGACCGTCCCAGAAGACCTTTAACTAAAATGTATTCAGGTTTTCCTGTTTCTTTGTCTCACATAAATGTATTCTTGTCAGGGCTACCCACATAGTAACTCTGTGGAATGAAAAATGAGGATGAGAATGAAAATAGAATCTGTGACTGGTGCATATTTTGTTAAAAGCAATGAGAGAGCCATTTCCAGCACAGAGTATGAAAGAAGAAGGGGCAGGCCAAGCTACGGTATTGTGCATGGCCTCTTCTTCACCTTACTTATCTCCCTATCATTACCCTGCTGCTATGAAACTGTTCAAATGGAAGTAATAAAAGGAATGTATTTTTGTATTCTCCCTAGACTTGCTTGTGAATCACTGATAGAAAACGAGGGTGGGGGTGTCGTGGGGACCTGGACATCGGAGATTTCAGAGACTGAAGAAAAGGTTATGATTGATTTGACCTTGGACATATTACAAAATCAAGTTGAAAAGGAGGCTATTGCAGTACTGCCATATATCCTATTGGATCTGTTTGGATTACTTAAACTCTTTGAGTTTTTATCTGTGATGAAATATGACTGGAATTACAAATCCTACACAGATATTATTAAATTCCAGATAAACTATTAAAACTGGTGATAGACATATGTTAGAATATTTTCATTGTGACAGATTCAGGAGGAGTAGCCAAAAGAACAAATAGTTTTGTGGCAACTCTCCCACTAATCAAATTGTCTTGGTATATGCTTTCAGGAGTTACTTATTCAGATACCAGTTTTCCTCCAGCTGGAATTTATTATTATTTATACCTCACTTTTCTACTTAGTGTGGACTCAAATCAGTTTATAATTTCATTCTTCCTTCCACTATTTTATCCTCACAAACCCTGTCAAGGCGGAGGATTAAGGATATGAACCTGTAGATGTGGATATTGTCAGAACAGAGAATGTGGGGAGGTGAGGCTCACAAAAAGCTAACAACAACAGCCCTACTAAAGAGGATAGTGGCAAGAAGCAAGGGTCATCGTTTAGACAATAACAACAGCAAAAGAAAATGGAGAGGCCAGACTTGAACGAACTGCACTTCAGTCCTCTAACCACACACTGAACTGATCACAGAGGAATGAGATACAACATAGGGTATTAGGAATATTAGCAACAACAACAACTGTGCTTATATACCACTCTTCTAGACAGATTAGTGCTCTACTCAGAGTGGTGAACAAAATCTGTGTTATTATTACACCCACAATACAGCTGGAGAGCTGAGGCTTAGAGGAGCAGTTTACCAAGGGACACCTACTGAGCTTGTTGGATTTGAACCAGCAGCGTACTGATTCACATCCCTACCACTTAACCACTATGCTACAGCAGATCAACCATTGATACCAGCTGTCTGTACTTAGGGCAGGGAGAACTGCAGCTTACCCAGAATCTTCAGTTCGGGCCTTGGATGGGGATAACTAACAGACAGCCCTGGAAGGAGCCCAGGCACAACTGCAGTTTGCTACTATTATAACTATTCACTAGGGTGATCCACTCATGGTAATTGGCTGCGCTGCAGGCTTACTATTTTGGTTGGCAAGCTTGCAAGCACCATCATCCTACTGCATACAAGAAGTTCATTGCCTCCTATTTGTCACAGTAATCCTTGTGCTCCATTACTCCCACTTCTTCATCATGCAGACTGCAGCCAAATGTGTACTGAAAAGAAGTTCCACAAACGAGGCACCAAGAAGTCTCTGTGTCTGTTAGCCCTCTGCCTCATGTTGAAAAGTCTGGGCACACAGAGCAATGCTTCTGAAGACAGTAACAAGCAAGTTCATATAGGAGTTAGCAGTCTTAAGCTACATCAGTGTCAAGAGTTTAAAGCTTTAAATGTAAGGGCCATTGCTATGCTGCGTGCCTGTGGTTCAGGTGCTGCTTCTCTTCCACATTGTAGGAATCAAAGCAGCTTACAGCCATAATCCAAAATGGAAATAATTGAGATACCATTTACTAATAATTGCAGTCAATGCCAAATGACACACAGTCCCTTCCTGACATCTCTCATACATCAAAGGATCACTTGAAGAATTACGAGAAAAGCTCTGGAGCAAGCAGTTAATCATTTGGAAAATATTCCACCTTTTTTTTTTTTAATAAATTTTTTATTGGATTAGAATAATTTAATTTCACATTACAATCAATTCCCCCATTTCCCAATTTCTAACCCCCTCCCTTTCCCCCCCTTTTTGTAGACTTCCAACAGTTTTCCAACCCTTTGTCCCTTTTCCCTTACTCATTTTAAATTCATCTATCTAACAAACATATACTTTCCCTTTATTCTAAGCAATAATTCTTTAACTATTTTTAATACTCTGTACCCTATCTTTAAGTCCCTTCTTCCATGTTAGACAAACAATTTGTCCCATTTTTTCATAATTTCAAATATTTCTGTAAACCATAAACCATATAAACCATACATTCATATAAGTCAACCAATTTAACTTATACTCTATATGTTACTTTTTCTGCATATCTTATCTTCATTCTGCTTTAGTTATATTTAATTATATTATTATTTTTATTCTACTTTGATTATACATCTATATAACTATCATCAAAAATTATCAATCAATTTGACCCATATATATCTTCAGGTAGACTTATTCAATTTAGTACATTATACAATTTTTACCCAAAATAATATTAGTTAGTCAATCCTTATAGTTAATTATTTTCTATCAATATTCTATGTATTCTTCTATATATAACAATCTAACAAGGTAGCTGCTTAGAAATTCTCATTTGCCTCTCCGCCCCCCCGGTAAAGTCACCCCCCTCTGCATTTTATTATATTTCAATAGTTCTCAAACTGCCACAGTTCTTCTCCCACCTCCCATTTCTTCACCAAATATTGTTTCAGCTTCTCCCAGTCTGTGTTGAACTGCCCTGGGTCAAGGTTTCTCAATTTTCTTGTCATTTTGTCCATTTCCGCCATATACAGCAATTTATAAATCCAATCCTCCATAGTTGGCACTTCTTGTACTTTCCATTTTTGCGCATACAAAAGTCTAGCCGCTACTGTCATGTAAAATAGCAATGTCCTGTGTTGAGCTGGAATGTCCTCCATTCCCAAGTTCAGTAGCAGGAGTTCTGGGTTCTTATTAATTTGAAATTGTAAAATCTCACTTATTACTCTTATTATTTCCCCCCAGTACTGCCTAGCTACCTCACACGTCCACCACATATGATACAGGGAACCCTCATGTTTTTTACATTTCCAGCATTTGTTAGAAGTGTTCAAATTCCCTAGCGCAATCTTCTTTGGTGTCATGTACCAACGATAAATCATTTTGTAAATGTTCTCTTTAATATTAGTACACGTCGTAGTCTTCATTGTATTCTTCCACAAGTATTCCCATGCCTCCATTGTTATTTCTTTGTTGAAATTTATGGCCCACTTCACCATTTGTACTTTAACTATTTCATCTTCAGTATACCATTTCAGCAGTACTTGGTATACCCTGGAAATTTCCTTCTTGTCCTCTTTTAAAAGTGTCTGCTCTAGTTCCGAGTTTTCTGTTCTAATGCCTCCCTTTGCACAGTCCGAATTATAGAGATCTCTAATCTGTCTATACTGAAACCAATCGTAGTTTGGTGATAACTCGTCCTGTGTCTTTATTTTAAGTTTAGAAGATTCTATTCGGGTTATCTCCTTATACGTTAAACACTGTTGCTCAGTATCGACAGCTCTCGGATCTATTACCTCATATGGAACCACCCATAGGGGGGTTCCTTCTTGTAAATAATCTCTGTACTTCTTCCAAGTTGCATATAGGCTTCTCCGTATGTAATGATGTAAGAACATAGAGTTCACTTTTACTTTATCATACCATAGGTATGCATGCCATCCAAATATTTTTTTATATCCCTCTAGGGCCAATAATTTCTTATTCTTCAGCATCATCCAGTCTTTCAACCACACTAGGCAGATTGCATCATAGTAAAGTCTTAGATTGGGCAGTTGCATTCCGCCTCTTTCTTTTGCATCTTGTAAGACTTTCATTTTCACTCGAGGCTTCTTGCCTGCCCAAACAAAATCTGATATTTTCCTCTGCCATTTTTCAAACTGCTTAGAGTCTCGAATAATTGGTATTGTCTGTAGCAAAAACATTACTCTTGGTAACACGTTCATCTTAACTGCCGCAATCCTTCCCAACCATGACAAATTCAGTCTATTCCATTTAATCAGATCTTGCTCAATCTGAGTCCATAATTTTTCATAGTTATTTTTGAATAAATCTATGTTCTTTGCAGTCAGTTCAATTCCCAAATATTTCACCTTACTTGTTACTTCACAGTCTGTTATTTCCATTAACAGTTGTTGTTTTTGCTTAGTCATATTTTTACATAATATCTTTGACTTCTTTTTGTTAATATAAAACCCTGCCAAATCTCCAAACTCCTTAATCTTCTCTATCACTTTTGGCATGTTCTCCGTTGGGTCTTCTACAATTAACATTATATCGTCCGCAAATGCTCTGACCTTATAGGAAAAGTCTTTTATTTTTATTCCACGAATTTCTTCATCTTGTCGTATTTGTATCATCAGGATCTCCAATACCAGAATAAATAACAGCGGAGACAACGGGCAACCTTGTCTTGTTCCTTTACTTATAGTCAGTTTCTTAGTAGCCTCGTCATTCACTACAATTGCTGCATTCTGGTCTCTATAGATTTCTTTAATTGCTCTTATGAATCTTTCTCCCATTTGTAGCTTTTCCATAGTGGCAAACATAAAGTCCCAGTTCAGATTCTCAAACGCTTTTTCAGCATCAACAAAGAAGAAACCAACCTCTTTATCGCAACGCTTATCATAATATTCAATAGCATTGATCACTGTCCTTAGGTTATCTCTAATTTGTCTATCTGGCAAAAAGCCTGCTTGTTCCTCCTCAATAACTTCCGATAACCATCCCTTCACTCTCTCCGCCAGTATCTTCGCAAAGATTTTATAGTCATTATTAAGTAACGATATAGGTCTGTAATTTTTCACATTAGTCAAATCTTGGCCCTCTTTGGGGATCAATGATATGTTAGCTTCATTCCAGGTATCTGGAATCCGTTGATCCTTTAAGACTCCATTGATCACCTCTTTTAGGAATGGTGCCAGTTCGTTGGCCATTGCCTTATAAAATTTAGCTGTAAGTCCATCTGGCCCTGGCGCCTTTCCCAGATTTGTTGACTGTATTGCCTTTCTTATTTCCTCATCCGTTACTTCGTTGTTCAATCTATCTCTCCAAGCTTCCGAGATTACTGGGAGCTTCATTTTCTCCAAATATACCGCTATTGATTCTTTGTTCACCTCTTTCTTGTTATACAGTTTAGCATAAAATTTATAGAAGGCTCTACTAATGGCTGTCTGTTCCAAACAATATAGAAGGCTCTACTAATGGCTGTCTGTTCCAAACACTTTTCCTGTGGGAGACTGTTTTTCTTTGGTTGTTTGATTCATCCTGGGTTTGATTGCTCTTCGGATTTCATTTCTGGAGTAGCCATTTGCCTGAAGTGCGTGGTTTAGATGATTCATTTCCTCATTGAGAAAGTGCGGCTCACATATCCGTCTTGCACGATCCACTAATGTTTTCATTATGCCTCTTTTCTGTCGGGGATGGTGATTGGAGTTTTTGTGTAGGTACCGATCAGTGTAAGTTGGTTTCCTGTAGACCTTGTGACCTAACTGACCTACCAAAGAAAAACAGTCTCCCACAGGAAAAGTGTTTTTGCCATATATCAAAGGAATTACTGATCAGATGGGAAAGCTTATGAAAAAGCATAACCTTCAAGCAGTATTCAGACCCACCCGAAAAATACAACAGATGCTACGATCAGCAAAAGACAGTAGAGACCCCCTAACCTCTGCAGGAGTATACCGTATACCCTGCAGCTGTGGACAAGTTTACATCGGGACCACAAAGCGTAGCATCCAGACAAGAATAAAAGAACATGAAAGACACTGCAGACTTGGACAACCTGAAAAATCAGCAGTGGCTGAACATAGCCTAACTCAAACAGGGCACAGTATCTTATTCCAGGACACCAAAATACTGGACAACACTTCCAACTACTTGGTCAGACTGCACAGGGAAGCCATTGAAATTCACAAGCATAAGCAAAACTTCAACAGGAAAGAAGAAACCTTAAGAATGAACCGAGCATGGTTGCCAGTTCTGAAAAACACCAGGCTAACAAAACATTCTATCCCTGACAATAGCCCTGCAGAGAAGATTAGCACATCAAGTACCAATCCATATGCAAAAGAACCTCCTCAGGATACAGTGAAGCCTCCCGCCATTAGCATTCCACACCCTGGGAAACTCTTACAGGATGACTCAGCTCAACCCCACCCCTCCTGAGTAGATACAAATGACCTACATCTCTTCTCTTTTCCACACTGTGACACTGAGAGATCTCTGTCTTTTGGTGCTACACCTCTGAAGATGCCAGCCACAGCTGCTGGCGAAACGTCAGGAACTACAATGCCAAGACCACGGCAATACAGCCCGGAAAACCCACAACAACCAATGTTCCAAATAAGTTTTGTTATCTTCACAAATTTTATTTATTGTTTTCTTTTCCTTTCTCTTTTTCAGTTGCCATGCCAAATATTTCCCAGGTTTGTTTGCACCTTCAAACGCTTTTTGATTCAATCTTTTAAGATTCCACTCCAATTCTTTGTTATTCATTGCTGTCAGCTGTTCTTGAAGTATTTTAATGTCCTGATAAATTTTCTTTTTCCCTGGTCTCTTTTTTAGCTGTATTTCTTTGGCTTTTATTTTCTCCACAATCTCCTGTCTCTTCTCCTCTTTCTTTTTTCTGGCTCTTCCATTTAAATCCATTAGTATGCCCCTAATTACCGCCTTGTAGGTGTCCCAAACCTTGTTGGTTGGTACTTCTTTATTCATGTTGTATTGTATGAAGAACTTTGTCTCTCTTCTCAGCATCTCCATGTTCTCTCCCTCTTGTAACAAATCCTCATTTATTCTCCATCCTTTCCTTTTACTCCTTCTTCCCAATTTCCACATAATTGGATTGTGATCCGAGCCTACCATCGGCATTATTTCCACTTCCTTAGTCCATAACGCTAAGTCTTTTGAGGCCCAGATCATGTCAATTCTTGATAATGTAGAATGTCTTGCGGAGAAGAACGTGAATTGTCTACTTTTAGGGTTTTGTCTTCTCCATACATCTTCTAAGGTTTCCTGTTGTATCAATTCAAAAAACAGCTTTGGTAACAGTCCTCTTTTCTTTTGTGCAGTTGATGATTTTTTATCTAATTCCAAATTTGTCACTCCATTGAAATCTCCAGCAAGAATTATCTGGTCGTATGAAAGTTCATCTAGTTGCTTCCTCAAATCCTCAAAGAAGCTTTCTTTTGCTCCATTAGGTGCATAAATTCCGACTACCAGCACTCTCTTTGAATTCCATATACATTCCACTGCTATGAATCTGGCTTCCACATCCTTCATTACAAACTTTGGCTGCAGCTCCTCTTTTATATACAACACCACTCCTCTTTTTTTCTTATTAGAGGCCGCTGCAAAATCATTACCCAATTTTTTCGATTTTAAATATTTTACGTCCTGTTTTCGAATATGGGTCTCTTGCAAACATACAATATCACATTTTTGTTTTAATAGCCAGTGGAAAATGCTTTTTCTCTTATTCGGTGAATTAAGTCCATTTACATTCCAAGATAAAACTTTACACTCCATAATCATAATCTTGTTGCTGGTAAGTCCTTTTCATTGTCCCTTAAAAATCGCTCCATCTCTCGTTCAGATCTGATACGCTTTTTGGCCCCTCCAAATTCAAAGGACACTCCTTCTGGTAATTCCCATCTATACCTGATTTTCATGTCCTTCAGAATCTGAATTAGCGCTTTGTATTTTTTCCGATCTAGTAACACCGATCTGGGTAATTCCTTCATAATGATAATTGTCTTGCCGTCAATCTCCAATGGATCTTGAAACTGTTTAGTCACAATCTTCTCTTTCATATTTCGGGTCGTAAACTGCACAATCACATCTCTTGGTAATTTCCTCTGGGTCGCAATTCTTGAATTTACGCGATATACCACGTCCAGGATAGCCACAACTTCCTCCTCCTCCTTTCCCAGGTATTCAGCTAACACCTCAGTCATCTGTTCTTGCGCTGTCTTTCCTTCCACTTCCGGCAAGCCGCGAAATCCCAGCTGCTTCTCCATATGTTTACTTTCCGCAACCGCCATTCTCCCCCTCATCAATCTCATCTCTGTTTGTTGCATATCAGCTAGATTCTCCACCGCGCCTTCCACCACTTTGACTCTCTGCTGTGTTCCTTGCAATTCATTTTGCATTGTTTTCATACCTTTCTTCACTTCTGACAGCTCACTTTTCACTGTCTGTTTGACCTCTTTAATCAGCTCCGGTTTCATGTCCTTAAGTTCTTTAATCACTTCTAAGAGTTTTTTGTCTAAATTTTCTATTGCCGATTGCCACTCTTTTTTCGACATCGTGGGGCTTGCTTTGGCTCGCTCCCACGAGTCCGCTCTCTTCCTTAACTCCGTGGCGTAAAATTTAGTGTCCTTTTAATTTTAAATGTCCCGGTCTTCTTGCAAAAAAAAGCTTTTAGAAAATCCAAAATGTCGGGCGTCTTTTCTCTATGGTTTTTCTATGATTTTTGTAATCCAAAATGACTTACTTCCTTTTCCGCTGAAGCCGCGACTCTTCCCCTTTCAAAGATGGCGATTCCCTTCTTCCTGCCCTCCGGCAGGGGCCGCTTCTCTCCAGCAACTCTATTATTATTACGTACTTCCTGTTTCCCGACTTCCCACAGTAGCTCTCGCGATGGTAAAATCTTCTCACAGCTCCATAACCGAAAGTATTCAAAACAATAGTCCGATTTCTTTAATAACTTCTTTAAACTTAGTCTTTTTTCTAATACAACTCTTGCCGAGTCTTCCCCTCCTTATAATTAGCCTGTTGCAGTTTGAAAATCTACTTTTATTCTTCTTTATTTTTAACAATCTGTCCCGTATCAGAAGATAGTGATCTTTACCTTCTCATTCACTTTCCTCGGGTTGTAATCACTGTTTCAATCTTAATTTCTCCTCTACTCTTCTTTCCCCTATTGAAGCTTGGGCACGTAGGTCTTATGCCAACCGCATTGGCCCCGAAACTGCTGCAGAGATCGTAGCCGACCTGTCACAGGGTGGGACCTCAAGGGTCGAGAGCAGGCCCATTGCGCAGAACCCCCCCTCGCCCGAGATCAACGCGCCCTGAGGTCTTGAGCGTTCTTTGCCTGCTCTCCGCCTGAGAGCAGTCGGCCGCGGGCTGAATTGCCCCCGCCGGCTGCTTAAAGCGGCAGTCCGGTCAGCTCCGCAAGTGGAGCTGCGTCAGACCTCCATAGATCCCAAACCGGAAGTCGGAAAATATTCCACCTTTTGAAAGCACCTATTTAGCCAAAGCCCAAGGCCTACTGAGTTTAGGGTTGCTAGACATAAGCCTGGCAATCCTGAGAGGTTTGGGAGAGTGGGGCATGAGGAAGGAGAGTGTCATTCAACTTGGAGAAGCCACTTCCTGGTGAGGATCCACCCTAGGAATTCTTAGAGAATCACTTGATGCAGTGACAAGTCCCTCACCATTTTTGCTGCCACTGCATCAGGTGGTAGCAGGAGACAAATATGGGAGTGTAAGGTTTCCCACCATAGTGGGCATCCTGGTCATCCTAACTGAGCTAAAGCCCAAAGGAAGAGTGAGTGGAGGTTCCTCCGCTCCAACCGAATTGCAGCTTTAAGAAGGTTTGTCAATACAAAGCACTGGGAATGCAGATGATAGACACCTTACTCCAAGCAGCTGATCCTGGCCATCACCTCCAGGATGTTACTGAATGATGCTGCTGGAGGTGAAAAGCTCTAGGTCTGGTAGCAAGATTTGGTGAAGAATATTCTCTCCTAAAATGTGGCTACTAAAGTTCTCTAGATTAAGAGCAACTGGCACTTAGCAGACAAGATGGTAATCATCTTCCCAATCCCAGGCGGTATCCCTAGGCAGGCAGTGGAGTTGGGCAAAGGAACTTTATAGACCAAGTGATATTGGAAATGAATTGGAAAGTCAGAGTTCTTTCAAAGATGGTAAGATATGTTTCCTGTTCTAATCAGCAACCTTGGAGCTACACACTGGGTCAGTTATAGTTTCTCAACTGTATCCTTTGGCAGCTCCATGTAAAGTGCATTGAGATAATCTAGTCTGAGTATAATCAGGGGTCTCCTTTTCTTTTAACAGATTAGTAGTCATGGGATTGTAGTCATGTGGATATGATGTTTAAGCTTTGTGCATCTCAAGATGCAGCCCAGCCATTGTCCATTGATGGAAACTTTTTTAGGCCTGGTGGGAGAATCCCTGTTAGAAAAAAATTGTGCATTCTCTGATTAAACCAGAGTCACAACCTATTTCTTCTATTATTTATGTCTCCAAGAATGATCAGATTGTTCCACATGGAATAATTCATAAATGTTAAACCAACACTAATGCAGCTATTCTTCTGGAATAAGTAAACATGTTAAATCATCCTCAACTTAAACCCTCTTCCCTGTAGTTCCAATTTGTATAGTACATAGCTGGCATAATTTAGGTGTAATAGTTTTGGAAACATAAGGCTTCTTTAGTATACAGAAGAATAATGAAAAGTTAAGTTGGGATAAGTAAGATTTTATTGGCTCCTGTTTGGTGTGTTTATTGTAAAAAAGCCTAATAATGAAAGGCTTCTAAAGGCAAGTTGAGGATTAAACTGCAATTTAGAGACTCTGTAAGCACCACATAACAATTAGGATGCAGTTTTATTGCATCATTAGAGATTTAATTCTTATAAACTCAATACATGTAGAAAAGCTCAAAGAGCATTGTTTGCAAATAATTTCTGTTACAAAACTTGCTTCTTTTTCACTTTTATTTTTCTTATATTGTTATTAAGCATGCCTTTAAAAATCAATTGAATCTCTACTTACCTTAAAGCCATAACTATTATTAATATCATAAAAATTTATTCAAGTAATTCAGAATCTGAAGAAGGATTTTTTAAAGAAGAACACAGGTCAGGTGCCCTTATTTTCATGACCTCCATGATAATAAATCTCCTATCATGAATAATTCAAACTTCTCTATAGAGAGAAGTGATTCTGTTTTACAAAGAGGTCCTTTCAGCAATGCACTCTCGTACAGGCTACAAATATATAAATGACTGGGAATACAACTGTTATTTACATTGATTCTAATAATACAAAGTATGTGATCATTTTCACTGACCTCTTCTATGATAAATGTACATATTTTCCCTCATTAAAGTCACTGCTGAATTCTCCCTAACACAGACATTGGGTGAAATTTAGGTTTAGACCACCACAGATAGAATTGCCAACCTGCAGGAGGGGTCTGGAGACCTCCTGGAATTATAACAGATCTTCAGATGATAGAGACTAGGGGTGTGCGCTTTGATAATCCAATTCAGGTAAAATACCCAAATTGGGCCCAAGTCAGAAAGCTTCGGTATTTCCAAATCGGGGTCAGCATGCCCGCCCCGATTTGGAAATCCCGAAGCAAAGCTTCCCGAAGCATCCGTAAAGCTTCAGGGCCTGGGGGTTAAGTTTAAAGGGCCTTTTGCAAGTGGCAGGGCCCTTTAAACTTTCCCATTCCCTACCCTTACCCCCCACCCCCACTTACCTGGCACCGTGCTGGAGGAGGGAGCACTCCCGCCTCCCAGCTGGCTTCCGGCAGTGGCCGAGGCCCTCTCTGCTGGCCAGCTGGCCATGCCAGCCGTGGCTGTGTGGTGATGGTGGCAGGAAGGCCCTCTCTGCTGGCCAGCTGGCCAGCGTGGCATTGGCTCCAGCCTTCCGCCTGGCCAGGTAAGTGGGGTGGGGGGATGGGGTTTAAGGGTGGGAGTGGGGGTTTAAGGGTGGGGTGAGCCTCCCCCTCCCTCTTCCCCATCAGTTTAGTATGCTCCAAATCTTTACAGAGCATACCAAAGTGACTTAGAAACACAAATCCGAAGCGGCATGCTGGGTGCACACCCCTAATAGAGACCATTTCCCCTGGATAAAATGGCTACTTTGGAGGGTGCATTCTGTGGCATTGTATCCTGCTGAGTTCCCTCCCCAACCCCACCATTCTCAGGCTCCACCCCTAAAATATCTAGGAATTTCTATACCCAGAGTTGGCAACCCTAGCCATAGAAGACTGCTCATGAATTGTCACCTTAGCAGAATTCCTGTATGGGTATCCCTGAATCAGAGCCCACCCTCTCAGACTGGTGCAATCACAGATGGGAGAAGGAGGTGGGGCAGGGAGCTACTCCCATCCAGCCACTGAGGTGTGATACATCCCAGAATTTATTAAACTGCAAATCATAATAGAGACTGAAGATTCGGGTTGCCAACTCTCTCTGTCCAGTATGGCGCCTGTGCCTTTGCAAGCTGCTTCCAGGAGCCATGGAGAAATGGCATGCATCTGAGTGAGATGCACTTCCAGGTTAAAAGCTGGCTGAAGAAGGATGGTCCAGCAGGTGGGCTGCAAGTTGTGACTGAGTGGAGCAGCAACTGCTGCAATAGATCCAGCAACAGGAGTAAACAGAACAGCATGTGGCAGAAGCTGTATTTGAACATGCATACAATTCTAACAATTTTGGGCTGTGGTCACAGACTTTCCAAATTTATAGTTTTAGTATTTTTTTGCAGCTTCATAACTGGCAGAAATCAACATGTGAAGATTTTTCCCAGTGATGGGGATTCAGTTACTGGGAGCACTTAATCAGATTTCTCCCCTTTATTTAAAGGTGTACAAGCCCAGCCATTAAAAAGTTGCAATCTTATAGCTGACAAATGCATTTTGAGGCAAGGGAAAGGTTAATCGATTGAGCTGGCTTGCTTGAACTATTTTTGTCTCCTCTCTTTGATCCAAAACCCTTCAGGCCTTGTCTCTCAAGTCTGAGCGTGACTCTACCTTTTAAATCAGGTGTCTAGCATGTAATTTATCTGGTTCTGGTTGAGGTGATAGTCTTAGAGGCTGAGTGAGGACTGAAAGGATAAAGCTATGCCCCCCCAGCCCACCCTGGCTCCCTCTCCCAAAGGAGGGAGGGAAGGAGGGGAAAAGATCCAGCCTTCCTGCCCAGCCTGCCTTATGCCATACATGGCTCAGCTTTGCACCTCCTTCCCTAGGCCAGGCCAGGAGTTGCTCCCCCCCCCCCGGTTGGGAAGCAGGCCATTGGCCCACTAAGGGCAGTCCCATTGGCCATAATGACCAATCCTTCCCTGTAAGAGGTACTCTTTTGTTGCACATCAAGTGTTTACTTTTGGGTGTTAAGAGTTTTCAGCTCTCATTTACTTTCGTATAGTTTCCCCACCTTCTTATTGAAAAAGACCATCTATTTTGCAAGAATATCTAATAGACAGTAGTCTTGAACTAATGTGAATTATTTTAAATAGTTCTCTCACATATGTGTCATAAAAGAGAATTAAATTGACTTCTGGAATGGCGTGGTGATGTCACGGCAGCTGAGTTTAGGAGCTCAGTACCGTGATCTTCCTGATCCCCTGGGACCCAAGGATTTGGGGCCCCAAGACTCCCCCACGGAGAGGGGGGTAGGCCAGAGCAAGGTGGAGGAGCTCACAGGGATTGGCAACCCCTGTTGGAGCCCCCGCACCTGCTCAAAGGCAAGGACCGAGGAAGAAGCCTTAATGGCGCATAAGCTACGAACCCCGAGACTTTGAAACAAACAAAAACAAAGCAAAGATTCCTGACAAGATAGATGTAAGGACAACTGAAAGACCGAAAAAGAGTGATTTTACCTGACATATCTCCAAGTAAGAGTATTGTTTATTGCTTTATGATGGCTAAACAGCTTGATGAGGGATTTTTTATTATCCCCCAGAGAGGCAGCTGCCTCATGGACTAGGAAACTGACACTCAAGAAGTGAAGTGTAAGGAGAGGTTTCCTGGGATGGAGAGCTGGGGATCAAAAACCTTTATTACTACAAATAGTAAGAGCAAAGGAGCTTTTTACCAGTTTTAAAGATCTGTGATTGAACATTTGTAAGTGAGTGCACAAAATGGCGTTTTCTGAAGAGATACTTTTAAAGCTGCAACAAATTTCTAAACTGATGAATTGTGTATTAAGAAAAGCAGACGAAACACATGGAACAAAAACAGGCTCGAGCACTGTGTTAGATGCCAAGTTAGAAGAGAATTTTGATGGGACAGAATTACCTAAAAGAAAATCGGAGTGGAATTGTGAAAAATACTCCCAACAAAATGGAGGAGAAAATCAGTTTTTTTCTGTGAAAATACAGAAAGCGGAGAAGAAGTGGGAAGAGCGTGGTGAAAAGGAAGCTGTGAGGAAGAGTTTCAGCGTACTGCTTCTGTATGAAGTACAAAGCATACAACATACTCCAATCAAGAAACATATCACAAAGATGAAGAGAGATAAACAGGGACATTATAATGTATTTAATGGCACCTCGTATGAATGGCTAGAAGGCAAAAATAGCTGGCTATAGCTGATCATTGGAAAGAAAGAGTTTCAATACTATTTCAGAGGGAGAAAGAAGAAGAAGAAAGAAAATGAAACTTAAAGTGCAACCTTTGTTCCTTTATCTTTTCTTCCCCTCTCTCTTCTTTTCTGTTTATATGGCATAGAGCTTTAAACTGAAGTGAGGTTAAAAGGGTGGGTTAATAGGGTTGTTAGGGGCTTTTGCAAATAAGGATGGTATATAGGATATATTGTGATTTTTATATGTCCATGTTCTAAATGCTATTTAAATTGCTTTAACAAAAAACTTAGAGAATCTGGAAAGAAATTAGGCTTAATGTGCCTCCTTCTTTTTAATGCGGTTTAATATAGACCTAATACAATCCTCTATGCTTTTCTAACACATTCGATATTGTTTATGTTTAGTTACTGGACTAGAGGGAGTGTTGCAAATGGGTCTTTGTCTTTGGAATTCTTTTCTTTAAATAAAAGTATAAGAAAGATGTTGAGACAAGGTATCTTCAGGATTAATAGGGGAAACACTAGGGAGGTAGAGGGAACTTTGTAAATTTGTTAAATTTCAAAACTTAAACTACTGGTTAAGCTAAGTCTACGTATACACTTTCTTTTGCCTTTTGTAATGAAAATACAATTACAAAACCTCAGATGGCTTGGATTTTGATGTATGAAAGACTGAGGGTAGGCTGTTATAAAAATCTTTTTGTATATTTTCTCCTTTAAGAAATTATTTAGTCAATGATATACACAAATAATGAGACTAATAATGGAATATAAAGATGTGGCTGTTTGTTTTTCTAGCTCTGTCTCCAGACTGGCTATGGGCTTAGTACCCTAGGCTTAAGAATTAAAAGATTGAAGTGTGCCTTAAGAATCTGCTCACTTAGAACATAAATAATTGTAAGAAATGAGAAAAGGAATTGATAGTTGGGTAAAAGTGCAAGGAATTTAAAAGGTGCTTGGAGAGATCTAAATAGACTGTGTATTGTATAAATGGGGAAAAAGGGGGGTAGTCGGTTACTCAGTTTCTTTTTCTATGGATTGATGTCTGTATTGCAAATTTCTTGAAATTTTGGATGTATAATGATTATCTTGTACACGAACCTGATACTAAAAAGTTTTCCTTCTTTTTAAAAAACCTAATACAAATCTATTATAAAAAAATGAAAGAGAATTAAATTAAGAGTGAAATATACCAGCTATACTTTAAATATATATGACTGAAGACCAGATAGGTGAGCTTTTATCTTCAGCAACTGGTTATGCCAGTGATGGGCTAAATGTAACCCCCAAGCAGTATTTTTGTAAATATGTATGTTATCGATTGCTATTCTTGTCACAATGGCGTTTAACTATAAATTAGGGAAAATTCTTTTCATCTTCACATACACAGGAGTAGTATAGAAGAGAAGTTGAATGGGGTAGAAGTTAAAATAAAATGGGACTTTTAAAATGTTTGTTAGATATTTAAATTCAAAGCCCCTTTTACAGACTTCCTGCTGTCAACTGAAAATTTAGGGTTGAAAAAAGGTGAACTATCCCCTTTTGATGATTGAAAAGGCTTTGCCCAACCATTATAGGACCTACATGGACCAAAGCCACACAGGTTGGGAGCTGCAGTGATGAAATGAATGCAGTAAGATTAAGCAGAAAAACTGGTAGTGTCAGCCTTATGGATATGATCAATTAATTCATAAACCCTAGGTAGGATACAATCAAGGATATGCCTTTTAAGGTGTTTGATTTTGGCAAAAACTAAGTATCACTTCCATACTGAAATCAAAGCTGAGCAGCACTTCTAAGTATGAGTTTGTAATATCAAAACACAAAAAGGACTTGTACCTTAAAGATTAACACATTTATTGAAACAAATTATATCAATGTCATGTCAACTTGCTTATGTTTTGTTTTCAGCATTGTTTCCAGCTCTGTATCAGATAGCTGCTTGTTTTCAAATTTTTGCAATTCTTACCCTATTGTATTTAGGGGTGTGTAGTTTGGTTTGGTATTTGGAAATAAAAAACTAATTTTAGCAGGTTCAGTTAAATCCAGGTGTTCCAGATCAAAATAATGAATACCAAATTGGGTTCAGAGTACCGATTTCAGGTTTACCAAATTAATTTGGTAAATGGCTGTTGTGGGTTTTCCGGGCTGTATTGCCGTGGTCTTGGCATTGTAGTTCCTGATGTTTCGCCAGCAGCTGTGGCTGGCATCTACAGAGGTGTAGCACCAAAAGACAGAGATCTCTCAGTGTCACAGTGTGGAAAAGATGTAGGTCATTTGTATCTACTCAGGAGGGGTGGGGTTGAGCTGAGTCATCCTGTAAAACACCATCCTGAAAAACACCAGGCTAACAAAACATTCTATCCCCGACAATAGCTCTGCAGAGAAGATTAACACATCAAGTACCAATCCATATGCAAAAGAACCTCCTCAGGATACAGTGAAGCCTCCCGCCATTAGCATTCCACACCCTGGGAAACTCTTACAGGATGACTCAGCTCAACCCCACCCCTCCTGAGTAGATACAAATGACCTACATCTTTTCCACACTGTGACACTGAGAGATCTGTCTTTTGGTGCTACACCTCTGAAGATGCCAGCCACAGCTGCTGGCGAAACGTCAGGAACTACAATGCCAAGACCACGGCAATACAGCCCGGAAAACCCACAACAGCCATTGTTCTCCGGCCGTGAAAGCCTTCGATAATTTGGTAAAATTTGGTAAACCAGTCTTGGCTGATCTTTTGCTGTTTCCATGCAAAAAACAGCAAAGTAACAACAATTCCTTTTTTCCAGAGAGGGTGTGTGGGGTGGGGGGTGGGGGGTGGGGGGTGGGGGGGTAGGTGGGTTGTTTTTCAACCAAACTCCACCAAATTTGCCAGGAACCTACTACTGACTGTCCCTTCATGACAATTGGACTGCATGGACCAATTGTATGATCCCCAAAAGAAGATGCCCCCAGCCACTCCATTGTTTCCTATGGGAAAAAAGACTAAGCTAATTCCCACTGCAGAAACGCACTGGAGCAAGGCTGCCGAGGCTAAGGCACACTCCCAAATGCAAACTGAGCTCATTGCAGAGAAAGCCTAACAGATCAAAACTAAAGCATGGGAATAGAATCCCCCCCAGAACCAATGTGAAGCAAAGCAACCAACATCACAGCAGAGAATTGCACCTGTGCAATCTAACCTAAAAGAAGCAAACGTAACCAGGGGAGTGCCATGTGTTTGTGGCTGGGTACTGCTTTGTTCTGTTCTGTGGTGTTCCACCTATGGCTGAACCCACTACCTGGCTGTTGTGAATGAAACTAGTTCTGTTGGGGTAAGTTTCAATAGCGTCCCTTGCTTCAGTTTGCTTTGACTGGAATGAGTATGAGTCTCTGGTTCAATGTTGGTCGCCTTGCTTCACTTTGGTTCTGGGGATATTCCATTCCCTTGCTTCAAGTTTGCTTCTCTTGGACCACCAGATAGCCTCTAGATTGAGTTTCTAACTGAATTTTACCAAATTTCTACTATATTACTAAACCAAACTATAGAAGCAAGTCGGTATTCAGGGAATACCAATTCCCCCCCCCTCTGGTTTAGTATTCCCATTTGGGATTTACCAATTTTTTTTGTGTTCACACCTCTGTGTTTTTTTTATATATAGGAGCTAAATACCCACAAAATAATACAAGCAGCACCTGTAGCTTTAAGAAATGAATGCCCTCAGTGACCATTTGTGCAGTGACCATTGCTAGGCAATGGTATTATCAGCATTCAAGTCTTGGTTTCCATCAGTAGTGCAGGGGGAAGGGAAGTGGCCCATTTGAGGCCTTTAAGGGAAGATTCATCAGGGCAAGGCATGAAAATAACCATTTAGCAACTTGCTTCCATGCAATTCACATGACTTACTGAGCTTGCTTGCTCCTGATCAACAGCAGAAACTAAAGCTTCACTCAACCACCAGTGTCATAACGATTATGAGGCTTGCAGTGCCAAACATAAAGGGAATTAGAACACCTCAAATTCCGTTCAGACACCAATAGGAAGCCAATGCAAAAATCACAGAATGGGTGTAATATATTTCATGCTGAAAAGTATGTTTCTGCATTGTTCTGTATGCGTTTTTGGAGTCGGTGCTCCAGTTCCTTATCTTTTGTATCACTTGTAAGTTTGACTGCTACACCCATGCCTCCTCTGAGAAGCTGTCTGCCATACTCTTTGCCATGGATTCATTGGTGTAGTCTCAACCTCAGATGAAATACACTATTTTATTTCCTCTATGACAACATTCAGAAGTATAGAATAGAATAATTTTATGTTTATGTCAAAACATTATGGACTAAACTTGAATCTAAATTAATATATGTTTAGTCTTGACTGGATTCTACCCGCTGTTCAAAAGTTTTCTTTTGTAAGCTGCTTCAGGCAGGTTCCTTGGAAAGGTGGCTAGAATTTTTTTTAAAATTAATAATAATAATAAAAAAGAGCATTTGTGTGTAAGTGAGGTTCGTGCACAGTGAAAGGAGTATCAAGAAACTGGACTATTGTTTCTTTGTTTTTCTATACCTTTGCTTCAGATTTCTAGTCTTGGTTAAGCATAGAGGGTCTTTCTCTGAAAAGTGCAGACAGCATGACTTTGCAGTTTTCAGAGGTAGAACAGAAACACACAGGTGCAAAACTACATCAGAGCTTCAAGGCCAGAGGGAGTCTTGCACCTACATTTGCTCATTTAGAGCAACTAATCTTGGGTGGGAGTTTGTGCAGTATTCATGATTGGTTAACTAGGATCAGGCCAGCTGCAAGCAGCCTGAAATACAGCAAGGGCCTTCATTCTAGCTCAGGCCCCTCCCCCCAGGATTCCCAGGTGCCTGCTGGTGTAGGCAGGCTCCCTGAGGATTGCCCCATTGCCCACCGATCAGCCATGCATGAAGTATGGGAGCATTCCCACACAAAGTGCAATGACATCACTTCTGGAAGAGACATCACCTCATTGGTGCTGGGAGTGTGCATGCATGAAGATGATCATGCCAGTGAGTGCTGGGTTCCCCCTTCCAGCTGGGAGGGTATGGGGATCTGGCAACCCACCCACCCCCATCTGTGTGATTTCTGGTGGATACAATGTGGTTTTTTGGTCTGATTACCAGGACTTCGCTCCTGGATTTTGGACTTTGGAGTTCTACTGGATTTTTTTGCTTTTAACCTGACAAGGTAACAATTGTGTCACAGGATTGAAGCCTGTCTAGTATATAAGGATAGTTATTTCGCTTTGTTATTTTCTTTTCCTGTTTGCATACTTCTATGTAATATTTGCAGTCCTGGTAATAAATTCTATTAAGTATACTTCTGTAGTATTATTTAGGTTTTGGTTCTTCAACCTGAGTCCAGTTCTTTGGCGCATTTGCCAGAGCTACCAAAGTAATGGCTTTGTGGAACTTAGTCTGCAAAGTGGTTTACTTTGTGAGGCTGATTCTTTTTGCTTAAGACCTGGTAGGACTGGAGATTTGTTTTTCAGTCTCAAGGTGAGGGTTAACCAGAGGGACTAATGGCAGTTTGTTACCCAGGGAAGTGATATTTTACTCCCCAGTTTTTAGTGTTTTGTGCTTGCCTTTCCATTCAGGGTGGCTTGCAGATACAACTATAAGTCTAATTAGGTTTTTGATTAGGAATTGTACTAAAAAAAGATACAATAAAACAAAAATGCATGTTTGTCCATGTTTGTGGGTTTTTTAAAGAGAGTGTGTTGCCAGTTGACATGGCCAGTTTCCCTTTTATTCATAATCCATAAGGGCCAATTCTTTATATGGCAAGTGGAAAAGTTAATAGTGGACTCTGCCCAGGGTCTGAGGCCCAGCCCCCGGACTTACTGGGAGGAGGGGACAAGAGACAGCTGGGAGACAGTGACCCAGCTGCCCCAACTGATACCTTGGTCCAAAACCCAACAGCAACAGAGGAAGGGGGGAAAGCACCAAATCCTCAGAGGGTCAGATGGGGCAGGTGGAAGCCAGCTAGCCCCACCCTCCAATGGGAGCCTAGGAGCCCAGACAGGGGGAGTGAAGACAGCCAGGAAGGGACCCCACTGGTGGGAGAGGGCACACGACACAGGGACGGCCAGCCAGCAGCAAATCAGCCAGCAACATTGCCCGTAGTGGAAGAAAGGCAGCACAGGGCCATGCCCCAACCTGCAGGCAGGCTAGAAGGAGGTAACAAGATCCAGATGAGGCTGGGAGCAAAGCAGCCCCAGGTGGGGCTGCCTGAGGCATTCAGCAGAGGAAGCCTGGCAGCCAGCAAAGAAGGCACAGGTGTGGCTGTCCAGAGCAGCCAGTGAAGCAACCACAGGTGTGACTGCCTAAGACAGCCATGGCCATGGCTGGGGGTGTGGTTGGCAGGTGGCGCTGGGAATGGGAGAAGGGATGTAAGGGAAGTTCACTCACAAGGTGTGTTGGTGAGTTAGGAGTAGGAAGTGGGAGAAGGAGGATGGTGTAGATTGTGATAGAGTTTGGTAGAATGAGAGAGGAGCTGGAAGGAGAAAGAGCGTGGAAGAGGAAGAAGATCGAGCCTGGAGGAGTCAAGGTGGCCGAAGGCTTTGGAAGGCAAGAAGTAAGGGGAAGCAGCCAGGACTCCGTTAGGTTAAGCAGGCCTGCAGGTGGACTGAGAGGGAGTGAGGGTGATGTATACTCCCCCTCCTTCCACAGAATGAGAACCTGCATTGTCCCCGATGACCTCCCAGAGTCAAGGTTAGGCACGCCGGCACCCGGCCTAGTGGCAATTGGGGCAGAACCTGACAGACTCCTCAGTTTTGTACAATATGTCATTCCCCCCGCCCCCAAATTTATACTGCATATTGGTGATAGCAAGTGAAGTGACAAAGTTTCACAGGATGCCAGTGATTTGGTGATCTTGTTTTTTCTTTCTTTCTAAGTCAGCTCTTCTTTCCTTTCAGCAGATAGTGTATGCCAGTCAAATCTGAAGGAGGAGGCTATAAGAATATACTGTCATCCAAGGGACCCTATAAGAATATACTGTCATCCAAGGGACCCGTGACAGACAAACCTGTTAGTTCTATAAATCAACATGCATTCAGTGGGCAAAAATGGTTAGTTCTTGGCTGACAAATAGTTGAGCAAGCATCTTTATTATAGGAGCTATGTGTGGCCAGTTGTTTAATCTTCTCTACCGCTGGATTCTCTGTTCACCGTTTAAGTACATAATTGTTTGTTCTTTAATAACTTGAATTGGGATGCTGTGTGTGATTCTATGCATGCTTAGCTGGAAGGAACTACAATGTGTTCCTTAGAGCTAAATAAGTGTACATAGGATTTCAGGCTTTGTATTTCTGAACTTCTCCATGCATTGACCTGCTCTTAAAGTCATGTTTTCTATACGGAATCTGCTTACTGTTCTTTTTGTATTTGGAGTACTTTGATGTTAAGTGTACTGTGGCCTTCAAAAAGCCATGTGGAATGGAGGCGTTGCCTTATAACAACATATATTATCCATTATTGGAATGGTGCAGTATAATAGCTAAGAGACTGAGCAACAAATCAAGAAGTCCCTGCTTTAAATCTTATTCCTGTCATGAACTCACAAGGTGGCATTAGACAACCCTCAGTCTGTCTAACACATCCCATATGCACTAAAACCACACAGGAACATAGTGAGAATAATAAGATAATATACATATAACCCCTGAACTCTTTAAAGTGCTAAATAAACACTAAGTGGTGTTGCCATACTAGATATTTATGTTCAAGAACCTCAAAGGCAGCTTACAGTGATTTAAAATACACAACACAACAAATAACATACTCCATAAAACACAATAAAAAGGCACAATAATAACATCTATTCAATAACAATAAAATTATAAAATTGATGACAATTAACAGTAATCATAAAATCCAACAGCTGCAGCAATTGGGTGATAAAATCAATAAAACCACCACAACTAGCAGGATTAAAATATAATCACAGGGAGAGTAAGCGTCCCCACACCGTGAAGCTAGTCCTTCAGAGGGAGTGCGACCTCAATCAAAATGGTATAAACAGGACTTACCTTGTGGTGGCTTTGTTTCCAGATATACATGAGCCCTCCCAGTACCTCTCCCTATAGAGCTACTTAAAGGCAGGGACTTATAGAATCCATTCAGTACAGAGTTGTTTCTAAATATTATGAACCAAACAAAGCAACTGTTAACATATGAACATAAGATAAAGTATGACTGTCTTTTGATAGACATGGTACATGATAGATATGGTAAATGTGGGCGGATGAGTGGTTCATGTATGTTTAGAAAGGGCAATTATACAACTATGCATACAAAATAAAATTCCTAGGTTGGCTCTCAAGTTCCAGTAGTCTTTCTTCTAGTATGCTGGGTATGGTGGAAAGTTTTTTTCCTTTTCCATTTCATTAATCTGTTGCACCCAATCATAATGGCTTTTTTGCAGCTATAACAGGGGGTTCCTGTGACTGGGTGTTTCAGTGTCTCAGAGCTAGGGTTGCCAGGTCCTCTGACTCCCCTGGCAGGAGATCAGGAGCCTGGCACCTACCTTGCAGCATCCTTTGTGTGCTCCTGGGCTTGCATGATGATGTCACTTCTGAAAGTGACATCATCACGTGGGTCAAAGGGCAGCTTTGGAATGCACCTGCACTCATCAGGGGGCCAAATTGGCCCACTGTGGGGCACTATTTGGCCTGAATTGGGCCCGCTGCAGGTGCAATTTGTCCCAAATTGGGATGCTGTGGGTGTGGGAATGTGTTATGCTGCCCGGGGGTGCACCACTCCACCAGGGGGCACCACGGGAAGCATTAGACTTTGTATTCTAGGCTTGCTGTCCCCCTGAGGATTGCATTTCTAAGTTATCTCTAGTGGATGTTTGTGCCCAGAGACATGATGTACCATGGGTTCAGTGAGGAATCTGAAAACCCATAACTGTTTGTCTTTCACTTGTGTGAGTGTGTGAGCACTCTCCTATTGCTGCCCCCTTTTACTATAGAGTCTCCTGCTATGTTGTAATGTACTGGTATGAGATCAGAATCCCATGCTGCCTATCATGTTCTCCTTCTGCTCTTAACATCTACATACTGCATCTAGTTAGAATCCTGTCCTCCTGCTATGGACTTTCGACTGCTGAGAGTCCTGTGATCATTGCATCGCTGTATTAATTTGTATACTTTCATATATGTGCTGACCTGAAGGAGAGCTCTGAGATAGGTACCTAACTTTGAGACTTGTATTACATGTGGGGTTGCCAGGCCCCCTCAGTCTTCCAGCAGGGGATTGGGGACCTGGCTCTTACTTGTGTGCCGAGGGGGGTGCACGCATGTGGAGCGTGTGCACGCTCACAGAAAGTGTGATGATGTCACTTCCGGGAAGTGATGTCATCACACTGTGTACCCCCTCCAGCACGCCCCATGCTCCTCAGGGGCTCGCATTGGGGGCTGCTGTGGAGTGCAGGAACGCTCCTGCACCCGACAGCGGCCCAAAACGTGCCCCCGGATCAGGCCCGTTTTGAGGCGCTGTGGAACACAGGAGCACTCCTGCGCTCCGCAGCGCCTCAAAACGGGGCCATTTTGGCCTGGATTGGGCCTGTTTTGGGGTGCTGCGGTGCACGAGAGCACTCCTGCACGCTGCAGCATCCCAAAACAGGCCTGATCCACGCCAAAATGGCCCCGTTTTGAGGCGCTGCAGAGCACAGGACCACTCCTGCACTCTGCAGCGCCTCAAAATGGGCCCGATCCGTGGCCATTTTGGCGCAGATTGGGCCTGTTTTGGGGTGCTGCGATGCAGATTGTTGTGAGAATAACAACAACAACATTTGATTTATAGACCACCCTTCAGGACAATTTAATGCCCATTCAGAGTGGTTTACAATGTTATTATTATCCCCACAACAATCACCCTGTGAGGTGGGTGGGGCTGAGAGAGCTCCTAGAAACTGTGACTGACCCAAGGTTACTCAGCTGGCTTCAAGTGAAGGAGTGGGGAAACAGACCCAGTTCTCCAAATTAGAGTCCCACCGCTCTTAACCACTGTACCAAACTGGCTCTTTGTAACACACTTTGTAAACTGTTCTTAGTGTGGAATTAAGCTGTACTGAAGGGCGATATATAAATTGAATGTTATTATAATCTTGTGCAACAGTACAGAGAATGAGACTATAGTTGGGATTCCAGTCAAGGTCCTTTACTCCTTTGCTGTCCCTTTCTGTGAAAATTTCCTGCTCTGAAAAATGTAAATATACATCTTGCATTTTGTAATGCAGGGTCTATTTCCCTATGTAAGTGCAATGTGGAAACTGTGTACTAGAACAAGAAGTGAGGTGGGTTGCTGTTAGTGACCCCAGGGTCAGGTTTTTCAAGAACAAACACACTTCTGAGGTGTGTAGGCAGGGTAGACACAGTGACCTGTTTCCTCTCACTAACCCTAAGCTGGGAGACCAAGGAAACAAATCCTCTAGCTGTACAAGGTTAATCAACAATTCACCTGGCAAGGTAGGCCACTTGCAGACTGAGTTCCACAAACAGCAGTTAACTGGTAGCTAGACCATATAGGCCATGGCACTGGATTCAGATTGAGATCTGGAAACCCAATGACACCACACTAGGGATCCTATTCCCCCAGTAGGGGTGGGGATCACCTACTTTCTTTCTCCACCCCCCAACACCACTCACTTGGCCAGTGTTGGAGAAGGGCATGGGAATGGGCCTCCCAGGGGTGGCGCGATGATGTCACTCACAGGAATGACATCATTGTGCTGCTCTGCGAACATGCACATATTTTGCAGCGAGCTGATTTGTGCCTCGAATTGGCCTGTTTGAGGCCCAAATCGGCCCGTTGCAAAGTGCATGTGTTCTCCTGCACCCATGTGATGATGTCACCCAGAAATGACATCATTGCACGGGCATGGGGCTGTGCATGCTAGGGGCACATGAAAGGTAAGCGCCAGGTCTCCAGTCTCTTACCAGGATGGTAAGGGGATTTGGCAGCCCTACACCACACAAGGGTATAATTAATATATTTACTAAGAATGGTGCAAAAGATTACAAGGAAGGAAAGAAAATAATAAAATCTACTTTACTAGAACCTAAGATACTTAACACATTTTTGCTGCTAGTAATCCAGAAGTTACCTTGTCAGGTAAAATCACAACGTCCAAACAGAACAGAACTCCAGGGCCAATGGTCACCCAACTGCTTGTCCAAGGTGACTAATATCCAAGGGCCGACACCCAGGCTGGATGGCAGTCCAAGAGCATGGTGGCTAAAGTCAAAAGGGCCAAGAGTAAAGTGCTAACTTAAAACTCCGTTTTTATTGCATATTGCCTGCAACATGGGCTGATTCTACAGGCTAATCGTGGCCTTGCTAAGACGTGTTTGTGACTCTCTGCAGCTGACACATGTTCACAATCAGAGCAACTAATGATCCCTACCTGAGCTCTGATCTCTAATGAGATGGAGTGCAGAGAGCGAACCTCCTTCTCCAGTCTCCGTCTTTGATGATTTCACTCACAGTTGGGTTCTGCAAGCACTGTATCTAAGCTTATCTTTCTGGCAACTGGTAGTTCCAAGTTTCTCTCTCTTTGGGGCCTAACTAGGCAGAGAAGTCTGAACCAAAGTTTAGCCAAGAAACAGTCTAGGGTTAAACCATTTTCTTGACAGTTGCAACCAAACATGGGGCTTGTCTAATGGCTGTGCTTTGCTGTTAAAATGCCCTCTCCCTTGCTTGGTGTCTACATAATGGGGATCCAAGGTCCCCTGGTCGGGACGGAGGATCCCCCGCTCCCACTCTTTGCTCCCCACCACCACTCACCTGACCAGTAGTTTGCCTGTTTACCCCACCTGATTAGTGGTGGTGGGGAGGGGGGGGGAAAGGTGAGGCAACAGGCCTCCATGACACACTCCCGGGGCGGTGCAACAATGTCACTCCTGGGAGTGACGTTATCCTGAGAGTGCTCCTGCACTTTGCAGCAGGCTGATTTTGGCATGCCCAAAGTGGCCCGCTGCAAATCATGCACGCTCCCAGGCCTGTGCAATGACATCACTTCCCAGAAGTGCGAGTGCACAAAGCACATGCATAAGGAGTCAAGAAAAGGTGAGTGCCAGGTCCCACCTCCTACTGGGAGGGTAAGGGGACCTGGCAACCCTGCTACATAAAACATTGTGTGTTGTAACTGTGGATTTACGATTTTATAACTCATCTGTTTTCACTTTGTGAACTGTCTTAAGCAATTTTCTGGGGAGGCAGCATATATACTTTCTAAATATATCTAAAAGAATAGATCATGGAATTTACATGCTCATGCACGCCTCGGTGGAGTATAGGATTACAATGTAAAGTAGTGTTTGCAAAATTATTTTAACAAATGCTCTTGGAAAACTGAGCATAATGATTTGGGGTTTTTTTTTTGCAACATGAATATGTTTTTAGTAGCAATGAATCAAATACAACACATTTATGTTAACAGAAACAAAATACTTATGTAGACAAAATGCACCTTAACTGAGGTATTATACAATGTTTATGCAAGATGTATGAGAATGCACTACCAGAATATTTGCAGTCTCTACATTTTGCTCCTCCATGTAATGGCATAAATGATAAAATTGGTTATGGGATGAAAAACCTAGCAACAGAAATGAAAAGGCATGCTGCTTCTGCTGGCAGCGCCTCTATGGAACTCATTACAATCTCTCTGTAAACTGATGAAAGCATCAAGGAGATGAGTTGAACCAGAACTTATCTCCTAATCTGTCCATCAAGTTCACCTTCATGCCACTGTTGTCACTAATATACAAAGGTTATTGAAGATGCAGTATTGCAGAGACCATCTATACATGGAAAGATATCCATTAGTAAATATATACTAGATATAGCAAATTGCTCAATCCTCTGATACAGATATGTGCCTAACAGTGAAATCCTAAGTAGAGTTACTCCAGTCTAACCTCATTGATTTCAATTCAATTCCAACTCTGCTTAGGATTTCACTGTAACATGATTTTAGTGGATGGAACTTTTAGGACATGATTGGCCCAGTACTCCTAGTGCACTGATTAATAAACGTAAGCATAACAGCTACATTTATTGTTATCTATCATAGATATCAGTAAATACCATGATCCAAAGAGCTACTTCAGGGATATTTGAGTGTTTTTTAAAAACAAAAACAGCAGATTTCTATAGCACAAAATATTTCAGAAATTGCCCCAATTGTGATATTGATGACTGCTGATCTAGAAACCGTTATAAAATCCTATTAGGTACATGAAATTAGCCAAACAGATTCTCTGGATTGTGAACAAACGCTACAGTTCACCACAAAATTGGGTGTCTTGTGTGATAACAAGGACTTTCTCCTCATTTTCAGGCTCTGTGAATCTCAGTGTAATGGCAAGGACAAGTCCTTCCTGTTCTCTGCAGCTAATTATGTCAGCATGGTTCTGAGGGACAGCATGAGATCAGAAATAAGCCCATGCTTATCTCTGGCTTTGTGCTGGTGGTACTCAGCAGCTTTTTAGAAAAATCCTGCATAATAAGATAGTAATCAGTATTAGTTATTGGTAATGTTTTATTTGCTGATGTAACAGAATAAAATGTTATGCAGTGCTTTTTGCTTTCTCCAGAGGCATTCCATTTAAGGATAAGTGCTCCATCCAAATTTGTAGAAGAGCCCCTGGTACCATCCAGGTAATATAAAATAAAAGATGATAACATGATAAGGTTTAGCATTTTAAGATATATTTACAGTAGAGATGAGCATGAACCAGAAAAGAATGAACCATGTGGTTCGTGGTTCATCAAATTTCATGAACCACAAACCACGAACTTTCATGAATCTGCCCCCCAGTTTGTGAACTGGTTCATTTGGTTCGTGAAAATGTCACATCCAGGTCAGAAAATTGTCACTTCCGGGTCAGCAGAAGGTCTGCAGGAAGTCCATCCCCTATTGCCTAGGAAACTGATTGATTGGCACCAGGCTGTCTGTAGTGACGAACCAAAAAAATGAACCAAACAAACCAGCCTAAAGTTTGTGGCGGTTCATCCCAGAAATGGGATCTGATGAACTGCTGGTTTGTGAACCACGAACCGGCCTGGTTTGTCATGAATTTTGGTTCGTATTTTATTCGTGCCCATTTCTAATTTACAGGCATAATCTCCTGACCAAATGTATGTAGAAGGTATTTTATTTTTTCTTTAACTTCCAAGCACATTGTATATGGAAGTGCATTTATCCCTGACACAGGAAGATGGTGGCAGGTTGCAGGGGAAGAATCTTTCACATGGAGATAAAATCCATCAATCAGCACTGCTGTAATTAATGTAGAATTTGAGGTAGAGAGACTACAGACAGTCAGTGATGTGTTCAATAACTCGTGCAGAGTTCTATTTCTCAGTAATTCTTATCTTTCCAAGAAGCATAGTTAATTTCTTCACTAGTCTGTAAATTATTACAGAAATTACAAATCTGCCAGAAAATCAATACAACTAATTGTAAATTAATAGATTTCTAAGTGTGAAGGAGTGCGTCATAATGCAGATGAGTTCTTCTAGGAACATACTACTCTGGAACAGAGGAACTAGGAGCTTCCAGCTGCTTTATGTGACATCTTCAAGTGTAAACACATTTTCTTTTCTTTCCCCACTGATTTAGTCTGCCACAGCAACAAACAGCATTTCCATTAGCCTCCTACTGTTAAATCTCAGAGCAGTTATAATCACAAAAACATCCAACATGCAAACAAACTAATAGAGCAGCAACTGAGGTCACCATTCATCTTCAACCTGCAGACATAGTCTTAGGTTCATCCAGGGTTTGACTTGAAATTATTTCTCCAGTTTCAAACTGTATTTAATAGAGCGGGGGTGGGGTAAAATTAAATGCTAACATTGTGCAATGATAAATCATGGGTGTTTTGGCCATATGAAAGTATTTGTATTCCAGATGTTTGTTCATTTTGTAACATTTAGTTTCAGCACTGAGACTATATTCTGGGGGGGGGAAATCAGCATCAATTTTTCCCTTTCCCAAAATGAAGCTGTCTTAAAAATTAGAAGCTATAATTTTAAACGAATGATAACATTTTATTTTATTGATTATTTCCACATCATTCCCAGAACATATGCTATTTTGCTTGACTACATGGCAAGCAGCAGAAGCAAGTTTAAAAACAGCTCATTTTGTGACTTATTTATACTATCTTAAATTTGTGCTCCAAAATCTTAGAGTGAATTCACATTACATGATATATGATAGATGAAAATGTGATAACTAGAATGCATGACACTCTTATCATTAATATTAGTTAGTATATTTATTTCAGAAGTGATGAATACTGTGCATAATGTGCTCATCACATAATTCTCATATAAAGAGGCATTTGTCTGAATATAGCTGGAAGATTCCCACAAAACTTTCTGTTTTGAAGCCTGTCTTTGATTTATATGTGATGACCTTGGAGCATGATTCTAACAGCAGTAGCAGACTGTGCATGATATAGGAAGCTGTGGGGCATTTCTTTCCTACATCATGTGCCTGAAGTAAAGTATTGTGCTGATGCAATGAGAATCTTGCCCCCGCCTCCATGCATGAATGATGCATTGCTGATTTGCTAGGGTTTTGCATAATAAGCAGTGGTTTGCTCCAGGGCTTTTTTTCTGGGAAAAGAGGTGGTGGAACTCAGTGATGGAACTCAGGACTGCACAATGATGTCACTTTGGGTCAGGTGAAACAAGGGGGCAAGTTGTCATTGCAGAGCGTCGATTTTGGGTGGCTTCCGCCCTCAACCCTATTTTTATCCTTGGATCCAACTTACAATCAAACTGTTTTGCTTCTAATATGGCATGTTTTAAATTCTCCCATTTTCTAGCTGACGCCGCCGCATCCCTACTCCTCCTTCCTGCACCGTCCTCCCCCCATAACTTCCTTCTCTCCCTTTCCATGCAATGGATAAGGAGGAGGTGAGAAGAAAGATTGTGGCAACATGATTGAGCATCCGAGCAAAAGTTCAGAAACATGCCAGATACATGAACCTGAAAAGAACAGGGTGGGGAGTACTTGTAATCCAGTTTGACTAAGCAATGAAGAGCAAATTGGGTAAAATTTGGCCATTATTTCCAATGGGAAATGCGATTTGGGGCTTTTCAGGGGTCTGGGGGGAACATTTTAGGACCAAATTCTACCAAATTTTCTGAGGACCTACGTCTAGTTGTTCTCTAAAGAGAAGATAAAGATTGGACTTTGGGAGGCCATTTTATGGGCCCTGAACAAAGGTGCCCCCAGCCACCTTCAATCTCCATTATTCCCTGTGAGAAGCTATCTCAGGGGCTGGGGTGGCATTTTGCAAGCAAAATCCTCCAAATTTGCAGACAACCTACTCCTCACTGTCCTCTAAAGACCTCTCAAGTTTCAGAGAGATTGAACCCTGGAAAGGCATGATCAATGAATTTCCCCAAGTGCTGTCATTTTCTCTCCACAATAATAAAAAACAGGGTGGCTAATGGCACCTACTTTGGGGGGCTCTAAAATGACCTATCCAAGGTCCAAAATCTTCCAAATTTTCAGGAGACTGACTCCTCACTATCTTCTAAAGACCCCCCCCCCCCAAGTTTCAGGGAGATTGAACCCCAGAAAGGCATGATTGATGGGTTTCCTTGGTTGCTGTCATTTTATCTCCACAGTAGTAAAAACTGGGGTGGCTGATGGCAGCTGTTTTGGGGGGGCGGCTAAAATGGCTTCCCAAGGCCCAATCTCCCTAAAACTTGGGGGGTCTTTCGAGGACAGTTAGTAGTAGGTCCCCTGAAAATTTAGTAGATTTAGTTTGCAAAATGCCACCCCATCCCCCTGGATAGCCCCCATAGTTTTTCCCATAGTTAATAATGGAGATTGGAGGTGGCTGGGGACAAAAAGGCAGGAAAGAGTTGATTCTGGCTGACTGCAAGAAACGCTGCCATGGTTCTGACATGGAGATTGCCCGCCCCTTTGCATAGATGCCCCCCTTCCTGGCAGGCTAAGCTGCAAGATCTCAGCAGTGGCGTGGAACTCCCGTTTTCAGCCTCCCCCCCAGGAAACCCCAGTAGGTTTTTTCCCAATACGTCCAATTGAGTAAACAAGTCTCCCTCTCAGAAAAGGTGCAGAGGAAGATTTGAGCATACGCAAAGAGAAAGTGCATCATGGGATACTATCTTTCATCTGGGAGAAATGGGGAAGAAACATATGCCAATCCGAGCACAGGATCAAGTGCAGTGTGACTGCTGTGTGCGATTGAACAGGAAAGCAATGGGGAAACACATGTAAGTGCATTCACGAGTCATGTGCGTGTAATTTGTTTTGTGTAGGTTGGTTCTAAATGTCCTAACTGTTGTTCATTATTGTACTTTGCTCAGTGAATGTACTAGTTGTTAATTATGATGCATTTTCACTTGCACTGTGTAATCCACCTTGGAACAAAATGAGAAAGGCGGATTATAAATAAGTAAATAAATAAATAACATATACCTCTCATTTTTCCACTTTCTGGTAGCACAGAATCATTTTTTCCGTCAAGAAAACAGATTTGGGGGAGGGAAGGGTAAGAGATGAGGGTCAATAATGGAAAGAAGGTGGGAGGGAGGGAGGAATTGGGTGTTCTGCATGTCAGCCACCAAACTACAGAATGTTGAATCTGCTAAGTAATTCTTGAGTATTAATAACAACAACAACAACATTCAATTTATATACCGCCCTTCAGGACAACTTAATGCCCACTCAGAGTGGTTTGCAAAGTATGCCATTATTATCCCCACAACAAAACACCCTTTGAGGTGGGTGGGACTGAGAGAGCTCCTAGAAGCTGTAACTGGCCCAAGGTCACCCATCTGGCTTCAAGTGGAGGAGTGAGGAATCAAACCCGGCTCTCCAGATTAGAGTCCCGTGCTCTTAACCAGTACACCAAACGGGCTCTCTATTCTAATCTTATACTTTCCATCCTGTAAAAGCAAATCTCTAGCTGTTAGAGAAAACACTGAGAATACATGGAAAATTTTGCAAAACATAAATTAGTTGGTAGCTTGTTGTTAACAGCAAGGATTGAACTTTGATGCTGTGAATAATACCTTACCCATAAGTACTGTTCCCTTGCCCCACACCATATTTCCAGTATCCACACCCTTCCTTCCATTTCAGAAAACCATGTTTTATATAAGTTATTTCAAGTATTTAACAGATCATTGCTTTGGGGTTGATCAGTGCTACTATGCGTTGTAATTACTCCCGCTTCAAGGACCAGGCCATCCATTAGACAAATGGATCATTTGTCCTGGCTGCCTGCCAAGGGGTGATTCTCAAATCACTCTGAGAAATACTTTTATTATCTCTGAAGGGCAAAAGTGGTATATTAATTGTGAAAAGGCTATTTTGTCACATTTTAAACCTAGTGTTCCCTTTTTAATCCATTTTATTAACTCCATTTTATGCAACACACTTTCTATGCTCTTCCTGAGCCTGCGTCCCTCAGCTCCTTCTAATTGTTTTTGTTTTCCTCACTGGGACTCCCCCCCCCCCCCCGGTCTGAACCTAAGAAGACTGCTTGATTGAATCAAATGCTCCATCTAGACCAGTATCCTGTTTCAAACGGTAGTTAGTTGAATCATCAAAATGGAAAGGATCTTATGGAATCCAATCCCCTGCAAAATGATTTGACTAAAATCTACTGACCTGTTATTGCAGCTTACTATCACATTAGCTTTTTTTGCAGCTGCATCACACTGGCAATTCAGCTTGTGACTGACTTTAATCTTGACTGTACATGTGCAAAACTTTGAATCTGTCTCTGTTGAATTCTGTTTTGGTGGTTTTGACTGGGGTTTCCATCTGTGCTTTTGAGAATCCCACAAACAGTGAGTGGAAGAAACAGAGCTCCTCTTTTATTTGTCCTCAGCAAATGGTATTCAGTGGCATACTGCTTTTGAATACAGATGTTCTCTTTAATTACTGCAGCTAATACCAGTTGATATTTCTGTCCTCCGTGGATTTGACAGAGCTTCTTTGACACACAGTGCCAATCACTACATTTTGTGACAGTGAATTCCGTAAGTTAATTTTATGTTGTGTGACAAAGTGCTTTGCTTTACTTGTCCTGAATCTACTCCCAATCAATGTTATTGGGCGGTGCTGAACTCTAGTGGTGTGAAAAAGTGCAATAAATTTCTCTATCAACTTATCATCATAAAATTAACAGTTATAAACCTCGGCTGTGCCCCTTCCCCTCATTTGTCTCTTTTTAAAATGTTAAAATATTTAAATGATTTAGCTGTCATAAGGGTAAGAAGGTTAATGCAATCCCTAATCATTTTGTTCAGAGGTCTTAAAACATTAATCTCACAAACCTCAGTGTTAAATGGTGCTTGTGGGATGAATGTTTTTTGCCTCACACCATAAAGTAAAAATGTCAAGAGAATAAAGGCTAAAGGAGAAATAACCACATTTAATAAAAAGCCTTTGTAAAGCAATAGGCTGTCTAAATCAGAAAGCGTCTCCTGACCTGGGTCAGTCAAGCTCTAGAATTACACAGCTGCTTTCCCCAATGGGTTGGAGCTTCCTGGGTGTGATCCGGGTAGCTTTAAAAACCATCCCTTGCAGAAATTTGCTTCATTCTATCTAAGCTGTCATTAATGCCAATGACTTGTACGGAGATATTCAGAACAAGGCTGGAACCCGCGTGAAGAAGACATCCCTGGACCCCAGGGAACAACTGCCACTTGATGGTCAGCATTGGGCAAGGTGCTTGAGCACATGGTGACCACAGAGCTTCACGTGGTCTTGGAACAGATGGATAGTTGACTACACCCATTTCAATCCATATTCAAGACTGGGTTTGGAATGAAATTGCTTCAGTCATCCTGATGGATTCTCTTCTCTGGAAGAGTGACAGGGGAGTGCGTTCCTGTTTATTCTCCCGGACCTCTCTGTGGCATTTTATACAATCAACCATGGTATCCTTCTGGAAAGGTTGCTTGAATTGGGAGTGGAGGGGGTACCATGCTTCCTAATCAGGACTCAAAATGGCTTATCACATTGTTCTCTCCTCACCTTATCCTCACAACAACAACCCTGCTCCCTCACCCTGAGAATGAGACTTATTTTTTTAAAAAGTATTTAAACCAAAAACATATCAAAAACTTTTTTAAACCCACACCACATTATCAGGGATGTAGTTTCTTCATGGGCAACAATAATATGAATATCATCTGACTTTGCTGAAGGGTGCATTTAATATCGTGTCATTTTTTTCCAGTAATGCCTAAAATATAAACCAAATAATTTATTGGTTATTGGAACATAAGTTATTAGGGTGATCCCAAGAGCACTTTGTAGGAGTAAGCCCCATTGAATAACACAAGATTTATTTCTGAGTAGAACTGCTTAGGATTGTTCCCTCTGTCTCCTTTGAGCTCCTATTCTAAGCAGATGGTTTCAAAAGAATTGGTAACAAAGAATGTGCATTTATGGGCAGACCTCCTGGTCTTAAAGAAACACTCTGCCTCTAGTCTTTGTTGTATTAACTAAGAAAATCGTCCAAGCAGTTTAGGAAGACAGGTGTCTTTGTCAAGCATCCAATAACGAACACTTTTTTGCCAGTTTTAGGGGCAATAGATTTGATAATGTTCTTCATAAAGAAACAGCCCATTTTAAAACTGCTTCAGGTGGATACTGTTTTAAAAATTATTGGGCTACAGATAGGAAGAATTATACAAGCCATATATTGAACTGTGTTGAAATTAAAAACAAAAGCCTACTAATCTTTGATCAGAATTAATCTTTAATGTTCTTGAGCAGAAATGAGTTTTAAAAAATAAGAGCTATTAATTTAGTATTAGAGCTTTATAGTAATTCTTATAATGTGACACAATGCACAATAACCAACGCTGTTACATTGTGCTGGCATTTCAGAAATGTTCTGTTGATGCCAACTGTATGCCTGTACTAGTGCTTCTCCAGAAACTAAAAGAAATATCACTATATCCTGCTACATTTCTACCTTTATTCATTGCAAGTAGCTAAAATAGAGTTGCCAGGTCTCCTTACCCTCCCGGCACTTACCCTCCCGGCCCCTCCGGGACCCAGCACTTATATGTGTTTTCTTTGGAACATCATCGTGCAGGCCTGTGAAGTGCTCCTGAGCTTTGTGCTAGGCCAATTTGGGCTCCCAAACAAGCTGAATCAGCCCAGCGCAAAGCCTGGGAGCACTCCTGGGGCCTGCACGATGATGTCACTCCTGGGAGTGATGTCATTGTGCTGAGCCGGGAGTGCATGCCAAGAGGCCTGTTCCAGTGCCTTTTCCCTGCCAGCCAGGTGAGTGGTGGCAGGGGAGAGACTGGAAGTGGAGGATCCTCCACCCCAACCCAAGGAGCAGCAACCCTAAGCTAAAAAGTTGCCAGTTTGCTAAAAATTTAAAGGGGCAAATTTAGTATCAGAGCAGGAAATAGGTACAAATGATTCTGCTTGCTGGAGGTTGTGCCTATCTGGCTGCATATAATAGAAAAGAATGATTAGGTATAAAAACGGCCTATTCATTTTAACAATGCACTTTCTTGCACTTTTACTTTCATGTGTCTCATCTTGCATAGCTTTTGTACTTATTTTATAATACTAACAATCCATATTTAACTTCCTATCTGTGGCTGATTCCGCACACATTGGATAATACACTTCCAATCCTCTTTATAGATCATTTGGAACGGATTTTTTCATGTACGGAACAAAAAATCCACCTCAAACGATTGATAAAGTGCATTGAAAGTGCATTATCCAAAGTGTGCGGAATCAGCCATTGTTGAGCATTCTAGGAAGTTTATCTGGATCAGTTAACATCAGGTTGCTGCACACAATTTTGAAATCATTTATGGGTTATAAATATCTGTTGCTTTCAGACCAAATCAATTAATTTCTTTTACAAACTGTTAGTTTTTTCATGGAGTTGGCTGATCTGATTTTAGTGAAAACTGTCTACATATGTATATTGAATTTTATTTAGATTCAGACAGGTCCAGAAATATTTGCATGAAACTTCTGTTTAATATTCAGATGTGCAAAAAGTTTACTTACTTATAATTTTTTTAACACAGCCCATTTCAATCAGATATAGATCTCATTTATTAATAGTGGTTTAAAAAATCTTCAAGGAGTCATGAAAACAAAATACATGGAAACAGCCAATTCACTATCCATCACTTTGCATGATTGATGAGTACATGTTCAAAAGACAGCTGCATGAATGTTGTTGGCCTTCAGAAATTGAGCTTTGTAGAAAATGGCATCTTACAACTTGCCAAAGCCTCTATAATGATCTGAGTGACAGAAGAGGAACAAAGACAGATAGACATAGTTTGTGTGTAGAAAATAGCTTCCATGATGTGCCTACATTGATCCAGTAATTTCTGGCCTAAAAGCTCCCTGTGGAAGGGTGGTTAACTGAAACTGTGTGAAACGGCTAACCTTGTTCTGTTAAGGGACTTGAAACTCTAATCATGCTAGAGCATGTGGTGACACTTTAAATTCATCTTCCTCCTTGTTTTGTAATGAGGAAAAGGCAAAGAATCACATGCTGCAATTTGAGATATGTCATTGTGGCTTAAAGCGGAAATTCTTTTTATGGTTTGAAATAATAGGATATTTGTTTTACTTTTTAAAAGATGGTACAAAGCACTTTAGAAAGTATAAACCAGATGAATGCATCTTTTTCAAAAGCTTCCGGATTCAGAGGCTTTTTTCTTGAACTAGAAATATATTGCTCAGAATCCTTTGATTCTATTCAGATAGCCTTACAATATAATATTTAATTGTAGAAACAACTGTCTTTAATTGACAATATCACAGATCAAATATATGCTAACATGTAAGTTAGACATAATACATTATAGCTGGTGAATAATAACACTGATTGCAAATGGTAATCTTACAAAAAAGATTTTATATATTTATGTTTAGTTAAAAGAGTTCAGCGATACAGAATATATCTGAGTGCAAATCAAATCGCTCCTCAATGATATAGGTTTCCATACAATTAATATAATACCATGGTTTCTTATCTAAGAATTCAGCATCTTCATTGTTAATCAGTGCTGTTAATCTAGCTAAATAATACTTCCAAGGTTTTAAACTGTCCTTTTGCATTGTCTGTTTCTTAAAAATATCAGATTAGTTTGTATAACATAACTGAGCTTTGTTCTTACCATATTTACTAGCAAACGATTTTAATCCTCTAATTCTAGAGTCTACAGAGGAAAATATATTTTCATTATAAATACTTATTATAAAAGGAAGAACCTTTCTTGGAAATTTCTCATATATATTTGTTTAGGGAAAATGTACAAATAGAAAATCTGGATTTTCTTGGTTGTCAAGAAAAATGATATTCATCAGGTATAATACGTATGCCACAGTAGACTAATTCTGTCACCCTTTGCATCATTTAAAATATTATTGAATTTGCAGTTGCCATAACTGTGAAATCAGAATTGGACCTAAATACTGTTTTCCATGTGCTTCTATGAAATGAATAATATGGGAGTCACTCCCATATCTGTTTCCATGGGAACAATGAAATATGTTAGATAGTAATTCACAGATCTCAGCTGCTACAATTTTTGTCATCTGTGAGTACTTGGAATTGTATTATGGGATTCTCCAAGTTTGATATTATATACATGGAAAACTCCCAGATCTCAAATTTCTGTCCCCATGGGATCTTCATCACCCTCACTATGCCAAGCAAGGAATTGTACATCTTGGAAACTCTCTGCTTTGTGATAGGGGTTGTGACTCTTATTTAAGATTCACAAGCTTGCTTTACAACCCTGCTTTTCTATTGACTTCTTCATTACATGTAAACAAAGCTGCATATGATTTCAGTGAGCCTCAGTAAGCTGTAGGCAATAAGCTGTGGCAAGGAAGACTTTCTGTTAATCATGTGGTACTTAGAAAACCTAATTGTCTATATTTAGTGTTGTCCCAAATCTACAGAGGTGTTTCAACTAAGCATTGATAGGAGGTAGATCCACTCAGAGTCATTTCCTCTGCATGTTCATGTTTAGTACCACAGTAAATATATAAATTGCTTTTGTTTTCTGAACCATTGGCTCTTATCAAAATTACACTGAAGTGCTCAGGTGTTTCTTATATCAAGTTAAAAGCCAGGAATCCAAAGTGTCAAAGGTCCAAGCTACCTTATCTTCAGAGTTTGTTGTGAATTTCCAGAATGCAGTCTTGCCTGAAAGGGCCTCAAGGCTGCTACCTGATTTCAGCACCACTAATTGTAAGCCCTTTGTGGACAGCTCCCCATTGAATTAAAGATTCCTGCTGTGGCAGGGGAAGGATGACCATTTTTAAGAGGTGTTGCTGATGTTGTACACCACACTCCCCAATTCCACTATCTTCAGTCAAATGGGGTTTGGAGGGAAGGGGGTTAATGCTTAAGCAATACGCATGATTTCAGGGATGGGGGGAGTAAACTTCACTCTGCTTTTGGACACAGAGCAGCTACTGTTGTTCTTAGAAAGAATCTTTTAGTCTAGACTTGGTTTCTATCCTGTGTAGGGGAAGTGGAGGTGGATACTGGAGGATGGGATGGGGTCTGTGATGTCACTTTCTTTGACCACAGGGAGGTCTTTTACTGTTATGCCTCCCTCCCTCTGGAATGTGTTAACAGAAGACACTTCCTCCCTCTGTGATTTGGTGAAATTCCAGAGGGCCTGTAAAGCAGAGATATTTCTTATGCCATTTGGAGGCTGATTCTGATTTTTTTATTGGCTTGACTGCACATGTTTTATTTATGATAGACAATGGGCATTAGTAGGATTTTGTGATGGAGCTGTTCTTTGAGATGCACAGGATTTAACGTTTGTTTTCTACTATGTTATTGGTTTTTAATGTTTGTATTCCTATTTTAATATTGTACTACAGGTTTTAATGTTTGTATTTATATTATTTTAACAGTGTATTTTATACGTATGCTCTAAACTACTTCGAGCACTAAACATGGGGGAGAGATGGTATATAAGCTAAATAAATAAAATAAACAGCATCAAAATCTGCTAAAAGGTGAAATCTCTTCCATTCAGTTATGATGCAGAGAGTGCCTTTGATTCCTTTTACTTTGGGTTTTGTACATGCCCTACTTTTTAAAATCAATTTAAATGAAAGGTAAATGTAACTGGATTGCTGGTCTGAGAGTATCTTGTAAAGTAGAAATCAACCACAAACCTTTCTAATGTCTCATTGTTGAAATGTTTTTGAAAAGAGAGGGTTTTTTAAAGAGAGGGTTTTTTTTCTTTTTTCAGGTAAGTGGAAGTTTCCTCATTCATTGCTGCTGTGAGAGTGTTTGATTACTATGGTAAGTGCTCTTCACGGAGTGATTATACTGATCTGCTGCTCTTTACAAATTAGTGCTGTCTAGGGAGCCCAGTTAGTTAAAGCTTACTGAATCACTTCGTCTATGGTGGCATTTAGCATTCCAGATTTTATCTTTCTTGAATTGTGCAGGGGTTTGGGGTGTGTGTGGAATTCTGCAAATATCATTCACCAACAATTGGTCTTTAAAGATTTTCTGTGCATAAAAGAAAAATGGGATCCCATGAATCTTGTTAGTAATGTGAAAGGAAAGCTTTTACCATTTAGTTCTCTGCATGCAGAATATTGCTCACAGCACTGCTGAATTTTACCAGCAACAAGCAAGCATAGTTTGTTGATGGTTAATACTGGGGTTTTTTTGGATCTAATTTTGCTGGTTCTGGTTGACTATATATTGCCTGATTTTGAATGCTTGGTTTATAATTTGTTGCCTGGAAATAGTATCTAATTATAATACAAGTATATTATAACTCACACTGCAGGGTTCATTGAGTTCTAGCCCATGTTATTTTGTCGTGGCACATTATTATTCATTAGATGCTCTGACAGATTTTGCTCTGTGTATTTAATACATTTGGCATACTGTATAAATGAAGTGCTGTAGGTGCAAGAAGGGATAAAAGATTAACAGTGGGACTCTTTTTAACTGAACTGAAATGCAGGTTGGAATTACATTTACTTGCATGCAAATGCATATATTAAACAAGTAAGAATGACCGAATTTGCTCTCTTCAAACATATGAGAAGGAAAGCATTATTATCAACTGAATTTATTTTATATCATGACAGACAGAAGTTCTTAGGCCTGAGACACAAGTACACTGGCTAGTCATTGGATCTGGCCTGCCCAGTTGCCCATAGGACTCCCAGTGAGCTATTTACTAGGTACCAGTGAACCACAAAGTATTAATTTCCAGAGCAGATTTGTCATCTGTCTTTGTGTTTGACTGGATTTTATGTCTTGGCTCACAAGAAACCAAAAACCTACATTATCTGGAACAAACTTTGAGACAGTTTGTTGTTGTGGCTTTTAGAAAAAAGAAAAAAAAGAAAAAGATATAATTAATGTGACCTGCAGAGGGACTTGATGTCCAAAGAAGAAAGAGAAAGGGAGCAAGTATTCTACATACTGCTGTGCAATAGCTTTTCTCCTTCCAGCATAGTCTATCATCTGTGCCTCATCTCTCTGGAGCACAATCTGCAATGGCACAGATTTGGGGAGGGTTGCCAGGTTCCTTCACCCTCCTGGTGGGAGGGGGGACCCGGCACTCACCTTTTCCAACGGCTTCATGCACGTGCTTTGCATGCGCTCCTGGGAAGTGACTTCATCAGGAAGTGACATCATCACACAAGGGCTGGGAGCTCTCCAGCACTTTTCAGTGAGCTGATTTAGGCTCTGCGCGATGACATTGCTTCTGCGAGTGACGTTGGCATGATGCTTGGGAGCACGCCGGGAGGCCAATTCCCCCCACTGGCCCAGTGAGTGGTGGTGGAGGGTGAGACCGGAGGATCCTCTCCCCACACTGGGGGACCTGGAATCCCTAGATTTGGACCTTTTTAGTAGTTGAGTGGAAAAACCACTCAAAAGGGGTCTGAGGGCTTCTACTGGGTTTCTGGTGAGGCTGTAAAATGGAATTATTCAATAGAGTTTGGGGGCAATATACTTCTGGGTAGGAAGGGAAATGTTTTACTTCCTGTAAACCAGGTGATATAGTTTAAAATATATTTTATAATTACTGTTGTTACCCACCTTGGGGCCTGAGGTGTCAGACAAATTTTTAAATACTTTAGATAATTTCCAGCACAAACTCAGACTTCTCTGAATCTAAGGAACTCAGCAGCTTCCAGCAGCTTCTTCTCTGCTCCTTCTTTATGCTTCCTTCTACAGCAATCCCAGTCCCTGACAATTCTGCTGGTCTTCCCAGCCATTTCATCACTCCTGTCTCAGGAGTCAGGTCTATAATCACTACTTTGGGTCTCTACATAGGGTTGCCAACCGGCAAGAGGATGGAGTATGTATGGCAGAAACACACAGGAATAGCATCACACAATGTCACATCTAGCTGAAAAATGAGAAGTGATGTAATTGCATTGCAGAATGCTCTAGGAATCTTCCTGATCACTGTGGTAAATGGAAACCCTATCTCTCTAAGCTGCACTGCTTAGTCCACTATAAAGTGCCTTCCTTGGTATTTACATGTTTAGCTCACATTCAGCCTAGGAACATGGCTTTTCTTTCACCAGATTAAGTTCAGTTATTATTTTGAAATGAGCAAGACCTGCACATCTGACTATCCTTGTATTATTCTATCTCCCCTGTTGAAAGGAGCTTTGCATTTTTGTTAATTGTGTATGATGATGCAAAGTGTATGCAAAGCCATATTGAAGGCATTAGTACATTAAATAACAATTTGAATTCTAGATACAATTTCTTGTCATCATCAGAGTAAAATTTCTTTTAATGATTTAGCATAGGCCCTGAGACTGGTTCAGGTGAAGCTCATACGTCTATCACACTCAGAACTGTTCTGGAGTGATTTTTTTCTCACTTGTTCAGGAATAGGCCAACCAAATTTCACAATGAAGCTTAATAAAGGGCACTGTTTTAAGTTTTGATTTTTTTCATCACTTTCCTCACAGCCCAGTGTATAGAAAGATTTCAAAATGTGGCAGTCTTGGAAGCTAAAATTGCCGGTGACACTAACACTAAAATTGCCTGTGATCTTGCCAGTGACACTAACAATGAAATCCTGAGAAGAGTTACTCCAGTCTAAGCTTAGAATGGAGTAACTCTGCTTAGGGTTGCACTGTAAATATGTTTTGAAGGCCCAATTGGTGTAAAGCCTCCACCAAAAATGTCCTATCAGTCTTTGCCTTATATTTAGGGAAGCACAACTTTTTATTATCTCTGAGCAGATGAATAGAATTACTATCTCAATAGTTATTAATAAGTAATATTAATAAGAACAGGTACACATTTCATTAATGTTATTAAGTAACAGACATAAACCTGTAAAGTAGATTTACATTGAAATTATTCATGTTAAATATAGATATGAACAGTGCTGCACTCTGACAGAAACTGGATTTTTAAAATAGTTTTTTGCTCTCGTTATCAAATTTTGATGCTAAAATCTTACCAGTTCTTATTCATTTCTTAAGCTTCAGAGAATAAAGTGGAAGAACTAAACCTACATGACAATACAGACTCATTTTGAGACACATGATAAGGGATCTGGTATTTCTCAAAATACCTGGATCAGCCCTGGTTAGCTTGGATGAGAGACCACCAAAGAAGATTAGGGTTGTTATGCAGAGGCAGGCAATGGCAAAGCACCTCTGAATTTCTCTTGGCTTGAAAACTCTGTGGGATTGTCATAAGTCAGCTGTGACTGGACAGGAAAAAGATAAAAATCTCATAGCAGTTAAAGTGATTGCATTAAAATATTTCACATTTCTTGATGTTGTAATTAACTTCTTTACATTTCTAACCTGTGATGAATGGGTATAAATACTGTGAAAACAAGAGAATGAATGGAATAACATACCAATGAAATATCAAATTAAAATTGTTCTTGCAGTTTTAACCCCAGCCTCGAAAGATAACTTAAAAAAAGATGTGCTCATATCACTTCCAGAAAAAGTACAGGAGAACACTTAAGGAGGAACATTCTTCTATTGTGGGTAGTCACAACTGACAATTCCTCTCTTGTGACTCTAGAAACAGATGGCATCAAAAGAAGGTGATCTTTGCAGAAATATTTGAATGATACATATAGGTGGTGGTAGGGGCCACTCAAGTATGTAAGGACTGAGGTGATTCCTTTTGTGAAAGCTCATCCTTGGAAGCTCAGAAATGTTAATGATTATTCTACATAGTCACTAACATTATACCTTTAAGAAACATGAGTGATTACCCATTTGAGTCACAATCTGATTTCAAATTGTGAGCAACATCTGAAAACATTCAGATTTGTTTTATATCGAATACTCAATGCTTTTCTTACATATTTCAAGGTACAGTGCACACATATGAGCTCATGCTGCTTTCCCATTAGCTGACCTCCACTCTTGATATGCCAAATACACATTACTGTTAATGACTTGCAAAAGAGGTGTTTGGTTGCTAGTAAGGGGAGGGAGAAGCAACATAATTTGTTTCTCCAGTTGAGTCTTACCCATTTTGCCTGATTGACTCTTAATTTGTTCATGGGAGGATTTGGGTCCAGATTGTAAATACTTACACATTACAACTAGTTTAACCCTCCCCATCCATCCTCTCAAAAATATTTATTTTTTACCCTTCTTTTAAGGACCTCAGGGAGGCATATCTCCCCTTTTTTATCTTATCCTCATTACAAACTTGTGAGGGTAGGCTAGGTTGAGAATGAGTGACTAGCGGAAGCTGACACAGCAAACTTTCTGGGTAAGTAGAGATTTGAAACAGGGTCTCCTAGATCCCATTCCAACAGTCTCACCACAACACTAGGCCACGATTACAACACAGGGTCTTACAAAAGTTGTGCTTCCCTTTATTTATTTTATTATTCGATTTATTGTTCTCTCATTCCTGCCGGGGTGCAAACAAGCATTGTATCCCATCTTTCTGATATTTTATCCTTCCTTCTTTTGCTTGTCACGGTTGAGTATGTTTGTTTTAACTGAGTGTTCCGAATAGAGATCGGCACAATCCGCATTACGATCGAAAAAAACCCACGATAATGGTGATCGTGCGATCGTGACCCGGTGGATCGTGATCGTCCACCGCCAATGATCCAGAGATCGGGAGGGGCCTGGATCGGGGTGTCCGGGCTTGGATCAGGGATCCAGACACTCAGGCTCCAGCAATCTATCCCCCTGGCAACGGAGACAGGGGAATGCCTGAGCTCTGTTTGCCCTCCTTCTGTCGCCCTGGAAACCCGAATGGAAGCCCAGCTTTCCTTGATCAGCAGGGCTTCCTTCCAACCACGGAGCAGCAAAGCAGTCACAAGTTGGGAGAAGACACCCAGGGGAGGGAGGGGGAAGGGGGTGTTCTGTAGCCATGGACACTCCAATCTCATTTCTGCAAACCCTGATAGGCAGCTCTGATGGCCAAACACAGATGGCCAAACACAAACACAGCTGCCACCGGCATCACCCACCGTTCCTGTATTGCTGGGAACAGCGGGGCACCCCTCCGCTTTTGCCTCCATGATCCACGGATTGGGAACGAGAGATGTTCGGTGTGGATCGTTAATTCGGGATCGTTGCTGGCGCCAATCCACGAGTAGCTGGATCGTTAATTTTTTTGGGATCATGCCCATCTCTAGTTCTGAATTTGATAGAAATATTTTACATGTTATTGCACTTTGAGATTGATAATGGCTTGCCTAAGGCTACCTAGTGAATTCATGACAATGATACAATTTGAACTGCATTTCCTGATTCATAGGTCAGCCAGTTCAGTACACCAGTTCTCTACATCTCTACCTAAGTGCATCGTCTCCAATTTACATAATAAATACTTTACTTCTTGTTATTGTTTTTACAACATGAGTCATCATAAATAGCAGTCTTCATTCCACAGGAGAACCAAAAAGTTAATTACCATGTAACTTAACAACTGTTGCCAAAAATGTTGGCACACACAAAGTAGATGGTTTGTCATTGTCTCTGAGTAGCTAGGACTATTTTGCTTCTGGAGAAAGAGAATTCTGATTAAATAGTGGAGAGATCATTTCAGCTCTTAATTCTGAAAATTTGGGACAATCAAGGAAGATATGATCTACAGAGTCAATTTCGTTGCTGCTGCAGTTACAGATTCTACCAGAATATGGAGTTCCATGTGTCACTGAAGGTAGAGCATTAAGACACACTATAATTAACTCAGATAATTTGGCATTTTTGTTGAAGAGAGAATGCCAACTGAGAAGGATGAGCACACTCCGTGGTCTCTGATCAGCATGTTGTCATAATCAAAGTCCTTCAGACATCTTCTGGTGAGCTGGGCCAATTCTTGACTACTTATTGTTTCCATCACATCCTGGGAAAATTTAATAATAAATAATTTCCCTTTTTAATATTGTATTAGTTGAATTTCTAAAACAACATAAATCTATGAACTGTATTATCCTTTTCATTAAAGAAAAAAACCTTCCATAAGTTTGACATGATTTTTGATCCAGTTTGCTATTTTGCTAATCTAATGAAGGGAGCTTCAAAAGCTTATATCCTGGAAGTCTTGTTGGTCTTTAAGGTGCTGCTGGACTCAAAACTTGCTTTTCTATTTGGCTGCTGACTATCTTCCTACAAAAGAGATAAAGCTTTAATTATACATTTGTTCCATAACTAAATTTTCTTTTACATCTTCCCCATTGGCCCCATTTTCTGTCTTTATGTATCCAGGTTTTTAAAAAATACTATTTTCCCAACTATTTTGTATTCTACTTGAATTTTAGTAATTTGCTCACATGATTTTCCACTTTAAAATTAACTTAATTAGGCCTCTCCTTTTCTGTTTTTAGACCTGTTCCAAATTATTGCTCTGATTTTGCACACATGTATTCCATTGGCACATGTCTTTATTGCCTGTAGTCTATGATCTCACCTTCACAGCATCACTTTTTTTTGAGGGGGTGAGGGAATTAGCTCGAATCACATCACATAAAGCAAGAAGCATATTAGTTGCATTCATTTGTGAAGTCACATCCAGAGGGATTGAGGTCAGAAAGCTTATCACTGTACTCCGTAGACCAGTAAATTTAATATAAAGGGATTTATAATAAGCTTAGTTTCAATTTTTTGCCATCACCAAGTAGCTCTTAATTTTTTGCAGGGGATGGCCTCCATCATCTTAGGAAAGAATGCAGACAACCCTCAGAATAGGCGTGTGCCTTCAAAGCATAGTGCATAGAACCAATATGGACAGAATTGATATTGAATCACTGAATAATATGTTTTAGATTAGCTTGTTTTACTTGGCTTGCCAAATGTTCCTTGGATTAAATCTGTGTATGGTAAGTTAGCAATGATACATTGTCTTGCTAAACAATAGTATTTAGAGTTGGTTGGGTTTCCGGTGAGAGTGCTTAGCATTCACCTGCTCTAATTTGTACCAAAAAGAGTATCATTGTGACACCTTGAAATTACATGTTTGAAATTACATTTATTAGGTTTACTGGACCACACTGAAAATGTTTTGTTACATATAATATAAAACTATAAACTTATTGTGCATTAAAATAAAATCAGTTGACTCAGACCCAGTTGAAAGCTGTATTAATTGTACTCTGTTGGAATTAATACTTTAGGGTCACCACCATAACATTATCACTAAGAAATTAATTCAAATCTTCAAAATGAGTCTTTTAAACTGAAGTTGATAATTTAGTCTTTGCACATACCTGTATTTGTGTACTTGGGCTAAGAGCTGAACGCCCTGTTGAGAGGCACAAGGGGCCTCCAATTGTCATTCCATGGTCCAATGCACAGATACATGAAACAGAAGTTGCACAGCAACTAGAAGTTTCCTAGAAGTTGGATTCAAATGCTAATAGCATGCAGACTTGGAGCCCTTGAGTTTGTATGTGCATGCAGTTTCCCTGCCCCAACCATCGTCCCCCTGTGCAAATAAATAGAGAGACTGGGCTCCACCCCACCAACTATTCAGCCTCTCTAGTAGAGTCTGAATTGGGACTGTAGTGTGGAAGGAAGGGCTTTAATTCTTCCCCCTTCTACCATTTTTCTAATCTTCAATCATTCTCCAGATATGCTGTTTGCCGCTGGCAAGAAACACATGGTTTTTGTAAATTCTCCCTGGGGGGCAAAACTTGGGGAGGGGGGTTGATAAAGCTAAATAAAACTTGCAGGGAAAGGGTTAACCTTTTATTTACTACTTACATTTTTTAAAACTTCAGGAGTTCCATTCACAGACCTCCCAATGTTGCATCAATCTTAGCCAATAATATATTGCTAGAGGGATGTTAAGTCAAATCACATCTTATTGTAGGTGTAGTCCTATTTATATAAAATAACCAGCTTATTGATTTAGAACAGGTCTGGCATGATTCTAAGTTTCTGCTTGGTTGCATCTGAAGTGTACACAAATCCCTCCACAGGAATTTTCTCTTTGAGCACACAGTACAACATAACATCTTGGACTATGCAGTATAATGTACAAATCTATATATTCAACAGCAGATCAAAGAAAACTGAAAGGAAGGAATATCTTCCTAAGTAATTTTAAAGATTGTTTAGCAGTCTTGTAAATATCCATAACAGGAATTATGAGTGATAATGTCTCCAACTCCACATCTCCATTTGCTTCCTTGAAAAGATTTCTGAGGACTTTACTGAGGAAATGATATGCCATCATTTCTCTTTAGCCAGGAGCAACAGTCAGCGCCCTTTGCCTTTATATGATGGATACGTTTTCAAACATCTGTTTGTCACATTCTCTCTTTACATTTTTAGGTGGTTGAATAAGTGAACAACATTCAGAAGAAGTCAAATCCAAACTTTGTTGCTACTAGTGGGCCACAGATCCATTCATTTGGATCTTTCATGTGGAGCCACGGAGCCATTTGCATGCTTAATATTTGCCTGAATGGGCATTATGAAAATTCATAAGCCTCTGCGATCCCACTTTCTTTTGCTGTCTCTTGCTCCTGACCCTTCTGGGCTTGTGATCATGTAGACCCCCCCCACACACACACACGCACACACTTCTAATCAAAAGATGGATCATATGCACCACCAACATATGATGGTGCCCAAACAGGATTGTTCTCACATCCCCACCTCAATCTCCTGTAAGCCCTGAAAAGGCAATGTTAGAAGTAGTGGGACTCACATGTATGAAAAGTTCTACATGGGAGGAAAGAGGGGGGAATGGTGAAATAGCCCATTCCTGCCTCATTCACAAGCAGCACCTCTGTTTGTGCAAGATGCTCTATTATAGCACAGAGGGACAATTTTACTTGCTTTTCCTTCCCCAAGGAAGGGGAAGATAAGAAAGATCCAGCCCCATCTTCCAGCGCTGCATAGGAAACATTTTGTCTTTCCCTCTCTCAGATTCACACTTCTACCCATAGGATAAAAATCTAACAGTACACTCTGAGTATGATATTCTGGTAGTGTTTTAGTACTGGTGTGTGCTAATTACTTTTTCTATTATCAATAACTATCCTATTGCAGTGGTACCACTTCTTTTAGAGCATGCTATGTTCATACTCTGGAAATTTTCTGCTGTAATGTGTAAAGCTAAATATTGCTGTCCTCACCTAATAATGAATCTTAATTCAAACAATTATTTTCATTTTCTTTGCAGAAATTAGAAGATCAATAACCACACTTTTAATAAATACACAGATAAATCTACTTGTCAATGTATTGTAGTGCATCAGTTACCCTTTGAGCTACCATCACCTTAAATGTCTGCTGTGTGGGGCAGAACAAAATATCAACATAATTTGGGCCATAGCAGCAAAATATATTGCAGGCTTTAGCACTACAGTCAGCATTAGGCATGGCGTCCTACTCTCTGCTTTCTCTTGATTTCTTCTTTGGCATGTTTCCTGACAGTAATTATATATACAACTTACAAAGCTCTCAGTTGAGACTTAATGACTGTGAGAAGTCTTTTAAGGTTTACTGGGTAGTGATTTGACCTTTCCCCTCCTAATTTGATTGTTGATAATAATACCTTCAGCTCAAAAGCAGCTCATAAAGAGCACTTTTTTGAATCAACCAAGCTTAGCAACAAAACAGATCGTAGTGTTTTGTTTTCAGCTCTCAATGGTTGAGCAGGCATGGGGAAACCAATCTAACTTTCCTCACAAGGTTTCTATGAGGACAATGGAGGCAAGGTAACTTCCTTATATGTCTCTGAGAAATCCTTGGAGGATACAGTTTTACTGCTAATAAAGATGGATTGACCTGTGGCCATTGGTCAGCCATGACCCAGAAGTTCACAGTTCATCTCAGGAACCACTTAGCAATGACAGTTTTAATTTCTCTTATGCCAAAAAGGGAGAGTCTAGTGAAACTTTTTTTTTCTTTTCAGCCATTTTAGAAATACTTGTTAATTTATTGAGAGCTTCTGTAGAAGCATCTGCTTGGCAAGCAGAAAGTTTCAGGTTCAATCGCTGGCATCTCCAGGGGAAAGGATGATGTAATAGGCAATGGGAAACCTCTCCCTGAGACTCCAAAGAGCCACTGCTAGTGTGAGTAAGCATTTCTGATGTTGATAGACCAGTGGTCTTGTGGAAATTGCTTGGATCCATATGTGAGGGGGAATTACTTTAAGCAGCTGTATGGAGATATAAAACTTTTTTCATTGAATTAAAGCAACCTATTAAGCACTACATCACAATGCTGCATGGTAATTGAATATTCTCTTAAAATATTCAGTCTTTTTCAGGGCACAGCCTTCAATCTCTAAAGGAGATATTGGGTTTTTTAAAAATTTGTTTTATGCTCAAAGTTTATTTCCCAATATTCCCCATATTTCTCAGCCAATAAACAGTCCATGTACTAATTAAAAATTTTACTTAAAAATAACCTGATAACATTATTTCTGATTAAACAAACCACTATTCAACACACAGAACACATGTATCAGATAAAGCCCTGTTCCATATGCCTTGAGCAGTGGAACCTTGAGCTGTTCCAATTCCCCCAGAGAGCAGTCAGGCTCCACCAAACAAAGTTTTTAACGTCAAGCCATCTTTCCCCCTCCCTGTCGGCCAATCCCTGCCCTTACTGGCATGGGAGAAAATTAACCAAGAGTTCTGGGTACTATCAATAGTTTAGGAAGGTTACTCCCTAGAGTTCAAATCCATTACCCCAAACATTCCTCCCCAGTCAAACCTCTCCCTGCCTCAAGAACTTTTGGTGAAGGAAGTGTTAACCGCCCAGCAATTGGGTCTCAGGGTCAATTTGGAGAAGTCTTCCTTGTTTCCACAACAGAAGGTAATATTTGTAGGAGCAGTGTTGCACTCCACGCTGGCTCGGGTTCTTCCCACCAAGGAACAGATAGCTCGGTTCTGAGTCACTCTGAACAAGGTGTGCTCTTTCAGACATCAAAGCGCAAGGGAAATCCAAAAACTATTTTATGGCCTCTATGACATTGATAGTCCAGTTTGCCAGACTCCAGCTCCAGCTGTTACGAAATTGGTTTCTTAGGGTATTTCATCTGCATTACCAGAACCTGTACAAGCAGTTCTCAGTTCTGAGGATTATTCACAAAACCCTGTCATGGTGGAACAATGGTAGGGGTTCCTGCCCCATTCACCTCTCTATCTACACGGATGCTTCCCTGTCCGGGGGAGGGGGGAGGGGCTTACTCTGAAGATGATCAGGTGAACGGCCTTTGGTCTCAACATGAGTCAAAGTTTCACATCAACCTTCTGAAACTGAGGGCTATCTGATTTGCCCTAAAAGCCTTCCTCCACCTTGTCAAGGGCAACAATGTTCAGATATGCATGGACAACACAACTGCCATGCATTATCTGAACAAGTGGAGGGGGTTACGGTCTCTCTCCCTCTCCCAGGAATCTACCCTGAATTGGGAATGGGCAATCCAACATCAGGTTTCCCTTACAGCCATCCACATCATTGGGGAGGACAGCACTCTAGCAGATGCCTTGAGTTGGTCCAAGGATCTCAATTACGAATGGTCCATCCATATGGACGTCCTTCAACTCTTGTTCTGAAACTGGGGGTTTGCAACTATAAACCTCTTTGCTACTGCACTCAACAAGAGGTATCCCCAATATTGTCAGGCCTGGCTAGGGGATACTCTCAGACTTTCCACTTTGGTAGTATGAGTTAAAGGTCTTTATTTTGATAAAACTCCCTAAAAGTGCGTTGTTACATAGTAATTGCCTGGAATGCTGAAGCAAAGTCTTCCCCAAGAGGTTATACCCCCCAGTCCCCTCCCCCCAGTTCAAACAAGTCCTGAAAAAGATGCAAAGCTGAATTTCCCAAGGTCGGTTCCCAGCTATACTGATAATACTCTTAGCAAAGCGTAGCCAAGATACAATGAAGGAAGAAAGCCCCACCACCAGTAGATATGCATTCACATTGATGGCAGTCAGGCTGACTTGCCTGCCTGACGTCCCCCCCCCAAAAAAAACCCTGCATCTATAATAGGATCACCCCTCCCTCGGTTTCCCTGGATAATGTTTGTGAAAGGTTTTGATGAGTCTTTTAGCTTTTACATCTTTAGTTTGAACCCACTCATTTTGACCCTGGTCAAAGTACTTCCATTTTATAAGGTAAAATAATTTTCCTCTTCTCCATTTTGAGTCCAACACATCTTCTTCTTCATGATGAGGTTATCCATCCATCATGGGGGGGTGCGCTCCAGATTTTGGGTGCCAGGTGTTTGCCTCCAGAGCTTTCTTCAACAAGCTGCAGTAGAATACTGGGTGTATGTGTGTTAAATTCTTTGGCAGGACTAGTTTAACAGCCACCCCATTTATTACTTCGAGGATTTTATTAGGTCCAATTTCCATCCCAGTTTTTTGCTCAGTTGTTCTCTCTTGAGATTTTTGTGGACACATAAACCTCATCTCCAGATTTCAGATCGGGGGGCAGGGTGGGGAGCCTTTACAGTCTGCATGTTTTTTGTAATCCTGTTTGGCTTTTTCCGGGATTTTTTAAAAATTAGATTCCACTATTCCATGATAGAGTTCCACCAAGTACTGAGATCCCCCCACTCCCAGGCAGGGGTCTTTCACAAACAGCAAGGGTTTGCCTTCAAACCCTGTGTGATCTTGAATGGGGATGCTCCTGTAGAGCTATGAACACTATTGTTGTAACAATATTCTGCAAACGCTAGAAAATAAGTCCAATTATATTGTTGATAATTAATGTAACACATTAAAATTGCTCCAGGACTTGATTAAGCATTTTGGATTGCCCATTGGTCTCAGAATGATATGCTGAACTCAACCCTTGAGTCATGCCTGTTACTTCCTGCATTTACAGTTATGACAGGCAGGCTGGCTTTCCTGCCTGACAAATACTGCTCTCAAGCAGGCAGAGGGATGTCCTCCCTAGGAGACACTTTCCAAATCTCCTGGACAGGCAGCCTGCTGTATGCCTTCCCTCCTCTTCCTTTCATGACTTTAACTCTCAGCAAAATGATGAGGGAGAATAATAATAATATAATAACATTCGATTTATATACCGCCCTTCAGGACAACTTAATGACCACTCAGAGTGGTTTACAAAGCATGTTATTATTATCCCCACAACAAAACACCCTGTGAGTTGAGTGAGGCTGAGAGAAATCCTAGAAACTGTGACTGACCCAAGATCACTCATCTGGCTTCAAGTGGAGGAGTGGGGAATCAAATCCGGATCACCAGATTAGAGTCCCGTGCTCTTAACCACTACACCAAACTGGCTCTGACATCAGTGATTGTAATCACCCCTTATTGACCCAAACAGGCTTGGTTCTCCACCCTGTCCAGAATGTCACAGGGAAGGATGTATCGGTTTCTGCTGTCACCAACCCTTCTTCAAGGGTTGACAGCAAACTGCGAGCCAGTTTGGTGTAATGGTTAAGAGCGCAGGACTGTAATCTGGAGAACCGGGTTTGAGTCCCCACTCCTCCACTTGAAGTCAGCTGGAAGACCTTGGTCACAGCTCCCTGGAGCTCTCTCAGCCCTACCCACCTCACAGGGTGTTTTGTTGTGGGGATAATAATAACATACTTGGTAAACCACTCTGAGTGGGCATTAAGTTGTCCTGAAGGGCAGTAATTTATTATATTATAATGTTATAAGACAACATGGTTCTTTACCACGATATAGACTCTCTGAAGCTGACCACGTCAGACTAGAATTCTCTGAAGCTGACAGACTAGAGTTCTCTTCCCCAATCAGAAACATAATTTTACAGGCTAGAAAGCCTTCCACCCAAAAGTCATACTCTGAGAAGTAGAAACATTTCTCCCTTTGGGCAGTTGAACTCCCTTTCCATCTTAGACTATCTGGTCCTGTTAAAGAACCAGGGACTCTCTAACTCTCTGTGAAGGTCCATCTGGTGGCCATCTCAGCCTGTCATGAGAGGATGAAGGGGCAGTCCCTCTTCTCCCAACCAGAATGCAAGTCTTTCCTTTCAGGGCACATTTGACAAGGGCCCAGTCGACTTTGTCAGCATTTAGTCTGAGCATTTCACTTGTGGACTTATGCAAAGTGGCCACCTGGTCGACTCCATCCACTTTTATTAAGCACTATGCAATTGATGTAGACTCCAGAAGGGATGCTGCAGTTGGCAAGGCTGTCCTGAAGAGCAACATACCCACCTCCTGGGTAAGTTAGCTCACTACTCTCCCATGTGGGACTGCACAGAAGACACAATGATGAAAACAGGGTTGCACCTACCTGTAACTGTTGTTCATAGAGTGTTCTTCTGTGCAGGCACACATCCCTCCCTCCTTACCCCACCATGTGCTCTTTAAATATGCTAATTTCTTCTTCTTCACCAGCGGCTTTTTGAACTGAGGGACAGATCCGCTTGCCCCACGTTTTATAGCAGCACCCACTCAAAAGGCCAGGCGAGCATCTCATACCTTTTGGAGCTTTGATACGTCCATGGCTGACCTGCGCATCCACAGTTCCCATGTGTACGTGTACAGAAGAACACTCGATGAACAACAGTTACAGGTAAGTGCAACCTTGTTTTCATCTGTATTCACAAGAATAGGCTATTTGCACCTATAAGAAGCAGACTCCTACCTGAGGGATCAACCGGGGGCTGGCTTTTGATACTCTGAGATTTTTTGTACTGGGGCAAAAATATTTGCTTATTTAGTTTGTAAATATATATTCATCCTCTCCAGAATGCTGCTTGTGGCAGCTCATAGTTAAAATGATAATATAAAACAAGCCATTTAAACATGCCAGGGCATAAAAACAGCTTTAAAAAATGCTGAACAACCTAAAACGATGTTCACAAAACAATCCTGAAGCTAAAAGCACACAATAAAATAGCTTTAAAAGATGGGCCCTGTAAGTGAAAAATAAATGTTTTGAACAAGCACATAAAGGACTAATCCGCCTTGTGTCTCAGTGAGATAGATGAACTATAAGTGACATAAATAAAACAAAAATAAGTGTCAGGCAAGCCTCAAAGGTGGGTGGCATTCCACAAATGAGGTGCCACAACTGAAAATGCCCTTTCTCTGGTTGCCATCCCCTCATCTCTGTGAATGGGGGCACACAAAGCAGGGCTCAAGCAGAGGCTCTTTACTCTGGACAAATAGCCACCTGTATTTTCTCTTCTTCATCTGCTTTAATTAAGCCCATGTGGCTTTTGTGTTTTTAGGAATAATGCAAATAATAATGCCTGCAGGCATGGTACAAATTTGAGGTGTTTCTTGCATGTTTTAGGAGAAATGGGTAGCACATATTTTTTTATTTTATATATTTTAGGATTCTCGAAGGCCTTAGTTCTATGATTGTACCAGAACTGTCATTTATGAAAGACATTTACAATACAGTCTGGTGCATCTGGTATGCATTAAAACAGCATCAATTGACTTTGTAGTGTATATTTGTTCTTTAGCCATCAGAATACAGCTATTATGCATGGAGCCATAAATCATTTAGCACAAAGCCTAATGATCTGTAAAGAATTTATTATTCAGACCAGCAAAATGAGCTGTTTCAGAAATGTTTCAAACCCTTGAATGACAACATCACTTCAAAGATTGGACTTGGATTACTACATTAGCATATAATTAATATTCTCTCAATAAAGAATATTCTCTAATAAAGTGATTCCATGCTGTCACACAGTGTACTTTCTGTCCATATGAATACTTTTAATTGTCATGTTCTTCCCAAACTTGATAGAACTTAAACAGCATAACTATAGTAAACATTTTCTCCAAATAGAAGTCATTTTTGTATGGTAATTAATAAAAACTATGCTTTGTCCCCAAAATAGCACTTTGCAAAAAAATGTAAGCACTTTGCTTAGCCTGTAGTCCATATTATTAGTAAACTAGCTTGATACCCATGCTTCGCTATGGTATTTAACTACTTTAAATCCAGTTATAATACTGATGGGTATGTAACTTTTTGGTTTGTGGGGATTTTGGGGGGGGGGTTGGTTTTGTAGTATAGTAGCATAGTACCCGAGCTTCACAAAGGTTTTTGAATAAAGAGAAGTATGATGATGCCAAACACTGATGAAGTGAGTTTTGGAATGTAACATTTACTGAAGAGATTTTAAAAGGAAAAGATTGTAGGGCAATAAGTAAAGTGAAAACTACATACAACCGTTTTTTTTTCTACTGAAGGAACTCTTTTTTTTCTACTCAAGAAACCACATTGGTGGTTTTCCCCTCAGGTGCTAGGATCACAAGGCTGCTGCGTAAGCTCACTCTGGAGCAGGCCCATGTGAGAAGCAGTCATTCTTCAAGTCAGTTCCTGCCACCTTCAGTGTCTGCCCCTGGGACTTGTTGATTGTCAGAGCAAAGCAGACCTTGAGGGGGAACTGCAGTCTCTTGAACTCAAAGAGGTTATCTGATGGTATGAGTGGTATGCATGGTATGAACACTGACTCCCCCTGAGCACTGCCAGTGAACAATGTGGCCTCGATGATGTTCCTGTGGAGGGCTTTCACTCAGTCTGGTGCCATTGCAGAGTTTGGGTGGGCTGAGGTTCTGAAGCAGCATCACTGGAGCCCCCACTTTGCGGAGAAGCTTGTGGGCTGGGAAGTCAAGAGGGTTGAGCATGTTGAGGAACTCCACAGGGTAGTGGACCACGTCATCCATTTGCACCACTGAGTCCACAGATCTGTACTCCATTTCTGCCCCTTCGAGGGAGTTAAGTAATGTTTCATTAATGATGGCAGCCTTGTCGTTCTTGGGGGTCAGAATGGCATGCTTGCGTAGCCAGTCCATAGACTTCTCCGTGAGGGTGGCGATATCAGGGTATCTCGCGGCTGTTAGGTCTTCTAGGGTCATCACAACTGTGCCCAGGCCTGCAGGGATGGTGACCTTTCCCTTGGACTTGGGATACTCTCCGTCCCCTATTTTTAATAGGAGTTCAGAGAATTTCCCAGTGGACACCTCGCCTTTCAAGTGGATCCTCATGTTCTTTCTTAGTGAGAGTTTCCTGATGAGGGGCCACAGGTATGACACCTTGACACACATGGTAACTTCATCAGCTCGAGTTCCCCTTGGAACTACTGTCAGAGTCTGCCAGAAGTCTCCATGCAGCAGCACGGTGACTTCTCCCATCACTGTCTCATTGCCACTGACATCTTTGAGGGTTATGCTCAGTGCCTCAAAACATCCCGTGTGCGTCATGGTGCTCTCATCTCAAACAAAGAGCTTACAGTTCCACTGCACTTGGGCAATGTTGCTTTGTTTTGACATGCTGAACTGGGGGGTTTCTACATGGATGAGGTTAAGAGGCAGCTTGAAGGTAGTGAAGAATCATATGCCATGCCTGAGTGAGCCTTGACCTTTCATGGAAGTGAGTGCCTCTCTACTCATCTTCCAGGATTGCTTTGCTCATAGAGAGACTCTGCCACTCTGTGTACCTCGGGGTGATCTTGCTGGTACTTGACCATGGCTACTTGGTTCACCGCAGGAGTACAAAGTGCATATTTCTTTGCTGCATCTCTAAGTTGCTTCCTCCTTTTAGCGTTGGTGTATCTTGCATGACGTCTGCCAGGAGGCTTCTTGGGGACAGTAAGAGGTGATGGCTGCAAGAGGTGTGAGGTGGAGTTGGACTGAGGGAGTGGTGGTGTGGTGGGCAGGTTCATGTGAGAGGTTCACATCAAAATAGCCCCTAGAAAGGTAATACACCATCTCCCCATGAACATTTAAAAACTCTGTTGCCATACTGACTTTTATATAAAATCTGTATTCAGGTGTCTTGTACTGTCTTTCTTCAACTGTCTGCAATTTCCTTTACCTGATTTTTAACTCAGAACACAGAGTTCCATAGCTGACCAATCAGGGAGGGGGGATGTGAGCAGGCAGGAGCCTGCCAGCCACATAGGAAAGTCAGGCCCCACAGGGAGATTGGCAACCCTAGAGGGGAAGACTGGGAGGTGTATTCTACCTCAAGGCACATTCAATGACACCCAATTGCAACTGCATACTGTTTTGAATGTTGGGGTGATGACCAATCAGCATATGCAAATGACCTTGAAAGTCTGGCCCAATCAGGGAAGAGTGGCCGATTTGACAGTTGGTGTGTGTGTGGGGGGGGGGGGGGGGAAGCAGGCAGCAGCCTGCCAGCCACACAGCCCTATGGGAAAACCCCTGGACCTCGAAAGATTCTCCCCCCATTTTTCACAACTACTCTCATGCACTGATCATTCATTGTTAAGTAGCATTTACTGACTGCTGGCATCTGGTTATTATATTGTTGTATACTGAACGTTTTTAAACTTTTTATGGTTTTATATTGTATGAATTATCTTTAATGTGTATTTAAATTGTAATCCACCCTGAGCCCTTGGGGGCAGGGCAGAATAAAAATCCAAAGTAAATAAATAAAATAAAGAAATAAAGCAAACTGAAGCAACGAATTTATTGTAAAGGCCCTTGCTACACTTCCTCCTACTGCCCCACTTTCCAGCCCTAGAGGAATCAGCCCTGCCCCTAATATGGTGGCCCAGTTCTATCTTGGCTCTGTAAATAGGTTTCCAATTGTGCTGGCTTTGACACTTGGAATTTCTTTTCTAGAATATTCCTCAAAAGAAAGATATTACAGTTAGGGCAACATATCTTTTCCCTCACTTCAGAGAGGTACCTGTCTGACTTTACTTGTCAGAATCTCTCCCACACTCTCTCATCTCCTACCTGAACTCAAAATCCTGTCAGCACCACCCTATCATCCTGAAGCTGAATCTCACTAACCAATGGGGGGGGGCATGCTGTCAATCAAGCTCTCAGTCCAGGCAGTTATTAACTCCTTCCCTTCCATCTCTGAGTGCTGCACTGTGGAAACCTTTTTTAAAATTGCATTCCATTGCACATGGCTTTGTGATTTGTGCTCTGTACACTGCTCACCTAGAAAAAAACTAAGGGAGGTGAGAGGCAAAGGCCATTGAATCAACCACTACTGTGGTAAAACTGCCTGCTGAACTGACTAGCTGCCCTCCCAAGGACAAGCTGAAAGGGGGCTGAGCCTCCCTGGGCCTCCACTGCCCCCTGCAGCACCCCTGCCACTGGGCCTCAGAGGCCACCCCAAAACTCCAAACAGCTGCTTCTGGAAGACCGCAGCTGCCCCGAAAAGGCTGAAGCCCGTAAAGGCTGCCATCATGGCAAAAGGCCACTGCCTTGATAAAGCCAGTGTGGAGGGGCTGCTGCCACTGAGGGAAGACCACTACCTCCACCAGAAAAAAGAAGGAAAGTCCTGCTGCCACTGGGAAAGTCCTGCCGCTGCCGATAAGAAGCCATGAGCCAATGGAGAGGAGCTGCTAAAAGTGCTGAGCCACTCAAACACTGCCTCTCTGATCCATCTCCCAAGCCATGTGGCAGCCAGACCCTGGAAGATGTGGCATTTAAGCTCACCTTGTGGACCAGACAAGGGACTATGCTTCTCAGGTCCACCCAGCAAGGCCTTCCCCCAGAGCCCAGCAGTTGTCCCTGACTGGCTGACCCAGTGAGCTGAACCCAGTGAGCTGAACCCGTTGGCTCCATGCCGCTTCTTGGAGCTGCCTGGGTCAGCAAGGAATGTGGCCACCATGCCCACCACCCAGATACCTCATGGCCTGCAAACAAGGGCTCAGGCAAGTCTTGAGCCGGGGTTTATAAGCACATAAACGGCATAGAGAATGCCTCAAGTTAAATCCTTGGTATCAGCATCTAAAATGATCTATAGTGGCGGGACTAGAAAGGTCTCTTCCAGGGCCTTTGGACAAATATAGCATATCTGGGTTGATTAACTACTTGACAGACTCAATCTCAGGCAGATTCATATATTTAAATAAGGGGAACCAAAGCAACAATTAAACTGTTCAGTAGACATAAATGAATTTAACTAGACTCCAGACAAGTTTTGTTCACTCTCTTAGGCATTTGTTTTGTTTTTAAAAAATTAGAAGCATGCCTATGTAACAAGAAAAATTGCACATTTGTTCATTAAGCCCAATTATGATCTTCTTTTGCACATTTTTATAAAAGCCAAACATTACTTTGTCATGAAAGCTCTGTGCACTGCAACTGTGCAGCTTTTAAGAAACGATATACCCAATAATACATGTCTACAAACCCATGCTATATTATCTGGCTCTTAATTTGGGATTTATTTCTTCTGTATCACCCCTAATAAATGATGGCACTGAGAGCAGAAAATTTTAGTTCTATTTATATTCTTTGCCCACAGGAGACATAGTAGCAATGGGAGCAAGTCCCATGGACTCTGAAAGGACTATGATTAGGACTATAATAAAACAACAAATCCATGACAGAATCCTTCTTGGAATGCGTGCCCACATTCAGAAATGATTGAATGCTCATCAAGCATTTGCCCATCTATTAGCATTTTTGAAACGGAAAAAACATATTGCAGATCCGCAGAGCCATGGTTTAAATGTGTTGTGGGGATGGGGGGGATCTAAGCTGCTGGGCAGTAAATAACTCATCGATCACTGGCATGAATGACATTTGGTTTAAGTATGATGAATAACTGTTTCTATAAATCAAGTGACAGCAGTGATGTTTTCTGGAGGTCTCTTAAGTGAATATCCCTTAAAGGATTAAATCTGTTACAGGCAAACGTGTTATGTTTGTCAAATGGAAAGTTCGATTTAGCTGCTTTATTTGTTGAAATGTTCTCTTTGCTGAAAAGAAAATTCCACTTTTCTGCTACATTTTATTCTTTAACTTAGTGTGTTACATATATATAAAAAAGATCTGAAAGCTAGTACAGAAATAAAGTGTGTGAAGCCCAAAGTGTGTATATATGTACTTCACCTATATCTGTAGAACATACCAGTTGGATATTTGCATTATAAGGACATTTTAAAATGGTCTTGTTATATGGTGCAGTTTGTTCTTTGGGCATCCTAAGATGCCAAACCCAGTATTGTGAATGAACTATCTGCGCTCAATAGAAATACATTTTCAATACCAAAGTATATTACAGTGCAATATTATGTTCCAGTAAAGGACATGTATATGATTTTAAGAGTGCAGTCTTAAGCAGAATCCTAAGCAGAGATGGGCATGAACCAGAAAAAAAAATGAACCATGCAGTTTGTTCATCACATTTCACAAACCACAAACTTTCACGAACCTGCCCCAGTTCGTGAACCAGTTTGTTTGGTTTGTGAAAACGTCACTTCTGGGCCAGCAAAACACCACTTCCGGGTCAGCAGAAAGTCACGTCCGGGTCAGCAAAAGGTCTGCAGAAAGCCCATCCCCCATTGCTTAAGAAACTGATTGATTGGAGCCAAGCTGTCTGCAGTGACAAATTGAAAAATGAACCAAACAAATTGCCCTAAAGTTCATTGTGGTTCATCAGAAATGGGCTCTGACAAACTGCTGGTTCACAAACCATGAAGCAACCTGGTTCGTGCCAAACTGGTTCGTATTTTGGTTCGTGCCCATCTCTAATCCTGAGTTTAGAAGGTGGTAATTTAGTTTAGGATTTAGTTTAGGATATCCTGTCAGTTTTCTGTGTTAATACGTCTGGAAGATACACCACCGACATAACATTAGGATGTTGCTGCAAACCTGATGACAATGCAATTCCATTGTTTCAGGGGCAGAATTGGAAAGCATTGGGGGCCTGGTGCACAAGGAGTGACTAAGGATCCTAAATTCCCTGAGATTATAGTCCTGCTCTTAACAGTGATATAACGTTATGTCAACAAAAGAGGTTGTGTAAATTAAAATATATCCATAGTCAACAATGGAGAAACAAAACTTATCACAATCCTCCTGAGACTTCCAGTCCCCCTGCACAATTGCAGTGGAATGTACGATTGTTCTAGACGGCTTTGCAAGTTGTTTAACAGACAGTTGTATGTCAGTTGAAACCATACTTAATATGGGATATACTTGTAAAGAAAGCTCAACCTATTACCCTGCCTTCTGACAGGCAACTTTCAAATACAGAGCAGCCCTGCTAGAAAATATAGACTGATCATTTCATTTATCTGGTTTGCTTTAACAATATGTGGTGCTATTCAGTATAGGAGTATGCAAATTTAAAAAATTGGTAAATTCATTTAGGTAAAACTGAACTGGAGAAATAATTTGGTAATCATCAAATACTGAATTGATTCTCTATTTCAGTTCAGTAATACAGAGCAAATTAGGTAAAATTCGGCCATTGTTTCCTGTGGGACCTCATTTCAGGGTTATCTGGTGGCCTGTGAAGGGGTGATCATTTGTTAACCAAATTTCACCAGATTTGCAGGGTATCTACTCCAGACAGTCCTATAAAACACCCTCCAAGATACATGGGGATTGAACCTCAGGAGGCTATTTTATGTCCTGCCCAAAAGGTGCCCCGGCCACTCTTCAATCTTTATTATTCCTTATGGGGAAAACTGTCTGAGGGGGTGGGGAGTGAAATTTTTCAATCAAACCCCACCACATTTGCAGAGGGCCTACTCCTGACTGTCCTCTAAAGACCTGCCCAGTTTCAGAAATATTGAATGTCAGAGTCCACTTCTGTGGGCCCCTGAACAAGGTACCCACAGCCACTCTCTATTTTTCCCAGTGATGGGAAATTTTCCAAGCTGGTTCCCAGGAGCGCATACACACAGGGCAAGGATGCCACAGCCAAGATGCGCTCCTAAATGCAAGCTCATCCCTGGTGAATCCCAAGAGAACCAAGCTGATGCCCCTCTCCCCCAAACCGCAGTGCCCCCTGAGCAGGCTGACCAACCACTCTCTATTGTTTCCTAGAAGCAAACTGATGCAAGGGAATGGAATCCCCCCCAGAACCAAAGTGAAGCAAGAGGACCAACTTTACACTAGAGAATCACATCCATTCCACACAAACCAAACTGAAGCAAGGAACAGTCTTGCAACCGAGGCCAAAAGCAGCCAGGCACTCGGTTCAGCCAGTGGGGGAACTCCATAGAACAGAACTAAGCAGTACCCAGCCACAAGCACAAGGCAACGGCAAGCAAGCACAGTTGCATAAGATGGATCCCACCCACTTGTTCTCAGACTGAAAGTGAGAATGAGGTGTACTTTTGGGAAACCCAAGTTATCTTCTCCTGCAGCTACCTTTGCTGGCTCAGGGCCTCAAGGAGGTGCAGGCTGCGGCCAGCCCTCTTACCCCTGCAATGAGAAAAATTAACATTAGAACAACATATTACATACATTGTATTGCACAACAGCATTCTGTAGCCTCATTTTGGGTGGCTCTGGGTTTTCTTCTGAGACACATGGTGTGTCATTCTCTACTTTCCCTAACGGCCCTACTTTCCCTAACAACAAACTGAGAACCATTTTGGTGTAACAGTTAAAAGTGGCAGGACTCTAACCTGGAGAACCATGTGATTCCCCACTCCTCCACTTGAAGTCAACTGGGTGACCTTGGGTCAGTCACAGCTTCTAGGAGCTCTCTCAGCTCCACCCACCTCACAGGGCAATTGTCGTGAAGATAATAACAACACACCTCGTAAAACACTCTGAGTGGGTGTTATTCTGAAGGGCAGTATATAAACTGAATGTTGTTAATAATAACAACAATTATTATTATAATTAGATGATGATGATGATGATGATATCTCTTACTCTTCATATTCCAGTGGCAAGAGCACAACATTTCTGGGGCCTATTTTCTCAATTATCTGCACAAATTTGTACTAATGTGTTCTGGTGGTTTGGGGGGGGGCAAATTGGAGTGTGCATTTGTTGTGCCAATTGAATCAAATGTCCCTCTCCAGCTGGTTTTCTATTTAACTTTTAAGTCTTCAGAAGAGCATTTTCCCCATCTCACAGACTTCTAGAGGATGTATATCACAAGGTGGGCTCACCTCATTCACTTTGGAAGTCCAGAGTTGGGAAATCAAAGAGTGGCATGTTGACCTTCAGCCATTGGTTCAGGAAAACCAATGGCTCAACTCTCCAGGGGAGCAGGTGAGTGCAATGCAAGTTGACAATGTTGCCTGCAATGCAAGTTGACAAAGGGAAAAGACTCAGTCTCTCTGCATGCTCACTGGAGGTCATGAGAGAATCTTCTGAGCCACGAGAGAGAGTTCCATCCAGACCCCCTTTTTCTTAGCCCAGTAGCTTAGTGGATCAGTGGAAAGCAACTCGCAGGGCTCTGCAAGGTAGTCCCTGACTACTGCTTCTGCTGAATCCTGACTCATACGCTTCATGTTTCCAAAGGAACTGAGGGCATACTAGAGTATCTTCAGCTCCATGGACATCCCGGAACTGGTCATGGGGGGGAGCCTGTTGTGAAGGACCATCCCCTCTGCTGGCAGGAGGCTCCAATTGAACTGCCTCTGCCATACCTGCAAAGAGAGGGAATCTGTTGCACTGGTGAGGTTCTCGGCCTGTTTAGCAAAGGGGCCCTTGATATGCAGGTTGCACATGGTTGCCAACATGTATGACTCCTTCTTGGTGAGAGGCTGCAGCTGGAATGTGAAGAGAGCCTGCTGAGAAGGGGCAAGGGGACAGCAGAGCTGCCCCTCCCTCACTTTGCAGACAGGAAGCCCCTGTTGACCTGTGTACACCACACCAGCAAAGAGAGGGCATTTCTCAAGCTGAGGTTCTCAGCCCACATGGCAAAGACGCCATTGATGCACAGGTTGCACATGATCGCCAACGTGTATGGCTCCTTTTCTGTGAGAGGCTGCAGCTGGGATGTGATATCCTGTTGCAGCCATCTCACAAGCACATTCACTCCTGGAATGAGGTCTGTATGTCCTGTGTCTGGGTCCAGGAAGGAGGCCATACCACTCTGAAGTGTGTGCACCAGAAGAATGACTAGACTCAGGGTCACCAAGTCAGACAAGAAAGCAACAGTGAACTCCTTGAAGGGCCTCAGGACGTCCACTATCTGGGAGATGGTGAGCCAGTCCTCTGAGCTGTACACACCGCCCCCCTCCCCAAGCATCACTTTCTGAGAGCCACACCATGAGGGCAGCTTGCTGCTCCTCCAAATGCTCAAGCATGGCATGGGTGGAGTTCCAGTGAGTAACAATATCAGAGATCAGGAAATGCTCCAGCACTCCTGTCCTGGCCTGCTTCTGGCACAGTTGGTGACTTGCTTTCATGCTGCATGAGAAGTGACTCATGCGTTGCCAGTATTTCTGGAGGAGACCCTGGAACTCATGAGTTGTGGGGTCCTCTGCAGGTTCCTCAGAAGAATCCAGACATCCTTCACCATGAAGTGAAGGTTGTGGGCCACACAGTAAATGCACTTGAGCCCCCACTTGAGCCACTGCTGCCTTCATGTTTGTGCCACCATCAGTCACCATATATCACATGGTGACACCTGCCCAACCTACCCAATTCACTAATTCAGTCTTATTGGTGACAGCGATGTTTTCTGCCATGTGACCTCATTGAGAACTTCAGCATGAAGCAAAGCCTCATAGTAGCCGGACTGACGGTATCGCATCTGGCTCTGCATGCTGATGGTTGTCCCACCCCCACCCTGAAGGTAATCAGATTGCCACTAGTGTGCAGTAAGCAAGAGGTACACATACTGCAACTGAGGGCAGGTCCAGCTGTCTGACATGAAATACAGAATTCTCCCAGTGGTGTGACACAACTGTGCCTTCACATGCTCCTTGACAATCCTGTAAAGGGAGGGCACCACGGTCCTGCTCAGCATGGTGCGAGCAGGGGGTGTATACCAAGAACAGACTACTTGGAGCAGCCCTCGGAAGCTAGAGTCCTCTATGTGAAAAAAGGCTACCCATCTACAATGATCATCTATGCAGTCTTCCAAGTGATGCCCTCTGGATCCCCCTTTTTGGCACAGTTGTGCCATGCACACCAAACATCTCAAGCAGAAATGCTGGCATCCCTTTCCTACAGGAAACTTGGTGGGGAGCGCCAGAGATAGTTGTGGGACAGCTCCCCTGCTGGCTTCCTGGCAGCAATGCGATACCAGTCTTTTTCTTCCCAAAGAAGCACCACCTGGTGGTGCTTCCTCATGTTGTTCCTGAGGCTGGATGTTGAGAGATGATTCACATCCTTCCCTCAACTGACCCAAGCACTACAGTGCTGGCACTGTGTATACCGGGGTTTCTCTGTCTTCTGGAAATGCTCTCAAATGTTAAAGGACAAGGGGGCCCATGCTGCCCTGCAGCTGCAGGCACCCAGGAGGCACCTCATGTGAGGTACTCAGGCCAGACACACCACGTCTAGCATGAGCAGAAGAAGATAGCAGAGGGTGAAGGGGTTGAGATGTGGGGGTCACCACTTCCACAATCTCTTCCTCTTCCTCCACCATCCTCTCCTCCTGCCTTAACCTGAAAGTAAAGAGAACCCTCACGGGAAGGAACAACAATTACAAATTAATAAACAACTCTATTATAAGTGCCCAAAGGGCCATATGTATTTCTTATATAAATAAACCAATCAGTGAGATGACCAATTACAATTTATACAATGATTCTTCCTTAAACTTGAAAAATACAAAGGTCCAAACAAAATGTGTCCTGTATCTTCTTTAAATAAAGTAGCATTCATGCACAGCTATGTCCACACATGGTAAGGGAATCCACGGCTGCACACCCAATCTGGGGCCGGCTGAAAAGCTCAGATTTCGTACAGAATCTTCCTCAGGGGCGTGGCCAAACACTGTGTGGTAGACCCTTAAACGCTGTAACAATTATTCACTCCTGGACCTGAGCAGCTGTATCTTCTTTAGCAGGGCGGCTGTATCTTCTAAAGCATGCCTGAAAGGCCTGCTACTGGCTTCAGAGGAAACTGGGGAAGGCCCACCATCAGTGAATCCCTTTGCCAGTTCCTCCAACATCCTCTGGGTCCTGAGGGTGAGCTCAAGGGACAGAAAAATCACATTCCCCTAGCCCACCTCCAAAGACATCGCATGCTGCTCCTCCTCCTGCTTCTGGATCTCAACAGCTGGAGGAAGGGGAGCCTCAGCAGCAGGCCCCTGCCAGTGACAGATCCTGCCTCAGACACCTGTGGCAGTGTTGCTTCTGCTGCTGCTGCCTCAGGAAAAAGGGCCTTGCAAACCCTCTTGCTATCTCCAAAAGCCAGGCTGGTGAACAGCAGCTGTGCTGGGGTGGGCCTCCTCCATACATGTGGAGGGAGAGCTGCAACCCTCCCCCTCCCCTCCCTTTCTTCCCTCTATTCTTGTCCCTTGCCCTTTCCCCAGGGACCCTCTCTGGTATCCTGTCACTCATTTTTCTGCCCCCTGGAACCTACACTAACTTGTAACTAACCTTATTGAACAGTTAAATTACCAACCCACCCAAAACACTTAGCCAAAAGTGAGAATTTTACGTGCTCTGAAAGCTTGCTAATGGTTGTGTGGGTCTAAACTTGGTGATGGACACAAAAATCTCTTTTTAAAAGGCCCTGTTTAGATACGTGACACTATCTACACTAGCAAGCAGCTTAATTCCTCTTCAGGAATCAAGCAACCCCTGAACCCAGTAGTGTCTACAGGTAAGCCTATGACACCCCCCCCCCCAAATTACTTCTAATGTGCCTGGCCTTGCTCCAAGGGAGCAAGAACAAAGGTGGCAGGAACCTAGTTAAATGTCACTATGAGTGGCCTATTTATCTATAAATTTGACTAAAACTTGAACTCTTCTTAATTCCTACACAAGCTTATTAAAAGGAGAAAAAACTTTGTTTGGTCCCTAAAAACTACTAAGTTTTACTTTACAAGACCTACAACTAGCCTATCTTAAAAACACTTTTTAAAAGTTCACAACCCTCTCAAAGAACCAAAAGTACTTCCAAACACACCACTAGGTAATATAAGTTAATAAACTGGACCAAGCACCCCAACAAACACTCCCCACCCAGAAGAAGAACAACCAACAAGAATTGAACATCAAACCAAACTTCTATGCCAATGGAATATAGAACCTAGCAAAAAAAGGCAAGCAAAAACTCTATAAAAAAGTTCCCGTAACAGGAGAAACCAGCCCCCTGCAAGAACAAGTGAATTTAATAAAATTAATAGGAACTCTAAAACACAAAAAACAAATCACCCTCAACAGGATAAAAAAAACCTCCTTCCCGAGAAGAACAAGCAATAAAACGAGCAGTAAATATAACCCAGTTCAAAAGCCAGAAACTAAAGTCACCATGCACACAAAAGCCTAACCAATGCACCCCACACACAGAGCAAAAAAGCAGTTTTTAAAATGCAAACTGAAAAAAAAAAATCCCTCCCAACCCTATCCCTCCCAGACACCAGGCTAACCCCCTCCCCACAAAGACAGGGAAAAAAACAGTGAATCAACAACTCTGAAACCAGGCAGCTGCAGAAGTCCTCCAGGTGTAGCAGGGGCAGCAGGATCCAATCCACTCAAAAGCAGAGGGCAGAGAGAGCCAACAGCTGGCAGGCAGTGTCTCAGATCTCTACCAGGCAGCCAGACCACACACACCACACAAAATGGAGGCTGCACTAAGGCAAGCCTGCTTATTTAACTCCTTGCAGGGCAGTTTAAAAAATGTACTCTCCTTCAAGAGAACTGCATTTGCCAGAGAAGGAGAGCACTTGCAAGGATTGGCCACTTACTCCCCCCTCCCTTCCTCATTCCCCCTTCCTCCTGCCCCTGCCCCATCCCCGCTCCTTTATCAGAAAAAAGGACAGGAAACAGTGTTACTTTGCTGTTCCTTAGCAAAGGAACATTGCAATTCTATGCAGTCTGAATCAGATGAAGTCAGCAGGCTTAAAGTAACTCTGCATAAGATTGCACTGTAAAAAATTGGTGACTGAAATCCAGCACTCACTCCTGGCTCAAATGTAATCTTTTTTTATAAATTAAAACTATTATTCAAAATATCCAATTAAATATATAGATTATGTTTAATCAAATGCTGCCTCTTTGTAACACAGGCATGGATGTGCATTTTGGGATTTGGGTTCAAGTATATTCGGTATTCCCGAGTCAGGGCCAGCATGATTTGGAAACCCCAAATCAAAGCTTTCTGAAGCGATTTCGGTTGCTTCGGAAGGCTTCGGGGCCTTTTAAAAGGGCTCCCTCCCACTACCCCACTTAACCCAGCCTTCCTATGGTGGCGGTGGAGGTGGTGCAGGCGATGAAGGTGCTGGCTGCAGCCTTCCCCACAGCCCAGCTGGTTGGTGCAGCAGCAGCGGCGGCGGCATGGGCAGTGAAGGAGCCAGCTCCTGCCTTCCCCGGCACGCAGCTGGGTGGCGCGGTGGTGGCAGCAGCGGCGTGGGTGCCAAAGGTGCTGGCTCCGGCCTTCCCCACTGCCCACCTGGCTAGTGCAGCGGCACGGGTGATGGAGGAGCTGGCTCCAGCCTTCCCTGCCACCCAGCTGGCTGGCATGGTGGCGGATGTGGTGGCAGTGCACCCTCCTGCCACCCAGCTGGCGGGCGCAGCATCAGTGCAGGTGGAGGAGGAGCCAACTCCAACCTTCCTCGTTGCCCAGCTGGCCGGCACGGCGGCAGAGGTGGCAGTAGCGCACCCTCCCGCTGTCCAGCTGGCCTTCCCTCAGGTCCTGAGAGGTAAGTGGTATGGGGGTAGGGGTGGGGGTGGGGATAAGTGGGGGCTGGGGGGCTGGGGCTAAGCTTCCCCCTCACTTCAATATGCTCCAAATCTTTACGGAGCATACCAAAGTTATTTAAAGTCATGAATCCCGAAGTGGCTTGCCGCTTCAGGGTTCGGGTTATTCCAGAACAGTTTCCCACTTCCAGTAAACCTAGAAGGGGAAACTCGAATTTTCTCCCAGTGCACACCTCTAAACACAGGTAAAAATAAAGGTAGTCAAAGGAACAACAATCCAACTTTTCCTGAACACATACTACAGAGATACAACCACTGTCTCCTACATTCCATGCAATTTTTCTTCCTTCTGGAGCTGTCGATAACATGCTTCAACACTTCACAATATTTTATTTTCACCTCCAACGTATACTAAAGGTAATCAAGATCAGTTTCATCAGGCTCTTCAACTGTAAAGATTGTGTGAACTGCACTGAGAGAAACGTTCTGAGCCAGAAGCAAACTGAGCTTCAATTTATTATTTCAATTATTATTTAAAACATTTTTATGCTGGCTTTCCATTCAGAGTCCTCACAGTAGCAAACATGAAAACAGTAAAATGTTTGAATGTTAAAACAGCATTTAAATATATAAACTAATTCAATTATAACATGTACACATAAATTTAACCATATTCTGATAGCATCTTCATTAGAATTTTCACCAGGACAAATTTACATTAAGAGGAAAAAATAAGAATGCAAAAATAGCATTGCTGGATCAGATAAAAGACAACTTGCCAGCTTCTTTCACAAACTATCCAGATGCTTCTGAGATGCCTACAAATAGAGCATTATGGCAACAATTCCCATTGTTTGTGCAGAGTGGGGATAATAATGACATACTTTGTAAACCACTCTGAGTGGGCATTAAGTTGTCCTGAAGGGCAGTATATAAATTGAATGTTATGATGATGATGATGATGATGATACTGAACAAGACATACTCTTGCCATTTTCTTAGCTATTTTCTTTTTTTAATTAATTAATTAATGTATTTATTTATTATTAAAACAAAAGGGGAGTACAGAAAAAAAGGGGGGACGGGGACAAACAAGACAAATATAAAGCTATGTGTTACAAGGATTATTAAAATACAGAGTACAAAAATCATAACCTTTGCTGATATCACGATAATAATTAAAATGATAATTAATCCTTATTTGTATTTTTTCCACATATGCTACACATATGAAGTTCAAACCTAGAAGCTTATTATTTTGATAATAGAAAACTCCTTATTTCATTATTACTACGACTTATCCTTTCCATTTTTTAAACAATGACAGTTATTAAAAATAACAATGCTTATTACTTAATGTAACTAATTGTCATAGCCTTTAAGAATATTGATATAAAGTTCTATTAAAGATTCTGACCTATTTCTACTCCTTATCTTAAAAGATGAAAAAAGAAAAAACTTACATTGAATTCTCTTTCTATTTTTATTTATTTTTCTGTCTAGTGGTGAATCTAGGAAGTATTCCCTTCCTCATCTCAAACAGAAGAGAAACTTGCAAAATGCAACTGCAAATATACAACTGTCATTGCAACTTATTCCCTTACACAAGTGCACAGCTGTCAATGTTCTCCTTTGGCAATAACATTATTTTGTATACAAACACAGGGAAATAATGGGGTGGATCCTACCTCTATCTTCCCATTTCACTTAGCAGTTTGAAGCCTTCCTCCAGCCTTAGAAATCTTCCTATAACTTAATTTACTGATCCGTTTAAAGAAGAGCCATTTAAGATGGAATGGAGGAAGGCTTTTTGGAGAGTGGTTAGGAGGGTTGCCAGGTGTCAAGTTTTGACCAAAACAATCTGCTATTCTCTTTGACTGGGTCAGGGAAATAAGATCAAAATACTGGACACCTGGCAACAGTCTTTGAGGGGAAAAGGTGTCTGCACCTTGTTCTGCTGCTCCACCCCTAAGGCGGGCTGGTCTGTGCAAAGGAAAGAAGCAGTGCTGCAGCCTGGGCTGAGCCTTGCTCTGCCACTCTGCCCCTGAGCAAGGCCAGCCCTACAAGTCACCCCACTGGATACAGTCTTGCTCCATAATGCTAGAGTCTGTTTTCTGTGGAGCCCAACAGTGTTTGCATTGTAGTAGCTTGATATTTTTCCTCACCTAAGACAGTATTCAATTTTAAAACGTTATATTTAAACATAATTCTCCATACTTAATCTACAGAAACCATAGCCTAAATAGGAGAGAAGAGAAGAGCATGCAGATGAAAAATGCAGTGTTTGCACACTTCAAGTCACTCCCCACAGCTCAAGCTTCTCAGCTGAGATTCACTCAAACTGGCAATTTTCTCAAGGTTCAGAAGCTCCTTGGAGAGGAAAGACATGATCTGAGAATGCCAAGGAGCACGGGTTCCTTCAGTTGATGACCAAGCAAGATGTTTCTGCCTTGACTGGCTGCCAAGTGACTTAGATGCACACCACTATGCATGCTCTACTAGCCAAAATCCTGTCAGCCATGTTCTAGTGTGCATTTCTAATTTTAATGTAGGATAGAAACAGCCTGGATAGTTCTTAGAGTACACTGAAGCATGGTGATGATGCAAAAGGTGATGTGGAAGAAGGACACTCCGTCTCCTACTCACTTGTTGACTTCTCCCAATTTTTTATAGGTGTTTTGACTAAATGTTTTGCAGTAGAATCAAACCTGTCATGGGTCCAGATTAAATTTTTGGTCACTGGAAGGCACTTCTGCAAAATGAAGCTTTTCTAACTCCAAGTTTGTATCATGCCCATGAAGGTGGGCAACCTTCTGGAGAATTTCCATTTGGTACTTCCATTTCTCTGCCTTAAATAACAGATTCCCATGAAGAATCTGCCTTCAGTCTTTCTACATATCCGTATATTTCACTAATAACAGAACAAATATCTTTGTGAAAAAATCAGTTTCTGTAAATCTCATGATTATGGTGAAAATTAATTTTTAAAATTAACAGTTATCATATTCAGGTCTTTTTGTTCTTCTGGAAGTTGGTTGCCTGACTCATGTAGATCAGGAGGAGGAAAAGGCAGGGAAGAGGATAGGATATACTGGAAATGAGGTGCAGGCTTTCTTCCTCCCCTCCTCCACTTATTGTGCTGTTTTCTGGGGATGGTACAGGATGGAGGCTGTTACTGCCAGCTCAGCATGTCGAGAACAGACATGTGCCAAGCTAGCCTAGCCAGCAGTGACTCTCTCTTCCCATGCGTTGCCCAGTACTTTAGATGTTGTCTCTAATGCATCTGAGCTATGGTGCCTCTCTGTACACTGGGAAAACAAGAATCCTGGGGAAACTTTCTGTCCTGTGCCAGTCTGCTGGCTTTGATAGACTAGGTGAGCTGATTTGGAAACACTGAAAAAGTTCCAGCACTAGCTCTAGAATATATCACTGTAGAGTAAAGAGAGAGGAGGATGGGTAAAATGAATATAATAAAAAATAAAACTAGGAATGAAAATAATAAAAATGAATAACATTTTAAGCAACATTAAATGATTTTTTTAAAAAAAAGAATTGCACAGCTGTTAGTACTAACATCGTTGAGATGGGAAACAGGGTCAGAAAGGTCATTATCTTGCTCAAGCCATATCTGTGATTCCATTTGTATACTGGTTTCCCATACCAAAGATACTGTCAGCAGAATCTAGGGTTACCAGCCTCTACTGGGAACTGGAGATCTCCCAGATTTACAACTGATCTCAGATTCACAACTGACAGAGATCCATTCCATTGAAGAACATGACTGCCTTGGTAGGTAGAATCTATGGTACTATACTCTGCTGAAGTCCTTCCCCACCCTCTACAAGCTCCACCTCTAAATCGCCAGGAATTTTCCAACCTATAGCTGGCAACCCTAACAGAATCACATTGGCAAATTGGTAACAAGATACTGCAATATGAAAATAATCCATATCTCTGCATGCTCACTAAAAATGTGTAAATAACAGATATGTAAATTGGGCCCACGGTCAGAACTGAAGTACACCAGAGATCATCTTTAGAAAAGAACCTTCTCAGGGTTAAAAAGAACTAAAAGGAGACATTGAAAGAGGAAAGCAGAACTTTTATCTGAAAATAGGAAGGAGGTAATGAAGATGAGTATACTTGTCTTCAGTACTTTAGAGCATAACAATGAGGATGAATACACTTGTCCCCTGTGATAAAGGATTTTGCTCTAAACTTCCTCTTTTCAGAGTCTAGCAAAGTAGGTCTGTCAGTGCTTTTTCTTAAACCTCACCACACTCTACTGCATTTCAAATACATGAGTTTAGCAGTCTGCTAAATTTGTTAGGATCGATTAGTAGTGTTTTCACACATATGGCTTACTGTGGAAACCTGTTAAGATATGGCACTAAAGTGCTATTTAATTAACAAATATTAATTAGCCTCTTAGAACTTAGAACGTGACAGTATTTAATGTAGCAGAATTTTTAATACAGTATTATTAAAGTTTTAGAATTAGATAAAAAACATACAGACAAAAAAGGAAAGAAAAAATTAAGAAGGAAAATAGAGAGAGAGACAGGAATACATACCAATTTTCTATTTGAAAAGCTCTAACAATATTACATATTATATACTAACTCTAAAGTTATCATAAATAACAACTTTTCCTTTCCATCCATACATTCCTTCCCTCTCCCTAATCTTCAAAAGCACAGGTCATTAGTTCATTTTTTTCTGTTTCTTACAAAAAGTCAGTAACGGGCTTTCAAATGCTCAAATACTTATCTAACGTCTTTTCCCTGATTAAAGATGTCAATTTGGCTATCTCAGCATATTCCATCAATTTGTCCAGCCAATCTTCTACTCTAGGTAATGTTGCAACTTTTTATTTTTGAGGATATAATAGTCTCGCTGCTGTTATCATAATATGCCATGTGTAGCTTCCAGCTATTTATCCATTAATCCCAGCAAAAAGGCCTCCGACTTCATTTGAACATTAGTCTTTAAAATATTCTGGATAATTAGATGTATTTGTTGTCAATTTTTTTTGCTTTGTTACATGTCCATCACAGGTGATAAAATGACCCCTCCTGTTGTTCACATTTCCAGCTTTTATCTAAGCAGTCTTATACATTTTTGCTAATTTCTCTGGCAACATATACCACCTATACATCATTTTATAAAAATTTTCTTTCAAACTCATATTTAAAGTGAATTTAAGACTTTTCAACCACATATTCTCCCACTGTTTGAGTTGTATATTATTATCAAAATTCTTTGCCCATTTTATCATACATACTTTCTTTCACCTGTTCTTCTTGTTTCCAGTCTCAACAAAACCGATACATTTTAGCAATAACATGGTCGTCACACATACATAGCTCCATTTCAAATACCAACATAATTTGATCAAATCCAAATTTATTTTGGCAATTTTAAATTGCTCTGTTAATTGTGCATAGAAAAACCACTGACATGTATAACCTTGTGTATTCAGATCCTCTCTCACTTTCATTTTACATTCCCCTTGTGGAAAATCTAGTATATCTCAATATGTTAATCTCTTATGTTTAAATATCATTTTTCTTCTAAAAGAAGCCTCCTGGGGGGAAATCCAAAGCGGAGTTTTAGAATACAACCTAACTTTATATTTATTCCATACTCTCAATATAGCCTAACTAAATAATTTTTTTAATCCACATTTATTTATTTTTATCATATCACAAATATGCATGCCAACCAAATCTTACAGAATTTTGTAGTAAGTCTTTAGATGGAGTATTTGTTCCTAGATATAGCAAGTAGTAGAAATTATTTTCGTTGATACAGTTGTCTGATATTTGGTAAAAATTAGGTACGTTGTTATTGAAATGTTTCTTACTTCAAAGTTTGTTAACAAAAATCAATTGATTGTTGTGTGGTTATATTGTTGTAAATTTTCTGATTTTGTTCATATTTGGTGTATTATATGAAGATAATAATAAAGATTTTTTTTAAAAAAGAAATTATTTTCATCTTTTAATTTTTGTCCTATTAATAACCACGTAACCTAAAAAAAAATCTATTCCTTAGTAATGTGTTTCTTAAAGCTCTCTCTCTCTCTCTCTCTCTCACACACACACACGTTTTTCTACCTATCACTGCTTTTTTTACCTTCAGAACTATGAAGGGTCAAACTACAGATGATGCTGGAGATCCATGATCATATCCCCAGCTGTATTTCAGCTGCAAAAAAACAGGTGTATTGGGGCTTGAAAATCGGCGGGGGGGGGAGAGTCAAAGGGATACAATCTTCTCACAGTGTGCCATTTCCCCTATTTGCAATGGAGCCTCCCAGAATGTTTAAACCACTGGAGGGGGGAAGGCTGGGTTCCCCAGTTGTGCCTTTCTTTTTTCTTCTTGGGGTTTAAAAGTAGCCTAGTAAAGCCATTACCAGTCAGGGAAATGATATAGAGGGGGAACAATCCACCACCTTTCCCCAGCATGGTAACGCTGGCTATCTATTCCCAGCATCATATGTGGCATGGCCCTAAGTATTATAATAGTGTTTCTAGATGTTTGTTTACCAGTATTATTCATTTACAAAACTTCTGTTTTGCCTGTCATCAAAAAGGTGGGATAAAAATCGAATAAATAATTTCATAAAATCAATTAACAAATAAAATCATTAAAGTAATATAAAACAAAAACCCATGCAGACTAAGAAGTACACATACATATGCACACAAAACTCATATCAACTTAAGATAAAGTCCTGCTGAAATTTTGTTTTCTGAGACAGAGTCATGGTCCAAAACCTGCTGCATAGGAGAACAAAGGCCTTATGCTTGGCAATCTCACCATGACTTTTAAAAGTAAACATTGCATGCATCCTTGAACTGCTGAAGTTCCTTACTCATGTGTAAATGATTCCTGCTATAATATCACTCATAATAGTTTTATCTGATGCTAAAGGCATAGCTATTTTATGACCAGTATACATGATGGACTCTTTTCATTTGCAAATCTTTAATACATGGTTTACAAACAAATTTAAAGTGGAAAGTTTTCATTCAAAATATTAAAGTTGAAAAACAAGAGGGCCACTCCAATCACAGAGATAAAAAGCAGGCAAAATATATATTCAGTCATGCACATTTACTTTGCTTGCAAGAAAGTACATGCAGTTCAGGTCTTGTTTCCATGTACATGTGCATAGGACTGTATCCAGATACTAAGACTGTGAAAGTAATGGAACTATATGTTCCTAATAAATTAAGCCTTCCGAGGTATTGACCATTCTCTGTGTTTGTGCGTCTGTGTTATGTGCTGTCAAGTCACCTCTGACCTATTGTGACCCTATGACTTCCAAAATGTCCGATCTTGAACAGACTTGCTCAGATCTTGCAAACTGGAGGATATGGCTTATTTTATTGAGTCAAGCCATTTTGTTTTGGATGTTCCTCTTTTCCTATTGCCTTCAATTTTTCATAGCATTATAGACTTTTCCAGCGAGGTTTATCTTCTCATTATGTGACCAAAGTACAAAAGCCTCAGTTATGTCATTCTAGCTTCTAGGGATAATTCAGACTTGATGTGATCTAGAACCCACTTATTTGTCTTTTTGGCCGTCCACTGTATCCACAAATCTCTCCTCCAACACCATATTTCAAATGAATCAATTTTCTTCCTGTCAGCTTTCTTCATTGTTCAGCTTTCACATCCATACATAGTAATGGGGAATACCATAGTTTGAATTATCTTTGTCCCCAGAGAGACGTCCTTAGGATCTTTTCTAGTGCCCTTACAGCTGCTCTTCCAAGTCTCAGTCTTCTTCTGATTTCCTGGTTGCAGTCTCCCTTTTGATTGATTATTGAGCCAGGGAATAGAAAATTTTGAACAATTTAAATTTCCTCATTGTCACTTTAAAATTGTGTGCTTCCTCAGTAGTCATTATTTTTGTCTTCTTATCCGCCCTGAGCCTGCGAAAGCAGGGAGGGCGGAATATAAATATAATAAATTAAATTAAATTAAATTCTTGATGTTCAGCTATAACCCTGCTTTAGCGCTTTCTCCTTTAACCTTCATCAATAGTCTTTTCAAGTCTTTCCTATTTACTGCCAGTAACATGGTGTCATCTGCCTATCTCCAATTGTTAATGTTCTTTCCACCAATTTTAACTCCAGCTTCCTCTAAATATAATCCAGCTTTCCTTATGATATGCTCTGCATAGAGGTTAAACAGATAGGGAGATTGTATGCATCTTTGTCTGACACCTTTGCCAATTGGAAACCATTATGTTTCCCCATATTCTGTCCTAACAGTAATCTCTTGTCCAGAGTACAGAATGCACATCAAAACAATCAGATGTTGTGACACCCCAGTTTCTTTTTAACACCATCCATAGCTTTTCATGATCCACACATACAAAAGCTTTTCTGTAATATATAAAACATAGACTGCGTGTTTCCAGTCTGTGGGCCATTGTTTTGTTTTCCATATTTGTTGACAATCTAAGCTATTTTTAATCAGACAGGCATGGATCACAGTTGTCTGCATTCCTCTATATGTTGGTTTGAAAACTGAAGATATACAGACAATACAGATAATACCTTGCCAAGTGGTAGATTTTTTTAAAACATTAAATGACCATTGGTAAAACCATAGAGTTTTTGGCAGTTCCTAGAGAGGACTGATGTCACTTCCGGGTTTTCTCAAAAATGACATCATGCCATCACCTACATCCATGTTTTAAAAGTGCCCCCCATACGTAATAGTTACACTGATATACCAGAAGAAAATTAGAGCCTATAGAACCCTGTGAGATACAGTAGATGAGAGACAGACTACAGGCCCTGGAGCATTACAGCTGAGCAGGGATTGACCCTGGTTCTCCCATGTCCGAGCTCTATCTACAATAACTCACTTGTTTAAACTGCTCAAGAACTACCCTAGGACTGTTTGCAAGTGGCTTGTAGTTTCTGAGTCACAATTTGCAGCCTCCATGGGCTAGTTTATACAATCAGCAGAATCAAGAGGTAAAGCTTTTCTGGAATTATGCCACTTCAGACTCAGGTAAGAGATTGTATATTTAAATTTTTCACCAAGACAAAATGGCCTGCATGCAGAAAATTAGTATGCCACTGAGAAGGGTTTTCACTTGGTCTTCTATCTGACCTGTTGTTTTATAATATATACAGAGAGCTTTTAACACAAAAACATTCCAACCAGTTATGTCCTCTCCTGTAGCTCCAAGTGGTTTTGTCTTTGAAAAAATGTACTGCTACATTCAGATGATTGTATAAAACTGACCCTTTATTTGGGCACTGTAGTCAAACTGCTGGTCTCCCAATCATGCTGAAAAGAGAGTAATTTTGTCTGCAGTGTAGGAGGCAAGCTTTCCACAGTGGGCAGAACTTTATCTCTTTCTTCTGGCAGAGAATGCTCTGATTTAATAGGCTGTGCACCACCTGGAATGATCCAGTGGCTGGCCCTTTGAAGATACAATAGCAGTGGAATAGAAAGCTTTCACAAATTTATTGTTGTACTTTGCTAGCTTCCACTGGTTTCTTAGTGTTGCTATCTATAGAAGATAGAATAAGTTCAGAAAGATTATGTGGAGAGTAAAAATGTACAAAAATATTATTTTAGTTAATTACAAGACTTCTGTAAGAAATTGAAAAGCTATTATTACTCCACGTCTCCAAATGTGTTGTGTGGGTGCTTTGATAAATGAATTAAAAGATTACCTGCTAAGTACCTTTGTTGCAGGTTGGTACCACTGTATTCTCATTGGAAGGCCTATAAATCCTATACTAAAATGTTGCTATAAATCAATATGTACTCATGTAAAATCATATATCTAATTCTGAACTGGACCATAGAATGTAGATTAATATACTTGCAAAATGGAGCCAAGGACAGGTAGAGGATGTTGGGATTTTTGCAAGTATCCTACGTTCAGTCATGAAAGAGTTAAATTGTTATTCTATTTGTTTAGTCAGATAGCTAGTTAGCATAGGACCACTTAGGCCTCAAGTAATGTCCCTGCCATAGAAAGGGGAGTTTTTAGTCTAAATGAAGGAATCTAGGATTGTCTATTGGATAAGCCAGTTTATTGGGGGCAATTAGCTAGCAACATATACTAAGGTTTTATTGCTCTTTGTTCAGTTCAGTCTCAGTTCTCAGTCTATCTCAGTCTTTCTCTCCATCCATCAAAATGTAGCTAGCTAGTTAGATATTCTTTATTTTCTTACCAAATGTACCCTTTTCCCTGATATGTAGTAAAAGTATTTTTATAGAGCTAAAACCTCAGAAGTCTGTCTACTTATTTCCAGTGTGCTAATATCAAACTCTGCAAACTTATCTCTTTTTAATTCTCGCCACCAACAAGGGGATTTCTCTACAAACCAGAAGCCCTGGATTACAGAAAAATATGAAGTCTAAAAAAATAGATTGGGAGATTAAAAGCCCCCCAAGCAGGGTTTTTTTTCTGGGAAAAGAGGTGGCGGAACTCTCAAAAAGGAAATGAGAAAGAAACACACGGAATTCTTTGAAATAATATTAATTTCACACACTATTGCCAAGTATTTTCAAGAGGTGCCGGAACTCCATTCCACCACATTCCCACTTATAAAAAGCCCTGCCCTCAAGTAATAGAAACAATGCCTGAAGCTTTAAGAAAAGAATGCCTACTGAGCTCTCAGTTGCCATTTTGGAGGTTACTAGGCAACCATAGCAATTTTGCTGAGGCTGTCAAACATTGATTTCTAAAAGCACATGCTTGGGAAGTAACAGAGGGATAGGCCAAAACTTCCCTGTTCTAGGCCCCATGTCCTTTCCTTGATGGAGGAAGCCTCAATGGAGACAGGACTGACAGTGACCATAACAGACCCACTACATGCACCCCGTGTCTTGGCACAGCAGACCACCACACAACTGGATAGGGTTGCCAAGTCCCTCAGAGCTCAAACTGGGGGACTGAGGGAGTTTGGGTGGGCATGCACTTTAGAAGTACTTACCCTGCGAGTGAAGCACATGTGCACTCTTGAACAACAACAACAACAAAAACAGTGAAGGGTAATGGAGTTCAATTTTTTAAAAACTGAGCCCTGAGCGGGGGCCTTCAAATCCTTATTGTACTGGGAATTATGTCATTCCCCACATGACAAAGAAATGCTCCGCAGTGCGTGGGGGTGTGCTTTGGGGCTCCAGAGTCCATTCCTTGTGCTTACCCCCCTGCCAGTCAGGTGAGTGGTGGTGGACAGTGGAGGGTGGGAGCGGGGATCCCCTGCCCTCTCAAGGGGAATGGGGTCCTTACAACTGGCTGTTGCCTGGCCCAGAAAATAGTGGGGGAGGAAATGCAGAGGAAAATGAAATGCCCCCACAAATTCTTGTGGGTCCTATGGCAAATATGGGGGAGGAGAAGAGAGAAGAATTTAACTCTGTGTCAGCTGCATGTGTACCTAAGAATTTATTATCTTTAGTACTTTACTATATTTTACTGGTACATGTACAGGTCAATAGGCCCTTTTCTTAAAATGTCCAGTCCTACAATGTGTTCTCTTTTTGTCTCTTTTTATACCCCAACCACCTACAATCAGGTAATTTAATGACATTGGATTAAAGTATATTAAAGTGCTGGTGGAATGTAAGCTGTGTGCCGCCTCAGGTCTCATATTTGGGACTTTGCTAGAATGTTGTTGTAATTATTTATGCGGTAAATAGAATTGCTTTTCCATAAATATTTCTCTGGACAAACAAGGCACAAATGGCGATAAACAAGAAGTTTTTATTTAACAGCAAATAAAGTATTTATCAGGGTTAATGTCTTGTGTGGAATACTTGAAACTGGCTCTCAACTTCACCCCCAGAGGTTACACAGACTTTCTCAATGAGAGTGAAAACTTGTAGATGAACCTCCCTTAATATAAACAAACACTGAGGAGAGATTTGGTTCCCCCGGAACCTATTACCACAACTGACAGGCTCCTCCACAGGTTCAGGGTTGCCTTTTCAACAGAGAGATCCCCTGTCCCCAGAACCTGTACACATAATTTTGGTATGTCAAACCCATAACAGGATGCTTATTTGTCTCAATAAAGCAAGCTTTGTTCCATAAGCCAACCCCAAATCCTACCTAAAAGCCAAATAAAGACCTGGCTAAACTGACACTGTTATTCAGAGCCTCAAATTCTGTATGAGGATTGAAGTTTGTTCTTTTGATATCTAAGTGTCAAAAGCCAGTGTGCAGAGGCTTTAGATCAGAACGATCAGTATGACAGGTAGACACATCAGGTGACAAAGAGTCAGATGGTTAAGTTAAGAGTCAGGAGACCATGAAGTGAATGACTCAGCTAAACTCATGCATGTATCTGATTGGGTGTCTACATGTATAAATAGCTACTATGTACAATATGGTAGGGGCTTCTTGCAAGTCCAGGTGTAGGCGAAGCACTTTGTCTCTCTGGACTGTAACCTGTATATATTGCTCTATATCCACCTATAAATAAATTGTATTATACACCTTTACTAAACAAACAAAGTGTGGACTCTTTGTGGATCCTCCTAAAGCTGGTGCAGTCACGCTGAATACACACTATTCAACATGTTCCCCTCCCCTTTAAAAATAAGGCTTGCTCACTCACTCCTGTCTAGTGGAGTTCCATTGGCTCTGATTGGCTTACAAACACTGGGATTTGCATGAAGCCAAAATCTCAAGTATTGGTTCAAAAACTTGGAGGGAAGGCAGGACTTTGAGGGATAATTGCCACAGTCACCCACTTATTCAAATCTAATTTAGAAAAATACAGAGACCAGCCTCTAGTTTTGTGCCAGTAATATGGAGTCACAAGTCCTGGGAGTGTCCATGACGCTATTTCTGCCCTGAAAGCCACCATTCTTCAACAAAAGAACTTCAAAAGGACTGTGACAGCATGAAACTACTGAATTGGGATTCATTAAGAGGTTTCACATTTAACTAGGGTTGCCAGGTACCCCTGTCCTCCTGGTGGGAGGTGGGGGACCTGGCACCTACCCACTCTGCTTTCTTTCACACGCGCATGCTCCCAAACCCATGCAATGATGTAACTTCTGGGAAGTGACAACATCATGCAGGCTGCGGCCACTCTGGGAGTGCTCCCACACTCCATGGGTGGGGGGTGGAATCGGGCCTGATGTGGCTCAAATCGGGCCAGATTTGGGCCAATTCAGCCCAAATCAGGCCAGAATTGGCCCAGAATAGGCCGCTGCAGAGTGTAGGAGCGCTCTTGCATGCCACAGTGGCCCAATCCATTCAAATCTGGGCTGATTAGAGGCTGCAGCTGCCCAATTTGGTCCCAATTTGGGCCTGGATTGGGCTGGATCAGGCCTGCAGGAGTGCACCATGCTGCCCGGAAGCGCGCCCCTGGGGGGCCCTTGCCTCCCCCACTGGCCAGGTAAGCAGAGGTGGGGAGTGGGAGCGAGGGACTGGCAACCCTACATTTAACTCTGTCCTATTTTATTATTACAGCCCATTACATGTGCATAACTAGTGACTGCTTTTCCTGATTAGATTTTAGTTTTAATAATAGCTTTGTGCATTTTATGATCCTAGACCCTGATGTTTGTTTTCATACTTCTCCTACACAAAATGATTCCTTACTGAGGATCACATGATCCTATATTAAATTATACTAAATCAGACTATTGGTCCATCTAGTCCAGGGATCCCCAACCTTTTTGAGTCTGCAGGCACATCTGGAATTCTGACACAGTGTGGTGAGCACAGCAACAATATGGCTGCCACAAAATGGCTGCTGCTGTAGATGCAGCCAGCCACAAAATGGTTGCTACAGCTTACCTTCAGTCATACAGTGAAGATCCTTGTGCTGTAGAAGCAGCTTCTGCCAAAGCAATGTTTTTAAAAATTTGCACAGCCAATCAATACGCCAATGGCCAATCAAAAGCCATGCTTGGCAAAAGCACCACCTGACCCCACCCACTTTCTAAAAACACTTGGTGAGCACCAGAAAAAGCGTTGGTGGGAACTACATTGGGGACCCCTTATCTAGTCAGTATTTTCTACTCACACTGACAGAGGCTTTCCAGGGTCTCAAACTGAGGTCTTTAACATCACCTAGTGCTTGATCCTTTTAACTTGAGATGCTGGGGATTGAACCTGAGACATGCAAGCAGAGGCTCTGCTACCAAGCCATAGCCCCTTTCCTCATTGCACGTCTTGTGATTCATTCATTGCATCTGAAGTAGCTTCTAGTCCTGTGTGCTCCTCCAATTTTTATTTCACTTTACTTATCACCAACTTATATTTGTTTTACCTCTAAGTGTGTGAATAAGGAATAAGTTCTCCTTATTATAAGTTCTCCTTTTGCCAATATTTGTATTCCTATGATAACTACTGTGAAGTAGTAGAACAAGAACAGATATGATTCCATGCACACAATAATACTACAACACATTATTGTCATTTCTTCAAACTGTTAAGCAAGCTGTTGTACCTTAGATTTGGTGGTACCTTCCATAATTGATGGTATGCATTCCGTATCAGAAGCTCAGATTTTATAAGTTACTTATTTTCTGCCCTTGAAGACAGGTTGTAATCATGTGTCACATTTGGAGTCAATAGCCTTAATCGTGTGACTTAACTGAGAAGTAGTACAATGCTATGATATTCATTAGAGAGTCATCCAAACTCTGCAGTCATGATTGTAATGTCATTCCAATTTGCTAACATATATCTTTGTTTTATTTTAATTAATTTGTTTCACTGCCTCTTACCTCTTTTCCCTGATTGTGTTGTTCCTCCACCTTGGTCGTGAATACTTTTTCCCTACCAAGACTTAATTTCCTGCCTTTGATCCTGCAAATGCCATTTACACACAGCTAAGCCACCTACTATCTTACTTTTACAGCAATGTCAGAACTTCTTCTGAGTTTAATGGGGAAAGATTGCAGCCATTCTCTCACAAGGACTGCGTAAGAATGGCAAAACCATATTTTCCTAGATTATCAACATGTGATTTGTGTGATCCAGCCTATTCTATGTATTTCAAGTAACGCACATTGTTCTGTATGTATAAGGATAGACAAGGCTGGTACTTCCAGCAACTGTGAAGAAGGTTGTTAAGTATTTGGAGTATGATAGCATGTCCTTCCTTCTCTCAGCTGAGAGGACTTTCACAAGCAGAATAAATAGGCATTAGTGCACTTTCATTGCTTGGACTTAAGTGCACTCTGAGGAGCACTGTAGCTATCACACATGTCTTTGAAAAGCAAGTATGGTATTTAAAGCAACAAAAGATAGGCATTAAGTCTATCCTCTAAGTCACAGAAGGAAATAACTTAGATGCATCTAGATATTAATTTTTCTGCTAACATAGTAAAACAATGCATAAAATGGTAGTCATATGATCATAAGAAGTGTGATAAAATTTTCTCATAGTCTGCCTATATCCTAACATAAACTATAATTCTATAATTTAATTTCTAAGGTAATTTTATAGAATATAATATAGCCCAGTGATTCTTTGTCCCATGTATTTGGAAAATTAAATGTCTACAATTTCAAGCCAAACTTTTGCTATTTAATAATTTGTGCTTGTTTTGAAAGTTTCTGAGTCTCCTAGCTATCTTTCAGGAAAACATTTTTTTGCTGCTTAGCTTGCTACCTATCATAGATTATGAGATCATAGTATGGCAAATATACTTCTGATGTAAGCTGTATATGGTTGTCAGCTTCCTGGTGGAAGTCTCCTGGAATTAACAATTTATCTCTAGATTACACCGATCAATTCCCCTGCAAAAAATGGCTGCTTTGGAGGGTGGAGTCTATGGCATTATACCCTACTGAGTTCCCTCCCCCTCAAACCCCATGTCCCCAGGCTCCACCCCCAAACCTCCAGGAATTTCCTAACCTGTAGCTAGCAATCCTACCTGTGCATGTGTAAAAGTCTGGCCATTGGGAGAGCTAAGATTTTTAGGTCCTAGAGCCAAGTATGCTATTGTTCTTCCTTTGTACCTCCCCATCCTTTCTATATAAATAACATGACTTCAAAATCGAAGTCCATTTTTAACTACATACCCAATCTATGGATGCAACAAACTTTGCCACAAATGAGTTTTCCAGATGAATTTACCATAAACAAAGTTAACAAAGTTAACAAATCTGATGAGTTGATTTTGAAATTAATTCATTAGAAGTCTTGTGAACTTGCAGCTGAAGACAATAGACCACTCCATTGCAAATGTACAAATAAAACTAGGAATGGATCACAAAACCAAGGGAATAGATCAGACACAATGCCTGAAAGTAAAATGAGCTGCAGTCCTTTCCTAGGAGTAATAAAATGGGACATTGAATAACATGGGACTTACTTCTGAGTAAACCAGCTTAGGACTGGACCTTCAGTCCCCAAGGTCTGGAACGATAGTCCCCAGACTAGAATGATGGCCCCTGGGGTTAGAATGAATGCTTTTCCAGGGCTGTGTTGGCCTCCAAGACCACCCCTAAGCTGATCTACTCAGATGAAACTCGCCTTTTATTCAATGACCCTACTCTCAGGAAGAAGAATTGCATCCTCATTTTACTTGCGGAGACTTCTTCCCATGTTTTCTTGGGTATTTTTCTCAAGTAAGCACACATGGAATTGTAGTCTGCAGTGTTTATTAGCAATGTTTATTAGTATTATGTGTAGAACAGAAAAGTACAAAATTGAGAGAGAAGGTTATTTGGGTGGTATGTCCTACTGTTTGGAGAGTGGGTGTCGTGTCCCTGCCCTCCAAAGTAAGGAGGTTAGGATTGTAGTCAGAGGGACCTTTTCCCAGGCTATTTTGGCCTCCCCAACCATGTTGATAAAGGTCTACTCAGTTACAAGTTCCTTTTTATTCAGTGAGCTAACTCTCAGAAAGAACTGCATCATTCTTCTTACAAAGACAATATTAGACTCATTCTCAGGTTACTCTTGAGAACTGTTTTTGAGTAAGTATGTAGAAATTTGCACTTCTCAGTTTTTATTAGCAAAGCATATTAGTATTATGTGTGGAATAGAAAAGTACAAAATTGAGAAGGCTAACTTGCTGGTTGAAGGATTGCTGTCCTGTCTTCTTTTTCCAAACAAGGAAGATGGGATCTTTCCAAAGGCATCTTTAAACAGGTCTATTCAGATGAAGGACCCAGCCTCATTCTCTTTGCAGAGGCTATAGTAAACCCATTCCCTCATTCTTCTAAATACAGTCCTGGTTTTATGAGTAGCTGTAATGGCTATGCTGAACTCCTTTACAAAACAGCTAAGAGCCAAGCTACAAGTGACTTTTTTCATGTGGAGAGCACTTGATTGTTTTCACAAGTTTTCCTGGGAACTGAAGTCCGAGTGTCCTTCCCTTCTCTGTTAGAATTGCTGCCTGAAGAGCCAGAGAAAGCTGGTGGCAGCAGCAGCTTTTGCAAATCAATCCTCCAGTCACCAGCCTGCTGGACAAGAGGGCTCTCAATGATCATTTGGGGGCGGGCAGCTGCTACCTTCTTCCTGGGCATCCTGCTCCTGGGATGCTGCTCTGGAGAAAGCTGCCATGTTGGTGAAGCTCCAGCTCAGGGAGATTTCAGCAGACTCTCTTCCACCCACCCTCCCAGTTTGGCTAAGATTGCAAACATTGACTGGAACCCACAGAGCTGGGCCCCAGAGCTGGGCCCTGAGACTGGGGTTTGGGGAAGCCCTCAAAACCACCACACTTTCCCAGGCAAGAGAGGTGTACAAAATAAAACCAAAGGAAACAACAAGAGTCAGAGCCCTCAAAAGAGCAGAGAAAGAATTAAGAAGAGACAAAGACAAGCAAAAAAAATATAAAGGAGGCCTCAGTCAAGCTAGGCCCCAGAGCTAGGCAAAGGCCTAAGACAAGGGTGGGGTGGGGTGGAGGAAAAAAAGGCATCCTCACCCAAAGATCTTCCCATCAAGGACAAATGAGGTAAATAAGAAAGAGGATTATATTGACACAGCAGCAAATCCAGCCAAAAGCTCCCAACTCCACTCTTTCTCACTCCAAATCCCAGCAATAGATCCTCCCTCTCTCTCTGGCTACTGGAACTAAAAGCACAAGGCAGAGAGAGGTGCCTTATATAACAAATGCTCACATAGAGAGGAACAGGAGCTCTCTGGTTGGAAGACAGACCTGCCTAACAGGGTTTGGAGGGATGAGATTGGTGTTCACATGGTTACAGAAGGCTCATCTCTTCAGTTGTCTAGGGGATTAACCTCCCTCCTCCTCACTATATAGGGCAGAATGGAAGCTCACTAGTTGGCAAGGAGAGCTGCCTATCAAGGTTATGTGGGCTAAGAGTGGGGTTTCCAATGGCAACAAAAGGTTTGCAGACATTCCGGGCCTATGTTGCCTAGGGAATCAATGGATCGGCGCCAGCCTGTCTGGCATCACAAATTGTTCACAGATCGAACGAATCAGGCCAAAAAGTCATGAATTTTGTGAAAACTGTGGCCCCACAAAACGCGTTTTTGCAAAACACAAATCAACCCAATTTGTCAAAAAAATTGATTCATATTTCGATTCATGCCCATGTCTATACAATATGTACCTGTTTAGATATTTGAAGCCTTCCCTCTGAAATACAGAGCTAATCATGTTAGATGTATTGTCGAAGGCTTTCACGGCCGGAGAACGATGGTTGTTGTGGGTTTTCCGGGCTGTATTGCCGTGGTCTTGGCATTGTAGTTCCTGACGTTTCGCCAGCAGCTGTGGCTGGCATCTTCAGAGGTGTAGCACCAAAAGACGGAGATCTCTCAGTGTCACAGTGTGGAAAAGGTGTTGGCAGGTCATTTGTATCTACTCAGGAGGGGTGGGGTTGAGCTGAGTCCTCCTGTAAGAGTTTCCCAGGGTGTGGAATGCTAATGGCGGGAGGCTTCACTGTATCCTGAGGAGGTTCTTTTGCATATGGATTGGTGCTTGATGTGCTAATCTTCTCCGCAGGGCTATTGTCGGGTGTAGAGTGTTTTGTTAGCCTGGCGTTTTTCAGAACTGGAAACCATGCTCTGTTCATTCTTAAGGTTTCTTCTTTCCTGTTGAAGTTTTGCTTATGCTTGTGAATTTCAATGGCTTCCCTGTGCAGTCTGACAAAGTAGTTGGAAGTGTTGTCCAGTATTTTGGTGTCCTGGAATAAGATACTGTGCCCTGTTTGTGTTAGGCTATGTTCAGCCACTGCTGATTTTTCAGGTTGTCCAAGTCTGCAGTGTCTTTCATGTTCTTTTATTCTTGTCTGGATGCTACGCTTTGTGGTCCCGATGTACACTTGTCCACAGCTGCAGGGTATACGGTATACTCCTGCAGAGGTGAGGGGGTCTCTACTGTCTTTTGCTGATCGTAGCATCTGTTGTATTTTTCGGGTGGGTCTGAATACTGCTTGAAGTATTCTCTGAAGATGCCAGCCACAGCTGCTGGCGAAACGTCAGGAACTACAATGCCAAGACCAAGGCAATACAGCCCGGAAAACCCACAACAACCTAATCATGTTATTTTTGTTGGGTTTTGTTGACTTTTTAAAAATTATTTTTACAATGAAAGTTTAAAATTCTGAGGAGCTCTAAGAAAGAAAATATTTTCTCATTTGAAATAACTGAAATGTTTTTAAGCCATTTAAGGTTTTACTCACTCTGAATGTATAGTATGAAGATATTTATGTAAACCAATATACAACATTAGATAATGAGAATTTTGATTATACTGCATATATCAAAAAGAGTCCAGTAGCACCTTTAAGACTAACCAATTTTATTGTAGCGTAAGCTTTCTCTTTTTGATTTTGCTACCACAGACTAACACGGCTAACTCCTCTGCATCTACTGCATATATGTACAACATACTTCCCAGTTTCTATTTATTGTTTAAATATGAATATTTCTGTCCATGATTATATGCATATCTGCTATACTATTGAACAGTTAAATGTTTTCTATATTAAAAGTTTTCAATATTAAAAAGTTTTAACACAGTATCCAAACATACAGCTAGCTCAGTTCTGAATGTTTGAGAATGTTTTTGTCCAAATAATACACTTCATTTTTCTACTACAAAATATGTTTTCTATTTTCAGTTTTATCCCTCTCTCTCAGACAGAAACAACTGTGATGCATGTGCCAAGGTAGTATACGGTATAGCAGTTTCCTGTTCTTACTCTTTATTTAGTATTAATAAGTATTTCTTTAGTATTAAACCCTGATTGGTTGAGCAGCAACCAATCAAGGTTTTTTCCTGAGGTTTTTTTTTTATTTAAGTGGCAAACTTGCAATGTTGTAACATTAATGCTATTAAAAAGACCCCAAAAAACCACAAAACACCCTTTGTATGTTTCCTTATCAATCAACTGAGTAAACTGACCAGTCCTGATGAGTCCTGAAAGCCCACAGCAGAATCAGGCATTTTTCTAGTGTAGAAATAAAAAACAGACACCACTTTGATTTGACTCCCTTGAAGTGTAGAATTAAAGGATCAAAGTAGTATGGGGCCGAAACCAATAAACAAACTGATCCAATCTTCTTTGGTTGAATATGCAGAAATCCCAATGTAAAGTTTACCATGCAGAAGAGGCCTTGGTGATATTAAGCATCATTAGGATTTTGGGGAGAGTAATTAAAGTCTTCGGGTTGTGACAAATCCCCACCATACTCCAAAGTCTCAGAAAGAGATTTGGGGGACATAGGGAGTAATCTCTTAAGGGGAAAGAGTTTCCTCCAAACGCTTGCATTTCCCGGGGCATTTCAGCTCTTTCTCAGCCACTGGCTGTCTTGAAGAAAGTGACAGGAGGAAGAGAGTGAGAAGCCCACTCCAACAATTTCAGATTTTTATTTAACATGGGAAATAAATGGAAGAACCCTGATTTTTTCCCCCATGACTTCAAAATTTCCATTAAATTTAGAGTAACTTTCTGACCTATTCAGACATGAGATCAGAGTAAGAAGTATCATGCAATTTTAGAGGTAATGTCTGCACAATAAAAAAATACTTACCTTCCTTGCTACTGATATCCTCTCCTATATTTAATAAGGATATTTATCTAATAATAAAAAATACACACACTCCTCCTCTGGAAAAGTAAAAACATCTGACAAAGAGAACTGTGGTTCTTGAAAGCTTATGCTACAATAAAGCTCGTTAGTCTTAAAGGTGTTACTGGACTCTTTACTATATTGTCTAATGTCAGTCTTAGAATTGATTCTGTTCTGTTTCAGCAATTCTTGAACTCTGTATTGGATCCTTGCTAATATTATGTCTTTGTAAACTTTTATTTATTTATCCTATGGTATTGTTAACAGAAATGTCCTTGACACTGTATGGATATGTCCATGATACTGATTGTAATAATCTGACACTATGTAATCTGCCTTGAGTCTCAGTGAGAAAGACGGACTATAAATGACATGCATTCTGCTTGCATAAACAAACAAACAAACAAATAAAAGTGTGGATCCCCTTTAGCAGCAATCCAGTTTCCACCCTGTTCCCTGAAATGCATCTGAGGAGGAAGAAGGGAGATGTGTGGAAGCTAAGTGTGGCCTCAGCCTCCAAGATGCCACTGCACCACTGCTGTGTTGTGTAGTAGAACAAAAAAAACGTGCACTGGAACCTGGAACACCTGGAGCCACCTTATCCGTACCAGCCCAGAGCCAGAGACCATCCTCTGGGATATGTGAAGGGGCAGTCCTACGGGGAAGTGACAGATGTGGGAGTGGAAATCGGGCAGGAAGGGGCGTGGAGCTACTGTCATCCACAAGCAAGCAAACAAACAAGGAGAGAATTGTGGTACTGAACCGCCAAATGTAAGGAGGATGTCTGGGCGTAGGTTGCCTGCTCTCTTCATCCATACTCATGACTGTGCATGCATCTTTTGGAGGCAGGTTGAGGCAACCTTTGTGCTGCTTCTGAGTGAGCGAGTCAGACTTACATGTCAGATGGATGTCTCAGGGAGAATGCTCCTGGAGCTGGGCTGGAAATGCAGTCTGAGTGGATTGCCAAGGACTGTGGCAGCTATGCTCCCCTGTCTTCTGGTTGGATTGCCACCTGCCTGAAGGAAAACAGACATGTGCAGCACTAACAATGCCTGGTCTGTTGCATCTCAGGAGAGTCCATGGCCCCATGAGGGCAAGGGCAGAGGTGTTGGAGATGCCATCGAGACAGAGGTGACAGGTATCTAGCTCTTACCCACCTCAATATCTAGCTTGACCCTAGCTTGAGTTCTCGGTATACCCTGCTCCAAAGATTTCTACAGCAGTGGTAGATCCCTACACCTCCATCCTCACCACCCACACTATGCTGGAGCACTTGGATTGCTCCTGCATGGTGCACAACAAGGCCATCTATGACATCTGTAACCGGCATCTCAATGCTGAGCATCCAACATACATCAGCCTCAACAGGCTGATTGGGTAGATTGTGTCATCCATCACTGCTTCCCTGAGATTTGATGGTACCTTGAATGTCGACCTAAAAGAATTTCAGACCAACTTGGTGCCCTATCCCAGGATCCACTTCCCACTGACCACCTATAACCCCATAATCTCTGCTGAAAAGGCCTACCATGAGCAGCTCTCGGTGCCAGAAATCACCAATGCCTCTTTCGAGTTCTCCAACCAGATGGTGAAATGCGACCCTCACCGAGGCAAGTACATGGCTTGCTGCCTGCTCTACCAAGGGAACATGGTACCCAAAGATATCAATGACACTATAGAGGCCATTAAAACCAGGAGGTTCATCCAGTTTGTGGACTGGTGCCCAATGGGTGTCAAGATGAGCATCAACTACCAGCCCCCCCCCCATGGTGGTGCCTGGTGGAAACCTAGCAAAGGTACAGCGAGCCATCTGCATGCTGAGCAACACGATGGCCATTGTGGAGGCTTGGGCTCATCTAGATCATAAGTTTGACCTGATGTATGCCAAGCAGGCCTTTGTGCACTGGTATGTTGGGGAGGGCATGGAGGAGGGGGAGTTCTCCAAAGCCCGGGAAGATATGGCTGCTTTGGAGAAGGATTATGATGAAGTTTGGAGGGATTCTGCTGACAAAGAGGAGGATGAATAGGAGGACTACAGATCCTTTCAAAAAAGATACGCCCTGAGAGCCCAGCAGGGGGAAAGTAGTTATTTAAAATGAATGTCGCAAATAAAAAATAAATGAGGTGGGGGGGGGGGGGAAATCTACTTGACCCTGAGTGTTCTGGAAACTAAAAAACCCCAAAGGGCCTCAGAAGGCCTCTGCAGGGGGAGTAAGGGCTCCCTCCCCCTCAAGTCATTTTCCAAAATATTGAGCGGGGAAGGATCTGTTTTTGCTACTCCACATGGAATATTCTGTGCATGTGGAACAGTAAAAATGGGGGGAAACCTCCCCTTGTGATCTTATGACATGGGGAAATGGCTTGTGGGAGGGGGAGGCAGGAGCTCCCCTGCGGTGGCTTCAGAGGCCATTTGGGCTCTCCTTTCTTTTTTATTAGCCATTCCCCACTAGCTTCTGTGTGGCTTTGGAAAAACATGTACATCTAGCTTGACCCTCAGTATCAGCTCTTCCAAAGTGCAACCCCGTGTGCCATTAAGGACACCCTGCATGGCTGACTAACCACATCTCCTCAACTGACTGGTAAGAGCTGGCCACTGCCCCTCTCCGCTTCACACTGTGGGAAGTATGTTAGAATTAGCCCTCAGACCAGAGTCCAACTAAATCAATGTTTTATCAAAGTGGGTCTCAGTTCGGCTCTCTTAATTTCTCAAGCAGAGGATATTCTGGAAATTTTGGAAGCTGAATCTACATCCCCCTACATTTAAAACATTTGTGCTGGTTCTGAGCTAACTTAGCTGCAGTCTTTTCTGCATTTTATTTTGCCAGGGGATAGCAGGAGTTGACTAAAGCAGACTGATATCTGTAATTATCTCTAACCCCCTGGAGCCAAGAGAAATTATACGACTTCTAGCTTCCTCTGTCTTCTGGAGGCCAGAAGAACATGTGATATGATGATTTTATTGAGACTGTATGTATGTAGAAGGTCTTATAGATCTATATCTGTATTTATGTTTTAAAATAAACCCACGACAAATATGTAATCTTGTTTAAAGAAGGCTACTTAAAAACTTAATTTCTCAGATGTCTTCAAATGTGCTGAATTTGCTTTCTGTGTCATGAGTAGAGATGGGCACAAACAGCAATATGAACAAAAAAAAGCCATGAACAGCCCAATCTGCTGTTCACGAACAAGCTGTTTGTGAGGTCCCATTCTAAACGAACAGGTAGTCGTTGCAAGCTTCATTCGTTGCTGTTCGTTGCTGTTCGTCAAGCCAGACAGTCTGGCACCTGCAATCAATTCCCTTGGCAACTTAGGCAGGGATTGTCTGAACTCTGTCTGAACTCCTGCTGTTGCCCTGGAAACCCCAATCTAAGCCCAATTTAGCTTGATAGGCAGGTCTTCCTTTCAAGTGTGGAGCTCCAAATTTGTTACAAGGGAGCAAAGAGCAGGGGGGCTCCCAGCTCTGGCTTAGTTTGCAGACAGTGGAGAGGGAGAGAGTTGCTGTTGGCATTTTGATAGAGAGAGTGCATTGGAGCTTGAATATTCTTTGTGTGTGGTGGGATAGGGATCTACCCCTTCAAGTTCCAGGACTGCTGCCAGGCTCTGGGCCAAGCTATTATTTATTATGGGTATCTTTCCTGCTGCCTGCTCAGGTAAGGTTTCTGGGAACAGCCAACCACAAACATGTTTATGAACAGGGCCATGTTCGTGGTTGTTCGTGAGTCCTTGTTCGTGGATGGCAACAAACAACGAACATCATGTTCATTTTTTTTCTGTTCGTGCCCATTTCTAGTCATGAGTTGCACTTCATACTCCCCATTTTCTAGCTGACTTGTAGTTGTCTTCTCCATTTTTTATGTTTGCTATTTCAAAAGCCTACCAAAAGTCATAGCCATTGGAGTGAATGTAAACAACAAATAAAATTGTCTTTTATTACAGCAAACAGTATCAACCTGCCTTATAAAATGAAGCTATCCAAAGTCACTCCTCAGAATCAGTGACTCTACTTCAAAACTATTTTCATTCCATGCATTGACTGGGATCTAGTACTATATATTGTCGAAGGCTTTCACGGCCGGAGAACGATGGTTGTTGGGGGTTTTCCGGGCTGTATTGCCGTGGTCTTGGCATTGTAGTTCCTGACGTTTCGCCAGCAGCTGTGGCTGGCATCTTCAGAGGTGTAGCACCAAAAGACAGATGTGGTGTAGCACCAAAAGACAGCACCAAAAGACAGCACCAAACAAAAGACAGCACCAAATGACTCAGCTCAACCCCACCCCTCCTGAGTAGATACAAATGACCTACATCTTTTCCACACTGTGACACTGAGAGATCTCTGTCTTTTGGTGCTACACCTCTGAAGATGCCAGCCACAGCTGCTGGCGAAACGTCAGGAACTACAATGCCAAGACCACGGCAATACAGCCCGGAAAACCCCCAACAACCATCTAGTACTATAGTTTTTGATTTTTTTAGGCTTCTAAATTTCCAGGTAGAAAACAAACCAGGTTGTGGCAATTTGACCATAAGATTTTGTTTCCATAGATTGTATCTTTACATTATCCCCATGGCTTCGTGCATCTAAATATGGCTTGTCAGAATGCATCATTCACACAGTTTGGTAGAATGCAATCTATCCATGGTTCCAGATGTTATCTCACAAAATTGTCTCGGAGTAAGATGTGCTTATGACCCAATCCCATAAAGCAATTACATATATACACATTCGTAAGAAATGTTCCTTTAGCCATTAAGTGGTAGGACTTTACATTACTATTGAAAGAGAATAAAAGTACTATTAATATCTTCTCAGGGACATCTGTGTTGCTTTCCATTTTCTTTTATTTGGCTACAATTCATGCTTGCAATGACTTCTTGTCAAATAATGGCAGAAGGATGATGAAAGAGAGCACCTTCTCATGCTCAAAGCACCTTTTCATTTCTTCTTGACTGACAGGTTGGATGGAGTTGATATTAAAATCAAATATCTGGCCTATAATATATTTTAATTACTAGCCAAAGGAATAATTAATATTGGAAATCTTTTATCATCATGCTGGTCAAAAGAAGCTATATAGCACAATGTGCCATAAACTGTCTTACACTGAAGGTGACCTCAAGGTTATATTAACACTGGATTGTCAGTCTGTTTTTATCCTTTGTACACAGAATCACAGCTGGCAGCATTTACAGTCTTCACACCAAGGGAGCATTCTCAGCACAGGTCCTTGTTCTTGTTGTTAGAGACAGGTTGTAAGACCTATTATGTCTTTTACTTGCTTGAAAGGAAGTGGAGAACAGGTCAACGGGGGCATTGCACTAAAAGCATCAAAGCCCAAGGCAGCAGGACATTTTAACACAGAAAAATAGGCAGGATTAAAGTTGTAGGGAAAGCAAAGTAAGTCCAGAATTAAGGCTGACGCTATGCCATTAATTCCTTGTATTGCTCCATATGTTTGGTACACATTGAATATTTGAGAGAGAGAGAGAGAGAGAGAGAGAGAGAGAGAGAGAGAGAGAGAGAGAGAGAGAGAGAGAGAATTCAGGCAGTGATCCAGTTTCTTTGGTTGGTGGGATAAAGAGTCACAGTATTCATGCTATTAATACATTGTTTTGAAATGCTAATCTCCTTTCCCCCATTTTTTCTGCAGGCTTTTAAAAAATTGAACAGTGAAATGTATGACAGCTGACACTTGGCATGTAGTGATTTCAAAATCCGCTGTCTGCCCCTTGATGTCTTCATCTGACAACATCTATATGTTGCCTGGTTCCCATGGCAACTAAGCACTCTAGTAATTGCAACCCTGGAAAGATAATTATTTCACTCAAAACATAGTGTACGTTTAACCTGTCTGAAGTTTCAACAATCTATCGTCTAATGACAAGTGTTTTGAAAGGTCTAATTTGGACTGTTTCTTTGGTGCTACATTTACATGGTTGTTAACTTGTATGTTTAACTAATCAGGGTGGTTGCCTTTTTACTTTGGTGGTTTTTGTTTTCTAAGCCCATTATTTTATAATATACTAGCTTGATGCCCATGCTTCACCATGGTATTTAACTACTTTAAATCCAGTTATAATACTTATGGATACGTAATATTTTTTTGTTTGTGTGTGTGTTTTTAGTTGGTTTTGTAGTATAATAGCATAGTACCTGGTTATTCCTAATGTAGTTCAACCTCTCAGAGCCAAGCTACAAGTGACCCTGACAGGAGTTGGACACATGTCAGTTTCCCCCAACAGTTGATGGGAAGTGTAGGCTTCACTTGTAGCTGCCCTGGTGGCAGCATGAACTCACCTGGCATCTGCCTCCACCCCTCAACTGGAGCCATGCAGTGTCAGGCAGCCGCCTGGCCAGCAACACAACCTCGCCCCTCACCACCACCCCTGCAGCCACGCCCCCTTCTGGTCCCCATCCCACCACCACATTTTGTAGGCAGCTGCAGAGGGAACACAGGAAAACGTGGCTCCAGCAGCGCTCCTGGCTCCTGTGCCCAGCTGGCAGCAAGCTTGCCTGGCATCTGCCTCCTCCCCACCCTCTACCGGAGTGCGGGAAGCCGGCAGCAAGCTCGCCCAGCATCTGCCTCCCTCCCCACCCTCTCCTGGACCATGGGAAGCCGGTAGCAAGCTTGCCCAGTGTCTGCCTCCCTCCCACCCTCTCTCTGCTGGGCCAAGAGGAGCCAGGAGCACTGCTGGGGCCATGGCTTCCCACGCTACCTCGGTGGCCGCCTCCAAGGTGCAGCAGTAAGACTGGGTTGTGGCTTCAGGGGGTGGGGGGGCGAGCGCATGCTGAGGCTGGGCTGCAAATGACAGCACATGGCTCTGAGAGAGGGTGGGGGGAGCCATGCGCTCCCTTGGCGGCCACTTCCAAAGTGCGGTGGTGGGATGGGGATCAGACATGGCTGCAGCTGCAGGGGGCAGTGAGGGGTGAGCTTGTGCTGCTGGGGCTGCAGCCCAAAACTGCAGGGCTCCAGCAGAGGGGGTGGAGGCAGATGCCGGGCAAGTTCGTGCTGCCGGCTGGGGCAGCTACAAGTGATACCTACACTTCCTATCAACCATTGAGAGAAACTGACACGTGTCCAACTCCTATCAGGCATCACTTGTAGCTTGGCTCTCAGTCTCTATTTTGGCATACATGTCAATCAAAAACTGATTGAAGAGGGAGCAGAAGTACACCAGATGGTTTATCTCCCCTTGCCTGACCATGATGCGGTAGGAGTAGAATTCTGCTGCAGAGACTTCTTGTTGACGTCGTGTAGCATCCTCTGCAGTTGTTTGACCAATTCCTGTTTGACGTCAGTAGAGTTGCTGCACCTCAAGTGCGATTCCTTTTTGTCCTCACCTACTAAATAGATTTGCAGGAATTGGGCTTCCTGTGGAGGTGTGGCCAGCAGACCTCTGACCAAGTGATACACCTGTCCCTGAACTTTGAAGGTTGGCATCAAGCTGTCTCATAGTAGCTGCTTGGCCCTGAGTGTATCATGTTGAAGCAGCCATTATACTTCCATATACAGTCCCTGAAATGAACATGGTCAGGGTGGCTGCCCGTGACCAGGCTGTAGAGAGGTTGGGGCAGAGGTTTGAAGGGTAGGGGCTGCACGTTGCCATTGCTGCAACGCATGCAACATATGACTTCCTTCCACTTGAAGTCATTGCAGTCCTTGCGTTTGTGGGTCATGATACCCAGAGATAAAGTGCTGTCTGCCTCATAAGCCACTTAAGGATCATATGCCATGCCTGACTGAGCCTTGACCTTCCATGGAAGTGAGAGCCTCTCTACTTGTCTTCCAGGATTGCTTTGCTCATAGAGAGACTCTGTTGCTCTGTGCACCTGAGAGTGATCTTGCTGGTACTTGGCCACCACTGCTTGGTGCACCACAGGAGTATGATGTGCATATTTCTTTGCTGCATCTCTAAGTTGCTTTCTCCTTTTAGCGTCTGCTAGGAGGCTTCTTGGGGCAGTAAGAGGTGATGGCTGTGAGAGGTGTGAGGTGGAGTTGGACTGAGGGAGGGGTGGTGTGGTGGGCCCTTCAGCAGCTTCATGTGAGTGGTTCACAATGAAATGTCCCTAGAAAGGTTGTGCACCATCTCCCCATGAACATTTAAAAACTCAGCTGCCATACTGACTTTTATATAAAATCCCTTTTCAGGAGTCTTTTACTGTCTTTCTTCAACTGTCAGCAGTTTCCTTGATCTTATTTTTACCTCAGAACACAGTTCCACAGCTGACCCATCAGCCTGCCAGCCACACAGGAAAGCCAGGCCCCACAGGCAGATTGGCAAAGGGGAGGTGTATTTTTTCCTCAGGACACGTTCAATGATTGGGAGTCATTGAATGTGTCCTGAGTACTGCATGTGTCCTGCATACTGTTTAGAATGTTGGGATGATGACCAGTCAAGGCCGCATATGCAAATGACCTCAGGGCAGAGTGGCTGAGTTGGCAGTTGGCGGTGGGGGGAGGGGGATGAGCAGCCTCCCAGCCACACAGGGAAGCTGTATCCCTATGGGAAAACACATTTGACCCCTTTTTACCCCCTTAGGGGGTGAATTTCTTAAAATTCCTTCTTAGTGAGCCTCTACACCACAAAAGGAACATCCTCCCCAAATTTCATGCTTCTAGGTCCAAGGGTTTGGGCTGGGCATTGATGAGTCAGTCAGGACACTTTTCTTTATATATATAGATATATGATGTGGCACTATGAGTTTAAATCTAATAAATGGAAGTTGGAACAGTTGGGTTTAACCACTCAGTTATATCTCAATTTCTACTAATATGATCTGCTTAAAAGCTCATTGTAGAATGCCTCCTAGTTAGTAAGCTCTCTTAGTATAATAAATCTCATGTTTGGTTTGTATAGAATATGAAAGGGGTTTTTTAGATATATTATAACTTTACTTTTTTAAAAGACAATAGAAAGTGCATAAAGAATCTTAAACAGAGTACAGAATTATTGATTTAAGCTACAACAAAGAATATAAGCAAAATATATAATGACACAACTGACAGCCTAATCCAAAGGGCTGGCCCAGTGCCTGCACCACCCGTCAATGTAAAAGTGGCACCATTCCACCACTCCCTATGGACTTTTGTGGGACAGCCACGCTGGTGCCTGAGCTCAGGAAGGGGAGGCATGGCCACTGCTGAGAGCACACACCCAGTGTTCCCCTGACAATCTCGCCAGCACCTGCCAATGGCTGCACCAGTCCCCTGACAGGTGTGCGAGAGGCGAGCAACAGTGCTGCCAATGGGCAGGCCATGATCTCCACTGCTCAGCGAACCCCCCCCCCATCAAGGAGCAGCATCCCAGCCCGGGAGCAGGGGAAGGTAACACTGAAGGTGCAGCAGGGCACCCACCCTCTCAACCGCCCAACCCCCATTGCCTTTGAGGGCCAGGCTGGTGGCCAAAGCTCTGCTCGTTTGCCAATCCCCCTGCTGCTGCCGCCTCAAGGAACATATTCCCCCTCCCTGAAAAGTGGGACTAGAACATATGAGAAAACTGAAGAGGGACCCAGCACCCAGGAGCAGCCCCCCAAGGTCAAGGGGAGGCAGCTATGTAGAGGCAAGTGGGGGCAGGTCCCGCAACAACTGACAGGACTGCCCATTGGAAACCATCGAAGGGACTGAAAGGACCATTGAATGTGATGGGAGCAACCAATGCCCACCAACTTGCAACAGCTCCATTACACATCACCACATCAAAGGAGAATGTGGCATCGACCTTGAGAGCCATGCTCCAGTCCTGGGATGATGTCCCCAGAATGGAATGATGGCCTGCAGGATCAGAGAACCTGCTCCAGGGGCTGCCATCCCACTCCCCAGCTCAAGATCCCCAGAGTCCATCCCTGCCTCTGCAAAAAGCAAACAGGAGAGGTGTCTGGCCTCACAGGGGAAGAGCCCCCAAGATCCCAGGACATTGCTCCACATTCCACTACCCCCAGCAACAACCTCACTCTCCGCATGCAGAGGTCCTCTGCCTGACTTATTAGACACCAGGAGAGCAATTGGAGACTGGGAGTCCTCCATGGCACCACCACCAGCCCACCAGACCCACACAGGCTACACCCCAAGCCCAACTTTGCTGCATGCCATGAATCTGATGGGAGAAGGGGAAGGAAGATGTCTGGAGTCTCCAAGGTGCAACTGGACACCTGCTCTTTTGGCCTGCAGAGCCATACAAAGGCCACATTGGAGCCACTCCACACATCCCAGTCTAGAGTCAGAGCCCATCTAGTTTGAAGTGTGGAATGACAGCCCTTAGGGGAAGAGGAGGGGGGCTACTGTCATCCAAAGACAAGCAAACAGACAGGAGAGGGTGTTTTTCAAAACAAATTTTATTGAACTGCTAAAATTGAATAGGGTGCACACGTCTTCCCAATGTTGACTGGCCAGGAAGGGAGCAAAGCCAGCCTGCGCAGCTGTTGGAGCTGCAAGATCTATTCCTCATGCTGCCCTCACAGGAGCAAGGTTGAGATGCGGGCTGCCTGGGAAACCACTCCCTGGGCTGGACTTAAATGGCCATTGAAGGGGATTGTCAGGGGCTGGAACGGCCATGCTCCTTGGCCTCCCTGACAGACTGCAGCCTGCCTGAAAGGGAAACGGAAACACGTATGGCAAGGGGCTTGAGTCTACCACATTCTGAGAAGATTCCATGGCTGGGAGCAGTGGCAGCAGTGGCTTCTTTGTCACAGGTGCTGCCAACAATCAGATGATGAACGCCTCTCTGGTGGGACAGTACTCCACATCTGCATCTGGATGGTTCACTCCTGCAGTTGCTTGCGGCTCTGATCCTGTGAGGCAGACAGTCAAGGGGCTGTCTTGCACCTGCAATTGACAGGGAGTTACATGAACAAGCACCTAACCACCCCAGCCTGTGGCAGCCCTCTCTCCCTTGCTGGAGAGGGGAGTCCAGCTGAGGGTGCTGGATCGGAGGCCCAGCATGAGCCACCGGAATCCACCCACCCTGTAACAGTTCTGCCAAGCATGGCTTCTTGAGCGTATGCCTCCTTGGCAAGCATGGACCATGCAGGCCCACGGTCAGGGGCTGTGCTTCCTGTCGAGCCTGTGGAGGTGGGGCACTTGCAGGGCCAGTGCCAGGCTTTCTGGTGCCTGAGGCCAGATACCTGCACCTGGGGACAGCTTCAGGGGTGTTGCTGCCCCCACGTGTTGCTACCCCAGTGCGCATGATGTCATCACTCAGGGTGTACTGCTGCGAGCCAGCCACCCCATTGGCAAGGCAGACAGCTAGGATGGTGTGCGGGTGGCCTCCCACTCTCTCGCTTAGTTGCCCCACACCACCCCAGCTGCCTGCCGTGCCTGGCTGGCCCACAGCTGTGTGATGGTGGCTGCGGCGGCAACATGTGGCAACTGAGTGGGAGGGCTGGCAGGCTGCCTGCTCAGTTGCCCCACGTGCCGCCACCAGCACATGCTCCTGGCCAGGCACCTGTGGGCCAGGCATGGCAGGCGACCGAGGAGGCACATAGGAGTGGGTTCCCAGCCCTCTGATTCAGCCACCAGCGCTGCTGCCGCCAGCCCTGCAGCACACGCCCCTGCCTCCGGTCAGCACTCAAGGTGGCATCAACTCAATGGACATGCCAGCTCTGGGCACTTGCAAAGAAAAGAGGGGGAGCCGGTGGGAATGGGCAAGCCGGGCAGTTCCTTCTTACCTGTCAGTGCATCCTTAGCCCTCCTTAGGTTGGGAATCAATAGTTGAATAACCTACAAGGGAACCTGATTGATAGTAGTTAGGCAGACATTCAAGACCCAGCTCTCCTGCCCTGAGTGAGTGGTCAGCATTCTCCAACATTCGCAAAGTCCCCCTCGTGCACTCCTGCCTTGCACCCTCTCCTGCCTCATGCTGTAAGTCCCCACGGCAGGGAGCTCTTGTGCAGAGCCATACCTGGGGCCCGGGCCCTCCCAGCCAGATGTTATGTAGGGTGGGCAGGGGACTGATTGGCTGCCAGAGAGGGGACTCATCCATTGCAGGGGCGCACATGGATTAGTCGCTGTGGTAGTCCACATCCTATGCTCTGCCAGGCTACATGGATGGGGCTGGGCACTGGGAGGGGAGCTGAGTTTTCCCATTCAATGGGCACCTATGGGCTACACAGCCTTTTTTTTGCGGTGTAACTTTCCACTGCTGCAGGATGTGTATTGGGACATGAAACGGCTTAGGAAGCTGACTAACTTGCGACCAGCCTCCCTGGGCCGCCCTCAGCACCAGGACTTACGCCTCACTCATGCCTCTGTCTAGCCGCCTGTCCTGTCCGCCAGGCTGTGGTGGTGGTGGACCTCACCCGGCCGCTGGTGGGGGAGGGGTTGTGCACATGTAAGTCCAAGTTATGATGGCATACCCCTTAGTCCTCTCCCTGAGCACTTTCAGCACTCTCCCTTAGTATTGAGCTGTAAATGTCCCTTTTGTTGTTGTTTTTGAACAGTGATGCAGCAGCAAAGTCACACAAGTACATAAGCTGTCAGCCTATTTCCCAGCTCACAGAGGTATGCAAATATGCTCAGAATACTTCATGAGTCTATTCAATGGGGCTTACACCCAGGAAAGTGTTCTTAGGATGGCACTGATAGTTCTTTCAGTTTGTTCGAATACTGGGTGTCTTGACAAATGTTCTCCTAGTGGTTTTGTATCAGTGTTTTAGTACACTTCTTATGGAAGGTATACCTGGAGAACATAAAATATAGGTCAGAAAGTTGAGATGCAATTTTTACCTGCTTAATCACTATGGTTGGCTAGGGCAAACATGACCTGAGGCAAAAGACAATGACATTAACTAAAAGATTAATAGCTGCTTACACCTGAGGTCAGTCAGAGGAAACCAATCAATGTTTCTACCCATGGGTACCCACACATAAGGTGCATTGATTTTGATGAAACATATGCTTAAATACCTTTTTGCAAGGCATCTGCTTAATTAGTTAATGAATCATTCCCTGAAAAGAGCTAATAATCAATTGTTATGAAAATGTTTATATGTTTGAGAAATATTTCAAATCTAGAGATGGTTTTGATAAAGTCCTTATTTATATTAAAACAGAATATTATAAAAGTTATTTAATTTTAAAACACAAGAGGAAAATATGTACATTATTTATAGCTATTAGACTCTCTGAGAGTAATTGAATAATATATAAACAAACAGCTGCAAGCAAATACTTTTAATTTTTTTAATAACTGAACTTTTGACAAGAAAAGTATTATATTTAATTATTCATTTAGGATGATCCATGTACATGATGTATTACTGGGCAACATAACCAAAACCCAGATTCTTTGAGTGAGCTTACACTTTTTATTTAGAGAACAGGGGCTGGGAGAAAATAGGAAGGGGAAACTAAAGACAAACATGAACCTTTGCATTTCTGTATACTAAGGCTTTTGTTTTGCTTACAAGTTCATTGAAGAAATTTCAGAAAAAGATAGGCTTTGAGAAATGGTTTGAAGGAGATTTAATAGTTTTAGTAATTCCGTGGTAAAATAGATACTTCAGTCCTGAAAACCACAGGAGCAGCAGTAGGGTGTATGAATGCTGCTTTGCTATGGAAGAAACAAAACAAGGTATCCCATAGAGACGCCATTTCTGGATGAGGTCTGCACAGCAGGCTGATATGTACCCAGAAGATTGGCTCTCTACAAAAGCCTGTTTTTGAACAGTCCCTGGATGTAGAAAGGAAAAAAACTGCAAACTAAACAATCATGTTGAATGATTTTGAATTGGGTTATATGCTGTTTTAAGCATCAGCCTGATTCTTTAAAATACTAGAAACAAAGCTAACCATACAGGAAATCAATCTGGCAGGATTTCCATTGGTTTCAATGGGAAGCACATTCCCTTCACCATATAATTGGGATGTAATTCTCAGTTGAACAATCCTCCTTGACAAATTTCAGACTAAGAAGAAAGAGCCTAGTCTATAGGCAATAACATTCTTTCTTGCCGATGGTGGAAATCTGCCTCTATTATTTCCATCTCTGAAACCTTAGAAGGCTACCAGCTGGTAAAAGCAAAACATTTCTTTCTGTCTGCCTATATTCAGGCTGTCATGAGGTAACCATTGCCTCTGTGTTTCTGTTCCCCTTATATGCGCTGCCTAGCAGTGAACAGAAGAGAAGCATTTATCCTGCCTGCCAAGCCTACCACACACGCAGACTGAGATCAGCCAACTAGGACCAATATAGATTTAAAAGCTATGAGTCTGAAAGGAATTGTGGTGCGGAAAACAGAAGATTTCTACATTTTCTCCTGGCCATCCATAAACACACAATTTTCTCCCTCTAGAAGAACTTGGGTACTTGAACTGGACATCTCTCACCCTTTCCCTTTTAAATGGCTCTCAATATTTTTTGCTTCCAGGCAAGATCAGTCCTCATCAGGCTGATTGGTGTGCAGAGGGTAATGGTTTTTGTTCTTAATATTGTTGGCTTATCTAGTGTGTAAAAAGTGATAACTGAAACTATATAAGTTGGCTACCTCCAGTACTCTTATAAAAAGAAAAATTAATATCTAGACTTAGTGTTCTGCTGTTAAACCTGATACAGAGTTACTGTACTATGATTGTCATTGTAATATTATTGGCGTACCTTAAGGGCAAAGTTTTAAATTTATGTATTATCCTTCTCTTATATTCTTATGCAAAGAGCTTTGAAGCACTTGCCTATCATACTGACAGGATTGAGCTTCTTGTACAGTGCTGAGCTATGTAGGAAAAAGTCATAGTAGGAACATGACATGAGCAGAAAAAATAAGTATGACAGACTTGGAGTCATGCAAGGAGGAGTGAGAAAGTAACCCACCAATCACCACATCAGTGTCATTAATTAAAAGTGGGCTCCCCACAGTTGCTAATGACTGAAGGATGGGATATTTTTTCACTGTAAAACGCTGGTAGCTCAGTGAGCTCAGTTTTGATTAGTTGGGATTGAAGGGATAAATCCTCTCCACCTTCCCAGCATGGCCCTGATCCATTCCAAATTAGATCTACATGTACACATGGTTTGGATTTTAGAAATGGATTTTCATCCATTTTGGTCTTCAGTTATGTTTTCTTTTTCACCAGTGAGAAGGTCACTATATATGAATTAAATCTTATACAATGAAGTCTTAAGCTGAGTTCACCCTTCTAAACCCACTGAAGTCATTAATTCTCAAAACGTATGCTTATCATCGAGGCGTCACTGTAAAGAAATTGGAGTGTTTAGTTTGATACAGATTGTTTTTAGAACTGTTTCTCAAGATGTACCCAATTCTGTGCTACAAAAATAGCTCCGTATACAAGTTACAGTGATGTATGGAACTAATATTATTACCATATTTTCCAGTCCTCAACAGAAACTGTCAGCACTAGGATTTGTAATATTAAGAATGAAAGAGATGGCTACAATCCACAATTTGCTTTCTCTGAGACAGTTCAACGAACTCCTTATTAACATCTGCTGAATCTCATCATGATGTCTTTAGTGTAAGATTTGTGAGATTCATGCTTAATTCACAGAAACATAGTCCTAAATTAGCCATTTTAGCCTGTGATACCTGACCACAAATTTAATTATCCTGTTAAAACATTGCAACAATTCTGTGCAGAATAAGTAACCCCCACACACAAAATGTGCACCAAGAAATACATTTTAGAAAATATCATTAATTGCAATAAAACTTACTAAATGTTTCCTGATATCTTATTTATTAATAAAGATGTCTTCTGTGAAAAATGTTATTACAAGAGCTCTTGAAACAATTGCTGGGAAATAGCTTTTCTGTTTCTTCAAAGGCAGTGTTAGAGTAGCATGAAATTCAGAGGTCCTGGTTTTATCATGTGGGGTTCTATGTCAAGTCTGAAAATGTTTCTTTCAATATCATAATATCTAAGGATTACAGTTTGAGGGAAAGAGCAAGTTTAATTAGGGATGGATAATCAAAAATTAACACATATTGTAGGTGTTCATTTGTAAATAACCTGGCAGAGCACAAGGTACTTTGTATCACTCATAGACCACAATCCAGTGCATAAATTATCTGGACTGTCCTTTGAAATCCAGTGCACACAACTCCATGTTTGATGGTGGCCATATGATCTATATATAAGAAAGGAAGAAGTAAATCTAGCCAACCCATTTGGAATTACTTCTGTTTTATATGATTGTGCCTCAGAGACCAAGAAAAACTAGATAAATCTTGTTGGTGATTAAGGAGTACATTTCCACAGAAATGAAGCAGCTTCTACTAAACTTCTACATCTGCTAAAACATGTGCAAACTGATTCTATGCATGTTTACATAAAATTCACTAAGACTTATTCAAACATATATATGCATAGGACGGTAGTGCTGAGCTTCAAGCAAATGCAGAAAGTCCACTGATTGGCAAGCAAGCATTCAAACTCTGCCTTTTATTTCATTCTAACCCATCTTGAGACTCTAGCAAAAAGTTGGAATGGATTTGGAATAAAGGCATAGTTGTCCTGGTCAGAAAATTTTCTCTGTAAATTGTGTGAAGCAACATTCATTCACTGTCAGCATGTGACTTCAGTTAATGCTGCCAAGAGAACATCTGTTAAGTTTTCTATCCTATAAGTAGGTAAATGTATTTTTAAAGCTTATGCCATTTATGGTGATTTAGAATTTCTGCAAGAGAAAAGGCAAAAAGCAGATACATTATTTCTTAAATGCTATTAAATCTATGATAATCACAAGTCTACAAAGATGTCTGTGTGTGCATACACAACTGTTCACAGAAGTCATGCATTTAACTTTTTTGTTGAACCAGAGAAAAATATAGGCATATAAAGATTAGGATTTTTTTAAGGCTCAGTAATATTTTTAAGTGTGCAGTGATGGCCATGTGTTTCATAATAAAATGATCAAAGATTGGTGAACATTTTAATGGCAAGCCTTGACTCTGGCAAGTGTACACACTGATATACTTTGCTCAGCTTTTTAAATCTGATTGAACACATACCTAATTTAGACTCCCAATGACTAGTCCTTAATGCTGGCATAAAATCAAAGGTGGGCAAAACTATTTTCTGTAACACCATCTGATACAACTATATAATAAGGGTCATATATCCTGCTTAGTTATAAATTCATAATCAATCATGAAAGCAGCATCTTAATATTTAGTGATGAGTACCACCATGAACAATAAATGTTGGTACTGTAAAAATTGTTCTTAGAATACTAACAAGAAAGGAATGCTCAGTACAAGTGTCAGGACAAGTGCTAGCTGGCTGTAGTTGTTCAGTAGTGAACAGATTTTCGGTGCATGCTCAAAGGCATTTTTCTTCATTGGACTTGTTTGAACACTACTTCAACCTTATGTGCAGCAAGAAGGAAAGAGGAATGCTCATTTATCTTCCTGCCCAGCCAGTTCACTGACCCAACTCTAACACTCATGATAACATAACACAGGGAAAAATTGTTGACTACCAAGATGAAAATCCTACATCAGCAGTGCAATCATGAGGGTGGGATAATGAAGGCGGCTGGCCACTAATGCAAAAATAGTGGTGCGTGTCTCTTTCCTGTGGACTTTCTGCCCCTTGATGTCACTGCCAACCCTCTTACAAAGAATAAGCAGACAAGGAAAGAAGACCCAGCAACAGTGAAAACCCAAGACAGCATGGGTCCAAGAGGTCCTCCTCTAGCCATAGGGGAAGGGCACCACTATGGCAGACAGGACACCCACCCTCCTGGCAAGGATCTGACAGGCAGCAAAAGTTGTGACCAAAAACAAACATCCTTGCTCCAAGCCACACACCTCCTTCCCCTTGAAAAAGTACAAATAGAAAGACATGACAACCACAGCCTCCCCACACCCAAGACCAGCATCCTAACTAGAGATGGGCACGAACTGGAAAAAAACCGAACCATGCTGTTCGTGGTTCGTCAAATTTCACCAACAATGAACAACGAACTTTCACGAATCTGCCCCTGGTTTGCGAACCGGTTCCTTTGGTTCGTGAAAACGTCACATCCGGGTCAGAAAATCATCACTTTTGGGCCAGCAGAAGGTCACTTCAGAAGAATGCCGGAAGAATGTCACTTCCGAGTCAGCAGGTCTGCAGGAAGTCCATCCCCTGTTGCCTAGGAAACTGATTGATTGGCACCAGGCTGTCTGCAGTTACAAACCAAAAAACAAACCAAATGAACCAGCCTAAAGTTCATGGCAGTTAATCAGAAATGGGATCTGACAAACCACGGTTTGCGAACCACGAACCGGCCTGGTTCGTGCTTAATTTTGGTTCATATTTCAGTTCCTGCCCATCTCTAATCCTAACCACTGAGCCATAAGGGGAGAATCACAGGAGGCATGACAGCAGATGCTAACCACCCCACTAAAGCCCCATGGGGCCAAGCAGAAAATATTGCAAAGAGAGGCATGGTTCAGGAGAAAGGCATTGGGATAACATGGCCAGGGTTCATGGTTTGAGTCCCTCTTGGGAGCAGTAAGAGATGAACAAGAGCCCCAGAGCTCACATTTTGCTCCCTCTAACAGCAACAGAGGAAGCAGGGTGGTCTGGCTAACTGGCAGCCTCAGAGATCCATCATTTCATTTGGGATACTGCTCCACAATCCCCCCCCCCTTCACTGCACCCATGGCAGCAGCTCCTTTGCATCCAAAGGATGGGAAGGGTTCAACTTTTAAGGTGCCACTGAATCCCTGCTATGATTGGCAGCTGAACAAAATAGAAGTCCAACCACAACCATCCCTGCATGGGTATCTCTGAATCAAAGCCCACCCTCTTAGATGGGTGAACAGTCAGCCCTAATGGGAGGTCACAGATGGAGGGAGGAGCTACCCATCTGTTGTAGCACACCCCAGACTTCATTAAACTAAAAATCATGAAGAGCTCTGATGAACTAGCTTGCCAACTCTCTCTGTCTAGTTTGGCACCTGTGTATTTGCAAACTGCTCCTAAGGCCCATAAGGAGGCAGGCTGAGACATCCTTAGCACAGCATGCATCTGAGCGAGGGAGACACCCAGCTTGAAAAGCTGCCTGAGGCAGGATGCTCCAGGAGGTGGGTAGGAACCAGTGACTGGGAAGAGTGCATAAATTGCAATAACCCTACTCCCCAGTCTCCTGTTGAATGAACAATAACACAAAAGTGAAACAGAGACATGTGCAGCAATAGCAAACAACACAGATGCTGTGCTGGCCATGGCCATGCCCTGCAAGTGTCTACCATCCCACCTCCATGGGTGGTATTTGCCAGGGGCCTCCATTGGGGTACATACTGTTACCATTCAGATGATACCCAAGCTATAAGGTATGCACTGCTATTGCAACTGCTCCATCAAACGCTGCTGCTGCATAGGGCTTGGATCCTGCAAAGCAATGGATTCCTGGGTTGCTTGGCCAGCTGATCAGTGGATCACACTGGAGCAGTTGCTGGGCACCCCAAACGGCCGATGTGCCCTGTCTCCCACCTGAGGGGGAATCTCTTCCAAGGGAGTGTGCTAATAGCCCAGTGGGGCTGCAAGCATCCCAGCATCCCCCACTGGGAATTTTCGTAAGAACATTTCCCCAATAGTTTACCCCATTGCGTGACGTGGGCCCTCGTGCTGAGAGGTGCTGCCTCAGCCAGTTGTCACATGCACACACTTCTGGCATCTGTTGTGGAAGCTGGCTTTGCCATGACAGCGCCTGACCTCATGAGAGCAAAATGAAGGAGGCAAGTGAAGACTCCCATGGTGGGGCAGTTGGATTCTCACTCTGCTTATCGTTGGTGCATACTCACCCCTATGTCTACAGCCTCTGGAGGTGGGATACTGGGGTATCTGTAGATGGGGTACTTTTATGTTGTGGTGTGGCAATGATGATAAGGAAAGCAAAAGAGAACTAGGAGACTTCTGAGGTAGCTGCCATCTGGACTTAATACCAGATGTCTAAACACCACACTCTGTTTTCTTCTTTTTTTGTTGAAACTCTAGCTGCCCACAATCAGTAAAATGGAGGGGGAGGATTCAAGCTTTGTTTAAATGCATTAGTAGAAGGTAAGCTTTGTGCTCCCTAACACATTCTTACTTGTGACATTAATAAAATAATATTGCACTGAATTGTGAGGTAAGCATAAACCCCTTTTTACAGCTATTTTGACTTGAGCACCAGTGAAGTTGAACAACAAATGATTACTAAAAGAGAATAAGGGGAGTAACAGAATAAAGGTTTGGTGTGGAATACTTCAATATAGAATGTTCAAATGGCTCTCAACTTCACTTCACTACCAAGAGATTATAAACCTTTCCCACTGGAAATTAATCCATTGAAACTGAGGCTTAGGCACCAACCACACACACTGAGGGGAAATTTGATCCTTTTTTCTCCAGATCAGATTCCTCAGTATTCAACTGTAAACTTCTTCTTTTTTTATCCACAGCTGACAGGCTTGCTACTCAGGCCATTCCTTTAACTCACAGAGATCCTAGTCATAGAACCTGTACATTAAAGTTAGATTTGAAAGGCCCTTAGCAGGGTGCTTCTTTATTTCTCTAAAACAATTTTCTTTCCCTAACCTGACCCCAATCTTAACTAAAAGCCAAAATACAAAGCCTGTCTAAACATAGTCTGTTATCCACAGATGCCAAATATCTTAAGATGAGGCTGGCTCATCCCTCCCATCCAGTATAGTTCCAGGGGCTCTGACTGGCTGGCAATCATTTGGATTTCAAAAAGTCTTAAATCACAAGAATTGGTACAAAGCCCTGGAGTATAGACAGGACTTTGGTGATGGTTGCCACAGTACTTGCTAGGGTTCTAAAATGAGACACAACGTTAGCCATCCAGTCTGGACTTTATTGTCCTTTAGCAGCTGGTGTTAGTGCTAAGTGCTTCCCCAGTAGTGCTCAGTGCCCTGTCTGTTCTTCTCCCCGCATCTAGGTGTAATGCTGTATACTCTAAATGTGCACAGCAGAGACCTCTGAAACAGAGTTTCATATGCCATATGCTTTACCTACAGAGTTATGGGGCATCATGGCTGTGGTTTATGTTGTGCTGGAATGAGCAGTGGTTGTGTGCTGGGAAGGGGGTTTGGCCACCACTGGAGATAGGGTTGCTAGAATCCCCTGCTTCTACCCTCCACCCCCGTTTACCTGGCTGGTGGGGGGAAAGGCAGGGATTGCACTTCCCTGGGCATGCTCCCAGGTGGCACAGTGCACTCTCATGCTCTGCAATGGGGTGATTTGGGCCCCAAATCAGGCCCATTTGGGGCCTAAATTGCCCCACTATGAAGCACAGGAGCTCTCCAGGGCCTTCTCGACAGCGCGCCCGTGCTCTGCAGCAGGCTGATTTTGACCCCAAATGGGCCCAATTTGGCCCACTGTGGAGCATGGGAGTGCTACCAAGAGGGCCCTGGAGAAATCCTATGCTTCATAGCAGGCCAATTTATGTCCCAAATAATTTCAATTTGGCCCCAAATGGACTGAAATCAGCCCACTGCAGAGCACAGGAGCACTCACAGGGGGAGCACATGGCCCTGCACGATGACATCACTTATGGGAATGCAGCCTAAGAGCATGTGTGTTTGCAAAGCACGCATGTGAAATCAGTAAAGGTGAGTGCCAGGTCTCCCACCTCCTGCCCAGAGGGTGAGGGGACCTGGCAACCCTAACTGGAGAAGAAACAATTGGTTGTGCCTGTAGTCAGTATCCTGTGCTCTGCATGGGCTTTTGGGTGGGGCCTCACCTGTGAGGGGTGCTCAGCCTCCTCCATTGCATGGGAGCCTATGGGCTGTTCTTTTTAATGGAGTAACTTCTCACTGCTGTTGGGGGAGTTCCCAGGCTGGGACAGCTTAGGTAGTCAACTAATTCATGCCATGCTCCTCAGCCTGTCCCTTTCCCATAGTGAATTGCTTGAGTGATGCTCCACAGTGTTCCTATGTCAATACCAGGCTGGGGCACAGCACCACTCAGCCTTTCTGCTGGCATATCTCAGAGATACACCAGAATATCTGGGAACATATACAGGCGCAGCAGCTAGTTGGCTGTCTGTGCATTCCCACTCCCTTTCCCCATGACATCACATGGATGCTGGAGGATTTTTTGATGCTGCCAGTAATGTTAGAGTTTTACAGTCAGAACTTGAGGCAGATTTCTTTCCCTTATTTACCCATGCAGGGCCATTTTTCTTCCTTCAGCAGCTGGAGGGCCCACTTTGGTGTTCATTTCCTTATTTGGGATACCTGTACGGATACTGAACAGATCTGTGTAAATACACAAATTGTAACTTGGTGTACATACCCTACAAAAAAATCTTCCTTCCTTCCTTGGTACAAAAGGTTTTGACATTGAATGAATTGAGACAGTGATATAATTTTTATTATGTACACAATGGCATTCTTTTCATAATCAGTGTACAAACTGACGTTCCAGTGCCAGTTTACTTTAAACATAACCACGAATTGTGTTTGGGAGAAACCATTTTCCCTTCCTTCTTTTCTAAGTATAAATGAGTTATAAAGCCATATTTTTCATAAAAAATTTTCTTCAAGTAAAACTTACTAGTAAAAGTTCAAAATTCTTTGAAGCATTTATAATACTTCCCCCAAGGTTATAAAAAGCTGCCTTGTAAGATTCAGACCAATGATCCATCCAAACCAGACCTGTCAACAGCTGTCTGGGGAGGAGTCTGCGACAGAGGTCCTTTCCTGGCCTTTACCTGAGATCCTTCCAGTGGAACTGGCAGTTACATAACCTGGGACCTCATATATGCAAAAAAGATTGCATTTTGCCACTGAGGCACAGCTCTTCCTTCTTAGCACGCTGCTAAAACAGCCTGCATTACCATCTGCTCCCGTGTCACAAGTGAAAAATAGATAAGTATTTTATGAAAATTGGTTGTGAATGTAGCCGCAACATCAGTCACTTTATATGCAAGCAAAATTCCTGTCTGAGCAGCGACCTATGGAAATGGGGGCAAAAAGTATATAAAGAGAGAGATCAATAGCAGTAACATTCTCCCTGTCTGGGGAATGGCTTTTTGAGAGTAATTTATTTCAAACAAGCAGAATCACCTTGTTTTATGACAAAGTAGTAATCTCAAGGTTCGTGTATTAAGGTTTCCCCTTCCTTATTAAAAAAAGATTCAGAAGTCATATAAATATCTTGACTTGTTAAAACCACCCAATGACTCAAGTCTGTTTTCAAAAATTGTGTTGTAAATCATGATTCATAATATTTCTGTGATCAGCATTCACTATACAGAATTAATCTTTTCAACTAATATAGTCCTCTTATGGCTTTTCTTTTCATACATTATGTTGTTTTACTGCTCTAGTCTATATCTAGATTTAAACCACTTTTTAACTCTTTTAGTTGCATATATTTTTTACATAAACTGTTTTATAGCTTTACTTTACTTTAATGATACTACTCATACATCCAATTCAGCTCTGAACAGTGTCACAGTAGAATTAAATAAGAGAAAATTTATTAATACATAGATCTGTATAATATAGAAAGTTAATAGGTTTTAATCTTAATCGACTGAGAGAGGAACTTGGCAACTGCCAATGTAATATTAAAATCCACCCCTGCTAAAAGAAACCTCAAATTGTCCACTACATAGCTAGAGTCCTGGATATTTTATCTAACTATCTTTTGCCACATTGAGCATATCACAGTCAGATAGACAATGCTGAAGAGTGTCTATTTGGCCAGAGCCGCATTAGCACAGTCGCTCAGGATTAACTTTTCCCTCCTTAGATCTTCTTTCACAGAAATACAAATAACCCAAATCATTTGGTTCATTTTCAGTAAGCCCTGCCAAGGCCAGCCATGATTCATCATTCTTTCCAATACGGGCATTGAAATCACCTGCCATAAAAATTTTTGCCCTAGGGTAGAGGTAAATTAGTCTATCTATGAAATTCTCTAAATGAGACCAAGCCTGGTTTAAAAGCATTTTATTTGAAATGGGAGGGATATAAACTGTCACCAAAATAAAGGCACATACATTAAACTCCAAGTAGACAGCTAATGCTGAGGAGGAATATTCAAGAAGATCTGCTCTGTCATATTGCAGAGCATTAGAAATCAGACATGAGAGGCTGGCTTTGTGGCAACCCCATTTTCTTCCTCTTGATGCTTTCCCTGTGAATGTTGTGTATCCTGACTAGAGATGGGCACGATCCAAAAAAAAATACCGATTAAACTGTACGTGGATCTGAGCCGCTGCCGAACCCAGGCCACCGATTCTAACCGATCAAGTCCTGTTTCCGGTCTGGAATCAGGAAGGCCAAAGCGGGAGGGTGCCCCCCTGTTTCCAGCGATATAGGAACGGTGGTTGGTGGCAGCAGCCGCCAGGCCCAGCGGGCAGGGAGGGAGGGGACATTCACACACACACACACACACACACACACACACACACACACACACACACACACACACACACACACACACACTTAGAGTAGAGGGGGGACTTTTTAACCCGGCAACGAGCCGCCTCCCCTCAGGGAGGGGAAATTCCCAGGGCCGGATCTACGGTTGCCAGCGCCCAGGGCAACCGTAGTCAGGCTCTTGCACGTGCACGCTCCTGGGTTGCCCCCCCCCCGCCCATGCAGCAAGCCGGCTGTCCCGGTGCGCTGCGGAGCTGGCGGCAGTGCAAATGGCTCGGTGGCCTCCCGTGCCGTTCACCTGCCCTGCAAGACAAGGGGCGGCTGGCTTGCCTGCGTGCCCCTTGTCCTGGGGAAAGGCAAACGGCACAGGCGGCCTCCCAGCTTCCCACACTGCCTTTTGCCTTTCCCCAGGACAAGGGGCGGCTGGCTTGCCCGCGCACCCCTTGTCCTGGGGAAAGACGAACGGTGCCAGCGCCCAGGGCAACCGTAGTCAGGCTCTTGCACGTGCACGCTCCTGGGTTGCCCCCCCCCTGCCCATGCAGCAAGCCGGCTGTCCCGGTGCGCTGCGGAGCTGGCGGCAGCGCAAATGGCTCGGTGGCCTCCCGTGCCGTTCACCTGCCCTGCAAGACAAGGGGCGGCCGGCTTGCCTGCGTGCCCCTTGTCCTGGGGAAAGGCAAACGGCACAGGCGGCCTCCCAGCTTCCCACACTGCCTTTTGCCTTTTCCCAGGACGAGGGGCGGCTGGCTTGCCCACGCACCCCTTGTCCTGGGGAAAGACGAACGGTGCGGGCGGCCTCCCAGCCTCCCGCACTGCCTTTTGCCTTTCCTTTGTGCCCATGGCTTCAGAACACCCCCTTCCCCCTCCCTCCCCTGGATTGCTGCTCTGTGGTTGGAAGGAAGCCTGCTAATCAAGGAAAGCTGGGCTTCCATTCGTGTTTCGCGGGCGACAGAAGGAGGGCAAACACAGCTCATTCCCCTAGCTCCATTGCCCCGGGAATAAATTAATGGCGCAAAAGTGTCTGCAATTCCAAACAGAAACCGATATATCCGATCAAGTCCCAAACAAGCAAACCCTCGACTGCTGGATCGGTTGCCGATTAGCTGAGTCACGATGGCGCAGACGCCAAAATCGGGGTTTTTTTGAAATCGTAATTCAGATCGTGCCCATGTCTAATCCTGACAGGGACACATCTTCCAAAACCCAAGTCTCTTGAAATAATATTATTGTAAATTGATTGAGGAATTCAGCTACATCTGGTGACCCAATCCTGGAAACTCATCCCACCACATTCCATGAGAGAATTTTAACAGAGGTGAATGGGAGTCAATCTTGAGAAAGTGTCAAGATGGTATCTGGATTCTGTACAGTGCAAGCCTGAGATTTCCTGATTATTATCTCAGGTTCAAAAGGCAGCTGGCCGTTATCTTCGTGCTTCATATCACTAGCATCAGGCTCACTAGAGACTCCATGTTGAGCACTTGGGCAGTTGAGGTGAAATAAATTTCTGTAGAAATTTGCATTTCAAATCAGGACTGATTTCTCACATTTAGTTTGCTTTGGCTCTTCTATTCACTGGTAAGAAAACATTTGCCTCTTGTTTCTTTCACGGCAGATATGATGCCTTTTGCTGAGATAGGGAGTGTAGGGTGGCTTTTTTCTGCTTCTGTCTCCCAAAGTTCAAATTGTTCTGATTGGAAAACAACCCTATGAGGATGAAGGAGTGTAACACAGGATCCTGCTACATTCTAGCAGGATCTGGTTCTATTCTGGACAGGATTTGTCACGAGACATAGTGTAGATAGGGAACTGTACTAGGCCTTGTTAGCCTTGAGGACTCTGGGGTCTCCAGTGTAGTCATGGGTCCATTATGTGTGCCTCTGTGAGGCAAAACCTAGCAGAGCTTAGGGATGTCGACAGGCTACGTTGGACCTCGCTTCACATTCTTCTAGTTTTTCTAGTGAAGTAAAAGTCAGTTGAATGCAATATTTCATATCTCTGGGAATTTGAGATTGAACATTGGGCATTCATTCTTACATTAGTTTGCATGGATTCTGGAATGCATTCCAGATTCCAAAATATTCATGTGGAATTTATTCTGGATTTTGAAAAAGTGGAATCAATCCATTCCTGGCTCTACCAAATTTGCTTGAGTGAAATAAAGATATTCTGTTCATCCCTTAATGGGATTTAGCAGTCACTTAAGTGTTTGTTTATATTATCTTTGTTGCTCTGTATCACACCCCTTATATGTGTTTGTAGTGTGTAGCTTTTTGTAGCATGTGGTTTTAAATTTTCAGATAATGCTCATGCTGCTTATACTTGACACATACCAAGGCATGATGACATAATCTTTTTCAGAATCAGATTTTTTTCTCTTCACACTGTTACTCTTGTAGTCATGTTCAAATGTAAATAGTGAGTTTACTTATAATACACCTGCTGCATATTTTTAGATGACTTAAATGATGGGGAAATTTTACTACCAAATATATATATGCTAGTGATATATATGCTAGTGATAAAAGGTTTTACTTTGTGAATTATCACTAGCATGTGGAGGGATAAAAGCTATCCATATTTTATGCTTGTGAGGTCTCTGAGTCACTGAATCATAGGTTTTTAAGAGCTCACTTTCTCCAAATATATTAATTACTGAAACTTCATGATAGTTGAGAAGAAAAAATATTATGTAATTCTTGACTAAATCCACATGAGACTGTACTGAGAGTCAGCCAACACAGTAAGTGCAAATTATGCAAACAGCAAATCCCTACTGCGCGCCGTTTACCAGAACAACAAGCTCAACTTTAATTAATTGAGGGTCTAAGACCCTTTGCCAGTTTCTTTCAAGATAAATTTTACAGTTCACAGAACAACATCCTTCTGTCTCACCTCTACACTAGAATCTTATTAAACCGTCAAGAATCTGTCTATAGGATCTGGACATCACATCTTGTAAGGAGATCAGAAGATTGTGGGTTTATTGTATGAAAATAACTGATCAATTTTTTTAGCCTCAAGAGTTCTGCTTCTGTTTATCAGGGGTAATGTTTACATCGCAATGCCTAGTGATTTACAGAGCCTTTTTGTTGCAGCCTCCATATTAAGATTGTGAGATCATTGCCTGCTAACATCAGGCTGCAGGGATTTCACAGAGGTTACCTAAAGAGCACTCAAGGGATTAAGAAACGGGATCAGCTCTTACAACTCACTGTATAATCATGAAGTTATAACCAGGAAAAATGCACACACATATCCTGTATGGGAACTCAAATTCCTGGGGGGCTAGATTTAACTATAGCCAGATGAAGCATCTACCCAAGGCCATCAAAATTTCTACAGAAAAGCTCTCTTTGTGAAAATTCAGGTTAGGCAACCGAGGCTCCAATAAATAAATGTTTAATGAGAGATACTCACCACATTTGCGGGGGGGGGGGGGTATATGGAAACATGGGTATAAATTTGGCTGTAAGGTAGCATAGCCGATGAGCACAAGACTCCATTTCAGTTGCTTTCAGGGCTTTGCCCATTCTTTCTTTAACTTGACCTATGCTTCTCTCCTTCTCTCCAACCCTTTTCTCTGTTCATTGTTTCAACTACATTCTTGCCTCTTTTCCCTCTTCCATTTTGTCTGTTTATTTATTTAAATGCTGCTTCTGGTCTCATTTGAGGGAGAGGTGGCATAAAAGTCAAACAAACAAACAAACAAAAATATTAATAAAGTCATTCTTATGTCCAAGTTAGGACTAGACATGGGCACGAACAGGATTACGAATGCAAAAAACCCACGAACAGCCTGTCAGTCTGTTTGCAAACAAGCCGTTTATGAGGTGCCATTGTAAAAGAACAAGTGGTCATCGCAAGCTTGGCTCGTTGCATTTGTCCACTGTTTGTGAAGCCAAACAGTTAGGCACCTTAAATCAATTACATTGGCAATGGAGGCAGGGACTGCCTGAACTCTGTCTGCACTCCTTCTGTCGCCCTGGAAACCCCAATCTAAGCTCAATTTAGCTTGATGGGCAGGTCTTCCTTCCAAGTATGGAGCTCCAAATTGGTTACAATTGGTTACATGGGACCAGAGACCAGGGGGGAGGGAGGGGTAGGGGTGCTGTTCTGTAGCCATGGGCACTCCAATCTCATCCCTGCAAACCCTGTTAAGCAGTTCTGACTGCCAACCACAGACCTCCTGCTTTTCTCTATGAGACCTCTGGTTATAAAAGGGCACTGTGCTCCCAGTTCTGGCTTTCAGTTTCAGCAGGCAGTGAGGTGGGACAGAGCTGTTACTAACCTTTTCGGAGAGAGACAGGGAGAGTGCATTGGAGCTGGGATTTTTTTCTGTGTGTGGTGGGTGGGATAGGGATCTATCCCCTCTGGTTCCAGGGCTACTGCCAGGCCCTGGGGCGAAGCTCAGTGGGGACCTCAGCTGAGGGCTCACCCTGATTATTAGTGCCTGATCTGTTCAGGTTTCTGGGAGTGCTGGGCTAGGGCTGTACCCCCTCCCTCTGGTTCCAGGGCTTATGCCTGGCTCTGGGGCCAAGCTCAGTGGGCAACTCGGCTGAGGGCTCACCCTGATTATTAGTGCCTGATCTGTTCAGGTTTCTGGGAGTGCTGGGCTAGGGCTCTACCCCCTCCCTCTGGTTCCAGGGCTGATGCCTAGCTCTGGGGCTAAGCTCAATGGGCACCTTGGCTGAGGGCGCACACTGATAATGATCAGTGCCTGACCTGGTCAGGTTTCTGGGAGTGCTGGGCTAGGGCTCTACACCCTCCCACTGGTTCCAGGGCTGCTGCCAGGCCTGGGGCCAAGCTCAGTAGGCACCTCGGCTGAGGGCTAACACTGATTATTATTATTATTATGCCATACCAAATGGCCTCCCTCTGTGACCCCCGGATCAAGGGCAGTATTGCAATGCAGGCAGGTCAGATGCAGCGCTGGAAAAACGAGCTCCGCAAAGCGGTTCTCCGTTACTAGAAAGAGAAAGCTGGCCTGAGGGAACCAGGCAGGGGTGAGGGGTGGGCGGCAGAGGAGGAGGAGCATGAGGAGGAGGAGGGGTGGGGAGAGTTGGGAAGTCAGCCATGCCAGGAGAGACCCACTCAAATGGCCCCACTTGATCTCTGGGCCTCGTCGGTTGCAGTGTGGTTGGCCGCGGCACAGTGGGCACATCTCTCACAGTGGAGGACTCGGTGGGGGCTATGGTGCGAGAGTACCTTGCGGAGCCCACCGAACCGCCCCCCCATTCCAATCTCTTGGAGTATTGGGTGAGTAAATCTTCCATCTGGCCAGACCTGTCCATTGTGGCAACCAACATCCAGTCCTACTCTCCCAGCAGCATGCAGAGCGAGCAGGTGTTCTCCCACCTGGGAGACCTCCTCCGTCCCCACCACACATGTCTGCACCTGGACCTGGTGGACATGTTGAGCTTTGTGAAGATCAACCTCAACCTCCTTGGGTACCCCTCCTTGGACCTGGACCTACCTGGGCTCTGAGCCTCCCCAAGTCTACTGTGGTTCTCGGCCAAGCTCCTGTGCAGCAGGCTCCAGCCCACCTCGGTTCTCGGGGCTGCTTCCATGGCTGGTAACCCGTGGTCCTCCTCTCCCAGACAAGTTCCCCAATGGTCCCTCTTTCAACCTCTTCCTCTCAGGACGGCACCAATATGATCCTTCCCCACAACTTGTCCTGCCCATCGCGTCCTCTCCCTGACAAGTTCCCGGACAGTCCCTCTTTCATCCTTGCTCTCTATGGATGGAACTGGAATGACCCTTCCCAATGACCTCTCCTGTCCTGCCCATCCCATCCTGTCCACAAAGGCAGGAAGGTGGGTCGTGACAGCTGCCACCACCTTTGGGCACAGAGGACTACTACAGCACTGTCGTCGCCTTTGGGCCTTCCTGGTCCTGCTCTGCAATGCGGCTGTGACAAACAACCCGTTGTCTTCCTCTCCCTGACAAGGTCCTGGACATTCCCTCTTTCAACCTCTCCCTCTCCGGAACTGCTCAGATGCCTCCCAACCTCTCCTGTTTTGCCCATTCCATCCTTTCTGCAAAGGCAGGAAGGTGGTGATGTCAGCTGCCACCATTTCTGGCCACAAGGGACAGCTCTGCTACTGTTGCACAGGTGGTTGTACGGCACTGCTCAGTGCCCCGTATCCATGGCACCTTCTGTCCATGCTGAGCAGGGAGGAATGTGTCCTGCTATGTGAATCACATCCTTTCCGCAAAGGCAGGAAAGTGTGCCATGTCGTCTGCCGCCACCGCCATGCGACTCTGTGGGTTTCTTGGTTCATGGCTCGCCAATGAAGGGGTCTTCCCAGTCCTGCTCTGAATGAATTGAATTTATTTCGGTCCACAACCAGCTTAAACTAATAAAATAAGACATTCCCTTATTTGGTAAATATTATACAAGTAAAAACTCCAGTTAAAATAATACAAATATAAATATTATAAAATCCAATTAGAATACATCATATAATATCTTATAACAGTTGTCATAAATATAGCCCTGCATAAACACTTTAAAATTAGGAAGCAGAGATCTTAAACAGCCATCATATAGTAACTTCCTAAAGTGGTCTGAATTAAAGCCTGGATACGCCTGGCTGGTGTTTGTTGCGTAATTTGATCACCGTTGCACAAAATTTAACTGTTACCTTAGTAGTGGCTAAAGATCCATCTTTTAATAGATTATCTAAACATGCACTGTCCGTCACTGTATCAGGTTTATTTATAATTGGAAAAATCGTCTGGTCTTGAATTTCTTTATAGAGGGGACCGAGCAAAAAAAATGTCCCATAGTTTCCACCTTAGCTAGGGGACAGGGACAAATCCTCTCAGAATATGAAATCTTTTTATATCTCCCCTCCAAGATCATTGATGGCATGACACTGCATCTGGCCAATGTAAAAGCCCTCCTATGGGTGGGAAAATCTAGGAGCTTGAGATATTGAGCCATATTCATACTAAATTTAGTCGCCTCAGGAGCCCTAAAACCAGGGGATCTCATTAGGTCTTGTTGGCATTCTATATCACAAATTCTTTGTTTAATTGTGAGCTTTGCCTGGTCAGCAGTCCTGCTCTTCGATGCAGCCAGTGGTAACCCTTTGTCCCTGTCTCCCTGACATGTTCCCTGACGGTCCCTCTTTCAACCTCTCCCTCTCTGGAACTGCTCAGATGCCTCCCAATCTGTCCTGCCCACCCCATCCTTCCCACGAAGGTAGGAAGGTGGGTGATGTCAGCTGCTGCCGCTTTTGGCCACAAGGCACAGCTCTGCTGCTGTTGCTGATGATAGGGTTGTACAGCACGGGCCCCCCTATCTATGGGCTCTTGCTGTCCCCCCTGAGCAGGGGGGAATGGGTCCCTCCCACCCTTTCCATGAAGGCAGGAAGGTGGGTGCTGTCTGCTGCTGCTGCTTTTGGGCATGAGGGGCAGCTCAAGAGCTGTTGTGCATATGGTTATACAGCACGAGGCCCCTATCTATGGGCACCTGCTTTCCCCTCTGAGCAGGGGGGGAATGGGTCCCTCCCACCCATTCCATGAAGGCAGGAAGGTGGGTGCTGTGCTGCTGCTGCTGCTGCTGCTTTTGGGCATGAGGGGCAGCTCAAAAGCTTTTGCTGATATGGTTGTGCTGCACGGTGCACCCATATCCATGGGCACCTGCTGTTGCCCCTGTGCATGGGAGGAATGGGTCCCGTGACTCACTTCCTTTCTGCAAAGGCAAGGAAGGTGAGTGATGTTGGCGGCAGCCTCCATTTCGACACAGGAGGGGTGGACAAGCCTCGCCAGCAGCAGTCTGCGCACTCCTTCAGGGTGGATGTTGGGGTCCTCTGTCCTGGTCCAGCTGCGCAATGCTGTTAGGAAGCCTCTGTCCTCCTCTCCCAGACAAGTACCTGGTCCCTCTTTCGACCGCTCCCTCTCTAGAACCACTCTGACACTTCCAAACGACCTCTCCTGTCCTGGCCATCCCATCCTTTCTGCGAAGGCAGGGAGGTGAGTGATGCTGGCGACAGCCTCCACTGCAACTCAGGAGGGGCAGACAGGCTTCTGCTGGAGCAGTCTGCACAGTCCGATACAGTGGATGTTGGGGTCCTCTTTGTCATCCTCTCCCTGTCAAGCTCCCCATTCCTCTTCGAACCTCTCCCTCTCTGGAACCGCTCCGACCCTTCCCAATGACCTCCCCTGCCCTGTCCATCCAATCCTTTCCATGAAGGCAGGATGGTGGGTGATGGTTGCTTCCGCCGTTGACAAGATCGGTGGGTTTTAAAGATGAAGGCTCACAAATGTTTGGGTGTTTCCTGGTCCTGCTCCGCAAGGCGGCAAGGAAGTGGTAACCCTCTGTGCTTCTCTCCCTGACAAGTTCACCATCCCTCTTTGAACCGCTCCCTCTCTGGAACACTCCGACACCTCCAAACAACATTTCCTCTCCCTCCCGTCCTTTCCACAAAAGCAGGAAGGTGGGTGATGTTAGCTGCCGCTGCTGAGTACCTCAGGGGATCCTCGGATGAGGCCTCGCAACTGTTGGGATCTTCACAGCTCCCGGTCCCTCTTTCGACCTCTCCCTCCCTGGAACACTCCGACCCCACCAAACAACATCTCCTCTCCCTCCTGTCCTTTCTGTGAAAGCAGGAAGGTGGGTGATGTCAGCTGTCAGCGGCCAGAACCCCTGCCCCCTAGAGGGAGGGCGGCCCACCACCGCCTCCCCGAGCCCACCAGGCCCAGCAGCTGCACTCATTACCCATGTCCCTGTCTGCGCATGAAAGTGCAGTGCAATGCTCTGAGGCCTGGTGGGTGGGCACATGGGGGTTCCACTGGTAAGCAGCCAGACCCCCACCCCCTAGAGGGGGGCGGCCTGCCACCACCTCCCTGAGCTCACCAGGCCTGGCAGCTGCACTCATCACCCACGTCCCTGTCTGCGCAGGAAAGTGCAGTGCAGTACTCTGAGACCTGGCAGGTGGGAGGGCACATGGGGGGTGCTGCCAGTGAGCGGCCAGACCCCTCATGTGCCCTAGAGGGGACGCAGCCCACCTTTGAGTCCTCCACTTGTAAACAGGGCCAAAGTCAACTGATGGCTCCAGTTGTATTGAATGGGACTTTCCTGGGGGCATTGGATTTGGGAATGTATAACTTCAAGATCCGTATTGCAATCCTGACCAAACTTGAGTGATGGCTGAAGGGGAACCTGCTGAATACTCCCTGTGAATATGGGCTCTCAGTGTTTCAGTGTATTCTGCCTTATCCAGTGGTCCACCACTGGCAACGAGCCATTACAGAAAGAGCTGTAGCCCGGGGCTTTTTCAGAATGGTATATATCTGAGTATCATTAGCATATTGATGAAATCTCTTTCCAAACCTTTGGACAATCTCATTTAGGGATCTTACACAGATATTAAATAATATGGAAAATAAAACAGTACTTTTTGATACCCTGTAGCCTCAGGGGCTGATTCTGCACCTCCCACTCCCACATATGTTCAGTGTGATTAAAAAGGACTGAAACTATCTCAGCACTTATACACCCAAACCCACTTCATGTTCTAGGCCTCTCAGCAGTATAGTATCATTTGTCGTGTTAAGTCCAATTCATCTCTAACTTATCCCTGTTGCCTTGTCAGTAAGATGTCACAAAATTGTGATAATATATATGAAAATATGGCCAAAAGTTCCAACATAAGGAAGAGTTTGTTTTTATTTTGTGTCTCTTGGCTTTTCTACATCTTCCGCTGTCAGTTGTATATTAAGACAGTAGTTATGCTAGTTTCTGCTTACCTCTATTTGACCAAATTAATTCTTGGATTAACCCCTGCCTTCTTGGACAGGAGTTAGCCACTATGTCAAACAGGATGCTGGACTACATGAACCCCTAGTCTAATCCAGTAAGACTCAATTTAAGAAGATGAATTAGGCTTTCTCATATGCAGATTTTCTCTCCATTCTTTTCCCATAACTTCTGAGATCCCCCAAAATCAATCCTAGCAGTCAGGATGACCTCATGGATAACATATCATGCAACAGGCAGTGCTGCAGTGAGTAGAAAGCAGGAAAAAATCACTCATCTCATTCTTGCATGAGTATTTTCTCATAACTTTGCCTACCATCAAAAAGAGATCGGAATAATTTTGCTTAGTTTCTCCTCCTCACTTCAGCCCTTACCCCATTCTGAGTGCAATGTTGTCCACAAGACTTTGGTGATTCTAAACATCAACTTTTCAGTGGTCAAAATGGGCTGTTTTTGGGAAGGAAAAGCTGGAAAAATCTGGTTGTGTGAGTGTAATGTGTTTGTGATTTATAAGATTTAATCCAGAAGCTCGAAATCTATAATAGAAGATGTCTGTTAACTAGAGATGGGCACAAACAGAAAAAAAATTAGAACATGATGTTCGTTGTTTGTTGCCATCCACAAACAGGGACTCATGAACAACCACGAAAATGGCCCTGTTCATGAACATGTTCATGGTTGGCTGTTTGTGGGGGCCAGCAGGCTCTCCTCCAGCCATCATCCAAGTTTGGTCAAGATCCATACTGCACCACTCCAAAAAACCTGACCTGAGCAGGCACCAGGAAAGGTACCAATAATAAATAATAGTTTGGCCCCAGAGCCTGGCAGCAGCCCTGGAACTTGAAGGGGTAGATCTCTGCCGCACCACTCCCAGAAACCTTACCTGAGCAGGCAGCAGGAAAGGTACCAATAATAAAAAATACCTTGCCTTCTTCTCCCTCGTGTGCACAGACAGCACGCGTGTGCTCTCGGGCCCACATGATGATGTCACTTTCAGGAAGTGAATCACTGCACAGGCCATTTCCACACAGGGAGCTCTTTTGTGCTCCACAGGATGTCTGGTCTGGGCTGAATCTGGTCCGAAATAGCCTGAAACAGGCTGCTGCCATGCAGCGGAGCACTCCCCCACCCAGCAGCAGTCCAATCCTGGCCATTTTGGGCCTGTTTCAGCCCACAGGAGTGTGCGGTGCCACCCAGGAGCATACCCTTGAGGCCCGTGCCTCCCCCGCCGGCCACGTAAGCAGGGGCAGGGGACGGGGGGTGGAGCATGGATGCGGGGGATCCCCTGCCCTCAGTGGGGGACTGGCAACCCTAACTGGAAGTGGTAGGGCATAGTAATTAACAGTGCAGCCCAGAAACAGGGTTACACACTTCTAAATTCATTGAACTCTAGGTGCTGTACAAATGGACACACTGTAAAATCCTAAATAGGATTTTAAAATCCTAAATAAAATCCTAAACCCTTCTAAACCCATTAACTTCAATGGACTTAGACCTAGGCAATCCACAAATATAAATCCAGGCTTTGTTGCCACACCCTTTTAAAAGAGTATTCTGATGGAGATCAATTTTCTACAACAGCAAATTTCTACAATAATAACAACAACAAAAGAGAAAGAACAGCCCTAAAAAGCCCCCACAATGTAGCTGGAGAGCTGGGACTGAGAGGAGTGGCTTATCAAACGCCACCTGCTGAGCTCATGGCAGTAGTGTCAAACCCGCAAATCACTAATATACAGCACAAACACTTAATCACTATATATCACTAAAAATTATATCATTAAGAGATATATTAGATAACATCGATGCATTACAATATAGTCTGAGAGTTAATAATTATTCTCATCTTGCCCTTCTGTGATTTATAGAAATGATTAATTCATACACAAACTGAAGCCAGTGCCATTCCTTAAATCACAATCTTTTGCTTTCAGAAGTATATAATGCCAAGGGGAAAACAGCTGTTGTTTTCCATGAAGAAAAAATGGCAGCATAAAAATATGTTCATCTGAAAAGCTCATCTGATTTATTCTCAGAATCTGGTGGTAAAACACACACTTGATTGAATGGGTTTAGAACAGTTTGAAACAATACACTTATTTCCATCTGTTAACATAATAAACTCTTTTAAGAAACTTGCAGTTTTAAGTAACACTATCCTACCTCACAGAACAACTGTTTAATTCAGCTCTTGACTATTAATTCATTAGTTGTCTAATTCCTGATTCGTTTATATAGATAGTCTCCACATATGACAGCCTGACCCAATAAGTTTCAGGTTCTATCTAGCACAGTTAAATTTGGATCCTCCATACATGAAAACCTAGAAAACAACTTCTGGGATAAAAGAGATCCTTTAGTGTGGTGTATACATGGGTCTCAGTTTAGCACAATTGATTCTTGAGAAGAGAAAAGTGGAAAGCACACACACTTAACCAGTAAGTAACTTTACTGCCCTGTTTCAGATACAGAGAAGGAGGTGGGGAAATCAAGATGGAAGGACAGGACAGAAAAACTGGAGTAATACGAAGGCAATGTATATGATTTATATCTACTTTTTTGGTTATATATTACTTATTACTTTAATATATATTATATTACTTTAAGCTAAATATCCTGTTATTCCAACTTGTTTTTCTCTTGTATGGTTAGTCCAAAGCAAGCCACTCAGGTGATCAGTTGCCAAGAATGCCAAGAAGGTGCTGTGGGTTAAACAGGGAAGGAATTCTGCATTGATGAAAAGAAGGAATCCATACACAGGATGCAGTAGGGCAGGCTGTCCAAGAATGGAAGAGGGAGGAGATAAGATGTGGGGAATGGGTAGAAAGACATCTAGCATTAACTTTGGGGAAAAGAACAAAATAGGAGAGAGAAAAAACATATTCTGCCTGTCTTGAAGAGTAAGGACTCTGATGGTTTTGTGGTTGTGGTGCTAGAAGAAGGTTCTGGAGAGGAATCAGCTAAAAAACAGAAACATTGGATGCCCTTCCAATGCAATTCAATTTACTTGGGTTCCAGGGGGGAGATCTGCTATTGGTCAAATTTAGTGCAGAGAACTGTGATGATATTGGACCAGAAGTGTAGGATCCTGATTCCTGTTGATGAATTTGAATTTTTGATAGGTGGGGGATAATATGTAACCAGGAGAAGGGGAAGTCCAAATACACCAGGTGAGGCAATGGGACGGCAGGATGATTTAAATGAAATGATTATATTAGCTGAGAGGTCAGCCAGATGAGGCCTGCTTGACAACAGCTAAGAGGTGGCTTGATGGTCCTACCTGGGTTTACAATTGAATTATTAAGGGAGTTTGTAGTATCTGGGAGATTCTGTGATCATTGGTTATTGTCCTGCAAAATTGTTTTTTATGGCCATGTGTGTAAAGAGCTATGGAAGGTCAAAGAAAGAAACATTAACTATGATCTCCTGGATCATTCTGGCAATCTTGCTACTTCCTCTTGCAAAGTGTCTTAGGGGAATTCTGTCCTTAATCAAGAGACCCTGCTTTAATATCAAATTGGGTGGACTCCTCTAGCATCTAATGGCCAATGGATCTTAAGATGGAAATAACACAAGTCTCAGTGGGGAGTGCATAAGGGTACCATGAGGGCAACACATTTGGGATCTGCTAGATATGAACTCTTTAAAAATATATATAGCAGTGGTTTGGTTCTCCAGGATAAATTTGAACAAAGCATCACCATCCAGACTTGACAAGTTTTACTACCTGATCTAGCTACTGCTGCTAATATCTCAGAACTAGCATCATGTCAAATTTCTGTTCCAGGAAATTGAATGGAGAATATTGAGATAAGAAATGTGTGGTGTTGTCCCCACAGCTTTTCACAATCACCTTGCTTTAAGAGCTCTCATACTGGAGCTGTGCAACTCCAGTGAGTAAATGGAGTTATGAGTTGCCTATTCTTCTAATATTAACTTCTAGATTGATTATTACCTTGTTCTTTAATGTTGTGTGGCTTGATTCCTTGTGAAAAATGCCACTAAATATATTGGAGTATAGGAGTGTGCACTGAAAATATTTCATTTCGAATCTGGAGTTTCCAAACAAACTATGTACTGTAATTGGTTTCTTCTGGGTGGGGTGTTGCCATCTCAGATCTAGTCTTTGTGTTTTTTTTTTCCAGTATCATGGAGGGTGCACATTATGGAGGGAATATGGCTGACAAAAGGGTAGTGGGGTGGCAGCAACATTAAAAACAATCTTGTTTTATGTTCACTTTTTTCTTTTTCTGTAGTGCCAATAAATTATTACCCTTGCATCCTGCAGTTTTGTTCCCACAATGAGGGGCAAATCCTTCCTTTTGACACTCAGTGTTCCACTGCAAAACAGGGTGTTCTTGCATTAATTGTCACAAATCTCTATTGTTCAAGTGCAGCCAGCCAGCCAGCCAGCTGTTATTCAACAGTGCTTACTCACAGGGAACTTTCTTTAGAATTGCAGCCTGTGATTGAAGTCTGCATGTTCCCCTTTCCAAATTTTTCCAAAACTGATAGGTGGAGAGGGATCTCCCCTTGTGAGCACCCAGTTGTCAGGGACACAATGCCATTGTCCAGGCAGCAATGCGGAAAATGCACTCATGAACACTGAGTGCATTCCCCCTCCCCACCAACAGAATTAATTAATAGCATAAGGGCTTTCTCTCCTTGGGATCCAAATGATGAATGCTGTTAAAGAAAACAAGATGGCATCACCTCTGCAAGGTAAAAAACAAAATGAAACACAAACTTTGGAGTGGGAGGATAGTGTTATAATTTGGTTTCCAAGATTTGGTTCACCAGTTCGGAAGCTGCTTTAACTAAACAAAATAGCAATTTCCAGGAGTATTTCTAGCTTGTTTGTTTCATTTTGCATACCCCTATTGGAGTGTAAAGAGTACCAGGAGTAAAAAAACATGCATTTCTTTTACTTTTACAGGAAGTATTGCCCCCCTAGTTGAAATGAAGAGACAGACACAGGTTTTGGATCTAAGGGCCACTTTATTGAATTAACCTCAACGTTAAATATTAACCGTAACTGTGACAAGGCTAAAAGCGGTACAGATCAAGCCATGAGGTCACCCCTGGACCTCTGCCTTGACCTGCCTGGGTGAGCCCCGAAGCCCTGGGTGCGAGCCCTCCCTGTGGATGGCTAGGACCCAGCCGACCAGGCAAATTGGTTCCCCCTTTTCAAGCTCCTAAGCCTCAGCCATACAGCAGCGAGGGAAGGACTTGCACATGGGGTTCCCCTAGGCAGCCTGGCCACGTGTGCTGGCAGCTGCCAAGGGTGCTCACTGGCCCACTCCCTCTGACTAAACTCTATCCCGCCAGTGACACCACTAACAAGCACCACCCCAAGCCAATTTCCTCTACCCTAGTCACGGTGCAAGGTAGGTGAAAAAACCTTTCATCCCGGCTCCAATTTGGGGGGGAAAGGAGAAAAAATTTCTACCTGGCTCTGAATTCAGCAACTGGCTAATCCTGCAACATAACAGGGTAAGGAGGGTGGGCCAAGCATTTGAGGCAACTGAAGCCGGGCGGGCAGAGCTGCCTGTGGAGGCTGCTGGCTCCGCCCTACCCAGTAAGACCCAGATGCCCGGGAAAGTGCACTGCTCTCCCTCCTTCCAGGGAGGCAATGCACGGCCACCTTCTGGAGCAGCTAACGCTGCCCATCGGTATGGCCAAATTATTGTCAATAATTTCATATTATTCACTTCACAGTTCAGTACTACAATGATATCTACTGCTGCCCACTTTTGGTTTTTCTTTGCATTCCTGTTCCGTTGGCTCCTGACCTGATGATACTCTGTATGCCCAGAACATGGTCCTTTGTAAGCTGTTTCTGTCAAGCTGTTTCTGTCTCTTCATTCAGGTCTCTTTGCAATATTTGCAAAAGAACAGGTTTTTCCATTATGCATAAATGGGGAACAGTAATAATGTCCTGGCTGGGAGGTGTGGTTCAGTCTCCAGAGCATCTTGATCAGGGAGGATCCATCTATGCTTCCATCTCCCATATGGAGAAGTTGACATTCCCCTGACCTGTTATCTTCTATTCCTGAAACAGTAAACACTTTTAAGTTGAATATAAACAAAAATGGACAAAATATAGGGGGAAAGATATAGAGAAGACTGGATTTTTAAATATATATCTTAGCTGTTTAATATCAGTGACAATGCCTACTTCTAAGAAATACTAGTATTTGACACTCTCTCTAAGTCGTAAAAATTAATGCCCAGGTTCAGTAATATTTTACATCTATTGCTCTGAAAAATGTCTTTTTCATAAAGAATATTTAAAATACACTGGGTGGAGTCTGTTTCTGTAATCTTTAACCAAGTACATTATAGAATTTGTATTTGCATGAATATTAAACAAATGCCATTTTTGTAAGTATAGGTTTCCTTCAGCTAATCAGTTTTTCATGCATTTAAATAGGAATATTAGAATGGTGGTAATTACTCCAGTTTCCCCATTATAATATTGACTTTCACAGTATATTGTTGTACAGCACAATGGGGGCAGAATTAAATTATTATCGATAGTTGCTTTAACTGCTATGCTGACAGCATTCAGTCTTTGCAATATATAAAAAGGGTTCTTGTTTTCAATAGAAATAATGTAATTATATATAATATGGAAGACCTTCTGTTGTTAGGGAGGGAATAGATCCTAAGGGGAATTACATTATAGTTGGATGTATTTAATTAAATGCAGTGCATTTTATCACAATTCTGAGCAACGAAATATAGAGTGAAGGACAGACAGGAAGGCAGTACAGGAAGAGAGAGGTTTCAAGAAATGGCAAGGACTGAGTTCGTCAGTGAAGCTGCAGTGGTTAGATGGATATAAGCTGCTATCCTGGGTTCCTGAAGCAGTTCAGTAATATGATGGAATGTCCCTGTTGTGTTTCTGTACCTTGAGGACTGGGTTTATAGTTTATAGTTGCTACTGTGTGCACCATAGCTGAGGGTTTTAAAGGGCCAAAATAGAGAACTCTTAACATGAGTAATCATTTTCAGTTGGTATTTGAAGAATCATGCATTGCAAGTATATGTTCAGCTGATACAAAGGTGTTCTATTAACTGAGGTTAATAAAGATTGTGTGTGCAATGCATAGGTCAGTTTTTTAAAATTACAATACATCTATTTTCTTCTTCTTGGGTAGTCCTATCCAAATGCAAGCACCACCTTATTAATAAACATTATTTCTGACAAATAAAAGCACATTTATTATTTAAAATGGGTTTTTCTAAGGCTTATTTATTGCCCATTCTGTGAAGTCTGGATCAGCCTGTGAAGAATAAATCAGTTATTTATCAGTATAAAACATCACCATTTAATATACTTCACATCATGAATGTATTATACTTGCACTTGGAAAAAAACTTAAGTAGATAGTGACTCGTGTTGCAAATACTAAGATTTATTGGTTCAAGACCAAGATTGATTGAAGCCTATTTAAGACATTGTTTGATCATAAGGACTAGAGTTACCAGTAGAGATAGACACGATCCACATTACGATCGAAAAAAACCCACAATAATGGCCGTCCACGGCCAATGATCCAGCGATTGAGAGGGGCCTGGATCGGGGCGATCGGGCTCGAATCGGGGATCCAGACACTCAGGCGCCAGCAATCTATTCCCCTGGCAACGGAGCCAGGGGGATGCCTGAGCTGTGTTTGCCCTCCTTCTGTCGCCCTGGAAACCCGAATGGAAGCCCAGCTTTCCTTGATCAGCAGGGATTCCTTCCAACCATGGAACAGCAAAGCAGTCACCAGTTGGGAGAAGACACCCAGGGGAGGGAGGGGGAAGGGGTGTTCTGTAGCCATGGGCACTCCAATCTCATCCCTGCAAACCCTGATAGGCAGCTCTGACGGCCAAACACAAACACAGATGCCGCCGGCATCACCCACTATTCCTGTATCGCTGGGAACAGCAGGGCGCCCCTCCGCTTTTGCATCCACGATCCACGGATCGGGAACGGGAGATGATCAGTGTGGATCGTTTATTTGGGACCATTGCTGGCCCCGATCCATGATCAGCTGGATCATTAATTTTTTTGGATCGTGCCTATCTCTAGTTACCAGCAACCTGCCTTCACCCTCTCTTAGCTAGAAGGGGGAAAGGCATGGGAACAGGCTGGTGAGGGGCAAAGTGCGCCCAGTGTCACACTGGGAACAACATCATTCCCAGTGTAATGCAGAAACAACGGGTTGACCCAGCAGCCGAGTTAGCAAAAATTGGCCCAAAATTTAATGTTTGGAGCTGATTTTTACTAAATTACGCCCCCCCCATGTGACCAAGCACTTCTGCATCTTGCCAGGAATGACATCATACTCAGCTAAAGATGGGAACACTCTAGAATACATGAAAAAGGTAAGAAAACACCAGCACACACAGACACCATCCCCCGTTTTGGACTCCAGTGTACCTGGCATCCCTAATAAGGACTAATTAATTATAATAGTAGCCAAACAAAAAAATCAATGATGTTATGTTTTAAAAATATACAGCTTTCTGAAAAGAGCCATGCACGATATTTTTTATATAAAAGCAATATTTAAATATTAGAGGATAATAACGAAATGCTCCCAGTCGTTAGTAAATACCTTGAATGATATTGTCGTAAAATTCTGAAATGTTCACACAGTAATACAGTAGCAGATTAATAATAAGGTTGATGCTAGGGTTGCCAGGTTCCCTGTCCTCCCAGAACTGGGCTGAATGGGGCCCACAGGAGCCACTGCACCCTCCGGGAGCACACCCCAGGAGGCCCGGGCCTCCCCTGCTTGGTGGAGGGTGGGGATCCCTATTCCCTAGTTGATGCACACAACCATTCAGTTCATTGAAACTGCAGTTATTTGTCTGGTTTTAGTTACCCTGCAGCTGCTGGCCTGACCATAAGAGATGTGATCACTGTTGTTTGTCACATGGCCAAATCAGCCTAAATTCAATTTTTTTCTCATAGCATCACAATTGACTGCTACTTATTCAACAGTAATGGTTTCAGTCTAACTTTGTACTCTATTCTAATAATTAGAAACTACAAATATTAAACCTATAGGTTATTTTAATGGTGCAGCAAACTGAAATGTTTCCAAAATAATTGAATTAAAAACCAGAATCCTTTAAAGTTCTATAAATGTTGTTGTGGTCTTTCCAAACATGTTTAAAGGAACCAGTTGTTATAAAATACTTACAGGAGGAAAAGTGATCTAGCCTTATAGATCATTGGGTGATGGGAAACAAAAGCTTTTTTGATGTTCATTTTCCCTTCTCCAAAATCCTATGCTTAGAATATTAAATGCTAAAAATGACGTGAGGCTTCCTAGGATAGTGAAAGGTCATCTTATAGCCAGAATGTCTTTAAGCCAATTATCAAGACATCCATCATAGCCTTACAGCAAATAGTTTCCATGTGATTGTGTACAATCTTAAAAGTTCTAATGGCCAAAACTTGAGTCCATGAAATCCCTCCTAATATTCTTTCAATACAATTTAAACTAATCTGAAGCTTATGTTACTTTGAAATGAATAGGAATTCTCCAAGTACCTCTTCTTAGCAACTGATTAGAGATCTGAGCTATTTCTCACAAAATAGAAATCTATATGTTGGGGCTTTCATCTCTTAGACTTTATTTTGACATACATGAAATGTCAAATCATAGTATAGTGGAGTGAAATGTGATAATAGCACATTCTTAAAGGCAACGTTCAAAGGCATGTTTAGCAACAAATTACAAGCAGAGGCTAAGAGTAAGAAAGAGCCTTCTCACTCTTTCTGACACATAGCCAGTATTTTTGGTTTTTTCTCTTTCTTTTTAAACTAATATATTTTTAAATGATCTTGGTTGACTAAAACAGAATATTCGAGCGCAGTCAGCAGCACTGCAAAATAATGTGTTTTTCTAACAGTACAGTTTCATTGTTTGCTAAAATTTTCTTCTTCTTTTTTGAAAACTAAAAGGTGAGAATATATATGTTTTATATGTGACTGAGACGAACATATAATAAGGAAGACAACCTCTCTATGCATCAAAAAACATAGAAAGGGAGAATTATGTAAGTCCCTCTGGAACCTCATTGTGGACAAAAATGGGTGATAAATAAAAAAAAATAAACAAAATAAATACATCAAATATTCACACTGGAATTCTCTAAATGCTGTTCCTGTGCTCATGATTAAGGCTATTTGAAATGGACTAGTTGGCCAGTGTCCTGTTGGACAGTCACTGATCTTCCTTGTGTGGCATGTTTCAGAACATTTCAAGATATTTCAAACTATTGTTCTACTTTTGGTAATTAAAGATAGTGGGTTGGTCCTGCCTATCATTCTGCATATTCAAGGAGTGGACACTGTTTGCCTATTGCCCCTTTCCATGGCAGACTTCTAACACTATTGGGCATTCCCTAATACTTCAAGAAAGTGTGTAAGAAATCCTTCCATCAGTGGAGCTTTCAACAGGTTTCAAACCAGTTTCTTTGTATTGTGCATTTTTCACTACTTTTATTGTTATTACCATTACCAATTTGTTATAATATATACATTTATTATTATCACATTTATAAATAAGATTTAGGTGGTTTTAGTTATTATAGGGGGTGATCTTGATTTCATCTTGATGTACACAATGAAAATTATTATTTGAATTCCACCATTCAAGAAGACTTGTCAGTCCTAGGGTGGCAGCCTCTGGCAGTTAGATCCCCAAGTCCCTCACAGCAAGCAGGCAGGTGCATTGGTTGAAGAAACTTTATTTAGAGATCTATTCAGTTCAGGTATGCACTCATAGGTAGAAGTTGGCAGAAACGATTATTCAAACAATAGGACTACTGATATAGGGAACGTTCTCCCGCCCTTTGCATTCAGGCACGAAAACCCAAAAAGTTACATGGGAACAAAGAGGTTTAGTCTAGACAAAGTACAGAGTGGAATCATTCCATCCTGTGAAAACATACATTTCAGTACACAGCTGCAGCTTCAGCCCAAGGCCACTCAGAAGTGAAAGTGCATATTTCTTAGCGATAACAAAGAGACCACTTGCTTCTCTGGAAATTAGTATTAGCAGTCTAGACACCTTCAGGTGACTTATATAAAATGCATAAGATACAGTATTTAATGTTAGCATTATATCAGTATAAGATGCAGAACACAATAATGGCATGGATTCTTATATCATTCTCAGTATAACATGCAGAATACAACAATGAATGCTTGCAGAACAGAACAATGCAGAATACAACAATGGCATGGATGCTGGCATACATGACATGACTAAAGACATGCTATCAGATTCTGCATAAGGGCTCATGGACTTGTTAAGAAGTTACAATATCAAACAGCATTCCATACCTCATAGCTGCAATATATGCCCTTACCATTTTTTTCTGCAAGTACCCAGACTTCATTTGCATGAGGCATTCTCTCAATAAAACAAAACATCTCACCAAACAGTAAAAACTCCCAATTCTCAAAAACAAAATTCAAGCTAATTAATCAGAATGCCATCTGACATTTACCTGCATTAACTATGAAGTTTATCTGTGTCAGATGGATTTACTGGGAATCAACATCTTGAGTATCAGGGTGTCCAGTGTCAGAACAGAACAGGGAGGCAGAAGCAAGCAAGGTGCCAGGTAAGCAAAAAGGTTCCTGAGGATGTTAATGCAAAGAAGAATGGCAAGTAGCAATTCAGCTTGGAGGGTTGTTTTTGCTAGATAATAAGCGATTCATACTTTAGAGTGGGCCTGGGACTGAGGTTTTATAGACTAGGTGGAGCACCAGTTTACAGCCACTATCTTGTTACAAAAAGGATGCAGATGAGGATGAGATCAAGTGTGTACATTACCCCTTGGAAGTAAACAACAAGGTATACCCCCTGCCCTGCTTGAGTTTGATACAAAAATTTTTGAGTATCTTTCAGTGTCACTGGAAAGATCCATTTGCTAGACTTTGAATATATCACTGAAATACACCAATATGACCGCAGCAGTAGACCTTAATTGTTGACAGTGATAAGGTATTGCAACTGGAGCTTTCAAAACAAAAGCTATTCATCTGGCAGCAGAATCAGTGAAAAGTTCAGTTATTCTTGCTTTACTGAGCATGAAATGGAATTGAAAGCAATATTAAATGGGTTATTAAACTTAAGGCATGGTATCTTGTGATCCTTCCCTTCAACTTTCTACCCGCATACATAATTTGGTTGGCGTTTTCTTTGTGGAATTTCTTTGGCCTTTGGGTTTCAGTAAATTTTAGTTTTCCAGTTAGTTAGTAGTCTTTATATGATAAACTAAAATTATGGTTCCTCAAGGATTCAAAATTGTGTGGTTTCCATTGAATATGCATGCCTACACCTACCACATTACACAAATCATTTCTGGATGAATGAATATTCATGTTTAGTAATAAAAATATCAACGCTTTAAAACAAGTTTCAGTTTTTCCAAACTAGGCTTATTTAGACAAACATAATTTCTAGTTACTAAATTCTTGAAGATTTTTTTTATTCATATCACAGTAAATAGATCTGGCTTTTTCTCCTGCCTTATTTAGTATGCTTTCATATTACGCACATTGATTCCTTGTGTGTGTAGGGTTTTTTTTAAATAAAAGGACTATATCTTCTCTCATGGCCCAGGACTTTATCCAAACTGCATTAAACTCAAAGAGAAGCTTTATCTGGGATTCAGCTAAGTGTTGTAGTAAATGCAAAACTGGTTGAAGAAAAGTACATTCATACTAGGGATACCTGAACCACCCATTGGTTCATCTAACATTCTGTTTGCCAATCAAAGACAAGGAGCTGATTTTTTGGGATCAGTTTTTCAGTTGCTTACAAACAGTTTAACCTGTTTAGATTACCTTTTTAAAAAACAGTATAGTACTGCACAATGTAATCAGCAGTGTTTCATGCATGCATATTCACACACAGCCCCATGAGAGTTCTAGTGTTCACTCTCTTCCCCAAACTAGTCATCACTGTATGCCTAAATCAATCATTCAGCTAGTGATTATAAATAATGCTCATTTGGGGAGGAATTGGTGTCTGTCAGGATCACTGGTACTGCTTGATGGCTGTCAGCTGAGAAGGCAGACTGCTGTGTGGTTCCGCCTATACAAGTAAAGCCCTCCTGCTGTACGGCAAGGTGGTATAGGTTTAGAGGGGGGAACCATTTGCCTAGTCAGCCGAGTCCCAGCCATGCATGTGGATGGCTTGCACCCGGGGCAGTGGAGCTCACCCAGACAGGTCAGAGTGACCCCAAGGCCTGACCTGTACCTCTAGTTAGGCCCTTGCTGTGTGTATATGTTTGGTTATATGCTGTTGCCAAAATAAATATGGCCCATTTAGTTCCCAACACTGGTGTCTGTCTCTTCTTTCAGTCTGGGGTGGCAATAATCATTTCATCATTCTTCCGATCTCTAATCTCTTAAGTATTTTCTAAATTCTGAACTGCTTTTTCTTCACACACATACAAACACAATATTTATTGATTTATTGTTATTTATATTATATATAATTATAGTTATTATTAAGAAGCTGCAGAGGCTGCAAGTGGGTACAAGAAAGTCCATGTGGGTTCCCTGGTCATTGCTATCTAAGTGACTCTATTTTATACATAACTATGTTTTCCAATGGTTTGTTTTGTGATTTTCATATATGTTCATCCTTGTTTTACAAAGACATTTTTAGAAGTGAATTAAGTCTTAGTCATAATTATATGAGGCACTGTAATAAGAAACGTCTGTTTTTTCCAAGAGGTCAAGAGTAGAAATGGGCACGAACAGCAATACGAACCAAAAAAAGCCACGAACAGCCCAATCTGCTGTTCATGAACAAGCTGTTCATGAGGCCCCATTCTAAATGAACTGGTAGTCGTTTCAAGCTCTATTAGTTGCTGTTCATCAAGCCAGACAGTCTGGCACCTGCAATCAATTCCCTTGCCAACTTAGGCAGGGATTGTCTGAACTCTGTCTGAACTCCTGCTGTTGCCCTGGAAACACCAATCTAAGCCCAATTTAGCTTGATAGGCGGGTCTTCCTTTCAAGTGTGGAGCTCCAAATTTGTTACAACAAGGGAGCAAAGAGCAGTGGGGAGGGGGGCTCCCAGCTCTGACTTTGCAGACAGTGGAGAGGGAGAGAGACCGCATTTTGATAGAGAGAGTGCATTGGAGCTTGAATTTTCTTTGTGTGTGGTGGGATAGGGATCTAACCCTTCAAGTTCCAGGGCTGCTGCCAGGCTCTGGGGCCAAACTATTCTTTATTATTGGTACCTTTCCTGCTGCCTGCTCAGGTCAGGTTTCTGGGACTGGTGCAGTAGGTGTCTTGACTTGGATGATGGCTGGAGGAGAGCCTGCTGGCCCACACAAACAGCCAACCATGAACACATTCATGAACAGGGCCTTGTTCATGGTTGTTCATGAGTCCCTGTTCATGGATGGCAACAAACAATGAACATCATGTTCGTTTTTTTTCTGTTCATGCCCATCTCTAGTCAAGAGCTTTACAGTTGTTCCAGTGTACAGAATGCTTAGAATTTTTGACTTTAGGTAGTATACCAATGGTCCAGAAGTAAGAGAAAAATTGGGTAATTACAACTTGGGTCTGAAAAGGAAATGGAGTGGGCATGTATATTTAAAATGAAATATGATACTGGTTGTGCTCCATTCATTGAATTATTTTGAACAATTTTAAAATATTTTGAAGGTGTGGGACAGAGAGTGAATAAAGGATGGGTGAAACAGGGTTAACCTTATTTCAAGTTTTTACATAATGCCCACTGTCAAAATCTGAAAGTCTGTCTTTGCACATTTCAGTAAAAGCTTATGATCTATTTTCCATGCCAATTATATGTCTTCAAATAAATTATTGAAAAGATGAAATAACAATCTTGGAAAATCTGGCAAAAGGAAGAATAAGATGGAAATTGAATGTTGTATTATAAATAGCCTTAAAGCAAGAACACATTAGAATGATATTAAAGATTTTATCAGCTGTGTTATTTTCAGTATCCTCTGATTTTTTTTAATGTGCTGTGAAGCTATCTGGACATGAACAGACCTATCTTGAGCCTCAGTTTCAATCTCAGACTTTCAAAATTCATGCCCCAAGCCAAAAAGCATTGTAATTACTGTTAAAAATAATACTTGAATTAATAAAATGTCAGCAGAAATAGGTAGCTCAAAGGAGTGAAGACTGCTTCTAAATATTGCCCATATTCATTGCCATGTAATGGACAGATATAGAAGCTGAGATTCAAATTACTAGCTAATTCTCTGCATCCCAGTGATATTTTAGACTTGGGTTACTTCAGCAGTAGCCTTCCATATATGTGAAAAGAATTATAGGCTAGACTAGTGTCTGTCCGGGGTCTGAGGCACAGCCCCCGTACTCGCTGGGAGGAAGCTGTCCAGCCGCCCTGGCCGGCAAACAAGGCCAGAACCTGCCTGTACCAGGGGGAAGGGGCCAAGTTCCAAAGCCTCAGAGGGCTAGAAGGGGCAAGGGGAGGCCAGCTAGCCCCACCCTCCAGGGGGAGGACAGGGGGCTAGGCAGAGCAGAGGGAGGGGGCAAAGGCAGTGGCAATAGGGACCCAGCAGCTGCCAAAACAAAGCCCTTACCTGACGAGGAGGAGAAGCAGCCCCAACAGCTCAGAACCACACCCAAGCCTATGCACCAGCTAGAAGGCAATAACCTGGCTCAGGGAATGCCAGGAGCAAAGCAACTCCAGGTGGAGCTGCTGCAGGAATTCAGTGGGAGGAGCTGGGCAGCCAGCCAAGGGGCCACAGCTGGGCCTGCCTTCAGCAATCAGCTTAGCCAGAGAGGTTTGGGAGCCAGACAATAAGACACAGCTGTTGCTGGCCAACGCAGCCAGATCAGCTACCTCAGCTGCAACTGCTTGAGGCAGCCCAGGACAATGCTGGAAGGAGGACGGGGCGGGGAGAGAAAGCCCTATAAAGGATGGCTCGGAAGAGCACTGGGGTAGTGGGTTGAGTAGGAGAGATGGAGAGGAGTGGAGCAGAGTGAGAGCAGAGGCAAGGAGGAGAGTTGCTGGAGGAGGAAATGGCGGAGATCAAAGGGGGTGAGTGACACAGGTTGAGCAGGCCAGTGAGTGGACTGAGAGGGAGTCTGGGTGAGGTATAACACCCCTCCTTCCACAGAGCAGGGTCCTGTAGCATCCCTGGCACCCCTTTGATGTCAGGACCAGTCCGTCTGGCGCCCCACCCAGCAGTAGCGGCAGTGAGCGCTGACAGTGTCTTTCCATGTACAAGGATTATTGCTCTCAGAGTGATTTTCCTCTCTTCTACAGCAGCCTCAAGTCTCCCCCATCCTATTTCTTGGGGCAAGGACAAGATTTAAAGTCATTTGGGGCTATTGGAGGGGTGAAGGGAAACAGTCACCATAAGCAGATGGCAGTCCCCACAACTGCAGAAGCATTTGTTTGGTTCTAAGCCATAATGATGAAAATGGGGGTGGTAAAAGCCATTTAGAATATATTGCAGGAATCTGCTGTCAGAGAAAACAGTAAACAAATTCCACTTGATGAAGCCCATTTGAAGAATCACAGCCTGATTCTGTTATTGGCTAATCATGTCTCAAGAATGGAGTTGGATTGAATTTTTAATTTTAAAAATATGGATGATGTGCTGTTGTTTGCATCACTCTGTCTACCAGAATATTGAGTGGTTTACATAACAAAGAAAAATGAGTTGGGTATAGACTTGGCAATTTCCACCGATAACCCCTTCCCACTGCAGACCCCTCTCATGTAATTTTTCTGGGTCTGTCATCTCCCAGGAGCACCATTTCATGAGGATTGGTGAGCTGCAGTGGAAGAGGGAAAGTTCCATTCTGCCACTGGAAAATTTAGTCTAGATCCAACCCAATAAAACAGTATCAATCACACAAAAATATTAGCCACCATATTGAACTCTAGAAGTGAGAACATTCTCTGATTCTTTAAAAAGCAGGAAGTTGTTCATTTCTACCTGCAGAATGCTGGTAAGATATTGGGCACCGGACCATTTCAAGTGTGATTTAAAGCAACATTCTATATACTTAGAAGGAACTCTTAGGTGATTTTGAAAAGTATGTTAAGACTAGCAACAGAGGCAGTTTTTTAAAAAGGGGCCCTAGAAAACCCAGGAACACTGTGCTTCCTGCCTCCACAGCTCCCTCTGGAGGGGTGGGCAGGCTTGCCTGGCTGTCCCACAGTAGCAGCTCACTCCGAAGTGGTGGGTGGGCTCTCCTGGCCGTCCCACGGCAGCTCCCTCCAGAGGGTGGGCAGGCTTGCCTGGCCATCCTGCTGCTGTGGCATCCTCCGGAGGGGCAGGTGGGTTCATCTGGCCATCCTGCTGTGGCGGCACCTTTGGAGGCCGCATTGGCCATGATACACTTTTTATCCTGGTGCTCATCTGCAGGCGCACCAGGAAAACAAGTGCATCGGCGGCAATACAGCTTCCCTTTTATATAGAAGGATATTCTGTAGGCAAGTAAGACCCAAGCTACTAAAACAGGCTGTACAATTTGCGGCCGTCAAGCAGAATGCTGCCTACAAGCCATGTAGGTTATTTCAGTAGTGGCTTAATAAACATACTGATTTTGCTTCCAACTTGCCTTTGCAGCAATAGAGGTGGCTATCAAGCAGCTGGCAGGCCATAATACTGTGCTGGTCTCTGGCTTGGTGCTCATGAGTTTTGTGTGTGTTCTTGGGTTTTTAAAATCTGCATTGTGTGCTAGTGTTTTAAGTAAAAGGCCTGCACTAGCCTATACTGTTTTACGTGCTGGCAACTGTCTCTCTGTTGACATTCCATCCTCCTTTCAGCAACCTACACTGCTGAACAGCTGCTGCATGTAGTCCTTCAAAAACTGAACCTTCCAAAGTGAGCAGGCTGGCTGGAACAATGAGAAAGAGGGACTGTAGATCGACATTCGCTATGCATGTTTTGTTGTCGGAGGAAAATGTGCCTCAGGAATGCCGGCCTTGCTGCTATAAAGTTGCCTATTCATTTTCTGCTTTCTTTTGTAGTCATACGTATGCAAAATGAGGAAAGGGGGAATGTCATTCTTTCATTACATCAAAGTGTTTAGTGACACATTTAGTAAGATGTATGCTGCTCTCTGTTGCTGTTACCCTGTGTTGTCTTCAACTAGGAAGAAAAGACAAAGGATGATGAAGTGAATTGTGTATATGTGTGAGTATGTGCATCTGTGTTGTTACCTGAGTTTAGCCTCAGTCTGGCTCCTAAATAGAATAATCAATGCCATTATCTCTTCCTCTCTTATCTAAATCACATCAGGATTCCACAGTAGATCAACAGCTACAACAAAGAAGGCTGGAGCTTCCATTCCACTGGGACTCATTACTCTGCTGCCTAAGATCTAGGTATAGATTCTCAGTAAGGTTATCTAGTGTTCCATAGTAGTTAACAACAACTGGCAGTTATTAATACTGCACAGCAACCCCGAGTTTACAGTACTGAAGCTGATAACAGGGTATGTCTAACAAGATGAAAAAGTCTTTGCTTTTTCTTTGAGTCTTTTTCTTTTTTTCCCGCCCCGTTCTAATATATCTTTCTTTTATTCTCTATTTTCATTCTAATGTGGCATCTAAAATTGAAGCTTCATTGAAATTCTTAGCAAGTGCACGTTTGTCTTTAAACAGACTAACATCTGCTGCACCATTACAAAGCCTAATTAAAATAAATTCAAATCTTAAATTAGCCTTTTCAGTAACATTTATTACAAAAATCCACCGAGTGATAAAAAACATAATATGACAGAATAGAAGAGAAAACATTATTTGTTTCTATACATTTTTTTAAAAAACCCTAAAAAAAAGTGTGATTTTTGCAGTTGCACAACTTTTGTGTGAGTTGGCTATAAATCACTTAGTTGTTTCATCAGTGTTCTCTTCTTTTGTGAAGAGGAAAAAGAAAGCATTTCATTCAGTGAAAAAATGAGTTGTTTCTCATCAGTTGAGATATCTTTCTGATTAGAAACATATAGCCAGTTCTCATAGGCTAGGTAAGTGCTGTGGCATACTACTCCCATGTTATGTTCTCGAATCTTCATTTCATCTTTCATAGAGCTAAATTCCTATAGAAGCCATGTGTTTCTCTTTTTGTATGACATAACATGGTTCACTAAAAAACTATGAGGTAGAAGAAACATTTTTAAATGACATGGAAATCAACAGCAACTGATAAATGAAAAAGATATAAAGAAGCAAAAGCTTTCTGAGGCTACTTGGCAAATTCTGATTGAAGTAGTCACCAGTAGACATGGGCACGAACCAAAAAAATTTAACCAACCAGCGGTTCGCGGTTCGGTGCCGACGACGATCCTGAGATCGAGAACCACAATGAACATTTTCCATTGCCGAACCGGTTTGCGGTTTGTGGTTCATTGGGTGTGGAACGGCCCCCATGTTACTTAGAGAGCCCATATTCCTGGGGAGTGTTTTCCAAGCTCTCCTACAGCCATCACCCAAGTTTGGACAAGATTGCAAAAGGGATCTTGGAGTTATACCCTCTCCAATCCAAGGCCCCCAGGAAACTCCCACAAAAATCCAAGCTCAATTATACTCTCAGTCTCTCTCCCCAAAGGCTAGCAAGTGGCAAGCAAGAGCTCTGTCCCACTCCACTGCTCGCTGAAAGTGAAACCCAGCCTGGGAGCCCACTGCTATTTATAAGCACAGGTCTCATTAAGCAACGCAGGAGGTCTGTGTTTGGCAGTCAGAGCTGCCTATCAGGGTTTGCAGGGATGAGATTGGAGTGCCCATAGCTACAGAACACCCCCTTCCCCCTCCCTCCCCTGGGTGTCTTCTCCCAACTTGTAACTGCTTTGCAGCTCCATGGTTGGAAGGAAGACCTGCCGATCAAGGAAAGCTGGGCTTCCATTTGGGTTTCCAGGGCAACAGAAGGAGCGCAGAGAGAGTTCAGGCATTCCCCTGGCTCCATTGCCAGGGGAATTGATTGCTGGCGCCTGACTGTCTGGCTTCCCAAACCACAGCCGAATGCACCGAACCAGGCCTCTCCCGAATGCTGGTTCGTTCACCGTGGACAATCACGAACCACTGGATCGTGATCGCGCAATCGCCAATTTTGTGGGTTTTTGACGTTCGTAATGCGGTTCGTGCCCATCTCTAGTCACCAGCATATGGTGACCGACTCAGGAAAGTGTATGGCTAACTCTGCACATTCAGGAAAGCTTTTGATCACTATCAGCAGTTCAACACCACAAGTTTGGTTCAGACCTCTTGTCCTGAAGATTTTTTACTAGGCCTGTTTGCTGGAAAGTCCCTAGCTCTATTAATTAACTGCACCTATGGATTGCTTCGTTCCTGTGAGAAAGTGGCCTTGAGAAAGCTGGAGCCCAGTGCTGAGCTCAGCTCTAGCTGCACTCCCTAAACTTTCACATGCTGTAATGACCAGTTAAGTAACTGTATGTGATTGGTTCCTATGAATGGGCAGATGCCCACCTAGATTTCAACAAGCTTCATTGTCTCTAGGCAAGTTATCAGTTTCTAACTTTCAGCTATTGCCAACCACCTGCAATGTGAGAGAGAACTTCTTAGCTCCATTCCACGACCAGCATGCCTATAGTAAGCTGGCATGGATGGACCTTTTGCTAGACTTTGGTAAGATCAACTAACTTTGGAATCAACTCAGAGGATGTTTAGTCAGCTAGCTAGTAGTATTTTAGTTAGTCAGAACATAGCTAGAACAGCAAGCTTTATTTGTTTTCATGCCTTGCCTAAATGCTTTTAAGAGCAGTTTCTGCTTTGCATACACTCCCATGTTCTTTCTTTAATGAACTCCAGTAATATCTTACCTGACAATTTCCAAGGAGGTACAAACACTTGGAGTGCTTCAAGACACATGACCAGAATTCTTAGAGGTTCCTAGGGGTCCTGAGTAGTGATGGGCATGAACAGCAGTACAAACTAAAAAAAGCCACAAACAGCTCAATCAGCTGTTCGCAAACAAGCTGTTTGTGAGGCCCCATTCTAAACGAACAGGTGGTTGTTGCAAGCCTTGTTCGTTGCTGTTCATTGCTGTTTTATCAGTCAGACAGTCTGGCACCTGCAATCAATTCCCTTGGCAACCAGAGGGACCGGCTGAACTCTGTCTGAACTCCTGCTGTGGCCCTGGAAACACCAATCAAGTTAAATTGGGCTTAAACTTGATAGACAGGTCTTCCTTTCAAGTGTGGAGCACCAAATTTGTTACAAGGAAGCAAATAGCAGGGGGGAGGGGGGCTCCCAGCTCTGGTTTTGCAGACAGTGAGGGAGAGACAGTTGCTGTTGGCATTTTGAGAGAGAGACAGGGAGAGTGCATTGGATCTTGAATTTTCTTTGTGTGTGGTGGGATAGGGATCTACCTCTTAAAGTTCCAGGGCTGCTGCCAGGCTCTGGGCCAAGCTATTATTTATTATTGGTACAGTTCCTGCTGCCTGCTCAGATAGAGTTTCTGCGGTAGGGATCTTGATGGCTGGAGGAGAGCCTGCTGGCCCTCATGAACAACGAACAACAAACATGTTCATGAACAGGTAATGTTCATCAATGTTCATTGTTCGTGGATGGTAATGAACAACGAACACCTTTTTTTTCTGTTCATGCCCATGTCTAGTCCTGAGTGGCTTGCACAGCCATCAGGGATGGGAGATGAAAGTCTCTAGGTCGTTATAGTAGAGAATAGATCACAGCAATACAGTATACATTGGTACAAGTTGCAAGGAACTGTGATTCTTATCAAACTTGGACATCTACCAGTTTATTTGAGAGTTTGCATGGATCCTATCCTATTGAGATGACTTTAAAGAAATTCAGCTAACTACTCCAAACAGCAAGTATAATTGTCATGCTCATAACTCTGGGAGGGGAAGAGAGTAAGACCAGTGGAATCCATTTATTCTCAAGCCTGGGTGCTTTTCAGTACACAGGACGGGACACCCAGCTGTGTTTCCAAAGCACTGAATTTCTCTGTGGCCCTTGTGGTTCTGATGCCTCAGTTCATGGACTCAGGCTGCAATTAACCCTTGGGGGAGGTGAAACCATGTACTGCAGGGCTCCCCAGCATGGTGCCCATGGACACCATTGTGCCCACCAAAAACTTTCCTGGTGCTCACCAAGTGTTTTTAGAAAGTGGGTGGGGCCAGATGGGGCTTTTGCCAAGCATGGTTTCTGATTAGCCACTGGAGATTTAATTGACCATGCAATTTCTAAAAACATTGCTTTGACAGAAGCTGCTTCCACATCACAAGGATCTTCACTATGTTACTGAAGGTAAGCTGTAACAGCCACTTTGTGGCTGGTTCTGTCTCCTGCAGCAGCCATTTTGTGGCTATGCCTACCATACTGTGTAATAATTCCAAATGTTGGGGACCCATGATATACTGGGTACCCCCTAAAACCAGTTAGAAACAGGCAGGTTGAAGACAGAATAAAATTAAAATCTTTATTGAGAAATTGATAGAACAGAAGAATGGCAAGAGGCACACATGAATCTAAACATGCCTGCAAACACACACACACACACACACACACACACACACACACACACACACACACACACACACACACACAGAGTAAAAACACAGAGTAAAAAAAACTTAACACCTAACACCTAAACAATAGACAAAGGAAGGGTGAATGAGAGCATAAAACCTGTCCTTCAGAGGGTGGAAATCCTGTACAGTACTGATGTGGAGAGCAGAAGAAAGGAGTGTAGAGACAGAGACCAACACACGTCTCCAAGGGAGCCTGTGTCAATTCAAAGAGGGCAGTAGCTGGACGATCAAGAAAAACTGCTGCAAAGTATTGGGGATTTGTGAGCTCTTCTTACAGTACAGATTTTCATGATCTGGAATGTGCTGGTCATAAGGGGGGGGGCAACGATAAGTGAACAAAAGACTGGAAGTGACAGATAATTGTCTCTGGGAGGGTGATGGGTCTGTGATAAGGCTGATCACCTGCTAGATATTGCTTTCTGTTAAGGCTATCAGAAAAATAATTCTGGAGAATCACCCAAGTTTAAAGTGGGGTGGAGGCTAATATTGAAAAGGAAAGATTTTCTGGTTTGCATAGAAGTTAAAAATGGTTCCTGGAGGAGTTTTGGAGAAACACAGACTTAAAGCTGGGTGAATAAAGATTAAAGAGAGGGCAGAAATCTTCCTGTACAGTCACTAAGATAAGGAGAGGAGCTAGCTGGGGTCAGTCCATTGCTCATTGTCTTGGAGAACTTGGTTGTTCATTAAGGCCAAATTATTTAGTGGCAAGGCTCCAAAGTCCTTGGAGCAAATGACCTTCCAGTTTGATCAACCTGAGGTGGGCATTAGGGAGGAGCAGGTCTGCGTTTCATTGCTGTTTAATGACTCACCACCTTGACCTTGGCATGACTTGTTGCTGCATAATGAGCCACTGCTGTTAACTTTAGCAGGACACAGACTCCATTTTCTAGCCCTAAGGTCATGTTAAAGCCAAAATGGGGAATCAGAATAGGGGTCCCCATGAGGCAAGGGCTCCAGTGGCTACATTATCACAACATGCTTCAGTTCAGTCCTCAGCCAGCCTCTTTCTGTGTCTCTCTCCTTTCTCATTCTTACATGCTGCACCTTCCTTTCACACAGAAACTGATCTTTTCCTCCCCCATTCCAGGCAAGAAGGCCTCCTCCTCTAAACCTAATGGCTGCTGGGCCAAAGCCATCAAGGTGCATTGAGAGGAACTGGCTGGAACCATTAAGGACATTAACATTCCTCAGACTTGAGAGATGGACTGATTCCAAACTCCTTACAATTGCCCTTCACCACAACTATAGTTAATGTCACTAGAGTTTGAATATAATTCCTTAATTATATATAAAATAATGGAAAAATTAATGACAAAGTTGAGGAGAAAACTCTTAGATGTGGAATCCACCTTCAAGATGCTATTGAGAGGGAAGCAATCACTTTTTAAATTTGAAAATAAGCCTGGAAAATGGCTAGCCAATTTGATGACAGATAAGACAACATTATGTGAACATCCACAAATTGTTGTGAACTCAGGTACTAATTTAGATGCTCCTGAAGCTCCTACAGAAGAACTTGGGCCAGGGGGTCAGAATTATATACAGAGGAATTGACTAAGAATTATATACAGAGGAATGCCAGATGCCAACGGCTTTTAAGGGGGTTGTTGTTGACACTGAAAAAACATTTGATAGGGTTAATTGAGGTTATCTGAGGGAAGTAATGAACATTTTTGACTTTGATCCAAATTTTTGTCTGTGGATAGATTTATTATATGCAGGTCCAAGAGCAAGATATCCTTTCATGGTTGTTTATCTGCTCAGTTTCAATTATTTTGAGGATAAAGCAAGACTGCCCCTGACGCCTCTGCTGTTTAATATATGTATTGAGATGTTAACAATTAGGGTTAAACAGGAGGCAGCTATCTTTGGATTTGTAATGGAAGGAGGAGAGAAAACTTCTCTATGCAGATGATGTGATGTTTAATCTTGTTAACCCAAAGGAGTCGATAAAGAGTTTGTTAAGAGAAATCAATACATTTGGTTTAATATTTGCATATAAAATCAATATGGATATGTCAATGTTAATGGGTTTTTTTATGCTACCTTTATCTGTTTGATATGTTTATACAGTGTGTTAAAAGGACGAGAGTGCCAAAGATATTGTTCAAGCCCCACTGCCAGGCAGGCAAGCCAGCCTGCCTGCCATAACTGTGAATGCATATCTACTAGGGGGAAATGGGCTTTCTTTCTGTAGTAGCTTTCTTCCTTCACTGTTGCTTGGCTGAAAGGTGTTATCAAGACAGCTGGGAACATTTAGCTTGGTAACTGACCATGGGAAATTCAGCTTTGCATTTTTTTCAGGACTCTCGCTGACTTCAACTGGTTTGTTTGGACTGGGGGGAGGGGACTGGAGGTATATCCTCTCAGGGAAGACTTTGCTTCAGCATTCTAGGCAATTTCTACGTACATATGCATTTCTAGGAAGTAGTCTCGAATAAAGACCTTTAACTCATGCAACAGTGTTTGGTGAAGTGAAGAGTCTGAGAGAATCCCCTAGCCAGGCCTGACACCCACTGGCAAAGGGAGATGTATTTATATCTTATATAAACAGATATTACCAGGTGGCATTATTGACTGCTCTGGTACATTGGTTTAGGAAACAGTGTGATATGGGGATCTGAACAGATAGGTTGGGCAGAAGAAAGCAAAGAGTTATTTATTTGATTCCAATTAGAGAGATGGTTGTCCTGATTAGGCCTGTTCTGGCCTAACTTGTTAAGTTTTATGCTTGTTTGATCAGAGTTGCAAAGCTTGGTGGGTTAAACTGTTTGTCTGCACCTGTGTGGAAAGGATGAACTAATGCTATGTGCCATCTCAACCATTGCCAGGGTTATAAGTCCAGGTGCTAGGCCCCTCAAAACTGCTACAAAAAGGAAGCCAAAGCACCAGGGTCAAGGAAGGCTCCCTTGAAACTACTAAGGGAGGGAGCCTAGGTACTAGGGTTGAGGAAGTGATTTTAAGTATTAAGATCACCTCAGCTGTGTCACATTCTCTCTTGTTAAGCTTATCTTGAACTACTTGTACTTCCATGGGAGTAGGGATCCTATTTCCTTGGGGAGGATTGCCTGTTCCCAGCCTCCGCTTCCATCACCTCTTTCCTGGCTGGTGTGAGGGAAAGGTGTAGGAACAGATCAACAGTCCTCCCGAGCATATTTCTGCACACTCTGGAACACTTCTGCATCACACCAGGAATGACATCATTCCCAGTGCAGAAACACAGCGGTTATTCCATGGGCTGATTTGGTAAAAATTGGCCCCCAGCACTAGATTTTTATTTATTTTATTTTTATTTAATGTTTATTTAATTATTTTCTCTTTCCTTTTATGAACACCTCCTAATATAAACATTTTATTCACTTATTAATAAACCTTTTACATTAATAAGCAGCTTCAATCTGAATTCAGGTGTCTGGAGGTGGCAGACCCACCCCCCTGCTCTTACCTACTTTAGAGGAACCTCCAGCAAGGGGCAGCCTCATCCAGGCACTGCAAAGATAGGCAACTCAACTAGGGGCTGTGGAGAAAGAAGCAAGGGCAACGCCACACCGAGAGGTGCCCTAGGAGCAGTCTCAGAGCCCTGAAGAAACTGTCCATGACTCAGGAGAGAAGCAGGACTCAGGAAATAGGCAACAGCTGAGAACAGGCCAGAGGAGGGGGCCAGCAGCATTTGGGGCTTCTTTGGGCCTGAGAAGGCAAGTACAGCTGCCTCTTAAACCCTCTGGGGAGGGTGGGGCAGGAGAAAGGAAAGCCCAATCGAGGAGGCCATCAGCCCAGATTGTAGGGTTCCTAGATCCCTATACCCTCCCAGCAGGAAGGGGGACCTGGCTCTTACCTTGTCCTTCTTGGGCATCCCCTCACTTTATGCGGGGAAAATTCAGCCCCTTTGTGGCCAAACTTGGCCCCAGTGAAGGGTGGGAGCACAGCCATAGCCAGCACGATGATGTCACTTCGAGAAGTGACGTTGTCACATCCTCCCAGAAGCAGGCCTTGTGTATGCTTTTCTGGCTTGCCTGCCAATGGCAGGCGATTGCCCGGGGGGGGGGGAGTGCCACTTCCCACTGTTCACCAGCAGTCGGTGGTCAATGGGGCAAATGCCCAGGAGATTGCCTGCCACCAGTGGGCACCTGGGAAGCCTACCAGATTGTATTCACTCACCTTGGGCCCATTGGTGAAGAGAGACTATTGGGGAGTCCAGGGTCAGCCCTCCCAGGCAATCTTTTATTGGGCCAGCCCAGAGAGAGGCAGGGGGAAGGGTTGGATTGCTCCCAAGATGCCAGTGGAGAGCAGGAAAACTTGAGAGAGAAAGTGCAATGGAATCCCTCTTCTCTCTCTTTTCTCAGGCTCATGTGATGTTGAGGCTTGGAAAAATGGACCTATGGAGGATGCTGCAGGCCCAGACTCTGCCCCCACTGGGGAAGAGTCTGACATCAGTGTCTAGGCCAATTTGGCCCATGCTGCCTTTTGTAACTTTTGGTTTGGATTCAGCTTGCTGTCTCCCAAGTACAGTCTGGTTAAGCTCAAGGTTTATTTTCTGCCTCAAGGCTGAGACTTAGATGGAAACCTGTTGGCAGGATGCTGTTTGTTTGGGCAAGTGAACCCTGAACAGACTCCCACTGAACCATGAACCTAGCTAGCTTTCACTACAGCTGTAATTGACATTTAGGACAGGAATTTCAATAGACTAGGACTTAACAGTTTTCTGTTAAGGTCTTGGATGTATGTAAAAGAGTTACAAGAAATGCAAAAAAAGAGAGATCTTATTACTTTATAAATCTTCAAGGAAATCGTAATTTTTTAAGTTTGGAAGAGTGGACATCTAGAATTGTGGGTTCTTGTTTTTCAGGTTTTTCAGCTAAGGCATGGAGTACAATCTCTTCTAAGAATAGAAGATGTATTTTGCCCATTGAATGGATTTGAGAAAATTTTGATAGGGTGTGAACAGCATAAAGGTTTATTAGCAAGATTGTATAAAATTGTCGATCTCTGCCTTTTGGTGCTACACCTCTGAAGAAGCCAGCCACAGCTGCTGGCGAAACGTCAGGAACTACAATGCCAAGACCACGGCAATACAGCCCGGAAAACCCACAACAACCATTGTATAAAATTCTTAAAGAGGGTGATAAAATAAAGTAGAAATGCAAGACTTGACAGGAACTAGATTTAGGTCTGACCATTACAATGAGAGAATGGGAAAGGGCACTTCAGAGAATCTCTAACGTGTCTTTGAATGTTGGAATCAGATAAAATTGTATAAAGGTCTATTATAGATGGTATATGACACCTGTAAGAACAGCAAAAGTAAGGGAGGTGCAGGTAACATGCTCAAAATGTGAAGAGTCAGGGACCTTGTTGCATGTATGGTGCTCTTGCACTAAAGTACAAGAATTTTGGAATATGGTGCATTAATTTTGAGATACCCCTTTAAATATACTCCATATTTGTTGTGAGACATGCCAAATAATCAGGATCCACAAGAGAAAGGTTAAACAATGGTTAAATAAAGTTTGGTTTATACGAACAATGACAAGATTTCAATTTATAGGAAATTATGGTCAAAAAGTCCAATAGTAGTTCCAGAGTATAGAGATACATGGTCTCTATTTGTTACCTACTGGAACAGCCATAAGAAATATGGTTATGTTCAACAAGGAATATTGTAATTTTAGTGTTGGGTGGGATGCTTCAAATTTGATTTAATGAAATGAAGTATTGTTAGATAAGTATATGTTCAAATGGTATTAGTGGTTTCCCCCCCCTTCTGTTTAGAGGAGCTAAATTCACTGGTGTTGGTTGTTGTATTTGGTGGGGGGGGGGGTTGTAATTTTTTTTTATTAATACATTTTAAAAATAGACATACAAACAACCACAGCCACAGAGAACAGCCAGTAAGAGTTTACTGGAGGTATACCAAACGAAACAGAAAAGTCTTCGCCTGTTGGTGGAAGACCATGACAGAGATTGCATTGACTTACAACATACTAGAACTAAAAAAGCACACAGAAGTAAATAAAATACAGTCAGTTTAGAAAAAAAGGAAAGAAAAATTGAAGGATGCAAGAATACTGAAGATACGTTACAGTTTAGGTGATCGTTATCTGTGTACAAAAATTGGACTATTTATACAACTGACTTCTAGATGCCCTGTGTCCAAAGACAATATTACTTCAACTCTGTTTTATAATTATGGTTGAAAGTTAAGCAACGGAATAGTATCAAGTATCTTTGGTATGATTCTAGTAAGCTACAACTGTAGTTTCCTCTTCCAAGCAGGTGTATTTCACAAATACAGATGGAACCAAAGAAGTAGAGTTTCCATTAAGGGCTATTTTCTACCCATGGCCTGGAATGAAAGCCATTATGCAGCATAACAAGAAAAAAACATGCCATAACTAGAAATAATGGGCTGAAATTGGGTAAAAGAAAAAGTAGGCCACTTCCTCATGGTAAAATCTATTAGAGGATGAAATAGATATCTCCCAAGGGAAGTGGTAGATGACATAAAAACATTTGAGTAATTTAAAAGATGTGCTGAATTTCCTGAATATGTGCTGTGGGGAAATACCTAGCATAAGAAAAAGAAAGGAAAAATTGAACATTGACAGATTAATGAGGAAAACTAGTGTAGGCAACATCAGTTAAAACAACTAATGCCAGTTCAAACAAAATAAAATGAATGCTAAAAACTACTTAGACTGTCCAAGAAACAGAATCTATGGAGGTAAAGGAACCATTTGTTGCTCCAATGTGAGCCATCTGCAATGCCATCTTAAGGCAGTTACACAGGCTTCTAAATCGACTGAAGTCAAAGCACTTACAGGAACTGCACTGTTAGTATCAATTCCAAATACCTCCCATTTAAGTTCTATTGAACTAGAAATGGTCTTCAGTATGCAGGACTGTTGCAGGAGAAGCAAAACCTGTTGTCACCAACAAACTTGGCTCACCGGGGAGACTGAGTCACAATTCCAAAAGGTCCCTCACTATATAGTTTATATAAATAATGCCTGGCATTCACTCCTGTGGGACAAAGTACTTGGAATCACTGTTATGGTGGTAAAAGAGGAGTGTAATCTTTGTGTATGCACAGCACTCATAGACTCATTGCATACCCGTAGGAACACTGCACTATATTAGTACTATTCTCCCTTACCATCATGCCATTTTACTGATACGTCAGTTGCACAAATTCTCAGGCTCAGCCAAAACTAATTCTCAGCTCTGAGAATTAGTTGGCCTGTGATGGCAATACTCAGAAAGAGCAGTGGGGGAGTGGAGGAAGAGAAGCTTTCTTAGCAATCTAGAGGCTGGAGACCCAGGCTGGCCGAGGAACTTCCTCATTCCCTGAGGTGCACAAATAGGTGCTTGCAAAGACAATGTAAGCTGTGTATTGTCGAAGGCTTTCACGGCCGGAGAACGATGGTTGTTGTGGGTTTTCCGGGCTGTATTGCCGTGGCTGGCATCTTCAGAGGTGTAGCACCAAAAGACAGAGATCTCACACTGAGAGATCTCTGTCTTTTGGTGCTACACCTCTGAAGATGCCAGCCACAGCTGCTGGCGAAACGTCAGGAACTACAATGCCAAGACCACGGCAATACAGCCCGGAAAACCCACAACAACCAATGTAAGCTGTGTTGGGGAGAAAGGTGGGCTACAAATGAAGTTAAATAAATAAATAAAATTCAAAAGGGATCTATCATAGAGAGAATTGTTACACACAACTGGTTCTCCATACGGCCTCCCACCAGTGGTGGGGAAGGGGACATGTGCCCTCCCAATTTAGGTTGTCATCAGGTGGATGGCCACCCTGCCCCACGAGCCTGATATTTAGAGGATGGAGATGCACTGCAAGTGCTGCATTGATGTTTTAATATAATTGTAGCTGCTGTCTTTGTTTTTATCCTTATGTATACTACTATGTTGTGCTCCACTCTGAGCCTGCTTGTGGGGAGAGCAGACTAATAGGCTAATAAAACAACAACAACAACAACAACAACATAAGAATGAGCCTTTAATCAATATGGCTTCTCTAAAGGGAAGACTGGCCTCACCAACCTCTTAAAATTCTTTCAGAGTAGACAGGGTTGACCCAGTAGACATTGTATGCTTGAATTTCCCAAAAGCATTTGACAAAATGCCTAACAAGTCACGGCATCACAGGATATGTACATTAATAGACTGGCAACTGATTAAAAAACAAGAAACAGAGAGTGAAAATAAGTGGACAGTTTTCACAGTGGAAGGAGGTGAACAGTAGGGAACCCTTGATGTTGAGGCTGGGGTTATTTGATTTATTCATAAATTACCTGGAACTGGGTGTGAACAGTGAGGGAGCAAAATTTATGGACAACACCCAGATGTTCATGATGGTCATAACACAAGTGAAATGGGAGAATATCTAACAGGACATCTCCAGATGAAAATGAAATTTATTGTTTACTCAAGAAAATTCCATGCTAAGGAACAACAGACTTCCAAGACTATAAATCTTGCTGATTGAACAACTGAATGTATATCCTTAATGCCCTTGTTGGTTCTGTTGAATCTCTCAGAGGCTGCTGATATTGCCAGCCATGGTATTCTTCTGAAATGCCTGGAAGAGATGGGTCCAATTGATGTCATTTTGGATTGGTTTTGGTCCTGATTAAATTAAATTCAGATAAAACAGACATTCTGGAGGTTGATTCAGAAATAGATTGTCCATCTCCATTGGAAAAGGTTGTACTTCCCTTGAATGAGAAAGTTTTCAATTTGTATGTGCTCCTAGATGCCTCAATGATGCTGGATATATTTGTGACAGAGGTAGCCAGACTGGTTTTTTTTTTTTTAGCTTAGGTTCATTTCCTAGCTTCAGTGTTTTCTGGAAAAGTCACACATGCCTTGGTAACAGCCAATTTGGACTACAGTCACCTCCTCTTTGCCTTTGGTTTTGAAGTTATGGGTGGTTCAAAACACAGTGACCAGGGGACTTAAAGGGTCAGACCAAAGTGAGCACTTCACTCCCATCCTGTGCCAAGTGGTTTCCAGTATACTTCTGGGCCCCAAAAGTAGTACTGATCTTAAAGGCCCTAAAAAGCTTGAGTTAAAGGGATCTGTTTTAGACCATCTCCATCCCATATAAACTGGCTAATGCTTTGAGGGTGTATGGGGTAGACTTTTTGTGGAAACCCCATGTTGGCAAAATCTGATCTGAGGGAACCTGTGGAAAGGCTTTCCCAGCAGCCCCCTCTGTTCTTTGGGTCTCATATCCCTTTGCACTCTCCAAGGTGAGCTGGGTTTTTTTTTTGGTGCTTGAAGGTCTTTTTAGTTAAATTTGTCCCCAGTAACTCTTAATTACTGTTCTTATCTATGTTTAACAGTTGAGTATGCATTTTACTGTGAGATTTTTAGTAGATTAAAATAGAAATGTGGGGTATAACTAGTATAGTAAAAAAAAAATTAACAGAAGAGAAACGGCCATGTCATCTGAATAACACAGATTTTCTTTTTGACTTCATCAAGGAAGGAAATAATCTTCATATTCTGAAAACATCCTTTCAAAAAAGAGGAATGTGTTTAATAATGCCTATTCTTTTTCTGTTGTAACAGATCTTACTGTTACATGTCACTTCACATATATTATTTCAGATTAAACTGTGGGCTGTTGAGAGTGAAAGTGGCATGCATTTGTCTGTCATCTGATGAAATTACACATCCTAACAATAATTTGTGGGGCAACACTGCTTGCATAACAAGTAGGCTAATTTCATCTATTTTAGGGTATAGTGTCAAAATGTATTATGCTATAGTCTTGTAGTTTTTAAAAAGTATACAGGAAAAGGAATGATTGTTGGCAGGCAATTTATTTCAGGTGACATAAAGACTCTTCTACATATTCTGTAAGAGCTCTCAAGGCCCTTGGCTGTACATAAGTTCTGTTTCATAACATTTTATTTAGAATTAGCAAACTGATATGTAGCTTTTGATTATGGGCTTTTTAATTCTTTCTATGCAATTCTTACTATTTTCTGAATATAGGATCTCATACAAACATTATGCTCACACAAACATTTGTAACTGCAATCTCCCTCAAGCAGGACTCTGCAGAGGTGGCATAGAAATATTCTAAATAAATAATGTTGCAATCAAAGAATGTATAACACGAAGTCCAATTCAATCCAGCAAAATGTTTCAGCTCAAACCCTAAGTAATACTGATAAAATGGTCTGTTTTTAAAAATCTAGAAATTCATCCTCTCAACCTTCACCTAAAAACTTGGGTAGTTTGAAAAAAATCATGCTATGCCTTGTGGTCATAAGTCTTTCCATCTTAAAGGTACCAAGGGACCAGGAGTTAGTTACAGTCAAGAGCTCTCAGCCTTGTTCATTTATACATAGAGAGTATTAAGGTTCAACAATCATCTCAGCCAGCTATGATGAAATATGTAAATTACCAGATAAATTGCATTCAGGCTTGGTTTACAAGGGTCAAGATTTTATTAACAGGTATAGAATGATTATAGAACAGAGACTTCATCTCATTATTTTGAAAGAGTTGGCATTGACTTCTGGAAAGGGCTTTCACATTACAGAATGCTATGCTATGACCCATCTAATATATATTCCAATAGCATCTGTCACAATTAACTTTTAAACAAGTGTTTTACATGCTGTTGTAAAACAAACAATTCTGATAGATGTATTGTCGAAGGCTTTCACGGCCGGAGAACGATGGTTGTTGTGGGTTTTCCGGGCTGTACTGCCGTGGTCTTGGCATTGTAGTTCCTGACGTTTCGCCAGCAGCTGTGGCTGGCATCTTCAGAGGTGTAGCCAGCAGCTGCTGGTGAAACGTCAGGAACTACAATGCCAAGACCACGGCAGTACAGCCCGGAAAACCCACAACAACCATAATTCTGATAGAGTTTCTAAAATTTGGGAGTACACAAATTATTTTTCCCATAAACACTCAAATCTAAGGTTTCCTCAAAAACAGGAGATCCTACTGGGGGGAGTGAAAAGGAAAAGAGTAGTCAGAGGGCCTGTTTATACATGGAAATGGTGTCTGTAGTGGCCAGGGGAAGAAGAGGCAGCAGGATAAAATGTAGGAGGAATGTAATAGCCAGATAGTACTGCCAGGTAACTAGTACTTCAAACCCTGAGATTCATGGGAGAGGGTCCCGTGATGTCACTAAATTGCAGTGTGGTGGAACAGTCCCACTGGCCTTTGGCTTTTGCTCCATTTTGGCCCTCCGAAATGCTTAGGCGCCAGTGTTTGACTGTGTGGTCTGCAGAACAACCATCACCATTTCTCCACATCTGCACAGTTTTATTATTCTCAGTTGTCCAGTTAACTCCATCCTAGGTAACCTGGTCTGATTCTACTGTGTTTGACGCCAAAACAAAACTTTTGCTTCTCTCTCTATGCTTGTGCACGCTAAATTTAAATAATCTGGCCAATCAAGTTCTTCATTTGTTCTGTCCCAGTGCTGCCACCAAATGTGGTGAAACACCCCTGTGGGTCCTGCTCTATTTTGGCCCTCTGTGGTATCTAGGCACCAGTGGTTGTCCCAAGTCTCTAACCAACGATGTGCAACTCTCCTGGCTCACCCAACTCTCTGAGGGGCTATCGCACACTTCTCATTTGATACACTGCCATCAGCTGGTCAGTTTTGGAATTACTTGTCAAGAGGGTCAGCGGTCCCAGTTTCCCTTTCATGTTGCTGATGAAAGGCTGAGCCTCATGCCCATGTCTCCCACTACCTGCTCAGATAGTCTGTGTCATATTTGCTTCTTCCCACTCTTGCATGAGAACTGTCCCAATTCCATAGTCTGAGATGTCAGTTGCAACACAGAAATATTTTTCAAAATCCAGAGCTTTAAGAACAGGCTGGGAAATTAAAGCTCTTGACAACTGACATGAAGGAGTCGAAGCCACTTTTTCTGTCAGGGATTTCTTGGTGTGTGAGGAAAAGAAAGGTCAGCTATGGCACCGAACCCTGGGACAGATCTCCAATAGTACCCAGCTAATCTCAGAAAAGCCCTGATCTGTATCTTGTTCTAGCAGTAGCAATTAACCACCCTTCCCCTGTCTCCTATTCTAAATATTGTATTCAAATAGTCTGTGTAGTACAAAGAATAATTACCAGCATTTCTACACAAGCAGTATTAAGGGATGGTTGTGGATTTTCTGGGCTGTATTGCCGTGGTCTTGGCATTGTATTAAGGGAGTAGTTACTTACAGGCACCTCAAGGAATTGTACCGTGTGGCACATGTAACCACAATCATGTTGTTTTTGAGAAAGACCACTACAAAAATAAAGAATAACATGGCGATGAAATACACATTAAACATAAACATAAAACATAAAATGTAGTTAAAATGTATTGTTGAAGGCTTTCACGGCCGGAGAACGATGGTTGTTGTGGGTTTTCCGGGCTGTATTGCCGTGGTCTTGGCATTGTAGTTCCTGACATTTCGCCAGCAGCTGTGGCTGGCATCTTCAGAGGTGTAGCACCAAAGGTGCCAGCCACAGCTGCTGGCGAAACGTCAGGAACTACAATGCCAAGACCACGGCAATACAGCCCGGAAAACCCACAACAACCATGTAGTTAAAATGTTAGAGCCATTTAATTGCTTTCTCATCTGCAATTTTCTGTGAAATATTTACCATAAGCAGACATGCATATCTTTTTAAAATTAATCCATCAAGTATATGAGGTAGTTGACACCTCTAACAATGAGCTCCTGACCCTGAGTTTCAGAGTCAAAGTCAGACAATCATAGAGCCAAGTATGTTAGGAAGTACAGCATAAAATTGGAGCAGGAATTGAGTGGCATTGTTGTTCTAAGCAGAGTTACCCTTTTCTAAGACCACTGATGTCAGTGAGCTTAGAACTTTGCTTAAAATGGCACTGTAAGATCTCCTCATCTGGGGCATGAAAGATCTAGAACGCTTCAATTCAGTTTTATAAAGTGCCTTTTTCTCTGCTGTAACATGCAAACCTAGAGAAGATAGCTCAGAACTATTTTAACTTTTAATGGCTTAAATATCAGTTGCAATGATTAATTGGTCCCCAACCACCAAACCATCAAGCTATCTTTGAAAGTCACCAAAAGTTTAAGAAATTCTTTGCAGCTTTATGGGATGTGTGTATATTTTCAAGTCTGAGGTCCTGTAGGAAGGCCTTTGTACATGTTTCCTTTTTCAGCAGTTAGACTGATGATGATGCAGGTCATTTAATTTTTTGAAAAACTAATGGGTACAATCACCTGCCCTTTAATTATTTTTTTCTCTTTCTTGTAAGGAAGCAGAAGTGCCCTTTTTGCCATTACCTGGACCACTTCTTCCCACCTTCAGTTATTAATATTCATTTTCCTGGGCTTTTAAAAGATGATCTCCAGTACACAGCAATTTCATTGTGTACAATCATATTATATAATTTAATTCAGCAAAGGTATCTTACAGTCAATGGCATGAGGTATGTCTCTGTAGTCTTTAAGACAAAATAATATTATATTGAACAGTAAGTTGACTGGCCCCTGTGCAGATCACCAAAGCCACAAAATATAGTAATTATAGACAAAGGGAGGAATGGTCTGTATATATTTGAGCCACTCTCCAGGAATGCCAAAATGTGACTTTGTAGATTAACTATAAGTAAATTTTAAAAACCCTTTCCAAACAAGGTCTGATGAGAACTAAATAAGATCCAGATTTAACAGAAAGTTGAGAACCAGTTAAAGAGAAAAACTGGTGGGGGAGGGGTTAATCTGCGAGCCTATAAAATCTTAGAGAGGGTGGGGGATTCCAAATTGTTTCCCCTGCACAATTCTTTGAAGACTGCCAGCGTGTCATTTTATAGTTGTTCAAGTCGTGCCAAAAACATTGTGTATGCTTATTCATTTTAATAACTTAATCAACGACAAAGACAATGTTAGATTTTAGGCAAGTATAAATACACTGTAGATCATCAACCTTATCCAGAGGATCATTAGCCTGCTCAGTTATAACCACGCAGAAGATCCAGGGTGCACATGGAGCTCTTGCACAAGGAACAATTTTCCTCTTGCCTTAAAAATCTGGAACAGCCCTGACTGAATGCTCCATTTCATCTCCCATCAACAATGAAGTCAATGGGGATGTTCAGTGTGTTAACTGGAGCACACCCAGAGCTTTGGATGGGTGCCACTATCTAAATATAGACCATGTCCCAAAGATAATGCACTCTAAATGAAAATTCAGACTTGAAAAAATTCTTTGTTGAAAGGGTTCTTTTTTTAGGTCAGAAAAGCAAAACTAGGTCACAAGAGACACATAACCATAGTTTAACAATGTTCAGTTGTACATTAGTGCTTTAAAGCTGTTTTATATAAGGAAAGGTATGTGACAGCTCTTATTATCATAGTGATAATGGCATCCTATCTACAGAAACAGCTCCTGGCTTCTAGTAGCAATCTTTCAAAGCAGGGTTTGCTAAACAGCTGGAAACTGGCAACATGTAACAAAATAAAAAGCCCTGTAGAATGCCTTCAAAGATTTTAGCAATAATGCAGTATGATTAATTTCTAGCTAACTGTTGCCATTAAGCATCATCATCATCTGCTAAAACTAATTGGCTATGCAAAGGTGTTAAGTGTCTCAGAAATGTCACCATGACAAATTGCAATATTATTGCATGTGCAAAATTATCAGTGTGAAAATATGGAGACGTGGATAAGTCAGTATTGTGAATATTCTGTTCACAGTGTACTTGAGAGTAATTGTATGTACTTCATTGAATCTGTTTGGCTGAAAGTAGTTTGGATACTGTTTCAAAAGACATTAAAGGGTGCTACAATTCTCATAATATGATGTGATAAAAATTTTTAATGTGGTTCATTGGATTTATTTATTTATTTAACTGTTGCTATAGTACTTGTTCAATTTAGATTTATTATACCAATTTTTAAAGTAAAAATCTGAAAGTAAAAATCTGACAAGTTTGAAGAAATTCATTTTATTCCCTTTGCTAACCGTTTGCCTGTTACCAGTTGTCCCATGATCCTTACTCTTTTCTGCTTCTTGATCTCTGGCCACTCACATACTACCAAATATTTAATCTGGCTGTTGTACTCTGATTTATTTTCTATCAATTTTACCTCCCACAGCTAGTTAATGTAGCTACTTAAGATAAATCAGATAGATGAACTGGTAGTGATGCAAGCCACCTTGGACGCAGATGCTCATGTAAGTGCCGCGAGGGAGACTTCATGTCTCAGTGACAAAGCGTATGTTTTGCTTTCAGAAGGTCCTGGGTTCAGTCCCTAGCATCTTTAATTTGAAATAAGTTGATATGAAAGACCTCTTCTACCTGAGACTCCAGGGAGCTTCTGCTAGTCAGAGCAGACAGTATTGACCTTGACATTCCATTGGTCTAACTCAGTAGAATGGATTCAAACCATTTGTCTAATGAGCAGTAATATGGGCAGGTATCAGTCACATGATTTAGTATCATTAAGTCATACAATTGAAATTAATTCATCTCTAAGAATCTGATCTTAATTTTAGCCTAATGTTGAATATCTTATTAGCTATTAAGTTTGTTAAATTTATGTATTAACTATTAACTCTGTTTCCCCAGGACAAAGGACTTGACAAGTAGAACTCATTAAATGTAATCACTCACTCTATTCCAGCAAAAGAAATCTAGATTGAAAATAATAGGTTACTACACTTGGATCGCCTTTCCAGAGCATGTCCCATGAGCATAAAAGGTTGCTGTGGTGAGCGTAGGGACCACATCCATAACCTAAAGGAACATGCATAATGGCTAAAATGGATGAGTACAAATCTCTAGTTAGGATGACTGGAAAACCATTTCTGGGCATTTTCTGTCCAGTCACCTAATAGTGATCAGTAAAAATTATTATCTAGATTGTGATGAGATCATTGTGTCATCACAAAAACTACTCATCTCTGAACATTGCATGATTGGGGACGTGGGGACGTTGCATGAAGGGGACAAAGGAGAGTTGATGAGGAAAAGAGACTGAATGGGCTTGGAATAGAGAGGTAAAGATATGGAGAAGGGGTGTGTGGGTTAAGAAGGTAAGAGTGACAGGAGGTGGTGGACAGGAGGAAAGAGTAAAGGAGTGAAGAGATAAGGGGGTTTAATGGAATTGAGAGACAGAATGGGTTTGAGGCAGGGAGGGACAGAGATGGAGAATGAGAGGGTGGGTTAAGAGAAGAGTGACAGGAAGTGAGGGGGAAAGAGAGGTGGAGTCAAGGAAAGAGAGAAGGGGTATTAAAGGCAGAAGGAGACAGAATGGGTTGGGAGCTTCCCTCCTCCCAACTCTTTCTGTCTCCTTTCCCCTTTAACACTCCTTCTCTCTTTCCTCGACTCACCTGTCACTCTTTCCTTCTTGATCAATCCACCCTCCCTTTCTGATTCTTTACCTGCTCTTTGCCTCCTTGCCCCAAACCCATTCTGTCTTTTCCCCACGTTACCCTGATTCACTCTTCCCCTCTTAACCCATTCTCCATCTTTTTACTTCCTTGCTCCTGGTCCATTCTCTCTCGTTCCCCCTTCAATCCCCATTCACTATTCCTTGCTTCACTTCACTCTTTCCCCTTGTCTCTTCCTTTCACCCCTGCTCTCTTTCCCCCTCTCTGCCACCTCTTCTGTCACTCTTCCCTGCTTAACTCATCCACCCATTCTCCATTTCTTTATCACCCTGCTCCCAACCTATTCTCTCTTCCTCCTTTGTCTTTTCCCTGTCTCATTTCACTCTTTCCCTCTCGTAGGCACCTCCTGTCACTCTTTCCCTATTAACCTACCCACCCATTCTATATCTCAGGTTTCTTCTCTGCTCCCATCCCATTCTTTCTCTTTCCCCCATTAAGCCCCAAATCCATTGTCTCTTTTGCCCTCTCCTGCCACCTCCAATTACTTCTTCCATTTTAATCCACACACCCATTCTCCATCTCTTTTCCTCCCTTTCCTCAATCCATTCTGTCTCCTTCCCCCTTGTCTCTTTCCTCCGCCCCTTCACTCTTCCCCCCTTTTCTCCACCTCCTCTCACTCTTCCCCTCTTAACACACAACCACCTATTCTCCATCTCTTTTCCTCCCTGCTCCCAACCCATTCAGTCTCATTCCCCCACTACCCCCCTCTCCTTGTCTCTTCTCTCCACCCCTTCAATCTTTCTCCCTTTCCTTCACCTCCTCTCACTCTTTACTTCTTCACCTCCCCACCCATCCTCTACCTGTTTTCCTCCCTCAACTCAATCCACCCTGTCCCCTTCCCTTTCTCAAACTTGTGTCTGGGGTCCAAGAGAGCAAGTTTGGTGTAGTGGTTAAAAGTGATGTTGCGCAGCGGCATGGAAAGGGGCATTTAAACCCCAGCTTCCGCTGCCTGGCCAGGCAGCAGAAGTGAGCAGACTGGGTTTAAATGTCCCCTTCAGTGCCGCTGTAAGCATTTAAAGGGGCATTTAAACCCCAGCTTTTCAGCTTCCTGGAGACGACTTCCCTTTGGAGAACACTTGATCTCTTTGGAGAACCACCAGAATGGGTGGGGCTGAGAGAGCTCTGGAAGAGCTGTGACTTACCCAAGGCCACCCAGTTGGCTTCAAGCGTAGAAGTGGGGAATCAAACCCAGTTCTCCAGATTAGAGTCCCATCGTTCTTAACCACTACACCAAACTTTCTCTCATGAACCCTAGACACAAGTTTGAGAAACACTGGTCATAAAATTATAACTGAATGTATATGCTTTCTGTAATTCAGCTGCTTCTCTTAGCTTAGATGGACATTATATGGCAGCAATGTATAACAGATTTACTTTTAAGATAAAAGCATACAAGATAGGCTGCCATTTTGAGTAGAGGACAGTGGGAATTGAGTCTGCTTATCCTTCTGGTCAGTATTTCAGCTGCTTTTCTTCCCAGGGAAGAAAATACGAGTACTATTTGTTTTGTTTTGTTTTCATTTTAAAAGCCATCTGGAGTCTGTGGTATATGTCTCCTACTACATTATCTAGTTTAACTCTTTACTCCTTATAACTTCACATCGATAGTGTAATCATTCCAACGGCCCATCCCTGGCCTTTGCCATTTTTCCCTTTGAGGGCATATTTCCTAATCTCAGTAGTCCATTGCTTTGTTAAAGCTGTTCCATAATGAATAGAAAACTTTATAACAAAGCAAAATGGAAGAACATGTACCTATGAAATATTGTAAATAACTATAATATTTTTACAGCTGTAAGGCAAAACTGCTCCTGATGTTGACATGATCATATGAGATGAGAAGCAGAACCTAAAATATGTTTAAAAGGTTGGAAATTGATATGGTTATCTGCATACTATTTTGAAAGTAATTTTGGTCACTGTGCAGATATATACATTGTTATAGTTACTTAGATTTGGTAATAGTTACACAGAACTTTGTGGCACTGACAAGACTAGCCAATTTATTGTATATCACAGGCTTCCTAAAGCAAAAGTTTGTGTCATTAGATTTGTGAAATGGAGAGTGAAAGTGTTGGCAATTATAAATGCATGCATGTCTGAAATGGGTTGTGGCTGTCCAAGGAGAGATTAAGAGATAAAGGAATATACGTTGAAAAGTAGATATCATACATATATCAGGTCACTGAAAAACAAGATTCAATCACAAGGTCTGAATAGGCCTTTAGGTGTTGATAGTCTCAAGCATTTCTGATCTCCACAAGTCAGTGTTCAAGCTGTGTAACTTCACTTGCAATGTAATTACAGTTTCTGATGTTCCAGCCAAACCCAAGTTAAAGTCCAAAGATAAAGTGCGATATCATCCAGTGAATTCTGACTCAAAATTTCACACTCTTATCAGCCCCTTAGACACCTTTTGCTTTAGGCTAGAAATCGAATGCTCTAGGAGAATTAAATGTTCAGCCACTAGCTTTTCTGGATTGTCATTTCTAATATCCACTTCGTATCCATTCATCCTCATATACGAAAACTGTCCTGTTTGTTCTGGGTACACAGTTGTTGGCTAGTGATGGCATATATCACATAGGAGGATTCCTAGATTGCATGGCAGAATTCAGTTATATAAAAATGGTGCGTAAGCAGATAGAAGCACTGATCACTAACATTCATTGCAAGGCTTTCCTCCTGTATCAGCATCACTTCAGTGGCCCAGTTTAGCTGGCTGGCAACCATTTTGCCTGGAGAGTGGGCATTATATGTGATAAAGGACTTTTTGACAGTAACCAGTTACAATGGGTTTGCAACAGAAAAACAAGATAGCTATACTGATTTCCTTCACATATCAAGTGCAGGGTAGTAGTTAGCACTAACCATTCTAACCATTACAGCTACATCTATAGAATTGGTTCATGTTTAAAAAAAACGTGGGTCAGTTCAGATACCACATCAAAATATGATTAGTACTAATCATTGTGTGTGTGTGGGGGGGGGGTGCAGTATCCCAGGCCAATGACTTCACGATCCCCTTGCAAGTTCAGACTGAGTTATAATTTGTCATAATTTAAGTGAGAATATTATGAACTATTATGGCAAGGAAAACGTCAAGTCTGATGCATATTTAAAGAAAACAAAAATGGCATGGGGAGGAAGGACTATTTATTAGGTTACAGACCACAAGGAGAACTCTGCTCAAAGAGATCTCCCTACATCCTTCTCACTACGACCTTCTATGTTTCATTGGTGAACGCTCAGGAACAGTGTGGGTGTCTACAGCATTTTTTCGTTTTTTTAAAAAACTGCCAATACTCATATATAAGGTTGTGCCACTGTTCACTAATCCCCCCCCCCTCAGGATACCCCAAAGAAAGATGCCAGTACTCGATATCAGTGAGTACTGTCATAGAAAAAGCTCTGAGTGCCTGCAGTGGGAGGGGAGAATAATTAAAAATCATTTTTAAAAGCCCCATCACCACATTGATAGTTTGTATTATTGTTTTCAGTTAATAATAAATAATAAGTAAAACAAATGGATTCCATTTGTTTTTTTTAAAGGTATGCAAAATTGGCTTTAAAAAAAATATGCAAAACTCAAAGAGTATAGATAGGAAATGTGATGGAAGTAAGTAGAAATGAGATGTGACAGGACTAAACAAAAAAAGCAAGATCGCCACAATGTTGAATTGATAAAGAAAGCACCAGGAGTGTATCTTTGCTATTTCCAATTCCATAAACAAGGTAAAAGTTGAAAACTTCCATTATGAATGTCAGAAGCTGTTACCAGTCCACTCTTTAACTGTGCCACTGTATTTACTAACTTCCTCTTTTGCATTCATAGCCTGCTTGCAATAAAAGTATAATGATGGGGAAATGTGTACATATAAATATAAATCCCCATGCTCCCCATGACAAGCTTTCATCAGGTCAAGCAGCTGATCAATGTGTAGAAAGGCACAGGGGGTGTGATCGTGATCAAAAGACAAGGTTAGCCCTGTCTGCAGTCCCTGAAATAGATGGAAGACTTGCAATTTCACATCTTCAACTGCATTTCGTCCTTGTTTGCCACTTTCAAATATGAAATAGCAATAAAGCATCCATCTACCTGACATCCTTTTATGTTCACTTTCAATCACGAACCACAAAATGTTTCTTTTCAGGTTTACTCTGATTTGGCAGCTCTGTTATTGCCTATCACTTTAGAGAAGTTGAAAGGCTGAGGACAAATTTCATTTACTTTAAGCCAGCAAGATTTTTGCTGTTGCTTGCTGTAAAAAAAATGGAACTGGTTTTTCCCCTCGTTTACATTTCATCTAAGTTGATGCTAGTTGTCTGCCTTATAGAGTTGTTATTGTTGTTGTTATAGTCTGCCTTTCTCACTATAGTCTGCCTTTCTCTCCCCAGGGTTCAGTATTTTTGCAGAGACAGTCTGGCAACCCTATGTGCTGACCATTTTGCTGTATGCTCTGGGGCTCCTGGACTGTCTACCCCCTTCTTTCCCTACTTCGGGCCAGGTGACTAGGGCTAGGGGTGAAAGGCCAGCATCCCTAAATGTAGGCTTGTAGAAAATTTACACAAAGATCATAGGCTTTCGTAAAAGAGAGGCTTCCTTGAGGCCTACAGGCTACTCATTCTTCTGCCTTAGCTGTAGGATCATGACACTAATTGAAAACAGTGGCAAGCGCACATCCCTAGTTCACACTATCATTTTGTTGAAACAGAATTCTTGTTAATGCACATAACCAAGTGGCAATAAAGACAAGATCAATTTTAATGCATTGCTCAAATGGGGAAAAATACCTGGTTTATTTTTACTGGAAACTCTGTTACTGTGCTTATTATTTGCAATTTCTGTCACTTAAATTCACTATACTTTAGAAGAAGAGCAGATAATTCAAATAAGATTCCAGATGTTATAGAGCAGGGATTGGCAGATTGGTAATAGTGGAACCTTAAAGAAAACCCTGGTGGAGCTTTATAGGCAGAAAATTGTTCTGTTCCTGGGATCTTATAGACTGATATGTGTGTATTTGTAAAGTGCTGTCAAGTTGTAGCCAGCTTATGGCTACCCAAAGAGTCTTAAAAACACAAGACAAATGGAGGTGATTTGCCATTGCCTGCCTCTGCGTAGAGACCTTGGACTTTCTTTGGTGGTCTCCCATCCAAATACTGATCAGGGTCAAACCTGATTAACTTCTGAGATCTGACAAGATTGGGCAACCTAGACCAGGTTAGGTTTTCCTTTTTTACAAGGCTGGTAGTTGAATTATTTTGTTTGAATTACAAACTTTTAACAACTCATTTTGCCTTAATTTGATAAATAAATTCTATTGGAGTTTAGTGACATTTTACAATAATTTTGAAGAAATATTGCCTGCCATTGGGAGGGTTAGGTGTGGGGACACGGTGTGGTGCAACATTGTACCATAGTGTTTCCAGTGATTCCTAGAGCTACCTGTTGTCAACTTCTGGGTAAAACCAGCAACATCATTTTTTTTAATTATTATTTTTCTCCCACTACTGATCAGATCAGAAGAGGCCAATGGCGTTTGCCAGCAGGAGGCCTCCCACCATAGGGGGAGACCTGGTAAGTCTTAACATTAACCTTTAGTTTTTGAGAGGCATTTATTTTTCCAAATATGGGATACTTCACTAAAAAGAAAACTGTTCTTTCTATGTGCCTTTCACATTGTAAGTACTTAAATACATACGAAAGTTTCATTTCCCAGAGGAAAACAGGATTCCATTATACATGGAGAGGGGAAAAAAGATGTGTTAATAAAACATCAAGAAAAATCTATGCCATAGAGAAGTCTCCTATCTGCATAAAGTCAGCTGTGAGATGCTGGTGATAGAACATTTTTGAAGTCATTTTTTAAAGGAGAAAAGTCCCAGTAGTTCCAGATACTCCCAAAGCATTTTTACAAAGTATTCTCTTTTAATTAATGACCACCCGGAAGTCTACACACAATAGTCAGTTTTTAAAAAGAGTGTGTGTGGAGGTGTGTGTGTGTGTGTGTGTGTTTGGTGGGGGTCTTTCCTCTGCAGGGGAACAGCAGTATAAAATTCTCTTGATGAAGATAGGAATTTCTTTTGAGAAGCAAATAATGCTAAGGAGATTCAGAAGCCAAGGTATGAATAGAACACCCTTCTGTGCTTACTTACCTAAGAGTAAACTTTACTGTACAATTCACTTTTCATGCAAATATATATATAGGATTGTCTGTAGACTTAGGCTTTAGAATATTTGGAGATGTTCCAGTATTCACACCAGTCCTGTTAATATCATGGCTTGCAGACCGCAAGTGCCAGAAGCTGTGTAGCTTCATAATCTTTTTTTTTACAGCAATAAGCAAACAGTGTGAAAAAATATAATTTATCATGCACCTAAAGAATTCTAATGCGTGACTGGCATACTGCAAATTCTCTGGGTGTCCAAGGTTTGACAGAGCATTTTTGGCCCACAACAAGATGTTATTTATTTAGATATGGATGTTATACTACAAAACTGGTACTTTTTTTACTTTGGGCAGCAAGAATCTATGTGATGCAGCAGGAATAAAAAATGCACTGGCCAGTAGGAGACATACCAATCATGTCCCTTTTAATGTTCATTGGTTAGCTAAAATCTGAGATATATGTGTTTTATGGGGAAACTGACCTGAAGAAGATTGATAAGTTTAGAGTGTAAGCCAGCAGCATTTATGGGAGTTTAATGGTTTCTAAATTATGTAAATAAACCAGATTTTCATGTTGCAAAGTAATTTTTGCCATATTTGGTGCATAGAAAAATCCAAAAATTAAAAGCCATGTAATTCCTTTTGCTAAGGTCAACTAGAATATCCCAGCACAATGTACAAGCTTTTAAGTTCTCTAGAACTTTTCATCAGGTTGGATGTTTAAAAAAAGGGGGTGGGGAGAATCTCTCAGACCATGATCGTAAAGTCTCTTCTTCAGCATCTTTGCTGGCTCAGTGGGCACAGGATATGGCACCCTGTGTTTTGATTGGCATAAGAGAGACATTTGATCAACTATTGGCTATGTTTTCATTTTTTTATTTCTATTCTCAACATGTCAAGTCTACAACCTGATACAAGCCACATTCTGTGCCCTCTGAATTCCCAGAGCTACCTGCCATCACTTCCCTGAAAGTGACATCGTCATGACCATGATGACACCTTTTTAAATTTTTTCCCCATTTCCACTTGGAGTGGCATCAGGTAATGGGAGCTTGGGATGGAGGATTCCTCTCCCCCACTTGGGGATTGGCAACCCTAGTTCTAGAGGCAGCTTTCATGATTTTGGGCTGGTTGCTTTTAGGAAACGGGGGAGCCAGCCATAAGAAGAAGCAATTTCAGCCCACTATCATACCAAGTCAGTTATGGGTTATTTTTTTTTTTTTAAAAACCTATTTTTTTAGTTTGGACCACATTAAAAGCAATCCTCTAAACATGTGGTCAGACAGCCACTTAGATTTGCACTTTAGCCAGCATGGCATATTAGGCTTGGCACATTGGAGGAAACTTGGCTTCTCTCTTCCTAAAAATAAAAAAGAACCACCTAGATAGAGTGAAGTATGTTCTACTAACCATGGTGACTGAAAGGAGCCTCCATATCCAGAGGCAGCAAACCTCTGAATACCAGTGCTGGGAGGCAGCAGCAGCAGGGGTGGGCCTCAGCCTCTATGCGCTGTTGGTTTGCCCTCTAGGACAACCAGTTGGCTGATGCATGAAACAGAAAGCTGAGCTAGATAGACCACTAGTCTGATCAGCAGGCTCTGCTTAATATCATTTTATTTCATACTTACCTTCTTATGTTGTTCAGTACATGATCTCTCCCTTCTTCTAAAAATCAGTCAAAAATGCACGAGGCTGCCCACTCATTTGTAAAATTTAAGGTGGAGGGCTTTAAAAAAATGAAAACAGAGGGTGAAGGTGATGAAGCCTCATCTTATCATAAGTGAAGTTTTTCAGTAGATAGCAGGAAGTATGTTGTTAAGCACAAGTCAAGCTAGGAGAAACATGAATGAGGCTAGTAAAGGGTTTGTGCGTGTGCAAGGTTTAACAAGCCTGGACAACCCCTGCAGTTTAAAAGTAGGCCATCTGCCTGCATCAAGAAGATTCCAGCAGTGGGAAAGGGTAAAGGGTGAAAGACTTATCAGCAAGTCTCCATGTAGCTAATCTGCAAGGGAAAAATTTGAATCACTTGCAAAACAATACGTTTGTTTTCCCTACTGAAACCATTGTAAACTGCAGGACCATAATGACCCAAATAAATACCATAAAGATATTAAAGAATCCCAACAAAAAAAAATAATAATAAATACAATTTCTGTGCACATGTCTGGTGCCACATATAAGTTGGATTCTTCTCACATTGTACGTTTGTGTACCTCAGAATTTACTGGGTAGAAAAGGGAAAGAGTCACAAGGTACTTGGGAACTATGAAATATATAATTTTTACCCTTGGCATCCACTCCTTAAATAAGCAATAGGCTGCAAATCAGAAAAACTGGGCAGTTGACTCAAATTGCTCCTTAACCAATACGAATGGTCAAACTGTATGCATACTGAGGTTTCAAGCAGCCTGCTCTTTTATGACCAGTTATGCAGTTTTAATTTTTTTTTGTTTATTCTCGGATACCATCCCAAGTTTCTCTCTCCATTCCAGGTTATCTCCATTTAAGTGTGGTTTGAGAATTTATTTACGCAAAAGTTGGGACCCGTGACTGCATGTGAATTGAACATCACATTTACAATATGCACAGGTTGGGAATATGATTAATTTATTTCCCAAGATTACAATGGTGTGCTAAAAGTTACCTTGAGGCTTTTTCTTTTGCTGTAAAATATTAGATTCAGCATTTATATCAGTTCACATTATTCATATTGCAAATCCCATGAGTTAGAAGAGAAGCTTACATATATTAAGCACTCTCCAAAGTTGGTTTGTTAAATATTAAGCTTCTACTCTATTTAAAGAGTTTCAGAGTACAAAATAAGTTTCACTTCGGAGGACAGCAGTGGAAGGAAGTTGTGTTTGTCACTGATAGGCAAATGATAGGCAAAAATGGATGGTTTAAAAGCATAAATTGTCAGTGTATTATCGTTATTTTTTAAAAAGTGGTGCTCAGAGTTAATTCCATCCATCTTCCACTTGCAGCTAAAGGTCTACTGGTCTTTATGTGAAGGACAGAATAGTTCTGTCCATGGCAACTTTTTCTGATATGGTATTGAAAAAGATGTATTTTCTTCCCTCATCAATAATGCACGCAGCTCTTAGAAGGCCTTTTGTGTTAGCTTGTCAGAAAATAAAATGGAGGCAGTAAATCCATTTGCTAGCATGGGAGCTAGAGTGGGCAACTTCCTCCCAAATTATTTGGTTTGCTGGTTTGTTTACATAATTAATAGTCTGCCTTTCTCAGTGAGACTCAAGGCGGATTAAATAGTGTAAACCAATATGAATTATAGCTGGAATATCACATAAACAATGCAATTGGTTACAAAAACCAATAGCTGGAATATCCCATAAATAATGCAATTGGTTACAAAAACAGTAATTACAAAGTACTCTAGGCTGCAATCCTCGTCCCTTTTCCAAAGTGTGTCTCTGAGCTTTTTTGCAGCTGCATTAACTGCAGCAGTGCTGCATCCAGTATAACCCTTAAGCTGTTTTCCATCAGCAAGAGTCAATTGAATCCCTTTGAAATTGGGAAGAACAATGTCCTTCAGGATCTCTGCTTTCCCAATCAACATCATTTCCATCTTATCTGGATTCACTTTCAGTTTGTTTGCTTCCAGCCATTTGACCAGTGACTCAAGGTCTCTACCGCACCAAGCAAATATTTATTTTTCTGATCCATGGGTCTGCTTGTCAGCCCATACTCTCTTTAAAATATGATTCCAGAATTCCATTTTGCAATATCAGATTTTCTCCTTCCCTCTAATCTTACACATAGAGATGAAACTATGTTGTTCCCTTTTAATTCAGAGCAAGCTGCTATTCCCCTTCCATGTACTTGGTAAGTAGTTCTTTCCGTTCTGCTTTTCATTGTGTCATACAATGGATGTTGGATGCCAAAACTTTGCTAGGGGATGGAAAGATTCTATAGTAATTACTCTGGAAAGGGAAACTACATTTCAGATGGATAGGGACAGAACTGACAAGTTATCAACAGGCTTCTTAGCTCTTGGATTGAGGAAGAAAGCTACATCATCCTACCTTTTCCTTTTCTGCTTGAGGCTACATCTGCAGATAGCATAGAAGCACCCTCTGCAGGGCCAGTCAGGCATGTGACTGCTGAATCACTGTCTAAACCCCATTGCGCCTCCAACTGCCTGGAAACCTGAATCAAGACAATGAGGCACAAGAATGATCTTCTCATTTCCTATTTTCTATTGTTACTAAATGTCAATTGCTCCCCTAGTGGGAATGAAGAGACAGACAACAGTGTTGGATCTAAGGGCCACTTTATTAAATTAACCTCAAGATTAACTTTCAACAAACTACAGCAAGGTTAAAGCGGTACAGGTCAAGCCACGTGGTAAATCCAAAGACCCCCGCCTTGACCTGCCTGGGCGAGCCCCGAAGCCCCGGGTGCTAGCCATCCAAAAGATGACTAGGGTACCCGGACAGCCTGGCAAATTGGTTCCCCCTTCCAAGCTCCCAATCCTCAGCCGTACAGCAGTGAGGCTGGACTTGCACTTGGGGTTACCTAGGCAGCCTGCCCATGCGCGCTGGCAGCCGTCACAAGCAGTACCAGCCGCTCCTAGCAGACCCCTCTTCCCCACACGTAGGGAAGCGCCAAGGGTGCTCACCGGCCCGCTGACTAAAGCCCAACTCTATCCCACCAACGCCAGGGCCAAGCCTCTGCTTAGGCCCTAGCGCCCCACTACTGGCCCAAGGATAACTGAAGACCTTGCCGCAAGTCATTGAGGAAAATTACGTTGCCGGCCTCTGAAAGGTGAACCCCATCCTTACGATAGAGGCCGACAACCTCGGCCCTGATCCTTGGATGGGGCAAATAAACCCCTAAACCTTCCCCGAGGGCTTTCTGAATAGCCCTATTGGCCTTCATTCTAGCCCTTTCGATAGCTCGCCGGTCCATCTCCTCTTGCCACACCCTGCGAGGCAACATAGCGGACCACATTATAAGGACCTCGGGCCACCTCTGCAGAATCTCCTGCAAGTCCCACTTGGCCTGCAGTGACAAGGCCCTCCCATGAATGAACCCCAAATCATTCCCCCCTAAGTGAATAACCAAGATGTGCGGGATAGGCCCACTACGCCCAAACAACAGTGGCAACAAACCAGGCCAACGCAGGCCCCATCGGCCCTGCCACTCCACTGAAGCCCACTCACTCAGGCCCAGCTGCGACCCGACAGCTGACCGCCTGGCCTGATGAGCCGCCCAAAACACCATACTGTGCCCGCAGATCAAAATTCTTCGTTTCTCACGGCAGGACACAGCACCTAGGAAAACATCAATTAGTAAACTCTTACAAACTCTTAAAAGAACGAACATAGGACCGATAAGCAGATGACTTCCACCTGCCTACCCCCTGAATGGCCTGGGCCGAATACCCCATAGCTGCAGCTGTGGATGCCACCCCAATTCTAAAAGAATGGGTTCCAAATTTCACCCCCGCTAGCCCCAATTTCACCAGCGTCCGCTCAGTCACTGCCCAAAATTGGTAACGTGTAAGAGGGGAACCATCCTCATGGCAAAATAACACCCCTGTGTCATCCCCTCTAACCCACAGGTACCTCCGCAGGGCGCACACTGGGCATAAGTCCCGGTCAGCACAAATACCCAAATCAACAGTCATCCCTTTCTGCCTTTGGTCAGTTTTGGATTTTCTAATCACCAGGGAAACACCCTCTCCCCGGAACTCCACATCCCCAACCATAAGGGCCCGGCCAGACCTGTCCACCTTGGACTGGACCACCAACTCGCTGACGCGCAGCGCCCCAAAAAACGCTGTAAGGGCCGCAGCATAAAATAACCTAACTTCGTACCTTGAGCTACAAACCGAAGCCCAGGTAGTTATCAATCCTTTCAAAACCATGGGCGATATAGGTTCCCTAGCATCCACCCGAGGACCCGCTTCGCGCGACCAACCCTCGAGCATTTTTGTAACTCGGAAGTCCCCCGTGGCCTCAGAGAACCCCCGAGCCTTGCTAACAAATGCCAACCCAGCGAGCTGGCCCCTGATGGATCGAACCGCCAGCCCACGCCCCTTCTGATGCACACAAAAGCGCATCAGATGCTCAGTGGGGATGGGCCAACTCTGCTGCAGTCCCTCGCTAGCCCTAAATGCATCAAATTGCCCTACCGCTCGGTCGTAGTTGCGCTGCGTACTGGGAGTCACCGCCAGTCTTATGGCCCTGAAGGCTTCGGCCTCCCAAGGAGCCATAAGTCCGATGGCATCTGCGCCAGTATGAGATCCGCCTCCAGGGCAAGCTGCCAAAACCGCCCCATCTGTTGGCGAGACAAAGCGTCTGCCACACCGTTGCTAACACCAGGAACATGCTTGGCTCTAAACCAAATGTTCCTTTGCAAACACAGTAACGTAAAGGCCTGGACCAACCTCATTACCCGCTCAGATCTAGAGGTCAAGAAGTTGACCACCTGTACCACTGCCATGTTGTCACACCAAAAATGTACGACACTGTTGGCTAACTCCGCTCCCCACAGGCGCACTGCCACCAAAAGGGGGAAAAACTCCAGAAAGGTGAGGTCTTTGTCAAGACCCATATCATGCCACTCAGGGGGCCATCACTCAGCACACCAATGTCTGCGGAAATACACCCCAAAACCCGTAGACCCAGACGCATCAGACGTGACCTGAAGGTCCGCCTCCAGGGGCAAGTCCTCCCTCCAGAAAGTAACCCCATTATAGCCCTCCAGGAAGTCGGACCAAACATCCAAATCCTCCTGCATCCCCTTAGAAATCCTGATGTGATGATGTGGGGCTCGCAGAGCCGACATGGCGTCGCAAAACCACCATAAAAAGGCCCGACCCGGCGCCACGGCCTTGCGCGCAAAATTCAGGTGACCCACAAGCTGCTGGAGCTCTACCAGGGACACCTTACGCTGCCCCTTAAATTCCCGATGCCTATTCTTAAGGTCTAACACCTTGAAAGTAACCCCATTATAGCCCTCCAGGAAGTCGGACCAAACGTCCAAATCCTCCTGCATCCCCTTAGAAATCCTGATGCGATGATGTGGGGCTCGCAGAGCCGACATGGCGTCGCAAAACCGCCATAAAAAGGCCCGACCCGGCGCCACGGCCTTGCGCGCAAAATTCAGGTGACCCACAAGCTGCTGGAGCTCTACCAGGGACACCTTACGCTGCCCCTTAAATTCCCGAAGCCTATTCTTAAGGTCTAACACCTTGTCCGGAGGAAGCCGAAAACACTGCTGCAGGGTATCTATCTCGATACCCAAAAATGTCAAAACTGGAGAGGGGCCCTCCGTTTTCTCCCCCGCTAGTGGAACACCTAGCTCCTCCGCTAGCTTCACGAAAATGCTGAGCGACCGGGCACACTGCCCGGTCCCAGCCTCACCAGAAAACATAAAATCATCCAAATAATGACAGGAATTGTTGTTACCTGCTCAGCGCTGGAATTCCCACTCCAAAAAGGAACTAAAACATTCAAATGTTGCGCATGAAATGGAACAGCCCATGGGCAGGGCACGATCCATATAGTACTTTCCCTCAAAATGAAAACCCAGCAGCTCAAAATCATCGGGGTGTACTGGAAGAAGGCGAAAGGCTGACTTAATGTCGCATTTCGCTAACTCCGCCCCCAGGCCACAGCGGCGCACTACCTTAACCGCCTGATGAAAAGATGTGTAACGAACCGAGCATAACTGCTCCGGGATAGCATCATTCACAGACTCACCTCTGGGAAAGGAGAGGTGATGAATCAGGCGGAACTCTCCCACCGCCTTTTTAGGCACCACACCTAATGGGGAAACCCTCAAATTGGGAACTGGGGGGGTGTCAAAGGGGCCCAACACCCGGCCCTCAGCGCACTCCTTCGCTATCTTATTACGAACAACATCCTCCATCCCCACAACAGAACGTAAATTTGTACACATATAAGGAGAACGCCTCCCTTGAACAGGAATCCTAAACCCAACAGAAAAACCTTGCAACAAAAAGAACGCGTCGTGCCTACGTGGGTAAGCCAGCAAAAGCTACCTAAGGACCTTCAGCCTTATTGGGCTGGGCCCCTTTACCAGGAGCTTGCTGCTTACTGGCTCCGCCACCTCCAGGTCCCCTGCCTGCACCCCCCTGCCGCGCCTTAGGGCAGGAATTGTAGGGGTGGAAACCTGCACAGGAGGGGCACTCATGCCTGAACCTGCACGGCTTTCGAGAACAGGCCCCTTTAAAGGCGAATTCCCAACATAACAGCCGGGGTTGAACCGGCTGCCCCGCTGCCAAGTGGGTATTGGATGACGCCACGGATGCTGACCGCTGCACTACATGCCCACTATCTGAGCGATCCCCAAGGTTGGGCTTAGATGGAGACATTACCGACAGCCACAGCTGCTGGTGGATCCTGTCCCAAGGTATGCTGGGGTTAAGGGCCGCCCTCATCCTGAACTCCTCATCGTACTGCATCCAAGCAGCACCTGAGAAGCCAGTATAGCCCTTATATATTATGTCTAAGTACTGAAAAAGCGCCGCCGCCCTGTGCGGCTGAGCCCTCACCAACACCCCGGCATAAATCAAGAAACCTGGGAGCCAATTATGCCAATTCCTATCATCGCGCCTCCTCTTCAGCCTCTCCTTATCCCTGTCATCCAAGTCATCCTTGTCCTTCTTTTCCAACTCACGGAAAAGAAGAGAAAAGACGTCAACATATTCTCCCTTAACTATCTTGTCGCGCGTTGCCTGAGTTAAATGGTCACCCAGCGGCAGAGCCGTATCCCCGAAGGGAAGAGCATTAAAAGGGACATTGCCATATGCCAACGGGGCGTACGGATAAAAACCCCAAGGGCTTCCTTGAAACCCGGGCCACGCCCCGGCTTGATGCTGTCCCCCCGCAGGATCTACACCACCCCAGGCAGACTGAACAGGAATATTCTGCTGGGTACCTGCCGCTCCAAACCCTGTCCCTACCCATGGACACTGTGAACCAGCCGCCCATGCCGCAGGCAACTGTGGGTAACCGGCAGCCAACCTTTGACTCCCAAAGGCATCCACCTGCCCCCAAGGCCAAGGGAAAGTGTTGTGTGATGCAACCTGTTTGGCATTACCTTCCCCGGGCTCCACTGCCAAAGCAACCGGCGTCGGATCCACCACGGCCTCCTGCTCCAAATCAACTGTCTGCATTGTCCCAGCATCACTCAGGCTCGCCGACCCACTGGCTCCACCGGATTCCTTGGCAGCAGCACCTGCAGAACTTTCCAATGCAGAAAGGCGTCTAAGGATCTCCTTATTAACAGCATCCCTAGCTGCCCCTCGAACTGGTCTAGATCGCTCTCCACCACCTACAACCCTAGCAGAGGCCCCAGTACCCTTCTCTAGAGCAGCCAGCCTTCTCAGTATCTCTTGCTGGCTAAAAGCCTCGGAGTCCTCATCGGAAGAAGACCCAGCAGTCACAGGCCTTTTAGCCGGGGCCTTTGCCGCAGGCTTTTTGCCCTTTGAAGGGCCACTCCCTTTTTTTGAAGGCATCCCAAGTCTATAACAGCCACCACCCTGCACCTAAGATGGCCGCCGCTAAACCTCCTAATTAACCACAAAATGGCCACCGCCTATTAGGCTAGTGAAACCAGGCCCAACGGCTCCTTCCCCTAAAACTACAACCACCCGATATAGAATGGGGGGGAGTTATCTGCAATCAGTATCCCCCCAAGTGCACACGCAATACCGGGGTGTGTGTGTTAACACCGACACCCCTACCCTCCTAATGCAGTAAGAAAGGCGCCCAATGAGCCTACCACCGCCGCCCCCAGAGACACCAACAATGCCCACACACCCCGACAGGCCTGGGCTCTGTGCCCCTGAGCACCGGCCTCAGAATGCCGGCGAAAAACGCGGCCCCGTAGCCGGCCGATGCCGGCCGCAACGCCGCCTCACACTGGGGTGCTCTACAGGCCGCGCCAGCTGCTCCCGACCCTCCCAATGCGCTGCCGCCGCCGCCGCCGCTTCTCCGTTGCCCAGCACTAAGGCAGCAGCAGCACCCAGCCGCCTCTGGGTCCTCCGACCCTCGTTGCTACCGCCTTCAGCTCGGAGGAAACACGTCTGTCTCCTCCGAGCACAAAACGCAACTGGAGGTGCGTGGGCAGAGCCGCCGCAAACGGCTCCTAGGCTCCGCCCACCGCACCGCTTACCCGGATGCCCGGGAAAGCGTCTGCTCTCCCTCCCTCCTTCCAGGAGAGCAATAAGCGACCCCCTCCTCCACAGCGTGCGCTGCACGGAGGTAGGGTCGAATTGCAGCTAGATTAGTTATATAAATTATATTAAATGAATGGCTATAATTTGGGTTGGATTTTGATTAGTTATTATCCAAATGCAGATCTCTATTATGCATTAGCATTGCAAATGCTTGGGCCACTAGCTCCATTTTCTAACTTGCTGTACCTCAGTCATACAGGAGCAATTTTCATCATGTTTGTCGATGCAACTGTACACAACATTTCACTTTCTATATTTTAGTCATTATAATTTCATCATCCATATGCTTGCTTCAGAGATGTGATTATAATGTTGAAGGAAGATAATACGTGAACTGCATGATCCTTCTACTCTACTCCCTTGTAGTCTATTCCAAATGGTCTTATTCTAATAGAAGCTGATAAATGTAAGACTTGGTTATTAATTTAGATACAGGACTGATATCAAAATCAAACAATTATCTTTGTCCACATGTTGTAATGTGTGCTGCTTCAAAAGTCTATTGGCTGTTTCAGCCAACAAACATCTCTTCACAATTTATTCCAGAGCTGATATTAAATGTGATTTTTTTTCCCAGTTTAGCAGGGCCTGTTTGTGTGTTTTTTAAATAAAGAAAAGAATAAGGTATCAATAAAGAAGCTACAGGGCTATGTTTCAAATGAAACTTTGCTTCTTGCTCAAGGATAATTATGAATGGAAGTGTCTCCAAGCTGCCGAAAGATATCATAGTAAATGTTGTCAAAAAGTCAATAAGAGATCAAGTTCTACAACAACATTATAAGAAGAAATTGATAATACAGGAAGTTGGAGATATAATTTTAAAGGAGATACCACTCAGAATCTTGAGGAAACAAAGAGACTATGTATCCAGATGAGTTAGCCATGTTAGTCTGTAGTAGACATGGGCCCGAATGGAAAAAAAAACCTGAACAAGCTGTTTGTTGTTTGTTGCCATCCATGAACAATGAACAGTAACAAACATGACCCTGTTCACAAACATGACCCTGTTCACAAGCATGTTCGTTGTTCGTGGCCCCTTAAGATCCCTTTAAATTATCAGCTGGCAGGTGGCAGGGGGAATTCCCTCCTGCCACCTGTCAGCTGATAGTTTAAAGGGCCCTTTCCTGCCATGTGCAAGGGGCAGGGCCTTTTAAACACCCCACAAACTGACCTTCCCAATGTCCAATACCCACCAAATTTACAGAGGACACAGTCCTCACTGTCCTCCAAAGACCCCCCAAGTTTCAGAGAGATTAAACCCCAGAAAAGGCATGATCCATGTGTGTGTCCCCCTTAGCTATCATTTTCTCTTCACAGTGGCAAAAACAGGACTGCCTGTTGGAAGGCAGCTACTTTGAGGGGTTACAAACTGACCTTCCCAATGCCCAATACCCGCCAAATTTGCAGGGGACATAGTCCTCACTGTCCTCCAAAGACCCCCGAAGTTTCAGAGAGATTGCACTCTGGGAAAGGCTCTGGGAAAGGCATGATCCATGGGTCCTTCCCTTTGTTGTCATTTTCTCTTCACAGTGGCAAAAACGGGACTCTCTGGTGGAAGCTACTTTGAAGGGTTAAAGCCAGAAGGAGTTCAGACAGACTTCAGTCCCTGCCATTGCCAGGGGAATTGATTGAAAGGTCCTAGACTGTCTGACTTGACAAATGGCTGACAAAGGCAATGAACGAGGCTTGCAATGACCACTTGTTCATTTCAAATGGAGCCTCAAAAACAGCTTGTTCACAAACAGATGAAAGGCTGTTTGTGGGTTTTTTCTGTTTGTAATGCTGTCCGTGCCCATGTCTAGTCTGTAGCAGCAAAATAGAAAAGAGTCCAGTAGCACCTTTAAGACTAACCAACTTTACCGTAGCATAAGCTTTTGAGAATCACAGTTCTCTTCTTCAGATGCATGATTGATAATATGGGTTTGGTGGATGTTTGAAGACAAAAAAATGGGGATTCATGAGAATATACATTCTGTTATGAGAAACATAAATCTTTGTCATGTCTATACGTGTCACGTATAGGGATTCAAGGGGGATTCAAGAGAATATACATCCTGTTCTGAGAGACATAAATCTTTGTCATGTCTATATGGTTATGGTATGGGTATAAAAAAATTTGTTGACCAAATTTATTAGAGTGGAGACAGTGCCAAAGTCCTTTTCAGACCATAATCCTATAAGCGTAAGTTGTAGAACCAGGGATCATTTCCTAGAAAAAGGAACTCATTAGCATATCTCATTAGCATATGCCACACCCCCTGACATCACCGGAAGTGTGGCAGAAGGCACCATCCACCCTTCAGGCCCCTTTCCCCAAAAATATCCAGGTATTTCCTTAAAGCAGAATGAACTCAAAGCAGCTTACCCTCCTCTGGAGAGCCAGCCCTGCTTGCAGGCATGCACGCACGTACTCACTTTATCTCACAAGTCACAAATGAAAATAAAGCAGCAGAATGAATTCAAAGCAGCTTATGTTCCTTTGGAGCCCAGCCGCACTCAGCTTGCACTCACTCACTCACTCATTTTCTCTCTCCCTCTCTCTCAAGAGTCACAAATGAAAATAAAGCAAGCAGCAGAGCAGAATGAATTCAAAGCAGCTTACGTTCCTTTGGCGCCCAGCCCCGCTTGGCTTGCACTCACTCGCTTATTTTCTCTCTTTCTCTCCCATGAGTCAAAAATTAAAATAAAGCAAACAGCAGAGCAGAAGGAATTCAAAGCAGCTTACGTTCCTTTGGAGCCCAGTCCTACTCGGCTTGCACTCGCCCACTCACTCATTTTCTCTCTCTCTCTCTCTCCCTCTCTTTCACAAGTCACAAATGAAAATAAAGCAAGCAGCAGAGCAGAATGAATTCAAAGCAGCTTACGTTCCTTTGGAGCCCAGCCCCACTCGGCTTGCACTCACTCACTCATTTGCTCTTTCTCTCTCTCTCTCTCTCTCTCCCTCTCCCTCTCTCTCATGAGTCACAAATGAAAATAAAGCAGCAGAGCCTGCTGCTAAAGACGAAGACAGCTAAGAGGAAAAGGAATCGTGGGTGGGGCCAAAACCCACGTGACCTCTTTTCAGATCTGCCGGAACGCTGTTCTGGCACGTTCCACCTCCAAATGAGCCCTGTGTAGAACCAAATCTAATACATTTAGATGAATGAACCTTTACTACAGAAAGTGACAATTGTAAAGGAGGACTGTAAAAAAAGGCTGAAAGAATTTTTTGAATTAAATTTGAACAAGGGTACAGAATAGAGAATGGTTTGGTATGCAAGCAAAGCATTTATATGGGGCCGCTTCATACGTCATAACTCAGAATTAAAAGCAAAAAAGCAGGAAAAAATGCAGGGTATTCTGCAAAAAAAAATTTAGAAGGTGGAAGAATTATAAACTGTGCCGGGGAATGTTAAGGTTCAACAAGAGATAAAATACTTGCAACCACAGCTATCAATGTTATCAGTAACAGATTTAGAGAAAAAACTGAACTATGCTAAATAGAGAAATTTCAAATTTGCTAATAAACTGAAAAAGTGGTTGGCTTATAGACGGAGAAAAAAAAAAGAGGAAAAAATGATCTTAAAATTGCAAAATGGGAATTCTATGCAAACAGAAAATGAGACCATCCAAAAGACCCTTTTAAGTATTATTCAAACTTGTACAGAAGACAGGATATTTCTTTAAAGAAATGGAATCATTATTTAACAAAACAGAAGCTATCTAAAATTATGGAGAAACAACAACAGGTGATGAACAGCCCAATAATGATTCAAGAAGTGGTGGAAGCAATCAAAAAGATGAACACTGGGAAGTCACCAGGTCCTGATGGACTATCTGGCCAATATTATAAGATGATATTTTAGTACCCTTGCAAAAGTCAATGAATTCATTTTTATTGTTAGGAGAGACGCCAGAGACTTGGAGAGATGCTAGCATTACACTAATACCAAAAGAAGGGCAAGATTTGATACTAGCAAAAAACTATAGACTTATATCATTGCTGAATAATGACTACAAACTATTTACCATGATTTTAGCGGGAAGACATAAGTATGTTCTCAAAGATTTTATTCATGAAATTCAAAGTGGTTTCTTACCCAAAAGACAGTTGAAAGACAAGGTCAGACCTAGACATGGGCACGAACCAAAAAAATTTAATGAACCAGTGGTTTGCAGTTCAGGGCCGCCGCCGATCTCGAGGTTGCGAACTGCAACAAACATTTTCCGTTGCCGAACCAGTTCGCGGTTCGTGGTTTGTGGGGCATGGAACGGCCCCCATGGATCTTAGAAAGCCCATGTTCCTGGGGAGTCTTTTGCAGGCTCTCTTACAGCCATCACCCACATTTGGACAAGATTGCAAAAGGGATCTTGGAGTTATACCCTCTCCAATCCAAGGCCCCCAGGAAACTCCCACAAAAATCCAAGCTCAATTATACTCTCAGTCTCTCTCCCCAAAGGCTAGCAAGTGGCAAGCAAGAGCTCTGTCCCACTCCACTGCTCGCTGAAAGTGAAACCCAGCCTGGAAGCCCACACCTATTTATAAGCACAGGTCCCATTGAGCAATGCAGGAGGTCTGTGTTTGGCCATCAGAGCTGCCTATCAGGGTTTGCAGGGATGAGATTGGAGTGCCCATGTCTACAGGACATCCCCTTCCCCCTCCCTCCCCTGGGTGTCTTCTCCCAACTTGTAACCACTTTGCAGTTCCATGGTTGGAAGGAAGACCTGCCGATCAAGGTAAGCTGTGCTTCCATTCGGGTTTCCAGGGCGACAGAAGGAGCGCAGACAGAGTTCAGGCATTCCCCCAGCTCTGTTGCCAGGGGAATTTATTGCTGGCGCCTGAGTGTCTGGCTTCCCGAACGGTGGCCGAACGCACCGAACCAGGCCTCTCCTGAACGCTGGTTCGTTGGCCGTGGACGATCACGAACCGCCGGATTGTGATCGCCAATCTTGTGGGTTTTTGAAGTTCATAATGCAGTTCGTGTCCATCTCTAGTCAGAACTGTATTGGATATAATGGAATATTTGGATAAACCCAATGAAAAACAAGCAGCTCTAATTTTCTTGGATGCTGAGAAGGCCTTTGACAGGCAGGAACCTTTGAAAGCAGCACTTTTCTTGTTGTGCAAACAGCTAGAAAAGCACTGCTTTGATCTTCGGTGTGCTCCAAATCTGTATGGAGCACACCAAAGCAGTTTAAATACCCAAATCCCAAAGCAGTTTGCCGCTTCGTGATTTGGGTTATTCCGGTTTGTTTTCCCACTTCAAGTTTACCTGAATCTTGTTCAGGTGCACACCCCTAATAGAGACATTAAACAGGAGGAAAAGATTAGAAGCGTAAAAATTTTAAAAGAGTCGTACAAATTAAGATCCTTTGCAGATGATTTAGTTTTAATCCTGGAAGACCCATTAGAGAGAATTGAAATATTGATAGAGAAGCTGATGGAGTTTGGTACTCTGGCCGGTTTCAAAATAAATGAACAAAAAACAAAAATGTTAACAAAAAATATGGATACTAAAAACTAGGGAGAATTGATGAAAATAACAGGTTTTAAGATTGAAAAAAAAGTAAAATATTTAGGTATCACACTGATGGGGGTGAACTACATGCTATTTCGAAATAATTATGTTAAGGCATGGAAAGAAATTTAAAAAGACATGTTAAGATGTGATATAGGAAGAGAAAAACGAGGGGAACGGTCCAAAACAGCAAAAAGGAGAGACGCCGAAAAACGAGTCAACAGACCGTATAGAACAGTTTCAACTGTAATTGTATTTGTTAGAGGCACAAAAAAAGCCTTGGGCAAAGAAAACAAAGGGAGAGTGCCTGGATTTCCTGGCTGCTCTCAACAGCAATTAAGCGAGGACAAAACAACACAGGAAGAGTACTTAATTTTCTCAGCTACTCCCACAGGAATTAGATAAAGAAACCAGAAAGCAAGGGGAGAGCACTGGGGTTTCTCGGCTACTCCCGACGGGAAAATGGCAACGGGCTTGCCAGGCTATACTTTATCCCGTTTCGCACAAAATTAAGCTTCTTCAGCAGCCAAAATCATAAGTTCCTGAAAACACACAAAACACAGTACTTTACATAGTGAGCCTCAATTAAACAGTAAGAATATAACAACATCATGAAATTATTTTGTGTACATATTTACCATTACATCATATGGTACTTCATAACAAATAAAAGTTGCTGGCCGGCAGACAGGAAATAAACGTTTCTTCTCAATTTCAAAACAGCTGTAGTTTCTCCCATCCATCTGCAAGCCCTAGTACGTGATATAGTACAAGATGTGATATAGTACAATTATCCTTGTTGGGGAGAATATCAGTTATCAAGATGACTGTTTCACCTAGGATGTTATTCCTCTTCCAGACAATGCCTGTGTTAACTTCAGATGTACCATTTAAACAGTGGCAAAAGGATATTTCAACATTTATATAGCAAGGGAAAAAAACAAGAGTTAAATGTAAAATTTTACAAGATGTGAAGGAGAGAGACGACCTAGATTTACAGGATTTGAAGGTGTATTACGCTGCCTCGTGTCTAATGTGGATGAAGGAATGGATGCTTCTGAGAAACGAGAAGCTCTTGACGCTGGAAGGTCATGACCTGAGATCATATAATGTTTGTTAAATATGATAGGTGTTGTAGAGAAAAATGGAAAATGAAACGTATTATTTTTCTTTGTTATTTTCAATCTTCGTTCTTTTTCTCTCTTTGTATTCTTTTTATTTCCTTTTTTCTTCTATTTCTCTGCCCTTTTTATTGGGCTTTAAATCTTATTAAAAAAAATAAAAATATTAAATTATTAATGTTAGTAAAATTATTATTAAAAATGAATGGAAGTGTCTCTACTGCCCTTGTGTCTAATAATAGGCATGTTGATTAACTTAAACTACACGTGAGATACTGTTGCCAACAAGCCTAATTTGGGGGTTGACTTTCTTCCTGTTTCTCCATCTTGATGCAGGAATCATCTCTTTAGGAAGGGGGGGCTGAATAAGCTGCTCTTGCTTGCCAGTCCCTCCCTCCCTCCTTATCTGCATTATTGAAGTCCAAAGCTATGAGGTGGGGGTGAAATGGCTTTCAGAGGCAAAGATTTCACTCAGTAGGCTTCAGTAAGAACCAAGGACACCCATTATACATTTTCAAAATTGAATTTTACCCAATACTTCCTTAATTGGGAAATAGGAGAGATATAAATGTTTGAAAAATAAATGTCATCGCCCTTGGGACATGGAAACACACACACACGTCTCCTTCCTAAAATGTCTGCATAGTAAGAATCTACTTATTACATCTGAGGAATTTGGCTCTAGCCATGTGTCCACAGGCTGGGGGGGGGTTCTTACTGTATCTCTCTGATCATCATTTCTCAAAAGGGACATTGCTCAGCTGGAAAAAGTATAGAATAGGGCAACTAAGAAAATTAGGGGGTTGGCTCACCTTTCCTATGAGGAAAGGCTGAAGAATCTGGGGCTTTTCAAATTGCAACAGAGGCAACAAAGGAGGGACATAATAGAGATTTATAAAATTATACATAGGGTAGATAAAGTGGAGAGGGAGAACTCTCTCATTCAAATACTAGAACTAGAGGTCATCCAGTGAAGCTGATGGGTAGTAGATTCAGGATGGATAAAAGGAAATAGTGATTAAAATGTGGAGTTTGCTGCCAGAGGATGTAATGATAGCTGCAGGCATAGACAACTTTAAAAGGGGATTAGATGGGTTCATCTAATCAGTGGCTATAAACCATGGTGACTAAAAGGAATCTCCAGCTTCAGAGGCAGTAAACCTCCAAATACCAGTGGCAGGGGAAGGCCTCAGCCTCTGTGCTGTGTCGTTGGTGTAGTGGTTAAGAACAGCAGGATTCTAATCTGGAGAACTGGATTTGATTCCCACTTCTCCACTAAAAGCCAGCTGGGTGACCTTGGGTCAGTCACAGCTTCTTGGAGCTCTGTGAGCCCCACCCACCTCACAGGGTGATTGTTGTGGGGATAATGATAACATAGTTTGTAAACTGCGCTCAGTGGGCGTTAAGTTGTCTGGAAGGGAGGTATATAAATCAAATGTTGTTATTTCATAGTAGACGTGTGTACGGACTGAAAAAAATGAACCACCTGATTCGCGGTTCGTCACTGTTTCATGAACCACGAACTTCTACGAACTTTTACCAGTTCATGAATCGGTTTGTAGTTTGTAGAATTCAAATGCCCAGCACCGGCTTCTGAAGCTGGTGCGAGGTGTTTGAAACTGACAGCCCCCTTCTCCTGTTGCCCTGAAGCGGCAGGAGAAATCTGTCCATTTCAAAACATCCTGCGCAGGCTTTCTCCAATCGGGTGAAGCCAGCACAGGGCATGTAAAACTGACAGCCCTGTTCTCCTGTCCCCTGAGTGGCAGGAGAATGGGGCTGTCAGCTTCACTCATCCTGCACCGGCTTCAGCCCATCGGTTGAACCCAGCACAGAGTGTGAAACTGACAGCCCTGTTCTTCTGCTGCCCAAGCTGGAGGAAAACGAGAGCTGTCAGTTTGACAGACCCCATGCTGGGTTCAGCCTATGGGTTGAACCTGGCATGGGAGCTGCTCACTTACCCCGCGCCAGCCTCAGCCCATGGGCTGAAGCTGGCTCACGGTCTGTCAAACTGACAGCTCTCATTCTCATGCCACCCGAGTGGGAGGAGAACGAGAGCTGTCAGTTTGACAGACGCTAGTAAACCAAGAGTAAATATTCATATTTTAAAAATCATTTGCACCTACTGCCATGTCTCATGTATCCTTCTATTTTCTGCAAGTATTTACAACTGAGAGATAAAAATAAATGGATAAACTTAGCCCTTCGCAGCAAACTTTGCACTGTCTTCTCTGCATCTGGAAATTCAAGAAACGTGTGGCATGGGTTTCAATATATTTTAGTATTCAATGTGTTTTAGTATTTTTGCAGGAGAATTGCTTTACTTATTCTACCATCAGGGTATTTCCAACAGAATTAGTAGTTACAAACCTGAGTTAAAGGCCAAGTGATCCCTCAGTTCCTTCTACTCTAACAGAGCAATTCTAAGAAGAGTTACTCCAGTCTAAGCCCATTGATTTCAATGGATTTAGACTGGGGTAATCCTTCATAGGGTTGCACTGTTAATGTCAGTTCTTCAGCTCCTGTTTCTGTATCATTGATTTTATTAAGGGAAATTTGAAACTGCATTTTTAGTATCATTTATATTTAAAACCACTGTGTGGAAAATATCTTCTAAATCTGGAATTTGCTATTCTATACCTGAATGTGTGTCTGAAAACTCATTAGAGGCAGCTTCTCTAACAGTGAGGACTACGTCTATTATGATTTATTTAACTTTGTACCCTTCATCGGGTAAAATAGCTTGAAAATAGAATATAGTGTTATTTAGCTTGCTATCCTATTGATTCTCACAGGTGCCTCATGGATAAGCCTGAATAGACCTTAACTTTCTGTATACTCAGAATCTCACAAATATTTCCTCTCTTACCAGTCTTTCCAAAGGCTGAATTCACTATTCAACTTTCAAAAGTAAACCATAATGAGTACAACAAATGTGCATTTCCTTTCGCTAAATTTGAATGATCGTATGTTCAATATAAAACTAGAATGTCCATATGTTTAATAATTATTGTATTGTAATTATTTTTATAATAAAAAAGCAGTTGTAGTAAACCAGATCTGTTCTTGCATGCATTATGTACATACCTAAAAATAAAGGTCAAAATACGTTGTGTTATTCTGTTTTGCTACATGGTAGTCACTGGTGAAAATTGCTGTTAGGTTGTTAGAGCATTGGTCTATCTAATCCAAATTGAGAACCAGTTTGGTGTAGTGGTTAAGAGCATGGGACTCTAATCTGGAGAACTGGGTTTGATTCCTTATTCCTCCACTTGAAGCCAGCTGGGTGACCTTGGGTCAGTCACAGCTTCTAGCTCTCTCAGCCCCACCCACCTCACAGGGTGTTTTGTTGTGGGGATAATACCTAGAGATGGGCACGAACTGCATTACAAACTTCAAAAAAAAACAAAAATGGCGATCGCGTGATCGCGATCCAGCAGTTTGTGATTGTCCATGGCCAACGAAATCAGCGTTCGGAAGAGGCCTGGTTCGGTGCGTTTGGCTGCAGTTCGGGAAGGCAGACACTCAGGCACCAGCAATCAATTCCCCTGGCAACGGAGCCAGGGGAATGCCTGAACTCTGTCTGCGCTCCTTCTGTTGCTCTGGAAACCTGAATGGAAGCCCAGCTTACCTTGATCGGCAGGTCTTCCTTCCAACCACGGAGCTGCAAAGCGGTTACAAGTTGGGAGAAGACACCCAGGGGAGGGAGGGGGAAGGGGGTGTCCTGTAGCCATGTGCACTCCAATCTCACCCCTGCAAACCCTGATAGGCAGCTCTGATGGCCAAACAGACCTCCTGCATTACTCAATGGGACCTGTGCTTATAAATAGGTGTGGGCTTCCAGGCTGGGTTTCACTTTCAGCGAGCAGTGGAGTGGGACAGAGCTCTTGCTTGCCACTTGCTAGCCTTTGAGGAGAGAGACTAAGAGTATAATCCAGCTTGGATTTGGGGGATAGGGATCTATCTCTTCTGGTTCCAGGGCTGCTGCCTGGCTCTGGGGCCAAGCTCAGTGGGCACCTCAGCTGAGGGCTCACATTGATTATTGATCAGTGCCTGATCGGGTCAGGTCTGTGGGAGTAGTGGGCTAGGGTTCTAGTCCCTCCTTCCCTCTGGTGCCAGGGCTGCGGCCAGGCCCTGGGGCCAAGCTTGGTGGGCACCTCGGCTGAGGGCTCACATAAGTGCCTGATCTGTTCAGGTCTGTGGGAGTAGTGGGCTAGGGCTCTAGTTCCTCCCTCCCTCTGGTGCCAGGGCTGCTGCCAGGCCCTGGGGCCAAGCTCAGTGGGCACCTGGGCTGAGGGCTCACAGTTATATTTCCAGTGCCTAATCTGGTGGTCAGGCATCTTGGTGTGCTGGGCTAGGGCTCTAGCCTCAGCCTCTGGTTCCAGGGCTGCTGCCAGGTTCTGTGGCCAAGCTCAGTGGGCACTGCGGTGGAGGGCACACAGAGTCATCTCCTTTCCTGTTCTCCTTAATTCTAGTTTGGTGGCACAATGAGTCTTCCTCCTGTGTTGGCCGCCAAGAGTGGTTGTGGGGTGAAGTGCAATGGCAGTCGTCCTGGTTCAGTTGTGGAAAACAGTATTGGATGTGGCTTGGGGGCCGCAGAGAGTCCTCCCGCTCCCCCCAATTCACCTGTGTGCGCTGTGGAGGAGGCCAAGGAGGTCTTTCTGCAGGGGGGAGAGAATCTCTCTCAACATTTTGAGGAGGGGTGGGTGGGTGATGGATCCCTGGTGGAATGGTATGTGTATTTTGAAAGATCCCTCCCGTCCCCATCCCAAACTCTTGGTGGTATCCCCGCCTGCAGTCCGCCCCTCACCCCGTTGTCCGTATCCAGCCCTGCAGCACAGCCTGTAACCATTCGTCCTCCTTCCCCTGGGTCAGTTAGCAGTCGACGTTTCAACGCCTCCATATGGAGGCACTTTCGGGCCCTTCCTGATGACCCCTGTGTGGTGCAGTGCTGTGCCTGTGATGTCCTGGTGAGCAGGGGCAAAAATCCAAAGCACCTGTCTTTGACGGCCCTGACTCGGCACCTGAAGAGGCACCACCCGAGCCTGTCTCCTTCCTCACCCAGTGAAACATCCATTGGGGGGAGAAAGGGGGCCACAGCTCTTTTGAGCGGGGGTCAGTGGGAGGGTTGCCCTGAGGGTGATGCTGGTGGGAGCAGAGCGCTCCGGCAGGCCACGCTCGCGGAGGTTGTCCCCTCGGGGTCTGGGACAGCGCCGCTTAGAACCTCGAGGCTGATGGCTCAGTAGGCGGCTGCTGCCGCACTGTTCCTCAGTGGGACCCTCAGGTGAGGACCCACGGTGGCTGGGGGATCAGGCCCCAGGTCCGAATAACGCATCCTCTCCCTCCCACGCTGGGAATACCAGCGCGCTCCTCTTTGCCCTGTCGATTGCAGGGGGGTCTTCCCACTTACCCCCCACATGACAGGTCCTCTCCCTCCCATCCTTTCCGGCAAGGCAGGAAGGTGGGTGATGCTGATGGCAATCTCATTTGGGCACTTGCGCAGCAGCTCAGGAACCGTTTCACATATAGTTCAGACACATGGTGCCCCCATCCATCGCAAACGCTGAGCCCTCTGAGCAGGGGGGAATGGGTCACTCGACTCTTGTCCTTCCCGCAAAGGCAGGAAGGTGGCCAATGTCAGCTGCTGCTGCTGCTGTCACGTTTCCATCTTCCCCTCTCAGGAACCACTCTGACCCGTCCAAACAATGTCTCCTGTCCTGCCCATCCCCTACTTTCTGCAAAGGCAGGACGGCGGATCAGGTCAGCCCCTGCTTCATGAGGGATTATCCTGTTATTGCTCCCTCCTTGGTTACACAGCTCGGTTCTGATCACTCAGCCAATTGTATTGTATAGGGATACAATCTGTTGACAATGTGGTGGCTCCCCTGTCAATGGGACTGATGGGACCCCTTTCAGCTGGGTGGGAATGTGTCCTGCAACTCCTGTCCTTTCCGTCAAGGCAGGAAGGTGGGTACTGTCGGCTGCTGTTGAAATTTTCCTTAGTGGGACCCTGAGGTGAGTGCCCACAGTTGCTGGGGGATCAGGCCCCTGTCCGAATGTCATATCATCTCCCACCCACACCGGGAATGCCAGTGTGCTCCTCCTTGGCCTGGTGGGCAGGTACATGGGGGGTGCCACCAGCAAGCGGCCAGACCCGCTGCCTCCCTGTGCCCTCCAGGCCCAGCTGCGGCCACCAGTACCCACATCCCTACATCGCTGGGAATACCAGCGCACTTCTTTTTGTGCTGGCAGGCGGGCACATGGGGGGTGCCACCAGTGAGCGGCCAGACCCCTTACCCCTGCAAAAGACTCCCCGGGAATATGGGCTGTCTAAGTGCCATGAGGGTCGTTCCGTTCCCAACAAACCAGGCCCAGCAGCCGCCACCACTACCCACATTCCTACATTGCTGGGAATACCAGCATGCTCCCTTTCCAGCCTGGCAGGCAGCCACATGGGGGGTGCCACCAGCGAGCGGCCAGACCCCTCACCCCCTGAGGGGAGGTGGCTCGATGCAGCCTCCCCGTGCCCACCAGGCCCACTGGCTGCTGCCAGTACCCACATTCCTACATAGCTGGGAATACCAGCATGCTCCTTTTCAGCCTGGCGGGTAGGCACATGGGGGGTGCTGCCAGTGAGTGGCCAGACCCCACCCCCTGAGGGGAGGCAGCTCAATGCCGCCTCCCGGTGTCCGCCAGGCCCGGCCGCCACCGCCACTACCCACATTCCTACTTCGCTGGGAATACCAGCGCACTCCTTTTTGGCCTGGCGGGCGGGCACATGCGGGGTGCCGCCAGCGAGCAGCCAGACCCCCCACCGCCTGAGGGGAAGCGGCTGACTGCCGCCTCCATGTGCCCACCAGGTCCGGCGGCCACTCTCAGCACCCACCTTCTGTACACTGGGCCAACGTCAACTGGTGGCTCTAATGGTATCAAGTGGGAGTTTCCTGGGGGCCTTGGATTGGAGAGGGTATAACTCCAAGATCCCTTTTGCAATCTTGTCCAAACTTGGGTGATGGCTATAGGAGAGCCTGCAAAAGACTCCCCGGGAATTTGGGCTCTCTAAGTGCCATGGGGGGCCGTTCCGCGCCGAACGAACCGCGAACTGGTTCAGCAACAGAAAATGTTGCGGTTCACGATCTCGGGATCGTCATTGGCACCGAACCATGAACCACTGGTTTGTTAATTTTTTTTGGTTTGTGCCCATGTCTAATAATAACATACTTTGTAAACTGCTCTGAGTGGGTGTTAAGTCATCCTGAAGGGTGGTATATAAATCGAATATTATTATTATTATACTTTCTAGTCTGACTGGCAGCAGTTTTCCAAGAACTCGGGTTGAGAAAATTCTTTCTTAGAGATCTTTAATGGTAAATTACAGGGACTTCAGCAGGCAAATCTTCTTCATGCAAAACATGTACTCTTGCACTGAACTGCATCTTCTCCCCAATGGAACCTTGCACACATTGGTGGATATGACAAAATGAAATCTATGTCATAGTGTTCTCATTTGCAATTCCATTCATCAATCACTAGCATAGGAACCTAAAGGAACTGTGAAGTAGAATCTTATTTCAGACACACTGGCTTGAATCTAAATCTGTAGCCAAGCTACAAGTGATGCCTGGCACAGGTTGGACACTTGTCCGCTTACTTCATGGTTTGATGGGAAATGTAGACGTCCAGGTCCTGCAGCTTGGCTCTCCATTTAATTGAAGTTTACAGAGTGGCAGTCTATGGGAGGGAGAACATGTGGTCAGGAGGGGAGTGCAGGCATCGGGCTCTTGCCGGGCCCCCCCTTCCCCTCTGCTGTGTGTGTGTATGGGGGGGGGTTCTGTAAACTTCAATTAAATGGAGAGCCAAGCTGTAAGACCAGGATGCCTACATTTCCCATCAAAACTTTAGGTAAGCTGACAAGTGTCCAACCTGTGTCAGGTATCACTTGTAGCTTGGCTCTGTGTGAGCAACTTTTTATGTTAGCAATAACCAATCATCTGTCTACATCCTATATAAACTGACCAGCTCACAGCGCCTCCCAGAATATAAAAAACAAGGTTGCAGAAAGAAATTGACCCAAAAACCTCATGTAAGCTGAGTTTATGTGCCCTGGATATTATTTGGATGGAAGCAAATTTGAATATCAAGGATGGCCAAAAAGTCAAATAAATGGGATGTAGATCAAATCAAACCCAAATTCTTCCTAGAAGCTAAACTGACAAAACTGAGACTATTGTACTTTGATCCCATCATGAGAAGACCAGACTCACGGGAAAAGCCAACAATTCTAGGAAAAGCTGAAGTCAGTAGAAAAAGAGGAAGACATGAGATGGATTGACTCAGTAAAGGAACCATGTCCTTCAGTTTGCAAGATCTGAGCAAAGCTGTCAGTGATAGGATGCTTAGGAGGACATTAATTCATAGAGTCACCATACACCAGAATTAACTTAACGGCACATAACATACATCAGTTTGTATACTAGAAATGCAGTTAATTTCTATTGGAAACCACTATAGGAACAAGGAGGTTCACTGTAGTCATGATTCAAGCAGATTTTCACCTGAATTAGTTTTAGATCATGAGGCTTTACTTCATCATATGTAAAGTTGAATGAAATGCTATCGACAGTGTTGTATATTTGAAGAAAAAAACTGAAAGTACTACTTTGAAGTCTAACCTCTTTATGATTTAATCGACATATCTGTATAGCTTTCATTTAGTAAAATGCACTGGCTACAATTTCATACACATTTCAGTTCATTTTAGTTAGAGACAGTGATCTAATATTGATATTTTTCACTGTGGATGTAATATTGATAATATTAATGAGATTTGCTTTTTATGTATCTTATGAATTTTTATATGTCCCCTCATCTAAGGGCACCACCATGCAATTTTCGCATAATATTTTATGTGTAGAGAGAGTCCAGTTCAATTTTGAATTCATAGCAAAAAGTCTCCTGCTGTGAGAAAGCTAACAAAACATCCACTTGGCAATAAATAAAACTATGGGTATTCTAAGACCCTCTACCAAATTGGATACATTTTTTTCTGCAATGCTTTAGTGATCTTGAAAATTGAATTCTCTCTTAAAACTAGGGCTGAATTTTATTTTTGTAATATAATGAATTTAGATGTTTTTTAAGCCTAGTTTTGATTTGATTTTTTGCTGCTGTCGTTGATACAATTTATTTAGGAGCCTTTTATAGCCTTTACAGACTGACTGTGTTTACAAAGGAGGTGCAAGATAAGTTTTTAAAAAAACCTCACATTGCTTGTTTATACTTCCTTATCATGCCACCTTATCATGCCAAGTCCTCTGAGCATACTATTCTAAGCTCACTATTGGGAGAATATATCTGTTTTATACTCTTTCAGTATTGCTGGCTCAGTTTCTTGGAATGCCCTTTGAGGAACCTTCATATGAATGCATGGCATGGTTCTTTGGAGTCAGCAGGAAACAACATGAACTATCTTGCCTGACTATGTGAAAACACCCTTATTTGCTACAACTGCCATCGCTGGCTATATAGATGAAATTTAGTTCTCTTGGAAGGCAGCAGACTAAAGCTGGTGAGCAAGTTAAATGCCACTGAAGGGTATACACAGTCAAACATGAAGTATTGTATATCTTTAAAATAATGCCTGGGGGGAGAATTAGGTTAGCCTAGCAGAGATCAAGCAAAAATACCTCCAGTTAATTTGTTGTGGCTGCTGCTGTTGTTGTTACTGTTGTTTGAGAATAGATCCAAATAGCATTTTTAGTACACTAGATGATTTCCAACTCTAACCTGCATCCAAATCCAACGCACTGTCCAGGGCCCCAAAACTTGTTTACTGTACCCCAATGGTGATTTAAAATAACATAAATCTTCTTAATAACTCTTTTTAAAAAGAAAAAATGGGAAGAAAATGCTTTCCAAACATATAAACCTGTAAAAATTCAAATATAACAAAATATTGCTAGAACATTTTTTAAAAAACAGTGAATCAAAACCTTGTACAAGTATTAAGTATAGTTAATGCAGGCCACAACTTTTGGAATAACACACTGCTAGGGTGGGATAGTAGCCATTTTTAAAATGTATTGTGCTAAGATATTGAATTAGATACATTACCACTTGGAGCAAGTATTTTGCCACAGGTAAGTTGATACCCTGATGGCAGCCCCATCATTTAATGCTATGGGTTTAGGAGGCTCTTTGGAAAAACTGTGTAATGTTTAGCATGTAATATATATCATTTGGATTTTATTTCTGCTTGATAATGTTTTTTTCACAATGGTTACTGTGAGTTTAAGTGCAGACCTCTGAGGAAAGAATAAGGGGGGCTAGATGGGTGAATAGAGTGTGATCTGATTGGATGGTAACTCTATCCTAAATGGAGTGAGTTACAGCTTTTAGTCAATGGGGAGAGAAAGTGTTCATTCTAGTTGAGTTAGGCAACCTATGTGGAGAGAGAGAGAGAGAGAGAGAGAGAGAGAGAGTTTCTGAAAGAAAATTAAATTGTCATGAGATTCTGGTTAGCCAGTCTTTGGGTATTTCAGAGAAAATATTCTGGCTAAACCAGGCAAACTGTGTGGAAGCCTAAGAGCCTAATTCTGTCTGATTCAGGCAAACTGTGCATACACCTGGGTTAGGCTGTGTATATCTGAGGGCCAAGCTGCAAGTGAGGAATGACACTTGAACAGCAAGTGTATTTCTCCCTGTTCACTTGCCCTCCACTTGCACTCTGCTCAATCCACTTGCTGTTCAAGTGTCATTCGTCACTTAGAGCTTGGCCCGAGAGAGAGATTATTCTATTTAAGTAGGCTTACCAGTTGCCCACCAGTAGCAGGCAATCTGCCAAGGTTTTGCCTGGTTGCCTACCGATTGCTGGTGATCAGTGAGAGGTGCAACCCCCACTGGTGATCACCAGTGGAAACTGCACCAGAGCCAGCTGCAGTACCTGATGAGGCTCCAGCGGAGCAAATCAGAGCACAGCCAGGAACCTCTGGGGAAGCCATCGGAGATGAAGACTCCAGCAGAATGAGGGAGAAAGCGAAACCCAAGAAGGCAGCACTGATGAGCCAACCTCAAAGCAGAGGAATCGAGCAAGGGCAGGCATCTGGGAAAGATGCAGAAGTGCTCACCTCCAAACTCAGCACTGGATGGGAGTGCACTCCGAGAGTGAGGCACAGCAATCAGAGGGAGAGGAAACACCTGACCCTCATTCCCTTAACGAGGACTGAGTTAAAATGAAATGAAAGCAACCTAGCTCACCACTCCCTGCATCCTGAGCCTTGTGCCTGGAAGCCCTTGATCCCACTTTGTACCTTGCCCTTTTCTGGACTGAACTCTCAGCTTACGACCTCGGCTTGACTCTTGACTGTGCACCTACCTGCTGCTTATCGGACTGCTTTACTTGTTCTGGAACTCAGACTGTGAGACTCTGCTTTAGACTGCCTGCCTGCTTGGTGTGTGACCTCAGGCTGCCTGACCACTCAAAAGCCATTGTTCCCATCTGGCACTGCCTGCCAGCTTGAACAGACGCCTGTCCTTTGAGCCATGGGTGTGCTCCAAACTGGCCAGAATTAGCCCTGTGCAAAGGGCAGGAGCATGTCCATGGCCAGCATGATGACATCACTTCCCAGAAGTGACATCATCATGCCTCTCTGGGAATGCGCGAACATTGCATGCACGAGGACACTAAAACAGGTAAGTCCCAGGCCCCCCCCCACATTCTGCCAGGAGGGTATAGGAATCTGGTAACCCTATATCCAAGTCAGGCAAGCTGTGTGGAAAGATCTGAGGGAATCTGTGTCTGGGTGGATGAGAAGAGAGTTTGGTCCACTAGTGAAGATCTGTGTGGAAAATTACACTGTGTGGCTGACTCTGAATATACCTTTAAGAAGAGATAATTATTTGTGAAACCACCAAGCTTAAAACCTATTCTGAAGCCAATCTGCTTATCAAAACCCTGTAACCATCAGACTTATGCACTTATAAATAAATTCTACTTTTGCTTAAGAAAAAAAAAGATCCTTTTTTATCTCACAGTCACCCTCATGTACTAACCATTCTGTCAAACTGCCATCTATAACAAGGCTTCATTACCAATTAAACTAAGGTCTTTGGTGAAATCCTTTGGTGGTAACAAAAATCTTTTGAGAGAGTCAGGGAGGCAGCAATGTATAAGTCACACAAACACAAAAGGGAAGTTGTTCTTGAGGATAAAACTTGGGGAAAGCAAGAACACCTGAATCTCTGTGTGAGTGGAAATAAAGGAATGTTGGTTATATGACCAGTTAACCACAATAGAGAGTAACGCGGTAAACTGAACAGTACAAGAAAAAAATTACCCGCATAATCTTACTAATGCATTCAAGTTTTAATTTCACTGTATGTAACACGTAGAATCACCACAACAGTATGATCAATTGTTTAACCACATCTATTATTAATACCCCTGTCGTATAGTCAGAAATACATTTGTGCAAACACCTTCAGACTTCCATTTCAATAATAAAGTGCTTAGTGCTCCAAGTGCCTCCGTAATATATTATTGCACTAATGAGTAAAGTGCAAATGCAGAGTTAGCACCATTCAAACACTAATACTTGCAACAAGCTTCAAGATCCTAGGTGCTTCGTATTCCGACCAGGGGCTGAGTGCAGTTTCAAAAGTTCATTCCAGCCGACCGTATAGATCACCGAACATAATTAGTCCTTTTACAGATTTTGTATTACAAAAATAATTTTTCCGTGATCATAAATCTTCTTCTAACAGGTGGTCTAGATCTTTATCAGTCCCGTTTCAAGAATATCTTTGTCAAAGAATACAGTCACTACAGAAAAATACAATAAATCAATTATAATACACACCATGTGGTCTTAATCAATTCCAACCTTTGAAACAGTAACAAACATAAGAGCACTTACTTAAATCACATTCCAACGTATTTCACTGAGTACCCAGTAATAGAACCACTTCCTATGTCATTACTGTAAACACATCCCATTTTATTGCACTTATATACAAAAAGCCAACCACGCCTTACCAGTGAAGAGAGTCTCTATTTAAAGCTATCGTTACACAGTTACCCATTTACCCCAGGAAACATGAGAAGTCATTAGCCATATTCAAGCCTCTGGGTATTAGGCTATTCAACTTATAAATCCAAAAGGTCTCCTTTCTATGGAGTTCCCTCATAACATTTATCTGAGTCCCTGTACCAGCCTTAAATAAAACAGTAAACCGCATATCCATTTCATTATGATTTTTTCTGAATAATATTGTACCAGCGGTGCTTCTAATACACATTTTTTTATACGAGACTGGTGTTCAGTTAATCTTGTTCTGATGGAGTGAACAGTGCTACCCACATATAATAGACCACACGGACACTTAAAGAGATACACTATCCCCTCCGTGCTGCAATTAACAAATTCATGTGTGGTCCAAATATCAAGCTGCTCTACTTCCTCTTTTGTCATTATCAAAGTACATTGTTTACACCTTCCACACCTGTGTAAACCCTTAGGGAAACCTGTGTCACAATTATTCTTTGTGTGGTATAAATCTGAATGAATGATAACATCTCTAACATTTCGCGTTCTCCTGAAAGCTATTAATGGAGGAACCTGGAAACCAGGGATATCATTAACAAGGGGGCAGTATTTTAAAATAGCCCGTCTAATGTGATTAGCCTTGACACTGTAATCAAAAACGCCTACCAAACGTTCTTGTTTTGCCTGAAACAACTTATCACATGTCAAACCATGGGGGTGGTCTATTTGATTATATGTCCGTGCCCTAAATTATATGTGGGTAGCACTACGCGTCCATTACGGGTACGGATTCTGGAACACATATCAAGAATTAAAAATGGAGTATTAGAAGCGCCACTCACACAACATTTTTTGGACAAGAAGCATAACACAGAAGACATTAGAGTGACAGGTCTCTATACTACCATTAGAGAATCTGACCTGCAATTACATCTCCTCCAGAAAGAGGCAAGATGGATTCATTCTTTAAATACCATGCACCCACGGGGCTTGAACAATGAACTGTCTCTGAAATGTTTTTTGGTATAGATGGATATTTGCCATTTGGGGATAATATGTTGTAAGTTTTCTCAGGATCAGGATGGCTTCAATGTATAAAAGCTAGAATGCCCAGACCCACAGTACGTAGGATTCTTTCCACGTCCATGGGTGTTCTTTCGGCGCATATGTTATGAAACTGTGTACGGGTAAGCTGGATGTTTGTTTACTATGTTTACTATTATCATTGTGAAGAAATACACGTAAAGCCAGGAGTGGTTTATATTGTATGGCATTTATTTTTTGAAATGTAGATATAGCTGGTTGCCCCTGAGGAAGTCCTTATGGACGAAGAACTATAGGAAAATCTGCCGGTCTTAGTTCCGGGCACCGCTGGGCTTTCCAACTTTCATCTCTGGACCAGCCACGTACCTTTCCATCTTGGCTTTTGAAAAATTTGAAAAAAGAAAAGAAAAAAAAGTTAAAGAAGACACATTATTTTGAGTCTTTAAAGACTTTTTCTGCTGCATTGCCGTCACACCCTCAGGTCCTCTTGCAGAGGACTTTTGTTTCCGTGTATTATGAATGATAATAATGCTGGAAAATGTTGAAAAATGATATGAGAAATTATATGTAATATGATGTAATTATACATTATTGTTAAAATCACTTGAAAGGATTTATAAAATGTTGCACTATAGTATTGTAGAATCTTTCTTCCCGATGGTCCTTTGACCACCTTTATTTAGTGACTGTAATTGGGAACAGCCTTATCTTTTGGCATTTTATGTATAACAGTCAGATATTTAAGATTGATTCCACAGCTAAAGCAAAAGACTTCTTAGACAAGGGGAAAACCTTAAGAAGGGAAGAAAGGAGAAGATAAAAACAAAGAAGCTAAGAGAAGAAGAGACCTTGTAAGAAAGCTCAAGAGAATCAGAAACGGACTCAGAAGAAGGAGCCAAATTATCCCCACTGAGAAAAAGAGGACAGAAGAAAAAACAAAGAAATGGCAATAAATCAGACTTTGGAAATGGATAAGAAACAGATTAAGATTCTCTCTATTAACATTAAATTCACCTCAAAAAAGGAAGAGAACATATACACAACTTTAAAAATTGAAAGTAGATATAATATGTCTACAAGAGACGCATATTAGAAAGAGTGATCAAAATTGCTGGAATGTAAAAAGCTGGGGAGAAGCTTTGTGGCCTCAGATCAAAGCAAGAAAAAGAGAGGCCTTGTAACATATATTAAAAAAGAATACGACCCAAAGTTAATATATGCATCAGAGGATGGCAGACTCCTACTAACAGAATTCCAAAAAGAGGGTGGGAAATTCTATTAATAAACTTATATGCATCGAATGATCATCAAGAAGGTTTTTTTAGACCAGCACAGCAAACAATAAAAAACTACGACTATTCTGAATACTCTTGGTTGGGAGACTATAATGCAGTATTCAATAGAAAAATGGATAAAAATTTATCAAAACCAACAAAAATATTGACAACACAATTAACAAAAAAATTCTTATAAATGGCAGAAGAATATAATTTGGTGGACACCTGGAGAATGAGAAATCTAACAAGAAGAGACTACTTTCTACTCACAGAGATATGAATCATGGTCAACAATAGGTATGTGCAGGACTTCTGCAACCCTGATGAAGGACGTAATGTAGGTGGAGATATTACCGAGCACTTTTGCAGATCATAATCCTTTAATGTTGACAATGACAGGACTTCCAAAAAAATCCAGTTGGAGACTAAACATACGCCAGTTGAAAAATAAAAATTTCGTAGAAGAAACAAAAAAAGAAATGGAACTATTCCTCAAGCAGAATGTACCACCAGAAATTGCTATATCAACAGTATGGGATACAAGCAAGGCTTTCTTTAGAGGACTAGAAATTAGAAATCCTACAATGCAAGATTTAACAACAAAAACAAAAATATTGCAACTTCAAATTAATGAATGATGGAAGAAATCACACAAAAAAAATCAAATTTGCGAAATAAAATTACTTCCAAAATGCAAATAAACCAGGGAGATGGTTAGCATATAAAATTAGAAAAGAATCAATGCAAAGAATTGTAAGTGCATTAAAAGATGAAGAGGGAGTGGAGAAATATGGAAAAGAAGATCTAAAAAAGATTGTAGAAAATTTTTATAAAAAACTATATCAGAAAGTAGAAATCTGTCCAGAAAAGCAGAAGAAATATTTGAAATCATCTATAATTAGAAAGCTAACAAAAGAACAGAATAAAATATTAAACGATCCGTTTACTATAAGGGAAATAAGTGAAGCAATTACAAATCAAAACAGAGGTAAATCACCAGGTCCGGATGGACTCCTGGCTGAATATTATAAAACCTTTGAAGCATGTCTGTCAATACCTTTTAAACAGTTATTGGAAAAGATTTATGAGGGAGCTAAGATACCAGACACATGGAAAGAAGCAACCATATCTCTCATACACAAAGAAAATAAAGAATCTAAAGAAGTCAAGAACTACAGACCTATTTCATTGTTAAACGTGGACTATAAAATATTTGCTAAGATGTTAGCAGCTAGGTTTAAAAAGATGTGGAATCAAATAATTCATCAAGATCATATGGGTTTTCTACCAAGAAGACTATTGAGAAACAATGTCAGAATAGTATTAAACATTTTAGAGTACTACGAAGCACATCTAGAAAAACAAATGGCTTTAATATTTTTGGATGTGGAGAAAGCCTTCAACAATGTTAATTGGTGGTTTATGGTAGAACAACTAAAGGAGATGAAATGTGGAATAAAATTTACAAACATGATTCAAACGATATATACTGAACAAAGGGCGAAAATAAGTGTGAATGGGGGGATCTAACAGAAACTATTAAAATTGGAAAAGGAAAAAGGCAGGGATGTCCCCTATCACCACTTTTATTTATTTTGTCACTTGAAGTGTTAAATAATGAAATTAGAAATGATAAAGAAATAAAAGGAACAAAAATAAAAGGAGAAGAATACAAATTACAAGACTTTGCCGACAACTTGGTATGTATTCTGGAAGAACCAACAGAATCTGTTGATCCTTTGATGGCGAAACTAAGAAAGTTTGGTGAAATGGCATGAATGAAGGTTAATTACCAAAAAACAAAGATTATTACCAAGAATATGACAAAAATACAAATTAAAGAATTAATGGAGAAATCCAGTTTTCAGTGGGGAAAAAAGTGAAATATTTAGGAATTTATATAACTAAGAGAGTCACCTCATTGATGGAAGATAATTATCAAAAATTATTGAAAGAAGTCATGGAGGATTTCAATAAATGGAAAGACATACATATATCTTTTTGGGGTCGAATAGCTACAATCAAAATGAACATATTGCCAAGATATATGTTCTTATTCCAGACCATTCCAATTATACGAAACCAAGCATATTTTTTAAGAACTAAATAAAATAATTTCAAAATTCATATGGCAAGGCAATAAGATTTAACGCACAACAGAATCTTAAGGAGAAAGCAGGTTGTGCCTTGCCAGACTGGGAAATGTATTACAATGCTTGCGTGCTGGTATGGATAAAAGAATGGATTCTAATACAAAACACAAGACTTTTAATGTTAGAAGGGCATGATCTTAAGTTGGGATGGCACGCTTTCCTTTGGTACCAAAAAATGGATATACACAAATACTTTAAGGACCATGTAATAAGAAAATCCTTGATGGCAGTCTGGGAAAAAATAAAATCTCAAATATATACAAAAACTCCAAAATGGGTATCACCAGTGGAAGCATTTACTCAGCCACACCTATTAAAATGGGATAAAGCTATGAACAACTTTTAGGAGATGATGGAAAGCTAAAATCAATAGAAGAATTAAAAGAACAGGATATGAATATAGGCTAGTAGTTAAGAGCGCAAATTGAATCCAAATTTGCCAAAGACAAATCACAAGGATTCTACATGGAACGGTGTCCCTTTGACAAATTGTTATTGGAAACAAATGAAAAATTAATTTAAAAACTTTACTCTTATATAAAACAATTGAAAATAGAAGATGAAATAGTAAAATATTACATGGTAAAGTGGGAGCAAAACCTGGGGCATAGTATAGATCTAGAACAATTGCTACAGATATGGAAGACAAATATTAAAATAACAAAATCAGCCACATTTAAAGAAAACCTATACAAAATGTTCTACAGGTGGTATGTGACACCAAAAAAATTAGCAAAAATGTATCCAGAATTGTCCAACAAGTGTTGGAAATGCAGATAAAACAGGTACATTCTTTCATACTTGGTGGTTGTGTAAAATGCAATGAAATATTGGAAAGTGATACATGAACTATTGCAAGAGGCACTAGGCAAGACTATACCCTTTAAACCTGAAATGCTTCTACTAAATATTATACCGGAAGGGATGCATAGGGAAATTAGATAGTTGATACTTCGTATAATTACGGCAGCAAGAATAGTATACGCCCGGCATTGGAAGAACACGGATATACCAACAAAAAAAGAACTGATAGAAAATTTTTTGGAGACTGCAGAATTGGATACACTAACAGAATTAATAAAAGAAAAAAGTAGACACGATTGGAAACAAAGATGGAACCCCTTTTATAGGTGGATTGAATTAAAATACAAAATAAGAATTTAATTATAGTCTATGAAGATAGGACAATATCTCCTCATTGTACACGAACATTCCTCATGAGGAGGCACGATTAGTAGTTATGGAGGCATTAGAACAAAGAATAGATCAAAATCCACCAACCTTTTTTCTCATATCACTTTTGGAGATAGTGCTGGAAAACAATTACTTTCGAGTAGAGGACAGATTCTTTTTACAGGTGAGGGGCGACGCGATGGGTTGTTCCGCGGCCCCTAGTGTCGCGAGTCTATTTATGGGCCGATTAGAGCGTGAATTTTTTTGCAATCCTGACAGGAACCGTTATTGGAACGGTATCATCATTTTTGTCTGTTTTATTGATGGTTTATTTTTGGTGGTGGATGATACCATAAATGTCAGCGAACTGGGGGACTGGATGAGCAATGTCCATCCAAACATTAAGTTTACCTGGCAGTCTAGTGGAGAAAGGGTTAACTATCTAGATGTAACTGTTTATCGAACAGCCGATAATATATTAGCAGTGTGTCCCTTTAAGAAAAAAACATAAAAATTCAGCTCTGCACTATAGATCGTTCCATCCTGGGCATTTAAGAAATAATTTACCTTTTAGACAATTCCTTCAGGCCAAAAGAAATTCCACCAAACAAACTGATTTTGATATTGACGTCCACAGGATGATTGAGTCTTTAAAGACTTTTTCTGCTGCATTGCCGTCACACCCTCAGGTCCTCTTGCAGAGGACTTTTGTTTCCGTGTATTATGAATGATAATAATGCTGAAAAATGTTGGAAAATGATATGAGAAATTATATGTAATATGATGTAATTATACATTATTGTTAAAATCACTTGAAAAGATTTATAAACTGTTGCACTATAGTATTGTAGAATCTTTCTTCCCGATGGTCCTTTGACCACCTTTATTTAGTGTTATACGTAAAAAGCAGTTCCTCTGGAATAAGCCATCTATAGGTAATAGAGTTATCATTCAATAGTGAGGAAAGAAGGCAGTATTCTCTTCTTTTTTGCCTCATTCTCCAAGGCACCTCCTTAGTATCTTCACCTCATTCCCTTTTATATTTAAAGTTTTCTCTCTCATTTCCCTCAAAATTGTGTCTCTTATCCTTCTCTTTGTAAATCTTACATGGACCTCCCTTGGCAGTTTGTTTTTCTTTGTAAAGTGTGAGTTCACTCTGTAAATAATATCCATTTCTTTTTGGAATTCCTCATTATCCATTTTCAGTATTGGCGCAATTGCTTCAGACAGTATGTCACTCAATACTTCTTCTTTATTTTCAGGTATATTTTGGAGTCTTAGTATATAAGCTGATCTCTCCATTTCCATTTTCATTATGACTTCTTCGGAAGTTCTCTGTCTATTCTCTACCATTTCCACCTTTTGATTTACTGTTTCCATTCTTTCATCCACTTTAGTGATCCATCATGCCAGATTAGTCATTTCTTGCTTATTTTCTTTCAGTTGTTCCTGGAATTCATCCATTTTTCCCTTTAGGTCATTAATTTTCTCTGATACTTGTGTAATTCTATTCTGCACCTGTGCTATACTAGTTGTGAACATATTCCATAGATTTTGTTGAAGATCTTTTATGACCTCTTGTGTCAGCATCATCCCTACAGATTTTGACTGTCCTGGAGAGAGATTTGGTTTTGTAGTTTTATTCATTCTTAATCTTCTAGTGGCATATATTGTTAATTGCTTAAGTTTAGACTACACGCCTCGTCCGTACCCTCTTTCTTATTATTGTACTTTCTTATTGTTATAATTTCCAAACTTTAGGTTTGTTCTATAGAGTTCTTCTTAGGCTATTTCTCACACTTAATCCTTCTTAATTATACCACACTATAGTTATAGCACACTGACAAACCACCTGTCACACTTAAGCCTTCTTGAATAAAACACACTATAGTTATATCATTCTATCAAACAAATTAAAGGAAACTTTAGCTCATATTGAAATAATGGAAGCAAGTACAAGTTTTAGATTAGCCGCTTACAATATATAAGGTGTGTAGGGCAAAATTTTCTCTTATTTAGCAAAAGTTTTTTTCCAAACAAACTTTTCTTCTGAAAAAAAATTACTTCTGTCTCCCAGCCTCACCATTAATTTAATGTTCTATTTTAAGAAAAAAATAATAGTGAGAGACACAGGCATAACTACAGTAAAGAGCATTATGAGAATGTATAAAAAGCTTAAAAATACAGCTCAGGAAGCTCCCAAACAGATTTCAAAAATAATTGTTGCATCACAGAAGCAAAGTGTACAAATAGAGTGGGGCTACTTTGGCAAGCTTTATACACACTGTTTTGCTGACTTTATCACTCTTGTGAATAATACTTCTACATAACTCTGTCCGGTTCAATCCAATTTTAAAGTATTTTTCAGACAATGGCAAGTTGAAATCTGAATGTATATTAAACCATTCATAAGACTCAATCACTCTACCAAATCTACTGAAGAAGTCATCATGTTATGAAATGAATTATCTAGATTGATGCTAGAATCATCTAGATTGATTGTAAAATGACTTGACATAGTTATACATTACTCATATGTTGTATGGTTCTGGACTGGGAAGCTCAGTTGTAAAAATAACTTCTTAATAGATCAAAGGGCTTTTTTGCAAAAACAATATGAACATGTATTTATTATATTCATTCTAGTTTACAAAATTTACATCCTGCCTTTCTGCCCTCATAAGGGCCACCCAAGTGGTTAACCAATTATAACGTATAATAAAATCACATCATATAAACCATTAGAACCAACTAAAACACATAATTAAAACAAAACCAGAGCCACAATATATATAAAACATTTTTTAAAACAATTAAAATATTGGGCAGGAAGGAGAGATCACTGAGAGAATGCCAAAAAAAAACAAAAACAAAAAAGTCTTAGCCTGCTGGCAGAAGATTACAACAGAAGGGGACAAACAAGTCTCCTTGGGGAGAGAGTTCCAGAGGTTTTGGTGCCATGATTGAGAAAGCTCTCTCCCAAGATGCTACCTGCCTAATCTTTGGAAGATGGGGGCACCTAAAGCAGGACCTCTGAAGAGGACCGTAGTGATTGGATAGCTTCATAAGGGAGTAGGTGGTCCTTCAGATATGTTGGTCTCAAACAATAAAGAGTTTTAAAGTTTCCAGACACTTCTCAGTCTAGATGTATCCAGAGCATGCACCACAGTGGCCAGATCTTTTTTGCCCAGGAAAGTCTGCAGCTGGCTAGCTAGTCAAAGCTGGTAAAAGGCTCTCCTGGCCACAGCTGCCACCTGTTTATCTAGCAGTAGGCCTGCGCCCAAGAGCACCACCAAAGTATGGATTGGTTCCTTCAATGGGAGTGGAACTCCATCCAGAATGGGGGAATGCCTTAAATACTAGGTCAGGCATTGCACTCTCCAGTAGCACTTTCATCTTGCTGGGATTAAGCTTCAGTTTAAGCTACAAAACATCCTCCAGACACTGGGTCACGTTTTTTTCAGCCTCCCTAGGATCATCCAGAAGCACAAGATAGAGCTGAGTATCATCCACATATTGGTAGCAACCCAGGCCAAATCCCTGGATGACCTCACCCAGTGACATGCTCAGGGCTGGCCATGATAGGCAGGTGGCTCACCAGTACTGCAGATGATCCCAGCGAGATGCAGTTGCTGGGAGTATACAAGCCACGCCATGGTTAGTTGCCAGGAAGTCAGTAGCCAAGGAGCCAACAAACGAGAGTCCAGAAGTCAGGCCAAGTGTCAGAGCCAATACATCAGTCAGAAAGAGGAACAGGCAGAAGAGAAGTCAGAAGGCAGACCGAGGAATCAAGAAGCAAAGCAGGGCACAAGGCAAGGTCAGGTGCTTCCAGACACAGAGTTCTAGTCACAGGGAGTGGCAAGCTGTGTTGCTTCCATGCTTGGCTTCTCCAGCTTCTCTCTCTTATACTGTCCTAACGAGGATCAGGTGTTGTCTCTTTGCCTAATAGCCCCAGCTGGTGTTGTGCATGCAAACAAGCACTTTTTCTCCTCTCCCACAGAGCTGCCTTTGCTTTATTTTTCCTCTTCTCAGCTGGCCCAGGGATCTCAGGTTTCTCTTTTGCTCTGGGGGAGTCTTTGTTTCCATCAGCCTCTGTAGAAGTTTCTGGCTGCTCCTGCTGAGTTTCCTCCAGAGCAGCAGCTGTCACGGCTGGCTCTGGCTCCAGAGTAGACCCTGCTGGCTCTTTCATGGCTGGCTCTGGCTCGAAAGTAGCCCCTGCTGGCTCTTCCTGCTCGTCCTTTGAGGAGGTCTCTGGGGCAAGAGGTAAGGTGGCCAGTCGAGGCTGAGGCTGACTCATGACACCCAGCCATTTTATGTAGATGTTAAAGAGTGTCAGCTATAATCACATTACAATCTTATTTATTTATTTACTTTAGATTTTTATTCTGTCCTCCCCACAAAGCAGGCCCAGGGTGGATTACATCAGGTAAAAACATTCATATAATTTATAGATCTTCATTTCATCTTCATTTCATCTTCATATCAGGCCGGCAGTGGCCCAGCCTAACCTCAACCATACGCCTAGCAGAACATCTCTGTCTTAAAGGCCTGGCGAAACAACAGTAATTCCTACTGGGCCCTGGTCTCACTAGAAAGAGAGTTCCACCAGGACAGAGCCAGGACCAAAAAGGCCCTGGCCCTGGTCGAGGTCAGGCGGGCCACCCTGGGTCGGGGGACCACTAGTAATTTCTTATCTTCTGATCAAAGCACCCTCTGGGGGACATATGAGGAGAGGTGGTCCTGCAGGTACGCTGGGCCCAGTCCACATAGGGCTTTATAGGTCAATACAAGAACCTTGAACCTGATTTGGTACTCCACTGGCAGCCAATGCAGCTGGCACAGTACAGGTGTTATGTGCAGGGCATTCAACACTCCCACAATGAAACATACCACTGCATTTTGAACCAGCTGAAGTCTCCAGATCAGACTCAAGGGGAGCCCCGCATAGAGTGCATTACAGCAGTCCAACCTAGAGATGACCATTGCCTGGATCACTGCAGAAGTCGCAGGTTGAAAGGTAAGGGACAAGTTGCCTGGTCTGTCAAAGATGGAAAAAAGAGGGCCTGACAACCACTGTGACCTGCGCCTCCATTTTCAGGGAGGCATCCAGGATCACCCCTAGGCTCCTAACCTTTGGAACTGGCAGAATCAGTATTACATCAAGGGTCAGGAGCTAGAGTCCCGAACCTATGCACCCATGGCTCAAGTGCAGGACTTCTGTCTTCATGGGATTCAATTTCAGCTGACTCTGTTTCAACCATCCAGTCACAGCTTCAAAAGTATGCTCCAGGATGTCCGGGGCCGAGTTGGGCCATCCATCCATCAACAGATACAACTGGGTGTCATCCACATATTGGTGACACCCAAGTCTGAAACTTTGCACCAACTGGGCAAGGGGGCACATATAGATATTAAACAACAATGGGGAGAGTACACTGATGAAAACTTCTCCCCCCATGCCACCCTCTGTCCTCGACTGTGGAGAAATGAGACAAGCCACTGTAATGCCGTTCCCTGAACCCCCACATTGGTGAGGCAGTGGGTCAAAAGATCGTAATTGACCATATTGAATGCTGCTGAAAGATCCAGTAATATCAGCAGCACGAAACCACCTCGATCCAGGTGCCTGCAAAGATCATCTGTGGGGGCGATCAGCAATGTCTCAGTTCCATGCCCTGGGCGGAAGCTAGACTGGAAGGGATCTAGGGCCGAGGTATCCTTCAGGAAACCTTGCAGCTGTTCCTCCACTGCCAGGTCAATCACTTTACCCAGAAACAGGAGGTTCAAAACTGGGCGGTCACTGGGCGGATCAGTGGGGTCCAGAGAGAGGCCTCACCACGGCCTCCTTTAATGCTCCCTAGAGCCCAAGGAAAAGTTGACAATAGCCTCCAAGGAATCTCGCAGTCCATCAGCACTGGCCATCACCAGCCACAACGGATATGGGTCTAGGAGGCACGTAGTAGGCCTCACTGCTCGCAGAATTCTGTCAATCTCTTTCCCAGAGAGTAGGCTGAAATGATCAAAAAATGGCCCAGAAATGGACAAGGGGTCTCTAGTTCATGTACTGTATCAATCATAGCCAGCAAGCCATGGCAGAGAGACAGGATTTTATCAGCAAAAAAGCTCCCAAAAGCTTCACAGCCAATATCTGAATTCTAATTTTGATCGTCTCCTCTGGAAGGGAAAACAGTGGCCGTACCACATTACACAATTTTGCTGGGCATGAGCTAGCTGACACGATGGAAGCTGCATAATATTCCTTCTTTACAGCCTTCACTGCCATCTCATAGGATTTCATAAACGTTCTATAAGATGCTCTTTCCTCTCCGTCCCGAGATCACCGCCACACGTGCTCAAGCTGTCTTAGCTCCCACTTCTTCTGTCGTAGCTCCTCTGTATACCAAGGGGCTCAATGGACACGGGGGTGAAGAGGGTGATGAGAAGCGATTTCATCAATGGCTTCAGAGAGCCAGACCTGCCAGTCCTCCACCAGCTCATCCAACAAACCTCCATTGAGCATCGGATCCCAAAGAGCATTCTGGAAGCCGTTCGGATCCATGAGTCTCCATGGGCAAGCATAAATTAGCTCGCTGCCCTTGCAAGGGGGGAGGGCGACAAATCCAGCCACGCCTTCAAGACTGAGTGGTCTGACCATGGTACCAATTCTACTGCATCCAGAACCACATTTGTCCCCATCCCAAAGATCAAATCCAGTCTGTAACCTGTTTTATGTGTAGGGGTCGATACAAATTGGGAGTCCTAGTGCTGCCATGGAAGACACCAGGTCCGCAGCCTGCACCAAGGTAGCATCATCTGTGTGGACATTGAAATCTCCCAGAACCACCAACCAAGGGTACTCCAAGGCCCACCCTGCCACTACCTCCAGCAGGCGCAACAGGGTATCTGCTGGTGTGCTGGGTGGTTGGTACACCAGACAAATAGCCAAACTCTCTTTAGCACACCACACTAGGCCAACACAATCAAAGCCGGAAATCTCAGGGGTGGGAAGCAGTTTGAAGGAGAAAGACTCTCAAGTAAGAATTACCACCCTTCCCCCCTGGCCTCCTGTTCGAGACTGATGGAGGACCAAATATGCTGGGGGGGGGGTCAGTTCTCCCAAGGCTACCGTTTCACCCTCAGTCACACATACCAGGTCCATATTATTCACTGCAAAGATGTCTTGCAGTGTCCTGGTTTTATTATTTATGGACCTGGCATTGCACAGCATCAGTGTTGAAAGGAGACTAGTCTTCCTACCTCCAATACCAACGTGCCTCAGGATGGGATGTAGGTTAGAAGGGCACCAAGCCTTTCCATATCTCCGTGACCACCTTATCTTAAACCAAGTCCCACCACCATACCTCCCTCGCCCCCAAATGACCAGGATCCCCAGCCCTGCACTGGCCTTTACCCTCCCTGTGTTCACCATCATTCCACAACAATGTCCCACCAGTGGCAAGTAGCGTTAGCACTGATCCAACATTGTTCAGTGCAGTATGAGGAGCCACAAAATTTATTCCACGCCATACAATTATTTATTTATTCAAAAAGCAATTTCTTGCCCACAATCCTAATGGCTCCATTCCCAATCAATTCAAAATTAACTTAATAACTCCACCTCCCTCTAATCTGATTAATCCCCAATTGTTTTAACCACTGAATATTAAGATTTTCCAATTTGCAGCAGCAGAAATATTTTTGATTTCATTTTTCTTATCTTAATTTATCAATTTTCAGGAGAACTTCCTTTTAAAGTCACAGTTTTGGAGATTCTCTATTCTTAAGGCTACAAACTAATAGGGCAGTGCAATCAAGATATCCTCACTGTATATCTGTATAAGTTAATGCGGTGAGGTTTGTCATTGTGCAGCCTACGCTGGCACATATCTACTAGCCTGCAGAGGTGAAAAGGGTCTGGATGAAGGATAATAAATTAAGTTCTTTCCAGGGTAGTTTGGTCATTAAGACCAATGGGAAGAGTCCCAGTGTGCTGATAACCAGGGGCATCTCCATGACAAGGTTTCCCTGGCCCCAAGCAGAGCAAGATGTCTCACAGGGTAGCTATGGGCCAGCAGCCTCATCAAGTTCAAACAATCATGATATACTATCAGATCTCTGTTCATGCAAGGCAGACAGGAGCCACCACTGCTGCTGTTGCCACAAGCTGCTCCCCCCTGCCTAGTGTGAAGCACAAGCTGAGTGTGAAGCACAAACTGGCAGCGCTCACCCTGGGTCAAATCCACATTACTCATTCTAAGTCGCATGTTCCCCGCATTCCCCACACAATCCCGAGTGCCAGTCACATTACCTCATTAAACAGACGCATTTCATTCGCATTTCTCCTGAATATGTGGTCACAGGTTTTCAACGGGAGTTTCACAGTGGCCGTGAACAGGCCAATGCGCAATTTACGTGGTTTTTTTAAAAACTACCCCCCTTCCTGTCTCTCCGGCCGTTCCGAGAGTTCCTATTGGCTGATTCAACTCGCAAGTGCTCCGTAGTCTGCAAAAGACTGTTTTTGACTTCATAGCATTGGATTTATTGATTATGCTGTTTCTGAATCATATCTGGTAGTCTGCAAAAGACTGTTTTTGACTTCATAGCATTGGATTTATTGATTATGCTGTTTCTGAATCATATCTGGTAGTTTGAAAAATCATTTTGGGGTGAATCCATCCTCAGAACGGACTCGCGGAACTTCCTTTTTAACTGTTTTTTATTTTTTATTTTATATTACTGTAATATCGAAATTACGAAATATCGAAATAATGACACTCCAAGGAAGTGAAACTTCAGTAAAATTCAGGCACTGAACTGTCCTGCATAGGAAATGCCCACGAAAGCTTCCCACATGCTTCCAAATTTCCAAAAAAGAAACGGGAGAGAGCCATCAGTGCTGTCAGTGGGGGAAAGAGAGGCATCATTATCTTCAATGATGTTTCTTTATAAGGCAAGATCGAAATAACGGAAAAGTGCGCTAAAATTTTTTTTAAAAAATGGGCGGGAAAAAAAGGTCCCGCCCAAAAAAGCGGTTTTCAAGCGGCCGTGTGACCGGAGGGACAGAAGAGAAAGACGGATTGGAAGCAGGAATGTGAACGAAGAGGAAAAAATCGCGGATTGGAGGCAAACGGAAGATATCCGATAAACATGCGGGTAATGGGTGAATGTGGATTTGACCCTGGTCAAGGCAGGCAAGCTGCTCTTCTTCCCTTCCCCCTCCATCAGGGGAATGGATCAGGGACAGGCTGGGCTCTTTTTCAGGGCCATTTTTCTTCCCAATCCACTCAATCCACACAATATAGAGGCACTGTTAGTAAAGTATTCTTCAGACCTGGTCTGACAGTAGCATATTGCCTATTTTGGACAGGGTAGCATTCTGCCTGAGACGGGGTTCACAGAGTGAGGATATTTTTAGATTGAGCTTCTCTTTGGGTGCCCAGGTGGCTTGAAGCATCTTTTATCAACAATGTTTGGTATGTCAGCTGCTCCTTTCCTGCAAAGTAATGACCTTGCTGTAGTTAACCATGTACTGGGTGCATTCATCAAAGTCAGATTATTTCAGTATGGGACTACCTTTGAAAAAATTGCATTTGGTCCATACACTGCTGCAAGGAAAGTGGTTCATTACTAAGTGCAATTCACAGTGCTATTTTTGGCTCCTTAAATCCTAAGTAGTCTAGTCCCATAGTATCTGATGGACAGACCCCATCCATATGAATCTGCCTGATTACTGAGATCTTCTTCCAAGGTTCAGTCCCTGGGTATCCCTGCCAAAGTGGTGACCAGAGGTGGGTATTTTCATTTGTGACATTGCATCTTTGAAACACTCTTTCCCCAAAAGCTGCACCTGGTACCATCATTGTTGACACAGAGATACCAAGCAAATAATTTTTTTAAAAAAATTGTAATTTGTGATTTATTTGCTAATATGGCCCTCTCAGCTAGCAGCTTGGCTGTTTAAAGCTTGGGGCCACATTTTGCCATCTCACTGGCAGAAGAATGACAGACGCTTTCCCCACATACGGCGAATGAGGTAGGGGGGGACCCAGTTGGCTTATAAGGCGGCTCTGCCCCTTTCTCCTCCTGCAGTTACAGTTTCGCTCAGCCCACCCACCCGGCCTGCAGTAGTACAGGATTAGCTGGTCACTGTTTTCAGGGCCAGGTAGGATTTTTTTTCCATTTTCTGTATTGGCTGTTGGAGAGTGGAGTTTTTTGCCTACCTTGTACTGCTTGTATGGGTTGTGGTAATTGGCTTTGGTGGTGCTGAAATTACGTATTTAGGCAGGATTAGGAGAGGTGAAATGAGTGGGATGGTGAGTACCCTTGGCACATCCCCATTTGGAGGGGAATTGGGGTCTGTCAGGATCACTGGTACTGCTTAACAGCTGCCAGCTGAGAAGGCAGACTGCTATGTGGCTCCTCTATACAAGTAAGGCCCTCCTGCTGTACAGAGAGGTGCTATAGGCTTGGAGTGGGGAGCCATTTGCCTGGCCGGCTGGGTTCCAGCCATGTGTGTGGGTGGCTCATGCACGGGGCAGCGGGACTCGCCCAGACAGGTCAGGGCAGAGGTCCAGTAGTGACCCCAGGGCCTGACCTGTACCGCTAGTTAAGCACTTGCCATGTATATATGTTGGTTTATGCTGCTGTCAAATAAATATGGCCCATTTAGATCCCAATATTGGTGTCCCTCTCTTCTTTCCGTCTGGGGTGGCAATGGGTTTTCCCTCTTCTGTTTTAATCTTCCTTTTGTTTTTAATTTTATTGATTGCTTTTGAACAATTCATTTTGGAAAAGCTTGATATAAATTATTTAAAGTAACTTTTTAGAATTCGGAGGATCACAATAACAGGTATGCAGTGAGCAGCTTATTTTAGTGTAAATTGATGCCAACAAAAGTAATGTGCATTTGTGTAATTCTTGATCCTAAGAAAACATTCTGTGTCAGCAAAACCTGGAAGACTAAACAACCTTCATTACGAGACATTGCTTTATGAATGCATGTGCTCTTTCAATTGCTCTGATACAAATGCCTTGTAAAAATATTGCTTGTTTGTGACTACTGTGCTGTTCTGCATTCCTCAGTGGGAAAATGGAATCCTAGGGACTGCCCATTAATAAAGATCTGTCAATTAAACAAATCTTCCAGTGACACACAGGCTGATCATATGACTATTCGCCATTGGGAATTTCTCCTTTGCAAGATCCAAAATGAGTCCCATTGAAATTAATGACCAGCAGTTAAATAAGAATCAAATGTACTATAATGTCACCATGAATAATGACTTTATAACATGATTAACTAACTGTGTAGCTGGCTAGTTTGTTCTATATGGATTTTGGCAAGAGAACTATTGATGATTTCTAGATTATCAGAAAAGAATAAACTGAAGCAAAGTAGATTTGCAAACATTTTGAACTATACTAAATACACTGTGTCATGGTCCTTCACATTTAAGATGCTGCATTATCAATAAATTTTATTTCAGAAAGGAAACTTTTGTCCCAAATAAGAGCTTCACGTTTTCTCTACTGAATTTTCTACAATAGTGAAATTGCAGAAGTGGTATAGGTTATATAGAGGAAGATATGCAGAAGAGATTTTCAGGAGTGTGTATGAGATGCATGTGGAGTTCGTTCATCACAGTCTTAGTGCAAGACAGACTGAAAGATGATACCTTCAGGAGCAAGCTATAGACCAATCCAAGCAAACAAAGAAAGGTCTTTCCTAATACCTTCACCTGAGATATGGCGAAGATGGAAGAAGAGGGAAAGATAGAAGGGGGATGGGGAAAGAGTGGAAGGGAAGATAACTCCCCCCCTCTATGGCTCACCTAGTTGTTCCTTCTAAACGTCATTCAAATGATATGATCTGACCTGGGACTGAGTTTGGACACTCAAGTCCAAGAAAAACCATCACACACAGAGTCTTTCTACATGAGACCTCTTAAACGAGGATGCTCAAGTAAAGGGAGATGCAATGTTAGCAAGGAGCGATCTCCACTTTTTGTAGAGAGCTGAAATTTGTAGAGAGCTTTTTAAACTACGCTTCCTGGCTAACATTGCACCTCCTTTCACTTGAGCGTCCTCGTGTAAGATGTCTCGCGTAGTGAGACTCACAGGCAAACAGTAAGGACCAGTACATTGTATTAAAAATGTGACTAACAGAAGAGAGAAGGCAGAGAAAATAGGAGGTCATTTAAAAGAGGCAGCTTTGAGAAATACCATTTAAAGACTGGTGACCAGTCTGCCACCAGCCCATTTCTTCCAGGAAGGAACTTCTGGGAAGATGGAATTTGAACAAATCACCAGCTTCTTCTATTCACACAAAGCTTCACAAGAGGCTAAGTTAGCAGCAACCTTGAGTTTATTCTCAGAAACTCCTGGTTTTAATACTAATTAATACAGTTATTTGAAGTGTGAATATTATTTGCTGCTTGGTTTCAAGATTTCTACAATTTCATTTTCCAAAAGTAATTAGAACTTGAGCAATTGTATTGTTCAGTTACTGTATGAAATTATCAGACTTCGAATATTGGTCAGGCTATTTATGAATTAAAGTATCATTTTGTACGAAGTGGTTTTTTTAAACTGCAATTTTGTCTCACTGTTAAGTTCTGCACTGGCTATACACAGAACTAGTATCTTCCACCAGCGGGTGAAGACTTTTTTGTTTTGTTTGGCATACTCCCAGTAAACTCTTATTGGCTTCCTCCCTTGTCTGTTTATATGTCTCTTTTATGTTTATATGTCTCTTTTATTCATCGCCTTAGGGGCCCAATTTTGGGTGGAAAGGTGACATATAAATGGTTTAAATAAATAAATTCTTCAATATCTTTACTATAACATGACTTGTGATAAGTGCAAATAATTCTGCAATCTTATGTTATGTTATGGCTGTATGGATAGATATACACACACCAATTATTTTGTGATTCTCTGGATCAATGTTTTTTGTAAAATGTCCTGAAGAACAAATTTCAGATGGTTAGATTTCACAAGATTGAGTTTACAGGGTGGGGATCCCAGAACCAACCTGTGAATTTCATCACAGTCCAACATAACTTTTCTGTTGTCCTCTGCTCCTTGTGTATACTGCTCCTATTCAATATTCTTTTATTCTGCAATAGTTAATAATAACCAACTCAAGTTTGAAATTGTTTTCACCTTGGGTGACAATTTTGTATGCTGGTTTTCCTTTACAATTCAAAGTGGTGAGAATAAAGCAGGATACAGTTGAAATACTAGGAAATAATACTAGGAAATAAAGAAAAAATAAAGTCCCTGAACCCAAGCCCAAGCTCTAAGAAAAGAACACCTCTACCAGCAGAGGAAGGGGAACAATTTCCCCCCCCACACACACACACTGCAGACCCTTAGATTATGCCCAGTGCTGTTCCTAGTGGTCCCCTGAAACTAAGGGCAGTGTTTCGGGGAGAATGGTAGAGTTCAGAAGAATGAGGACAGTAGCTGATGTTGTCATCTTTTTAAAAAGTCTGGCAGAGGTATCTATTCTAAACATGAGAGAAGCATGAAATACTTTGAATGTTAGGAACATGGATGCAAACTACAGCTGCAAATCATGTTGTGAGCTTTGCATAGGCTTCAGTGCTCTTAATAGATGCAGAGGAGTTAGCTGTGTTAGTCTGTAGTAGCAAAATCAAAAAGAGTCCAGTAGCACCTTTAAGACTAACCAACTTTATTGTAGCATAAGCTTTCGAGAATCACAGTTCTCTTCGTCAGATGCATGAAGGGCAAGAAGAAACTGGTCAGATATATAGGTGGAGAGGGGAGGGAGGAGTAGATGCAAACAGTAGCTTCTGATATGGAGATCAGTTTGCTTCTGTTAAGGAAGTCAGTTACTTCTGATAATGAGATAACCATTCATAGTCTCTATTCAATCCCAGCTTGACTGAGTCAAATTTACTTATGAATTCCAATTCAGCAGCTTCCCGTTGGGTTCTGTTTTTGAAAGGTTTCTGTTGAACTACAGTGACCTTTAAGACCTTGATGGAATGTCCTGGTAGATTGAAGTGTTCTCCCACTGGTTTCTGGATGTTGCTCTCCACCTATATATCTGACCAGTTTTTTCTTGCCCTCCATGCATCTGACAAAGAGAACAGTGCTCTTAATGGAATTTTGGTATGGATTACTGAGTAGGATAAAGGTATCATTATCATCTCAGGTCCTATCCAGAAGCTAATCATTTTGTACTGATATTGTTCGGTAGTATCCTCATCACATAAAGTCTGGGAGTTCTGCTTTAATTTTTCCTTGCCTTACGGGGGTTATATTTGAATTTAGTCTTGCATATAAATGTGAACAAAGGAACTAGAGTGGCATAACCAGGTTACCAATGGAAGTCCAAATGCTCCACTGTGCCTTTCTCTCATTGTTTTAATAGATTAATTATATTTTAGCCAATGCAGAAAACATTGCAGCTATGCAACAGATGGTGCTGTTTTGGCTTGAATATGAGACAATAAAGATAACAGAGCTGCAGCCAAGAGATTCAGATGAAATGAATATACTGCATGAAAAGAGAAGTAGCGTATGTGGCAATGAATGAAAAGGTTAAAGGGCACATGCTTAGCACACGCTTAGCCCTGGGTCTTAGTAGAGCTGCTGCTTATGTTGTTTTTTGTGCTATTTAGGGAAACATAATGACAGCAGAACCTGGAGAATAATACGGAGCAAGGGAGGCAGAAAAAAACTGTGGAATGCTGGTTGTTGCCTATGTGTTATTTCAGTCTGCGTTCCAGCTCAAATGACTCACACAACACCTTTCTTTGGTTAGAAAATGGCCACAACTTTATTGATTACAGCTTGATAGAGCATTGGCCAGGCATCTGGGCATGGATCCCCATTGGCATCGGAGGGCCATCCTGCCGACCGATGCATCCTCCACCAGCCCTGTGCTGGCCCACTGTAGCAAATGTCATCTGCCTCCAGCACATGCCAGGCGGTCTTCTCTTCCCAATCCATTGGGGTAAGCAGACCCATGGCCCACTCACCCTATTGGGATCTGGCCCAATGCCACAAAACTGCCACACCCATAAAGTTGTGACAGTCCTCCTTCCAGTCCATGGAAGCGGTGGGTGGGAGGGAAACGTGCTGCTCCTGCCGACGCTTCTGGGAGGAATGGCATCGACCATAAGGCAGGACTGGAGGTGGGCTGGGCGCTCTGCCCCATCCTGGCTGACCCGCCTCCACTGCATCCTTCACAACAGCAACAACCCAGCCCGCTGGTAAGTCAGTGAGCTTCTCTTGTTGCCTATGTGTTATGTCAGTCTGCGTTCTGGCTCAAATGACTCACATGACACCTTTCTTGGGTTAGAAAATGGCCGCAACTTTATTGATTACAGCTTGATGGAGCATTGGGGTCAGATCCCTGTTGGCATCGGAGGGCTATCCTGCCAACTGATGCATCCTCCGCCCGTGTCATGGGCTTTGATTCCTCTGGGGATGAAGACTTTGTGGAGGATGACAGGGGAAAGAGTATTCCAAGCTCCTCAGGAGTCAGGCACGTGGAGGACCAGCAGGGAGTGGAAGAGCAGGCTGAGGAATCCTTGGCAGAATCAGAAACAGAAGCTGTTTCCTTACCTCCACCAGTAGTTGAGACCAGGGCAACATCCCCCACCCCCAGCTCCCCTGAACCTGATAAGCAGTGAAGGGTGTGACAGCGTCTCGTTATACAGGAAAGGAGACGGAGTGTGAGGCTTCAGGCACTGAAACAGTGGCATAGTGAACTTGAGTCCTAGCAGGATGCAGCACTGCCTTGGAGGTGTTTGCTTTTAAGCCAGGATGCCCTTTCCCTTGTTGCAGAAGCACCTGCGCAAAGACCCGCCTGGCTGTACTGCGACCCCGCTCTCTGCTTTACCTGCTCTCTCGGCTCTGACCTTTGGACTCAGCTTTCTGGACTACGTTTTCTTCCTTGTTCCCTGGACAGCTTTAGTACACTTCGGACTCAAGTTAGGTCTGTGTCTGTTTCCCTGCCTGCATTCAGCACAGCCAGCCCCGTGCTGGCCCACCGTAGTGTCATCTGCCGCCAGCACATGACAGGCGTTCTTCTCTTCCCAATCCATTGGGGTGAGCAGACCCATGGACCACTCACCCTATTGGGATCTGGCCCAATGCCACAAAACTGTCACTGGCGGAGAGCCGGAGGCCCCTCCCGCCAAAGCTCCAACTGCTGCAACCTAAAAAGTTGCAGCCACTTCCCTCCCCTAGGGGTTCCCGCCTTTGATGACCAGAGGAAGGCAAAAAACCCCAAGGGGCCCCAGCCAATCTGGCCCCTTGCGGGGAAAAAATCCTTCCTGGCCCTCACAGGCAACCAGCTCAATTGGCCCTGGGGATCTCTGCCAGGACTCCAAAGGGGGCCCCACTGCATCCCCTGGCTCCAAGCTCCTGCTGCGCCGCTTATCCCGATGTTGTCATCAGTCATTCACCATCATACCCAGGGGGATGCCGTACCTGCAACTAGATCAAACAACGTTAGTGCCTTCTATTACCGCAGACACTCTGGAAGCCCACCAGCCAATAGTGTTTTTGGCCTGCCGGTAACCCCAGCCCAGTTGCCATTGTAGCTGCCCCGGTGGCCAGCCTGCTGCTTGAGGGCTGGATCTCTGGACCGCCCTGAACCAGAATCTCGTGAGCCAACTACCATTGCCGTGGCCAGTCACTGCCAGGTGTCTGTCCCCAGCACTCTGGCTGCCCGTGCCGTTGCCCTGTGGGATATGTTCCCAGCCAACCCAGCCCCCCGCCGAAAAGGCTGCCCTGTACTGCATGGTCTTGGGCCAAGTTGCAGCGCCAGTCAGGTGCCCCCAGGACAACCTGTGAGGCTGCCATGATGGGCCACCTGGGGTCTCCGCTGGGAGGCTCGCTGTGCCAGGAAACTGCTGGCTGGGTCGGCCCACCCTTCGCCTGCCAGCCAGCCAGCCACCGCGTGCTTCCAGATTGTCTTCGGTGTGTGCCCAGACTCCCTCCCTGTCAAGTGTTCCAGGCCCATGGGGCACCTACTCGGACTCATCCATCCCCACTGGGTTTTCCAACCCCAGCCACCCTGCACACCCCGGTGGTCTTGGGCGGATATCTGGACTCATCCGTCCACGCAAGGGGTTCCAGAAAACCCCTCTTCCAGCCCCTCCTGCTCCACCCAGCAAGCTGAGTAGAGAGGACGGCCGAGAATGCAGGACAGCTGCCCTGCATGTGTGCCTGCAGATGGTGCCCATGAGTTCAGCATTCCTTGAAAGATCTGATGTTCCCAAGTTCCCACTGCTTTTCCTGGAAGGGTTCTGGGTGTCATTAGGCATTTGGCTCCAGGACCCGAAAACTGTCATCCTGAAACTAAGAAAGGGGGCGTCTGCCTTTTGTTTGTTACCCTGGTTTCATAGCGGGCACCGTACACCCCATAGTGCCTGATTATGGTGCCGCAACCAAAGGAGTGCCAGCCAGTGAGCCAAACCACGAGACTCGCTCCGAGCACGACGGATGACTGTTCACCATTCACACCAGTGCCTGATTATCTCCTGAGAGGATCCCCTGTTGCGGAATTGGTCATTCCAGAGGCCTACTGTGACCAGGATCAGGATGAGCTCCATAGCATGGGGTCTCCAGGAGTGCCATCTCCTTCCATGTCTCCAGCCATCAATGCATTTCTGATATCTCCACTGGGGGATTCACCCCCAGGATGCACACCTGCACAGAGCATTTCTGCCATCCCCACTTGGGGGATTCACCCTCAAGATGCACGCCTGCACAGAATACACCTCTCTGTGGCAACACTTGTTTGTTGATTCTTTCTGCACGTCCCACAGTGGTCCCAGTCTCCTCTGGCCTGGTCTTTCCTCACCTTCTTCAGATTCCAGGGTTCCGGCCTCCCTTTCCAATAGTGGAGCCTCTACTTGGTGCTCCTCCAGCAGTTTGGCATCCCAGGCAGTTGGCCTCATAGCCACATCAATAAAAGGGACCTACTCAGCTTCTAGGTTAGCTTCCACCACAGACTCCCTTTTCTGGGCGCTTGGAAAATAGTACTTCCTCAAAGTGAACCCTGTTGCTTATATTAACCAAGAGTGTTTCAGGATTATTGATGCTAAATCCCTTTCTACCGGGTGCACACCCAGCCAGAATTCCCCATTCTGCCCTAGGATCCAGTTTCCATGTTTTAGCTCCAAAGATTCAGATGTTTGAGTCCTGCCTCTCTTCTCAACCACACCTTGAATGGAGCCTTCTGGTAACCTTCAATTAAGTTGCTAAGCTTGAGGCCTTGTAAGCCACCGCTTGCACCGGCAGGCATGGCCTGGCAGCAGCCCGGCCAACCTGGGCACCACCGCTGTCAGCCAGGCCAGGTAGGCCCGCCCACCTGGAATAGCACCCCCTCATCCCCTTCACCGGGAGCCGTGCAGCACTGCACACGGGCACCAGGCCCCTGCATCCTCTGGAGGGGACCAAGGAGAGGGAAGGGGGGAAGGGTGGGCCGGTCCAGCCAGTGCCCCCCACCCCCCAGGGGCCGAGACACCTGGAGGGCAAACAGCTGCCCTCCTTCCCAGAAGAAACCCCCAGCAGGAGCCTACCAGACCCAACGGGCTGCAAATGCGCTGCTCCTGCCGATGCTTCTGGGAGGAATGGCGTCAACCATGAGGCAGGAGTGGAGGTGGGCTGGGCGCTCTGCCCCATCCTGGCTGACCTGCCTCCACTGCATCCTTCACAACAGCAACAATCCAGCCCACCAGTAAGTCAGCGAGCTTCTCTTGTTTAGAATGACAGTCAGAAGTCTTGTTTACTCTTTCCTCATATGCACAGGATAATGGTAGAAGAGATGTGTCTTGGAATATAAATTTTACTTTGCGGAGGCACTGCCTCTTGACAATGCACTGTGCATAATATATACTAATCTGATGGTACTGGAATAAAAAGAATGTTAGGGTTATTACTGTTCCAAGAGAGCCAATTTCAGAAACAAATGTTAAATCAATAGACTTAATACTGTGGGGAATGTGAATTGCTATGCTCGTGTGAACAGAGGAAGAAGCACAGATGATGCACCACAAATGAATCTGAACTTCACCAAGTCTTGAATAATCTATCAATGGGGAGGGGAGGTTGTCTTGTTCAGTCTTCGCAACTGTTTTAAAAATTGCATGCAGACTACCCTTTTATTTCACTAGAACAGCACCCCCTTCAAGAAAAAAAATCATTACAACATACTGGTTCATATTCTTTTTCAAATGTTTGTGACATGCTATTGGTTTTTCAAAGTTGTGGCCCCGGAGTCATCCATGGCATACTTACCATGTAATCCCTAGACTACATACCCAAGAGGACCGTATGACTACAGTGTTGCTGAACTCCCAGTTGGTCACAGCAATATGCCTTGTGCTGCATAAAGCCTGGGGCTGTGAGTTTGACAGGCTGATAACATTTCATTGATAGTAGGAGAAGTATAAAATCTGTCAGGCAATTGGAGGGGATGGTCCCCTCTCAGGTGGCATTCTCTTCTCACTTTGGATCCCAGTTTTTTACTTTCAATATTAATAAAGTCCAGCTGTTTTTCACTGCAGTTTAGGGTTGCCAGGTCCCGGGGGGGGGGGAATCATGGAATGGGGGGGAATGGAGGAGTTGCACCGGGGGGCACTAACCTCATGTGTTTCCTGACATGACACAGAAGTAATGGGTTGTGCCAGAGACCAATTGAGTAAAATGCAGCCCCAAACACTAATTTGGAGGCCTATTTTTATTCAAATGTCCCCTAGTGCAAACCATTACTTCCATATCGTGCCAGGAATTATGTTGTTCCTGGTGCAACATGGAAGTAATGTCAGGGCAAGCAGGGGTGTGCAGGAGCTCGTTTTGCCTTCCCCCCCCCCCCCACGTTCCCACACCTTCTTTCCCCCTGCTGGTCAGGTGTTTTCTGGCTACATATCCAACATATCCAACAAAATAAGCTGTCTGATGCATCTAGTCAAAGGTATCATGAAATATTGTGAGAAGTTAGTACAAGAAGAGGCAGATGTATCAACGATTTCATTTTTACAAAGGAAATTGTTGGTTAACAAAATTCTTGCTTTTGAGTTTTAAAAGAAAATTGAGGCACTCGTTAGGTTATTTTTCTGTTGATAAATGTTATGACTCTACAGACCCAGGACTTATTTATGTAATCCATTATTTGACATAAGAACTTCTCAACTCAATCCAGTTTCTTATTTTATAACACAAACAAGGGGAAAGGGAAAAGAGAAAGACCCTAAATGATTACCCTTATTTTAATTTCCTATCAGGGTAAGAAACTATAGGACAGCCATTATTGTAGTCCTGAAGAATTGTATAGGTTCTTTCTTATCTTTCTTCATCATTGTCCTAGTTTGACACTGCAATGCTTAAATTGAACTATGGGAAGATGGGGGGAAAGCATCTACTATTTGCTGCAAAAGAGCCCAGTGTATTCTGTATACTGGTGTGAAGTAAAACAGTCTCAAATATCCCTGTTTCTATTAAACAGTCTTTACACTAACTTGTTCACAGCTCTGGGTGAGACTCTAATCTGTCTAGAAGAGCAGTATATAAGTGCAGTTATTATTATTATTTATTGTTAGTAGTATCCATGCACCTTTCAAAGCAGAGGTGGGGTAGAGCATAAATCTTTCTCTTTTTACTCACACAGTAATCAGTTGGGAGAACTTGTGATAATGATGTATTTCAAAATTAATTAAAAACTTTTAGGTCTAATTAAAAATATATAAAGGTTAATCTTTATTTTAAAAGGAGATTTAGAGTAAAAGAATGTGTGTTCAGTTTACTTGCATGTTTTTAGGCTTCCTTTCAGCAGTGGATAAGAATGATGAAAACATGGGCTTGGAAGGAAGGGAGGGAGGGAGGTGACATTGTATAAGTGCCCTGTACGAGAATTCCATTCATAATGGGCAGCAAAGGAGAAAATTATAGTTAAGAGAGCAGAGAGCTTGGGATGGCTGGGATTGGTGGAAACAGAGAAGTAAAAATCAGAGGCTGGAATACAGGTGATATGAAGCCAGAGGAGACATAAGGATGCATAAATAACATTATAGAAAGTGCTGAATACAGAAAGGGACTGGAAGCCAGGTCTGAACAATGGGAAAGATTATTTTGGTGAGAGTTCTGGAGGTAAGACAACTGAAACATGACTTTAGAAAGGAAGAAATGAAAATGAGGCAGTAGCAGTCAGGTGCCACAGGAGGCAGATGGCGGTCCTTAGCCTTATTCGGTGTGCTGGCAGAGCATCTTGTCCATTCTCTTCTGCCCAATAGTACATTCAGCAAGAAGGCAGGGAAACTAAACTGACTGGTGGACCAATGTCCCAGAGGTAGAAAGTTATTCTTTCCAACCTGAGACTTCAGACTGCACATTGGTAGTGTGAGGATTACTACCTCTGCTAGAAACTGAATTCTGACCTCTGCCTGAATTTGGCCCACTTTCTCATAGACTGACACATGGATTATGACTTCTCTCTGACCCTGACTATACTTTTGATAGTTTTGCACAATGTTTTGATGACCAGTTGTTGATCTCTGATCCTGCTCAGTTTGGATGACTCTACCCTGTTTGGCAAGCCGTGCAAACCTAGGAATATGACAAACCTAGGAATATGACAGTAGCTAAGCCAGGCCATTATTTTCCAGTAACACTTTTACAATTATGAAATTATTCTTTTGGTTGCATTAATACATTTCGCTGAAGACATGATTGGGGTTTTGATAACTTAATAATTTTTTGTTTAGTCCCTGCATTCCTAATTAGCCTTTTATATGTGCCAGAGGCAAAATTAAGTGGCTTTTTCTAAGACAGGTGATTTGAAGGAAAGCACATTTCAACTGTCCTTTGGCTTGGAAAATCTGCCTGCTATAATGACATCCCACACTCTTGTGCTGCATTGTAAAGTATTTCTGGCAGCAAGCTGAAAATAAGGTGTGAGATTTTCATTCCATGTGTGCCAATTAAAGTAACACTGGAAGCCACCCATCTGCTCAGTGACTGATACCAACTATAGAAAAGGTGCAAATAGACTTCAGAGATTCAGTAAAATAGTAGTATTATTTTAGCTGGTAGAAAATATTTTTGGAACCTAAGATGTTTAATCTAATGCTGTTTTCTATGCTAATTGCTTATAAACGAATTTTAAAGATCATTAATAGTGTGAACTATTCCCTTGAACATTTACTCATATCAGCAGCTGATATTATCAACTCTGTCCAAAACTATGCAGAGATTCATTGTGACCAGGAGAAGTTTTGTTTTTATCTATCAGAGGCACTCGATATATTGTGAACCCTCCATCCCTCACCACAGTGTCTGAATCAAGCGTGTGCAATTCCCATTAATTTCAATGGAATTTATGGAGAGAAAATGAATTAGGAAACAGCCCAGGGGTCTTTATTCTTTTTAATAAGTGGTTATGATTTGAAACCTCCTGATACAGAACTGTATGCCTGCTTAGATCTGCCCATCAGTATCTGGTGATTAGACATGGGCACGAACAGCATTACAAACAGAAAAAAACCATGAACAGCTCCATCTGCTGTTCGCGAACAAGCTGTTTGTGAGGCCCCATCCTAAACGAACAGGTGGTCATTGCAAGCCTCGTTCGTTGCCTTCAGCAGCCGTTCGTCAAGCCAGACAATTTGACACCTGCAATCAATCCCCTTGGCAACCGGAGGCAGGGACTGAACTCTGTCTGAACCCCTTCTGGCTTTCCTTCTGCCTTTAACCCTTCAAAGTACTTCCAGCACAGAGTCTCGTTTTTGCCACTGTGAAGAGAAAATGACAGCCAACAGGGAGATGCATGCATCATGCCTTTCCCGAAGTGCAATCTCTCTGAAACTTGGGGGATCATCAGAGGACAGTGAGGACTATGTCCCCTGCAAGTTTGGTGGGTATTAGACATTGGGAAGGTCAGTTGGTAACCCCTTAAAGTAGCTGCCAGCAGACACTGCTATTTTTGCCAGGACAGGGCAAGGTTTTTGCCAGGACAGGATCTTTAAAGGGCCAGGTAAGTGGGTTCAAGGGGGAGCTAAGTGGGGGGTGGTGGTGGTTCTGGCCCCCAAGAACAATGAACAATGAACATGTCCAGGAACAGTTCATGTTCGTCCATGTTCGTTGTTCGTGGATGGCAACGAACGATGAACAGGGTGTTCTGTTTTTTTTTTCCATTTGTGCCCATGTCTACTGGTGATGCTGCTGTCTTTTCAAGTGATCCATTTAGCATTTACTAGGCCCCAAATTCTCTAAAGAGCTGTTCCTCAAACAGTGCAGTGGAGCCTCATATGAATTCACCATACAATGTCTCTTTTTAAATTCTGCAGTTCACTGAGAAAGGCAAGATAACATACTGGATGCTACAAAAGTAGCATTGAGAGTTGATTCTACTTTATATTAAATGCACATATGAATCATTAATAATTATACTGAAGTCATAGGCTTAGTGGAAAAGTTTGTAATATTTATTTAAATATGTATATGCTACCTTTCCCAGCAAGCTCAAGGTGGCTTATAAAGGCCTGAGCAATGGGCAATAGAAAATTAAAAAGAAACAATAAATTCTGAAGAAGAATTATTCACCTACCCCACACCACAATGCAATCCATTTTAATTATCTGCCAAAGCATCTTCTCTTCCATCTTTATCCAGTTGCAAATGGATAAAGACATCATAATTAAACCAGCAGACAAAGGGGGGGATTGTTATAATGAATACAACGGACTATTTGAATGAGATCACCCGACAATTGGGGATGGTTACAAATTATCAACCCATTAGCTATGATCCTTTAGAACATATTTAAAAAATTATCAAAGTAGTATTGGATGCGGCTTTGGCAAACAATGAGATTAATCAGAAGATCCATGGGACGTTAATTAATCCTAAGCCCTGAACACCAGTATTTTATACTCTCCCTGAAGTCCATAAGGGAGTGATTCCCCCACCAGGGCGACCAATTATTTCTGGATCTAACTCAATACTTGAACCTTTTGCCTGTTACTTGGACAGTTTTTTACAAGTCCCTGTGAAAAATACCCCTCTTATATTAAAGACACTATGTCTTTTATAAATAATCTCCTTGATATTATAATGGAAAAAATATTTTTTTAAGTTCAGAGAGCAATTTTACTTTCAAGTGAAAGGGGTAGTGATGGGGTGCTCAGCTGCCCCTAGCATTAAAGATGGACAAGAGTCCATCTTTATTGAGTGCAAGAACCCATATTATCATGATATTATTATTATTCTGAAATGATTTATTGATGACATTTTTTTGATTATGAAAAAATCAGGCTATGTTGGTGGTATAGTCCACCAACCATTGACGAAAATGTTAAATTTTCTTGAGAAGGTAGTTTTCATCATATTAACTTCTTGGATGTTACTGTCTACAAGGACAAAGATTGTAAACTAGGGGTGCGCCCCTTTAGGAAACCTACAGATAGGGGTTCATATTTACATTTTTATTTCATCCCAGTTTTTGAGGTGTAATATGCCCACCAGTCAATATTTGAGAATTAAAAGAAATTCCACAAACCACAAAGATTTGAAATAGGGAGCAAAATTTTGTATGAAACCTTTTTGGCAAGGGGTTATCCAAAACGTATTGTTGAGGCTGCCATAAGACGAGCTGTTCATACTCCATGCAGTACCTTATTAACACCTAAGACTAGAGAAAGTGAAAGTTCTGTAAGATGGGCAATAGACTATACCGCTTTGTCTATTAAAATTAGCAAGATTATTGATAAGCATTGTCATATTGTTAGTGATCTACCAGGATGTAAAAAGGCTCCAACAAACGGGTACCGTAATACCAGGAATCTTAGGGACTTGTTGGTACATTCAAATTATCAGGGATTTTTGGATAATCCACAGAGCTTATAGGGCATTTTCCCTGTAGGAATTGTAATATATGTGTTTTTTTGGTTAAAGCATCTACTATTCTAAATCCTAGAACAAATAAAACACTTTATGATTCAGCCTTTTCTACTTGTCGAACTGCTAATGTAGTGTATGTTATTTTATGCCCTTGTCAGTTGTATACATGGTGTCATGGGCTGGCCAGCCCAAGCAGGGTGGTTCAAGTCCAAACCTTAAGGCCAAAGTCAAAGGGGAGTTCCAAGAGCAAAAGCCAAGTCAAACCCTCCTCTGTGGCCCGGGCAGCCCCAGTTTCTGTGGAAAGGCCCGATGGAATTGTCGGACTAGGCGGGGGGCATGGATGTTCACGGCAGGCTCCCATGAGCAGTCTTCCGGCCCATACCCCTTCCAGTCCACCAAGTACTGTACTTGCCCCCACCGGCGATGTGAGTCTAGGATCTGGGCTACCTCATATTCCTCTTGCCCCTCGATGGTAATCGGAGGCGGAGGGGGCGGTGGCCCGGGGGTGAAGCCAGGACTAGAAGGGACCGGTGAAACACAGGATGGATTGGGAGGGTTGGTGGTAATTGCAGGCGGTAGGCCACGGGGTTCACCTGGTCTGTGATCACGAAGGGTCCAAGGAACCGGGCATCTAGCTTTTTGGAGGGCCATTGGCTGCAGATATGGCGGGTGGATAACCAGACCCGATCACCCGCGGACAAGGGAGCACCAGGTTGCCGTTTCCGATCCGCAGCCTCCTTGTAGCTTCCCTTGGCAAGCTGGAGTTGTTCCCGCAACAGCTCCTGCATGGATTGGAGTTCCTGGAGGCGATCATCAGCGGCTGAGATTCCTGACAAGGGTGCCGTGCTAGGGAAGAAACGAGGGTGGTGGCCATAGTTTGCCATGAAGGGGGTCTGCTGGGTGGAGGAGTGCACTGCATTATTATATGCGAACTCGGCCAAAGGCAGTAGAGCTAGCCAGTCATCCTGTTGATGGTTTGTGTAGCATCTCAGATATTGCTCCAGGGTTGCATTGGTGCACTCTGTCTGCCCGTCAGATTGGGGGTGGTGTGCTGAGGATAAGTGAACTTGGGTGCCAAGAAGGGAGTGCAGGGCCCGCCAGAACCGAGAGGTGAATTGAACTCCCCGATCAGAAATTATATGATCTGGACGCCCGTGGAGTTGAAAGACGTGCTGAAGGTACAGGTGTGCCGTTTCCTGGGCAGTGGGGGGCCAAAACAGGGAATGAAGTGGGCCATCTTTGTGAACAAGTCCACCACCACTAGGATGCAGATGTGGCCTTTGGAGCAGGGCAGGTCTGTAATGAAATCCATGGAAATAGTCCTCCATGGCCCAGTGGGTGTGGGGAGTGAATGCAGGAGACCAGAAGGTTTGCTGGGGACGTCTTTGGCCCATCTACACATTTCACAGGCTGCCACATACCGGGCCACATCCGATTGCACCCGGGGCCACCAGAAGTCACGGGTCAAGAGATGGGTTGTCTTGTGGCGGCCAAAGTGCCCGGCAGGTCTAGAATCGTGGACCAGCTGCAGTACCTTTGTTCGTAGAGAGCCTGGGGGTACATAAATCCGGCCTCGGTGGGTCAGTAGCCCCTCTTCCTCTGCAAATCCATCTGCCTGGGGATGGGGAGACCCCCGGATGTTCTAGAGGTACTTCTGGGTAATGGGGTCCAGTAGCTGTTGAGTCTGTATCTCCTCCACCAGCCCCAGAGGGGGTTGCGTGGCGGCAAAAGTTTCTGGAGCCAGGATGGTCATTGGAGGTTGTTCCAGGTTGGGGGATGTGTTGTACTCTGGCTTTCAGGACAGACCATCGGCCTTCTTATTCTGGGAGCTGGGAACATAGGTGATCCTGAAATCAAAACGGGAAAAGAACAACGACCAGTGGATCTGTCTCTTGTTGAGACGGCAGGCAGTTTGGAGGTGTTTGAGGTTCCAGTGGTCAGTGAGCACTTGGACTGGGTACCGAGCCCCCTCCAGATGATGCCGCCAAACCTCAAAGCCTGTCTTTATTGCCAGCAGCTCCCGCTCCCAGATGGTGTAGTTCCTTTCTGCGGGGGTCAGCTGGCGAGAGTAGTAGGCGCAAGGCTGTGGAGTGCTGGAGGGGGTTGCCCGTTGTGAGAGCACTGCTCCAATGGCGGTGCTTGACGCATCTGCTTCGACTAGAAAGGGTAGCTGGGTATCCCGGTATCGTAGGACTGGTTGCGTGATGAAGCGTGTCTTCAGGGTCAGGAATGCCTCGCTGGCTTCCAGTGTCCAACGGAAAGGTTCTCGAGGCCGGAGAAGTTAAGTGAGAGGGACGGCTATGGATGCAAACTGGGGAATGAATTGCCGGTAGTAATTGGCAAACCCCAGAAATCGCTGCACATCCTTCTGAGAACGGGGGGCTTGCCAAGTCTGTACAGCCTTGACTTTAGCTGGGTCCATTTGGATTCCGTGAGGTGATAGCACATGGCCAAGGAATTCCACGGTAGGCCGGTGGAATGCACACTTTTCCAGTTTGGCGAATAGGCCATGCTGCCGGAGTCTTTGCAGCACCGTGCGCACATGCCGAGTATGTTGCGATGCATCACGTGAATAGATTAACATGTCATCCAGGTAAACGATGACAAACTGATCCAGGATATCTCGAAAGATGTCGTTCATCAGTCTCTGGAACACAGCTGGCGCGTTAGTCAGGCCAAAGGGCATCACGAGGTACTCATATTGTCCATATCTGGTACTGAAGGCGGTCTTCCATTCATCGCCTTCTCGGATACGCACCAGGTTGTAGGCTCCCCGAAGATCCAGCTTGGTGTAGATCTGGGCTCCCTTGACTTGCTCCAAGAGGTCAGAGATCAGAGGCAGTGGGTACCGGTCGCGAATGATGATCTTGTTCAGGGCCCGGTAATCATTGCACAGCCGGAGTTCTCCACTTTTCTTTTTGACGAAGAGGACTGGGGCAGAGGTGGGCAAGGTAGAGGGCCGGATGAACCCTCGCCGCAGATTGGTGGTGAGAAAGTCCCGGAGTGCAGCCAACTCAGGCTCTGATAATGAGTACAGGCATCCCACTGGCAGAGGGACTCCAGGAATCAAGTCTATGGCACAATCATATGGCCGATGAGGGGGAAGTTGGTCTGCTCCCTTTTCCTCAAACACATCTTCAAACTCTGCGTATTCCTCTGGCATCACAGAGGCCTCCTGTACAGCGGCTGCAATGGGACCTGGGCATTGATTTTCGTGTGGGCATGGGTCCCGGAAGCGGAGGTCCAACTGGCCCCACCGGATAACCGGGTCATGGCGGCAAAGCCAGGAAAGTCCCAAGACCAGCGGGAATTGAGGGATGCCTACCACGTCAAAGCAGAGCCGCTCATGGTGCTGCTGGATCTGCAAGAGGAGGTCCTGGGTCTCCTCGACCACGGGCCCAGAACGTAGCAGCCGCCCATCAGTGGCCTCAACTACGGTGGGGGTGTTCTTTGCCCGCAAGGGAATTCGGTGCTGTGCGGCAAACTTGGCGTCCATGAAGCAGCGGGATGCCCCTGAGTCTATCATAGCATACACAAATAGCCATTGACCATCAGGCAGGCACAGCTTTACTGGTACCAGGAAGGGTTCAGGAGGAACACTGGAGGCATTGGCCGTTCCCACAAGTTGTTTAGTGGGAGTCTGCTCCTGGACTATAGCTCGGGTCCTTCTTTTGGCAGGGCAACCATCGGCAAAATGTCCCACCCCACCACAGTACCAGCAGAGGTTGTGGGCATGACGCCTCGCCTTTTCCTCTGGAGGCAGGCGGGTAGAAGGCATGTTCAACGGTGTGGGTTCCGCTGTCCTCTCAGGCGAGGTCTGGGGCGGGGGTGGCTGGCGTAGCGCATGTGCTTGCCACCAGCTCTCCAGTCGTCCATCAATACGGAGGCATAGGAGAATGAGCGCTTGCAGCCCTCCTGGTCGTTCAGATCAGGCCACTTCATCCAATACTGCGTCAGACAGTCCTTCCAGGTACTGGTCAACTAAGGCTGCTTCGTTCCAGTCCAAGTCCTGAGCCAGTAGCTGGAATTCAGTGGTATATTGGGCTACAGTCCCGTCTCCCTGGGTGAGGGCACGTATTCTCTGGTTTGCTTTCACAGCTTTCAGTGGGTTTGCAAAGGCGGCGGTAATGTGAGCCACAAAGCTTGGAAAATCCCCCAGCAAAGGGGATTTGGCCAGTAACAAGGGTGTGGCCCATCTTGCTGCCTGCCCCTTTAACAGGCTGAGGATGAAGCCAACTTTGACTTTATCTGTGGGGAAGTCTCTAGCCCGGAGTTCAATATATAGCTGGCACTGGGCGAGAAACGCTGGGAATTCCTCCACATTGCCCTCAAAACTGTCAGGAGGTTTCACTGGGCATTTTGCAGGCAGAGGTGCAGCAGGGGCAGCAAGAAGAGTAGTAATCTGCTGCTGCAAAGTCACCAGTGCTTGGGTTAGTTGTAGTACCTGGTCCTGCAGCATTGCCAGGCTCCCTGGGGTGGGTGTTGCCATGTCCATGCCAGGGAGTTTTGGGTGGAAGCAATCTGTCACGGGCTGGGCCAGCCCAAGCAGGGTGGTTCAAGTCCAAACCTTAAGGCCAAAGTCAAAGAGGAGTTCCAAGAGCAAAAGCCAAGTCAAACCGGTGGTCAGAGCATGAGATAAAGCCAGGAGTGAGTCCAGAGTCCAAGAGCAAGGTCAGGCACAGTCCAAGGTCAGTCACCGATAGTGTCAGGTCCAAAAGCAGGCACGGGAAAGGTTCACAGAACACAGAGTGGTTGCAGGCAGTAGACACGTTGCTTCCACACCCAGCAGTTCCTCCAGACTGGCTCTTATAGCCAGGCGTGGTTTTCAGCCAGCTGCTGGGGCTCTATCCTGCCACTACTCATTGTTACTCTCCAGCAGCTGGCATTGGCTCAAGAGGCGAGCACTGCGCCGTCTCTCCTGCAGTTCCAGTCTCTGGCGCTGCCTGCAGCGTTCCTTGGGCGTGGGTGAACCTGGGGGGGGGGGTGGAGGCTCTTGGCTGCGCTGCACCTGTAGAAGTCCCTGGCTGAGCTTCCTCTGTAGTATTGGAGCTAGAGGGTGCTGGTGCCTCAGCTGCTGGCTGTAAGCTCTGATCAGCCAGCAGCTGTTGCTCCTGATTGATGGCTTCTACTGAATCAGGGCTAGGGCTGGCTACACAGGGCTCCTCTTCTCCTGAGGAGTCCTGGCTGGCTACACAAGGCTCCTCTCCTCCAGAGGAGACCTCACTCTCAGACTGGGCCATGACACATGGGCAGTACAATTCGACCTTTAAATATAAGCATATAGGAACACAGGTCAAGGATTAAAAATAAAATCATGGACGCACCTCTAGTTTCCCATTTTGTTGAGTGCCATGCAGGCAACAATGATTTCAAATTTTCAGTATTGAGTGTAATTAAACCAACACAAAAAATAGATTTATAGTAAAAATGGTTGCAAATAGAAGCTAAATGGATTTATAGATTAACTTCATTATCACCAAATGGTCTAAATATTGATATTGAATATTCCTGCTTTTTATAAATGTCATTCAAGTTGTTTTTCATTAATATAGCTCTGGTTCTTTAACACTGCTAATATGTTAATTGCATACAGGTTTGTATTTAGGAATGTGTGGTACACCCTTCATGGGAATTAACCGTCGAATTCACACCAACTCGGCGATATGCATTTAACCAGTTTATAGCTGTACGTAAGTAAGAATTAATATATGTTTTTGTATACTATGAAAGAAAAGACATGGAAATTTATTTTTATATATGTATTTTTATTACAATGGATGTTATAGTAGTTTGTGAGCCTTTGATAAAGTTGGAATACGAAACAGGAGATTGGAAGCTGGTAATGCCCATTAGGCTCTGCCCAGTAGCAATAGGTTTTCTACTTGATCCTTTACTTCTTTTTTGAAGAATTACCAGCGAACGGCGAGACATCTATCCTTCTATAAGAGAAGAAAACCAATCATCAGTTGGATTTTGAACTTTGTGTCTAACAGGACCGTCGTGCCTGGTTGTTCTCTTTAAATATTTATATTTTGTATTGACATATTCATTTTGTATTGTTGGTAAAAAAAATTTGTATATGCTGGAAGTTAAGCTAACAGCAGTGCCCTGTTATGCAGCAGCGAGCCATGCCAGGTGGTGAGTCATTAAGAAGCAATAGAATGCAGACCCTCTCCTCCCTAAAGCCCACCTCAGGCTGATTAAACTGGAGGGCCATTCTCCTCAAAGACTTTGGTGCCTACTCCGTGAATAATCTGACCTTAATGAACGATCAAGTTCTCCAAGACAATGAGCAATGGATTGACCTCAGCTGATTCTTCCCCTTATCTTATTGACTGTACAGGGAGATTTCTGCCCTCTGCTTAATCTTGATACTCACCTTAGGGCTGTGTTTCTTCAAACCTCCTCTAGGAAGCCTCTAACTTTAATGCAAACCTGGAAAACTCCCCTTTTCAATAACAGCTTCATCCCCACTTTAAACTTGGGTGATTCTCCAGAATTAGGTTTTCTGACAGTCTTAATGCAAAGGAGAATCTAGGAGGTAGTCAGTCTTATCACAGATCCATCATTGTCCTAGAGACAGCCATCTGTCCCTCCTGGTTTTTTGTTCACATCCCTGCCCTACCTTATGACCAGAACATCTGTACTATAAGTATAGCCCACAAATCCCCAATACTTTGTAGTAGCTTTTCCAGCTACTGCCCCTATGTGGCACAGGTTCCTTGGAGACACGAGCTGGCCTCTGTCTCTACATTCCACTCTTCTGCTCTTCTCATTAGAACTCTACAGAATTTCCACATTCTACAGGACAGGTCGTATACTCCCTCCTTCTCTGTTTTCCCTTATAGGCAGGTAGCTGTAAGGGAAAGGTTTTTGGTTTGGTGTTTTGCAATTTCTCTCTCTCTCTCTCTCTCTCTCTCTCTCTCTCTCTCTCTCTCTCAGACACACACACACACACACTCATATTTCTTGTAACAGTTGTTTAATTTGGCTTATAGGATTTCAATAAAAACCCTTTTCATTTTAAGAGTGCATATTCCTCCTAGTCATTCTGAGTTCTGGGCTGTATCTAGACCTTGGTATACAAGGGTTAAATGTCCCAAAATATTGTTTTAAATACGCTGTGATACATGTGTTTGTTCTGGGTCAGCAGGGGATGTCTTTGCTTGTTATAGGGCCTCCAAGTGTATAACAATTCAGCTAACAATGTGATCAATAAACAATCTATATATTTAATTCTCAACATAGCTCCATTTGTGGATAAGTTGCCAACCTCTGGGAGGTAGCTCTCTTGGAATTACAACTGGGTCAAATCCACATTCACCCATTACCCGCATGTTTATCGGATATCTTCTGTTTGCCTCCAATCCGCGATTTTTTCCTCTTCGTTCACATTCCTGCTTCCAATCTGTCTTTCTCTCGTGTCCCTCCGGTTACACGGCCGCTTGAAAACCGCTTTTTTGGGCGGGACCTTTTTTTCCCGCCCATTTTTTAAAATTTTTTTGAGCGCACTTTTCCGTTATTTCGATCTTGCCTTATAAAGAAACATCATTGAAGATAATGATGCCTCTCTTTCCCCCACTGACAGCACTGATGGCTCTCTCCCGTTTCTTTTTTGGAAATTTGGAAGCATGTGGGAAGCTTTTGTGGGCATTTCCTATGCAGGACAGTTCAGTGCCTGAATTTTACTGAAGTTTCACTTCCTTGGAGTGTCATTATTTTGATATTTTGTAATTTCAATATTACAGTAATACAAAATAAAAAAAAATAAAAAACAGTTAAAAAGGAAGTTTTGCGAGTACGTTCTGAGGATGGATTCACCCCAAAATGATTTTTCAAACTACCAGATTTGATTCAGAAACAGCATAATCAATAAATCCAATGCTATGAAGTCAAAAACAGTCTTTTGCAGACTACGGAGCACTTGCAAGTTGAATCAGCCAATAGGAACTCTCGGAACGGCCGGAGAGACAGGAAGGGGGGTGGTTTTTAAAAAAACCACGTAAATTGCGCATTGGCCCGTTCACGGCCACTGTGAAACTCCCGTTGAAAACCTGTGACCACATATTCAGGAGAAATGCGAATGAAATGCGTCTGTTTAATGAGGTAATGTGACCAGCACTCGGGATTGTGTGGGGAATGCGGGGAACATGCGACTTAGAATGAGTAATGTGGATTTGACCCTGATCTCCAGGTGATGGAGATCAGTTCCCCTGGAGAAAATGGCTGCTTTGAACAGTGGAATCTTTGGGAATCTCCAGCCCATCCCCATATCCTGCCTTCCTTAGGCTCCACCCCCCAAATCTCCCAGTACTTCTCTACCTAGAATTGGCAACCCTTAAATCTGAATGCTGGAGCCATGGACAAACAAGACAAAACTTTCTACAAACCTGAGAAAATCCCCAGGTCTGCAGAAAAAAATTGAAATCTAAAAATATCCCCAAAATGATAACAGCAGCACCAGTAGCTTTAAGAAACGAAAGCCATCAGTGGCCGCTGTTAGGAAACCACAATTGCAACACCAGCCGGAAGGAAGAGACAGACACAGGTTTGGAATAAAGGGCCGTTTATTAAAATGACCATAAAGGTAATACACGGCTAGAGCTAACTAAGCGGTACAGGTCAAGCCCTGGGGTCAGCACACTGACCACCGCCTTGCCTGTCTGGGCGAGCCCCAATGCCCCGGGTGTAGGCCATCTCAGGAATGGCTGCAACCCGGCCAGCTAGGCCATAGGATCCCCACTCAAGCACCTGTTGCGCCCCAGCCGCCCAAGCATGAGGTTAGGCCTTGTTCCCGGGGATCCACTCAGGCGTCTGCCCTCCCTGACGGTAGCCGCCCAAGCATACCGCCCTAATGACAGACCCTGTTCCCCAACCTTGGGGAATGCCACAGGGGCTCACCGGCCCGCACCCTATTCCCAAAATCTCCTGCCAACTACTAACGAAACAGCACAACCCAACAATAACTCAGAACACTGCAATTAGTGCAAGGTAGGCGAAAAAAACCCCTTCCCAAAAGCCAATCAGGGAAAAGAGGGAAAAATTCCTACCTGGCTCTGAACCCAGCAGCCGGCTATTCCTGCACTAAAAACAGGGTGAGGTGGGTGGGCCGAGCGCTCAAAGAGACTGCAGCTGGAGAGAGCGGAGCCGCCTGGATCAGGCTCTTGGCTCCGCCCCCCAGCTAAGCCCAGGATGCCTGGGAAGGGAGCCTGTCTCCTTTCCTCCAGGGCGGGGCCGCAAAGGACGGCTCCCAGCTTGAGCGGCATTCTGCCATGCTGGGAGAGCCGCATTGTTGCCAGAGTTCAAGTTTTGTCAGTAAAAAGGAGGGTGAGGAGACAAGGCTATTTCTTATGCTTTGCTTTCCCAAAGGGAGTGGGGAATAAGCCTACTATATTCAAGCATGTGTCTAATATATTCACTTGGCATTCTCTCTGTATTCTCTTGTTTTGGCCTCATCGGGATGAGGTAGGGTTGCCAACCTCCAGGTGGTGGCTGGAGATCTCCCAGAATTACGACTGATCTGCAGGAAACACAGATCAGTTCCCCTGGGGAAAAGGGCTGCTTTGAAAGGCAGACTCTATGGCATTATACTCAGCTGAGGTCTCTGCCCTCCCCAAACCCCATCCCTCTCAGGTTGCACGTCCAAAATCTCCAGGAATTTCCCAACCTGGAGTGCAAAAACCTAGAGCTAGGCCCTGCAGGAACTATGAGGTGACTTGCTACCACCTTGGGTTGCCAGTGTCCAGGTGGTGGCTGGGGATCTCCCAGAATTACTGATCCCATAGAGATCAGTTCCTCTGGAGAAAATGGCTGCTTTAGAGGGTGGACTGTATGGCATTATATCCTGCTGAGGTCCCTCCCCAAACCCTCTCCTCTCCAGGCTCCACCTCCCAAATCTCCAGGAGTTTACTAGCCTGGAGCTGGCAATCCTATGTACCACCTGATTTGCATGAGTCACCCTGGCCCAGCAGCTTGCTATTGTTCAACAACAGCCACCCAACAATAGCCAGTGTTGTGTAGAGGTTAGAGTTTCAGATTATGACAAGGGAGACCCAGGTTCAAATCCCTGCTCTGCCATGGAAGCTCACTGCATGACTTTGGGCCAGTCACACACTCTCAGCCTAACTTACCTTACTGGGCTATTGTGAAGATAAATGGAGTTGATAAGAATGATGATGCTTTGGTTGTTGTGGATTTTCCGGGCTGTATAGCCGTCGTCAGGAACTACAATGCCAAGACCACGGCTATACAGCCCGGAAAATCCACAACAACCATCGTTCTCCGGCCGTGAAAGCCTTCGACAATATAATGATGATGCTGTCTTGAGTTCCCATTGTGGAGAAAGGCAGAGTATAAATGAAATAAAGAAATATAGCTGAAGATGAGGGGCTAGGGCTGCAAACCTCCAGGTGGTGGCTGGATGTCTCCCAGAATTACAACTTATTTCCAGGCCATAGAGATCAGTTTCCCTGGAGAAAATGGCTAATTTGGAGGGTTTACTCTGGCATTATACCCTGCTGAGGTCCCTTCCCTACTCAAACCTCCAAAATACCTAGGAATTCTCCAATCCAGAGCTGGAAAGAGGAAATAGTGTTGGGAGGGGGACAAAGTGAAGTGTCCCCCGTGTAGGCTTTGGCATTTCTCAGGAATGATCTTGAGTCTGATTAAGGAGTGACTGAAGAGAGTTTATTCAGGAACTACAACTTTGACAGAAAGGAAAGAAACATTATTTAGAAAATCTTCCGAATAAATAAATACCATATAGGCATTTTTTTCTGACCACACACAGTAACACTCCTTACACGATTTCTTATAGTATGGTATAGTAGACTAAGAGTTTAGAACATATGCAATTTCATCTCCTTAGCAGCAGCAACAACATTAAAATCTTTAGGACACGACTCCATCCAGACATATGCAATTTTAAGTTCCACTAAGTTTCACAAGATTGATAATCAAGCTTTCCAAGGCTGTGTTCAGAATGTGTTATATGTCATGTGCCATCTAGTCACTTCTGACTTATGGAATTCCTGTGAATTAATGGCCTCCAAATGTCATATCATTGATAGCCTTGATTAGGTCTTGCAAATCAAAGGTTGTGGATTCCCTTATTGAGTATTATTACATCTTCCTGCTTTCCTACTTACTTCAACTTTCCCTAAAATTATTGTCTTTTCCATTGAATCTTGTCTTTTCAGGATGGGACCCAAGTATGATAGCCTCATTTTAGTTTTTAGCTTTTTAGAAGAATTGTGGCTTGATTTGACTTAAAACCCTCTTATTTGTCTATTTGGCAGTCCATGGTGTCTGTAAAACTCTCCTCCAACGCTGCATTTCAAATGGATCAATTTTCTTCCTGTCAGCTTTCTTCACTGTCCAGCTTTCACATCCATACATAGTAATGGGGAATGCCATAGTATGAATTATCTTGGTCTTGGTGTCCAGCGACCCTTCCTTATCCTTAAGGATCTTTTTTAGTTCCTTCATGGATGCCCTTCCAAGTCTCAATCTCTTGGTTGCAATCTCTCTTTTGGCTGCAATCTCTCTTTTGGTTGCGATCTTTGATATCTCCTTTTTTGGGAATTGAAATGTAGAATGAACATTTCCAGTCATTGTTTTGTTTTCCATATTTGTTGACATATTCTTGTTAAGGTTTTGATGGATTCAGTTTCTGTAGGTTGAAATACCTCTATTGATGTCCCATCTATTCCTTGTGACTTGTGTCTCCCAAATGCTTTGAGTGCAGCTTTCACTTCAGTTTCTAAAATTGCAAATTATTCATCAAAATATAATTATTTGAAGGAGTCTGTTAGCCTTTCATCTTTTCTGTATAGTTCTTTAATACATTGTTTCCATCTTTTCTTTTTTGTCCTAATCAGATAATGTATCTCTGTGTTGATCTTTGAGCATCCCTAGCTGTGGTTTGAATTTCCTTTTGATTGCTTTTATCTTATAGAACTGATCTCTTGTTCTTCCTTTTTTGTTGTTCTATTTCTTTGCACTTCCTATTAATAACAACAACAGTGTGCTTATATACCACCCTTCTCAACAAATTAGTGCCCACTCAGAGCAGTAAACAAAGTCAACGTTATTATTATCCCCACAATCCATCTGGGAAGCCGGAGCTGAGATGAATGGCTTACCCAAGGCCACCTGCTGAGTTCATGACAGTAGTGGGATTAAAATCAGCAGAGTTCTGACTTGCAGCCCAACCACTTAACCAATAGTTCTTTTTGTCTCTATGTGCAAATTGCTGAAAAGCTGTGTTTAGAATTCTAATTCTATTTTGGTCCTTTTTTACTTTTGCTTATAGCCTATCTTTAGCAATTGAAAGAGTTTCATCAGTCATACATCAAGGCTTTTCAACCCACAGTTCTTCCAGTTCACATTCAATTTAACTTAATAATGAAATAAATAAATATTAGTAATACAAATCTGTTCTTTCCATGGTCTTTAAAATCTTCAGGAATCTTATTTAGATTTCATCAGTCATACATCAAGGCTTTTCAACCCACAGTTCTTCCAGTTCACATTCAATTTAACTTAATAATGAAATAAATAAATATTAGTAATACAAATCTGTTCTTTCCATGGTCTTTAAAATCTTCAGGAATCTTATTTAGATTATTGGCACCATGATTATTTTAATATTTTTCTTTGACTTTATTCTAATTTCTGATATTAACAATTTGTGATTTGTGCCACAATCAGCTCCTCATCAAGTTTTAGCAGAGAAAATAGAGCTTCACTATTTTATACTTCTGATTATGTAATCTATTTTATTTTTGTATTGGCCATCAAGTGATTTCCACCTATACAATCGTCTGTTTGGTTGTCTGAAACAGGTGTTTGCAATGAACAAATTATTAGCTTCATAAAATTCTCTGAGTTGCTCTCCCACTTCATTTTGTAACCCTAGTCAAAGTTTTCCAAAAATATTTTATTCTGCTTTGTTTCCAGCTTTTGTATTCAGTGCATCTTGTTTAGGTGTATAATCAATTTCTTCCTGGACACTTGCACACAAACCTTCATTTTTTTCCTCTACTGGGAGGGTAAGGGGACCTGGGAACCCTAGTATGGACCCATTTCAAATACTGAAAACAAAATGTTCCATTTTATTATATGTATTATAATTTCTGAAAACTAAGCAAATAATGGAAGTTATTTATATTCAGAAATAACCTGCCTGTTATTCTGACTTCTGTTATTCTGACTCCTGGAAGACTTTGAGTTCAGAGAGGAATAGTGAATGCAGAAATTAAGATGTATAACTGCCAGGAACATTATCCATTTACCCACAGATCATGCTACTATAGAGAATTATGCAGTTAGGCTATCTTGCCAAACTGTTGTTTATATCAATTTACTTTGCTGCTCACTATCTTTGGGAGAGTTTGAATTCTGTTGTTTTGTTCCCTGGCTAGGAGACAAAGGGGAAAACATTATTCTTGCATACTTTGGCATGCAGACAGTGCTACACATTGGGAAGGATTGAGGTTAATGATATACTTACACACACACACACACACACACACACTATACACACTGCTGCTGCATAAAGAGTAAGAGAAAAGAAAATGTTTTGCTTGTAACCCTGTGACCAAAGTCAGTCCTGCAGACTGGGAGAGTGGGGATAATTGCTATTCTTGTCCCATTCCTGGATACCAGTCAATTTATTCTCCCAGTAATGTGTATTACACTGCAGTCAGCATTACACAGTAAGGCTGCAGCATCCCAGCATGATCAATTGTATCAAAAGACAATGAAAGGTTCAAAGGATTTGCATGTCCTGTCTAGCTGTACACATAGATCATTCACCAGGGCTAGTCACTCAATCGCGACAAACCTAGGCTTGAAGCCAGATTGAGATGTTCACAGAAAGAAGGAATGTCCTGCCATCACATGCTTACAATCTTGCTGCAAAAAAGCGTATTAGACAATAGTATAAAAGTGACCAGATTATCCCAATCAAGCAATTTTTTAAAAAAAAATGTAGCACAGCTGCCCCTTTTAACACCGGCAATAGTTTACTTCCTCCAGGGAGGCATTAATAAATCTCTCAATGAAATTTACCAGCTCTTGGTGGCCTGATTTAAAAGTAAAAACCAACCATAATGGGCAATATTCTAATTTCAGTCTTTTATAATACTTAGCAATGTGATAAGTATGAACACAAGTAATAAAATATCTGAATTATATTTACTCTTTCCTTGAGCAGGATCTAAGAAATGGGATCTAAAGAGAATTCTAATTCACATTCTTTGAATGTTCATATATTAGTAGATATGAGCATGGCAAGAGGAAATTAATAGCAGGACAAGGTGATGCGTCGTAATCAAGATAAGCATCCAACTCCCAAGTCCTTCATCCTCCTATCCTTCTGCATGATGAGCTATGAAATAAGGAATTTGCCACACACATAATTATTCTATCTCTTCCAAACAGAAGATGATGCTGTGCCTGCTCATATTCTGCCGCCTATCCCCCCTCCCCCACCTTTATGATCATAACAATAGATTTTGACTGATTTTCTATTCAGAGGCAATCAGTGAGGGAGAAAGAGCAAAGAACACTAATAAGATGCCCTCTTTAACCTTTGGGAAAATTATTGTTTAGCTGATCACACACACACAATTCTCTCTCATTCCCTTGGACAGAAACACATTGAGGCTTTCCTTTTAAAAACAGGTTCCTAACTGGGAGCTGTCTGCTATAGGTATATAATTGATTGAGGGCAGTAGTGCCTTTTATTTCAGAGCTCCTTTTGTCACCTTTTTATATGAGTGAATAGGAAAATAACTGTTACTAACCATTCACCTACAAAAAAATATTTGGGCGATTCTGTTTTTTGTCTAGCAGCATGTGTCAGTAGAGATTGGTTTGAAAAACAATTACAGCACATTCCCCCCCTTCTTTTCCCCTTTGACAGTAATAAACTAAAAATGTAAACCTGTAAACATTATAGCTGCATTAGCAATAATGCTTTACTACACATTTTGACTTTTTCCCCTGCACACACAAATAAATTAATTTTAGCAAAATAAAAACCAGTGTTTCCCAACCAGGCTTCCAAGGAACCCGGGGCTCCTGCAGGTCATTTCCAGGGATTCAGTGATGAAATTGGCCAAGAATTCCACATTTGTGCCAAAATAAGCAAGCCCAAATATCACACTGAAAGTAAATCTTATATAAATTTTGGATATGACATTCATTTTGATGTTTGAGAGCCAAGCTACAAGAGACAAATTACACGAGGAGGAGCATGTGAAGGGAGTTGCAATGTTAGCAGAGAAGCTGAGTTTTAAAAGAGATCAGAAGGCTTTGCCAATTTCCCCTCTCTACAGAGCCAGGGAGATTGCTGCTCAGGAGGTTTGTTAATTTCCTCTTTGCCTCCTAGAGGCTCTGTCAGTATCGCCTGCTCTACTAAGAGGTAAAGAGGAAATAAACTTTCTGAGCAGTGATCTCCCTGGCTCTGTAGAGAGAGGAAATTGACAAAGCCTTCTGATCTCTTTTAAAACTCAGCTTCTCGGCTAACATTGCAACTCCCTTCACATGCTCCTCCTTGTGTAATTCGTCTCTTGTAGCTTAGCTCTAAGTGAACTTTATTTTGGTTTGATATTTTGATATTTGGGAAAAAAGATTAGATAGTACAAAAAAGACAGGAAAATGCTTCACTTTTTTCTTATGATGTACACTGACGCACACACCTATATCTATATCTATATCTATATCTATATCTATATCTATATCTATATCTATATCTATATCTATATCTATATCTCTAGAAATAATTGAATTGTACTCCCCACCGTCAACTTTTTCAGGCCTATAAACACTTCATAAGTAGGGGTTTCTTCTGATCTGAAAAATTAATTTAGGGGTTCTTCTATTGAAAAAAGTTGGGAAACTGGCATAAATCATAGGGTTGGAATTAAATTTACTGTCACCCTATGCATGTGACTGTCACCCTTCACAAAACTCTCAGATCAGCATTGAAATGCTACTGGGTTTAGGCAATAATGCCTCTGGAATAATCAATGCTGAACACGATTGATATATCACAATATTTTCTTAAAGAAGCACATCATTCTTATAAAACAGAGATGGTTTTTTTCAAACCATTTGAGAGCAAATAGATCAGTTTTACTGCAGATGGGGGAATTCCAAGGATTTCTAAACACAAGCAGAACACTTTTCCATACTCTAGACAAGGGGCTATAATTGTCTGCCATGCTTATCATTATAAATGAGTGCAGAGTTAAGGAGCAAAAACCACACACACACACCCCAAATATCTGAGAATACAGAAACTACACTGGAGTATATTCATTGGCCCCTGGACATGAGTTGGTGGGGGAGGGGGGTGCTTAGGATGTCAACTGACTCCTGCTCCTCTTCCAGCACTCCCTTGGCACCTCCCATTCTTGATTTCTTTACGCTAGTGCAACCCCACCAGCATTGGATTTATACCTGCATGTAATTGTCATGGTGATATCAGCTTATCTACAAATCCCTTGGTGCACCTCCACTTTTCAATTGTTTTGATTATGTGAATATATACACTGTGTGTCGGGGGGGGAGGTGTTTGTGTGGCTTTGGGACTTTGCTTGAGGAGCCTACGATAACAACTAACTGTACCAGTGCTGTCAGGAGCAGAGTTGGAGGGAGAAATGATCATTCTTGATGTGACAAACAAAGGCTCTGGAGCATGCACGAACATGCTGCGGAGCTCCTGTTTCCATTTCTCACACCTCCCCACCACACTGGCCAGGCAAGCGGAGGTGAGGGAGGGGGCTGGGAATGGGGGATCCCCCACCCTGGCCTGGGGAACCTGACAGACGATGACTTCCTCACCTTGAACATCTCCCTCAGGCAGGATAAGTGGCAACTTCCTTGCCTCAGGCAGGCCGCCTCCCTTGTTGTGTGTAGGGGTTGAAAGCTGCCTCCTATGCTTCTTGTGGCCCAGGCACTGCCTCCTTTGACTTATTTGGACTAGTTGCCACTACTCTCGCCCCACATGTAACTTGATCAGCAGCTCCTTTGCTCCATATAGGGCCTGGGCACCACCTCTCTCACCTTGTGTGGGGCTTTCTGCCACTGGGCAAGCCAGGTCCAGGAGGGGGGGAACCATTGACCCATCAGGAGATATTCTAGTGTCTGTAATGGTCAATCTGAGCACCGTGCTGGCTTTCTGTTGCATAAGGATCTGGGGCCTATTACTTATATTTTTGTAAGTTGCCTGTTACATACTTTTAATCACCTTATTAAAATGATTGTGAAGATTTTTTTCTGATTATTTCACTCTTGTAAGATCCAAATAATCAAATAATAATAAAAATGGGGCTTTGCTCCATTAATTTTAATGAGTTCATGAGAATAGTGACATTCCAGTGGATTGTGTCCAATTTCTTTTTAGTATATGATAATCAACATTGCATCACAAATTATACAATCTACTTATGGATTGCCATTTAAACTGAATGATGTGATTCTTTTTTAAGGAATAATTCCTTCCATTATTACATAAGATAAATTTTTAGATCTAGATTCAGCAGGGGCTTACATTTGCATTTTAAGTGCTTAAGATGGAATAGAATGATATATTAGAATTGGACTAAGCTAAATGGTTAGCATTTATTCATTCATAACTAATAAGTGCAAAATCATTCTATGGTCCATAATTAGTTATTTTTATCAGCTATTTCATTGGTTAAATAAATAGTCACAGCAAATTTTTAAGACATGGACAGTTTACATTTATATGCTTGTAAAGCACCATAACTTTTTAATGACATTATTAAAATTACTTATTTCCACAATACTACTTAAAAGCTGAACTGCACAAAAATCCATACCCTATTACATTGTTTTTGAATGGCTGTTCACAGAGCTTTTTTTGAGCTGGAACGCCGGAACAACATTCCGGCACCTCTTTAAAATACATATGTGACTGGTGTCATGTGGGTGTTTTAAAAATGGCCTGTTTTGGCCATTTTGGGCCTGTTTGGGCCTGGATCAGGTCCAAAATGGCCTGGATTAGGCCAGTGCTGAGCAGGGGAGGGTTTTATAATACATTTAGAGAAAGGGCCTGCTCTTTTGGGGGGGGGGTAGTTCTTCCAAAAATGCCACTGAGTTTTCATAACATGCAAAACTGAGTCTTCATAACATGTTACATGTAAAATCCATAGGTATACTCACAATCAGAAACTGTAAAGGGGAGGAAAATATCTGTTGCTGAAGTTTTGTTGCCTTTCCTCATCAGGACCAACTTTCGGGTTTCCAACGCACACTTGGGAAATACCTGAAGATTTAGTGGTAGAATCTGGATAGCTGAGGTTTGGAGGGGGGCAGGGATAATGCCATGTTCCAAAGCAGCAGTTTCTCAAGAGGAACTGATCCATGTCAGCTGAAGATTGGTTGTAGTTCCAGTAGATCACCAGTCCCCACCAGGAGGCTGGCAAACCCAGTGCATATGTGTGTAAAAATGGTGCATATATGTACAAACCCAGTGCATATGTGTGCAAAAATGGTGCGGAAGCACTTTCTGCCCCAACCAGACATTAATTTCACTCTGCACTGCACCTTTGTTCTTGTTTGCAATACATTAAAAATAATTTTAATAAAGCATACCTGAATCAAGCTCCTATCATTATTCTGATTGCCCTGTTAGAGTTTCCTGTTCTTCAATATAGCAATTTAAATAGTGGAGGCTTCAATATAGCTGTAGGAATTGAGGTTAAAGCAGGTCCAATTTAAAATTGGAGCTTAAATGAATGACATCTGCTTTATAAATGGTTTGCTGACATTCATGCATTAAAATACAATAAAAGAATCAAAGTTTTGTCACACCAAGTTACAGACATACAAAACATTGTATAACCTGACTGTACAGATTCTGGAAATTCAATATTAGATGCTTTTTATTTGCATTCAGTTCATATTTTTAAAAGGCTTTTATGATAAAGATGCCCAACAATGGTTGTATTGTAAAAAATACCAATTTAGACACATCTGCAAAACAGTAACATGCTAAGAAAAACACTATTGCCAGTTTAATCATCGGATAAAGTGGCAGAAATTAGTTATGCAGATAGTAGGGCAACAACATAATTTTAACTGTATAATAATTCATTCTCTTTTTTTAGATAATAGGAATCATGAACAGATTACAAGCAGGAAGACAGGAAAATATACCTAAGCTCTTAGGTAAAGTATTACAGTGTATAGAGGGTCATATACAAGTTTAATGAGTATACTTTATAGACCAAAAGAAAGCAAACATGGAGATACTAGAGGGGTAATTCAGTAACTCTTGGGAGAACATGGTGAAATAATCTTGCCATGTATTTAAACATGAATATGGTTGTGGGAGTGAAATGGCTATGAATGGCCTGGCATACATGAAGACTAGGGTTGCTGAATCCACATTCAGAAATCCATGGAGGCTTAGGGGTGGGACCTGGGGAGGGCAGAGTTTGGGGAGGTATAAGTCCACCCTCCAAAGCTGCCCTTTCTCCAGGGGAACTGATTTCTGCAGACTGGAGATGAGTTGTAATTCAAGGAGATCTCCAAGCCCCATCTGGAGGTTAGCAACCTTAATATTTGGACCAAAGAATTATTGGATATACTGTTTTATTAATGGCTTGCCTTTTTATGTGTGATATTATTTACATAAATTGCACACTAAAGCTCCCATCTATACTAATGTTAATCTGATTGTACACCCTGATCCCCCCTCCTGGATACACACAATGTGGTGAGAGAGCTTGAGTGTGTCTGAATCTGAGAGCAACACCCTCAGGAGCACAGGCTTGGTTAAGAGTCTAAATTCCTGGAAGAGTCACTCAAGGTGGAATGGTCAGAGCTGAAACACCAGACTAAGATGTATCCACCCACTTCAGGAATAAACTGTCACATCAGCAGAAGAGAATTTTCCAGTGATAGTGGGAGTGGAGGAATTATTGAAGGTTAGCTACTGGGCAGCAGCAGTAGTGAAAGATGACACTGGCAGAGGATCTTTCACAAACAATGGAAGAGTCACTTCAACTAACCCTGGTTAGTACTGTGGAGCAGAAGAAGGCAATGTAAACCATTTCTGCTAATCTCTTACCTTGAAAACCCTATGATGAGACAATCCAGAATGAACAAAGATATACTGCTGGAAGACAGGACCCTCAGATCAGATGGCACTCAATTGACTACTGGGGAAGAGCCACGGACAAGTATTAATAGTGCTATTCCTAATGATGGGACTGGATTAAAGTTGAAAGTATGTCCAGTTGCAGATATGAATAGATGCAAAAGGAACATCCAAAGCTGTGTGACACACACAGTAGGAACATGGAACATGAGAAGTATGCAGCCAGGTAAGTTAGAAATAGTAAAACAAGAAATGGAATGTTTAAACATTGCAATCCTGGGTGTGAGTGAACTAATGTGGACTGACTCAGGACATTTTCAGTCAGAAAACCACAGTGCTTTACTGCAGAAATGACAAACTCAAAAGAAATGGTGTTGCCCTAATACTGAGGCGAGACATAGCACAAGCAGTCAAGAGTTACAGTGCAAAGTTGGACTGAGTAATATCAATCAGACTTCAGGGAAGGCCTGTTAACATAACCATCATTCAAGTTTATGCCCCAACTACAGGTGCTGAGGAGGAAGAAATCAAAAACTTTTACGCAAGTGTCCAAGATGAAACTGATCACATACCTTAACAAGATATGCTGATAGTTATAGGTGATTGGAATGCAAAAGTAGGAGTCAAAACAGAATCAAACATTATGGGAAAATTTGGACTAGGATCACAAAATGAAGCAGTAGAGTGACTCATAGAATTTTGTGAAGCCAAAATTGCTAACACATACTTCAGGCAACTGAAAAGACAATTGTACACTGGAAATCACCAGGTAACTAATACAGGAACCAAGTAGATTACATAATTTGAAGCAGAAGATGTAGAAGCTGTATTCTCTGAGCTAAAACAAGACCAGGAGCTCAGTGTGGTACAGATCATGACTTGCTAATATCAAAATTTAGAATAAAGCTGAAGAGAAACACTAAAAGAATCATAGTGCCAAAATACAATCTACAGGATATTCCTGAAGAATTTAAAGTCCAGGTAAGGAATAGATTTGCAATACTAAGTTTAATTGATCGTGAACCAGAAGAACTGTGGGCTGAAACCAGAGATAATATCAAGGAAGAATGTGCAAAGAGTATACCTGTAGCCAAAAGAAAGGAGAAGGCTAAATGAATGACTGAGGAAACTCTTAAAATTGCTAAAGACAGACAGGAAGCAAAAGCAAAAGGTGAAAGAAATAGAGTCAGAATTGTAAATGCAGTTTTTCAGCAATCTACATGCAGAGACAAAGAAATCTATTATAATAACCAGTGCAAAGAAATAGAAAAGAACAATAAAAAAGGAAGAATACGAGATCTGGGAAATCAAAGGGAAATTCAAGCCACGGCTTGGGATGCTGAAAGATCAGCTCAGAAATACAATGTCTGATCAGGACAAAATAAAGGAAAGATGGAAACAGTACACTGAAGAACTATACAGAAGAGATGGAAGGATGACAGATATTTTTGAAAAAGAGTCCTTTAATTAAGAACCAGAAAACTTAGAAAGTGAAGTAAAAGCTGCACTCAAAGCAATTGGGAGAAACAAAGCACCTGGAGTAGATGGAATACCAATAGAGCTATTTCAAGCTACGGAAATTGAGTCCGTCAGAATCTTAATAAGAATCTGTCAACAAATATGGAAAACAAAACAATGGCCCACAGACTGGAAATGCTCAGTCTACATTCCAATTCCCAAAAAGAGGATGTCAAAGAGTGCAGCAAGTATCAGATTATTACGTTAATTCAGCTCTCCCAGCCACGGCATAACGCCTCTCTGGCTGGGAGCTGTCCTTTGCCGCCCCGCCCAGTGAAGGAGAAAGGCTCCCTTCCTAGGCATCCGGGGCTTAGCCGGGGGTGGAGCCAAGAGCCGTTTGCCGGTGGCTCCGCTCTCCCCAGCTTTAGTTGGGAGAAATCGCTCAGAGAGGTAGGAGCGTTTTTCTCCTGCTCCTCCTCTGAGCGTCGGCCTTGGCCTCCGGCTCACCAGCCCTAGCCTCTGCCGTGGCGGCGGTGTTGGGAGGAGGTTATAAGGGCCTGGGAATGTCGGCGGGGCCGTTTTCTGGTGGCGGCAGCATCAGCGGTCGTGAGGGCCGCTTTTCTGCGGCGCACATTCGCAGCCCTCGCTGCTGCAGGGCCAGCATCTTTCGGCCGCGGGTGCTGTTGTTCGGGGAGCGTGGTCGTGGCGCTTTTAGCCGGCAGTAACAGCGGTGACCATATAGCGGGACACTCAGTCACGCCTGTATCCCCCTCCTGTCCTGGGGGGTAGTGGTGGCTGGTTTGGCGGCCATGGGCGGCCCTAAGATTGGGGGGGGGGCAATTCGGCTGCTACCAACCCGCGTCATCTCATAGGCCTCCAGTTTCCCCCCCTCAGTTTATACCGCACCTCCCCCCCTTCTTTTAGGTCACTAACTATATTGCTATAGCCTGTTCAGGGCTGGGGGGCAATTGTTTCACCCTTGATAGGCCAGTAACTATATTTCTATAGCCTGTTCAGGGCTGGGGGGCCAATTGTTTCACCCTTGCTAACGTGGGGGTTGGGACGGTAGCCTGCCTTGCAGGCTTTGGGGGCCATTTTGTTGCCTATGGTTTAGGGCATTGTGTATTGCCTGGTGACCATTTTAGTGCAGCTACTGGGGGTGCGTCTGCTGCCACCTAGTGGTGGCACCGCATCGTTGTCCTGCTGTGACTTTGATATTAGGGGATCTGGGCGCCACCTAAGGGTGGGAAAGGATTACTATCCCTGTTAAGGCTCCTTCGCATTTTAAACAGGCTTGGCGTACCTTGAAGGGCGGATGTTATTAGTGGTTAAGTGGTTCGGCTGTGAACAATCTGTTATATCATTGCGTTCTCAGCTGCTGGGCCAGACTTAGATATTAATTATGCCGCCTAAGAACGGTGGGGGTCCGTCTAAGGGAAAGAAGCCTGCTAAAAGGCCAGCGCCATGGAACCCTCCTCCGGCTTTGTCTTCCTCAGATGAGGATGAAGGCCCGAGTAGACAGGAACTGATGGAGCGCATTGTTGCTCTCGAGAGGGAAAAGAGGGGTATGGAGTCTGCCTGTGCCACCACTCAGCTACATAGGGGTGCCAAAAGAGTTGCTAAGGTGGGGTTTAATAAAGATTTTGCCTCTCGCCTTTCTGCCCTCAAGAAACTATCAGGTATGGCGGCGAGTGGCGTTGGTGGAGGCCAGGATCATCCAACCTCACTGGAAGGAGCGGCAAACAGCGACCAAGAAGGGCCAGATGACAGTGGACAAGTCGTCATAGCAGTGGAACTGCCTGGGCCTGAGGGTTAGGATTCTCTGCCACAACAGAGCACTGCTTGACCCTGGGGGCCCTGGGGGCAAACGGCCGCCTCTGGTGTTTCTGCCCCTTCCATTTCTAGCGCTTATCCCATGCAGGGTTGGCCTCCGGCAGGCCCATCAATGTGGCCCAATTATGCTGGCGGCTCCTTGCACCAGCAGCAGGCACCTGCTTTGCCAACAGTTGGTAGTGCTACTGGTTGGGAAGGGCAAGCTTATCCATCTCCAGCCATTGGGTGGCCTTACGGATATGGCAGCCAGTCAGGCCCAGCTCCTTATGGAGCCCAAGCATACGGCATGGTCCCTTATAGGGCCTTGCCCCCTGGGGATACGGCATTGCCGTTAGGAGATCACTTGACACAGGCCACCCGTGAGAAAATTATAAGGGGCGAGTACGTGGACGTCTTTACCCTTCTCTTCAGGGAACTGGAGAAGAAGGATAAAGACGATCTTGATGACAAGGATAAGGAGAAGATCCACCGCTGCCGGATTGACAGGACCTGGGGTCATTGGTTGCCTGGGTTGTTGGTTTATGCGGGGGTTTTGGCCAGCGCGCAACCACACAAGGACCTTCCCCTCTTTCAGTATATAAACATAATATATAGGGGGTATACTGACTTTGAGGGGGTAGCGTGGCTTCGTTATGACAAAGAGTTCTGCATTTGTGCAGCTTTGACCCCTGGCCTCCCCTGGGATCAAATACACATCCAGCTCTGGGTGCAGGTGATGGCTCCAGCTAAGTCCAACCTGGGAGATAGGACCAATAGTGGTCATATGATTATTCGAACCGTTCAGGGTTCAGGCTCCCGCACCCCTGCGGGGCAGCAGGTTCAATCACGGCTGCTCTGCTGGGACTTTACGTCCAAAGGGGTGTGCCATAGACGGGCGTGCAAATATAGGCATGAGTGCCCACATTCCGCCTGTCCCAGGGGACGATAGAGGGGTCAGGGAGGAAAACGCTTCAGGACGGTGGCGGCCAGCAAGGGCCTGCCAAAGGGGCCCAGTCCAGTAAGGCTGAGGGTACTTGGACAGTTGCTTCAAGTGTACCCAAGGCGCAGGGACGCTGATTATTTGCGTTTAGGTTTTAAGTTCGGGTTTAGGATCCCTTTCCAGGGTCCCAGGACACCTTTCATGGCAGCCAACCTTAGATCAGTGGCTGGCATGGAAGACGTGGTCAGCCGCAAGATTTTAAAGGAGTGTGCTGAGGGCAGGGTCTTAGGCCCCTTTGACACCCCTCCTGTCCCGTCCCTGAGGGTCTCTCCTTTGGGGGTGGTGCCAAAAAAGGCACCCGGAGAGTTTCGCCTCATTCACCACCTGTCTTTTCCCAGGGGGGGATCGGTGAATGATGGCATTCCAGATAAACTCTGCACGGTGCACTATACTTCCTTTGACCAGGCGGTCAAGGTTGTGCGCTGGTGTGGGGTGGGAGCTGAAATGGCAAAGTGCGATATCAAGTCTGCCTTTCGCCTGCTCCCAGTTGACCCGAAGACTTTGATCTCCTGGGTTTTGCATTTGAGGGCAAGTTTTATATGGACAGGGCCCTTCCCATGGGGTGTTCCATATCTTGCTCTGCTTTTGAGCGTTTCAGTTCCTTTTTGGAATGGGAGTTGCGTCGCCGCTGTGCCTGCACAGAAACCGTCCATTATTTAGATGACTTTATGGTGTCTGGGCCTGCAGGCATGGGGCAGTGTGCCAGGTTACTGGCAGGGTTCATGGAGCTCGCTGAGGAACTAGGGGTTCCTCTGGCTCATGAGAAAATGGAGGGATGAGCTGTTGTTCTGACGTTTTTAGGCATTGAACTTGATACGGTTCACCAGACCTTGAGGTTGCCATTGGAGAAGGTGGTAGACCTTAGAGCCAGGTTGGAGGACTGCTTGAGTAGAGACAAGGTATCTCTCCTTGAGTTGCAGCAATTAGTTGGCCATTTAAACTTTGCCTGTAAGGCAGTTGCACCTGGGAGGGCTTTCCTCAGGCAGCTGTGTGATGCTATGGGGAACTTGCGGTTGCCCCATCATCGCTTATGAATTAACAAAGGTATGCGGGACGATTTATTGGTGTGGAAGGAATTCCTTGACACCTTTAATGGGGTGACTTTCTGGAGGGAGGATCTGTTGTTAGAAGCAGAGCTCCAGGTCACCTCTGATGCCTCTGGGTCTACAGGCTTTGGAGTCCTTTTTAGGGGGCATTGGTGTGCTGACCAATGGCCCGCAGATTGGGTAGCCCAGGGATTGTCCAAAGACCTTACCCTTTTGGAGTTTTTTCCCTTGTTAGTGGCTGTGTGGCTTTGGGGACCAGAATTAGCGAACCAGGCTGTCCACTTTTGGTGCGACAACTTGACTGTAGTGCATGTGGTCAACTCCCTGGCTTCCGGATCCCCCAGGGTGATGAGGCTGGTACGGGCCTTTACATTGAAATGTTTGCAGATGAACATTTTGTTTAGGGCCAGACACGTTCCAGCTATTAACAATGGTGTGGCAGACGCTTTGTCTCGCCAACAGATGGAACGATTCTGGCAGCTTGCCCCCTGGGCCGACAGGCAACCAGCAAGGATGCCCCAGGAGCTATGGGAGCTTGGACGGCGGAAGTAAATAGAGCGATCCAGCTGTCTGTTGCCCCCAGTACACGCCGGGCCTATGACCATGCGGTAGGGCAGCTTTATCAGTTCAGGGCATCGGCAGGGCTCCAGCAGTCGTGGCCAATCCCGCCTGAGCACCTGGTGCACTTTTGTGTAGTGCAGCGTGGGAGGGGTCTTGCTGTGAAGTCTATCAGGGGACAGCTGGCCGCTTTGGCCTTTGCAAGCAACGCACGTGGCTTACCTGAATTCACAGGTGTTTTCAGGATTCGAAAGATGCTGGAAGGCTGGGCCAGGGAAGTAAAAATGCCGAGTGACCCTAGGCAGCCCATCTCCCCATCAGTGTTGAAGGGGTTGGGGACTGCGTGGGCAGAAGTGTGCTCTTCAGTGTTCAAAAGGAAGCTTTTTCACACTGCTTCCTTAACGGCATTCTTTGGGGTCCTGCAAGTCAGTGAGCTGGTGGCCTCATCGCGTACGGACGCTTCTGGATGGGCCTTGACTGCCCAGGACATTAAATTTGTCGGGGACAAAGTCTCCATTGGGATTAGACGGTCTAAGACGGACCAGCGGCAGCAGGGGAGCACTTTGCTTTTGGGCCCCTGCGCTGAGCAGGAGCTGTGCCCTGTTACGGCCCTCAGGGAGTATGTCACGCTTCGTGGGGATGACCAAGGGGTCTTATTCTGCCACGAAGATCAGTCCCCATTAACTAAGTTTCAGTTTTGGGCTGTGACAGAGAGGGCTCTTAAGAAAGTTGGCCTGTCGGGGGTCAAATTCGGCACCCACTCCTTCCGGATTGGGGCAGCCTCAACAGCAGCTGCTATGGGGTACCCTCAGCAGGAGATCCAGAGAGTGGGCAGGTGGCGGTCAAGGACGTTTCGGTCCTATATCCAGCCCCTGCCTCAGTTTTAAATGGCGAACTAATTGCTCTTTCCTCAGGTGCCATGTCGAGCCATGAGAGGAAGAGGATCCTGATTTGTGGCCACAGCATGGTGTTCTGGGTGGCCAATCAAGCCAAGAGAACGCAGACTGGATCCCAGCTGGGTTTGAGTGCTGTGGCCACTGTGGAGTGGCAGGGCCAGCGTGGCCTCAGATGGCCCGGCCTGTTGCCCCTCTTGTTTAGGGGATGGAAGGGTCCTCCCCCACACATTTTGGTCATTCGCATGAGTGGTAATGACCTGGGGCTGGTGCAGGGCAAGGCCCTGTTGATGCAAGTAGCTGAGGACCTGAGTCGTATAAGCAGCCAATGGCCGGGCGTGCTTATATTATGGTCAGAGACGCTACAACAACGGGTTTGGTGGGAAGCCTTAGATCCCAGGGCAATAGAGGGCCCAACGTAAGGCTAACCAAGCCATTAAGAGGTCTTTGGAGCAAGGCTTGGGCATTTATTTGCCACACCCCGAGATTAGGGCCGAATTTGCCCACCTCTACAGAGGCGATGGTGTCCACCTGTCACCTGAGGGCAATGATATATTTCTTGATGACCTTTGGCAAGGGCTTCAGTTGGCTTTAAGCCATATGTGGGGCGCGAGGGTCTAAGCAGAGGCTTGACCCTTGCGGTGGCAGGAGATTTTGGGAATAGGGTGCGGGCCGGTGAGCCCCTGTGGCAATTCCCCAAGGGTGGTGTACAGGGTCTGCCATCAGTGCAGTATGCTTGTGGCGGCTACCATAACACGGGCAGACGCCTGCGGGGATCCCCAGAAACAAGGCCTACCCTCATGCTAGACGGCTGGAGCGTAATAGGTACTTGAGGGGGGATCCATGGCCTGGCTGGCCGGGTTGCAGCCATTCCTGAGATTGCCTACACCCAGGGCATTGGGGCTCACCCAGACAGGCAAGGCGGTGGTCAGTGGGCTGATCCCGTGGCTTGACCTGTACCGCTTAGTTAGCTCTTGCCGTGCTTTATCTTTATGGTCATTTTAATAAACAGCCCTTTAATTCAAGCCTGTGTCTGGCTCTTACTTCTGGCTGGGGTTGCAATTTCCCATGCAAGGAAAGTGATAATCAAGATTCTACAGCAAACACTCTTACCATGTATGGAACAAGAAATGCCAGATGTTAAGGATGGATTCAGGAAAGGAAAGGGCACTAGAGATCACATCGCAAATTTACAATGGCTAATGAAATGCACCAGGGAATTTCAAAAGAAAATCAGCCTGTGTTTTATAGATTATAGCAAAGCTTTTGATTGTGTGGATCATGAAAAGCTATGAAGAGTCTTAAAAGAAATGAGAGTGCCATAACATCTGATTGTTTTGATGCACAACCTCTACTCCGGACAAAAGGCTACTGTTAGGACAGAATATGGGGAAACAGAATGGTTTCCAATTGCCAAAGGTGTCAGACAAGGATGCGTATTATCTCCCTACTTGTTCAACCTCTATGCAGAGTATATCATAACAAAAGCTAGATTAGATCTAGAAGAAGCTGGAGTAAAAATTGGTGGAAAATTGACAATTTGAGATATGCAGATGACACCGTGCTACTAGCAGAAAATAGTGAAGACTTGAAACAACCACTGATGAAGGTCAAATGGGAAAGCGCCAAAGCAGGATTACATCTGAACATCAAGAAGGCAAAAGTAATGACTACTGAGGAATTACACAATTTTAAAGTTGACAATGAAGAAATTAAAATTGTTCAAGATTTTCTATTCCTTGGCTCAATCATCAACCAACAGGGAGAATTAGACGGAGATTGAGACTTGGAAGAGCAGCTGTGAGGGAACTAGATAAGATCCTTTGAAATAAAGATGTCTCTCTGGGGACCAAGATCATCCACACAATGGTATTCCCCATTACGGTGTATGGGTGTGAAAGTTGGACAGTGAAGAAAGCTGACAGGAAGAAAATTGATTCATCTGAAATGTGATGCTGGAGGAGAGTTCTGCAGATACCATGGACAGCCAAAAAGACAAATAAGTGGGTACTAGATCAAATCAAGCCTGAATTCTCCCTAGAAGCTAAAATGACAAAACGGAGGCTATCTTACTTTGGTCACATTATGAGAAGACAAGATTCTCTGGAAAAGTCAATAGTGCTAGGAAAAGTAGAAGGCAGTAGGAAAAAAGGAAGACCTAAAATGAGATGGCTTGACTCAATAAAGGAAGCGGTGTCCTCCAGTTTGCAAGATGTGAGCAAGTCTGTGGTAGGATGTTTTGGAGGTCTTTCATTCATAGAGTCGACATAGGTCAGAGGTGACTTGATGGCATACAACACACACCCTGATCAATCAAGAAGCATGTGAATGTGCCAATAGGATTGCAATAGGATCCTTAAATCAGAGAGGATCCATGTATCAAAGAAATGATGTAAATGAAAAAGGTTAAAGATTGGGTTTGATTCCTATTTCCTGATCAGCAACCATAGAAATCTTTTTTTGTGAGAGGAATTCAATCCCTCATTCCTGCTGATCGCTGATGTTACTAAATATTTAACTATGGGTACCTGCAGCAGCTTCATCTGTCTACAGTTGGATTCAACCTAGGAATACTGAGAACTTTGTGTGAAACATGTTCAGGTGAGCATATTGTTGCAACTGCACACTAGGCAAGCATCAGATCTGCTCACCTCAGCCCTGTCTGACCAAAAAATTGAGCCAGTTTTGTGGCTGCAAAGTAGCTATAGATGTTACCAGGGCTTTTTTTCAGCTGGAATGCAGTGGAACAGAGTTCCAGCACCTCTTGAAAATGGTCACATGGCCAGTGGCCCTACCCCCTGATCTCCAGACAGAGGGGAGTTTAGATCGCCCTCCGCACCACGGCACGGAGGGCAATTTAAACTCCCCTGTCTGGATATCAGCAGGCGGGGTCACAGGCCATGTGACCATTTTCACTGAGGGAAATTTAAACTTTTAAAAACTCCCCCCTTGTTCCAGCTGACCCAAAGTGACATCATTTCATGGTCCTGGAAATGTGTACGCACTTTGCGCATGCACATGTGGTACCAGGGGCACCACCTCCCGCCAGGAATTGCCCCCTGTGTTGGCAACCCATTGAGTTCCACCACCTCTTTTCCCAGAAAAAAATCCCTGGATGTTACCTTTTATTTCTTTATGATTTGCAGCATTCTTTGGTGCAGTATGGAACATAAATTTCTCCCCAAGGATATTGTTAGGAAGGTTTGTTAACCTACTGGTGGAGCCTGGAGTTCTCTAGGAATTACAACTGTTCTCCAGAGAACAGTTCCCTTGGAGAAAATGGCTGCTTTGGAGTGTGGACTGTATGGCATTATACCCCACTGAGGTCTCTTCCCTCCCCAAATACTCTTCCAGGCTCCATCCACAAATATCCAGACATTTACCAAACTGGAGTTGGCAACCTAGTAATGTCAGGACAAGTTGTTAAGGCGCATAGACCATTCAGTTTGCCCCCTCTTGCTTAAAATGCTACTTGTCCAAACAGATTGGCAGCCATTAAGGTCAATAAAACAGACTTAGGCTGTTTCTGCTCAGCCCATTGCCACTTTTTTCCTGCTTTAGGTCTGTGTTTTGCTGAGTCCCCCTGACTATGCATCCTCCACATGCAGTACCCACAAGCAGGGCTGGATCTAGGGTTGCCAGCACCCAGGGCAACCCTAGACCGACCCCATGCGTGCACGCTCCCAGCACTGCGTGATGACATCACTTCTGTGATGTCATCACACAGGGCGGAGTGTTCCACCTGCGTGGTGCGCAGGCAGAGACAGCATGCGGGGCTGGGAAGCCACCCGTGCCATTCGCCTCTCCGCAGGACAGGGGGCGGCCAGCCGCGCCCTGTCCTGTGGGGAGGCGAATGGCACGGGCGGCCTCGCAGCCCCCCGCGGTGCCTTTTGCCTGCCCCACAAGACAGGGGGTGCATGGCAAGCCAGATGCCACCTGTCCTGCGGGGCAGGCAAAAGGCAGTGCGGGGGGCTGCGAAGCTGCCTGCACTACCGCCCGCGTGCTCCCGGCAGCTGGCAGCTGCTCCCGGCACCCCCTCCCTGGCAGCGCCGGGGGCAGACTACCCCCTGCCCCCCCTGAATCCAGCCCTGCCCACAAATGCTTACGTTTGGTTGTGAGGTTGTAGGAAAACCTCCAAACAGTTTTTTTTAAGCAGTTTTGGAGGGGAGGTCAAGCACTGTTGTCATCATAAACTAAAAGCACCTGCTCTCCTTTTAATTTTTTTTTTTTACTTTGCACATGTATGATTGCATGCAGCTATTGTTGCAAGCAGGCTTCTGCTACTGAACAGAAATGTGAAGAAGGAAGAGCTAGAGCTTTGGGGAAAGAACTGGGCGGCGATTGGGAGGAGTAGGAGGTTTCTTCAGAAACGCTTCAAATTCATATTCCAAAAAATGCAAAAAAACCCACAAAAACCCAGAAACCTGCAACAAATGAAAACATCAGAGCAAGTGCAGTCCCGGAAATACACAGAAAACCCAGTAAAAAAAATATGTACATGGCTGGCAAACAATAACATGTGCATACTTGGGAGAAAGTTGGCACAGTTCCAAGGGTAAACCATACCTCTAAGGATGTACGGAAGCAGCCTTAGAGTAACACCAAACAGTAAGGATTTTTTTTAAAGTCACATTTTTTATAAATCACTGATCAACTGGTTCATTAATTCAGTATTCCAACAATTAGCTGCACAGCTACACAGTAATGACAGGTCCTTGGTGGTGGAACTACAACTCCCATTGGGCTACATGAAAATGCACATGTGTGAAGTGCTGCCAATAGCACTGTATTGTAATGTTTGAATACACAGAAACTAACCTACTGAACAGGCTTGGGCTACACAGCCAAATTGCCCAATGAAAAGTCAGACCCTGCTTATGATGGGAAAGCAGACATGGGACCAGTGGGTGCTCAGGTATACGTAATTGGAATACTATATCCTGCTGAATAATTAAGGCCTGCTGCTTCAAGTTTTGAAGACCATTTTATTTTTTATGTTTATAGGTCATATGAATTATTATGCTAATTTCCTTAGTTTAATCTTCTGGCCTAACTCTAATTTGTTGTTGGTAGTTCTTTTGTTAAGTTTCTACATGTTTGAAGATTTATTCTTTAGCTGTAAATGTAAGAGAGAAGCAAGTACTGGTTTATTTAAAACCTACAGAAGCCTGCAGTGGAATTCTAATTAATCTGTAGGGATGTAGAATATTTTTGCATTGGTTACATTTCAATGCTTTGGAAATAAATATTAGTTGGGAGGGAGATTAAAAAGCAAGCATGTTCTCATCTTAGTAGAAGCAGTTTGATTCTCCAGCATTGAACAGTACAGTTTTAAAATAAATGAAACGATCCCTTTCTTATGTTTCCATTTCACCCTTCAGAATTAATGGGTTTCTTTGATGTAAAGGAAGCTGCTAATAATGAAAGTTTTGAGATGCACCATATACACGCTTAGTATTATGAATAATTTTAGAGTATTTGCAATGTACAAAGTACTGGGCAAACTCAATCCTAAATCTCAAATGCCAGTACATAGGCCTGGCAACCAGTGGGAGGATTGGGAGGGGATGGGGGAGTTATGGTCTCCTCAACACACTTGTAGGTACAACAATAGTAGCTTCTAGGAATCACCACAACTATGTTAAAACTGTGGTTTTACAATATAGTTGTATCTGGCGCCTCCCCCCCCCCTTTATTTTCTTTTTTCTTTATTTGATCTTCAACTGATGGGATCCCAGGGAGTTTTCCTGCCCTGAATGAACAAATGGTAAGCCTGTTCCCACATGGCCAGATTAACCTGTTAAAATAGATAAGGCAGTCGTTGAGCCAATACTTGAAAATCCCTTGCAGGGAGTTACATTTGACGGTGTCTGCAGTTAATGCTTGAGCTCCTCCATGGGGCTCAGCTTCTGCAAAATGAGAGGCGTTATGAGTGTTTAGGTAGCAGCAGCAGTTGTAGTGACTGGTAGTCATTCAGAAATGCAATTGTGTTCTTGTTTCTCGTTGTTGCATGTGGATTAAACTGTCATGGCATCGCATCAACATTCTGGCAGCATACGGGGGGGGGGGAGGTAGTTCTGCATTGTGCTTACTTAACCCTGTGCCCCCTAAGTGGGACATACTTCCAGCATCTGTTGAGGGAGGAAAAGTTGTGGAATCAATATACATTAGGTACATATTGTTTGGGAGGCAGTTGTGTTAACCATATGAATTAACAATGTCTGTTCTCACCCCTGGCTGTGCAAGCTGCTGTTTCTCTAGATCACCATAATAACCTACCCCTATGTGAGCTCAAAACTGTTCACAGGCTAAGGACATATATGTCTAACTGTATGCCCTATTACCTGAGATATCCTGTCTGTGGTTTTTATTATGATTAGGACAGCTGTGATTGGCTGCAGATTTAGGGTTGCATCCCATTAGTAACTTCCATTGATTGCTGTTTTTATGCTGTGATTATTGTTTTTATGTTGTATTTTAATCAATGTTGTACCTTGCTCTGAGCCCATTTGCGGGGAGGGCAGGTTAAAAATATAATAAATAGATAGATAGATAAATAGATAAATAAATAAATAAATTGACTCCTATGCCTCCCTTTCTGCAAAAATAGAACTTAGAAAAGACTTCCTTCAACAAATACAGACTTTTCTTCATCAGAGGAAGACTTTCTCTAGCAGAAAAAGTAATTTTACCTAGAAAGAAGTCTCTTTCTGTTGAAGGAAGATTTACTGAAAGAAAGTCATGATGAGATCCAACTACGAAGGGAGTCGTAGAATCCAACCCTTTATTGATATCCTAAGCTGTACCACTACTATGTAGGCATGGCAGAAATCAGGTGATACTGGGTGGGGAAGACTTTGTGTTTCACTCACCTAGAATTCAAGTGGGTGTTTATACTTATATCAGTGTTTTTGCTGGCCAAATTTTACACTGGCACTGGACTTGGGACATATACTGAGTTGGGTTATAATCTAAAAATTCGACTAAACTCCAATCCTTGCCTGGCACAACTGTGCCAGCCCCGAATTTACACAGGCATAGCATTGACAGTGCACTTATACCAGTTATCCCATTGTGATTCTTGGTTGCTGTTGTAAGCCTGACTTGCCTTAGAATTGTGCACGAAGAGTTACAGTTTCATTTATTCTTAATCTTCACAACAGGTCTGTAAATTGTGGAGACTGAAAAAATAAACTAGGAAACCTGCTAGATTGAACCTGGGTTTTCTGTACCCATACCCATCATCACATTAAGCCGAATTCTAAACCACATTCTTTGACAGATTAATAATTAATCTTTTATATTACCAATATATTAATAGAATAATGAATTACCTGAACAATGCAGTTGATAAGATTAGATCAAATGAGCATGTTGACACATCAAGACTCACTTAGAAAGTGTTTGCTGTTCATCCCAACCCACAGACTCACGAAGATCCAGTTCTTTGATCTGAACTGGCAGGTTCAACAGTGTATCACCACCACCCGAGAACTCAGAAGTCTATATTATATATAATGCTAATGTCTGTATTATTATAACAGCTAAACTCAAAGTAACACTGAACATGAATGTGTATAAGGTCTAGGCATGAATGACATCCTATATTCACATACTGTCAAAGCACTTAGTGGATGGCAATACTAGGACGTCTGAGACTTTGAAATGGGACATTGTTCTGACAGGCATACATTTAATCATCTGAATTTGCACTGGCAAATAGAATGCTTGGTACAGAAGGTCAGTACAGGAAAGTGGTGTTTTATGCCATATCTATAGGTGCTTTCAGAATTTATGCCCCTGCCAAGGTTAACAGCTTTTTTTTACAGCGATACTATATTAGCATCATCACTGCTAGCGGGAGTATTTGAAAGGCAAAGGAGAAAGAATGTATGGAATTATTAAGAAAAGGTTTTAAAATAAATAGCAAATATCATAAAAGCATTACAGATATCTGTGGAGCATTCATAATTATAATACTCCCTAAAATAAAAAAGTTCAAAGAAAGGGCTGGTAAATCAATTGAATGCATGGATAACTTTCCAAAGAACTAAAAGTAAATCTGTTGAGGCTGTTTGGTTCAGGAAAGGGATTATTGAGAAGACATGTGATAGAGGTCTATGAAATCATGAATGGCATTAAAAAAGATTGGTGATAATAATTCATTCCCAAAATATTAGAATCCAGAGATATCCGCTCAAAAACAGGAAGTGTAACAGGATGGAGAGGAAATGCTGTTTCACACAATGGATTATCAACCTGTGAAATTCATTGTCACATGACGGATGACATGATTATGACTAGATTTTTAAAATATTATATAAATCAATAGAGGATAGGATTATTGGCAATTTCAACAGCCTTATTATTTATTTATTGTTTGTTTGTTTGTTTGTTTATGTTTACTTCATTTATCTCTTACTTTTATCCCAAATGGAAACACAAAGAGGTGTACCCAAAGAGGCTCTTAAATGAAATACAGCTTCTGCGTACAGAGAAAGTGTACATCTGATCAGCCTGAAGATTAACAAAGAGGATAAGTATTGTTACAATGCCTTAATGTGTAAACTTCTGTATAACTTGTGTAATACAAATACTGTTGTTTTATGGGACAGTTGAGATTTTATTTATCTATTTATTTTAAATCACTTCTACCCCAACTTTCCTACCAAGAAGGACTCAAGGCAGTTTGCAGTATAAGTCATACCTAACAAACAGTACAATACCATCACATGTCTTCTCAATAATCCCTTTCCTGAACCAAACAGCCTCAACAGATTTACTTTTAGTTCTTTGGAAAGTTACCTTTCTTTGAACTTGAACCATGAAAACAAGCTGGTTTTGATGCTTGGCAAAAGTCACAAAGACAATTTATTACTCTGTCCCATGATCAAAAGTAACTTGTGAAATCTTTAAATGGTAATTCTGAAATAAATCTGTTAGAGAACATTAAAAGAACATTAAAAGAAATGAATAATCAATCTGAACTGGAACTCAGCCATACAGTACACAGGGAGAGATGTCTGCTTGACATCGCCAAACCCATTCTCTCTTTTTGCCCAGCAGCTGGAGTCAGCCTTAGCTGCTTCTTGGTCAACTAGAAGCCAATGCTGTAATTTAATAAGAAGTTTATAAAAGCTCATGTTTGCTATTTAAGGTATTTATAGGGTTTTTTTAAAGCAGTGTCAGCCACAAGATTTAGAGAAACTGATGGCTTCCAGTTGGCTGATAATGCTGGTTTGATGATGTCTATAGAGGTCTTCCTCACTTGAAAATGGGTTACTTCACACGCCTCAAGTGTTTTAGCAAAATCATAAAGAGGACACATGATACATGTGTATCATATGTACGTGACTTTCAAAGAAAAGAGTCTCTGCCTAATTATATGCTTAGCAATATGTAAGAAAGTACTCAACATACATTCTGTCTTTGATTTTATTTAAATGGTCTTTTAAAATATATAATCAGCAATATATTTCTCACAGTACAGCTATAATATGCAGTTGTTAAAAGCAGGTGTTTTATAGTATTCAACCTTTTCATTTTTTTTTTTAAAAAGCCAATCCATTTATCAACATTGCTAGTGGATGCACAATGAAGGTAATCAAACACTTTTCTATAGCCTCATTTGAAGTCATCAAGAGTAACAGACAGGTATCCAAGTGCAAAATTTAAAAACAGAGAGAATTGTATCATTTTGCAGACCTTAAAAAAGCAAAAGGAATAAATACTGCTGTTATTCAGAGTAACTGAACATTTTTACTTATTCATTTTCGAAAATATTTATACTCTGCCTTTATCCGAAGACTCAAGGAAGCTTACAAATGCAACCCCAGCTTGCAAACAGCAATACAATCCACAAAAATCCCATCATTTCATAGAACTTAAAGATACACAGCAGCGCATTCCAGTCATTATAAAATCTATGCTTCTTCAACTTCCAGTATAAGCACTCTGAAACAGGACACTTTCACATACCTTACAGGAAGCAATGGTGCTCTCTGCATCTCCTTGGCCTGGCCATCTGATAACAATGGTCCCATAATGAAAAAAGCCCTTTCCCAAGAAAAGTACAATGGACAGATTCACAAGAAGGGACAGCAAGGAGGAAGTCATCTGAGGAATGCAACTGGTGCAGGAGAGTAGTCGTATTGGAATTAATGGTATGATTTAACTTTGTCTGTTTTCTCAATGACTATGGCACCTCAAAGACTAGCATAACGACTGGAACGTATCCTTCTGTAGCCCAGAGCCCACTGTGTCAAATGCATCGAGTGAAATGGGCTTATGTAGTAATAAACGGACTAGTCTTTTAGGTGCCTCAAGACACTGTTGTAGGCTGCAACAGACTGCCACAGCTCTGAAATAAGCAGAAGATCATAATCTTTTATCAAATATCAGGATTTCTGTTGAAAGAAGTATATTGTTTTCTAAACATTTAAAAAATCCTTCTAATTGTTACTATACAAGGAACATACGAAGAACTGTATGGCTTTTAATTAAAATTTCAAGTTAATTTAAATTCCATGATAAATAAACTAAACTGTATTTAGCAAGGAAGAGTAAGTTCTCCTTTGGGAAGCATGGGTCACTTGCAAACCAAGAGTATTCAAGAAATAGAACTTCCAAGAAATAGACTTGTTTTCCTATGTTCATCCAACTTAAACCACAGGAAGCCAAGGCCTCTTTTATTTTGCAACCAGTCAACATAGACAGTACTGAGCTAGATCGACTAGTGACTTGATTCTGTATAATACACCTTTTTAGGTTCATACATTTAGTAGAACAGAAACCTGGGGAAAGAACTGGCAGTGTTAGCTTCTCTGACACCACTAGAAAGTATGGGGGAGGGAATGGGCTTTGAAGACTGGAGGGGAGAAAGAGAAATACTATATGGCTGAGGATGGAAGGCTGTGGTAGAGGCAAATGCTCTGCCTTTGGACCACATAAAAGAATTTGCATACAGCTCTTAGGCTTTGAAACTAACCCTCTCTCTGTCACAAAATCCTTCATGTGCATAAATGCAAATAGAAATGGCCTTGTAAACAGAAGTGCAATATTTACAGCTTTATAGAAACATACTATGTAAACATAATTTAATAATCCATTAACCTTTAAAGATTGTGAAGAACAAATTCTGTTTTGTATATTTTTGTTCATGAGCATTATTTTTTTTCTGAACTTTTCAAACGTTTACTGCCACCTAGTGGAGAGAGATAAATTGTCTGCTAGTCTCTCTCAGTAAGCTGTTGTGCACCTGTTTGTTATAGTAGCCTTTTGAGCACTCTGGTCAAATTCTCTATAATTAGCTAAATGAAATTTTCATTACTGAGGTTATGCACTAGCAAAAGTAGTCAACCTGCATCCATAGAGTTGCTTTACTGATGGTTTTATCTTGACAAAATGTGAAAAGGCTTACAAAGATTTGCATATAAATTGTTGTTCATTTTGCCGTTATAGCTTGAATATGCTGGTAAGGTTGTAGCTAATGTAGAACATAATGTCCATTTCCTAATTAAGCTTGAGCTAATAAGAGCATATTTCACTGCTTCTTCAGAATCTGCCCCTGCTCACCTTCTGGCCCAGCCTTGATATTAGCCTGGGCTTTGGAGGGGCTACCTTTTCTCTTACACATAGGAGAAGAATACACTTTCATTCTACTCCATTTGTGTTTTGCTAAAGCTTGTACCAAGATTGTCCTGCTCTGTGCTCTAGTACCCCTTGTGATAAGCCATTTTATTTGTTTGTTTGCTTGCTTGCTTGCTTGCTTGCTTATATGTGTTATTTATAGTCAAGCTTTCTCACTGAGACTCAAGAAAAGAGAGTTTGTTGTCCGCCAACACAAAATCCATTGGCTTCTCTGGTCCTGGCTTGATGTATTCACCTGAGCAACAGTCAGACTCTGGCATTTTTATGGCTCCCTGAGCATTGTCTAGATATCTCTGCCTTACTATCCTGTTTGTCTGTGCCTGCTGCTATCCCGTTCTGCCAGATTCCATATCTATTTACCTGTCTTCTTGCCTGCAGCTTCCCTGTATCCTTGAGCCAGTTCTCTTCAGTTCAGTTCTCCCCTGGCATGCAATTGATTTTGTCTCTGCACTGACTGCCTATGCTGCTTTGGCACAAAACTGCTTTCTATGCTCTGGTGTAAGCCTTCCTTTTCAGTTCTTCAGCCTGACCTTAATGCAGTTAAAGTTGCTATCAGCCTGGAAAAAAAATGTCCTGTCACTTAGAGGCGTAATAGGATGTCATATACTAGGTAACATTATTTACCTCCATGCCATGAAAAGCTTCAGCTCCCATTTACATAAATTAAGCCTCTATTAAAGGGACAGGGCATGTATTTCCTCCAGGCAGCTGGCAACCGTAGAATACTACTGGAATTTACAAGTTCTCAGAACTAGCTTAGCATTGATAATCTGTAGGAGAAAGCCCAAGCCATCCCACACAGAAGTCAGACCCATTTTATTCCATGAAGCTTACTCCTAGGTTGGCAGGGTATGTGGCGTATCCATACTAGGAGTCTCACAGTCACTGAGCATCTTCTGGAAGCTCTGTACAGAGTGCCTGGTTTGGGTGGTTCTCAGGAGTGATTACACTCAAATATGGGACAAGGCTGTATTTAGCTGCATGTTTATTTTATTTATTTAGGGGAGTTAGTCACTTTGTCATTCACATTTATCATTTTAATCTTTGGGCTTTTAATCTACTGCAGCCTGCCCTGGATCATGGGCCCGCTGTTATTGATCCATACAGGTGAGGATGGGCTAAGCAGTGGTTTCTGCCAGTGAGGCTACAATGGTAATGTAAGAGAGGCAAATGAAGCACACTCATTTGTGAACTACTTGTCAGTTGCAGACTATTACACTTAATTAGTATGCTGTTCTCAAGGGTAGCCGATACAGCTAAAAAAAAATAGCTAAAAAACCAACACAGCTATTGCTTGCATGAATCATTCAAAATATCAACACTTGCCACTAAAAGTTAAAATGCTTGATAACTGAACAACATATTGAACAGAAGAAAGTTTCAGTCAGGGAGCCATGTTGGTCTGCAATAGAACAGCAGGATTTGAGTCTAGTGGCATCTTAGAGACCAACAAGATTTTCACAGTGTAAACTTTTGCAAGTCAAAGCACCCTTCTTCAGATAGAAGAATAAAATTGTGAAATACTGATTAGCCATCAGAGACAAAGCTATAGCATTGTCAGGTCCCTATGCTGATTCAATTACACGAGTGTCAGCACAATCCCTAAAACTGTGATTTTTGTACTGTTACAGCTATTATGCATGCTGGTGTAAAAGTATTTCAGAATATGAGACCATAATTCCTCTTGACTCCAAATATTCCCACTAAACACATTCATGCATACATAAAGGGTTAGTATTTGCAACTGTACTGTGCCATTTATATTATGTGATGAGAAGAGGAAATCTTTTGGAGGGGGACCTACAAGTGCTGTACTCTCCTCAGGAAGTCCATCTGCTGGATTTGCATTCAGAAGCACAGCAAATTCAGAAGAATATATTCTTTTGCCTAATTTAACTGCAGTATACAAGTCATGCAAAATATGACCATTTAAGATTCAGTGATAAATGATGAAGCAAACCTCTGCCCAATGAAAAGAAATACGTGTCCAGTTTTACCAGAAAGTATCATCAATATATCTAATTCTCAACACGGCCAAAACTGTGGATACTTAAATCCAGAAACTGGAGCCATGAACAAACCTGAAAAACTCCCCATGTTCACAGAAAAATCTGAAATCTAAAAAAAAAGCATTTGGAGGAGTTAACCCTCCCCCACCCATAATAGAAATAGCACCTGTAGCTTTAAGAAAGAAATGTCCTCAGTGGCTGTTGCTAGGCAAACAGAACAGTATTGCCACCTTCAAACCTTGATATCTGTCATTTAAGGCAGGAGGCAGGGTTGTTTTGGCCTTTAAGAGATGACTTATCAGAGCCAGGCACACCAGCAACCACTGGGCAACTTGCTACCATATGACTTTCATGACTCGCCCAAGCCTGGCTATTGGCTATTGTTCAGTACCTGCCACCTCATGAAGACCATTGTTGTGCAGTGGTTACAGTTTCAGACAAGGATCTGGGAGACCTGAGTTCGAATCCTCACTCTGCCCATTCTGCTGTGGAAGCTCGCTTGATGGCTTTGGGCCTATCACACACTCTCAGTCTAACCTACCTCACAGGATTGTTGTAAGGGTAAACTTGAGGAGAAAATGATGTAAGCTGCTTTGGTCATTATTGTGAAGAAAGGTGGGTATGATAGGACTGGTTCCAGCTTTGCCTCTCCTGAAAAACAGCCAGCGACAGTGGGAGGAATGCTGGGCCAGTGATCGTTGGAATCCGTTGGGAGTTAGAGGAGGAGAAGGCTTTTGGAGCTGATAAGAGAAGGCAGCAGAGATATTGCTGGCTGTTACAAATCTGTCTTGACACACTGAAATATATGTATGCTGAACCACAGCATATTTATGAGTTTTAAACTCATTCACTCCAGTGTTCTATGTTGTAAATAAAGTTTATTCTTGTTTTTGTTGTAACCCAGGCTGGCTTGAAGTTGTTGGCTGAGGGGAATTAAAGCATACACACAAGCCTCAAACACTCTGGTCACGACCAACAGGCTAAGCTTAATTTAATGGTGATAGTGTATATTAGGGAAAATAAACATAAAGTTCCCTTTCCACAGCAGCTTTGGGCAGTAACTGGGTGGGGGAAAGTAAATATAGGGAACGAGCTACCTGTTCGGTAGAACCTCTGAAAGAGCAAAGAGGGGACCCTTTGTGGATTTTAGTCAGGGCTCTCTGGCTGAAAATTAGAGGTTGGAGAGGGGGTGGTATGATGTTCCCTCGTCCTTAAACCCCAGAAATAGCACCAGAGGTTTTTAAAACTCAAAAATTACAAATGAGTTTATTTACATTACTGGGGAAAGGTTAGGTGAAGTCATGAGTTGAAGATTTTTGAGGTAAAATTCAACACACATACATCTAGATCACTGTGGTAACATTCAGAATATGCACAGACCTCAGTTTTTAGGCTCTTTGCTGTTATTTAAGGCTTATGTTGTTAGGCTTTGTTTCCATTGTTTCTTCCCCCAAGCACTTGAGCATACTTTTTTTTTTTTACTATTCTCCTTCACTTCTGGAGCTAGGAAGGCTGGTACCCTCTTTTTAGTACCCCAAGCCCCTTCTCTGCACACATCAGTGTTTTCTTTCAATCATCAACTGAGAGCTGAAGTAGACAAGATGAATTACACAAGTCTGTGCGAGTGGCCAGAATTGTTATTTTTCCTTACCTTCCCATGTCTCTTTTACCCATGGTAAACTTGTGTCCGTGGCTCTGCTCTGTGCATGTGTTGGCAAAAAAGCAGTTTGTGTGTAGTTGCATTGGTGAGTGTCTGTGGTCAATATCATCGAGTCATCATTGCGAAGTGGTGATTCTGTTTTGCTTCCGCTTCCCTCTTCCCGCACAGAAAGGCAATAGGAGACAGGGGACGGTTACAGGGGACAGTTTAAGCATGCGCAAACTGGCAATACATGAATAGGGTACCATTCCTGCATATTGGAGGAGTGCAGAAGAAAGCCATGCCAGCAAGGACATGGGATCAAGCGCAGTCTAGCTGCACTGGCAAGAGTTCAGGAAATCAGTGGGGAGACATGTGTAAGTCCATTCACGTGTCGTTTGTGTGCCATTTGTCTCATGTAATTTGGCTCTGAATCTGGAAATCTCCTGAGACAGTTATCTACCACACCTGACCAAGGATTTCTCCTCTGTCTAGAGCTGTATCCCTGTTTCAACTGGGAAAGGATGATCTCCTCTCCTTTAGAAGATCTACCCCTTTCTTTTTTGGCTGGTTTGGGAGTCTGCACTTACTATCCAAACCTCCTGTCTACTTTCCCAGTTCTCCTGCCGCTGTTGAAAACTGCTTTCTCTGAGGACTCTCTCTCTCAACTCCTTCATACACTCTGATCTCACTCTCTGCCAGAACTGGAGGAAAAAATCTCCTCTCTCGGCTCAGGCTACTCAATCAGATGGCTTTGGAGTAACCTGCCACTCAAAGCCCTCTGACTCTGAAAGGGATTAACTCTTAACAGTCCTGCAAATTGTGTAATCAGCCCTTCCAGGCTTCTTCAAAACATGCTGTCTATCACAGGCGGGTTGTGATTGCCCTGAACTGACTGGGAAGCCCCAGACCTATGAAGGAACATTTATGGTAAATGGAGTTGTGTAAGGTGTGGGGGGGGGTGGTCACAGTGAGATATAAAAGAAATAATAAATATAGTTGAAGGCAGGGACAAATAAAAAGTAGGTTGGCAGGCAGGTGGGTGGGTAGGAGAGAAGGAAGCAAGAAAGAGGGAAAGGCTATGGGGGGTTTTAGGGAAAGGAAAGAAGTAGGGAGATAATGAAATGCCCCTTGCCAGTCTTTGCAGGTCACCAGCTTGTCAATTATTTAATTCTCAACATGGCCTCATCTATGGATACTTTAATCTGAGATCCCAACAATATTGCCAGCCTTCAGACTTTGGTTTCTGTCAGAAAAAAGGTGGGGGGGGGGCTTTCAAGGGCTATTTGAACATCCCAGTTTACCCCTACTCCCTCCCCCCCTGTCCTGGAGAGACGACTCGTCAGGGCCAGTAGCAACAGGATTGATGGCTAGGAGCAAACAAAGCTAATTCCCAACAACTAGGGTTCCCAGCTTCCAGGTGGTGGCTGGAGATCTCCCAGAATTACAACTCGTCTCTAGGCCACAAACATCAGTTCCCCTGGAGAAAATGGCTATTTTGGAGGGTAGACTCTATGGTATTATACCCCACTGAGGCCCCTCCCTTCCCAAACCCCACCCTCTCCAGGGTCCACCCACAAAATCTCCAGAATTTCCCAACCTGTAGCTGGCAACTCTACCAGGAGCTGTGTGGCCCAGACCCCTCATTATCAGCAATGGCAGTTGGTGTCAGCTCACCAACTGTCTCCTCCTGCACTGTTTCCAGTTCAGGGGATGATGCAGTGGTTGAGGTAATGCCCATTGTCAGCCTTACTGAGCTGAGTGGCCCTGTAGTACTGGCTTGTTGCACAGCCAGGGTTGCTCAGCTTGGGTTGCTCCAGGGCCATTTGAGTAGCAACTTGCTACCATGCAATTTATGCAGCTCACCCAAGTCCCAGGCCCAGTGGCAGACTCCATACAAGTTGAGCAACTCACCTGAGTGATTTGCTACCACAAGGCTTACATCTTGGCAAGAATTTTCCTGGGGAGAGGTTGCTAGGGAGAGGGAAGGAGAAAAAGCTGGGAGCCAATGTAGTGGTCTGGGTAGCTTAGGATCTGGGAGACCCAGGTTCAAATCCCTACTCTGCCCTGGAAGCTTGCTCGGTCCCTCTCTCTCAGCCTAATCTAACTCACGGGTGATGATAAAATAGAGGAGAGGAAAATGATGTAAGCTGTTTTTGGTTCCCATTGATGAGAAGGATGGTGATTGACGAGTGAGAAAGAGAAAGGGAAGTAGGGAAAGGGTAGAGGATATGGGAGCTGCTAGAAGGAGGGAAAGAAGAAATAGTGTGGGGAAGGGAATGCAGGGGAAAATGAAGTAATCCTGGTAAATTGTTGTGGGTTCCCTGCTTGTTTCAGCTCTAAACAGGATAGATCATCCAGTGACTCCTTTCGCTGATCACATATCACTTTCAAATTGTATTTTTGAAGTAAGATAGATATAAAATTCCCAGTACTGCAGGTGTGTGTATATGCATATATTCCTTTGCAGGAACAGGCTCTAATTTTAGAAAGAAGCTTTTTTTTAATTTCTACCCTAGTTTTTGGAAATTATTTAGGATTCTGCTCCAAACCAGATGTAATGGAAATTTTGATGCTATTGGCATCAATTACTTTGTTCTGGGTCACCCCAAAATCTCTTGCTAGTATTTTGGTATGTTGCATTGTTACAGTCATAATGTATTACACCAATAAATGTATGAGACTGATTAAGCATTGTGTTAAGTATGCCACAGAGTTGCTTCTCTGGAGAGTTTCCTTGTACAAAAAGTATCATCATTATTTTTCCTATGAAATTGTCTGTAATTCAGAGTATAGTGTAGTGGTTAAAGTGTTGGACTAGGTCCAGGAATATCTGGGTTCAGATTGTTTTTTCCATTCTTAGAGAAGTCTAAGAGCCATGTTTCAGGTTGCTGAGCACTGTAAAGCATAAGTAGCTTGGTAAGGATGCAGAGCAAACTGTGCTCTGTATTTAACAGCTTTCACATGAAGAGCGGGAATGGGAGTAGGGTTGCCAATGGACCTGGGGGGAAATGTCCTGTCCCTGTAATAGAGATTTAACATGTGGAAATGGGAAGCCAAAGATTTTCATGGCATGGAGGTAAATAGCAGTACCTGGTAAACGGTATCTCATAAAACCTTTATTAAAAGGATAGGACATTTTTCTCCTGGCCAGTTGGCAGCCATAGTGAGTAGGACAGTGATCACAGCCTTATGTTCTAGGGCTCCTGCAGTGGGAATTGTCCCCATACATGAAAGTAGATGGCTTTCCTCTGAAGGCTAGGCTCCATTAAAGAAAGAAGTACCCTCCTTTGGCCTGGCTTGTTACAAAATCAGATTAGGAGTATTGAGGGAAAGAGAATACCTCATTTCTTCTGTGCATATGGCTACCACGACTGCCATAGCAATGAAGGCATTGTTAGGTGCCATAGTGGAGCTGTGTCAAGAGCAGAAGGGCAGAGAATTGAGAGAGTGAGGGGGTAAAGATGAATAGCCAGATGCATCCCTCTACTTTGTCATTTCTCTTCATTTGTTTTTTTATGTGGGAATATGACCAAGAGATAACAGGTGAGTATGTGAGTGACTGATAATATGAAATAATGAGATTATTTTTGGGTTATGCCAATAAAGGTTCTGTCTTGTCTATAGGAGATTATTTTTGTCCAGTAAATAAAGAATAAAGCATTCTTCTTGGATAATAGACTATCTGCCCTACATTTTGCATATTGTATTGTATGAGAAACAATGGACTTCTGCCCTGACTTCAATTTCCTGTCTCCAAAAGCAACTATAGTCTGAAGCGTTAGCCAGCAGACGTGTATTAAAATTGGGCATACAATAATGCTTGCACATATCAAGCAGGCGGTTTTATAGCACTGCAGTTTGACTGAAAAATAACCATTGAGTCTCTAAGATAAGGGAGGAGGAAAGCAAGCTACCATGTTCAGGAATATTGGCTCAGAGGTATTTTTCCATCAAAATTAGTTTTATTATTTAAGAGTAGTATTCAACATATTCCCTAAATTATGGGCTATCTTATTTGTGCTTCTAAAAATATAATCAAAACTATTGCTTGGGCTGGCCTTGTATTCACTGTTAGTGATGATACAGCTGAACATTTTGCCACATATCCACAAGTGACACATATTAAAATGTTTCCTGGACATTGATAGGACAATATAGGAAACTGAGGTGTTCTAGAATGGTAAAGCCTGCCTGAATAGGCTCCTCCTTTTGAAGAAATCATTTCTTTCTCAGGTAAGTCAAGGACTCTCTGAAAATGTTTCCAACCCTAAATATATCTTTGTAATGGAGCCATTGCTAAGTTTGATAATGATCTTTCTCATCATGTGTATGACTTGGTCTGATTTTGACAGGACAGTCATATTAAATCAGTCTCTTCTGCTTTGATTTTGCAGCCTAAACATCTCCCAGTAGTACTTGATAGCTATGTTAATTTGATCACAGCAAGTTACTGCCATGGTGGACTAAGAAAACAGTGTTTTAATCATCAAATATCACATTAAGAGAGACAGAGGGGGATATGCAGACTTTTTGTCTAAAAAGTTTCATTCCTAAGTCAGTGGAACCTGTTTATGCTTCCTGCCAGAGAGCATCTCTTGACTATAAACTGCTTTCACTTCTATGATTAAGGGCACAGCCAGACATAGTAATTATGATAATTGGTGGCAGTACACACTTAATGACTTTGAAAGGAACAAACTGAGTGGAGAGGGGACAACTAGAGCAAAGCACATTGCAGACAGTTGGTGGAATTACTTGCCCTAAAAGGAAAATTCGTCCTCATATGAGAGAATCCACTCCTAGCGGCACTTTTGAGGAACTGTCTATAACGAGGGAGCCTTGATTAAGCCTTTGGAGTGCTTTTTGTGATCCCTCAGGATTGTAGATATGTGTACCCACAGATCCAATTTTTCTTTTGACTTATTGACTCCTCTTAGAAAGCACCAGGAAACCTTTCTAAGGACTTCAGTGTACTTCCTTGATTCTACAATGGCAGGATAACAGAATTGCTTACTCCATTTTTTTCCCATACTGCACACACTGTAGACATTTTCTAAGAATAGTATATTTTCCTCTTCATCCCACAATCATAGGGTTGCAGAACTGTAAACCCATGGATACCACCTCCCAGATTTTCCCCAGGTTACATGTTTGATAGACAGGTGGGACATATACATGAATTTAAAAGGTGCAAAACACCAAAATAAAGTTTATGGAATTTCATTATCTTAGGAAATGAGCAAATCGCAATGTGAAATTGAGTAGAGGAGAATTCTGCTATCTAAGCACAAAATTTGCCACACAGCTAATAGTCACGTAAATTGCCCTTACTTTGCAATTAAAGGACCTTTTCTCTAGTACTACAAATATAAACATATCTGTTTGTATAAACTTCAGTGCATCCCATGGATTTAATTTAAAGCACTACTGAGATATGTACAGTCAAAAACATTGATGTGGTGTACAAAGTGTTCAAATCTCTTTGTGAGCTGATCGATAAAGAAGTACTACAGAAATGGTACATAAAGATGATTTATTTCTCACCTTTTGCTAGTTTTCTACAAAAGGCTACAATTGAACTTCAAACTATTCTCTAAATTACTTTATCTCTTTCATGGTAAGCATAAAAAAGATTTTTGATGGCTAGTTATTGTACTTTTGGGGAAAGATTCTGTTGCCTCATCAGAGACATTTGGGATTAGAAGGAAATTAGGAGACTTTGAAATCTACTTTCAGTTTTTCTTTAACCTCCAATTAGTTTCTTCAAATCTCCAGCAAGGAAAGCTGTTTAGCTTCTATGTATTATGCTGTACCCAAACAAGATTTTCTTAAGCTATTTTCCTTCATTTAGAGTGATATTTCTCTAATGCTAAGCACAATGGAAATATTACGCATTGCGAACAAAGCAGAGATCTTTTCCCTTATAATAAAAGGTTTGTTCCCGTTTAAAGCATAGATGTTTATTTTTCTAAACATAATGACTAACGCTTTGCAGAAAGCCAGTGGTCTGTTCACTTAAAGAACAGAAGACAAGGTATAATACAAGAACCATTGTTCCATTTTTACATAGTGATGGGGGTACAGATGATTGGAAATTGGACTAGCAAGCTGAAAGGAAATATTTTAAACTCTTTGGCCTATATTCACTCAGTTCGAAACAATAAATAAAGCTCTCAAGACATCCTGACTGTAATTGGCAAGGCCAGAGGGTTCACAATTCCATGCAAATAGACAATGTTGTCTGTGTTTTACAAAATATGAGGATAAATAAGAGATATTGAGTTGTTTGGCTGCAGATTTCAAAGTGGGGGATAAGAAAGATGTATTTCCTGATAACTGGCTGCATTTCAGGGTTTTTGCAAATGTTGCAGAAGCCTCCGGCGCGGAACTTACCTGCGCCGGCGTTTGCGGGGCTGCAAAGCGGGAAAGGAAGGCAGGACGGCTTTCCTGCCGGCCCAGCCCAGGCGCGCGGCTCCACAGCAGGCTGAGCTGGGTGTTTGAAAGGCACAGCTGGCCAATCGGAGTCGCCGCCTGGGAGCCAATGGGGAGAAGGCAGTCAGCCGACCTGAAAAGGGAAGTTTTCCCTCAGGTCCTCCCCAGAGGTTTTATAAGGCTGGGCCGGCTCCCGTAGCTCAGTCGGCTTCGGAGCAGCGATCAGTGGGGTTGCACTCGATCGTAGCTCCGAAGGCGGCCTTGTTACCGGCTCGGCCCTTCGCGGACCCGGGGCAGCGATTGCTGCCGGCCTGCGCGTTACCGACGCGCTTCCCTTTGCGGCGCGCTTCCCAGGTGTCGGGAGGGGCGTCGGCGGCTGTAGGTAGGCCGCATTGAGGGGCGTTTTGGGAGGGGCCTCAGCGGGACAAGTGGGAGAGGTTGGGATTCTCCCCGGCTGGGCCATCTTTAACCGGGCCCAGCTTAGAGCGGCCGGGCCCCCTGTGCGGCGGGCCGAGTTAGGACACGTTAGGCCCTCAGGCGGCCATCTTGGGGCTGGGCCCAGCGCGCGGCCATCTTGGGCCGGGACCTGTAAAGGCGGGGGCGGCTCATAGGCCACGGTACGCACTGTGGTGATCCAAAAAAAAAAAAAAAAAAAAAAAACCACCTCGGCATGCCTGCTAAGCATAAGAAGGCTGCGCAGGCAGTAAGGGCCCGTTCTCGCAAGAGGGCTGCGCAGGCGGCAAAGGCCCATTCTAGCAGGCGAGGGGCGGCCAGGAATAAGACACCCAGGGCTGGGGGAGAGGCCCGGGGTAACTCCCGCAGGGCAGCGGGCACTGGGCAGCGGGATGCCGGCCACGTCCCTGACCAGGGCAATGCTCAGGCGGCCATGGAACAGAGGAGTAGGCCAGCCACGAGGCTGGCATCTGGGGCCTTAAGGCGTGCCATCACCCCAGGTGCTGAACCAAGGCATGGGCGTAGGGGCGGGGCCCGTGGATCCCCTGCAGTGGTACGACTTGCCCATGAGGGTTCTCCTGCTGGTTCAGCCAGCGGAAGTACGAGGCCCAGGCGAGCCCCTTCATTGCAGGGCCTGTCCAGAGCACTGGAAAGGCTTTCAAAACGGGTGGACAAGATAGGGCCCTCAGGGGTTGGTACAGATGGGGAAGTCTCGACGCCGGAGGATGGTGTGTCGTCCAACGAAACTGCAGGCGAGCAGGTAGGTCGGAGGGGTGCCGGCGGGAAGCGGCGCCGGCATCGCTCTCCGTCCAGCGGGGAATCATCCAGTCCGGAGGCTAGACGACGTCCAGCGGCAAGGAGAAAGCACAGGAGGCGTCGGGCGCGACGAGCACCTCGGCACAGGGACAACTCTGAGACTAGCACATCAAGTGAGTCTTCCTCTGGGGAGGAAGGGCGGGGTTCTGATGGGGATTACTGGGAGGCGACAGCTCAAGTGCCGCCTATACCGGCTTGGGCCGCCAGACGGCGCTCCAGGAGAGGCGCAGGAGTGTCGGGACCAGTGGCTGTGTGGGGACAGGGGGCAGCAGAGAAAGCAGACCAGCCAGTGGTGAGCGGGGGGGATGATGAGGATACCCCAGGGGCACATTTGTCGCGAAAAATGAGGAGACGTATATTAGATGGATATTATGTAGATGTCTTCGCTTTACTCCGCCCTGAGGCCGAGGAGGGCCTCTCACGTCCTCCATCGCGAAGGCGTAAGGAAAAGGACAGGAAAGCAGAGGTAGAGAGGACTTTTGCTAATTGGATGGAAGGTTATACAGTTTTCATGGGGGTGGTTCAGCTGGCGTACCCGGATAGGGGATGGCACATTTCTAACCATTTGGCCAATGTCCTCAGGGCTCGATCCTTGGCAGGGGAGGCAGCGGCCATTGATTATGATGAGGCTTTTAGGAAGCGGGTGTCTCACAGCGCTCGGAGGAGATGGGATCTCATAAGTCAGAAATTGTGGTTGTGGCTGGTCGGCCCCCATATGCGGGGGAGGAGCGACTTCGCCCGACAAGGGCGGTGGGTCTCTAGGAAGGATAAGAAAATGGTGTGCTGGGAATATAATCAAGGTAGGTGTCTGCGGGCCCGCTGCAAGTTTGAGCACTTCTGCGAGTCATGCTCGGGCCCACACCCTCGAGTGTCTTGCCCACGGTACGGGGCCTCTCAGCAGTCCTTTCGAGGGGGCCGGCCCTCCAATGCAGGCGCACGCAAGGATGGAGGTTCTGCCGGCTCCGGCCAGCCTGCATCGGGTGGGAAGCAATGAGGTTCCTTTTAGCATGGCCCTTGCTCCTTCCCCCATTCGAATGAATGTTCTACGGCGCCTCTTAGATAGTTATCCCAATAGTTCTGCTGCCAGCTACATTTGGAATGGGTTTTCTTTGGGTTTTCGGATCCCTTATATAGGCCCCAGAGTCCCTACAACATCGGGCAATCTTAAGTCAGCTAGGGACATGCCTGAAGTGGTTGCCAGGAAGTTGGACAGGGAGATTGGGGCCGGGCGGGTTGCGGGGCCTTTCGCTTCGCCCCCGCTGCCCAATCTCCGTGTATCTCCTTTAGGAGTGGTCCCGAAGAAGGCAGCTGGTGAATACCGCCTCATTCATCATTTGTCTTATCCCAGGGGTTCTTCTGTTAACGATTCCATACCACCAGAATTGTGCTCGGTTCGATATGCTTCACTTGACCATGCCATAAGTTTAGTACGTTCTTGTGGCACCGGGGCCCTTATGGCAAAGTGCGACGTTCAGGCGGCTTTCAGGCTCCTGCCTGTGCACCCGGAGGATTTCTGCCTCCTAGGTTTCAAGTTCCGGGGGGCCTGGTATGTTGATAAGGCCATGCCTATGGGTTGCTCGGTGGCTTGTGCAGCATTCGAGACATTCAGCACATTTTTGGAATGGGCTGCTAAGGACCGCCTGGCATGCCCTCAGGTCACGCACTACCTGGACGATTTCCTCCTCGTTGGGCCCCCAGGGGGAGCCACTTGCGCGCAGCGGCTGGCGACCTTTCAGGCCTTAGCAAAGGAACTGGGGGTCCCCCTAGCGGAGGAAAAAACGGAGGGTCCAGCGGCTCAGCTTACTTATTTGGGGATTGAATTGAATTCCGTTTTGGGGTGTTCTAGGCTTCCCCAGAATAAGCTCCAAGCTTTACAGGACCTGATTCAAACCATGCTGGGCCGACGAAAGGTCACTTTGAAGGAGATGCAGTCCTTACTGGGGCATCTTAATTTCGCCTGCAGGGTGGTCTCTCCAGGTCGCCCCTTCTGCGCACGGGTGGCTCGCGCCATGTCTGGGGTTGCTTTGCCAAGTCACCACATCAGACTTACTAAGGGTATAAAGGAGGACCTCAGGATTTGGCAGACATTTCTGTCACAGTATAATGGGGTGTCCTTCTGGCAAGGCAGTTGGGAGATAGCCACTGAGCTGCAGGTGCATTCCGATGCGGCAGGTAGTGCCGGCTTTGGAGTTTATCTTAAGGGCCGGTGGTGTGCTCAACCGTGGCCCAGCAGCTGGACTGGGTTGGGTTTGTTACGGGACCTCACTTTTTTGGAACTGTTCCCAATACTAGTGGCAGTCATCATATGGGTAGAACAGTTTAGGAATCAGAAAGTGCTATTCTGGTGTGACAACATGGCAGTGGTCAAAGTTCTGAATAGGCAGTCATCGCGCTCTGAGCGGGTAATGCGATTAGTGCGGCGGTTTGTTCTAGAGTGCCTAGTCAATAACATCTCTTTCTCTGTGAAGCATGTAGCAGGCGCGGATAACAGCATCGCGGACGCGTTGTCTCGCTTCCAGACGGAGCGGTTCATGGCCTTGGCACCGGAAGCACGCCGGGACCCGGACCCCTTCCCGGAGGACCTCTGGAACCTTGGGAACGCTCCATAGTTCAGGGAGTATTATCATCAGTTGCTCCTTCTTCTTTACAGGCGTACAGCAGGGCTCTGACCAATTTCTTGTCTGTCTCACGGCGCTGGGGTGGTTCTGGTTGCCTGCCGACATCCGAGGGGCTGGTGCTTCGTTACTTGGCTCATCTCAGAGGGTTGGGTTTGGCTCCCAGAACCATGAAGTGCCACTTGGCAGCCATCTCCTTTTTCAGTAAGGCAAGGGGTTTTCCCGACCCCTGCATAAATTTTGCAGCCAGGAGGGCCATTGAGGGTTGGAGGCGTTTGTCCCCTCCGTCACCGGATTGGCGACGCCCAATAACATATCAGGTGCTGGTTATGCTCATTGAACGCCTGCGCACAGTCTGCTATTCGGCTTTTGAAGCACAACTGTTTGAGGCCGCATTTACCTTAGCATTTTTCGGGGCCTTCCGAGTGGGAGAGTTAGTAGCCAATTCAAGGCGGGAGGTTGATAGCAGGGCTTTGGGGATTAGGGATGTGGCACTTTCCAGTTCTGGCTTGGTCATTCACCTCCGTAGGTCCAAGACGGACCAGCGGGGGCGGGGGGTTCAGATTCAATTGGGCGCCTCGGGTTTGGGCCCGTGCCCGCTCAGAGCCCTTTCAATTTATTTGGCTGAGCGGCCGGCAGGTGAGGGCGTCCTTTTTGTGCATCAGGATGGGACCCCTCTTTCGCGTTACCAGTTTGTCAGAGTGCTCAGGGCCGCCCTAGCAGCGGGAGGGCTTCCAGCGCAGGATTTCGGGGCCCATTCCTTTAGAATCGGGGCGGCCACTGTGGCATCACAGCTGGGCCTTCCAGCGAGCGGGGTTAGAAAGATTGGTCGCTGGAGGTCGTGCAGTTTCAGATCATATGTGCGCCCAGAGCAGGTAATTAATCCTTCTTCTTTATAGTCTTTACAGGCCAGCGAACGCAGGTGTGGATCATGGGCCACAGCATCGTACATTGGGCAGTGCGTTATGCGAAGGTGTCTGGCTGGGGACGTGATCTGGGCCTCGGGGAATCAGTTGCAGTTTCGTGGTTCGGTTCCCGGGGAATGACCTGGAAGGAGTTGCTGCCTCTTTTCCTACGGCTAGTGCGGCGCGTGGGTCCACCTGATGCGGTTGTTTTGCAGCTCGGGGAAAACGACCTTACCAAAAGGACTAAATTGGATGTGCAGCAGGACGTTTTGAGAGACTTGGGGGTGTTGCATGAAAGTTATCCCAACATGTTCGTGTTTTGGTCTGCACTGTTACAACGGAGGTCATGGAGAGGGGCACGGGCCCCTGAGAAGGTAGACCTAGCTAGGCGGCGGTTGTCCAAGACGGTGGGGAGATTTGTAGTGGCAGCTGGTGGTGTAGTAATTGATCACCCGGATATCTCCTTTCGGACGGAGGCATTGTATCAACCTGATGGAGTGCACCTGTCCAGCTGGGGTCAGGATTTATGGTTGCAGGATATCCGGGATGCTCTGCTTTGTTGGTTGCAGCATTAGGAGCTGTGGCGGGGAGCCATTTCATGCCTCCAGTGGCGGTTTGGGCGTGGGGCACCGATCCCATTGGGAAAAACAGTGCCGGCCGGCACTGTGTTCCCATAGATGGGGATCCCCATAAGGGATCTTGGGCCAGGCTTGGCAGGGGTAAGCCCAGCTCGGGGGCTGACAGACCAGGCCTGTGTTCAGGTGACGGGGGAGCCACGCAGAGGCTACCGCCCAGTGTGACTCCCTTAACTGTCATCCCGTGGTTTCCCCCTGCAGCGGGCCGGCTGGAGGGGTGAGGGGTCATCGCCTGGCAGGCGGGTCAGCCGATGATGGGATCCGTGCCCTTACGCAGCCATAGCTCCAGGATTCTGTAACCAATAAAGTTGTGGCCAATTTTCTCCAAAAGAAGCGTCAGCGTGTTTTTTCCTGCCTGGTGAATTCCTGCGATTCAGGCTGGTCCCGCAAGCCTCCGGCGCGGAACTTACCTGCGCCGGCGTTTGCGGGGCTGCAAAGCGGGAAAGGAAGGCAGGACGGCTTTCCTGCCGGCCCAGCCCAGGCGCGCGGCTCCACAGCAGGCTGAGCTGGGTGTTTGAAAGGCACAGCTGGCCAATCGGAGTCGCCGCCTGGGAGCCAATGGGGAGAAGGCAGTCAGCCGACCTGAAAAGGGAAGTTTTCCCTCAGGTCCTCCCCAGAGGTTTTATAAGGCTGGGCCGGCTCCCGTAGCTCAGTCGGCTTCGGAGCAGCGATCCCCGCCCACCCTCCGCTTGAAGACGGTTAGAAGTTAATGTAATAGTTAGGTTACCATAATTGCAGGATTATGTATGTATGAGCATTGAAGTTGAGTTTTTGTTAGCGTTAATTGTCACAACTTGTTGTTGGCGGTTTGGGCGTGGGGCACCGATCCCATTGGGAAAAACAGTGCCGGCCGGCACTGTGTTCCCATAGATGGGGATCCCCATAAGGGATCTTGGGCCAGGCTTGGCAGGGGTAAGCCCAGCTCGGGGGCTGACAGACCAGGCCTGTGTTCAGGTGACGGGGGAGCCACGCAGAGGCTACCGCCCAGTGTGACTCCCTTAACTGTCATCCCGTGGTTTCCCCCTGCAGCGGGCCGGCTGGAGGGGTGAGGGGTCATCGCCTGGCAGGCGGGTCAGCCGATGATGGGATCCGTGCCCTTACGCAGCCATAGCTCCAGGATTCTGTAACCAATAAAGTTGTGGCCAATTTTCTCCAAAAGAAGCGTCAGCGTGTTTTTTCCTGCCTGGTGAATTCCTGCGATTCAGGCTGGTCCCGCAAACCCTTTTTATAAATATCTGGCTGTTCAAGGAGAACAATTAAGAGATTTATACTATGATCATATCATCCCCTTTAGCTGTTTCAGAGCAAGCAGAAACTTGTGCTGCATATAGCATAACCCTTTTACAAGCAAGTGTGGCTATTACGTACTTGCCTTAAAACTCCTATTAAAAACTCTTGTGACAGCACAGCATCATGCCACTGGTAAGATATGCAACCACTCTAGTAGGCCTTTTATTATTGAGCAGGGTGCCACCATTTGTTGCTGTGCAGGTGCTACTTAACACTGTTCCTCTCCACTAATGCCTAGCTGCTGCCTTCTCCAAGCCCTGTACTAGAGGCCTGTTACCAGTCCTAAGATCCACTACTCGTGTACACTATACTGTAAAACAATGTAAGATAAACAAATAGTCTGCAAATAAATTAGGCATGCTCAAACATCCACCAGTTCAGCTCACACCCTATTCACTTGCCATGAACAAGGAACTGATGTTTTTGATGATAGGTTTGACTGTTTGTCAACCTGTGGAGAGCAGTTCAGCTGGTTGCTTTCCTGTATTCCTTCATAACAGGGCAGCATAGTGTAATTGGTCTCCTGCAGCCATATGGTCATTTTCCCTGCCATACCACTGGTACTATTCCAGGCCATGAAAAAAAATCAGTAATAGCTTTTGCCAACATTCTAATGACATATTACTACAGTCTTTGAATTTTCAGATTTAATTTTTTTTAATTAAGTCTCCCTGTTGGATGCACATCTTAACATGGTGAGGAGGTTGAGTGTGTCAGTGAAGCTGAGAGCAATACCTTTGGGAGCAGATCCAGAGGAGTTAGCCATGTTAGTCTGTAGTAGCAAAACAGAAAAGAGTCCAGTAGCACCTTTAAGACTAATCAACTTTACTGTGGCATAAGATGCATCTGACGAAGAGAACTGTGATTCTCGAAAGCTTAGCAGTCGCTCAAGACAGAATGGTCAAGGCTGAGACTCCAAACTAAGATGCAACAACCTCTTCATCAGTTGCATCAGCAGAAGAGAGTTGGCAGTTCCAATGGTGATGGGGTGGAGGAATCCTTGAAGTATAGCTACTGAGCAGCAGCAGTAATGGAAGGTGACACTGGCAGAGGATCTTTCACAGACAATGCCAGCAATATTTCAGCTAACCCAGGTTAGTAGTGTGCCAAACAAGGCAATGGTGAAGCACTTCTGATGGTTTCTTACCTTGAAAACCCTATGATGAGACAACCCAAAACAATATATAGTGCTGAAAGACAGGACTCCCAGCTCAAAAGGTACTATTAGGGGAAAGCAGATGACAAACGGCTTGAAGTAATATTGTCGAAGGCTTTCACAGCTGGAGAACGTTAGTTGTTGTAGATTTTCCGTGCTGTATGGCCATGGTCTTGGCATTGTAGTTCCTGATGTTTCACCAGCAGCTGTGACTGGCATCTTCAGAGGTGTAGCACCGAAAGACAGAGATCTCTCAGTGTCAGTGTGTGGAGAGGATGTATTCAGTATTCAGACCCACCAGAAAAATACAGCAGATGCTACAATCAGCAAAAGACAGTAGAGACCCCCTCACCTCTGCAGGAGTATACCGCATACCCTGCAGCTGTGGACAAGTTTACATCGGGACCACACAGTGTAGCATCCAGACAAGAATAAAAGAACATGAAAGACACTGCAGACTTGGCCAACCTGAAAAATCAGCAGTGGCTGAACATAGCCTAACTCAAACAGGACACAGTATCTTATTCCAGGACACTAAAATACTGGACAACACATCTAACTACTTGTCAGATTGCACAGGGAAGCCATTGAAATTCATAAGCATAAGCACAATTTCAACAGGAAAGAAGAGAGTTTAAGAATAAATAGGGTATGGTTTCCAGTTCTGAAAAACACCAGGCTAACAAAATACTCTACATCTTACAATAGCCCAGCAGATAAGGTTAGCATATCAACCACCAATCCATATGCAAAAGAACCTCCTCAGGATACAGGGAAACTTCCACCCAGTAGCATTCCACACCCTGGATTACAGGATGACTCAGCCCAAACCTACCTTCCTGAGTAGATATAAATTACCTGCTAACATCTTCTCCACACATTGACACTGAGAGATCTCTGTCTTTTGGTGTTACACCTCTGAAGATGCCAGTCACAGCTGCTGGCAAAACATCAGGAACTACAATGCCAAGACCATGGCCATACAGCCTGGAAAATCTACAACAACTAACTGGCTTGAAGTAACTTGATAGCATATAACGCATGCACCTAAGTCTCTAATCCTCCAGGAAGCTGGCTAAATACCTTGGCCTCATACCCTGTTTGTTGTCCCTCGGGGGTGACTGGCTGGCTGTTGTGGAACAGGATGCTGGACTAAACAGACCACTGCTCTGATCCAGCAGGGCTTATCTTATGTTCTAAATGATGTAACTATGTCTTTTGGAAGTAGTGCTGGCCATGAGCATAGATAGTTTTAAAGGAAGTTAGACAATTTTATGGGGGATAGGTCCTTGCTATCAACTTAAGATACTGCTTAAACTTGGACAGAGTATTTTTACTTCCATGCAGGAAGTAAACAAAGAAATAAACCTCGTCATGACATTTGCAGTACTATGTGGAATAGCTCACTAAATGTTCCCTGCCAAGTTCAAAGTTCCTCCGTTTTATCAATAAAAAACACAAGTGTTGTGTTCTGCAACATCATTCACATTAAATATCTAAACGGAAAGAATTTCTAATTGTAAGCCTCCGGTCTGCAGCTTGCTTTCCTTCAGTTTCCTTCCACAACACATCCACAGAGGCCGGACTTGGCATGTCTTTTCTTTCTTTCTTCCTTCCCTTTTTGTTTTTAGCAGTGGCAGAGTAAAATGACACATGGTAACTTGAGCTGCAAAAATTTCAAATGGTAATAATGCTTGGGGATGTATAGCTTCTTTCTTTCTCTCTTTTTGGTTCTCTTATTATGTTTTGCAAGCATTCATTCAAGTGAGAATGCTTAACATTTGAATCACAAAATAAAATGCCACTACTCGGATCATTCTAATCTCATTTGCTACTGAGCATCTTTGTGTTAGGAACTGTTCAACAGATTCTGTTCATAATTCTCTTCTGGCTGGAAAAATGGCCTTTTTCTAACAAGAAAAAGATAAATTGCGTTCTCTCTTCATTATGGATCATTTTGCAAGCAAGGCTCTGTTTGTGAGGGAAGTGGTGAGTAAAATGGATATTGAATGAAAACAATGTTTCCCCCCTTTTTAACTTACAAGTTTAGAAATCTCAAATGAGGGTAGTTATGATATTTAAGCTTCAGGAAATTTCCAAACATTAAAGTCCATATCCGTAGTCCAGTGTTTTAAAATCTGTTGGGAATAAATTGCTGCTACTGGTTTAAACAGCTGTGTACTTTTAAATTCATTTTGAAACACTAGACAGATTTTAAAGAATGAAATCAACACATGAAGAAATAGTTCTTTCTGTTCCCTACATATATGCTCTTGGAGTGACTGAAGTAAAAAAAAAAATGTGTGCGCGCTTGCACATTGAAATTTCATTTTAGTGGAACAGCCTGGTGAGATCCTTGGGTATAAAGGGAAACAATAACATTATTTTTCTTAAATTGCCTCTTGTCTTTGAAATAAAAACTTGCTTCTTTGGCAATTGGAGTCTGACCTTAACACTAATAGTACGAGAGTACTTCTGACCTAAACAGAATGCAAATGTCAGTTATTGCTTGATTTCTCTATCCTAGAATGTTAATTCAAATATGATTCTAATGATCACCAGTGATTTCTACTTCCTATTGAAATGGAATTAAATATTTTGCCATGTAACAAGTAGAACGCTAACCACATCTACTCTGAAGTGTAGTTTTATTTGATGGGGCATAGTCCCAGGAAGGATTTCAGCCTATGAAGCTGAAAAAAATATATTATTCATGTTGCAATGACTTATATGATGGAGACATAAATCAATCCAGGGAACAATCAGAGACAAACTGACACTATTATTTAAGAATCATGTACTGATTTCTAATAATTTTAAAGGTAAAAATAATTTAGACACCAATAACATTTTAAAATGGAATTGTAATTATTTACTTACTAGGGATGCCACTCAATTAAATAAATATTTGTTGAGTAATCATTTAAATTTGCATGTGTCTAAATCTAAGTTTTCCAGTTAAAAATAATTTCTCATTTTTTATTATTATAAATGGCTATCAGCCTTTTCTGGCTTTATGAAAAGGGACAAGGAAAATGTTATATGACTGTAATTCTCTGTCTGAAAATTGGGACTGGTAACATGAAAGCTGTACAGATATCAGTGCTAGACAGGATTATTTTCTGTGAAGGTGGTGAAGAATTCTAAACCAAATCTATATAAACAGGCTTTATCATTAAATCCCACTGGCATTTCCACTTCGTTCCAGTACTATTTCATACTCATATCCCTTCATCTTTACCATTTTTCTCTTTTTACATTGTTTGGCTGCCAACTGTCTGGAGAAAAAAAAAATGTCCCGCCGCTTTAATAAAGGCTTGATGCAATGTTATTTACGAGTAATGTTATTGACCTCCATGCCATGAAAAGTTTCAGCTGCCCATTTCCACTCTTTAAGCCTCTGTTAGAAGAACAGGGCTTTGAGTTTTTTCTCCAGACAGCTGGCGACCCTACTTGCATATACCTTTGTTCCTCGTTTACCTTGTTTCAGAGGTTGTATTTTTCTATGATTCAGTGAAAGCTGATCCATACTTCACCATGATGTACGACTGGACATAGTGACAAATGTTCTATTCCATTTTAGGGTGGCAAATTAAAAATTGCAAAGAATATTCCTCTCCCTTTTTTGTCTCACAAAAAAACCAAATTATTGAAAAATGACATACCACAACTTTTTATACATACAGGCTATGATATTGTGTATACTTTCTTCAGAGCATACTCAGTGATCATTTTCTCTAATTATATTGTACGTTCTATTGCGGTTAGTTCTGTATTTCAGAATCTAATTTGCCCCTCAGACTTTCATTGTGTGAAAGTAGGGTCTGGACATTGCATGGCAAATGATTGGCAAAAAAAAATCCAGTATCCTTATTAATTTGTGTCATACATTCCTTCTTTTCTGTTTTCTATCCCAGAGAACCAGTGAGATACTTTCTTTGTTCTTGGTCCCAGTTTAAGGAGGGGTCTTTGCTCCTCTTCCACTCTCTCTATAAACTTTGATGGCAGCTTAGATTCTCACAACAGTCTCCTTTGGTATTGTTTTGCATTCAACCAATTCACATGTGTTAGCAAGGTGTCATGCCTTTCCCCTGTGGTGGTATGGTTAGACTAGGATCTAGGAGACCCATATTTGAATTTCAATTGCCAACGTCTTGGTGAAAAAAATGTAATTCCCCTTTAATAGAAGCTTAATGTGTGGAAGTGGGCAGCTGAATCTTTTCATGGCATTGAGGTAAATAACCGACTGGTAACAGCAGGATTTGGGTCCAGTGGCACGTTGGAGACCAACAAGATTTTCAGGGTATAAGCTTTTGAGAGTCAGAGCTCCCTTCACCACTTACTTGAAGGTATCTTTAAATTTCCTGAATAAGGGAACAGAATCCATTTTCCCCTAACCCCGGACCTGTTATAACATGATGTGGTTCTCCACCATGACCTAGGCACTCTAAAACTGACAGCCTGGTTTGTCTCTCTTCTGAATTAGTTTTTTCATCTCCAGTCCTAAAGATCCTGTTAGAGGCTAGGAAACCTTCCACCAGGAAATCATATCTGGCTAAATGGAAAAGATTTTTTCTTTGGACCAAAGATAACAATCTGAACCTTTTCTTTGACTCATTGCCCTCCGTTTTACACTATTTGATCCAGTTGGAGACCAGGGTTTGGCCAACTCCATTAAGGTCCATATGGCAGCCATTTCTACCTGTCATGAGAACATAAATGGAAAATCCCTTTTTTCCCACCCAGAATGCAAGTCCTTCCTTAGAGGTCTAGCTAACCTATATCCTCCAGCATCCAGGCCTATTCCCCAGTGAAGTTTCTCATTAGTTCTCACTCCTAGCTACCTGCTCCCTCAAGATGCTGGCAGCTAAAACAGCTTTTCTGGTGGCCACAACTTCAGCTAGGATGGGAGTGAATTGCAAGCCTTGAGATTCGACCCTCTTTCATTAAAGATGTTCTCGGATAAGATCATTCACCATCCAAGCATCCCTTTCCTGCCAAAGGTCATCTCCACTTTTCAGATGAACGAAGACATTGTCCTACCTGTCCTTCTTTCTGACACCTCAGGATGTTGCAGAGAGACTTTTGCACACTCTTGACATTAAATGTGCCTTGTGTTTCTATCTAGACAGTACAGTTCCTTTTTGGAAGGACCCTAATCTCTTTGTGTTTTTTAAAGGAGCAAAAAGGGTGAGAAACTCACCGCAAAGATTATTTAAAAATTGATAGTGTGGCTCATTGAGGCTTGCTATAAACAGTCTAAGCAATCATGTCCGTTACATATAAGGGCTCATTCCACAAGGGCTCAGTCCACCTCTTTGGCTTTCAAAATGGACATCACTCTAGTCACCTTGTACAAGGTGGCTACCTGTTCAACACCATCGATTTTCATCAAGCATTATGCCATTGTTATGGACTCCAGACAGGATGCAGCTGTTGGCAAGACAGTGCTAAAGATTCTTTTCCAATAGAGAGCTTCATGCCCTCCTCCCAGGTAAGTTAGCTCTCTAATCTCCCATGTGGGACTGCAGAGAAGATACAACAATGAAAACAGGTTGCACTTACCTGTAACTATTGTTCATCAAGTGGTCTTCTTTGCAGGTACACATCCCTCTCTCCTTCCCCACTGTGAGCTCTTTTTATTTATTTATTTATTTAATTCAATTTATATTCCGCCCTCCCCCGCATCAGCAGGCTCAGGGCGGATTACAATCGGTATAGTAATTTAAAAAACATAACTTTAAAGTCAATACCTTCTTACCTTCCTTCTGCAGCGGCAGCTGAGAGAACTGAGGGAGGGAGCCACTTGCCCCATCTTTTATAACTGCGCCTGAATGAAAAGTGAGCAAAAAGGCTAGGGGGTGTCTTGTGCCTCTAGGAGCTTTGAATTGTGCACAGCTGGCCTATGCATGTGCAGATCCCATGTGTACCTGCACAGAAGACCATTCAATGAACAACAGTGCAACCCTGTTTTCTTCACCTACTGGACTTTCTCTTGAAGCTTCCCACTGTTCTCTATCTTTCAAGCGGTATAGACATCCACAGAAATAAAGGTGAGCCTGTGAATCTACAAAAATATTAATTTAAAAGAAATACTGATGAGGGTACAGAACATGACTGACAGGAGAAGTAGAGAGAACACAATGATACAACTCATGGGGAGAGAGCAAAAATGTGAAAACACCGTCATGTCAGGGGACTCCACAGGGAATTAATAGATGTGGGAGGGACATTAACGACAATGAAATGTGAAAGTATAAAGTGACTCTTCTTTTGCATATTCAAAGCCATTTAATTTAAACTGGCTAAATTAGACTCAATGCTATACAATTCTCCAGAGAAAAGGCAATATATCGATATGATTATCCTATGCAGTAATAATATTTGCTCATGTGAGAATATATATAGGCTTTTCTTGGTATACCATATGGCATATTATTATTCTGAGTCCAAACAGTAACAGCTGCTGCGGTTATGTGAGATGAGTTTTCCTAAATTTGAGACGTTCAAGACGAGCAGATAATAGTACTGCTGTATATATATTTATTACAAACAGAATAATTGTCATCTGACATCTTGTCCAACATCTACCTTTGCACAAGTTTTGTTTAGTATATTTTTTATACTAGATAAATACCCAGAGATTTGTGAGGAAAACAAAAAATGGACTGACCCTCCAAATGTGCTGCCTGATCCTGTGTCCATTTCTTTGGACAGTAAGTCCTACTGTTTCACAGGACTAATTCCCAGTTGTAGATGATTGAAGAAGGCAATGGCAAACTACCCCATAACAAAAAGTCTGCCAAGAAAACGTCATGATAAGACATCCCACCATGGGTCAGTAATGACTCGATGCTTGCACAGGGGACTTCCTTTACCTTTACCTAATTTCTAGTTAAGTAAATATAAGTGGGGAACCCACAAAGACATGGAGGGCATCTCATACCAGTAGTTATTAGTTATAAATGATACATGTCGTGTTGTTAAAGCAGTAAAAAGGTTAAAATTTGATAAGAAAATATTGCATATATTTCAGTTTTCCCCAACATTTCTAATTTTTTCTGGAAAAGGGGGCATTTTTTTTAATATTTATGGTTTCAAAATTTCAAGAAATTTTACACTGCCAGCATAGCTGCTAGCAGCCTATATATGAAGTAAAAGCAATTCTGTGTGGCCCCATTAGTCTGAATTATGTAGGAGGAGATCATGGCAGACCAGTGGCAAAGAAGTTTTATTTTCAGCACAATCTGTTAGGCAGTTTTTGCTTTCTAATTGGATTTTTCAATAAATATCTGAATTCCTGAATCAGCCATATTAATGAGGCGATTTATCATTGCCACTCAGTTTCTTCAGTATTGAGAGATCACACACATGTGTTACAGAACTGTTTTGTATACCTGGCGTTTAAATCCAGGCCTCATATTGAAAGTAGCATTGAAGCCTTTGTCATTTCAGAACCTCTGAGGGGCTCTGGGCACCATTGTTCTCTCATCTTTGCTCTGTATTATTTATTCATATACCTGTCCCTTTTTCAAATTGGTTAGATAGTTGAAACACTGAATTCATTAGGACTTATCTCAGCAAAGCATATTTCAAGGAGGATGGCTTGTTTATAGGACCATTGTCTAGAGGTTCTCACCAGCCACCAAAACAAAACAAAAAATCTAATGCAGGTTTGTAGTACTAAACTGTCCGTGACAAGTGAAACCTGGTGTGTATTTTTATAGTCCAGTCTTACAAGCCAGGGGACGGGGGTAGTGTTTGAAACTCTGGCATCATGTTTCTGCCACGCATGGGAATGGCAGCTTGTCTCCTTGTATAAGCCCCAGGATTCATCCTTGTTTCAGTGCTTTTTCAGTGTTCCCACACTGATACTCTCTACACGTACACACAGAAAGACCTATATTACACAAAGGCTGTCTTCCGATCAACTTATATAGCATCCTTGAAGCATTTTCTGCTTTAAAACTTGATAATATATCATTTTTTAAAATTTAGCGTCTTTGGGAGGGAGGGGCAAAGGAAGGCAGCACTGGAGAGTATAGGCCAGCATGGCATAGTAGTTAAGGTGTTGGGCTAGGGATACCATCATAGTATAGAAGGTAGGATGTGAGATTAAGGACTGGGGAGAATAACCATGCCATATTCAATTTATTACGGTCATAGGACCGGCAATTACAAATTAACCACCAAAGGCTGAAGTTTAAAATACATTTTAAAACAGAACAGTTACAAGTTATAAAATCAAACTATACATCTAAAATCTTTAAAAGGGCACACTAATCCAAAATTCCATCAATCAAGGATTTTCGTTTCTGAATTGCTAATGAACAGAATTTAGCATATGAGACAGATTTCTAAGTGTCTTCTAAGAGATATTCCCAGAGTTTCGGTCTTAAAATTCATAAAATATTTCAAAGGCTTAAACCTAGTGAGAAGTGGAATAATCAATTGAGTTCTTTCTTCTTGGTAAAATTCACAATGCAACAGGATATGTACAACTGACTTGACCACATTTTCAGAGCAGGGACAACAATGCTACTGTAATGGTAGATGACGGAACCTGCCATGCAAAACTGCAGAGGGAAGTGTGTCAAAATGCACTCTCAAAAAGGCGCTGTTGCCACACATCTTGCATGGAAATCATTTATTGAGGCCACTAAAAAAAATGATCATGTCAATTTTTGGAAAATGATCTCTGGTTCCTAGGGGACGAAAACTAACATGATGGCATGCACTATTCAAGCAGAAGCATAGGAAAGACATTTCTCTGCCTTATATGAAGACCAACAGTACATATCTATGAAGACATAACAGTACATATTTATGTACCAACAGTACATAAAGTAACTCCTGGGTATTGAAATGTTTTTACCTGGTCAATGGTATTCCCTCTGATTTTCCAGTTAACCCTTTTATAATGACTGCTGAAATGTAAGATTTTGGTTTTTGAGTAATTGATTGTTAGTAGTTCCATATCGCCCACCACTCTGTGTGCTTTGAGCAGTTCTACTGCAATGAAGTCACTTCCCAAGGCTTTCCCATTTTTCAGCTGTAAAATTAGCGAAGTAACCTCACTTACTATAACTATAGGCCATGATGGTATTGTTTCTAAAGGGTTAAGAGACAGAGATATGTACAGGTCTTACTTTCAGTAGTGTTACTCTTGCCTCTTCACCTTCCTCAGTGCTTGGTTTTTGTTTTTTTTGAGGCAACAGGGAACAAGAAAGACACTGGGTCTGGCTCACATGAGAACTGGACCAAATCTGACCAGATTTCTTGAATCAAGAAAGCTAAACAGCACCTGGCTAATATGGAGAAGATGCAGGGAAATAAATCATGGCAAGAACTGACTGTAGCAAAAAAATTAAACAGAGAACTGTTGGAGCAGCTAGCATGAACTGTGTCCTTTGTCCATTCTAGTTTTCTTCAATACCTGACCAGAATACCTATAATTTTCTTTCTAAGCATAATCTCTCAATAAAGTATGCTTTTGTGGTGCTTGGTGGGGTTGACCTGGCACCACACTCTTATTACCCCAACCAGATTCACTAAACTACTTTGTGAACAAAATTGCTCCCTCTGTGCCTGGGACATTTCTAATGCCATTAACATGAGATACTGAAGATAACCTGTTCTCTCCATACTTCTATTCTCAATTCACATGGAAAGAGGAATTCACAGAAATGAAGTGGTATAATCTATGTATATGTGCCGTATCTACATGCTGTGTAAACTGCCTGTTGTTCATATATTACAAGTGGCAAGACCTAGAGAAAGGGCTGGATGAGGATTATGGAAGGCACCAACAAAACTCCAAGTTCCCATACTGCTCAGCATATATGCTTATGCACTCAGATGGGTAAATGCATAGGGAAACAGGACTGTTGAGTGACTTCTCTACTCTGCACCTTTAGTCAACTGGATTGAACCAAAATGTAATAATATTAATTGTAGTTTTAAACTTTAAATCTATAACACAGCTCATTTTACTCCTTGGCAACTTCAAGACTTCCTCTGTTGCAGCCACCACCGTGCTGAGGCTCCATATGGTGTCTATTAGCGTATGGTGAACTGTCTGCAGATGAACACAGCACAAGAAGTTCGCTGGTACCATTTACTGGACAACATTTTTATTTATTCAATTAGAAGCAAGATATGGCTCTACAGCAGCCAAGGGCAGCACTCACTCATACTTAATCACGGTGTGTGCAGTGGGATGTTCAAGAATATGGCTTCCTTTGTCTGTGCATCCCTGTATCTTGGGGAAGACCCACCCTTAGTCTGAGCCCTGAGCAGTCAAGTTGTATTCCACCAAGGCTCCACCTTGCCAAACATTTACTGATGCTCAAAGGAAGTATGCTGTGTTCTTTCCCCATGATTTGTTTGTCTGCAATTCCTTTCCACAGTTACACACACAGCCCCAAGGATTGTGGTGGTAAAGTAAGCATGTACGTGGGGAGCTGCTGATGATTAACAACTCAATGTCAAAAATGGTAGCTCCGTGTAGCAATTTGAAGTGCCATATACATGGAGTTTGCAATGTGTAAACCAGCTCTAAACAGTTGAAAAAGATAATTAACTAGAGGTAAATATAAATTTTCTGGAGTAAAGTTGAAAATGTCACCCTGGTTCCAGTGTAGGAACAGATAGCAACTACTCCAGGGAAAACATTACAAAAACTTAAATGTGTGCACAGACTCAGCTCAGCCTTCAAACTCCACTGGGTGGCCTTCAGCAAATTACTAAATATCAGTTTAAACTACTGGTTTAGTAAACACTGATATGGAGAGATAGGTCAGGAATGGAATAATCTGCTTTGTGTGAGTTAGTTTCAGAACAAATTCATGGCATACAAATTGCACTTTATAAATGTGATAAGATTAATTTAACCGTGTAGTTCTACAAAAGGGAAAAACAGTTTACTGTGTTAGAAGCATAGAAACAGAGCTGGAAGGAACTCCAAGGGTCTTTGAGTCAAACCTCTGTACAATGCAGGAAATTCACAGCTACCCCTCCCTCCCCCATTGTCCCCTGCTTTGTGCCCAGAGGAAGCAAAAATACTCCAATCACCAAAACTGATGATTGGCATATAAGAAACGGCCACAAGAGCCGAACTGCAGCTCATTCCTTCCTGCCCTCCCTCTCACAATCTGCCTACATTTATACTGAGCCATAGAATCAGCATTGCTGACAGATGGTCATCTAGCCTCTTCTTTAAAACCTCCAAAGAAGGAGAGCCCACCACCTCCTGAGAAAGCCTATTCCCTTGAAGAATCTCTCTGTCAGGATGCTCTTCCTATTTTTTTAGCCAAAAACTATTTTGATTTAATTTTAACCAGTTGGTTAAATGAGACAGCAGAAAACAACTCTGCAACATCCTCTATGTGATAGCCCTTCAAATATTTGGAGATGGCTTTCACATCACCTCTCAGTCTTCTCTTCCTTAGGCTAAACATGTCCAGCTCCTTCAACCTTTTCTCACAGGACTTGTTCTCCAGACCCCTCACTATCTTTGTTGCCCTCCTTTGGACACATTCCAGCTTGTCAACATCCTCCTTAAACTGTAGTAGCCAAAACTGAACATAGTACTACAAGTGAGGTCTAATCAGAGCAGAGTAAAGTGATATCATTGCTTTGAGTGATCTGGACACGATACTTCTGTTCAGGGCTCATTTCAAGGGGGAACACACAGGAACGCAGTTCCGGCAGTTCCCCAAAGAGGTCACATGTCAGGTGGCCCCGGCCACCTGATTCTCGGCCGTTTTGGGCCCATTTCAGCCTGGATTGGGGCCGAAATGGCCTGGATCGGGCCTCCGATGGGTGGTGGATCACTCTCCCACTCAGCAGCTGCCCAATCCTGACCATTTTGGGCCCTTTTCCAGCCTTTTCGCCATTTTGGGCCCAACTTTGGCCCTGAATGGCCAGGATTGGGTCCAAAACAACTAGGATAGGTGATGTCAGGGAGTGTGGCATATGCAACTCAGTTATACTAATGACTAACTTCCAGTGATGTCAAGGGGCATGGCATATGCAAATGAGTTATGCTAATGAGTTCCTCCAGCTCTTTTTCTACGAAATGACCCCTGCTTCTGTTGATGTTACATTGCTGTAGTCAGTTACATTGTTGTGGTAACAGCAGCTATGAAGACTGCCAATGTAATAATTTAAAAAATACGTTTCCTTATGAATTCACAGTTTTCAAGCTATTACCGAAAACAAAATTCTCCCTATCTTTTTTTCCATCTTGAGTTGAGTAGGTAGTGATAAAATGATCTTGAGAGAGTCTGAAAATTATAAATATGAAAAGTATGTTCATAATTAGTCCAGACAGATAATAATGGTACTTTCAGGAATTCAGGAAGTTAAGTGCTTTTTTAAAAAAAAATTGATTACCATTATAACACATTTGTCTACATAGAGACAGGTTGATAGGGTGGCATCTCAGAAGAGAATTAATACCGTTGTGCCATGCTTTTGAAAAATTATATATATTCAGTATTTAAGCCAGTATTCTAATTCTGTATTAAACAGATCTAATAAGTAAACACTTTTAACTCACTAATATTCATGATAACTGAACTAATAGGGAAAAGTGTATATTCTTTGGGCTCTATTTTTACATTCTTCCGTTCCCATCTCCATTCTTTTGCTATGAGATTTTCAGCTTCACCACTTTATCCATTAGGCAAACTTGCTTTTTCTCCTATTAAACTGGTCAAGTCCTCTAGTTTTTACACAAGTTTTTAATTTCAGATTTTTTTGGTGTATACTGGTTATCATCTGACTTCCCCCACCCACCCAGAACAATATTTTTCAGACCCTTCCATATCTCTTCATTTTTATCTTGTCCACATTATTTACAGAACTTTATACCTGTGCTTGAAAAACCACTGAAATTACTTCCAGTTAAGTGCTGTGCTTTTGTGCTTATTTTATTTATAGATTTTATTTTATTTATACCCCGCCCTCCCCACACATGGGCTCACGGAGGCTATCAACATTCAAAAAATACATTAAAAGTCACAAACCCATAAAATCAATAATAATTTTTAAAAAGTCATTAAAATATTCCAGGAGCAGGCTATTTAAACCAATATTGGGAGTCCGTATATGGGCATAGCAGATGGCCAAGGGCAGCCCCAGAAAAAGTGGTGGTCTTAGATGGAAGAAGGAGGACACCCGCTGGCACCCAGCCAAAGGCCCAGCAGAACATCTCTGTTTTACAGGCCCTACGGAAGTGTAACAGGTCCCGCAGGGCCCGGATCTCCAGCAGGAGAGCGTTCCACCAGGCTGGGGCCAGGGCAGAAAAAGCCCTGGCCCTGGCTGAGGCCAGACAGATGTCCTTCAGGCCGGGGACCACCAGGAGTTGCTTGTCTGCAGAGCACAACACCTTGCAGGGGACGTAATGGAAGAGGCGGTCCCACAGGTATGCAGGTCCCAGTCCGTGAAGGGCTTTAAACACCAAGGTTAACACCTTGAACCGGATCCGGAACTCCACTGGGAGCCAGTGCAGCTGGCACAGCACATGATGAATGTGCGCTCGGATTGGCGTTCTGGTAAGGATGCATGCTGCTGCATTCTGGACCAGCTGTAACTTCTGCATCAGGCCCAAGGGCAGCCCAGCATAGAGTGAGTTGCAGTAGTATAGCCTGGAGGCAACTGTTGCATGGATTATTGTGGCCAGGTCCCGGGGCGAAAGATAGGGCGCTAGTTGCCTGGCCAGCCGAAGATGAAATAAGGCAGACCTGGCAACGGTCATGACCTGGGCCTCCATTGAAAGTGTGGCATCCAAGGTCATACCCAGGCTCCTCACTGTCAGTGAAGGTTTCAATTGTACCCCGTTGAGGGCTGGGAGCCGGGTCCCCAGCTTGATCGCCCCATGACCCAGACACAGAACCTCCATCTTCAGGGGATTCAATTTCAGGTGACTCTGATGTAACTATACCATCACAGCCTCAAGACCCCTGGCCAAGGAATCCAGAGCGAGATCAGACTGGCCATCCGTCAGCAGATAGAATTCAGTGTCATCCTCATACTGGTGACAACCCAGCCCAAAGCTGCTTGATACAAATATTTGCCTTTTCAATTGACATTAAATGTAATGAATATGAAAGAGTAGCAATAGTACTATATGAACTTTAGAATGAGAAATATTCACATGTATAAAGAAAAAGTTGTCCTCTGTCTTTTTAACCACATTTGCTTTTTATACTGAAATAATATTTCAACATTAGAATACCTGCGCCCATGTTAACACTAAAGAAGACTAAAATGAATTTTGGTCAAGGGTGTCTGCCAGGTTTCAAAATGTTATAAAGAAGCTGTGCCACACTACATAACAACATCAGTCAATGTTGATCTTGGATCAACACAGACTTACAATTTATCCATTAATCTAGTATGAGTATCCATTCATTCTAGGCCCATGGTTTACTTGAGTCCAGTCATGTTCAAGTGCCACAGGATGCTGAGAACATGTTGATTTATCTGGCATATTCTTTGTTCTTACCAATGTTAATATACTTTATTTGCCCTTTTACATAATATTGTAAAAACAGAACAGGTTTTTCCCCCACCTTTAATATTTGCATCTATAACGGCAACTTTAAACTACAAGCAAATAATGTGATGACAGTAACTTATTAACGTGCAATCAAGTATTCCTTTTTTCTAGTGAATTTGAGAGTAACTATACAAGTAACGTGCATTAATGTTCTTAGTTTAAGTGTACTGCCTTAATGTAGAAGTTGCTAACCTTCTCCATGTTGAACTGTAGCTGTTTGCTATCCATGTGAGTCACCTGCCCACCACTTCTGTGTCCAAAGTAGGGGCCAGTTCAGAGTGTAAAACCTAGATATAGCCAACTAGTGTAAACCAATGTCACTGTCGTGGTTTCCTCAAAGATGGTGAGGATTCTAGATCTGTGCTAGATGCCAGAGTTCTCAAACTGGGGACTAGCAGTGGTGCCCAGGTGCCTTTGTTTCTGAACCACCCCTGCAAATCTCATGGGGAGGTAATTGCCCACCTGTTCTCTGTTGCTGTACTGTGTCACCATTCAAATGGCTGGAAAGTATACTGGATGACTGGGTAATCTTGGAAGTACAGTCTCTTGCCTTGCTACTCAGTCTAAAGCAAGTCATTCTTTAGTGCTAATTGTGCTTCTCAGAAGCCGTGGCTTGCCAGGGTCCTTTGTCCAGTCAGCTAACTATCCTCTTGTGCTTACAGTTTCTAAGCAAGGGAACTATCTGCAGCTCGCTCAGAAATTACAGTTCCAGTGTTTGCATGGATGGGGGAGCTCTGACACAGTTAAATTGGTTTGCAATTAGCTTATGTTCTCTAGATATGGCCTGTGTTATTAGATCTTTAGCTGTAGCAAAATGTGCCGTCTTTAGATCTAACAAAACTGTATGAACTTTTGTTTAGTTTTCCCTTGGCTCTGGTTAGAAGAGGCTGTGTTACTAATGGATGTATACTGACAACTATGTTAAATACCTGTGTTATGAAATTAACACTGGAAATGTGTCCATTAGGAGCATGCACAAAAAAAAAAATCAGTATTTTTCTGATTTGTGTATTGGGAAGGCCCATAAATATTGGTATTTGCAAAATTTGTGTCCAAAATACCAGTTTTGTATTTGGATCCAGATTTTGGGCAGGGGGAGGGCAGATTAGGTGGAGCCATTATTTCTTATGGAGGAATCTTTTCCAAGGGCTGGAGTGGTTGTTTTTGGAGCAAATGGCATCAAAACTGCAAAGGAGTGATGGTTCCCCACCTCTAAAGACCCCCTAAGTTTCAAGAATATTGGTTTGGGGGTCCAATTCTATGGACCTCTGAACAAGGTGCTCCCACCTGTCCTCCATTGTTTCTGGGGGAGGTGGAATCCAACAACAACAACACTCGATTTATATACTGCCCTTCAGGATAACTTAACACCCACTCAGAGTGGTTTACAAACTATGCCATTATTATCCCCACAACAGAGAATCTCCCGTGTGGTATTATGTCTTCACAATTGTTTTAATAAAGGATATATTAATTGAGTACTGTTTCACAAATTTGTTTATACAGAATAAGGGATGTAATAAACAATTTGTATATTCTTTTGTTTCTCTTGACACAACCATATACTACACCATATATTGCAACCTCCCTAGACCTCAATTATACAGGCATCTTATGCGTTCTAAAAACAATTCATTAAAGTGTCCCGTGCTCAAAGTGCTATCATGGATGTTATTAAAGTGCAATTGCTTTTGGCATCCTATGACACTATTTCTCATATAGAACTCGATTTGCCTTGCATACAGGTACAATACAGGTACAGTATAAGGGTAATTCCAGACACTGTGAATGTCACAGATCAAAAAGACCTATAATCATAGGTACACGTAGTTGGTTCTGTGACTGCATTCTCTAACGGACGGTCCAGATCCTTGTAAGGTCCGTTTCCAAGCTTCTTTCTCAAAGAGCACAGATGTCAAAGATTCATCATAGTTAACCTTCCATATCCCTCTTTGATTTGTCAATTACTTCCACAAATCAAAGAGGGATATGGAAGGTTAACTATGATGAATCTTTGACATCTGTGCTCTTTGAGAAAGAAGCTTGGAAACGGACCTTACAAGGATCTGGACCGTCCGTTAGAGAATGCAGTCACAGAACCAACTACGTGTACCTATGATTATAGGTCTTTTTGATCTGTGACATTCACAGTGTCTGGAATTACCCTTATACTGTACCTGTATTGTACCTGTATGCAAGGCAAATCGAGTTCTATATGAGAAATAGTGTCATAGGATGCCAAAAGCAATTGCACTTTAATAACATCCATGATAGCACTTTGAGCACGGGACACTTTAATGAATTGTTTTTAGAACGCATAAGATGCCTGTATAATTGAGGTCTAGGGAGGTTGCAATATATGGTGTAGTATATGGTTGTGTCAAGAGAAACAAAAGAATATACAAATTGTTTATTACATCCCTTATTCTGTATAAACAAATTTGTGAAACAGTACTCAATTAATATATCCTTTATTAAAACAATTGTGAAGACATAATACCACACGGGAGATTCTCTGTTGTGACAATTACGTTACCGTGTTGCTCTATTTTGTTGTACATTATTATCCCCACAACAAAACACCCTGTGAGGTGGGTGGAGCTGAGAGAGCTAGAAGCTGTGACTGACCCAAGGTCACCCAGCTGGCTTCAAGTGGAGGACTGAGGAATCAAACTCAGTTCTCCAGATTACAGTCCCGTGCTCTTAACCACTACACCAAACTGACTCACTACACCAAACTTTCTCTAAGGCACAGAAATCTTAGCCAAACATGCAAAATAAACAGAATCAACAAAGCCCAATAAAACCAATGCCAAACCAGAGAATCTCAGCAAAACTAACCTGGTTACACGCACTCCAAAAATTGCTCTGGTTTAGCAGCTGGTCACAGCAACTTTTCTTTTACCATTTGCAGCTTTCCTGGGTAAAAGAATGGAGGGGAGAGGGAGGCAACTCTCACAAATAAATGGAATCACATGTTAGGGAGAGCTCAACTGTCTGTCCAATCACAACAATTCTCTCATAGACCGCATGAGAGAAATCGTCATGATTGGACAGACAGTTGAGCTCTCCCTAACATGTGATTCCATTCTCCTATAACAATTGCCTCCCTCCCCCCCCCCTCCCTTTTTGCCTGGGAGAAACTGCAAACACTAAAAGAAAAACTGCTGTGACCTTTAAAATGCCAGTCACAGTTATTTCTAAATATTTTTAGGATTGATCAGGACCAGCAATACGGTACATCACTGCCAGTTCTGGAATATACTTGAAAAATACCAATAAAGTAAATATCTTATCAGTATTTTTGAGTGTATTCTCAGACTAGATAAACCAAATTGTACACCCCTAGTGTCAGCTTCTCATTAAAAACCAGGCTGATCTTTTAAGGGACTCAGTGTGGGACCCTACACCCAAGCTATAGCTATCTAGCAGAAGATTAAGCTATGCACCAACTAGTTGGAATCATGACCAAGTTACTCAAGTCCAAGTTACTCAAGGTTAGTGTGTACAAATCAGCTATATCTGGGCATCTTGGTTTATTGCAGGCTCTGGTCCCAGAGTTCATGTCAATGTTGAGAAGTACATTATTAATGAGTGAAAAGTTGTTTAAGGTTTGGGGGTTGTTTGTGAGCAAGAAAAGTTTTGTTTCCCAATGCTTGTGAGAGAAGAGTGTCATTGTCCAGCATAGGTTGCAAGTCATTGATGATGCATTGAACTAGTTTGAGCTGAGAGCTATATGTGACCACCAGTGGTGTTCTGTTGTTTCGTTGGTACCTATCTTGTAGCAGGTCATCCCTTGGTGTCATTCTGGTTTTGTCAATCTTTTTTCTTACTACATTAGGTGAGTATTGTAATTTCAAAATGTCTGTTGTAGATCCTGCAGGTGAGAATCTCTGTCAGAAGGACTGGAAAAGATGGCATTCTAACATAGCGCCTGACTGTAGACAGTGGATTTTGGGGTGTGTTTAGGATGGTGACTGGAGTCATGTAAATATGTTTGCCAAGCAGCAGGTTTCCGGCATAAGGTGGTTCTTAAACATCAGTTATGTATTTGTACAGTGGAGGCTAGAAAATGTACTTCCAGTGTGAATTAATCTTGTCACTCATAATAACATGTGGATTAATCTCTCTCAACTTCTCACTCATACTAATGCACTTCCCAACACTGAGACAGACTCTGGGACCAGAGACTGCATTAAAGCAAGATGCCAACTGTGTTCCCATATTTACTCCAACAACATAATCACTAACAGCACCAGTTATACCATTTCATGTTCATTCACTTGTTCATCTTCCAATGTTATATATGCTATCAAGTGTAAGCAATGCCTTTCCACTCTATACATTGGACAAACAGGTCAGTCTCTACACAAGAGAATAAATGGACATAAATCTGACATTATGAATCACACCACTTAAAAACCAGTGGAAGAACATTTACTCTTCCAGGACATTCTATTGCTGACCTAAAAGGGGCTGTCCTTAAACAGAGTAACTTCAAGAGGAGATTATAACATGAGATTGCTGAAATGGGGTTCATTAACAAATTCAGAACAACATCTTAATGCCTTCCCTTGTATCACCTTACCCACCCTTTGTCTGGGATATAAGGTTCAGTAATTTCCATTCCTATTCATGTCTGAAGAAGGGAGCACTGACTCTCGAAAGCTTATACTCCAAAAATTTTGTTTATCTCTAAGGTGCCACTGGACTCAAATCCTGCTGTTCTACTGCAGACCAATATAATCATCCAAAACTTTAAATGCCTTGTGGTTCGTGCATTTCAGACTTTTGCCATTAAGTTTTTTCCCTTTTCCCAAATCATGTTAAAAGAGCACTCTAGTGTGCTTATGTTGATGTATAACCTGAATCTGTGCAGCTGATGGATCTGTGTCAAGAAATCCTTAGCTAGATTCCTGGGCAGCTGCTGGCTCAACTCTCCCTGGTGCTGGAGCATCTCTAAGACTTAAATAAGATGCCATAAACTCCAGTGAATGATATGGGACAGCCACCTTGCTTTGGACCCCATCCCTCATATCTTCAAGATTAAGGATGCAATCCTGAGCAATTATATTCAGTGGTACTATTTTAGGAAACTGTTCTTAGGATAGCAGCCTATGTGAATTGAGGGGGTGTACTGTATTGGTCCTCTAGGTTTGCCATACTAAGAAGAGCTAGAACGCAGCATCTTAGCAAAAGCAATGTCACTTTCCAATTCACTTTAATTCTTTCAAATAAGTTTTCTTAATGTTCCCTTGCGGTTAAATAAATTGTGTCCTGGTAATTTACAAAAAAAAATGAAGATAATGATAGGTGTGGTCACCCATATTAGTTCACTGATTTTGATGAACCAGTGTTTTCCCCACCCATGTGAGCAAGAGCTTTCTTCTTTCTCAGAAGTGTGCATACATGTCTAGGCTTGTGAACTGGTATTGATTGCAGTGCATAACAATGGATTTAATAAAAACTTCTTAGCTAAACTGTCAGGTTCATAAGAGCTGTAGCTAACTTCCCACTGAACGATCAACAAGAATTCTTGCCCTTTCTCTTTAAGGTATAAGTAACTCCCTCATCTAATAGAGATTAAAAATGTATATTGAGTACCTGAACACATAGATTAATATTATACCCAGATAAGACTGCTGGCCTATCTTCGGGCAAATCCACACTCACTCATCTTCCGCTTATCTTGCGCTGTCGTGGCAATCGCCTTCATTCCGCTACCAGGCTGTGCATCCTCACATCCACCCTTCCGGTGCGTCTCCATGGCGCAATCAGTTCTCCACACGCCACTGAGTAAAGCGTCACAGTGGGCGGTTCCATGGCGCTCGTCACTTCCGGGTGTTTTTTTTTAAGGGTCAATTATCCGGTATACCGATATCTTGACTCCGGTGACTGTTTCTTCCCGCACGAACCGCTGCTCACTATGGTTGGTTTACCAGTATACCAACCTTTATGCACTATGGAAAAAAACGGATTTCCGCGAATATCACGTGGTTTGGAGGAAAGGCGCAATAGTGGTGCGATGATGGCGGGGAACACGCGGAATGGGAAAGCAGGTGAGTATCTGCATGAATAGCACGCCAATTGCGAAAAAGCCACGGAAACAAATAGGTAGTATGGATTTGGCCTTCAAGTAGTGACTAGTCACCTTCAAGCTTACTTTAAATGAGATCAGCATCTAGGGGCAACTATTCAGATTATGATATGGCTGCCATTTGAGGGGCGGAAAGGCCATTTTCGGCTTCCTCTGCTGCCCTGCGCACTCGCAGAGCAGTGGGGGAGGCCAAAAAGGGCCCTCCCACCCGTCAGATGGCATTTGAGGGGCGGAAAAGCTGTTTTTGGCTTTCTCCTCTGCTGTGTGTGCAGCAAAGGAGGCCTCCACTACCCCAGCATCAGAGGGAAGCTAAGTGGGGGGCTGGGGCTGGGGAGGTGGGGTTGGGGCTGGGAGGTTGGGGGCTGGGGTTGGGCCATTTAAAGGGCCTTGCTGCTTGCAAGCAGCAGGTCCCTTTAAACTATCAGCTGGTAGTCAGTGAGGGGGGGATCCCCCCTGCCACCTGATAGTTTAAAGGGACCTGCTGCTTGCAAATGGCAGGAAAAGTTTAAATGGCCATTTCCCCAGGAAAATGGCCATTTAAACTGGCCCTTTAATATGAACTAAATGAACCAGTAGTCCAGTTTGTGGAAGTTCATGGAAACGAGCTTCCACGAATCCTGGTTCGTGAACCCCGGACTGGGCTGGTTCGTGAGTTTTTTTGGTTCGTATTTAGGTTCATGCCCATCTCTACTCGAAACCCTATTTCTGTAGCCAGTACTAGTACTGGAAAAAATAAGACATGGCTGTCATAACACGTAAACATACATCCTTAAAACCTGCATCTCTGAGAAACCTGAATAAAGTAGATTTCCTAGCTGTGTATATACCAGCGTTTAAAGATGTGATATACAGTTGTCTGATGTGTATGTTTCATGCTCTAATTATGATCTGTGGGTATTCTTAAAATGAATAAAATTATTTTTTTTAATTTCAATCAATGTTTTTAATTTTTTAAAATTTTATTCATTTTATTTATTCCCCACCTTTCTCCCCAATGGGGCCCAAAGTAGCTCACATTGTAAATTCCCAGCAGAAACAAGAATCATAGAAAAAAACTTTTATGATTAAAAATACAAAAGTGTAAATTCAAGGCACATGTTTTAATTTCTATAATACTAATTTATTACAGGGAAAAAATGCTCTTCAATTTCTCATCAGAACATTACTTCTGGTGAAATTCAGATTAGAGATTAATCTTCACAGGCCTTGAACTATGTATTTCTTGCATTAAACTTGTACTATATACTCCTGAAAAAATGATATCACTTTGGCTTTGGAAGTATAACTTTTACATGTACCGCATAAAACTACAAAATACTTAACCTCCTAATTGAATACAGAATACAGTGCTGAAAGTGTTTTGTCTAGCCTTAGTTAGAATTTACATTTCTATGCAATCCAACTAGTGCAACTTCCTTTACCGGATCATGTGAATATGTCCAGTACAGAAATTATATTTGAGAAAGTGAAGAAGTTAATTTTAGTTTCTTTGCTTCAAGGAGTATATATTATTCTCCAGAAGTCTCTTGGGAAACAAGTAGGCAATTGAACCTAAAAACCATCTTTCACTTCCTTAAAGTATAAAATGGAAGCATTTGGGGGAAATGGATTTTCACTGCAGATATTAAGGAAAGAATTTATTCAAACTCAAATATATTTTTTTCATCTTTACAGTCTAATCTTATTTTTCCATCAGCCTTGCAATGGCTTTCCCCTGTACTTGAATGTCTTTATTTTTCATTTGAATCAACTTTTAAAAACATATGTAGATCAGCAGAGATTTAATTTGCAGAATCATTTTAATATAACTGTCCTTATTTCAGTCCAGCTAGCTAGGTCTTTTCCCCATCAGTGAGCAACAAAGCTCATTTTATTTTTTGCTTCCATAGAAGAATATATAAATTACAGGGACCAGAAAAACGTGTCTAGCTCAGTGTATCCCAACCTGTGGGTCGTAACCCAGAAGTGGGTTGTGAAGCCTCTAAAAGTGGTCCCCGTAAGAACCAACTTCGGTGCTTAATCTGAGGCAAGCCTTCGACCTGTGCTTTGGAAACTTCCATGTCATGCATTAGTTGGTATTTTTTTTCTTCACTGCATATGCATGTTGATTGACAAAGAATCAGGTAAAATGTGTCCTGATGGTTACTAGAGTGAGTTTCTTAAAGGGCATTAGAGGGAGTAATGAAGAAGAAGAGGGTGGTCAAAGGCTGGAACGTAGCCCTCAAATGTAAAAGTCGCATACTTCAGAATGCCACTGCCTGGGGTTCATAGTAGGATGTGATGTTTGTTTGCTTCTCAAAAACGTATGGTTGACCACTGTAGATAATGGAAAGCTGGACCAGATGGGCATCAAGGTTTGCCTAGGTAATCAGAAAAACTTGAGCCAACCCTGGATGGGCCATTGTACCACGAAAATTTGGACTTGTGGGTCACCATATCCAAAAGGTTGGGAACTACTGATCTAGCTATTAGAGTTCTGAACTTCTGCAACAGTGTCCCTGGAACTGCTATAGTAACCAAACAGTGTAATAGGAACTGGTATCTTGTAGCAGTTTAATTGTGAGTAATGAACTACACAGTTCCTGCATCAAATCTTATATCAGACATGATCTTGCAAGAAAGCCTTAGGCAAGCCATCAGCCTTCAGCCTCAGTCCCCCAAGTTAGGGATCCCATTCCTTTGGTGGAAGCATGGAATCCCCCATTCCTCTCCTCCACCCCCATCACCTCTCACTTGGCCAGTGGAGGGAAAGACATGAAAATGGGATGAAAACCCCTGGTAGATTCTCCTAGCGCATCCTCCCCCCCACCCATCCCTGGTTTGAGCCTGGGGGGATCAGGTTATCCTACCCCATTTCCACCTGTAATGTGCTATATAAGTATGAATTTTATTTACTTACTTGGACAAGTGAATAAAGGATGTATATTTAGTTGTGATGGATAGTTTTTTTTAGACACTCTAACTAAAAACAAGCCATTGAGTGTTACCACGTTTTTCCCTAGTAAAATTTTCTTCAACATGGAATGGTATACATTTGCTGTTCATTTCAAGTCTTGGATCTTGTGGTAAATTTCCAATGATAGAATGGGGGAGATTTTTACTGAATTCTTCCCCTTCTACTGCAGACTTCCAACGCCCTATTCTTCATATTTCTGGGGATCCCCTGTCCCTCAGGAGAAGCATTGGGAGGGAGTACTTAAGGCTGCAGTAGGAAGGGAGAGGTGATGAAGAACTGTTCTGTTGACTTATGTTTAATGGAGGTTTATTGTAGTATCAAAGCTATCTGCCATATTTGTGTTTGAGAAGGATTTTCTTATAATTCACGCTGAAATTTGGTGCCTTTCTTTGTAGGTTATGGCTAGTCTTGCTTGCTCTAGTCATCTTGATCTAGTTGTTCTAGGAGAAATCATTGTGATGTGTAGATCACCAGCTGCCTGCTGTGGGGTTTGTGGATTTCTTGTTGAAAAATGATGGACTGATCATGTTTGCCATTTTGTTCTCATAACTCTATTGTATTTACATGTCCACATGCAGGATTTTGCAGCAATACTAAGTGTTTATTTGCATGGGTTGCTGAGCCAACACTCAAGAAGTACCACAAACAGAATTTTCAGATCTCCTTGTATCATTTTAATCACCGTCTTTTTTAGAAATTTGCTTTTTTGAGCTAGTTGAAAAAAATGTTATGAAGCAACCACCAAGTCAGCCCAACCACAAGTACAAATGCCATACTACTGTGAGGCAGTAACTGCATGTGTCATGTATGTTGCTGCCCATTTGCAAATGGAATGGGTGGAATCAAATTGCTACTGACCATACTACTGCTGCTGCTGGCTACTCCCGCTCACCCTTTTCCTTCTCTGTCTCTTCCTCTATCTTTGCTGTGATCATCCCACACCACAGAAAGATGGAGGTTGAGGCTGGGAATGAGCAGCTGAGAAATCAAAGCTGGTTTTTCCTTTTTTTTTATTTTTGCTCTCAATGAGGCTGAATGTGAAATGCTATTTAAAATTTTGCACATGAAGCTCCTTTTAAAATTATCTGGGGGGGCTGATCCTGCCGAGGATCATGCCATGGAGGGATAGGGGGCTTCTTTCCCCCTTTACCAGCTTTGCCCAGTGCCTCATCCACCATACCATGGTCCCCAGAATTGGACCTCCATAGCACTTTTAAAAATAAAAATAATCAGGCTCTAAAATGGTGCCATGTCTCTGTGGCAGGCTCAGGGACATGGAGCCATCTAGTTTGTCTCTGAGACTTCATGAAAGACAGCCACTCTGCAGAAGAGGAAAAGGATAGTTCCTTCCATTGCTTAGTTTGTATTTTATATCTGTTGACTTCCTTGATTTTTTTCTTTTGGAAAGAAAGGCAGGGTAGAAATGAATAAACTAAATGGAACAAATTAAATATAAGCTGCTTATAATGTTGGCAGCAAGCATAGTGGACACTCTTTTATCCCTACAATATATCCTTCAAGATTTTCCTTTAGTGTAGAAGGAGGTAACATACAAGACCTACATATTTTATTCTAGTAACAAAAGCTATTAGTTTTAATGCAGTTCATCCCACTGTGTGTATTAGAACAGAATAAATAATAAAGGACCAGGAACCCATGACACATGCTAATTCTTCATGTTAATCTCCCAAAATTTTGCCCTCAGCAATTTCAGCCTATCATAGGATGAATTTATTAGTATTATTTCACTTTGAGGTTATTTTCCACCAAGCATCACATGTTAAATTGATTATGTAGTGTATAATTTGAAAAGAATGCATTCACCATTGGATTTACACAGTCAGACTGAAAACCAGCTCTGCAATTTTTGTCATATAATTCAGGCCCAGATCCCCCCCCCCACACACACACACCCAACTGCTTCATATTTTAATGAGTTAACTGTAGCTGAACTACTAATTTCAACTCACTTGTCCAAAGGGACAGGCAAAAACATGCAATTTTACAGCAATTATAATCAGAGAGAAATGCTGAGTGGTAATGGCAGGCAGAAGAATGGCCAGTAACGAATTTCAATCAGCATTTGCTACTTTTTCTACTTCACGTTCAGTATGACTTTAACAGTCATCTTTAAATTTAGGTCATAATCAAGCTGGTTTGCTACACAGCTGTGCTTCAGCACAGTTAACCATTTGTTTATTTTGATTTACATGCTCACAAACACTTAAGCTGTTGTAATGTTGCCAGCACTGTGCAAACATACATGTATTCCCTACCACTAGAAATTTTCCCTTCCTCAATGTGAAATGTGGAATTCTTTCAAGTGCATGAAAGTTGCTCCACAATCCTCCATATTATTATGTGTATGGCTTTTCACATTTACAACCTTATGTTGTTGGCTGGAACTGCAAATCTATGCTACAGATCTGAAAGAGTAAAGCCTCACACTCCTGCCATTCAGACAGTGATGTGCTATGGCTTGCTGGCTGCCAGGGGCAAGCTGTTATTATAAAATAGAATTCGCAGTGCAAATTATGGATGAGAGGGGTGCGCCACTGGGTTGGAGCCAGCTAGGGTTGCCATCTCTGGCTTGGGAAGATCCTAGAGATTGGGGGTGGTGCCTAGGAAGGGGGCTTGGGCAGGGAGTCTACTCTCCAAAGCTGCCATTTTCTCCAGGGGAACTAATGTCTGTGGCCTGGAGATCAGTTGTAATTCTGGGAGAACTCCAGGCCCCACTTGGATGCTGGCAACCTTAGAAACTGCAAAAGGCTTCATAGATAAGAGTTTACAAAGCAGATGTTTCTCAGGTAGCCTGCAGTTTACCCCCAAAATTCTGTCCTGCAGGCTGTTTGGGGAAGGGAAAGGCAGGGAAAGATCCACTCTGTAAAGTCTTTCCATTAATTCTTTTGCTGGATGCAGGCCAAGGTTCTGATTATCCATCTGAACCTTGGCCTCAGAGTTTCACAGAAGTTTGGTAGTTAAAAAATACTATTAAAAGTATTAACAAACCTTGACTTTAATTAGAACACTGTGTTAATGAAATGAAGTCCATAATGGCAGTGCACAAAAGTGTTAAACACTGCACTTTCAGACTCTGCTCATATTGTGCAATCTTTTTATATTTGGGCTTTAGGGTTAAAGTCAAAGTAAGTGCGAATCCATAAATACCATTTTAATGGCATAATTACTGATTAGCATAATTATGTCCTAATGTAATTTCTTTAATTTATGTCTTGGCAGATTGGCAGAAAGTTGCTTTCTTTTTGAGCTGTTTAGAATTTAGCTATTAGATGAGGTCGTTGATCTACAATTAAGTAATTTTTCCCTTATAGCACTAATATTAATGGAGCCCTTCATAATGGAAAAGCCATCTTGCTTCTCTGGTGAAAGGAAGGAGGCAGTCCGATTCAGCTTCCCTTTCCATCAGCAAAGCGTTTGCTAGATGTGTTAAATGACAAAAATAGACCACTGTTTCATTATTGCTGGTGAACTGAATTTTTTCTATGCTGCAATACTACTCCGTTCAAAAATTCAAATGTACAAAATGAATCTAAAGTATAACAGCTCTGAAATTAACTACTTAATCTCTCTTCCACTTCCTGTCATTGCAGTTTCTTAACCTCTCTTCCCTTTCCAATCATTGCAGTTTCTACTCACAGTTGCCTTCTGGTGGGAGGGAGAGTTCCCAAATTCCTTTCCTAGGTTGAAATTCACAATAGACATAGATTCATTTCTACAGCCTCCATCTCTCTGTGCTTCATAAGATAAGACAGTGGCTCATTCTCACCTCTTTAAGCCAAGACATCTTTTAGTCCATTGTTCTGCCTTCTATTTTCAGAAGACATCTTTTGACCCCTAAATCTGAACCTTCGCTGGTTCAAGAATAGAGATGGGCACGAACAGCAATACAAACAAAAAAAAGCCACGAACAGCCCAATCAGCTGTTCGCGAACAAGCTGTTTGTGAGGCCCCATTCTAAATGAACAGGTGGTCGTTGCAAGCCTTGTTCATTGCTGATCGTTGCTGTTCGTCAAGCCAGGCAGTCTGGCACCTGCAATCAATTACCTTGGCAACCGGAGGCAGGGATTGTCTGAACTCTGTCTGAACTCCTGCTGTTGCCCTGGAAACCCCAATCTAAGCCCAATTTAGCTTGATAGGCAGGTCTTCCTTTCAAGTGTGGAGCTCCAAATTTGTTACAAGAGAGCAAAGAGCAGGGGGGAGGGGGGCTCCCAGTTCTGACTTTGCAGACAGTGAAGAGGGAGAGAGACCGTTGCTTTTGGCAGTTTGATAGAGAGAGTGCATTTTCTTGGTGTGTGGTGGGATAGGGAACTACCCCTTCAAGTTCCAGGGCTACTGCCACACTCTGGGCCAAGCTATTCTTTATTATTGGTACCTTTCCTGCTGCCGGCTCAGGTAAGGTTTCTGGGAGTGGTGCGGTAGGGATCTTGACTTGGATGATAGCTGGAGGAGAGCCTGCTGGCCCCCATGAACAGCCAACCATGAACATGTTTGTGAACAGGGCCATGTTCGTGGTTGTTCATGAGTCCCTGTTCGTGGATGGCAATGAACAACGAACATCATGTTTGTTTGTAATTCTGTTTGTGCCCATCTCTATTCAAGAACAGACAATTAGCTGTGATACCTTTGCAAAGTTTTTTGCTGGGAAAATAGCTTAAATACACTCTGATATGGATGCCATCTGTAATGTAGGTGAGCCAGAAGTAATGCTTAACACATTATCTGGTCCATTTCTGAATCATTTTGGTCCAGTCACAGTGATGGATATTGACAGAATTCTAGCATCTGCAATGGCCACTTCTTGTACTCTGGATCCTTGCCCATCCTGGCTACTAAAATATTGTAAAGACCGCATAAAGGAGTCCTTGATGTCTATCATAAATCAGTCACTAACAAGGCACCTTCCCTCAGCATCTCAAAGAGGCGGTCATCCATCCATCCTTAGACAAAAAGATGTAGCCAATTATTGCCCAGTCTCTAATCTGCCCTTTCTGAGCAAAGTGGTTGAGAGAGCAGTAGCTGACCAACTCCTGGCCTTCTTAGAAAACTCCAGTGCTTTGGACCCTTTTCAGTCTGGTTTTAGGCCAGGTTACAGGACAGAGATGGTTCTGGCGTCTCTACTTAAGGATCTCTGCCTGAATATAGACAAAGGCCATGCTTCTTTGTTGCTCCTCCTGAATCTGCCTTCAGCCTTCAACCCAGTAGACCATGCCATCCTGTTAAGGCATTTGGAGGCAGAAGTAGGTATCAGGAGATGTGCCTTGGAGTGGTTTAAACTGTTCCTTATGGGACAGACTCAAAGGGCTATCCTCAGTGTGGGAATTTTCTTGTGGGCTTCCACAAGGCACAATTTTATCCCCCATGTTATTCAACCTCTATGTAAAGCCTTTAGAACTCATTCATAACTGTAATTGGATGCCATCATTATGCAGATGATACCCAGCTCTATATCTCATTATCCAAATCCCCTGATAATGCGGTTAAGGTACTGCTTGACAGTTGTTGTCAACTGGCTAAAAGCAAACAAATTGAAATTGAACCAAAGCAAGATGGAAGTGATGCTGGTTGGAAAAGCAGAGATCTTAAAGGACATTGTGCTTCTAATCTTTGATATGGTTCAGTTGACCCTGGCTGACTCAGTTAAGAGCCTAGGGATTATCTTAGACCCAGCACTGCTGTTAGAGACGCAAGTAAATGCAGCTGCAAAAAAGGCTTTCTCACAACTCAGACTGCCCTGTAAGATGGCCCTCTACCTTGACACAGTTGATCTGGCCACCTGGATTCATGGCACAGTAACATGGGGACTAGACTATTATAATGCACTTTACGTAGGTCCCCCCTCAAAGTCAACTTAGAGACTTTAGTTAGTGCAAAACGCTGCAGCTTGTTTACTCTAAGGAGTTAGACAGAGCATGCATATCACTCCCATTCTGCAGTCTCTCCATTGGCTTCTCATCAGTTACTGGGCTCGATTCAGGCTCATAACTATCACATTCAAAACCCTTCATGCCCTTGGCCCCTCATATCTGTGCAACCTCCTCTTTCCCATGTTCTGCCATGGCAGCTTTGCTCATCTGGTCAGGATCTTCTGCAGATACCACCCTGTAGTTGGACAAAATCAACAGCTGCCCGCCTACGTGCTTTCTCTGTGGTAGCCCCCATCTTATGGAATGGCCTGATTGAAGTGGTCTGGAAAGCTCCTCTCCAGGCTTTCCACAAACTATAGAAAACTGAATTATTAAGGAAGACTTTCTACCCAGCTTACAGGACTGTGTCATAAGAAATAGCTCAGAGAGATGCCTTGGTAGGGATGGGGACTGAATGTTATACTATTGGGTACTGTCTGTTGATGTCAATATTCATGTGCAAGGGAGCTTCCATGCTGTTAAACATTCTCTGGAAATTAGTTACAGTTTCAGGTATATGTCATTTCGATGCTTGGCTTTGTGCTTTTAAAAAAAAAATTCTTACCATTCCCTGTTGTATCCATGTCTCTGAATGTCCTAACTGTTGTTCATTACTGCACTTTGCTCAGTGAATGTCCAAGGTGTTGATTATATTGCATTTTCATTTGCACTGTTGTAATCCACCTTGGATCTCAGTGAGAAAGTTGGAATCATCATCATCATCATCAATACATTTCTTTTCTCTTGCTTAGTCTTGTAAAACAAGTAGTTCTTTAAACCTCAAAGAGAAAATGAGAGAGCCACATGTAAATTAATCTACATGTGTACACAAAAGAAAGTACTACAGAGCTTTTAGACAGTGATATGGGTGCAATTACATCAACCGTGACTATTGGCCCAGAAAAGTAGAGGCAGTTATTTCTGTCCACAAAGAACAGGCAAGTCCTAAACCAGGACCCTGTTCCAGCAGGGAGATGTATTAGACTATGGTAATAAAATAAAACACAAGTCCAATGGCACCTTAGAGACTAATAAAATTTATTCCAGCATGAATACATGCCATGAGTGTCTTTCTATCACGGACTAATAATGAGCCTTTTTAAAATCCTGTCAATAATATTTAGAAAAAATATTCTGAGCCCCAGGAAGCAACATATATTTTAGATGCCTACAATGATCAGGCATTTCAGGTTGGGTTTTTTTGTCTGTAGCTTTAAATGTAGATGAGCAACATTCAGTTATGGTGATTTTCCTAATATTGTTTAGAGATTAAATGCTTTTGTGATAACTCTGAAATTTCAGTGTACAGGAGTTGCACAGAATTTTTTTAAAAAGAACCTTCTCACATACATACAGTAGCTGTATAATCTTTAGCATGAAGGGTGGCTTTTGGTTACATGATAAATGTAAAATTTTATGCTACTATTCCTTATCCTCTAATTCAGCCAGCAAATAAAGTTTTATGTTTCTTCCACGATGGCAGTTAATTCTCAACATGAAAAGAAGCAGCTTCATTGTTCTACTGTGCTATTCTAGGGCAGAGTAGAGAGCAGTTCCCTAGTCTCTGTTCCTGGTATCTGCAATTTAAGAAAGGATAAAATATTTTAGTTTACATATGACCATCTGAACTCATACCAGAAGAGGAATTATATGAGACAGCGCATAAGCATCACCCAAAAGAGATAGCTTTTGATATGTTGGTATCAGCTATGTCAGTATCAGTCCCACCATGGGACTTGAATCAAAGCCTTTAGATGTCTAGAAAGTTCCACACTACTGAAATTACACATTAGTTTGCCTAGCTTTTATCAGGTTTTCAATAGTGTGGAATATTCTACACAGCTTTGACTGAAGTTTCACAGACCATTTGAGGAGGGATGGCACCAAGTGGTTCTGGGGAAAGCAAAAAATAAAAGTTTTCATAGTATTTGTCCATATTTGTATTTCTGTGGAATTGCCAATGGAAAATTATTGCAAACAGGATAACTGATATAGCACTGTTGTAGCACAGTGGTTAAGTGGTTTGACTGCAAATCAGCACTCTATTGGTTCGAATCCCACTACTGCCATAAGCTCAGTAGATGGCTTTGTGTAGGCCACTCCTCTCAGTCCCAGCTCCCCAACTGTATTGTGGGGATAATAATAACACTAACTTGTTCACCGCTCTGGGTGAGGCACTAATCTGTCTAGAAGAGCGGTATGTAAGCACAGTTTTTATTATAAGACAAGCATTTTGAAGGAAGTTAACTGATGCTTCTTCTTGTGGCTACATGAAATACTATAGCAATACTGAAAGTGTTAAGACTTTTGACAGAAAGAAGAGATTAGTATCTCATCAGCATGCACATCTGCCACATAGTAGAAAAAAGGAAAAATTGTTAACAGCACTAGGATAATTCTTGAAGAACCTGGCATTCCTTGCTTTATTTTGACAGGTGAGTATTTAACTAGTGGTTTTATGGATTATTCATGTGCATCCCAAAGGTTTTCCTCTCTAGTATGTATCTGGTGTCCTATACCACCATTTCTGCTCCTGTGAGTGAAAGAGCAGTTTCTCTGCAGCAAAGTTGAAAACAGTAAAAAACAATTGGTTAAACTGATTGCCTTTCCAACTGGGAATAGGAGCAGTTCCTATAACTTTTTGTCTGAGACCCAAGGACAGTTGTGGCTGCTTTGTGATAAGAGAGAATTATTCATGCATTCCTTCTGGCAGGCAGATTGCATCCTTTTATGTAAAACTGCTGAAGGAGATAAAAGAACTAGCAATGAAAAAAGTTTTTTTTTCCAACTCTCAAAGCAAACATCATTTTATGATTCCATGTTGGACTATTTCCCAGCTGCTTACTCTGGAGTACCAGGCTGAACTCAATAGAACTACTCCAAAAAACAAAAAATAGCTAGAAAATTTCAATCTGCTCTTGTGGGAAGTCTGATGAAAGTGAATAGAAGATTAATCTTTTAAAATTAACTCTATGAGAACTGTTATTATCTTCAATAACCAGTGCTGATGTAAATACTGTTGTCTCTAATATCTGACAAGTAAAGCAGATCAATTCCACTGCATTTTGTTTCAGAATTTAGTATAATTTCAAAAGAAATAATATGCAGTTTTAACATATTGGCTTATGCAGACTTTATGTTGTTGTTGATCATGATGATGACGTTAATGTGGTTTTAAGATATCGCTGTTTTGTTGGAAATTGTTTATATTGTATATAAACTGTCACTGGTAAACAGAGTGGGATAGAAATTATTATGACAGATAAAGAACTCCTGTTTGTATTCTGGTGGTTTAGATTTGAGCAAAATAAGACAGTGTGTATTAGACCCAGAATTCTTTCTTTTGCTTGTAATCTTTGGGAAAGATGAAAAAGATTCTTATAAATGCTATTTGTAGTTGAAGCTGGTTAGCTATTCTCACCAGTCTCTCTCTCTCCCTCCTGATGGGGATGATTAATTCATTGTGAAGTTCACAGATTGGGTCTGGGGTCCCCCACCCTCTGTAGCAGTCACATGTGAGTTGTGGGTTCTCTTCAGTTCCCACATGTGAGCTGTATGATTCAGATAGTGCCCACTTTGGATTGTGACTGGAGTGTGCATGAAAAAGCTTTCCCCTTACACCATTTTCCTAACCTTCAACAGTCCCAGAGGAGCATTGTGAGAACACACACATGAGGAAACACATGTGTGTAGTTGTGGTTCTCCCCAACAAGCCATATAGTGGCCCCAGACAATTTCAGGTCGGAAAAATGATAGAGGGGAAAAGCTGAAGCCTCTTCTTCATGCATCCCTCATAGGAACTGAAGAGAACCCACAACTCTCATACAGGCAGAGAATGGGGACTCAACCTACAGGATTGCCTCATTCCCTATGTTCCTCCACAGAAACTGCTCATCTGAATAGGGTCTCCTGCAGATGCCACCCTGCACATGGGCAAAATCAACTGCAGCCCGTACACAGGCTTTCTCTGACCCCTACCTTGTGGAACAGCCTGCCTGAGGAGGTCAGGAGAGCCCCCATTCTCCTAGCTTTCTGCAAATGATGCAAATCCAAGTTATTCAAAAAGGCTTTTGTATTGTAGGAAGGGGATCTCAGATGCTCCACTAATGAATTAGGGACAATAGACTTCACCCATATACTTCACCACTACATACATACTATCTGTTGCTTTAAATATGTGCTCCTATGCCAGCCCTAGAATTGCTTATCTTCTGTTTCAACATTCAACTCTGTATTGGGGTTTTCTTACTAATATTATATCTTTGTAAACTTGCATTTATTTACCCTGCTGCATTGTTTATAAAATTGTCCTTAATACTGACTGTACTACTTTCACACTGTGTAATCTTCTTTGAGTTTCAGTGAGAAGGGCGGACCATAAATGACATAAATAAATAATGAAAATAAACAAAATGAAAAATTCTACTGCATCTCTGCAAGGGGAATGACAATCATGCCAAGAGAGTGATGTGACAAAATTCACTGCTCTTAACAGAGTTCTTAAAAGAGCTACAACCCATCCTGGAAAATGATACCTCTCTCTCAGAAGCCCTGGGTGGAAGACCTTTCCTTGCCTACAGACAGCCCCCCAACCTTAAACGACTTCTCACTCACAATCATGAATCGGCCAGCAGAGTCACCAGCACAGGTACCAGGCCCTGCAACAGACCCAGATGCCAGCTCTGCCCCTATATCTACCCAGGGAATACAATTACAGGACCCAATGGCATCAACTACACTGTCTCTGGCTCTTACAGCTGCTCATCCTCCAATCTGATATATGCCAGGCATCTGATGAAGAGAACTTGATTCTCGAAAGCTTATGCTACAATAAAATTGGTTAGTCTTAAAGGTGCTACTGGACTCTTTTTGATTTTGTAGTTCAACAGAAACCTTTCAAAAACAAAATCCAACGGGAGGCTGCTGAATTGGAATTCATAGGCAAATTTGACTCTGTCAAGCTGGGACTGAATAGGGACTATGAATGGTTATCACATTACCACAGGTAACAGATTTCCTTTACACAGGCGGGGTCTGGGGGAGCCCAGTGGCACCTGGCGCGGGCTTTCGCGGACCACAGTTCTCTTTGTCAGATGCATCTGACGGGGAGAGCTGTGGTTATCAAAGGCTTATACTGCATTGGAATTGGATAGTCAAGCTGTTTTGCTGCTACAAACTAACACGGCAAACTCCTTTGAAGTCAACTGATCCCCTCACCAAAAGGAGATGTTTACATTTACTAGCAAAGGAATGTTTTGGTTGCATCCTCCTTCTCCCCCCCAATTGCATCTTCTCTCTCCTCCCCTCCTCCCCCCTCCTCTTCTATATTTGACCAGTTTCTGTACCATGCATCTGACGAAGAGAACTTGATTCTCAAAAGCTTATGCTACAATAAAATTGGTTAGTCTTAAAGGTGCTACTGGACTCTTTTTGATTTTGCTACCACAGACTAACACGGCTAGCTAACTCCTCTGCATCTATTAAATTTGTCAATAGACAAATCCCTCACTGGCACTGGAGTCACCATCATTTTCTTTTGGATGGCCCAGACATAGGATCACTTCTTCATGGACCTAATGGTCCCCATCAACTGGGTGATATTTACACCTGAGATGAATTTGTGAATGGAGCATGGTGAGGAAATAGCTACATACACATACAAGAATGCTGGGCATTCCCCCTCCACTGGAATGCCTATCCTGAGGCTGCCTTAGAGGGACAAGCACAGAGGGATGCAATGTACCTTCTGTTGTCACAGAGGAGTATAAGATGCCTTGAATTACACCCTGGGGACCCAAATCTCAGGGAAGAAAACTCTTTCCCCGGGGAAGGCAGTAATAAACTCTCTTAAATTGCCTGGTGAGAGGAGATGAGTTTCCTGCAAGGAGATACTTATTTGCCCAAATGCCTGGAAAAGGCAAGATGAATGACTATTTAGATGGCCTAAGTGGGGCAATAAAGGAGGGTGACCTGCTGAGTGATGGGGGGCATTACTCCCCAAACTCAGGATTGGGTGAAGGAAAACCACCCAGTTGGGGCAGGAAGGCTTAAAAGATCTAGAGGTGCTCAAGCCAGACCAGGAATGAGGGAGGAAACAGAGGGGCATCTGCCTGTATTTCATAAATTGTATTAGGCTTGTGTCCATTCCAAGGAGGGGGTGCCAAGGTAATATCTGTGTCTCTAAAGTTTAGACTAGCCTCAAGTATTTTTATTTTCTTTCTTATTTCTGCAGTAGTCCTTAGTGCTGAGCATTTGGGCTCTAGAGTGTAAAACTGTTTTACATTGAAGAAAGATATTTCTCTTTTAAGAACTCCGACACCTGTGAACCACACCTGTGCATCTGGCCATTTCTTCCATGCATATGCTACTATCTTGTAGCTAGGCTGGGTTGGAGAGTGAACTAGGAGGAAAGGGGTGGAAACTAGGAAGATCCACATTCCTCTCTCACACAATGAAGCCCCACCAGTGTTCCATACCACTGGTAAATAAGGGCGAAGGCAAATCTGTTGGTGTGGTGGTGGCAGGCCAGGAATACCCAGTGGGGAAGTGGGAAGCACATGCACACCCCTGTCTGTTGTGACTCCTTCTACTTGCAAAGCTCAAACATTAAAGGAGAAACTGCCTGCCTGCATGAAGCCCTTCCTCCTTATTAAAGGGCATCTTAACTACAATCTACATAGTTTAAATAATTTAGATTGATGTGGTGTAGTGATTGGGGTATTAGACTTCAAGATTATTAGAGTAGGGAAGCCCAGGTTCATATTTCTGCTCTGGTCTCAGACTGACCATGCAATTTTTTTCAATTTTATAAATCTTGATCATGTTCTTCCAGGTACCAGTGCCCACAATTTAGTGTTAGCTATGAAATTTCTCAGTGCTAGCTGTTAAATATTGTACTAGAATTACTTCAGAACTTGAACTGGACAGTTCTGGAAAACAATAGCTAAACATTTGGCATACTGTAATTAAAGCAATTAGTTTTTAAATCACCCTCTAGTCACCTTTGGGCTCATGATTTGCTGTAATTTGGCGATGTGAAACAATAGCTGAAGGGCAGGGAAGACTTTCTTTTCACCACAGGATGCATTTCTGGGCTTCAGCTTTGAAACAAGTAAGCAAGGGGGCTCAATAGTTTACACTATTTATGTCTTATTGTGGCTCATTTTGACAATATTTGATAGTTGGCCTGCAATAGCGTTGAATATGTAATAGTATTTCAAGCTATAGTATGATATTTTTTATCATATAGTATTTCAATGATAACATGCAATGGTAAAAATATTTGTCAATTGACATATTCCATACTTGAAGCCTGCCAAAATCAAGCGGTGCCAAACAACCCCTATTTTATTATATATTTGAATTTTTAGTTTAAAATTGTACATTCAGAATAGAAGATCTAAACTAATGTTTGTGAATCTTCTGTTCAGCTCTAATTTTCAGAAGATTTCTCAGGGTGATTGATGCTCTTATGTAAGTAAGGAAAAGATGCACTATAAGCAAGCATGACAGAATTAGAAAAAAAATCCTTCTTGAGTGAGAGAGACTATACAGATAAAGATAGTGATCATGAAGAGAAGTTTAAGCTTACCAGGTGCCTTTGTACATCCCCAAAGATGTCTTTTTTCCAACTGTAAATTAATCATTGTTGTGTTTAAGAAAATGAAAAAAGTGATTGAATACTGCATTTGTTTGTTGTTTTGCATTTGCCTACAGTCTAGCTGCCCCGCCTCCTTGTTTTTCCTTTCTTTCTTTTCTAGCTGACTGTATGTGTCAGGGGAAACAGAAGGCTGTGCTTGAGTTCACTGAGCTGGAACAGCATATTGATACACAGACCAGGAATCTGCTCAAAGAGTTATGCACTTGGCAATAAGCGGCACATTGAGTTCAGACAGAATGCACATCTGTGCCTCATTGATAATGTAATAACCTTCATTACATTTTGGCTGTGAGCACCTGTGCACAACCCTAAGAAGTCAGCCCAGGGCAGCCATTTTGATTGAGGTGATATTAACAGCTCTCATTAAAACTGATGACTGTACTGGCTGCCCAGCAGCCCTGCTGTAGTGAGGCATTTGCTGGTATTTCAACCATTCTCTATTTTCAGGAGTTCATCACCCAGCAATAAAAAAGTTTGTTCAGCTCTGCTGTGAAATGCAAAAATGAAAAATGAAAAATAAGTAGAATTATTTTAGATGAATCCCTCAAACCAATATTCCATCCATTCCACATCATGGGCTTGATAGATACAAAATACTATGGTGATAATTTGTAACAGATCAGTTTTTGTTAAAATAAGCATATGCAAACATTTGGCAGGAGGTTCATAGACTCTAACTCATCTGGCAGTAGGCCTGAAACAGAAAGTGAGATAACATCTGTAAAAAGTGAGGCTAGTGCTGTAAAATGTAAAATAAGAAAGAGTCTGTCTACCAGTGCCCTCATAAGCTGAGTTACACCCTTCTAACTTCATTAACTTCAGTTAGGATTGCCAACCTCCAGATGGTGGCTGGAGATCTCCCAGAATTACAACCGATCTCCAGGCCATAGAAGTTAGTTCCCCTGTAAAAAATGGCTGCATTGGAGGGCGGACTCTTTGGCATGAAACCCAAATAAAGTCCTTCCCCTCCTTAAAGCCTTCCTTCTCCCGGCTGCACCTCCCAAATCCCAGGAATTTCCCAAGCTGCAACTGGCAATAGGGCTGCCAGTCCCCTGATGGAGGCAGGGGATCCCCCGCTCCCAGCCTCTGCCCCCTCCACCACTCACCTGGCCAGTGGGGGGAAAGGCCCTAGAGAGCAAGAAACCTCCCAGGTCATTGCGCAGCGGGTGCGCTCCGCATGGGTATGATCACATCACTTCCAGAAGTAATATCATTGCACCTGCAGTGGACATGCTCCTGCCCTTCACAGGGGGCAGTTTTTGGAGTAACATCATCACACCTTCCAGGAGTGTGCATGCATTTTGCAAGCAGACAAGAAGACATCCTAGGTAAGTACCAGGTACCCCCTCCCACTGTTGAGCAAGTAGGATTGCGTGGATCATGTAGTTTGTTGCTAATTGCTCTCTGTCAATAGAATGCTTGGCAGGGAAACAAAGCCTGAGAGATCGATGAAGGACTGTGGTCTCCCATATGAACCTACCCATCCACTCCAGTAATCTTCAGAGGATCTGTTTTGGGCACCCCTGCCATCAGATGGAAACCTGAGGAAGGGCATCCTCAGTTATGGTGCTGAAACTTTGGAACTGCTTACCCAGGGAAATTCGCCTGTATCCCTCTATTTTTGTTTTCCAACAATGGGTGAATACTTTTTTTGTTTTGTTTGCCATACCTACAATAACTGTTATTGGCCCTCCTCCCTAATTGTGTTATGTGTGTTTGTATGTTTTTAATAGTACTGTGTATTTTATATATACATTATTTCAGATGCTCTTAATATTAAATTATTTTAATATTTTGATGTTCACCTCCTTGGGGGACTCTATCTGGGTAGAAAGGTGGTATAGAAATGTTTTAAATGAAATAAATATATTAGGGAGAATGGCAAGAGGGCTCTAAACTTCCAGCTTGTACCATCTGATTCTTTAGCTCTGGAGTGTGTTTTTTGGGTGAGCCCTAAACCTGTCCCCCATCATATTCCACTGCTATGAGTCCTTGGGTGACTGTGATATATGGAATAGCCCTCATCAAAGACTAATTGGGTAAGAATCTCCTTAAACTATAGTAAGTGTTGCTGCCTGGATCACAGAGAGCAAGCATTAGTCACTTCCAGTCAAAAGAATGCAACAAAAATCAAATCCTTCAAAATCACAAAATAGTGTGCTAAGCAGCAGTGAGCTACAATCTACCCTCCCACACATGTCTTTTAAACAGACTGTGTCCATTTGGGATAAAGAATAAGATCATATTTTTAAATCTGAAGAAGTCATTATTCCAATAACATAGAGACCTGTGAGAAGCTAGAGGAGAATAACAGCCAGAATTGTCCCCTTAGCCAAGAACTGTCCATTCTTCCATAGATTTATAGTTTCCTGTGCAGCTTCTTAATACCTACTGGTTATTTAAAGCAACCTTAAGAATAAACTAGACATCATTGTACTATCTTTAAAAAAAATGTTCTACTAAAAACACTTTTATTAGTACATTAAGTTAGTATTCTGTTCTCTTAACTTTCTATTTCTCATTACAGCTACAGCTCTAAGTTCAATCTCCTGAATTCTTATATTGAAATCCCTTAAAAAAAAAAAGCACATCATGATTTACTATCCCCTGAGATAATTTCAGAGGTATCACCCCATACTAGTCTGTTACAGCACAAACAAAAGGAGCCTAGGGGCACCTTAAAAGAAGTATTAATTCCTAAGATATGGCAGTGCTCCAAATACGAGCCAATACACATACTTTTTAAAATTCAGATGTGTAGACACATATGTGCATCAAGAATCATTAAGTGTGCCCTTGTTTTATATTGTATACTGATTAATACACAGGAACAGTGATTTTTCAAATTAATTGAACAAAATATGGATAAATATGATTGGTTATTCACATGGAATTTATATTTTGTAAGTTTAGATTTTAGGGCTCGTATACGATCATTTCTAAGAAAAATGTGTGTTAGTTGTCAAAATGTTATACAAATTATAAATGTTATATCAGCTTGAAAGGAAGAAAAATAAAATATTAGGTTGGGAACCCAATCCAAAACATGCTTGACAGGGGGTAAAATCTGCTCAATTCAATGGGCCTGGTTTCTTAGTAAATACGTTTTACACTGTTGCTTTTTTCTTTCTGTGATTGGCAACCTGGAGAACCTTTGTAAAGTTTGATTTATGACCTTTGCCTGGAATCTGTTTAGTTTAGGAGACAGAAAGTATTTTTCTTAAACCAATCCCATAAATGCCAATTTAGCCAATAGAATCACTTCAGTAAAAGGAGTCTATTGGCCAGAATGTTTGGTTGGTTGATTAATTTGGAGTCTGCAGTTTAGATCTGATGGTGATACTTTGTGAGTCCTCTGAATTCAATAGAAGTCTTGCTAGAATGTCAGCTATGAGAAGAATCTCACCAGAAATTAAGTAGAATTGTTAGCAAACTTATTCATACTCTTATGTTCTTGAATGGTGACTGTTTCATTTGCTTTAGCTTTTAGACTATATGTATATTACTGTATTCACAAACAATAATTGGTTTATGCTACATAGGTATGTTTTTTACAGCCTTTACATTGTAAGAACTACTAGAGAGAGCCAGTTTGGTGTAGTGGTTAAGAGCGGCAGGACTCTGATGTGGATAACTGGGTTTGATTCCCCACTCCTCTGCCTGAAGCCAGCTGGGTGACCTTGGGTCAGTCACAGCTCTCTCACAGTGCTCTCAGCCCTACCTACCTCACAGGGTGATTGTTGTGAGGATAATAATAACACACTTCGTAAACTACTCTGAGTGGGTGTTAAGTTGTCCTAAAAGGTGATACATAAATAGAATGTTGTTGTTGTTATCATCATCACCACCATCATATCATCATCATCACTATCATCATCAAATGCTGCATTTATTTCCTATTTACTCCTTTTGATTATTTCTACTTCTGTTTCTGCAGTATATACATTGAATGTTGTTGTTGTTGTTGTTGTTACCTCTAGATTTTTACATTCCAGTTACCTTTTTTATGTGTTGGTATTTATGGTATGCTTTTGTTTCTATTGATATGTTGAGCTCAACAGAAACAATCTCTTCCATTTCTTAGATTTCAATAGACTAGTATATTGCAAATGCAGAGCTAAGAAAATAGTCACAATTAAAATAAAGGTTTCACGGCTATATGAGAAATACTAGTCGCTAAATATTTTTATGAATGTGTAAGCTAATATATAGCCACTATATATTTTTATGAATGTATAAGCTAATGAAATGTGTGTAGGCAAGTAAATTACTTTGGAGTTATCATCCCCAACTTCCCTGTTGTGTGTGTGTGTGTTATGTGCCGTCAAGTTACTTCCGACTTACGGAGACCCTATGAACGGAAGACCTTCAGAATGTCCTCTCGTTAACAGCCCTGCTCACATCTTGCAAACTGCAGACATAGCCTCCTTTACTGAGTCAACCCATCTCGTGTTGAGTCTCCCTCTTTTCCTACTGTCTTCCACTTTTCCTAGCACTATTGCTTTTCCAGTGAGTCTTGCCTTCTCATGAAGTAACTGAAGCATGATTGCCTCAGTCACTTTTCTGCTTCATTTCATAATCCTAGTCCAATTTTTTCTACGTTTGGTCCCTTCTCCTCTGCCTCATTCTTTTTAATAACATATTTCAGAGTTAATTTTTTTTGCAAATTTTAAAAAAATGAAATTCATTTTAAAATTAATATTCTGAATTGCAAGTTAGAATAAAGATGAATGAAAACACTTAACTGGCCTGAGTTGACTCTTACTGTTCAAATAATAGTTGATGCAACAACCTGCTGCAGTGTAATAATTCTTTTTCCTCTCACATTGCACTGAACAACTAGAAAACAAAAGTAACTGAAAGATCATGCGAATATGGAAGAAGCATTACACTGAGTCAGACCTTAATCAATATTGTCTACTGTGATTGGCAGTGGTTGTCTGGTGAGGTTAACATATTATTGGCTCAAGGTTCAATCCTTGGCATATTCAGAATTTTAAGTACAGGCCCTTTTGAGGACCCTTTCTTACCTTCTCCCAAACTAAACTCGATGAGTTTCTAAACCTAATATTAAGACGAGGAATAGTTTTAATGTCTTGCAGGAGAGCAGTGATATTGAAGGTCCACTGCCTATAGAAGTGGAAGATAACCTGTTAGGAGACCAAAACCTTTAGGCTCTGTCCTAATCTGTCCTCCTTTGGACAGATTATATGAATCAGCTGAATCTCCTCAGCAAGTTAATGGGGATATTGCTACTTTACATGTACTTGTATCACAGACATATTTGATTGTGAGGACTTTGCAGAATATTTATGAAAAAATAGAGAGTCTGCCTACTCTAATTACTAAAGCTACTGCGCAGAACTTGGCACCTCCTACAGATAATAGGAAAGTTAATAGGGCCAGATAGAATTTCTGGGAGTAATGTAAAGCAAAGGACTGCCTTTGACCCATGCAGGGTGATTCTGACATTAACCCTTTTAAAGGTCGTATTATCAACTGGGAAAAATGTTTGATTAGAGAACACTTAGATCATAGGATCAATAGTGTCAACCTAAAGTACTATGAAAGACTGACAGGCCCCATTCATTCTGATAGATTGAAGCTCCTCTTCCTCTCACCTAGAATCCTGTCTTTAATTATGGCTAATGCTGAGTGGTTGCTTTCAGATTGCATTTTCCCTCAGAGTTTCCTTAAAACCTTTACTATTACTCTTTTGCTCTCTACTAAATGCCTTCAGCCCCAAAGGCCCATGGATTTGCTTCAAAAGAAGGGAAAGAAAACTTGCTGATTAATCTAACATCTCTGGTTGATCATATGCAATTTCAGCATAAGGAGAGGAAAATAATGGATTGGCTCTAAGAAATAGTTGCAGTTTTCTGTGCCTAAAAATGATGAAAATCTTAACTCAGTTGAATACCTATCCGTATGCTACTAGAGGACACTGGTCCTAACTAGAGATGGGCACAAACTGGAAAAAAACCGAACTATGCAGAACTTTCACGAACCTGCCCCTGGTTCACAAACCGGTTCGTTTGGTTCATGAAAACGTCACATCCGGGTCAGAAAACCATTACTTCTGGGCCAGCAGAAGGTCACTTCCAGGACAGCAGAAGGTCTGCAAGAAGTCCATCCCCTGTTGCCTAGGAAACTGATTGATTGGCATCAGGCTGTCTGCAGTCACGAACCAAAAAACAAACCAAACGAACCAGCCTAAAGTTTGTGGCGGTTCGTCAGAAATGAGATCTGATGAACCGTGGTTCGCAAACCACGAACCAGCCTGGTTCGTGCTTAATTTTGGTTCATATTTCGGTTCGTGCCCATCTCTAGTCCTAACATAATAGAAAGTTCAGCAAACCATTTATCCTTCCCAAATACTAAGTTATATTTATCTAGTCTGACCAGGGTTGTCAAGCATGGAGTTAACTGCTCCAACATGGCATGCATCTCTGAAGTAATACACAATGAGAGACAATTGTACTCACCAAGTTGGTAGTTTTGAGAATGTTTTCTGCATTTAAAAATTGCACTTTTTCTTCTTTTCCGAATGTGCCTAAATTTAATTTGAAATTATTCAGACATTTATTTTGATGCCTTGTGATTTTGATGGGTTCAGTCCATTTGGGGTTTTATAGGTCACTGCTATTCAAAGTGGTGGTCCACTGACCAGTGCCATCTATGAATTCTCAGCTGATGGTAGGGTTGCCAGCCTCCAGGTAGTATATAATACTGGTAACAATGGCTGTACCCGTAATCACTTCAAAAGATACACAAGGAGGGAGAAACCTCACGGGTAACTGACAGAACTTATGGTCCACGCCAAATATTAAGTCAAGTGAAAAATTCTTTAAAGTGCAAGTGCAAGTGCTACTATAACCATTCAATAAATATTTAACAGTTCATTCTCATGCAACTACATACACATCACTTATTATACAAAACATTGAACTCTACAATCACAATAGGTACTGCATCGACAAATTTTGCCAGGTACAACCGAAAATCCTGAAGATACGACAGTTCTTTTAGATATATTTCTTCAATCCTGAAGATACAACAGTTCTTTTAAATATATTTCTTCAATTTCTCAATAAACACTCCTTCAGTGTGTCATCCTCTCCATTCAGATGAAAATGGATGTGCAGGTAAGGAACAAGCCCTTCCTCACGCTCAATCTGGGGCCGGCTACAAACATCAGATTTCGTGCCCACTTCGTCAGGAGCGTGTTTCACATCACATCAGAGGTACATTTTCGTAATACAAATTGGCAAACAGTCGACCCAAAGAGAGGCGGCCGTGCATTCTCTGGTAATAGTCATTTCATACTATCTGCACAGACACACAGCCTTTCAGTCGGTCTTAAATATATTTAAATAGGAACATTGCCATGAGTACGCTACACTTGATATGCACATTCCCATTCTAATTAATACAGTGAAAAAATTTTCTGATATGATGTGCTACATGCCTATGCAAATACAATAATATGGCAGAAATATGGAACCAGTCCCTGACACATTGGGGAGAAAATTTCCCATCTATCACATCAGATAGTTTGAGAAGTGCTGTTATAGATCATAAAGTGACATGCTGGATTTAGTTGGCAAATGCTTTACAAGGAAAGTAAATTTTACTAATATCTTGCCATGATGTCACTGACCTATATTATTAATATATCAGAAGTTCTATTTGCTGAAATCCGTGGTTTCCCCATATTAAGTACAGAAGAAAAGTCTTTTTCTGAATTTCAAAGTCTTGGATATATATTCAGCTCATTTGGCCCAGGAGACAGTGAGCTACTGAGAAGCGATGTTTGCCACTGTGTACCCTGGCATCACTCTTCTTCCTTTGCAGCTGCTATTTACCAGACAGTGTTTGGACTGAATGTTGCTGGCAGGAAACTTGGTCTAGTAATGCTGAGAAGGGCTGAGAAAATTTTCACACCAAGCCTGTTGCTGACAACTGAGAAGCATTCAAATCTGTGGTAATTTTACAGAAACGTTTCATTGTACAAAGTTCACATGGAGAAGACTCATTCATTGCAAAAGTTATATGTCCTGTGAGTGTGAAAATGCATGTGGTAATATATTTTAACTTTTTTGCACAGGCATGCATTTTCCAAAACATATTTGTTAGCTTTATGAAAACATTCATACACCTACATTTCAGTTTAATCTAGGCCTTCTAGTAGGGTTGCCAGCTCCAGGTTGGAGTTTTTGTGGATGGAGCCAGTGGAGGGTGAGGTTCGGTAATCCTCCACTCCCAGCTGTCACCCCCCCCCCCACACACACACACTGCTCACCTGGCTAATGGGGGAAAATATAGGGGGAAAGTGGTGTCACATACTGGCTTTTGAAGGTCCTTGCTGGTGACATCATGTTGCCCATGCTGTAATAATGTTATTCCCTTTGTGCCCAGAAATGACATAATCACTTTGGCAATGAAGCCCTGGTTTGGGGGCAACAAACAGAGCAATTCTGCCACAGCAGAAATGTAATGACATCACTTCTAGGTAAGTCCCCCCCTACCAGTTATGGGGGTGGCATGGCAACCTTGGATCTCTGTGGGGCATAAAGCCATAGAGTTTACCTTCCAAAGCAACAATTTTCTCCAGGGGAACTGATCTCCATCACCTGGAGATCAATTGTAATTCCAAGAGATCTCCAGGACTTGTCTAGAGGCTTGCAATCCTACTAACAAGGTGTCTTACAAGCAGAATGAAACACAAATATCCATAACAAACTATTAACAATTAGACATGGGCACAAACAGGAAAAAAACCTGAACAAGCTGTTCGTTGTTCGTTGCCATCCACGAACAACAAACAGTAACGTATGTTCGTTGCTCGTTGTTTGTGGCCCCTTAAAGAACCCTTTAAACTATCAGCTGGCAGGTGACAGTTTAAAGGGCCCTTTCCTGCCACATGCAAGGGGCAGGGCCCTTTAAACACTCCACAAACTGACCTTCCCAATGTCCAATACCCACCAAATTTGCAGGGTACATAGTCCTCACTGTCCTCCGAAGACCCCGCAAGTTTCAGAGAGATTGCACCCCGGGAAAGGTATGATGCATGGGTCTCCCCCTTTGTTGTCATTTTCTCTTCACAGTGGCAAAAATGGGACTCTCTGCTGGAAGTACTTTGAAGGGTTAAAGCCAGAAGGAAAGCCAGAAGGAGTTCAGACAGAGTTCAGTCCCTTCTATTGCCAGGGGAATTGATTGAAAGGCCCCAGACTGTCTGGCTTGATGAACGGCTGACAAAGGCAACAAACGAGGCTTGCAACGACCACTTGTTCGTTTAAAATGGAGCCTCACAAACGGCTTGTTCACAAACAGACGAATGGGCTGTTTGTGGGTTTTTTCCGTTCGTAATGCTGTTCGTGCCCATGTCTATTAACAATTAAGAATAGAATAAAATAGGACCTCCTAGACAGCAACCAGGAAACAATCAATACTGCCCAAGGGCTGGATAAGTAGAAGCATTTTTTAAAAGAACCAAAAAGAAAGACAAAATGTGTTCTTCACAAAAATGTATGTGGTGGATAGGGTTGCCAGCCCCCAGGTGGTAGCTGGAGATCTCCTGGAATTACAACTGATCTCCAGGTGACAGAGATCAGTTCCCCTGGAGAAAATGGCTGCCTTGAAGGGTGGACTCTATGGCATTATACCATTCTGAGGCCCCTCCCCTTTCCAAACCCCACGTTCTCCAGGCCCCACTCCCCAAATCTCCAGGAATTTCCCAACCTGGACCTGGCAACCCTAGTGGTGGATCTGAATGCAACCATAGGAAATGCCCTGTTTCCATTAACCATCTACCTGATTTCTCAATGTGGAAGTATGAGCAATTTATATGAAACGCTAATAATTTCTGCTTTAATAAAAGCTGTTTCACACACAGGCTTGCATATTTTTATACCTCCCCACAAATAGTCCAATAATTAAAAATATATTACCAATTCTGTATCTCTTGTTCTTTGGGGACACACTGTATCCACTACCTATGTGTAGCACAGAAAGAATCAAAGCTTATTGTCTTGGTTATGAAATCACTACAGTGTTAACACTTGCTGGGATGTTACTCAAATAACAAACATGTCTCCTCAGAACTCTGTTCAGTGGGGTTCCTTGCCAGAAAAAATATTCTTAGGATTGCACTGGCATAATTAGAAAAATGCCTTCTGTCCGGGTGATGTTAGGATTGGGAGGGTGGAAATAAGAGGAGACTATGTTTGGAGTTGTATTTGTTTTTCTTGTAGGCAGAACAGAGAATTATTACATCGTCAGTGGCAGTTTACAAATCTTTAAGACCTTGAAAGATATTTTTTAATGGGCCAGGGAGCTAAGAAATAAAAATCATCTTGAAAGTAATGTGGGAGTGGAAGTTTGTCCGTTCTGATTCACTGTATGGCAGTGAAATCCTAAACAGGTCTACTCAGAAACGAATCCTAGTGAAGTCTGCTCAGTGATGGTTACTTCCAGGACAGGGTTCTTAGTATTGCAATGTGAATCTCCAGCCTGCTGTGCTGCTTCCCTTTTCACTCAGGAACACTCCAGGGAGCTACAAATATCTCCTGTCTTGCATTCTTTTTCCCAACTTGTAAAAGACCAGGAAAAGCCAGGGGGGACAGGATGGCAGCTGCCACTTGCATTGCACTGAGTTTCCATCATGCAGCACTCATACCAGCACTTCTCTTTCTCTGGGAAGGATGTAAGAATCTCAGCCCAAGGGCAGCTTCCATGCCACCACTATGGAGACTCATTCTTTCCATCTGTAGTGGGGGGGGGGACAGAAGAAGAGCTCAGGCAGGTAAATGTAGAGGTGCTCTGTCTATAATATAAGTGAACCAATACCCTTCATTATTGGCTCATTGTAACCAGCCTGGATTCCCCGTTTTTAGAAAGTATTTCATTTATATATGTTCAAACAAATCATCCGGGTTCTCTGATAAGCCTGTGTTGACAGTTGTCCCTGATTCCAGATGCAGTGCAGACTTGGTCAATTCAAGTTATTTTATTCTCACTTGTGATAAATTTTGAAATGAAGTGCCTGAAGAGTGGACTGAAGAGAAAGGATAACTTACCATTGTCCATTCCTGAAGGGCTATGTTCTTACAAATGACTTTCTCACATTGTCAGTTTGATGCTTTTGTGCTAATGTGGAAAACAATATTTTGCACAATACAGCACCTGCTTTCTCTGTCTGGACGTTTCTGCCTATACGGACCATGACTGAATGAACCCAGAGTGTCTTTTTTTTAAAAAAGGTTAGAATTACAACTCAGCAACTGTGTGTGTTTGTATATGAGTGTATGTGTATGTGTACAAATTTCTATGTTAGTCCCTTATGCAGTTGTATTATGCTATAACAATTATGCATTGTGTAACATGAAGAAAAAAAGAGAATCTCTTTACACAGCAGCCACCCGTAACACTCCCAGGACTGTGGCCTTGTTTTTAGAACTGGAAGACCAGCACAGCTATGAAACAGCTGAAGTAAACAATTGAACAATAAGAGCATTTTTGTACAGAATAGATTCTTTATTCGTTCTGATAGCAGGATTCTGATTTTCAGCTTGAGTTCTTCATAGCTTTGTTTGTTTTAAAGATGCAGAAAAGAGAACAAGGAATCATGCAAATCAAGAAAGCTTTGAATGTGTTTGTTTGTACTACACCTTTACACCAGTACATAGCAGTGAATAAGTAATTGTTTTACAAGAAGCAAAACAAATAAACCCAATATGGTGGTGATTCATCTAGGAGTTTTAAATGCTAAGTTATCCCATTAAATTAATTAAACCGTACTTCTTAGTAAGCATGCTTAGGACTGTGATTATATAAAGAGGCAGTCATCAAATAGTTGTATAGCCCAAGATGTATCTCCTTGGGGGGGGGGGTGGAATCTGAAAATATTCTTTAAAGTATTGTCTGCTACATTTTGGATCAAAGATATTAATAATGAAAAAATAAATAAATGCATCCTGGTATGGCTGAGTAACAGTAAATTTACTCTTGGACATATACTAGTCCAACAAAGATTTTGGCCAAAATATAATACTTAAATAACTTCATAGAGCTGGAAGGGACCTCAAGGTTCATCTACTCTGTTCCCCTGCACAATGCAGAAAATTCACAGCTACCACTAGTGGCCCCTGATGAATGCCCAGAAGAAGGCAAAAAAACCTCCAGGATCCCTTGTTCTAAAGCAGCCCTTTAGAAAATGTTTCTTTATTCTTTAAAAGTCCTGGTTCAGTTCTGCCCATCCTAGTTGATAAGAGGTTGATGCACCTTGTACCTGAGTCTGTATACTCAAGTTTAAATTGTTAAATTTGTTTATTGAACAAGTTGCTCTGGAAATAACACTTTGATTCAGCAACGGGGGAAAGTATGTGTGAAAGGAAAGGCTGACACACTGAATCACAGCTGGAAGGTCCTGCCTTACTTTGAAATTTTGACTAGAGATACCAGCAAGTATTGGCATAACTACTCATTCTCCTTGAAAATGTGTGAAATGTCAGTTCAGCATTTGCCCCTCCCCCCATTCGGAATGAAGAGATGGACACAAGGCTTGGGTAAAAACAGGTCCATTTATTGACCAACAATAACTTAATAATGGCAAGGGGAATAACTAGCAGTACAGGTCGAGCCAAGGGGTCCACTGGACCTCCTCCTCGACCTGCCTGGGTGAGCACCCCCTGCCCCGGGCGCGAGCCATCCAAACGCATGGCTGTAACCTGGCCAGCCAGGCAAATGGTTCCTCCCTTAAAGCTCCATACACCCCAGCCATGAAGCCCGAGGGAAGGACTTGTACAGGAGGTCCCACAGGCAGTCTGCCCTCTCAGCTGGCATCTGTACAGCCCACCAGCTGATCCCAGACAGACCCCCATTCCCCACCACTGGCCCACTCTGCCTACCCAAACTAACCTACCAACGCAAGGGCCAAGCCTCTGCTTAGGCCCTCATGCCCCACATTTGCTGCAAAGCTAACCACAACCCTTGCCATAAGTTGGTCAAAAATATGTAATTGTCCTTCACTGACAGGTGCACACCATCTCCCCTGTAGAAGTCAGCGAGCATGTCCCTAATTTGAGGGTGGGTTAAGTAAATCCCCAACCGAGAACCCAAAGACTTATGTAAAGCCTTACTGGCCTTATGCCTAGTGCATTCGATCCCATCATGGTCCAAAGCTTTCCATCAAACCTGGCACGGAAGAACAGCTGACCAAATTATCAGAACCCCTGGCCATCGCTCCAAAATGTAACACAAATCAGCAGGCGCCTGCAGAGAAAGAGCCTTGCCTTTAACTAATCCTAAGTCATTCCCCCCTAGGTGAATGACAAGAAAATGAGCTGGAGGCGCACTTCTCCCCTCAAACAGGAGTGGCAGCAGGCCCAGCCACCTAAGGTCCTGGCAGCTCTGCCACTCAACCATGGCCCAGTGACTGAGGCCAAGCTGGGACCCCATCAGCATCCTCTTAGCCTGATGGGCCGCCCAAAAATCCATGCTGTGTCCGCATATGAGGATCCGACACCTCCCACGGTGAAACACAGCACCTAAGAATAAAAGAAACAAACATTGGTCTATTAAATCACCAGCAGCGGGCACACGTACCCATGATACACTGCTGACCGCCACAAGCCAACCTTCTGTATGGTTGCCTCAGGGTAACCCATCGCAGCAGCCATAGAAGCTGCCCCAATCCGAAAGGAGTGGGTATGAAACTTAATCCCCACCAGTCCCAATTTAGCTAGAGCCCGCTTAGTAATCAACAAATGATTAGACTCATCCGAGTGGGATTAGGCCACCAGCTCACCCACTCTGAGAGCACCAAAGAAGGTGGTCAAAGATGCTGCATGAAAAAGAGCCACCTCATACTCAGCAGACACACCTACTCCCAAACAGCTCCCAATCCCCGGAGGATGGAGGGGGAGATAGGCTGCCTGCTATCCGGTCCAGCTCTGGTCTCCCTAGACCAACATTTTTCTAACCCTGAAGTCCCCTGTGACCTCAGCCAAGTCACGAGCCTTACTGGCAAAGGCAAAGGCCACCAGAAGACCCCTAATGGATTTCACAGACAAGCCCTTGTTCTTCCTGCCCATGCAGAACTGCATAAGATGTCCCGCTAGTATGGGCCACACCTGACCCAAACCCACCTCAAGCCGGAAGCATGCAAACTGCCTCTGGAGATGATGGCTAGTCAGATAGTTCTGTACGCCTCAGCCCTCCAAGCTTCCATAATTCCTGAGATATCGGGACTAGGCTGAAGGTCGGTTTCGTGGGCAAGCTGATAAAACTGTTCCATCTGCTGGTGAGACAAAGCATCTGCCACACCATTGTTGAGTCCGGGAATGTGTTCCACCCTGAACAAAATGTTCAGCCTGAGGCACTGGAGAGTGAAGGCCCTGATCAGTCTCATAACCCTGGGAGACCTGGAAGTGTGAGAACTGATCACATGCACAACCGCTAAATTGTCATACTAAAAGTGGACTGCATGGTTGGCCAGCTCATTCTCCCACAACCAGACAGCCACCAGGATAGGAAAAAAATCCAGAAAAGTAAGGTCTTTGGTAATGATGCCCGGGAATGCTGTGGCCCTCTCCCTCCATGCAGGGAGTCAAATGGCGGCACCCAGGTAAGCACGCTGCGCACGCACCTGAGAGTGCTGTTTTCTTTCTATATATGCCTAGTAGAGATGGGCACGGACTGGCATTTGCCTATGGACCGCCGGTTCGGGGTTTGTGGGCTTCCACGGACCACGGTCCACGAACTTTTAACAGACCAGGCCCGGTTCGAGAACCAGTTCGAGAACCGGTTCGAGTCAGAAAAGGCCTTGGTTTTCCCACAGATTTTCACTTCAGTCGACTTTCCCCACCAAAGGTTCTCATGTAACGCTCCTCGATTATCACTTTTCCAAAGAGTCAAACAACAACTTCCCCTCCCCTATTCTGACTGACCCTTACCCACCCTTGGGGGAAGGAGAGAGACTTGTGCTCCTGTCCAGGAGAGGTGGCTGCCCACAAAACCCACCTACATGGGGCTGCATCAACAAGAGATGCCCTCCCCAGGGGTGGGGAGACCAACTCTCCATGATGGGAAATGAATGGATGTACTTGAGTGAAAGCCAACTCCGCAACAGGATCATGTATCAATTGAAAGGCCCCTTGCTGGAATGGAAGGCACAGGAGGGATGGAAAGGATGTCTTCCACACCTTGAGGGAAGGAAACTTATGCTACCCTGTTGAGAGAGAGCCTCTTAGGGCAGTGGACAACGAGTCCCACCTTAGTGACGTAGTGTGTCAGCTTGCTTGCTATCAAGCAAGCTGACCTGGGCCACCGTCCTACTTCTCACTGGACTTTGGGGATTGACCCTCAGAGGGGCCCTTGCGCTTGCAAGAGCAGGACGGTTGCCGACGAAACCCACTTCACCGAATGTGATGCAGTCCATCAAGGAAGCTCATCATGTGCCTTAGACTGTTCTGCCAGCATACAAATCATATCAAGAAAAAGAGGAGGTACTTAGAAGGTGCCAGGGACAGGGCTTGTCATCGGGAGGAGGATAATATATGTTTCTAAAGCTCTGTCATCATGTGCCTTACACTGTTTCGTCAATATACAAATACAAATCCACTATTTAGGAAGTGAAAAAGGCTTAGAAAGAAGTGAAGCAGACAGAGCCCCCCAAAACCTGCTGCCAGTGGTTCTAGGGTGGGTGTTTCACAGAGGCCAGTAGCAGTCTTCTCCCTGCACCTCAAAAGCCAGGCTGGAAATGCCCCCCAAGTCACCCACTATTTAGGGAGTGAAAAAGGCTTTAAAAGAAGTGAAGCAGACAGAGCCCCCCAAAATCTGCTGCCAGTGGTTCTAGAGTGGGTGTTTCAGAGAGACCAGTAGCAGTCTTCCCCCTACACCTCAAAAGCCAGGCTGGAAATATCCCCCCAAGTCACCCACTATTTAGGGAGTGAAAAAGGCTTAGAAAGAAGTGAAGCAGACAGAGCCCCCCAAAACCTGCTGGCAGTGGTTCTAGGGTGGGTGTTTCACAGAGCCTAATAGCACTCTCCCTCCGCTTGCATCTCATCAGCAGCCAAGAAAGAATGTGGGGGAAAGAAGGCAAGAACTCAGGCAGACAACGCCCAAAGCTGCCTTGCACCCACTGTGGGTCTGTGCATCAGAGCACAATAGAACCCACTGGCAACCCAGAAAAAAGGAAGAGATTTGGGGGGGAGGGGGGATTAAACCCGAGAAGAACCCAAGGACTGGAAAAATGCAGAAAGAAAACTGAGTAACCCGATAGTGCGGTAAAAGGGTTTTTTAAAAAGTGCTCTCAAGAAAACTAGAATAGAAAGGAGGAGAAAAAAATTAAACAGGAATGGAGAAAAGAGTAAGCTCTCTTGCAACTGAAGCCCCAAAGCCCCAAGGCACAAGCCGCACTCTCACAAAAAAAACCCCCCTTCCCCACAGCAAGCAGTTGCTAAGCTAACTTGCGTCCCCACGCCAGCAAAATGGAGCGGAGCTTCGCACGCTTTGTCTTTTATGCAGAAAGGCTGGTGATCTCTGTTTGGCTGACAGAACTGCCAATCAAGGTTTCCTGGGCTAAGATTGGTGTGTTCCAAACGGGGAAGGTGGCTCCACACCGCTGCTGAGGAAATTGTTTGAGCGGGAATCCTGGCATGATGGGCCAACGGACACACGGACAGAAAGCCCCAATGTTCAGCGGTTTCGTGAGAAAAACACGCGCCCATGGCCCGCGTGTTCGCGAAGGACGAACTGGGTAAGTTCGTGACGAAATTAGGTCCGTTATGCGGACCGTGCCCATCTCTAATGCCTAGATTTATTTTTTCCTGGGCTGATAATTTAATTTTTCTTTAAAATGTTTATGTTGCAGTCTTTCCACCCAAAATAAGGTCCCAAGGCAGTGAACAACAGATAATTAAACAATTTAATTACATTTAAATGCATATATAAATACAATTTAAAACATATAGACATCTCTGTCTGCTGAGATCAGGGCCCAGCAGGACCTACTATCCTTCCACCGGGCCTGCAAGACAGAGTTGTTCCACCAGGCACATGGCTGAGGCTGGGCCTCCACCGGCCTGAAAAAAGGGCTGTATAAAATTCTAACCCTTCCTGTGAAGGCTGTCCACCATCCTGCTTTTAAATTTGTATGAATAGGAATATGCTGCTGTTTTAATGATGTTTTAATGTAGATGGAATTTTTATTGTGTTTTAATAGGTTGTTATCCACCTTGAGCCTGCCCGTGGGGAGAGTAGAATAGAAATTTGAAATAAATATACACAAACATACACACAACCAATAAGGAGGATCAGTAAGAGTTCACTATTTATTTGTATTGCATTATTTATGAACATCGAACATTTAGTCAGAGATTGGAGTTTTATATAAAGTGCAACTAATTTTGAGACTGATCATGTGCTACAAGTAGCTTACACATTGCAAAGTATACACTAGTGTCTAAAGAAGGACACCATTTGAAGAGAGCACTATATATATCCCATGGTAAGTAATGAAAACTTTAATACATTGTACATTTATTTAAATTTGATATTCTTGTGCCAGTGCATTTTTACTTATGTACAATTGCAACCAAATTTAATAAGGTTATGGATTTGAAATATATAATTTTGACTTTTCAGAGTCCAGTACTGCACTGAATTTCAAAAGAAAATGAGTAGTCTACTACTTGCACAGTTAAGAAACATAAAAGCTAATCTAATTGTAAGCTACATTGATTACATGAATTAAATTCTCTAGCAACTGTGTTTACGATAAAAGCTAGGTATAAAATATCTATAATTATGGGGCTCAATACCTATTTACTTTAAAAAATTTACTAGCAATTTTTTTCAAGGGAATGTATCTTGATGACAAGCTTTATAGGAAAAAATAGTAATGGCATTTTAAAACTCTGCTTTAAATAGTTCTAAAGTAAGAGGCTTCCTTTTTCCATAGTATTATAAAATAGACTGCTTTCAACTCATGTTTTTTTTAAAGGCTACAATCCTAAACAGCAGTGTGCAGCATAATTTGGATCCAGATATCAGAAATACCATAAATATTTGGTATTCCTGATGTACGGGTCAGATTTTCAATTCAGATTCAGCTTTATTCAAGAATCTCAACCATGTTCACCCATTATTCCCTGGGATGGGATGGGGTTGGGGAGGGGGCATTTTTCAAGCAAACTCTACCAAATTTGCTGCAAATCTAGTCCTTTCTGTTCACTCACGACCCCCAAAGTTTCCATAAAATTAGACCCAGGGGTCCAAACAAGCTGCCCCCAACCACATTCTGTTGTTTCCTATGGTAAGGAAACATTCCAAGACTTTCCAGGACAAAGAAATCTTAAGCAAAGGGGCAAGCCTTGACCTGATCCAAAGACATCCCAATACAAGTTCCATTTCCAATGCAAGCTGAACCAACAAAGCCCAACAGAACCAGACTAAAGCAAGGGAACCAACATCAAACCACAGAGAAGGCAGAACAGAACAGGTGGGTCTATGATATTCATTTCTCCTATTTAGATTAAATCTTAGTGACATATAGCACAGAACCAAACTGAAGCAAGGGAATCCCACCAGAATCAAACCAAAGCAAGAGAACTAACATCAAACCAAAGAATCTTACCAGAAGCGAACCAAGAGACACTGTAACAAGTAAATAAACAGCAAGCAAGTAAACAACTGCTTGAGCAATTCTCCTCCCACAGGAAGCAACAAGTAAATAAACAGCAAGCAACTGCTTAAGCAGCCCCCCCCCCCCGAACAACTCTTAATAATATAATAAAGAAACATTTAGGGTTGTCAATTCTGGCCTGGGAAATTTCTGGAGATTTGCAGATAGTGCCCATAGAGGGGAGAATTTGGACAAGGATTTCAGCTAGAATCTATGGTATATCATAGAGTTTGCCCTCTGAAGCGACCATTTTCTCCAGGAGAACTGATCTCTGTAGTCTGGAGATCAGTTGTAATTCTGGGAGATCTCCAGGTCCCACTTGGAGGCTTGCAATCTAGTTTCATTCCAAAGTTGTTTGTTTGGAGGAAAGCTAAAGAAATAAGCTGCCTGCAGCACATTTTAGGCCATCCCTTGGAGATCTTGTCCATCCACCTTACTTTGCAATCTTTAAAAAGTGCTGGGACATACAAGGCTCATTTCCAATGAGGTCTTTAATATAATTGACAAAAATCCCTTCTGCATGGGTCTGTTTCGCCAGTTCAGTTCTCATACTGTAGTATTTTTCCCCTTAGTGTCTGCACCAAATTTGCCGCCATGAGTAGTCACTTCGTCCACTATGCAGCTTTTCTCCAGATTTCCTTGGAGATCCTATACCACAACTTTTTTAAAAAATCCACTTTGCAGTCTGCTGTTTCCCCATGCACACTATTTATTCTGTTTTGAGGTGTTCCAACCTCTTCGCCCCTCCCACCCCCTGCCAGCCCACTTCATTGTGATTGGCTACTCTTGTCTATCCAGCCACTCTCTCTCTCTTCCTTTCCATCTCCCCTCCCATCCTCTCTTTCTGCTTTTTTTTTAATGTTGTCCAGCACAGGATTGATGACTCACTGGCTTGAAAGGAAGGAGGGGGAAGTTCCCTTTTCATTCTTTTTGCAGAGAGACTATACAACTCCGCTCCACTTTTTAAGGAGATCTGTTGATAGTCTAATGATTTTAACTGTTATTTATTGTGTTTTAAATTGTGGTTTTTATGCTGTTGTGACCTGCCCTGAGCCCGCTTGTGGGGAGGGCGAGATATAAATCCAATAAAACAAACAAGCAAACAAATTGACTGATCTTCGTCAATTTCACCTTGAAGCACCATATTCCCTTCTTACTTTTGTGATTTGGGAAATGTGGGCATTTTTAAAATCTCTATGAAAAAGAAACTCAAAATTATACTGGTACAATTTTAATTTTTTTTAGGTTGGAATTATTATGTATCTACATGTTAGATAGTAGTAGCAATAGCTGTTGTGTATGTGCAACATAAAGAGGAGAGTAAAGACCTCATGTTCATTTGCCCAGTCATTTGAAGGCTAGCTACATCCTATTGATGGCCTGTTTGACTTCCCATGGCAGAAACAACTGCTGGTGCATAGTGTTGTGGAGTTGCCAACCTCCATGTAGAGCCTAGAGATCCCATGGAATTACAATGGATCAGTTCCCCTGGAGAAAATGGTTGCTTTGGAGGATGGACTCTGTGGCATTATTCCACATTTAGATTCCTCCCATCTCCAAACTTATCTTCCCCAGGCTATATCCCCAAACCTCTAGGAATTTTCCAGCCTCAATTTGGAAACTCTATAGTGTGGGACCAGTTTTTCCAACAGAAAAAGTGTAGAAGACGTATGTGAAAATATACTTGGGAACTCTAAAAGAATCAAAACTTCCTGATGCATGGAGAAGACAGAGACAAAAAAGGTAATGATGAGCGTAGTAATATAAAAAGCAGGCAAAGGAAAGAATGGGCTACTGAAATGGACATAAGATGTCCAATATGATATAATAAGAAGGGAAGCTGTCTGAAATGCAGCACAGATTTGTTTATCCTTTCTGGTTGCTATTCTATAAATGGCAACAGAAAATAAGTGAACTTGCAACTGGAACACTTTTTCTCATGTCCAGCAATCTCTGGAACATTTTCATTGATAAACATTCACAGTGAAATCCTAAGCAGAGTCACTCCAGTAAGCCTATTGAAATCAATGGGCTTAGACTGGAGTAATTCTGCTTACAATTTCACTGTTAGTGAATAGTCAGAATTTTTGCCAAAGGAAGTATGCCAGAAATTATTACTTATAAGCATTTCCATTATGTGTTCTCTCATTGCCAGGTTTCGACCATACTTTGTGTGAAAATACCGTAGCTAAAACTGATCCAGAGACTTGGATCATGTTGAAATTTTGGCACTTGAGAATTTTTGCATCAACTTATGTATCCTTTCTTTGGAGAGAAGGTCATAGAACCAGATATGATTTCCAGGTGGAGAAAGATGGCTATAGATAAAGAGCAGCGTGCTTATTTTTGTGTCCCCTTCAACCAGATTTTAAAAAATCACTTAACAAAAACAACAGCAACACTGACAACATTTAATTTATATACAGCCCTTCAGGACAACTTAATGCCCACTCAGAGCATTTTACAAAGTATGTTATTATTATCCCCACAACAATAATCACCCTGTGAGGTGGGTGGGGCTGAGAGAGCTCCTAGAAACTGTCATCGACCCAAGGTCACCCAGCTGGCTTCAAGTGGAGGAGTGGGGAATCAAATCTGGTTCTCCAGATTAGAGTCCCGTGCTCTTAACTACTATACCAAACTAGTCTTTACTGTTGGCAATCATAAAACAAAACCAGCAGAAAGAAGGCTCTGGAATGACTTTTGGAGCAAAACTTCAATTTATAGTTTTATAAAATGTTATCAGAAGTTCAATCTAGCTATTTCACTCAGAGGGAACCTTATTCTGCTTTTTGAAATTAAACTTCAGAATAAAAAAATTGAGCTTCGGCATAAATAAGCACAGTGAGTCTCAAAATAAATTAAATTCAGTAAGATTTGACGAGTGGAAGTTCATAAGTTCACCTAGCTAATTGACTAGAAAAGCCAATCATGCTGATTAAACATGACAAAGGTTAGCTCAGGAGATTGATGGGCTTGGTTTTTTTTATGAGGCGCGTAAGGTAATATTTTTCTCTGTCAATTAAATTTCCATTGTACTGCCAAATAATACAAATAGTTTTTTTGTGTCATTGGCTTATAGAATTCACATAGAAATCCTATAGCAAAGCAGTAAACATTTAGCTCTCCTGCTTAATACTTAACTAGTAGCTGTCATGGTCTCACTGCATGATTGGCAGGTGGATATTTTTCAGAAGCTGATGTGATCAGGTCAGGATATTGCTGCTTCCACCTGAACCATTCTTAACCTTCAAGAATTCTTTAAATTCTTCTTCAATGTTTGTTTTGTTTTCTACTGTGGTTTTAAAATTATTTCTGCCTTTAAATGTTTATCTATTTTATATCACTTGAATATACGTACATATGCGCATGCACACACACACACACATACAATAAAAGCAAAAAAATAAAACTTTAGTCAGAATGTTTCCCACGCTATCTGCCTGACCGTGTGGCCAAAAAAACAAACAAGCAAATGAAGACATTAGCTACATTTAGAGTATCATAGGAACAATCAATTAACTCTAGCATAACTCATTTTAACAGGGTGATTGTTGTGGGATAATAATAACATACTTTGTAAACTGCTCTGAGTGCGCGTTAAGTTGTCCTGAAGAGCGGCATATAAATCAAATGTTGTTGCTGCTGTTGTTGTTGTTAAATTACTTGAATTGATCTGTTGTATAAATCCCCTAAATCCTGATGATGAGAAATGTAATGTCATCATCAATGCAAGAAAGCTGTAACAAAATAAGCACAAATTTACTTGTAAGAAGGCCTCCATTTGTCTATAAAAGGTACACACAGTCCCAGTTTTGTATCAGGAGGACCATAAGGGTGCATTTAACCCTTGCACCATGTTTGTTCTCTGCAGCCATAGCTGGGGAGAGGGACTGTGACATTATTAGTACTTTAAAGGGGAAAAGACCTTCTACAGTAAAATGAGACTGAATATGGTGAATCATATTCACACTTTTAAAAACCTTTAATACTTTAGTTCCGAATAGAGAAGTGATTTGCATTTATCTTAAGAACAGGCTTATAAATTATTTCATTGAGTCTCACTCCTTGGAGATCATACCTTCTTCCAACATTTAGAATATATGGAGTAAACATTGCTGAATGACTTAAAAATGTTAGTAGAAAAGAGGAAGAATCCAGTAGCACTGATAAGACTAACAAAATTTGTGGTAAGGTATGAGCTTTTGTGAGTCACAGCTCACTTCTTAAGATACAGCTAGAATGTGAGTCCATCTGTTCTTATATCTTGGAGACTGGAGTGATTTCAGATGCCAAATGACAATAGCTGATAAATGACAATAGTTGGTGAATGACAATAGCACATGTGATTGGATTGAGTAGGGTATGCAGAGGGGTAATAGGTATGAAGAAATCAGCTCTGGTAAAGAGACAGGGAGCCTAGGTCTCGATTCAATACAGGTGGATGCATTGTCTTGAACTTCATCATCAGTTGTCAGTTGCAGTTCAGAAGCCTCTCTTTCTAATCTCCCTTTGAAATTCCTCTGCAGGATAACTGCTACTTTCAGGTCAGCAACTGAATGTCCTGGAAGGTTAAAATATTGCCCCCAACCCACTGGTTTTTTAATGATGCGGTTTCTGATGTCAGATTTATGTCTATTAATTCTTTGTCAAATTGACTGGCCAGTTTGTCCAATGTACATAGAAGGTGGAAGGACATTGCTGACACATGATGGCATAAATCACATTAGAGGATGAGCAGGAGCATGAACTTGAGATGGTATGGCTGATGTTGTTGGGTCCACTGTTGCTAGGATCTATATGAGAGCAAACTTGGCATCTTGGTTTGTGTCAGGCCATGGTACTAGAGTCCATGTTACTGGTAAGCAGTTTATCATTGTGGGTGAGTAGTTGTTTTAGGTTAGCAGACTGTAAAGCAAGAAAAGGTTGGCCACCCAGTGCCTGTGTGAGGGAAGTGTCACAATCCAGCATGGGCTGTAGGTCATTAATAATGCATTGAACTGGCTTGAGTTGTGAGCTGTAGGTGACCTCCAGAGGTGTTCTGTTGTTATTTTCTTTGGGTTTGTATTATAGCAAGCTGTCCCTGGGTATCAATCTGGCCTTTCCAATCATCTTTCTCATGATGTCAGGGGGATACTGTAGTTGCAAAAATGCCTTCAAGTGAATATCTCTGCCTGAGGAGTTGGAGCAGATGCAACTATAGCATAGGTAGACATGGGCACGAACGGGGAAAAAATGAACCAGCTGTTTGTTGTTCATTGCCATCCACGAACAACGAACAATGAACAGTAACGAACATGGCCCTGTTCACAAATATGTTTGTTGTTCATTGTCTGTGGCCCTTTAAAGATCCCTTTAAACTATCAGCTGGCAGGTGGCAGGGGGGATTCCCCCCTGCCGCCTGCCAGCTTATAGTTTAAAGAGCCCTTTCCTGCCATGTGCAAGAAGCAGGGCCCTTTAAAGACCCCACCAACTGACCTTCTCAATGTTCAATACTCACCAAATTTGCAGGGGACATAGTCCTCACTGTCCTCCGAAGGCCCCCCCCCCAAGTTTCAAAGAGACTGCACCCCGGAAAAGGCATGATGCATGGGTCTCCCCCTTTGTTGTTATCTTCTCTTCACAGTGGCAACAATGGGACTCTCTGCTGGAAGCTACTTTGAGGGGTTACAAACTGACCTTCCCAATGTCCAATACACACCAAATTTGCAGGGGACATAGTCCTCACTGTCCTCTGAAGATCCCCCTAGTTTCAGAGAGATTGCACCCCGGAAAAGCCATGATGCATGGGTCTCCCCCTTTGTTGTCATTTTCTTTTCACAGTGGCAAAAATGGGACTCTCTTCTGGAAGTACCTTGAACGGTTAAAACCAGAAGGAAAGCCAGAAGGAGTTCAGACAGAGTTCAGTCCCTGCCGTTGCCAGGGAAACTGATTGAAATGCCCCAGACTGTCTGCCTTGACGAACGGCTGAAGAAGGCAACAAATGAGGCTTGCAATGACCACTTGTTCATTTAGAATGGAGCCTCATGAATGGCTTGTTCGCAAACAGACGAACGGGCTGTTCATGAGTTTTTTCCATTTGTAATGCTGTTCATGCCCATGTCTAAGCGTAGGGCTTGGCTATATACAATGGATTCCTTGATGTGGTTGGGGTGGTAGCCAGCCAGAGGCATGTAGATATGTTTGTTGATCTGTCAGTTTCAAGTATAAAGTGGTACTTATGTGTCCCTCATGTACCCATCCAGGAAGCTTATTTCTTCTGTAGAGTGGTTCATAGTTAGATTAATTGTAAGGTGGAAGTTGTGGAAAGTCTTGTGAATGTTAGACTATTGTTTAAAATGTTAGTCTTTTGTTTAACACTTTAATGATTACTCAGTTGCATTCTGAATATTAACACTGCTATACATATATCAGTGTAGTAATCTTGTGCATTATAATACTTTCATGTCCAAGGTCACTGGGACTTCATTCTGCAGAGTACTTATCTTCGGAATTCTGTCATTTTAGTAAAGAAATTGTGAAACAGAGGTAAGTCAGGCATTGGGTAATTTGGGGAAATTCCATTCATGTAAGATGCTAATGTAATAAGCTTACAAATACAGAAGTAGGATTTTCTGTAGGTGGGAAACTAGGTCATGTTTCCAGGAAAGGGCAGAGTAGGTGTTAGTTGATACTAAAGCACATAGAATCCAGTCCTTAGGAAGATGCTGTGAAAATCTGGTGTGTAGAGTTCTGATGGGGGGGGGGAATCAGGTTTCCAGAGTGAATTTCTAGGGCCTGTCTGCTAAGTTGCTGTACTGCTATCCTTTTTCTCCACTAGGGTAAGCATCTAGTGCAAAAATTTCTATAGAATTCTGACACTGGTAACTCAGGAACCCCAGACCTCTCAAGGATGTTCATAAAGGATGGTAAAGTAAATGGGGGAGGATAATATGCCACACGTTCTCTGCTTTAGTTGTTATTTACATGGCATCTTACTAACTTGAGAAAGTAATTTTCCAGTTGTTTGAATGGAGAGGGAGAAAGAAAGGTATTCATTGGCTGAATTATACTAGTTGTGCTCTTTTCACCCAGTTTTCAGTTTTCCTTCCTAGCTAGGTACTCCTTTATCAGTGCTAGTGCCACCTAATGGTTGGATTGAAATTCTGGAACGTTGTCTTCCCTGTTCTTAGCTTTGGAAATGATTGCATTCCCCTTTTTATTCCCATACTGCTGTGTTCAGAACTGTGTTCCTTAAATTCTCTTGTTTCATCGTAACTTGACATGAGTTCTTTAATAAGAAGATCCATAATTCTGGACAAACTGTCTCAAAGACAGATTACCCGCCATTATGGATCCTTTTTGCACTATGCAATCACAGCAGAGTACATTGGTGGTTTTTTTCCTCTTTTTCATTCCATATGTATATGGAGCAGCTGTGAACAAATAGTCCTGACTATTGCCTCAAAGGAATTGAACCCCTCAAGTTATAATAAAAAAGGAGTCCAATATTAGTTTGGAGACTAACAACATTTATTCTAACATAAGCTTTTGAGAATCCAAGCTCACTTCACTGGATGAATGAAATGTACATCTATAAGGCCAATGAATGAAGTTACATTAAAAGCTGCAAACAGAAAGTCTATGGGAAAGAAATGTTACAAAGTTACACCAGTCAAAAGAGTAATCAAGCCATTCAGCGTTGGTGAGGACCATTCCCAGCTGTTAATAGATGGGCAAAGTAGAATTAACATAAAATCTGATCTACAAAGGTGCCGGATGAAACATGAAAAGCCAAATAGAAAGCTATAGTGGTACAGCTGAACTAACATTTATGTGTGGAGTGAGATATGCAAGACATTAGCATCTATAGTGAGTGAAGAATCCAAAGCCGTTGTTATAAATTGTCGAGGAGATGGTCCCATCCAACAGAGAGAACTTCAATGAAAACCTATTAGGACTAGGAAAGGCAAATGCAGCTCCACAATATAGGTAAGAGAGATAATGGAGGAGGTTTTGTAGCAAAGGCTGTGCCAGAGCCAATGCCTTTCTTGTCTTTGAATATCCAAGCACTATTAAAACATGTCTTCAAGTCTGAACATGTTTTTCTGAAGACATGCAGCTTGAAGCAACTCTGTTTTCAAGAGAGGGGGGAAATGACCTGTGAGATACAACAGCCTGTTTGATTCTAGATCCTGAGCCTATGGTCATCATATGTGGTATCTTCAATAACTCGATGTTTTTCAGGGTACAGTGGGAGAAATATGAAACTGCAACATAATTATATAGAAAAGATTTAAAAGTTAGACATGCAGCAACGTTTTCTGTGATGGGATGCTAGAGCAGCATTTAGATATACCCTCAATAAACCTGGCAAACTTGACTGCTTGATTTCAGATTGTAAACCACAGCTAGGGTTGCCAGGAGTCAGGGAGGTAGGAACATGGGGGCATGACATCACTTCAGGGGAAACCCAGATGTGATGTCACACTGTAAATTCTAAGGTATAACCATAGAATTTCTAGTGTTTGCTAGAATAGACTAACATCACTTCCCTGTATCCAGGTTTTCCCTGAAAGTGACATCATGCCATCAGCCAATGAGAATTTCTAAATGTCTTTACCTTCCATTGGCTATTGGAACATCCCCTTCACCTGGCTGAAATGTGGCAACCCAACTATACTAAATCAGTAAAGACTCTGCCCTATTCTTAAAACACTGGGAGTTTCCGTGCATAATACCTTCTTCTACAACAGTTAATCCAATGGCAAAGCTGAATCAGCTGTCAACATTCCAAAACTACTGCTAAAGAAAACAGCAAAAAATTTGGCCAGCTCTCTTGAAGTGAATAAATACTCCCACTACTGGCATGACTAGTAGCCCAATGCAAAGAGAAAGTCTAGGTGAATATTTTCCCTAGTGCCTACAGTCCTTGAATTATTAAGCCTCAAGTTGCCAAAAGAAACCAAGTTATACAAAACTCAAACACAGTAAAGCTAAAGCTTACCATGATAAACATATTAAATAACTACCACAGTTGCATATTGGAAATTCAATGTGTGCCCTGTTATTTCCCCTGCATAAGTACTGACTATTGAGATAAATGAGCGCACACATAGCCAAAACTGCCAATTCATTCACCCAATGATGCCTCGGTAAATTTATTTTATGACAATTATTATCTGCTTTTCTGAAGGAGACTCAAGTTTGATCATAAAAAATATTTGAAATAAATAAATAACAGTAACAAATATCTAAAACTAATAACAATAATGTATAAAACAATATTAGAAACAACAAGCCAGTTTATAAAAAGGCTTTACTAAAAAAATTCTATCTTACATAGTGTTGGAGCTTCCTAACTTTCTTCAGTAAGTTAGTCTACCAGGTGGAAACTACAGCACACTCTAGGATCCTCAGCAACATGTTACGGTTCTTTGTAAGGTGAACAAGTCTCATAGCTATAGTGGGAAACCTCCTACTCTGGGCCCTGCTGCTCCCACTGCTGCAAATTTGGGGAGAAATGAGAGTTGTACTGATGCCACAATGTCACTTCCAGTACGAACCCAGAAGTGATGTCAGTGCATCGGGGCAACACAGTACATTTTACCTTAGAATTTCGGGTGAATCCTAGAGCGTTGCCCTCATGTAATGATGTCACTGCTGGGTTCTCACTGGAAGTGACATCACAACATCAGCGCAACACTGTTTTCATTGTCCCCATTCCCAGGCATTTCCTGCAGTTTGCCAGTGCTCAGCTGGCAAACTGCAGGAAATGCCTGGGAATGGGGACAGTGCTCAGCTAGCAAACCTAGTTCCCTGACATTTGCAGTCTATGTCGAAAGGACTTCCTAAAGCTAGGAAAGCTGAAAGCCACTGCCAACAGGATACTTTGATTATTTTTCTAATCAGACTGGCCTTAACCAGAAAGTCAGGTAGATGTGAAAGAACTTAACTGAAATGGGGTGTCATCATGAGTCTATGAATGGTGCTGAAAAACTAAAATCTTTCCTCTTCCAAATCCTAGGTCATTTCTGAAACTAGACAAAAAGGTTAGAAAATAACACAGGGCCATACAACCTTGTTGAATTTGGGGAAATTAAAAATAGAATAAACTACAAGTATCTCCATCTGAACATAGACAAAGGCCATGCCTCCTTATTGCTCCACCTAGATCTATCTGCAGCCTTTGATGCAGTAGACCATGCCATCCTGTTGAGACATCTACAAATAGAAGTGGGTCTCAAAGGATGTATCTTGGATTTATACCTTGGTATAAATCATTTCTCATGGAACAGACTCAAAGGGTTGCTGTTGGAGATCAGCTATCTCCAGAATGAGAGCTATCTTGCAGGGTTCCACAGGGCGCAATCTTATCTCCCATACTAGTGGCAGAGCCTGTTGTGAAAGAATACAATGGGCTCTAGCAGCAGGTCACCGAGTCACTGCAGGTCGTGGCAGGCCCATGCCACAGCAGGCTACCAGCCAGGCTGCCCCGCACTGCAGCAGGCTGCTGAGCCAGGCTGCAATGGGCCTCCAGGCTAGGCAGGGGATCAGCTGGGCAGGGAGAAAGCTTTCTCCCTGCCCAGCTGAGCAGCGGGCAGATGCTCCACCTCCCTCCCTTCGCACATCGGTGAAATTGACTGCAGCCCATACATGGGCTTTCTCTGTGGTGGCCCCCACCCTGTGGGATGGCCTGCCTGAGGAGGTCAAGAGAGCTCCCACTCTCCTGGCTTTCCACAAACGATGCAAACCGAATTATTCAAAAAGGCTTTTTACTCAGATAGGAGAGCTGTACACTAATGAGTTAGGAATAGAGATGGGCACTATCTGAATTACAATTTCAAAAAAACCCCAATTTTGGCGTTTTCGCCATCGTGACTCAGCTAATCGGTTCTGTCCATGGCAACCGATCCAGCGGTCAGGAGTTTGCATGTTCGGGACTTGATCGGATGGGTCAGTTTCTGTTCGGAATTGCAGACACTCTGGCGCTAGTAATTTATTCCCGGGGCAATGGAGTCAGGGAAATGAGCTGTGTTTGCCCTCCTTCTGTCGCCCGCGAAACACGAATGGAAGCCCAGCTTTCCTTGATTAGCAGGCTTCCTTCCAACCACGGAGCAGCAACCCAGGGGAGGGAGGGGGAAGGGGGTGGGCACAAAGGAAAGGCAAAAGGCAGCGCGGGAGGCCGGGAGGCCGCCTGTGCCATTTGCCTTTCCCCAGGACAAGGGGTGCGTGGGCAAGCTGGCTGCCCCTTGTCCTGGGGAAAGGCAAAAGGCAATGAGGGTGGCTGGGAGGCCGCCTGTGCCGTTCGCCTTTCCCCAGGACAAGGGGTGCGTGGGCAAGCCAGCCGCCCCTTGTCCTGGAGAAAGGCAAAAGGCAAAAGGCAGTGTGGGTGGCTGGGAGGCCACCTGCGCCATTCACCTTTCCCCAGGACAAGGGGTTCGTGGGCAAGCCGGTTGCCCCTTGTCCTGGGGAAAGGCAAAAGGCAAAAGGCAGTGCGGGTGGCTGGGAGGCCGCCTGCACTGTTCGCCTTTCCCCAGGACAAGGGGCGCGTGGGCAAGCCGGCTGCCCCTTGTCCTGGGGAAAGGCAAAAGGCAGTGCGGGTAGCTGGGAGTCCACCTGCGCCGTTCGCCTTTCCCCAGGACAAGGGGTGCACGGGCAAGCCGGCTGCCCCTTGTCTTGCGGGGCAGGTGAACGGCACAGGCAGTCTCCGAGCCACTCGTGCTGCTGCCAGCTCCACAGCGCACCGGGACAGCCAGCTTGCTGCGGGGGGCGGGGGCGACTCAGGAGTGCGCGCACACGCGCAAGAGTCTGACTACGGTTGCCCTGGGCGCTGGTCTCCCCGATTCACGATTGCGGACCGGAAACAAGAGTTGATCGTTTAGAATTGGTGGCCTGCATTCGGCAGCAGCCCAGATCCACAAACAGCTGAATTGGAATTTTTTTGGGGATCAGGCACATGTCTAGTTAGGAACCATAGACCTCATCTCTATCTTGTATTGGATTCCTGCTAATGCTATGTCTTTGTGAACTTGTATCTATTTACCCTATGGCATTGTTTATGGAAATGTTCCTGATATTGACTGTACTAATCTCATACTGTGTAGTCCACCTTGAGTCTCAGTGAATAAGGCGAACTATAAATGACATAAATAACAACAACAACAAGTAAGGGACCTACAAGGACTTGAGGGGGATCTGATTTTCCCCTCCCACACCATGTCCTCTTTCCTTTTCTGCCTCCAATAGCTTCTTCTTTTCCTAATTACTTCTCTCATTCCCACCCACTTTTGTCTGCATGCATCTTCAGCTTCCCCTCCTTCCTCCCCAAGTAACCTCTCCCTTGGCCCAGTTATGTGGTGCTGGCTGAGCTGGGCCTGGTTGCATGGAAACCTGCCAAGACTTGCAGGGGGTACTTCATTTTTCCCGCAAGGCTAAAACAACCGTGGAAAGGGGTTTGGCTCCTTCCCCTGACTTTTACTGACAAAAACCAAGCCTGAAATACTGGATAAACTGCTATCGTGGCCTAGCAACTGAGGGCATCTGGTTAAAGCTACAGGCACTACTTTTATCATTTCAGATTTTTGCTTTTCAAAAACTGATTTTTATTTTTTAGATTACAGATTTTTCTGCATACCTGGGGAGCTTTTTCAAATGTGTCTTGTCGATTCGTGGCTCTGAATTTAAGTATCTACAGAATAGGGCTGCTTGGTTATTAGTATATATGATACTATTTCTCATGATCACCATGAGGTGCCTCTAAAAGCTGCAAGTCACTGGTTTTCTGTATTTTCACTCCATTTTAAGGAAGCAGCCATGAATGGGAAGTATACTCTTGCAGTGATTTAGGATGTTTATATTTCAAGTCACCAACCATTAAATCTTGTGAATTACAAACCATTTTCTGATAAAATAGAGCTTCCTGCAGTTCTGCTCTTTGATAGTTCAACTATTTTAACCCAAACTTTTACAGTAAACTTGTTCAGGAGAAAAGGAATCTTTCTGTGGCCACTATGCAAACTTTTAGTAAAAGTATTCTACAAAAAAAATTCTTGAGAATTAACTTAATAAAGCCATTTATTATTTTCTTCTTCTGAAATAAGTTACAAGTTATTAAGTTTTAAAACCTCTACAAGGTCTTTATATCAGCACAGCTGGTTGGGGGTGGTATATAAAGACTATTTTACTCACAAGATTAAATTCAATGCAAGAAATATTCTAAAACTTTCGAAGTCTGCTGCTATGGTAAATGCCAACACAAGAGTTGCTTTGTATATAGGAAAATTCAAACCTGTACTAATGTGTTTCTTCTTTCCCTTCCCTAAGCAGGTGCCAGGGGGATTTTGCCATTTGTTGAGCAGATGGGATGCCTGTTATTACTGGATTGCCCATGTCTAAAATTATATAGACATTGAAAGTAAATTCTTTTCAGTGGGTTTTTATTTGAGAGTAATATCCTGTCAATGGGCTAATTTTGACACTAAGGCCCATGTTTTGCTGCCTTTTGTAGCATTATTTTTATTCTTGATACTGCGCAGCAAACAGTTGTCATTTAAACACACTTGTTTCTACAAGAAGTAAATAAAGTATAGGTATGCTTGACTTTGCTAAAAACCGAATCCCGTTGTGTGTGCTTAAACTCGTTGGTGGTTTAGATTGAGGACCGTGCAATTTTGGTGCTGTTAAGTGTAAAAACAGCTGCCCCAAAGAGTCTTGAAGGCCTCATCGCAAAGTATGATCCAAAATTCAGGATAACCAAAAACAAAACAAAACAAAAACAAATAGACTTGAGCTGAACTAGCAACACCCCACCTGGAGAACATCAACAATGGTAAATAGTTCATTTGGAAACCCTGAATTCAAAACTGAAATGAAAATGTTCTCAGTGCACTCCTCTTGTAAATATATTTACTTTTCTCATAACAAATATAACAATACATGTGAGTTATTGAAATAAAGGAAAATTTGCCTGCTTATCATATGCAGAGATGTGCTTTATATTTGACTAAAGTTTTTATGAATACAAAACATTGCATGTCTCTGCTTGTGATAATTACACATATTTCTTGCACCCTCCAAAAAAATCAGGTAAAAATTTCATAACTGGGGAACTGCAATTAAAAAATCTAATAAAATGTGTGGCATGAATAGCATTGCTTAGCTTCAGCTTATTCAGCTTTAAAGACTACAATGCAACTCACATAGAATCATAGAATTATAGGGTTGGAAGGGACCTCTAGGGTTTTCTAATTCAACCCCCTGCACAATGCTGTAAATTCACAACTACCTTTCCTCCCCACTCCCCCAGTGAAGCCTGTTCCATGCCCAAAAGATGGCAAAAGTGCAATCCTAAAAAGATTTACTGAAGTAGCTCTTCTTAAGACTGCACTGTCAGTCATGGAACATGTGATCATGATTCTACAGCTTTTCTCAGCTTGATATTCCCTTATGGAATCCTGTGCCTATCTTTTTCATGGTATATGTAATGTTTTGCTTGTAACATATTTGATTTGGATTTTATTTACATTTGCTAATGTGGAGTTTTAAAAATTGTTACTTTGAGTTTAAATGCAGGCCTCTGCGGAAAAAAAGAGGGGGGGCTGGATGGATGGATGGAGCGTGCTATGATTGAAAGGTAGCTGTACCCTAGGGGGTAGAGTGCACTGGTGGCTTTTGTCAGAGACCTAAGGGAAGATATTTTCATATGGAATTTTTCTTTATTTAGACTATAAACAATAACATAAAAGCTATAGACAACAAACATAGAAGATTTTTTAAAAATCTAACAAGAAGACACACTAACAATACATAAACAAGTGAAAAAAGAAGAAAAGAACCCTAAAACTAAACTACAGATTGAGTTCCGATTTTCTCCGCCACAAATATAGATCATATTCAGAGTCTCATTTATTCTAAGTTAAACATAAGAGCCCTCTTTTTTCTATTGTTCTTGATTCTTAATCCATAAATCCAGATGCCATCAAGTCCTTATTATCCATTTCCTGTAAAAAGTCTATAAACGGTTTCCATTCAGTCAAAAATGTAACTAATGACTTTTCCCTAATACATGAAATAAGTTTTGCCATTGACGCAAACTCCAAAACCATTCCTCCACTGTAGGCAATGTTGGAGTTTTCCACTTTTGTGCATAGAGTACTCTTGCTGCCATAATCAAATATAAAAACAAAGTTCCAAAGCTTCTTTCCAACTGGCTGTCCATTATTCCCAACAAAAAAGTCTCTGGTTTCAACTAGATTTTAATCTTCAAAATCTTCTGAATCGATGACTGTATCTGCAACCAGAAACTCTTTGCTTTCTTACATGTCCACCACATATGATAAAATGTCCCTTCTTGTTTAGCACATTTCCAACATACATTTGAAGCATCTTTATACAATCTAGCCAGTTTTTCAGGAATCATATACCAACAATACATCATCTTATAAAAATTTTCTTTGATACTAGAGCTTAATGTAAATTCCACTCCCCTTTCCACATATTTTCCCATCGCTCCATTAATATGTCATGTCCACAATTATTTGCCCATTTAATCATACGTTCTTTTACTTGCTCTTCTTCTGTCTCAAATCTCAACAAAAGTTTATACATTTTAGAAATAGCATGATCATCATCTGTACACAGTGCAATTTCAAATTAAGTTTTAGATTGCTCAGAATCATATTGACTCTTGTTTAGTTTAAATCTCTCTGAGATTTGTATATAGGGAAACCACTGGCAAACATGCCCTTCTGCTGCTAAATCCTTTCTTGATTTAATTTTAACTTGACCTTGAGAAAATTCCAACAAGTCATGATAAGTTAACCATTTAGTTGGACTCATCATTTCCCTTCTAAACTGAGCTTCTTGTGACGACAACCAGAGAGGTATTTTCGAACAAAACCTAGGTTTGTATTTATTCCATACTCTCAAAATGACACATCTTACATAATGATTATTAAACTCTGCATTGGACTTAACTTTGTTGTACCAGAGATACCCATGCCACCCAAATTTTAAGTCATGCCCTTCAAGGTCCAAAAGCCTTTATTTCTTAACATTATCCATTCCTTCATCCAAACTAAACAGCTGCAAAATATAATCTCAAATCTGGTAGACCCAAACCTCCTCTTCCCTTTGTATCCTGTAGAAACTTACATTTAACCCTTGGTTTTTTGCCTTGCCATATAAATCTCGATATATCTTTCTGCCATTGCTTAAATGGTACCTCATTTGTCAATACTGGAATTGTCTGAAATAGGAATAACATTCTAGGTAAAACATTCATTTTAATTGTAGCTATTCTTCCCAACAACGATAGTCTTATCCCATCTTAACATATTCCTTTTAATTTCATTCCAAGTCTTAATATAATTATTTTGGAATAACATACAGTTCATATTTGACAAATAATACCCAAGTATATTACCTTTTTCTTAATTTTAAACCCTGTTTTGCTCTCCAGTTTCATTTGGTCCTGTATGTTCATATTTTTACTTAACACTTTGGTCTTCTGTTTATTAACCTTAAAACCAGCCACTGCACCAAATTCTTTCAATCTTGTCATTAATGTTTCAATTCCTTTTAAAGGGTCCTCCAAAACCAACACCAAATCATCCACAAAGGCTCTTAACTTATAAATCTACTGTTTCACCTTTAAACCTCAAATTCTCTCATCTTGCCTTATGCCCCTGTTCAGAACTTCAAGCACCAGTATAAATAACAAGGGTGACAATGAGCAACCTTGTCTTGTACCTCTTTGTATTCCACATGGTTTAGTTAACTCTCCATTAACGACTATCCGTGCTGTCTGGGATGTATAGATCAACTTAGTCCATTTTATAAAATTGTCTCCAAAATCCATATATTTCAAGATCTTAAACAAAAATTTCCAATTTAAATGATCAAAAGCCTTCTCGGCGTCTAGGAAGATCAAAGCGGCTTGTCTTTCATTATGTTTTTCCAAGTAGTCCAGAATATTCAATGCTATTTTTACGTTGTCCTTCAGCTGCCTCTTAGGTAAAACTCCACTTTAGTCTTCATGAATGATGTCCTGTTGGATACTTTTAAGTCTTCCCACCAAGATCGTAGCAAACAGCTTATAGTCATTGTTTAATAACAATACTGGCCTGCAATTTCTTGTCAATGCATCTTCCACATGGTGAAGTTTTTACATTGGGCATATTCAGCCCATGAGGATTGGATCCACTTGATTCGGTTTCGTTTTCTCAGCCATGTCGGACGCTCCTCTTCGCGGGCTCGAGAGGAAGCGCCCGAGCACCCTGTCCGGGCGGCTGATCTGCGAAGATTAGCCCCCAAAACTCCCAGTGAGGGAGGCTGGGTCCGGGACGCTGCGGGAAGAGCCCCCCGGAATCAATGCGGGGTGTTAATTGCCCGTTTGTCCCTACAGAGGCCGGCGGACGTGCGCGGCGCCTCGAGTGCTGCCGGGCCATGGAAAACGGCAAAGAGCAGAATTAGGCGAGAGCCTGCAAGTAAGCGAATCCCTTCTGTTACTACAAGCGTACGTGAAGGAGTGGTGGGATCTGAAGCTAAGAAGGCTCGTTCTTCCCCTTTGCTGAGTTTCAGAATCCGGCTGGCGGTTCCCCCCCGCCCTAAAATGGCAACAAAAAAACAAAGTCCTGCCCTGGGCAAGTCAGTTTCGGCTGCCCTAAAGGGAGAGTCGTTGGAGGAGGTAGTGCAGAGGGCGGTTGGTGAAGCTATAAAACCCTTTGTTGACAAGCTGAATGAAACAGATCAAAGGGTGGGCTTAATTGAGAGCGAAGTGAAAACCATTAAGGAAGCAGCGGGGGGGGCAGAGAAGTCTGCTCGGGAAAGTGCGTCACTCGTGAAGGCTATGAATAAAGAGCTTAAACTGGTGGAGAATCAGCTGATCGGGCTACAAGTGGAACGAACACAGACAATTTTGCGCCTCCAGAATGTGAAAGAGGAGGAAAATGAGGATTTACGGGGTCTGGTCTCGGAACTATTGGCGACACCCGCGAGGGCAACTAAAGAAGAAGTAAAAAGCGCCATTTTGGAAGTCCGTCGGGCTACTTCAAAATATGCAATGAAGCGTCAGTTGCCTCGCGAGATCATCATTGATTTTTCATCTAAGAGGATCCGGGACACTATCCTATATAATTCATACAATGCGGATTTGGACTTTTTGGGTAATAAAGTTAAGATATTGAAAGACGTCCCATTTCTAGTTCGGAAAAGACGTTTTAAGTATAAAAAGTTCGCAGCTCTTCTGAGAGAACGTGGAATAAAGTACAAATGGTTATTTCTGGAAGGAATCTGGTTCAGTCACAAAGATCAAGCTTTCAAGTTATTATCAGAAGATCAACTAAGGGATTTTGAGGATAAAAATCCGGAATTTCAGTGCACCAAGCAAGACGAAAAGGAGAAGTCTGAGGGGGGGGGGGAGGAAATGAGCACTGCGGCTGCAGCTGCTCAGAGAGAATTGCGTCCGGGACCCAGGAGGGGAAGAAAAATTTAATTTGAATTTAAATTGTAATTTGCATTTAGTAAGGTCAACCACTCCATCAATATAACATAAAGCTTTAACTTTTGAATAATGGCAGTATGAAGGGAAAACATTTTGTGTAGCATAGCTGTTGCATGTTGTAGTTGTTGTGGTTTTTTTCCTTCCTCCCCTTGTTCCCTTTCTTCCCTTTGTATTGTTAGTTAATGTAGTTAATAAAAAATAATATATATATATATATAAAAGAAAAGGATTGGATCCACTTTACTCACTGGTTCTGGCCCCTTACTGCTTCAGTTCTTTAATTCTGCACTAGGAAAATGCCCAGTTTCTGCTGGGAGCTTTGAGGACGTGTCAGTTTCGTTAGCTGATAGGCTGAGATCATGTCAGGTTCCTCAGTTGATTGCTGAGGAAACTTTGCAAGTTTTTTGGGGGGGGGGGGTCAACATTGCAAGGTTGCTATTTATTTATTTTTTAATCCAGGACAAAAACTTGATTGGTTGCTGTTCAACCAATCAGGATGCAGGGAAATAAAGGGGACGGTGAAAGGCAGGGCCAGGGCCAGATCTCACACCAAATAAACCATTCTGTACTTCAAAAAGGACCCAGTTTGACTTTGCTGGGATAAAAACTTGTGGTATGTGCACAGGGGAAAAGCACAAGAAATCCTGGGAAAGATCGATTCTGCAGCAAATGCAGCCTTTCTCCATGAGGAATGCAAAGAAGTCTGGGAAGCAGTTTGGAGACTGATTTGCAGTATTTTGTCCATGCATGCAGAACTCTGGAGAGAAATTGATGCAGTATGGGGCCAGAATTGATGGGAAAGCCCCATGCGGAAAAGATCTAAGCCAAGAAAACTGTATGTGCACCTGTGTGTGCACCTGGGTCAATCTGTGTATATCTGAGAGAGATTAATCTATCTAGATCAGGCAAGCTGTGTGGAAAAGCCTGAATGAATCCATGTCTGTGTAGATGAGAAAAGAGCTTACTCTGCTAGTGAATATCTGTGTGGAAAATTAAACTGTGACGGAGTCTTTAAGAAGAGAGAATTATTTGTGAAACCACCAAGTTTAAGAACTATTCTGAAACCAATACGTTTATCAAAATTCTGCAACCAACATGCTTGAGTTCTTGTAAATAAATTATACTTTTGTTTAAGCAAGAAAGATCCCCCTTTTATCCCTCAAAGGTACCCACACATGCTGATCATTCTGTCCAACTACCATCTATAGCAGGTCTTCCTATATTACCAGTTACACTGAGGTATAAGTTTAAGGTAGCAAAAGGAGAAGCCGAATCGAAGGTCCAAAGGCAAAGGTTTTAAAAGAGTTAAAAACAAAAAGCAAAATTATTACAGTATGCTTTATGAAAACCAATGTCCAAGGCTATCCACTCAGTACTGAGTCCTGCAACTGAGTTATTTCCTAATGTGAGGAATAAAAAAGCTGACAATGTCAGCCCTTTGCCATTTCTATCTGAAGTTTACATTATGTCTTCCACATCATTAAAAACCATGTTCTAAAAAGTATCTTTAAAAAATCAATTAAAACCCTCTTAATCATGATCTAGTTCTAAACTAAGAGAGATGGCACCAAGACAAGACATGGAAAGGAGTGGTGCTATGTCAAGCAGGCTGTTAGTATCTTTTAACTGCTGCATGCCAGTGAGCTGATCACAAATCCCTCCCACACCCAGCAAAAACTTAGTTGAAATGAAGTATGAGATTTTGGCTTCCTCACGCTTCAGGTTGTCCTTCCAGTAAATGTCATCCACAGATAGCAGTTATACCCAGCCAAACTAGTTACCAGCCCCCCATTAGGGGCAGGGATCCCCCTCCTACCCTCCACCCCTGCCACCGCTTACCTGACCAGCAGGGGGGAAACCAACTACAACTAAAGGGGGAAACCCCACCGAGGCACTTACTGAAGTAATTCCAAAACCATCAAAATTACACAATGAAATATACAGTGAAACTTCTATATAAATGTTAATAAATATAAAGTGCTCAAGTGCTATTATTACATCAGATGTTTCCTCAAGTGCTATTATTACATCAGATGTTTATATTTGGATTCTATAGATCCAAATATAAAATACACTTCGCAGATACACAGTAAGTACATGAACTTTTTAGATATAGTGGTCTACAGAAACAGTGAGAAGAGGATTAGTGTGAGACCGTATAGGAAAGGGACAGACTGCAACTCTTATTTAGACTATCCTCCCATCACCCAAGTCATCTATGTGATAATATTCCATATGGACAGTTCCTTAGGCTAAAGAGGAATTCCTCAGAAACCACAGATTACAAATGGGAGAGCTGTGTGTTGAACAGGGCATTCAGAGATAGAGGATACCCGGATCATATCCTAATATCAGCACAACAGAGAGCCAAGACAGTGGAACATAGGGAATTGTTCCAAACTGTTGTAAGACCAAGGGAACCTAGGATTGGATGGACATTGGAATACACTTTTCTTGCCCATGGAATTGGTAGAATCATCCATAAACACTGGCATCTAATTAGGGAGATTGTGGGATGTGAAGCCTCCCTCCCCCACTATTGGATTTAAATGGACACAAAGCCTCAGGGACTTGTTTGTCCATTCAGATTATATAGATAGTTCAGTAGCTAGACTAACTGGTCATTTTCCTTGTGGACACTATAGGATATGCCCTCTGGTCCTGTCAGGCAGCTCTTTCACCAGGAGAGACCCCGGGGCCACAATTCATTTACACAATTTTACAACCTGCGATATGTCAGGAGTAGTATACCTGATGATTTCTGAGTGCCATCTGTTATACACGGGAAGTACAGTACGGCCAGTCCAGGTAAGAATACTAGAACACATGTCCCATATTAGGAATAGGAACCTTGAGGCACCTCTGGTGGCACATTTTGTGGACCACCATAGAAAAGAGAATGAGTTTAGATTCACTGTTTTACATGTAACCCATAAGGGTTCCCAACATGTGATCCAGAGGGAACTCTTACAGAAGGAAGCCTATTGGTTCCATACTTTAGGGATCCTGGTCCTGGGAGGTCTTAACAATGAATTGAGTGTATTCTGTTTTCTGTAATTGCTTGCATGCTATGTTTGATGTTCTGAAAATTATGTATTACTTGCCTTTAATTGCTCTAGCAGTTGATTGCATTGGGCTTATATTGCAGTAACTAATGACGTGTGGTACAGTGCACAGCCATCCCTTGGTGTTTCACCATTTGAGGTTTGAAAAATTTTGTTCCAGGATATGGTGAGCTCATGCTTTTTGTTTCACAGGGATTTAAAAGTATAATGAGTGCTAGACAGAATTTCGAATATATACATATTTTTATTGTTTCAGGTTTAGAAATATACAGGACAATTGTGGATCCCTTGATAAAGCATTAATCTGAAAAGAGCTGAATATAATAGCTGGCTCCTCGTTGGGCTGGGGGCTATTGAGTACAGGTCTCATACCCTCTGATGTTATACTCTGAGTCAGAAAACATAATATTGTTATTTTAGAGTATCATTTTGGAATTTATACATAAAGTATAACTTTAAGTATAACTAACTAGTACTTACCACTATCCTGTGGATGGCTGCATGAAAGTTCTTCTGTGGTGTACCTGTAAGAGTTACAGAGAAAGAGACATCATTACATTATTATTCAGGACTTACCAAATATTACTTTCTATGGTTGTTTATTGATGACTATTGAATGAAGAAACATGCTTTTTGTATATGTTGACATGCTTGGACAACAATGGAATTGTATGAGACTTTTGTATGTATTTTAGGATTATTTATTGTAACTATCATATGCACCTGTCACTTTCATTACTCACTATAATATTTAAAATTATTTAAAAATTTGAATTGCTGGATATAGAATCCTTTATTGGATAAGTGGGAACTGTCAGGGCTTGCCGCAGCTGCCGCTGGGCGTGGCACTGGGCAGTCTGCTCCTGACATCACAGGGGGGCCAGGGACTCTGCAGGACCCTGCTCTGTGGAAGGAGGGGCGGTATACCTCACCCAGACTCCCTCTCAGTCCACTCGCTGGCCTGCTCAACCTGGCCTGTTTACCCTCTGTGTCCTCCATCTCCTCCTTCCAGAACTCTCCTCCAAGCCTCCACCCTTGCATCCTACTGCTCTCACTCCACATCATCACTCCTCACTCACACCCACCACCGCAGAACTCTTCCCAGCCACCCTTTATAGGGTTTCCTTTCTCCACCCCGCCCTCCTTCCAGGCTTGTTCCCTCTCCTGACTGGGCCCAGCTGTGCATTCCTCCAGGTGTTTCCCTCCAACCACTAATCCCTCCTGGGCCCTTTTGCCATGCTGGCAGGGTGGGGTTGAGTGCGAGCCATCCCCAGCTGAGGGCTCCTTGGCCTTGCTCACGAGGAGCTGCCCCAGCCAGCCCTTGTGCTATTGAGCTTGCCTGGCCTTGCTCACGAGGAGCTGCCCCAGCCAGCCTCTGTGCTATTGGGCTTGCCTGGCCTTGCTCCCGAGGAGCTGCCCCAGCCAGCCTCTGAGCTACTGAGCTTGCCTGGCCCTGCTCACGAGGAGCTGCCCCAGCCAGCCCTTGTGCTATTGAGCTTGCCTGGCCTTGCTCACGAGGAGCTGCCCCAGCCAGCCTCTGTGCTATTGGGCTTGCCTGGCCCTGCTCACGAGGAGCTGCCTTAGCCAGCTTCTGCGCTGCCTGCTCAGCAATGCTGGGCGGGGTTACCCATCTCCTCCCCCAGAATGCCTGTGGCAGCCCCCCCTGGAGAAGCTTGGCTTCTAGCAACTCCTGAGCCAGGCTGCTGTCTTCTAGCCATGGTGTGGCTCTGGGCTGCAGCGGCGGCGTCCTCTCCCTGCCAGGTAAGGGCTCTGCTTGGGTTGCTGCTGCTGCTGCTGGACCCACCTTCTCCCTGCTGTGTCCCTTTCCCTCCGGCCTGCTTAGCCCCCTCTCTTCCCCCTGGAGGGTGGGGCTGGCTGGTTTCTCCTTGCCCCCTCCACCCCTCTGAGGTACTGGCCTTTTGCCCCTTCCCCATGGAGTAGGTAGGTTCTGGCCCTGGTTGCCGGCTTGGGGGGTGGAGTTGCTGCCACCCTTTTGTCCCCTCCTGTTCCCTCTTGTCAAGTCTGGGGGCTGGGGCTCAGACCCCGGACAGGAACTTCCTACACCCCCCCGGTCGCAGGTCCTCATTTGTTGGTCAAGAACTATCTCTGGCTTGCGTTTCTAAGGGACCTGTAAGAAATGTAGCATTGCACATGCACATGCTTGCAAGGCCCCCACATACACGCACTTCCATAGTCATGTACAAATAAATGTATTCAAAATACAAAACTTGATGGTTCATCATGCTCTACAATATTTACTACAGACGTATTCTAATCTGAAATAACTTGTACAGATACAGCCTTAAGGGGGAAACATTGCTTGTGGTGGAGGGTCTAGCAAACAACCCAATATTCAGTGCCGCTAAGCTGAACTGCTATAGTTTTAAAAGACTGGTGCAATGCTAAATGTACTTCACTGAAACAGAATCCCCTTTCAAACCTTCACATCAACACTTGGAGAGGAAGTGGGATCACATGGGCAAACCTCACCCTGAGCAAATTGTACTTGCATAGGTTTTGTACACACAGCTTGGAATCAATGAATGGACTTTGGCAGCTTGCCTTGCCACCACAACATCCTTCAAGGTATTGATACTACTTGTTACCTGCTGTTTTGAAAATCAAAACTTCTTTCAAGAATTAATATTAGGATTTTAATTTAGGTTTTAAAAGTCCTGTTGAACTTTGACTGATTAAACCAATTACTTTATTTTTAATTCAGTTGTTAAGATTTTTGGGAGACCTACATTCCATTCTGTAGCATAACTGGAATAGGTAGGATATTTTGAGAAAACCTTGCATTTTGTGTAAATCTCCTTATAACATGTTCGTAGATAAAATTTATCTCTGTGTTGACAGTCTTTATTTAATCAGCATAGATAAAGTACTTGTTCAAATTCTTCAGTGCCTCATAGACCCAGAGCCCAAATTAGCATGCTACCACATTTACTAATCTTTTAAAATTATTTCTAATAGGACTCTAAATTGGGAAATGTGCAGAAGCTTCTTCTCCCAAACCACATTCAATCTGGGATGACAAACAAAGTTACCATGTATGAAGAATAAGCAGTAAAAATCTTCCTGAACATTCATTTTATTGTTACAAATTCACGCTTCAGATTTAATCCCCTATACACTTTACTAATTTTTCTCCTTCAGCACTAATTTCTTCTCCTCCATTCTTCTCCTCCATTTCTTCTCCTCCATTTGTTTGATATCAAACAAAAAAATTAAAAGACTAGCAAAAATGTTTTTGCCCTTTCCAAAACTACTCTGCAGCTTTTAATCTTCCTTGTACATTAAGATCTTCCTAGTGATGGAGTTGGAAGGAGATAAGAGGGAGGTCTTTAGCAGTAGGTATCTGGTGCAACATATTGCGCATACAGAATAAGGAGGAGCAAGAGGTGTTGCTGGGGTATTGGATCTGGCGGGAGGCTGTAGTTTTAAAGATAAGTGAAGAACTGGAACTGAGCCAAAGATGTCCATTTACCATATAAAACAACTGTGATTTGTAAAATATAATAATTATCATGATTGAGATCATGCAGTTAATTTTTTTAAAGTTCTTTTTAAAAAAAAAAGCTTTGTGGGAAAAATGCATTATTGCAGGATTAAAATTAGATAGAACATAAAGGTAGTCATGCCTGTTTAACACTGCATCATACAAGAAGGGGGCAAACATAAAAGAGTCTGCATAAGCACTTAATTATGACACGGCATCTTAAGAACAACTTTCAGTATCTTGAGGGTAATTGTTTGCATACCCATAAAGTACCTGTATTCTAAGAATATCAAATAGACTTTGGGGGATAATTTAAATGCATGCATTTTGTCTTCTTTATTTGCTAGAAAGCCTAACAAACAGGAAAAACCAATAACAGAAACATTATTTGGTTTGTAACCAGAACTTCTAAGTTAAAGAAATAAAGTTCTCATTGTCATTAATTTCTTCCTTTTTAGTTTCGATTGTAGCTGATGTAACCTAATTATGTTGGCACAGACAGACAGACAGACAGACAGACAGACAGACAGACAGACAGACAGAAAGAAAGAAAGAAAGAAAGAAAGAAAGAAAGAAAGAAAGAAAGAAAGAAAGAAAGAAAGAAAGAAAGAAAGAAAGAAAGAAAGAAAGAAAGAAAGAGTTTAGGGTTGTTGACTTTTCTTGGAATTAAAGAGATGAAACAATGTCAGTTAAATTACTTGGGGGTCACAGTCCTTACAATCACACACTTAATCCAGTTCCTATTTAGAAATGTGCTTTAAAGGGGGGAATTGTTTTTAAAATTTTTAAATTTTTTTTTAAAATTTGAAAAATATCTGTAATATTGTATAATTGTTGTATAAGGTACCATTATTTAGCACCATGTATCTTGAACGTCCTTGATCTAACTCTAGATGTGCTTAAAATGGCATTTATACATGACTAATTATATAAAGGTGTTATGAGCCCGGGCCTAGTGAGGCCTAGTGGCTCTGGGGAAGCCTACACTAAAGTGACCGCAGGGCCTACATTTCCCAGGTTCCCTTTGGCCCCTGTGATTGGGTAAGAGGGGATTCTGAGGGAAAATTGCACCAATAGGAAAGTAGGGGGATAGTGCCTGAGAGAAGTGAGAGGGTGTTGACGCCTAGGGAGTAGAGCTGAGGAGAGGCTGCTGCAGATGCAGTGATCCCTCATCCAGAATGGGTGAGACAGTTGGAAGCTAGTTGCCAGGAGACAGTTAAGAACAGTCTAGTTAGATTCATTAGGGTGTGTTAGTTTGTTTATTCACCAACTATTCTCTTTATTTTACAAAGTTTTTAACACCAGTTATTAATACATCTTTTAAATAAAGTTCTTTATTATTCTGCCTGGGTCCTCATGCCTCATTCAGTCATATAATAAATCAAACCTACTGGGAAAGAGTAAACAGAAGGGGTCGGTTGGGTGCTCTAGGCTCTTCCAAGGAAACCTGTACCAGAGTGGTGGCAGCCTACAGATAGTTCCCCTGGGCCTCAGCCAGCTGTGACAGAAGTTATGGATTAGGGGTCCATTCCCCTAGTTGAGGCAGAGGATCCCCTGGTACCTGCTGCCATTCTGAGCAGTGGAAGGAGAATTTGTTTGAAAACTTGCAGTGTCATGTGCCATATCAAGTCATTTCCAGTAAAAAAAACCCCTGAAATGACATAAGGTAGCTCTAGAAATAGCTAGAAACTCTGTGGTTTTATCATAAAGTTTCTGGCTATACCTAGTGTTACCAGAAGTGATGTGACACTGCAGCTGGCATCACAGCTCCCCCATATAGCCACTAACGGTCCTCCCACTGGTTGCAGTGCCTGGCAACACTGTTATGCATGGAAATGAATATTTTATATCTGGCCTGCCGGAGGAGGACTGCTCAGTGGCCCACTATGATAGTACTCCTCAGCACTTTGCCAATAAAGTCTCTTGCATCCATTCCCACTTGGACTCTGTATTAGCAGTGACAGGGTCAGATGATGCCAGGGTCCCAAGCTTTCCAGTTGTTTGGGATACTTTTCAATTTATTCAGTCTGAGAATGTGGACAGGATCCTTGGAGGTTTGCGGCCTGCCACTTCCTTGTATGACCATTGCCCTTCTACTTAAATCTGCTGGGGGTGGGGATGCTGGCTGATTGGGTCTGAGAGATATTTAATGCCTCATTGAGGGGGGAGTTGCCTCAGCTTGAAACAGTGTAGCATCCACTTTTGAAGAAAGCTATCCTGGACCCAGGAGATCATAATAAATATCAAACAATTTCTAACTTTCCATGTCAAAAAGAGTCCAGTAGCACCTTTAAGACTAACCAATGTTATTGTAGCATAAGCTTTCGAGAATCAAGTTCTCTTCGTCAGATGCATGATACAAACTGGTCAAATACAGAAGAGGAGGAGGGAGAGGGGAGAGAAGGGGACATATATCAGAAGGGGACAAGATGCAATTAGTGGGGAGGCAACCAAAACATTCCTTTGCTAGTAAATGTAAACATCTCCTTTTGGTGTGGAGTCAGTTTGCCGTGTTAGTTTGCAGCAGTAAAAGCATCCAATTCCTATATAGTATAAGCCTTCGATAACCACAGCTCTCCCTGCCAGATGCATCTGACAAAGAGAACTGTGGTCCCCAAAAGCCCATACCAGGCGCCACTGGGCTCCCCCAGACCACGCCGCTGTAAAGGAAATCTGTTACCTGTGATAATGTGATAACCATTCATAGTCTCTATTCAGTCCCAGTTTGACAGAGTCAAATTTGCATATGAATTCCAATTCAGCAGCCTCCCATTGGATTTTGTTTTTGAAAGGTTTCTGTTGAACCACAGCGACCTTTAAGTCTTTGATGGAATGTCCTGGTAGATTGAAGTGTTCTCCCACTGGTTTTTGGACGTTTCCATTTCTAATGTCAGATTTGTGTCCATTTATTCTTTTGCGTAGAGGTTGGCTGGTTTGTCCAATGTACAGAGCAGAAGGACATTGTTGGCACATGAGGGCATATATCAGATTGGAGGATGAGCAGCTGTAAGAGCCAGAGACAGTGTAGTTGATGCCATTGGGTCCTGTAATTGTATTTCCTGGGTAGATATAGGGGCAGAGCTGGCATCTGGGTCTGTTGCAGGGCCTGGTACCTGTGCTGGTGACTCTGCTGGCCGATTCATGATTGTAAGTGAGAAGTCGTTTAAGGTTGGGGGGCTGTCTGTAGGCAAGGAAAGGTCTTCCACCCAGGGCTTCTGAGAGAGAGGTATCATTTTCCAGGATAGGTTGTAGCTCACTGATGATACGTTGGATGGGTTTGAGCTGGGAGCTATAGGTGACAACCAGTGGTGTTCTGTTGTTAGTTCCTTTAGGTTTGTCCTGGAGCAGACTGTTTCTGGGTACTAGTCTGGCCCTGTTGATTTGTTTCTTCACTTCATTTGGTGGGTACTGTAGTCTCAAAAATGCTTGTTGTAAATCTCTTAAGTGTGAGTCTCGGTCGAGAGCATTGGAGCAGATACGGTTGTAACGTAAGGCTTGGCTGTAGACAATAGACCGAGTGGTATGTTTAGGGTGGTAGCTGGAGGCATGTAGATATGAGTATCGGTCTGTTGGTTTCCGGTATAAGGTGGTATTTATTCGTCCATTATGTAGTTGTACAGTGGTGTCCAGGCAGTGTACCTGTTGTGTAGAGTGGTCCAGGCTTAGGTTGATAGTAGGGTGAAAGTTATTGAAGTCCTGATGAAATCTCTCAAGGGCTTCCTTCCCATGGGTCCAAATGATGAAGATGTCATCCAGGAATCTTAAGTATAGTAGTGGTTCCAGTGGATGGGAGCTGAGGAAGCGTTGCTCCAAGTCCGCCATGAATATGTTAGCATATTGTGGTGCCATGCGTGTGCCCATGGCTGTGCCATGAACCTGTAGATATAAGTTGTCACCAAATTCGAAGTAATTGTGAGTGAGTACAAAATGACAAAGTTCAGTGGCGAGGTGTGCTGTGGTTTTGTCCGGGATAATATTCCGTATGGCTTGCAGTCCATCTGCATGTGGGATATTGGTGTACAGGGCCTCCACATCCATGGTTGCTAGGATGGTGTCATCTGGTAGGTTGTCAATGGACTGTATTTTCCTGAGGAAGTCAGCGGCGTCCCCGTAAATAGCTGGGTGTGCTGGTGGCATAGAGCCTGAGGATAGAGTCCATGTATCCCGAGACTCCTACTGTGATAGTGCATTTTCCTGAAACAATGGGGCGTCCTGGGTTACCTGGTTTGTGGATTTTGGGTAGTAGGTAGAATCTTCCTGGTCGTGGTTCCTGGGGTGTGTCCGTATGAATGCATTCTTGTATGTCCATGGGGAGTGTTTTTAATATTTTATTGAGTTCCCTTTTGTATTGCTCCGTGGGGTCAGAAGGTAGTATTATATAGAATGTTGTGTTGGAGAGTTGTCTTTCTGCTTCTTGTATATAATTATGTTTGTCCATGATGACAACTGCTCCGCCTTTGTCAGCTTCCTTGATTACGATGCCAGAATTATTTTGGAGGCTGTTTATGGCCTCTCTTTCTCCACGGCTGAGATTCTGCTTTAGGTGTTGTTGTTTGTCATTTATCTCAGCCTGAGTACGTCTACGGAAGCATTCAATATAAAAGTCCAATGAGGAGTTGCGGCCCTCAGGGGGGGTCCATGTGGAATTCTTTTTTCTGGAGTTTTGTAACGATGGTTGTGTATTGCTGGGGTGGGGGGGTGGGGGCTGCTGTGATGGTGTCTGTTCAGTGCTTTGTTCATCGTTTTGTTCAGCAGAGTAGTTGAAGAATTCTTTCAGTCTTAGGCGTCTAAAATAGGCCTCCAGGTCTCCACAAAGTTGTATGGTTTGTGTGGGTCTGGCTGGGCAAAAAGATAGTCCACGTGAGAGGATTGAACAAGTAGTGGTTGGTCAACTTCAAGATTTTCTGAGTGAGGCAAATTTTTTTAGATCCTTTTCAATCTGGTTCTAGGCTTGGTTATGGGACTGAAACAGCTTTGGTTGCCCTGCTGGATGGCCTGCTATGGAAGATGGACATAGAGAGGGCAACTATGTTGATTCTTCTGGACCTCTCAGCAGATTTTGATATCAGTCATGGTATCCTTTCTGGGCTGTAATTGGGAGGCACTATTCTGTGGTGGTTCTGGTCTTATTTCAATGGTAAATTCCATAAGGTGCCTGGGGGATTGCTGCTCAGCTCCTTGGCCTTTGGCCTGTGGGTTTCACAATGTTCCATCTTATCCCATATGTTCTTTTACATCTACATGAAACTGCTAGGTAAGGTCATCTGGAGATCTGGGCTGGGTTGTCACCAATATCAGATGACACTCAGCTGTATCTCACACTCCCAGCCAATACCCTGAATTAGTGCCTTGAAGCAATTTTGGAGTACATGTGGGCTAATTTATCCATCCATCCATGTTATTTATAGTCTACCTTTCTCACTCAAGGAGGATTATACACTGTAAAACGATATGATCAACACCAGAGACATTCGATTAACAATGTAATAATGCATGCAAATGCAAACTGAAGTTTGACCCCAAGAAGATAGAAGTGCTACTGGTGGTGAGTGGAAGGTCTGTCCCATGATTTAAAGTATCACCCATTCTGGATGGGGTTGCACTACCCTTGAAGGTAGTGTGGGCTTGCTGTTGTGTAAGCAGTCAGCCTGGCCTCTGCCATGTTTGTAGCTATTTAATAGCTACCTGTGATATAAAAATCACAAGGCCCCTGGATTAAATGCAGTTTGGATTGCAGACAGGGGAATTCCAACGCTGAGTCCCACCCAGGAGATCTAGGCATGAATGGAATGCTGAATGTAAAATTCAGAGTGACCAGCAGTGATTAGTTTACGGTCCTCTCAGCTCCAGGTGGAGCCAGAGCAAGAAAGATCTCGCAGTATCTCCCCCTTAGCACATTCCTTTCCCTCCTTCCATGGTGAGATCCCCAGCCTCTGATTGAGGAGAAATCAATTAGCACTCATAAGTTTTATAATTAATTCCTGGGAAAGGTATATTCCCCAACTAAATTCATCAACTCAGCTCCAGTGGAACCCATTAACAAACTGCCCCTTTTGTGCAGTTCCAGGAGAGACTTTACGTTCTCTTTTACACACACTGGCAGCAAGCAATCAAGGTAATCAAACCTTTGTTATTACCAGGAACTGACCATTGGAGTCTTTGTTCCAATGGTTGGGAAGGCTCTCCCGCCCCAGGGCATGTTTTGCCCTATAAGAATAGGGACCCTTGCCCCATTCAAACTGAGCACACTTATTGTATCCGAAGTGCTGTTCCCTTGGGGTGCCTCCCCTAAGTCTCTCTCTCCCTGGCCGAGAATGCTGGTGTTTGAAGCCCTGCAATCCCTCAAATCTATTCCACTTTCCCCACTGCTTTTTCTAGGCATCTTATGTGTTGGTGTACTATCTTGTGTATGTGTGTGTGAGAATTTTTCCCTTTTAATAAAAATACCCTTTAATTAAAATCACTGGTCTTGTCTGCATCCCTAGGAATGGACCCTGTAAATTACTGGTGGAGATCCCATTGTTATCCCTCTCGTATAGCCGTCTTCCTTGCTGCTAATTCCCCCACTTACTCACATGGAGACCCATTCCCGGTAACACTTGGACCCAGGTCTACTGCTGGATAAGCAAGTGGCAGCTGTGGCCTGAAGTGCCTTTTACCAGCTTTGACTGGTTAGCCAGCTACAGCCTTTCCTGGGCATAAAAGATCGGGCCAATATGGTGCATGCCCTGGTTACATCTAAATTAGAGTGCATTGTATTAATCTACCTAGCACTTCCTTGGAGAAGTGTTCAGAAACTTCAGTTTGTGCAGAATGCTGTAGCTAGGATGTTGGCTGGAGTGGGCTGTAGAAACCATTTCACTCTAGTCTTGGTCTGTTTACCCTGGCTGTCAGTTTGTTTCCAAGAACAATTCAAGGTGCTAGTGTTGACCTTTAAAGCATCTATATGGTTTGGGACCAACATTCATGAAGGACCACCTACTCCCCATATGAATCACAGCAACCATATGAACTACACAACCACTGTGGTCATCTTCAGAGGGCCTCCTTTGGGTGCCCCCACCTTCTCAATAGTGGCACAAAAACTCTAGAACTCTCTCCTCAGGGAGACTCTCCTCTCCCCTACTGTTCTTATTTTCTACCAGTGGGTGGAGAATTTGTTTGTTATGTTTGGCATTCCTGGAGTGATCCCTCCTTCCAGCTTACTGTTTTAATTGTTATTTCTATGTTTTTGTATGCATATATATTAGCTCTGGTTTTAATTGTTTTAATGTGTTACATTTTTGGTGAGTTTTAACGGTTTATATTTGTTAGCTGCCTTATTGACCCTTATGAGGATAGAAAGATGGAATATAAATGTTGTAAAATAAAATGTTTTATAAAATAAAATTAAATTAATATTCTAATATTTTTATTGTCATTGAACAATAAAAGACAGAAACATGACATTAGTACTTGGATACATGTTCTCTTGTGCATTTGGACTTGTCCATTTGAATACACAGCAGATTTACACATTGATCCTGATCTAGCAAGCAATACACACTCAGAAGCCTGTTTACTCCTTAGCTAAACTAGAAGGATTGGGTTGGATCCCCAGAGCCATGAGCAAGTGCCTTGCTCGCTGAAACACTCTCTTCATGAGTCCTTTTACACAAGGAGGCTCAAGTGAAGGGAGAGACAATGTTAGCCAAGAAGAGTAGTTTAATAAGGCTCTGTCAATTTCACCTCCCCCCTTTGGGGAGGCATAGATGCTGATCAAGGTAAGCTGGGCTTCCATTTGGGTTTCCAGGGCGACTGAAGGAGCGCAGACAGAGTTCAGGCATTCCCCCGGCTCCGTTTCCAGGGGAATTGATTGCTGGCACCTGACTGTCTGGCTTCCCGAACCGCGGCCGAATGCGCCGAACCAGGTGTCTCCCGAACACTGGTTCGTTGGCCATGGACGATCACGAACCGCCGGATCACGATTGCACGATCGCCAATTTTGTGGATTTTTGAAGTTCGTAATGCGGTTCATGCCCATCTCTACTCCCAACTAACCATTGGCCATCCTGCCTGCTTCCCCAGGCAGCATTCTCAGGCCTCAAATGGACAGGGAAGAGCGTTTCACCACCTTGTTCCTTCTCAGTCCCTCAAAGTGGCAGCATACTCCAACTACCTGTCCCTGTAATTCTTCCTCAGCCCTCACAGGAACCTGTTTTTAAATGATTCCCCTTTTCCCACCTCCCTGTGTTTCTTCCAAAACCTCACCAAGTCTCCATGAGTGGCCCTTATCCCAGCCATCTGATGGGAAGACTGGGTAGATTCAACAGCCTCCTGGCTCCACCCACTCCATCTCAGCCTAGAGCAGGGCATTTGCTCTGCTATCTGGCTTGCTCACCCCTGCTGCTTGTGAAGTTTCTCCAGTAGCTCCCTTGGCAGTCTGGGGTCTGTGCTTTCCCTGTGCATTCTTCCAACAACCTCCTGGGCACCTGCAGGAGGCTGCAGGAGAAAGGTGAGTCAGCTGGGTGGATGGGGACTCTTGCCCAGAGTAGTGCATGGGTGTCAGCAGTTGCTTTCCCAATGGAGAATGTGGCCTGAGGCCCTATGGAGACACCTGCAGCTGAGGTACTGACAGAGGCAGCATTGCTGGGGATGGGGATGGTGCTTGCTGCTGCAGGGCTGGTGGAAGAGGCAGACAGGAGGACAGCATCACTGGATACTCACCTTGCACAAGTGGAGGTACCATGCACTCACACACCTTTGGATCTGATTTTTTGTCTACATCCTATCTAAATAGGGTTACCAGGTCCCCTTACCCTCTCGATGGGAGGGGGTGGCACTCATCTTCTCTTTGCTCCTTGTGTGCCCCTTGTGTCTGTGCAACAATATCATCAGGCTGATTTGGGCCCTGAGCAGGCCTGATTAGTCACTCCTAGGAGTGAGGTCATCACACCATCCCAGGAGTGTACCTGGAAGCCCCATTCCTCAGCCTTTCCCACCCCCGCTAACCAGGTGAGGGGGGCGGGAGTGGAGGGTGGGAATGGGTGATCCCCCACACCCACTGGGGGACCTGGGATCACTATATCTAAATCTCATGTCTTCATTTAAATAAAATGTATGATAATGGATAACTAAATGAAGGTACTGGAAGTGGTTACTGAACTAGATATTAAATTAATTTCCACCAAACATCAGAATGCTGCAGAACCTTCCTTTAATCTAATAATGCTGCTAAATTTTGTTTTCTTCCTGAATGCAGGTGAGGGTAGACAGCAGTAAAAAAAAAAAAAGCAAAAAAGTAAAGTAAAAAAAAATCACTAGAAAATGGTGATCTATACTGCAAGCTCTCAGCCATCAAAAGCTGATGCATTTCACTCATCCTGGAGAGAGAAATTCCTCCTGCTTATTCTTCCCCTATGAAAATATTCCTTCTGTTCACTAACTGCTCAAAATATTAATTCTGAGAATAACTTGGAGACATATTCTAAACCTGTACTCACTTGCCTTTGTCTGTCTTTTAAATAAATCTAGAGAGCTGATTGGCCAGTCCTGAAAATCCACAGTTTAATTACTGCTTAACAGGCACATTTACTTTACAGCTGAGTTGCCTGAACTGGATGGAGCTGCTTTTTTAAATTACTCCCCATTCCAAATACCTGCTTTAAATATTTTCAGGACATGGTATATATGTCTGGGCTTTGCAATCTCACTTGATCTACGGCAGTTAAAATGCTGTGTTTTAGTATCATGGTGTGGGTTTGCACGTAAAGAAAGAAGTCTTCCTTCTGATTTTTGAAATTTGAAGGAATGACTAATTCCTCTTGATGTTTAGGCCATTGTTCATCCACCTGGGCTATAGTAAAATATCTGCAACATTCCAAGTTATACTAGACAGAGGGAAGCGTACTCTTTATGGATTGATTCTTCATTATCTTGAATGATAGTCAACTGGATCTTTAAAATGGAGGAACATTTAAAATGATAGTGACAAAAAACTCCAGTTATGAATTTAATCTATGTTTAGGGTTCAATTAAGGTTGCCAACACTGACCTGGAAAATACTTGGAGATTTGGGGGCAGTTCCTGTGGATGGGAGAATTTGTGGAGAGATTTCACCTAGAATCTATGGTACACCATAGAGTTTTCCCACTAAAGCTTCTATTTTCTCCAGGAGAACAGATATCTGTAGTCTGGAGATCAACTGTACTTCTGGGAGAACACTAGGCTCCACCTGGAGGTTGACAACCATGGATGCAGTGCAATTGTCAAGGATTTTATGGGTAACCAAAAAAGATTTTAATTAAACTCCATGATAGTCATTGGGGGGGGGGGGTTATCCAGCAAAAAATATGGTAGTGTCAAGCTCTACATACTGTAACTAATTAAAGCTTAGATTCAAACATTTTTTATATTTTCTCTGATTATTAAAAAAGGAATGTTAATATTCTCTCTCTTAAGATGTTTGCATTAGGAAAACATTGATTTCTGTTATGGATTTCTAGTGAATCTTTTGGCATTTATAAATGATAAACTATTTACATTTGTACTCTGGAAGAGGACCATTTTTATCATGTTCACATTGTAAAAACAAAGAAGTAACAGAGAGGCTTAAACAGTTAATCCTGTTGTAGAAACAGATGTAAGAGAGAAGATTGAATTAGAACTATTGAGCTACTGTTGATCTTATGGCTGCTTGTTGAGGTATTAATATAAGCTATAGCATAGTTAATGTAACCAACCAATATTAATGCGTATGTCCTAAGGGAAATAGATATTGAATTGAACAATAAATTGAACAATAATTATAGCTGGTTTGTTTTGATTTTTCCTTTTTAAATTAGTACATTTTTAATCTACCTAATCTGTGCTACCAGTTGTAATTGTAATTCTGGGAGAATACAGGACCCACCTGGAGGCTGGCAACCATAGGTACAGGGCAAATGTCAAGTATTGATGTTTCAGTAAAAGAAACTAGATAAAACAAAATGCTGGAGAAGTTTCTAGCTGTAATATTTTACAATATATTTTTACTGTATAGACAAGTAGGTGCCCTGACCTGGAGAGCCTGATCTCGTCAGATATCAGAAGCTCAGCAGGGTCACCCTTGGTTAGTAATTGGATGGGAGACCTCCAGTGAAGACCAGGGTTGCAAAGGCAGGCAACAGCACACCACCTCTGATAGTCTTTTACCATGAAAATCCCACCAGGAGTTGCCATAAATCAACTATGACTTGACGGCACTACCACCACACAAGTAGGCAAGAGAACTGGCAACTGACCCATATCAAATAATTTCAGTACCGTGATAAGAGCCAGTTTGGTGTAGTGGTTAAGAGTGGCAGGACTCTAATCTGGAGAACTGGGTTTGATTCCCCACTCCTCCACTTGAAGCCAGCTGGGTTACCTTGGGACAATCACAGCTCTCTTTGAGCTCTCTCAGTCCCACCCATCTCACAGGTTGATTGTTGTGAGGATAAGAATAACACACTTTGTAAACTGCTCTGATTGGGTGTTAAATTGTCCTAAAAGGTGATCTATAAATAGAATGTTGTTGTTGTTAATCATCACCACCACCACCATATCACCATCATCATCAAATGCTGCATTTATTTCCTATTTTCTCCTTTTTGTTATTTCTACTTCTGTTTCTGTTAACAACAACAACAACAATATACTGCCCTTCAGGATGACTTAACACTCACTCAGAATGGTTTACAAAGTATGTTATTATTTTCCCCACAACAAACCCTGTGAGGCGGGTGGGGCTGAGAGAGCTAGGAGCTGTGACTGACCCAAGGTCACCCAGCTGGCTTCAAGCAGAGGAGTGAGGAATCAAACCTGGCTCTCAAGATTAGAGTCCCGCTATCTTAACCACTACACCAAACTTGTTTTCTCCTTGTTTGTTAAGCACCTCACCACTGTTTTAGCAACAACAAGCATCAGTGACATTTGTTTTGTACTACTAAGATTTAATTAACTATTTATCATAAATACTCATGAACATATCACATGGTCCAAATTCTGATAAGTGTGTATTTTAAGATTAAACTTTTGTTAAGATTAGAAATTGGTTGGGAAAACAAAGTTTATGAACAGTGCTTTCAAAATATATTGATGGTGGTTCTTTGCCAGCGGAAAGTACAATGTTTTATACTCTGGTTATGAATGTTTATTTCATTGTTTCTGAATGATATTACAAAGCTTTAAGATTATGCTTCCTTATAGCCCCCTGAGGCTTGGGGGAAACACAGTGAGTGGAAACATGATTAGGATTCTGTGACTGGCACTAAACCAATGAAATTGGATTTTTGGTTCACGAAGCTGCTAGGTAGTATTGGGCAACATTGTAGATGTTTCATAGGTAAAGTATTCCTGTAACTGCAAAGGATGTGAAACTATTGTTGAGTGCATCTGTAATCAGGACAACAGGATATTATCCTTTCCTTTTCATTTCTGACTCAGGAAAGTTAAAACAATCCTTAGGGGTCTATGTTTAGAATTCAGTAAATATTGTTAGATGACTGTATTTGGCCTCCGAGCTCTCAGTCCTTCCTGGCACACCTTATGTATTAGAGCAGTAGAACTAAAGAATGTTGGCATCAGTTTCAATTGTTTTGTTGGGTGGGAATTGGACTTTTGTGAAGCAGAAAGAGGATGATTTTTTTAAAAAACGGCGTTTCTGTCACAACCAACAAAATAAAACTATCATCCGTTGGTAACAGCTTTCCACTCATAGAGTCCATGCTTTTAACTTTTTGGTCTTTATCAAAGTCTTTAGCTCTAGTAGGAGTTATATGACATGTTATAGGAATCATATTTGCAAGTTAACTGCTAGAACTTTAATGTAATTGTTGAAGGATTCCTTTGTATTATGCATAACATATATGGTTTGAATGTGTATTGTTATTGTAGATGTCTTGTGTAATTATGTTAATCACATGATAAAATACAGATAAACTACAAACTGAACAAGTTGATCAATGGAATAAAGGGTGGAAGTTATTTCTGAGAGTTTAGGGTCAATTTCATGATAGATTCATGATAATTTTTTTAAAAAAAATATTTTATATTTTTATACAATAACAAATAGCAATAAGAAGATAAAACAAAACACAAGGAAAAGACAAAAAAGGGGGAAGGGGGGAGCTTTCATCCAATCTGGCTATAATTTAACATACATTCATTAAATCTATCTCTGAAAGATAATTTCCTGTAATATAACTATTCAACGCCTTACTCAGATTTCAGATAAGGGTCTCTGTCCAATTAAAGAACATTTTAAAAAGAGCTATATTCTGGAAATTCCAGTAAATAAATTATGAAACCTATATATCCACTAATATATATTAGTGGATTTAATATAGTATATATAAGAGAATTTGAATATGCTTAGAGTAAGAGATATAATACATATATGATTTAGAAGAATATAATTGAAAATAAGTTAAGTAATAAGATAGGTTAAGGGTTGGAAAGCTGTTGGAAGTCTACAAGGAGGGGGGAGGGAAAGGGTGGGGTTGAAATAAATTAGGTATGATGGGGAGTGTATGTAATAACTATGTACTCACCAATAAAAATTTTTTTTTTAAAAATTGTGAAACCATTACAGATTATCTTAAAATCATCTTTCTTTTTTCTCCCCTGAATTAATCTAATCTTATTTGTTATTTTTCAAGTGCTTCTATATTTCTTAATTTACGGTACAGTCCTAAGCAGCAGGGTGGAAAGCGCCTAAGGATCAAACTAAGGCTTATGCCAGCAGAACTGGCTCTTATGTCAACATAAACCCCTCTCCACCGGCGCCCACCTGAGGCGCACTTCCCCAGATGGGTCACCACTGGTGGGCATGCTTGGCGGCCGGGCGGAGGTGCAAGTGGGGTGGAAGTTCCTGCTCTGGAGTGGGAGGGGGCAGGGTGGGGGGGCGGGCCGTGAGTTAGTTCACTTCCAAAGCCACTCCAGCCCTGGGAACACCCCCTGCAGTGGTGGAAAGTTACGCCATGAAAAAAGGAGGCGTAGCCCATAGGTGCCCATTGAATGGGAAAACTCAAGCCCCTTTCCTGGCACCCTCCCTGCCCCCACGGTCTGAAGGAGCATAGGATGTGAACTAACATCGAGGACAATCCACGTTGCTGCCAGGGTGGGCAAGCCTCTCTCCCCGCACCCAATCACCTGCTCTCGCACCCTACAAAATGTCAGGCTGCACTGCTCATGACCTCAGGTAGGTGAGCACACGGCCGAAGGCTCTGCCTGTCAGGCTTCTTCCGTGGGGACTTTGTGCACGAGGCTGGAGAATGGGTACTCATGGTGGCGGACCCTAAGTGCACTGTGGGGACTTAGCGGGAAAACTGAGAGAACTTTGCACTTGCTCAAGGAAAGAAGTGAAAGTCCAGAATGTCTGACTAACAATAATCATGGACTTGGGAAATCTGTTACAGGGAGGGGGTGAATGGTGGCCCCTGGAGCAGTTTCTCTGCTCTGTGGGCTGTCAGTCCATGGGGGAGGGGGCTGGGCTGGGCTGGACTGGGGCATGGCTCTCTAGGTCCAACCCGCTTTCTCACATCATTGTGATGCAGTGATTGTTCAAATGGTGCCGCCGCAAATCTATGGGCACTTTGCACTCTCTTCTGGCCTCTTGCGTGGTTTCCAGTGGGCATTCCTGTCACTTATTGTAGAAGCTGCCTCCCCCACCTGCCTCTCCAGATCCTGGGGGCTGCTCCCAAGTGCTGCAGGCTTTCTGGTCCCACTTTTTAGGGAGGAGGAACATATTTCTTGTGGTAGCGGTGGCGGCGGGGATTTGCAGGCACACCAAGCTGCAGCCACCGGCCTGACTCTCATCGGAAATGGGGGCTGGATGGGCAAGAGGGTGGGTGTTCGATCCAGACCTTCATTGTCACCTGGTAGGGATGCCTGCTCTCTTGGGGGGGGCTATTGGCAGCAGCAGAGATTGTGGCCTCCCTATTGGCTGTGCCGCTGCTTGCCCTTCGCCTGCCTGTCAGGAGAAGGGTGTGGCCATTGGCTGGTGTGAGCAGGGTTGTCAGGAGAATGGCGGGTGGGTGCTCCTGGCGGTGGCCATGCCTCACTTTGCCATGCTTGGGTGCCAGCGGGACTCTCCTGCAAAAGTGCATAGGGAGCCATGGAGTGGTGCCCCAATTATGTTGATGCATGTGTGACAATGCTGTCTCAAGGCTTAGGATTAAGCTGCCTGTGTGCCACCTATCCAAGGAAATCTCTTTAGCATTTCTTGAACACTGGCAATAAGTATCCTAGCTGCGACTAAAAGAAAATTAATAAGTGTTTTTGTTTACATTGAGAATTTTCATTGGTAAATACATTGAGCAGAGCTAATTCAACAGACATTTTTATTTGTTCCCAGGTTATTTTAACAATCTCTACAAATATTGATGTCCAAAAATTTATTATAGGAAAGTACCACTATATATGTAAGAATGTGCCTAATTTGCCACAACCTCTTCAACAATTTTTATTCTCTGTTTTCATTAAGTGGGATATCCTAATTGGTGTCAAATACCACCTTTGAGACACCTTTACTGCATACTCTTGTAAACCTCTTGAATTTAATTTATAGAGAAATCGTTGAAATATTTCCAATACTTATCATTAAATTTAATATTCAGTTCTGCTTCCCAAATCATTTTAATCATCTGCCTTGGAATTTGTCCCTGAATCATATATATTTTAGTAATTAAGTTCCCTTTCTCCTTAACTATATTTTGAATTAATTGTACAAATTCAGTTAATCGTCTGTTTAATTGCTCTTTAACTTCCTTCTTATGGAAGAAACTTAAGATTTGATGCTTCAGAAACCATTTTGTCCCTTCCAAAATTCTTCCAGTGCAGAATTGACTGCTGTTATCTGATAGCATCATATTTGCATTCATTAAGATTATTTGATTGAGAAAAGAGTCTCTGCACTGTGAACCATAATTTTGAGTGGTACAAAATGGGGCTCAATGTGGAGATCCCTGGATATAATACCCTTTTCTGTTTCCTCCATGCCATAATAGGGACATGGAGTGTTGACAGTGAATTCAACTTTAATTTTTTACACAAAGCATTATCAAATAATAAATGATAACCTCCTACCTCTTTAAATTTAAAACTCTCTAACTATAACCAGCTTACTTCCTTAGAGAGGGATAAAGAAGGGATTAGACATCTCCATTAATAAACATCATAATATAAGGAAATGTTTGGAATGCCCCATCCTTCTTCTCAAATAAGGTGATACTGTAGAAGTTTTGCCATTCTTTGGTTTTTAGAGTTAAAAATAAATTGATCTAATTTTAATTACCAGTCCTTCAAAATCTTGTCTGAGATATGGAAAAGCACATAGAATAAAAAAGATAATTTTGGAAGAACAGACATATAAATCATTGCCACTTGAGTGGCCACAGCTGTTTTATGCTTTGTCCATCTAATCAGATCAACTTTTATCTGTCTCCAGAGTGTTTCATAGTTATATTGATACATTTTATTTAAATTTTTTTGGAATAGATATTCCAATATATCTAAAACTTCTATGTACTAATAGTATATTTAAAGTGTGAGAGGCTTTCAACTGAATTGTAGTCATTTTCAGCCTCATACTTTCCATTTCCCCCACATACACATGAAACAAGAGTAAGTGGCCTACCTCACAAAGATGTTGTATGGGAAAACAAAAAATGCAAGAGTGTAATTTACCAATTACACTCTTCTGGTCATGTAGCATTCTTTCTCTCTAGAAGAAGGATTCCAGCTCAGTAAAGGTTGATGGGGCAGCTTATCCCTTTTTCAGAGGAGGAAGAGGGAGTTAACTGGAGGTTCTTGATTGGAATGCAGGGCTATAAGAGAGGAAGAGAAGATGAAAATGTTAGTGGACAAGAGGAAAGGAGGGTAAAGTTTTCAAACACACTATGCATGCACAATATAACAATATTTTTTAAAATCCAGATTAATTCAGTTGAAGTAAATACCACAGGCAAGTTCTGTACTGAAAGATGTTGATGCAGATTACAGTCTATATTCATAATGAGACATGTCAGAGCTGTGGAACTCCATTAGTAATAGATGGTGACTAAATTACATTATGCTGCTGCAAGGTCACCCAGGACTTATGCAGACCATAATGTAAGTAAGAATGAGAGGAAATGCATCAACTATAACTTGATGAGCAATAGAATAATGGGGCAAAGAAGAAAAGAAAATTTGGAAATGAAAGAGAGATTGTGGCCTTATTAGAAATGAATCATTGAGAAGCAATGTATGCTTCAGATCTCAGGCTTGATAGTTCACTTATGTGCATACCGTTATTTTTGAATGGTATACCTGTTTACAAATTGCAGTTGTTGTTGAGAAGACAGTCAAGTAGAGTTTAATAGACTTTAATGTCACATTATGGTTAAAAAACCTTATCAGAAATAGAAGAACATCTGAAGGATTCTGTGTCCTGTGGCCATTTAAAAAAATCCCCAAAGTTCTGCAACTTTGTATTTGGATCTTGTTACTTTTTGACTGAATGAGGGAATGAGAAGGGAAAAGTGAAAATCAGTGTGGTTTCAAATCTCCACTCTATTATTATTATTGTTTATTTACAGTCTGCCTTTCCCATTGAGATCCAAGGCACATTACATATACTACCATGAAGCTTGCCACTGGACCAGTCACATTGTTTCAGTGTAACCTACCTCACAGAGTTGCTATAATGATAAAATCAAAAGAGAGAAGCATATGTAAGGAAATGGAGAACTCTAACTCCTTGGAGGAAGGGCAGGATAAAAATGAATTAGAGGTGGAGATGACTGGGAGAGGGAGTGAGAGAGAAGATGATTTATCTTACACCAGCTGTCTTTGAACCCTGTTAAAAATGCTGGGGTTTATCAAAAGCTTATTTGGGGTTCTCTCAGTGGCCAGAGTTGGCATATGGTCAGATTTATTCATTCCTAGTGTGAGTTCCAGACTGACTGATTTCTGAGTTCACTGTATATCAGAAATAACCAACTTTGAAAGCTGAGTTCCTGTATTCAGCACCTGATGGCCATTTCTTTAAATGAGCATTGCTACAGTTGGAATAAAATATGCATATGTTTTAAGTAGTCTTAGGCAAGATTATCCTATACCATTTCCTGTACTTCAGCTTGTCATGACACTACTTTCCCCAGCATTATAAGACACATTGGACTATTAAGTACAACTTGCTTCCCTAAAGAAGGACTAAAATATATATATATGACCAGCATGATCATACAGTCCTCTCACTCCTTGGAACTCCATGTATTTTGCCAGAGAGAGAGAAAAATGTTGCTAAAATACAATAATGGAGTAAAGTTGCAGTCTTAAACATACCTATTTGGAAGTTCAATGAATATTGGTTTTCTTTATTTGTAGCATTTCCAAGTGCTCTCCAGTTAGTAGGTTCTGCAATCTCTTTGGTACGGTGACCCAAAAGTCCACATTTACTTGATATGGTGACCCACTTAAAAAGACAGCACATGCTCAAATAAATAAAACTGCAAGAGCCTGGGACCCACTTTCACAGATTTCCTACCCAGTTTGGGGTCAGGATCCACAGTTTGGGAAACACTGCTCCTGTGTAAAGAAGTACTGATTGGCAAAAGTTCTTTCTCTTTGAATATTGTCATCGGTGCTTTGTTTACAATCCTTATCTACTCAAAAGGGGTCTGGGGATTCTTTTGCAACCACCTTTGCTTTTCTGAGATCTTTGAAAAAAGGCTGGAAGCAAATGTGAAAATGTGATAAGATTCAGAGATCATTGTATTGCTCTATGGAACTGTGAATTCCACTTACCAGAGACAACTGTTTGGTTGTTGTTTACATGAACATTTATCATGGGAAGAAACATCCCAGTCATGTATTGATCTTATCATATGAACCACTGGATAATCTACGTAAATCAGAAATTAAAATAATTTAGCCCACACAGTTCTGGGATAAGCAATGAAATAAATTGACTGTAAGAAAAAGAGCCTGTTTATGAGAAAAGGGTGGGGGTAGACTCTGGTTAGACTGGGTAATAGGAATCCTATATTCACATAACTTCAAGGCGTAGGACATATTTTTATTGTAATTCATTTCTTCTCAAGTGTTATGGTATTTCTTTCATTTATTCTCCTGAGGTGGTGGTGGAAGGCAAATATGTTCAGTACATAGGAAATAGGGTACATAATCCTTTTACACTAATTAGTATTGGAGTACAGCAGTTTATCTGGGGCTCACCCTACTGCACATTGTGTTTGCTCTAACGGTTGAGCCTTGGTTAAGTCATCAGATTTGAGCTGTCTCCTCAGAATTAATGGGACTTCTGAAAGTAAATGTCCATACATTATTCTCTTCTCCACAGCAAGTAATTTTCAAACCAGCTTTACTCACTGTGTGGATTGACACCGTTTGTTGTGAGTCATTACACTCCACCATTCCACAGTCCCATCAACCTCAGGGAAAGTCATGGAGGTTTACCATTTAATGGTACCAGTCTACATAGTGATCCTAAAAAAAAAAGTTTCCAGTACTCATGATGTTCTCCCCCTCTCAGGCCAAGTTCCAAATGCCCAAGAGGTACTAGTACTCCATACCAGCACACACCACTTGAAAAAAGCCCTGATGGTAAGTACATAATGGCCCATGTATATAAATTCCAGTTTGTTCAGAGGCTAATTATGTGCAGTTGAATCCTGTGAATCCTGGGATCACTGAATTCTTTATGGAATTGTAGATTTCACTCATCAGAGATAATTGTTTAAATGATTGACGTGGGCAGAATTCCTCAATATTGTTGTAGGTTGTTGTATTCTGTGCAATCCTTGAATATCTGTTTAAATAGGTGATAAATTATAGAGTGTATAAATGACTATGTAAATGTGCCACCCAATATGCTGGCATCTGGTGCTCTGAACAGGTTGGGCCAGCCAATCCACTGCTTTGCATATAGTAAGAATGTCTGCATAGAGCAACACCTTAAATTTTTAGGTGTATACTGAAGAAGTTTAAAGTGTATATCAAAACTGAAGTGTAAATGCACAGACAAAAATAATGTAAATAAAGTAAAATGTGTATCATACAGATACTGTAATGAGAGACAAGATCAGCTATGTTTATCTTTTTAGTATATATTCTGTGGCAGGCCTGGCTTTGCCTCTGGACAATGCGTGAAATGGCCTTTCTTTAGTATGAAAAAAAATCGTGCATGACTCTTGCACTACGATGCATTCAAGGCATCCACTAGTCTGCTCTGGTGCTGAACATGAGGGACTCTGTGCCGGAATGTGCCTGGGCTGAGAAGAGCAAGTCAGAAACTGTCATGGCAGGCAGACAAAAGTGGAAGGCTTAAGTCCAAGTTTCCAGAGTTTGTTTTTCTAGCAGAGGGAGCGTGGAAACTGAGGTAAACTAAAGGTAGCCGCAGCCATGAAAAAGGTGCGCATTCCTGAAACCCTTTCGAGTGGCTGGCCTAGCTGAAACATTAACTCCGTACAATGGCCGTCGCCTTAAGTGAACATCTTTGTCGTGTGGCTGGAAACTGGGGCCCGCCAGGAACTTCGGCAGGGCTGTACTTTCAACAGGCGATTTGTTCGCCTGTCTGGGGCTCATTGCCATGCAAAGGGGCTGACATCAGAGCACCTTTTGTTGCTAAAAGCTTTCTCCGGAGAGAAACAGAGAGAGCAGTCATGTGGAGCTGGGAGAGCCCATTCACAGAAAGCGGGGGAGGTTAAGGATGAGCGAGTTGCCGAAAGTTGGGGCGGGAGCCCAGGCTCCTGTTTTGAGGAGCGCAAACTTTCCAAAAGGAGCTTTATCAGCAGATGCTTTTTACATCTGCTGGAAGGGACGGGATTTTCCCAACGAGGCGACCGCTTTTCCTCTGAGCTCCCCCGCGAGAGGAAAAAGTGGTTCCGGCCAGCCTTGCTTGCCACCCTGTTGCTTACGGCTCCGAGCAGGCAAAGTTTGTGCGGGGCATGGCAGGTCCTGGATGCGCCGAGGGCTGAGCGAGGGGAGCAGGAAAAGGGTGGCCGCAGGGCTCCGGAGGTGTCGATGAGGGAAGGCGACGGCGGCATGGTGAAGTGGCCGAGGAAGTGGTCTGGCTTGCAAGGGCTGAGCTGCTGGCCGGTGTCGAGGGCTTGAGGAAAGGTTGCCTTCGGGCAGAGGCTGGCTCCAGTGCGCGGATTCCGTACGTTGAGCTCCGCTTGCTGAGGCAATGGAGGAGGAACAAGCCGCCGGTGCGGAGCCCCAGGGGGACAGCGCCATGCCCGAGAGTTTCTCCAGGCTCTGGACCGATGTCATGGGGATCTTGGTGAGTGCCCTCTAGGAGGAAGCTGGTCGAGGCGGAGGAATGGGGCTGGATGGCTGGAGAGAGATTGCCCTGAAGTGGCGCTCCCTTGGCTGCAGAGCTGATGGCTTTGGCATCTCCTCACCCTCCCTCCCGAGGGCTCAGAAGTATTTCAAAGGACCGGTTTGGCACAAAACTTGTGCAGAAATACTGGAAGTGGCTCTTTTCGCTGTTGTTTTCTTGCAGAGGGATTTCAGTGTGGGTCAGTGGTCGATGTCAGTGGTGAGCCTTCACGACCCCAATTGCTCCTTTTGAACTGCACCTGTTAAAGTTTGTCTGATGGAATCAATATTACAATACTAGATCCTCTGTCACTGTCCTGCTCTTACTTGGTTTGCTTACCTTTGGCATCATTAAGATTTGATTTCCATTTGTTGAGAGGTTTTGAGGAGAAAACAGTGGGGATTTGGTGGGGGCAATAACCATTTTCATTTCAGGGTTGCCTATACTAAGAGTGTGATCATCCTCAGCACCTACCTATGGCCATTAAAACCCAACTTTATGCTCATACTTCCAAACAGCTTTAGCATAGACTTTGTCTGCTTATATTTTAAACATTTTTTAATTTCAGCCACCTTCTCTGGGGTGGAGTGTAAACATGTCACTCTGTATACTTTGCAGCGTAATATAGGATAATTGAGGAGAGACTGTGGGTAATTAAACTTGAGCACTGAATGTAAAAGTTTCAGGTTTGATTGGGGCAAATTTGGTTTAACTCAAAGGAATGTGGATTGACACTCTGGTTTTACAGAGAACTGTAGACTGATTCATCAAGTCTTCATAAGGCACTCAGTTTTGAAGTATGCAGGGCGTTAAATATTTGTAATACTCCTTTCATGTTGCTGGTTCCTCCTCCCTTCCCTGAGGTTCCATAATTCAGCAGCGACAGCAGATCAAAAATGTTTAGCTGCACCATACATGCCCTGAATTTAATTAGTGCAGCACTGTAACTACACCAGTTGCAGATCAGGGGTAGAGCTGGCTAATGGAAAACTTAACTCTTTCATCCATTTTGAAATACCGCTGGACAGAGAATAGTGGGCACAAAATACAAGAATGTAACTTCTGTGATCTAAATATATATTTTATGATATCAGATATACTTTAATTAGATGTTGACTTGCAGATAATTGGGATACAATTCATCCTCGTGACTCCATTCCAGGCTTAATTATGGGCAAAAAACATTCCCAGTTTGATTGAAGATTTTGGAAGGCTAATTTTTTTTAAAGCAGCTTAAGTATTAGGTGGAACTCCCCCCCCCTTTTAAAAAAAGGTGATGGTTATATTGAATTTAGGACTTATACTAGAAAAAGCTAACAGTGACACCGTACTCACTTTGCTGCTGAATTTCTTAGAAAGAAAGAAGTTACTTTATGTCTGTGGTTGGGTTTACTTAATTTTCAACTTCTAGTGATCACAGAACTGCACCTTAGAGACCTTTGGGAATTCTGTTTGCTGAAAGTAGTATGAGGAATGTGAACAATAAGACTTTTTAGTAGTTTAAAAACAATTTTAATAGTAAAGTGAATGATATATTTTTCTATACGACACTATTTTTAATATAATATTCTGGGTGCTGTGCAGAAGTAAAAGAGAAACATGGTAGATGAAAGTCCAGATTTTAACATAATGACTTTTATTAATTGTATTCCTTACATTTAGCATCTTTGGATCATGCATTCTTATGGAGAACTGTGACAAGAGCAATAGAGTACTGTTACTGTTCCATTGATAGAAGCAGGTTAACTTGTGAGCTCACATGAAGTGTACCGTCTGGCACATTTTACTACTGTGTTGAATGGATTATGTGGAATGTGTAGTGAGTCCAAGTTAAACTGGGTGAATTAAATTGATTTAAAAAGGGCATGCTAGCATTAGTCTTTCCAGTTTCATAATGCTGTTGTGGGGGGTAAAATTACCATTGTAGCTGGCAATTCAGTGTGAAATGGTGTGGATGGCTCAGGCATTATAGTGGTGGAACAGCTAAACATCCTTTTTGCAGTGCTTTTAAGACTGAAAAAGGAGTGGTTAAGGAAGTCTTTATCCCTACATCAGTGAGAGCATCTAGGGTGGTATAAAGAATGGTGGGAAAGTGCTCTTCTTCCTTTTCAGCAGACAGTGTGAGTTAAGGGTATTTTAAATTTGACATTTACAACTAGACTAGTATTAAATAAGAACCTTGCACAGGGTCAAGAGACAATATATTTAGTAGAATTCCTGTAGTTCCTTAGGAGATTGTTGTGGATCTTATTCTTAGTTTTGGCTTGTGCAAAATTCTTTAAGGGCTTTTAAAAATAAATTCCTGTGATAGAGACTAATGATAGGATTCAGTTGGAATTAAGTATTGAGCTTGTATTAAGGATATAGGTACCAAGGTACAGATGTAATTTATTTCTGAACTTAGGCTTCTAGTCTGTATTGTCTTTTTAAATATCATAAGTAAAATAGTTAAGCAAATCATGCAATATTAAGACAGCAATCCTTAATAGGTCCACTCAGAATCCAACTCAAGCCTATCCAATGGGCGTTACTCCCAAGAAGTGTCCTTAGGATTGCACTGTTAGTGGCTTCCATGTCCTGAATCTGGAGTAAGGCTGTTTGAATTGTTTAATTTGGGTGGTGTCTGCTGGGTGCTCTAAATTCATTTAATTTTAACATAGGAGCAGAGCAATGTCTAAATGCTTCCCCATCACTCCCATCCTGGCTGAGAGTCCATTTCCCGAAATCTACCAAGTCAAGGGATAGTCATCATTAAGGGTTCTGAAAAGTCCAAATTGTTCTGGAAATGTAGAAAAGCATTATCTTGGGTTGTTATGTTCAGACTGGAATATATTACATGCTTTCTGTTATTATTTCTGATATTTCTATTTATTATTTACACATAATATTTGTGTACCTAAAGTTTTGATATTTGCAGTATTTAGAGCTCAAATTGTTCCTTGAACTTAGGAAGAATAAGTTTGCCTGTTTTTCTGTACTATAGACATAGATAGCAGTCATATTGATGCCACAGGTGGGGACACAGAGATCAATTATGTCAATAACTTTATTTGTATCAACTAATATTTTCAATGCTGGAAGTAAGCTTTTGGTTATATAGGAGATTTCATCATGCTGAATGTTAAAAACAAACATAGATGTTGCTTTGCTGTGTCAGTATTTAACCAGTCCTTACTCTGTCCTTTTGAGTGCAGAGAGAGAAATTTTAAGCAACAAAATATAAGATCATGCATAAGTTATAGTGGTAAAGTTTTCAGTTACACAGAAGAGATATATATCTAAGATTTTGGAAAGTAAATGACACTTTATATGTAAATAATAATACTGATCAAAAACTGTATACGTTCCAATTTGAATGTAACAACCAAGGGTGAAGTTTGTAAATATCTCAGGAATCATTTGGGCTTTTCAGAGCCCTTGTATGGCAGGAAAAAAAGCAAAACTGGGGACCATTCTGCTTAGGGAACCAAGGAGGTTCTAATTGCACAATTTAAAGCAGAGGTTTAGTGATCATATTACAGAGTCTTGAGTTTCTTGAGCTAACAGCTTACAGGAAGCTCTTGCAAGTTAAGAAGAATGTTTTTGTAAGTCTTGTAGAAATATGTTGTGCTAGTGTTTTTAACTAGCTAATGATCTTACATTCCTGTCTCTGTTGAACAATATGGTACTAACCTGCAATATTTGTATCTGATTCCATTCTGATCACATTTTGCAAATGCTCAGTGGTTTCAAGTGTTGTGCAAGTGTTCCTAAACAGCTGATGGTCTCAGAGTCCTGCCCATACTAAACAATATGGTGCTACTCTGAAATATTTTGCACCTGATTCCATTGTGATTATTTTGCTAGTTTCGTTAGAAATTTTTTCTAGAATACATTCATTAGCCAGCTGTTCCTTCTATGTAGCCACCATGCAGCCCAGATCTCTTTATCCAGATCTAACCCTACAAGTCTGGGTCATTAATTAACAGTTCAGATTCTATTTCTTTAACAATTTAACTTCCTCTTCTTTCAGTAAGGTTTTTTAAAATGTGGAATAGTAATAGAGTTGATAATTAGTGGAAGATTATAATCTACTGATTAAAGCTAATTGAGTATGTCAGTCAAAGACGTACATTTATCAGAGCCTGAGAAACATTTCCTTTGGTGCCACTCCTACCACAGCTAAGAAATAGTGACTCTTCTTCCTGCTGTACTTGGATTTGTTGATCTGGAAATGACTGTCATGTTGCTTGTCGTTGCTAATTAACCTCATGAAATATTTCTACACTAGTCATTAGGGTTTAGAATCTCCCTGTTATTAATTAGTCTAGTAGTGTATTTCAGAAACCTCCTGCTATAGTGTTTCAGTAACTACAGTCTGTGGCATTTCTAAGATGCCACACATGCAGCAGAAGGCAGAGGGCAGGGGGAACAGTATGTTAAGTACATGTATTTTTACACAATGTATTAATTTGTAAGCACATGTTTAACTATATGAACATTTACTTTTGTGAAGAATCTGAATTGCATGCCTTGCTGAATTCTTGAATTCATGATTCGAGCAAAAGTTCAGATAAACAGGTTGGGTTCTTACATTACATTATGGTGGTAGAGAGTGCCCTCAAGACATAGCTGACTTATGGTGACCCCTGGTGGGGTTTTCATGGCAAGAGACTAACAGAGGTGGCTTGCCATTGCCTACCTTTGCAACCCTGGTCTTCGTTGGAGGTCTCCCATCCAATTACTAACCCTGCTTAACTTCTGAGAGCTGATGAGATCAGGCTCAACCTGGGCTATCCTGGTCAGGGCACATTACATTATAGCAACATTAAAATTAGAGAATTCCAAATTAGCTTAAAGTAGCTGGTGCAATTGTATGGTATATCCATTACAGCAATAGGGAACCCTAACCACTGGGAAGTAGTCCAACATAATTCATGGGGAAGTTGGACTGCGTAGACAAAACTGAGAGGAATGGGAAGTGCATAAGAACATTGTAATGCTTTCTGTTCCTATTCATTTCAATGTGACTTGCGCCGTAAAACTTTCAAATGATTCACAAAGTACTAAAACATTTAACTGACACCAGTTAGTCTGAATCTTAGGAAGCCAGTACTGAACACATTTTAAGAATTATGAGGGAGTCATGTTTTCATTCTCTTGTTAGAAAGTGGTGGCATGTTTGATATTTTTACCACAAGAGTTTTGGCTTGGAAACAAGAACTATTATTTATTTATTATAAAGTATTTATTAGCCACCATTCCTCCAAAGGTACTCAAGGCACCTTAGCATATAAACTCAAATGTATAAAAAAAACCAGTTAAAATCCAGCCCACGTTTAAAAAGCTGTCCTAAATAAAAGTCTTCAGCGGCCTCCTGAAACTAGAGTCAGGGTGCCAGGTGCACCTCCCTGGGGAGATTGCTCCACAAGTGCGGGACTGCATCCAAAAAAGACCTGTCCCATATACTATCAACCAAGCTCCTTTGGTTGATGGGACAGTCAGGCCTTTCCCTGTGATCTTAACTCCCAGACAGGAATGTATGGGAGAAAATGGTGCTTTACATACCTTGGTCTCAAGCCATTTAGGGTTATACGAGATATAACCAACACCTTGAATTGGGCTTGGGAGCAGATTGGTAGCCATTGTAGTTGCTGTAATATTGGGGTTACATGTTCCTGATACCTGGCCTCGACAAGCAGTCTGGCTGCAGCGTTCTGCACTAGCTGCAGCTTCTTAACTGTCATCAAGGATAGCGCCAAATAAAGTGAATTGCAGTAATCCATTTAAGATGTGACTAAGGCATGGATCATTGTGACTAGATTTGACTGAAACAGGAATGAACACAGCTGATGCACCAGTCAAAGCTGGGTAAATGCACTCCAACCTACTGTAGCCACCTGCCTTTCTAAGGTGACTGCTATGTCAAGCAGTACTCTAAGCTGCAAACATGACTGTTCAAGGGGAGTGTAAGTTAACCCCACCCAAGATAGGAGATCTCATATTGCTGGTCAACCTTTCTCCTAACCCAGAGAACTTCTGCCTTGTCAGAATTAAGTTTCAGCTTGTTTGCCTTCATGCAGCCCATTATGACTCCAAGCACTGATTTAGAACATCAACAGCATCCTTGAAATTAGAATGGAAAAGAAAGGTAGAGTGGGGTATCATCTGCATGTTTGTAACACTGCAGCCCAAACCTCCTGATGTACTTTCCCAGTGGCTTCATGTAAATGGGGATAAAATGGAGCCCTATGGGACTCCATAGGTCAGTGGCCATAAGGTACAACAGGAGTTTCCCAGTACTATCTTCTGAGATCAGTCACCCAGACAGGACTCAAACCATGGTGCTCCTTAGTCCCAGGGCCAAGAGAAGACTCAGAAGGATATCATGGTCGATGATATGGAAGGCTGCTGAGCGATACAGTAGAACTGGCAGGGTCACACTCTTCCTGACTAGTTCTTGGTAGAGACCATCAACCAATACTGTTCCAAATCCTAGCCTGAAGCCAGATTGAAATGGATACAGAAAATTAGTCTCTTCCAAGAGCCCCTGGAACTGAGAAGGAACCACCCACACTAACATCTTGCAAAAAAATGGAAAATTGGAGACTGGCCAAAAGTTCTCTAACACAGTAGGGCTCAGGGACTCCCCCCACCCCTCCCAAACTGGTTGAATTACTCCCTCCTTGAGCATGGGTGGTAGAGTTTCCTTTCTGAAGGAAACGTTTATCACTCCCCTTACCCGGTCAGTCCCCTTCTGGCAGCCTTTATCAGCCAGGAAGAACTAGAGATTTTTCCATAATGGAGATAACATGGCTTTAAAAATTTCCTCAATCTTTTTTTAAGAGAATATACTGTTAATGCAATAAGGGAAACTGAAATTTCAGAATCTTTGTTTTGTTTTTCTTGTCAGTATTTGCAAATCAGGAATGTCATATGATTTTTACATGGGGTAATGAGGTGTATAGAAGAGTGACTATTTAAACTTTAAGAGCAAAACATGTAAAGGAATTGAGTCAACATTTATGTTAAAATGTTAACATAAGTTATGGATCAGTTAAGTCCTATAAACTGAGTGGAAGGTACTCTTGGCAGCAGACCTTTCCTCAGAATCCACCCGCCCCCCCACCCCAAACAAAAAAAAGCCAATATTGGGGCAGGATATTCTCATGAACTAAATGCTACAAGGCTCAGTGATGCTGAGGAGGAAAATAACCCCTTCTCTCTGTTGTGCCAATTAAAAGTTTACCATGCCATCTTCTACCCACAGAAGAAGCTGGGACAGTTTGCCCATTGCAGATGGAAAGATCACATCCACATGTGTATCAGCTGTCAGTGCCCTCTGTACATGCTGTGTTCTCTTTGGATCCCTGTCACTTATTTATTTAAAGCATTTGCATGCTTCCTTTCTTCCCAAAACAGGGTTCCCAAGGCAGTTAACATTAAAATCAAAAACAATTTAATGCAACCATTTAAAACAATTTAAATTTAAAACACATACCCACACAAAACAGGGAGGAGGTCAGTAATAATTATTGGAAGTACCCAAGACAGAACAAGAAAGTCTTCACCTGCTGGTGGAAGACATTCTTCAAGGGCAAACCCATGTAGACTGAATTGCAGTAGTCTAATCTAGATGTTACCAGGGCATGGAGTATAGTGACAAGATCTTTCCTGCCCAGGAAGGGCCTCAAGCTGGCTTACCAGCCGAAGCTGGTGTAAGGCACTCCTGGCAACTATAGCTATTTCTCCATCCAACAAGGGGCCCAGGTCCAGGAGCACACCCAAGCTATGAACCTGCCCCTTAAGGGGAGTGGGATCCCATCTAGAACAGGAAATAACCTATTTTTGGGCTTAGTCCTTCCCCCCATCACTAGTATCTCCATCTTGTTAGGATTAAACTTCAGTTTATTAGTGGTCATCCACTCCAAAAGTGCCTTCAGGCAGCTGTTCACAGTTTCCACAGTTCCGGTAGCCTCAACGCAAGATAGTTGAATGTCATCCATGTATTGGTGATAACTCTGCACAAATCTCTGGATGACCTCTCCCAATATCTTTCTTTACATATATGGGGGACAAGATGGAACCGTGAGGCAGAGGCCAAGGAAGTTAATTCAGTTAATTCAGATTCATTTATTTAAATAAGGTTATATAGAAATCTGTGAGATTTATTGAGATGATTAGTAGTTTATTTAAGTGCACATATATAATTTGCCTCTTCCCAAATAATGATGATTCCTTCTTTGTAGCATTATGATGGCATATATCTTAGTTATAATGTTTGTGTTTGCCATTTTTTTTTCCTGAAAAACAAACTTTCCCAATAAAATTCAATTTTTTAATAAAGAGTCTTGAGGAATGTTGCATTCAGTTGTACAGTGAGGCACTTGCCTGTCACCAGTGGTGAATAAAATGAACACTGCAGGTGGCCACCACAGTGCTGCAATGTATAGACTATAACAGAGCAATCCTAAGCAAACCAGTCTAAGGCTGTTGATTTCAATGAGCTTACACTGGAGTAACTCTGCTTAGGATTGTACTGTAAGAGCTGAACTACAAGTGACAAAAAGCACAGGTTGGACACTTGTCAGCATCCCTCAAGTTTTGATGGGAAATTTAGGCAGCTTGGCAGAATGTTGGACAAGTGACAGTTGAAAAGTCCATTGGACAGCAGTCAGAGAGCGAAGCTGCGAGACCAGGATGCCTACATTTCCCATCAAAATTTGAGGGAAGCTGACAAGTGTCCAACCTGTGCCTTTTGTCACTTGTAGTTCCGCTGTAAAGTCACTCTGTTAGGAGAGTCATAGAGATAGTGAACAGAAAGTATAACAACAGAATAGGAAAGTGAAGGAAGGTAGGCATTGAGAGTAAGGGAGTATGTTAGCTCCTCAGCACTGATTTTCATGGCTGCTCTAATTTTTATGTAGATTCAGATGATACGATGTTTGATACAAGCTTTTCTTTCCATGTCATTTTATATAGCACAAATATCTCTATCAAACATTAGCAATGAAGTTCTGCAGCCGCAGTCTGATATGCTTCTCATGATATCTTTTCTGAATGGCTTCACACTTTCATGTGAGAGAAGAAAGAGGGTAATACTCCAGTAAAAAACTTGCTATTTTTAGATTTTCATCAGATGGCAAAATGTCACCTCTGTTTATTTAAATGAATGACTTTAATAATTTTTGCACACGTCAAAGGGTAGTGAATTAAAATATCTTAAATTGGATGGGGGGAATTAAAAAAAAGATGTAGCTATGGCTTTATTTTACAATCAACATTTTTTGTATTGCTAGATATGGAAATATTTAAGAAACAGTCAAATCCCTTCCTTGTCTCCCTGCTGCCATTCTGCCTGGCCTGAGTGCTTTTCTCTCTTATTTTTCCACTTGACTGCATTTATTCTTTCCATTAGGCTAGAAGCTATAGATATCAATCTAGCCTTGTTAGGCTAGGACTGTCATCATGGTATAAAACGTAGAATGTCAGATTACCAGAGAAATTTACAGTGCCATCCTAAGGAGAATTACATCCTCTGAAGTCTAGTGAAATCAGTGGGCTTATAACAAGGTTAGATTGACTGCCATGCTAACAGTCAAATTTCCATTTTGCTGTAAAGTTCATTGGGAGACCTTGGACCAGTCACTGTCCTATCCTGCATGATGGGGTTGTTGTGAGGTTAAAATGGGGGGGGGGAGGCATATATGCCAACTAGGGCTTTTTGGAGTAAGGTAATAAAATCAAATACATAAAGATGTGAAGATAGAGCATGTTGTAACTTAAATATCAGGGGAAAGGGGTAACAAAGTTGTGACTATTGTAGAATAAAGTATAGACTAAAATAACGCCAAGTGTGAAAAGGTGGGGAATAGAGATGGGCACGAACTGGAAAAAAAAAGAACTGTGTGGTTCGTGGTTCATCACATTTCACAAACCATGAACTTTCACGAACCTACCCCGTTTCACGAACTGGTTTGTGAAAAGGTCACTTCCAGGCCAGCAGAAGGCCACTTCCGGGTCAGCAGAAGGTCTGCAGGAAGTCCATCCCCTGTTGCCTAGGAAACTTATTGATCGGTGACAGTCTGTCTACAGTGACGAACCAAAAAATGAACCAGCCTAACTTTTGTGGCGGTTTGTCAGAAATGGGCTCCGAAGAACCGCCAGTTTGCAAACAATGAACCGCCCTGGTTTGTCATGAACTTTTGGTTCGTATTTCGGTTTGTGCCCATCTCTAGTGGGGAATGATTAATTAATCTTTAAAAATGTGACAAACTTTGTGGATAGCTGCAAATCACATCTTTTGTGCTACTTTAAAGTGGTGGGAAGGTTAATATACCAATAAGATATTTCCTGAGATACATTGTTCAGAATTCAAATGGTTTCCATTTGTTAGAAACATTCTTGTCTTACGAGCACCATCATGGTGTCTGTGTTGTTTGGGATATAGCCAAGAACATGTACTTTAAAAAAAAGTTTCTTGAAGGCTAACCAACAATGAAGCAATATTTGAAATAGAAATGTGTCAAAACACATTTCATTTCAAACTACTTAGGTTTAAATAGCTCATATTTTAAAGTTAAATAGCTCTCTAATATAATGAGCACAAGCTGTACTTCCAAAATATGTGATACTGTGTCCAGATGTGTATATGTGGCTTCACTTTCTTGGATTTGGAGTAGCATATTTTCCTTCATTCTGTTGAGAGTTCCTAAATTAAGAAAGCTCAGTAATTCAATGGAAGTCTTAAAATATGATCTTTTCTCCCATCTGATTGGAAACTGATATATAATCTAACAACATGTTTTTTGTAATATTATTGCTGGATAAAGCTGTTGGAGATAGTGACAGACATTACAGTACTCTCTTTTACTGTGACCACCCAGAAAATACACTTTCAAGTAAGGTGTGGCAAGAAAATAGGATCTGTGTATGATGTTTTGAGAGCCAAGTTAATGGCTTGGGAATATTGTCAATTTAATACTCGCGTTGGTTTTTTTAAAAGCCTTATTACTTGTTTTTAGGTTTGGAACTGCCTGTTTTTAGGTTTGCCACTTCCTTCTTGGTGTTCGTGTGTGATGTGTGTTCATTTTTGGCTTGTAGGTAGGTATTTGAGATCCTTCTATTCAGAAGAATTTATTTATGAAAGTTTACAGGTTGAAGGGATGAAGCTAAAGCAATAAGGAGTGATGTATTATTAAAAGAGAACTTCCCTCAGGTTCTTCAGTCATGATGCGAGTTTAACTTTCTCCTGACTTAGGCCCTTTTCGCACTTACGGTTTAAACCGCCATTTATGAGCATTCGCCCCAATCGCAGTGGCTTCGGCATTGCACCTGTTCATTTCACACTGTCCACTGCAATTTCGATTTGGTGTCTGTGCTTCATTTCAAAACCTCGGTGCAATTTTGGGCTTTCGGGGCCTTGCAATTCATGTCACACTATTTTTTAAAAAATTGAGCATGCGTAGTAACGTTGCAATGTTGGAACCCTTCCCCCCTTTTTGCTGATTGGGCTGTCCCCTGCCCACTGGAGAGGCAATTGGTGGCAGAGTTCTGGGGGAAAACATGCACCACTCTCATTTTTTTTAAATCTAGCCAGGAAAGGGTTAAAATGCTGCCGATTCATCTCCTCCCAGGAAGCAGAGGATTGTTTCCAAAGGGCTGTGCAAAATGCTTGGTTTTTTTCCCCCTCTTTGGCAAAGTCTGAAACATGCCTGGGAGGGAGGGAAAAGCAGCCATTTAATCCTTTCCTGGCGTTTAAAGCCAGGAAGAAAGTGCAGGGACATTACAACATTGCAACCCATTCTTGTCTTTTAAAAAAAAAGAATGTGTGTGCATGCCCTAAGGGAGGAAGGAGAAAGCAGCTATTTAACACTTTCCTTGATTTTAAAGCTAGCAGGGAATTAGCAGCAAGCTTAGGAATCATTCCTGGCTTTTGAAAAAAAATAAAACAGCATGCATACTGGGAGGAAGGAAACCAACGAAGAAGCAGCCTTATGACCCTCACCTTGCTTTACTAAAAAAAATGATGGACAAGGAGTTCAGAGAGCTGAGGAGGGTGGGAGTGGTTAATTCCGCACAAACCAATCAGCTCCCAGGGAAAAGGAGAGGGGGGAAGAGAAGCAAAAAGAGGGCAAAAGTGTTCACATTAGCAAAATGTGGGCCAGCTGCCAGTCGGCAGCGAACTTAAAAAAACATCGGGGTATGTTCGCAGGGGGAAAAATCGGGGATACAGCGGACAAAAAGCGGGACTGCATCCCATGACTGCTTTTAAGTGTAAAAGCCTTGCAAACATGGGATGTGGAACAGGTACAAACGCGCTCTAAAAACCGAGTGCGAAATGTACCTTAGATAACTTTGAATGGCAGGCATACATACAAATACATCCAATGCTGGCTCAGTTGTGAATCTTGCTTGTGCCTCCATACTTGAGGCAGACTACTTTTCCCTTACATTTTTTTAGAAGAAGTGCTATGTAAATGTTTGTGCCTTTTATTAAAAAAGAACAAAACTAATTTGAAAATGTTGGGGATGGTGGTGGTGTTATTGGTGACATTACAGCTGTCAGTTAGTTGCCAGTTGAGAGCCAGCTGCTACTGCAAATGGACAGGTTTCTTTTTTCAGACCTTGGAGAAGAAAGTAACTTTTATATGGAATTTTTTTTAATGAGGCCCACTGCTCTCAAAATGTCACATCAGTTTTTGCTTTTGTGTTATGTAGAACAATAAGTACTGTTATATCACTATGTATTTATTTACTGAATTTTTGTGGAATGGGTTATTCCTCCACCCCTTAAGTCTGTGAATGAGGAAATGTAGAAGTTAATGTCTTCTGAAAGGTTTAATATAATTTTTCTGTGTAATTTTGATTGTTCCTCTCTTCATGGCAACAACATTTCTATGAGCCAAAACACACGTTAAGAAAAACCTAGCTTCAGCACGTGTTCTCTTACCTCAAGGTTTGCTGGGATCTGTAGGCGTCCTGGAAGCTTAAAGTTTAGCATTTACAGAGCAGCAAAAAGGGAAAGGGAAATACAGGCGCCTGTATTTTAAGCTTTAAGCTTCCAGGACGCCTTTAAGCTTCCAGGACGCTTGCAGATCCTTTAAGCTTCCAGGACTTTAAGCTTCCAGGACCCCTACAGATCTTTAAGCTTCCAGGACGCCTACTTTAAGCTTCCAGGACTCCTACAGATCCCGGCAAACCTTGAGGTAAGAGAACACGTGCTGAACCTAGGTTTTTCTTAACGTGTGTTTTGGCTCTATGTGCCAGTTTGTCCTAGAGTTGGAGTTCTAGAATTACAAGTGCCAGCACTGCTGTTTTACAAGGAGGTAGGTGGAACTGCACACCAATTTCCACAACTCTTTGTAGATGAGATAATCTTTGTTAGTTTGATGATTTTACATACAAGCTTATGGACTGCACATGGGTCAATGGGAAACAACTTGGAAATGATCCCACCACCTAAAATCTCCCCCTCAAAGATTCTATAAAACAATAAATGAATATCAATATCATAACAAAACCACTTGTGAAAAAATACAATTAGGATGGGTAAATATGAGTAGACAATAAAGGGGCTTGTGTAGCCCCTTTTTCTTTTCTTCTTGCTTCCTCTCCACATCTTTTCCAGTACTCTCTCCTCAGTCACCTACTCTTCTAATTTTTTTTCTTACCCTCCCCTCTCCCCTTGTCAGCTCTCCCCTTTCATAGCTTTTCCTTTCCTACCTCTTATCTTCCCATTCCTACTTCATAACTTATTTCCTTTTATTGTCTTGTGCCATTTTCGATGCCAGAGGTTTGTGTGTGTGACGTTGCTGTTATAGTTTTTTTTAAAATCTCTGAATTTTTAAAATAATTTTTATTTTATTAATAAGATTAAAAGCGCAAAAAAGGAGCAGAGAAAAGAAAAATTAAAGAAAAAGGGAATAAAAAGAGAGAGAAGAAAAGAGAAAAAGAAACAAAAATTAAAGGAAAAGCAAAGAAAAATAATACACATTTCATTTCCCTCTACAACACCTATTATATCTTTACACGCATTATACTTGTAGTTTTAATACCTCTAAAATTTTCCTTTTCAATACTGCTCCCCTTCTATTTATTTTTCCCAAATTTATCTTCTTAGAAATTAAATCCACAAATCATCAATTCATTTTTTCTCATCTCATGCAGAAAGTCAATAAGGGGTTTCCAATTAACCATGAAAGTAGACAGTGTTTTATCTCTGATCAAAGCTGTTAGTTTAGCTATCTCCTCTAACTCCAATGATTTTCATGATTCACTCAGCCATTGAAGGCAGTGGTTTCCATTTTTGCACATATAAAAGCCTAGCTGCTGTTGGCATATATAGAAACAGAATACAATGTTTATTTTCCAGCTGTTTGTCCCCTAGTCCCAACAAAAAGGCTTCTGGTTTAAACTGTATATTAATCTTCAGAATGTTCTGTATCATCATATGAATTTGTGACCAAATTTTTTTTGCTTTAAGAAAAGTCCACCAAAGATGATAAGTTGTTCCTTCATGTTGCTCACATTTCCAACATTTGCTTTGCATACCTTTACTCATTTTTGCTAATTTGTCAGTAGACATACACCATCTATACATCATTTTGTAAAAAAAAAATTTAGTGTGGAACTCAAAAGTGAATTTAAGTCCCTTTACCCACATTTTCCCACTGGTCCATTTGTATATTATAGTCAAAATTTTTGCCCCATTTTACCATACAGTCCTTCACACATTCTTTTTCCATTTCACATTTCAACAAAAGTATGTACATTTTGGAAATAACATGTTTATAATTTGTACAAAGTTCTTTTTCAAATTCTGTCTTATCATAGTCAAAGCTCCATAATTTTTTATTTGATTTAAACCTTTGTAGCAATTGTACATAGAAGAGCTATTGACATTTATAGCCTTTAGCTATTAGATCTTCCCTTGTCTTCAATTTATAACCTCCTTGTGAGAACTCTAATAATTTTCTATACATCAACCATCTCTGTTTAGTTGTCATTTCACCACTATAAAAAGCTTCCTGTGTTGAAATCCAAAGTGGTGTCTTCTGTGACAGTTTCAAATTCTCAAGATGGCTCTCCTAATATAGGGATTTTTAAAGTCTATGTTGACCTTTCCTTTATCATACCACAAATAAGCATGCCATCCAAATCTCAGGTCATGACCTTCCAAAGTCAAAAGCTTCTCATTTCTCAGAAACATCCATTCATTTATCCACATGAGGCAGCAAAATACATCTTCAAATCTGGTAGACTAAGCCATCTCTTTCCTTTGCATCTTGTAAAATTTTGTATTTAACTCTTGGTTTTTTCCTTTGCTATATAAATGTTGATATATCTTTTTGCCACTGTTTAAATGGTACTTCTGAAGTTAAAACAGGTATTGTCTGGAACAAAAGTGCCATCCTAGGTAAAACATTCATCATAATAACTGATATTCTCCCCAGCAAGGAAGGCTGTACTTTACCCCGTCTGAGAGAAGGCAGAGGGACAGTTGGCTGTTGACCTGTTCTGATGCATTGAACCATTCCATTTGACTACAATTTATTTAAGAGTTTTAAATATTCACTCCAGTGTTCTATCTTGTAAATAAAAATTCTCAGAAGTTCCAAAAGCCTTCTCTCCTTCCTCTCAGTCTCTCCAACGAACACCAACTGTCATTGGTTCAGTATTCCACCTGCTCTCATTGGCTGTTTCTGAGGAGAGGTAGAGTTGAAGCCAGTTCTGTCTATCACATCTGTATTATACAAAGTATTCTTAGGTGCAGTGGCCCAGGTGTATGTTACTCTGCTGAGCCACCTAGTTGTTGACTACTGTCTTCAGTCATCAGCCTAACTAGAACGTATGTTTGTTTTTTTCCCAAACAAGCCAATGTAACATGCTTTTCTGCTAGTAGAGTGAGATATTAAATGCTATTTATTTGAGAAAGCAGGCTACTTAGCCTCATCAACAGGCACTTTGGCAATAATGAAGCAATATGGGCATATAAGATCATAAAGGAAGAGAAATACCAGATTCAGGAGTTGAAAGGCTTATAAACTAGCAAGACATAAAGTTTTTTATTAGCAAGCTGATACCCCTAATTGATATAAACATGAAGCTCTGTTCAGTTTCCAATATGAAGAAGATATGCATCTAAATAATATTTAAATGGATATCCACAGTTTAAAGCTCACAGGAGGGTGATTGTACTTGGTTTAATTAAATGAGCTCAACCCCCCTGATAACTCTGTTATTGCTCCTAAATAAAATAGTCGTTGTGCACAAGCCTCTTTGTGCTTAGCTGCAACAATAAAAAGCCAAGACCTAATACGCCAGAGCTTATTGTGAACAGTTTTTTTATTTAGCAAATTTGTTCAGCTACGAAATTATGTACTATAATAACTGCTGTTACAGGGTTCCTGAAGTGAAGCACATTTTCAGTGGTTCAGTTCACTGACTGGGTTATTGTGGTAGTGATAAAAGAAGCATCATTAAAGCTCTTTTTAGATATTATACCCACCTCTACTGGAAGTTTGGCAACCCTTGCATAGCTGGAGTGCACATTACCTGCAATGTTCCTGATGCATGCAGTCATCATGTTGCCTGAAGAGGGAAACGTGTTTTGCATGCACGTACAGCTTCAGTATGCACAAACCAGAACCAAAAATACAGTGGTCAGCTGACATGTACTGAAGCAGTACACTCATGTAAAATATGCATGCTCCCTTGTTCAGACAGTATTGTAATTGCATGTATAGGGAACATCGTGAGTAGTACATGCTCCCAGTATTGCAATTGCAGGATCCTGATACATGTAGACATAACATCTGAATAGGGCTCATATTCTGCAGAGGTATTCAGTATCATTCTTCTCTGTTGAATTTGGGGGTAGTGAAGGAGTTGTGGTCATGATGGCACTACTCCTAACATCTGCACAGACACTATAATATTTGCACAGAGCTTATATGTGTAGATCCAGTTTGTGTCATCTGTACTTTTAATTCACAGATCACATGAGTTATGTTTACATGTGAATATAATAAATAATGTGTAAATTGTTTGTACAGTATTATATAAATATGTGTGCATCTTCTAAGAGTAGTATTAGTAAAGTGGAAACATGTCAACTCTTTACTGGACTTATTATCATCTAATAAGTCTAGTATGTGTAACGAGACAGGCACAAAAAAGCCTGTTATTGATCAATGGCTCATGCCCCCTCCTCTGTTGTTCTTCTTCTTCAGTTATCTCAACCTTCAGTAAAACAAATATGATTGAAATTGTCATATAATAAGCATCTAAACAAATCTCAGAGAAGCTGCTTTTGTCCACTTTTTATTAGGGATACACTAAATGTGATCATTACATGTGTAAGGCCTTTAAAAGCCATTAAATTGTTAACTGATTTACTAATCATAGGTAGAATTTCTGGAATATACTGTACTGTATCTCTTGTAATGCCAGAAATGTTTAACCTTTTTGACCCTATAAGCTGAAAAGCTAAACAGAATGTCATTGTTTATATCCTTTAGCCAGTGACACTCAGTACTGTAGCAGTAAGGATTTCCGCAGGAACCCTTTCTGGAAATGGGTGGAGTGCATCTAGTGATACAGAGTTCTAGTCTGTTCTGCTCTTTCTATTCTGTTTTTAAAAAAAACTATGTGATGTGGGTTATAGGAGTAAAAGGAAGCTAAGACTTTTGCCTCTCATGGAGATAGATCAAGATGGATAGCCATGTTAGTCTGTCTGTAGCAGTAGAAAAGAGCGTCCAGTAGCACCTCTAAGTCTAAGAAGATTTGTGGTAAGGTATGAGCTTTGACTCACGAAAGCTCATACCTACCACAAATTTTGTTAGACTTATAGGTGCCACAGGACTCTTGCTCTTTTCTACTTTTGCCTCTGAAAGTGTGTGAGACTAATGTGGAATACATTTATTATTAAATTTAAAAAAAAAGTGTGTGAGAGTGGCAGTGTTATAATTTTATTAAAACATTTATATCTCATCTTATCACCACAACAATAATCACTCTGTGAGGTGGGTGGGGCTGAGAGAGCTCTGAGAGAGCTGTGACTGACCCGGAGTCACCCAGCTGGCTTCAAGTGGAGGAATGGGGAATCAAACCTGCTTCTCCAGATTGGAGTCCTGCCGCTCTTAACCACGACATCAAACTGGCTCTTAAACTGTAAGAGCGTGGAGCAGGGGGTCACTGGGAGTGTGTGTATGTGGGGGGGGGGGGTCGTTGTAAATTTCCTGTGTTGTGCAGGGGGTTGGACTAGATGACCCTGGAAGTCCCTTCCAACTCTATGATTCAAAGAGCAAAGAGAATCTCTGAAGTATGCAACAAAATTAATTGAAAATCATAGAGTAAATTAAAACTGCATGAAAATAAATGGGGGAAAGATTTCTGTAGTGATCAATTTTAAAATTCTGTGTGGCTGAAACAATAGATAAACTTTCAGCATTATTTTTCATGTAATGTCTAATTGAAACCTGTAGATTTAAACACATGCAGCTGTCACCACAGGCACAGACTCATCTCTGTGGTGTAATCTGACAGCACTGGACCACACCATAAACTGCTGAAGTCCTAAATTCTTTTAATAGTCTACAGTACAACTTCTGAGAGAATTATTTAAATTTATGTCTATTTTCTCTAGCTGATTGCTGAGCTTATGCTTCCTAGTGCTTGTTTATGTGCATAGATCAATAGAAACATTTCTTGAGTTCACAATATGCTTGGCATGGAGCTCTGTAACCAGGACAACAGATTTCTGTAACTGTGAACTAAATAGGGGAGAAAAATGAAATTGCCTTTTTTTTAATTACAGCAAGCTGTTAGATGAGAACTGCAAAATGAGAGGTTGGGGTAATCACAAAAATATCAGCATCACTTTTCCTTTGATGAAGAAATTATACTGTCTAAATGCCTGGGTGACGCATGCTAGTTGCGTGGTAACTAGAGATGGGCACGATCAGCATTACAATAGAAAAATACCCACGATAATGGCATTCGCGCGATCAGGACCCGGCGGATCGGTGCCGTCCACGGCAACAGATCCAGCGTTCGGGGGGGGGGGGCTTCATCAGGGCTTGATCAGGGCCATCGGGATCTGATCGGGGATCCAGACAATCAGGCGCCAGTAATCTATTCCCGGGGCAACGGAGCCAGGGGAATGCCTGAGCTGTGTTTGCCCTCCTTCTGTCGCCCTGGAAACCCGAATGGAAGCCCAGCTTTCCTTGATTAGCAGGGCTTCCTTCCAACCACGGAGCAGCAACGCACTCACCAGTTGGGAGAAGAGACCCAGGGGAGGGAGGGGGAAGGGGGTGTTCTGTAGCCATGGGCACTCCAAACGTTTTTTGCTTTTTAAAAAAATGGGGCTTTGTAGGAGGAATGGCTGTTTTTCTGTCTGTCACTCTCTGTTTTTAACCTGCTTTTAAAACACTGTATTTTGTGGGGAAACCTCATTCACGGCTCTGTGTGTGTGTTTAAAATATGCTTTTGGAAGACTGGCTGCTTGCTTTTAAAATCGGGCGGGAAGGAATGGATGATTCTGTCCCTGCTTTTTTTTAAAAGCTGTCTGAAACATGTTGACGGGGTGTCTCTCTCTATTTGGAGAGGCAGGGATGGGTTAAAAATGTTTTTCCCCCTCTGCTCTGTGTGTGTGTGTGTGTGAATGTCCCCTCCCTGAGGGGAGGCGGCTCGTCGCTGGGTTAAAAACTCCCCCCCCTCTGCTCTAAGTGTGTGTGTGTGTGTGTGAATGTCCCCTCCCTGAGGGGAGGCGGCTCGTCACCGCCTCCCCGTGCCCACCGTGCCTGCTGGTCGCCACCACAACCCACCTTCCCACATAGCTGGGAACAGTGGGGCGCCCCTCTGCTTTGGCCTCCCTGATCCCCGATCCCCGGATCGGAAACAGGAGATGATCGGTGTGGATCGGTGATTTGGGGTCGTTGCCAGCGCCGATCCCCGATCAGCTTGATTGGTATTTTTTTTTTGATCGTGCCCACCTCTAGAGGTAACCCAGTGGTTCCTCCTAGGCCTGGACCTGATGAGTCCTCCCTCAAAGACCACATTCTTCCTGGAAAGGACCTTTCCCCCCATTTTTTACTGACAAAAACCGAGGCATCAACGGGCAATAGTCTTGATGTTGCCTAGTGAGGGCCACAGAAGGCATTTATTTCTTAAGGCTACAGATGCTGTTTCTATTATTTTGAGGTGTTTACCCCCAGTTTTTGTTTTTGTTTTTTAGATTTCAGATTTTTCTGATTTGTTCAAATCTCCCCTTAAAGGTTTGTTTCTTGTGAGGATAGTATTATAAGAGAACATTATTATTACTATTAGAACATATTTAACATGTTACCTAATGAGAGCATCTCCTTTCTCCCTGACACCCCAGAACCACAACATTTCTTGCTGTATCCTAGCTGGCATTATTTTGGACCCAGACTCCTTTATATACTAGGGTCTTTTGAAGCAGTGAAATCTGAGATCATTATAAAGTGCTGTTGCCGTGCCCTATCATAATACAAAAATGACATAATAGTTCACAATCTTCTTCAAACCCCAGTCAGATTTGCTTGGCATAGTAAAGGTCAATTTCATGTAGGTGAAGGCCAAATTATTATTAACAAAACTACTGAACCCTGAAACTACTGAAGTTCTTTATTTATAAAGCAAGATACCCTGATAGTTCATTAGCAGCTTCTACTATCTAGAATTGTCAAATTGAATTGTTCTCATTTGTCATATGGAAAAAGATGTCTCAGTCAAATTTAATACAAAAGAAGAAAATTCTGTTTAATACAATAGAAGTGATAAAAGATATTTCAACAGTTATTGGATGAGTTTTTAAAAACTGAAATCATTAATCATAGAGTTGGAAGAGGTTTTACAAACCATCTAGACTCTTAACCACCTGCCTAGTGCAGGAACAGCCTAAAGAATCCTCAACAAGTATTCGTCCAGCCGCTCCTTGAAGATTGCCCATGAGGGGGAACCCACCACATCCCTATGCAGCCAATTCCACTGCTAAATTACTCTTAATGTGAAGATGTTTTTCGTAACATCCAGCAGGTACCTTCCCTCCTGTAGTTTAAACCCGTTGCTTTGAGTCCTATCCATTGTTGCCAACATGAACAGGTCCCTTCCCTCCTCTAAGAGACAGCCTATTAAATACTTAAAGAGAGCAATCATGGGTCCCCTCAACCTCCTCTTCTCCAAACTGAACATTTCCAAACTTTCCTCATAGGACTTGGTCTCCAGGCCCCTGATCATCCTGGTTGCTCTCCTATGCACCCGTCCCAATTTGTCTACATACTTTTTGAAGCGAGGCCTCCAGAACTGCACACAATACTCAAGGTGGGACCTGACCAACACAGTATATAGAGGGACAATGACCTCCTGTGATTGGAATGTTATGCCTTTGTTGACACACGCCAAGTTTGCATTTGCCATTTTTGCTGCTGCATCACACTGACTGTTCATATTTAGCTTCCCAACTACCATACCCCAAGATTTTGTTCACACACACACTGCTAGCCCGAAGTGTATTCCCATCCAGTATGCATGCTTTGCATTTTTGTTACCCAGGTGCAGAACCTGGCACTTATCCTCATTAAATCACATCTTACTCAAATCTGCCCACTTTTCCAGTGTGTGTAGATCACATTGAATTCTGTCTTTGTCTTCAAGGATGTTTGCTACTCCTCCCTTTGGTGTCACCTTTACATTTAATGAGTAATCCCTTCATACCCTCACCCAGATCGCTTATAAAATATTGAAAAGCACTGGGCCCAGAACCAAGCCCTGTGGCACTCTACTGGACACCTCCACAATCACGTGATGCCATCGACAGCTACTCTTTGAGTGCTGTTAACTAGCCAGTTCCCTATCTGTCTAACCATACTAGAGTCCAGTCCACAGTCCTCCAGTTTATCAGTCAGAACATCATGAGGAATCTTGTCAAAAGCTTTATTGAAATCCAGATAAACTACATCAACAGCATTGCCATGATCCAGTAAGCCTATCACTCGATCATAGAAGGAGATGAGGTTGGTCTGGCAGGACATGTTGCGGACAAATCTGTGCTGACTTCCCCATATCACTATGTTTGCACATTGCACATGCTTGCACATTGATGTCTTTAATTTCCGAGCCAGTATCTTCCCTAGGGCAGAGGTCAGGCTGACTGGCCTGTAGTTCCCTGGATTGTTCTTTTTCTCTTTCTTCTAGATTGGGATAACATTTGCCCTCCTCTAGTCTTCCAACATATCACCTATCCTCCAAAAGGCCTGGAAGATGATCAACAAAGAGTCTGCAAGTTCTTTTGTACTCTCTGGTGCACCCAGGGGATTTGTACACCCCAGTGTAGCTAGGTACTGCTCAACATCTTCTCTGCCCATGTCAACCAGCAGCCTCAGTGTCATGCCTTGCCTACTACCATCTTTAGGTGGGCCTGTTCTCTCCTTCAAGGAGAAAACTGAGGCCAAATAGGCACCAAGTTATGTGAAGTCAAGTTCCTGCAACTGTACAGAAATCCAAGACTCTATGGATCATGTTAATACTCATTCCTTTTCAGGGCCACGATTTATAAATGATCAGTCTCTAGACACCATGATTAGTCAAGCATTTCTACTACTGATTTAAATTCAGTGGGTTTAAAGAATCCAAGAACCCTAAATCCTAGATCACTATATCTGAGAAAGATCCCTGTATTTCAGCATTCCTGTTTCCTCATATGCATCAAAAGCATCAAATCAAGAGTCCTGCCCTATTTGTCCTCAAGATCTGATATTAAGAACTGTAGTGCTTCTGCACTTAGTGATTCCCTTTAACTAGCATGGCTAATAGTCAGTGATAGGACTGTACTTCATGAATTATCTAATGCTAAAAACTACCCAAGTTAGTAGAGCTGGATCTAGGGGGGCAGGGGGGTCGCTTGCCGCAGGCACCACCAAAGGGAAGGTGCCAGGCGTGGCTGCTGGCCGGGACCGTGTGCTGTGGAGCTGGCGGTTGCAGTGTGGGTGGCTGAGCGGGAGGGCTGGGAGGCTGACCTGGCTGTGTGCCACTTCAATGGGGCGGCCAGCGCGCAGCTGCTGGCCAGGAGCATGTGGAATCATGGGAGCGCTTCCAGGGGCGCCCACGCTCTGTGCAATGATGTCACTTCAGAAGTGACATCATTGCGCGGTCCTGGGAGCGCACGTGTGTGGTCACAGGGGCGCCAACATCCTAGGGTTGCCCCTGGGTGCAGGGCTGGTGCCAGGTTTTCTGGCACCTGAGGCCAGATACCTGCACCCGGGGGCAGCTTCAGGGGTGTTGCTGCCCCCACGTGCATGTGTGTGAAGCATGCACACACACACCAGGACTGCGTGATGATGTCATTGTGCGTGACGTCATCACACAGGGCATGCGCTGTGGGCTGGCCACCCCATTGGTGAGGCAAGCAGCTGAGACGGTGCACAGGTGATCTCCCACTCTCCCGCTCAGTTGCCTTGCACCGCCCCAGCTACCTGCCACTCCTGGCTATCCGGCACCTGTGTGTTGGTGGCAGCGGCGGCAGCACAGGGCAACTGAGTGGGAGGACTGGGAGGCTCTCTGCTCAGTTGCCCTGCACTGCTGCTGCCAGCACACGCTCCTGGCTAGGCACGTGCGGGCCAGGCATGGCAGGTGGCTGGGGCGGCACATGGGAGCGGCTTCCCAGCCCTCCTGTTCAGCCGCCAGCACTGCCACCGCCAGCCCTGTGGCACATGCCCCTGCCCCTGGTCAGCGCTATAGGCAGCTGCCAGCACTGCCTCAATGGACGCGCTGGCCCTGCCTGGGTGCTGGCGACTGACGCTACGGCACTGCAAGTTAGTAGGTATCACAACATTTTGTGGTAGTGAATTCTCTAAGGTAATTAAAGATGTGAATAAATGTTTCTTTTGTAAGCCCTGAAACTACTGCAGCTAAGTTCTGTCTTGTGTCCCCACATTCAAGTATTAAGAGAAAAATAATTTCCCTCTCCCTACAGCTTTCACAGTTTTATAAATCTGCAGCATCTGTTCAACCCTTGTAAAATCATTTCACACAGTGTTCCTCAAGTGTGTTTAGAGGTTAAAAAGAAAAAACAGAACTCAGCACAAGTTACAATGTGTGGAATAGTTGCCCTACTCCCTTATGCTGGTCCTTTGTATAAGTTACCCTCTCTAGCCTATTATTAGAAGACAGGATACTGGTATATAAAGATTGCCATTCTGCAGTAATTTTTTGTGTGTGCAGGCATGTAATATTCTGTACTAACCCAGCTGCTCCTGAACAGGCGAGGAACAAGAATTGGTGAGCAGATGGAGCAGCTGTTAGAAGCGAAAAGGTATTCAGGGTATGCCTAAACTTCCTGGATGTCCTTCATTTAAAAAAAATGCTTCATCATATAGAATGTCACAAGAACTCTATATTTCATAAAACACACTTCAAATGTTTTCCCCTTTCTTAGAATATTAATTTAGTGACTCTGGGTTTGCCACTTGATATAAAACTTACTGTAACAGAAGTTTTTATGCCTTGTCCCCTTGATTGGCTGCATTCAGACAGTGTGAGGAGACTGACGTTTGTTCATTCATGAACAAACTTTAGCTCCTCAAAGGGCTTACTTTGTGGATACACTGAATTTTAAATCTTTTTTCCTTGATGATTGTTTTAGTTTTGTTTTTAGAATTATGTTCTTCTTCCTCCTCTTGTCCTTCTTCCCTCCTCCCGCCTCTTCTTTCTTCTTCACCACTGTTCTTATTGTTGCTGCCTGCCTTGGGTCCTGGTTATCTGGGTGAAAGATAAGCTTGAAATAAAAATAAGAAATACGGTAAATTATTGAGCTTGTGCGTGCTTGAGCTTCTTGCCTGAAGATGGAAGACTGAAGATGGAAGTCCTAAACTGTGGTCAAGAATTCTTGTTAATAGGAAAGAAACAAACCTCAAGGTTTTTGCATTCAGATACCACAACAAATTGCAGTTGGCTGAAGACTTCCATCTTCAGTCATTTTGTGCTCTGCAAGGGAACGAAGGGATGGAGAAGGGAAGTACACAAGCGCAACAGTCAACCAGAATCTTGCCTTTACAGGCAAACCGTGGGAGAAAGAGCCACTGAAGCTGGAGCAAGGCTCCTTGGCCTGAAGAAAGGCTTTAGATTGTGCTCAATGAAGTGGAAAGATGGGGTGGGGCAGCAGAAAACAACACCGCACCATCCTCTATATGACAGCCCTTCAAGTACTTAAAGATGGTTATATCACCTCTTAGTGGTCTCCTCTCAAGGCTAAACATACCAAACTCTTTCAGCCTTTCCTCATAGGACTTGGTTTCCAGACCCCTCACTATGTTCGTTGCCCTCCTCTGGACACGTTCCAGCTTGTATGTATCCTTCTTAAATTGTAGTGCCCCAAACTGAACACAATACTCTAGGTGAGGTCTAACCAAAGCAGAACAGAATTTTCTGTTACCTTCTATTGGCTAAGAGAAGCATTGTGACACTCAAGAGGCAACTGCAAAGAGGAGAATTTCTGACCACTGAGAGCATGGAATGATGGAGAGCAGTGAGTCCAGGTAATGTTATGCCTATTAGCAAAGAATAACTGTTTCAGATATATAGTATAGTTGAATAGTTTATTGTGTAGTTTAAAATTCCACTGCATTGTTTTTTTACATCAGATATATTATGTATTGCCCTGACCTGGATAGCCCAGGTGAGCCTGATCTCGTCAAATCTTAGAAGCTAAGTAGGGTCAGCCTTGGTCAGTAATTGGATGGGAAACCTCCAACGAAGACCAGGGCTGCAGAGGTAGGCAATGACAAACCATCTCTGTTAGCATCTTGTTTTAAAAATCCCACCAGGGGTCACCATAAGTCAGCTCTTGACTTGAGGGCACTCTCCAAGACCACATCATGTATTATATATGTTCAGGGTGTGTGCTCAATAAATTTATACACAAACTGTTCCTGATTCAAGAAAGATTTATGCAGTGTTGTTTTAAATAGAGATGGAATCACTTAACTAATTCTGTAAATTGCATCCAAGTGTTATCTGTCCTGCCATTCCTGTTTGTATGAACCAAAATATATATTTTAAGTGTGAGATTACATTCCACATATTTTTTTCATGATTGTCTTTCAGTGAAAGTTCCAGTGAAAGTCCTAATGATAAACTGCTCGCATTCACTGTAGCTTTCTACACACAAAACTAACAAACTTTTGTGCTTCAGTTAGTTCAAATGGTATATTTTTCTTATTGTTTAATAGTGTATTATCTTACTATTTTGCTATATAGCCAGGGATTAACATATGAAACATTGTACAGGAGGGAGCACCATTTCTATATTTTCCGTTTACTGTCTTATGTGCCTATGTCAGTCCACCTTTTTGTTTTTCATAGAATCATAGGGTTGTAAGAGACCTCAAGGGTCATCTAGTCCAACCCCCTGCACAATGCAGGAAATTCACAACTATTTCTCCTCCCCACACCCCCAGTGACCCCTGCTCCATGCCCAGAAGATGACAAAACACCATCAGGATCCCTAGCAAAACTGGCCTGGGGGAAATTGCTACCTGACCCCAAGGTGGCAATTGACGTTGACCTAGGCATGTAAGAAGGGGCCATGAGAACTAAGCACTGATGGCACTCTTCCTGCCCTCCCTCTCATGATCTGCCTAGGTTCACAGAATAAGCATTGCGGTCAGATGGTCATCTAGCCTCTGCTTAAAAACCTCCAAAGAAGGAGAGCCCACCACCTCCCGAGAAAGCCTGTTCCACTGAGGGACCACTCTCACTATCAGGACGTTCTTCCTAATGTTTAGCTAAAAACATTTTTGATTTAATTTCAACCCATTGGTTCTGGTCCGACCTTCTGGGGCAGTGGAAAACAACATTTTGCCATCCTCTATCTGACAGCCCTTTAAGTATTTGAAGATGGTTATCATCTCACCTCTCAGTCATCTCCTCTCTAGGCTAAACATACCAAGCTCCTTCAACCTTTCCTCATAACACTTGGCCTCCAGACCCCTCACCTTCCTCGTTGCTTTTCTCTGGACACATTCTAGCATGTCTATATCCTTCTGAAATTGTGGTGCCCAAACTGAACAAAATGCTCTAGGTGAGTTCTAACCAGAGCAGAACAGAGTTTTCTGTTACCTTCTGTTGGCTAAGACAAGCATTGTGATTCTTAGCAGAGGCAACTGCAAAGCTTGCTATAGGGAAAAACTGAGTCTAAATTATTACAATCTAAGCTTGTTTTGATCTGTAATAGTATTACGGTGGCAAAAACTAGGAAGAAGTGGTCTTGGACAACCAAGCTTTTGGAAGCTAGGAAAGCTAAATTTTGGCTGTTAGGGCCAAGTCTGTTCATATTCTCTGAGTGTGACATAAGGAACCCAAAACTGTTTCTAAGAAATCCATCAGTGCAGCATAGTCCAGTCTATTTTGAGACTTTCTTTGGTTCCCAACTTCCTAGGTTTCTGAATTGCATCCAGTGGCTTTGCTATTCTTTTTTTGTGCCAGTAAAAGCACCCTACTTTTACATATCATCGCCCTTGCTTCCCTTTGTGTCCTTAGCTGGTGGGCCACTGAGAAATCAGTATGCATGGAAAGTAAACAGTTTCCCTCACTCATATTAGCCTGACAATGCAGCAACGTTAGAAAATAAACTCTGCTGCAAGGAATGTTCTCAGTGGCACTTACTGCACTCTCATTTTGTTTATACTCAGAACAGAACATGCAAAAGAGTTCTCTTTTTTAAAAAGGTGGAATCTCACTGGCAAAAAGGCTGGCTGCATTCACTCAGCTAGTCCTTTGATCTCATCTGTGTGCAGCTTGTCCAGCACCAGCTGTAATACAGACCTGAGGGATCAGATAAAGCATTGAAGTGCTTCCAGTGCATATCCAGTCTCCAAAATTGCACCAGTCTAGATGTGGCCATATTTTCTTGTAAACTGTATCTGGATTCAGGGACTTTGTCTCTAGTTGTAATATGGAGCTTGTTCACAAAGGCTCTCATGAGTACTAAAGGGGAAAAAATTGACCTAAAGACCCTTTTGTCCCTCCCATGGGGTATGTTTTATTTACTTAATTCAAGGTATATGACAGAATACTGCTCCCTTTTACCCTTAAAATCAAGTAGAATTATGTTTCCCCGCACATTCATGGGAGTGGTGTGTCATGGCCAATATATTTAACACAGTAAGTGCCAGAGCATTCTAATTTGTCTTTGTTATTCACTCCATTAACATCAATCATGATGGATGCTTTCTGTATTCATTGCTATCAGGCTAATTCCCTAGGAATTTCATGGTAATTTATCATTTATACTACATGTTATTATGCTGCCAAATAATCTTAAGTATGCATATTTATATGAAGGGAGTATTGCAGTGCACAAGGCAATATCAGAAGGAAGTCTTGGACAACTGCTGTCCTGGAAAGGTCTTAAGTGCTTGACTTTTCTTTGGTGTTTGTTTTCTCCCCCACTTAAAAATATTAAAATATTTTTCTCTGTTGATTGATTATTCCCTCTGTTGAGCTTTGCATTCTCATAACCATGCTGCAAACAGTATGTTTAAACTGATAATGCATTTCACAAAAATATTTTTTCATTAGAATATATTTGATGCAAGAAAAGGATCAGTTATTTAATTTTAATTTATTTCATTCCAGAAATTACTAGCTTTTAGACAAAAATGATAAAAAATTAAAATACAAGGCAACAGAATATTATTCCTAAATTTAAAAGAAAAAAATGAAAATATTTAAAATAGCATAGTTGAAAATTCACTGAAAAATCAACAGGCTTGCTTTTTGATTATCCTAATGTTGATTTAAGATTATGCAGTTTATTTTTAGAAGAAATCCCTTACAATGAAACAACTGCAGTGTGGATTTGCAATTTGGTGATGTTTACAATCATTTTCAGGTTAGTAAGTTTAGGTTTTGGACCTGGAAAACTAGATAATGATAATGTTAGATATGTTATTTTGCTTACCAAATGCTGATCACAGCTTTCTAGGCTAAACTAAGGGTAGATTTAAGTGGACTCTTAGAAATGCAAAAGATTAAATATCTAGTGACATTGGATGTTAATGTGATTGTGTAAATCTACAGCTGAATTGATGCTATTTTTCTAAGAAGCACATCGACACTTTGGTCTTCATTTACTGGGGTGGTTTTTAACATACTTTTATCATCACTGATTCATTGCAACTCTATTTCTATATTTATATGTATTTTTGTGTTTTAATTGAATATCATAATTAAGAGGTTTTATTATTATCTGTCTTGAGCCTGGATACAAATTTTTTAAAATAAAGAACATTACCTAGCCAAAGTTAAGTTCTTTTAAGTCCCATGAATTTCAGAAGGAAAAAATGCAATTTAAGCACATGTTTAATCCACCCATTTGGGTTTAAATGAGTAGAAAAATCCATGTTTGAAATTTAATCTGCCCAATTGACTAGTTCAGAAATTTTGTTAATCAAACCACTGTTTCTAGTTACTTGTCTTACATTATATATCTGGCAGCTGTTTCCCCATGCAAGGATCTCCCAGTGTAAGTCGTTTGTTCATGGGCTCATACTTTTAGATCCAGTCAAAGATGTAATGTCAAAGTGATTACCAGTTTACAATAACTTACTTGGAAAGCAAGAACATTTCTTATATAGCTTATTAAAAGGTAAGTGATTATGTGAAAAAAGAAATAAAAGTTTCAGGCAGGCAGCTGTGTTAATCTGAAGCAGTAGAACAAAATTTGAGTCCAGTAGCACCTTAGAGACCAACAAAATTTTCTAGGATATAGGGTTGCCAGGTCCCCTTACCCTCCTGGCGGGAGGGAGGGCCTGGCAGTCACCTTGTGAGACTTCTCCCATGTGCACAAAGTGCACACACACTTCTGGTATGGCACAATGACATCACTTCTGGAAGTGACATTGTGGGCATGCTCTGAGCCTTCACAGGAACCAAAACAGGCCTCTGTGAAGGATGGGAGCATGCCTGCCGCCAGGCACAATAACTTCACTCCTCCAAGTGACATCATCACACCATGGGGTGTAAAGATGTCACACCTGCTGTGTGCTGACCCAGGAGGTTTTTTACCTCCCATGCCTGTTCCCCAGGGCCTTTAACCCTGCTGGCCAGATGAGTGGGGGGGGCACAGGCTGGGAGCGGGAAATCCCTCACTCCCACTGGGGTACTGGCAGCTCTAATATGAGCTTATACAAAGATCTAATGGAGTGAACTTTGACTTATGAAAGATTATGCCCTGGAAAAATGTATTGGTCTTTAAGATGCTACTGGACTTGAAGAAAGAAAATGAATACTTTCTAAAGCTTGTGTTTCTCTAGTTTGCTTTCTGTCAGCTGGCTGGCAAGAAACTTTTACAGATTTGGAGACAGTGCCTTATATTATAATACATTAGCAGAAAACTATGTATTCTGGACAGGTCCTTGAATATGCTTGGGCAACTTGGTTGACAGCTGGAAATTTCTTAGCAGTATACTTTTTGGCTTTTTTGAAGATGGTGTTTGCCTGCCTGTTAGTGAACTGATAATATGCAGGAAATTCATGATTAAGATTTACTCAGTTTTCTTGAAACTGATTGGCAGCCCCAGAATGCTGCCTTGAAAATCTGGGATGTAGAGGAGAGAGTTGTTTAATCCTTTGCTAGTTCCTTATGTAAATTTACTTCTCTTCCCAGCTGCAAAGCTGCAGTTGATCTCTATGGGGGGAAATACAGTTACAACCGTTCTCCCGACCCCTGGAGCTCATTGCATTTGGGGCTAGAGGGTTTAAATTGGGGAAATAGGCACAGGAGGAAGAGGTTAAGCACCTGTCTCCATCTCTACTTCCCAGATTTTCAAAGCTACCCATCGGGCTGCTAATTAGTTTTAAAAAGCCTGGCAGACTATAATCATGAATATGCTGTATTCCATCTAGTTCGGACCTCAAAGGGGTAAGGAATTGTAGTCCTGGCCATAGACAGGCTGCAGAGTTCAGCAAGAAGCCAGTAGTGAAGATCACATAAGTAGCAGAACAAGAGACAATTCAATTTTTGAGACAGGCGAAATCAAGGGTAACCAACAGGTTAGAGCAGGTAATGCAGAGTGAAATACTCCTGTGGTGAATTTCCAGGTCTGTCTCCCTGATTAGACTCCATTTAAATAACCACTTCTGAAACATACATTCTCGCAACCTTGGTGTGTCTTAGAGCCATGGACTGGCATGATAGCAAAAGTGAGATGGCTAGAGATGAGAGAGATGTTGGGGAAGGCTCATTCTTCTGTTGTCAGTATCCTCAGATACCAGAGTTGCCAGCCTCCTGGAGGCGCCTGCAGACCTCCCAGAATTGCAACTGATCTCCAGATGAGAGAAGTCAGTTTCTTTGGAAAAAATGGCTACACTGGAGCATGGATTCATACCCCACAGAAGTTCTTCCCTTTCGCAAACCCCATTCTTCCCAGGATCCACTCCAAATCTCCAGGAATGTCTCAGCCAAAGTTGGCAACCCTATCATACACTATTCTTAGAGATAGGAAGTAATGAAAGCAAGATTCAGTGGGGGGCTTTTGTTTGAAGAAGCCTCTGTAAAAAGGGCTTGCCTCGCTGGCTGATCCTTGAAAAAGCCAGAGGAAAGGGTGCTCTCATTCACAGGGTCCTTGATATCCCAGGTCTCTCGCGTTGGTCCAGAGGTTTTAGTCCATTCCCTGGACCATGACATCCAGCTTTTTAAAGAGTATGTTTTAGTTTATGCAAAGTAGCTGGGATTATTACCTTCATGTAATAGTGTGTGTCTTAATTTTGTCTTAAGGGTCTTCATTGCCCTGAAAGAGATTCAATATCTTCTTTCTGTGCCTGATACAATGTTAACATATTGGCTACTGATAACACTGGATATGCATTTTGCATAAGATTCATTATTTTAAAAAGTATGTGGGGTTAAAGGATGATTTCTAATTATGTTACAGTTTCTCATAACTCTTAGAATTATGATCTTTAGCAACGACAAATACCATATAGTATCTTCTTTAAAAAAATTAAATTCCCCCCCCCCCCCATATCTTCTTTCAAAGTTTGTGTGCTCGTTAAAACTTGAGTTTACATTACATTGGTCCTCCTTTACAGTAGCATTATTTCCTCCATATCTTTTTTCCAAACTCTCCTTTTTCCCAGTGGTTCCCTACAACATGATTTGTGCACTGTTAAGACAGGAGATTATTGTTGATATAGTGATGCTTTGTGCCAATAAAAATACCACTCTCAAATACTTGGGAGTACATTTTCATCACATACTCTACAGATGCAATGTGATAGAACAGTATAACAGCAATAATATCTGGAATCCCCTGAGTATTAATGTGAGATTGGTATTTCCAACTTTATAATAGAGATTAAAAATAAGTTCTGAAGAGAACTGTGTGCTGCCTCTTTCATCCATTAACTGGCAAATTCTGATTCGAAGTATAATGAAAGAGCAGACTTAAAGGTTTGTAGGAATTATTAGCATGTTAATCTAAACCTTGAGAGTGCCAGAATGGTATTGGCTTTAAGCGGTAAGTATGGAATTTATGGTTGGACATCATGTACAGATCAAATTTGAGCATGTATTGTTGTGATATCTTGTGAAAGATGGGGGAACCATTTCTGGTCTTGTGACAATGGATGTTGTTTCTTAACAAGACTTCTAACATTTTAAAGGACTGAACTGTATCTCTGATATTAATTCCTAAAAGCCTGTGGAACTGAAAAAGGCATTCTCTGCATAATTATTTACAGTAGAGTTTTTTAAAATCTACCAAATCTGGTTTAGAATGTAAGCTTTTTTATTCTTTTTGTATTTTTCTGTAGGATGGATCATTGGGCAACATTGATGACCTGGCTCAACAATATGCAGATTATTATAATACCTGCTTTACTGATGTATGTGAGAGAATGGAAGAGTTGCGCAAACGGAGAGTTTCACAAGACCTTGATGTGGTAAGCAGATAATGAGTAGTGCCCATTTTGAAATTCCATATTCATTGTAGGAGTAATATTAGACTGTAATATTAGACTGTAAGAGCCCACTTTTTACCACTTTTGCAGTGGTAAAAAGAAACGGACTTAAACCGAGCTGAATGTGTGAATGAAATAATAGTTGAAAGCATATTACTGTTATCCAGGTGTTATCTATCTGCTTCATATACAAATGTTACATCCAAAAGGTTTCAGCAGCTTAGATTGAAGTATTTAGCACCTTCCATAAACATCTTCCCTCGCTGCTTCTTTTTTTTTTTTAAATAAAATTTTATTAAAACTGTAATTCCCTCACTTCTGATAAACTGTCAGTTTGGTCTCACCATTTTGAAATAAATGTTGAATGTTGAAGCCAGTCTAATATTACTCTATTAATGTCTAAACTGGTAATGATCTTGTGATAATGTTTGTTACACTTTCAGGCTCTGTATTCTTTGGCAAGATCTAAAAATAGCTGCATTTATATGTCCAGGCAGCTGGGACCGCTGCTTTGAGAACAAGAGAGGTGACAACCGGCTAAATTAATTAAATTACAGTGAGTCTTTCTCAAGAGGAATAGCTAGAGGGGTTAAACTCCAAAGAAACAAATCAGATAATGAAAAATGTACATGTAATAACTAGTCAGAGAGGCAATGTTGTTTTGTGGCCAAACAAAAATAATTATATTAGCAAAGCTGGAAGCTTAAAATCAATCCAGTTCAAATTTTTTGGTACTACCTAGTGCAGTTAGGACTTGGGAGGGGGCAAGAGTCAGCAGTATGTCTCTGCTTGTCAAAGTAATAGTACTTGTTAATGCCCCCCTAGGGATAAAGCACGAAGCAGCTCTTCTAAATTGAATATCTTAATTATTTTATGTGGCTGAGTAAGAGACTGCACTATTGTGGTGAGTCATGGGGTTTATGACAGATCTTTAATTGTCCTTTAGTCATTGCATTACTTGTTGTTATCCGCTTATACAAATTTACTTTCAGAAACTGACACAA